>NW_026086605.1:27925000-30425000 GCF_022539395.1 Myiozetetes cayanensis
CAGAGGGCTGATTTTGCCTTTCCTCGGCCTCTTGTTTCGGCGGGGCTGACCCCCTGACCCCTGTCAGCCTGGCGCTGCTTATGAATGCCAAAACTGGCGTTCGCCCGCGGATGGGCCGCAATTACTGTTGGTGGCCGCTTCCAGCATCAATAACTCAATCTGTCTGTCGGCGAGACCCAAGAACTTTTCATTTTAATTAGTCTTCGGAGGCATTTAACATGGGGGCAAATTAGCGGCCGAGCCGGGAGGTGTCCGTCACTTCCAATTTCGGCGGGCACGGCGGCCGGCCCGACCCCTGGCCTACTTTTCACACGTCTCTGACTTCTCCCCAGCTCAGGGACAAAGAGCCTCCATGCCAGAGGGAGCCAGGGACGAGCGCCCAGCCCAGGCTGTGCTCCCCGAGCTCCACGGCAGCCCCGGTTTTTGCCAGGATTGCTGCCAGGTACGGTGAGACAGACTCAGAACCACGCGCTTTGCAGGCATCCGGAGCACCAGTAACTTCAACGGGACCTTCCCGGCCAGGCAGACCTAAGAGCAAGACCTAAGACAGCAGAAATATTCACTCTTTAGTCCTCCCCATACACAAGAAATGGGACCAACTCTGACAGCTGATAAGGAATGTCCTTCTAGCTATAAAACATCAGACATCCCTCCAACTTTGTTATGACTTTTGTTCAGTGACACAAGCTAAGGTAGTTTACAAAAATGCCGTTAAAGCCTATGCAAGAAACAATGCTTTCCACTCGAACCAGTATTTTGTACCTGAGTCTTCCTTCCATCAATATTTCACTTTTCCCATATACATATGTATCAAAATGTAAATATGTATAAAAACTTATATAAAACCATATAATAAAATGAAACAGAGAAGAAATTCTGTTATAATTCCCCATTTTAAACCCACTCTAATTTGAGAATGTCTACCAGCATTTAAAAGAATACCTCAAGAAAGCAAGGAAAAACTCCTACGCACATATGGCACCATCACTTGTATGATCTTTCTGTTGGTGCCACATAGTCAGTGCCAAGTTCCCGCTTAGCCAGGAAGGCCCCATGGCTGGTTGCAAGGCTTGGGCAGACAAACACTGCTGAACCCTGCTGCACCAATGGCAACACCTCACTGTAGAGCAGGTGAGCTTAAGACACCAAGGAAAAGCTAGAGATTTACAGTAGCATGTGCCAGAACTACGTGAACTGCAGTGTGGACACATATCCTATTCTACTGCACATCCCTTGAACTCTTCCTTTTCTTCCTGTAAGCTTCTGAGCTAAACAAGCTAAGACAGTTTTCTAATGGTCTATGTTGGTCTTTTGCAGAAACAAAGCTGAAGACATTTTGTTCTAAAGATCACCTGGTGCTCCAATCCAGCTACGCAGTTTAACAGCTTAAAAAACTTTCAAAACTCAGACTAGTGTTTTAGTGCTTCTAACAAATGCCACACCCCACAAGGACATAGTTATGCCCTTCATATGAGAAAATCTTTCACTAAAACCAAAACAAATCACACAATCCATCTTTAATGGACTCCCATTAAAGAGGAAGACTAGCAGCACTGCTAAGGCACACTACTGAAAGTGAGCAACAGCTGGAGTTTCTCCAAAACCTATCTAACAGTGTGAAATGACACAATTAAATAACCACTTCAGATGTGTTAAAGCACCAATTAACACCTGGAATGCTACTCTGCCAACAGAATCATGCTGAAGAAATTCAAACCCATAAATCATTCAGTTGATTTTGAAGTTCCCAATCTCTCCTTTCTTTCTACTATAGCCATGAAGAAGTGTTCAACTATGACCCATTAAAAAGTAACTTACTCATCAATTGTAACACCCCATTGTCAGCAGTGTACTTTATTATCCTTCCTAATAAGAGTTTATCGAAGAAAATGCTTTTGTTATTAAAACTGTGTGTTTTTTCTGAAGTGGAACTTGGCAGTGAATTCACGGCACTATCACGGCAGTCTAGTCCTATGCCCTGTATGATTTCAAATATATGAAGCTGGAAGTGTGGAAGACCTGCCATATGGTCCAAAATGATTCCAAGTTCAGTGGTAACTGTTCTTTAGATGTGGCTATGTAATATTTTTAACAGCATGATCCCCAAACCAAATGAGCTGTGCTGCTCCAAATTCCAATAAAGAATGATACTGCTGAATGCAACAACAAAGGCAGTATTGTAAAAGGGGAATAGATGAAAAAATGTCAATCTTGGACTGTACAGTAATTGGAACATATAATCCATTTCAACAGACAAGATATTTCAAAACATTTGCAGCAGTACATATAATACCAAGTTAATGTATTTGCCAAAACAAAACTAAAAACATATTAAATGTTTCTCCTATGAGTAATTGGGGCAAGAAGTGACTCAGGTAGATGTAAGCACATTACCTCAATCACAAGTAGAGTTTTGAACAGAACTCTGAGTTGGAACGGAATGCCAGAGATAAACTGGACTGTCAGTCTAAGCCAGTGCACAACTTTCCTGTTAGATAATAAAAAACCTGATACAGTGCCACAAAGAAAATTACTGCTTTGGATGAAGGAAAGAGGGATTGTAAGAACAGTAAAGAATTCACTACAGGGCAGACAAGTATTTTCAAGAACAGAGATTAGTGGTCTAGTTCAAATGACATTCAAGGGCCTTGATTCTTGATTCAGCTTGACTGAAGAATATTCATCCTTTTCATTAATGAACGAGGCACAAAAAGTAAAATTTCAATAAACTTTGCTGACAAACACAGATTGTCAGTTCAGCTGAGTGTTGCTTTTATTCAAGAAGATTGGGATCACATGAAGAACCAAAGTAACAGAAATGGAATGAAATACAACAGCATAAAATTGGGAAAGCAATACATATTGGGAACTCTAAAGAATTTCCACTTCACATAGACTAGAAGCTCGTGCACAGGAGCCAGCTATGTCCAAGGACTCAAGGACACTAACTGATTACAGAACATCAGACACATCCATGTGATGTTCCTGGGAGAAAGACACAAATACTACTCTAGTATTTCCTAGGGAAATTTCCCAGGGGAAACAGTAAGGCATGAATAGCACAGAGACAATATGATTGATAAATTCAACATACGCCTAGGAGGATTGATCCTTACTATCTCAGGAACAGGAAAGAAAGACCTCTGGAGACGTATTGGGTTTACATGTCCAGGTTTTGGTAGCAGGGGGGCTACAGGGGTGGCCTCTGTGAGAAGTTGCTGGAAGCTTCCTTCCCCCATGTCCAGCCAATACCAGATGGGTCCAGGGTGGAGCCGCCACTGGCCAAGGCCAAGCCCATCAGGAATGACTCTGGGATAACACACTTAAGAAAGAGAAAAAAATTGTTGCGCAGATAAAAATCGCAGCCAGAGAAGAGAGGAGTGAGAACACGCGAACAACTCTGCAGACACCACGGTCAGAAGGAGGGGCAGGAGGTGCTGCAGGTGCTGTAGCTGAGGATCCCCTGCAGCCCACAGTGCAGCCCATGGTGAGGCAGCTGTGCCCCTGCAGCCCATGGAGGCCCATCACGGTGAAGACACCCCTGCAGCCCCATGGAGGACCCACAGTGGAGCAGGTGGATGCCCGAAGGAGGCAGTGACCCCATGGGAGGCCCCTGCTGGAGCAGGGTCCTGGTAGGGACCTGCTGACATGTGGGGAGAGGAACCCATGCTGAACTGACTGTAATCCCCATTCCCGTCTCCCTGCACTGCTGGGGCGGGAGGAGGCAGAACTCGGGAAGGAAGGTGGGGTGGGGGGGAAAGTGTTTTTAAGATTTATTTTACTTCTCATTCCCCTGCTCTGATTCTGTTAGCAATAAATTTAATTAATATCCCCACTTTGAGTCTGTTTTGCCTGTAATCAGTGAGTGATCTCTCCTGGTCCTTATCTCAACTCACGAACCCTTTGCTATATTTTCTCCCCTCAGTCCAGCTGCAGAGGGCAGAGGGGAGTGAGTGAGAGAATGGCTTTAGTCAGTACCTGGCATCCAGCCAGGGTCAACCCACTACAGGAGACAAAAAGAAAAGAAAATAATATGATAGCTAAAGTTAGTGGGAAAATGATTACACTTTGAAAATACGGCAAGAATTATCACAAGGAAAGACAGACAACTATTTAACCTGAAGAAAATTACTTGTTCAACAACAACTAGGTATGGATTGGATTAGCCATTAAAATTTATTTAGATCAGAAATTAGAAGACAATTTCTAACCAATGGTTAGAAGGTTCTAGGGCACATTTCCAAACTAAATAGAGTCCAAAAAATTAATTAGTCTTTAGCTTACAAAGGTCACCATCTCATGTAACTGCAGGTAACAGGCTGGGAGCAGACTCAGATCTGGGAGAGCTCTTACAACTTCATTTTGTTACTCTTAATACAGAAAGAACTTAGTTACCTTTAGTTTATCCCAAGTCAAACAGTGAAATTTAACCAAGTCCATAGCAAGAAGAAAGCTTCATATTCTGTACCGTGTCATTCTGTCAAATACTTGTACAAACCTACTTTTTAAATGTGTTTCAATAATTATATTGCAGGGCATGCCTACACAAATTGTAGAAAACTGTCATACTGAAACACTCAAACTACCTACACTTAAGTGCTGTCAAATACATTAAATTAAAAACAACAGGGTAAATCCACCACCAAAATCTGTCAAGAAATCCTACAGCTGATGGAGAAGTCTGCTGGCTATTGCAATCTAGTTGGCTAAGTGGCCATCAAAAAAGCCAACTTCAAATAAGGCCCTGTTTGTTTAGGCACTAATCTGTTCAAGCTCACAGAAATAATTCCATTCAACTACGGATTGTATTAGAATTACTTAAAACTATTTTCAATTGCATACATTTAAAGCCAAGAGATTGTGTAAATTGTATCAACATTTTTTCTCCCTCTACAAGCTGCAATGAAGTCTGAAACGTTAAACAAAGCACATTAGTGTATTACATACTTCTCAAAAGTCTGAAATAAAAGACTGTATCTTAGTTCTCTTTGTAGGACATTTATAACCATGTGTTTAGAACACATGTATTGCAACATATTTGCTCATTTAAAAAAACACTAGTCCTTAACAACTGTTTTCTGCAGCAAGACAGTTGACAGTGTTACAAAAAGACTTTTTCTGGCCAGTGGGAAAAGTCACCAAAATCCACCTTGGATAGTCACACAGAAGTCTTCTGAAACAAAGACTTTACATTGCTTGCAAATATCAAATGTGTGTGTATATTACAGCAGAATTTAGAACCCAAAGTACCGAATTATGATATATCTGTTTCATAAACAAAGTTGTTAACCATGAAGAAATTAAAGCCGAGCTGCTTTTTACCATGCCCAGCACAATTAGGTAATTGGGGACGCCACTCACTGGACTCCTGAATGCCCATGTTACTGTTACTCTGGAATTCCAATTAACTAACTGCTCCAAAGTTTCTGCCATTAAATTAACTGTAATGAAATTCAGCAACATTGTTTTCCCAGTGCCATGCCATCAGGTATTCAGACATATCCTTGTGTGTTACAAACATGACACATCCTCTTATTTGAGAATATTCAAAGAAGATTTCGCTACACAATTTTTATTCATCTTGACCCATTTCCCCTTTTTCATCACTTCGCTGATTAGCTGTCCGAGAGCTTCTGCCCTTTAGACAACTGGAAAATGGACACCTATGCTCTTTCTATCACAAATGACATCAACTCCTGCTATTCTATCCAGAAGCTATCATGCTTAAATGTTTTTATTATCTCTTTATAATTTTTGTTATTTCCTTACTGTCATACTAGTTAATGGAACAAGGTGAAAAGTCTTCACATGTAATGCATTCCATCTCTAAATTTAACAAATATAAACAGGGAATCATAACTGAAACCTTTTAAATTTCATTTGCAAAAACATTCTTACAGAGTGCCTTTTACTCACCAAACATAAGCAACAGGAGGATAACTCACCAAAACTTTCAGAAATGTTCCATGTTACTACTAAAAATATTATGGTCATACTATAGTGCCTACAAAACTTATCACACGTTTTGGCTCTGAGTTACAATAATCTTATACAAACAATATACCTAGGCTGAGGAAAGGGAAAAGCTGGGCCTCAATCCTGAGTATACATTTGCTCACTTCTTTAGATGTGAACAATGGACCCTAAAATCAGTGCCAGTGCCTTCAAAAGTAAAAGTGCTCTAATAGAAAGGGTTTCCAAAGTGCAACATCCCTTTCAGCACTATAAAGACGATTAATGAATGTTTTCACAACCTTACAGTAATTTTTCCATAATTTAAGGACAGTTTTTCATTAATCTTTGTCAAAAAAAATCCCCAGACCAAAGAATTGACAGGGTGTTTATTATACTTAGATCCCATGATCCTGGCTTATTTTTGTTACACCTACAACCTCTGCCCAATCTAGAAGCAGAAATTCGCAACTACTTTTTGTCTCCAAAGCAAAAGGTGATTATGCAAATTCAGGAACTCATGAAGACTTCTCCAGAAACTGGGTTTTTGTTTGGTGGCTGAGGAGCACATTTTTTCATTTCATGGTGCCTAAGGAAAACAGCCTGTCTTTTTGTCACTGGCTTTAATCAATAACAAAGCATGGCAGACAAACCCATGGTTGTTCGGCTATGTCCCTGACACTGGTTTCCCCTACAAGAGAAGGAGGGAGGAACAGAAAGCCGTCCTGAGGCCAGCCTGCAGCTCCAGCTCTCACACGCTTCCCAATCCCAGAACTCTGCCCGCAGGAGGGTAGTGCAGGCTAATTCCCGAGCAGAGGGGCACGCTGCTAAAATCCACACCTCTCACGCAGAACACTCAGGAAAAAAAAGTGGTTACTATTTAAAAAGACACATCACCTGAATTTCAATTTCGGTACAAAGAAGAAAACGGCAGCGGCGGAGCCGAGACAGACTCAATACGGGGGGATCTGGGGTTTGCTTTTTTTAACATGAGGAAAAAAAATAACAAAAAAAAAGAAAAAAAAGAAAAGAGAGAGAGAAAGACGGCAAACTACTTGTCTCGCTGTTGCCCCTGCCCCCCAGCCCCGGCTCTGTCGGCAGAGAGCTCTCCCCGCCGCTGGCGGGCCGCCAGCCGCGCTGAGGGAGCGGGCGGCGCTGCCCCCGCGGCCCCTCCCGGCAGCCCAAGGCGCCCGGCCTGACATGCTTTTCAAGGCGTGCTAGACTGCAGCGCAGACTTTCTGGCTCCACTTCCATTGTTTGCACGGCTGCTTTGCTCCTTATCCAGAGCGCGGATTAGCATAAGAATACTGTCTTCCCCCTCTGCAAGCCAGCTCCCCCTCTAGAAGACCTCCACCCCTTTAAGAATAAACATACTGTTGGGGTTTTTTTTCTTTTTCTTTTTTTTTTTTTTTCGGATTTTCTCTTTAAATCCTCTTTTCCTATTCAAGGCTTGTAGAAACCGATAAAATAAATAGAACGCTAAACAAGCAAGGCTGACAAGGCTTAGAAATACCCTATTGCATAGATTAGTAATTACCAAGGTCAAAAGAGTCAACCTGATAATGCTATTCACGGAGCTCTCACTCCTCACACTCACGTTGTGGGCCTGAAAGTTACTAAAGGAAACACTTTCCCAACAGAGCTGATAATAAATAAGTTTAGGAAGGAGTAACAGAAAGGAAACCTCAAATCCCTTCTTTTTTTTTTTTTTTCCTTATTTACACATGGAAGACAGAGATTCAATTTATTAAGAACTGACAGGAAACATTCCTTACGAAGACAATCCTCAGCCAAAAACACAAACCAACCCCTCCAAACTAAGTGGCGATGCCTTACACAGGGGCATCACTGCTGCCTCCTTCCAGATCTGCAAACCCTTTCCCTCTGGTATCTGACAAAGGGACTGTGGTGTCCCTTTTAGAGCAAGTGACATGTGATCTAGTAGTAAAAAAGGCCAACAGAAGAGCATTTCACAAGAACCAAACTGTTTGCCCTCACAACGCTTAAAACTGTCAACACGGACATATTTTTTTCATTCTGCTACCCAGAAGATAACTGCTGTTCAAATTAATTCATACATCACTTCGAACAAGATAAAAACACACTTGCAAATACTGCTTCATAAGCAAGCCACATAACTTTTAAATCACCAAATTCAGCACTCCCCATTGCAATAAGCGAGTGACAAGCTTTGTTTTAACAGTATTTGCTCGATACAAACAGCAGAGACAAGAATGGCAAGTTCACCATCACGATGATTTGCTAATACAAAACGCTGCTTGGCAAGGTAAGCCTTAATCCTCATTTTCCTCACCTGCCTGCCATGCCCACAGAAGCAATGTACTCTGCTGAGAGGAGAAACTCCCTGTCCAGCTGTTCCCATAAACACAGAGATTCTCAAAAGAGTGATCTCCATCAGTCTTCCAAGGAGGCATTTTAATAGCTGGACAGGATAAATAAATGAAATAGCAGATGTTTCTCCTTCACACTCCCCTAAAACACTGATGTGGCAGGTGAAAATGATTTTTTTAAAGTGTTCATACTGCAGAAACAAAATTTTAGATAAAGGTGAATTGTAAATTAACATTTAAGTTTGTTCTTCATATTTGTTACATTGCCCTTATAACGTAAAATTTCAGCCTCTTTTCTTTCACATTTTAATGAATGGTGGCTCTTCTGTCACCTGTGAGCCTTGACACTCATCCTAGAAACTCATGTTGGGCTGTTTTTATGAGATTACAAGCTTCAGGCACAACACACGAGGAGGTTACCACCTTCACAGCAAGAGCAAAAGAAGTGAGCAAGTACTGTCAGTGGCAAGTCCAGAACAGCCTAAACTAGAATCAGTGGCAGTTTAAATTAATATGCTGGGCTCTGAACAGCTGTGGCTGATGAGCTGCCACTTGCTGATACTGCCACAGAGGCACTGACCTCCAGGAAAAGAGCAAGGTGGACAGCTGGGGGTATTAACCTCACAGGCTGTCTCACTAGGAACTCCCAGGGCTCACAAGGAGAAGCCTCATACATACAAGCAGGTTAACAAAGCTTCAAGGCCCAGTAAAACAAGAAAAGAAAGGGGGGGGGGAGGGGAAGGAAAAAAAAATAACCCAATTCCATTTGAGAGCAAATAGCCTGTAATTACATTAATTATCTTACATAGAACCTGAAAAGTATTCAGATATTTTCAGTATCTGAGTGACAAATGCTTATGTGTAAAGCATGACATGCTCCCATACAGAGTTATCTCACAGATACTGCAGGTATTAAATTAGATTGCCATATTAAGAAAGTGCTTCCACAATACAAATACAAAATTAATTCTATGCTGCGTTCAGTCTCTGTATCTGCAATATTTAATTTTCAATATGAAATATGTAAGAAAGTATTACTGCTCTGGGAAATATTTCCAGGACTCAAGACGTACGTGTCTGAGCACTGTCTTACCCTGTTAGTATTCCACAGGTTTTGCTGAGATGAGAACCAATTTTAATGCAAACCCAAGTTAAACTCTCAGTGCACTGTAGATCTGCTGGCTGAAATAACTACAGAGACAACATGGCATGCACATGCACACAAACTACTCCTCAAGTTTAAACAATGTACTTTCATCAAATATAGCTTCAAAGACATTTCTAAATCCAAGCACAGTGATCTGTCAGTAAGTAGACAAGAGTTCAAAGGTAATATTTACCTCAACAGTTATAGTCCCCTATTTCCCTGCACCCAAGTGCTAAAGGAATACTCTTAATTTCTTTTCACACACAATTTAAAAGCAAACATGAGCTTTCTGGTCAATGAGATTAAAATATTTAGATTTCAACAGTTTTATTGGGACGTTATTTGTATTCAAGCAATTATACCACTTCTCTGAGTGCAAAAAGACTATTTTAAACAGACTAAAACGTTTTTCAACACCTGTTGCAGAGTAGAGCGAATGACAGCAGAACTTCAGCATGCAGGGTAGCAGCTTGGTTTTGTTTGGTTTGGTTTTAGATTATATGAACTTCACATTCAGCTAAAAAAAATCCTCTTTTTTTCCCCATTCAAATCTTTGCTTTTCTCTCCATATTGTAAGAACTGAAGAAACTAAGAAAGGACAAAGATTATATGATATATCCCTTCTCATATGAATTTCACTTTGTTTCCTAATTTTCTTTTTGATCCTTATGGTGTATGTCTTAAAACTGCCCAGACACACTACTATAGGAATGACATGAACACTATTTTTACGGCAAATATTTCTCCCATTCCCCATTGTCCTCAAACTTGAAGGTATCTCCTCTGATGTTTAAAGAGTTCCTTGAGCTAAAAATCTTAAAATCTGTTTCCTAAGTCACCTCTTTGTTAACTTGGACAATTCAATTATTCCTCAGTCATTCAAGATCACTTTTTTACAACTGTCTCATTCTGCCTTTTTTTATGTTACTTCTGTCAAGGCTGTTATTCCACCTAAGAGTAATTCATTCCTTCCACATCTCCACTATCAAAACATTCTTTCTTTCAGGATTCTTTAGCTTACATTAATCACCTCCAATAGGATGGAATTAAGGCTGATCCAAATTAAATCTGTGAAGGAAAAATTGAGGTTACAGGA
This sequence comes from Myiozetetes cayanensis, assembly GCF_022539395.1. Classification (NCBI taxonomy): domain Eukaryota; kingdom Metazoa; phylum Chordata; class Aves; order Passeriformes; family Tyrannidae; genus Myiozetetes; species Myiozetetes cayanensis. The sequence continues at coordinate 27,935,547 of NW_026086605.1, forward strand.
AAACCACAGATTCCATAACGGGAAGGAATTTTTCTTGCTAGTTGAGGAGAATACAGAATGATTTTTGGCAGAGAGAAAGGGGGACAAAAAAAATGTGTCATTATTGAACCTTCTCTACTGAATGGTGTATAGTATCTTTTAATACCAATCCTTTATCACATCCTGAGTATTCATTCTTCGGGGGGTTTGAGATTTTTCACACAGTTGACTTAAGAACTGTACTGGAACGAAGCCAGCAGATGAAATACTGCAGTAATATATTGGGTTTGGGTGGTCAGGTTTTGGTAGCGGGTGGTGTGGGGGGGTTCTGTGAGAAGCTGCCAGAAGCTCCCCCCATGTCCTGTACTGCCAGTGCCAGCTGGTTCCAAGATGGACCTACCGCTGGCCAAGGCTGGGCCAATCAGGAATGACAGCAACACCTCTGTGGTAACAGATTTAAGAAAGAAAAAAAAGTTATTGTGCAGATGTAACTGCAGGCAGGGAAGAGAGGAGAGAGGATCTGCAAGAAGAACAACCATAGAGACACCAAGGTTGGTGGAGAAGGAGGGGCAGGAGGTGCTCCAGGCACCAGAGCTGAGGTTCCTCTGCAGCCCATGGTGCAGCCCATGGTGGGGCAGCTGTGCCCCTGCAGCCCATGGAAGTCCACAGGGATGCAGAGATCCACCTGCAGCCCATGGAGGAGCCCACACCAGGGCACGTGAAAGCCTTTTCATACTGGATTCTGAACCCACCCAACTGACAAACAACAGCAAGAGTAGCCACAGTTGCTGGTTCAAGACTTGCAAAAGATCTTTTGTTCCCGGTCAGAGGACTGGTGACAATATGCTCTCTTTCCATCAGACTGTATGCCCACAAAAGGGTTCACCTATTTCTCAGGCTCTGGCTGAGTAGCAGGCAGGGAAGGGGGAAAGGTACCATCTACTGGTGTAGAGAGACAATGAAGAAACGCCAGAACTGTTGATGCTATTTTTAAAGACCAACGAAACAAACTTCCCTCCCCCCCTCAATTAAAAAAGTCTTCTTAATTCATAGATTGGCAATATCACCAAACAACAAATTTACTGAGGGGAGGGGAAACTGAGTAGATTGCAGGTGTAGATATTTTGAGTTCTAGAACAATTCAAAGTGCACAGAATTCCAAGACACCTGTATAAATACCCCTCTTCTCATATACTGCCATCTCAAAGACCTCCTCCACACAGGCAGACCCCTTGATAATTTTACTTTCATTCCATTGAAAGCCTAGGACTGGACTGTTTCTGTAAAATGTTTCATATGCTTTACCTGACAATTGAAACAAATAATTATTTTTAAACACCAGCAGCTTCAAGAAACATGTTTGAATGAGAACAGGAATTTCAGATCTTAGAACAACAAAAAGTGTTTGAAGCATGGTCAGGTGTAGCCATTTGAGAACCCTTCTGCAGATCTTCACAGTGGAAATTCTCCTAACAATGGGACTACTGACCCTCTAGCATCACTCTAACGGATTCAAATTTTCTGTACCTAACTGCAAACATGTAAAATCTGAGCACAAGATGCCCTGTCTGTATCAAAACATTGACAGAAAAACCTCCTCACTACTCTAAGCAAGCCACAGCTTCTAGGAAATTCAGATTAAAAATCATGACTATGAGACTTCTGTTTTCTTCAAAAGTTATGTATATATAACACAGGAAAAAGCATAATTTTTTTCCTATGCAACTTGTGTATTTGATCATCCACATCCATATTATTTTTTTTAACAGATGTTAAACAACACCTTGTTCTTCAGTTTTATTAGTAAATATAACTCAAGCCTTACTATTTTTTGGCATATAGCTGCCTCACCTGTCTTTTTTGTTTCTTTTTCAAGCCATTTCACTGTGAAATCAGCATCTGCTTACTAATTTTCTAAGCAACTTCTGCTTAGTTCTAACTATAACCAGCAAACTTACTACCAGCCTAAGACATGGTGCACACACCTGAGACTTCGTGCACTTGCACACAGCAGCTGAACCAGTGCTTTACATCTGTTCTTCCCTACACACATAAACCACACCATTTTAATATTTGGATTATGTTATAGAAATAACTATTATCACATCATGTCAGTGACAAAGCAGATGGAAGAAAAAAACCTCCTTTTTTTTTATGTTAACCTGTGCTGTTAAAAGTTATCTTTCATTCTGTGTATTAACAGATTTCTCTTTTTCTCCAAAAGTGGCAAAATATTTAAATTAACTGTCATATGACTAACCAGTTAATTAAAATTTACTTCCCAATTCTTTTCATTATAGGTACCTGAGCAAAGTGACAGAACTTAGTATTTCAGTTATAACAGATTCAAATTATTACTCAAGATCCTGCAATTCCTGCACTGTGCTGTAAACCCCAAACATACACATTTTAAGGACATGGTAAAAGTATTCCTTCTTTACCCAGACTTGGCTATGGTGCACAGTTAATTCTTTCCAAGGACAGTACATATCCGGTTTAGAAATGAGAAAATTAGCAGGTTTCTATTATTTCTAATGCTCTTATAAACATTAAGGATATTATAAAAAGGACCCTTTACCTAAATCAATCTTAGATTTTGGCAAGTTCACAAGCAGCTGTTTGTTATTTTAAAATACATTTTAGCTGGACCTCTAGATTGATTTTAATGAAATTTTGTATTAACTACAACACTTTACAAACACTTCACCTTACATTTCATGAAACTTCATCTAACACCACAACCTTGGAACCTCTGGAGAAGGGTTCTCTTGACTTTTAAACCTAGCTCAGAGGAACCTACTCCATAACTGACTACTTAAAACTGTTTCAAAACAGAACCATTAGAAAGGAAGCTTTACCTGCTTAGTTTTACATCAAGGAGAAAAAAAAGGGGGGGGGGGGAAGAAGAGGGAAAAAAAGGAAAGAAAACAAAAATAATCCATGTATTAATGTATAGTAGAAAAACACATTTTACCATTCTAATGTAAACAATAAATTAGAAAGAATAAGTAAAAAAGGAAATCTTGCATGTTTCTAATTACACATTCATGTTACAAAAATCTGGCTGCAAAATACATTCCTATTAATACAAACATCTTCAGACTGTACTGTGAATGCATTCCCTGTATACTTTTCTTACCATAAGATCTTAAATTAGTTCTCTGTCCTACCCCATAAAATTCCCATCCTCAGATAGGGAAATAAGATACAAAATTTAACCTCCTCTTACTACACAGGAACTTTTCTTGATTTCTTTGAAATTTGTTGCCCATTACACTTTCAACAGGAGCTCCTGAGCCAAATGGAGCCAACACAAAAATGAAGGGATTCTCAGACAGCTTAATCTGACCTTCCTGAGCCTGACCAGTCTTGGCCTAGCAGTAGGGAAGGTTTGTGCAGTCTGAGATCAAGATGGTCACACTACTGGAACAAGCTGGGATAAGTCAGGGTAAATGGATGTAAGGAAAGTCTGTTAGGAGGACACCAAAGTGCCAGCAAAATGTGTGACAGCACACTGCAGAACAGAGCAGCTCCAGAGTGGAACCACTGGCACTTCCTGTTTTGATCAAATGATTCACAACATGACACGGACTTCTGGTTACTCCACTCCTGGAAAATGCTTCGAGCCCACTGACCTGCATTTCCCATTTGTGGTCTGAGTCTGAAGTGGCTCAGCCTGTTTGTTATGGAATTAACTCCTAGTAAAGAGTTTGCCACCAAGGAAATTCAATAGCAGCTAACTCAACCTTACACAATAACTGTTTCCTAACTGAACAGAGAAGATCTTAGGCAGTCCTGATGATTAATAAGAAAATCACTGCAGGAACACCATTTTGTCACTGGCACCCTTCATCCTGAAACACCTGGCACATGTTCCTGGCTGCTGAATGAACAAGCTCCATCACACGAGAAAAGATGGTTCTACCACCGCTGGTTGGGGAGGAGACAAAGATGACAACTCTATGGACACCAGAAGCTGAAATGTAGGAAGTTACTCCTAAACCATCAACTAATGTTATTGGTTCAGCAGTTGTACATTAGAGGTCTTTAATCTCTTCTAATTCACACCTTGCCCCAGGCAAGTCAAACTAAGGGAGTATTTTACATTTTAATGGGTGGTGGTGGGAAGTCATCCAAGTCCCGTTTTCAACATCCCAAAGAAAACAAGGAATCACACGACCAAGATCTTTATATTAAATACAGCGACAACACTACACAGGACACCAGTTCCAGAAGGGAATTAAGCACACACAGCCCTCCTGATCAGGCGTAATAGACTAGTCTGAATTTCTCCAGTTGCACTGCACTAGAATTGCTGGCACAAACTCACAGGTGCACCTGAAAACAGACCTATTTACACTACTAATTAAGATGTAAGAACATCTTACACTGTCTCAAAAAAATAGAGTAGAATTAGCAGAAGTACAGTAAAGGGCTGTATTCCAGAGATTCCATATTGAAGAAAGATAAAACATCTTGAAAACTATCAAGAGAGACAGATGATACCCTTCATCAAGCCTTTACATGGATGAGACAAGCAAAGAGATTTAATCCTTATTTCCCTCTGTAAACCAACTAGGAGCTAACAAATAAATTATCAAGCTGCAGTTTTAGATGCAAACAAGACACCTTTCATATATAACAAATGTTTAAAACTAAATCACTCACTTTCACTGGTTTTTGAGGGTGTCCAAAGTCATAAATGGGCTTAAAGATATACCTGAAAGCAGGTCAGGCTATGAAATACCATACTGCTGATCTCTCACTCAGGAAGCACATAAAGTGTCTGATCAACACCTGACATGATGTGCTCTCTTCACATCTGGTATTTATAGCATTTTCCTCTTTTGGCCTTGATGATGTTATTTTTTTGTCTTTTGTCTTTGCCCCCTTGCTATTGAAATTCAAGTACAAAAGGTATGAAAACAAGAGGCAGTACATAGAAGCAGAAATGATTAGCAAGAGGACTGGCTTTTATTTGGTTCTGATAAGCTCCTTCTTTTTGCCATTTGTGTGTTTGTTGACTTACAAGCCCATAATCCCTAGTAAAAAGAAAACAAACTACGTCAAGATAGGGAGATTCCATGGTGGGAGTGGTGCTGCCACTTTATTTTTTTGCCAGATCAGCTATTTACATACAGGGGAAAGCATAAAACAACCCTTGTCCCTCATCTGTTGCTAATACTACTACTCTTTAAAAGGACAGTGGACCAGAAGGCAAAAAAAGCAACTTGTGAAGGTGGTTGGGTGTGTGTGTTTTGTGTTTCCCTTTTTAAAATTGCGTCCAGAGTTTCCAACCCAACTGCATACGCTCATGCCCTGCCCCTTGACACTGTAAAGCTTCTGCCCAGTCATATCAGGAAAATAATAAACTAAAATAAATTAATAATCAACTAAACTTTTAGTAACATTGATGACCAGACAGATTGCACCAAACAAAATTTGTCTGTAATTTTTTTCCAATGTGTCTTTGTGCAACAGATGTCTCTGCAGTTGATGCTGATTTGTCTTCATCCATGACTGAAACGTGGACAGAGGTCAGATCAAACAGCTGTTTCAATATGATATTAAAGACTGTCACTAGCATACAAAAACATGGCTTAGAAGTTTTTTATTAGAAAGATATGGTGGCTGCTTATCATGTGCTTTTTATCCCTGAAATACTTGAAATAAAATTTTGCATGTGTTAACCTTACCTCAGAATTAGGAAACCGAATGAAACTGTATTGTACTTCAAGCTTCCTCCAGACTGTTTTCATCTGTACTTCCACTTCATTAGTTCAAAGGTGATATTATGGAAATGCATATTTCTATTGATCTGCAAAACACAAAGAGAATTGGATTAGAGAGATATCTGAAGAAATTGTGTTGACAGTTTATGATGTGAGCTGCACACTGCAGATACTCCTATCTGGAATTACAGAAACCTTCTGCTATTATGAGCTGCTCCCAGCTAGACAAAAACTTCTTAAGGCTCATGCATTTCCAAAAGCTGCACAGTTGCACTATATTTGTAAAATACTGACATGAAAAACAGTTTTAAAATAATTTTATTTATATTATATAATTAATCACTCAACTATTTAAAAAACTCTAACAAAAACATTTCTATCCTTTAGATTAAATACACATTTGTGTTAGATGAATGGTGCTGTCAGGGAGGAAGGGTGCTAAAAATCTCTGTATAGAGTTTTCCTATGAAAATAAGCCTTTCTAGTCTCTCCTAATAACTCTTGGATTCATGTGGTCTACACCAGCCAGACCTGCAAGCCTCCAGATATCAAGTTTCCAGGTTTTATTTTCTCTTTTAAAAAGTCAGCTCCTAGAGGAAGGACATATTGTTGGTGACACCAACAGAAAAAACAAACAATGCACAAGTCAATCTTTATTAAACACTAGAGAGTCTGCAGGACTGCAGCTTCACACACAAATCCAGTGGTGTCACCCCATTAGTTCCACTACACGAGACACTGCAATATACTGAGAAGTGATCAACAGGTTTACTGTAGTTGCACACAGGCACAATTACTCCTGGGAAGAAAAAAGCAAGCCAAGGATTTGGACAAAAGTGGCAATAGGGTGGGTTTGATTTTTCATTTGTGCTTTTGAACTGGTGCACATCCAAGCATCAGAGGAAAGCACGGCACAGGCTCTTACCCAGCACTCTCAACAGCTGAGAGCCTTGCCTGCCTCCTGGCAAATCCCAGCGCTTTCAGATGCACTGTGGAAAGCTGAGAGGGGCTTATCAGCTTTGCTGGTTTGATTCCACGATGAGCAGATGCCACCTACTGCCAACTATTCCCACTTTTTATCACTGTCACAATTTTTAAATGTTTCCATCATCCAAAGCTTTCAAGAGGATCCTACAAGAAATTTATCGTTTAGAAGTCCCAGTCTTATGACTGTGATCTTAACCTTGAAGATAACACACAGGCTTCAACACCACTCATCTGGCTATACTATTAAAAACACACACAATCAATCTTACAGTGTTCAGATGTAATGACTTAGTTTTGAATATCAAGGCCAACAGTATGGGTACAGATGGACAAATCATGTGCCTGCATGATTCCAGCAGAGGGAGAGTTTCAGCATCCACTCTCCTCCTCTTTTCCTTTCTAAGCAGCATAAAGACCTTTACCGTTTCAAGAAGGTCAGAATGCTTCTGTCTCCATGTCCATTTATAAGCAGTTCCTCACACACTGAGGTTTAATAGTCGTGGTAATAAATAATAAATTTGTGCTCAATGGTAACCCGAACCCATCCTGAATATCAGATAGCACCAATTCTTAAAGACAACTGTCTCCTCTGAGCAGACAGGCTGACACTTGACTTATTTCTTCCACGGTAAAACTGAAAAAACATTATGGCCATGAAACAGTGTTTGTGGAAATTGTCTTCCCTTTTTTAAACTAAGTAAAGAATCTGCAAAATATATCCATCTCTCGCCTCTCTCTAAGCAAGGAATCTTCTGTTCAACTCCAGAACAATAACAGACAGAAAAAACGTTGGTGTGCTTTCTGTTTTCACCCCTCCAATCTCCCCGTATCCAGTATCTGATTTATACAAAGTCCACTCTGTATTATTAAAAAGGCCGCTTTACAAAGCAGAGACATTTCTGAACACTGCTGCTCAGGTTTGGTTTGTTTTAGAACCATGTCCTCCTAACAGTTTTCCAAACTCTCAAACTGATGAAGTAACTGTTCTCAACTCTGTGAGCATTCCCTGCCTTTCCTGATCCCAATCCCATGTATCAGATATACAAGCTCTCTTACCAAACAAAACTATTTTGGTGAACTTCCTGATCTGCACGACTCCAGGTATGTCTACATTAGCATTTAATTCAAATCAGGACTGCACTTCTCAAGTCCATCTCCCAAACAACCCTACTTTCCTTGCTTTGCTTTACATTGCAAAGCAGCCATCAAGTACAGGAACCAGATTTCTGTTGAATAAAATCAGATCACAGGATGAGCTTCAGGTGTACCTTGTACACGCTCCAACCACCAACAGGAATTCAGCCACAGAATCAGACCGGGACCAGCCTGAAATCAAACTCTCCCCACCTGTAGGGCACAGATGCCAGGTTCACAGCACCTGACAGATCTGATCCTATTACACCTCACTGCTTGGTAATGCGGACACAGCCTCTTTTATGACTTACAGAATTTTTGTGTCAGTTCCAAACTCATCTCTCCCATTTTTAAAAGAGGAACTATAAACCCTCTGTGAGAAATGGGACAAGAGTTAATGACAATTATTAAATTATGTGAGAGACCTCACTGTGTTACTATTTATTCCACTTCATCAGCATGAAATGCTACTTGAGAACATACTTAATTCTATAAAAATCAATTTACTTAAATATTTATTTTTATATGGTTATCCAAACTGCTTAATTATTAATGTGTAAGTTTTTCAAAATGTTTCGTGCCATTCTCGATGGCATTTTCGACACAAGTACCATTAAGAATAAAATAAAACAACTGAATAAATTTTTTCACAACTCTAATTTTTCAGAACTTTATACACTACAACAACCATAAGAGGCACAAATTCAAAAGTAAAGCCTCGCAATGCTTGTCACCAGTAACATATTATATCCATAAATTTATCTACAAATTCTTTTCAGTGCTAAGATTAAATCTGAGATCCTTACATACTATTAACTGAAAGATACCAGAATTCAATCTGGGAAAAGAATAATCTGAATTGTACGAATACAGTAGCGACCTAGCTAACTCAGAAAAATGTAGATTTTCTGCCACTGGCAGGTCCCACGGAACTGTCAGAATATCTAAATTGGGCTCATTTAAACCTCATTCAGGAGGGAGGGGGTTGGAGGGGTAGAGGTGGTCACCCTGCTAGCACAGAGTGCAGGAACCAGCAGCTCTAAGTAGGACAGACAGACAGCAGGGACTCACAGTGGCAAAGCTCCAGTCAGACTGATTCACTTTGAAGAGCAAACTCTTCTCAGGCTGTGGATTCCTTTTTTCTTGTCTTACCATTTATCTCTAGTTACTACTTCCCTTCTCAGTAGTTCCAGTTCCTTCAGTTCCAGGGCCACATTCAACTCATTCCTTCACCTGTCTCTTCTTCTGATGCCAAAAACTTCTCAGACACCTGACTTTGCCTGCACTCTGTTCCTCTGATTCATTCCCACGTTGCCCCAACTGCCTCACCACTTTTCAGCTGAAGTACTTTATTCATCTTAAATTAGCTCTTTCTCACAAAGGACTGTGCTACCTGTTAAATACAGTATGTATTTAAGGAAAGTAAGCTTGGAAAGTAACTTTAATTAAAGTAACGTAACAGTTAAAGTAATTCAATTGCAATTAAGTACCTGATCATACAAGGACTCATCTGTACAGATCACAGGTTAAATACTTGACCATTCACTCCAGCTTCCAGTTACTTCTTTCCTGCTCCTTCACTTCCTCCAGCCATCAGCGTGTCACTTCTGCAGGGTGGCTGTTCAGCTAATCATACCTTTACTTCAATTTATGAAACAGAACTTGTTTTAAAGGTTCTGTAAATTCAGATCATGGCACAGACATGGCCTAGAGACAAAGAGTTAAATAAAATACCCACAAAAAACCCAGGGGCAATAACCTTCAGCATCTGAGATTTGGGGTGGGAGCAAAGGGGAGAATGAGAAAAGCATGTGGTGCTCACAACATGTCTCTGTGTGCAGTGTCAGAGTTCGAGGCAGCTGAGGGCTCTCTTAACCAGAGATGGGAGAGGTTTCAGAGGCAGAGTTAATCCTTTTCAGGTAAACTATAGTCCTGAACAATAGGCTTTTTGTTAGCAATCTGTGCACAGTGAAAATACACTGCAGACCCACGTGGCAGACTGGAAGATGCTTCGGTTAACAGCCTCAAGAATGCCACCAGAAAACTTAGCCAGAGTTGCTGTAACCCAGAGAGTTTGAAAAACTGTGAGTATATTGCTTTTACAGGACTATTACAGTTGTGAATGTGAATTTTGTGAAGGGCAAGCAGCCATATCAAATTTCCAAATCCTACTTCAAAGTTCATGTCCACAGATAGGAATTCATTAAGGAAACCCTTTTCAACAAATTTACATGTGGAAAAAAACCCCACAGCACACTGGGAAAAGCAAACATCATACCACCTGTGGCAAATCTGGGGCTTGGAAGGTTTGTCTGCGGAACAGAAGGCATATGAGCAAGAACATCTCATTGAACAAATCCAAAGAGACTGATATATGAAATAAAATGAACTGGTGAACAAGCACATCACTTTCCAGCCTCTGGACACCAAGTTTTCCAGGTAGCAAGAGGGGAAATAAGAGCCTGAGATATGGTTCAGGCACATTTATCCAATCTTTGAGGCAACTAATTGTTCAAAATCACTTAAGTAAAAACACACCTAGATGAAAGCTAACTTTTAAAATTACTTTTATGCCTGCATTCCCTTGAGTTTTAATAAACAATCATTAAGTTATTCTAGCAAGGTAGTAAAAATGCAAAGAATTATGTATCATTCAAGCACTGCATATCATATAATTTTTCACATTGACATTACAGTGGTTTGGCCTTTCTATATATCTGGTCAAAAACCTCAGATTAGTTCAGCATACCATTGATCTTTCCAGGACTTTCCAGTTGTCCTTGGATCCTTGATGGCAAAAAAAAATTTTTAATAATTTGTGAGGAGGTTTATAGAGCTTCAGAAATACTACCTTGAAATAGTCTGAAGGAAACAAGACATCATGCAGAAACAGAACAGACTTAAACATCAACTGGTTCATTTCAGTACTGATCTAACCTGGCTGGTGGGTTGTGTAGGCAGGCAGAATAACGAATGAGTGCTGCTGCCATTAATGGCAAAAGCTCTTGATTCACCTTCCACTTCCAGTCTGACAGAAAATATAGGATGAATCTCTATAATTAAAAAAAAACCACTTAAAAATCTACAACTGCTGTTCTCTAAGTCAGGTCACCCTCTTTTTTGAGAAAAAATTTTTTTATCAGAGCCGTACAACTTTCCACTTACTGACACAGGAGTTTTACTTCATGAACATTACTAGCTAGAAGTTAAATAAAAAGACTAAGTCTAGCATAGTGATATAATTGTTTTGCAGAACAGAGACAGCTGCTTTTCCAGATTCTTAAACAGGTTGTCCACTTGAGAGGTATCAGAGGAATCTTCATATCACTTGGCCCCTTCACTTACAGGAGAGAATCTGCACCCTAGAACAACCAGAGCTTTCCCTTCTGAGCACACACCCTGAACAGGTGGTATCTGAAGGACCTGTTTCACTCTTTCACAACTGCCTTTGTTGCACATTTTTGCTTTCATCATCCTCAGTTTCCTGCTGCCATATAAGACAAAATGTTCTACACGATCAAGCTCCTGAAAAGTCACTGCCCCAGGGCATATCTAGAAGTATTAGAGCACAAATAAATTCCTGAGTAAGGTGGGACTGTGCAGTACCAGACAGACAGAATGCATTTTCCAGAACGCCACAAGTCTGCACAACTCACAATGCCCCATACTCTCCACAGCATTTAGTGACACAAGGAATTCATTATCAGGGCCACGAGAATTGAGGCATAAGCCTCGGCAGCAGGGCCAGAAAATTCCACCAGGCTTTTACTTTGCCCTGGCAGATGTGATTTCCTATAGTAGAAAGAGTCTAAGCCTCCTGATGTCTTAGAGGGTATCTTGAGTATTTTATTTTGGCATGTGTAATTGCATCATCTGGAGTCATCTCCAGGACTCCACAGCCTGCTGTGCTGCGAGAGCAGGCTCTGCGCTCCCACTAAAGCCACAGGATTCCTCCCAGTCATCTCTGATGCTCTTCATCCAGTGAGCCAGTAGAAGCTGAAAAATCAGCTCACTCCCCAAACTTTGGAGCAAAAAGGAATCTGCCAACAGCTTGCTGTTACAAGAAAAGCACTTCTATAGCAGGTCACCCTCAAAAGGAAAGCCATCAGCCTGCAGACAGTGACGAATCAAAGCCACCAGTTCATTCAGCGCAGAGAGGTGCAGTCAGAATCTGACTTGTCAAGGTTTGTCAAATAACAACTGAGCTAAAGCCTTCGCTGTGCAACTCCTTCCATCATATCCCACAGCTGTCCAAGTATCCAAAACCATTTATCTAACAAATACCTTTGCATTTCAAGACAGATGTAAAAGTCAACTGCTTTACCTCACCTTTGGAGGTTCCCATCCCAAAGCTCCTCCAACCACAATCTCAGCTTCCTCTTGGGATACAATTAACTTCTGATGCATTTGACATCCCTGGAAGCACAGGGCTAGTTGGGATACGACTGACTTCATAAGCCTTCCCGAGCTGCAGAAATTTATCAAAACCCCCCAGACTTGGCTCTGTGCCGCTGAGCCATCAGGCCAATTTCACAGCCACCTTTCCCAGCGTGCTCCAGACCCTCGCTGGGCCGCACTTGCCACCTGGCTAATAGGCTGCCTCGCGTGGATGGAAGCAACAATAAAATTTGATCACTTGGCACACAGACTCCGAGGCGCGCATTCTTATCATAATACTGATCCCGGGAATGCTGCCCAGACTGCAATTTCTCTCTGACAAAAGAGCCAATGAAATTTAGCTTCTGCCTGTCCCGGGGGACATATTAGACCACATTCTGATAGGTGATCCTCTTCTCCCTCCCCCTATGATTCCTGCAAAAGGTCAAGTATTTCTCCAATTTGTCTTTTTTACAGAGTAATTCAAATGGTGAGAAACACTTTCAGGAACCCTTTGAGCTAAAAGAAAAACATTTCTGCTACAACTTTAAAATCTCATGGTCTTGTGCCCTATCAAAATACTACAGAGCACACAATTTCAAAACTACACTAATGTTCTATCACATTGCCTTATGCCTCAGTGTGTCTAGAATTATTATTTATTTTCTTTCTTTTCTAAATTTAAATGTTAAATTAAAAATTTTAACTTTTTTAATAGTGTGGTGGGTTGAGCCAGGCTGGATGCCAGGCACCCACCAAAGCCCCTCTGTCACTGCCCTCCTCAGCTAAATAGGGAGAGTAAATACAACAAAAGGCTCACGGGTTGAGATAAGGACAGGGAGAGATCACTCACTGATTCATGCCACAGGCAAAAAAGACTCAACTTGGGAAAATTAGTTTAATATATCACCTATGAAAGTGGAGTAGGATAATGAGAAATAAATCTTGAAAACAGCTTCACTTCACTTCATTCCCCCATCCCTTCTTGGGCTCAACTTTACTCCCAAACTCTTTTACCTCCTCTCTGCAAGTGGCACAAGGGAACAGGGAATAGGGATTGCAGTCAGTTCACACACATTGTCTCTGCCAATCCTCCTCAGGGGGAGGACTCCTCACTCCTCCCATTCCAGCATGGGATTCCTCCCAGAGCAAAGAGTTCCCCCATGTAGCTCCCCCTTCTCCCAAAACCTTGCTGTGCAAACCGAACACACCCAGCTGGGCAGAATCTCAAACACAGGCTGCAGGATTGCTAACGTCTGACAAGGCACACAGGTCACAGGAACACATAGCTGGGAATGAGAAAACTTCCCAAGAAGATCACTGCCTTCAGCAAACCACTAAGTCAGAGCCATCATCTCAACAGCTCTGAACACATGGAGGCATGACAGATTCTTTAAGGAAATCAGGAGACACCTCAGCCACCACCCCCCCTCATCACCAAATGGTTAAAGGCTTTCACCATAAGCAGACCTATCAAGCACAGACCCACAGAAAAGTACACTGACTACACTCTAAAATTCAAGAGAGTAAAATAACACTCCTGGGGGAACCAACACAACATGTGCTGGAGCTAAAAAAAACTTTTTCATTCAGATATGAGAATACAAACTTATCTCGACATTTTTGCAGTTTAAACAGTCTTTAAGCACTACAAATCCTTATAATTAACATTCTTCTAAACAATGATAAAAACACTTTGTTACCTCAAAAGCGTTTCTCTCTAAAAGAAAAACAAACACCTATGGCTCTGTCATATTTTGGTCTTTCACAACAGAACACTGAAAGTATGAATGCTTTCCCTTGCTGGGTATGACAGACTGAACACAGTTGAAGGCCAGCCATCAAGCATTTTAGTTGTCAGCAATGCCAACTATTCAGAAAGAGTATGGAACCCTTTAGGTCTAGAACTCAGCAGCTGGCACAGACGTGAAGTTGAACTTTTTATCCCCCTGGAGTCATAAAAACGTACATATTCTATTAAATGGCCTGTACTGAAACCAAAATCCCATTGGCGTAGAAGCACAAAAGCACAGAATACCTGCCTCACCCAATAAAATCTGTTGGAAGTTCTGTTGAAACATATAAACCTTAGAATTTGCATTTGTTTCCACCATTGTAAAGTAAAATGAAAGAATCAGTCAACTACCATTGAATTTTAAAATCGGTAGTGACTACAAAAGGGACGCATATTTAGATGAAATCTGTGCGATGTGCATCACGTGAAGAATACAGAGAAGAGCGTTTGTACTTACGCTCTAAACCCTAAATTTAGGTTCCTACTGATGCAGTTCTCAGTGATAAAAATGATAATGCATGCTTTATTTTCTGTAACTGATTAGTCACACTTTAATCAACACTAGAATTTTATTAAAATGTACTGTGAAGTGTTTTCCTTCAGACGAGTTGTGACTTATCAGTAGTGCTCTGGGAAAAACTGACTATGATGATGCTCAAATCGGAAGCAGATGGGAAGGTTTAGAATGCTGCAAAATATCTGTGCATCTTTTGGAGACTGACACTATATCCAGTCTCCTGCTTTTTTTTAAAGTCACTAACTACATAATACTATGTAGCAAACTAAAAAGAAAGGTATATAAAAATACTTCAAATTATTCTAGACAACTTCAGAATTCATCTAGTCCAAGTGTACTATCTAAGATTCAGCTATTTTCATAGATCCTTTTGGATAAAACTTCAGACAGTCATAATCCCATAGTCTTCTAATGCTCTATGTTCTGCCATGGATGTTCTGGTCTTCCACAACTAATTGAAGTTACAGACATAACTGTAAGTCTTTGGAAGAGAAGACACAGAACTAAATGTTTCACCATTTTTTGTCAATCAATTGTACAAACCCCCCCTAACCTTTCTATACATAAAGAGTACTTTATAATCCAGAAAACCATACAAAATTACCTTGGCAGCACTTGACTGTATCTCATCTCAAGCAGAGTGAACTTTCCTTCATCTGTTTACAGGGTAGTACTTTTCCTGATACAATAAGACCAATTTGATATTCAGACAACTAAATACTATCCCCAGAAAACATAAGTCATTTTTTTTTTTTTCTTCCCAGAAGTGGTTACACATCAGAAAGCTATAATTACAGAATCAGAACTCTTTTATTGAGATGTTTGTACTAGGGACTTATTCCTGCAGACTTGGTCCCTGAAATGTCTTCAAACACGGTTATTTCAGAGGAAAAAACCAAATTAATTAGGAAATTTAGAATCATGGAATATCCTGAGATGGAAGGGACCCAGAAGGATCATTGAAGTCCAGCTCCTGGCCCTGCACAGGACCATCCCCAAGAGTCACACCATGTGCCTGAGAGCATTGTCCAAACGCTTCTTGAACTCAGACAGGTCTGGTGCTGAGACCACTGCCCTGAGGAGCCTGTTCAGTGCCCAACCATCCTCTGGGTGAAGAGCCCTTTTCCAACATTCAACCCAAACCTCCCCTGACACAACTTCTTGGGATGTTCTTGTTGTCCTCCTTTGGACACTCTCTAATGGCTTTATATCCCTCTTGTATTGAGGTGCCCAAAACTCTGCACACAATATTCAAGGTGAGGCCATGGCAGCACACAGCAGAGGGGGACAATCACCTCCCTCCACCAGCAATGCTGAGCCTGAGAACGCTAGAATGTTATACTGCCTGTAGTTCTTGGGCCACCAAATCACAGACCCTTTCTATTTGACCTAAGACTTTTAATGACAGATTTCTGAAATTAGAAAAATAGACCTGAAGGGCACAAGAGAACACAGGGCAGAAAAACTCAACACCAAGTTCCTGGACATGGTGTACACTTTTATCTAATCCGGCCTCTCACACTTCCTACCAATTTATATATTCAGAAGTAATGGCAAAGAATTCCAGTTCAGCTCATCTCAAATTCTCTTTTCCAAATGGAAAAATGGGAGTACTGGTGCCCTCACCAAGAATTTGAAACAAAACTAAGCTGCCTTTTTTTTTTTTCTCCCTAGCAAAGGCATAATAAAAAAACATTGTGGTAAAAAGTGGTGACAGGCCACTTGCAGAGAACAATGCAGATCTCTTCTGGTTAACTGCCTGGGAACAGGTTCATTTCATACAGCAACACCACCTTCTGTGAACAAATACTGAACAACATGGGCTGTATCCTGAAAACAAAATGACTTTAAAAAGAATGGCTAAATAAAATCCATGGCTTCTTCAACCAGGGAGAGGTTTTTGTCAACAGAACTCCAAAACTACAGGCACCAAAGGTGAGCTCCCACCCATCTGCTTAAGCTGAGAACTCCGACACACCTGGTATTCTGCACAAACCTTTACCTGCTCTGACAACACTGACATATGCTTACAAACCTGACTGACAGCTGCTTTCCTTCAGACATGTTTTAATACATGAATCTAGAAGTTAAGGCATCATCCTACAGGTTGTGGATGAACATGGTGTTCCCAAGATGGACCTGATGAGTGCAAGTGATGATTTTCTACTGCACTTGCTAAAGATGTGTCACTTTGCAGAGGTGAGCACAAAGCTCATGGAAGAAGGGGCAAAAGGGAGAAAAGAGGCAAAATTTGGTTTTTAGCCAATTAAGCCCACTTGGGGTCAGGTTAAGGCTCCTGAAATATGACCACAGTTTTAATATCTGCTTTATAGTAAAATACACTCCAAATGAGAAGTTATTCTGGGAGTTAGAGAAAGTAAGTTAGACTTCACTGGCTGTGTTCCAGAGTGGCATGAAAAATAATATAAAAGCTTTTCCATCAACATTGAGAGACACCATCAGAGAAGTATGAGTGAGCATTTGTGATACTTATTGTTCAATAATGTTTTTGAAAAATTCATGTTTATTTTAGTTCTGGAAAGCATGCACTGCTGCAAGAAACTTAAGATACTTGACATTGTTTCTTTAATATGACTTCTACCAAAAAAAAAAGAACAAAAACAGACCCAAAAACCCAAAACCCTCTGACTCTAGCAGCTTTTTCTATTTACTGAAGGCACAAGAGCCAGCAGCTGACATTTGAATCTCATCTAAATTCAGCCAGGAAATACGCTTTAAAGAGTTATCAGTTATAGGCTGATTCAGCCACGGTGCAGTGGATTCTCCATCCTGAGAAGATTTCTAAAGGCACAGTTAAGTGTATTTATAGCACACTGGGCTAGGAATTTATGTTTGTTTCCTTTTGTCCTGAAGTCCATTAACAGACAACAATCACAAGCAGAATTCCTCAAACCTGAAAACAACATTCACACTGCTCAGCCCAACCGAGCAGAGCTCCCCATATGCTGAAGCCCCCTGAAATTAGTGGAGACAAAGTTCCATTGCACAGAGCATGGACCATCACGTGCAGCTCTTTTATCTTTCAATAACTCTCCTATTTGTGGCTCATTAATAATAATTAAACTTTAAAAAAAAAAGATCTTTGAAAAAAGTTGAAAGTAGAGCTATTTCAGATGTATAAATCATTACATCATGTAAAGTATATCTTTCAACAAAAAGCTAAAACAAGTTTTACTGATACACTTTAAATTATTAATTACCCTAAGTAAGTGCTGCTCCATTTTTTTTTCTAGTAGAAAGGAAAATGGAGCATCTTTATATGTTCCCTTATCCATTCCATTTCCTACTCAAATAAATGAATAAAATTCTTATTTTAGCCAAGGAAAAATGGAAAAAGAAGTTTGAATACAGAGGTAACCTCTCCACACTGAGAATGAACTGGATTCTATTAAACCATCCAGAAAGTACCAGGGTCAACAGATAAACAAAAGAACTACTAAAATGTTTAACACTGGTAGCTTCTTTATTGGCTGTGCTAAAGCTCTGTGTGAACCTCAGATGATGTAACACTTCAGGTATCTGACATCCATCCATCTCTTCCTCAAAAGGAATTCAGTCACATCTAGGTACATGCTCAAGCAAAGCTTGTATATGACTTAAAAACTGCACTACCAGGAACACTCCTTGGAATATTTTCATACTTTAAATAGACAACAACAATGCAAGTGAAGTGTCAGTCATCAGACAGGCCTTTTCAACATAACATAATTTCCACTGCACCAGAAAGCCATTGAATTTCCTAACTCCTTGAAGAAACAAATTTCAGCCCACTAATGACTCACTGGAACTTCAGCATTCCCTGCCTGAGAAGAAGGCATTTACAAGTGCCGATGGATTGCAACACTGGTTAGTTTCCAATGATTATTCACTGAAAAGAGAAAAGAATCCCAGTTCAGGGCAGCAGCTTCCCTATTCAGGTAAAGAAAGCTGAAAGGCTGTCCAAGAGCAAATTGAAAATAAACAACAGAAAAAAAGTCAGATTTTCCTGAATGTTTTTATAAGG
This sequence comes from Myiozetetes cayanensis, assembly GCF_022539395.1. NCBI lineage: Eukaryota > Metazoa > Chordata > Aves > Passeriformes > Tyrannidae > Myiozetetes > Myiozetetes cayanensis. Next base: position 27,954,092 of record NW_026086605.1, read on the forward strand.
GGTGGATTGGTTATTTCACTTTGCCTGTTTTCTTTTAACAGCAAGGTACATAAATTAAAACTCCCATATGTATACTATATAATGAAACAAGACTGTAAAAAGAAGAGATACATACACGTTATCATGGCAACTTCTGCTTGTTCAAATCTGAAATGCAATTGTTGGAACAAACAGTTGCAGGAGAAAGGCACGAGCTACAGACCTAAAATTTGTAAGATTACACGTCTCACAAAGTCAAGGAGGAACAAGTTCACTATTCCTAATTTCTTTGAATGTTTAAGAACATCCCTTCCTTATAAACCACAGAATGTTTGGAAGGATGAAACGACCTTCCCCCTCTTTATCAGCAGCTTTGAAAATGACTTAAATTGGCACAGAATTCCACAGCCATGCAGCAGCAGCCTCTGAGAACAGCAGTATCTCTCACACTGCCCCACTGAAGGATGCAGCTACCCATACCAGCTCAGCCCAGGGTCAAAAATGGGTTACTTTCTGGCAACTGCATTAACAGTGGAAGATTCTGCAGAAGAAAATAAATACCCCAGGTATGTCCCTGCATTTGTTCAGGTATACGTGACTGCAAGTCAGGAAACAGCTTTCAAGCACACAGGAAAGTCTGAAAGGTCTGACTTGGTTCTTCTGTCTCTGGAAGAGTCACAAGATAAAACAATAAGAGTTACTAAAGTGAGCAGAAATAAATGAGTGTGTTTAAAGAGAAGTTGTGCTGAATAAAAGCAGTATGCTTGCACATTCCTTCTAACGTTAGTATATTCTCAAAACTAAAATAGAACAAATATTTGAGTATATTTAAACAGAACCACACAACAACTCAGTAACAAGCTTACAGCTCTTTATATTTAAAAAGAAAACAGAACTTGAAAGATCTAAGCCATGCAACTAAATCTTGATCAAAGCAGCATGCAATCATATTCTGGCAGTCACTAGAGCAGATGCCTGCCATTAGTGTAATATAAGCATCTCCATAACCTAACTCATCCTTATTTAGAAAGAATATCTGGGGTAAGAACACACACACACAAAAAAGTTTGGATTACAGGAAACAAAGGAAAGGGCAAGCTCAAGATGCTGTAATATATTTTGGTGGTGCATATATGTCTGGAAATCAGGTGAGACCCAGAGATTCCAAAGTTCTTTAAAATACAGGATGTCTGTCTCTAATAAATCAGAATGTTATATGATAAATCAGTGACCTGATTAAGCGAGTTTTAGATTGTCAAACCGCCAAAACCCCATGCAGATCAGACTGTTTGGACCTTGGCCTTTCCTAAAACCTGAGAAGGGAGTGTGGAACATAGGGAGGAAACAACGATGACAGGGCACACAGATATGTATGACCCCAAACAAAAACTCCTAACAGTGTCCTTGGACAGGACTGCTCACTCTTGCCAAGGCTTGCAAAATGGCCTTGGGCTATTTTGTGTTTCCTGAGCTCACTTGGGAGGGAAGGGTGAAACCCTGCAACACATACTCTTCAAAATACAGTTCAAAAAGCTTAAAAATTCAACCACTCAGGAATTCTCCTGGTGAATGAAGAGCTGCTGGGCTTTCCTTGTACAGAGACTCGCTCAGGGGTAAGGCTTATCTCTTTGTCAACAACCTCTGATGTTTTGCAATTTGTACAGTGACAGTATCAGTTCTATGCACAGAGTCCAGCACACTGGTTTGGCAGAGGTGGCTGTAGGGAGGTGGGTGTTTTCTTGTGTTCAATAAGCTGAGAGCTGCTCATAATTCCTCTTTGTTAAAAGCTGCAAAATATTTTAAGCTATCTCAAGAGCAACATTCTTAGATACTGAAAAATAGCAGCAGTTTGGACATGCAATTCTTATCACACTACTTGTAACTTGATCCTAGAATTGACAAACTCAAAAGCAGCTTCAGAACTCTGTATCTGCCGCCAGGAAGGGAAGGACATTAAAAGGAAAAAAAAGAAAAAAAAAAAGGCATTTGATAATTTGAAAACTGCATGATCAAGGTGCAGACTATGTTACACCAAACACAGCAAGAAGAGCAGCAGGACGGAGCAATACCCTTATGTTCCAGCTGATAGATCGGACTTTCAAAGGTGTATCAAGAAGAGCAGGAAGAACAAGAAGTCTCCCTCCATCAGCTTCAAAGGCCATGACAGAGAAAAGATTATCAACAACGTGTATAGGAAGATGTCTTGCAAAAATTAAATAAGAATATTTATAAAACTTTGGACGGGATGAAGAGGAGGGAGATTGTTCAGGATAATGGAAAGATGTGGAGAGAGACCAACTTTTTTTTTAACCACTGCTCCTCTCCAGAACTCAGCCTCCCCTCACAGCAAGGGAAGCACTCATCCCCAGGCTCCTCAACCTCACCACGCTGCTTCAGGCACACCGACTCCACAGAGCAGCACTCAAAAAAGCAAACTGTCTACCGCACCTGAAGTAATGACAAACAACTTTCCCACTATTGCACAGTATCAGTACATTATTTTTTTACAGTTTTTTCAGAGCCTGGATTATTTTTTAAAGCATTTTCTACATTTAAAAATATAATTTTAGACTTTTACAGTTTTTAAACTCTTTGGTCAACTTCAAATGATAGAATTTTTCAGAGCTTGAGCTCTAACTTTGGATCTAAAGTTCAATGTATTTTTATGAGTTATAAAAGCTTATTTTTTTTCTTAAAACTATGACAGGATATGACCCTGAACAAACAGAAGAATCCAGTTAATAATTCAGACTGTTCTCACGTTATGTTTTTAGGACAAATAATAGTGTGAAGAACCAATTATGTCCCACCACCAGGATACACAGCTACCACTGAAATGCAGATAAAGAGCTTTCCAAGCCACTGTCAGCAAGTAAAACTAAGATAGTTTATGGAGAATTTAGGAACTGCTGAATTTCAGCTACTGCAGTGCTAAGAAACACCACACCACAATTATAATGGGAAGTTGCCTATAATCTACTCTTATCTTTATTACATTTATCTGACTATCTTTATTTCATCCTCCTTAAAAAGGCTTCCTCGGATGCTACCAAAAACATAAAAAAGCCACTTTTTATATGAGAAAATTTTCCAACACAGCTGTTACAAAGACTGTATCAGTGGAGGAACAATTTTCACTTTTTCTTTAGCTAATTCTCTGCAAGATAACTGCTATTTTCTGACAAAAATGATATTCAAATTGATCCAACTTAAATGACAAACAAAAACAAAGCCAAAAGATATGGAAGAAAGATCGAAATTCCAAGGAAATGGACTGGGTTTTTAAAGCCCAAATTAATGCAAGAGAAAACACAACAACAACAAACAAACACTAAATAAACAAACCACAATGGTATTTCCCTGATATTTTCCTGAGTCTGATAAAACTGCAGCCATATTTGAGACAGCTTTCCAGTTCACAGATCCGTCCTGTTTCTCATTGGTGTTGCAATAAATCCTAATTAAAAACAGTAACAAAAAAGAAGACATGAAATGTGCAGTTTAAAGTAAAAGCCAAGAAACACACTAAATGCTTAGATTTCCACCTTCCAGTGACCTTTGGGGGGGAAAAAAACCAGGACTCAGAAAAGAAGTAACAGCTGCAGAATTGCCGCGAATGCACAAGGTGGACAAATGTTTTTGCAGGGCCTTTGTGACAGGGCAAGGGGTAATGGCTTTAAATTAATAAAGGGGCTGGATTCAGACTAGACACAAGGAACAATTTTTTACAGAAGGTGGTGAAACACTTGCCCAGAGAGGTGGTGGACGCCCCATTCCTGGAAACATTCCAGGACAGGTTGGACAGGGCTCTGAGCAGCCTGATCCAGCTGATGTCCCTGCTCATGGACAGGGGGCTGCACTAGAGGAGCTTTGGAGGTCCCTTCCAACACAAACCATTCTACAGTTCTGTGAATGTTCTGGTTTGGGGCTTAACTTTACAGTCACCACCTTACAAGTAAACATGACTTGCAAGCTAGCACTAGTCCTCTGAAGTTATCTTCATACGTTTATATGCAGCACAGAAATTGTCGTTTTCAAACAGTTAGCACTGGAAGAAGTAGCAAAAAAGTGGACAGGCTAAGAGATCTTACTTAATGCCAGCACACAGCTGACACCTGAAAAAATACAAATAGCAGGGGGAAAGATTCTTTAGCATTTGGGGAATTTTCTCCAGTTTACTAATCTGCCTTAAGGCTTCTCCTCCTCTACCAAGTTCCAACATGGCTTATTTAACACTTTGATTGAAAGAATTCAACACAGAAAGGATTCAGTGGAGCTGAGTGATAGCATTCATTTTTGATAACATAGCCAAGAAAAATCCATTAGGAAAAACAACAATTATTTACTTGTACAAGACTTGCAGATAGCCAGAACACCAATACAAAACCTGCCAGAGATCATTACGTATTACTACAGAAATGATACCATTGTCCTCTCTTGAGTGTGAAAAGCTGACAGGCATAACTTATGCTGAGAAAAGATTACTGTTGGTTTACAATTATATCTATATGAAAATAACTGCTTACAGGCCAGCAGTTCTACCTGTAGCCATTTCATATCCTTCCTTGCAAGTGGGAAGAAGAAAACTAATTCCAGTTCACTTTGAAGTAATCTCCTCCCTTCTACATCCTACAACAGGATTTTAACAATTGCAGAAAAATCAGGGGAACTCATGAGAAGTACATTAAGAGTTACTCCTTTGCTGGCAAATTGTGTGTCATGTTTGCAAAGCGCTGCCAAATCTAACACTGACAGAAGAAACACTTCAGAACTTCAACATTTTTTAAAGTCTTTCCATTGTTTCAAATATGCTCTTTGAAACAAACAACATTTAACATCCATTGCATTATGTTATCTTTCCCAGGTCACAAACACCCTTAAATCTGTTGTACCACAAGACTATGTACAATTACTTTTGCTAATACAAATGCTAAGATTTAAAATAAAATAGGAGCCCAAATCTATTTAGACAACCAAGTGGTCAGACTAAAAAATAAAAAAAAAAAAAAAAAAAAAAAAAGCCAGGCATCCACCCAATAGTTCCCACTGACAAAATATTCAGATTGAGATTTTCAGATAGCCTGTAGCACTGAACCATTTGGCAGCTCTCCTGGCTCAGTTCTCTGTATAAAGACAGACTTACATCAGGGAATAGGAGACTACCACAAATGAGGGATAAACAGAAAAAACAGTCTACAGAGTTTTTCATTCCCCAGCCTAGACCCTTAGAAAACCAGAATGCAGGCTATCTGAAAGAAACAAAGGTTAGTTACAAGTAACTAATTGTAGAAGTGAATTTAAAAAATCATTGTCTCCTTTTAAAGAAAGGCCTACCAGAAAAGTTCACCCATCTGACCCCCAAAAAAGGGCCAGCACTCAGTCCCACATCCATCAGCTGAGTCCTGCCAGCTCTACACTGAAGTTCCAGTTTTCATTGACACCCACTGATACACACTACAAATCAAAATTTAACCACTGTAGCCAGATAAACTAACGTGGTTGGTATTAAACAAGGTCAGGCAATTTTTACTCCAGTCTCCCATTCACCAACTTTAATCCTATCAACCTGGGTTAGAAATCAGGTGCCAATACAATCTGTTAGAGCTCCACAGAAAAACAAGGTGATTTCTTCACAAGAATTGTCAGCCCCACAGACTCACACTGCTGTCAGATAGAACCATCAACTCTCACAGGCTGGAAGAGACCTCTCAGAAGTCACTTAGTCCAACCTCCTGCCCAACACAAAGCCAAATTCAATGCTCAGTTAAGTTGCTCAGGACTTTGACAAGTAATATCTTGAACGTGTCCAAGAGAGGCAGTTCTGCAGCCTCTCACAGCAACGTGTCCCAGTAATATTGTTTTTTATAATCCAGTAAGAAATTACCTTGCTGTAACTTGCAACCACTAATTTACCATCCTTTCAACGTGCACTCCTGGGAAGACTGTAGCTCCACCTTCCCTAGAACACCCATCGGGGAGCTGAAGACAACAAACATCATTCCTCAGGCTTCTGCAGGCTGAGCAAACACACCTGGTGCTTGGCAGCCCCTCTGCTGCAGGCCAGCATTGCATCAGTCTCCCTCTTGTCCTGGGAGACTCAAACCTGGGAGACTGAGCCTGCAGCCTGCTGGCTGTGATTTCTGTTCCAGTGCAGCACAACAGTGAGCCAAAACCAAAAGGTCTGGCCTTGATCCCACTACTGACCCCCCAGTTGGAGACCAGAGCTAGTACCCCACGCAGCCAAAGGATGAGGTTCCTCAAATAAAGCAAAAAAGCCCAACATGAAACCCATCACATTGGTTGTTTTTTGATAGGTTGGATTTCTGAGATGAAAATAGCTTACCCTGGTCACAACTGCCACATGGAATATAACAGAAGTAAAAGGCACAGACCCACCCATTATGTCACTGTTCTATCAGACAGGTAAACAAACAACAGCTTCACAGCAAGAGCAACACTCAACACACACCATATCCTCCATTTGCCAGGCTGTTAGCTCAAATACCAGGTTATTTCAGTGCCAAAATAATTCTGTTGCTTGCCACGGCAGATTAAGGGAAGTGTTTTTATGAAGATCTATGCAAACATTTTGCAAGGTAAGCATGCGTGGGCAGGAGCAGCAGCATTCAGATATGTGCCTTGCTCACTTACAGTGCGACTCCAGCAGCTGTGCTCTGCCTCAGCTAAGGCAGAAATTGGGGCTTGGTGATAAACTTTTACCCAGAGCTGTGCACATATTAACTTGCCCTGGATCTCAGCACAGCAGCTTCACCCCCTCAGACTGCTTGAAGTTTCCAAACTGGCAGAAGGATCTAAGTAAAATACATTATACGTGCATTTATAGTTCTTTTCTCATTTCAAGGTATTACACACACTGAGATCTCAGTATGAAAATGATGAAACTATCAGAACTGCACTGCAAACAATTACAGATGTACACACTGCAACAGAAACGAAAACGTGTGGTGGTTCTTTATTACCTTTATATATTCAAAACAGCAGTTGCATCCACTGCACACTGCTTTTTGTGCATCAACCTTTTTTTTTTAACCAGCAACACACATATTTTAAATTACAGCACTAGGAGCAGTAAGTTGAGAAAACACTGAGAAGAATTTGGCTAAAGAGTACATGAGGTGATTAACTAATTTTACTATATATAGTCTTAATAAGAAAATGAGATTCAATGTCCATTTTCATTTTTGCTATAATGGCCAAATTTTATTGATCTTAGGGTAAACTCAATCTTACCAATAAATTTATGTCCAGATTTTAAACTCGTGGTGCGGACAGTAACCAGTCAAGACTAGATTTGTCATGTTCAGGCTTAGGAGAAAACCTCTCCATCCTGTACCAGAGACACTTCTACTAGTCAGAGGGACACAAAAGACTCCCTGTAGTGAAACAGAAACAACCAGTTTGATGCCTTCAGTTTTGGGGAGCTCAGAGATGAAGCAGCAGCAACTCTCAGAAGGAATTTTCATCAGAACAAGATACTCTTTTCGAGTGTTTCATTCTAACTAAAACAACTGCAGAGGACTCCTCGTTTCAGCGGGTGATTGCTTTTATTTGTGGGAGGAGGGAGGGGAGTAAAAGGAATTCCTTTGACAAGAGAGCTGCATTGCTAACCACAACCAGGATCATTTTACCTCTTTTGCTACAAAGAGGTTACATGCCATGAAGAAAAATCCCATGATCTAACAGCTTTAAGTTATTTTACAAATATGACTCCAACCAGTTGCCAGAGAAGATATTTTTGCAGCTGATTTGCTTTGTACATTTCACAGCACTTGATCTACAGTATTCATGATTTAAGCTCTGATGAATGTGGTATCCCATACCCTTGCCGAACTTTTCCATGAACTAAATCTAGAGTCATTATTTAACTCATGTTTCTGATAACATACAGGATGAAGGGGGAAAAAAAAAAAGTCAACAGTTATGGACACCTGAATGGTAGAATGTTTTACAACCTGAATTGAAAGCAGGGGGAAGGACACAACACAACACAGTCAGAGTTCCAAAATGAGATTCCTTACGTAGTTTCTTCCACCTGAAAATATTTATGCAGCCCCAAAGAAGCAAACAAGGCATGCTAACAACCCTGCAGGAACAGTAGGTATAAGCTAATGTTGCTGTATCTTTGCTCTGTAACAACTACAATAAATATTCCACAAAACATTCTGTTCCAAAGTCAACTTTAAACACAAACACAGTTCTATTACAAAAGGTCTTAATTATATTCTCCTGCAGTTTTTTTTTTTTTTTTTTTAAATGGTGAAAGCTTTAAGAAGTGTGCACTAAGTACACAACCATTGTTCTGCCAAGGAACAGCTGAGTGCTTCTGCAGTGCAAACATGAAATGGATATTACACGATCTTTAAAACACATTACTTCAAATCACTATTTTGTATCCAGGAGAAAGAGAAGGGAAAACAAGCAAAATCCTTAAACCTGCATCTCCACGAGAAAAGTAAATATTTACCTATAATTTACATAGTACTGTAAATACAGGTAACGGCTTGAAAAAATGAGAAGGCAATAAATGGATCTAATAACTTTCTAGCTCTTAGGGAGACATTTGACGCATAACAGTCCGTTTCCAGAAAGTCCTTACAACCACTGCTACAGCGCAGCGAAGTTAAACACAGCCACAAGGACTTCAGATCTCTAAAAATAGTTCAAAACCAAGTTCTTTCCTAATAAGTTCTTATGCTTACTGGGAGCCAGCCCAAAGCCCCGAAACCCTCCCGAAAGGAAAGGCACCGTGCGAGGCGGAGCGGGTCCCGCATCTGGAGCGGCCGCTCCGCGCCGGGCCCCTTCCCGAGCCCCTCCCGGCGCAGCGACAGCGCCGCTGGAATGCGGAGCCGTAACCCGATCCCTCTGCCCCTCCTCCCGGCTCCGCAGCGCTCGGAAAGACATTTAACCTCAAAATGGCATCCCCGGGAACCGAGCTGGTCGTGCCCCCCCCCGGAACAGGGAAGCGAACCATTCCCTCGGTGCCCGGCCTCATCCCCGCGCCCCGGCGGCCACCGGGAACCCGCTCCCGGGATCCACCGCTGCCCGCACAACCACCACGGCTCCTCCTCCTTCCATCCCTGCCCCGACTCAAAGCTCACCCGGGCTGCACTTTCCTTGGAAGGAGCCCATCCTACTCACAAGCAAGGAATTAGCAAGAATAGCTCTTTTCCGTCTTGCATCTCAGAACCAAAGCATCCATGTACATCCAGTAAGGCAGATTTCTAGAGTGACACTTCATAAATATAAATGAAAGGGGCAATTTTGTTGTGAAATCACTTAATTTTTCAAACTATAGGCATACAGTTTATTTAGGATATAACAACACTACAATGTCTTAAGTTTTCAGGTCAGTTACACACACAGAAATAACAAGTTAACCCTCAACAGAACGTGATGAGGTGATCTTAGAGATAAACTATCTCGGTCTATTTTCTCTAAAGGCAAGTAGTTCTGTACCATGAAAAAAGGCTGTTGCAATTTGGAATAACTAAGTATTTTGCTGTAAACAAAACAGACAAGATTTTTACCATTCTGAACATACTGAAATTACTAAGATGCCATTATGCTACCAGATAAGAGACAGACTTGGGGGGGGAGGGAGAAATCAATCATTCCAGTGACATCACAGTGTAAGAAGAGAGAAAGAATGACCTGAAAAACATTTTTTCAGCAGTAGCAGTTTTGCTCATTAAACACACAACCAAATGTTATTCTATCAGAACAGAAAAGAAAAGCACTCAAGATATGTCGGGAGGGTGCAAGCCCTTAGCCCATCGCTGAGGAACCAGGAGCTCAGATTCTCTTTTGTATGACTTACTTAGGAGTGGTTTGTACTTTTATTGGCTTAACTACACCTGAGACTAAAAAACACTAGTAAGGGTGGCAATTCTTCTGCAACTCTACCATGAAGAGACCTTTGGCCACTGTACACCCTATAGGTAGAATCACTCTGTTTGTTATTTAAAAAAAAAAAACCTCATCAGCAATAAAGGCTGCCAGAAACTCTTCACTGTCATCAAGTTTTGGGCCTGGATATTCAAATATACTTAAGAAGTCAAAACCAGAAACTCAGAGCTAAGGGACCTGTATCTACAGGTTCCTTCCACTTGCACATTTTCCCCTGTATTGGTTCACACCTACAAATTAGGAACAAATTCGAAATGCTAAGAGATGTTGAACTGAAGCACTGCCTTCACGCTAAACCTCTAGAACCTAGTGAGCAATGTCAAATACCACTACAATGGGAGTGCCCAAAAGACTTTAAATCTGAGAAAAAAATAGCTAGAGTAGGTAGGATGATGAAAATAATCCCTCTCAGAGATAAACTAATACACTTAAAAAAACATCCCCAGTATGAACATTTCCTAACCTCATTTATTGCAGGTCAAGGATCAGGTAACAACTGGCTACTTTACCTCTGTAATTCCAGGTAAAGTAAGCACAGGATTGATTTTTTTTGTTGTTGTTATGTATCAGAAGAGAAACCCTACTCAGATGCCTTTTTTACCTACAGAATACGAGCACTTCAAATGTTACTTTTTTGTTTACTGCAAATAAACATATTTGCAAGACCTCACTTTGCAGAAGGCAATTTTTTTTAATTACAGTTATTTTGCTTCTATGCATCATATATGATAACATTCTGCCTTTCAGATTATACAAAACTCAGTCCTTTAAGTTTTTCCCCAAAGAAACTCTCTTACCTGTTAGTAATCATTGGAATTTTACTTCCAACTTGTAATTTGTATCAGACAATCAAAATTTAAAGTATTTTCTCTTTTACTCAGCCTTTCTCTATTAACCTTAAGGTTACAGAAAATGTCACACATATTCCAACAAACCAACAGCTATTTTTCTTTTAGAATATATTTAATAATGCTTAGTCACTGGAATAAAATGTATTCAAATTGTCGGTCAGAAGTGGAAGAGCAAGTATGTTTACACATTAGAACTGAAGCTCAAAACACCATAACATGATTACCTGACAGCTATTAAATGGCCTGCGAGAAGTTATTAGTGTTGATTCTCTTTCAGAAGGCCAATATAACAGTTCCACCCATAGCATCCTCCCTGTAGTTTTACTTTGTTGTGTCTTTTTTTAACATAAACTTCCCCTGTCACTCCCCCAGGTTGTGGTTTGGTCTCGAGACCTATTATTGGGATATTTCACACAACAACTACATATAAAGAAAATTAAGACAGTCCTAAAACTACAAAGTAATCCCGAAGGCTTTAACAGGAGTCAAACCCACTGTGCTAAAAATAACAAGGTATATACATATTTCACCTAGGAGCCTGTTTTCCAAAAGAGCAGACAGAATACACCACTGTGATGTTTTGTAAGGACATTCACAAATACCTTTAGTACTTGTGTTCAGCACGAGTTTCACGCCAGCAAAGATTACAACCAGTCACTGTGGGGCAGAGGAAGGGCCAACAAAAACCCCCAAACCCAAACCAACCGAAAAGCCCAATAATCCCAAACTTGTCATTGCAAACTAATTTTAAGGAATGAAAAGCAGTGCCAGGAAATACACCTGCTTATAACAATTTTGATGTTTTCACAATCACAAACTTCTTAGAAAACGACACATCACAGCACAGATACATGGTGAAAAAATGATACAAAACAATTACATGAAGTATTGTTAAAAAGTATTGACGTGGAAAATGTCCTCTAACTTCTTTACTACTTCTCTTGGGTACATGAGCAACATGGAACCTGACAGTCTTTCTAAAAAAACTGTACTTTTGAACACACTTAATTTCCTATGAGAAATGTGTCTGTGAGCTTTACTAATTGTTTTATCAAGTGCCATTTTAGACCCTGATCTCTAATGCATCCCTGGACAAGCAGTCCCACTGAGCCTGTGTTACTTATTCCAGGAGAAGAGAATCTTCTGAAAGATGTATCAAAATTACTGGTCTAAATAAAGTTAGTTTTAAGTATACTTTTAGAAACCTGAATTCTAAATTAAAAACTCAACAGTATTGGCAAATTTCTTTGCACGACAATAAAATATTTCCTAATACACCTTCCACAAGCACAGATTCTGGATGATAATGCTTCCTGTTGAGCAGAAATCCAGTGCATAAGAGTAGCATTCATCAAATCCAGCATTTTCAAAAACAAGGAAATTTGCAACAAGCAGTTTACAAAGAATCTGTTTTCTATTACGGTGTAATGGGTTCAGTAGGTGGAAGAGTGGACAGACTGGACTGCAGACACACTAATACATAAACATGAGACTGCATTGGGTACTCCTATGAGCTGGTCACACATTTCAACACTATATTTTTAGATTATCCTCTCATATCAACTGCACTGTTATGACGGCATTTAGACTACCTTTTTGACAATGGACATAATGGAATTATCTGCTGCTTCAACTGCAGCCGTTCTTTGAAAAAATACATTTTTTTAAAACTGTATTTAATTCTCAGATATACTTCCCCATTCACAGCTACAAGCCAGCTTAGCATAGTTCAGAGAAAGGAGCACCCACATTTCACTTGTTAGATGCTGTGTCACTTTGTGCTCCTTCTGACCAGCTCTAAAAATGCTTGGATTTGGGAATAGCACACCTGTTGTTATATCTGTCCCTCCTAAATAAAGATTCTGTTGTGCCTTCTCTCTGTTCTACTAAAGCAAAGGTTACATGAGGAAAACAGAAGAAAAAACTTGGCTGAATTGATCCCATCTGCAGTGATGCCAAACACACACCTGTGGTATTTCTGGTTCTTAAAAACTCAAGTGATTCTTTCATCTCAAAATTTCCTCTTCATTGAGGAAAAAAAAGAAAGTCAATCACATATCAAACAAATTGCACTACAACCAACAGACGTAGCAAGGCCTGGTTTCCTACAGATTCATGTTCTATTTTGGTCTAGATCTTTTCTCAGTGTAATTGCCCCAGCTCACTCTATATATCCTGTATGATTTCACTCTCCCTGTCCTTAGCAATATATCAATTTCCCCACTCACATACATATTCCTCTAACCACAGTTCTCCCTGCCTTTCCCTCCCACACCCTCTGGGTGCCAAACATCATGTCTCACTGGCCGGACAGCACGTTCAGATTGACTTCCCCCTTATCAGGCATCTCAAGTTTACAGAACACTTCTGATCCTAACGCTGAAGGATGTTACCATCTGGGGACATGAACACAGCTCAAGACCTTTGAAACACAAACAGCGTGACATCCACTCCACAATTCTAGCAGACATCTCATCTTCAAGCCTGCTGATACACGAAGCTTGTCTTTGAAGTTTTAGGGGTTAGGAATTTGCCAAAATCCAAAACTTTACATACTACATCAGAGACAGAAACTCTTAACAAAACTATAAAACAAAAGACTCAACTGCAACAGAAGAGGAAAGAGGAATGTGAGGATGGGAAAGTAAAGACTCTGACCAACTCATTTTTCCTTTGTGGACAGGGGATATACTTGATATACACTGAGAAGTTAGATGGGATCACTAACATTCAGGCTAATTTAAAAAAAAAAAAGTTCCAAAACAGGTAACATTTCCAAACAGTAGCCTTACCCACAACCACACTACACCACAACTAAGTCGAGCCTGGAAGGGACACTCTTGTTCTGGATGCCAAAACTGACACTTGGTCTGCCCCCACAACTGCAGGTACGCTGGAAAGAAGTGAAGCATAATGGAAAAAAAAAAAAGGAAAAAAAAGCTAATTATCTCTCAGCCAGTTTCAGTTCCTACAGCATCAGAGGTGCTGCTGCAGAGGAAAAGGCAAGGATGCACAAGGGTGGCGTGAACAAGGAGTAGAACTGGCCCTTCGAGTGTACCCGGCTGCTCGGCAGCTTATCTGCAGCACAGAACTGCCCTCTTCATCTGGCAGTTCATTATTCATCCAGCAGACATCAGTGGAAGTCTACCTGGCTGCATGCACTGCTCCAGTCCTTAGGAAATTATATTATCAATCTTTCCACACTAAGCAAAATAAAGTACCTGAACAGAAAATGTTCAAGATAAGGCAGATACAAAAAAAACATGTTACTTCACGTTTGACGGCAGCATCATTAAAGCAAACCCAACGAATGTGTCAACCAAGGCAGCTGGGTGCCAGTGCAATATAAAAAAAAAAAAGCTGTAGGCGTTACAGACACTACTAAATGCAAGAGCAGAGGAGCTGACGTGCCTGGGTGCATGTGGGTGTGATAAAAGGCCTAGGAATTAGCCTCCTGCACGGTGGCAGATGTCTAGCCAAGCACTCTGCTTGTGACACCACCTGCTATCAGACCAGTCTGGGAAGAAGGAAGAGCAGAGTCCTCCCTTGCTCCATCCAGAAACCTGTACAGTTCCTGACCTACAAGTAGACACAAGTGCCTGTGCTATTGCCATCAGTGCACACATCCCCCAACAAATCTGTGTGATCACAAATCTGTACAGTCCTTCCATCCACAGCCACATGTTCTGGCAGCGACTCTTTGACTGAAGTATTTGCTGTGAGGAAGGAAAGAAACACCCCACTTGACTGTCCCTGTAAACCTGCCATTCCCTTACAGTGTGGACAAAAAAAAACACAGTAGTGAAACACTATTCATCAGTTTCTTAATTTCATCTAAGGTTTGATAGATGACCATCACACTTTCCCTCTCTGCTGTTTCTCTTTCCCTGGCTGAAGAAGCCCAAGTCTCTTCAGTATGGTATCCTATTTGTACTGCTGTGAGAAGGAAAAACCAAACCAGAACAAAAAAAATTACTTTCTAGTTTTAATGGGACTGTTGAAATTGTGTTACCAGAAGGATATAGCATACATGTCCCTATATAATGAATGTGTACAGCTGCATAATCACATTTTTAAAAAACTTGAAATTACTCCACAGAATATACTGCTTCAAAATTGGCTTAAATTCATTTAAGCCTGTGCTCATAGCAAGAAGGGAAGTGCTGGCCCTCCTCCCCTTAGGTACCAGAGTGAGCTGGAACTACTGAAAACCAACAGGATTTTTTTTTTTAGGGTTAGTTAGCAGCTAAATTAGCAAACAAATTCAACCTTCTACCTGGCCACAATTACAAAAGTGACAGTGGAAACACAACCAAAAATATGAAAGAGAGGAAAAAAAAAAAATGTTCAACACCATGAGCAGATAAGTTCAATCTGAAGTTGGAGCTTCAAAGCAAAGAGCTGCTGGGAAAATTATTCAGTATCTCTCCAAGTGTTAATACCTAATTTAGAGCCTATTGCTGTTTTTCCTCTGTTTGAATTACATTACACTGTA
This sequence comes from Myiozetetes cayanensis, assembly GCF_022539395.1. NCBI lineage: Eukaryota > Metazoa > Chordata > Aves > Passeriformes > Tyrannidae > Myiozetetes > Myiozetetes cayanensis. Next base: position 27,969,344 of record NW_026086605.1, read on the forward strand.
CTTACTGTACCTCATCCGGTATTTTATCATCTGGGCATTCAATACTGCTACAGCCAGTTTGCAATACCTGTATCAGCTACCAGTTTCACCACCTCACAATCCACTCCCCCCTCCCACACTCTTTCCAAACACAGAGAACAGAACGTGCCTCCTTCACTTGCTTCCAGCGAGGCTGTCAGCAGCTCTGTGCCACAGGGGTACCTGCCAAGCTCTTCCTGGGAGCCTGGAACTGGCCAGAACCTTCCGGATGTCTCACCAGTGCTGAGCTGAAGAGCATCATCACCTCCCTCAGCCTGCCCACAGCACCCACCTAACACGGCCCGGGAGGCACCTCCCCAGGTACAGGGCTTGGCGTTTCCCCTGTGCTTCCTGAGGTTCCTCTCTGCTCACCTCTCCAGTCCATCCAGGTCCCTGAGAGGGCCTGCACAGCCACCTGGCAGATCAAACACTCCTCCCAGTTCTATATTGCCTACAAACTTCTGAGCCTGTGTTCTGTCCCATCATCCAGGTCATTTATGAAGATGTTGCACTGTACTGGAAACCCACAATACCCACTGCTCTCCACTCCTTCACCGAGATAGTCATTTCACCACCGAAGGCGATCAGACACCCACCAACATCACCTGTGCCAACCTTTGCTAACCCTGACCCACAGCTCTCGACTGACTCCTCATTCACCCAAAAGGAAGAGCTTCAGGGATTCCCACAACACTCTCACAACAAAAAACCCCACAACACCCTACACCCCTCACCACTCCATCCTGTCCTTCCTAGGGAGCTCATAATCAGTCCTTAACCCTTGCAGCACTCCATCCATGCCAGCTGTTCCACCCCATCTCTGATCCCAAAAAGACCGCAATTTCTCCTGTTTGTGCCCAGTCTTCTCCACAACACATGGAAAACAGAGTGAAATCCTAATAAAGTATTTGACTTGGTCTGTGCAGATACAAACCTCAAACTGGCTACACTGTAATAGCCTGACACCTCATTTCACACCATGACAAAGTTGCTGGAGGGAAAAACCAATAGTGACAATGGAGTAATAACCTGTGGATGGATAGATACGGAAAGAGGTGCTATGCAGTTATACAGGGAAAGGAGATTAACAGTTCTGGTGCTCCTATCCCAGGTAAGAAAACCTGTTAGAAGAGAGCTCTGGGCTCCTCTCCAGGGCTCAAACCTAGCAAGGCTTTCTCACCATGCCACTGCTCCTCTGCCCACATTCCCTGATACCTGAGCCCCAAGCCCCACTCCTGCTCTTTCAAATCCTCAGGAGAGCCTATGACTGGTATTTACAGCACACTCACAGCTTCTTTCTTCAATGACGGAGATTTATTTTATCTTTGATTGTTCCAAATACATATAGTAAAAAATATCTTCCTATAAACAATTACTTCTTCCAAAAGCAGAAACACTTTGAAGGCAATATTCAAAATTTCAAAACAGAACCTCAAACTTTTAAAAAAATTTTGTCTAAAATTCTTCAAAGCAAGAGTGTCCTTGGTTGTTATTTTACATACCAAGAAAACATTTTAGCCTCTTACATTAACTAAATCACCCTTTATATCAGAATTCAGAACAACCAGGAAAGAAAATCACAGAATTTCACTGGAGCAAACAACCACACACACTACAGATGCTTAAGGACAAAGAAAGAAATTCTTAAATCAGCTCTTCCTTCCACCTCTATTCTCCCCTCTCCACCCCAGGCTCCTCAGACCAATACTGACAGAATTAGAGAGATGTAAATATTATACAATAGCACTTGAAACTTTGAGAAAAACTTGAGTAATGCCATTTCTGCAGCGGAACCTCTGGCTAAGGAATGCACAGCTGTTGAGCAGATGTATAATTTCAGCATTTAAAATTCCATTATTTCAAGGGGGATTTTTTTTTTCTTTTACTAGATGTTTTCAGATTTTCTATTTCCATCTGGTTTTTGACCTCCCTCAGTTTAGTCCCCTCTTCTCTTAGTTCATTACACCAAAATAATTTTCTAAATTAGAAACATCTCGACATTTAAAAACTTGTGAATTTGAAGAGAGGTGGGGGAGTGAAACAGGGCCAGGGGCGGAACAAAAACAGACAGTTCAAGAGAGGTTTGGGTTTGAATAAAAACTGTCCTGTCTGGGTCGGGTTTTATTTCGCAGTTCCTGGTTTAACCCAAATTGGCGAGTCCCTGGCTGCATTCCTTCCATGAAATTTTAAGAGCACAAAACTGAAGAATATCAGCTATAGGGGAATGTTTCTACACTTCACCAGAGCCCTCAGCCATAAACTTCTGAGTAAAACAACATTCCAGGTTTTGGTTCTTTTTAGAGTTATGATAAATTAACTGCAGTTTTAAGCTAAAAAAAAAAAAAACCCTAAACCTCACGATGTACTAAGAGAGCTTTACAAAACATACAAAGATTACTGTAAATCAGTATCAGCAAAGAATTTATTAATGCAAAAGTAATAAAATATTTAAAAATATATACATGGAGCTAGCACTGTTTAAAAAAAATTCCATTCATCTAAGCAAAGTAGAAGACTAGGGCATACAACGCTATCTGTCTTAAACTCAGTCCACATTGCAAGATTTAAAGAAGAATTATCCCTAGAAGGACCATTGGTTCAGCTCAGCAAATGTGGCAGATTGGCCACAAAGCCTATACAATTTTTAATTTAATTTTAGGCTCACAATAATAATTTGCCTGGGTGGGAAGGGGCATAATCTTCAATCTTAATAAATGGCATACGCTTCAAAATACTCCTACGGAAAATTTTCTGTAGGACATTTTCACACACACACACACACACACAAAAAAAAGACTGTGAACGAGTAAATGTGGAAGATAGAATTAGAAAAACACATCTCTACATTAAAACAAAAAAAGTACATTTTTTTCTGTTTTATTGTTTGCTTTGTCTCCAAGAAAGGAGCTTTAAAACAAGTGTTAAAAAATTACTTTAAAGTGAAACTTTGCCTGTCTTCTAACAGCAGGGACATTTCTGCCCAACACTCAGTACCACTACTGCATTTTTCATTACTGCTAAAATCCCTCCAACAATCCGGACAGAAGACAGTCCACGTTTTGGGCACTGAGTGTAGAAGGGCTGCACCTCATTAGCTGGCAGTGCCTTCCTGTGCCCTGCCCCAATCCCCTCTTTAATTAACTCTCAGTTGGCCAAACCAGTACCTGACACTGCAAGGCCTGTTCCTTGGACAACACAGGGAGGGAGGGCTACAGGAGGGTTTCTGAAACCTCCTCCAAGGCACTCTGGTACAGACTAATTTCTCTTCCACAAAGAAGGATACGCAGCCAGGAGGAGCACATTTTACACAGCTTTCTGGATTTCCCACTCTCATTTCCTGTCACTGAGGTTTGCTCTGCCTTCTTCCAACAAATCACTCTTGTTCTCATACTGCTCTCCAAGCTCTTTCGTTCCCAGCATAGGAGACAAGGGGATGATACAGTTCTTCATACTTCCTGTATCCATCTTTCCTGCTGAACGATTCCTCACAACTTTTCTGTTCATATTTCCTTTTTAAACACTCTGTAGCCGTGCACAAAAACACAGGACATTGCCTGTGCCTCTGTCTGAGCACTGCACTGCGAATTTCCAACTGAACACAGAATAGGAAAAACAATGATTAATTTAGAAAAAGATATCTGAGCTTATTCACCACTCCCATATCCCTGAAATTCTGACTCCGAGCACATAATGTACTAATTTGCACAACAAATCTCATCAGCAGAGTATTGATTCTCTGTGTAAGTGAAATCTCTGATGACTTCAGTCCTCCAAAGTCATTTGAGCTCTTTGCACTGATTTCCAGTTTCCAAGTTTGGGGTCAGGCTCTCAGAGAGGAAGTATAAAGGCCTACAAACGGTTTTAGGTGGTGTTTTCTCAAGACAAGGAAAAGTTCTTAGTATTTAACACTATGAAGACAATAGAAAAGCAAGTGGTTTCCGTGATTCAGGTTTCTATCCTGGTACAGATCTTCTGAGACTGATATTTCTTTAACTTATCTCTGCTACATATGCTTGCATTTTTATCAACCAAAACACAGTAAGACTGACAGTCTTACTTAAGATGGTGAACTGAGGGAATACAGACACAAAGAATTGCTCGTTGCTTCCACATCTTATGCTAATAAAGTTGACTGAAGCCATCATGTAATGCAATTATCTGAGGAGGCACTGTAAAAACTTGTGATATTTAATTTCTGGAAAAAGCATTGCTGCTGTTATGATGCGAGTTACGCTACAACACCGCAGAGCTGAATGCACAGACAACTCATCACATACTAAAACTGCATTTAAACCTTGTATATTTTCCTCTGTGTTTTGGGAAATTCTATTCTGGGGGAGAAGCAAGCCTCAGAGCAATCAGCCACATGCTGCAGGTACAGCACCCTGTGAACTATTACTACATAGACTTTTGTCTTATCAAAACCTTTCGAAACATTTCAAGTACACACCCTTCACACTACTCAGAGCACTTTTACCCTCCCCAGTGAAGAATCACCAGTGAATTCAGAACAGAACACAGGTACCAGACTCAGCTGGTGACTCACAGAAGAGCTCCATCAAGCCAATCACTTTCACTGTAAGAACAGGTGTCACTGCAGAAATGCTGAGGCAGTAACACACCTGACCTTCAATAAGGACTCGCTGTGGCTCCGTCTCTCACTGTGCCTACACAATCTGTGAATGTTATCACAGTCATGAAGTGGAGTTTATTTTCCTACTCTAATACTTGTTTGAATTTTGTTAACCAGACCATCACAAAACAGTAGCAATCCTGACTGAAATGCACAGACCTCAAACGAAATGGGGTAGCAACTACAAGACAGCTGTCAGAAAAACAGCAAGCCATCAAACTACCTGGATGACAAACCTGAAACAGAATTACTGTATTTCTCACACCATTTGTGCACAGCTGAAACACCTGGGTCATAACCAGAAACACGTGCATCTTATCACTACCACAACGTGAAGTTCTTCTCAGTACATCAAGTACACAACAACTAAAGTGCTTCAGTGTCCTGAAGCTACAACAATGAATTCCAAAGTATATAGGGAAGACTAACAGAATAATTGCTTTGTTTTGCTTTGGGGAGGGATGGGAAATGGACATCAGATACACCCAATATGCTTTGTAAACAAACCCAGCGAGGTGCTGAGAAGCCAGTTCACAATGAAGACCATCCTGGCAAGCTGGCAGCTTGTCTCCTACTTGATTGCCTGGTCACTGGTGGGCCAGCTACTTATTTTATCAAACTAAACCTCTTGGGATTTACACACCCAGAGTACAATGTACTGCACAGATGTTGCTGGACTGAATCCCTCACGAAATAGCCATTCCATAGCTCTTCTCAATAAGAGCATTCAGAAAGCTAAAATCATGTTTTCTGTAAAATGAAGAAAAATGAGGTGATTATTTCCACTTTTTACCCAATTCCAAGGATCACCTAATGTAGTCCCTGCACTACTGCTAAAGGACATCATAGAGCCAGTTTTACATTCATTGTCAGTTTTCAACATTTTTAAGTACAAGTCAAACCACTTTCTTAGAGTAGTAAGCCCTCAACAGACTTCACAGCAGCTTTTAAGGGACTGCAATAAAGCCAGGCAGAAAGTGATCCCATTTTCCCTTTAAAGCAACAACCATCGTGGAAGGCACAGAAGACACTGTGGCAACTGGGAACCACCAGCACGAGTGCGGTGGAGCAACCGCAGAAGGGTCTGCAGATCTTGCCCAAGATCTGCCCAGAAAAAAGTGGAACCCCTGAGACAACTGCAGTGAAAGGAAAAACCTGTTGTGAGGCACACTCTGTGCCCAACCCCCAAGTCCTGCGTTTGGGGAACATGAAACAAATGAGCAAATGAAACAAGGCTCCAGGTATTCCATCTGTGCCCACACAGGACTCTGATGTGATATACTTTTAAATTACTGAGTTCCTTCTGTCATTTATTTACAGACGACAGTAAGATGAGATAACTTACAGTAAGATAAGAAACAGAAGATCCTGGTGAAGTCCCAGGCACTGAAAATATGCTCTCCTTTACTGAAGAACCAAGAAATACCTGATGCTTTCCCAAATATGTTTCCAGATAGAAAGGACAGATCTTCAACTGATGCTTGACATAAGCAGGAAGAAACAAACACTTGTAAAACTTTCCCTGGTCTCACTCATCCACCGACACTTTTCAGCAATTTACCAAACAAGGTACTGTGTGCTGGACCTTCACCTGCCCTTGGAAAGAGGTACTGTCCTCATCATAAATGTTACCAGCCACAGTGGTCAACGAGAAAGAAAAGGAGGGGATCTTTTCCTTTGGTTTGCTTGCTTTTAAGGGCTTTGGGGAAGGTGGGTTTGTTTCTCTGGGAAAACCTGGTTAAATCAATGCAAGCATCAATATATCTGTTCTTTGGTTCCTTCTGTGAAGGGGATGTGCTCAGATGCTCCTATCTACATGTTTGTGGCCCACCACACCTTGGAAGGCCATCAAGTCTCAGTTACACTGACTAGTGCACAATTTAAGAGAGATTCCATTAATCAGGACATATTTAGCATCACTATTTTCACAAATTTTTTTGATTTTAAATACTTAGAAACATGGTTTAGTGATGGGTTAATGACTGGACTCGATAATCTTAGAGGTCTTTCCCAATCCAAATGATTCTGTGATTCTATGAAGACACCCTGCACTGACTTTTTGTTGTAAAAATCTAAGTTAATAAATGTGTAACAAGTCGTTTCCCACTTTTTTCATATTCAATAGCCACATCAGTATACTGGTTCTTGAACAAATCCAGTATTAGCATAATTCACAATTCTAAACCCATGGAAAATAAATAAGTAATTTTTAAAAGTTTTCTATTATCTGCCTGCCTTCCAGGACTCTGGAAAGTAGACAAGGCTACTTATTGCTTCTTTGAAATCCTTCCCCCTCTGCAGTGCAATACTCCGTGGCATTTCATACCAGAGTAACACTCATCCATGGCAAACACATGTCCATTTTGGAAGAAGTTAGCAGGCACTGCTTACTGCACAGCTGAACAATCCCAAACCAAAATTCTGATTAAAAATTTGTTAGCCCTGACTTGGAGTAGTTCAGTAAATACAACAACTACTATAAAAAACAAAGTTATTACTTCGTTACGTCACTTACAGTTTAAATCCTTAATTCCTAAATGCTGGTATCCAAATAAAGCCCATGTACCATCTCCACACTCTGCCATAGCCAGTATTTTTGATTCTCCTAACAAAGCACACAATTTGTACTGTGAGGATCTTGCACAGCAGTATCCAAAACACTAGGCTTTGGGTCCCACACACTGACTTTAAGAAATTCTGTGCTCTAGCTCCAGTGTTTCAGTAAACATGTATTTGCATGGTGAATTCCCAGCAATATTCTATTTCAGGACTGAAATTTGCCAACAGCTTTCTGCTCTATCTTGAACAGGGGCTCAAACAGGTAACATCCAGAGCTCCCTTTCAAACCTAAATTACTTCACAATTGAGGGAACAAAAATAATTCAGCCACACACATTCATTGTCCCTGGAACAGAGCAGCCAGCAGAGCATTCTGAGGACTAGCAGCTGAATCATTTCCAACCAGAACTCAAAGCCTCCCAGGTTGTATGTCTTACATAAATAAATACAGAAGACACACACAAACACACTCCCCAAAACGTGGTGCATAACCTAAGAAAAAGTTACAAAAGGAACGAAAGTACAAGAACAAAAGACCAACACATTGCCAGCAAGAGTTTCATCCAGAGTGCTACAAGTGCCACAACACGGGGTATTTCTGGCTGTGGACTGGACAAGTACATTGTCTCATGTTAACTTTGTTATTCCAGGACTAGGTTCTACTACAAACCAGGCAAGCCTTGCAGTTCAGGCAAGTCTTCCTTGTCTACAAAAGCAACTTCTCTATCCCTGCAGGTAACAGGCCTGAACAATCCCTAACGCACTAACTCGATAAAAGAACTCAAAGATAATTACCTGTAAGCAGAGAACAAAATATGTAAATTCGGAGGGAATCAATTTACACTGGGAAGAACCACCACACTACTTTTGACACAAAATAAGAGGCGACTGCTGAAAGGAAATACCACAACTTACTGCCATTCCCTGCTGCTGAATTCACTCTTAATTTTACCAAAACAACATCAGAGGGTGGTTGATTGAAAGGTGGTAAAAAGCCACTCATGCTTTTGAACCCCGTTCAATAGATTTTGTAATCAGTTATGAAAACAGCGTTGTTAGCCGGTCCTCAACAGCACCATCTTTCACTACCGACGTACGGGCGAGAATTAGGGGTTATTATTCCTTCAGACGGCTTTTTGTTGCACGTCGGCAAAACCCGACTGGGAAAGCAGGCGCCCGGCTCTGCTCGAGGCTCGCACAAAAGGGAGCCGAAGCACCTCGTTCCTCGTACCCTTCCCGCGAGACCCGGCCCGGCCGGGGCCGCTCGGCAGCGGGCCCGGGATTACAACACCGGGAAGGCAGGGAGGGAAGCAGGGAAAGAGCGCAGGGCCGGCCCTGCCCACGCAGGACCCGCCGGGCCCGGCGGCCCGGCCCGGCCCGACCCCCGCCCGCGGCCCCGCGGCGCGGCCGCAGCGCCCCCCGCGCCGCGGCGGGGCCGGGGAGGGCCGGGAAGGGGCCGGAGGGCCGGGAAGGGGCTGGCAGGGCCGGGGGCGCCCCCCGGGGCGGCGGCAGCGCCGCGGGGACCCGCGTTCGACGGCGCAGCCCCCGCCGGGCACCGCCCGGGCAGCGCCGCGCAGAGAGCGCCCCGCGCCCCCCGATCGGCACACGGAGCGGGCGCGGCGCTGCCCGGGGCGCTCCCCGCTCGGCCGAGGCCTCCGCGGCCCGGCCCGCACTCACCGGCCGTAGGGGCTCATCATCCTCGGCGCGGGCGGGGAAGGCGAACGGGGAGGGGGCCGCGCCCGCCGCGCTGCGCGGGCCGTTCGCGGGGCCCGGCCGGCTGCGCTCGGACGGGGGCGAAGGCGGGTGCGTGCCGGGCGGGGGAGGGCGGGCAGCGCTCGGCGCAGGCTCCGTGTCCCGGCGGGCGCTCCCGGCGCGTCCCCGCGGGGCGGGGCGGGATCGAGCCGGGAACGAGCCGGGAACGAGCCCGGTTCCAGTCGCGGCCGGCCGGGCGCGCGCGCGGCGGGGGCGCGCGGGGGGCGTGCGAGCGCGCGCGACCGTCAGCACGTGCCGGGGCGGGGGCGCGGGAGCCGCTCCGATCCAAGGAAAAGTTGGCCGGGAGGAGCCGGGAGGAGCCGGCCGGGCCTGCCCTGCCTCCCCCGCGGCCCCTCCGCGGCCCCTCCGGCCCGGTGAGCGTGTCTCCGAGCGCCCGCGCCGGGCCTTATCCCGGCCCGCCGCCCGGCAGGGCTCTCCCGGGGAAGGGGCTGCTCCAGGGAAGGGCGGGAAGGTGTGGGAGCAGGGAGCGGCCGGGTCGCTGTCGCGGAAGCGCCGCTGGCCGAGAAAGGGGATCGAGGCTCAAGAAGCAGCCGAGGCTGGATTTGGCTGCAGGGCCGGGGAGCTCCATCCAGATGCTGGTGGAGTTGGCGCCACGGAAAACGGGGGAGCTGCCAGGATTCACGGAGTAGGGCGGCGGGGAGGATTACCGGAGCAGCTTTGATGTGAATGCAAGGGGGCCTGTGTGTGCGAGCTGGGGTGGGCGAGGAGCAGGACATGGTGGCGGCAGCACAGGGAAAAATGGGGAACTCCAATGGGCCTTTTGGCTTCGTGGAAAAACAGTTCTGAGAAGGTTGACGTGTCAGTGCTGCACGAGGGATAGAGTTCCATGGCAGAGGACAGGATTGTTTGCTTTTTCCATTTCCTGTGTCTCTGAATAAATAAGCCCAGTTAGATTGGAATACATTATAACTTCTGCAATGAGCTGCTCTGCTCGCAGATAAGGATGCTGAGGGCCATGATTTGCATTGCAGTTCCAAACCCCTTATCATTAGAACAAATGGGAAAAGTAATAATTTGTCTGTCTGTCTTCAAATGAGGTCTCCCAGCAGCAGCAGTGCAGCAGGAGCTTCAGTGACAGCACGTCCTGTTGTCACGAGAGACCCCACAAGTCCCACCTGGGCTGCTGGTTTCAGTCCTTCACTCAACAAAGTGACAGCAGTTGTGCTGCTGACATCGTCTGGCCTTTCCCTTGTCCTGTCACCTGGTTATTCTCCATCAAGAACTTTGCACATGTAGATGAAGATCATATGGATTATACAGACCGACTCAGTTTCCCTTTGCTGCAGACCAAAATGCCCTTTAGGCCTTCAGGACACACCAGCAATTGCTCGTGTCGAGATGCCTGCCCAGATAAAATGTTTCCAGAGAATAACCAGTTGGGAAGCAATCTGGCTTATCGGTGCCAAATAGCCACATGTGCATTACATTGTGGGAAACACGGGCTTGCTTATTTTATTGACCTCTCCACAGTCTAGCTCCATTTTTGCATGCTGATATCAGATAGGACTTGTAAATGTGTGCTCCACTCCTGAGCTGTCACTCTGAATGTGAGATGAGAGCGCCGGCTCTGCAGTCTGGTTCACATGCGTTGTACCCACGGAGCGTTTGGTGAGTGCTTAGCTTGTGTGCCATCCTATACAGCAAAACAAAAGGGGAAGCATAATTTCAAACCTATCAACTTCACAGACTCCTTTAAAATGCAGGCAGGTAAAGGCACACCTAGTAATTGCATGTGGCCAGATACTATGGTGATAGGCATTTCAAAGTGCAGCTCCTGTCTACCAGACTTATAGAAAATTTTTTCCAATCACCATCATCCAGAAAAAAATCTGTCAGTGTCCGAAGCAAAGCCAGCCAGCAAGAAAGACAAAATCACAGCTTCCGTGCCAAGCAATACAGAACTCCTATGCTTATGTTTATAATTTCAAAGGAAAATATGAGTCTGCTGTTCTTCCACTCTGTCTACTATCAGATTATAGCAGCAGAATAGACACTCAATATGGAAGAAGAATGCAACATGCGTGTGTGTGCTCCCAACCAGAACCAGAGCTGTTAGTGCCAGCATCTCCTCAGTAATACTGTGTGCTAATACAGCCCCGTGCTTTTCAGATGTTAGATATTGAGTTCAATCCAGTATGTGTGCATTTAGGAAAGGCCACTAGCCTTGAAATGCATTTCATCTGTTTTGTGAAATGGATCAACTCTTTTCGTCCAGTTCCAGGTGTGTAGGTTTGCACATCGCAGAAATTGCCATCTCAGCTGGTACTTTCCAAGGCACACTTGGGCACTGAAGGTACCCACAAGTGACAGTCCCTGTCAGGTCAGAAACTGTTGCTGAGAATGAAGTTTATGTTGCTGTGGCAATATAAATAATAAAAATGCCCATTCTCCGCATTACGGAGCACTGTGCAACTCCTCGTCTTAATCACAAAATAAAGTCTGCAAAAGTAAACTGCATTAGGATAATACTAGGGCTGCAGGAGAACAAACTGAATCTTAACCTAAAATACCGAGTCATAACCACCTTAAAAAGTATTTAGATTGTGGTGGATGTCTGATGAAACATTACCGTAGAAGTACTGGTGTCTTTCAAAACAGTGCAGTTCTTAAAATATGTTTCCAATCTCTCTACCAGGATAGGAGGATGTGCCTATCACACCAGAAAACAAACACTTCAGTTGACAGGCTCTCAGAAAGGCACAGGGTTCCACTGAGCTACTTATCAGTAACAGAATCTTACCTGGTGAAGATTTTAGGAATCTGCAAAAGGTCAGACACACCAGGTTTTGGTAACATGAAGTCTTTATTTTATGAATTGAGCGGCACTCAAAAGACACTGAAGTCTGAAAATCTGAAAATAAACATATGTTCATTTGGCCAGGATGGGATGTGGAAGTCTAACATGAGATATAAAAGAATCAGTTCAAGACTGACTGTCATGAGGAAGAGAGCTCTATTTAAGAAAAAAATAAATCAAGAGTTGGATAATCTTCCAGCTGCTTTCATTGTTATGTCCTCTCCAGGAATTTCTCATTAGTTCTTGGAATCACTTGGGAACTACAGACTTGGATATCAAAAGAACAAAGAGGTACATGTATATAGGGAGAAGGTCAGCCATGTGATAGGACTTATCTTTGCAGATCCTTCTTCCCTTCAGTCTCTGGAATTCATATGTCTTAAATCTGTGTCCAAATATATTTTTGAAAACTGTTAGCAATTAGACGAGTATTTCTCTGTTACTGTTACCAAAATAAATATTCCATGTTACATATTAAAAGAATATTGCCCTTCAGCCAGGGACACAATTATTTCACTTCAAATGACATGAATTTGGCTTTGTCTCTTTTTCAGAATTATTTTACTTGAAAGCATATCCTTTTCATTATAAATTTATTCAGCTGTTTGTTACTTAGAAATGCCATGGATTTTATTAAGTGTTTTAAATTTAAGCACAATTAATTCAATAAGGCAGAATCAAATCTGTGACGAGGTGTTTTTTTTAAAAAAATTCTGCTGGTGAAGCACTGGTGGTAAAAAGTCAAGCCCCCAACCAACTGTGTGGGGGGAGCTCCACTGCACCTTGCAAGGGGCTGTAGTGATGGGAGCTCTTCGCTCTGGGAGTCTTCTTTGCCAGGCAAGAACCAAACTTCCTGTTGCTTGTTCTGTCTCTTCTTCCTGTGCCTAGTGAAGCTGGTTTATTTTGGGTTGGTGGATTCCCAGGTACAAAACCCACGTTGCAGTCTTTTCACCAGACCATGATAAACCCTGAGATGACTTACAAATAACTTACAAAGAAACACTTCACATTGTTTTGTTTTTCTTAGAGCCAGCGTTGGGTAGTAAAGAACATTAAAAGTTTAATCACAGAAAAAGAAAATATTTGTAGGCTCAGCAGAGGCTTCACCAGGGTGCTTCAATCACATCAGTTTGTTTGGAGAGTTAGTAATATATTTCCCCCTAGATGCATGCACATAAAATCCCAAAAGTGATCCTTTTCTCAGAGAAGATGAAGTATTTAGAGTTAGATTGTACAGCTGATTTTAAAATTTATATTCTGAATTACCAGTCAGTGCCAAATGTTTTAAGTACACTCAGAGAGGAGCCAATAACTGAGCTATGTTTGTGTTCCTCCACCTTTTATTTTAAGAGGTATTTGTTAGTTCCTTTTAAGAGTTTGAATAATCCTTAGCTCCAAGCTCACATTGTATTAACAGTTCCTCTCCTGAAGCTCAGGCTTTGCCCTGAAGCTGAACCAGTGCTGGAAGCAGAAATATTTTTTAGACCTGCTGTTACACAAGGGGAATTCTTTTCAATGCAGAAAATTTCTGTCTTGTTGTGTATAACAACTTTGTCCTCAGGAGGCATGGATTCAAGTGGATATGTTTCTGGCACCAGAGATCCACAGTCTCTGAGTACTGCAGAGATTTACAAAGATGGACAGTTATGAGCCTGGAAATGCCATGTTCTTCCAAGCTTGTTAGAACGAAACAGATCTGAATCCTACACAAAACAAATGACCTAAATAATTTCATCATATCCTTTTTTTTTCTCAGTCTAAACATATCTTTAAACATGAATACATTGCTATGAAGTAAGAACAAATGCAGCAAAATACTATCATTCTCCTGTTTTTTTCATATTCTAGCCAAACTAAGATAATATAGGTCTACTAAATAATGAAAGGATATACTTGTATTTCAGACACAGAGTCAGTTAAAATGCCTGAAAATATATAATGAAATTAAAGGCATAGCCATGAAGCTTTTCTCTCTTAGTCTTAAGATAATTGAATATGTACTGAAACTACAACTAGAACAAGTTAAAGATACAACTAAAAGCCAATCCTGAGAAATTACAGTCTGTAATTCCCTTTGCTTCCAATGAGAAATTTGCCTGTGTCTGCAAATCTCCACATTTGGCAGCCGTACCTAATACAGTTTAAACTCTCACTGGCATCAGCAAAAAATTACCTGATTAGGGATGCAGGATTGGATCTAAGATAATAGCATATTAATAATCCACTATGCATTCAAAAGCTACTAATGGAAATTAAATCCCCCAAAAAGCAGTTGAGCAGCTTTCACTGTACATACTCAAAATGCTAAACAATGGTAGCTATTGCTTGTGTGACCATCAGGAAACACAGCTGGGCTTCTCTGTGTTACAATTAATTACTTCCGTTGTATATAAAATTGAAAGTATTGGTACTCCGGGGCGGAAAAAGGATATCCTGATACACTGCTCCTATTTCCTTACCAAGGCCTATTACTGAATGTTTCACCATTAATTCAGTTACGATGAATTATCCTGCAGTGAATGAAGGAAGGGTAGATTGGGTGGTTAATTGTTACACTGAAAGCCGCTTTTTCCTTGCATTTTCACTCTCCTACATTTTTGTCTCATTTTGCTACTTTCACGTGTGCCCACTTTGATAGCAATTATTCACTTTTAAGTAGTTGCACTTAATAATGGGAGTCTAAAATAAATAAACACTTACTTAACTGTCCTTTGACTTAAGGATTGCTCTATCAATATTTTTCATGTTACAAGATCAGAGGAAGCAAAAACGTCGTCACTCTCCTTTAAAGGAGTAAATAAAGTAATCTCAGCTTAAGTATTTGTGGCCAGGTTCTCTGCAGCTGGCACACAGAGAGGTAATTTATACCTTTGTGTGCCAGTGAATTTCCCTAAGCTGGAGGGGAATGAGGCTTCTCACCCAGAGTTAGGGAGGAGTAGTAACAGCCCTCTGTTATGCATTCTTTAATATTTTTTTGGTGAGAATTGCATAGGAGCAGAAACTGTTTGAGGTTGTACTAAATAGGCAAATAGGGACCCTAAGGATATATACTACCCCCAAACTTTAATATCTACTTTTTAATAACACTGACTCTTTCTTCTAGAGAACTTCTGAACAGAGAGCAGCTTCTGGGACTGCTTAGGAGATCAACGAAGTCTCCAACAACCACTGGCCATATAAGTCTATAAAAGGTGCCCAATGTGTTATGTATTGAGAATTTAATCTGTCAGGATGTGCCTCCTAACCTGTGGTTATGTGCATGGGTGTAATTACCACCACCAGACTGTTCCCAGTCCATTCTAGGATGTGTAACACAAAGCTGAATAAGGGACATGAGGAGGACGTGGAGTCCTTCAACATGAGAAGAAGTAAATTCTGCCAAATGAGCTGAAATCTTTGCAAGTTTGAATTCAGACAATGGTGTCACAATGCACAGTGTCAGAATGGCAGCTCACATTCCAGAAACTGGGAATAGAATCTCTAAGGAAAACTCTGTAACAACACAGCTTAGATTTAGGTATGCTCTATTTGACGTCATAGCTAGAACCTGAAGCTCTGGCTTGCACCATCACGTTTCTCACAAGGATTTTTTGGCCAGAAGTAGACGCTGTGTACATGAAATAAAGCAGAAACTTTCAATTACTGTCATAAATATGGTGTATCCACAATAAATCTCAGTAAGTCTGGTATTTGCAGGAGGCAGTAGCTGAGTACACTCACAGTGGCAGCTCAGCCCATTCCATTCCCTTCTACCCCACAGTTTACAGGCCTGTGTAAGTAACATTAACTCTGGTCAGGCTTCTGCCTGTGCATTAATCACAGGGGAATCTGAGGTGTCCTCGGAATCAGTACAGGGAAAAATTTGCAGGAAGAAAACAAAAATGTGTCAAGGAATGTGATGGGTACAGCAGAAAAACGTTTACTTGTGAAAGAATATATCTGGTCTTTGTTTATAGTGCACAAATAAAAATTTTTTCCTTAATCCTTTATATATATATATATATAAATTATATATATATATATGAAACCAGATTTTAGAAAGTGTGCCCTTTTTTTTCTTTTCTCACATCTTCTATGCTATCAGAAGTCTAGAGATGTTACCTCATAAAGCACAAATACCTGACAGATAACAAAATCTAGATCTCTAAGTGCACTCAGTTCCATGCATTATTCTTAAGCTATATCTTACAAATGGACTATATGAGAACAGTTTAGGCTCAAATACCTCAGGTATAAAACACATCCATTTAAAGGAAATCAGAGGCTCAGTTCTGAGTGTTTCAGTCCATATGCATGTTCCATACGTACACCTAGGAATGCTTAATTAATCAACATTAAGATTTCTTTCAAGGAAACTAAACCTCAATCCCAACATTATTATATATGTAATCTACATATGATTACATCTTAAAATAATTTAAACCCTGTAAATCATTCTTTTGTTCTGAAAGGAGATCTTTAATTATGGCTACAGATATTTATTAAACTTCCTAAAACAATCTAGAAGAACAGTAAGTTTCCTGGCTTTAGTGTAGCAAGCACTATTCATTCCACAAGCACTGGAAGAACCATCATCTTTATTCAATTCACAGTTGTATTTTGATCTATATTTTCTAATTAAAAGAAAAATAAATCATTAATTGGTTTTCAGAAAGACCTCAACTGTTTTTCGGTAACACTACACATGGTAAAACTAAGTGGAAGCAGAAGAATTTCCATAACACCTTTGTCATTAATGAAAATAATCCGATTTTTAAAGTAGTAAGATTAGAAAATACTTCTGTAGTAGAGGCAGATTTATTAAGGATACCTTATGCATACTAATTTATTATTCCCTAACAGTCAAAACCTGGAAACTTTTAAAGGAAAAGTGTTTTGTTCAAAAGTTAAGCTTTGTTAAAAAAAAAATAAATTCGTTCTGCTTATCCTTATTGCATAGAAAAGTCTTGTGACTCAGCCTGACAGTCCTTATTAGTACAACACACGTTTGTTACTGTTTTCTTTTGATGTAATCTTCCCAAGAGGAGGAGGAACTGTATTTTAACAGCTATCCGAGGGCATGTTTTATAGGCACACAGCACAGAATTTGTGCCTGAATATAATCTGAATCTCATCCATAACTCTGATTTGGCTGGGAGAACAAAGCATTTCATTGTGTATTCAGTGATGGTTTCAGCAATCTTATTCACACATTCCTTCCTCTCTCAATCAACAGAAACCGGCTGAATTCAAGATGCATGATTGGGGTTGTGGGGGAGGGGAAATAATGCCAAGGCCTCTAGTTTTGAAATCACCATTTTCTTCAGAACAAATAATAATCCCTCTCCTATTAAGAATCTCTTAACGCAACACTTGTCAAGCTGTTTTGCACCGTCCTTTCCTACTGAACTTTGCTCTGTTCCCTCTTGGCTGGCACGGGGCTATGCCTGTGCCTCTGCTGCTTCCACTTCTGACAACTGAGCTTTGCAGGGATCACAGTGCACAGTTTAGGAACCACTGCCTTGTGCAAAGGTTAAAGGTCTGAACAGCCAATCTGAAAACCAGCGATTTTGAACTGGCAGAATATTGCAATATGTTCTGGCTATTCTTTTGAATTGTTTTTCCTTACGCACGTCATAAACAGAAATTAGGGCTGTAAAATAAAATCAAAGTGCACACAGCTCTGATTCCTGATGCTGTACTTTGTAATGCCATCTAAAGCCAAGTCTGTCCATTTATCATCTACCTTCTTAATTAGGTTTACTGTACTTAGTTGTATCTCTAAAAAGCCTGCATTCCTAAGGAGTGTGAATCAGGAATGCACAAAATGGCTGGTTTTATAAAACACTCTCTTATAGGAAGATATTCTTTCATTTGGAAGTATTTCTTGGCACTAGAGCTCAATGAGGATGTTTAAAACATTTTGTGTATTATTTAAAATAACTTTTGCTAAGGAATGGAAGAACACCTACCTGAACTTAGCAGTCAAACTGTGTTTGCAGATGCATCGATGTAACTTAAGAGAGAATTTGCCCGTTCCTTACCAAGTTACCCTAAACAGTGTTTGTTGACACAATAAGGTCTGTGACTCCATGTCTTGCCAAGTTATAACATGTACTGTTAGAACACTACATTTTTTAACCATACTGATATTTATTTGTTTAAAACAACATTATTTGGTTAATAAAATATTCAACAATAACGCTGAAACCAATGCTTTTTATTTTCAGGTCTGAAGTAGAGAGTACAAGCTTGTGTGTGTTTTCTTACCAGTGTTACATGGCTGAAAGCTGTCAGCTGTTCACATGCCATATAATAAATATGCCCAAATCATAAAGCTTTAACTGTATTTGCACATTGCTTTTATTACTAAACTGTTTTATTCATCTTGGCACAGATAATCCATGCAAGGGAGTTACTCACATCTCATAAACCTCACTACATTCTGTTCTGAAATAACTAGGAACTTAGGAAAAAATATATATCTAAAAGCAAGGGCACTTGTGGCATCAAGTCAATATGTCAATATATTATAAAACCTAGACTTCTAATATATGATCACTGCAGGCAATAAATCACTCAGTTTCAAATTCTGATGTTTATAAATACTAAACAAATTAATATCTGCTTCCAGGAGACAAGTATTGCAAACAAACATTAGCGTGCCCAGCATTAGACACTAATGAGTGTGTTCAGTGCTGTGGACATTCACATTATTAAACATAAATACAAATAATCTTTAACAAAACATTTCACCCCAAATACTGACCACTGAAGGACCAAAGAAAAAAAAATTTTTCATTGTTTTGAATTGATTTTAGAGCTGTGTAATGTGCGAATCCAATATAGTAAAAATTAACTTCTAAAAACAAGAAGTCCTAAGACTGTTTTTTTTGCCCAGATAATAAAAGCAGTCTTCTTTGGAAACATTTAATTTACCTTGTTTTGCAGAAAAAACACTAAAAGAGAGGAAAGCATTAAGTTAGTTTTTGAAGCCTTAGACTGAAAAGTTATTGAACACTTTTAGTGAAATAAAAGACTGGTCTTTTTAATTGATCATTCAGAGGTACAGTATCT
The DNA here is from genome assembly GCF_022539395.1 of Myiozetetes cayanensis. Classification (NCBI taxonomy): domain Eukaryota; kingdom Metazoa; phylum Chordata; class Aves; order Passeriformes; family Tyrannidae; genus Myiozetetes; species Myiozetetes cayanensis. The sequence goes on from NW_026086605.1 coordinate 27,988,180, forward strand.
TTGCTTTATTAGATAAAACCCCACATTAATTAGAATGAAAAGAAATATTCAGAGGAACTTAGGACTCATCCCAGGCATCTATTACAAGACATAAAACATAAACAAGTACACATTATTAACCTTGCATATTTTTGTACAACATTATGTTCAGTGATAATTGAAAGGCCATGTTTTGAATTTTAGATATATAAATTATGTATATGCATTTTACACTCTCCATATCACAAAGGTGACATGTGGCAGAAGAGTATCAGCAGTTATGTGGTTTGCTACCCCCATGAATAAAATGCTACATTGTTCAAAAATTTCTGGTTCAGATATGTGCAAAAATTATATCTTAACATAGATATCAAGGGCGGGTACGTGGATTCCCTATTTTTGGACCACATTATGAAGCAGCACAAGTCATAACAGGAAATTTTTATTACGTGATAATCCTCAGGGCATCTCTGTTCTTCATTCAGAGATACCACTGCACCTCATATAGTGATATGTAAACTAACTTTAATCTCACTTGCTCAGACACCAGCTGGAGTCAGGGCATGTGCTACAGTGCAGGTTATCTGCCCAAGGAAATTTTCAATCTCAAGTTAGTACGGCTCCCATTGAGAAGGAAATTTTCAGGATTCTCTCAAGCCAGTACAGCTCCCACTGAAGTCTGTGCTGCTGCATTTTCACTGTTGCCACCCCACGAGTTCAGCTCAGCTCTGCTCGTGGACGTTGCGTTCATTTTTCTGCAGCACCGACTTCAGGTTTAGTACACTGGGACTGGATCCTTGCTCACCTCTTCTGTATACACTAATAGTACCTCTCTGGACTACTGTGAGCTACTGGTACCCTAATTTCCTAATTCAAGCCCTTTCCCTGACTGTAGTGAGTCATCTTGGCTATGCCCCCACCTCTATTCCCGCTCTGCCCCACCCCAACTACCCAACATGTCAGCTTGGTGAAAACGGCCTTACCTGGCTATTCCCCCCACTCCAACCCCAGCTGCAGGAAGGGCTTCCCTGACCTTTTTACACTCAACCAGAGGTCCCCAGAGCCCCCACATTCTGGCTGCTGCAGGAGCTCTGCCTTCTCTGATCCAAGTCTCCCTTCCCCTGCCCACACTGAAAGCCCCACCTCCCACAGTCCAAGCCAGCCCAGGCTGCCCTGGGCTGCTCCAGCTGCCAGAATGGGCTCCTCAGTGGACTTGAAGAAGGGACAGTCTCAGCCATGCTGTGTCTACCAACATCATCTCACAGTCTGTGTCCCTGCCCAAGCTGCAGCCTTCCACCTCTGGCCATATCCTAGAACGCTTCATCCTTCACACTGCTGGGGAAGAGGCAGCTTTTAGGGACATTGAGGGGGAAGGTGGAGGGAAAAGGAGACACACACACAAAACACACACACACACATACACACCTGAAATTCTCCTGAAATTCTCCTGAGGCTTCCATCACAAGCCCTACCATTTTGTGTCTCCCCATGGAGCCTGACTCCCTGTTTTGATGTCGCAGTCAGAGACCAGTCCCAGTCAGTGGGTAACACAGAAATCTGTCTAAAGGGTATCTTCAATGCAGTCTTAGTATATAGTATGCTGATAAGAATTCTCCCAAATAACAGGTAACAACATAATTTTGTAGAATGACGTAGAAAAATTAAAAGGAAATTTAGAATTTTCTCACTGTTGTGAAAATGTATTTAATGAAGTCAAATATGGGTGGAAAAAACATTTAACTTCCATAATTACTATTTATTCCTCTGGAGAATATTGTGAGCCAGATCTCTGGATTTTGTAACCTATGGAACCATATTCATACCAGCCCAGCACCGACTGAAAACAGAAAATTTGCTTGCTTATAGAAAAAAAATAGGCTTTGCATATGATGTGCTAGTGTTTTAGACTAATTCATGCACACAAAAATCTGAGCCTGTAGCACTCAGGTCAGATCACTGCTAAGATCAGTGAAAACTAAGATACCTACTCAATAAATACCAGTCATACATGTCAAAACTGCCACAGGCAGTTCAGGTGGTTGTTTTTGTCCAAGATGCAAACTGCCTGCAGCTAACTTAATTCTCATATTAGAACTCCAAATTTCTTTTATTCCCGTCCCAAACTTTGGATCGTTTTTCATTCCTTGAAAGACACATAAATATCTTAAAACGGGCATTACCCACAGGAGGGGCGAGGCAGGCATTGTTATGTAACTTTTTGTTGCTCAAAGCACAAGGTAAAACAGGTGCAGAGGGCGCCAGCATGTGGCCCACAGAATGCATCCTCAGCCTCAGAAATACTAGTTCCAAACTGTCAGTACTGCAAGCTGTCAACACACACATCGTAATTCTCACTTAAACGAGTTAATAAAACTTGAACAGTGATCAGACTTTCCATCTTAACTCCATCAGACAGAACTGCTGTCTCCAATGCAAAAGTCATTCCTATTTAAAAATTCAGAAGTGTTATCAGTACTACAAGTTTTGCTCATTTGAAAAAAATCCCAAAAAAATGCTCTATAAATAACTGTTTGAGCAACTTGAAAGTTGTTCTTAAAACATTAGAAGAAAGATGACTGTATGGTTCTTAGAAAAGATGACTATATGGTTATCCTAATTGTCAGAACCCAGCTACTGTTTTACAATGGCAAATACTGCTACAATTCATCATGAGTTGTGTTTAAACTAAGGAAACGAATACAGAGCATGTGCCTGCTGCCTTATGGATTTTTAACCAATGTTAATTTACTATAGGGGAAAAAAAAAAGCCCTTTTCCCCAATTATGTGAGATAGAATAGGGAATCTTCCACTTCCTGGCTGTGCTAGGTGGATGTGTTTCTTCTGTATTCATCAATGTGAAGGCCCAGATGTAGATTTCTACCTCCCTCTGGTATCAGTGGGAATTAGAAACCAAAGAGACTATGAATTAATTTTTTTTTTTTTTAACTCAAGAGGAAAGGAAAACTGATTTCAAATTAAAAGTTGGCCTTTCCAGATAGCTCTATTCCATTCAATGTCGGAGCAATTTGGAGAAAGCCAGTTGTCCTTTTCCATTATGATGTGAAAGTGAACTTTCAAATCTACTGTGCACGTATAAGCCAAGTGCATTGGCAAGGCTGACCCAGCTTGCTTTCCTCAATCTTACTGGGTTATGGAAGGCATTATTCTGTTTCCACTTCATTTTCAAACTGTTATGGATTGTCACCTAGGCTTCCCAGCTACATATGGATTCAAGGCAGACTTCTTATTTGGAAAGAATCTAAAATATCTGATGCTATGAGGTAGCCCCACAACATAATGGAACAGCACTCACTTTCACAGAGGAAGCCCTAATCTATTTATTTCCCTTTGAAAGCTATGGCCTTTGGTTCTACAGATGACTGTACATATGGCACTTACTCATTCTTGCTGTGAAAGAAAATGACTTACTACAAAAGGATTTTTCCAGTCGTTTTTGAACACCAGTGTGTGGTCTAAGCAGTAAAACTGCTGCGGGTAGTTCATTTGAAACTGTATTTGCACATTACTTTTTATATTAAGGTTTTTAGTTAGTTTCAAGATTTTCTCCAACTGTTGCTCTAATAACAGACTAGTTCATTAGTTCATTTGGTTTTGACTGTTCATTCAGGAGGTTTTTGTGTGAACCTTGCAAAAAAAGCACGTTCTGCATTTACGAAAGAGGATAAAGTTAAACTTCTGAAGTACCAACTTCCTAGCTTTTACCAAGGGAAATGCTAGCCATGGTTATCAACTTTATGATTGCCCAGTTAGTCATCTGTTTTACCCCAACATTACTGACTACCAACTCTTCTTTTAAACATTGATGGCATGGGCATGCTTCTTGCACAGTGGCTTATCCTTCTTGGAGTAGAATGGCTGACCTTCCAAATTCACGTGGCATACCTAGAATTAATAACAGATACAATCAGGAATAATTAAGGGGGAAAAAAAGAGTGAGATAAACATGACTATCAATTTCAACTGTATTTCTCTTCTACCCATGCATTTCACTGCTGGAAGTGCATCTGGTTTCCTGAATCAAAGTGCATGCCTTGGTAGTTTTCCTACTCTGCACCGAGGGTAGGCTCTGGTCTGCATCAGCTCTCCTGTCTGTACTTTCTGACACCCTTCCCACTAAGTTTAGTGGTACACGATCACCTGGGCAGCTTTGGCACATCCCAGCAGTGTTTGGGCAGACTGTCAAAGGATATTGGTGCACTGGAGCACATGCTCTGACTTTCAGACCTTGATTCTGATCCTTTAATGCAGGATTTCAGAAAGACTCTGGTGAGGTTCCATGGTCCCAGCAGCACCAGCCTTTCATCAGACCATTAGACACTCATTTCTGTCGGCACTTTTTCTTATGTGATGGAGGAGTGAGTCATTTAGACAGCCATCACTGAGTACTAATGACTTACTCTTACCAGGTTACTCTTCAACCCCAGAGTTCTCTGCCTGGCTGCCTTAAGTGTCGGTGTTGACAAAGCCAAGCAGGTGAGAATCACTGCTGGGGCGGGGCAGCCCAGGTTTGGGTCAGCTCTGACTGCCCTGGAATTGCACAGGTGTCTACACAGGGTAGTGCAACCCCACGTGCAAGGTCAGGGTTGACTAGAACCACTTAAGGAAGGCAACACGTCACAATCTAGAAATAAGAGCACGCATTGTCCCTAGTGCTTATGGCAGGCTGAGGTGGCAGCATCGGATGTGCTACTGCACGTTAAGGATATGAGGATGGCATCTCAGAGATCAGGAGTCATGTGCTGATTTGCAATTTACTTAACCCATTGTGAGAAATAAAGTTAGGTCCTAAAAAAAAACCCCACTGTGAGACATAATAGAACTATCACCTCCATAGAAAACTGGGTAGCTAAGGCAAATGAACAAGCAAAAAAAGAACGTGAAATATTCGGAGAAAGTGTCTTTTATAAATTATCAATATTTATAAATTATTAATAGCTCTCAGTTTGTGAAGGAAACTCTCTTCCTCTATTAGAATTTCCAAAAGACTTCAGTTTTCACAAGACACTTTTGTGTCACTCACTTCCATGTACCCTGAGAGACCAGTAGGTAGTTTAGCTTTAGATATTTATAAAGATTTCTATACTTTCAACTTTTCAACCTAAATTTTAGAGTTAAACAAACATTAGAAATTGTCACTGTCAGTTTGGCGTGGCCAACATACTATTTTTAGCTAATTAGAGGTTCTAGATATCATTACTTTAGGAACTCTATGTTGTAGAGCTGCACAGCAGTATTAGAACCAGATGAAAGCACTTTTATCATATGGATTTTTCTGCTTTGAGTGCAGAGTGTGGGAATATGACCACCCTCTATAGCTGTGTGCACGCCACAGATTGATGAGTTTGACCAACTTCTATGCTAACTACTATTCATTCCCTCTAAACAGACTCCTTTTTGCAAGTTTCAACAAGCATTCTGCATGGAAAGACAAACTTTGCTGCTTTGTAAGTAAGATTATGGTTATGCTGTTCAGTACGGTGTTAATTTATTTTCAATCTTGCTCCATCTTTATTTGGCAAACACTGGAAAAAATAACAGCAACAGTGGTATGTATTGCTGTATGTACTCTCTAAAACTGGATGTTTTATTAGAAAACACTCACTTGTGATGGCCAAATTTCATAATTCTGGTTAAAGTTTATGGAGGAGAAGAGAAATGACTCCCATCCCTCTCCATCTGCAAGTGAAAAACGAAATTCCATCCCTCCACATCCTTAGGCATATGTTAGTCATTCCTGCTGTCAGGTTTTCTGATGTTACTACACAATTTAGGAGTATAAAGGAATGAGATAGTATTTGGTGTAGAACTTACAGCACAAATGAAGCAGGTATCATGCCAAGTGTGTCCAAGGGCTTCAATGAATTTATCTCCAGCTTCAACAGGATAATCACAGCCATGGCATTTTGTGCTGAACAAAGCAATATAATCTAAAATAAAACAGAAAGCAAACTTAGAACAAACTCTTAATGTCATTGTATTAAATCCAAGAGAAACAGAAAGTTTCCAGACAATGAATCTTTTGATTGTTTTTGCTAAGTTTCCAACTACATTCACTGAAACACTCATACTGAAATTTGGTTCTTTTCCTTCATTATTTCAATACAAACTCAGTCCAAAACCCCACGTCAGTATGACATTTGTCATCACAAATGTAGAAGACAAACAAAAAAATTCACGGAATTTGAAGTTATGTTTCTCACATTACTTTTAAATTAGCTTTAATGTACGTGGAATCCATTAATAAGGGCAAATATGGTCATACAAAAGAGTCTAATGGCCAGGGAATGTTACAAGTTTTCATCACTGGATTTATGTTCTTTCTGCATTGAGAGAATATTATGATAACCCCACACTAGCTGATTAATACATCTTTACTTGGATTATCAAGTGCACTTGGGAAAGGCTTGACATTGAAAAAGATTAGTGGAAATTTTAAAGATATATGGAATTCGTGAGAGGCACTAGATGTTACAACAAAACCTCCAATTTTAAAAGGTAGGTACCCAGTCAGTTCAGCTGTGTGGTTTTCACTCTTCATAAGAGTTACTCTGATTTGTAAAATTTGAATTGCATAAACCATAAGGAAGGAATCTCCAGAGAGAAGTAGGCCAGAGGCTCTTTGAATGGACAAGGGGATACAGAGGGAGTATCATTTACACCTTAACCTCCCTCCTGACAACCTCAGGCAGCTCATTTGCATGGCAAGTACCATTTATTAAACCGTATTAGCCTTTCCATAGTCTGGGAAAACTCGGCCTTTTCCTTTGTTAGTTGGCAAGAAGCAGTTCATTGGTTGCAGCAGCCAGAAAACAAAATCTGCACTACCATGTGTTGCACATCTGTGCAGAGCTATCTTTTCATGTATGGTGGTTGAACAATTTTAGGGTGAGGCAGCAGCATCAGAGGTGTGTGTGTGTGAGTGACTCAGTAGAGAGACTGTGGGCAGTCCTAAAGGAATAATTTTTCATTTCAAGTGAGCAGAATCTGCCAAGGAAGGGAGCGGGACAGGGGGAAAGGTGCAGGAAGAGAAATGCAAAGTATCATAATACATAAGGGAGAGAAGTGAGGTCAGGCATTCTGGGACATTGAGGCAAAGACCAGCTATTCTATCATATAAACTGGAGAAAAATAAAGAGACAGAAACACTTGTGTGTGTGGAGAGTGGAAACAAAATCCATGCTGGATGGGTAACTGATTTAATTTTGTTCATCAGCTGCTTTATTCTTATGTTTCTTCTGTGAACATGAAGCACATGATGATGAGCAGAACTTTCCAGTTTGCCCTACCTTTCTCACAGTAAGGTTCCCCGTCCTCCATGTGAAACAGGCTATTCCCAAATGGCATCTTACAAGCAGCACAGACAAAGCAGGTTGTGTGCCAAGTCTGTCTCAGGGCATGCATCACTTCCTGTAAAACAAACAAACAAACAAACAAAAATCTCCAGTAGAAGAGCAAGCCCTGCCACAAACTTCTGGAGAACTAACACAAGGCAGAGATGCTCTAAATTCTTCACTTCTGTATCAGCCAATTCCCTTCCTCAAAAGAAAGAATCATGACAGAAATTGGGCTCCTTTTGGAAAGAAAGAAGAAATAGGACTGTAAACTTTCTAGAACAATGTATTTGCCAAAATGAAACAACCTGGTTCAGCCAGTTGTTTGTATCAACAGGCCCAGTTGCTGTTACAGGAGAGATTCTGCACAAAGATTCTGATTATTTTCTCCTTTCTTCTGTCACGACTAGTACCAACTCTTTATTGCAAGAGTATTTGTTAAATAAATATTAAAGAATAAATTTCTCTCTAAGACCAAGAATAAGTGATTTAAATCTGTTGTTTCAAAGCCATTTAGATTATGTAGCAATTTCTTTATGCTTCTCACAAAAATGATTCACAAACTAATGTGAAAATCTAAAAAAAAAAAAAAAGTTCTTAGATTTTAACTTCTGTGATTAGTAAAAATGAGCCTGTGTGTCTGTTCCCAGATCATGTGTTTAGCACAAAAAAACCTAATTCTGTGCATCTGATGTTCTCTTAAACTGAGCATCTCGATTTTATCAGCTTCTGAGTTCTGTATGGAGTAATCTCTATTACTGCTTCACTCTTTTGTCATACAGAAACCTTCCCAGCCCCAAAGCTGCTGTACTGAGCTCTAATGCACAGTCCTGCTAATCTGTCAATCTTACATGTGCCCAGGATGATGTCTGACACTGCATCTCTGTCAAACAGTCCAGATTTCAAAGGAACAGCTGTGTAACTGGTGTAAATTAACTTTGTTAACTCCAGTGAAACAGCTCTGATTTATACCAGCTGAGAATCTCCATCCTATTTTATGCTGCTTCCAATTACATGCATGGACTCTGATTCTCTTTTAATTATTATTTTTAATGTCCATTGATTATGACAAAATGCATTGAAGTCCTCTTCCATGCTTTTAATCTAGTGAATAGGCAAAATAGTCTAATTTAGGTTTGCCATATATCTTATTAGAGAATCACCATTTGAGATTCATTAACTTCTGTTTGCAAAACAACTATCACTGATAAATAGGTTTGGATCCATTTATGAACCTCAGTGAAGTAAGAAGCAAAAAATAGCTTGAGAATCTTATTAATATAAATAGGGGCAGCTGGCATCTTTGCTGTCTTCCTGATGAAAATCCATAATGGGAAACTGCTTTGTGCCAGCATTCATTAGGTAAGTTAAGTCAGTACTCTGCTGTAAAATTACTCCTACTGCTGCAGCAGCAAATGAGGCTTGGTTTGGCTGGAGCCAGAGCTTCACCATCAGTGTCTGATGCTGCCATCCCTAGCTGGCAATTGCAGAGAAGAGCATCAAGTCTGTCAATGCCAACATTTAGACAGACCTCCAAGGTGACAGCTAAGCAGTGAAAATCCAGCGTGGTACCCCTTGCTTCCTCACTTGAGAGGATTATGTCATATGTTCACTACAACTGCATGCACAAAGACACTGCTAAAATTATCTCGTGGTATTCCAACCTCATCACCATCTAAGGTATATGGAGAGCAAATTTAGTTGTACATTTACTTGTACATGAGTACTTTAACACAAAAAGTGGCATGTATTTTTGCTTTTCTGGAATTCAGTCTTTGTATTTGTTCTGTATTTTCTTAACTATAAGAAGCCAGCTGTGTTGGTAGCTACCAGAGAGGTGCAGCAAGAGCAGTGGGCCTCCTCCCAACATCACTGACTTCACCACTGAAATTTTGACTAAGCCCTGTGTAAGAAATAAAAACCCAGTTCAAATCTCTTACTATAAATATAAGGAACAGAGGTATAAAAGTAACAGTGTGTGTATTGGATAGCAAAATCTATGCAGAAAGTGTTACTTGCTTTACACTCAGTGAGATGGTAACTGGATTACATATTCTATGAGTTGAATAAACTACGGAAATATCCAAGTGTTCAGTTAGATAAAAATTATTATAAAATAATATGTTTCTCATTCTGAAATAATCAACAAGCTGGGAAATAATTACTAAAAAGGAGAAAATAATAAAATATCTACATTCATTGCTTACAGTCTGAACTATTTCACTACTTCAGTGATCCACGCAGTTGGAGAAAGGGTTTATGTTGCTTTCTTACCCCCATGATCTTGGTGTGGCACCTGGCACAGGTGGGTGCAAAGAACTGTTCGTAGCAGCGCTCACAGTACACACTATTCTGCTCCTCCACAAAGCACATATCAGCCAAGGATGTCTTGCAGTAAGCACAGTTGAATTCTTCTGGGTGCCAAGAGCGACCCATGGCTACCAGGAAAGGACCTCTGCAAACAATCACAGTTATCCTGTTTGTATTGCAAAATGATTGAAGGACCCTGATTGCAAACCCACCTTGTCAGACAGCACGTACATGTGTAAGAAGCATTCTACTTGAACCATGAAGTGCACATTAAAAATATCCAGAAATGATCTTATTAAGATCATGACTCAAATACACTGCTGATTGGTTAAAACATTTCATTACTGCTTTGTCCCATACACTGGATTTACAGAGAACTGTTGGAAAAATCATCAATTGTTTTCATGTCTGCATAACTATAACAGGCCTTTGTAAGCAGCTGCAAAGGCAACAGGAAAAGGCCAAGGGTTGCAACATAGAAGATAATGCTACTATTTGAAAGCATCAAAAACCAAGCAACTTTCTAGACCTACACACCCATACTTCACAATAGCTCCTAAAGTCTCCTGCCTTCTTTTCATCTGAGAGCACTGCATGTTCTGGAAATGCCAGACCATCAGATGACAACTTGCTGTTTCATTATGTGGAAGACACATTAAATTTGTTTTGGTGATTGACTCTTGATTGTTGTTAGATGTAGAGATTGTTACTGGAGTATTTCCATTTTAGAATACATAAAGAGCAATAATCAGCATTTCCACATCACCGAACTCGCTCCTTTTAGTGGGGAAGACTGTCATTAAACATGGATTACTTTAAGTCGGATAGCAGTGCACAGGGTAACAGTGGGCACTGGTCCAGCAGAATGAACTGGGAGAGGAGAAGGGAGAGGCATGCTATGAATCACTGGTAACAGAGTGTAGGCATTATCTTTCTCCAGACACAAAAGCAACAATTACATTTGGCTGCTGTTCCAAAATGATGCCTCGTTCCTTTTCTGTCCATAATCCCCCTCTCTGCCCCCAGCCCCCCAACTCTCCCAATTAAGTTGCCCAAACCTCCTTCAAAGGGTTACCTTAGGACCAGAAACCTGTTTAAAAAACAAGCAGTGATTTGCCACAGCATCCAGCAGACCAACAATTAGCACGTATAACTTTGCAGTGATAAAAAGTGAACCGCATAATAACAAAATGAGCTCTGGAAATGTTAAATTAATGAAGCAGACAACAGACATCCCTGCTGGGTAATTTAACAGAGTCTTAGGCTCTGGTACTGTATGTTAATGTACAATAACCAGTCTCTCTGATATTTTTTTTCTGCTTCATCCCTCCTGAGGACCTCATGCCCTTACCGAATGATGCTGTTGCAGTGCCCACAGAGAGGAGTTCGGCTGCTGGCTGGGAAACGCTCAGCCCTCTGAACTGTTCCCCGCGCCGTGGGAGGCTGGGAAGAAGGTGGAACTGGAGATGGGTAAGCAGAAGTTGAGGCAGGAGGTGGCACTGGAGCACCCCTTGGTAGGATGTGCTTTGTGACAGTGGTGGTGGATTTTCCAGGTGCAAATTTCTGGGAAAACGAGTCATCTGTTACCCAGGGAGGGCGACTTGCAGGCTCCGTGTTGGCTGGGGTGTAGGAATGAACTGGTGCTGGTGCTGGTGCTGTTTTAAGTATCCCAAAAGAAACCAAGAAGCATTTTAAAGTCTTTTTCTTCTGATGGCAATACAGCAATACTTACCAAAGGGCACTCCATGACACACAAAAACCAAACGCTTCAGATAATACGTAATTATTGTCTGTCCCATTATTGCTCATTTATTCTGGAGTGAAGCCCAGGATATCAGCACAATTACTGACTTTTAATCCACATGCATTACAGAAGTCAATGCCTACTGGCTTTTACAGATTTCATGGAGACCATTTTCAAGGTCATCTCTTCACTTTTCTAGTAGGAATGGATATGACAATTCTGTGTTAATTTCAAAGACTGCCACATAATCTGTTCAAGACAGGTTAAAAACAGAAAGGCCAGATCATATAATAAAGTTTTAGATGGAATTCCCCAGAATTTCCCTAAGTTATGCCTAATTTTTGATCTCATTACATTCATTCAAAAGCAATGTTTTCTACAGATGTCATTGTTATTTATCATTTGTAGGTTTATTCCTCAGTTTCTGAGGAAAAACAGGCTCACACAGGGAACACAGAGAGCACTGGAAGCAATACTGAGGGAGCCAATTCAGCTCACATGACCAGCAAGACAAAGCCAACAGCACTTAGAGGAAGGCCAGACTTGTGGTTATGACTGATCTCAGTTCAGTTCTCGGCTCTGCCGCAGACTTCCTGTATAACTTTGAGCAAAGCGTAGTATCTGTGCCTCAGTTCCTGTGTATAAAATAGAATATTACACCTTCTTTTTTCTACCCTTTGACTATCAGATAAAATCTTCAGTGCAGACTGCCTCTTGTGTTTGTGTGCACCAGGCTCTAATCTTGGGTGGAGCTTTATCATGTAAAAATAAGCAGGAGCTCCAGCCTGCACATACTGACAAGTTTTCCCATCGCCCTGCTCCGTTTAAAGTGTCAGATCTTGCATTATGTAGGACTGAAGTTACTGCCCAAGAAACAGCCTCACTCTGCCAAGTACAGGAGCACTAAAAGCAGTTTTCCTTTGCAAGGAAAACAAAGTGAATGACTGAAAAGAAGCTTGGACAGTTGAAGTGCTTTGCCCAAATGAGAGAGCACAGATTCAGGACAGAAGCCAGTTCTGCAGCAGCCTAGGCAGACATTCTGCATAATGGAGCCCAGCACCAACAAAATGATGACCAAATACAACATGGACAGTTTTAAGGGGCTTGCAGTTAGAAAGGTGTTTCAACCAAGACAGTTCTGAGTGTAACATGGATCTTTCTGAATAATTAAGTGAGATATTAAGTGGTGAGATTATGTTCTACTTAGCATTCCTCCATTAGCCCACACCCTGCTCCATGGAATAACTTACACTGATTATTAGCAATTTGCAGGTGCTTAAATTGCATGTATATCAATCCACTGCAATCACACCTGTGATCTTTTTAATCGAGGTCAGAGTTGAATCTAATGCCTTTTCTTGATAAAACTTTCTTATGCTACTGTATCATCAAGTTTCTGCTTCATAGAACTGTATCCCACCTTAGCTTGAGGCTTCCTTTTTTTTTTTTTTTTTTTTTTTTCACTTGGAAATGGTAAATAGTATTTAAAGATTTCAGAACAGAGTTTATATGCAATCTCTTTAGGTCCTGAGGCTGTTGCTATTTATGTATTACGGTATTAAGATAGGCAAAATTAGAAGGTAATATTTCATCTCTAATTGGCGAGTTCAAAAGGCTCCTACCTATGAGCCTCTCTAATTAAACAAGGTGACTTCTAGCTCACTTCATTGTGGGAAAGGATTCTCCCTTCCCCAAGAGTGAGTGGTGGTTCATGCAGAGAGAGGATGGCTCTCTATCCCACAGAGGGCCTAACAAAACGGGCAGATATTCAAACCCAGAGTTCCAGAAAGGAAGAACAAATGCAGTCCAGGTACCATTTTTAGGATGTCTTTTTATATTATTGTCTTTACTGAATTCAGCTTACAGGCTCTTTGTTTGTAATTTTTTTTCTTCCTTAATGTCACAGTGTTGGTGTTCTATTTTTCCAGTTTGCTTATTCCAACCAATATAGACTGAATATGATTTATCTGGGTTCAGATTAATGTAGACCCCTTTGAAGGATAAACACTGAGGAAAAGTCTTTGTCTTTCATTTTCTCTACCTTCTATTTATTTTTACTCTACCTTTTCTACTTGCTGTGGTAAAATAAAGCAGCCAAATAGGTTGGTTTTTTTTCTCAGTTACTGAAGGAAAGTACTGGAGGAATTATTGCAAAATGACAAATAGTGGGTGTTTGCAACTGCTCTGAGTTCTCTTTTCAGCTGTCCTAATTTGATAGGCTTGATTTCTTACAATATATCTCCCCCCCATGAACAAGGTGCATCTAGTATTGATTTAAAACAGCGTCATTGCAATGTATGAGAAAGATTTCACTAACTTTGAGATTTTGGCAATTGTTATTAAGAAGGTATTATTATCTTATTATCTTAGAACTATATCCCTAAGCTTATATGAACAACTTTTTTGTCTTAGTAGCTACTGCCATACACATTCACCTTGCATGTTTATGTATTTCAGTCTTCCAGCATACATGCAGCAGAAAAAAGGGACTGTTTGCTGCTAAAAAAGTACTAAGATTCAGTATATCAGAGAATATATTCTCAAAATATCAGTATTGTATGAGCTGATCACTACCTTTTAAAAAATTAATACTTTAAATAATTCAGTGACCTAACCTCTATTACCTTGTTTCTCTCAGCCCCTCAGATTCTCTTAGAGAAAGAAAGAATGAATGGGATTATTTTTATCCTGAGAGAACGGCAGGAGAAGAGGTCTCTTAACAGCAGTAGGAACAAGCCAATTCCTTGCTTTGGGGAATTTGGAATTCTCCCCATCAATGTAGTATCAATGGCTATTTTCCCTCCAGACACGAAGGTATGTTACCCAAGACTCATTTAGTAAAGATTTATATAGTCTCAAATGCTTTATTCATAGACCAGCTCACACTGTGAGAACAATTTTCCTTTTTTTCCTTTGTCAGTAGATGACATGAGTTATTCTTTATTATTTTCAGCAACAAATGAAATTCATAACCACAACTGATTTGGCTTGTTCTAAACTTAGCGGCCAAATCCTTGAAGCTCAAAGTTTTCCTACACGCTGCTACAGCATATAGTAGATGACAGACAAAGCAGATGATGCTTTATAAGGAGACACTATTCTTATTCAGAAGAATTAAAAATGAAATTATGTGTAGGCTGCTGTTTCAGTAATGAAGGCTTCAGTGTAAAGCTCATTAAGGTCTGTGGGAATCTGTCTACCAATTTCTTAAAGAGCAGATCAGGCCTTTAAGCTTGACCACTTTGCATAGACGAGTAGTCCTGTTTGGACGTGGGGATTTAAAAGGAACGATCTGCTTTCTTACACTTAGGTGTTACGTTCGTGACACAAAACTGGTGTTGGAGTTGCTTGGAATGTGAGAAAGAGCGATCCAGGTGCGGGAAAGCCTAGGGGAATGGAATACACAGGGATACTCTGCCATCTAGTGGACCTTGTTCAGGAGACATCTATGCTCCTTTTAAAGTGAAATTTTAAAGGGTTATAAAATTTAGGGAAAAGATTTTAGACTTCACACTTTTTACCTATAATAAGAAAATAAAGATTTTTAGCAGCAGAACATTCCCACGTGAGTTAGGTTAGTGAAAGTTTAGACTTCCTGATTACTCCCATTTGAGCCAGTGCGGTTGCATTTTGAGGTTTGTTTCAGTGTAAACAAGATTTAGCCCTTTTCTGTTTCGTTTGGTTTTTTGTTACTTCCCTCTCCCCGCCCCTAATCTGAGATGGATTAAAAGAGTCTTGTAAATCCTCTTAGTGACTAAATCAGGTTTCTTCATATTGCAGACATGGGCCTGTGTGGATGTTGAAATATGGAATGTGGTGCCCCATATTTTAAGGGAAGCCAGTCATGTCCCTCCCATGGACACTGATGGCTGCAGAAAGACATTGCACTTCTAATTCCTACATTGCAAATTCTCCCAGCAACCTCCTCTATTTCAGCCTTTTCACACAGTGGATTTACAAAAATAGATGTCTAAGAAATCATTTGCTAAAGTGAGAGTGCAGTTATTGCAAAAGCTGAGTCTGCACTTAGGTAGGAAGACAAAGGTGTGTTTTCTGATCTCCTACGCCATAATATGAGAACAGCTGGTCCTGTCAGACTGAGGTTGCATTTTACACTGCAGAACAAAATTTATGTGTGTTGACAAAGCTGGGTGAGGAAGTTTTCTAACTGCCTTCATGGTTTGTTTCTAAGTACTGTTCATCTTTCAGGTCTGTGGCAGGAAATGTCATTACCTCCATTTCTTTCCAAGTGGCAGTTTCCCATTTGCTCAGGACTGCAACTGTCTCCAGGGCCAACTCATGTTCCCAAACCAGTATGAAGTGCTACTACATCAAATACACAGAACTTCAAAAAGTGCCAAAACAAAACCCAAATATCTTCAGTAAAATACCTGTCTCGAATCTCTTTTGTACCTGAGTCACAGAATCATAGAGTATTCAAACTTGGAGGGGACCCACAGTGACTTTGGTGTTCACTTATCAAATTATTTCAGAATCATTCATTGCGTATTTCAAACTCCTAAACAATACAGGGAAACTTACTCTTTCTTTCCCTGCCACCTACTTAAGCTTTTATTTGGAGGCAATGGTGCTCAAAATCAGCAGCATAAGGAACTTTGAAGAAAAAACAGCAGTGTAAGGAAGTGCAAAGAAGATGCCCAACGCCAGGGAAAACGAAAGGATTGCCTCTTATTTCACACTGAATTCAACAGCCAGATTTTTCTTTAACAGATTCAGCTAATAACTGCAAATAGCTGCAGATTTATTTCTGTGGCAGGTTTGTATATTGAGAACTGGAGTTCACACTTCCCCCAGATGAGCACGGGGCTTAGTATCCATCAGTGTATTTGGGCGATATTTTGACTTGCCACAGTTTTAGCATTATTGAAATAAATCCTCTGTCTTCATCTTTCCTTTTACAAGTCAAAAATAGTAACACTTGCCTTCAGTGAGAACACGGTATATGCTGACACACTTAACCAAAAGCAAATGAGAAAAAGCTGCAGATTTATTTACTTTGAGATCCTTAAATAGCTTATGATAGCTCTTTTCTGACTTGGCTTTTTCCACTTTTATGTCTCAAATATAAAGATCAATCAACTGATTTGTCTGACTGCTTTATGTCTCAGTAAAATTTCTACATTTGTTTAATTTCAGTAGATCCAGAGATAGACCATTACAGAAGACAGAGTTTAAGACTCTTAGAGTTCTTGGTCTTTTCGTATTTACTTGACTGTCAAGTTATAAATCAACTTTTTAATTCTCTTGCTAAGATCAGAGAAACCTTAATTTGAAACAGAACTGTATTTAGACTTATATCACTGCCTCATTTAATTTGTTCATTTTGAAGGTTCATATTTTGGTCATCAATGGTTTTAGAAGTTCACTCCATTTGTAACACATTAAGACAAAGGGAATTAAAATAATATCAAGGAGCATTTTTTCTACATGAATGACTAACCAAATATATCCCTTCAGTTACTAGACCTTTGGAAAATGGAAGCATAGCATTATGAAGTACATTAATACCTTATTCTTTATTTCAAATGCAAGCCTGAGTTTGAGGAATTCAATATATATGGCCATATCTATTTTGCAAATACATTCTAGTCAAGCTAACTCCACTTATTTTGTCTTATTCCTGAATTGTCCGTTCTTAAGTTATTTTATGTAGTGTCACTGGGCTCCTAAGTGGGCACACTGTGTTATTTTCCAGTAGTATTTCTTCTGAAAAATCAGGCTACACATTTTTATTACAGTCTTTTCCCTTGTTTTCATTCTTTCTCCTCCATTTGTTCCACATTTTAGCTCTGAAGCAGAATACAAATACAACAAAGTTCCTGGACCTTCCGATAATTTGAACCAAAACGAGCAGCTAGCAGCATTTAGTTCCATGTTTATAAATATTTTCTGATACGTCTGTGTCTTATTGCAAAATGTGCATTCTTTGCATTCCCTTTCTCTGAAACAAATGTGTATGTACCTTTTTTCTGGATCCTTTCAATACTTTGAAGGCACCTTACCTGGCTGGTAGACAGAGGGTTTTATGCTGGCAGTAGTAACAACTCTTGGTTTTGAAGTACCAGAAGCAGCAGGGCTTTCACCGTAGCTTCCAGAAACTGGCACTGGTGTATATGACTGGCTTGTGTTTCTAAAAGCAAAATGTAGGTGTGAACAACTTTATAAACATCAAAAGTTACTGATAATGAAGTAGCAGATCTGGCAGCGTCCAAAGCACTCCAAGAGGAGCAGTCTGTGAGAGCTACAGAGAGAATATTGTGAGATTCATCAGTCTATCGTTGCTAAGAAAGGCTGGGACAATTGTATTAGCTGAGTAAGGATTTTAAATAATGCCAGGTTTGCTCTTGTTGTTGCAGAAAATAGCTTACTGAGGGAATATGACAAATTTGGAACTCTCAGTCTAACAAGGGATCAGATTTCAGGAACCTGCACCCAAAGTTTGTGTTTTCTGCTCCTCTGCAAACAAAAAGGCCTGGTCTTGTATAAGATAAATCAATGAGGGATATCTTGACTTAAAAATATACTGGCTCAGCACAATTACTACTACTACAAATGCTAACTACTGTTTATATGTGTTGCACTCCTTTCAAAACCATTGTAGTGACCTCTAAAAAATATTTCTAAAACTAACTCCTTTCCCCATTTAGACTGAAACAGCAATTTATGGTAATTTTCCTAATGCTCAAGTTCAGCCTACCCAAAAAACACGTGATAGGCAATATTATGATGCAATTTCTGCATTCCTAGATTAAAAACATTTGCTCAGAATTCCAAACATCCATGAGGAACAGTTCTTCTCTATTTCATGGCTTGGACGGGGATTCTCAGTTTGATTACAGTAACACACTGAAATATATGCCTCTTCTCTTTGTCTTGGATGACTCTGTTTGTAGTGTCTGTGCTTCACAGACCACTAAAAGGGCACCACAATCAAAGCAAACAAGAGAGGAGAAAGAAGTACAAGGAGGGGAAGCAAGAGATACCCAGAGGTGAGCAGTGAGAAGAACCGTTCTCTACAGAACATCGCTCTTACTCACCCTGAAAACACAGTTTTACTTTCTTTTTTCCTTCAGCTTCACTCTCTGTGTGAACCACACCCCTATCCACTTGTGCTGACAGTTTAGGAGTTATTTACTTTCCTATTGTCTGTAGGAAAACATTTGTCAGCACATGAAAACAAGTGTCCAGCTTTGCCAGACTCTTGGTCCATCTTGACTTTTACTTTCTTTAACAATGGGAACAGATGCCATCTGGAGAAAAAATGTTAACATTGTATGTGGCAAAGCCAGTGAATTTCTTCCAGTACAGGTAAAACCCAAACATTCAGACAAACAGAAACTTAAGTGATTTTTAATTTTGAACAAAATAAACCTATGCTCACAATGTAGCTTTTTGCTGCTCTGACAGTGCTTCTGCTATAGATCTAGTTTGCACAGCACTGTGCCTCAGGCTAATTAATTTTGTCTGTTTAGCAAGACCTAGAAACTCAGCTATTGCTACAATGGCTATAGCTAATTATTTCTGTACCTACTCTGGGGCTTAGGGCTGCATTTGGGCCCACTATACCATGAGTGAACAGGACTCTCCAAGATAAACTATTTTAGGGCATTTGTATTCACTGTAAGTCCTGTTGTGAACTGTGCTGTGATTTTGTAACAGCCAAAGCTGTTCTAGGCACACTAAAACTTTTTATTTTCCATTTTTACCATCTATTTCCTGTTGATACCTCCCCATCTGTAACGTCTAAGAACACACTGTACTCGGGGTCAGTGGACAGAGGGTATTGCTGCTACCACAGCACAGACAGGGACATTGGCTTCACATGCAGCTTTCAAGATTACCTTAACACACTAGCTAAAGAATTTTCCTAGGTCTAAAAATCTGCTATTCAAGGTAAACCAGACAGATCAGTGCCCAGTATTTACAATGTGGATTAAAAGATTTTAAATCACGTGTCATACAGCCTTAATCTGAAGATGTCATACAGTCAGGAAAGTCTCCCAGATGCACAGGTCCAGTGGTTGGAAAGACTCATTTGAATCTCCCTTAATGCACAAAATACATAAAGAAGTTCTGAGCCGGGTCAGTGATACTTAGACTGTCATAAAGAAAAAGAGTTATTCAAAATTCAAGTGTTTCCCGAATGTAACAGCATAGCGAAACCATGCCACTGGATTTCCTCCTGTGGTCAGAGAAATGATGTTGACAAATCAAAACCACACACAAACACCCCCACATTCATAGTACCAAAGTCATAGCAAAATTAAAAGAAGTATTGAACTCTTTTACACGTTCATGATGCACATTAAATACAGTAAGAAAGATAAAAAGGCTTGTCAAAGAGAAATAAAGTGTTACACTACATCATTAAGGGTTTTAGTGAAGTTAAAAGATTTATCAGAATTTCTGCTGAAGAGAATGAAATAGCATGTGATTAAAAGAAAGAAAAAAAATAGAAAGAAAGAAAGAAGGTAATTAAGAAAGAACAAAAAGATGTCCTAAGGATCGAGGATGCTTTAATGGATCAGGAAGCACTGAAAAGCAGTGAAAGCAACCCTACTGAATTTATCTGTAGCAGTCAATGGCATGTGACAGGCAGCAAATTAAATACCGGCTCTGAAAACTATTAGTTGTCAGAAAAAGAAAGAGTAAATTTCTAAGCAGATCATTTTTATGTTAACGCTTTACTAGATGCTTACTAGCAGCAATAAACTGGTTTGTTAAGTGCTTTTAAGGTAGAGTAGCTGCACAAAACGTTTTTATACCTCTTCTGTGACTGGTAGCTGATGGAGGTGGAAGAATGCCGGTTGAAACTAAAATGAGACAAAAGTTGTATTTGAAAAAATATACAAAAAAATTTGGGATATCTTGTCCTACCATAAACTTCCTATGAATAAGAGGTGCTCTTAAGTGCTAAAGTAAACAACATGTACATATTTATAACCATATAAGATTGGTATTACATTACATTCTGTTTTCTCATTTAAAGCTAGGAATCACAGTGAACCCTGACTAATGGTAACATAGGTAAAGGAGGTGAGTATATTGCTCCCTAAGCCACTCTCATCCAGGTCTGCTTGTTATTTGGTTGTGGAATTTCAATTCAACCACTGGACTGTTGGATCTGACATTCACCATTTATTTGTATTAGCACAAAAAAATAAGTATGAGGGTTTTTTATGTCATTGTCAGAAGCTTAAATTACAGCAAATCTAAGAAGCAAGCCTTGAATGAACTAAAGGCCAAAGATAGGTAAGTTTCCAGCTTATGAAGCAGCTGGGAGAACCCCATGGAAAAGACAGGCTGGAGTAGCTGAAGCAAAAACCCATCATGTTCAACCGTGCCCTTGCAGAACCATTCTACTGTTACAGAGTTGTAGGTAAGCAGGTAGTTTGGTGGTTTTTTTTCCCTTGGGGAAACAGCATCATTTCAGAACATAAATGACTCATTTATGCAAATACAGGAAGTACTTAAAAGCCTGCACAGTGTATGGTCTGAGGAACAAGAGGATTCAGAATGAACACAGCTCCTAAGTGTGGAGCAGTGCAGGGCTACGGGGCATCAACGCCATCCCACAGGAACACAGCCCACACTGGCCACAATTACCAGAAGCCTTTCACATGCCAGTTATTGTCCTAACTCCTGGAGAAGTTTTTCTTCCCTTTACCACAGACACAGTGCTTGGATCAGAAGCTATACCTTTCTTAAAACCATAATAGTAACTCTTTCCACTGTTTCTCCTGGTTTTGCATTCCCAGAGTGCTGTCTCATGAGGTCCCCTGCTTCTACCCTCCAGATGGAACAACAGATGCATAAAGAGCTTTAAGTTTATTTAGAACTCTCCTGCTATGCTTTGTTTTTCGTAAGCAAGATCATAAGTGAAACAGATAACATTTCAGATGTGAGAGTAAGACAATCAGTTCAGGATTAATGACTTACTTCAAACATTCCTCTTTAGGAGCATTAGAAAGATTTTACTCAGGTTAGGTGTTATGCACATGGCTTTGCTCACAGAAGCAAAATTACTATAGAACTGCATCTACCAATGTTTTAAATTACATTCAAATAGTTAAGGATATTAAGATATCAAGAAATCCTCCTGCATTTTCTTGGTGGATCTTTATCAGCCATCTAGAAGGAAGAAAACCCAACCCAAACACTGGAACAATGGTGGTAAAATCTCGGCCTCATCTTCCTGACAATGTTTTCCAGGATGGGGACAGAGTTGTAACTAAGGTCATCCATATTTTATTCTGGAATAAAATTATATGAAATGCTCAGTGCTCCTCTGGTGTATGTCAAGTTGAAACTGGATTTTTAAGTCCATATTTTGGCATGCTAAAGCATTGTTTAACTTCTAAATGAAAACTATCAGATGCTCAAAAATTTGACTTATAAATTTGTTTAGAAACCAGTTTGGTCCCTTATGTTTGAATACGCTACTTATAACATACAACAGTTTTTAAAACAAACATGGAAGTAGTTCACAAAGATATTTCAACTGCAACACAGCTCTCCAAAACCAACCAACCAAACTGAGTTTGCTCCTTGTACCTGATGATCAGGGAACCAAATTTTTACAGGCCCTACAAGTTTCCTATTTGCCTTTATGTCCCAAGGCTTGCTGAAGCTCAGACAGTAACATCTGCTTGAAGTGTATGTCGGCATCAAACCTTGTGTCATCCAGGGCAGCAGCACATGAAGTTGATGTGCTGTAGATCTTAAGCCTTTGACTTAAATCATTGCCAGGCACAAGCAAGAGGTTTTAGTAGTCCGATTAAAGCATTGCTTTTTCAGAAGGACAGAGATTTTTCATAGCTTCACAGAATCTTTCAGGTTGGAAGAGACCTCAGGAAGAGTCTTATCTAACCTCCTGCTGGAAGCAAGGCCAGCTCTGAGGTCAGATGAGGTTGCTCCATGTTTTATCCAGTGATGTCTTGGAAACCTTCAAGAATGGAGACACACAGCCTCCCCAGCCAACTCATTTCCTTTCAAAGGGGCAGGAAAGGAGAAAATGCTCCATGCCAATCTAGTGCAGGAAATTTACTTCCAATTCAAATGTCTTAACATCTCAAGGTGATCTTTTTATCCTCATTACTCATTAAAATTGTGTTTCACACTGATTAGTCCATATTGATACATAAACAAAAATGAATTCATAGTTTTAAAATGTCAAAACCATGACATTTACATTAATTGTTTAGCTGTTTATATGTAAAGTTGTTGCTTAACTTGTCCCTGCCTATTGCAGGAGTATTGAAACTAGATGATCTTTAAGGTCCCTCCCAGCCCAAACCTCTCTGTGATTCTACAATTTCCAAGACAGCAATGAAGACATAGCTCTTATGTAAGATTTATAGGGGTCCTATGATGGAGAGTGGTGAAATGTGAATAGATGGGCTCTGTCTGGCCAGTCACCAAAGTTTCAGTTTAATTTCATCTTCTGACTGATGGATACATTTCAGTCTTCAGCTGAGAGAAACCCTAAGATCAAGTGTTTTCTGTAGCTCAGAAGAAATCATAGGCTTTGCATGCCAGTGTTCAGTCAAGCTCAAATATGCACAGTTATTAATGCTTTGAAAGCCAGGGACCTTACCTGAGGATAAGAGGCTTTCAACTACAACAACTATGCATAACCCTCTTTTCACAAAGATATGTGATCATTTCAACTGACTAAAAGAGATTTGTTAGTAAAACAAACAGTGGATTAAATACTTCTGGTGACACTTAAGAGCCTAATTGTACCAGAAGATTGAACGAAAAAGTGTTAGGTATTACTTCTGAAAAGCAGAGTACTCTCCTTTGTGACAAGCAATATGGTAAGAGCAAGTGGCCTCAAGCTGGCCAGGGGAGGTTTAGACTGGGTATTAGGAAAAAAATGTCTTCACCCAAAAAAAGGGCTATCAAGCATTGGAACAGGCTGCCCAGGGAAGTGGTTGAGTCACCAGCCCTGGAGGTATTTAAAAGATGTGTATATGTGGCACTTAGGGATGTGGTTTAGTGGTGGACTTGGCAGTGCTGGCTTAACAGTTGGACTTGATCTTAGAGGTTCTTAAACAATTCTATGATTCTCATGATGTGAAAATTAGGTCCTCTTAATGGATACCCCTAAATAGCTCATCACTTTGGAATTTTGAAAGTTCACACATAAAACTAGAAGTCAATGGCAGTAAACTCCTCTGCATCTGTTTTACCTTCTATTCCCAGTAACATTCCGGTGACATTCACCAGCTCTTGAAACTAGTTATGATTAGTGTACTTCCACTCCAATAATGGAATTACATCAGCAGTTAATTTTATTTCTTATGTTTTATTAGCTCCATCCTGGAATTACTTCCTCTATGTAATTCCCATGGCTGTAAACAGACACGTTTACATTCTAAAACTGAAAACTCTCCATTGTGTTCTGGAGCTGTTTCATTTTTGCACTGGTTTCAGTGATGTGAAGCCACCCAAACTGCTTTCAAGTACTACCTGTGCACAGCACTGAACTGCCATTTTCTGTGATTTTCTGAGAAAGACCATTATACTTCTTGAAGTGACGCCATCACGCTTGCACACTTTGTTCATTCCAAAAATCCCCTTTTGGGTGATTCCTAACTACCTTCTTCTATAAAGATAAGAGGGACATGGATGATTACAATCTCAAAAGTACTGCTAGTTTTTTGTTATTTCTGAAGACTGTCCAAATCTTAAAATCTACTGCTTTCTCCTCTGTTAGTGTTGTCAGAGTGTTAATGAAAGCAGTGAAAAGGCTTAGGAGTGAGGCAGTACAGCAGCATCCTCTCCTTCCAATAGCAGAAGCTACCTTGCCTTATCACTGGTCTTTCACTAGTCATGATTAAGAGCATCATAAAAGGTTTGTGATCCTATGTTTTAACCAAGAAAAAAAAGAAGGTCCATCATTCCCACCCAATGTAACTAGACAAATACTTTGATTTTAGGATGGCAAAAGCGGCACGAACCAACCAACCAAAATACTTTTGTTCCAAAAGGACATGTTGGTCACATATCCACATATCTAAACCTTAGCTGTTTCCCAGCTCTGTTTTCATGTGAAAGATAAGGAAGGAGGCTACTGCTTCAAACACATCATGCTTTCAACAGTCTGCCAAGTCAATCTCTTAAGAAACTGAAAACCTTATATCAGAGAGCATAATACAAATCAAACCAAATTAAGTTAAGAGAGCTTTACAGATATACCTAGACTGAGATGAGATAGCAGATGAAATAGTGGAAGCTGCTAATGACATGTTCTTGGACCCATGGAAAGGCTTAGGCTGTGAAAGAGAGCTGGGGGCTGCAAGTACTCTGCAGAAGACACAGTAAAAGCATGAAAGCATGAACAAAATGATTGAACAGGGACAAAAATCATGACATCACAACCAAGCTCTGTTGGCGTTCAGATACAGGAGCACTGCTGCATAGTTACCAGGAACAGGTTTTCTGTAGCATACATCTGCAGACTTACAGAATAGCACAACCAAGCACATTCCTACAGAACACAAGACAAAATGCACACAATTATGTAAAAATCTTAAAACCAGACTCTACTGATAACTAAGACAGACAATATTACAGGACAGGACTTTGTCAATGATACATGCTTTTATCTGCAAGATCTGAAGATGTTTGAGTCTGAATACAAGATAAAAGTTTAATATGCAAACAGTACCAGACAGAAGATTCTCCTATTTAAAACAGAAGTAATTGGAATGATTAGTTTTGTAGAGGCATTTTTTTTTTAAATTTGAAGCATATACTAGTTAATCCATTTTCTTCATGCTACCATTTCAACGGAGGGATAAAAGCTACTTAAACCTTATCATTATTTCATGTGAAAGTGCCTTACAGCCCAGTTCTGAATGACAGAGTAATACCTTATTCAAACCTCCTCTGCTGGCTGATTGTTTTTCTTGCACTGGAATAAAAACACTGGATCCTGGTGGGTCATGATTAGGTAAAAACTGACCAAAGTGAGGAATTGGTAGCTGGTATACATACATAATGCAAGTCAACTGGCAAAAATTAGTCAAGAAGTAGAGCCAAGAGAACATTTCCAATTCCATTTACACACATCTAAGATAACTGGCTACAGCTGAGGTCTTGATTAAAGTAGTTTACATTACTGGAAGTGTGCTTTTCCTCTGATTTTTAAAGCATGCTAAAACATACATCTTTTCAGAATATTCATGTAGCAAACCCCAAAGACAAAAGAATAATTCACTCCAAAGGAATTCATCCTTACTATCTCCAAAATTACTGTAATGTAAGTGACAGCTGTATAAATCCCACAGGTTTCCTCACATGATGTCTGACAGCTTTTAATACACAGCTGTAACTCCCACTGTACTACAGGTGTTACAAGTGCTCACCTCCTTAAAACTCACTTCAGCTCCACGGCTAATTCTCATTAGAGAAACAATATTAGATAGATCTAATAGAAATTACTTGACTTAACTTACAGAGCAAGTCAATCATCAAATGTCCACCATGTTTCACTGACATCTGCTGTGATAGGGTGAGCTCAACCACATGAGTAAATGACATTTTTTAAATTTTCTTTTTCATGTCCTACTGCAGAAAGACTATTAAAAGAATCTCTACTCACTGTAACTATTATGAAGAGCTGTTTTGGCTTTATTACAAGCGGTGAAAAAACATTTCTAGTTTTAACCCTAGACTTGCTTTCTGAAAATGGAGTTACATTTTTGGGGCAGTTTTATTTTGCAAATTCTTTGCAAACATGAACAGTGTGCCTCAAAATTAAAAAAACCCACAACCCAACAAAATTTATAAAAGCATATAAAACAGGTGACAGCTTTTCATACCACATTCTGAAGTGAAGAATGTGTATGCAGCATTTCCAGGGCCATACGGGGGGATAAAGCAATGAAGCATTACCTTTGGAAGGAGGAGGAGAACGACTCCTGCACTACTGAGGTGGTTGCAGGTGGTGTCATCAGGCTGGCTGGATTTTGAGCAGCAGCAGCAGGCTGAGGTGCTGAAGCATGTGGTGCAGGAGCAGCAGAACTGGTAGACACCGGAGCATGCTCAACAGGGGTGCTAATTAGACTTAAATTAAATAAAACAAGAAGCATCTTAAGAAGGCACACATTTAAATGTAGAGCACAAAACCTACTATGTTTGAACCTGCAAACATAGTAGCAGGCTGGGTTACTGAGGGAAAAGCACAGTTATGCAAAGGAAAAAAAGACATTTATTCAGCCTTTTCTGCTGTGCAGTAAAGCTCTAATGCAGCTTTGGTCCTGCTTGACTGAAATTTATCCCAGGTGTTACCCAGCACTTCAGTCCTGCTCCCAGTGAAGCCAGTGGTAGGCAATGCTGTATGGAGGAATTAAATGGTTGCAAAGAGCGCGTCACAAACTCTTTGAGCTCGGATAAATTGCATCCAATATTTACTCCTGGAACTGAAGTTTGTATTAGCGTAAACTTTTTAGTTAGATGAAGAAAAGCAATTTACAGGATATTATCACAGTCCTGTGCCAGCAGGTTTTCTGCAAATTCTGATAGTTTAGAAATACAGTCAGCACAGTTTTGTGTTGGGTTCCATCAGTTTTGTGCAACCTGGGTAGTGGAAAGATGTTTAAAAGGAGTCCTTCATCTCTAACCTAAATTCACCTTACATTATGCCATCCAGCACAATGAAATGCCCTTTTAAACACAGAATAATATACAAGATACAAGGGGATGATGTAGCACAAAATTTTACTGTGGTAGTTTTAAAACCACTTAGGTGATGAGCATGAGTCGTTATCCTCATGGCCCTCTTGTACTATTGTGGCACATATAGCTTGGAGCAAAGGAATATTAATATTTTCTTTATTTTTTCTTTATTTGATTGCAAACAAATGAATTTAAATGAATAATAATAATCTAGTCTGGTATCCTGTGGCCATTTTAGTAACCTAGTACCAGTGTCTCTCATCAGCCAGGGCTTATGAACATACTTCTGCCTGAATTACTCATCCCTTACAGACAGACAAATGGGGCCAAGTTATCAGACAGCTTTTCAACATAGTTTAGTCAAAGCCATCCACTGTTTTGAAAAGAACCAATCTTTTGGGAGATTCAGTTTGTTGTCTTCCATTAGCTCTTATATCAAATGAAAAAAACCAAACCAAAATAAAATCACTAAAAACACTCAAATTATTTGATGACTGTTTTACTGAACTTAATATCAACAGAATAATAATATAAATAATAGGTCCATTCATAATTTGCTTGTCAATAAACCAAATAAAAATAATTTAAAGTAATTTAAAATTCAAAAAGGAGGAAGAAGAAAAGAGAAAAACAATTATTTTGTGTTTAGGCAGATTTTACTGTAGATCTTATTAATTATTATCCACAGAACAAATAAGCCACTGAAAAACAACACATTGAAACACTACTTTGGGGCAGAAACTTTGATGACAATATAAGCATATGTCCCCTAGGCATAAGGGGTGTTTTTCTTGATGCCACATTATTGTGCTGTAGATTAATTTTCATTAGTAGTTATTTAAATACACTTTTTTTTTTTTATTTAAATGAGAGCAACTCTACATAGTTGTCTTGTCCACAAGCAGTGGCCTAAGAAAATAATGGATATATTTAGAGTTCTTTAGACCTAACTCATAAGTATATTGCCACATCTCTGTGTTCTTACAAATCACTCCTACCAGGGTGATGGAATTCTGTGCTTCTCTTGCACAAGGTACAAAGAATGCCCCAAATACTCCTTTCTAAGCACAGTAAATATCAAATAACAAAAGAAACCTTACAGTTCCACAACTGTTTCTCAGCCAACCTTAGCCCTCAAGCATTCTTTCTCTCAGCATTTTTTCCTTAGCAGATTTACCATCCATTGTGCAAATTTCCTCTGGCTCAGCCATTCTATCTCATATTTTCTTTTGCTTCTCTGAAAAGCACTAACTTGGCAAGCTACATTCCTGAGGACCTAGAGTGAGGGCTTGGTACTTCAGAATTTGTGATACCCCTTGTGCTCAAAGGGACTGTCCCATTTCCCCTGTCCTTCTCCTCTTCTTGTGTGGCTCGGTAGTCTAAATGATGGTGTCAGTTATTTTTGGTTTGATTAGCTGAAACAGAAGCGTGGTTGTTATACCCATAAATTTCAAAGTGGAATGCAACCCACAACAAAAGCAGAAAATCAGTATTTTCTCCCTTATGAATTTCATCTGCAATTATGTACATAAGAAGTGGGGTCCTGAAAATACCCAGTGTGCAGTTCTGGGTTTCAAATCATTACACCAAGTTTTGCAACGGTTTTGCAAAAGTTTGTCCATCGTAACATGCAGCTGAAATTCAGAGCAGTTTTTCCATTTTTATGATGTAAATTCTTCCCATTAACAAATAGACTATCAGTTACAAAGCCTATGTAGCAGAGTAGCTGAATATTATCCATCACAGCTATAGGTCACAGGAGAGTCTGTTACTGAGTTTCAATACCCACAGGATTTTTTTTTCCCCTGTGCCACAGTGGGCAGTGGAATTGTCACATGAAAAGGTGTGGAGTCACAATGTAGTACTTACATATCTTTGATCTGGCAAACAGGAAAGGAGTGAAACTATGCTGGACATAACAATGGAACTTCATATATGACTTAAAATCGAACACAAACTAGGATTCCACCTATTTTGTCTATTTGCACTGATGTCAAAGGGAATTTGCTACAGATTTCAAAAGATTCATGACTCCCTACCTTGAAGAGAAGAGGACAGTGAACTTACTTAATCGTAACAATCTCCAAAATGTTAATCAAAATACATATTCAGTGATACATATTGAAAAGAAAGTAGAAAACCCAAAAAAACTGTATGTGAGAACAAGGACCTGTGTGGAGACAGATTTGAATGGAACAACCCATGTAAATAAAATAAATGCAAATATACTGGAGTACGTTTTATAGTTTAAAGAAAATACAAACAAATTTTAGCTCGCATGGTGTTTGGAATATTTCTTTTTATATGGTTAAAGTGTTAGGGGCTTGACTGCCTTCCTTCATGGTGGAATATATCAATTAACACAACAAGGAATTGGAATAAATATAAATGAAGTAGATATAAACTTAAAAACAAGGGTGATTTTGTTACATAAATAATATGCAGTTGGTAACATTCTCAACTCAGTTTTTAGGAAGATCTGAAGACTAACTTGACTGGGTTTAGTTTAATAACTGTACATTTTAAATAAATATTTAGATAGTCAAATAAAACAACCTAACTTTCTTTTTCCCTTAAGATTGCCTACTTTCTAGATTTTCAGCCTGATTTTTTTTTAGTTCTTCAAGTGCAGCAGAATTTTAAGAATTGATAAATGTGAGTGCTGCTTTATAAAATAGATAATCTATTGTAACAGCTTCATTATTACATGTAATAGAGGGGTTTTTGTTTGGTTGGTTGGTTTTTAAATGCAGCCATTTTGTAGATTTTAAATCTTTACACTACTCTCTATTTTAAGGAAAATCAAAGAAAATCGAAAAAATCAAACATCTTCATATTTGTGGTAACAAACATAAAACTAAGTTAGGTGGATGAAAACAAACACACATCTCTTCTCAGCTGATTTTCACTCATGAGAAGGAACACAGATCAGTAGAGGTTAAGAGGATAATAATGGTTAACAACCATAATGAGAAAACACAGCAACAAATGCACTCTAAGATTTAAAAAAATAAGTGCAAATTATACTTCTTTCTCTCAGTAAAGTCCTAAGTTCTGAGACTTGCTATCCAAATAACAATCGAGTGGATTATTAAAGCAGGACTTAGTCTCTTTTCTGTAATGCATGAGGTTTTTTTGGTTTCTAATCCTCCAACATATCACTTGTAAAGAACTGAACATATAAGGAACAAAACCAAAAATGGATAGGGGAAAAAAAGTATCTCCTTCTGTAGCACTTGTAGAAAAAAGTGCCTGAGAATATGTTTAGAGAAAGTCATAACACTGAAGAGTCTTACATTTGAAAATGGTAATGGTTGTAGGAATGCAGTGAAAATAGAGAAATATCAGCTGCTGTTTCTCTGCTGAAGGTGTTTTACGACTCTTCTCTGTATTTTATTTGCAATCCCTAAGAGAGCCACTGAAAATGTAACACCCACACGAACTGGAAGTTGCTGGAATTCGTAGAACTTGGACACCTTCCTCTTAGGCAATTGGCGTTTCCATCTGAAGGAGTTAGAGGTTGTTATTACCAAACCACTCCAAAGCTCCAAACCAGGTCAGTTATGCAGTTACACATCACAGTGTACCTTTGGTTACTGGATGAAGCAAGAGAGACTTTCTGGCCAGTAGAGGTGAACCTGACCTCCCTCTGACTTGTACCCGCTCCAAGCCTCACAGAGCCCTTGGAGGCCACTGGCTTGGCACTGTCAGTGTTGGCATCCCCGGTGGAGGATTTAGGAGGATGCCAAATACTGGAGGTCACATACTGGGGTGCATGCGCGGGATCTGCAGGCCTGGGTAACAAAGATTACAAGGGGGTTTGTAAATGAGGCATTTCCCAGGGAGTAGCAGGTATTTGAGGAAGAGACAGAATTCCAGCCACAGAAGAAGCTGGGGAACATCATGGTATTGCAGATGAAGTAATGACAAATCTTGATAGTTCATTAGTTTATTACTGCTTAAGACCGGGAAAGGCATGAAGAATTAAAAAAGGTACCTTGTGTTAAATCTGGAAACCGTATGGCTATGAATATCAAAATAAGACACATAGCAAGGCTGTGATGATAATGGAGGTGGAAAAAAGCTATGGTATGAAAGATCACACAAGATTAAGGCAATGTAGTAACACCACTCATATATCAGAAACCGTTCCTGGTAAAATAAAATAATAATTAAAAGAAAAGGAGATTTCAGTGGAACAGCTGCATAGTCCTGTAGATGGTTTTAAACAAATGAAACTGTGGGTGAAATGCTAACGTGTTCCTTGTTTTATACACTTTAGTTTATATACAGGAATCAAGGCATCTCTTTCCTTCTATTTTCATAATTAATTTAAAAATAAAAATCAATTTTCTCTACTATTTCAAGGGCCGGTGGCCATTGCTTGTGTAGCTAGTAACAAATAACACTTGCACTCAGGTTTTAACTCTATGCAACCTTTGTTCAAATGTGAGCAGTCTTAGAAAAAAATACAAAGTGGTTGCACGTCTGAGGCAGGAACCAACAGGACAGAGGAAAGCAGTGAGACAGAATTAGCTTCATGACAAACTGAGAAGAGGCATTTCTTTGCTCCATGAAGCTATCAGTCAGATTCACTCAAGAAGTACCTGTGTATCAGTACTTGTGTGGTTTAGTGCATGAACTAATAGAAAACAGCAAATTTCTCTCTGTAACTGCAAAATGTGCTGAGATCCTTTGGGAGAAAACAACTTGACGTGAAAGAACTTGCTTACAGAGAGACTATGTTTTGAACCTCATAACCCACTGAGGAGCAATCAATATATGCAAGAATCTGACATGTAAGTGTTCTTAAAATACCAAAAGTATAATCTTATTTAGATTTTAAAAATATCTTGAACAATCTAGGCAAAGTTTAAAATGGAAATGGTTCTTAAAACTCAATCACAAACTGACAATATTCCACTTCAAGAATATTTGCTAAAAACTTCTTATTTTTCAGGTTTGTAAGTTCTGAGAAACATGATCCCCACCTGTCCCATGTCACAGTGCTTCTTGAAGTCTGCATTAAAAAAAAATGCCCAGTGAACCCACTTAGTTGAAACCTCCACCGTCATCATCTGCTCAAACAGTCTACAGATTTCATGGTTTTGAGGTAAGAACAATATGGAGGAAGTGGAGATAAACTCTTAATAGGAAGTAAGTCAAACACAGCAAACATTACCTGTTTTCTGATGCTGCTGCAACATTTTCCTTGTCTCTGTGAAAGGAGGGATACAGTATGAATGAAATAAATGCAATTGCCAGTGGTGGCAAGAAAACCCACCCAAAAACAACCCAGGAGAAAGAAAATGGGCTGAGGAGAAATGTTTGGTTGCAAAAAGCATCCTAGAGTGGTTGCTCATAAATATAGTTGTGAGAAATCTCTTTAGCTTCCCAGGTGAAACCCACCAAATATATAAATTTACTGCATAATGCTTCTTATAATGTATATGCTTCTTTACCAGTTGCAAACAATTTTGTTTCAATAATAAAGTAAAAGGAAAATTAACAGTTACAAATTAGGTGTTGTATGTCTGCGTATAATTTCAGGAATAGTTTTGATTTAAATAAGTTCCCTTAAAAAAAGAATTTCAATAATATTCCAGTAGAGCATATTTTGATGCCAAATCCAAGCAGTAAAACTAATCAGACTTAAATGGGAAAAATGGGTAACAAAGACTCATGCAAGAAGGATTTCTTGTGCCTGGTATCACTTCAAAATTCTCTGTCCTATCCAAGCACTAGTTTTCTCAATGTAAATCAGATTAGAATCAATTCCTGCATGGACAGTTCCCTCAATTAGAAATCATTCCTTCACTGAGGTGAGGAGTAAATCAGCCTTGATTTCTCTGATAGAGAACTGTGCTGTTATTCTGTAAACACTCACACATGCTGACAGAAATAACTGACCAGTTTAAGTGCAAGCAACTGTGTATCTGTAAGGAGTTAACACAAAAGTATTTTCATAAAGAATAGAATCCATTAGCCTCAAACTCCTAAGTTTGAAATCCAGTTAGTTAAGTAATTGAGATAGTCTCAATATTTAGCAATTTCATGGGTGGTTGTGTCCCTTCCTATTTAAGGAACTGTGCTGAAAATGACAAGTTTAAAGCTGAAATATGCCAAATGAGAACAATTTTCTTAACTGAGATCTAAAATTACAAAACACAAAGCAAATGTTCTCATTTATCCAACTGCACCTTCTTTCTGAAGTGTCCTTTGGAAAAAAAAAAACAAAACAACAAACCAAAAAACATGTATTTATATGGATTTGTTGGGCACCAATCATTAACTTACATTACCTTTGGAAGGCTATTCTTAATATTTTCTCTGCTATTACGTGTCTCTGTGTTTATGTACTTACAGATACATATATATGTATAGTCACATACTCTTTCCTTAGTTCAGTTCTAACAAAGTTATAGAAACCAACCCAGTTTAGATCAGCAAAGGTTTGGGCACAGGTGTTCTCTACAGATATTTGAAATCTCTAACTGAAATGTAACCCCTAAAATATATGAATCGAAGTCAGATTTTCACACCTAGAAGTGGATCTGAAATGCCCCTCAGAGGCTGCTGCCTGACTGCAAATGTTACTGGGGTTGGTTTGGAAGAGCCTGTTTTAAAAACAAATACCCCGATGAGATCAACCAGCTCACCACTCTGAAGCAATGAGAAACCAAACACTGTCTTTGTGGTAACCAAGTAGTGAGTTCCTTGCAGTGTCAGGTAGAGCAAAGCCAGGATGAAACAAGGTAGAGGAGGATGGATTAGAGACTCTGTGTGTGTGGCAAGTGTTAGTACAGCAAGAGCTGGAGCCATGCGAGGACGTTAAAGAACACAGACACAGCCTGAAAGGAATAAAGCATTGCTTGTTCCCAAGTGTTCCATGAGGGATCACAGCCAAGACCAAAAGGCAGGCAGCTGGGGTCAGGCTGAAGCAGCGTTAAGCCTCTGTTGTTGTTATTAATCCGATTCAAACTTTTTTGCCCCATTAGCTGTGGCTATACCAAAGGAGGGGGAAAAAAGTCACTTGACTTTGAGGTCAGGATTTCACAGAAGTTTTTTCCCCGAGTGTACAAAATAGGATGACGCTGAGTGGCGATGGCAGGGGAGTTGTGAAGGTGAAAAAGAGAGAGAAGTATAGTAAGAATACTTCCACAGAATAAAGCAAGAAAAGAAAGAGAGCAGAGGGAAAGATGAGTTCAAAGGCACACAATACTTCTTCATGGTGTGACTTACAGGAACTATTTCTCTTCCCAGTCAACAGGACTGGTTAACAATAAGAAAGGCTCAAGATCAGTTGTGCCTCTTATTAGCAATACTTGCATTTTGAGAAACAGGCTATTGGTTTTACGGCCTTGACAATCAAGAATTTTCTCTAACTGAATGCAGAAATAATTTTACTTTTGAGTCATAAACATCCCTGGGGCAGGCTCAGTAAAGACAATACCTTCACCACATGAAAACATTTGGCTCAGAATATTATGAGCAGTTTATATTTCTGTGGTTACACAGGCTGCTCCAGTAACTGACAGTAGTGGGCAATAGTTTTGAGCTATCTAGAAAAGATTTAAAAATAATGTGGAGTTGTTTGTTTGTTTGCTTTTGTCTGCAGCCCTTTTATTCCCCACTGAAATGGCTTTTGATAAAAGGGCCTGAGAGAACAGTGCAACTCTCACAGACTTCATTACCTGTTGGATATATATCTAAACAAAACTTACTTATGCAATGTACTGTCTTTCCAGTTACATGGTACATTATACAGTGGAAATCTTGAAATGTTTCCTTCTCATAAAATTATGCTACAGGATATGGTCATACAGACAGAGTGACTGAAATTATAGAAATAGAGTCTTTCCCCACACACCAACAAGAATTGGTGTAACCTGCAAAATTCATTTGCAGGCCAAGCTTGTGTGTGCTATTGGGTGCTAAAAAGAGCCTGGAGACACTTAAGAGATTTTCTAAAGAGTATGTTAAATCTGAACTATATGAACTGGACATGGGAATACTTTCCTATTCTACTTTATTTTTGGAAACCAAGTTTAAAAGGTTCCCAAACACATACATATAAGAGGCAAGCTGAAATGTAGAGCTTGTGCACCTTCCATCTGCCTTCTCTTTAGATGGTAACAGGTGTTTAATGAAGACCTAATGACATAAGAAACATGAGGCATCCTGAGAGACCACATGGTCCTTCAACTCTATCAGGACTGAAGCAGTAAGTGAAAACTGTAATCGAGTTTTTTCTCCATACTCTCAGGAGCAAGGCTATTTTTCTAATTTCACAAATGAGAAACTAAAACTTATTAATAAAACTTATTAGAATTGCTCATGGTCACAAAGAAGGTCTACAGCAGTACAAAGAACTGAATCCCAGATAAGTATTTATAATATCAGCTCACTCTCCTTAATGAGAGATTATAGATTTTTTAATAAATATATCTATTCAGTTTATTGGTATTTTCCTGTCTTAGTCATCTAATAGTCTTCTATAGAGCCTGACAAATATATACTGGCCTTTTTTCAAAGGGGAAGTAGACTTACAGATTATTAGAGTCTACACCTATTGAAATTAAAAATTCTGGTTTTCTAATAGTATGGTGTGGATTTGTAGGACTTAGACTCACATCCTAAAGTACTTATATTTACATAAGCATATTTGCCTACAAATAAAATTTCCTTTTAGGAAGTAAAAGTTACAAAATAACTTTAAAAGACATTTTTATAGGGTGTCTGGAAGTAAAGCTGCATGAAAGTTATTTTGTAATTGCCTGTCAAACATTTTTTTGTCTCAAAGGCATGAGACACTGACACTGTTGAAAACTGGACATCGAGCGCTACATTAACTGCTGTTCTGATCCAGTGAGGCTACTTCTACCTTTCTGTGTTTGCAGCTGAGAACTTTTCCATGGTCAGATGACTGTTAAACTATTGAGGATCTTTGTCTTTTTTTCCCCCGTGCTGTATTTTTTTTATTTCAACACAGACATCCTAAGACACACAAAGAAATCATAGGCAGTTAACAGAGAGGACAGAAGACAACTCTCATGCTGGTTTAGTTAAAACTTTAGCTTGGAATCAGAAAAAAAGGGGGAGAAGAGCTAATCTCTCTTTTTCAGCCACTGTAGTTAAGAATGTGAGCAGCCCACGCCAAAATGATTGCAATATATCCTCCTAGTATGTCTGCTTTCCAAAACAGGGAAATACATTTCTCCCAGAAGGTATCCTGGTTTGTGCAGACAGTGCCACAGAACAGGAAAAGCATTATCATAGGTTCAGTGGGAAACAACCAGCAACTCATTCTCAACAACTAGTATGGAACTCAGTCAAAGCAGCTCGCCAAAATCAAAGCCACCACCTCCCACGAGTGCATTTTAGTGGCACCTGCGGGTTTGCTGTTAAGTGTAACAGTCACACAATAAATGCAGCTGGGCACACAGCACCACTGGTGTTGGGGAAAGGCAAGGTCACTCTTTCCCAAGACTTGCAGAGTGATATTTGCCATGCAAGTAAATGTACTCCCGATTTTAAATTTTATCACCAAAGGCTGCAAAATTCTGAGCATGTGCAGCAATTTGAGACGGGACTTTATTCACATAATTATTGCCTATCTTGGCCTTAAGTGTGCAACTGGATTGAACTGAATAATTTGGTCCAGCTTTTTACAGCCCCACTGGTAAAGTGCAGGTGTCTGCCACCAGGCACCTGAGCACAGGATCTGGACTTTCAGGCTGTGCTTGTGACCATTACACACAAAACCAGTGCACAAGAAGTTCAGGTTTTGTATGCCAGGAAACAATTCCCCTTTCACTGAAGCGTTCTTTCTCCTCATGACTTCACTTTTCTCCAGGGAAGCTGCGAGAACAAAACCCAGAGATCTAAATTTCATCTGGTAGTTCTTTTAGACCTACTTTTTAGTTTGTGCCCATTGATGATGAGAAAATTCATACCTCTTCTATGTGGCATCATGCTAAGTTTGCAGCTGCCTCTGAAATACAGCAACGTGTCTGTGCTGTTCAGTTCCTGAATCAAGTAACTAAGTGGGATGAATTAGAACACTTGTCATTCTTTCAGAACGTGGATTGCATTTTATTTTATAAACTCTCTTAAGGATTTTCTTACCTTCCCTCTCTCTCATTTGTAATCATATAACATTCTGGGTCAGCTACAACAAATGCTTACATGGAAATGAACTATTAGGAAGTTATTAGCGTTTAGGGTAATTTTGCTGACATTAATGCAATTTAGAAGCAGAATAAAAGGAAGCAGTGCCAGTGCGGTGCTCCAGCTCACCCTAAGCAAGGCTCTGTGAGCCAGGCTGATGATCCACAGACCACAACTGAGTGGTCTGAGTTACAGTGCTTGTTGGAAAGCCTGCTGCATGTTAGAACTGCTTTACCCTTGCTGGACTGAAGGCAATGCAAGGGACTAGTCAGAGAGAAAGGCAGGTTGTGCACTGGTGTCTTGGTTAGATGCCTGCATCAGCCGCACGAGGCACACGAGAATTTTAAAGGTTGCACAGTAGGAATAAAAGTTGATGTTAATTCCTGCTCATGCAAAAGGTACGTGGTGGACAGGAACATGCAGGAGACTGAGATGGTAAAGACAAGATGTTACATACAGGTCAGTACACCCACTCTCAAAATTGAATGTTGAGCTTTAACAAGCTCTGTTAGCTCGTGCATTACTTTCTCTATGAGCTATTTTGAGAAAAGCTTCATGGTATTTCTTAATTGCATTTGGAGACCTCACTCATTCAATTTGAAGTGGGTACATTTAAGTGGATACACTGTACCCTACAGACACTCACTATCTTTGATGAATTTGTTCTACAGGGAACTGGCTTGAAAACAAGGTATTTATGATTCTAAATAGCTCTTTTGCCCACAGAACCTCCAGAAGAGGAGGAAAGAAAGGAAGAAAGACTTTATATTTGATCAATTTTGCCTTCTGGTTTCACTCAGCATTCCACTGAGACAAGTGAGTTATTTCACTATTCCTACACTTTTGTCACTCTCGAGGTGCTAAAAGGTAAGCAGAGAACAGAATATATTAACTTGATGTGCTTATTATCCTTTATTGCAGTTCTGTTGCTTAAGTCAGGAGTCTGCCTCGAGAAGTCTGCTTGATTTCATTGGCTGTTGTGGAAAGGGAGAGTACGTCTTTCAAAAGGATTTTGGTAATCTGAGCAGCATATAAATAGGAGGTTTTTGGCAATTGGGAAGGTCAGCAATGCTAATCACTGCAAATTTTTGGCCAACCAAGGAAGGGAATCAAGGTGCCTTAGCCTGTCTTGGTGATGTCAGATGGCTATGATAAGCAGCAGTAGAACAAAGGATGTTACTGTGCTTGAAAGCAAATTTTAGTCAATTAATTTTCATGGATACTGCAGAAAGCTGTCAATTCAAGGCAAATTGATTAAAGGAAGCAATTATCTGGTAATACCATGTACCATACCAAAATTCTAGCCTTTTAACTTTGCAAACCAACATTTGTGTAAGTATCCATGCATTTTCTGAAACACATAATGATAGTCCCAGTCACTGAAACTCATGGTAGGCACTGCTAAAGAATCCACAAAAACAACTCAGTTCCTGTGGGAACCCAACTGCACAAGTGAGAAATTGGTGTCACCTCATCTGCCCCTGAGGAAGGCTTCAGAAAGCTCTGTGATATGCAAGAGTTGGACTTCTCAAAAGTGATAAAGCAGTCCCTAAAATAGCTGTTCCTTGCTGTGGAAGATATACTCCTCCCAACTGTGCATAATGAGAGAGAAAGTGCAATGAAGTGACCTCTGTATTTACAGCTTAGCACAAACGTCCTGTCCTTCCTGTGCAGGGAGGGCTGAGAAGAGGGAGGCAAGGGGAAGAGCCACAGAACCTTTCTCCTTTTGTCATTTTGTCATGCATGAAAGGAAGACAGGTCAAGTTCTCATACCCACTCTCCTAAAGTCGCACTCTAGCCATGTCCCATCAGCACACACTGCATGCAGTCAGTGTTTCTGCTGCAAACTAAGCACTGCAGGAGGTGAGGGGAGACCATTTGAGCACGAGGCAGGGCAGCAGGATTCAGGAAACAGGTTAGTTCAGATCAAACAGTCTTGTCCCACAGCAGAAAATGAGCATGTCCCTGTGCCATAACCAGACAAGCAGGTTTACCTGGAAGGCCTTTTGGTTTTGATTTCCTACTGGCATCAGCTTTTCTGTATCTTCATTAAATGCTTATAACACTATGCTTTACTGGCAATATTGGGAAGGGCAGGGGGTGAATATCACTATCCGTATCCTGCATTTTACTTTATTTTTGGCATGGAGCTATTTAGAAGACAATATTGTCACAATTGACACCATTGTCCTCTGCACAGCAGAGTAATAATAATGGCCAGTCTTCGCGAGCGAAGATCCGGGGAAGGTCTTTCCACCTTCCAGCCTGCGCATTGGATTTTTTAGGTGAGACACAGTGTGCGCGGAACTGAGCCCACCCTTTAATCCTAAGGTTCATCTGCCGGGGCCAAGCAAGCTTGGACAGTGGCAGCGAGGTCCTTAGGACGTAGGTGGGTTGCCTTTAAGGGCTAACGAGCCCCACCTGCCCGGGAGTGGCCCTGACCGGGAATCGAACCCGGGTCTCCGCGGTGATAGCGCGGCGCCTTTACCACTAGACCACCAGGGGCTAGTAGTCACAGGTCAAAATATATTCAGCATGGGACAGATACACCTGCCTATCATCACTGCTGTTTTGAAGAATTACATGACTCATCGAGTCTTCCACTGGGAACCTATTTTAAGCCTCACTGTCATTAATTGTGAATAATCTTCCTAGGCAAAACAGCAGACTTCTGCAAATGGTCAGGAAACACTGCAAGATGGTGCTGGTCAATCAGAAGCCACATACAGTGAGGTAAGTCTGAACATACTAAAAATAGAGCAAAACCACGCCAGACTCGACCTTTTGCTAGAACAAAGCTCCTGTTTCTTCAAAGCTGTTAATGCTTTCTTATCAGCTGCCAGTCTGTTACAATCTTTAGCAATGGTGTGTAGTAGAATGAAAACTCCAGGCCAGTTTCTCTACAAAGGCCACCTCCTACTCAGGAAGCAAAACCAAGGCCTCTTCATAGTTACATGAAAAGAGATCTGTAACGTTCATGGTTTTGGACTTGAAGATTGCCACGACTACATAAAGGAAGATTTTTGAGGAGTAAGAGCTGAGGAATAGCTAACCTAAATATAAACAAGAAATGGCATAGAGAAATTTGACTGACAGTTAATCAAAAGTCCATCACTCAGAAGATTTTTTTAAAAGGGACTGGACTAAGCAGTACAAATATGCTGTAGTGAAAATCTTGCCATAGGGATTAATGAAGGCACCTTCACAAAAGGTCTTCAACCTTGCAAAAGTTCCAAAATCTACCAAATCAAGATTTTTTTTTTCTATTACTTTTTTTTCTCTCTGTAACTACATAAAGAATTGAAATTCTGGAGAGAATGTTTAGATCCCACTTTGTATCCTCCAGGAAAAAGGACTAATATTATTTCTCTGTATGATTACATGGTTTATATGCATGATTTTTTATCATTAAATCCACTGAAGCAGAGCTAAGGAGAAAGGGTTCCTTAATTACATTTCCATTAATTTCACATCTTACCAAATTACTAAAAAATACCTTTCAAAATAACATTAAGTGTAAGCATTGAGATATAATCTAGACATTTTCTTTTTTATTATAACACATGCACTAGGACTATTTGAAACAAATAGTATCTGTATTAGGTTCATAAAACATTAAGGATACACAATTCCTATTTAAGTGAGGAGACAGTATTACTACTTACTCAGAAAAACTATCGAAAATCTAACTTGGTTAAAAATTAGAACTGGACAATTTCTTACTTAGGTACATTTAATGTTTGTGAAAAAACTGAACTGCCTACTGATATTTTAAATTCTACCAAAACTTCTCATATATAAATAAAATTCACCACCACTTTGGTTCACCAAAGTTTGATCTTGGAAAAGTTAAAATGTTGCTCTTGGTTTCAGGCAGTGATGCTGATTTTCCACAGTCACTAGTAAGGTGGTGTGATCAGAGTCTGTTTGTGTTCCCCTAAGGAAAGCATACACGCATGTTGTGAGTTAGGTAGCATGTTTACTGACTTGCTACAGCACTTAGCTAAGAAAAGGGAAATGCATTTTAGAAGGAACTAGTGCTCATGTACTCTTTAATAATACTCTATAATTCCTTTTTTTGTTTTTTAATATGTCTGATAGCCCTTTAAACATTGCAGTATTTGGTTGATTCATGCCAAGGACTCCTAACGCAGCCTGCTGAGGGCTCACATCAACTGTTTCTATGGAAACCACAAACTATTTAATGTAGTTGCATTTTTTGTTTCATTTAATGATCAGAGCACAAACTAGAAAGGAAAGTAGCCTTGCTCTTGGTGCACTTCAGATGGAATATAGAATATTTGGCAGCCTTGGCTAGAGGTTTGCCATGTCTCAACTGACCCAGCAAAAAGATCTCATTCTTTGCACCAGCAATGCCTCAAGTGCCCTTGCCACAGAGACAAATTAATAATTACTGCCACAGAATGCAAGTTATTTAAATGGAAATGCTAAACAATATTATCAGTAGGTTGTCATCTAACATCTATTAATTATGTTATTATCTATTAATTATGCTTTGTTCACACTTAGTAAAATATTTTGTTCCTTTCTGTTGTTCTTTCAACTGCTTTGTCAAGTTTATTCTAATTCAGACAACCTAAAGGTCAATAATAATTCTAGCTAATAATGCAAAGCTTTTTGACCAAATTTTCTATTTACGAAAGAAAAGGTCTCCTTCTTTCAATAATCAGTTGAAGCAGTTACTGTTTTAAAACAGAATAAAACACTTTGTAAAACAGGCACATAATTATTTTAGTTTTAAAACGTTTTATTTCAGATAAAGCATGCTGCTATATACAGAAAAAAGTGTGGGTCAAAGCAAGAGCAATACAGAATGGGCAACATATTCCTTAAAACTTTAAAGATGCTTTTAAAAGCTTCAGTGCAACAGTAGTATGATATATTCTTCTCATTCCTAAATCACCTCTAGCAAAATGTCATTTCCTTGCAGATCCTGAGCAACCCCAGCTAAGTCTCACTTTTATATAATGATAAATTTAAATTTCCAACACAAAACTTACAGCAATGGTTTCAGCAAATAACCTCTACCAGTATAATATATTGAAGAAATATAACTTCACATTGCTAATATCTTATTTCAAACAGCATCATTCAATTATGCACACTAACTATGTTGTACATTTAGCAATGTCTAGGCCAGTCAGTTTTCCTTTTCAACTTTCTCCTACTTCATTATCTTTACAGCAGTAAAACTCAGTAAAAGTCTCATTCTTCTTCCTCCTAAAGAACTACTGTCAGCAACTTCCCTCTCATTTTCCTCTAAAGTCAGGGGCTACAATAGTGATGTTTTCCTGTATACTGAAGTCTGAGATAGGAAAGGAGTAAAGCTAAAACTACTTTAAAATGAAGAACATGAACTGGGTTTTGTATCGATATTTTTAGCTGTGGTGACAGTGAATG
This sequence comes from Myiozetetes cayanensis, assembly GCF_022539395.1. NCBI lineage: Eukaryota > Metazoa > Chordata > Aves > Passeriformes > Tyrannidae > Myiozetetes > Myiozetetes cayanensis. Next base: position 28,030,865 of record NW_026086605.1, read on the forward strand.
ACTAACAGGCTAACAACAGAAACCTACAGAGCAAGGCCCCAGCAGTGCGTGTGACACGCTGGGGCTCTAACTCAGGACAGCAGTTAATGTTTGACTGTCACTCTGTCTGTGTTTGCCCCATAAATGTGGGCTTTTAGCTTTTAACATTAAGGAGCTGCGCTGACAGCCCGTGATGCCAATTGCGCAATTTGGCAAAGCGTGGGCTGTTACGTTCCGTTTCAAACCTTTCCCTGTGGCATGAAGAAAGAGAGAGAGAGACAGAGACAGAGAGAGACACAAACACAGAAGAAAGAAAGGAGGGAGAAAGAAAGGGGTTAGGGACCATGGCTACCACTCCCCTGCCTTATAACTAGGGCAATGGCAATTTATTTGGATTTTCTCCTCAGCTGTCAAATCAGCACAATGAAGGCTGGGTGATGCTTTTTGGACACGTGTGAAAGGTTTTGCAGCTGTTCGTTTCTGAGAAGTAACTTGATATAACTTCTTATTCTTTGACTTGTGCTTGGTATTACAGGGCTGCTTTTGCTAGAAATGCAGTGTAATCCCATTGTTTTCCTGCCAGCAGTTTCTCTTGGCTTTTCCCTCCCTTCCCCCCAGCTGAGCAGTCAGAGACAGTTAACTCATAAAAGTGCAAAATAAATGCAAGTATTTTCCATTCTGTAACACTTAGGCCAGCCCATATTCTGCTGTCCTTCCTGCAAGGACCATCACCCACAGGTTTAAGCAGCACTTTTCTATAGCTTTTCTCAGTATTAGTGAGTATTAGTGTTGACATTTGCATAAATATTTCTGGTCACAGGTGTCACAAAGCAGAACAACATGGGATTTTCAAAGCAGAGTCCTGTGAAGTATTGGCCATTTCCTGCCCCCCTCCAGCTACCTCTGACTGCGCACTGGGGCTGTCAAGCCATGTTCAGCACCTCTCAGGATTTAGCCTTTTCTAGACACTCTATAGTTTAAATTCAGGTTTTGTAAATAAAAAGGGGAAGAAGGAGGATGTGAGATGAGAGCACAGTCAAGGAGAAGTATATCAAACAGAATGGAAAATAAAATGTTCTTGTTATTTGCAAAACGTATTCGAGTCATTGCAAACAAGGTAATTTTTTCCTTCATTATTTACACTCAAAACACAAGACAATTAATTGTGTTAATGCAGTGGAACTTGAGAGTGAAACCAGCCAAACAGAAATGAGCAGACTGAGCTGGTTTTACTTCTCAAGCTGAAGAAAGCACAAAACAATAAACAGAGTAAATGCCAACAAATTCACTGATATTTCTAAATCTTCTGTTCTTAATAACATGGTGTCATGCAAGCAACGCTCCTAAAGGAGTCTTGATGTATGACTTCTCAAAATATCTTTTACATTTTTAAGTAATTTAAAGATATAAAGTATTCCTAGCTGAAACTTCCTGATGGCATTTTTTTCCAGTTACACCGGAGTGTACCAGCTACAGTAGGTCTGACATGTAACTTAAGAATTCCCTTACTGCTTTCAAGATATTACCCCTCCATTCAAGAAAAGGTATTCAGAAACATGTGTTTGGCTTGAAATGGATCCCTTCTTTCCAGAAAATATTCCACCATAATCATCACACCAGCAATGGAAAGTTTTCATAGCAAGTTATAATTTCATGTGTGCCTTCAAAATAGCAGCAGCACGAGCAAGGGACAGTCATGCAATGTGCTCATCAATATTAACTGAAAGAGATATTCTGCCACCCAAAAATACTCAAGCTTCATGGGTTACATTTAGGACATATGTCATGAAGTTAGAAGCAGCAATCTAAAAGTAACTATTTTTATGTAAAACAATTCTGCCAAAAATAAGCTACACGTATCACCCCCTGTTCCCCAAGAGTTTGGGAGAAATCTGATCAGCATTTCATGCAGTTCTTGCAAGAGAAAGCATCAGAGAGATTGCTCACAGCATGCCCTGAGACCAAAATCCCCTGCCCTCCAAAATCTCTGGCAGTTTAACTTTTGGAACATGAAGGATTTTTCCAGAACTCCAGCAAAGCAGGGGATTAATGCAACACTGAATCTGGCAAGACTCAGGTTCTGCAGTTCAACCTTTTGCTTTCAGGAACCCAGGAAACCTTCCAGATGATCCCAAACTGTGGATGTGGAGAAAGGTGTGGTTGTATCGGCTGGATCTGGAGTAGATACCAAAGAGGACTTTCTACTCCATTACTGTGCTGGAAGAGCAGTGTTCAAGCATGGAGACTGCACATCTAACACAGGTCTTTCCATGCCTTACAAAATCCAAAGTGGCAGGAGCCTTCCCAAGAGATGAAACAGAAAGGGTCCAACGGCCCCCAAAGAGCTGTGTATGATTGATACATGCACAGCCAGGGCTTTTGCTACCACATCTGCAGTGGAGTGTGTGCAATGTTTGAGGCAGGCTCCAACCCACCCACACGGGGCAGGCACTGTCAGGGAGGCAGGGAGGAGACCCCATTGCATTCCTTGCCCCAGAGCTCACGCCAGTTGCATGGTACCTGTGTAACTACCAAGTGTATGTTCCCTTGACTCCACTGCCAATGAATGCCCTTAAACCTGCTCAGCTGTGCCTAAACATAGCCAGAATCTACTTGTGAAAACAAAGGATAACACAGGGACACCTCAAAACTGCAGAAAACATGCAAAGCACAGTGGATAGAGTTACATACTTGGAGATAGAACGTGCAATTTCCACGTGTTGATGTGTTACTAGATAATTATTGTCAACATATCTGATACCACCTAAAATTTCCAGTATCTAATATTTTCCAAAGCTACAGACTACACCTAGAAAGATTATTCCTTTAAAACAACATATTACTCTCAGATGTGAATGGGGGACTCCTCTAAGTTCATCACAATGCTCTAAATCCCATCATAGTAAGGATTTAGATGTGTGCTATTACATCAGAACAGATAATGCACAATACATTTAATGAGAATTAGGCTTGCACATTTGAGGGAAGAAATAAATCCCTGAGGGATATAATGTCAAGCCTGATGTTCGGGCACTCAGCCATGAACTTGGGTGAACTGCAGTGGAAGGTTTATAGCAAACATCAACTGAAAGCACACTCGTATTCTCACAGGGAAGATACCAGATTTCTTTCTCACTGATTCAACATTTGTAACTAGCACTGTGATCAAAAGCTCCGAACCTTTGAGAAAGCCATGTGGCAGCAAAAAGAAAAAGAAAAGGAGGTGGTTTGAGTATCAAACACGTCACAAACCCAGCCAGCGGCTTAGAGTGGCTCATGTGAAATAGGGATTTGAAGTATGCAAACAGCAAATAAGGCTTACACCCAGGATGCTCTTGATTCAACTGCAGTTTTAGCTCAACATAAGAATCTCTAATACATCTATTTCCTGACTATGCAGGATGATGATAAATCTTTAATTCCATATTACATCTCTGAACATACCCACTTTTTTTTTTAAGTGTTTTTGAAAGATCACATAAAGCAAATACATTTATCCACTAGCAAAAGCAGTCCTGTGCTTCTGTATTCTATAAATTTGGGTCATATTTATTTCAAACAAAACATAAGCTAATGATTATGGGTATGGATGGAAACAACTCCTTTACTGTATCATTTAAGGAGAAGCAGAGGGTCATCCAAATAAATTGCTCACAAATTTCAGTGCTATCACAACATTAAATATTTTCATCCAGTTACACAATCAAGTAGTTACACAGGGCTTGGAGTTCACCACATTCACACACCCAGTAAAGTACAGGAAAGTTGCATGAGCAAAGAGCTTTGAGATTTGAACACACACTCCAGGAATTTTGCACTGTCTCTCCTAAAAACATGCTAATTTGTTATCCTTGTCATTCAAATGCCTCTCATTGATAGTATTTTAATTTTAGTGATTTTTAAGTAAATGTAGTAGAATATTTTAGGACAAAAATATAATAAAGGAGGTTCATATTAATGCCATTTTAAAACATTATTGGGTTATCAGGAAGGAAAAAGCCATATTTTTCACAGGGAGTTGCCTACCTTGACCTCCTCAGGGCTTCTTCATCTGGATCTTGCACTGTAGACAGAAAACATTTCAGTTAAAAAAAGAAAGAAAGATAAAATTGGCTTTATGATGAAATGATAAGTTCCTTAGAAACATATCAAAGCCTATCTAAAGGTGCATTCATGCTGACTTTGCAGCAGTAGAATTTGTAAGAATATCATGAGGAAGAGTGGTTCCCTAGAGATAGGAAGGAGGATGTTAGGAGGAATGGAGCTATTACAACTACTTTGTCATTCATTTATTAGCAGTGTTTCACAGCTGTAGGCAATGATTCTACAGAGAGGTCCTGCTGTTTTGCAGGAAAGCACAAGAGGTATCAGCAGCAGATTCAGAGGAAACACCAAGTATGTCCCCCTGATGTGGGAAAGGGCCCTGAACTTCCTTATCTCTAGATCAGACACCAGCTGTGAGGTACCAGGTGGTCAGAAAAACATTTCCATAGGCAACAAGCAGCAAAGTTCAGTCTCCTGTGACATTCATAACAGATCTAGGTTTAGATAACAGGGCTGACAGAACCATAGATTTAATACAAATGGTGATCCATGATTTTTTTTGACCTCCAGAAGTCCCTTCTATAAAAGGCTGTTACAAGAGACATGACTCATTTATCATTTTTTCTAATGAATGGACAGCTTTGTACGTCTAGGCTGCTGGAGAACGAAAGATTGCACTGCAGAAACTTGATTTGTAAGTAGGAAGAACTATGGGGTCCCAAATGCTCTTTTACTGTATAGTCTGTTACACTTTTATGGTGAGACCCCTGGCAGATCAAAGAATTTTCTTCACAAAGCATAAGGTGAGACTGTACACTTTGATTTCCTATTCTCCCTGGTTGCACCCAGGATCTTGGACTGAAAACTACGAGTCTGGACATGAGTATTCCTTCAGTATCAGTGGCCAATACTGGGGTGATACATAACGACAGGAATCTAAAATCAGGATGAGGAGGATGCTTTGTTTTTCCACTTACTGTACTCTGTCCCAGTCATCTGCGCAAGGATGCGGAAGGACTTGGACTGCAGGTTGGCAGAGCGGCGGCTCCAGTCCTCGCTCTCATCCTCAGGCTTGTTCTGGGTTTTCAGCACAGCCTGATACACCGGGGAGGCACTGTCTACGTGAGGGTCTTTAAGAGGGAGGGCACTGCAATGTAGAAAGTGAAATGTTGGGAAACAGTACGTGGTGGCTTTCCTCCCAACCTCTCGGGTCTCAGCTTATCACCCAGAGTAACAGCAATCCACCACACGGCTTTGAAATGACCACTTCTTAAAAAAATACACTGATCAATTTTATGTTATGCCTCATTCTATCTTTGGAATGGCCTGTTATCATCAAATCTGCATATTCAAAAAAGCATGAAAATGCTTGGAAATATCTGTTCATGATTCCTCAGCCAAGGAAGCCACAAGCTTACAGTGGTTAGAATAATGTGTGGTGATAAAGAAGAGTATGCCAAGCAAAAACATTTTTTTCTCTGAGAATTCCTGTCCCATATTATTTCTTATAAAAATGACTTCATGTTGATACTGTTTTATGTTGTGCCTTTAAATTGTAGCATTGGGCCAGTGAACTTTGAGATTGTAATTAGAAATAAAAAACATATTCCATTATAAAAATAATGTGGTAGGCTTTTATAGCTCTTTCTAGAGATGATTCTTTGTCAAACTCTGAATTAAGCTTCCATCTGCCACAAGTTTGGATTCATTGTCTACTAAACCTGTGAAGCAAAAGAAGTCTAGACTTGTACTCAAGACTTGCATACATATGCTGTATCTGAAATCTTTAGCAACAGAATGGATCTCAGAGTCTTGCAACATGTCTACTCACCTTGCAAAGCGATATGTCCAGGAAAAAACTTTCAGTTGTGCACATCTAAAATCAAAGCTACCAAGGTCTGTAGCACAAGTGAAATAACCTCTCTTTGATTTATGATTCAAGCTAGAAACAGGCTTAGTAATTTAATAGTGCCTTTTTCCCCCCTGTGAAAATAACTTCTGCATAGCATACAGTTAAAATTAACTATTAACAGAGCTGCAGGAATATACACTGAGGGGATGATGTATGCTTGGAGTAACTTGGCTCCATGGCTTCTCTAAATACAAGGTCTATTTTTGAAGCATGTGATTTACTGTAACAGCTTTAACTTGTTATTCCATAAAGAGCTTTGCAAGCAGCAAGCTCAACTTCAGGAAAACTGAGAAATGGTTCTGTTAAAAGTTAAGGGCCATTTGGTCCAACTAAGTCACTGCCATAAAGTTCCAGGAGCAGTCCCCTGCTATAAAAGTTTCTTCCTTGGTTCAGGCTCAAACTCAGTGTTCTCTAAGACACCATTGTGCAGAGAAAATCTACAGAGATGTTGAGTCTGTAAGACCTGAGAGGAATCATGAGAAAGCCAAGAAGCGTGTCTGACATCCTACATACAGCAACAACATACACTGTGATGAAAAATGTTACCAGGTAGTGCTTTAAATATCAGTATTTTCCAGCTGACACACTCCTCTTCATCAATACATGGTTTTGATGGATTTGGACATAATAGCATGGGATGTGCTCTTCAGGTCAGACAACAAGGGGCTCAGAAACATGATCAGTGTTTATATGGACCCAAAAGCACCCCATCTCTCTAGGAATTTTCAGTTTTTATTGGAGGAGTATTTATGTTCTTCATAACTCCCAATATATACAAACTTGTCACTTTCTTGAGGACCCAGCACAGCACAAACCCCAGTTAATTTTTTTGGTTTTTTTGCATGTTTCAGCACAATCATCTATGTGATGGAGCACAGCTTGGAAAAAAGGTGAATTTAGAAAAAAGCCTTACTCTTCAGTTTAAACTCTGCCACAAAACATACAAGTTATGTAAAAAGTTTCTCAATGTGGAAGGTGTCCTGTAGGAAGAAGCAGCATTTTCCACCTCCTCTTTTAGCTCATGTTTCCCAGATCACTATCCTTACAATATCTAAACACCAGTAGGTACAGAAAGCGTGATGTAGACTTGTTCATTTGGGGAAGGGTGTGCCACCAGTGGCTTCCACTGGTGTTGCTCATAGAGGAAGACAGGAGAGTGAGCAGTAGTCCCACCACATATGGCTGAAGGGCTTGCTGAGGCAGGGCAGAAAGTGTGGGAGCAGGAACAGTCTTTGCATGGAAAAGAGATTCTCTGTAATACCAACAGTAAGTCAGCAACCCACTCAGAACTGTTCTGCTGCCTCTGACACTTGGCTATGCTGAAAAGTTCTGTCACTGTAAAGGGTCTTGTTAATTTTCCCCAAAAGATGACCCCAGTGGCGTTTGAGGGTGCTGAGCACCCAGTACCTTGCCCTGTACGACTGCTATCCGAGACTGTCTGAATTGGGCCAACAGCTAACTTTATATCCCCAGACTGACTTGTTAATCTTGCTGAAGCTTAAAAAAACTGCTGTTTTTAAGCAGTGTGATAACAAATTTCCCAGCTGCATACTGTTGTAAAGTGGATTATAAACCTCTGCTGGCTTCAACCACAGACCACTGTGGCAACAGCACCGTGCAAGTTACAGACAGTACAAATTCCTTTGACTAAATCCTCTTGCTGAAATGCTTTGTTCCTATATTATGACCAATATACAAAAAAACAGTTTAAAGGTTTATGTATAATTATGCTATTAACTCAAGGGTATTTAAAAAAACTAGAGCTAAAGGCTGGACCACAAATTTCACAGTAGTAACGTGTGGCATTAACAGGACATATTAATATCCTTATGGTAGATGATTAAGGCAGGAAATGGAGCTTGGTGAATTAACCTTCCCTAGCAGAATGAAACATGCTCATATAAATTGAACTAAATTAATGCAATACATTGGAATATTTCCAAATCTGCCTTTAATTCAACAGGTCTTTTTCTTTTTTTTAAATCATAATTACATTGTAGATGAGTAACTAGGACATACGAGCCACTCAGCATGGAAGTGTAAAATAGAGCACATTGCTGATTATCAGCATTTCATAAACCTAAATGTGACAGCTGATTCTTACAGACAACCTAAAGATGCACATAACCATGTTAATACCTCTGTTATACCTCTTTGTAATTTAATTTCTTTCCATCTGGGTGTGGATGTGCAGAAATATTATTCATCTTTAAGCATATTACTCTAAATTGATGTTACTAAAAAAAATTCTTCCCAAATGGGTTAGAGGTTTTGAGGGTTTTCACACTACAGCCTAAGGTATTTTAGTAGGAGTCAATAAAGAATACTCCTTTTCCCCATCATCATAGTAGTCACACCTTATTAACATTAAAACAAGCTTTAAAGACAATCAAGCCTCTTTGAGTAAGTAGCAGTGGAATTATTATTTTTTGAAGTCCGTTATATACTATGGTTACCATGTGAATGGTACCCTGGAGTCATTAACCAGGTTTAATTTAAGTAGATAATAAGTTAAACCTAGGAACACTGCAGTGTTTTACCCTTGGTGTAGACATACCGTGAAATATTGTGACTTCAGATATTAGACTTATTCCAACTATTTAATAAAAATTCTAAGAGGTAAAAATCCCCACAACCCAAAAAATAAACAAAAGTTCCTGTAGACTGGTAAGTATCCAGCCAAGCTGACTTACTGTAGAGGATACACAAGACTTTAGTTTCTACACAGTCACATTACTGATTCTGTTACTTTAACTTGTCAGTTCTTAATCCTGATAAAATTGTTGAAATTATGTCTACTTACGACTTGTGAATTTGGCTAAAACTGCAAAACAAAATTTAGGAGAGGTTTGACAGAAACGTAATAAAAATGTACTAATCACATGGTTTTACTGCAACCAACTCTTGCTTCTTGGTTTAGCAAAATCAATTAAAACAAAACAGAGTAAGAAAAGATAAGAAGCCAGGGCATTCAAATTTTTCTGCCTTTCAGTTCCAGTGTGATGTGTGAATAACTGCAGTATGAACAATTCTGTGCTTTTCTTTGTGTTTTCCATGGTGATCCAGCAAGTGGGGGTTATTTTCCAAATGACAAGAATCTGATTCTGATCTCACTAAGTTACAGCATCACTGATTTCAAACGGTGAAACTAGAAAATGAATCCTTGTCTTAAGCCTGTCTGTCCCTCATCACTGATAGAAGACGTAAGCAGTGTTTCCAGGTACTGTCTGCCCTTTAGATCTGCAGTCTGAGTGTGCTCACCATCTCTTACAGACACCTTGTGGCTGACCTCTAACGTGAAATTAAAAGCCAAAAGAAGAAAAATTAAGCACTTAGACTGAATTTTAGGCAGAAAATTGAGACTATATCAATCAGTTCACAATTTGGTCTGCTTTCATACGAAAAACTTCTCATACAAATACTTCTGCATTAAGCATAATCTTATTTCAAACTTGACCAACTAAGCAAACAAAAACCATATAATTTCCACTGCAAGTTAAAGTTCAGAATATCATGGAGGCCAAAAGAACCTAAAGGTTTAATCGAATGAATATTAGTCAGTGGGTAGGTAGGCCTTTGTTATAGCAGCACAACCCTTGCTAGGCTTCTAAATATCTAGATTAAAAATGCTGTGTTAATTGTAATAAAAAAACTTACAGAAAAAATTGTATAGTCACTAAATGTTATGAATAAATTAAAAAAAAAAGCCAGAAAAGTTACAAAACAGGCTGTAGCTCTCAGTGCAGTGGGAATAAAAACATTGGTTTCTCCTCGGGACCAGGTGAATGTTTGACTTAGGAGTCACATTCCAAAATGAAGCAAAAGCTTAAATGGTAGCTTACATTGTGAATCTTAAAGAAAAATGGTTTTTTGCAACATTATATGGGAGAATGCAGTCATGGAGTTGTCTGCAAAGAATAATGTTTCACTAGAACTGTCTGATAGAAAAGGATTAATGGAAATAACCATCTCATTTCAAAAACACCCATGCAATAGGTGGCTTCCACGTTCAAAATGAGAAAAAAAATAACATAAAAAAGTTACAACACAGTGATGTTTAACACACTCTTTGTTGCTCGTGCCGTAATGACTCAACACTCCATAACAGTCTATTTTTTATCTATGTATCCATTAATTTGGTTATTTTAAAGGTACATGTATATACTAATATAATTAGTACTCAGCAGTGCAACTTTATAATCATCTGACTGCTTAAATAGGCAATTTTTAAAAACATTACTATTTGCATCATATAATACTACAGCATTTAGTAGAAAATTCCAATATATGATAAAATGTCTCATATAATCCATGCCTATAAAACCCATGACAGATGTGAACCATTACAAAGAACACAGAATGAATGAACTTCTCTCTTTGTACTTGGCTAATCGGAAATATGAGTCTACTCAACGCCTGTCATTCACTGAGTCATGGTCAAAACCAGCTAAGGGTAGTGTTTGGGATCCATCATTAGGGAGAGCTGTGATGCAAAAAGTTAGTGGGAAAAAAATACATAAAAAAAGAGAGAAAAATGGCCAGTAAAAGGGAGTACATGCAAATACAGGAATCATGTTCATTTTGAATAAGCCTGAAGCTAACATATTGAGAAGAAATTATGTAAAAGTGTGTTGCTGTACCTATGTTTTGGTGTCACATGAAAAGAAGTCTAATTTGGGTAGAAAGATACCTGGTGAGAGAAACCTGGCTACATTGTTTGCACATGTAATTTCAATTAAATTGTAACAACTCTGGATAAGTTAATCAGATGGATTTCCAGAAACATGCACTGTAAAAGCAGAGTTATTAAAGATCAGTGGATTTTGCCATAGTCCAAAGGATATGTGTAGGACACATGTACTGTATGTAAACAAGGGAGAGGGAAAATACAGCAAAACACTCCATTCTGTGGAATAAAACAATAGCCAGTACTAAATAAACATTTTGCATTCTTCATGTATCAATAAAAATCCCCCCTCCTTTCCTGTTATTCCCAAGCTATACATATAAATACAGTGGTTATTACAGAGCATGGTCATCAGAAATGAAAAGCCATCCAATGTCATATACAGAGCACTAGATATATTTTTGTGTGGTTTACCAGTTCTAGGAGGAATATTAAAAGGGAAAGAGTTAAATTAAAGTATCCCTGACCATGGCAGATTTTTGGAACTAAATGATCCTTAAGGTCCCTTCCAGCACAAACCATGCTATGATTTTCTAGCTATCCATCCTTTAAACTTCAAAACATGGAAGTGCTTTCAAACATTGTCTAGTATTGACATGTGCTTTTTATGTGTAATATACCCCAATAAAAAAAAGAGTCCAGGAAGAGCAACCATGTCATGCAGGCAGGGACTGTTACATGTACCATGCAGACAAAGAGCATTCCACACTAGGAAACGACCTTACCCAGCAAATTCTCCACCCTGGGCTTGTGCCTGGCCTGCAATTGCATCCATGATAGCATCCTGGGAATACATGCTGATCGGGGTGTTATACTGGGCGTGAATTATGGTAGCCTTGCCGCCAAGGCCCTTCACCTCAATGGGTTTGTGTGTAGACAGGGCAGAGTCCTTCAGGACATTGGGGTTGAAACGCTCCGTGAAGTCCGGGCTGGGTTATGCAAGAGTGAGGGTCCCCAGGGAAGGAAGAAAGGAGAGAGGCGTGAGAGTTAAGTGAGAGAAGCACAACCAGCAGAGGAGTGTGCACGTCTGTTCATGGCATCTCACCACCAGAGCTTCCCATCGCAGAATAGGACAGAGCACAAGTACCAAGTCACAGCATCAACTGGCTGCCCCAATGGATGACGTTTTTGTGTTGGCTCACAGATGTATAAAGAGGAAAACAAAGGTGAAACAGCTGTCACTGCATTAAAATATCATGGCAAATCCCTAAGTATCTATGTGATAATTACAGTTACTAAAATTCTATTGTTACATGCATACATACCTATAAGTGTGTACACTCAGGTATATGTGCATGCCCATGGGATGTACACCCATACTGCACTTTATCCACTGCATCCATTCATGCTTTCAGCATTCTTACAAAGCGCTAGGAAGAGCAGTGGGGTGAACAGATTTCTGGTCCTCTATTATTTAGAAGGTCCCAGTATTTTTGTCTGGATTATTAATCACAGTGAAATTTAGTACTTTTTATATCTTTAAAGTTTTTCTTACAAAGACTAAATCTTCCAAAATCTCTGTCCAGCCAGCCCCAAGTGCTGCTACAGCATGATAAATGCTCAGTCTCAGACCAAAATATCCTACATTGCAACCAATGGGACAAGTGCATTTGGAAGAGCAGCTGCTGTAGTTTCCAGTGGCTCCATTTAGGAGAGACTGAGCCCCAAGCAAGTTAAATAAAGCTCCCATTACATCAGAATGAGCCAGTTTAATGTCAGGCTGCAGCCAAAGAGCACCCGGCTTCCTTGTAGGGCTGAGCTGTGCATTGTTCTAGCCCTAGAGCAAGGACTGAGCATTGCCCAGAGTTTCAAGGAGTGAGTTAACCCTCAGTGGTCACACACTGAAGTAGCTGCTCTTCTCTAACCTATGGAAATCAAACGATTCTCTAGTCTGCTTTTCCTGTCCTGCCAGCAGCAGAGGGATGCCAGCAGAATGGATTCCGTATGCTCACTAAACTGGACAAAACTGGGAATTCTGTCCTTTGGGAAATAATGGATAACTCACAAATGCTTCATTTAGAACTAAACTCAAAAGCTGGAAATGGATATATCTTCTCCTGCAAAAGGAATTCTGAGAAATGCAATACCATTTGATTGGGAAAATTTTCCTTTTCAGTTTAAGACATTTCACTGTAAGTTTATCGGCTACTGTTAAGTTTTTCTCTTTACACACACAATAGTTTGCCTGTTTGCCATGGGTTAACCCCAGAGGGGGAGAGTTAAAACTGAACCCTCAATCCAGCATGGAGGAAAAAGTAAAATCAAGTAAAGCGGGCAGCCATCTGACTTAATCTTCCAAAGATTATCACAGGTGATGTGCCACCTCTGAATCCAGCCAGGGGATTCCGCTATGTTTTCAGCCTTTTGTTTGGTGGGATGCCCTGACTGAAGATGGACGGAGAGATACAGTCGCACATCATTCCAAATGCTTCATAGAACACTGACAGCCACATGCTCAAGGAACAGAGACACATAAATGCACATGCTGCATCACAGCCACAGCTTTTAGATACACACGTCAGCATTTTAAGGGAGGGAACCAGGAAGCTGCATTATGCATTCAAAAAGTGAAAATCATCTTTTTGCAAAGACATTTTCACATTTAAAATATATCTCCATTAACAATTCATCAACTATGACAATTTTATTATTACACTGACATCGTCTGTTGAAGGGTGATGTGCAGGGACGTGCAGGTTGCTACACTGAGCATTAACATGCCTTACTTCAACAACATCCTCTCTTTTCTTTGTAATACCCTAAATGACCACACAATAATTACAAACACACAGCTCCTCAAGATCTTGAGTTTAGTGTTCTCTTTCCTCCATGCTGTTGGAAGTATTGAAGAGATTCTAAACCCAGGATCTGAGAAGATTGTGTGAATGAAAGGACAGAGGTTAAATATGTCACCTTTACAGAAGGAAGCTCTAAGCAGTTGGTTTCCACAACTACAGAAATCAAAGCTAGTAATGTCAGAACAGCCTAAATTTCCCTCACAGTAGCAGCAGGAGTGATTTGGGCTTTCACTTATGGTCTTTAAACAGCTTCAGTGATGTCTTTCAAGAGGTTTTAGTCACGTTACACACACCAAGGCAAAACTTCAACTGAGTTTAACAGGATTCCCATAAAACTAACAGAAAAAGGGACAGATTTTCAACTGCAGAGTTTTCTTTATAACTCTGGAGGTCAAGAGAAGATATTAGTGCTTGTAAGGGGTGCTGCTCTCTAGGACAAAGTGGCAGAGGTAAGGCTGCAGAAACAGCTGGAGCACTGCTGCAAAATGAATGGGATCTTTCTCCTCAACTATAAGAGGACGGGAAAAATAAATGCCAAAGCAAGTAAGATTAAAAACACCCCTACAATGTGACTTCTGCTTTCTAAGACAATTGTGTCAGAATAATTACCAGTGTAAATTGGCCAGAGTTTGTCACACCAAAGGAGTTCCAGCATTTGCCTGACATCACACCCACACCTCACTAAAATCAACTGAAAATGCCAGATCAGTGTAAATTACGTGCATTAAATGTTATCTCAACTTTTATGTATTCTACTGCTTCTAACCTTGTATTGTCAGTTTAAATTTCACATTTAACTATTAGAGTTATTTACTTTATGCTGAGTTTAACCCAGTCTCTAGAAATTTCTGGATAAAACAGTCATTTCAGGGACAGAAAGTGAGAGTTTAGAGATAAACCTCTGCCCTTAGAAAACTTTAGGTCAAAACTGAGGACTTTGTGAACTTTCTTAAATAAAGCAGATTATTTTCTAATCAATAGTTATTTCGTGTTTGGGCAATACATTTACTAAGGTAAATGAGTTTGTGGATTTTTTTCCATATCAGGTTGGTATCTCATATCAACCTGAATTTGAATTTTAGCAGGGTGGGGCTTTGGAAATTAATTTAATGTTAAAGCTCAAAGCACATTGTTAATAATACACCAAAAAAGACTCAGATAATTCTCAAAAAACTCTGAAGGCATGAAGGCTACTGAAAGATTTAAGAGGACTTAGACCTGGACTGTAGAAGCAAACACTCCTGAAAGCCTTTGCAAGAACTGAGCAGGCTCAGATGCCAACTCCACTCACAGCATTAGAGCATCACCAAAAAATGCCAAGTGCCCGGTGTGCTCAGAAGGGAGCACTGCTGGACGCCAGAGGCAGCACATGATGCTGGCCAAACCAAGCAGATGTTTAGAAAAACACTTCCACTTGCAAGCAGACACAGCAGGAGCACAGGGGATCATGCTACCCCAGAAAACACATCTTCACATACACAGCAGAACACAAACATTTGGCACTATACAGAAGTGATACTAACTTGGCAGCGGTGTTGGTTATGACCTAAAAGAAGAGAAAGAGAACAAACAACATCAAAACCAACCACACAGAAAAAGTCAATAGTTTTTAGAGTGCAAAGGGCGAAAGGTGTTTATGAAAGCTTGCTACAGGCTCTTTTCAGACCATCTACAAATAAGAACAAAAAGCAAATGTATGCCTAAAAACCCCAACGTGATTAAGAAAGGAAAAAATGTAGGGATTATACTTGATCCACTAGGACTTAGTAGGGTACCATGGTATTTTGGCTGACCCTTGAACGTGATTTTATTGCTGTACATCCCTAAAAGTACTACTACCTAAGTGTATGGGGAGGGGCAGGGAGCAGAGGGAATAAAAAAGGATTTGCAGAGTATATTCTCATCCGAAAATAGCATATGAGTGGTAGAAATTATATTTTTCCGCTCAGATACTAAATATTCAGAGATGAAGTCTGTTCTCCTCAGGCCACCCTCAGAGTTGGTTTTGCAAGACCGATTTTTTGGTCTTTAACATACTGGAGAAGATCCAAAAAATATACTGGTAGATGTTTTAAATCTAAAACTAAGGAAAATGCCTTTGTATTTAAAAAAGTATTGGCCTAAATCTGACTGTACTTACATTACATCAACAGTGGTGTAAGCCAATTAGCCTCAGAAGAATCATTCCTCATTTTATTCCACATGAAATGAAGCAAGCTGTGCATTATGTGTTTTTTGGGGATATGGATATCAGGATATTTTATTGATCTGGTATGAATACAGGATGAAAAAAACACATGTTCATGCTCCATTTCTGCTTTGCTGCATGAACAATTGACGGTGGCTTGCACAGGAATTCCAGAGCAGCACAAACCAGCCACAGCTGGGAGTGATGGACAGTGTGCTCACACTGAACTGTGGTGCATTTGCTAATAACAAATAGCAATAACGACCTATGATGTTTATTTTAACTTAGTTTTCTCAGATCTTAAAGTACCCAAATTTTGGTCTTTTCTTGGTTGAAGAGTAATCCATCATATTTTGTGCACAATAAAGAGGAAGAGATCCAGGATCAGTTAATAAACTTTTCTTCTTACTTAGCTGCACAGAATGCTATCGACAGAACTGGGCACTAAACCTTCCAGCTTGCTGCTGTGGCACTTCTGTATTCAGGATTGATAGAAAATACTGGACAGCAAAGTTATGCTTTTGGAGTGACATTCCAAGTGAATTTGTCTCCTTCTGCTTTTGCCTGGCAGAACCTTTGCTTTTACTCTTTCTCTCTACATATACAGTCATTTTGCCTCGGCTCATCCAACAGCCTCTGTCATGATCAAAACCACTCCAATGAGCCAAGCTGTGGTAAAGGCTTTGCATTTCTGCATTTCCATGGTAAAACAATCACAGATCACCTTCTGCAGATACTGATCAGACTCTCAGGTAAAAACCCTACATTAAGCCAAATGTATCAGTTTGTTACAGGAACTGGTAGAGATATATTAGGAACAAGCTGCATCCTGTAAGCACATTAGTGATCCTATATCCATTTTAGGTTTATGCAGGACAGCTGGACACTCATTGACAAAGAAACAGTGTAATAGTATCATTTTCTGACTAATCCAGGCCTCTACCTTACACATAAAATAATACTTTAAAGGCAGAACAACCATTCCTAAAACAAAACTGAATTAGAGGAATATGTTTGCATATTGTTAAAATTTATTAAAAGATAAAAATCATCACGTGCACACACTAAAGATTCAACAGACATGTCTCAGTCAAGATTTTGAGATATGAAGAGGCTACTACAGCTTCCCTCAAAAAGAGCAAAGCTTTGTTTCTCCTTATATTTAGTATATGATGAGAAAATTCCCCCCAGTTCAGAGCCACACATTACTTTGATTCTAAATTTGTAGATGTATGAAACACCCAAGTTTCTGCTCACAGAGGTCACAGGGTAAGAAGCCAGTAACCCAAACCACCTGGCACGCACTTGTGGGACAGGTATTTACTGCTCTTGACCTACACTGTGAAAAGCAACTCACACTGGAATGAGAAAGATCCACATGTTACAAACTATGACTCACTCTTCATATTTATTAATACTCTCCAGAGCTTCCAGCACATCACATTCCACACTCTTAACAGGCCACCACTGTTTTACCCTGGGTGAAGGTGATGAAGCTTTAATGTAAAGTGTATCAGACAGACAGACGCTTTGTTATTCTTCACAGATCAAGGAAATAATCTCAAAATTAATTTTAGTTCCTTGATAGAATTTTCCAAAGGGCTTAGATAAACCTCTAGTAGCAATTCACACAAGATTAAATCACTTGGTGAAAAGGACATGGCATTGAAACGTGAAATACACCTTAAGATCACCCCCCACACCTGAATTTTTCTAACAGCTCTTACCATACTAAGCACAATTAATTCATAGATTTGGAGCACCATAATATCACAATCTTTTACACAGCACCTCATGTTGTACTGTATGATAACAATGTCCCCAGTGAAGTCTAGAGCTGATCTTGCAGAGCTCACAGTGCTTTCCCTGTGCATTCTTTCCCAAATATCCACTATAAGATTGAGATTATCATGGATGATCCTGAGTCCCAAGGAAGTTAAAGGTTCTATGTGTTATTCTGCAGAGAGCAGAAGGAGAGATGCCCCTCAGTTCATGGGTAACAGTCAAGTGGGAGTGAGAATCACAGCATTCTTGAGCTCTGAATTTTCTCTGCATGTAAACAGAGATCTCAGAAGAGTTACCTGAGAAGACACATTTATTTAGTGCTTCTGGGCTCTTTCCTCTTTTCAGAATGTTCCTGGGCTGCAGAATAAAGGCTGACTTTTAAAATTTTCTTATTTGTTCATCAGTGCTATTGATATTACAGGTAGATAGACAGAAACTCCCTAAAATTTTGTTCAAACTAAAAAAAAGATAAAAGTCTCAGATGGTTGTTCTAAGGTAGAACTTTGCTTTGTAATTCAGGGCACTGAATAAAGTTCACATAGAAAGGGAACATAAAACATGGAAAAGCAGCAGAGTGAAGACAGGGAAGTGTTTTCTGCAGGTACACCTTTTTTGCACCCCACTAATCACTGTGATATCATGCAGTCCTATTGCAAAGCCCTCTGGCATGAAAAGAAGGGCTCCCATAGACTTTGATGAGTGATGGATGCAGCTGTGTTGTAATTCTGATAACAAACAGTCACAATGCTGAGCTATCCAAAATACAGCCACTTTCACCCTCACCCTTGCAGATGTTGAGGGTTGTGAAGACAGTGGGAAAAAGATAGCGAGATATACTCCCAGGAAACTCTGTATATTGAAAAAATACAAGGATTGGTATTCTTCAAGAAAACTGTAAATTAAGAGAGAAGCATTCTGAGGTTTATTTTGCTGATTTTGCTAACTGAAATAATTTTCTTCTAAACAGAAATTGCTTTTCTTAATTATCCAGCATGAGAAGGGAGGATAGGATTTTTGCAGATAACTTAATTAGGATTGTTAATGCCGAGTCCTCAAGAGAGTTGCAATGAATCATATAAACTGCCTGAATCATCTAGAACACGAATTTATGCTCTTTTATAAGGATAAAATATCCTTACTTTTCTACAACTTAAAACCCCTTGATTTTGCTCTTGCAAACAGTTCCTTCAAAGAGATATAAAGAACCTGAAGATATGCATTTGCTACCAGACCTCAGTGGATTGTCTAAATTTTCTGGTTTTCCTTGTATAGCCAAGTCCCTAGTGTCAAACATACACTGTTCCCTATATTCATAATAAAAAGTTTATCTTCATTTAAAAAACCCAAAACACAAACAGACAAACTAAAAGGTTATATTTGTTTGCCAATTAATACAAGAAGGCAGGAAAATTAGGAAAACCTGTTTCTCATTGCCCTTTCTCATGTACTGTAGTCCAAGGTCCTGACTTAACAAAGCTTCTAACAAGAGTTGATCTGCAATAAAGTAATGTGTAAAACCTTGGACAGCATGGGATCAAACTGTCTGGGTAGTATCTAGAGATCATTTGTTGTCATATATAAGTTAACAGCAAAGCTAATGGATGCAAGACAGACAACGTCCAAAACAGATAATGTCCAAAATATTGCAGTTTTGACTCATTTTGCACAGAAAAGCCCATACATTAAGGCAGGAAATACAGCAGGACATTCCAGTGGCCGAGCATGTCAGATTTGCTGGTCCAAACCATTTGTCTTTAGCAAAATACCAAAGCTGGTTGACAGCAGCTGCTCTAAAGGCCAACAGCAATACTTGGTTCCATGAGACTACAGGCAGCAGTTAAAACTGCTGAGCGCCAGAACCCCGAGAGGATCACAGTCACTTCAGTCCTAGTGTTCCTCCTCATGCTCTGGTGACTATTGCAATCCATGTTGCACTTCAGATACCAAAGACCAAGAGTTATCCTGTGATGATAATGTGAATATATCTTGGGGGTTACTGGAAAATTTAATGGTTGTTTCAGACCTTAATCATGATTACCAGACAAATACACAATAGGGTAGGTCCTATTACATTCATTTTTCAGCAAATTCATTACTTATTGAAATATTAAATGTTACCTACCCTCTAGGAAGTCCACCTTCTGAAGCCCTTCGGTTGAGACTTAATTTATGCATCTCAGCCATTTCCCTGAGAGTCTCTGCTGAGTAAAGGCCAATGGGGTTGTTATACTGCCTTGCAGGGCTCAGCTGGTGGGCAGGGCTATTGCCACCAGCCAGCACAGGGCTTGGTTTGGAACCTAGAGTACTCTTTGCAGGTGAAATGTCAGGAGTCACACACTGAGAGGACATGGAAGATCTAACTGTGGTAGTCTTTAAGTAGGAAGAACTATTGGAAAAGCTGATCTCTTGCTGGTTGAGGTAGCCTGAAAACGTTCCATTGGTTGCTAAACCACTACCCACAGGCCCAGTCGCCGTGTTAGTTAGAGGGCTGAAGGTTGTTCTGTTGCCATTGATTTCCCAAGCAGGTTCCTGTAGAAGCAAACATGCAGGCCAAGAAAAGAAAAAAAAGAAAAGAGCAATCATAGAACACATGCAAAAATAACATCTGCAATTACTGCTTTAAACATATTGATAAACTTGCAATAAATAGATTGGGGCCAAAGCATTCAAACTTTCAGGGAAGATTTTCAACAGAGAAATGCATTGTTTCCAAATAAGAGAAGCAAAACATACTCAGGCATTTTTTACTGGGTTTTAGTTGAAATCAACAAATAAAGCTTAACATTAAAAGAGCATTTGCTACTAGTCAACCTCACAGCAATAATTTTATATAAACACAACACTGTCCATTAATTTCTAGTATAATTAAAAATCTTATAAAAATGTTTTGAGGTCAGAATCATTTTAGATAATATACCAACATAAAAGTCAATGCCATTATTATAAATACATAATGATTCTAAACCACACCATTTTCCATTTTCTATTTTCCATGAGTGCACTTTAAGTTATGGAAGCTCACACATGGCACTGCTTTCCTGGGCTCTGGTTCATGCTAATTAGGCCATGCAGCAGGGTTAGCAGATAGACCAACAGGATTGGAGGGCAGGCACTGCTCCACAGAGAAGATGCTTCTATGAGGATCATTCCTGCATAATTTACACTTGAAGGAATGTGTGCATGACTGCGTTGATGATGTGTGCATGATCCCACTGTCATGTCCCAGATAATATTCCTAACTGGGACAGCAGGGTGCAAGCCACAGGAATCTCTCCTGCAATAGCTACACCCATAGAAGTCTGTGCTGGTGCTCAAATTAGAAACAATCTAGAAAAGAATCATCCTGGAAAAACACAGTCCTACACTTCAGTTTCATAAATTATTCACTATTAAGGCAACTTAGTTAAACCAAAATAAAGGTGATATTAAAAAAATAAAAGTAGTGCTTTATCAGCAACACAATGCAGGTGATAAGTTGTCATGTGACTTCTGAGGCATGTATGTAAAACTTCTGTGCTCTTGTTGCCTAAAACCACCTTATCACTGCTTCAGGCTCCTTCTGGTGCAACACCTGGGCCTGAAGGGTACCCAGCACCTTGTGGGAAGCACAGAGCACCATTAGGGTTAAATTGCCTCATTTCCTTCCAACTGCTGGCAGCATGTAGACCACAGCTCTATACTTTCTGGAAGTCTGCCTACCTGAAATATGGACAATTTTATTAATGAGAAACATGAATTTCACTTTCAGATGGGTATTTTATACCTTTACTCTTGGGTTTTGTTATTCTTTCACTTCTAAAGGCTTGGTGACTGCAACATGAATGACTAGATTCCAATGTCAATTATCTTTAACATCTCTTTTAATGTTTGCCTTTTTAGCACCCTGAATGCCGGAACTCATTAGCACCTTTAAAAATAATGAATTATATAGTTTCAAAAGCTGTTTTATTCCTCACTTCTGTTTGTCTGTAATTATGTGCTTTGCATTAAAAAAAAAATAGTCTGTAGCTGAGGTATCCAACAAACTATTTGAATGCTTTGCAATTTATAGATTTTTCTAGAGATGGGATATTCTAGTTTATTGCAGGAGCTCCTGGCTCCAGCCTGACTTGGGCTACATTGCTTTTGTTACAGGAAAAGGAGCACTCAGCCTCTCTCTCTGGACCTGGACCTGGTTCAGCCACAAGCAGGACCCAGATGCTCACAGTTAAGAGGCCCAGCAGGGATGCTGGGCAGGGACAGGCAGGGGACATTTTCCTGCAGAGGGAATGGAGCCCCCTCTCCAGCCGCAGTGAAAGCCAGTTCAAGAGCAGGTGGTGGCCTGCAGTGACATTTTACTTCATTTGGGCTGGCACTTCAGTTACCATCTTTAACATCTTACACTCATCTTCCCCACAGCCTTGTATGAAACACAGGCCTGAGAACAATCTGGCCTCTTTTCTTATACTTTTGCTACCATTGGTTATCATTAATGTAATTCACTAATTTTCATACTAAATTTCACTAGAAAAATAAATATTTATGCTGTCCTCTTGGATTTTTCTGTATGGCATATTTAAGTTCAGGGAGCATACATTTGAAAAAAATCAAGATAACACGGCCTGATTAATTAAAATTTATTGAAAAAACCACTGAAGGTCTAAGGATGTAATTAGTTGTAATTAGTTGTAACATTAAACACATATAAGACATTTTGATTCAAAAAGGCAGATAAAATGAACTGAGATAATTTTTCTTAATAATAAACAGGAAGAGATTTTAGCTGGCATTAATAGCTGCCTGAGGCTGTAGGAACAGATAATCCTAAAAGCATTTTTCAGACTATGCCTTTTTAAATAACTACATTTGAAATACATACTTTGGTCACTCCACACAGACACTGAAAACAGCAAATGGCCACCCCCTCAGTGGCTTACTGCAAGCTTTGAGATATCACTAAATAAACAGAGAACAGAGGTTGTCTATAAAAATGTGTTGAAAAAGAGGGATAAATGCACAAGGCCCTGTTCAAAAATTAAGTCATCACTTGTGCAAACGAGTTTTAGATGCCAGTAGAGAGGGACAAAATTATTAAACAGAAAATAAATACAGAGGCAAGAAAAAAGAAAAAGGATATGCCAGAGTTATATTTGTTTGTTACCCTGAAAACTCTGTGGCTCTCAGTTAACTGCGGGGTTCCTTTCTAAACCTCAAAATAAAAAGGACATGCAAGGAGAGCTGATCAAAAAGTATAAGTTTCAACTGCTAATGAGAGAAATGCTAGCTATTTTTAAAATCCTAATGCACTTTCAAAGTTTTTGTGTTACTGGACAGTAACAGTAGGCAAAGGGAAAATTATAGGATAGCCATAAAAAATGGTGGTTGATGATTTTGCTCACCTTTATGGCATGAATGGAGTTTTGGTTTCAATCCTCAAACAATTTCTAGCTGGAATACCAGCATGATGGTAACTCAACACTAGAATTCCTAAGAACCCAGCAGTGCCAGGTTAACATTCTCCTTTTTGAGGAAGTGTATCAGAGACAGCTGTATAACTTCTTCTGAGCAATTACTGCCCAAACATCAGCATA
This sequence comes from Myiozetetes cayanensis, assembly GCF_022539395.1. Lineage (NCBI taxonomy): Eukaryota > Metazoa > Chordata > Aves > Passeriformes > Tyrannidae > Myiozetetes > Myiozetetes cayanensis. The sequence continues at coordinate 28,053,828 of NW_026086605.1, forward strand.
TTTAGCTCTTTCCTTTTGTGTCTGACAAAGAATCCCTCATTCAGTTTATTCCTGGTAGGGTATTTTTGAATTTTTTTTTTTCTCCTGTCCAATGGCAAAACCAGATCAATGCAGCATTTCTGAAACCATTTCTGTCTGTGAGGGGCAAATTTCTAATACTGAGCAGCAGCACAGCTCTGGGCATTGCATCACAGGGAATGCAGCCAACAGTAACAAACGCTGCCCTGTTTCCCATCTCTCATCCCGTTCTGTTTCAGTTTCGGTGGCTGGAAAAGCAAGCTGGTATTTCCAGCTACGGGAGTCTGATGCTACCCCTGCAGCCGACCAGAAGAGGAGGCTCTGACACTGAGCAATGGGCTTCCCTCGAGAAAGATGCCGGGATCGGGCAAGGGGAAAACTGCATTTTCATTTCCCAGCGTAACGTCAGTGAATGAGCTTAAACCTGATAAATGCAGAGGAGTTTAATTTTGAAATGTTATTATTATACTTCTCTTTATAAACATCCAGTTTCTAGGAAAGGCAAAGCTCCTTCTTAGCAATCAGAGAAGTGAGAAACAAATTTATATTGGAAGACAAAATACCGAGTTTTGCAGGTCCTCTCCCTTTGACAGCTCATTTTCTAATTATCTATTGCTATGACCTGACAGTTCTAGCTCACCTTTTGCACTTCTGGGAGAACGATTTTAACAGTATAATAATGAATCTGACCACCCAACATGTCCAAGAAGCAGTTGTTGCTTTTAAGGTTTTTATAGAAAGAAGGTAATGGAGGCAGCATGGCACTAAATGACTCTGCTCAGACATCCAACAAACTGCTTTTGGCTGAGCCAGCTCTTCCATCCTATGCTTTACTTAAAAAGTCAATCATCTCTTCTTCTATTTTCTCTTAGCCACATAGGTTCCCAAATTTGGCAGAAACAAATCATGAGTGTTACACGATCCTCACTGGGTACTCCAAAATAAGTGTGTTCAGCACTGTTTCATAAACATCACAGCACACAGTCATGCTATTAAAATTGAAGAGGCTGTCAATACCTTCATGCAAAGGAACAAAGGTTAAAGCTGTGCTTAGCCTTAAAGCTTCAGCTTGAATGTTTTGAATGGCACTGAGCTGAATCTTCACCTGTGTTGTGTCACCCTTGAAGAGCTGCAGGAGCTCACTGACTGATGATGGCTTAGCTTCAGTCCTTGGATTCATGTTTATTCTTATTGTTATTTGAATGCTTTCAACATTAACTATGTCCTTCTAACTAGGCCACATCTGTGCAAAAGACTACTAAATCTTTTGACTAATCAAGAAAGACTGACTAAACTAAATGAGCATTGTTTCCAGTTTGACATTAATGTCAGATAAGGATATAGTGAAACTGCAAATAAATCAAACATGTATCTCCAATAATAGCCCTACAGCTCAGTTAGTGCCTTATTTATGGTTGCAGAACCTATATCATCCACAACATTGATCAGCTATGTGAAAGAATGGTTGACCTTTGTGACAGAATGTATGCTTATTTCCCTAAAACACAAACATCCCAAGACCACAGTACTCAAAGAAGAAATGCATGCTTGAAAATTAGTGGAAGCTGCAATCAGATCAACATTACGTACAAGAGAATTTCAGGTTTAAACCAGACACTGAACTTGCACATGCAGGTTGTTTAGCTCACATTGACATGCTTTAACCTTAACCAGAGAAGGGTGAGAAAAACTTCTCTTGATGTTTGAGGACGACACTGTCACGACTGTCTTGTAGTGCAGTTTTTTGCTGTTTTTTTTTAAATACAATCAAATTCACTTCATGTGAGCCATCAGTCTAAACACTGTCAAGCAGTGATGTGGAGGTGACAGCTTCTGCCTATGTGTCACAGAATTCCTCATTTCTACAGTGATACTGTTACTAGAAATAATAAGGGACAAGCAAAGAAACCTTGATTTTTAAAATATTTTTACTGTACCATATCTTCCTGCAACATCACCATACCATTGCTTATCAGTAAAGAATTTTTATTCTGGATTTGGAGACTTCTCTGATGGTTCAATGCCTTCATTCCCTTCCAAATTACCTCCAGAGAAGAATTCTTCTTCACTTCAAAATTACTATCATCTACAGTGTAGACCAGTCTAGTGTAGACCAGTGACATAAATGTCCCTCCTCTTGATCTGCAAAGGGTCCCCCACTCCAGCACTCTACTGCTACCTCTTCCCTCTGGGCCAAAGACCCTACACCTAAGATACTTCTGAATAGAATGTTTCCCACCATACCTTCTCCTGGATGTCACCTTTTTCCTCCAGAAAGGTTCCAGTAATTCTCTTTTCCAGCTGTCAGCACTGCCTGTAGCCCATTCACAACAGCTCCTATGAACCTTTCCTAAGCACCAATGCACAGAATTCTCAAAATCTGAGACAGCAAGCTCCTGAAAATGGGTTGAGTCCTTTGATCCTCATCTCTCTCTAAAGGGTTAGGAGAGGAGACATAAAATATCTTCATGGCTTTCATGCCAAAGGCTCTTTTAGGACCTTTAAGAAAGGCCTACAGTGCAAAGAGTTAACTTTCTTATATGGTAGATAGTTAAGGGAGAAAAACGTTTTGTGTGATAAACAGGTTTGAATACCTATGGCAGTAATTTTCAAATTGACTCTCGACAAGGAATAAATGCACCCAACACAGAGTCATGAAAATCCAACCTATAAAAGCTCTGTGTGACTGTGGTGGCAGCAGACAAATGTTTCATACCCGTGCAGGTGCCATAGAGAGTCCCAAAAGGTGTCTGTCAGTCTCGTGTTCGTGAATAACTCTGAAGAGACATATCCACTCTCTGCCTTGAAAACTAACAGCACTGTGTAATTCTTGAGGGGAAATAAGAAATCTCTCCCCTTCCTGTCCCTATTACTTTGCTGGTGCAGTCAAACCCCAGTCTAACTAAAAAAAATGATCCATCGCTTCTGTTATAGCAATTTCATAACACTGTTTGGTGACTCTTCCAGTAACTTTCTCCAAGATAACTTTTATAAAATCATGATATAAGCAGAAACAACTCTGAGCAAGATAAATCCTTAGTTTCATCTTCCCCTGCCAAAAAGTTTACAAGATCCAGCCTGAAATAACATTTTTGTCTCAACTAATAAATGGCCAGTCAGGTTCATTTAAAATTTCACAAAATAAAATTGAATCAAATGATTCTCCCCAAGTGCATTCTCTGTTAGTTTGAACCTATTTGAGGCAGTTTCAGGGATGATGTTACCTTCTGCTCTGAATTTGGAAGGCATAGTGTTTATAAAAATTACTTAAAATTGATCTGTGGATGTCAGAACTGCCAAAACCAGTAGAACGTCATCTAATTCCCCATGTATTTAGATCTTCAGTGCTTCTTATTTTTTAATGCATGCTAGGGATGAAACTGGCACTGACAGAAGGGATGAGCTGCAGCAATGGAGACTTCACCTCCTCTCCATTTATCTAATGAAAGGTGTCAGCAATCCTAACATCCTACCCAGTGCTTAAGCCTAAGGACACATCCACCATCTTTCAGGTATCCTGGCTCCTCAGTGCCTCCAGAGATACAGAAGATGAGTTGCCAGGTGCAGTCAAGGAATGCTGTTTGTTCTAAAATGAATGTTTTTTTATGAAAGATGAGGAGCTTTGACAACAGAAACCAAGCCATCCGTTTCCTCTGCCGCTTGCTGTTATTCATTACATTGACTTATCCTCTTTATTTTTTTATTCTCATTTCTTTTGAATACTCTGACAAGAGTGCAATATGATGCAAGCTTTCAAAAGGCCTCATGTCCTCTTTCCAAGTCAGTGTCTTTTCAGTTGTATTCAGGATTTGGATAGACTGAGGTACAGTCTTACGGTTTTCCCCCAACAATCTACAAAAGCAAATGTATATTTTGAGAAGCTTTAGTAGCCTCTTGCAGCCTAGATGAAAACAAGCTGCTCAGAATGGGTTAGACAAAATCACATCAGAGGCTGCTGGATGCTTTGGTCCTGCTAATCAAAAATCAGGAAAATACAGATCACTAATTGCATTGCAGCATTTTGCTGCCTGTGCATTCATTCAACCTTTACTTATTTGAGGCAGGCAAAAGCTATTTCCTGTAGTAGGTATTCACCTTCACTGCAGTAGATAAAAATGGTGTTCATTTTGGCTGGGAATTTGTCACTTACCTTCTGGTGGGGGATTACAGCCCTGGGAGAGTCAATTCTGGGAGCTGTGGTTGATACTGGCACTGGACGTTTAGATCTGGGGATCAAAAAAAACCAAAAAAAACCAGAATAAAAGATGAGCAATCTGGACTCCTATTTTTCAGCTCTAATTTCTTGCCAAAATGGTGCTTCATCAGGAGTGAAAGTTCAGCATAGCCTAGACTTTTCCTATCAATCATCATGCGTTCTCTACATCCTCATTTACAAAGGTCTTATATGTGAGAAATGGTTTGAGAAAGTTTCTGTGAATGATGAAAACCCATGAGTTACGGAAGCAGCCTCTGACTTGGGAGATCATCTGTTTTCCAATACCTTGTGGCAAACTGCATTTTCATAGATGAGAATCAGCCACAACTGGATAAATTCAGGTTTGGGCAGCACTCTGGGAAAAGGGACTTAGTGGTGTTTTGAAATGCAGAGGCTGAACTTTGGTGCTGAGGCATCTCAAGAGCAGCCCCTCAAAAGATCATTATTTAATAGTTTCAAGTATAGAGCAACTGCGATTATTTAAACCTCTCTGCAGGAAGAAACATGAGGCCTCATTTCAGACAATTTCGTTTCACAAGGAGCAGAACACTACTGAATTAGCTACTCCAAATGCCTGCCTTTCTCCTGTCAAGTATTTGACACCTCCTTGATCATTTAAAAAAACAAAAATAAACCACCCTAAAATGCTTCCAAAAGACACAGTTTGCCCTTTCATTGGTAAACAACCAAGAAAGCACAGTGACAAATGCTAACTGAAGCACTTGTAGGATGCTCAGGTAAGTGAAGATGTATTTGTGGGAGGTGTTGTACAAATCTGCATAGTGCTGAACATTCCACTGAAATCTTCCCAGTACACATGGGATCACCAGAGAAAATTAAATGAAAAATGCAAAAATAGTCAAAATAATCAGAATTTTACAAGTAATATCCCATTACCAACCTACAGATCAGGGTGATGCCTCAAATTCTAATCTTGAAAAAGTACACTGCAAAATTAGGACGGGGACAAAAATGAAATAAAAATACTTAAGAGTTTACAAATCAAGTAGAGATGACTGACACATTTGGAACTGTTTGCTTTAGACAGGAGATGAATAATGGAAGACAGAGGCTTAGAAAATAATGAAAACTAGAAAAAGGAAAATAAAACTACACTTGTGGACATTAAGTGAAATTGAAGACAACACATATAAAATAGATAAAGGCAAACATCTTTTCCTGGAGCACTTGATTAACCCAAGGTGAAACTCATTGTTACAAAACATCATTGAGACTATGAGAATAAGCAGGATATCAGAAAGGATGAGATAGTTATAGTTACAACAAAAACCCCAAGAGCAGCTTTAGACTGTGTATAACAAATAAACGTATATATTCTCATTTTTCAAGGCACAACTTGAAAGACTGATAGGAAGAGACCTTCTGTGTTAGGTTCATTATTTCCTTCCTGAGGGCTGTGTTGCACTTTCCTCTGAATCACTTTGCAATGGCATCTATCAGAGAGGGAAAGCTGAGCTGGACAAAAAGTGAGCTCATCCACAGCGGCAATCCCTGCATTAGCACCGAGCTTCACACTGAGCTCTGAGTTCAGCTTTTGTTGCCACACATGAAATTTTTCCATAAACAGGAGTAAACAAATAAAAAAAGAGCACCTAGGAGAAAGCAGCAATCCTTACAGGAACTAGAAAATTTCCACATATGGAAATCTTGCTACTTTGAAAGCTGAAAACAAAGCCAATGTAATAGATGCCTATCTCACAACCAGATACTGTGAGAAGGAACAGTTTGAGCAGACAGTGAAAACTGGCATTTTGTTAAACAATGTTTGATTAACCTGTGAAATTCACTGGCAAAGTATTCCTGAAACAACAGGCTAGGAAATTGTTAAAGGCACTAGTATTCATACTCATAGTTGAAATATATCACAGTATACTCCCTAAGACATAATTATCTGAGAAAGATATACTTTCAAGTTCTAGGAGCAAGAGCTAATCACTAACTGCCTCGAACAAACCTTCCTCAGGCAAGTTACTAACTGATCTTCCCTCAGGAATAAGTGCCATACCCTTCCTCCAGCCATCTTAGCTTACAAAGACAAACAATAAATCACACTCATGTGACATGCACATATATCATTAAAGACAGCAAAAAAGAGGAAAAAACCCAACTGCAGCTCATAACACAGAGTTGCTGAAAACTGACAGTGACAATTTAGGAACAGACAAAGATTTAGGGGAAGATTCTGATCTTCTTTCCAACGGTGTCATTTCCAAGTACACCCAGTTATTTCTGTGGAGTGACAATGGGTGGGCCTGGGCATTCCACGTTAAGTGTCCCTCTGCTGTGCTCCCTGATCATGAATTTTAGTGCCAGAGTTGCACAACACTGGAAATGTGGTTTGCCATGTACAGAGGTGTAGCAAACAACACACTGCATGTTTGATGCATAACTGGAAAATAGTTGTATTGCAGCAAGGGAATTTATTTACCAGACTGTTCCAGCACTTCTGATGCTTATTGTTCATCTATTTTTTTCTCACTCATTACCTGACCACAGAAGAGGATGTTAAAAAGCTGCATTCCTTCCATATTACTGATAAACTTCATCTGCCATTCACAGTGCTATTCAACCAAGATTTTTATTTTATATCAATGTAGAGATTTCAAGATGTTACTTGAAAACAATGAGGTTCCTACATAACTCTGCCCTGAATGTTTATAGCTTTGATATTTAAAAACAGAATAAGACTTGCTAGATTTATCAGGAGCTTGCACCAGACAAAAGGGCAGGAGAGGTGAAATCAATTTGTGGAATGAAACTCTATGCACTTGCAAAATAAAGTGATTATTTACGTAAGAGTCATTACTCCTCTGGGAAAAACATCTGCAAGTTCAGAATACTTTTTCCCTCCCTCTTTTGCTGGATGAATCCAACCCTGCAGCAACACAAGTTTGCTTTTCAAGTGATGATGGTGCTGTGGTAAACATATATATGTCCAGGTTTACACTTTAATCCACTGATCGCAAAATTATTTTATTCCAAACACTTGAGGAGTGTTCCTGCTCAATAGGGTTATGAGAGGGATGAAAGCCCAAATTTCACAAATTACTGTGATAATTTTAGATTTGATGTTGAAATTTCCCATCAAGATTCTTTTTCTTAAGCAAATAATTAGATTTCAACTTTCAGACATTTTCTTCTATATTTTCCAAATTAAAATGGAAACAAAAACCTCATTTAAAAATGAAAACTCAGAACAGTTCTAATGATGACCAAACACATCATTCCCATATTTTTTAAAACTTTTGTCCTTTCCTCAGATACACCTCTCCTCTCCCTCAATACTGGTTCTCTTTTTTAATGAGGTTCGAAACCAAGATGGATGCAGTTTTGCAAAGCAGTTCAATTTTGATAGCACTGCTGAAATGGCTGTCAAAATTTCTACTTGTTCCCACCTACCTAAATATATCTTTAACTGAAGAGCACTTGACTTCAACCCTGCTATTTCTGCACTCACAACAAAGGTTCATTAGGAGCCAACTGCATTGAGGAGCTGCCTGCCTAAGGAAGGGCTGCAAAGGAGTTCTGTGATTCACTCTCAGTTTAAATGGCATCCTCAGAGAAGCACAATATTGTACGTGCAGAGAGGTGACATGATCTAAGAGATAATAGTTCTTTTTCATTTTCATAGGGCTTTTCTTCTATCTTCACCCAGTCAGTGCCTACCCTTTCTAATTCTCAGGACAGCTAAAATGAACATTTCTTCCTTATAGTAAGCTTTTGCTTTTATTTTGAGACACAAGCACTTCTTTATATCTTGTTGAGCATCTTAATAACTGTATCTTAATATTTCAACCACTAGAAAATTAAAAGAGTCAAGTGCATGGAAAGGTAACAAACCAGATTAGATTAGGATTAGAAATGCCTAGAACACTTTTTACATACTTTACCTATCACCTAACTGAAATGGAGTCTTTCTGGAGTGGAGTGTGAATTTGCAGAATGCAAAACAACAGAGCATGTAGAATTGGGTGTCTGATATATATTTGTTTTAATGGATTAATATTCCTGACAATTTGGTGGGGATGATGGGAGTGTGGGGAAGAGAATGGAAAAGGATCAGCTAGGTATTACTCGTGGTTATCAATTTGAGGTGTCCATCTAATATGAGCTGAGATAACAATGTGCCAGTTAAATCTTCAGCTAACCAGTGAATTAAGCAGCCAAACAGAAGCTTCTTCTTGTTTATAAGTCTTGCACAGAAAATCTTGAGTCTCATGATACCATGGTTTAATTCTCTAAGCCCTGGCTGGGACATCAGCAACCAGTCTCAGTGACTCCAATGAGAATCACAAAGACAAAGCCCTGAACATTTCACAGGACTTCAAATGTAAGTGTGGTTGCTTTGGGACTGGGACGAGACCTACTTTCCCTCTCTTAGGACATCATCTGTGCTTGTAATAAAACTGAAAAATATTACCATCAGCAGTTTTGCTCTCTGTATATCAGTGGCAAATGCAAATATTAGCATTTGGCTGGAGGGCTGATTCGTTAATTATTTCCCTGCACTCGGATGGCAAGGTGGGCAATTACAGTTTCCAGACCTAATGTTCATACCCACAGCAACACACGGACAAGAACTTTTCATGAACAAATGGCATCAGCCTAAAAGGCAGCAGCTATCCAATCAAAAAGCTGTTTCTAAGTATGTAACACCCATTTTCCCTTACAAGGGATCTGAGTCAGAGGCAACCACAAACACTAAGGGACGGCGAGGCAAAGGAAAAGGGAAGAAGCCTTGGAGATTTTTGCGACAGCAAGGAAAGAAAGGGAACTGGAGCCAGTGTCTCTGAAGCTGAGATTTTTGCAAAGGCTCTCTTTCTCTCTCTTTGACCCTTTCCACTTCTGTGGCATCTGCACAGTGCCAGTTGCATCTTCCTAACTCCTACCCTCTCCCCTGCTCTGCAAAACCCCTTCTTTCTTGAACTGCCCCACATTCTGCCCTCCAGTCTGTTCCTCCTGAATGGAGCAACTGGCTGTTGATGCCTCCCTTTCCTCTTAGTTATCTTGGCACCAACCCTAAAATTCCTCCATCCCAGAAGCAACTGTGGGCAAACTGGGAGGCTCTGGCAGTGTCTCTGCAGCTCTGCCCTGTGTGTGACAGTTATCCCCAGAGTAATAAGCTGCTGAACACATGCCTGGCACTCACCCAACACACACGGCAAGCTCCATACTCCATGAACAGCACTCCACTCCATGAACACCTTTATTCAGGTAGATTATTTCTCCTTTTGTCGCCTTCTTGATGTCTCTGTGCTATTTCTAAACCATTTCCAAGAATTTCCTCTCTCTATCATTACCAAAAACCCAGATAACCCATAAGGAAATATGACATAATCCCAAGGAAATTTCATTCAGTTACAGAACTTGTGCTGTCGTGGACTGAATTCGTATGTATTGCCATCCACACGGTTGAAGAAATATATTAATTTATATAAAAAGCATAACTTTGTTTCTAAGTAATAATAAGCAGATCATAAGAATTTGAAGGTGAACTTGCTTTAATGATGAGTTACCAAATAGATCACTCAGTTATAAAGTGATCACAGAAACCTTGTTGACATCAGAATATCAACATTCCAATCTCTCACACTACTAAGGTGCTACATTTTAAGCTTAAATAAGGTATTTTACTAGTTTTGCTTACTTAGATTTCCATCACAATGCTACTTACCTGAACTTTTAATGTTCACCCAAAGCAAATTCACATTTTACTTCAGATTGCATTACAGGACTTTTGCACAGCTTTTCTAGTTATCCATAATAACTCCGTTTGAATAGCATGGGATTCACAAGTAAAATACATTTTAACTAGCCTGAAAGGAATTCTGTTGGGAGGGAGGATATGAGCTATTTTTACTTTCTACTTTTTATTTGCATGTTTTCTATAGCTGTTACAGACCAGGTAAAAGCATCAATGTTCCTCACAAAGCTTGCTTTAAAATAACAGCAGAAACATTAAGGTGAATAGAAGGGGTACTTCCAGCCCAGTGCAGGAAAACCCACAGTACTTGAAATACTCAGAAATATATAAATAGGTATTGATTATAAATAAGAAGCCACTACTCTCACCTCAATAATAAACTGGTTAACTGCAGAATTTGGATTGCCTAGCTAGAGAATGTCAGTTCACAATAAAAAAAAAAAAGAGGCTGAAATGCAATCAAATTTATGAGAGAGGGATCAAAGCTTAATGGTATATAACCTTCAGATATAGTGTCTTCCTTGAAATCTTACAGTTTGGCATAATTATTTATTATTAATTATTTAATTGTTAGGTGATTATTTATAATTACTGAGAGATATTAGAAAATCTATTGAAGGTAAATATACAAATTAGAAAAAGATCAGAAGAAATGTTTGAATCATGAAAAGATCTAGTAGTGTAAAGCAAAGAATTAGCTGTTATTAATAAGGAACAGAAGAGACACTGAATAAAGATCCAGTGCTTGGATGTAGCCTACCATACCCTGGCCCTGAGATGTGATTCAGCTCTCTTCAATAAACATAATAAATTACAATTGTGAAGAATTGAATATCAAATATTTAAATACCTGAAGTGAACCGTAGTGATTTACTCTGTTTATTTTCACCTCCCATACAAATAGTGTACCTGAGACTTAGACTACCCTGTTCCAGTACCATCAGGTTCCCCTGCAGGCCTGCAACTCTTGGCTTCTTAACAGCTCCCTTAAAGGTGAAAGCCACTCAGGTACAGATTTCAGAGCAGCTCTGGGGATTGTTGCAAAGCGTTACCCTAAAGAGCCAGCTCCAGATCCAAGAAGTTGCAGCTGAATTTCAAAGACATGATGATTCACAAAATAATAACATACCATTTTGTAACTGCCTTCTGTTCAGTCAGAGGAGTTCAAGTGTTGTTCAAATCCAAACAGATTTCTAACACTATACAGAAAAACTCTGTTTTTCCCCTTACCACTCAACATTTTTTAAAAGCAAAAGCCCAGCTCTGGATACTTTGGAAATTCTGACCACGAATTACTTTTGTTAGTTTACTGAAGCTATTAATGAGATGAATTTATTTAGCTGATTTTCCTGAAACTCCTCTTTGCTGGGATATGGACCTTACAATGTGCCACGTGGTTTTTAGAGCATTTCTAACTGGCATATATGGCAGAGAAAAATAAGCAAACATGGATAATTAGATCTTAACTACGGTCTACCTCATTCAGGCCTTCACTTTCCCTGTTTCCACACTCAAACACTTGAGTGAGCTTTCCATTAAGGCCTATACCTGAGAGACTTTGACTGAAAACATAACTCCATGTCCTCAGACTGCTGAGTCGAGAAGGGTAGCCAGGACTTGTCAAAAGAATTTGCTTCCTTTGGAGGTGTTTGGTGTTGGTGTTTGGAGCTGTCAGTTACAGTAATGCAGTAACACCCCAGGGCCAGCCTGTGCCCAGTGCTCAGCAGCACCAGCCAGGGAGAACACAGAGCCCAGGAGGTGGCCAAAAGCCAGGTAAAATGGACCTGGGTGTATCTCTGCCCTCGCTGTCAGTCACCAATGATTAGGACTTCGTGAAAAAAGAATAAGGCCAGACAGCTTTTACAGTGGCTGGTGGGCAAGAAACACTGCAGTAAAAAGGATCCAGAAGAAACCAACTGCCCCACATGTGCAAAGAAGGTGTTACAAAACTGATCTAGCAAAGCCTTAGTATTTTACCTCATTGAACGATTCCTCATTGCACTTCTAAAAAATACTTTATCATCCATTCCAATTAGCTTCAAGTGTGTAATTCACATCTTTCCATGACCATGCTTAAGCTAATCAACGTTAATCGATAAGAAAAGGTCCCAGACTTAATACACTGTGACATTTTGGCTAACGTATCTGCTTCCTCATTGCAGAATGCAACCAGTAAATGTTTGTCTGAGAGAATACAAGTGCTGTGTGTATTTAGCTGTGTCAGCCCACTGACTTCTCTGAGATGTGCCCCTGGTACCCATCTCGACCTTTCCATGGTGAGTGCAATACAATATGTGAAATAATTCCCGTGGAGATTATCTTTAGGTCATCCAGAGAATATTTCTCGGAGAAATAAAATAGTGAATTTTAATCTCATTTCTAAACTGGTATTTTGGGGTAAAAAAGTGATGTGCACTCTGAGAACAGTTCTAATCCCTGAGTAGAATCCTGTTGCAATGAAAACTTCACTGCCCTTTAAAGCCTTGGCATATATCCACAGTTTCCAGGCTCTTTTCTAAAACTAACAAGGACACTTTATGCAGCGAGTGTAAATAGCAGTCCACTCAATTAAACTGCTCATGTAAGGAATATATTTGTATTTATTGCAGCGACTGATATTTTATTTCACTTTCCATGGAAAAAGCTGCTCATTAATTTTAACAGCAGTAAATGTTGCTGCTCAAAGGCAGTAACTCACAGCCCTGACCAAATGTTAGCCTGACACTTGTAAACGAATCCTGCTGTCCTCTCCTACCTGCACACAGAGACAACTGGGCACTCAACGGGACCCACCTCTAGTTCACCAGGAGTGAGGGAGGACCACCTCTCAGCTCACAGTAACACAGTGTAGCCTCCTTAATTCACTAGGAGGATATGCCTTTTTTTCAGTGCTTTAAGCATACAGCATCCCCAGAAGGAAGGAGGAAACCTTGGCTGTTGAAGGCAGATGACTCTCGGAAGTTCTAGAGTCTCATGTCTAAGCAAACTAACTGCTGTCACATGTCACATCCACCATTAGTGTTCCTCTCTTTTTTTGTACTAATCTGCTTAAAATTTTGAATAGTCCAGTTATAACTAGTTCAGACCATGCTTTTTTATATATAGTTCCAACTATTGTTTATATAAACTATTGTTTATATAGTTCCAATTAACTCTCAGACTGGGAGAGATACCCTCTTCTAATTCTTCTGAGCATAAATGCAGCCTCAATCTGGTTCTGATTTAAATGTGCCCATCAGTAGACCTAAAACATGCACAGAATTGGTTACTATTCACAGCTTCAGACAAAAGACAGCAGTTTACAATAACCACTGAATTCCCTCTGCTTGCAGTTTGCTGTCACCACATGCTTTATTTATAGTAGGCCTGAAATGAATACTGTAGGATCAGCCATCTTTTGGTGCTTCACAAAAAATGAAAGCTATTAAATATTTACCGTAGGTCTCTCATGGCTTTGCCTCTGACACTTTCCCTTTCAGCAGAGAAAAGAATTATTTAGCTCATGATTTTCCAGCAAAAGACACTCGGTTGTGACTGTCTTGAAGCGAGTGGCAGCATCACTGGCATGCCCTGGGAGGGGGAGGTTTTGTCAACGTGCACCAGGCAGGGAAGGTTTCCACCTCTCCTGCTCCTCTCCAGCACAGAGTGACGCCAAAGCAGAGTCTTAGAGTGACACAGGAATGTTTGTGCCAGCAGAATGAGGCACGCTCATGTTACAGCACTTTCCAAAACCAAGCCAGTACATTTGGTGAGTCCTTTCCAAGGAGGCTGATCAGATTACTTCAGATCAAGTGAATGTTGTGGATGCTCCAGTGAAACGTGTTGACAAATAATACTGCTCTCTGGTGCATTGCATTTACTGTGCATTTAAAAAGAAACCCATTTTTATGAAATAAAAATGAATTTTGAATGTTTTGCTTTTCACCTGTGAACTGAATACTGCAGGATAAAAAGCTTGTGGCCTAATATCTGTGGGGCAGCCAGACAGTTAAAGATGAACTTTGACTGGCCCAGAATTAAAATGCCTGAGGGCAGCTGTGTAGCTCAAGTAACTGATTAGAAACTGATACTCAAAAATGACTGAGAACTAAATTCCAGAAGGTCACAAAACGACTAAAAGAAAGGTAATGTCTTTTTCCACCATGATCCAGGCCATTCTAGAGCATGATCACAGCCTTCCATAGCATGGTCTAGAAGAACTAGCACCAGTGCCCCACTCAGTACACCTGGAGCAATGCCCATTTCTAAGGAGCAAGCTGAGCCTATATAATCTAATGTTTTAGAATACCAGTCTGGTTTGCCTGGATACTATTGTGCCTCATGGAGTTCTGCTGGGTGCACCGTGCCAAAGACATTCCATTCCTTCTCCCCTCACTCTTGGTCTCTTTTCTTCAGCAAAAAGGAATTCACTCCCAGATGTATTTTATCCTCTAAACTGAAGGAAGCAGAGCTAGTATGGAGGGTGCCATACATTCCCACACCACTGGAACACAGGTCTCTTTCTTCAGGCATGGTCCAAACATTGACACTTGCCTGTCTTCATCCATTAACTTCCCCACAGCAGCATGGAGAGGCACGTTGCAGGCTCTGCAGAAATAGGCAACCAGAGAATGCAGTGTTGCACTCAAGCCACTGACAAGTTCTGGCTGCCTGATCAAACCTCTGGCATAGCTGGTGAGACTTCCAGTCTAATTTTGTGGTTTCATGTGAAAACATAGCATGGGTCAAGTGATAAGAATAAATTTAACAGGGAGTTTAGGGAAGGAAGCTGTCAGAAAAAACTTAACATCCACAAATTCCTGAAGACATAATGGGATATCTACATGAGTGAAACATGGAGAACTCCATGCAGGCCAGCACTGAGCACTTAGCACTCATTGAAGAGCTATGTTAGTGTACCTTGAACAGTGCAGACTGATGGTACTTGAACTAAAACTAAGTTGGTACAGCCAGGGAAGTAGAGGCTCTTGTTTAGGCAGGCAAGTATGAATGGGCACTCTTAACACTTCCCTTCTTCTGCATTTGATGTCTTGCAATTTGATGTCCTGCACAAGTGCTGACACCATGTACAGACTTTCTTGACAGCCAAATAAAAAAATAAACAGTTCCCCACCCTGAAAAAACCCCACTAGGAACAGAATTGTGATAATAAAAGTGAGTAGCAGCAAACACTGCCTGAGCTGTCAGGTTACAAACAATGCTCATGAAACCTTCATGGCCAGGATCAATAAAAGGAAAGGCCATTGCTCTTGAGAGCCAAGAACCATTAGAAAAATAAAAAGCTTTCTATCTCAGAGCATTTATGTCTAGATTTCATGTTCCACTCTTTCTTCCCTGGATTAAGCAAACAAGTTCATTTCTACTTCCAGTGCTGCAACAGCAAAACCAAGCCACAGATTGCCTTGGGAAGGCCTTCCATAACCTTGAAGCACATTCTGTAGAGCCACGTGACTACTTCATGTAAATGTCCAACACCATCACAATTTAGGGCTTAAGCTTTCCTACCACAACAGTCAATTTCCTAATGTACATACATGCCTTTTCCATTTCAACGGATTTCCAACATTTGCAAATATTTATACAAATAAGATAAGTGAGCGTTTCCATCTCTGTGCTCTTTATGGTGACTTGTGTTGTTTTTCCACAGTAGTAGAACACTCCACTCCGGTTTCATCCTGCAAGCCACGTCTAAAAATGTCAAAGTGATCTCTCAGCACAGTCATTTTCCTGGTAGCCAAGTCCCAGGAGATTCTGCCTTTCTTCTGTTTTGTTCTTATTTGGTTGAAAGTTACTATCCCTTGTCACTACTGCCATATTTGTCACGTTAACTGTTATTCTTCTCACCAATACAGTATCTGTAATTTTTTTTTTTTTGGCTGAAAAAGGTATATTGCATTGTGAATTTTGGGAAGGTGACTAAATTGACATGATCTTCTTGTCCCTAAGTAAATTAACCCATTTGTGTCCAGGAAAAAAATTATTTTTCAAGATTATTTTAAGTTCCTGAATATTGTGGAGATGCCTTTTGTTCAAGTCTTTGGGACAGTGGATCTTTAACAGGGTTCCATGCATACATCAGTTGGCTGAGATCACATGCTGATAAGCTTTAGCTTGTATAAATACTGAACTGTGCAAAGCGAAAGCCAGCTTAATGCCTCTGAGCACAACTCTTTGAATGGCCCCTAATCATCTAAGAAAAAAA
This sequence comes from Myiozetetes cayanensis, assembly GCF_022539395.1. NCBI lineage: Eukaryota > Metazoa > Chordata > Aves > Passeriformes > Tyrannidae > Myiozetetes > Myiozetetes cayanensis. Next base: position 28,069,989 of record NW_026086605.1, read on the forward strand.
CATTGTTAAAAAAAGACATTATTTTTCAGTTCTTGTCACTGCTTTTTCCCATATAACTCTAGTGAGGCTCAGTGGGCCACCAAGGTGAAGTAAGAGCTCACACCATAAAGCAGCTGAAGAGAAGATTCTGAATTGTATAAGTTCAGAGCAAAACCACGACCTGTGAAAGTTCTCCCTTGTTAAAAAAGCACATTTCTGACCTATTTGTGCTTACTAGTATTTTGTTTTACTTTACACCATTTTTCTTCTTTTCAAAATGGATTTTTAGCTCATCTACATCTATTATCTAGGCAAGCATATTTCAGTCTGTGGAGCACTCCATTACTGCTTTCTTTGGTTGGTCATTATCCATATAACTTGATTATCTGAATTCTATACTATTGTTTTGGAATGAAGAGACAGGGCAATGCTTAAGAAAATAGAAGAAACAATAAATAGAGCATTAAAGCAATTAATAATGCTACTTCCACTAGTTTTTGGGTTGGTTTGGTTTTTTTTAGTCACACTTTTGGAAGCACTTCTGTGTGGAAGGAGAGCTTTTGGTTTGCAGTTTTAAATGCCAGGCCAATAGAGGCAGACACTGGATCACTTTTCAGATCCACTATCGAGATAAAATAATTCCAAGTATGCAGCAACCCAAAAGACAATAAGAAACATTTTTCTCAATGTAAAAACACAAGGATCCAACAGAAAAGCAGACAGAAGTTCTAAAATAATAATCAGAAAGGATTTCCCTTATTTTCAAATAAAAAATAATCCAGAACAAAATAAATCTTAGTAAAAAAGTTATCTTGCATATATTCATAGTAACACTAGCAAGCATCAGAGTGGAGAAAAGAGAAGCTGGAGTTGGCCATAGAAATGAGAATTCAACTACATATGTTAAGATAGTGCCCCATCTTCCCTCAACAGCTCTGAAAGACTTTTCTTCTGGCTTCTGATATAATGCCCATTTCAGCACATTTAGGATTAGGCTCATGGTTTGTTTTGGCTTTCTTGGTTTCTCATTAATCTTCCCTAAGCACACGTGAGGCACACATGCACATCATATGAGGTACCAGAAATCATTCCATGCATCCTCCTTCCTCCCCTGCATTCACTGAAACAGGCAGACCACACTGAGGAAAATCTGAAACCTGGAACAACTGAAAATCTCAAGTGCTGTAATTTAAACTCTTTTTCAGAAAATACAGTTCTACATTTCCAGGAAATATATAAGTCTACCCCATGTTTTCACAAAAGCTAACATATTTGCTGCAGTTTTGTTAGCATCATTCTACATTTTGTACTGATTTTATACACTACCTGGAACACTGCCTTAAAGACAAACTTAGAAGTTAAAGCCATGAGGGAAATTCAGGCATACATTTTGCTTTAGAATATACTGCTCTGTCTCGGAAACCTTAGCTAAAGATCTTATTCCCTTAGGTATTAGTCTGTTTCTGATACTGGTTAGCCCTCCTGCACATTCATGGATGAGATTTTTTGGCATATTCTAACTTACACTTCCACATCACAAGATGCTTTCTGCACCAGTCTTTGCCTGCCCTATGTAAAAATGATCTTCTCCATAATGCAATAAAATTAGCAGCTACTTTGCCTTCTATAATTATGGAGCTTTAAATATTAATGCCTTTATTACAGAAATTCTCTGTACAAGGTTATCTGACTTGAGAACAAGTTTCCTTGGAAGCAACATTAACCAGGAAAAGTTAAAAGACCTATTATCTGCTTTCTTAATGGCAGGACAACTTTCATCACATCCCTATGAGAAAACCTGCCCTTGCCATGTTCTGCTGACTCCCTTTCCTGCACTTGGGCTACACCTTTCTTATTCTGCCAGATACAAAGTGGGCCCTTTCCAACTCACAGGTGCCAGAACATCAGCCCAAATTCTCAGCCTGCTGGGACTATTCTTCCTGTGAATGACAGGTTCCCCTCGTGCACCCATAACACTTATTTCACTGGTTGTTTCTAGAATGGTGGTTCATAAATGAACCAAACAAAACTGTGTTGTCCATATGGGAATAAACCAAAGACACTTTACTGCTGATGTTATTTAACAGAAGCTCGAGTGGATGTGGCATGACACCGGTATTCAGCAGGCTAAATTCCAACATAACATCCATCCAATTTCTACAGGAATCAGAGCAGATTTTGGCTTTCCATCTCGTATCTGTGTCATGAGCACTTCAAATAAATCTAACAGGCAGAGATAAAACACTTATAACTCTTAGTCACGAATTTCATAGGATGCCCTTAGGAATGCAAAGACTTTAACTTATATCAACATACTTTTGAAGAGTGAGGCTCAGGTTGTGGCTGGCTGATTTGATCTTGTTCTGGGCCTCGAGGTGGGTCATGCTGTCAGTGTTGACTCCATCAATGGCCACCACAAGGTCCCCCTGGTTCATCTGTGACTGTGCTGCCTTGCTGCCAGGGGTGATCTGTGCAGGAAAAGAAAAAAAAAGGTCTTATCAGGATAAGTTATTCTGTACACAGAACAGTTGGAGAACTCACCCTGAATTATAATACAGAATACATGCAGCAATAAATACACTAAGAGATACAACACTAGCTGTATCTACTATTGTATGGGTGAAACAACAGCATTTGTTTAAATTAAACAAATCAAAGTTAACTCACATTTCTGCAAAGGTTCAGGACAACATCTACTTGTCATTACATCAATTTTGAGAGGTTAAACCCAATATAGTGGTTCCCTTATTACCTATTATCTCTTCCTCAAGGGGATAATTATCACTATTTATATTATAGTAGTATATAGAGATGTTCCTCAGAAGCAGAAAACTAATGAACCACTATCTACTGCATGATTTTAGTTTATTTTTCCTCCTAAAAGCAATTTTTCCCAAATTAATTGATTTTATTGAGCAGACAGAAAATGAATGTGTGTGAGGGGCCTTGGGCATGCTTTGCTTCTTTTATAGCAAGCTTTATAGGATAACCTTACCTACATACAACTACAGCTCCATTACCAAGACAGATCACTGCATACCCAAGGTGATCTCATCAACCTGTTGGACCCGACACTCCAATGACAGTCTGGCACTGCCAGAAATAAAAAGCCACAATGCTTCAACTACAAATGCAGCTGCTGACACAACAGTTCAGAATTCTGGTCATTGACTATGGTAACACATTTTGTCAGCTCCAGGAACCTTGTGAACTGCATCTTCTCCAAATGGACCTCAGCCCCTGACCTCAGCTTTACACAGCTCTCTCAGCTTCCATATGGGTGACACCAACACAGCTACTTAGGAAACTCGACTCCGCTAGGGAACTCCAACCAAAACAGCAGAGCCTTCACACACCGTCAGCCAGACAAGGCTTAGTGAACACATCGGAGTTGTCCTCTGCTTTCAGCACTCAGTACTTGGAGCATATGGACATCAGCTATAGGTCTTTGCTCTTATTTTTAGAGACTCACTGTCTTACGTTCCTCGCTTCTAAGAAAGCCCGAGGATAATCTGAAGTACTACAACAAAGGCTGCATTCAAAAATTCTGTTCCTTCAGTGCAGAGGACATAAAAGAAAGATGTGTTTGATTATGAGCCAAAATTCCCCTGTGAATTCAGCCAGGCTGAAACTGTGAAGTTAAATTCTAAGGGAAACCAAAACCCAACAAAAATTCAAACACTTCTAAGTGTGAAGTGGAATTCCTTAACCTCCCTTCCCTAATATGACCTCAAAACACTTATATAAACATGTATGTACTAAAAATGAAAAACTCCTTCCAAAACAATTCCCTAGACTGCTCATTTATGCTCATCACTGGCAAAGAAAAATAAGCCAAAAAAGGTAAAAACCCAGCCCTTTCTTAACATCCTATTAAAGGTGCTCAGTACTGAGGCTGGCAGTCTAATTGACAGTGTAGCCTGACAATGGGAGCTGTCAATTTACTAGAACACAAGCTTTAGTATCAGCTAAAACACAGCACCCAGGTTGCTCATACATTACTTCTTAAAATAAAGATTATTTTCAAATTAGGCACTGTAAGGAACATCCTAGAACTGATCTGACTGGAAGAGACAAGTTTTTATACCTTTTCATTAGAGATAGAAGCAATAAGAGTTCTATGATATATTCTCATGCAAGCAGGGTTGATTGATAATGGCAGCACCATCCTCCAATGTATTTTTCTTGTGTTAAAACATCAAGGGGTGGGAGAAATATTTTGTGGCAGTTTCAAAGATGGAGTTTTATTCTGTAGTCTAAAACCCTCATAGAAAGAGATTAATAGAAACAAGAGATTCATGTTACAAGCATAGTTTTCCAAACCTATTATGCAAATATTAGCTTCTATGCATTTTATTGACTTGCATTGTGCCAAGTACACAGATCCAGAAGCCTATAAAGAATACAGATTATTTTCATGCCCACATGTACTTGTACCTGCTCAGTCCTCCAAATATGTCGAGAAACAGAATCTAAAATAAAATAAGAGGTCAGGAAAAGACAAAATGTGAACTAATGCCAAACTCATTTGTCTGAGTCAGTAAGACTTGAATTCATGGAGTAGGACACTTCAGTCTTTGTCAAATTATCCTTTTGCTCTATTAACAAGAGCTGTTTGCCAGTGAGGCTGCCATCAAGGCTTGAACCTGCCTGTTAGAGGTTTTTTAATAAATAATCACCACACATCACTTTCCTAAGACACTACCTTTTACTTCCTCATGAAACATGCAAGTTCTTGCCACAAAACGTTAACTGTGTGATGCTGGTGTTTCCAGTAGCCAGACAGCTGGTTCCAAATTCTGGGACACCCCTCCCACACACATACACACTTTCTCTCATCAGGAACAAAGACTGGTTTTTGTACATCAACCCAGTTAATTTAGAGGGAGTGGATGGTTATAACTACTGTCCTGATTTCACCTACTATAGTCGGATATTTTCTGCCTAACACTTCTGGAAAAAAACACTTAAGTGAAAAAATACATTCATCAGAAGAATCTCTCAAGCAAAAAGTCCTGAGTAACTTTGAATTTGTGATTTATATGAATTTATAATTATGGCCATTGCAACATCCCTTCTGAGGCAAAGAGCTTCAGGAGAACCATACTAGGTAAAACAAGGAAAAGATCTCAATCTTTTGGGCTTACTCAGTCAGTGTTCTTTAATTTGAAAAGGAAAAGAAAGAGATTTGCAGTCACCTCTTCAACTAAGAATAACGGTAGCAAATTCTGGGCTTAAATTCAGCTTATCCTCACTTCATAGACAGCAAGACTCACAGGTATAAAAGATGGTTCTAATTTATTGTATTGGTAATGCAGAAAAATGACAAGTATCAGGAAAGAATTACTTCTTCCCCAGCATTTTCACTGTCTAAAACCATGCTAGATTATTTGGTCCTGTAGACCTTCATATAGAAGGCATTAGTAAGGACGGGATGTGGAATCTGTATAAAACATTCAAAAACTGAAGCACAAAATTACATATTTTTGCTAGAAGCTGAGAGGCATCTCTGGGAGAATTTCAAGTGAAGCCACAGCATACATTTACAGCAGACATTGAGAACAGTCAGTAATTGTTGGGGACAAAATACCAGCGTACAGATGGAGATATAGGGCAGCCAGATATGAAGTGTCAAGGCACTTTCAAGACTATCTTGTTCCCATTTTTAAAGATCCAGCTGAAAGGAATGGAATGCAAAGTGTTTATCTTTTATCTGTTGGTATTTTCCTTTGAAAATTCATCTCTGATCTACTAAAAATTTACTAAATATAATCACAAACAGAGAAGAGCTCACCGAGTCTTTGTGAAATCTTTAGGGAATATTTTCTATTTAAAATATTTTTTGAAAATATTTTTGAAGAACAAATGTTAATTAACCCTTGGAATTAGAATGCAAATCTAGATCTGTCTATACAGCAAGTTCTAGTTGGCTCTCAGCCTCTCTTCTATGAACATAGGTAACAAACAGAGAGAAACATATTTCTGTCTAGGTAAAATATTCATTTTTTAATTTGACCACAATATTTTTTCTTAAAAGATCTAGACTACTTCAGAAAACCTTTGTAATGGTCTTAGCTCACTTGCTCTGGATTACAACAGAGCTATCAGTAGCTGGGTGCTGCAAATGCCTTTATTTAATGCTACACAGAGACGTTCAGAGATTCAAGGCACAGCCAGTTCTGTCAATTGATTTACAAAATCCAAGCCAAGGCACCACCAACAGATCTAATTTTAATAGTATTTCTTCAGTGCCTTGAGCCCATGCACTGACTTGATATTGAAAAGGGAAGCATCTTTCAGCCTCTCAGAAAAGCAGAGGAACATGCGCTGCTTCAGAGATGGGAATTTTCAGCCCTCACAAATTTCCTACAAGGCAGACATCTGACTTCCAATATCCCTGGCTTAAAGCAAGTGGGCAGGCTGGAAGTATCACATGTTACATTCACTGCACCGCAGAGAATTCTTACTACTCTCTGTTGTGAGCAGCTCTGTATTCTGGGTGAATATATAGTACCACAGTGACAGCTGTGCCCTAAAAAAGTACGTCTGCGCTGGGTTCAGAGTGAATGCTCCTTAGCCAGAGCTCTGGGAGGCAGTGTACAAAGTGCAGCTGCTGCACCACCTTGAGAACTGCACTTGTTCCCACCCAAGGCCTCTTACTCCACTCCAAGGGGGGAGAGATAGGGATCAGGCAGCATTTGAGTGGACAAGTGTTAAAATACTAACGAGAATGCTTGTATAAACAGATGGATGGACACAGCTTTCCTACCCCCAAGGAACTCCTAGTTTACAGGGCAGACAAAAATACATAGCAAGGCCTATACAACTGAGAAGGTGTTAATAAAGTAGCCTGCAGCATTAGCCAGGGCCTCTACTGGAACTTCAGCTATGCCTGACCTCAACCTCAAAACCAACAACTTCTCTTTTCTGCTTCTCATATAAGAACAATGTTTCAGAGAATCAAATATTCACTAGCACTAGAAATAGGCAATAGCGCAGGGAACAAACACCCTCTCCTCTTTAAGATTTCTGGAATAGAAGAAATTATTAAAAGAAAATGTTGCTTTCCATAATCAAAAATTCAGAGACAGGGCAAACTACCAGTGACCAGAGTCTATAATATACTCTTACAAGAAAAGGATTGGACAGAGATTAAGGGTCACTAGAAAATACAGTAGGTTTCCTTTATAGAGAAAACAACATTTAAATCTCTCTCCATTATATTTATGCAAGCGGTTTTTTGCATAGATGCTTCCAACAAATCTTCACAGTCTGTCTAAGCCCTGAGGCTCTCAGTGCCTGGGAGTGGCTGCAGAACTTCCTCACTTTAAGCATGGGAGTATGACCTGCTGAAAGGAGAGACCTGGTTTGAAACTTCACTGCAGAAAAGTTGCTGAATGTCCACATGAATCCAAGTAGTTATCTCTGGGCTGAAGACATCAGTTCCTCTCCTACTGTGAATAAGTCAATTGAGGAATTTTATATTATTGTTTCTTAAATGAGTCACTTTCCATCTCTGTCCCCACAATAAATGTGTAACAGCTTCAAAGGGAAAATCATGGGTTTTCTTAGAAAACATAAGTCAATTATGGACTAGAAAAAACAGCAAAGAAAAATTAATAAAACCCACTGGGGTAAGTCACCAGGCAGAAATTAACCATTTAATTCAACACATTGTCAGAATGCATAAAACAGAATCAAGGAAAGAAACAGCCTAGATAATCTACACCATAAAGCAAACATCCCACTATCTTCGATCATGGGGTTTATAGCTTTCTGTGTCAGATGGGAGACTCAGTAAGTACGATTAAATGTAGACAGGACTGTAGGAAACCCAAAACTAAACTCCTTGAACGTACCACTAACCAAACCTAAAGAAAATTCCCTTTCTGCAGCTGCCATTTGCCTGAACAATGATGTCTCATTGTTCTAAATTCACTATTGGGATTTACTGGCTTTTTTTTTTTTTGTTCTGTTTTTTGTTTGTTTGTTTTAAGGAGACAACAAAACCTGCCTTAAATGAACACTCATGGCATCTGCAAACCATGCCACTGACACCTTGAAGAGCTTCCATTTATACTAAACAGAGCTGAGCTGGCAAGCTGCAAAGACACTCTGAAGTGGCCTCTCAGGCTCTGCTTCATCTGTAGCTAGGAAGGGAGATTACAATACATGTGAGAACACCCAAAATAGCTCTAATCTACCTCTCTTGGGTACCAGGAGCCACAGAGGCACAGTAGCGCAGAGATTTTGTGGGATGGCCGGTCAAGCACTCAGGATTCAGGACACCCTGTGCTGAAATCCATACTCCAGCACTCCAGCTATCTGGCTTACCTCAGCCTCGGGTGTGCCAGGCCACACTGGAATGATACTGCCTTGATTAACACCACAAATTTTCCCTCCACATAGTACCCTCACAACACTGCTTTTCATGCACAATGCATAGGCTCTTCAAGGAAGCAGACAGATAGCCCTTCCTGCCAAGCTAATGAGACCCAAGTGATGAAAATAAGCCAAAGTAAAAGATTTTCAGCTGGGAAATGAAAGGAAGCATATAGGCAATGCTTAGGGGATTGCCCTAGGCAAGGCTTTGGGGGATTTTTTGAAAGTCAGTATGAATACTCCTGTTCCTAGTTGGAAGATCATTTCACTTCATTCCCTGCCCCACCTCCACATTATCTGATTGAAAAAAATTCAATCCTTTGTTAAAAAAAAAAAAAAAGAAAATATTGTGTACTCTGCAGATTAGCTTGTTAGAAGCATGAGTACTCTATGTACACCAGCTCTACAGACGATAGTAAAAGTGTGGATGTGGCTTTTTAATAGGATGTGTTGGCGTTACTAGAAGGTTAAGCAGCTCTTTAAATCTTGCATGGTATGACTAATAGTAATATCTCTTCTCCCAATCTTTACCTAAATATAGCTGTTAGATCTATTCAGTCTGTTCTCAGTTAGCATCACGTACTGTGCCAAGGTAGTGTGTGCTGTGCATCTCCCAGAAATTAAATGGAAGCAGAGAGGTGAGTCACATGATAATAAATGTGGATATTTTTGTTACGACAACAGGTTTTAAGGAACAAGTGACAAAGTTCTTATTTGGTATCTATGAGTTTATTAACCTGAATGCAAATCAAAACTGAGAATAAAAGGGAGGCACTGATCCTTAGTTTTCTGGCAGACCCCATGTGTGTGAGTTCTGTCAGCTCCCACAGGACAAACCCCTGCAGCAAACAGACACTCAGCTTCCAAGTGTTTGCAGGATCACAACTGCCAAGTTTCTTCAAAAGTTCCCAAAGGTTCCCCATCCTCTTCTCTGTTTCTCTGTTTCAAATCTAAATTCATTGCAAGGAAGCTGTATAAGTTGGGATGTTTCTTTGTTTCAGACAGGCATATCTCAGTTAGCAATATTGCTTTTTACATTTTCACAGGTATCATCTTCTAGAATCCTACATTCTCTGCAGTTTTTTGACCTGCTCACAGACACACAATTTGTCTTGTCTCCCCCTACAAGCATTAGCAATAAACTGAGGGGTTTATGTCTTTTGCCATTGGCCACTATGGTAAGATTTTATCTTTTCAAGTTCATTCTGCTTAATGCATCTCATGGTATGCAACTAAGACCACGATGCTTTATAACTTTGAAGGGCTTTTGATTGGTTCAGCAACAATAAGGCCTGACTGAAAGGACATTTGAGACAATACTGAGAGTTTTAGTTTGGCAGTTAGTAGCCTGCAGCCACTTCTGATATTAAGCAACTTAAAATAGCTTTGACTTTAAGTCTTGAGGTTCCAGCACAGATCTGACTGATATATAAGTGATTCCTCTGCTCCTGCGTGTTTGTAAAGTAGGGTACTTATTACACTGATGGAGGCTTACATTTAACTGTTCTTTAAATGTGCATTTGTTTGAGTTATTTTCGTTTCTGGCCACCAGAATACAAAGGAGTAATTCTTCCTCTGATCACTAAAATATGAACTGCCATTTTGACACAGCAAATAGCGATCCTGCCTCTAAACCAGAAGTACTTAGCACTCAACTCTGTGCTCTGCCTACAGATGGTAGAACAGTATAGTACACACAGAAAGGCATCTGTGTGAAAGAAGATGAAATGTAGCACACATCTACAGTGACAGAGATGTTGAACCAGAACTAAATTTGCAGTAACTGCACTTAGTATAGTGCCATTACTTTTGCATCTAAGGTTTTAGGAGGCTGTCTTGCCCAATGTGAATCTGGTCCAGCTGGAGGGCCCAGCATTAACCAGTCAGCATAAATCAGCAATCACTCATTACACACTCGCTTTATCCACAAGAATAACTGTTCTGTACCTATGGCATTCATCCATGCTCTGTGAGAGAATAAACAAAAGCACAGGCTTCAAACTTCAGAGAGTGAAGAATTCTTTTCGAGATCAAAGTTAATAAAAAAGAATAGAAGGAAAGTTCCTCCAAGAAAGTGCAAAGCCTATTTGTTCTGTAATATGCTGTGTCACATTTAGTGCATAACATGACATTCTGCCAGGTATCCCAGCAGGAACCTTGGAAATTTAAAGATGGAGCAAGTAAAATACAATCTTGATGCATGTACCAAGTACATGCTGGATGTTTCAGGAAACTGGAGAAGTTAGAGAGATTGAGGATGGTTCTTTAACCTGTTAAAATGTAACTTTGTTTTCCTAGCTTTTCATTTGAACACTGAGAGGCCACTTCCCTTAGGAAGCCACAGGAGCCACATTTGTTTAAGAGGAAGTAACCTGATCATATTCATATAATCTCAAATCTAAAAGGGAAATCCTGTTATGTTGAAAATTGTTATGTTGAAACAGCACAATCCAAATTTTAAAAAAGTAAGGATCTTGTTTTTCTAAATTCTTTAAAAAGGAAAGCATCCTTGAGGAGGGTTCAGAGGACTGGGCTTTATTGATAGTATGAGGCTGCCAGTGCTGGGTTTGAGGTGTTTTATCCCATTACAATAGTGAGTACAGCAATCTTCAAAGGTTTCCCACTGAAAGCTTGCAGAGTATAACAACACACACATACACATGATTTTACTTGATAAAGCACAAGCCAGTGACATATATGGTTTTACTAAGTATGCCTCTAATGAATTTGACATTGATTACCTTTATAATCCTGTATTGCATAAATGTAGTATCTTCCTACACCTCAGTGGCTTCAGGGCACATGGCAGTATTAAGCTGACAAGTTTTCAAACTGTGGTTTTCTGCAGTTTTGTTGCAAATACTAGAGTATTTTCCATAAGTCTACAATAACAAACTTTTTTATGAGTTTAGAATGGCTTTCTGTTTACAGACAAAATAAAATAATATAAATGAAATGTTGTAGGACACTAGTATTGTCTGTAGCTAAAGGCTATTTCAGACTAAAAAAAAAAAAAGTCAGAGTACTAAGATGGAAAACATGTCATTTATTGAGAAAGATAATTTTTTGGTTCAACTCCTAATGCTTGTTTAATTTCTGGCCCAAAAGAAGTCAGATCAGATGGGTGCATTGTACACACAAGTAACCTGGACTGACAGTCTTCTTTCCTCACAGAGTACTGCTTCATCAGCTCCCCTTCCCAACCTGCACTATTTCCCAGGGAGAATCTGAAGTAAAAATCTTTTGCAAAAAAATTACTCAAAAGACAAAGAAAATTTATGGCAAGTCTTCATCAAACATCACTGTATACAAGCCAACACATCCTGAAAGGTACAGCTGAAAATACTGCTAAGTTAAGAAAATACAACATCAAGAAGGGTGTACTGAAATAAGGTTTTAACAAGAATGTCCTACAAATCTGAGAAGCCATAAGCAGATTTAGAAGGTTTTTTAAAAAGAGCTTTAAGAAATTAAAGACCTCAGCAACCTACGGTAAATGGCTCTTCATTTAAAATGAAGATCCAAACAATGCCACTCCTCTTCACAGCACCATGGCTTCTATTTTTATGACCATGGGGCTGAAACAATCCAAAAATTCCCAACAACTACAAGGAAAGCTGCTCTTGGGGAATTCTCATTCCAGAGAAAGGCAGGAGTCTGTCATCTTGTGATTCCTAATTCGGCAGAGTGTATAGTTTGAGCAGCCTCAATTACCTTTGGACAAGCTAGTGGGGGTTTCACTTTTATGTTTTACAATTTTGATTCTGATTACATATTTTGAATTCCCCGAGGAGTTACCCAGCACAGGTGTGTGTGGAGGGGGATTTCAATGTGCAAAGATTATGATCGGTAACTGGCACTAAGGTATGAAGGCAGGAAGAGAATCAGTATTTCCTACCCAGCTGACATGGTACTGTGGACTCCCTTTCACCTTCTGTGCTGCTCACCCTGGAGATCAGCAGGTGAGGGCTAGAAAGCTTTCAGTTGCATGGGGAGTGCTAAGATGTATCCCATCCTAATGCATTCTTCAACTTTATTTTGTACTACATTTCAGAGGCTTCAGTCAAAACCCTCCACTGTTTGAATTACAGAGAGGCACCCGTCAATTGTGAACGAACACCTTCTACCAAACCCAAAGGCCCCTGCAAAACACAGCCCGCAGATCTGCCTGTGATACTGATATTGCTGGTTGGGGATACTTTCACCTTTTATCTTGGGGAGCAATGTTTCTGCCAATGCCTTTTTGGGTACTCTGCTTCATTCCTTATCTAGAATTGGTGTTCACCATTTACTAGGTGTAAGCAGCACCAAGATAAGGCAGGATTTTTGTTCCAGAGCATGCAGGTTTTAATGGAGTGTTTCAGGTGGGGCCTTGAAGTCTGCTGTCTACATGTACTCCTCCAACTCTCAGTCCTCCATACATTCCTGTTTCTTTCAAGTGATTAACTATACATGGAAATAACAGCAAATGAAAGATTTCTACCAGTCTGGCAGCATGATCAGTGGTTTAAGAACTTTTTAAGAACTTAGTGTGGATTTTCCAAAATGGCTTAGACATTTGTATCTAATAAACATTCTCAGGCAACAAAGGTTAGGTGCATAAATTGTGTGAAAATCATAATTAGCTGGCTTTTTATACTTAGCTAGGCTTTATAGAGCTGAATATGGTCCTGATTCTTAGTTTAAGATACTCATTCATCCTCAATTCAGAGCTGCTCCTTATGGATCATCAGGCTGTGCAATTTATGAGGAAGTAACAGGATTATTCTGCAGGAAGTGCTTCACTTCCATTTCAAAGCTGTACTTTTATCTTTTATTTCTCAGTGGTAACTGCAGACATTTTCCTCTGCACTGCAAGTAGAGGCTGTGATGAGCTACACACCTAGTCACATTTTGTTTCTAAACTCTGCATGTCCAAATTAGGAATTTTCCTCTCCTGATCCAGGGTAAATATGCTAATTATGATAATCTGGTTGCATATTTTGTTAAGGAATAAATGTTCACAGGGCATCTATTTAAGTCCTTGGAAGGAATGCAATCAAGTTCAGAATTTGCCTTAGCAGTGTTTTCCTTGGCTGCCTTAGACACTAACTTCTGCAATGGAGCATGTCAAAATAATTGGTTTGGGAGGGGCAGCAGGAAAGTTGTTGTTTGACCAAGAAAGAATTTCAGAAGGTCTAAGGTGGTCTGTCTTTCTGTGTCCAGTTTGTATTTTTCCCTTCATCTGGCACCAAATGAATTGCTAAACAATGGATTGTATAGACGAGAAAATATGACAGTTACTTTAATAAGGATTCCTGCTGCTGCTGCAACAGTTATTTGCCTGATACAAATGAGGAATGAAAGGAACACAGAAAAAAAAGTTAACCCTCCACTTTGATCTCAAATGAGGACTTAGTTAAACTGCAGGACAATGAGCTTCATCACTGTATTTTGTCATCAAGTAAGCATCTGAATGGCTAAATTAAAGTGACATTTTGGACTGCATAAAGAAAAAAATGTCTTTAAAGAAGATGGATGTATTCCCTAATACCGGCATGCAAATCTCAGATTCAGCCAGAATTATGACTGATGGAATTAGGAAAGTTCTCTGTTCTAGGCAGTTATATTTACAGTGGCATTTTTCAGAGCTGTGCACCCACGTGCAAACAAAATTTGTGGGCGTTTTGGAATTTTAATATGTTGTCAAAGCTTGATCTTGGCCAAGTTGCTCTAAAGCCTCTTCAATCAGGAGATTACAAAGTGGATGACTGGCTCCCACCCTCCCTAGCTTTATTTTTCATCTGTTGATCTGTTTCCTTCTTCTTACATCCTTTCTCCTCTCACAGCATCTTGTTCAGTAACATTGCTTAGTCTCATTAATCATCTTTGCAGAGAAAATATTTAAAGCTGTCAGTGATGGAACTTTGATGTGATGAACATCAACACTGTAACAACTGCAATGGCAGCAGAAAACATTTTGCAAAGTGAATATGCACCTATTTAACAAGTGGGAGGCTTTTACTTCAGATACCGGGAAGAGGAAATAAATAAAAATTAAGAATGCTTGGACTATTATTTGGCAGCTGGAGAGATTCCTGGGGCAGAAAGAAGTGCCAAATGGAGCTGTATTAGTAGTCTCTCTTTATCCTAGGATGGGTCTTCTATTTATAGAATTATGCAGCCCTTGAAGAGGCTATAAGATTGCACATGTATATGATATGGGAGCAGCATATGCATTTTACATGAAACTGTCTAATAAAATCCAAAGATGCTCCCAAAATTTTACTAGACCTATTTTAAATAGTACCACATATTATGTCCATCTGGTTTTCTCAGCTGGTGACAGGCATTTTCTTCTGAATGGCCTTCCCCTCTGCCTTTTTGTCAGGATTGAAAGAAATTCACCCTCTACCTTCTGCTTCCATTTCCTGTGATTCTCCTACATAAAATACTAAGAAAAAGCTCCTTAATAAGTCCAGATCATACCAATGAGTCTTCTGGGTCATATCCAGTGCAGTATACATTCAAGTAAAAGTAATTTCTATTCCCCACAGTGACATTAACCTCCTATTTTATATCTAGAAAGCAATTATTTCATAATGATGCTATTCTTCAAGAGCTATCCAAAGTAAGACCTAGAAGAATACTCCTATTATTCAGTCTTAACATTGAGTCACTACTGGAAATAGCATTTTACCAGCAAAATTTTATTATCAAATTGGAGACACTCACAAGGCTGCAGAGGAAAATGCTAAGCATAAACTGCAGCATCAACCACACAGAGAAAATGTAAAAGTAAGCCTAGATTAATCTAGCTATCTGTCTTATCTGATGAAGGGACACACCAGAGATCTGAGGAAGTTCTCTGGTTTTAAACAGTGAGGCATCAAAGCCTCTTCCACATATGGCCAGTGCTGAGAATAACGTGGCTTAGACCGTCCCTGTCTCTGTACTTCAGGGTAATATAAGCATTACAAATAAAGAACCAGCATGTTTCACAGTGACAAGCAAGACATCAGGCAATATTTTGGGCAAATGACACAGAAGACTGTTATAAATAAATCATACAGGCATTAAAATGAGTTCCTAATAAAAATTCGAATAGAAAAGAAAAAGTGCAACACAAAGAAGAAGAGAAAACTTCTTTTACAAGTTTCTGGCTGTGTCAGAGAAGAACAAGACACTCTCTACTTCAAAACATTTAAAATCATCTCATCTGCTGCTCTGTGTGAATACCAAAGAAAAACAGGATTGCCATGAAAGCATGCATTTCAAGCTCCATGCTACACTGCCCTTCAGTCTAGGCAGTAATTCTGGCATCTGTTTCAGCCTCTGTAAGAGATTTGCAGTGATGGTGCAGAGGTAAAAGCTCCACAGACAATAAGGTGTTGGTCACGTCTATGTGGAGGCCCCTTATCCTTCTTTATCATGCATGACCCTGTAAGAATGTGCAGTGCAATCATCCAGAGGAAAAAAAGCACTAGGCTTTCAGGGTAAGCTTTTGCTGGCTGCAACTCAGATATGACACGAAGTCATGCCCATCTTATGTAAAAACTGATAAGAAGGCTGCGTGCTGTTTATGGTATATCAGCGTGGAATTAGAGAGTCTTGTGCTTGTGTTAGTGGGGACACTGATAACCAACTCTCGGGAAAAAAAACAAACAAACAAAAAGAAAGAAAAAGAATGGAGAACTGAAAGTTTGGGTATCAAAAGTGGTTACATCTTACTGAAGAAGGAAGGGCAAAGAACTGAACCACTTTAGGATTAACAGCTTTTGAAACATTACAAGTACCTTCCCCAAGTGAGGTGTGAATCGAGCTGTTTGGAAAGTTCATGACTCAAGGAGTCTCATGCAGAAAATTAATTCCATTGTGCATATTCTTCCTGTGACCCCAGCCTATTTGCTCTGGAGAATCAGAGAGCTTCTCTCTCTTGGGATTTTTTTCTATCCTGCCAACAAATTAGAAATAAAGCTTTTGCACAGCAAAAATGTTATGGTTCCAATTTCCCACTACTTTGCACAAATTTATTCTCTTCAGTGCAAATGCAAGTATTTCAGTTTCTCTTTTAACTGCTTTGCACTACAAATGCCCTCATAGCTGCCTGGCAGTGGTAAATCAGAATTTTCATTTTTCACCTCAGGCAAAATGTAAATGATTTCTTCTCAAATAACATTTGGAAAATATACCTTTAATTTACAATAAGGTCCTAAAAGCTCTTTTATTCCCTCTACAGTTTTATGAGTATGGAAGTAAAACTGAGGAAAGCAGGCAGCCTGGTGCTCCTGTCCCCATTTCCTTCTGTCCTGAAGAGCAACCTCCATGCTCTTCTTATCAAAGGTAACTTGTAAGTCCATGTCACCCTTACATTTGGAAGCCCCTCTCTATGACTATGGCTGGGGCCATAGCAAACACTTCACAAAAGAGCTGTCATGTGTAACCTGCCATCTTACAAAATCAGCATTTAGGAGAGACTGGATTTCAGAGTTGTACACATCTCAATGGGAAGAAAGGATGACTACGGAAACTTCTGAGGTAAACATGAGTCAATACTAAGAAAGTAATTTTTTCCCTCTTAAAACATCTTTTGTTTCTCTTTCTAGCTTTGTGTAACGGATATAACAATCAGCTGGGAAACATCATCCATGTGTAGATAGTGCACACTCTCAAATCCAGTCATAATACGTTAATACACCAAAGAGTTTGAGGGATCTGTATGTTTTTGCATAAGCTGTAGACAGAGTATTTATCAGTCCATGGCACAGCTATTTCCATAGTGGACAGCAATATTACAATTTACCATTTTGTTAACCCATCATTTGAACTATGTTGATATTGTTAGTAAAGGAAAAAAAGTTTAATCTATTTTTAACATATACTTGTAACTGGAGCTATGATAGTATTTTCAGTATTTAGTAATACAGATTGATGTTGCTAAAGCCTGGTTTAAGAGTATTCAGTGCAACAGCCCTTGCCAATATATTTACTGTCTTAAGTATGTTTTTAAAAGTGGACTTTATTTGTAACAGAAATTGTTTTGCCTTGTTAAAAATGAAAGTACTCCTCTAGGAGGCCTGTACTTTTATACATGGCCCTGTTCATGGAAGGCACTAATCCATATTATTACAAGTACTAAATGCCAATTAATTCTCCCTTACGAGTTATGATAAATGATTATTTTAGGGTGGAGCTATACATTTTCCAAAGGGTCTTTATCACAGCTATGTTGACAGGACTGTAAGTATGGTGGTATGCTTAGTACTACCCTAAAGCAGCTGAAGTATGTGCCACAGCAGGTGCCACAAGTAGAACATAGATTGGCTTTGACATTAGAACGTAGGGTATAGAATGAGTGCAGGATTGTCTGATGGATTTAAAAAGAGCATATGTTGTGAATGGTTTGGAAAAATGGAGCCTCCAGGGTACAGCATTAGCGTCAACGCTGACTAAGTTTGAAGAAATCCTGCCTTGTGATGGCAACAGTTCTTTGTACTTCGTGATCATCAGGGTATCTGTCATTAAAGAAACATTTTGACACCTCCAAGGGAAAAGCTCACTGAAGTGTAACCCTTTGGGGAAAGTAAGACCAAACTACTAAAACATGCTGTTTGAGCTTTAAGGGATACATTTCTACCAAAGAACTGTAAAAATTATACTTGCATCTGTTTTATAAAAGGTAAACATAGTTTACATTTGTTTCACATTCTTGGCAATGTCCTCTTTGAAAAAATTAAATCTTAAATGTTTGTGCCAACTCCCAGAGTCACAGGATGTCGGTAACCAGTGTACTCCTAGTCCTTCAGGCACAAAGTGGCACAGAATGTGACAGCTTTTACCAATCATAGGATCTCTCTGCATCTATTACTTCTTGTCCCCAACCCAGACTGTCCAACCCACTCTAACAAAGCAGCTTCTAGTAGTTTTGGCCTTTGCAATGTCATTCTATAAAGATGTAGCTTATTCCTTTACTAATTGATCCATCTGCAAAATCAATTTTTGCTTTCTGTATGAATTAAGGTCACAAATAACTTGCAAAAATGAAATGAAATATCTAACCAGTCTGCTTGTTGATCAGTTTATGGACTTGAGGTGGGCCAAAACTGTAGCCAAAATTAAAGGTCTGTAAAAATAATGGAATCATCCTAAATGCCACTAGGAAAGCAGCCTAAGCAGTGTCTGCCTTTTCTAGATTAGCCCTAAAATATTTACACACCCAGAAAACCTCAACCTCATCTTTAATTAAAACTATAGAGCTGCATTCTCTGATATTAGAAAAAGTACTGCATTATATGGTGGTCAGTCTCCCTAATGAAGTTAAGCTGGTTTATACCAGCAAAAACATTATTCTTATGTTAGTAAGTGTAGAATTTCTCTTATGGGAGAAATATTAATGTTATATTAAATGGTGTTTTTTTCCAAGCTCCTTTTATACACAAGTGATTGAGAACAGCAGTATTACCCTTCAACTCATAAGGCTCTCTTGACAAATATATTTCCCCTGTAACTTCATAGAACTAGTGGAATTATACCAGGAATAAATCTGTTCCAGTATCTTCAGTTACTCTATTTGGAAACTAGTCATTTGCCTGACCTTCAGTGCAATGCTAAAAACAGAGTTAGTCTGTCATCGAGAGCCAGTGAGATTTCAGATAAAACAGAAGTCATGGCTCCTGCAATGAGATTCCAGGAGTGTCCATCAAAGGCTTGCCAACAATAGCTTCTCACTCAGTCAAGACTTTCATACTTTGATAAAACTGAAGTGGGGGTAGGGAAGACGAGATTTGACATTGGGAATTGGGTACGTCACAGCAATTTAGTACTCAGTCTGAAATATCCAAACCCCCCAAAGAATGCTTTAATTATATTCTACCTAAACTTTTATGACTTGAATAGTTTTAGTTCTTTACAGGGTCCAATAATTTCTCACAGTATTAGGAATTTACTTTTTGGATTTTTTTACTTGGTTGTGGGGCTTTTTACCCCCGCTGGGGAACATTTCTTCCTGCTGCCAGCACCAGAATGTATTTAACATAACATATAGAGCAACACAAAATAAATTATGTTTGTTTTAAACACCAATGTAAATATTGTCAGCAAGCACCGGAGTGGAAGCAGGACTATTTATTCTCCAACTTCCTTGTTTAAATTACAATAGATTAATCTTGTGTTCATCGGAACAACAGGACTGTTATAGAAGGACAATTGCCAGGCAAGACTTCAAACTTCTTTCCTATGGTCCCATGCCAGTGCACAGGCTCCCAGTGCTCTCTCTTCTGTCAGACTTGACCCTGGCCCTTCTCTAGACATTACTTAATCTGAGCTTAAAACTCAAAACACCGCCCCATTGCTAGCAGAATATTGCCAAATGCTTTGATAGTGAGAATGGCAGAAAGAAAAAATTACCAGTCATTTCCACATGCATCCCAGACATCCAGCCTTACATCAATGCTTCCTAACGGCCTCCCTATCTCCGATTATATGCTTACATTCCTAGTGTTTGTGCAGTTTGTTCAGTCTTGTAGTTCCTTTGGTTTCCACTGAGAGGATATAAGCAGTGACATGTAGGTTGAGATTATGGATAACAGTGGGTTGGAGTGAAGCCAATAAAAAGGATACCTTGTAGCATGGTCTTCTCATATCACAAAATGGACAATGTATATTTTAATCAAAAAAATAAAGTTCTGTCCTAGTCTCTCTCACTACTCTTTGCAATGAAAATTAACTACAAAAAACAGATGATGAATGTGTCAGAGGTAAGAACAGAAAGGAAAAAGACAACACACTTCAAAACAACATCAACAATTACAGGAAGCAAAAGATGTATTTCAAAGCTAAGCAAAGGGTAAAATTCCTATTATCAATTTTTAAGTGCAGCCTATAGGCAGCTCTCCTTAAACATGAGGCCATGGCACTCTCTCTGTTGTGTTATCTGAGTCAATTGAGGACTGTCACAGTGCAACCTACTTGCACTACAAAGTGATACAAGTCACTCGAGGAAGAGAGGAGAGTGTCAAGAGGCACAGCCAAACCAGTGGCTGTTCGCCCTTGGTGTCACAGTAGTGCCCAGAGTTCAGTTGGAAGTGCTGAGCCTGATGGACAAGTTTTGCAAATTCACCCAAAAAGAAAATGCCCACAGGCATCAAGACTTTTGTCTAAACAGGTGAGGCATGTGAAACCATTAGCAAAAGGAAACAAAGCACTACAGTGGGAAGGGAAATTCAAGTCTCCATGTTCTTGCATATTAAAGGAATGAAACTGGGCAAAAAGTGAAAAGATACAATCAAAAAAGCCTAGATTTTACTTATTCTGGTATAAAAGCAAGGTAAACTGGGCAAAATGCAAGTTGTGGTGTATCAAATGACACAGAAAAGCTACATATATTAGTATATGCATATATATAATCAAGAGTACCTGTTCATCACAGGTGTACACAAAAAACTAAGCAGGAGAGATTTTTCTATAGGCCATTTGTATACAAAAATAAATACACAGGTCACAGGCAGTGAGGGAAAATCCCATTCAGGAGTGAAAATGGGGAGAACACTTCTTGCATTCAAACTAAGAATGTAAAACTAAGCTCAATTAAAATTGTATTGTGGACATTGCAAGTCACTGCATTTTTCATCTCTTCTCAGGATTTGGTATCTTTCTAAACAAGCATGCTTTGAATTTAGTTTCTAAAACACTAATAAACATAGGGATTTGGAGCTTTTAATAATGTGCCTTTAACCAATAAATATATGAAAATATTCAAATAAGTATTAAACAATTAGATGTTTGAACTTCACCATTTCAAGGTGGTCACGTGACATCACCCATTTTAAGGTGTTAAAACTGAGCCAGAAAAATGCTTTTCTCTTATGACACACCAAGAAAACTAATTTTTACCGAGCACCACATTAATGTCATTGCTGCAATGGTGGGAAGATATGAACAGCCTCGGAAGATGGCACGTACCCTCTATTTTCAGAATGATTTTGGCAATTTAGGGGCTTTTCTCAATAGTTCCTGATTCATATTTTGTTACTGTAAAATTGGGTTCCCTGCTGTGGAAAAAGATAATATTTTAGGGAGCATTTCCTAAATATTTTTTACAGCATTAGTATATCCCAGGGCAGTCTCACACTAGTGTGGATGTATGGGCCAGATAGGCTCTGCTCAGACAGCAGTCAAGAGCAGATACTTTGTGGGAAGATGAAAACTAAAGCCTTGTGGCATCCAGGCCAGAACATTCACTGTGGATGTTCTAAAATTAAGCGCCAACAAGGAAAGTTTATACCTAAACCCTTTATCTACAAGTTGAACAATCAACTACCTGGCAAGGGCTCTTCCTTGGCCTCCTGAGCTTGAAGATGCATTTAATGTCGGAACCCAATCCAGTCTCTGCAAAACCAGTGGAGGAGGATCAAGACTTAATGGAGACAAAAGAAGTAATATTGCTCACCAGTCCTCTTAGTGATGCTTTCCTCAGATACAACTAATCAAATGCCCAGTTATTAAGGCAAATAAGTGTTAAATTATAATGAAACTACTTATTTGTGCTGTTTCCTGGTCTATAACGAGTTTTAATCAACCAAAATATTTAGAGTCCAAATTAAGTGTTTGAACTAAATATTCAGAGTGGCAAAAGACATCTACCCATATCATCAAATGGCATGAAACTCAGATCCAGCTTGGAATTCTTTCCCCATGAGAAGGATCAGCATCTCACACTGTACTTATAAAATATAATACTGTACAAGAGAATGTCCTGCTTCCTTTTCCAGGTTGTCTTTAGGACACATGAACTCCAGGGAATTGTGGGTGGAATGTATAAAAGATCTTATTGCAGCTGCTTGCACTGCATCTGTTCAAGGGATAAATAAAGCAGCTAAGTCCTAGTTTTGGATTCATTCGCTGCCAGTCCCTTGACATGCAAAGAAATTATATACCACCTCCTCATCTTGTCAATCATACTGCAAATATGTCTTCAATATTGTGGAAGTGATGATGGTTTTTTTTTTTTTAGGCCAGGAATGTTCCCACAAGCTGGGACAACCTCCACGACAAGTCATATACACTGGGGAAAAAAACAAAACCACTTCATATTCTTCCAGAGAGCAACCCTGTTCATGAAAATCATCAATCCTTAGATTTCTGCTCATCCTTCCTAGAAAGGCAATTAGAACTGGGTCTAGATGAAGCTGATTTGAAATTAAAACTGAATTAATTCACAAATTCTCTAGGTCTTATAGAAGGTTTATTCTGTTCTTCCCCCTCACCTCCACTTCATTCACCTCTGATTCACAAAGCTAAAAACCACAGAATCATGTTGTATAAAAGAAGGAATACTAGAGCTGTATGAGTTGAAGATCCAAACCTTTTTGATGTGAGTCGTTGGGGCTCTCTCCATTGTCATTTAGAACACACACACACATCTTCACAAGGCACATTTTCCACAAGAGCTCATTGTTTCTCTTACTCTCCAGGGTGGATTTTAATAAAAAACCCAACTCTTTTATCCACTTGCCTCTTTCTTTAGGTTGTCTAAAGAATGTTTTCCAGAAATTTAGCCTCAGTGATGTTAGCCTCAGAAGATACAACATGGGCTTGGAAATTATGCCCATATTCCCATATTTTACCATGAAGAACTTAAGAAAATGCTCACAATCAATATCTGATTGTTTTTTTTTTTAAGAAGTAATATGTCTTACTCTGTACAGCATATTTTCTTCAGAGAAAAAGTTGGAGATTACATTCTAAAATTATATTTTGCAGGGTGAGGAAGCAAAGCTCTGCAGAAACTTAAGCACAGATACATCAGAAAAGGGAATTACTGATGAGCAGGACAGAACCATCCTTTTGTGGACTATAGGATGTGTGATTGTAAAGGGCAGAAAGCACCTTCCAGGAATGCTCAGGGGAGATATTCTCTGTTCTCAACACAGAATTCATATTGATATTAATTGCAGCATGAGTTCCTCAATACAGGCTAAAGAAGACTACTTAATACATCAACACATGTAATCAGAGAAACAGGAAACTCCACAGCTTCACACAGAGCAGTTATGAACTTCCATGAGGTGCCATATTTAGCCATTTCCCTCCTGCACATGTACATGTACAACCTACATATTTTTCCTTTGCTGTTTTATAAGAAATTTTAACACCTTGTGGAGGGGTCTATAACTTTCACTCTCCAAATGCCGCCTTCATTTCTTTGCTCCTCCGCTCTTCGTGCCCTTAATCTGAACATCATGGAGAGTTGGGAGCAAAGGAAGGACAGCGGACTTTGATGAGAGGGAATGTGTGGGAGTAGTGCAAGGGAAGGCAGGCAGGGGAGGAAGGCCACATCCCAGGCATATGGAAGGAGGAGACAGCAGAGAACCATCCCATGTGGAATGAGGATGAATGCCAAGAGCCCACGTTAGAGGTCTCCCACATGACCACGGCAATACAGCCAAGGCACGCAGTTCTCAAGGGTGCTACAGTGCCCTCCTCAGAAGAGAGGAGAGCTTTGCTGTGCCTCAGGGATGAAACAGCCAAACGATTCTGGCACCCCAATAATCTGCTCCCTCTTCCTGTCAGGTGTCAACACTCTGCTACCCACAGCTCTGCACACTCATCCTGAGCTACTGACAACTCTGCGCCGAAACAGCACACGCTGCGTTTTGAGAAGTGTCGCACTGAAAAGAAGCAGTACCAAGCAGCAGGCAATTAAACTGAGAAGAGATTGCTGTTCTAATAGGTTTGGTTTCTTGTTCACACAGTCTATGATGCTTACAGACTGCTGACCACTTCTTGTCATCAAGAAAGCAAAGCATACACGTAACAGAGAGATCCTCACCCACCCCACCCCATGTAGTTGACAAAAGGATTTAATCTTGAATAATTTGTTAGATAATTTAAGCAAACAAGTGAGATAAGAATCTTTTAGACAGGAAAGCAATTTTGACAGTAAGTCAGGAAGGTACTTATATTTTGCAACTCCTGTAAAAAAAAAATTAGCAGAAAGACTATCCATTTATTTCCTACAACAGTTAACCTTCGCCAATGCCGATGAAAAACAACATCTTGTTTTGGCTGCCTATTTCTTTTTTAAACACCTGCCATAGTACCAACTGCCCTTGGCCATTTTTGAACCAGCTATGACTAGGTAAGGAGAGAATGCTGACATTCTCAAATAGAGCAGGATGGTCCCAGTGACCCTCAGGATCAAGAAGAGGCAACCCAAATTCACCCTAATACCAGAGCATTCCAATTTGGCACTACGTACCAGAATCTGGGGTTACACGTAGTATTTTTGGAGTTTTGGATGCGATGTCCCATTCCAGAAGCTTGAGGTAAATGTAGCACTGCTTCCAATTCAAAATAGCTTCCTAAGTTACAGGATGCTTTAAATATAGCATGAGAGTCCCACAGAGGCTTCTCAAGAGTGTACGTGGCACCCCAACCAGGTATAGTAAGTACTACAATGTGCTACAAATATTTTTATTCATGCCACAAAGACTAATTGTCACACATGCTGGCTTTAAACTGAGAACCCATACAGTGTTTATAGTAAGCATGTGTCATTAGGCCTGTTACTTTTAATTAGAATAAGTGGACATATCTGTATTAACAAGTATGGCTAAGCAAGAAAGGCAAGAGGGCCAAAATAGCCCAGTAGCTGGAATTTGGACTCCGAGCAAGGGAAAGGTGGGAGTATGGTGGGAATATATGAAAGGCTGTGTTCCTCCTAATCCTCAGCTGCCATTGCCACAAATCAAGATTATTTTGAAGGATTTTGGAGAAAGGTTAAAACCTATTTATGCAGCGTCCAGGCACTGAACACCTGTGGCACAGATGATCACAACACCAGCTCTGCATGTGGGAGGTGCAGAAAGTAACTCTACCCTGGTCAGGGGATTTGCATGCCGTGAAGACATTTGACCCATTAGATCTTCCTAAAAGAAGAGCAAGATCTCACTGACTTTTTGGGAAAATGGCTTCTAGCCACCACTAACAGAAAGAGGAGTCACCTTGTACGAAGCCCATTCAAGATGTCATCTGGAGCCACTCGTAAGCTGAAAATGAAGTTTTTTAAAGAGTATTTAATTCCAGATCCTTTCTTCTCCCTATTTATTGGATTCCCTTTTTCCTGAAAATCTCTCAGAAGAACACGAACAGCTTTACATTTGGGGGAAATATTATATTCTTCATTGATCTGAAAAAAATGGAAGCATTTAGAACTGTTTCTAAAGGATATCCAGCTGTAAGGCTGAATTGAGCTTCAGAGTCAGCTTTATACAATCCAGCTTTATTTCTTTTAGGACCTGAGGTTAGGACAGCAGCTAAGTAAAATAAACTTTTTTTTTTTATCATCAGCTATGTAGCACATTTTGACAGGTGATATCTGTTTGCTTTTAAATATCTAATGTAAATTTTGGGTCATCACAATGTGCCTGAACAGCAGGCCTTGTCCTCACTCGGTACCAGCAAGAATGAAATTCTTTATGAAATGCCATTTATTAAATATCATGGCATAGTTTTATCAAATTAGGATTTAGGAATATAGACAATGGTAACAAAAAGCCTCTTCTGAGGTTTTGTTCTCATGTAAACTTTTTATAAAGGCTTTAATTACACTGGTACTGAAGAAACAGCTCTTTAACATGGTGTATATAAGCCATTCTTTTTCAATTAGCATTATTCATTTCAACAAACTACTGATGACACTTGCCAGACAATGTTTTAAATTCATTTATTTCCTCAAGGCTTGCAGTTGCAGTTGATTTTTTACCATGTTCAGCAGAAATTTTCCCCCTTCCTCTTCCCTTCTCATGAACTTTCAATGAGGATTAATAATTTACCTACACATTGATCATCTGGCTAATCTTGCAACAAAAATCAGTGAAAAAAGAAGAGCAATGTCTCATGTTATATTGGACACCATTTAATGCTATATTAGGCACTCAGGTACCTATGTGCAGAAATTTCTAGTGACACACATATCAGCTACATGAAATTGTGCTCTTGATTAGCTCCAGTCCACTATGAAATCTAGATTATGGTGAAGGCCATTCCATTTTGTACAGCACTGTCATACTTTCACAGTGCTACTCAAGGTTTGAGGTATTGTTTTCTTTTTAAATACCCATATTTTAGATAGTTATAAAATAACACACTTTATTCTACTAATTAGACAGCAAGAGTGACCAGATGGGAACTGCTGCTGCTAGAACAGAGAGTTAATGCTAACGTATTTACAGAGCTAATTTCTCTTTATGTTCCACTGGCTGGAGAACATTGTGCAATAATGTATTCAGAATGGAGCTAATGACAGTTATCTGCTGTGTTATTAAGATAGTCATTTATAGAGTTCAGACATCAGGCACTAATAAAAAGTTCTACCTGAAAAAAAGCTTATTGTGCATTTTAATTATAAAGCTCTAACAATTCAGCAGCTTTAAATTCAGAATTTAATGGTTACCTCCTGATGTGTTTACTGCTTCTAAAAGATCTGCAAAATTATTAACTTTAATAATAATCCTGTAAATCTGAAGACTTCCTGAAATACTAGATGAGCTATATTCTCAAATAAATAAACTCTAGGCCAAATGCTGAGCAATTTGTCAGACCAGACTATTTAGTTGCTAGGGAACACTGTTAAATGTTAAAACAAGAGAAAAAGGAAGATGACTCTTTTGAGTTGTGGATCTGTTTCCTTAGGTTAAGAAACCTCCTTCTGCTCCTCCTCCCTAAAATCACAATAACTACTGTTATCCCCAGTTCTGAACTTCTCAGTTTCTCACCAGTCTTGGGCCCAAGTTTCTCACAGCTAACACTGTATGCCTCCTGGTCAAGGGAAGGGTTATATTCTCCTTCCTTTTGCAGGAAAGAAAGCTGCAGAGTCACTTTATAAGTGCCAATTGCATAGTTGCCATTCAGCCCAGTTATTTCATACACTGAGCTCTTTTCACGGATAATGCCACACGAGTATTGATGACTCAGATACAATCACACCCCAAAGGAAAGAGCTGCATTTAGCAGGTGAAATAATGAAAGGGCTTCAAACCCACAGGCTATGTATTATGTATCAGAGCAGTCAGAGCAGCAGTTTTGGTGATGTAACATCGTTTAAGCCAGTACCTCAGCTACTACAGGCCATTACTCACATTTATCTGGCCTATATTCTAACAGGGCTAAATGTTTCTCCTGAAATTCAAAACAAGGATAGGATTGCAGAACACAACCTTAAGCAGATGATTTTTGCACAGATACTGTGCAGAGTACATAACACCCCTTATATACCCTGACCTTCAGCAGTGAACTTAGTATTTAGTGGTTCCTTTAATCACACAAACAGGTAAGAGGGGCTGCCTTGCTGTTCCAAGTACATAATTGATTTAAAAGAGAAATCATTTGACCAAAAGCTGTAGTTAGCTCCATATCCCTCCTGAAAGCTATTTTGTCATGTTTGATTAGACACACAACCTTAGCATACAAATGCCCTGTATACTGATCTGCCATTTATAGTACAGATGCTGACTGCTGGAACATCTCAAATAAACAATACCAAATCAGGAGGTTGAGCAGTTACTTGTAGGGTTCAGGCTCTCAGAAATACAATAACTTCTGATAACTGTAGCTGTAAACGTACAAGGCTTAGTTTGCAAATTAGTTTGAAAGCAAACATATCACCCAAAGTAACCAGCACTCTCTCATGATACTGACACATTTGCTCATATAATGGTTGGATGCAATAGAAATCAGAATGCTGTAACTTCAGGTAGGGTGGCTGTTGCTCAAGAAGTGACCTACAAATTAAAATGCTGATGCCCACAGAATAATTGTTTTATCAAAGAAGACATAGGAAAGTTTTGGAGTGTTCTTAAAAGCTAGACTGGAAGGATTTAATTTTCCTCTCACAAGGAACTATTTTGAGTTAAACTGTAACAAGACTGGAAGAATGTGACTGCTCAGGCATAAGAAATTACTACAGTTTATCTAGACATAAGACAGTCATTATATTAAATGGCCCACTCCCTTCTCAGAAGTTGACTCAAGTCATTTGAACTTTGGGGGAAAAAAGGAAACATCTCCACTGCATAGTAGTTAAGGAGGAAGACTGTTAGAGGACATGAGATTTACCTGTTAATTTAGTAGAATATCAACAATTATAAACAATAATCTGTGGCTTTTGGTATTGTGAAGGACTTCCTGTTTGGAGATGAAAAAAACACCTCGCAAAGTTGCAGCTGCAGCTGTAGGACAACTGCTCAGTAGTTCGATTCACCAGGGGTGATGTGGGATCAACATTTCAAGTGAACTTGTTAAATTGCTTCAGTTCAGTCAACAGAGGCAAACTGCATTCTTATTATAATTTATGTACAGCACTACACGGCCATTCAAATGACAGCTGTAGAATGCATAGAGCCTGACCCAGCTCATTTGAGGTTTCTCTGCTTTCAAGAATGGGGGAAAAAAAAAAAAAAGAGGGATTGGCTTCCCCCATCACTGGTCTGTTGTAAGGCACTGATATGCAATAGCCTACAGGAAATGAGTACTCTCACACAGCCTCTAAAGCAAAGGCAGTCACAGCCAGGGGCTGACATATGTATGCTAGGGAGTGGAGGAGGGACAGGAAACAATCAGGAAGAGATGCTGATAAAAGGAAAGAGCCTAACAACTGTGAGAAAAACCTTCCTGCTCCTGCAGAGACAGACTGCAAAATGCTAGACCAGGGGTTTCTCCCAGCCTCAAAGAGTAGTTTCAGGCTGTTTGTATCAGAATAAGCATACAGATCAGCTATTTTAATTTTTTTCATAATAGTGTTTGCTGTGTCCCCTCACTGTGCTTACATCATCATCATATTTCAACTTTTTCCTCACTTAATCAAGTAAAGAAAAATAGTTCTTAAACGCTTTTGTTTTGTTTAAACCTTATCTCCCTCTGCTTCAGGCAGGCTCTGGCTTTTGATTTGGAACCCAAGTGACTAAAAAACCTCTCTACTGGGAAATACAAAACTATGGATAATTACAAAAAGAATATACCAGTCATAAGTTACCCCAGTGTTCTAGATAATATTTCCCCTAGCTCAGATGATGATAGTTCCTGCACACCTTTCAGTTCATTGCACCCCCTGCAAGCCAGTCTGTCCCACCAGAAAATTCACTGTACAGTAATAAACATTCAGAAACACATGGAGAGGTTCTGCTATTGCATCCAACCACGTGCAATTGTACCATCTTAGGTAACACGGCAACAGAGCACTTAGATAATTAACTATGTCCAAAAGCCTTCTTACAGAGGATTAGGTCTGTAAAATTAATGAATTCTGCTTGCTTCCAGACAGTCCATGCAAGCAGCAGGAGAAAATAAACGGCTTTGCTGCCCACGTCAACTTGGAAAGACCAGATTTATGTGTGTGATCATGCCACTGGTGACAGCTCTTAACTTTGCCAACAACCTGCAAGTCTCATTCATTTCAGCTGGGCTGACAGATGCTCAGCTGTACTAAAAGTCTGTCAATACTGTTTTCCTACCTCTGCTACCTGCCCGTGACATCTCATGACAGAATTTGACGT
The DNA here is from genome assembly GCF_022539395.1 of Myiozetetes cayanensis. Taxonomy (NCBI): domain Eukaryota; kingdom Metazoa; phylum Chordata; class Aves; order Passeriformes; family Tyrannidae; genus Myiozetetes; species Myiozetetes cayanensis. The sequence goes on from NW_026086605.1 coordinate 28,099,880, forward strand.
CTTATGACAGGATTTTTCTGTAGGGTGGGATGGTATGCAGGGTGGGGACTGAAATAATAGTTTTAAAATCTTCACAGATTATTTTCCAATGCCATTGTTAAAGGAGTGTAAAAGCTTCAGAGGGACTTTAACTCTTCCCTTCTTGTTTTTGTCTCCCCTTTTCTTGTCCCCACCCACTATGTTAGTCAGGCATTTATTTTTAGATAAAGAACAGATAAGCAGAACAATCCATTTCAGAGGAACACATCTTCAGCTGTCACCCAGCTGACTGACTGTGAGTCTTGTGTCTTATGCTGTTGACTATTCAGCAATGAGCTGATACCCTGGACCTACCTGAAGGGAAGAAAATACAGCATCTCAGACACCATTTTCAAGATTCGTCTTTAAAGTGAACTGTTGTGTCAAACAGCTCTGAGTAATTCCCTTCCTTGTCCACTGTTTTAAGATCATTTTTCCTGAACAGAAGCATTAGCAATGCCACAATCTTGTATTGTGCTTTTGTCATTAGGCTTCAAAGACCTTCAGGATTTCTCTCCTGGTCCTCAGGTAAAGTGCAAGATGGGTGGGAATTGCATAGGGCTGGCTTACAGAGTGCAGGTGAACAGACAGCTAAGCCACAGCTCTAATTCCCAAGTGCAGGCTGCCCACTTTATGTCTGTGCATGGGCCAGCTTCATTATAGCATAATATTAGCACCCTCCTTTGGGAAGGTCCTTGGAAACGTGTTGGCATAATACTATAGATGGGATGAACAATCCCAGTATGTTCTACTGTAGCCATCATCTTTCTCAGGAGCTCAGAAGCAATTCTCTTGCAGCCTGACAGAAGAGCACAGAGCCTTCATGAAAAAGGATGAACCTTTTTGTTTTCCGTGGCCCACCCACAGCCAGGCTAATTGCTCGGGGACAGATGGAGGGTAACGAGGTGTCTGCATGCAAACCCTGTCTGCACACAGAGAGGGACCCTACACCTACACAGGCAAAAGGGCCGTGGCACATCTGGTAGTAAAAGCAATTACAAGACCTTTTTAGTTGAAGTGTTTGGGGTTTAGGACTCATCTTGCACATAGAAAGTCATATCTCATCTCAGTGTAGCTATGGACCAAAACCAGTCCATAGGTAAGTGTACAGCCCCCACCAGCAACATTAATAGCTGTGTGCCTCTTCCAAGAAAGGGATTTTCCTCCCGGTTATCTTCCCCTTCATTGCCCCACAAGAATATCTTGAGAATGTAAGTACAGATTTCCTTTTCCCCCATGATAAGATTGCAGTTATGGCTAAGTTCACAGCTTAACTCCCTTATGACTGCAAATTTCTGATTAAGGGGAATATCTGATCTGCTTGGAGATATATTTATGTGAAAGATGCTAAAGGCAAACATACACTATTACCATCAAAAGTCATGTATTACACAGTGTTCCAATTAAAACCACCACAACCAGCAGGCATTACTATCCCAGCTCGCCCTAAAAGTGGCTGTGTTTATTCTTGCATGTGTGCTTTTCCCCTTGTAAGGTAGGATACAAAGTCCTGTCCCATCCCAAATCCTTAGGCCCAGCTAAAAGCTGGGTCTCACTGGGAAAGAGTTCAAAACATTTAGCAGTGCTTTCTGGCACTGGAAAGGCAGTCAGCTGTGGGAAAAGGTAATTCCTCCACACCTCTGGGAATTCAGCCATTGCAGTTCCACTCCTGCTCCTCATATGGTCTCAAAAGCCCCATGAGAATCACAGCAGCCTTTGGGCATAGAGTTTACACTTTAATAAATTACTATATAGACAATGAGTTGTTTGGGAAACAATCAGCTTTTCATTACTGATTGTGTCATACACAGTGCAACTGCCACAGCCCTGGTCCTCCACTGACAGCCTCTAGGTATGACTGTCAGCTGCAAAGTGGCATGAAAATGCCTACAGAAATATGTTGGCACCTCTCTGTACTTACCTTGGGTGTGATAGGAAAAGAAAGACCAACACTATTTACAAGAATGAAATTAAACTGAGGTCATGAAGTGAGTTTATTTTTGTGGGCAGGAGGTATTTTAGGTTGTCTTTTACTTGCTTGCTTTTAATAATACTGACCAAACATCCTTCTTGGCAGTTACTGCACTGTTTCCGCAAAAGGAGTTATGAAAAGTTCCTCTCATCCTCGTGGGCCTCAATACTAAAGGTAAATGCAGCTCTGTCTTCCGAGACAGGGCTAATGTGCAGAAGAAAAAGGGAGATCAGATGATACAAAACTTCACAGGATGAATATGAAAAAGCATAGTTAAGATTTCAGAAGCTCACTGATTGACTCTGAATCATGATTGTCGCAGAGATACCAATTTTGTACCCACAACAGACTGTATTTTTCAATATGAAAAAAATTCAATACAGTTTTAAAAGTAGTGTAGGTGGGGTTTTTTCTTTCTTTTTTTTTTTTTTTTCCTTCAGTGAAGCAGACCTTTTGTTTGCATTCCACTTGTTTGTCTGATTAAATCATTCTGCTATTACTTTTAAACACTGTTATGTAAGTAACCTCTCTTGTCACTGTACTGCAAAATAAGCCTTCTGCAGGTGATTTGTGGAGGAACCAAGACTTCTCTAAAGAGATCTGAACATTCTGGAGCATATTTGAGACTGTCAAAAAGAAGAAAACAAAACAAAACAAAACAAAACAAGAAAACAAACAAACAAAAATAAAAACCAACCAATCAAACAAACAAACAAACAAAAACCCAAGGGAACTACCAGAAGTTACACAGAATTATCTGATAAGAGAAGGGTAGGTATGGGAAAATCAAGTTTCCTGAAAACCATCCAATGTTAAAAACTTTTAAGAAACTGAGCTAATTCAGATAATAAGGGTACTCAAGTGCCACACCTTGAAATAATGTTTTAAGGGGAAGGAAGAAAAAAACGCAGGTAGGAGATAAATGGACTCATCTGTGACAGATGCACCAGGTAATTAATTATTAAATCACATGCTTTTTGTCGGCTGCAAATGGAAGGCTTCTGCATAATTTAAGACTGTATTTTAAGCACTATGTAGTCTTCTGCTTGACCTATCAAATTTTTATCCAATTATTGCACCCCCTCACAGGAGGGGACACATACCCCTGTCTTTGTCCAGTTTTAACGCCTGACTTCACATGTTTACAAGCAGTTAAATGTTTATTTTCTAGAAATATAATCAATATTCTCATTCATAGTTCTTCTACTCCCTTCCCCTCAAATAGACAGCATCACTGAGGCCCCTACCAGCAGAAAAAGAGACAACACTGTACAAAATAGAACTGGAAGCTCATTTAAGAGAGACACTATTGCCATTCATAAAAATATACCAACCAGAACTGTTTTCCTGAGGCATTATCCATGCCAGGTTGTACTTTGAACTGGTATATTTAAAGTCCATGTTGCATTCTCTTTATTCACACCTAGGTGCAAAGATCCTCTATTTTGCTAGTCAGAGTGTGCATATGACTGCTATTTTCCAGCCTAAACAAGCTTCAACAAGGGTTTCTGCACACTTACTCTGGAGATGGTCAAGGGCATGTTGAAGTCCTTGCCCCCTTGCAGTCGGAAGCCCCATGGTCCAGGTCCGTTCAGAGTCACGCTGTAAGCCATTGTGTGCTGCTTTCACCACACAGCAACAAGGCACTGCAGAACACAAGGATGGGGTGGACAGAGAGAAGTGTGAAAAAAACAGAATGAGAAGAGGGAAGAGTTTTACGTAACGAAAGCGGTTCTCTTTCTGCCTTGCCTGTTCAGTCGTGCTCTGATACCACCTAAGAATAGATGGGAGCTATAATGCAGATGCTGATATCCCAGCTGAGCAGGGCCCATAAAAGGTTTGTAACCAGACACCTACTATGCAAAGACTTCATGACTCAGAGGTCTAATATAGTCCTCAGGGAAGGGGACAGATCTTTCTAGGCTCCTGAAGCCCCTCGTCCTGCCCAGTTACTTTATGGACAAAACACACGTTTTAATAAAACAAGCAAACAAAATCCAATGCTAAAATCCCAAACACCCAAATCTCTTCACTAACCTGTTAACAACTACAGAGCCATTTTTAAATTCTGCTTCAGAGCATGTTTATTGCATTGTGACATATAATATACTACAAGCAAGTTCTTTTCCATAGATTTTACTATATGCAGCAGGAGAGGCACCAAAAAAGTGTTTACCTTCCTTTGCAATAGTTTGTTAAACTGACAAAAGTTTTAGCGTCACAAAAAAGCCCCACAACTTTATGTTTGGCTCTTGGTTCCACAGCCCTTGCTTTCTCAAGGGAAAATTAAAATTTATTCTCTCTGAATGCAGAAAGATGTATCATGAGATACTTCTAATCAGCATTTAATTTCTGTGGCAAAAGCATAGTTTCACTACATACCTGTCTCATCATTTCAATACAAGTCTTCTAAAGGCATGACACTTAAATGAAAGGCTAAGAATACAAATAGTTAGCCAACTGCTTTCTTAATTTATTCCTTGATTTTTTCATAGTTTATATTTCAGTTCTTAGGCATTTCCATAAAACTATAACCCTTGTTCAGTAACGCTGGATAGCATTTCTGCCTTAGATTGGAAATTGCTAAAATGCAGAGGACATGAGGGAAGAGGAGAAGCTGTTGGCAGATCTACAGATATAAACAAAAAATTTCTGCTCTCCCCTTTCAAGTTATTAATATGTACAGGAACTCCATGAGCCCTCTCCTGTATCTCCACATTTATCCTTGTTATCCTTCTTTATATACATATATATATCCTTCTTTATCCTCTGGTTAGAAAAAAATTGCCATTGTGTTATGGTGGGGTGGTGGGGGGAAGAAAGCATGGGTTCTGCTCTGAAAACCCAAAAGGCAGCCAAACCCACAAAGTGCACTAGAGTGAGGCAGCTCAGTTTGAATGTTGATAGCAGGTCACTCTGTCAGTACACCCACCTTAAAACATGGTAAATAGCTGGTGGCGAAAGGGCAGAGAGAGCAAACACTACCAGAAACTCAGTCTTTATCTGAGGAGATGGTCAATAATTTTTCAAAATCATGAAGCAATAAAGTGCGTAGCATTCACAGTGTCAGAAAAGCCATTTGTACAAGGGAATAATTAATCTCTGCATAGACTGAACCATATAACCATATCACCATATCTTTTAGCCAGAGGTCCACTTTAAACCACAGCATTTCACATGGATTTAAATAGAAGTTACATCAAGCCAGTAGAACTGGCCCAAACCAAAACTAAGGCAAATAGCAGACACAGCTTGAGAAGAAAATGGGGTTTGATGTCTCACAAATACCTCTAAGGTACATTTACATTAAGAGGATTTATAACCTGTCCTCTGTGAGTCCAGAACCAGTGATGTTTGGAGGATGACTTTGAGGAGAGACAAAACTGACTTGTTGGACTTCAAATGGCAGAGTTTCCTGGCCTGCCAGTTTACCTAGTACTGAATTTTTTTTTTTTTTTTTAAGAGTCACATGCACACCCAAATTTGAAGGTAAATTATCATTGCAGTATTCCTTTCCTTTTCCTAGGAATTGGTTGCTGGTTTAGTGTCCTTTCTTGTCTCCCTTTCAAGGGTTCAGGAGAACAGAACTCCTTACCAGGAGTAACACAAACATAGCAAATCATGGCTTCACTAGTAAAGACAGTATCAGCTACATAGGTATTAGAAGAAAAGTTACAGTTGTATGGACTGTGAATTCTGTGCATATTACCTTCTGATACCTAAACCTTCAGTCATTCATGGAAAAAAAAAGATTAAATAAAGGGGAGAGGGGGAACAAAACCCAGAACAGAATAAAACTGCACAGCAGGCTGCACAGAGCTAAGCATTAACAAACAGAGATGCTGTTTAATCAAGCACTATGTGCTTCTGTCCTACTTTCACATCTATAATATCCCATTCCCTTCTCAGTTTAGGACACCTGAAAGGATCTGAGAGATCCTTCAGGCTGGGTGGTGTGCTAAGAAACTAGAGTGGGAATCTCATTAGGGACTCTGTCATTTGAATGAAATGTTAAACTAAGGTCACTTGTTCCTACTCCTTTGGTTTCTGTCTGTGTCTGCATGAATGTTCAGCATAGCTTGGCACTTTTAAGAGGAAAGTGGAGAGGATATGCCAGAGTCCTGGCCAACATTCCCCTTCAACATCACAGGACCACAGCTCTATCACTACCAGGTGCAATTTGGAGAAAATAATATTCCAGTTTTCTTTCTCCAGGTCTCCATAAGTCGTTTCACTCCTGTGTCTGTATCCCCTCTGCCTGCCTGGAGAAAGCTCTGTGCCTAATAATGAATTTAAAATGCTACAGAAGCTCCTGCTGTAGTCACAGTTCCATTTGTTAGGGACATTTAGCATAGGTCTCACCTTCTACAGACTTTCAGTACAATGAGCCTCTAAATAAGCTGGTGATCCACCCAGATGGCTCGTTCAACCCCACCCTGTTTTCAAAAGTGCAGTAGGTACAGGGTCATCACAGCTATCAGCACAAACCTCAGCAACACCTTCTGGGAAACCTGAGGTTGCAATAAACTGTGTGTACATAATAGACAGTCCCCTTGTTTTTCAGAGGCTTGTGATGTTTAGATTAGCTTTTAGTTGCTTTACATAACTGCCTGTTGGACTGTTCCAAAACTCATTTTTGTTTGCTCAGATAACAGTATTTTGTTTCTCTTGGTGTGCCTTTTTCCTTACATTCTCCTGCCATGTCAAAATCCATGACTTGCTCATAGCTCCCTCCCTTCAGAGAGAAGCTGTGCTGAGTCAGATGAGGTCACTGATGTAAGGAGTGACATTTAAACAAAAAACATATTCCAGGAGCAGGGTGACATTTTCTGCACACATATCAAACCAGAGAATTGTCCAGAGCTCCCCAGGTCCCGCCCCGTCCCGAGCTATTCCCAGCTGACTGATGGGAACAGCTGGGAGGGAGCTGGATGGGCACCAGGCTCTAGGGCAGGGGAGAGTGCCACCACCTCCAGCAAATGCCTCTGAGCCTGAGCAGCGCCGTCCTTCCACAGCTGCATCAGGGATGTTACACCGGCGGAAACAATCCCCATGTGCTGGGAGACCTTGCTGTACACATCACAGCGAGCCGGCTTTAGGAGAGCGACGACTGCATGCTTGGGAGTGCAGAGCCGTGGAGTGAATGAAACCAAACCCACCCGTGTCAATGCTAAATAAAGGTGGGAGGAAACCAGTAATGGAAATTCCAGTTGTTAAAGCTGCTACTACTTCACGGAGCTGGCTGCATTACTCATGGGTTATATTTTAGCTGCAGGGGTAAATGTGTGCATAGAGGAGCCTTGAACTACTGTTACTGCAGCAACACGGTTGTATCACTTGTATCATTAAGGGTTTCAGAAGCAGATTGCTTGGAGTTTGACTTCTGATCTGCAATATACTACGCACCTCTGGCACATAAAAAGAGGCGTACAAGGTCACGGTTTATGTTTTCCTTTTGGGCAAGTGAAAGACTTGCACTCCACAGGAATAAACTATCATTTCCTATTTGATAAAAACATATTCAACATTCCTTTAGGGGGGAAAAAAAAAAAAAAGATAAAAAGATAGTCTGCCTTTGTTTCAGTCTCCCTCACCTGAAGGGGTGGCAGTATGAGGAGGCAGCATTTGGCTTTATGACAAACATGCCCTTTTTGTCCCGTGGATTCCTGCACTGTCTCCAGTGATTATCTACAGTCTTTCAGAACAGTGGAAAAGCAAGGAGAATGGAGCCTTGAAGAAACTACTCACTACACAGATGCATGAAGAAAACCCAACCTTTCAACTGGTTGACTGATACGTGCAATCCTAGAGTTTTCCACAGTTTTGAATTAACCCAGTGTTAATTACATTTCATGTGGAATCAACAGCTGTATTTGGGGAGAAATCTTCATTGTGATCCACAGTACAAACTAGCACATATTTACCATATATTGGTCAAGCAGTACTAAAGAATTTGGAACTGACACTTTAGAGATGTAACACATTTTTAACTCTGAATTCCCACCTTGCCAATGTCAAACTGAATATAAAAGTAATTACCAAGAGTAAAGATTTTTTTTCCCACAAGTTCAGCACAAGTTCAGTATTGCTTCCAAAGTAAGACTATTCTACAATGCAAAAGAGCTCATTGCAATCCCCTTTCCTTCACTGCTGAGCTCTAAGTTGAGCTAATCCTCCTTTTACTTGTATGTACAGCTTTGTTTGACCTATTGAATCAAAATCCTTCAATTCTCACAGAACTTAGTATTTCTGAATTCCTTTTAGTTCCTTTATCAAGTTGTCCTAAGTCCTGCATTTTGATCTCTCTCAAGAAGCTGAATTTTCTAGCACGCTTTGCTTCATCTCATTCTACTTTGCCAATACATTTCTAATAATGTGCTTTGTGGGTGCTAACAAAGGCCAGTATTTCTGGCGAGATATGCTAGAGCAATATAACGACAGAATATTATCTCCCTTCCCTGTAATACAATGCGTTCAGAAATGCAGCTCCAATGTTTCCTGCTTGCCTGTTTGCTGCTATCACTTTACCAGTTGATCAAATTTGCTGTTTACCCTCCCCTCTAGATCCTTCACCATGACTACTTGCACCTTTACAAAAAAATTGTATTTCACACTTTATTCTCCTACTACATGGCCTTTTTCCCCTGCATGCCTGTCCACTACCACAAAAGATTTGGTGTACAACATATTGTAGTCAGAATTGATCTTCAAAAGATTTGAAAAATGTTTGGTAACTATGTTAAACTGGAAACCTGTGGAAAGACAGAGTCCCAAGAGAAGAGAAGGATACCAGTTCAGACTGTTTGCAGGGACTTAAGTGTATGTTACTAAGTTCTCGTTTTATCAGTTTTTCAGTTCTTGTTTTTAAAGGCAGTCACTACATCACCTAAAGCTTCTAGGGCACCTACCTTCCCAAGATAATAAGGTTTCTTTTTTAAGGTAAAGAACACCTAAGCACCTGTTGTTTTAACCATCTCCTGTTTACATATGTAACCACAGCGCTTAGGTTACCAGTTCTAAATGACAAAATGTATCAACAGCAGCAACTGGATTAAAATGCAGATCTCAGCTTCCAATATAGGAATTTGAAGAAGAAAAACAAGGCTGTCAAATGCGTTGCCATTCAGTTTTCATCATGCTTTTCCAACTCTGGGATGAAGCCAGGAAAGTTTACAGCAAGCCTGTGAGTACTGTAATTTGTGCCTTGTTGCAGGGAATCCTAAATTACTGTTTTCCCTTAGAAAGGGGAAAACAGCGAATGAAAAAAGTCCAACCAAACCCCAGGTACAGAAGCTGCGTGCGGGTCACCGTCAGCTCCGCACAGGCCCGGGGCTGAGCTTTGCCATCGAGGTCACAGCACCTCTGACAGCGCTGGCTCGAGTCCAGACAGCCGAGGTTGGGCACGGCGCTCAGCAGGGCTTAGGAGAGGGATCCTGTGCCATCGGCGTCATTTGGCCATCGCAGATTCCTTAGGGGATCGCTACACCACGCTGATGTAGCGCTGTGCCCGTAGGCACCAGATGATAAGGCAGCCTCGCCCGCTCGCTTCTGCCTTCCCAGCGAAGGCTTTCCGGGCCAACACTTTCCACTACAGAAACTCCGTGGCCGCGGCGCACCCACCTTGCCCACCTGCGGTGTCCCGAGTAACCAAGCGGTCCCTCCGGGCCGCCCCCTCACCTCCGCCTCCGCCTCCGCCACCGCCGCCCGCGCCGCCGCCGCCGCCACTCTGCGTGGGCCGGCGGGCACGGGGCCCGCCCCCGCAGGAGCCGCGGCTGCCGCACCCACGGACATCGGCCGGGCAGCGGGGCCGAGGGGAGCGGAGGCCAGGGCAGCGCTGAGCCCGCCCGGCCCCGCGGCGAGGGCAGCGCCGCTGCCGCCCCGCTGGGGCTGTCACAGCGCCGGGGCCGCGGGGGCCGCCCGAGGGCAGGGGCCGCTCCCCGGGGCCGCCGCGCGGGGGCGCCGCGCGGGCGGGGCGCGCTGAGGGGATTTGCAGCGCGGGGCCCGGCGAGCGAGAAAGCGCTGCCCGCGGTGTGTAAATGCCTGCCCGCGGTGTGTAAATGCCCGCGGGTGAGCCGGGAACACCGCGGGGCCGCGGTGGCGGAGCGGGAAGGTGACCCAGAGCTGTGGGGAGCGGCAGCAGGTATCCCGGGGGCGGGCGGTCCGCGCGTGAGCGCCCTCAGGGAAGGATGCGAGGGATGAAATGGCGGCGGGAGCGGGGGGGCTGCGCCCGCGGGAGGGACCCGGGGCGCTCGGGAGGGCGGCGCGGTGAGGCAGGAGGGGCTGCTGTCCTGCCCAAGCTCCGCACAAGCTCTCCAGCGTGTGCTTTGGCGCTGTGCGGGCTCGGAGCCCGCAGCCTTCAGCCCCTTCGCCGAGCGAAATCGCTGATTTCACTCGTTGCCTCGTAAGAAAAGTGGCAGTGAGGTTGTTTAGCCCCGCTGATTCTCTGGTGTTGATAGACAAGGGTCGCTTTAACTGAGTGGAAAAGTTAAAACCGCGTCCCGAGAGGAGACAAAGGGTTTGGAAGAAAAAAAAATAGCTAAACGAAAAACGTAACTGCCCACCAGAATCCCGATACTGGGATGATTTAAGATACTGAGCCTTGCGGTGCGTTCACATGGCTGCCGAGTGCTGGCAAGGACCAAGCATCCCGCTCCGTACATCCCTCTGTTCAGTAGCGCTAGGCGGTGGTTTGGGTTTCTTTTTTTTAAAGTTATGCTTCCCGAAATATTCTCGAGGAATCCAGCTGTTTTCTCAGTGCAGTGACGGAGCCGCCGCTTTATGAGTTTGTTAACAATATAAAAAGGAAAAAACTGTTCCCACGCGAGAAAAGGAAAGATGTTCCCAAGCGTCAAAGCGCTGGGAACGCGGGCGGTGCCCCACTGGATCCCCCCTGGGATTTGCACAGGAGTGAAAATTCCCCGGGCTGGGAAGCTCCCCTGCCAGCGGCACCGCGCTGGGCTCCGCCGGGAATGCCGGCTGTGCCGGGCTCGGGGTTTGCTCGCCGGGCGCTGCCCCCGTCAGCACCAGGGACAGGGCGGGATCCGCGCCGAGCCGGGTCCGACACAGCTCCCGAGTCCGAAAGCTCCTCCCCGCTCGTGTGCGGGAATAAATCCGACAGCGGCGTCGCTGAAATACACAGCCTACTCAAAAGAATTCAAGTTTAGTGCTTCTTGTCTAATGGAACCTAAAGTCTCTTTACGCTTGAAGTACTTACTGTGGTACACATTGAGTGGGCTCTTTTGGTCCAACACACGGGGTGCACAGACCAGGCCTGGAAAACATGACCTAAATGATTTCTGTATTTATATTTGGCCAAAGTTCATATTCATGTGGATTGTAGCAATGATGGTTGCAAAAATGTTCCATTGACAAGTTGGCTCCCGTGCCCAAAGGAAACATTTTGCATCTTGTCAAACGCAATGTCATTGCTTTCCATGGAGCGTTAAGTTACCAATAATTACCACGAGACAATGCAGTTTATGTGAAGGCAACATGCAAAGAGAGCAGATTGGTTTTACCACGCATTATAAAAGCAAAATCCTTGCAGCTTACACCCTCCCTCACCACCCCTACAAAATATGACAAAACAGAAATAATGGGATGGTTGCTGTGGAAGGAAGAAAAGCATCCCACAGAGTAGTGCACAGTCAGTTTTATAGATCACTTACTTCTCAACAGGCTAGTAGATATCACCTTTTCCAAAATTTGTTCATAGCTAAAATTGTGAACATAAAATTATATATCTCATTAGGGAAAGAAGTGATTCTGCTGACAGCAGTATATTCACTTTTAATAAAGAAAGCAACTAGAACATTGACTTTAAAATGGTGTTTGAAGATACTGACACCTCAAACCATGGAAACACCAAAGTATTTTTTTTTTTTGATTGCTTCTTATTACAGTTGTCAGAACTATGAACCACTGCCTCTTAGATTAGTCTTGAGGCAGCAGTGAAACTGTATGGTAAAATATAGGAAATTTACTCAGATCAATTATTTAAACTTTGTGTATCTTTATTCACAAATAATGATACTAACTCTGATGATAATAGATATTTCTATATCTACCAATTAATGAACATAGTGGATATTTGCAGGGAGTAACTGAGGTGCTTTTCAAGTAAGAGATTATTTAATCCTGAAGTTGGTATAACAAAAGACCTAGATATCTTCTCCTCTTCTGGCTGAAAGCTTCAGAACTTTTAGAGATATTTAATTTCTAAGCTATGAATAATGCTTTAACTGTGATGTACAGATCCCTGCTTTGCAAGTTCATACCCTTTTTGCATCAAGGCTGTTTGATTCTCTTTAGGAAGATTAGTTGGAATCAATTAAGGGCAGAATATGATTTGACTTTCTGTGGTACATGTCTAGGCACCTCTTCTGTGTGCTCTGTAATAATTTCACCATATGCTGCATGTGCATTTAAAACCCTCCTCAGACACTCAGTGGGGTGTTCAAGGGGTAGGAGTTTTGAGTGCCAGAGGGTTTTTGCAGTGGGATATGAGTTAACAAATACAAGGATGAAAGAAACATGCTTTCTTATCCTTGAAGTCAGCTGTCTCTCTTTGTAATCCTTTGAATTGCTCACCGACTCTTCTGTTTCTGAGAAGCCCTCTTTGAATAACAAAAGCTGCAAAATGACCACAAGCAACCTGTAAAGCAGCAGACGTGATGACTTAGGCTGGCAAACATAATCCAGATGGTGGGAAATTATGTTTATTTTATGATGATCTATTAGATTATTCCATTCTACATGTGATAGGAAAAAGGGCTTATACCTGAACCTTTTTACAAGGCCTTCAACAACCTGTTTTTCTGCTCCCTGGTAAGTGCATCAGCAAGGATGACTGGAAAAGGGCCATAATCCTGTTCTGATAAGTGGTGGATCAGAGTTTGTTTTTGTTTGAAGCAGGATGAAATACACGAGCACGTCTGTTGCTCATTAAGCCACTGTCACTCAGGGCAAGGGAATTTGAAAGGGTGAGAGCTCTACCTGCTCAGCACTCTCCAGAAGAGCCTCCAAACTCGTTCCCAGAAAGTTGTGCCTGTCTTTTGGAGGGACAAAATTCTCTGTCCTATTTTTCTAGAAAGCACTAGTGACAGTATCAAAGTCATATTTTAAATAATGTTTCAGAAATGCATTGCTTACGTACCCATGGCCTTGGAATAGTTCAGTGAAGCATCTTCAGGATCACCTCTTAGTATGAAAAGCTGAAGGCTGAGACTACACTGGCCAGGCCATCCTGTGCAAACAATCCTATTTGCCTTCTGGAAAGTAGCTTACTGATAGATTTAGCTGTCCATTTTCCTCAGTGACTCACTCAGTGCGATTTGCTTTTGACCCATGAGTTTCATTCCAGCCTGGGCAATTTCCTGTCCTGGGAAATTTAGATGGTTTTGTCAAGGGCAAATTCTGGGGTTTCTGCAAGTCTTTCTTTGTCCTGTCCAGTCCTTTGTCCTGTCTTCTAATCATGATCTGATCTCCCCAGATGTTTCGTTTGCTGTTCAGATCAGTCACAGAAACATTGTTTTCCTTGTAAATAGGCCCTTAATTTTTCATACATTTCTGCATTATGGTTTCTTTAGGCTTATGAGGTATTTTAATAAGCTGTCTGCACAGTTTATTTGCACTAACTTTAAACTGAAGGAACAACAACCATGGATGGAAACTTAAAGAGTGATTGATACCCAACAAGTTCTGCCTCCTTAGCTACCTAAGGGTTCCTCACCAGTGATGGTGTAAGGAAAGTTAGCACGGAAAGTACATCCCTGCAGCACAAAGTGTGGGTGTGCTTTCTCCCAGGATCTGATCTCATTCCCTGCCCAGCTGAAGGGGCTACAGTTCCAAGCTCAGAAACAAGCTAGTGATGAGCGTGGCTTTCTGAGAGCCTCTGCTGAGCAAAAGTAATCAGTAACAAGACACTACCTTTGCTCTGGAGGGGCTGTGTAGGTGATGTTTCTCTGTGGTGATGCCGATGTGACTGTTCAGGCAGAAGTGCTGATGTTCAGAGGAGAGCAGACCTGGGCTGCACTTCCACGTCATTCACCCAAACTGTAACAGCTCCAGTAAACGAGGCCCTTCCATTTGTGATTGTTTATTGCCCAGCAGTTCTGATTTTCACTGACCTTTGCCTGTGCTGTGTAAGGGGGCAGGAGACGAAGGGGTCTGTTCCTGCTGTCACTGGCAAATGAGTGGGCAACTTGCAAAACAACTCACAGTTTTCACGTCCCTTCTGACAAAACACTGGAAGGAATTTCTTTAAAATCAGGACTATAGGTATGTCCAGTTAACAGTCTAATTCACATGGATTTGTGTTTTGGCATTAGCAAAAAAGCTGCCAAAGGAATCTAATACTTTGGATCTCCAAAATTACTTTATTTTGCAGAAATTTTACAGAAAATATTAGGACAATGTATCAAGCACAGCTCAGATGAGAATCATATTTTTAGAGTGATTCTACTTTAGTAATTTTACCCTTGTAAGATAGATATTCATCGTTCTCATTTTCAGTTTTAGTAGTTTTGCAGAGTTCCTAAATTTGCCCTCAAACGAGCAAACAAACACGCAAACAGAACAGTCAAAACGTCAACATAGAGATCAATAAAACATTGTGAATTGCAACTCTAGAGTGTTGCTGAAACATAAAAGAAAAGGCTGTCCATGTGGTAACCTCCTTGGACTGTTCCTGTCATTACCCTGGGCTATGTTATTACCATAACATTCCTAGGACAGGGTTATGGCAGGAGGTAATTCAAGATGGACTGTCAACAGGATGAACCCCAGCAATGCTGCTTGACTTACAACCCTCGTTGCTTTCATGCTTGGGGCCAATCCAGCCTCAAAGTGCACTGATTTTATACAGAAGAAAAGCTGAAATTCTCCTTAAGTTTAGTATTTTCACTTTGTTTGTCTAAATAAGTGTCAGCCTCTTAATTTTGTCTCACTGTTCAACTGTAACTATTCAGTTTTAAATGCATGCTATTTATATCAAGGGAAAGGTGAATCTTTTCCCACCTGTTTCCCTGGATATCTTTCTGCATCTCTCAGTTGAAGGCTGACTAATCCACTATTGCATCTTTCTTAAAACAGCACTGCTAATTCTCTGAGTGTGGAAAAAAGGGTACAGGTTGCAGCAAAACTTCCCTAATTTGATCTTGCAAGCCCTCCAAGAGTAAATTATATGTCCTTTTACAGATAAACCTGAGCACTGCACTACATTGAACTGCCAAGGTCACAGAGAGAGTTAACGCCATACTGTCCCCCAGAACTGACTGGCTGATACTTACCCCAAGCAGTGTCTGCTGAGGATCAGTCTGGTTCGGTTTGATCACTTGGTACCTTGATCTGATGATTTGTTCAGTCAAGCCTATTGATTTATTGAAACAGTTTCAAATGTGGCATCTGAAGACCAGGATAAACTTTGCTGAGGAAACTGTGAGCCAGTTGGCTCTTCCAAATAAGGGCTTAACTCAAGCACCACTTTTCCTTGAGCACTAAAATAGTGTGTGAGCATTAAAATACACATTCCCAGAACCTTTTAAAAGAGATGTTTACAAAGGGATATATTATTAGATTATCCAATGAAGAAAGACTGCCCACCTTACCCACTTAAAGCAGAATTATCAAATATTTTGCTCTGCTGCTGATACATTCGCTGCATCAGAGCAGTAAAGGAGGAGGAAAATGACCCACAGCTTTATGAGAATTTTTAATTTAATTGTAAATAGAACATGTGTACTGGCTCAGTGGCATTTTTCACAGTGGCCTACAAATAATGTTTTGGCCCCTTTGTAGTTGCAGGTAAAGATAATTATTTTAAAATCAACTTAAAAAGTTTGTTTAGGGTCAGCCAAGCTTTCCAACTGAATTTCAGTGGCCTAGAGGAGGACCGTTGGGATACAAATTCAGGATCCTATTTTATAAGTAACCTGTTTCAATTCCCCCATCATTTAAAGTAGTGCACGACTTAACAAGAACAGAGCTCCCAGATAAGTCAACAAGAATGTGTTCTTCTTTATTCCATTTATCATATTTTGTTACTCAGCCCTTTCCTTTACACACTGGATATCAGTTGTAGGGAATAGAATAAAAGTTCCAGTCAGGATCTTTTTTCTTTTTATGAACTCTTTCAAATTGAGATCAAATAAACTAGTAACAGTCAAATTATACTGAAGTCAAATAATTCTGCTGGAACCAAGTCACTGGCTTTGGGAAGGAGGAAGCATAGAAAGACAAGTGCCTTCATGTTAGTCAGTGTTGAAACAGAAACAGAATAGGGTTTTCTTGACTTGTCAAATCAACCAAGATTTTGAGTGCAATGTGGTGTAATTTGCACTGTAAATGTTAATAGTTGGGAATGTTGCATTAGTACTTGGGCTAGGACTTCCAAAGATTTTCAGTGGCCAAAGTTCAACTGAATGTCCTTTGCACTAGAAGAATCCTTTATCAAATCTCTGTCTCCAGTCCTGAGAGCTACAAAACTGGGGAAGGATTACTAATATTGTGAAAATCTTAAGCAAGCAGTCACAAAGACACAAAATGGTTATTAGAGGGTGTTGCTTTATTGCCATGGGCCTTTTTGTTTTGTTTTATCACTTTTAACTGGCAAAATTCAGAACTGATTTAAGATCCCTGTGAAGTGGTTTAACTGCCATGATTTTTTGTTAAGAGAATTCTCCTTGAATAATGGATGAGAAATTACATCTCTCTGAAACCTGGTTTCCACCAGGATCCATTTTGTGTGGCTGAATTCCTGTGCTGTAAATTCTTACTGGTATCATGCCATTCCTACCTGTATGGCTGTTCTGGTGAAACATTTGGCCTTGGCCATAATTTGACTAAAGAAATGTCCTGATCTTATCTAAACCCAAATTCCTAGGTTTCCCAGAAATGGCTTCCAGCGATGTTGGACAGTCAGCTGTGTTATTTTGAAAATTCCTGCAGTAATTTTATTTTTAAAAGCTGGAATTCAGGCAGCTCACACTATTGTGAACTGCTTTAATAAGCAATTGCCTTTGTGCTGTGACCCAGTAAAAATGGAGCAGGTTCAGCTGTGATGGGGACTCTCTATTTCAGGAAACAGCACAGTGAGGGGAAGCTGCAAAGTACAGCTCTGTAACATGTACTGTGGCCTTCTTAGCCCTGTCTCTGAAATCACGGTGGTCTGGCTCCTGCACAAGAGAAAAAAATCAAGGATGGTTGAGTCAGTGAAAGCAGCAAGGAGAAATCTAACACAAGGTGGTAGCTGTGAGTTCCTTTTCTGGTAGTGGCCCACAATGGGAAAGAGAACAGGCCTGTTTCGTATGAAGTTACTGTGTTTTCCAGCATTTTAGGATTCCCCAGTTTATTTGGGGTCACTTTATTTTGATGCAGTGCTAATAGGTATCCTGAATTGTGTTTTCTTCTTTGCTTCCTTTGCCTTTGGGCATATTCTACCATGGCAATTTGGAGTAAAGCAAGAATTAAAGTGAGTTTGATTTATTGCAATGGAGTTTCACGTGAAGTTCACATCATATTTTTATATGTTTTTAATTTCTATAAGTGAAATAAATGGTATCTACAGTGCCCAAAGAGAGCAGCTTTTACTATGTGAAATTTATTTCTCATCTAACTGAGCATAATGATCCTGAACCTGAAAGACTGGTATGGCTTTTTCTTTTTCAGAGGAATGGTTTTCAAAAGGAATCTTTGCAGTGACTGTGATGAACCACCGAGCTGCCTGATGCTTCTACCTCAGCTCTGTCCTTCATCAGATTAAGTTCTCTTCTTACTTCACTGAGCAGCAGCAGAAAGTGAGTTTTAACAAGTGCATCTGGAAAACAGCACTTCAAATAAGATGTATCAATACACATTAAGGGTTCTGCCACGTGCTTCTGTTACTCAGAGACTTGAGCTGAGGACAGCAACATCAAAAGTGCTCTTATTTTAAAATCACAGTTGGAGGGTTATTATAAACCCAGACTCCATCTGTTTGAGTGTTAAGGTGGAATCATACATAGATTTTTTAAAATCCAGGAGAGGGCTGTGTTTAATTAATGCTGGTTTTGGCACCTGAGGGCATTGGGGACTGCTTGGAAAGGGGTCCTAGAATGGTGAACTAGTGAAAACTAGAAGAAGATGGTGATCTTGAAAGCAGGGCTGTCTCTGGGTGAGTGTCAAGGAATGCTTGACTGCAGGACCTCTCTTGTAAAGGGGGCTGAGTCCTGGGCTTACAGGCACTCAAGAGATCAGGGTTTCAAAGAGCAGTGGGGTGACAAACAGCTGGTCCACAGCAGTCCCTCTTACCCAGGAGAAGGTGAGTGAAGGCCTTCCCTCTGGCCCTGTGGATTAGCTGGTGAAGAGTTGACTGTCACATGTTATGGGTAGTAGGGGAAATGAGAAGAGTCTGACACTTGGAAAATTTATTAATGTACAGTTCCATAGAGTTAGCAGCAAATAGTAGTCATGAAAAATATTTTTAAAATTCAGTAACTTTTAGTACTGACCTAATATACTCAACTTCTTCATTTCACTTGTGTGTCCTAAGGGGTTCTGTAAATATTTACACACATGACTAACTTTAGGCATCTGAAAAACTTTATGAAAAGCAGTTAAACCAATCCAAAGGGTGCATCTGGGTATGTGTAATACATTTTTGAAGTACTGGGGCTTTTGAAGGAAATGCTGTTCCATTAGAGGTACAGTCAATTTTTTTGTATCCCTTGGGGCATGGCACTATGTGGTAGGGTATGGATTTTTCTTTCTATTTTTCCAGTCAGTGGAAAATATTATGGCAGTTGTAAGTATGCCCCTAAGTGTCCCACAGCTTATTCAGGAAATGTCCTTTATGAAACTTTGCATTGGAGAGCTTGTGCTATACAATGATGTATATCTCAGATTTTTGGGTCTGTTTCCAAACCATCTTCTTTTCCTGAAAGGGGTCAAAAATATCTTTGGTACTAAATCTACATAGATAGATACTGCTGTTTGTGTAAGTTTAAAAAGAATAATTAAAAAAAGGAAATATAAGAGTAGGGAATAAACATTCACTGTAAGAGGGGTGAATCCCTTTCCATTCTTCTCAGCCTACTATTTACCCCCAGTCTCAGCTGAATGCTAACCTTGATTGGCAATTTCATTGCCAGAAGTGTTTATAGGCAATATGTGAACCAAACACCACGAGTCCAACTTTGTAGTCTAGTAAGAGATTCTGACATCTCTATACATGGTGAGGTGAGTGTTTTCCTCCACTAACGTGACTCCTGCAGCATTTGCTTTGCTTTTGAGCCAGGTACAAAGAATTCCTATGCTGTGTCTCCAGCAGAGCTGCTGCCAGAACTGCTGTAACTAAAATAAGTGTTTTCCTACAGAAGAGAAAAAAAAAATCTTCTTATTACTGTTTGTAGTTTGTATCAGACTGTTGAGGTTGGATTTGCTGTGGAGAGACTTTTCTGGCTTTATTAAGCTTACACTGATGTTCTACTCAGTCTGTTGTCCATAGAAGGGAAGTAAAGAGGACAGCTTATGAATTTTGACAACTGTGAAGTTTGCATAAGATTGAAAATGAGTATTTAGGTTATAAATTCGAGGGCATAAGGGAGGCACAGTAATCCTAGTGTACAGGATTGTGGCCCATGTCTAGGGTTGCTTAGAATGGCACTATTAATAATTTATTTATTTGTTTTAAAACTGCTTTTACATAAACCTATTTATAACACAAGAGTCCTCACATTCCTGTGACACTAACAACTGCAAGGCTACAAACACAAGTGTTTGAACTGGGATACCTGTTGCTCAGCCACTGAAATACCATTGTCTGATACAAACACTGCTTTGCAGATGAGGGTCCCACCCAATAAGGCCCTGTGGAAATAGTGGTTTCAGCAGCAGAGACAGACAGCTGCCCTGTCAGAGTTACTGAGGGATCATAGAATAGGAGCCACGTTGCAGCACTTCTTGGAACGGCCTAAGGACAAAATGGCACCAGCCACACTCAGGAAAACAGGCACACGTGGGAATGGGCACTTACCCATGTTATGCCCTGGAGCTGTAGCAACACCCAAAAATCATTGGAGGTGTCTTTGGTTATTTCTGAATGTCCAGCTTGCTGTTGGTTTTGCATATAAAGTGAAGAAAAATACTCTTTGCTATTCTGTCTTACCTGGGAATGTGTAAAATGTCAATACGCAGTGTCATGGGCTATTATGATACTTTTTAGTTCAGTGGTAGATGTAAAAAGTTCCCAAAAGTAGGGGAAGTGAGGCTGTAAGCTGCAAAACAAAAATAGGGACTAAGATCCCTGGTTGTATGTGGAAGTTGGAAAGATTGGCAACCTGTGGCTGCTGCCTTATGCAGTCCTTCAGTCCTGACTTGGAGCAGCCTTTTATTACGCTGGCTCTTGGCACCTTCTTTGCAGGTCCAGCAGTAGTGACCAGTAGCTCAGCAGTTTTGCAGAACTGCTTGAATGATCAGACCACACATCTTCACTTGTGACACAAGCCTGAGTTTGTGCCCCCGTGGAGGGGCAGAGCGTGTCTGTCAGCTCCCAGCGCCGCTGCTGCCTTTGCCAGCAGCCTGCCCTGGGAACAGCTGCTGAGCTACAAAAGGCCAAAGGGAAGCGCCTCAGTTTTGCCCTAGTCCTGTCACACCTCCAAGTCACTGGAACACGTCCAAGTGCATGGTAAACTACAGGCAGAACTCCACTGCAGAACAGGCTGTACAGCTGACTTTAACTGAAACGTGAATCATCTCAGTCCTAAATTATTTTAATCCAATCAGTCATCTGTGTTAAAGGGTGTAAAGAGACAGCAAAGCGAAGAGAGTGGCTGCCAAGTAGAGGATACAGGACACAAATAAAACTGCTAAGATGAGATGAAATATGAACTAATAATGATTTATTCCAAATGCCACGGGGGCTACATGTGAACCACTTGTAGAGACGTTCAGGTGAGATTAATTTTTTAGGCTTTCCCTGGAATGATTTTTATAGTCTCAGCAGAGTGAAGGGAAGGCAAAACTGTTAGTTACACAGGGAGTACACACAAGGGTTTTGAAGTGCTCACAAACAAATTCTCCCTAATTAATATATGCTTTACAAGTCTCTTGTAAGTAGATGAGGACGAACAGCTGTAGTTCTTTTTATAGATACAAACTAATCTCTAATACATGTTGGAGTTGAAGGATATAGAGAGCAACATGCTGTGGATTCGTAAAGCTTTTCTAGCCATGGAAGTATTCTTTTTATGCCCTCTAAAAGTGGAAGGGAATGCAGAAGTGTGCAGAGTGTAGTCTTCAAGAATACTGCTTGGAACAAAATCATGACAGGAGCAAAGGATCAGCTATTAATGACACATACCATGCACTCCTTGTTAACACATGAAACAGCATGGGTGAGCTTTGACCTATTTTCTTGACAGGTTCAGTCTTTTATGACCCATATAAAATAGGCAACATTTACAAATGTTTCTTCCCATTTTTCACCAGTGTCAATGGCCTTCATGACAAAGGAAGAATTATATGCTTCATGTTTTTAAATAATTTTAAAAGCCCAAGCAATAAGTCATAATAGAATTCCTTAGACTTGATGAATATCTTTGAACATACTTCCTGTTTGAAGATGTTTTCTCCCTTCTTTCTCCTTACTGCTGGCTGTATATGTTATCAGTTTAATATTGTCCTCTGCAGGGAGACAATATCCGGTTGTGGTGGGTGAAGGGAGAAACTGTAATAGCTCCTTTCCATCTTCTAATGCCTATGATTTTGCTTACATAAAAACATTGTGGATTTTGAACAGTGTGTTTCTTTTGGTAGTTTATTACCAGCCTGGATTTTGAACAGTGTGTTTCTTTTGGTAGTTTATTACTAGCCTGAACAGCCCACTTTTTCATGATCTAACATTCACCTGCTGCAGAAGCCATCATCACCTTCATTTTCAGTTTTAATAACCTTTCTTTTAATAAACCTTGGTTTGAAGTAGGTTTCCAAAAGTGTGCTTCAAAACAATGCCCCAGGTCTTCTGGAACCCACTGATTTACTCCCCCCACCCCCCACAAAGTAATAAGCTGGTTACATTTTTATTGATTTTATAGCTTTTTCTGATCTGACATTGATTTACTCAGGACAAAATGCCTTGCTGGGTTCCCTCCATTATTGCAACCAACAGGAGAACTGCTGGAGGGCCTGTGGGGAAGAACAGTTTTAATAGCTCTGTGCCCTGTTCTTTTGGGCTCTGAAGGTCTCCATCCCCACTTTGGACTGTCTGTTCCTCACAATTCTTGTGATGTAGACTGCTATGATTTGCAAATGAATTTTGTCCGTTTATTCTTATACACTAGAAGAAACACCACGGGAAAGCTGAAAATCATTATTTGATAAAATTCTTTTCCCTTTCCAGGGGAAATAAACACAGTTTCATGGATTCAGCCTCACTTATACGAATGCTGCTGTTTAGAGAAGGGAAAAATGGAAATGCCAAAATGGGGATGGTGTGGAATCCACACATCTCTACAACAACTGGTTTTGGGGAACTAACCCTTTTACTCCCAAGATTTACTTTAAAAACACATCTAAATGTAAACCACTTTGAAGTATGAGAAGGCAGATATCAGAGGCTCTGGGGAGATTAGCTAAGACTGGGTTAAACTGGTCTCTTAAGCCACTGTTGGAAAAAGAAGCTGAGGATGGAAAGGACCACTGCCTCGTCCTCAAGGGTTGTCCTTTTTCCCCAGAGTCTCAGAAATTAAAATAAATATCTGAGACTTTAAAATACCACTCAAGTGCATTGCGTGTGATTAAGTTTTCTTTTGGTTGAGAAACTTCACAATAATGAAGAAACCACCTTCAGGAGGTAATGTACAGTTTCCCCCCAAATCTCTGAGCTTTACCTCTGCAATAGCTTTGAAGTTAAATTACACTAAGTGAACAAAGGCCTGTTTTGAATATCACATTTCCCTTTCCTCTCAAGTTAATCCTGGGAGGCTTGTAGGTGAGGTATGTGGAATATACATGAGCAGAGTAAAATCCAAATGAAAGAAATTGTTTCATGAGCTTCATAAAGAGGAAATAATAAAATACAGTGTGACTCAGATCAAGACGTGAACCACTGGAGAGAGTTCTGATGCTGAAAAGATCAGTCCTCCTGCTTTAATCCTTGCTTGTCTTGTGTTGTGTCTTTGGAGGGGCATTTCAGAACAATGCAGGAAGGTATTCTGGATTCAGTCAGTCCGTAGCTGCTCCAGAGCTGTTGGCTAGGATGATACTCTGGCTTGCACCACTCACTTATTTAGCTGTTGGGCTTCTTGTTCTGCTTGTGACTGTTGGTCTTAGGGTACAGGAAACCAGAGTTGTATCTGGAAGGCAGCTCTACCCCTTGGACATTGCTGCATGTTATTGTAATGCTGGGTATCTGAGCTGCCAATGATCCATAGCAAGACACTCCTTTCCTTTGTCCAATACTGTTCAGGCTCTCACCTTCCTAAAGGATGCAGAAATTTGGAAGAAATGGAAAGCACAAACATGTACAAGATCACATTGCATCATCTATGAAAAAGATAATCACTTTTAGATAAGCAGTTTTCTCATTCCCATGACTACCTCAAAACCAACTTAAATGATGGAGGAAAAAGCAGATCTGAACATTTTTTTCAAATATTTCATTAATAACTTATGAGAGAAAACCTGTCAAACAAGTTAATGTATTAAAGCACAGACTTTGCGTTTGCTACTTAAGAGCTGGTCTAGTTTGAAGGAAGACCAGGCTAATGACAGCACATTCAACTATGAACAAAAGTGCTATGAATATGCTTAGTGAACCTGTTTAGGTTCACTGGGCAAGAGGTAATGTAAAATGTGATGATAAGACCATGGATAGTTTGAAGGGGGAAGCAAACTGTATAATGAGGGGAAAACGGGAACGGAGGAAAAGATTAATTAGCATTTTTTGACATAAGCAATGTTGGCTGTCACTTGCAATCAGATAGGATGAGGCTAACAATAGCTCTTCAGGATCACTGCTAACAATGAAGAGATAATTTAAGATAGTTGTATTGCATTGGGGTTAATACTGCAGAGATAAAACTGCCTTGTTTTCACCTGTCTTATTTCCCTACCTATCAAAAATTAAGGCAAATTGAATAACTTCTGATAGATGTCAATTTTTTTACATGTGTGTAGCTGTTTTAGACAGAAGAAGAAACAGACACTAGAACAACATGTTACTGAATAGATGACATTGCATGTTTCAAAAACTGACCTTGATTTCCTCCAGGCTGCATATTTTAGATGTTTTCTGCAACCCAAAAGAGAGAACATCAAACAGTTAACAACATCACTTCGTACAGCTGTACTTGCTGCAAGACTATGGCTGTCTCAGAGGTACAGATATCACAATGACTATCTCAGCTTAGTGTGTATATTATTCATAGGAGGGTGGCACAAAGTTAATGCTTCCATGCTCCACTAAGGAAATCACAGACTTATTAATTCAAGAAAATATTCAGGTTCCTTCAAGAAACTGGACTTAAGGAGAATCCTGTAGTATGTGTGTTCTCCTTCTGCTTAGTTTCAACAATGATCTACCCTTTGTGGTCATGTTTTCTGCATTCTTCTGGGAGTGTCGTGTGATATTTGCATCTCAAAAAATAAATTATTTTGTGCTCAGAGACTGTCATTAGTTTTTGTTCCCTCAGTTACTTAGACACATGCCAAACATGAAAATAATGGTTCTTACAGTAGGTGTAGCCACGTACTCTCTGACATTCAATTCCACCATCAATATGTCATCAGCATCTACCGACGTCTGAAAAATGAACACAGATAAGAAAGACATAAATGGCATGTAGGTATGTCTCAATCTTTTACACATGCAGAATGCAAAGTATAGGGAAAAATGAGGATAGCAGAGACTGAAAAGTAGTGGTAAGCTAAAATAGCCCTTTTTTTACATCTTACTGTAAGCGCTCATTTGATAGCAAATGGTGAGACAGCAAGAAGATTGGCCAAGTAATTTGGACAGTGAGAGACATATCTTACTAAATGCACACTTAAAACCAAACACAAGCCAACATACCACTCAGATGCTAAGTTTTCTAAAGCAGCACCAGAAATACAGCAGACTGATGAATAATGAACCAGGGTGGGAATAGAAAGCTGATGACCTTTTACAGCCCCTAAATCATTACTCATTGTGCTAACTCACAGTGTATCAGCATCTTGTTGGCAGGAACCTTCATGATGAATTATGGTACAATGTGCAGATTTGTTAACTTGCCAGTTGTCAGAGAATTTAGGTATTATGAATGCAGTGTATTACCTTCTCACAGATCCCAGAATCCTGGCTCTTCACTTTTGGCTTGGCTCTTATGTCACTGGATGGAATTGTGTCTTTATCTGTTTCATAGGAAGTCTGCCTGCTGGCAAGTCTGGAGAACTTGCTGGGGGTATCAGTTTCTATTTCAGTACAGACCTAAAATTAATACAGCAAAAACAATCACTCTAGGTTCCTTTGACTTTCATCCAATTTGCCCCATGCTTATAAGAAATACAAAAAAACCCTATCAATTCTGTAATTCTGTTGTGTTTCAAATTTGGCTTTTTTTTTTTTTTTTTTTTTTTTAAATTTCTCCCCAGGATGCACTGCAAAATTTCAAAGAAAATTGTGTTTTCTTACAATCTATTGTTGAAACTTCTCTGATGCATCTTGTAGCTCCAGGGAGACAGTGTTTCCACAGTAGCACCCAATTAGGAAGCACAGGTGTTTGGAGGAATTAGGGCCAAAGTTTCCAAAGTGGCTTGGGTGGAAGCAGAAATAAATAGAAGGAAGTGTCTCAGGACTGCAGAATCAGTTCTTTAGAAACATTTTGTTTCATGAAGGAGCCCTGTCTTTTATAAACTTTGTTCCAATCAATGGGAAAACAAAAAGTAAAAGGACAAAACCCCCATCCCGCCAGTAAAAAGTCAACACTTCTGTTCCTTTCCCCCACTTTGTCAGCCTTTTCACTGCAATGATCAAGAATCACAGAATTCCACAGGTCAGAACAAAACAATGAAACAGTTAATAGGATTGATCAGCAGCTCATGACATACCAGTCTATTTTCTGTTGGACTTTGCCTTAAAATGGGGGACCATAACAGTGTGATATACTTTCCTCATTGTTCCAAACAAGATTCAGACTTACTTGAGGCTATAGAAAATTCCAGAGTGAAGGATGCCAATTGCTTGGAATTTTTACTTTGGGGAATTTTTATTCTCCATTCCGTTGTTCTACTCCGAGTATTAAGTGTTGCTTTTCTAAGCAAAATGAATTGTTTGTGTGGTTCCCCTTCCCCACAGTAGTACAAGAACACAGTCTTACCGAAGGAGTCTGTTGTTTTTTTAAGAATCAGGATTCACAATCTAAAAATGCCACTTTTCTATTAGCCAGTTTTAAAACTGGATTAGATACAATCATTAACTGTGAAAAAGAATTACAATGAACTATTGAATGTGGTTTATTACTTAGTAAAGTAACTTTGGGTTGGAGGAGAGAGCCTGGGATGCCAAATATTTGCCCTGTTCTCAGCTGCTGTGCAGAACATTTGGTTCCACTTCCACTGGCAGCAGCAAGCTGTTGAGGTCTTCTGTGAGAAAGATTCTGTAATGGTTTTACTGATTTGTCTAAATGTGATGATTAATATGTTTCCACATACATCACACTTTCAGAAAGCATTATCTGTTCCACTACAACCTTGCTTTCACTAGAGAACTACCCAACGATGAGCAGTTTGTTTTGTGTGTGTCCAGACTGCAAACCTGTGGTCAGACAAGTGCAGCCTGGAAGTGTGGTCAGGCTTCCAAAGGTGCTCTGGCTCCAAGCTTCCCTTACTTTCTAAAATTCCTGTTGTTCCATCTTTCTGCTCTTCCTTCAATGTCCCCAGCCACTAAGAAAAGAGTGATCTACATTCTTTTACACTTCATCCTTCTCTCTTTTATTTCACTTTGTCCCTCCACCTTCTCTGGAGCTCTTGTCATGAGCGCTGTGATGCATTTCATCTGGAGAATCTGCCACTTTGGCATGACTCTGTATGAAAATGAATTACTTTGCAATTGAAAATGGGTGCATGAGAAGAGTCTCCCTTACTGATTCACTGTCAGAGAGAGAAGACAGTCTCCTTGTTCCTTTCTGCAGCCCACTTGTCTCAGAAGACTGGCTGGTTACGGTGGCTCGTCTGGAGGAGTAATAACTGCTGGAAGACCGTGAGTCTCTGGGAGAAACTCTCAGTAGGGATCCAAGGCAAGGAACATGTGTTGCAATGGCTCTTCTGATGGATAAGAGGTAGAACCAGTCAGATTTTTTTTCTGTCAGCACAAACATTCAGTAAAAATCATAAACAATGCATTTATTCAGAGACATGAACTAATGCTGCATGGACTGGAAAATTAGTGGGTATAAAAAGAGTTTTCCAGGTATCAGATATCTCATCTACAATCACCCTGCAAGATCACTTATTCATGGTGTTCTGCAGAACTCAAATTTATTGCTTGGCAAGGATAAGGGCATTAAAATATAACTCTTGGAACTGAAGGAAGCTATTAAAATAATGTTTTATCTGCTTTCAGCTTAATCAGGGCAGAAATAAAATTCTGTCCCTTTAAACTGAACCTCACAGAAGTCCCACATAATTAAATATTTTAATCTTCCCCTAAGCAGCTATTCCAGCTTCCTCTTACACATCTGTTTGCTGGCTATCTCTAGAGTTGTACAAAATGTGCACTTACTTATATTACAGTATTACTTTGCTCATATGCAATGTAAGGAAACTCTTGCCCAGCTTTCCTCTCCCATGAAGATAGTTAAAAAAATTATGACGCTTTCCTTTGAGGTGGAAAGGTTTCCATCTTTCATCATGTAATAGGTAAATACATATCAGTATTCCATAAACATCTCCAACTCCCACCTGCATAGTAATTTGTTCCAAGTACAAATTCCACTGACATATACATGGCATTGGGAGGTTCTCTGGTGGAGGGCAAGGCTGTCCTACAGAGTTAAAATGAGCAAGTGAGGGAGACTTCAGGTGCTAGTCCTAAAAGTGACAATGTTACTCTCAGATTTTCTTTGTGTATTAAACATAGGTTATAAGACCAAACTTACCTGTATTTGGGGTGAGTGATGGCATAAACGATGGGGTTATGGATGACAGAAGCTTTGGCAATCACAGCTGGTATGGAGTTCATGTAGGGTGTTAGGGCATGGGAATACCTAGAGTAATGCAAATACATCATACATTTAGTGCTGAGTTCTGGATGGTCTATGCAAATACACACTGGCAAGACAATGCTTTATTAGCATTACAGAGAGAGTAAAAGGGGACTTCTGTCCCCAAACAACAAGAGAACAAATTTTACATCCTTTGCCTGTAAAGATCAACATCAATCATATCGCATTTCTGAGAAATATGATTTTCTTGGGGCTTCCCTTGCAGCACTTCACTGCTGTGACTCAGGGTGGTGGTAATTCCCATTTTGTTTAGCCTAGGGACAATGTCAGCCTTCAAGAAGTGAATGTGCATTCACCAGGGGATCTAACTGTTCTAAACTCAGCAGATACACCTGCTGAGCAATATGTCACTAAAGAGGTGTGCAGAATGAGGCATTACAGGTAAAGATAACTGACGAATCTACTTCTATTCAATTTATAATTTTTTTTTTGCCTGATAATGACCTGAAAAGTGAAGGGGAAGTATTTTTCTGAACTAAACAGTGAAGGGAAAGTATTTTCATGTGTCTTATGTTACACTCATCTGTTACTGTGACCATGCATATACGCAGGTGATGTGACTCTGAAGGATAAAAGAATTATTGTCTATCAATCATCTGCCAGTTAATTTCTCAATATAGCTTGAAGTAGTCCATAAGTCTTGGTTAGAAGAAAGTCAATAGAACAGCTCAGACCAAAATAAGAGTAACATTTCATAGGCAGTTTCTACCAGGTAAATCCTCCATAGACCTTAAATGCTATGAAGGCCTCTTCCTGCATTGGTAGAGTGAACTCTAAGTGAAGAATATGTTGTTACTCTGTCAGGTGAGTTGTCTTTAGTCCAAGTCTACAGACACAGACTCCTTGTCTGCCTCCCAGATGTAGCATACAGTGATTTTTATCCAAGTCTGCTGTAATAAAAGTTCACAGGAGGCGTCAGTCTATCAATCTCTGAAAAATCCCAGAAGGATTGACTAAAAGGCATAGTTCATTCATTCAGCTGAATGAAGCAGTATTGCTCCCCAGATGTCTTCATGAGCAAAATTTGCAAATGCTCTTCAGTATGTCAATAGGGTTATAAAGAAGAGTTATAAAATTGTCCATTTGTTCAGATTTTTGTGAGTGTGAGACATGGAGTAGAAGTCAGGTTCAGCAAGCCCTTCATCCTCCTAAGGCAGATTTGATTCTCCTAAGGTAGATGCTGAATCACACAGGGCAGCCTGACAGTTCTATGTAGCTAAAATGGTTAGCTGAAAGCATCTCCTGATTTGGTTTTCTTTAGATCTCTCAGAGTACTGCAAGGTAGCTGTGCTGCGTTTCTGTCTCCTTGCTCTTCCTCAGTGTCTGACTCTTCACATATCACCAGTGGTAGATACCCAGTACCTAAGTCCCCCTTTGACAGGAAATGGGACACTAGGACACATCCTAAGGATTTGCATTTTCAGGTGAGGACTTTTGTTTTCCTTCATGGAGAAAATGTTTGCTGCTGCTTGGAATTACCCTTCTGGATATAAAGGGAGAATTCTCTCAGTATTTTTTCATCTGAAGCCTGTGATTTTAAGAAGATTTTAGTAGCTGCTAGGTTTAGGAAACTGCCTTCCTAAGCTATTTTAGTCAATTTTAGGAAAACCTACTTTTTATTTCTGACTTGAAAAAATACAAAGAGAAGTTTTTGGTACTGTCATAGGAATCTTCCACTTGAGGTTTTGCAGGTGACAAGCCTTCCTAAAGCAGAGAGTCCCACATTTTACAGAGGCTGAACTGAAGCACAGGAAAATTCACATGTTAATGTGGGAGAAATAACCACACAAAGCCAAGGCATCTGGACTCCCAATCCATTACTTGTGCCTGGATTGTACCAACTATAATCTGGGGTCAAGCTATGTGCAGATACTGTTTTAATACTATCATGCTTCTGTTGATATTGCTGTACAAAATGCTGACAATCAAACAGATGAAGAACGTGCTTTGATGATTTATATTTAGGATCTTTTGTATCCAGCATCAAAAATTCCCAATGCAAGTATGTACTAATTTTGAACTTGCTCATACATGGAAGGAATTTCAGCAGTTTCATGTAACATGACAAAATGAACAGACTTTTGTAAGTACAATAAGTGGAGAAAGAAAAGAGAATAACCCCCTGGGTGGATCTTTTTGGGGCCCTTTATTTAGCACTTTGTTGCTAAATAAAGTTGAGATAGTTCAAATATCCTAGCATAGAGAATCTGCATTCAGAAGTCTTCAGCATGTTTTAGTCACAGGTAGCTGATGTTGCCAATAATAACATTAATAACATTCCTGTTTCCTTTCTCTCTTTCGCTTTTTTATTTTTACTTTTCTTAAAGTCAAACTAAGAAAAAAATCACAGTCAGCATGTGTCCTGTTTGTTAAATATCACTTCTAAATGCGTGAATCTTTTGGACACACTTCAGACATTAAACTTGACAAGTAGCTTTGACTTTCCTCTGTCTTTTACAATTTCATAGCTTTTGCTTTCACTGAATATTCCTTTGCTGATACATTTATAATTACCCAGAAAAAGCTACCAGAGCAACAACAGAGTATGGTGACCAGGAAATGACAAAAAGCAAGATGACAATCAGTGCAATTTTGGCCATCTTCCACTCATTTTTCATCCTCCGATACTGTTTCTGGAACTCTTTACTTCCATGTTTGCTTCCAAATGTCTGAACAGACCTAGAGGAAATAAACACAACAGCAAAAAACAAAAGTAGGTAATTGAGCAAATAGCTTCATGAAGTGGCAGCAATTACTCTTCTGCTACTTTAGGCTAAAACTCCTGCACTTTTACTGCATGCTTATGTACGTGACCAGTCCTTCACAACCCAATGCACTTCTGTTGCACTTATCAGTGGCAAAATTCACATGTGCTTCCGTGAAGAAAACAGTCCTGTACCAGTAGAATTTCCACATAAAACAAGTATTCAATCCAGTTGAATAATACTATGTTGAAGACAGTAAGAGAAGTCTTTGCTTGCCAGGGTCTGGCTGTCACTTCGTACTTGTGAGCTAAGTGACCAGACACGCTGGTACAGACAGGACAGATTCCTGCAGGTTACACACCTAGTGCCAGGCTGGCCTTGGTTTTTACTGCTATAGTTTTTTTGTTTCAGAGACCAGTGATTAAATGTTTTATCTCCTTGTCACCCTTTGTCTAAACACGGAATTTGTAGTTCAATTCCATCTATTTTTCTCTGGAATAGTTAGAATACATTGTTGTTAGGTATCTTGGGTGTCCCTTTTGTATTTCTTAGGGTTGGTTAATTTCTGTACCCTTTTCCATGTCAATACACTTGAACAGCTCTGGCTTAAATTCAGAAATGGCACTTCTAAGGATCATACTTCTTACCATGTTGTCTACTGACAGAACTCTTGTCTGGTTGCCTGTCTCAGTTGTGCATACAAAATAAAAGTGAAGAACTTCCCAATTTTCTTCTATTCTTTCTTTCATTCTTTGTTTTAAGGAAGATAGAAATTTGAGACTCTTGGCTACTTACTTGTTGGCCTTTCTGATAGCCTCAAATATAAAGACATAGCTGTATATGATGGCAATCAAAGGAATGACAAAGACAAAGCAGAAAAGCAACATCGTGTAGGCACGGACTGATGGTGTGAAAGTCATGTAGTCCCAGGAGCAGGAAGTCAGCAGCCCCTCAGGAACATATGCACCTAACAAGAAAGGCATGAGAAGGCATAAATCATGAAGTCATTCTGAATGCTGAAATTAGAGAAAGATACTCAGAATAACATGGGATTTAGTCCTATTCTCTGAAAGGCAAAAAGAGTTTAAAAGGATGAACAATTCTTGATGTAAAGCACCTCTCTATTTTCTTTTACTCTGTTGTCCTATTGTATTCGTGTTTAGCAGTCTAAGGCATCCAAAAGCTGAATGATTTTGCTTCAGTTCTTGAATATTTTTTCAAGCTTATCACAGTCAAAGGGCATCTCTCCAAATACTTACTGGGTCTTGCACCAGACCTGTATTTGTTTTTAAGTATCTCCATGTCCTGTCTTCCCAAGGAGTTAAACTAATTGCTACAGCTACCACTTTTTTAAGATCATGCAGGCAAGAGAAATTTACTGGGCAAAGGAGAAAGATTTAATGTGTGGATCAAATTAATTTTGTCATGGAGTAAAGCTGAGTACAAGAAAAAAAAAAATCATACATACCTAACGTTTTGCATGAAAAAAATGCAATCTATTTAAAAGAACTCTGCCAAATGTTCAGCAAATAAATTGATAATAGCAATGTCTTTTTACCTTTGAATTTTAATTTTCACGGTTTACACTGATATTTTCTGTTCAACTCTTAAAAATATTGCACCAGATGTTCTCAAATGCATCTAATTACAGTGTGAGAGTTCATACTGTGGGCGCTATTAGAATCTAATTAAAAGATAACAACACCCTTCAAGCAATTATTCCACCTTCTCCAATTAAGAATCTAGAATCTACGACTATATTGTCATTTTGTTGTTCTAACAGCTCCTCACTCAACCAAAGGCTGCTTCTGCCAGTATTGCAGTTTGCCTGCTTAAACATGCTTCATGTTTATGGGGGACCAGGATGACAATAATATGACAATAACAAAATTCTGCTGAAATTCTGCTCAGTAACTGAGATGGCTGCAACATCCTTTAGTAAAGTCAAACATGTCTCTGTTCTCACCTCAGCTGAGCAGACACATTCTCTTGTGGAATTAGAGCGTAATAATGGGCTGGGGTTTTGAATGATGAGTTCATTGTAACTTACTGACTGAAACTGGTGACTCACAGGAAATAAATTAATGGTAGTGAGGCAGATTCAAATCTCTGTTACACATTGCAAGGATCAAGGTGCTGTATGAGTGTTCCAATTGGCAGGTGTAAAATCCACATTTACAGAAGCATTTTAGTTATTACTAAATGCCATCCTTATTGGAAGCCTTAGTGACAACACCAGTCATGAATGGAGAACATGGACAACACCTAGTGCATTTTGTCCATCTGGAACACAGTCAAGACTTACTAAAGATGTACTTGCACAAAATGCTCAGCCTGTGTTCCTCTTTATTGTGAATAAAGAAAATTAGATTGACTACTGTCTTACACAGCACTTTTGAGGATAAAAAAAAGTCTTGAGAAATAACACAAACACATTGATTTCACTTTTATATTGTTGAATTTGGTTCAATAGAAGTAGGCATGGGATAATAGGCAGGCACCTTCTTCATAAATTTTGGTCATGAATTTATCTACTGTTCTTTATGTGCTTAAGAGAAAGTGCCATTTTCATATAATATTCTGTAATACACACTGGATTTTTTTTTTTTTATTAGAGATCTTCAGTTTCAACATATATTTCATCAGGTTCTTTTTCAAGTTGATTTATTCAAGACTAATATGCAAGCCATTAATTCAACCCTCTCCTGTACCTGTAACTGGTCTTTAATCCAATGCTATGAGGGCAAAAAAGTTTTATTCCATGTCACTTACTCCATCCAAAGAAGGGTGGGAGACTCCAAGCCAAAGAGTACAGCCAGACTCCTACCAGGATTATTAGGGCCTTCTTCTTAGATGTCACTCCAACAGAAGCCAGAGGTTTTGTGATGACAAAATATCTGTCCAAGGCAATCACCATCAAAGTGATCATAGATGTAATGCCAAAGAGAGCTCCACAGAAGGCATACAGCTCACAGCCTTTCAATGAAGATGACAGAAGTAGCAGTGAAATTAATCTGCCCATGCTAATTAATTTCTGGGAGAGTTCAAGTCTGTGTTTCTTATGAACTAATGTCTTCTGGAATTTGTAAAGCAATGAAACTTCAGTTTTACTGCAGTTATAATGCTATTTCAAAGCTGCTGTCTGTCTTGCTAATTACATTATCCATGGAGATAAACTTCAAAGATTTTATTTGCTTCAATTGCTGGAGACAGTGATACTTAACATATTTTCACTCATTGATTTCTGATGTTTCTAGTGGGATCATTTCAGCTGTCAATGTCTTGCCTAAGTCCAACTTTACTGCAACTCCCATTGAAACAGCTGTTTTGCTTAACAATGGGTTTTAGTTATTTTGGTTTCATGGAACAATTCATATCTCAAGGTCAACATAACTGAAGTAAATATGCAGACTATGAATATATTAATGAGCGATTTTTCTGAAGTAAATATTCAGACTATGAATATATTAATGAGTGAATTTAATTGCTCAAACAACATAATGATTAAAGGCAGTGGTTTGGATTGGGTTTTTATTTTAACATGTATGCAAATGAACACTTAATGGAACTAAAAACACACATTTTTGGTCATCAGAGGTCAAAATAGCAACTTTACTCCCCTGACTTCTGGGAAGTAATACTCTCTGTCAATACCTGCTCAAGAGGCAAAGACGAGTCTTCCTCTTACAACAGTTACATAGGAAGAATGAAAGCACCTTCATTCCACATTTTATTACCACACAGGAAGTGTTCAGATAATATTTACTGTTGTGAAAACTCATGTTTTCCAGCCTTTCTTGCCTCCCTTCGCCAAGTGCAAGGCCCAGAGCAGGTTATTTAGAAGATCTTTTAAGCTGGTGTGCTGAGGGGCGTTGCTTCTTTG
The DNA here is from genome assembly GCF_022539395.1 of Myiozetetes cayanensis. NCBI lineage: Eukaryota > Metazoa > Chordata > Aves > Passeriformes > Tyrannidae > Myiozetetes > Myiozetetes cayanensis. The sequence continues at coordinate 28,134,695 of NW_026086605.1, forward strand.
TCATAGGACAAAGTGACTGGGTCCTGAGATGACTGGGGAGGAATGCTGGCAGGGAGACCAGTGCTGTGCCTCACATTGCCAGTGCTGCCTCTGTATCTGTCTCATGTGTAATTCTGCTCTCCTGGTGGGGAATGTATTTATTGCACACAGACAGAAAAGTTCAAAGAAATATTTATGTCAACACTGAAATGATGTTGATAAGTGTTCTCAACACTGCAAGAGTACCTGAGGATAAGGAAATAGATTAACTGCTACTATGGTAAGAACATAAATAGTTATATCTTAGAAAGAATATATACAAACCTTTCTCACCAAAAATCCAGCGTTTGTGGAGGCTGTTGATGAAAAAAACTGGAGACTGTGTAATGGACATCAGGAGGTCACTTATAGCCAGATTGATGATGAGCATGTTGGATGGAGTCCGAAGGCTCCTAGTCCTAAAAAGAGCAGAAAAGATGTTGCTAAACACTCCTGCACTATTAATTGTGCTGTTACTCTTCCCTGTGAGCCTTGGCAGCTTCACAAATATCAATGCTACACAATAAGCTAGAGCTTCTCATTTCCCTCATGTGCGAACACAAGCAAGGCTCAGTTTTACACCCTTATACTCCTGTGCACTTTGAAGGATTGTTCTGATAACCAGCTCAGTGATGGGGATAAATCATATTGTTCTTTAAATGTTCTAACTCAGTGCATGGCATGTCCATGATTAACAGGAAATTAGTCGATGTACAGTATGGATTTCTGGATCTGGGTTGTGTTAAGCAGGAGAAGGGAGTGCATTTTCCACTGCTGATAAGATCAACAGTGACTTCTAAATACAGGGGTTAAGCAAACTCACTATGTACCACATGAAGCATTTTGTTTTACATTAGTTCTTCTCTATGACACTCATCTCACTGGCCTGGACACTGACTTTAAAGAGAGCAATAACCAGCCTTCAGTGCATCCTGCCTGTGTGTATTATTCTTAGTATTATAGTGCAGTGTAACTTTTTAGCTCATTTCTCAGTTTTCAGTCTAAGACACAATTAAAAATGACCTGAATAAATTATGGTTCTTTGCACTAGTCCAGAATCAATCACTAGAACTACTGTCCCCTTTCTGTCACTTTAGGAGGAAGGAGATATTATTGGTAGGTGCTTATGGGCTGTGAGTATTTGTTCCATAGTCTGCAAAATTACTGAAAATATTTCTGTTTCAGGCAGTAATAGAAACAGTAATGGCTGGTTTACTGTTTGTCATTACTTGAGACTGCTTTGTAAGCACCTGAAGTGTTCTCTGAATTTCTGATGTACTTGTTACTTGGCTATCAGCATCCCTTTCTGTTTTCATAACACCTTCAAGTGAAGACAAGCTGTGTCCTCCAGTGGAACTGCAACTGCTGTGACTGGATTTCCCATATGGGACCAGCAAAGAGCTAAGCCAGCACATGTACTTCATCCTCACATATCCGACCTGCATTCCAACCCTTTCCTGTTCTTAAGGCCATTGTCATTCACACTTAAGTGTCGGTATCTACTTGGAATGCACATGCAGAAACCTAACATTTAATGCACCCCATAAATATAGGCTTGAGACCCAGATTACTTTCCTCCAGTGATCCAAGTTAACCCAGCCAAATTATCATGTAACTGCTGTTATTTTGGTTTACTACATTAGTGCCTAACAACCAATCACACAGTAGAAGCTCACTGGCCTGGACATCATGCCAATGCTCTGCCTCAGTGTGACAAAGCAGACACGGGTAGACATGGTAGACACATCATGTTGTCAGAGAACAAATTTCCCTCAGACATAAGAGTTGCAATGTGGCTTTAGTTGAAAGGAAACAAGCCAAGTGTTAGAAAATGTGAAAAAATGGGGCGTGGCCACTAAGGAACAGAGGGGGAAAAGAATCTTGAGTAGTGAGAAGCAGGAAGAAGGAAGCATCACAAATAGAGACTGTGGGATACAGATGTGCAAACCAGCCCATCAGTCCAGTGCAGACACAGTTCAGGCAGCAGAAAAAAAAAATGAATGTTTCTGCTTTGGCTGCTTTTCTACTGCTTGGCGTAGCTGGGTGATTCTTGGGAGTTTTGCTAACCATGTTGCTATGGCTGTGGTTAATGGGAGGAAGTCAGAGGGAAATGGCAGGCTGCCACCTCTTTTCCTACAGCAATGACTCCTGGTGCATTTTACTGTGCCTGCATAGCAGTCTGATAGAATGCTTGCACCGTGTTTGCAGAGCACAAGGTATGGTTAACATTCTTATATTGGAATATTTAAAAAGACATTCAAAAGAAAGATACCTGCAGAAAGCATAGAAGACCAGGGAATTACCCAGGGTTCCTGTGATCCCCACTATAAGAATGACTATTCCAATCGTATAATGGGCATGGTCTGGGACATCCACTGTAGGAAAGGCATCAGGAACATCTTGCACTGTCATCTTCTATGGAGCAAACAAGAGGTCATAGGTATATTGCCAGACGTCAGAATAAGCTGGCATGTGCTTCTCTGGAAGAGGAAACGGTCCAGAATGCAAAAAGACAGCAAGCAAAAAAAGTCAGAATAAGCTAATGGCTTCCAAAGTACATTTACTGTTGATAATCCTCAGGGAATAAATATGCCATCATCAGTGCAAAGGGTGTTTTATATGTTTGCTGTCTATTTTGAATTTTGGTTCAGAAAAGCAACCTTTCCTCCCTCAAAAGAAAGATGAGGATACAGAGGAGAAAAAAAAGAGACAGGAAGAGACCCATTTCATTGCATCTGACATCACGGACTGCAGTATTTAACAAGTAAGCTTTCCATAGTTTTCATTTCAGGAAAGTTTCTGTACCTGTGAAGTGTGATTTCTGTTGTCCTATGACATCACTGGATAGACTCCAACTAAGCAGAAATGATCTATGGAGAAATAGGCGTTCACTCCTTTAGCAGTATGGCTATTCCATTTCTCCCACTGAATAACACTGAATTCAAATCTGCCCTCAAGAGCTGATTACCAAAGGCCTGGCAGTGATAAACAAGAGTCTTTTGGAAACTAAATTAAGGATCAGGAAAACTAAACCACAAACCCTGTATACCTTATGCCTGGTTTCCACACCAGTTCTGGGTTTGCTCTGCACTGAATAAAAGTATTTTGCTGTCTGTGAAGCAGGATGACTTGATAGAAACTGAAAAAGAATAGCTGTCCAAATTATTCCTGTTCTGCTGCCTTTTGACATAAGGTCAGGCGAGGAGACTTAAACACTTGAACACTCACCTCTGTGCAACTGCCAGTGTCCTAAACACCTCTTGGCATCAGCTCCAACCAGCTAATGGAGTCATGAAAAATACCAGGTCACATCCTCACTCATCTGCAACTTCTTCATAGCCAGGCTTTTCTCATCAAGGGTGGCCACTCGCTCTGGAGTGGTGTGCCATGACCACTGCTCGTGGCTTAAGCCTGCAAGCTGCAGCCATGGCGTTCCTCAGCTACTGAGCTTCCAGAGTCACACCAGCGTAGTGAAAAGACCAGGAAATACTTTGACTCTTTTGTAACCTCCCTCCTGTGAATACTGTCAGCTTGGCTGTGGCCTAGGACCCGGGACAAGGGAATTGCCTACACCAAGGTCTGTGCCTGTACCAAACTTCAGTCGTGCTGTGAGGCTGGATATGTTCTCTCCAATCCTAGGTACTGGCAGCAGCTGTCATGTGCAGTCAGTCCTTTCCAGGAGAAGGAAGGTTGCTGCCAGGAAAGGAGGAAAGTGCACAGAGGTTGATATGAAGCTTTGCCTTTTGTGCTACAGTTGTGTGGTAGTTGGCATTCACTGTTAGAGTGCAGCTCATCAGAAATGCCTTTGACAAAACCCCAGCTGCCAAAGGAAATGGGTATTTGTAGACAACAGAGGTGGATATTAGTTCTGAATACATCTGTGAGGTTGGGCTGAGGTTATCAGAGACAGTGTGTATTTAAAACCATTGTGCCAATAACAAGAGGTGAACCCCAGGAGTGTCTGGAATTCTGGAAGAGATTGTCTTTGCTTTGTGTGCTGAAGATCTGCCTGCAGCAATCCTCAACAACTGGAGTGCACTCCCTGGGTTCCTACATTAGCAGCAATGAAATGCTGGACAAATACTCTGATCTTAGAGAGAGAAAACATAGCTCTGGCTGTTACGGTGATTGGAGAAGAATGTTAAGGTTAACTGGATGACAGTATCATGGCATTTACTGCTCAGGTTCCTGCAGCAAAGTGCAAGCTGGTATCACATCATCAATATCAATGGGAACCTTGCCTAGGTGGAAATTGCTGGGCTCAATACACTGCCAGTAAACTAACAGAAATAATCCCATAGAGTCTGAGATGAAACTTTTTTAAGTAAATGAGATCAGGTGTTGCTTTGGTTTTGGGTTGGTTTAATTTCTCTTTAGCCTTGTGGCCAGAAAATTTTTAAACTGCTGTTCTACAGAGGGCTAACTATGATTATTAATGGAATGGAAATTCCTGATGTTTTTTCCCTGTAACAACCCATTTAGTCAGAACTGGATCAATGTAATAGAAATGAAGCAACTAAAGGAACTTGTTTTGGTTAGAAGAAACAGATTAAAATGGCATTAATTTGAATTAAATTTTTGGGGCACTAAGGACAAGAAAAAATTAAAAGACAGATATAAATACACAGAGAAATCACAAGAGAGGCAAAGTTACTTAAGGGAAAGTAGAAGACTGAAATGACATTCACAAGTGAAAAAAGTTCAGAGTCAATAAAAATGTAAAGTGTGGGAAAAATAAAGGAGTAATATTTATACTGGAGCAGTTAAAGGACATAAATTATACTAAATAGAAGGGCAAAAAAAAAGAGGTCTGTTGCAGAATAAATTAGCATTTTAGCATGGACTTCTTTAGGACTTGGATTTTTACCAGAGGGTACAACTCTGGCTGTTCTCTAAGAGGAAAAAATCAATTGTTAAAAAAATTAATTTCACTATTTTTATTGGAAATACAGGTCTGATTTAAGCCAAAGAAGGATACTAGTTAACCAAGAAGGCATTAGATCAGGCTTAAGGAGTACAAATTCATCAATAAATTGCATACATACAGCTTCCTTACTAGAAGACAAAAACATGTGTCTATCTCAAGTTCAGCTCTGTAACTTCTATTGGAATTGAATAGCAAAGAAAGGACGGGAGAAAAAGATTATGCTTGAGAAAATCAGGTCAGCAGGATAATCAAGAAATCAGTTAATTCCCAAAGCTTTTCTCTATTCAGTTTCTCCAGCGCATTAGCCTTGTTTGTTCTGTCTTCTGTTGTCATCCCACAGTACTTGGTTGGAAGGGGAGAATAAAAATCCTGCTGCTGCAATCTATATTGTTGCAATTGTCCTGTGAGAATACTCTGAGTACTGCAGTGATAATACACAGCAGTGTTGCCTTGTTTTTCTGCTCAGCCTTCTTCCTATAAACACCTCACAATGAAGGTGTTGGTACTGACACTGGTGCTGTTCAACATCTTTGTCAGTGACAGGGACAGTGGGATCAGTGCACCCTCAGCAGGTTTGCTGATGACACCAGGCTGGGCAGAGAATGGACTGGGTGCAGCCCTTGGGAGAAGGACTTGGGGGTGTTCAGAGAAACACAGAATGGTTTAGGTTGGAAGGGACCTTAAAGAATATCCAGTTCCAAACTCCCTGCCATGGGCAGGGACACCTTCCACTAGACCAGGTTGCTCAGAGCCCCATCCAGCCTGGCCTTGAACACTTCCAGGGATGGGGCAGCCCACTTTTCTGGGCAACCTGTTCCAGTGCCTCACACCCTCACAGTAAGGAATTTCTTCCTGATATCTAATTTAAACCTTCAGTTTGAAGCCATTTCCCCTTGTCCTATTACTGTGTCCTTGTAAAAATTCCCTCTTGTAGACCCCCTTTAGGTACTGAAAGACTGCTAAGGTCTCCTCAAAGCCTCCTCTTCTGCAGGCTCGACAAACCCAGCTCTCTCAGCCTTTCGCAGGTTTTATACTTTTGTTTGTGTATGAAAACAGGCCTATTGCTAGAGCTGTGTAAGAATTTGGGGTTTTAATCTCTGAAAGACATGTTATTTATTATTTATTTAGACTATCATTTTGCAGACTCAATAAATAATTTCGCTCTGGTTAACCAATTCAGATGAGCATTCCTGACAAAACATTATCCTGCCTTTAGCCATGATTGGGCTTCATAGAGATGCAAAACATGCAGAATGAACAGTGATGTGGGAATTTTATTTTAAGTAGTCTTAGTAATTGGTTTGTACCCTAAAACAGCCTTGGAAAGGATAATCTTAGTGTAGAATATTTTCATTCTCCATATATAGGCGCAATCCATTGCTAAATCCTGTTCTGTCATTTGCCTCAATAGCTGCATTGTCAAGAATTTATGAAGCTGCTCTCTGTTAGGGTGTTTCCTTCCAGCAGGTCTAGGAGTGTCCTTGTGGAAACACTAGAGTGGAGGGAAACAGTTAGGTTTAATGCAGTCTGCCTTCTTAAAATGCTCACTGTTCTCCCTAAAGGAATGTTTGTCTACTACTGACAACAAAACAGCTAAAACAGAACTGTGTTTTCAGTTGTCTTTCAGTAAACTTGACTGAGGCTTGTAAACTTGAGATGCTTTTCAGGAGTTTGGAGAAAAATGAATGTGTTATAGATAAATATGTCTAACTCCTTGCTGTTCTGGCCTTGTCTGTGGAGGCTGCAGCACAATATGGAGCCTCATTATTCTCTATTTATGGCCTGCTGCCACGGCTGCTTACTGTGGGAGGCAGAATTCTTCCTGGAGGGACAATCTGAGGAGCCAGCCTCCTTCTTTGGGAAGAGAGCAGAGCACAGGCCCTCCTGCTAAGGCTTAGTGCAAGCAGAGAAGGGGTAAAAATTAATCAGCCACAGGGCAGATTCGTTAGGGCACATAGGGCAGAACTTGTATTTCACCGTGAAGTTTGTCAAGACAATTCCAAAGCCAGGAACGGAAAGACTACGACAAGGACATTTTTTCAGCTACTTCTGCCTGAACATGGCAGATGGATTGTATGTAATTTGGTGTAAAACAAGACAAGGAAAGAGAAAAGGAAAAGGAAATAGGGACTGCTATGCTGTTGCTTTTTTGAATTCATCTGACTTGAAACTGCAGGCATTGGTTTTGCAGAATTAATGTTTTAATGGAATAGAGCCCAGTTCCAAAACACATGCAAGTTTTGGCAGTCTGACTTTGACTCTGGCAATGTAACAGGTTCCTTTGTTCTTGATTTTTCTACAAATACAGGTAAGGAAGCTGCTTATTTACACAGTATGACTTACACAACCAATGTGTTAGGCCTTTTACATTACAGCAAATTACATAGGTTAGAAAAATTATCAGGTCAGAAATACTATCATTTCCTGGGGTTTCTTGTGTGGTGTTTGTACTGCCTACCCACGAGAGGCCTCAAACAACTGAGAGCACTCATTTTTCTTTGCAGGTCCTTGCTCTGATTTCTGAGCTTGCCTCTGTAGCCACTTGCTCTGTGATGACAGGCAGCACAGACAGGAGTGTAATCCCACCTCAATTACGGTTTCAGCAGGGTGACGCTGACTGCTAAGCCCTCTTTCCAGTAGACAGCAGGGCTTTCCATGGATGACGTTTGTCTTGTTGAGCAATTTGGATAGTAGATTTTGCGTCCTATCTTCCAGATTTAATCTCAGCCACAAGCAGCACATCCTGCTTTCAGTCCTGAAACTCTCTTAAACCAGTTTTATGTGTCAAACTGAAACACAGAAGTTTGGAAATACAGGCACTTGACCTAGGGAGGGGAAACGGACAGCTAATTAAATCTTTCAGCAGAATAAGTAAAAGATCAATTTTTAATTTTCCAATGTAAATCACTCTGTCCCCAGAATCCTTTTCCATTTTGCCATGCCCTCTCCAGTCCCTTTTTTTCTCCCTGCTATGTTCTGGTGTCCTCTTTCATGTGTTGTCCATCTAATTTAGTGTGTAAGCACCTTGGCTCAGGACACTTCTCTGTTCATTTCTTCCGTAATACACTTCACACATCCAGGTTTTATTAAAATTAGATTTTAAAAACTTTGAAAATTAGGTTGGGTCACATTTTTATTCTCTACTTTTAAACAGACTTTTGTATAGACAGCAGGTGAATAAAATTTTGTAGTTCTAATAGCATACTGAGGGACAAAACCAGGCAGAGGACCTCTGAACTCCTTTGGGTCAGGCTTGTGGGGTCGGATGGAGAATATTTTTAGCAAACCCCAAAAATTCCATCCTGAAGTGTCATCACAACAGACTCCCACCTGCACACTTCCAAGGAAGTTTTCTTTCTCTTTAGTATTTAAAAACCGAGAAAGAGCTTTGAAAGAACTTACCTGGGAAAAATTTCTGAAAAACTTTCTTGGGCAACTTCACGTAACAACTCTTTTACTGTTTACCATAATATAAGCACTCTACTGCACTTACAGATTATTACAGAAATGATGGGGATTTCCATCCTGAATAACAACACAAGAGAGCACTGTGTTTGAACTGCTAAACAGCTGTTTAATGTACAAGAATGTTTCAACAGTTTAGAACGTATTCGATGCACTTCGCCATTAGCCATTCCTTTCTGCCTTCTACCCGTGTAACTCTGCTGAAAAACACTGCTTGTGCAGTCCTTTCTGCATTAAATAAATAATTAAAGGAGTAAAAAGAGGATTTAAGAGTTTTCATTATGTTGTGCATTATTGCATTACAGCACTAAATGTGTACATGCTCCTTAAATGTCCATTTACAATCCTATAAATGCCAGCCTTGCCAGAGATCTATATGCTACAGCTTTTAGTGACAGAAAACACTTACTGTTGGGGCTCTAAGAGGCAGATCCATGAGTGTGTAGGCATTGGCTTCCGAGTCATTCCATGCATTGAAGGCCTCCACAATTTTGGTGCTGTTGGCTTCCTCAGAGGGACAAGAGATCCCCCTCTGGATGGGCTGATTATTCAGGTGAACAAAATCTAAGCAAAAACCAAGAAAGAAGAGCTGTCCTCTGAATTTAAGTCAGCCAGTTTACCTTTCTGTGTGTGTGCAAAGCAGGCTGTTAGATTCTTTGGAATAGTGTGAGATCCAGTGCAGAGTTTCTCACTAGAGCTTCAGATTGCTTCAGTCCATCCTCAGCTGAGCAAAGGGCAGCAGCAGCGGCTTCCATTTAAATACAGGAGGGGGCAGAGCCTGCACATGCCCAGTTTGAAGCTGGTTCCATCCTGATTCCAGCTTTCCTTTAATGACAGTATAAGACTGATGCTCACTTAAAAGTGCTGTCATCTCTTTTTTGCCTTTGACAGATTTATGTCTGAATTGTAATGCTGTTTGCACATTATCTGTGTATGAAAACAAAAAAGTTAAAAGGCTGAGTTCACTGTCTCAAATATTAGACCTTACGGTTCACTTTCACTGTATTGGTGAATTAGTTTTTTGTGGTCTGGTTTTAAAGAAGATAAATGTGTACAGTTCTGCTGAAATTGTCAGAACTCAGATACATTCTGATATTCAACAATGTGCTTGTGTGCACTTCTGTCTTGGAGAATTTAGGTCATGGTTGTTTGTTGGTCCACTTCTAAAAATAAACAAAACATAGGGATAAAACCCACTGACATCATCCTTTTCTGCTCTTTAGTTTAAAACAAACAAACAAACAAACAACAACAAAAAAAGCAAACCACCAAAAAAACATCCCACACAAATACCTTAGCAGAAAACAGCAAATATCCACCTGTTTCAAGAGGTGCCTGCTTTCTTTTTCAGTTGTGTTATGTAGGGCACACACGAGTAGGTTTTTATTCACACAAATCTTGCTTTACATTGCATTGTGCAAAGAGACACGAATTGCTGTATTCCCAGTCGAAGGCCTATTACTGTGGTAAAGTGAAGTTTAATTGCAATAGAGAATTAGGCACAGTGTGTGAGAAAGCTCTTCTAGCAGATACTGCTGCCTAAATATCAGAGAGTTTAGGCCTTCCACCCGCCATCAAAATGCCATTAGCTTCACTGCATCTATAAAAATAGATGGTGTGTACTGTTACTGGAAAGCCTTTGTGAGAAGGCTGTGACAGTAATGGTGGGAACTGTATTGCCCCAGCTCTGCTGCAGAGTCCCTTTCCTTGACAGTCATTTAAGGCAGGCAGTGGTAGCCTTGTGTCACCAAGCCACTGAACATTAACCAGAGGAGACACTTCTTAGATGCTACAGCTTCTCAAACTGTGAGATCTTAAAAATTATTGTTAGCAGACCTGTTATGAAAGGCAAAGATATTCCATGGAGTATCTCTGTCCTGTAGTGCTGGTAGACACAACCAAGCCAGATTTAAACCAGCTGTGGCAGAACTGCACCCCGAGGTGGCTGATGGACTGACAAGTTCCAGCTCTGTCAATGTCTGAGATTCTACAGTAATTTTCTAGAGCGTGCTCTTCCCCCCTTCTCTATGTGTGACATCAGACACATGAATATCAGGGCTATGGTGGAGGTGACATTAATGGTACAAATTTCAAAAGACGTTGTTGTGAACTCCAAATCCATCACTCTGCTCCTGCACACACAGTGCTTGCAGGCAGCACACTGTAAGGATGAGGCAGCAAACAACCGTGCTGGACATTTTGAGGGACAGGACCTCTTTGGAAGACAATTTTCCAGTTTACTCCTAAAGAGGCAGGAGGTGTCATTGCAGAAAGCCACAGTGTGAGACTGGCAAAGGCTCGTAGTGTCTTCAACTAAAGCTTATCAAGGGGAATGGAGCAGAAAGGACACTGAAATGATTGACGTGCGGAGAAAGGAGACAATGGGAGATCTCCCATTTGTGTGTACTTTATGTTCAAAGGAGTTGCATACAGTTACATCCTGATCTTGTCAAACCCATAAGACATAAAGTTTGAGGCACACAATCTTCAAGACAAGCATAAACACTGGATCAGATGTGATCTTTGACTCAACATTCTCATTTTCTTTGCTGAGATCCTCTTAGTTTTCTGCTTTATGTCTTAGTTTTGGACAACGTCAACACAGTCTGTTTACCTGCAGCTTGCACATGAAGTTTTCCTTTTCCCTCAGTTGCAGATAACATTTTTCTTACTTCTTGTTTCCTCTCATCTTAGCAAGAAGTCACTGCACTGAAAATATTTCATTTCCAGTTAGCCTGGACGCATCCAATTTTTTGGCATTTTTAGGGGACCCCATAATATGTTTCACAGAGTAATCAAATCATGGAATAAACGTGGTCTTTTAAAAAGTAATTGAGACATTTCAGAAGCTATGTGTCTTCCTGCTTCATCAGATTTGGCGTTGTTGTACAAGCCTTTCCAGATAGATTAATCTGATTAGTTCAGCAGCTCCTGAGATGTATTATGAAACAATATGCAGAAAAGGAGAGAAAGAAAGTATTCCCAGTGAGAAGCACATGCTAGTCCAAAGAGGGCTACTGCTCTGGTATCCTTCCTTCGCCTCAGGACTCTGCTTTTATGAATGCTAAGCAACTCCAAGCTAGGGGAAAGTATTTTGAAAATTGGACCCTAACACTAAGATTCATGTCCAGTGGAAATGTTATCATATGGTGGTAGTTGTCTGATTCATTATTGAAGCCAACTGCTAGAGGCAATTCAGCTGCCCAGTTTTAAATGTGATGCTTCAGCTTCCATGGAAGGAGAAGAGTCATCCTAGAGCTGCACAAGGTGTGAAGTACAAGACATCTCATTCTCTGTCTCTAGGGCTCAAGAAGTCAGACAAAGACATATAGCAAATCAGTCATAAAACTTCTTCCTCTCAGGTTTGCTTTGTTTTATATGTAGCATTAAACCAGAGAGAGCAGTTCCAAGTATTTTATTGAGATGACTGTTTTTCTTTATAGGTAAGGCTACTTCACTTAAGGTTATCAGAATGTTACGCTTGAGGATCTGGAGGAAAATTTGGCCTTTCTCTCTCCCTTGTTTATTCTCTACCAAAAGCGTATCTCTGTTGTATTCCTGGGAAGCCCTATGGAGAAAACATATCAGTTTGTGACCCCAGGTGCTTTCCAAAGTCATCTGCTCATCCTAAAGCTTTCAAATATTTCTGACCTAGAGCCCCTGGTGGTCTAGTGGTAAAGGCGCCGCGCTATCACCGCCGAGACCCGGGTTCGATTCCCGGTCAGGGCCACTCCCGGGCAGGTGGGGCTCGTTAGCCCTTAAAGGCAACCCACCTACGTCCTAAGGACCTCGCTGCCACCGTCCAAGCTCGCTTGGCCCCGGCAGATGAACCTTAGGATTAAAGGGTGGGCTCAGTTCCGCGCACACTGTGTCTCACCTAAAAAAAAATCCAATGCGCAGGCTGGAAGGTGGAAAGACCTTCCCCGGATCTTCGCTCGCGAAGACTGGCCATTATTATTTCTGACCTAGTTTTATGTGTGAAACATAGTGGAAGTTCACCTGGTTTATGGCAAGGTCTGAATTGCCTTCCAGTCACTTCTGGAGAAAAGAATTAATGCCCAGAATTAATATCTCAGAATTCTGTCACACTGAACTATGGTGAGAACAGCCTTCCCAGTTTTAGAGTCCTGACTTGAGCTGGACACCAGGTACCCACCAAACTACTCTATCCCTCCCCTCCATAGCAAGATTGGTTGGGGAGGGGTAGGAAGGAAAAAATAAGATGGAAAAATTTGTGGCTCAAGATAAAGGTAGTTTAATAAAACAAAAGCAAAGGCTATGTGCAGAAGCACAGGAAAATATTTACTCTCTACTTCCCATCAGCAGGTGATGACCAGCCACTTCCCAGGAAGCAGGGCTTCCATAGGCACAGCAGCAATTCCAGAAGACAAACATTGTAATAACAAATGCCCTCCACCTCCTCTTTTGTCTTGGCTTTTATTGCTGAGCAGACGTAGTATGGTATGGAATATACCTTTGGGCAGTTGGATCAGCTGTCCTGGTTATGTCTCCTCCCAAGGTCTTGCTCACCCCCAGCCTACTGGTTAAGAGGGGAGTGCTGGAGGGACAGCCTTGATGCTGCACCAGCACTGCTCAGCTGCAGCCAAAACACCGGTGTGTGAGTAACACCTTTATAGGTACCAGTGCAGCACAGCCCTGGGAGGGCTGCAGCGTGGAAAATTACCTCCATCTCAGCCAGACCCAATGCAACCTCTACTTCTGTTCATAGGTGTTTTATAAATTACAGGCAAAACCAGCAGTAAACCTGGGACCCTTCCAGAAAACTGAGAAAATTATCTAACAGGACTTGTTCCACAATGAGTGAAAAAGAACTCATTGTCCCCTTCTTTGGCAGGGAGCTCTGTGTGAAATTAGATTTTAGCTCACCTGCAGGAACACAGAGTGGACTGAAAGAACAGGTAATCTGCTGCTTAGAAGATAAACAGACTGCTGTTGGGAAATGCCAGGAGAGTTAAAAGACAGAGGGTATGGTCAGCTAGGTATTAACAACCTTGAGACATCTTTACAAAGGCTCACCTGGGTTTCCTTAAATTTTTTGAAAGATCACACAGGTTTCCAAGGCCAGCATGAGGAAAGAGGAATAGACTACTAAGAAATGGGAAAAGTAAAGTCTCACTCTTCTTTGAGTGCAAATACAGGTCCTGGGATTTGAGTTACCACAAGTGAGGAATGCACAAAGCAAAGTTGTTGGATATTTCAAGTAAGTTGAGTGATTTTATTTTTCCCCACTGTGAGGTAGAGAATGATGGTGATAATTCCTGAAAACATCTTGGGGAAGACAACGCTATGCTCAAAATATGCTCTGCTTGCCCTCTAGACATGCTAGGTCTTCCTGTAAGTGATGGGGTAGAGGGAGGAACTATTGATTTTTCACTTGAGAGCCCGACTATTTGCAGTGTCTGCCTTTCAGAAGGCAGTATCACACCACACAATCCGAGTTCCTGGCAGCCTCCCTTCCACAGTCCCTGCTGTACAGTGGGAGCCCTGGCTGTCTGGTGTGGTATTGCTGGTCAGTGGCTGCAACACCTGAGAACACATTTCTCTCAGAAGCATTTTTAGGGATGTACTTTTGTACTGGCACCTGCAAGAAGCTTATCTGCTTAGATACGCAAGTGAAAACTCGTTGCTCGTTTTATACAAAAATTTGGGTTCAGCCATCTGTGTTCTTTTTGTCTTTTAACAGCTAAGATCTGTCAGGTGGGAGCTCTCCCACTTCTTAGCTGTTCCTAGACAGTGTACTGCAATTTTGGCACCCCAAATTACAAAGCAGGGAGAGAGTTGTGCAAGATATATCTTCTTTGGGCCCTATTAATCATAGAAATTAAATTTAGTTCTTCATGCCTGGAGCAACTTGGCAAGGGGACATGGAGGCAAGGAGATCCTTTGTAAATAAAATTGTTAGACTGCGTATGAAGTTCTGAATGGCCTTTCATGGTAGCATACACTTGGGACTACTCAAAAATCAATAGACAAAATAGAAAACAGTAAATCAAATCAACATGGTTTCTGCTCTGCTGTAGAAGTGAATAATTCACCTCACGGGCAGTTCTAGGTTGGTAGGGTAGCCAAGATCCATGGTGAACAGCAAAAGCACAGGCTGCAGGGTGCAGCCAGCAAACATTAACACTGGGCTGTTTAGCCCCACAGCAGGAGAGGGAGAATCCCAGGGCTGGACCAAGTACAGAAGGGCCAAACCAGAAAGGATGGTTTAGAAAAGTCCACGCAAACACGAGGTTTTTTTCTTAGACTTATATATAAAAAAAAAATCTTTTCCACTGAGATGAAGAGATTATATCAGTGGTCTCTCCAACACTATGAATGTACCCCTATAAATGGCATTAGGCTGCCACTCTATGGCAAGGCACAATCCAGCAGATGCTCTGCCTTAGTTTCCCCAGTTCCATTTCCAGCTTTCTCTAGTGGCTCATGGTTTCAAGGTCAGGAAACTCAAAAGGTTAACCCACCTCTGTCCCTCTTGTCCCTCCCCATCACATCTGAAGGCAAAGCAGTTGTACAAAGAGCTCTCCACAACAAGCCGAGCTCGATTTGCAGTGGCTCCAAAAAAAGCCTCTTACCTTAATTTGTGGACTGAGCTTTCAGATTCCTCCTTTCCTGTCTCCTATGGCTTAACCTCTGTGCAAGCCTACCCTTCTCCAGGGGACTCTGGTTAGCCAAAGTCTTTTCAAATAATTTCAGCTGGAAGCTTCCCTCCTTTCAGTTCCCAAATAAGAGCTCTCTCCTTCTCACATAAGTGAACTAAAACTGATTGTGCTGGTGCAGTTTAGTGCCTACTTTAGGCAGAGAAAAATTGTATTTTAAAAATGATTGAAAAGCTGCTGCATCACTGCAGAAAAAAACACTCTCCCCATCTTTCAGGCAATAATTAGATACAAACCCGAAAGAAAACTTCCCTTGTTACTCTCCTCCCCTTGATATAGCAGGTCTCTGTCACAGACAACTGCAGTGGGCTGACATGTGGGGTGAGCACATGGTGGTCTCTAAGCTCCCTTGTCACTTTTGCTGGAAGCAGGCATTGTGAAAGATTTGCTTATGCAGAGATACAGCAGAATTGTGTGTTTTCCAGCTGCGACAGGACTCCAGTAAGAGGAGGATTATTGGTGAAGAGGTGAGAAATAAAACTGCAGACAAATTGTATCCAGCATTTTCCCCCCAGTCAAGTACTGACTGCCATTAGAGGTGGCCACACTGTGGCCAGTGACAGCAGCGCCAGGTTTGGGTCAGTGTGAATAGTTCTTACAGGAAGAACTGTTGGTACCAGCTGGGTTTTGATTGTTTGTTCTTTAATCTGCTTATGTCATAGCTACTTCTGAAATAGAAAAAACCCAGTGACTAGAGCCTCTCATGGAAGGGGCTGCATGAGTGTCTTGATAGATAAGGCAGAAGAAAGTAATGGAAAGGGCGTGGTGAAAAGACTAAGCAATATGAAGCAATTTGTACCCACACACAGCTGTCAAAATGAAAACCCTGACATCTGAGAAATAATAGTTCATGATAACCAGAAGGTAAACAAAGTGAGGCATCATTTGATGCTAAAGAATTACCATCTTTCTCCTTAGATTACAGCACTATGGTCTGCAAATGATCCACAGACAATACATATACTGCCCTGATGGTTATACAATTATTTTTTCTGGCTCATGTCTTGTCTTACAACATTCTTGTGAAAGGAATCCTATTGTTTCTGGAAATACTACCAGTCGTTCTCGTAGGGAAAAAAAAACCAAAACCAACAAGCCATGATTGTCAAGCCACTGGTGGGAGAAAATTCTGTTACTGCACTAATAAGCAGGCAGCTTTATGACTGACTGCAGCTTAAGAATCAGTAACTCACAGCTATTGCAGGTGCCCTGTTTTGCTGTTCTGGACTACACTGTGCCCAGTGCTTTCAGGAATTTGGGCAGGATGAGGAGGATCCAACAGATCGCATGCTAACACTGAATTTTCTAAATATTGTATTTGATTTTTTTCTGAAAACAGTCTGAGAAATGAGTGAAAATGCCAAAGAATATTTTAGCTGAGTCTGTAAGAGATTTCAGTGAACAGTTTCTTTCCTAAGGCAAAGGGCCAGCTGTTGAAGCAGAAGCAAGATTTGATACGGAATACAAGAGTGTTTGAGGTTTGGTCAGGATTTTATAATGACCACTGAGAACAGAGACGTTATGAGGAGTTTGCCCCTGCTGCAACTTGAAATTCTTCACACAAAGACCAGAATCAAACAGACCTAATGCCTAAGCTGGCACAGAATCCAGAGCAGTATAATCAGTGCTTCTCAATGTACAGAAGTGCAAAACCATATGCCCATTTGTTTATAAACTTTTCTGCTAGGGTTATCATCCAGCCTGTTAGCACCTTGGACTCTGATCTCCCAAGTGTTCACATCAGGCCTCTAAATGAACAGATTCTTCTTTGTTTGACTCTGCAGTGTGGCCTTTATTAATACCTTTTCTGATAAATGCCTCCTCTGGATCCTCTCTGAATTCTGTTTCAGTTGCCATGACATCCTTTTTCTCTGACCTTAATTAATGGAATGCACAGGGCAATTATCACAAGGTTGCAGCCAAGGATCCTTGTGCCAGCATGGCTATGTCCAGCTTAGTCTAAGCCCATTTTGTCTCGATCCTATCCCCTCCCAGCCCATTTCTTTCACTGTTTTTGCCCTGCATCCCATTCTCTGATAACCCCCCACCATTCTTTTCTCTTAAATCAGACATATATTGCTGGTTTTCCCTTCCAAAAGCCTGGATGGATTCTCTGTCTCCAGCTCACCTATCATCTTTCAGACAGCTTTGGCTTGCTGGCTCTGTCATCCTGTCAGCCAGTGATGCTCATTTCCATCACCCACTGAACAGTGTCCAACCTGCATGATTTGCTTGTCTCCATGCAGCTCTCCATGCTGCTGGCAGTGGCAACAGGAGACACTGACGACAGGCTGCAGGCACACAGAGCCTGCTGGCCCTATTGGCACCACTGACCTATAGATTGTTTGATCTTACCTGCCCCTTTCCTGCCTCTACACCTGCATTTCTTGTCTCCCTGTACTTTGGTACCAAGCTCTTTGGAGCAGAGACTTCTTATTCTATGCTGGTATAATGCTTTGACTTGCCTGAAGTTTCTAATTATGACATTAAGTGGGCTTCCCTTCTCTGGTAGTGCCAAAGTTTGCTTAAAAAATACACTGTGCTTTATTTTTTGGTGATGAATTGGCAAGTATTTCAGCAGGACCACAATTAAAAGCGAGCGTTTTGTTTTAATAAAAATGGGGACATCTGAAGATTGTTCTCAGTTTAAAAAGCAAAAGAGTAAACCTTCTGAATAAACAAACATCTCCAAAGCAAACCTATATAAAGTGATAAACACTGGCACTGATCCTCAGAAAGTCAGACTAATATTTCTCACTTTAGTCTAATTTTTTAATTCTGCCAACTCCCTACAGAACTCACATTCCTGCTCATGACTTGCAGATGATGTTGCAAATCATAAAAACATAACTGGGTGGTAATTTGGCTGCACAGCAGATAAACACAGACAAACATGTCATCTCTACTTACTGTAAGAATTTTTCACTGAAAGAATGTCCTGAAATTAATACATGTGATTGGGAAATCTGGGAATTGCACTCTTTTTGCTCTTTTGAGATGTCTAAAAATGTGCTTGAAACCCCAAAACACATTAACAACATGCATCCTTGAATATGGACTTCATTTCTGGGCCTGATTCCCCAACACACTTGAGCTATATTGCTCAAGTTTCCTCCTTATACACACTGAAAGTTAAGAATGCCACCAGTAGGGAGTGAGTGTCCTCTCCCCATGTAATGAAAAAGTGGATCTCATGATGAGAAACATCGGATTTAGACAGGTCTTATCTCATTTCCGAGTGAATGATCCCATTATTTCTTTTCCTAGTGAGAAAATCAATGTGCTCTTTTCTAAGCAGAGTATCAGTAATGGGACTTCAGACTGCAGAACACCTTAACAAAAACCAGACATTTAGAGGCACTTTCCCTGATTACAAAATCATTTTCTGTGTGTTTTTCCCCCCTTTTTGCAGTTTCAGTTACAAAATGGAATTTACTAATTATTCTCATCCTCTCTTGTTCCCCTCCCACCAAAAAAAAAAAAAAAAAAATCTATCCAGCCAAAAAGTTAAGCCTTTGCCTTACCACACAAATACTTTTTTAATAAACAAATGCCTTGCTGCTGCCTTTGACACGAGAGGTGAAAACGCTATCTTTTTTCTGTAGATTTTTTTTATATAGTAACTAATTGTTAGGGAGAAGAAGTGAAGAGAAATACAGTCACTTCTGACTTCAGAAATTGAAATGAAGTTCAAAAAATCCTAACCACGCAATCAGTACAATCTATTACTACTATATTCCTGATCATGGACATACTTAAAAGTCTACTAAATCTCTCTGTTTTCAAATTCATTGACTTGTGTCACAGTTACTTTCTTGGATTTCTCTTGGTGTGAGAGAACGGGGCTGTTTATTTTGCAGTTCACAGAGAAATGTCTTTGGACAGCAATCAGAACTAGATACCATCATCAGTCAAGTGCAGTGATCTCAAGGTGCTCCAGTGTCTTGGAGACAGCAAGTCAACAGTGATCATGGGTTGATAAAGAAATACTCCATAAAAAAAAATTAAAAAACTATGTCATGTCAGCAGCCTCAAGTTAGATACCAAAGAAACTCACACCTATTTTCTGAGCATAAGCATTTCACATTTAAGACACAGTATACCTGTTAAGACTCCAATTTGTAGTTGACCAGAATAGGTATTCCATAGAACATACAATAAACTTCCAGATCTAATCCCCCTTCTTAAGCAGTTTTGTACTTTTATGATGGATCCCCTCAGATGTGCAGGTCAGCCAGTACTGGCTCAGCTCTTGCTGCTGGAGGGTGAGGGCTCCCCATTACAAAGCAGGTATAAATCACCCAAGGAAGATTCTGTCACAGAAGGAGTTTCCAAGTGCTGTACAAACACCAAAGCATGTTCCCTCCTGGCAACACTTGTTTCCTGACAGGCTCCAGTTTCTGGACAAGCCTTCCAGAGCTTCTTTTACAGGGGAAAAATAACGAAGGTATTTTTCCCATTCACTCTGCTGATTGGATCACTACAAGATCTCATTCTCCAAGGGAACTTCTGGACAGTTTATTTAACAAGTGACTTGGTGCTGCTGCAACTCCAGTTCAATGCATGTGGAGCAAAAAGAGCAGCATTTCTTTCCTCATGGGGATATTTTGAAAAGGTTAAACAGTCAGGTGTTTGGACACTTAAGTAAGCAAATTAAGAATAAAGAAAAGAAAGAATTTAAGAATAGGAGCGTTAGACACATCAGGGAACAACAAAGGCCAGCTGCTCCATAGGGGCCAGGAAGACAATAATTCACCTGGGGGGCAGAAGCCTCAACAGCCAAGGCACTGTCCCACAGCACACGAGCAAGTTCTCACTCCCAAAGTCTTCTTGCTAAGTAAATTCTTAATGAATTAGCACATTTTCTCAAATACAGAGGCTTACTACCTTGCACTGTTGTTACCCTAAATACCTATTTACCATCTGGATATTTATTCAGGATCTTAAATTTGGAATCTTCTGACATTTTGGAAGTTTAGACAAAGAAATCTCATGAAGGATTTTAAAAATTTCTTTATTATTTTAAATAATCTGTTGCATTAGAGAAAGACAGTATTTAGTAAGTATTTCTAAGAACAGTAGAGTATGAGAATGGCCATTCTGAGTCAGTCCAAAAGTTTTTCTAATTCCACACTGAGTGACTAAAAGCACCATGCCAGGAAAGAGTGCAGGAATATGGTGAGATTTCTCTAAAATACTCTTTAAGCCTCACACAATATGCAGCTCAGCAATTCTGTGCTTCTCAAACCATATTTCAGTGATCTAAATCAAACATTGATGGGGCTTTTGTGGGTTTGTAAAAGGATTCAGGATGTAAGTAAGAATGTAGTTTCAAGTTGTTATCCTAAAAGTCCAGGAGAAGAAAGGCTGCAGTCTGAACCATGAAATTATTTTGGTCCAAGCCAAATTGCTCTTTAGCTTGAGCACAAGCACAGAAACCTGAAAGCTAACACAGCCTCTCTTGGAAAGCTTTGTATAATTTAAAGCACAGTCAAACTACAAAAACCCAGTTTTCAGCTCCGCTTAGCAACTCCCTTCATGATATGCAAGTGCCTTTTTTAAAAGTTGCCAGACTGAACCAGCTGAGACAAGCTCCCTTTCCTTCCTTTCTCCTGGTGATTGGAAGAAAAATTTTTCCACTTAAAACGAATCCTTGCTTCACCTATTTTAATGTAAAATCTTTTTTTTTTTTTAATATCCATAATAGCTGTATTTAAAAAGTTCTGATTTTCAAGGTTTGATCATCAGAACTCTGAGATTCACATTTCACAGAAGTGCCTGCAACTGAAGCACCCAGAATGACCAGCTGAAGATTTAGGAACATGGTTTTTGTATAAGAATTAGGCTGAAGAACTGAGAGGCTGAGTAGAACTAGAAATGTAACACAGTAATGCAACATTAACAGTCTCTGTGCTGAGCATAGTTTCTAATCACTGCTGTTTCTCAGGCTTTTCCTGTATTTTATGGTGCTTCTGAATTTCTTACCTTTGCTTATTAGACATTACTGCAGTAAAAGGCTCTTCACAATTCACTAAGCAGAGAAAAATAATGAAGGGGAGACTTTAAAGAGTAACTCGTTTTCATTCTCCAACCATTCCATTAGGGCCAGGTTCCTAATATTTGGTAGCCAGTAGAGTTATGAAATATATATATTCCCAAAGAGAAAGATGCTTGGCAAGTTTGGCTTAATGATCAATATTGAAGGGTTGTATTAGAGATCATTCTGTGAGAAACATTCACTCACAAGAAGATAAGTAGTTTAGTCCTTTAATGGTCATCTGTGCATTTTGAAGCACTGGTTCTGGAACTTCACCTACATATTTATTGTGAGGTCACTCAATGCACTTTTCTGGAAGTACATACATAGGAGTCAAAGATGCCAATGGTCTTTTGGGCAGGGTAATTACTGGCAAATTTACTAATTATTGGCAATTCGTTTCTTTATAACTAGACGTGTATAAGGCAGAAGACTGACACTGTTTAAATTCAGGGTACAACTTTACACTGACTGATTTATTTACGAAAAGACAGGAACAACTCCTTTATTTAAACTAATTTAAATCTTTTCCCTTCACAGGAAAAGTTTTGAGCCACCTTTGCACACCTGAGGAACTTTCTGCTCCATTTCATACAAAGTGCTTCACTCTGTCTCCTTGCAGAAAAATAAAGGCTATTAGGTGACAGGTCTGACAGAAAACCACCACCCAGACACATGAAACCAGGTACATTTAAAACTTCTATTGTATAACTCTTTTTTTTACAACCACTTACACTAACTTTGATATCAAAGTCTCAAGTCTTACTTTACCTGGGCACGTAGTCTTTGTACTTCTGTTCCACAGCTGATGGAGGTGGCACATTCTCAAAAATAAGAATTAACTTGAGTGACTTAATCTTACAGACAGCTGATAGCCCGGTATTAAGTAAGATTTCCCAAAAATACCATTTAAGTACTTCAAAAAACCTGACTTTGAAATATGGTGTAGATTATCAGTGCTGACAGCCTCATATGAAGTCTAATTATTATATGTGTGCAATGGAAATAGTGAGAGACTTAGAAGTGCAGGTGATGAGCTATATACTATATTAAAGAGCAAAATGTCCGTGGTCTACAGGGACATAAGCTATCAGACAGCTATGGAATAGCTTGCAGAACACAACCAAAGATATATAACCTGTACTGAACAGAGGTGCTGACAACTAAAGTTTAGGTATGCAACATATAAAGTAATTCAAAAGTGCAGAATAGATGGCAGCTTGAAGAACACATACAATGTAATAAGTTACTAGTTAAAACATAAAAGTAGCAGACATTAGTAATCTTTGAATTCAAGAGATTGAAGAGCTGGACCTGGTTTAATGGGGCTTGGTCACAAACCCAAAGTGCACTGCACTGCTTTGCATGAAACATGAGAAATCCAGTATTGAGTAATCCCACATACCTGGGCACTACAAATAATCTGGAACCTGGAAGTGGTGGGATGAGGAGCTGCTTCAATGACTGAAGAGCCCCCCCAGTTCCAAGAGCAGCCTGTGATCCCTGGGGAGCAGGAGCAGCCAGGACAGAGCAGCTTGTGACCAGCGGCAGAGATGGGCTCTGGAAGGAGCACTGAGCATGAAACACCATCCTGTTCACTTGGGAAAAACACTGCTGCACATGCATGAGTTGTCCATTTCTGTGCCAGATTATACTTTCCAAAGCTCAATGCAAATTCCTTGCACAGAAGGTGAGTGGAAAGCACAGAACATTTAACCAAGTGTTAGAGAAACATAGTAAAGGACAGTACTGTGGCCCAGGGAACAGACAAGAGCAGAGGAAGAGAACAAGCAAAGACCTGACTAAAGCAAGCAGTAACACACCACTTATCTAACAGAGGTGTCAATCCTTTACTCTCTAGGAACAGAAATAAATCTACTGACAGCATTAATCAGTAATGCTTGAAATCAATAATACATAGCAGACTAATGGAACTGAAAAGTCATTAGTGGTGTGGGAAGCTTACTTACTAAAAGCAATCTGCATGAACATTAGTGCTAGTCAGAGAATCTTGCCTGTGCAAAACCCAGTATTATATCTTCAAGTGATATAGAAAGCATAAATTCTGATTTTTTGCATGAAAAGAACTGTCAAAATAAGTCTTTTGACAGGTCCCTTTCAGTATTTTTTTTTCATGAAGCTTCTAACCTAAAAATACCTTTATTTCAAAAAGGTTGTGAAAGAATGCAGATATTCAGGGTTTTTTCAGGATTACATCAGTAAAAAATATCTAGTTGAACTGCCTTTTGCTAAGGGACAACTTATATTTTCTATATAGATACAGAAACTTTTTAGTAAAGCACTAACTAGCACCAGAAGTTTAAGTGGGAAATAATAAAATACAGTGACTGTGCCATCATGCTACATTTCCCTTTAGCTGTATAAAAAGACAAATACTTTTATATATTATATCTAGACAATAAAAGGCAGTTCCATTACAGGACTGTTTTGCTGCAGATTTTTTTCTTATTCTTTAGACAGAAGGAAAAAACCTGCAAGAGCTGTGACAAGACTAGTAAATCAAATCAAATGTATCTCTTACAAGGAATATCTATTGACACAAAAAAATGCCGATCTTACTAATGGTTCTGGCATAACATTTATGTGAGAGGATTACAAATTTGTAAAGCAAGTCTGTCACAGCAATCATGTCTTCAAAGAAGGGACTCCTCTGGAAGAGCAGCTGTTCTCAGAGAAGAATGGCCTTTGAATGTCCAAAGCAGATGAAAAAGGGCTCTTCCAGGCCTTGCTCACCAAAGGACACATGAATAGCATACAAGCAGAATGGGAAGAGGTATCTTTCTCATTCCCACCACCCACAAAAGAGTAAAATTTAAGATAATTTTCTGGAAAAAGTAAATTATGTCTCAAATATTTTTAAAAGCAACATTTTAAAAGCAGACGTTTGAGACTTCCAAAAGTTGACACAAGTGCTGATGAGATTGCTTCTCTTTGTCATTCTAAATATGTATTAACTTCAGGCCCCACTAGCAGTTTCCTTTCTTTTGTTTTATCCCTTTGGTTCCTTTTGTGCCTAGAAGTTGTCATTTCCTTAAAAGGCAACTAAGAAAACTAAACTAACTGGAAATAGCAAGTTAGGTTAAATTCTTTGCTAATGCAAATTCTATTAATAAAACTGATGTCAAAAACTGGGCAAGTTTCCAGATAAAGATAAAAAGATATAAAATAAGCTTGCAGGAGGTCTGTAAGAGCCAGTGTGATAACAACATAACTGGGATCACTTAACCTCTATCAAAACTAATAAGGATATAAAGCTTATGGTAACTGAAACTAAAGCATATGCTAAGTAGTATTGATTTTAATGGTGTTTATGTATGTGGCAGATTAAGGCAAGGTTAGTTTTAACAGTCCCTTTGTTGGCTAGGAAAGTAAATATTGATGTGCTCATTTCACTGATGAACACAGATCCTTATTAAATAAGTGAATAATTAACAGCACTTAATCTCTCGAGGTCTGACTGTAGGCTACTGGGTCGGACTGAAGCATGTGCCGGTAAAAAACTCAGGTGAGTTGTCAGTCCCAAGAGCTCCCTCCAGCCACCCCTGGACACACGTGGCAAATCCCATAATGGCAGGCACTGGTGGGGGTTGTGTTCTCTCAGGAGTTTTTATACAGAGAAGCATAACTTCACATGGCATGTACACAGCACTCCACTAGTGCAGAAGATGTCATCCTAGGGGTGGAGTCCTGCTGGAAAGAAACTGTGGGTGAAACTGGAAGACATTAACAGTGAGATGGCCTCCTAATATCACACTATTTAAATACTGTTCTTTGAAAGCTGAAGAGTTCAAGCAGTAGTTCAGTCACCCATCTTAAGCTGTTCTTGTTGCATTATAAATATTGCCTTAGTGATGAAGTGATTTCTTTTGTCACCTTTTCCACCTTACTCAGTTCTCTCTCACCCCAATCGAACTTACTTTCCCTTTCCTCTCACCCTTCATTTCTTTCTATTTTCCCAAGTTGTATTTCTCATTCCTTTCTCTAACTCATCCTTTCTTCATTTCAATTTCCTTCAGTCTCTGATGAAGAACAAATAGTTTTGTAGAAAAATGGAAAAGCAAAAAATAAGTTATTTTTCTTAACAGGGAAGTGGTGGACCATACCTATAGCAAACTAATCTGAGAGTCTAACAGTTATTGCTTGGAATAATTCAGAATTTCACATCTGCCAGTCCCACTCTAATTTTGTGTTCAAGAGCAAGCTAACAAATACACAAAGCTTTAAAAAGCTTTCACAGCAGTATTTGGTGCAGACTTAATGCCTTTTTTTTAGGTAATGAAGGAAGCCTCCATTGCAAAGGATGACATTACTTAATGAGAAGAGTGAAAACAAGGTCTTCCCCACAGAGCAAAGGCACATTACTGCATGTTGCTGCATATAATGCACTAGTTGAATTAATATCATTTGGAATAGCCTGTGCTTACTCTGGAAAATAATCAACAGTTTAAAAAGGTTCTACACCCAGCACTATAAAAATATTATTGTATAGAAGCTATTTCATAGATACAGCTGTTTTGATAAATAGATCTTGACCTGGTTATCTGTAAATTAGTTCAAAACCAGCATCACTCTGGTTTTAGAAGCTAGATAAGGAGAACAAAGGTATTTTCTTTAAACATATAGCATTAAGAGGAGCTTTGTGAACTACTTAGTTAACTAGTATAGAACCTGTTTGACAATCTAATACCGTCTATTGAACACTAAACAATGAAACTAGGTTTTGTTCCTTCATTTGATTACAGAGTTCCAGCAGTCACAGCAAGATTAACTACCTTCTGAGAAAAGACACAGGGCTCAGCCAGAGGCAGCTGTTGAAGTTTCAAATCTGTTTCACAAACAAATAACCCTTTCCAAGTAATCACTACCTTATACAGAAGGGAAGGAGGAACAGTTTGTTCTGCATGACGATGCAAATTTTGATTTCTTTGAATACAGTTTTATTTGAATAGCTATTCATTTTTTATTTTGAAAGCATTGACAGGGCACAATACCTTTACTTACAACTTATTTCATCACAGGACAGAACTACAGTGCCTTCTCTCCATCTCTTTCTCAGCAGGATATCCTGTGTATATTTGTTGTATTATAGGAAACATCTTTTTTAAGTGAACCACCAGTGAGGAACTCTTGCTCAGTAAGGAAGTTTCTCAGCTGGGAGTTGCACCAAGGTTCATGGCACCTTTATGGACAGTCTGGTTCATCAGAGAACGCCTGAGAACCACTGCTATAACCCACAGTAAGCATCAACAATTGTTTCTATTCCTGCTCGTAGTATACTACTGTATTGTCCAATTTAATCTGTAAATTGTAATTGGCAAAGAGAGCAGCAGTTAGTCTGTTTGTCAAGGATCCTGGGGCACTATCACAAGACAAGAGCTATATGAGAGAAACCAATATGTGAATAATCAAGTTTGAGCCTGAATAGCCTTTCCTAAGCAGGGCTTCATTGCAAGGGCTCAGTTTATCTTAAACAGTAGAAGTAATTCTCAGCTGCATTTTCCAGAAGCAATTTCTAGATGTAATAAATCAGCACAGGATTACATACATCAGTGCTTCCTACTCCATATTTGTGGCTTAAGATTCCAAACTGAGAAAAATTGCATGTACTTAGTGAGCCATCTTACCTTCATCTGAACCCTGAAGTTCAGGATGGTTGACTAACTCAGGCAGAGCTTAGTTCTTCCAGTCTTGGGAAGTTTAAGGATCACAGGGGATGCTGAGAATTTTACTTTCATACATATCAGGAAGGATTAAATTGTTTATTTACTTATCACTTAATAGCAAATACCCTGGGGCTTTAAGCTATTACAGAATTAATATTTTATCTGTAGATAAAGGATTAACAGCAATTTGAGTTTCATATAAGCATCACTGCAGTTTATACAACAGTGATTTCTAACGTGAATGAAAGCTTCACGGATATAAATAGAGGAACGCTTCGCTAATGTATTATTAACAGAATTGAATAGGAGGCTTGAAATGAAAATTGAGTTAGTATTTCTAACAAAGCTGAGTGCAGTAGTCTGAATTAGTCTTCAAAGGTCCCTGGGAGCAAGGATCCCAGAATCAAGCTCTTTTCACATAGAATATTTTCACACATGGATCAACAGTAGAAGTATTATTGAATTAAGCCATTCATGAAAGTCTTATCAAATTAGCACCACTCATTAACGTATGGAAGAAGAAGCATTTAAACTATGATTTTCAGCAAGTAAAAGTGGTGTAAAAAGCTCTGTATCAGAAAACACCAAGGGCCAGCAGCTCCCCAAGGGATTGGAAAGCAGACACAGCAGTACAACCACCAGAACAGGGAGCTCCACCAGCCAGGCCCAGCCCCACTGTACCTGAGAAGGAAACTGCCAGGTTGAGGGAGAGCAGCTGGGAGTCCAGACCTTTATTTATGCTCCTGGAGACAGTGAGGGAGAGCCCACGTGAAGCTGAAAAGGCATATTAGAATATGACTTATTGAGGATAATAAGGGCAAGACACCTCAGGGAGCAGGTCTAAAGTCGAGCTTAGAAGCCAGAACCAACACCAAAAAGACACAAACACAGCAGGGTTGGAACTGCAGACCAGCAACATGGTTACAGATAAGAAGGAGGGCAGCATCCAGGGCTGAGTTAAGTAGAGCTCCTGGCAGCAAGGGTGGGTGGAGGCAACAGGTGAGGCTGCTCAGGCGAATTAAGGCCTGTTAGTTTGCTCAATGCTCTGACAGTTTTAAAGCAATCTTGCTTCCCCTGAGAGTAGCTGGTTTGCTAATATTTATATAGCTGTTCTTTTACCATTTCTTGCCAGGCTTGCCAAGGTAAAAAGTTAAAAAGAAAGCATCTATTGCAAGATTACAACTTGATCACACAAGCTTAAATTACATCCCCAAGTATTTCTCTTGTTGCATTTACATTCACTATGGTTTCTCTTCACGTTCCTGAGGCAAATGATACTTGAGTGATTTTCAGCTTTTCTGTTACTCTCTGTAGCTTGGTCTTTAACAAGCTGTCAGATCAAATAGACATGAGACTGTTCATGCTTCCCCTTCGTTTTATCAACAGAGCAAAGGAGTATTCTGAATCAGGGAGAGAACAGAGGGCATGTCAACACCACACAATGAGCACCATGCAGAGATGCTAGTTTGGATTGTGGAAGCAGAATGGAGAACCCAGTACAACACTTCTTCCCAGCTGGTTACCCCTGCTGAGCAGTGCTTTTCACTAATGTTAACGATTCTAACTGCAGTGCTGTACTAACTTTATTCCGTGACTTCTTTTACTACTTCTAGCCTCTCTGCACAGCAAAATAGCATATGGTATAGGCACACTAAAAATAAAATAAAGTAAAATAAAATAAAATAAAATAAAATAGAAAATAGATGGGGATAATAGCCAAGAATCTGCACCACCTTGTGCTCTTGGATGTCTCAGTGTTGGATACACAAAGATCCCTGGCATGGGGAAGGTGTATATGTAGCATGTTCTTCAAGGCACTTTATTTAAAACAGCAGTTGGAGGAAAAGAGAACTGGCCACATTGATTCGAGGCACATACTGTGGGGGTCCTGCCTTTTTTCCGGACAGGAAACCAAATTCATGCCAGTGAGCACAGGCAGAGAAAATGTTTTGAGCTGTCACAAGGCTGTGAGGAATGTGATCACAAGCTGTGTAGGCACAAGTCATGAGCAGATGTGCCAATAATCACTTGAAAATTAAATTGTGGTAGCAATGGGGCTGGTGTAGTCCTGTGATGAGACAGTACAATTAGTCAAAAATATCCTTGATATGTGCAAATACAGTGTTTGTGTAGCTGTGAATTCGCTAAAGAATTGTGTTGCATTTTTTTTCCTGCTTGATAAATGAATTAAATGTGTCAGGCCTGAGTGATGAGGCCTTAATGACTCTAACTGACCTCATGTGAGACCCCCCCACACACACACACTGCCTATGGGCCCGGGAGTGCTACTTAAATCAGGTCTGAGCCTTCAGTGTCTCAGCTGTACTGTAGGAATGCTGATCTTTAGCTCAGTGATAATCTCATCTGGATATTGATTTTAGTCCTGACATGCAGGTTGCCTTTCTAGCTTCACCTCTGGTTTGTCTTGTCTTATCTTTGTGGGGTCTGTTAACTGCTTAATAAGCAATGTCTGACCCTGGTGGTTCTTACTGTACCAGACCTGATCTGTAGATCAGTTTTCTGGTTTGACCTTGGACCTGCACTGCAATCACAACTTGCTGGGTATCCCATCCAGCCTGGCTGCTCTCTCTGGATCTGTCTGGTTTAGGTGCTGTGGGCACTGCCAGCTCTGTTACTGTGCCTGGCTCCTTGTCTATTAGGGAACAGCTGATCCTTTCTGCACCTTGACAAAATGAAGCTCAGGATCTATAGAACTGGCCTATGTGGTTTTCAGGTATCTTCAGTGCCTGCATTTCCATGTAATGTAAACTCTTTCCCTCATGCTACTGCTAGCAATGCTTTACAGCTTGCAGAAATCTCTCTGCTTGTCCTCCTCAACTGCCCTTCAGGCTCTTCCTACAGTTTGTCATTTATGTAATGTATTATCATATTGCTTCTTAAAGGTATGGTTCTTCCTTCCTGTGCAATGAACCAGGTCAGGGAACTGACAATGAAGTGCAGCGAAAGTGGGTACAGAAAGCTGATGGAGGCTGAGCAGGAGTGATGATACAGCCCTTTTCTGGCTTCTTTACATATGCCTATTAAATTTTTTGAAGTTTTCTTCCTAGCCCTTCAGGAGTCAGAGTGGCTTTGGTTGCTTTTACTGCTTCAGAAAGCAATTACAGGACAATTGTTTTAGTGAGGATTTCTACTTTATTTGGTGTTTGATGTAGCCCTGCTGCCAAAGCCCAGGAGTGTAATAATGACAGGAGAATCCATATAGTGCTGGATTACTGCAGGAGCATTTTAACTCTGTCTTATCTTAAAAATGTGAGAAGGTAAAGGTTTGTTACGGTGCACCACGGGCCAAACTACAACTCAAATGTGACCACCTCTGGTCAAGTTCTACCACGTTTTATGAGGGAGGCCTGCCATGCCAGATGCTGTTCTTGTAAAGCAGGCTACTGAGGAAAGGGAAGTAATAACATTCCCTTTTCCCCAGTGCCACATTTCTCACCACAGAATGAGCTCTTTTCAGTGGGAAGCTATAAAAGACTGCAAGGGTCAGCAGGTTTGCATTCTAAAAGTGTCAAAAAAGGGGAGTTCCTCCTGTCCAAAACCACACAGAAGACAGACAAAAAAGGCAGGAAGGCAGAAGTGGTATCTTTGGCTTGTAGCTCACGTAGAGTTACATGGAGCTGTTCAGAAAGTCTATAGCAGAAACAAAGGCTGCCTGAGTCCCAGCTTCATCTGGAAGGCCTCTCTGACTTTTCTTGCACAAGACATTATTCTAGAAAGAAAGAAATAAATTCTGCCTCATGGCCACTACTAAAGAGGAAGTCAGTAGTAAATTCTGTGTTCGTGGGTGAATTGGCTGAGGGATGACAAAGCTGAAGGCAAGCTTAAGGGGTGCTGGTTGTAACTGCCTGGTGGCCTGGGAGTGGTCTGGTGGTGCAGCAGGTACAGCCTCATCAGATGGAGACTATGGCAGCAGAAGCTGCCTCAGCAGTGTAATTATGCAAAACACACCAGATGTTTATGGCATGTGGGAACTATTTATTAACATTCAGAGATATTATGATGATCATCATAGGTGTTGTTACAGAAAATATTTAAGGTCAGCTCTGTCTGACTCTACCAGATGCTCTAGAAAAGACAAGGAAGGAAAATTTTATTTTCTTCTTGAGACAGAAGAATCTGTTTTCAGTGTAGGACTTTTGTATCAAGTATGTTGCTTTTGCATCAGTATAGAGGAGGACCCTGCCCTTAGGCAGGAAAATTACTTTCTTTCCCCCCCACCCCTCACTCCTGCAGTTTTCACAGCCTTAACGTTCTTCCACCTTCCTCTTAAAGGTTGTCTGCAGTTTGTTGCTAAATCACTTTTGCCCCACAAGACACTGATAATTTTTAACAATGTTCTATATGCTGCTCATATGATAAGTAATCTGTCACGGAGCCATGGTCATAGGAATTAATGTTCAACCTAAATCACCAGCTTTCCTAGCGTGTCAGGCTAGTGTAGCTCCAAGGATCCTGCTTTGCACTTAGCTTTCCTGCTATTCTCTTGCTTCCTTAGAGACTGTCTTCAACTCTTTAAAGGCAAGAGCGCCGGGGACGCCAGTGACCCTGGGTGTTTCCCTTAGGGAGGCAGCGCCACAATGATCTGTGAATGATCTGTTTACCTGCTCGCAGAAAGATTTAAAGCCTTCTGCTTTGTGGGAACCGCTTCTGTGGTGCCTTCTGCAACACCCCACAGCCCGTGGCTGAGCAGACCCTGCCTTCTCTGCTCACGCGTTCTGTGTGATTCGATGTGTGTAGCTTTGCTGGAACAGCATCAGAAGGCACACTCCTGCACTGACAGACAAAAAGATCGTACATGCGAGAGGTGCAACTTCTTTCTCCTATAGGACTTTAGGTTACAGATTGCAATGTTTAGTTTTTTCCAAGGATGGGAAAATATTTTCCAAGAATATAAAAGATAAACAATACAATACCTGTGAAGGAATGACAAGTTAGCTATTAATTTTGGGTAGGAGCTCTTACTTAAAGTGTGTAGGAAAACTGAAGCTAAAAGCAAGTCTTTTGTTTGTTTGTTTGTTTTTATAGCTGTTTTAATTAAATTAACATTTCTTTTTTTGTGTGTGTAGAAAAACCTTTAGATTCATGTCTATCTTAAATGCTCCTTAATGACTGATGCGCTGTAAGCTATCAAGTAAATATTAAATATACATAGGCTTTTATATAAGGACAGACACTTTCAAACAGTGGAAGTGGTAATACTCTGGCACATCAAGGCCTGTTTACAGTGTAACTCCTAGGTACACTTGTACAACAAGCAGAGCCGTTCAAACCTACTCAACAGAAGTAATTCACACTGATATTTGGAGCTGTTATGGTTTTATGGCAAGACCTACATGGACACTTTCCAAGCCACAAATTATATAACAGAAAAGGTTGGGAGCAAACAATGGATTTCGATATTTGAAGTTAGCATGACACAGTGCACTGTTAATAAGTAATTGACTGTAAATGCAGTTTTGTAGATGGGGATTGACTGTGCTCTCTTTTGCAACATAATTACTTGACTTAACTCTTTCCCTGAAAGAGAAATCAAATGTTTGTGGGAGTCTTTTGGAGGTGAAAAAACACCCTTTTTAAATTAACATAGAAATGTATTGTTATAAAATGTATACTTTTTTTAAAGTATAAAGTAATGTTTGAGTAAGTCACAGTTATCTGGTGATGAATGCCTTCCCTGAAGACTGTTGGCTGTTGGGAAGGTGTGAGCTTGATTTGAGCTACTGGCTTGTATGAAGCAAAGCAATGTGGTGTGTGGCGGTGTGCATTGGGCTAGTCTTTTGCTGCTGGGGATTTGCCTGTGAGGAGGAAACAAAGCTCTCAGTCTAGTTTAGTTAGTCACTTGTTTGTGCTTGCTTCCCTTTAAAGGAACTAAACTCCAGTGCTTTAGACAAACCTAAACTGTTTCTGCTGATTTAGCCAAAGAGCCAAGTGGTATCTGGCTGGATGAAAGCTAAGCACAGTGATGGAGACATAGCATAGTTGCATTGCTGTGCCATCCATTCTCCTCTTAAACATGTCAGAGGAGCCATTGTAGCACATACAGGAGATTTAGGAAAGGAAGAGAAGGAACATGGTAAGGAAAGATGGATATGGATGTGAAATGCCAGAGGAATAGTGAGCAGATGAAACAGATGAACAAGGAATGATGATGGGAATGACCGCATGCTTTATTTTTGTGAAAGAGTAATGCAGAAGTGTCTGGTTTGCTTGTTTTCATTCCCTTGTCTCCGTGATGGTCACAGCTATCATGGTGCAGAAGGACTGACACTGTGCAAGATGCTCTATGACCTGTCTTCTAGAGCTGCTCCTCAGTGAAGATAAGTATGCTTGGCTGATCTGGGAGCCTGTAGACTGTGTCTGTAGTTGCTGTATTTGATAACTGATGTTTTTGAACCTGTGCAACTGCAGATGGACTTTGTCATGCAGTCTAGGAGTGTCTGTGCCAGCTGTTACTCCAAAGCCTCAAGTGGGACTACCTGATATCCCCGAGTGGCAATCCCACCCCAGGCCAAGCCTGCCAGAGTCCCAGTTTACTAGGTGCAGATTACATCTTTTGTAGCAAGTGACTGGCTATTAGACAGCCAGATCTGACATAAGGAACAATAGATCCCTTGTTGTTAAAGAACAGTTTTGAAAAGACAAACCATTGCACGTTAAAAGGTGAGTGTAGGTGGATAATCATCACGTGTTGCTCTGAACTTGCTGCCTTCACCAGTTTTTCTATCTCTGGTAGTCTTTTTGCACTGCTTGAGAGCTGCAAGTTAACCGGATGTCAGGTTGTATTGTTGTGTGGTGTGTTGGCAAACTCTGCAGTGGAGTGGGACCAACAGTGCCAATACAGCCGCTCCCAGTGAAGTTCTATTTACATTCCCTGTAAAGTGCTACTGCAGCCTCTGCAGGATTCAATTTCCTTTCTATTTTTATATCATTTTCCAAGTCTGTAGTTAATATTGACTGACAGGGCCAGCTGAGAATCTTGGGATTTCCTATTACAGATAATTAAGGAAAATACTAATTCATGCACAGGCAGATGCCTTGTTGTAAATTGCACTGCATGAATATCATTGCCTTCACTGCTAATTCTGTTTCCTACTGATTACTGAGTCTGACTTCTCATACAAGGTGCCAGAGGCATGCAGCAGGTTTCCAGCCAGTAGATGTGTAAAGAAAGCTGTAGAGAAGCTTGATCTCACTTTTTTTCTGAAGTGTAGCTTTTATGGGCCAGTTGTCCTAAATTGTTCCGTACCTAGAGTATATGAGAGCATGCATTTTATGCTCTCTTAATGGAACTTGAAGAAGAACCTGGGAGAGGGGATTGCATTCATCAAAGACTTTTCCAGTTCACCTTAATTATTACCAAATTGGTATTGGGTTTTACATTGGGCTAGATTTGGGCTTTCTGTTTAGTTTCAAAGAGAGATTGCTGACAGGCAGTAGTAAGAGTGGGCTGCTCTGCAAGGTGGGCAAGCCAGGAGCTGGGGATGACAGCAAGGCAAGTGTAGGAAGTGGCTAATCCACAGAAGACTTCTGGGAAGGTCCAGTGGCAGGTCACAGTCCCCACTAGACAAGACCACAGCAATGAGGTGTGTCCAAGGTCTAATGGAAAAGCTGACCTGGCCATTAGCACAGGGCACTCAGAGGTGGGGGTGGCAGATTGCAGAGCCTTTTGGTGCTCTACTGCATCAGTTGTAAACTACTACACACTTGCCCTGTTCTTGAGCTGTTTCCTAGGCAGGAGGCAGGATATTGCACTAAAAGGTTCTACAGTCTAATGTGGTGCAGCCATTGTTATGGTAACGTGTAAAACCTTTCTGGACATAGAAGATCAGGACTTCAAAATTCAACTGAATTAACTACCTCAGGTTCAGCAGGTTTGAAGTGTAATACTTCTGTAAAATAGTGTTTCCTTATTAGTTTTCAGCATAAACTTATAACCAAGTAAGATCTGATAGTTTAATCCCTGTTCTCTAGCAAGGAATGTGCTGAAGTCTCCTGACTCATAACTTACCAACAAGCAGACCGGTAAATGTTGATTGTGAATGTCTAAGTACAATGAAACGTAAGTAGAGAGGAAGGAGATCTGTGCTTTCCTTGTACCTTCTCAAGTGTCTCCTGTGGAGGGATATGAGAGCAGGTTTGCTGGAGTCACACCAGTTTGCTCTCATCTGCTCACACTGGGTGCCAGCAGCAGGGACACTGTGGCAGTTCTGGCCTTCACAGTCCTCTGCCTGAGGGAGAGCTGGTTTGAGTGTGCACAGTCAGGCCACAGACATCCTGCCTGCAGTACAGGCAGAGCTGCTGCTTTGGGAGGGAAGGGGGAGGACTTCCCAGTTGTAGCAGATCAGACTTCATCTGGAATCAGGGAAACAGATAAGTATGGCCTGAAGCAGATAGGTTACACTTCAAACCTGCTTAACCAGAGGCAGTCCATCCAGTTGATTTTTGAAGTCCTGTTCTTTTTTATGTCCAAGTTACCAATCTGAGGGCTCTTTGGATCGATCAGTGCTACTAGCAGGCATACTTCACACTAACTTCCTTGTGCTGTAGAGAAAAATACAGATTAGATTTCTGGAGTTTAGCATGAAAGATGGGAAACCAGTACAAATAAACAGGACATAAGTGTAATATGACATGAATGTACTCAGCTGAGGTTGCTGAGTGCCCTCTAAACCAGGGAGATGACGAAGCTCGGTAAGTGGATTTTGACAGACTCGATTGCAACAGCTTGTGCTTTTCTAGCTCTCTTGTGCCTCTGCTTTTATGTAATTTTGTAAGTTCGTATCTCAGCATGGCTAACTCTGAGTAGGGTCATTCTGATATCTAGTCAGCGGGCTGGTTTTTACCAAGCTTTTCTTCCAAGACTCTTAACTCCCTAAATGCTAGGGTTTGCTATTAACCTGTGGCAAAACAAAGCAATCTATGCACCTCCAAATTGCTACTGATTCTTTATATCCTCTGCCTTGGAATACTGCAAAAACAATGTCTAACTATGCACACTTATCCTGTTCATCTGAAAAACCCAGTGAGAGCTGAGACTTTTATCTTCTATTCATGCACTGCAGCCATCCCAACCTACAGCACTGGTGTTACAAAGAATGCTGAGTCCTGTGGGCTCTAATTTAGGCTCTTAAAAGCATAGAGAGTTGAAGTTAGTATATTTTAATGTATAGATATTAGTGTGTGTGTGTGTGTGTATATATGAGGTGCCATTTTCAAGTAGCATATGGATCACTTGGCACTTACGTGGTTATGTAATTTACCATAGAATTATAAAATAGTCCTGGTGAGAAGGGACCTCAGGAGGTCTCTCCTCTAACCTCTTGCTCAAAGCAGAGTCAGCTCTAAGGTCAGACCCAATTACTCAGGGCTTTATCCAGTTAGGTTTGAAAATCTTCAAGGATGGGAACTACACAGCCTCTCTGAGCACCTTGTTACCCTCCCTGCCTGCAAAGGTTTTTCTGTATCTGCAGTTGGAATTTCTCTTGTTATTATTCTTACATTCATACTGTAAAACAAGTGTGTTGGATGGTGGTTCAGGAGTAGTGTCAGATGCAGAGCACAATGCTGAGAACCTACATGGGCCACAGGTGAAGTGCTGCTGACAGGGAGAGAGGCCAAGGTCTGTAAAATCTGTTCCAGCAGGGATACAGGGGCCCTACTCGTGTGGTATTTAATTGCAGATGGAACTCAATGTCTGTAACTCAGCCAGAGTGTGGGCTGTTACAAAAGCAGTGCCATGGCACCGAAAGTACTCCGAAGTAGGAGATTATTTGTGAAAGTTGTACTTGATTAAATCTTCTATACCTTGTTTTCCAAAGGAGTTTGGCACATCTTCCTCCCCTGCAACCTAGGCATGATTCGTTTCTGCATCTGCTGCTCATATCTCTGTAGAGCAGCAAAACCAGCATGAAATTGATGTGATCTTCTTTCACTGCTGCCCAAAAGGTTCTGAATAGCAACCCTGGAACAGAGTGGGCTTGTTGACTGCATTCTGCAGCTGCAGGAGAAATCTGCCTCTAAGCCCCAAGCTTCAAGAAAACAGCGCAGCATCTGTTCACATGAAAGATATCTTTGGGCTTGTCTTTCCTGAAATAATGAGAAATTTAAACTACTTGTTTAAATGGAAACTTGGAAACAGGTTACTTGGGCTTCCCTCATTTGTCAAGAAAAGCTTCCCTCTTATCTTTGACTGGATGGATTTTCCTCCATTTCATTTAAACATTTTTGCTCCACATGTGGAGAAATTAACATCTAATTTATGAGAATCATTAATCCTGGTATAATATATTATGTGAATCTCTGTTTAGTCAAGGTATGAATACAGAGTCTCTTTGATTTTTATGGGCTTGTTCTTTCTATATACATCTCTTTATTTGCATTTGCTTGTCACCATGACGACTTCCTATGAGTTTGCTTGACACTGCACTTCACAGAAGTTGTGGTTAAGCCGGGGCCTGAGTGTAGAGGGCTAGAGAGTAACAGCTGGGCATCTGATTTCCATGGGAGCATGCACAGTGCTGTTCTGATGAAGTTTAATGCATCATGTTTAAAACCAAAGAATTACATTCTTTGACCAGATCTTCAAGCTGCAACATTTCTGTAATAGTTTTCTTGTTCTAATTATGTACACAGGTTTGTGAAGTCATTATTACAGACACGTTTTGGGACACTTCGCACTGAAGACTGGTGGACTTCACCAAAGTAGGCTTTTGAATAGAAAGTCTTCAGCTCCCTGAAAGAAGGATCTACAGGACAAAGAGATAAAAACTTTATGTGGCTTTGTTCAGCCATATTTGAAAGTACATCAGCGTTAGAGGTGAAACTGAGACAACTCTAAGCTTGCCAGAGATAGTAAGGGCAAAGTTTCCTGAAGCAACATGAATGGCAAGACCTCCATCAGTGAGGGTTCTTGCCAACTGTTTGGCCAGACTCTGGTTTGAAAATCTTGCCTGTGTTATTTCCCTGTCAATCTCCAAAGAAATCCCTCAGTCCCAGATTGTCTCAAACAGAAATATTCCTGCCCATCCACTAAACCAGTTCACATGGTGGAGCCCAATGTAGATGGGGAGATGAGTGTGGTGCACAAAGCAGTAGGACTGCTCTTGCTTGTTGTGTTGCTTCTGCATGTTCCAGCTGGCAGCTGTGGTGTCTCTGAATGTGCATCATGCATATTGCAATCCATTTTCTGGGGGGAAAGTCTTGCATCATGCAGGGGTTTTTTCAAGAGTTGTAGTGGATATCATTTTACTTAAAAAAAAAAAACCCAAAAAAATCAAGTACCTAAAAAGAAGTTGGTTACTCTTGGCTGCATTATCTGATCAAAAGGTATGTAAAAATGAGACAACTGTATTTCTACCATAGACAGGGCCACTTGTTCCAGTTTTTGCTGAAAGGTCACTGGAAATACCTTATTTGAATCATGGTCCCCCAGCTGTCATTTAGGGAGTTTACTGCTATTTATTCTTTTGCAAGTGCTGAAGTTACGCTCAGAACAATCTGTATGACCTACCAGACTGACACAGCTGGGACAAACCAGTTCAGCACCACAAACAGCAAGGATGTGTCAGAAGCAAAGCCATGAGCTCAGCCCAGTTGTGCTACTAAATGGGATCTTAATTTTTGGAATCCATGCTAAAAGGCGTGCAATTGAAAGCAAATGGAGATGTGTTATTTACTTTTTGACTACAGTCATATTAATGAAATTACTGGGAAAATCATTGAAAACATGTCCCAGTGTACTTTAGAGAGCCATAAATCCAGTGGCCTATCTGAATCTACTTCTGCCAGTAGATTTGTAAATTGTATGGCTTCAAAATACCTTTAGAGTGATAAAAATGCAGTTTCAAGTAGTAAATAATCAGATGGAGTCAAAATCCGGTTTTAAAAAATAAACACAGTTTATTAACTCTAACACCGGATTGTAACACGGTTCATAGCCTGAGATGCCAAAAAAAAAAAAAAAAATTATGAGTGATCCTAAGGGCAAGTGCATAAATTAATGCTGCTACATTCTCAAGAAATGTTTGGTAACTTCTTTATTTACCAGTAGGTGTCACTGGAGCCCAGCACAGAGCTACTGTTGCTTTAAAACATTTTTTCTGCTTAATCGAACGTTTATTTCGTGGAGAAGCATTCAGTAGTTGTACCTGCTGATGTACATCCAATAAAAATGAAGAACAGGGATCAATGCTCTTTCAAATATGTTTTTTTCCTTTCTCAGCTACTGATGACTGTTGGTGGATAATTCAATGGATTGAGAGAGAATTCTGATTTTTTTCTCTCCAGCATGCCTGAATCTGGTCCAAGCTGATAATGACCAAAGTGATTACTCTATGTGAAGATGAAACCAGTTACAAGTCCTGTATGATTACTCAGCCCTTGCCCAATCTTGCATCTGGTGGTGAGAATAATATGGAAAATCAAACCAAACACTATTTTTTTTTGAAGGGGGGATGGTGGGGAGGGGGAGGGCTGTGGCTGTGCTCTGTGTTGAAAATTACGGAGTCTGGGAACTGAATGGGACAGGAAGGACCAGGCAGCCACAGAGCAGTTCTCTGCAAGACTGAGAAAGCATGTAAGGGAGCAAAATTTCCTGTACTTTGCATTAGAAGACACAACACTGTGCTGAAGTAGACCATGGAATGATTTCTCTTTTTAACAAACTGCAGCTTTTGTCTGCTATGTTTTTGCTTAAGAGGTGATCAGCAAAGGTATTTTGATTGAAATGAGCTTTCGGATACGCTTAAGTATTTATTATCTGAAAGGCACAAGAAAGCACCAAGTAGACACCTGTGGTCACTGCATATTGTTCAAGCCCCCCGGTATCACACATCAAAAGAGAGTTAATTTTTGCTGTCCACCAGGTACGGTACAAGGTTTATTTGTTATGAAAACCAGAAAGGAGACATTTTGAGTTAGCTGAAGCATCTTAGTTTGAGTCTAAGCTCTTGCATCAATACATTCCTCCAACTTCTTTCAAATGTTTACCAAAAAAAAAAAAAAAAAAAGTAATTGCTACACGGTAAACATTTATCTCAGAATTTCAAGGTCACAGATCCAGCAGAGAAGTACAGCATAAGGAGGCTGCCTGCAGGCCAGTGTATTATTAGAATAATAATGTGCTTTTGGACAGTAAATGCACTGCCTGCTCTGTTGCCCTTACATGTGGCTAGGTCCAGTAATGAGTAATTTCTTTGATATGTCTAAAGAACCAAGCAGTGCAAAGGTTGTTTTTAGCCTTTTGTTATCATCTTTAAATACATTTTTGAATGTACCTTGCCAGCACTTGCTAACAGCCCCTCTACTGATGCTGCAGAGTGATCTTTGACCATTTAATGGTACGAGGTTCTATTGTAGGCAGTGATCTTTAAGTGTGAACAGGTTTGCAGAACTGGTACAATGTATGGCCCTGGGTGTACCAGGGTCTTGTGCAAGAGGCAGAGGCATGGCAGCTTTTCCTCATAGTGCTGCACTATATTCTGATAAAGGTGAAAGTAATTTGTTCAGGGCTGTATTCTGGGAGGAAAGTAGTGAAGTCACTAACTGGTATTTGGTTGCCTCCCACCTTCCCATGAGGAAAGCTTAATTATTTTTTTAATTTTCATTTTATCAGCTTAATTTGCTAGATAGTACATTAATTCTGTCATGACGTTCAAGGACACGTCCACGCAGACCTCATCAATCCCACAAGTTTTAATTCTCTGTGGATCTTCTTTTCCAGCTGCAGTTTATGTTGCTGTCCTGTGTAGCATTGCACACAACTCTCAGTGGCCACACATACTGGTCTCAGTGCACCAACACAGTTGTCAGCCTGCTATTGCTGGGATTTAATGTTTTATAACTGCTGTAGTAAGTGCTTAGTTAAGCCATTAGTTAAGGGCAAGCTCTACTCTTTCTAAAAGGTAGAAACAAGTACTTGTGAAATACAAAGGTGAAAACAAAGATCTTATAAATTAAAACACAAAAGGTAATGTTACAGGTTACAGAATCTGCTCATAAAAGCCACATTAGAAGACAAAGGAACATAAAGTGTTGGTCATATACCTACCCTTTTAAAAAGATGAAGGAAGCAAAGTAGCAAAATGGGCAACAGAAATGGCTGCTCCCCCTATTGCTGGAGGAGAAATAGAATAGGACAATGACAGTTCCAATGAGCTTGTTATAAGAACAATTTAAAACACAGATTCCTTGTTGTGTTCCCATGTTTCTCTCTGCCCAACAAGCATTATGTTGGTGCACTTTGGTAGCTTTCCTTAAGGGCTGCTGCTGTAAAGGCAGACAGAAATTCAATAATAATGTGAAACAATAAGATCTTAAAAGAAGGAGTGAAAAAATTCAGAGAGAGGAAAAGGTCGGTACTTAATCTGTTCCTCCTATAAGGCTGAAAAAGATCTCAGGCATTTGAGAGAGTCAGCCCCCTTTTATTCCTTAACAAAAAATGGGAACTTTTTTTGTTCAAAGGACCAAGGAACCTAGACTTTCCTTGCAGCTTTTTAAGATAGGCTGCATTCTTACTACAAATTCCTTTGGGTTTGGTTTTGGGTTTTTTTTTTCCCCTGAAACATGTTGGCACATTGTTTCCCACTGAAGATTTTACAGTGCAGGTGGTTGCTTTCTCAGCAGAGCTTGCTGGGATAAACTGCATGGCGGAATAAAGTTCTGACCTTGATGATTATAACAAGGTGAAAGCTACTTTGTGCTTTTCCCACTGGTGTTTCACCACAGGTTTTTCCAGTCGACTTACAGGCTGATCACCTGGGGAAAAAAACTGCACAGAAAACCACTGAGAATTTAGCCATAGGTGAATGACTACTGTTGGTTCATCGAGTCAAACGAGTCTTTCCAGAGGCTCTTACATTGCAGAGATGATGCTGCCTCTCGTGATTGCAACAGATGGGTGTGGAGGCCAGAGAGAAAGTGGAGTAGGACAACTTTTTCTGCTGGATGCCTGGGCCTGGCTCAGTAGTGCCACAATCCAGGGAACTTGCTTTTTTTTCTTTTTGTTTAATCATGGAGAACTGGCACTCATATGAGCATTCCTTTGTTCTGTCCAGCAAAACTTGTTTTAACCTTTCAGTTACTAAACTTAATGCCTTGGCTTGACCACCTCATTATGATGCAAATACTGAAAAAAAGATCCCAAACTGTATAAAGGTCCCCTCTTTGAATGCCTTTCAGTCTTTCTTCTCAGGGTTCAGTGTCAGAAATAAGCAATACATTATCCATTGGAAATACCTCACTAAGAAAAGCCATATTCTTGACAAAATTAAACGTGGGTTGCAGATCTCCCTCTCTTTCCCTGCCCCTGTACATTCTGCTTTATGTTGGCTGAACTGGGTTTGTGTAGCCAGGTTTTGGTATCGGGGGGCCACAGGGGACTTCTGTGAGAAGCTGCCAGCAGCTTCCCTCGTGTCTGGTAAAGCCAATGCCAGCCAGCTCCAAGATGGACCCACCACTGGCCAAGGCTGAGCCCATCAGCGGTGGCGGCAGCACCACTGGAATAATGGATTTAAAAAGGGGAAGAAGAAAACTGCACAACTGCAGCTGGAGAGAGGAGTGTGAGAGATATATGAGAGAGGGGAGGAGGCACATAAAATTGGGAGCAAAAGTTAAGTCTGGGACAAAGGTGTTCTAAGATTTAGTTTTCTTTCTTATTATCCTACTTTGACTTGATTGGGTAATAAACTAAGCTAATTTTTCCAAGTCAGTTCTGTTTTGCCTGTGACAGTAACTGCTGAGTGATCTCTCCCTGCCCTCATCTCGACCCATGAGCCTTTGGTGATATTTTCTCTCCCCTGTGCAGCTGGGGAGGGCAGTGGCAGAGCAGTTTTAGTGGGCAGCTCTGGGTGCCGCTGTTCTCGCCCGGCCCCCGGGGAGCTGCTGCTGCACTTCCCGCAGCCAGCGCTAACAGCGGCACTGACAGAGTGGCTATTTTCGGAGAAGTTGACCCAAGTATGGTAATTAGCTACTTGAAGTGGCTCTTTACCCTCCCCTCACCTTTGCTACGCAAATAGCAAGGGGGAAGTTCTAGCCCCAGTGAATCGAAATGCCGAGGGCCTGTGCGCTCTCACCCCGTGTGCGTGCCCGGTGACATTTGAAGGACAGGAACAGGAGGGGATTGACACTTTGCAAAGAAAAGGCAAAAAAGCACCAAAATGTTTAGCATTTTGAGTGGTGCTAACTGGGACATGAAAGCGCTGCAGCAGCTGTGAGAGCAGCAGGACATCCCCTTCACCCCTGTCCCTTCCCACCTGGACAAGAGGCAAGGAAGGAAGTATAGAGGAAGCTGGGGAGGACTTGGGAGGCAAATAGTGACGAGGCTGAGACAGAAGAACAGGGAAGAGGCAAAGGAGATGATGATAAGTGGACTGAGAGGCTGCTGGCTTGCACAGTTGTGAGGAGAGTGGTGCGGGCATGAGGAGTAGTAGGGGAGAGCTCCTGAGAGCTGCTGTTTTCTTCTTGGGCAGCGCCCTACAGGGAACAGGGCAAGGGTTTATGGAGCTTGTTATGGAGCTTTTTGTGGAAAAAGGGGTGGAGCAAGGATGTATTGTGCTGCTAATTTGTGTACTTGGTATGAAGGATACCTAGTGCTATGGTCCCTTTAGAGCCTGTAGCCTCAGTTAAGCTGATATTATTGTCAACTGCTGGGTTTGGTCCATGAGGCAGCACTGAGAAACCTCCTTGACAGCTTCTGGAAGGATATGACTGTCTTCATCTGCCCCAAGGGTATCTGCTGCATG
The DNA here is from genome assembly GCF_022539395.1 of Myiozetetes cayanensis. Taxonomy (NCBI): domain Eukaryota; kingdom Metazoa; phylum Chordata; class Aves; order Passeriformes; family Tyrannidae; genus Myiozetetes; species Myiozetetes cayanensis. The sequence continues at coordinate 28,178,266 of NW_026086605.1, forward strand.
GGAAACCTCCCATTTTCCTGCTGCATTGTCTACCTTTTCTTCTGGAAGAAACTGAAATAGTTTAAAATGATTCAATGGTGTCTCAAAACTGAATTATGTGAAAGACTCTCTACGAGGTTACAGCTCATTTTGAAAAGTCTGTTTTGATTCCCACCCCCCCCAAGATCTTGGCCCAGAACCTCAAAAAGAGAACTGGGAGGATTCTAAAGTGTATTAGGATGTAATGCATCCAAGTAGCTGTTCTGTCCCTCTTATATGTTCCTTCTACTGTTATACTTTTATCTCTCTTATGTGTAGCTTTGATGCATTTAAGCTGTGCTTTTCAGGGCTTTCTGACTTTATTGTAAGTAGGAAAGATGATCGTTTCTCTCGTTGGGGTTGGAAAAGCTACAGTTGTAAGATGGCTGCTTATCTCCTACTGCTGTTCTCATGGAGGCAAATGCTAAACTGCAGTATTTCATGTCTGGGGTTTTTTTTTTTTTGTTAAAAGGTTTTGTGTGGTTGAGTTTTGGAGGTTTGTTTTTTTGTGTGTGTTTTTGTTTGTTTTGTTGTTTTTTTCGTTGTTTTTGTTTGTTTTGTGTGTGTGTGAAAGGAGATGGTAACTATCACTAATGGAATTTCACAAAAAGCGTAAGATAGATGTCCGGTAAATTCCACCCTCTGAGAATTAAACTCATCTACTGCCAAACATAGATGGGATTTGGCTTTTGTTTGCTCAGCCTTGGTACTAGCATATTTGAGGTAAGCCAGATGAAAATGGAAATAGCAAAGTTTAACATGTTAACTGCCAAGCCTACTAAGACACAAGGTGTGAAATTTTTCAAAAGTATCTCAAATATGTTAGGGGCAGCAAAACCGGCCCATCTCTGCTGTTCTTGAACACAACAACGTTTGTTTGTTTTCCATCAACATCCCAGTAAAAGGCTTTATTAGGCTTGCAGACTTCTACTGATACCCGAGATAGGATAGGCAGCACATAAATGAGTTTAATTTATCCTCTGTTAGTCATGGGAAATTCCATCATGACCATGAATCTGCAGTGGTTTAGATTACTCTGTATGGGGAGTCTGCAAAGACTGGAAATGCTGCTGGAAATGTGAAGCTATCCCGGGGGTATGAGGTGTGTGAGAGCTTTCCAATGACATCCAATTACTACCACTAGACTGCAAAATTCTCTGAGTTACTGAGAAAGTGACTTAGGTAGCCCAGGCTCTACATTAGAAACAGTTTTAATTTAATTTCAACTCTTTTAACTTCATATCAAAATAGAAACTATTTCCTAATAGTTCCTTGGTGTCAGTTTCTTACTCTGGCCACATTCTTCACTTTTTTTCTGGTTCTCTGGACAAACTTCTCTTTTTGTTGTAAAGAACTTCACAGAGCCTTAAGGTATTTTGAGCTCTCACAGTCCCGTGTTTTTCTCTTTGTCTAACAGATCAGTTAGTCACCAAGTAAGATTATGCAAAACTCAAACTGGTTCAGCTCTCCATTTTACTCTTCAAGTTGAAATACACTTATTAGTGTTTAAATACACTTATTAGCTCTGATCAAGAGGAGTCCCAGGGGAAAAAAAAAAAACCCACTTCTCACTTTTTGCATTCAAATTATGAATTTTAAAGTTAGTAACCTGTTTCCAGTGGCTCTTCCATAACCGTCAGGTGGTGAGATACAGATGAGCTTGTAAACCTTCTCTGACACACAACATAAACCCCAACCTTATTTCAAGTGAAGCTTGTACATCTCCTCGCAAGGCTCAGTCAGTTTTATCTTCACTTTCTCTGGTAGCACCAGTTGTACACTGGCTTTTGAGAGCACATTTTGTCCATCAGAAGTAATACCTAGAAGCTGGCACCGCATCAGTGGGTGTCAAGGAAAGACTAGATTGAGTCACGGGATCACTGAACAAAACCATAGTCTTGAATCTCCTTATTGAAGGCCAGTGATTTTGCACTGGGTAAAGTAAATATAAAGCTAAGAAAATAGTAATGTTTCTTAACTAGAAGAATTGAGAGAACTCTAACCTATTCTGTGCTGTGAAATCAGCCTGTTAGATTTTTTTTAATTTGTTTTGCATTTGGGACCTGTACATATAAAGCCTCGAATGACGGATGGCAAATACGAGCACACGTTCTGAAGCCAGTTTAGGCTCAAGGCTGTAGAGGGTTTTTGTTCCTTTTTTTTTTGTTTGTTCGGTTTTTTTCCCCTGAGTTCCTCACTCCTCTGAAAAAATTACCAAACTACACGTGCCAGGGTGATGTTTCTTTTCTAATATATTGCTTTTTTCTAGTCGCGCACCTCTTTAAGTTTTCTATTCCGCGAGCGTTTTTAGGAAACACCTGCCTTGCGGAACGTAAAAGTGGGTGGGTGTTCGATGCCCACCCGCGTGGCACACTCCACTCCGCGGAGCGTTGGTGCCATTAATTGGTACCATCAATTAAATCCTCGAATCCGGCGCACGTGGGAGGCCGGAACAGCGCCGCCTTCCCCCCCCACAGCAGACTACAGCTCCCGCCGTGCCCCGCGCCGCGCAGGCGCGAGGGGCGCGGCGCGCGGCGATTGGCGGCGGCGGCACGCGGCGGGGCGGGGCGCGCGCGCGCGGCGCTGGGTGACGGCAAGGGAGGAGCGGGGGGGCAAATGGCGGAGAGATGGTCCCGGGGCCCGTCCCGAGCGCGGCGCTAATCCCGGCGGCCATCCCGGCGCTAATCCCGGCGCGGAGGAAGCGCCGCCGGAGGAGGCGGCGCCGGGGGCCCTGACGGCCCCGCGACACACCCCTTCCCGCCGGGGGTCCCGCTCTGAGCCGGAGCGGCGCAGGCGGCGCCCCGCGCCGGCCCCCAGCGCCTTCTTCGCGGGCGGCGCCCCGGGCGGCCCCCAAGCCGCGGCCGGAGCCGCATCGGCCGGGCCCCGCGCCCGGGACACGCCGACACCGCTGCTGCCGAGGTGGGTCCGGGCGCGGGGGCGGGTGGAGGCCGGGCGCTCCCCGCAGGCCGGGCCGCGGCCTCTGCGCTGTGCCGGTAGGCACAGCGCGGGCTGTGGCTCCGGCCCGCGGGGAAGTTGCGGGTCGGGAGCGGGGCCCTGGCCGTGGCGGACCCCCCTGCCCCGGGCACTTGTGTAATGGGGCCGGCGGGGCGGGGGAGCGGCCGGGCGGGAAGGGAAATGACATCAAGGAGCGGGGGGTGTGTGTGTGTGTGTGTGTGTGTAGGGGGGGGGTGACCCGGTTCCGCTCGCAACCTCCCCCCGCCTTTCCCCGCGCCGCGGGGGGAGGGAAAGGGAGGGAGGAAAAAAAGAAACTGTCACCGTGGGATTTCATCAGCTCCTTCTGCCTTCGTGCTTTCAACCTATTTTTTTTCGTCCCTTCGGTTATGTAAGAGGAGCGGTGTGGAAGAGGAGCGATGAGGAGGGGCGGCTGATGGGCTTCCTTGGGCAATTACCGAGGTGTTTTTTTTTCTTCTTTTTTTTTATGTGGCCAGCTGGCCCTCCGAGTTAACGCTGGGAAATGCGGGACAACCGCCTGTCGGGTTTTTTTTACGTGTATTTGCTTTGCTTGCACTGCTCCAAATATTGCAGCACAATGCAGGAGAGGGTGGCAGGGACTGGAAACAGAGTGCAGTTGGCCAAGGTTTTTGTTTCACTCTGACTGAAAAAGCAACAGAAAATTGTAAGTAAATGGTAAAAATCCTGTTTTCTCGATGGTCTCCTGTAAGGAAGCACCGATGCATTTCTTCATCTTTAATCTCAGTCCAAGATACAAGTTTATAGCATAACATATTTATGTTTTCCTGATCCTCGTCTTTTAACCTATTTATATAATATTTAGTGTTAATTTGGGTCTTGATATTTTGATTCAAATCTGCTTATGAGACGATCTTAATTTCAAAAATTATGAGTAGGAAAATGTGGCTCTTCTTTCTGAAAATGAAGCCCTCTCGACTACAGGAATCTTCTCTGTAATAATAACTGCAAACCACGAGTCATAATTTAAATCTATCGTTATTTTTGCGTGGGCTGGAAATGTAGTGTTGAAAATACTTATTTGAGTTTTTTTTTTTCTTTTTATAATACTTACATTTGGATACTGAGGGTTTAGGGGAGGAAAATGCTGATAATGAGTGAAGTGATTTTTTTTTTTTTTTCTGTAAGAGTTGTATAGAAACTGACATAATAATAAATATTTCACTTTAGTTTCTGTAGCTCTAAAAGCCTATCCTTTCCGGTCGAAAATATTTTGGTTGCTGTTATAAATATTTTAAAGCATCAGCAAAATAAAACTGATAATTTACATTTGTTTTGCTGTTTGTTTGCTAAAGTATGCGTGGATAGAAAATAAAAAACTAGAGCTTCCTAGAGGGGAGCAAAAGAAAGAATTAAGTTTGGCAGTGATGTGTTTGGAGCAGCACAGAGCAGGCTGATGACGCTGTGGGGAAAAAGAGGAGATGGGCTTACAGAGCACTGTGTACTGGGAGCAGCCAGAATCCATCTGCAGAGTGGGGTTTCCCAGCAGAACTCTGGTCCGTAGATAAACACGTGCCTTTGGCATCTCTCTGCTGAACCCCTGGGGCAGAAGAGCCTTTCCCAGTGGGGTTGTTCCTGTATCTCTTCTGCATTGCAGCACCGTCTGCCTGGTAAACTTCTGGAGTTCAGATTTGATCCTTTTAGTTCACTTGACATTTTTTCCGTGGGTTTCCTCCCTGTGAATTGCTTGGTTTGTACAGTATGTGGAGGTTGGCCTGGTCTGATAAAGGGAGACTGTTGTTAGTGAGACAGTTCAGCTGGAGTGAAGTGATAGAGGGGCACTTCTGGAACCAGTCTGGCAATTTCGGCAGAAGCTGGACTGGCACTTCAGGCTGAGAAACTGCAAGTGTTTGGGATGAAAACTGAAATATGGAAGAAAGGCAGCATACCACAAATTCATTCAAATGTACCACAAACAAGAGTTATACTGAACAAATAAATCGTGAGAAGTATACCAGCAATTATTTTAAAAGTTAATTTTCATATACGTTACTTTATGTGGAGGTAGTTGACACTTTTAAAGTTGTATTTCTTTGATTCTGTGATGGAGAAAAAGTAAAGAACTGCCTGCTTTTCTTGACAGACTTTTTTCTAGTAGGGAGAAGAATTTCAGAGAGAAAGATGGACTTGATTAGATTCAGACTGACTATAAAGAACTGCAATTTCCTATCCGGGTTTGGGCCAAAAAGAGAGAAATACTGGTTTACAAAACAGATATGATGGGTTTGGGTTTATGTTGTCATTTGTCCAGTAGTTGAAGTATTTGTTTTGGGAAACAAGAAGAAAGACAGACCACTAGGTTTTTGAGTTAAACAAAAGTAGAAATAGAACATATGCAAGGAACTCTTAAATGTGTTCCTGTTTAATCTGTTCATACTTAAATGTGAATTGGCTACGATTGTAACAGCCAGTAAACAGTAATGGTTTGTGCTGGCCTGCTTGAGGTGGCCTCTGTGTTCCTAGAAATGGATTGAGAAGTGTCTCTGGTCCTGTGCTGTGGTCTCTCAGATTTACTCGGGGCATTGCTGTGTACCAGTCCTGACCAGGACTGATGCAGGTGGCATCAGCCGCATCGTATTACTGAGTAATATACTTGCTCAGTAAGTCTGAGCGTGAGAGAAGAACGTGGGGTGGAGTTGCTGTTGTTATTTCTGATATATTAGTACTTAAAATATCTACAGCAACTCGAAATATTCTCACAGTTTTTGTATTTAACTGCAAAGAGTCTTTTTTAAGCCATGCTGTGCTATTGGACTCTAGCAGAGAGCTGCGTGTTCAGATGTGGTGAAAATACTGTTTAGTTGTTTCACGATGTTTCATAATAGCAGTGTCTTCAGTACTTGAAAATATAAAATTAGAGCAAAGCAGTACCAAAAATAATGTCTTCCTACCAGCTTTCCATTGTTTTATAAATGTGCAAGCAACTGGAGTTGGACTTCATGATCCTGATGGGTCCCTTCCAGCTCAACATATTCTATGATTCCGTGAATTTGGAGTTACTTTGGTAGAGACTTAGTGCAGAAGCTTTTGGTACAGTGACAGTCACGTGTGAATGGGTGAGTCTGACAAAGAAGCAGAAGATCTATCAGTTGCTCACGTGAAATGTACATGCCTGGTGCTTGTAGGCCCAGTAAAGTAACAAATCATTTGTGCTAAAAAGTTGATGAATTGATGTTTCTTCTTTTTTTTCCTACAGAGAATATGAAACAGGAGCCAAAATGACATCCCGATTTGGAAAGACCTACAGCCGGAAAGGGGGAAACGGCAGTTCCAAGTTTGACGAAGTGTTTTCCAACAAACGGACCACCCTGAGTACAAAATGGGGAGAAACCACCTTCATGGCCAAATTAGGACAGAAGAGACCCAGTGTCAAACCAGATATTTCCGAAGTTCCTAAAAAACCCAAAGTTGAAGATGAGGTAACAGAGGATCCATTTGGATTTGACAGTGATGAAGAGTCTCTTCCTGTGTCTTCAAAGAATGTGTCACAGGCTAAAAGCTCCTCTCAGCTGGAACTCGGTGAAGCTGCTCAGTCTGAGGACTTCACTCCTCTACTTGAAGCTAACAGCAGAATTAATCAGCCAGACAGTGGAGAAAATGTTGCATCCAGCAAGTGCATACCTTTTGACAGTACTGTTCCTCTCTTAAAAGAAAAGAGCACAAGCAGAAACATGGAAGATGGAGACTGCAAGGGCAGCAGTGCTAAACTTGCAACTGCAGGTATGTTTGCTCAGCAGTCCAGATACTTCTGTTTTCCTCTGATTTTTGCTAATCCACCTTTAGACTTTGTGTTTTCAGGGGATGGCTAAATGTTCTAATAAAATTGTGGGATAATTGATTCTAAAAAATTGTAGAGGATACACTAAAAACACTCGGAAGCATCCTGCATTTTACACATTGGTGTGAGATCATTGGCACTCTAATCCTTGTGTCTGCAGGTTGAGATACAGTGCTTTAGATTCAATGCAGTGTGTTAGACCACCTTGAATCAAATGGAATCATCATCTTCCTTTTCTAAAATTGCTCAGTGCATTTGTGGTTTTTAAACATGTGTTTTGAAGAGGGATGAGTTAGTGGTAATAGAAGGCTTTATTACTAAATTTCTGGCTTTAATTTAGTGTAGGTATGTGCTTACGACCAAGCAGGTGCAGATACAGATTATAACATGCCTTATTTCATTATTTGGATGGAAAAAGTAGTTTTCTGAACTTCAGTTGCACAAAGGTTTTTTGTTCAGCTTCGTTTGTAATTAACTCATCTTTATCAATGTGCTGGTAAAAAGCTTCAGGCCTGTGGAACTGGATTCTGTCAGAACGTCTTTTAAGGGCTGTTTCTGTGCTCCTGAGTGTTTGTAAGGAACTTTAATGAGAGGGAATTCACAAGGCCCATGGAGCTGAACATCTCTGCAATTTTATTCAAGCCATTTTTGGAGGAGATCAGGTGTTGTTATATCTCATGAGAAACTTTTGTATAATGGGCTGATTAAACCACGGCTTCTATAATTGGGCCGAAGATCACATTAGCTGAACCTTGATGAAGATGACACCTACTGACTTGCTCTGGGTTATCAAAATCAGTTTTAATGAGAAGAACTTACGTAACTTTCATTTCTCAGATATAGTTAACTTAACCCTAGGCTCAGAAATTTGAGTGGAATTGTTCAGTTATACAGTGGACAAGAAGATACTGAATAGTAGAAGATATGCATAGCTCAGTTATTTGCAACATAATTCTATTAGTGATCTAATTGAAGAAAACACAATTAATGTTGAACTGTAGTTTGAAAGACACATTGGTGGGACATGTAGTTGCCTTTTGATCTTGCTCTTATTTTTGCTGCTAAAGTATTTCTCGTTTTTTTATGGTTTTCAGCACTTTATTTGTAAATGTGATTCATCTTCAGCCTGGAAACGAAATTTATGGGTTTTTTTAAAGTTTGAATATAGTTTTCATAAGTGATTGAGTAAGTTCGTCCCCCAGTATTTACAAGGAGAAGAAATAGTAATGAGTTTCCTTGGTTGTTAATGAGCCCATTGTAGCAGAACAGGTTTTACAGTGAAATGGTTTCCTTGTAGAAAAGCTTTGTTAGAACAGTATTTCTCAAGTTGGAAAAGAAAGTGAGGGAGCTGTGGGCAGAAAGTTAATAGAGCTCTGAAAATTCGTAGTGCATGAGAGGCCAGGAGGAACAGACTTCAGCAGTTATATTGGTTCTTCCTGGTTCCAGTCTTCTGGAAAATAATAAAATACCATATTTAGCACAGAAAAACTTTCAAATTTGGTGCTTATTTAAATTCTAGAATTCTTTGTTAAAAGACAATACTATATGTACTATGAATATACAGCTCTAATTGGAAGGAGGCTGATGAATCTTGGTGGATGAGGCCATCAGTGGCTGTTGAGGGTGGTGGTGGTGGTCTGGATGCAGAGAGGGAGACTACTTAAACAACAGTTTACTGAAGGAATTCTGTTCCTACATGCTGTGCTGAAATATTTGTGAACCACTGCAGTTCAACCAGTGGCAGTGAAGGACAAGGTGGATCTTGACCTGATGATCCTGTTCTTTCAGAAAGTATTAGATTCTGTTGACACCCAGACAAATGAAGATAAAAACCCATTTCGTATCTTTCTTCAGAAATTGAAGTCAACTGAGAATGAATCTTTGCAGAACATCCTAGGACGGTCTTCGGTTTCCTTACCCTTATTTAAAGGCTGTAGTCTTGGTGATAGTGTTTCTTTTTGACAGTTACTGTAAATGAAACCTGGATGGTTTAAGCTGCTGTCATGCTTGTGTGTAAACTGATCCAAAACAAATAAAATTGTCTCTGAGGACGTTGCTCAGAACACTGAGCAATTAGAGATAGTGGTATAGTCAGCCAGTGTACATGTAGGTGCTTCAAAGGCTCCTTTGTTGCAGTGACTGCTAAGGCAGGTTTGCCGGGAGCTGCCTTTCAGAGCTGCAGAGAGTCAGTTTGATTGATTTGGGGCAGGGTTCTGGAGAAGGGAACCGTGGGGAGTGTACAGGTATAGTGTATCTACTGCTGCTGCTGACACGTCCTCACCCTCCCTGTAGTTATTTCCCCCTTCCTGGTGACTCTTGAACTCTACCAGGTTCAACCACATTTTTCCAAGCTCGACTATTCCTGAGGAGGAAAGAAAGGGGGGTGGAGAAAGTGAGCAGGTAGAAGAATGGTAATATTCCCAGTGTGAGAGGTTGCAATGTGAGCTCAACCTTAACCCACACAGAGCAGTGTATCTCTAGGTGCAGAAAACTAGGCTGTGTTGGTACTGATATTCAAGGAAAGGCTTGTTGACTTGTTTAAAATGCAGTTTGCTGGTCCTTGTCCTAACACTGACTAGACAGTGCATGAGTGAAGGTCTCCTGACTTCCTGAGAGCGTGTGCCATCATGGTATCCTAATGTATCTTAGTTCTTAACCTGGGTGGAATTAGTATTGAAAACTGGGCCTTAACGTGGCTATGCACAAAGTGAGAGGTACAATTAATCCTGCTCCACTTCTGCCTCCATGTGCATTCCTTTGGACATTAAAATTAAGGTGATGCAATGTTGTTTAATTTTAACTAATGTTTGATATTAAAAAGCAGTAGGTTTGGGGGTTTATTTTAGTAGTTGTGCAGCTGTGTAACAGTTGAGGATCTGTATCGTTTATTTAAAATGGTAGAAGTCACTGGTCTCTTTCTTTTTAATGGCCTTCAGCTAGTGCTTGTAACAATCTTATTTTAAAGGCTTTGAGAAGCTCTTAATGTGTAAAGCTTCTCATAATCTTACCCTAATGTTGCTTGATCGAGACTTAATACTGTCTGAAGCATGTCCATGAGTAATCCTGTATGTAACAGGTAATTTAGAGATGGGAGTTCAGGTAAATTTGAAACAACAAAAGACTGTTCAGTATTAATAGTTACTGTTAGGTCATCTTTGTGAAGGCTGGAGGACTTGGTATCTAGAAAATAAGTTGTATTATTGGAAAAATACCACACTGGTAATTAATATCAAGGAAAAATGCAGCAACTTAGAAAGTGAGGTTTTTATGGGAGAACCTTACAGTAGGGTAAGGGGAAAACATGCAGAGAATACTTACTTGGATTTTTGAAACACTCTGGTGGGATTTCATTTATTTTTTTTAACTGTTAAACTTATTCTGTAAGGCATAACCCAAATAGTATTTCATGCTGTATTCACCTGCACAAAAGCTTGAATATAAACACACTTATGGCCTTGCAGAGCAAATCATGAGGTCCTAGTTTTAAAAAAACTTTTATAACTTTCCTCTTTTAGAATATTTATATTAACTTGTAGGTCAAAATTAATGAGGTACAATTTTTCAGATGAAAATTAAAGTCAAAGCTTGATGAATTTGACAAATTGGTATGACATTTCATAATCAGTGTATCAATATGTTTCAGATTGGATAACTGCTTTGCCTACTCTGGCTGTTTTGGTTTAGGGAAATGCTACTTCTGGCATTATTGTGTGATTGTTTGCATTTTGACTCGGGGGGTTGTGATCACCTGCCCTCTTTTGCTTTTGTGCACAGTGCTGAGCTCTGTAACTCAGACTTTTGGTAGGTCTACTCCAAGGGGTGGGTGCTGTTCATTGGAGAAGGCACTTGGGTCGAGAGATGTCTCTCGTCTTTGCATACCTCATGTATGATGGACTATGAAATAATATCCCTTTTTTTACATTAATTCTAAGTGAAAATAATAGGTATTGTGCTTTTAATGGAGAAGTTTTTGAATTGTGCATGGATTAAATCTGGTTTGTTTTAAAGCCTGTGAATTTATTTTCTGAAGATGTGTTTTGCTTGCTGTGGAGAAATAGGAAGTAGAATGGCTTCAAATGTCTCTCCAGACTACAGAACAGCATAGGAATAGTGTCCCTTTCTGCTGTGTTGTGATGCTAAGGACAGATTTTGTGGTTATTGTCTTGGCAGTGCCCTTTGAGGCTTTTTAAGATTAAAAGAACAAATTATTGCATGTAATGTACTTGTGATACTTTTTTTTTCCCCCTTCCCCCAAACATTTAGAGTAATAAAGAAAATAGCTCTTTATCATCTTGTCATTTGTTGCTATGTGCTGGTACTCAAACAGGTCTTTGTTCTGGCAGTAGTTTTGCTCTTGGTGCTTTAAGGAAGCATTTACCTGTTGAGTGTATTCGATTCTTTTGTTTTTCCAGGTAGTTCTTAATGCCCTCGTTTTTCACTTGGGGACTGTGCGGGTGTTGGCATCAAATCAAAGTGGCAAATGCAATCCTTCTTCATAACCTGTGCTTATGTGCAGGATGAGGGGCGTGACTTGCTCAGGTGAGCGGTGGCCCAGGATGCAGGATCCAGTTGTGTTGAGTTGCTGGAAGAGCACAGAGAGAGCCCAGAGCACTTTGCAGAAAATGGTTGCCCTTGGGAAGGAGATGGTTTAAGTCATCTGCTCTGTTCCCGACAGACTATCCTGATAGTACCTCAGTGCCTGTGTGTGCAAAGCCTCTGCATCCTGATTATGTGGGTGGGGAGCCCTATCTTTAGAGTTAAGTTTCAACTTCTCAAATGCAGGTTTGTTACATAATTGCATTTGACAGCGAGATTGGGCAGGGTATTGCTTTCAAATTGTTTCAGAGCTTCTATTTTGTGTTTAACGGTGACATGGACATTTACCATAATAGTTAGGTCAGAGTAATATTATCTTTCCTCCTCTGCCAAGTTGTTGAGTGCAAGTTATTTACCTCTTGAGGAAAAATTTTAGTTTAGTCATTTTTCTGTCCAAAAATGGAACAAAAAGTTGGGGAAAACTGAACGAGGTCTGAACATTTGGCTGTCTTAGGAGACAGCTGGCAGCAACCATGATTAAAAAGAACTGCAGCTGTGCTCTGGCTGGGTCAAAGCATTAAGAAACTGATAGGAGAGAGGGGGAAAGGTCTGCCAGAAAATATGTATGCCCATAGAATTTCAGTGTTAGGAGGTTAGTTTGGATGGCAGTAGTTGTGATGGGTATGTAGATAGCTGGGTTTTGCAAGTCTTCTCTTCTTTAGTTTTTCGGTGTTTTTGTTTGTTTGTTTGTTTGTTTTGTTATGTTATATTTTCCCTTTTTGAAAATATCCCTTTCCCCCTTACAGGTAGGATTGTCTTGCTGTGTCAGTAGCCCAAGTTGAAACTGGTGTGATAATTGTTCTCAGATTTGTTGGGTTTTTTTGTCTGATACTTCTTTGGTAGTGGCTTGTTGGTTTTCTCCTGGGGTGTTTTTCGGAGTCTGAAATGATTGAAACTCTGTTTAAATCCCAGTGTTTATGCTGGTTTGCTAAAATAGCAATACAGGAACAAAAATCCCAGCACTTAGGAAGGAATCTGATACCTGCAACATATTTCTTCTAATGACAGGGAAAATCATCCTATGTATGTCCATATACAGAGAACATGAAACTTCCTTCTCCTAAATCTATCCCTCCTCTTTCCTGTTCAGCAGTGAATTTTGCATTAAATACTTCTTAAATCATTCTTCTTTATGGACTTCTACAATGAACAGTTAGCTTTTAAAAGATCGTACTTTTGACTGCTGCTTAACTTGGATGTTTCAAAAGCTGAAATAACTTTGCATTTAAAACGTTTGGTGCTTGTAGAAAACGAACAAACCCTGTTAACCTGCATACCTCTGAAGTGGGCCAAAGCTGCAGGAGAGCAGAAACCTGTTGGTAAGGACGCCATTTCGGGCTCAAACTGCTGAGATTTTATTACCTTTATGGAAAATGTTCTTCAAATTCAAACTTAGCATATATTTTCTTCTAAAAAACTGCTCCTGTGTTCTGTAAAGGTTTTCAACATATTTATGAGTACTGTCTGAATTCAGACTGACTTAGATTAAGTATACATCTATTTGGACAGCTATTAGTGCTGCTGTATTATAATATACTTTAATTTTTTTCCACAGAGACTTAGCCTAGAAAAGCTGGTGAAAACAAGTGGTTTTGGCATGTGCCAGCACGTTGTGTTGTCCATGACACTTAGTAGTGGTTAACTTCGTGGGGCAGCTCTTTCCTGCTGCTCTGAGCAACAGATGTCCTTGTGAGCTCCCAGTAGGAGGAATGTGCCTGTTTCCGTGCACTTTCCATCAGAGCTGAACACGATACAGCTCGTTCAGGCTCTGACAACTCTCGTGCTGCAAAGTGTAGCAGCTCTTCTGCCCATTGCATTTGATGTTGGGCAATTTCTCTCTCTTCATGATTTTATTTTTAGATTTCTGAGACCAGATAGTCTTGTTTCAGGTGTTGTAGAGTTCTTCAAAGCTTAATTCTTTGCTGGAGGACACAAGTCTTCTTTCTGTAGAAAGGGGTTTTAGCACTGTTTACTCAATTTGTATTTTATTTGAGAGGGTGGTGGACTTTGCAAGTTGGGATGTGCATTGGTACTGTACTGCATGATATGTGGGGTTTTTAAATAATATTGGTATCTGTAGAGTCACATTATAATTTGTATTATGATTATGGATAGATACAGATGCGAAGCATTGTTATAAAAAGTGTTGTAGAAGAGTTTTAAGCAAGATTAGAGAGAATAATGAAGTAGTAATGATAGTTATTCCATCTGTGAAAGGCAAGCTGTAAGACTACTGGTGCAACTTGGACAAAAATACTTACCTGGGGGAAAAAGAAGTTTCATTACTGTAAATATACTAGTGTGTCATCAGTCATGATAACAGAATATACCAGCTTGAGCTGTCTAAAAATATTCTCTGAGGAACCTGTGAAGTTGTCCAGGCAAAAAGGTAAGTAGCGTTAGTTTGACAAAACAGAGCAACTCTGACAAGCTGTGTCAAAAATCTGGAAAAACACTTCAGGCTCCTGGGACCTCTTGTGCAACCTGTTAAGCTCCTGCCCTGTCCACAGTCCCCTATCCTTGCCCTGTTGTGTGCTTGTTTTATGGAATAAAATTGGGAAGGGGGGGGAAAGGTAATTCTTTTCACTCTGTCAGTTCCTGAAAGTTTTGTAATTTTTAGACTTTCCACCATCTCAACAAGTCTGGAATTACATGATGTATTTTATTATTATTGTGATCAAGCTAAATATTTTGTGGGTGGGGAGGTATTCCTCCTTTTTCTCATGTAGTACAAAGAAGAAATAGTACTGCTTCTGAGGGCTGTTTGGGAACACCTTTTCAGGCCTTTTTTCTTAAGGAAAACCTTTTTAAAAAAAAGGCTGATATGTGTTACAGGTAATTAAAGAAATGAAGTTGAAATGTGAGACATTTCAACGTCAGAATTGTCAGAGATGTCAAGCTGAAGCATGTAGGTGTCTCATCTCTAAAAAAAATATAATTTCTCTATTTTAAAAAGGAGGTGTTGGTTTTTTAAAGTCTGGAATTGCAGTCTTCGTTTTGTACATGGTCTTAAAAATGAAAAGGAAGGAGGTAGTACCACTGTGGGTACCTGTGGTAGTCACAAGGCATTTACTGTTTTTGATGGATGTATAGAATAGCATTTGTTCCATCTAATAAGTGAGTGCTTATATTAAGTATGTATTTTTTTAAAAGTTATGAAGACAGTGTTATTTTTATATCCATCTAGTCTAATTGATACAGGTCTAGATGCGTATTTGTTAAATGTGTAAAGGTTTATTACTGAAAAAGCAGTGGGATTTTGACAACTCTATTGCATTCCTGCTGTTTGAATGTTTTCATATATGTAGAGGAGCATAAACTCCATTATCTTAAGTGAATCGGATATCTTGCCTTGTCTGAACTTGAAATTCTGTCTCTAGTGGTCATTTTATAAAGGTAATTTGGAAACAATAATCATCGTAATCACTTAAATATAGTTTTACAGGTTTGGTAATCTTGTGTGTGTGTGTGTGAAAACACCTCGTGTTTGGTGGGAAAAATTAGAAACTTCACTCATTTGTTTTTTTAATTTTAATTCATCAGCAATACTAAAGACATCTCTGTCTTGTTAAGTGACATAAACTAGAGCATAAAATAAAGCAAGAGGTATGGGAGTGCTTATCAGTTCATGTTCCATCTAGACCTGCCAGTCATTTAGATTGGTTCTCTTGTACTCTGGTAATTAAGTTTTAGAGATTTAAACAGAAAAAAAATCATGATTACCACAGAACATTGTTATGGTTCCTGGGGATATTGTGCTTGTACCTGGGCAGGGCAGGGGGAAAGTTATACGCTGTCACTGAATTAAAATTACTTGGGAGACTCCTTCTCTTATTTGAGCCCCAAAAGAGCCTAATTGCAGTTAAAAACGGGAGGAGAAGTTACATGCCTCTCTTGGACCACAGAACATCTAATAATTCACCATTAGTTCATTTTTTCGTGTTCTTCCTACGGTCATGCTAGCTTCTGCTGTAATAGTTACTATTAGTAAATGCTGTAATTTTTAAAATCAAGGTTATTGGAATTGCTGTTATTGTACACCTTTGGGCAATTAGCAAGTAATTTGCAGTAATTTCTAGTGTAGAAGCTTCAGTCTGACAGCTATTGACCCACTGATGAGATGAGAACAGTGGCTTGACAAAGTATCCTTTGAGGAAGCATTCCTCTAAATGTCACTGCTTAGTTTGCCACTAATGCATTATGATGATCCAGTTTTAAAGCCAAACTTTCTACCTGGTGTGCACTAAACGATTTAGTAGTTACATTTTCCATCAGCCTTGCTTATCGTGGGAGGTGGAAAAACCTCCCTGGTGCAGTTAGTAAGACTTTTGAAGCACTGTGTGTTTTTAAAATGTTGATGCCTCAAAAGGAAGGGGGAGGTTAACTGCCACTTATTTACTGTTTCACAGTAACCTGGTCTGCTGTATTAAATTACTAAGTGAAAGTGAAAAATGAGATACAACACTTTGTTGGTACTTGTGGAGTCTTCGCAGACAACTCAAGATTCCAAGTTGCTCCTGCACATCCTCAGAACCTGCATGGCTTATACAAAGCCAACAGAAGTCCTGCTGAGTACACAACGAGTTGGTGGTGGTGGTTGCCTTTTCAGATCATTCCTTGGGAGTGTAGTAAACCAGGAATCAATAAGGCCATTTGACTGGGATAGAATGGATTTGGTAGTTATTAGTCAGCTGAGCTGACCTGAGAGAGTGATCTTACATTTACAGATGAAGAGAAACAGGGAATTGCAGGCTGGAAGTGCCAGCTGTGTGGTGCTACTGCCTTAACCCAGTCTGATCAGATTTTACTCATCTTCAGGAGTACTAATGCCTTGAAGTGCCTCTGCATTTATGGTGGTTTTCATAGAGCTGGTGGAGACTGGCACTGAGGAATTAACAACTGGCTCAGTTTCTTGGTTTTGTTTTTGGGTTGTTGGGAACAATAATGAGAAGGGCAGGCGGGTTGGGCAGGTGTGAAATTGGAGATGAGAATAGGAGCCACTCTGGGAAGAAAAAGGTAACAACCTCAGTACAGCAAGTACAAAGAAATGAAGTGGAGAAAATAGGTGGAAGTGGGATTGTTCTTGTCATGATGCATCTCTTAACTGAGGCTTCAGTTTGTCCAAATGAGGCTGCTGCAATAAGAGTAGGATTTTTTGTTCCCTTAATAGGTCACAGACAACTAGATGGGATTGTGTTGTTTGCCTTGTTGCTTGTCCTACAAATATTGGGCTAATTTTAGCACCTTTTAAATTGTTCTAGAACAATTTGTAGAATAGTTTTTCTGTGTGTGTAACTACATTATCAAAATTAACTAAAACTCACTCTTAATGGAAATATTATCTGTTTGACTTTATTGTTACTCGGTGAAATACCCAGTGTGTGTTGGAAAAACTTTTAAAAATAAAAGCATCATATTAGTTGATATAACTGTCATGAGAATCATCTTCTTGCAGTGGCCTAGTAGATGATGGCTTTACCTCTTTCCTGCTGACAGGGTAACTTCCTGGCAAGGGACTGCAGAAATAAAGTGGCTTCAACTGCTAAACACCGTGTGAGAACTGAGGAACGGACAGAAGAGTTTAGGGAGTGGTTTAGATGAGCTGATCTTACGTGAAAGAGTTAAAAATGCGCTCCCTGAATATCTTTGCTTCTTGCAAGATGAGAAACCTGGAATTTGAAGAGAACATGTGTGGAATTATGTGTTGTAGAGTAGTTGTGATTTTTGTGATCTGCTAGTAGCAGAGTGCAAAAAACCGAGTAGACTAAACTTTTTCAAAATAGTTGATTAGCGTATCTTTGGAGGCAGATTCCTTGATAATTTTTCCATTAATTTTTTATCAGTGCTACTGATGTGTATCAGCTTTGGCCTCTTCAGTCAGTTTTCCAGGCTTGTTGTGTTGATCATGTTTCCTGCTTGAGAGTACAGCCTGTGGCTGAGATCATAATGATTCAAGCAATGACAATGTCAAATAAAACTTCTTTTTTTTTTTTTTTCATTTCAAAACAGATTCCTGAATTATTTGGCCCTTGGGTTGTAATGCACATAAATACACATATAGTCTATTCCTTTCCTGGGAAGATGAGATTTCTTTCAGTCCTGGTATGAAATGCAGCTCTTTTATGATCCTGAACTTTCTTATGATGGGAAAACTATTCCTTTCCCAGATGCTCATACTGACACTTCTTCCTAACAATTCAGTATTGTTTAGTGAGGCATAGGCAGCCATATTTTAAATGTGCTTATTTTATTGTTGCTTAGACCTTATTAACTCGAGTAACTATGCACTCAGATACGCAACAGAAAGGTCTGAAAATTATTTTAATTGAATTTGCTGCTTTTCATGCCTAAGCATTGTAGTACTCTTCAGCTGCACAATAACATTAAACATATGGGGGGGAAGGGTACACTGTCAGACTCACTCCTTGATTACAGAAATTCATTTTGGTTGGGCCTCTTGGATTATCACAGGCATCAGACTGAAATGGGAATAATAAGGTTTCTTGTATACCATATTGATACTTAAAAAGGCTAACCAAGATTCCGTCATTGAGATGACAGGGAAAGGTTTCCTTGTTCTTTGAGAAATTTAGTTTTGCATTTCATATATTCTGTGAAGAGCTTTTTTTATTTCTAGCTGAGTATGTGTACTTCTGTGAGAGACCTCAGCTGGATTCCCAGGAAACTGAGATGCCATTTGTGAAATACTACTTGTCCTGGCTTCCTGAGGCATTTTGGCTGGGGGTGAAGCAATTTCCTGCAACACTGGATTTGGTAGCCATTTCTTTTCCTGGAATTTTCAGCTTGTACCCTTAAGTTCTTCCATAAACCATATTTGGATGGTGCTGATGCTCAGTTCCCTCATCAGGAGGGTTGAAAAGGGCAGGCACTTTGGTTCCAGTGTCTGGTGACACCGTCTCAGAAATTTCCAAGAAATTCTTGTTTCCAGAAAATAACACACTTGAGTTGTTGGGTGTCTTTGTGTGTGTGTGAGGTCAACAGCAGAGAACGGCAGGTGCAGCCATCATGAAACTGCCACCAAAACCACGGAGCTTTTGTTGGTATTCCGGGAAAACAAAGGGAATGGTTTCCCTGCCGGTTTAGGGGACAGCAGGTACCGGCGTTACTATTGTGTAGATGCTGGTAGACTGGAAACAAAGTGTGCAAAACTGACTTCTTACAGAGGAATTTGTTCTCTTGGACAGTGTAAGGTTGGAGAAGACTAATTTTTGGCAGCAACTTTTCTTCAGAGAGGCAGAAATTCATTGTAAGAACCTGCATTTCAGAGTTTGTATGAATATGCAAACATAGCTAACTCATTGATTCTTAGATGTTTTGTGTTTCTAATGACATGGCCTGTTTTTTTCAGGTTCCGTGCAAAAATTAAAAGCACTTTTGCTTTGAACTTTCATCTGAAAGCAAAAAGGTTTTGCTTTTTAAGTTCATCTGAAGCAAATCAGACACTAAAATCTATGTATTGCGAAACTTTCATTTGAAACACAACTGTAGCTGACAGAGTTTGTTGTAAATAAGGATTTTGGGGGAGTACATTTACGTAAGAATAAAATAAAACAGTCTTATGACTGGAAGGAAATTATTTTCTTATATAATTAAACAATACATTGTTTATGCATGTTCTTTATCTCTAATTATTCCCTGTAAGTCTCTTGTGAGTGAAACATTGGTAATAATCTTCTCTGAAAATTTCACTGCAGACTTTGTCTTTTTTGTGTAGTTTGTCTAGGGAAATAAGGGGTTGTATTTAGGGTTTACTGCTGTCTTTTTCATGATGAGCACGTTTTCAAAGTGGTGCTTGTTTTAAGGATTTATGTGCTAGAAATCATGAGAAGACTTTAATATAGTAAAAGCTTTCAACTGGAGGGCTTAAAAAGTCTAAACCAGATGGATAAAGACCTTTTCAATGTTTTTTATCATTGATCACTGAGTGTATGTTGTATATTGTGACTTTGAAAAAGTTGCCCACAAGTGACTATATTTTGTAATTGCAACTTAGTAATAAGTTTATCTTTTCTTGTAGATAAAATCCAGAATTTGAATGAAGATAATGAGAACAGTCATTTTATCTATGGGAATGCTGAAGACAGTAACAAAACCAATGCTGAGACTACAGACACTTCTGGATGCAACATTGAAGCCAAGGACTTGACTGATTCTTGGGACTCCCACATGGGGAAAACAGCAGACTCTCCATCAGAAACATCTCAGACAAAGGGGCCATTAAGAACTCACTTGTATGAGTGGGAGGATGACACCGAAGACACCAGAACTGGAGAGTATATATTAGCTTTTGACAATGAACATCTCTCAGAGATGAAGAGCAAGGATGAGGAGGGTGATAAAGAAGATACTGAAAATCCAAAGGAAGCCATTAGTGAAGAACTTGTGCAAACTATTCCTAGGCCAAGCAACTGTAGGACATACTGTCGATCCAACAAAGCAAAACTGCAGGGGGCAACAAATTTTGACAAGCTGATGGATGGCACTAGTCAGTCTTTATCCAAAGCAAACAATGAGTCAAATAATGATGGTCTGAACCCAGGAAAAAAAGTTTCTTTAAGTAGTGGGACCAGTTTTAGAGGGACGGTGGGACGGACTAGAGACTACACTGTTCTCCATCCATCTTGCTTGTCGGTTTGTAACGTCACCATCCAGGATACCATGGAGCGCATCGATGAATTTACCACGGCAGCCCCCACTGACCTGGGAGAAGCTGGACGCTTGAGGAAAAAAGCAGACATTGCCACCACGAAAACCACGACCAGGTTCCGACCCAGCAATACCAAATCCAAAAAGGATGTCAAATTAGAGTTTTTCGGGTTTGATGATCAAGACGAGGGCGGGGGAGATGAAGGCGCCTCTAGAAGTTCTGGGAGTTCCAATTACAAAATCAAGTACTTTGGGTTTGATGACTTGAGTGAAAGCGAGGATGAAGATGAAGAGTGGCAGGTAGCGGAAAGGAAGGCTAACAAAAAACGAAGTAGAACTGTACCATCCTCCTCACTACAGTCAACCTCTGAGGGCAATGAGAACTGCTCCCAGGACAGCCAGCTCAGTACTAATGCAGGTATGCAGAACTCTTCTGGAATACATATTTAACATTTAATTTTACTTGACCTTAATCTTTTGTTCTGTTTGCAGTATACCTGAGAGTTAGTTGAGCAATAGCACTATTTGGAAGTCTAACAGTTAAATTCACTTATTTCTGCTGTGGGCCTGTCTGATGTTTCATATCTGTCTTGAAGTATGCTTTATACTCCTTGATCTCTTGCCAGAGGTAGTTTTTTTTTTTTTCTTTTTGAACAGAAGATTCTTACCTTACTGGTGTGTTGAGCACACAGTGCCTATGCCTGGAAGGCAGATATCTTCCCACAGAAGCTCCACATCAACCCAGCGTTATGGAGCAAGAAATTTAAGTAACTCTGAGGAGATGTGAAATATCTCTTTGTGCTTTTGAATGTGTTTGTAGGCAGTTGGGACCTTTCTCAAGTTCCATCTTATCTGAGGATGCACAGCCTGGGAGAGGCTGTGGGGGCCCAACAGAGTTCCAGTCAGATAACTGGCTTTGGGGGGCCCTCTGTGTCTTCATCTGCTTCTGCTCCTGTGTTCAGTTTTTAGGTGTCTCCCTGTTCTGCACAGGAGGGGGGTGTGTGTGTACTCCCACACAAACATGAGTAAAACTGCACGTGGCATTTGGTGAGCAAGTCCTGGTGATTGAGATCCTCTGAAAAATCAGACTTGCTTGGTTGGGTGCTGAGCCATGACTCAGATCAGGGCTGAGGTGTGTTGGTGAAGAACAGGACTAATGACTCTGGTGAAAGGTTGCTTTTAGCTTTTTTGTTTTGAAAAAGTCCAATGGCAAAGAATCACGCATGTTGGAGTGAGTATTTCAAAACACTGACACTGTTCCATGGAATGTTTTGGTCCTCCATTTTGGAGCACGAGGCATAAGAAGTTTTCATCCGTTCACTGAAGTGGTTACATTTTTAAGACTTTGGTAAGAGGTATTTCATTGTGATGGGGAGAGGGGGGAACTCAAATCTAGCCTTGCAAATGTTGGAGGTTTTTTTCCCTACAAATAGCTTCTGCTAATATAATCCAGAAATAAAATTTCATAGGGAAAAAATGCTCATTTCTCTGTTCTAATTATAGCCATTTCTAAAACCAGAATTTTTTGAAAGCCTTTTAATCTAAGGTGTCACTGCTGGGGTTTTTGTTAGATTTGAAAAGGAACAAATGGATACTGATGTTCTATGAGAAGATTGTGTTTTTAATGAAAAAGACCTTGATTTGTTTTCATAAATTTTACTTTTGATGAGACACTTGAATACTTGAGCCTCTTTGGAAAATGGGCTTAACTTACAGGGCTGCTTAAGAAATACTCTGAGTCCCTGTCTCTGATGAGTCTTTGTTCAACCATTTATTCTATGGGAAAAAAAATTGCTTGTACAGTTAATGCAGCTGAGATGCTGACCCATCAAATAATCCTTTCAGCTGCTGTCCTCAGGAGTCTCAAAATATCTACAGTTTGCATTCAGCACTACATTTACCGAGCAGGCCTTTATACTCTGGAGGTATCATAGATTATTTCTATGAAATATTTTCCTAAGAGATTTCCGTGGCACAGGTAGATGTAAATTTATGTTTTGATAGTTCTTAATACACTTCTCCACTTCTCAGGTAAGAGCTACCTCTCAGTGCCTCTGCTGAGAGATGCTTCCCCTTTTTTTTGCATCTCCTTTGCTCATTTGATTCCTGCTTTACACTACTATAGCCAGGTGGGGTTTGACTTGCAGTTTTTCCTCTGAAATTTGAAAGGGTGATGTCCTGTAGTACAGATTTTAAAAACAGGGAGTCTGATGCTGCCCTAAAATTGGTAGGACTCCTTGATGAAGTTCATGCTGTCTTTTCTCAGACCTTGGCAAATTTTGAGCATCATGATCACTCAGAACAACCATATTAAGGTCCTTAAATATAGTGGTGCTGAGCCTGAGAATTCTGGACTTCTGGATCTAAGTCTGAAGGTGCAGTAAAAGTGACACTGCTCTGAGGTATCTTCTTTACATACTGAAAAAAAGGGACTTCTTTGTCCTTGAAAAATGCCAGCTTTGACTCCAAGCCTCAGAAAAAGCCTTCAGAACATCTTGCACAATAAAACTTGCCTGAAATGACAAACAGTACTGAGGGTTGCTAAAGTCACCGGAGTTCTGTATGTGCTGTTCTTTTTTTGTACTAATGAACAAATACACAGATAAAAATCCAGTGTTCCTGTTCCAGGTTGACAGGTGAGATGCCACGTTGCCTCTCTGAATTTCATTCTCAGAAATACCTAAGACTGATTTCCTGCATAAGGAATGTTACATGGCATTATCAGTTCTGCAAGAAACTTGCTGCTTTCACTGTTCTCTGTTCAGTCCTACCTAATACTGATTTGGTTACTTACTGTAATCCAGGTGTATTTTTATGAAATATATTTCAGAATCTTGGTTTAAAATATTTTATTAAGATTTTGTAATAGAACAGGAAATGGACTATTCCTTCCAGCCTAGTAGTTCACAATTGAGGGAAAGTAAGTTTAACAATACATATTTAAATGTTTCTATGAATTTAAGAAGGTACAAAGACTACAGGGACAATATTGTTAGTGCAGGAAAAAATGCAAAATAGATATGTTCAATTTTGGTTAGGCTATCTTTCACTGAAATGTCCTTTCTGTTCCTCGCTTCATGATAGGCTTTCCTGCTGAAGTGGTTAAAAGTCTCCAAAAAAAGCGAAACAAATAAAACCCTCAACTGGAAAAAAAAAAAAAAAGCTTCAGATTTTAAATTCCCGCTTCATAACTTTATTAGCCTTAGATTTTTACTGAAGCTTTGAGTTGTAGTTTAATTTTTTTTAATTTTGCCCTTGTAACCTAAAATTGTCTCGTTAGTCAGTGCAGCAGCCCGGAGAAGCAAAAGCCCCTTTGACTCCTGAGCTTCCCAGCTGTATTCTGCCAGAGTGCCAGGGGCTGAAAGTACTGGGGAGACTTTCCTAGATCTGAAACACTCCCTCTGTCATCTCCGTAGCCAGGACACAGGATGACTCCAGTGAACAGGAGCTTTTAATACCAGAAGAAAATGCCTGACTTGACTGTAATAATCAATGGGGAGTTGTATCCAGGAGAAATCTGTATTGCAGCTCAGTCTTTTGCTTTGTAAATCAGTTCTGATATACAGCTTAACCTTTGTGTCATGCATTCGTTTTTACTTTCAGTGATCAGGGTGGGTTTCCTATAATCCTTCTGTATCATATAGCTTTTGTATATCAGTATCTAGCACTCAGTTCATTTCTGGTGAGCCAACTTGCCCTGTTCTTTTCTTTTTTTTTTTTTAATTCCTTTGCATCTTTTCAAAAACCAAATCACCTTAATTGGGTAAATATTTTAAGCCAGTTAAAACTACATCAAAGTCCTCAAAGGCAGAATCCTGTTTGGACTTCAAAACCTTCTGCAGAATTACTCTGAGACACTAAAACAAAACTATGTTGTTGTTCCCTAGGAAATTTCCTGTGGTTGTTGCCTTCTAGTTGATCTTTGAACATCTTTCCCGTTCTAGCCAAGACAGGCAAATTATCTCGAAGATTATAAACGCCTTGAAAATGGTTGGATAGAGGAGCAAAGACCTTACATGCTCCCATATTGAGAAAATGATCAACATGCCCAACTTCTCCATGAGGGGGCAAAAAAAATGCACACAGGAGAGAGCTAGTGGAAAACAAGGGTCACTGCTTACCAAACAATTCATGTGTTTGCCTCACTCCGTTAATGTTAACAAAACACTTCTAAACTAAACAGGGGTTTGGAGGAGATTTGAAAGGCTGCTGTGATAATGTATGCAGAGTGCTTTTAAGGTACCTAGAAGGCCTCCAAAAGCACTGCTCAAATAAAAGCATTCCAGATGATCTTACAAAGCTGGTAAGTGTTTGATGTGTTAGCAGCATCAGAAAAATCAGAATTATCCTATTGCAAGTGGGAGTTGAAATGTTTTTATCAAGAAGTTTCTTTAAATTTAAAGTTACATAATTTAAATGGGATAGTTCAGAATAGTTAAGAGTGGAATTCAAACAAAAAAACTTAAGATGATTTTAAAATTGTGACTTAGTTGATCCAGAGCTCTGTTAATCATTATTGAACACAATGCCAGCTCCAGCTCTTAGCACAGGGCACAAATTACTGCGCTGATTTGGTGAAACACATCTTGCATTTCTAGAGTGACTTGCGTGTTTGTAATTGCTGCAGTCAAGTAAGTTAGTTTTCAGCTTTTAATCTACAATAGGAAGGTCCAGTTCAGTTGGTTTGGCTTTCTTTGGGAATTAAATTCAGGGCCTGACTTCTTTAGAAGTATTTCAGGATTTGTGTATCAAAGCAATTTGATTTTACTCCTTAAATTGTCCATCACACAACTAAACTGAAAACCAGTGGGCTGGGATGCCAGAGGCTGATTCCAGTAGAGCATCCTACCTGCCCTGATGCTGCCAGGCTTTTTGAAATTTACTGCAGTTTCACAAACTTTCGGGCCTTATTTTAAGAATACTTATATCATTTAGACAAGTTTTGTGTCTTTGAGAGTGCCATTAGAAATTGGCTTGTCTGATTTGTCTTTGCTTCCCTTGTTAACAGGTGCTTGGCCAATCCTGCTTACTGGATGTGGGTGCACTTGGGATTAGAGTAACCAATCCTACCTGCTTGGCTTTTGGCAGTGCAGTTTTCAAATAGCAGCTTTTCTGGAATGATCAATTTTCTAAACAATTTATCAGATAGAGCAGTGCCTCTCTGTGCCTTGGCTTGATTTTCATCTTGGTTTGTGCCAAGTAAACCCTTTCCCTTGTCTCCAAGGGATAAAGCTTCAAATACAACAAAAGAAAAAGAAAAAAATAAGGAGAAAAATTTAATTAGATGAGGGAATTGCAGATTTACAGTCCAAGACTGAGTACTGGAATTACTGGTAAGGCAAGTATTGAATGCATTGAAAGGCCATTTCAGCAGTTCCTTCTAGCTGACTCCTTCCTGGACTGATGACTATAGTTTTTTCTGCTTACAGCAGAATAAGCAAATACAAAGAGTCTACCTTCATGAGAAGTGAAGTAGGATCAATTTTTCAGTCCTGTAATTGTAGTGTGAAGTGTTCTCCTAAATCTCTTAATCTCATAGTTTTGAAGAATCCAGTCTACTGTTTTATTCACCTGCTGCTCAGAGTTTTATCAGTAAGCCATAAGTAAGCAAATGTGAGAAGTAACCTGGGATTCACAGGAATATGGAATGGGAAGGAGTAGCTTGAAGCTTCCCCAGTGGACAAGAGGTGGTTGTGACCCTGTACCTTGTCATGCTTCTATGTGCTATGACAGGCCAGTCAGTAAACCTGAGCTCCAACCAGAACTGTGTTTGGCTTTCAAGCTGATTTTTGTGATGAAGATTGATTGTTCATGATATCATTTCAGAAGCTATACATGTGGAATTGTCAGATCTGAGAGATGCTTTAGCGGCTCAACAGCTTTCAACATGGTTGCTTCATGTCTATATTTACCTTTAACAGATCTGGAGTTTTCAGAGGATGCATCTGGTGTGCTTGAAGGCAATAAGAAATCCACAAATAAACAAGGTGATAAATCTAAGGAAAACACCAGGAAGATTTTTAGTGGGCCAAAGCGGGTGAGTAATAATACTGAAAGTGAGTTCTTATTTTAACAAGCTCTTCAGTATTGATGTTTCTTCTTATGTATCTAACAGAGCTATTGTCCCAGTTTATATCTTCAGTTGAGATAATTTGTTGGCTTTTAATATTATTTCTGGAAAAGCAGACCCTTCAAGTGCAACATTTGTGGATGTGTTATTGAAAGTTTCACTTTTCAGATTTGCAGAGCACCAGACTTTGGACCCAGATGCAGGTGATTTTTGTGGTAATTGCATGCAGATGATTTTTAAAGCAAAGCATCAGTAAATGCTGTGTGTTTTATTTTGTGGTTTGTTGGCTTTTGGGGGGAATTTTTTGGATCTCTTTTCTTTGCTCTCTCAAGAAACATCTATTATAGAACTGAACTTTTCTGAAGGTTTCAAGTTGGGCATTGGTGTAGTCTTTATAAGGGCAAGTGCCTTTATAGCATGTAGAATATTGAGATTTTCTTTCAGTTAAAAAAGATAATCCTTGATCCCACCCCAGTATTCCCAAACTATGTAGTATTGAGTATGAATTTGCCCTTTCATACTGTAAAAAGAGCTTACTCATTCTACTGATGTTAGGTGGGGTTTATCTTACCTATTATTATAGGTTACTCAGTATTCTGAGGCTTTTAAAAATGTGTGTTCAGCAAAAATTGTGTTTACTGTTAGGGGAACGTTTGCAGTGGGGGAATCCGTGTAATCTCCATTAAATGGAGCTTTTATGACCTGAAGGTCCAGGACAGCCATTTCCAAAGCTTGAGAGCTCTTCATGTGCTTTTTACAAAACTCATTCTGGTATCCTGAAGACCGTACCTGTGTCACCATCCTGGCAATCCAGGGCTGCTGTAGTAAGAGAAGAGGGGAAATGAACTTGTGTGTCTCCTTTCCCTGGGAGTTCCATAGGTTTTATGGACCCAGCAGTGGCATGTTATTATAAAAACTCCCTTCTGCAGGTGTTCAGAATGTGTTCATCAGTCTAACAGTTCTAAGATTTATTATTTTTACTTATTTTCCTTGTTATTTTTCCTAAGGAATTCTAATAGTTAAACTACTCTAAAATTTCCCGTGAAGGTACCTAGTTACTTTTGTTATATGATAGTTTCCCATTAAGTAATTTTTCAAGGTGCCTTTTTTTTTTTCAGTCTTCCAGAACCAGAAGATTTATTATCTCCCCAGCTCCGTTGGTACATAATTTTTTGTTTAAAAAGGTGGATTTGTTTTATTTCTCAAAACATGCAAGGGAATATTTTCATGGGGGAAGATACATGACCAGTAAGTCCTGTCAGCTGTGACACCCTTTGGACAAGAAGTGTCACTTGCTGCTTTGGGACTGGGCAGAATGGGAAGCTCTTACCTCCAGAGTTTGGAGTCAGATAAGTGAGGAGTCTTTTCAGAACTGAAATAGTATTTCTTGCAGATGAGAGTTACTCAGCTTCTGCTGATTAAATAATCATTTTTTTAAAAATCAACTTCTTATCAGAGAACACGTTAGAGTAGAAACAGAAACAGAAAATGCAGGAAGTTTAAATTTAACAGTACCTTTTTTTGCTGTGTATTAACAGCATAAAATAGCTGTGGATGTTCTGGTAAATACAGAAATTTTTTTAGCGTTTAAATATTTATATGCTTCAAATATTATTCTATAATAGCATTTCATGTGTTTCTTGTTTAATTTTTATTCTTTAAATACTTGAGGGTTTATGCAAAAATGGTTTTAATTAATTTTGAATGCATATATCGTGAAGTTATGGAGGGGAAAAAGACAGCAATGTATAAAAGAGAAAATTATTTCAACTCTAGAAAATTCTCAGTTGGGAATAAACTTAATTCAAGTGGGAAAGGTGAGAATTAAACAGCCTTTTTGACCCTGTAGTGATATAATGAACTTAGAAGTAGAAACTGATGTAATTGAGATTCAGATTTTAAACTTTAATGTTCTGTAATCTTATGGCTGTTACATAGAGTTACTGAAAAAGCTTGTAAAGCTTGTTCTGATGGTAATTAGAGATGCTATAATTATCTTCCTAAACTATAGATATAGACTCTTAATCTCAGTTGTGTCTTAAGGGAATTTTCATTTGGGGAATGAAGGAAAAAAGAAGGACTAAAAGTATTAACCTGACCATAATAACTAAATTATCTAAAAAAAAAAAAGAAGTCTGTGGAACTTCTTCACTGTCTCAGCACCAGTTTTTTTTCTTGTAGGAACTAGCAGATGCAGTATTGATTAATTATTTTGTGCTGGGTGGTGATGTTAGAGATGTGACACTTTGCATCAGACTGAGCAGGTAAACAGCTCTGTTACTCAGGAAGCAACAGGGGATGTTGTTAAACTTCAGTAGATCCAGAAAGCTCAACTCTTTTTTGCAGTTTGTGGTCAGCAGGACTCTCACCCATGTTTGTGCTTTTGAAACCTGACCATTGTCCTCTAGTGTCGAAGTCCAGTTCTTGAAACGTGGGGCATATGTGTAATAAAGTATTACAGACATTACTGACTTAGTGAATAACAGCGTTTCTACACTGCTTTTAGTGTAAGGAGACTCACTGAAATCTCTGCCTGGTTGCAGAAGCCACAAATTATGATGGGTATGTAAAGTCTTAACCAGAGTGGTGCTTTTAAGTGAATTAAACCTCTTTATCCTGAGCCCGAGTTACAGGAGGAGTGTTACGTTCCATAGCAACATAATTATGTACTTACAGTGCATAAATATTGGCATTACTTGACTTGCAAATTATGGGTGTGAAGCATACGTGAGTAACATCTGCAAAAGTTTGTTTGCAGCTGTTTACGATTTTAATTCAACTGGTTGGATGACTCTTGCTCTAGCATGTAAGTTTGGGAGCTCTGGATACGCCCACCTGCAGGCCCCTTTGAGCTTAGTTCCCCTTCTGTGATGAAATTAATTCTCTATTTATCAGGCAAAACCCTGTAAGGTAGGCAAGAAATTTTTAGTTGCTGTGGTCCAAATCTACTCAGACTAAAGACTTGAAAATAGAGACCATAAAAATTACTTCCTGAGATTTCTTGCTCCTGCTCCTCTCACGACTGATTTTAGCTGGAGTCAGGAAATAAAGAAAATCAGTTTTTGTAGGAATACTCTGGGACGGTTTCCAGTGGTCTTACGCAAAATATCTCTCTCTAAATAGGAACCTGGAAAAAAACCAACTTTAAAGTGAGATAGAACTAGTCTATCCCCAAATTTCAGTTAAAGTGTATTTCCCTTAACTACTCACTTCCCTTAACTTTTGCAATGAGAATTGAATGTTTAATAATGAATATAAGCTAGCTTAATTTTTTTTTCTTACTCTCCTGTGTTGCAATGCCTGGAGAAATTTCTCTAAATTCACTTGTTGAAGTCTTAAGCTCTAGAAAACCTGTCTGGTTTTTGACTCCGTGCATCCCCACATGTACACAGTGAATGGGAATACATGAATGTGGTTTTTTTCTTCCTCTTGTTGTGCACACGTGGGGTTGTACAGGAAAAAGTATGGGAAGACCTCTTTGCCACTAACTTGATTATCATGGTGTTTGCTTCAGGCCACTCAAGTACTGACCATGGAGTTTCCTGTGTGTGCTGGTTTGGGCTGGGGTAGAGTTACTTTTCTTTAGAGTAGCTCTTATGGGGCCTTTTGGAATTGTGCTGAAAATGGTATTCAGAATTCAAGGATGGTTTTGTTATTGCTGAGCAGAGCTTACACGGAGTCAAGGACTTCTTAGCTCCTCACCCCACCCCACCGGTGAGGAGGCTGGGAGTGCATAAGAGCTGGGAGGGGACACAGCCCGGACAGCTGACTCCAACTAACCCAGAGGAAAATTCCATACCATGTGACATTGTGCTCAGCAATATGAAGAACTGGGGAAGAAGGGGAGACACGTTTGGAGTGATGGTGTTTGTCTTCCCAAGTAACTGTGAGGTGTGGTGGAGCCCTGCTTTCCTGGGGATGGCTGAACACCTGCCTGCCCACGGGAAGTAGTGAATAAGCTCTGGGTTTTGTTTTGCTCACAGTGATGACTTTTTCTTCCCCTGTTAAACTGTCTTTTACCTCGACCCGTGAGCTTCCTCTCTTCGACCCTTCCAGTTCTCTCCTCCATCCCACCCAGGGGCTGAGTGAGCGATTGGCTGGGTGGGGCTTAGTTGCTGGCTGGGGTTAAACCACGACAGTCGTTTTTGGCACCCAGTATAAGGCTCAAAGGGTTGGAGGTAATGACAGATTTGATTGGGATGTGCTAGATCAAATTTATAGCTGTTGTTGCTGTTTAGCTATTAATTGACAGGCAGCTGTGCTTGCCTTACTGTGTCAGAGCCCAGTGCTCCTTGGTGGCTGCTTTTTGCTTTTGCTGCTTGCTGTGCCTGAGAACATTTTGATAACAGTGCTTTTAGCAATTGTGTTGCTTGAGGTCTATTCCACTAGTGTGGAATGCATCCATCAGGAAAAGCTGAGATCTTCTTGGATTATGCATTAACAAACAGCGACCAAAAAAACCCCAACCCCAAACCTAACAAAACCCCATCTGCTACACGGGCTGGTTTTGCTTAAAACAATAAAAATACTGACAGAAGCATTTGGTTATGGGTGCTTTTACTCTCATTTTGCACCACCTGCTCGTTCCTGTTTTCTCACTCCTTGAGTTTCCCAGCTCAGGGAATTGTGGATTACTAAAAAAATAACTCACTAAAAAGGAAACATTTAACATAAATCTCAGTCCAGTTCACTGGGAGACTGTTAGCAATTGTATCTACTCAGTTGAGGAACCCAAGAAGAGAGATTAAGTCATCTTAACCTGGTTAAGTCAACACTGCAACTGAGAAATGCTCACTAAACACAGCCGGCGTTAGCAGGATTACACGCAGTACTTTGATCAAGTGACATTAGAAGAGTTAGTCATGACAGTAGAGTCGAACACATGAATGAAATCATTGCTGAATTCAGACATGGCTTAGCCAACAGACTGCTGCTAACTCTGTATCCAAGAAAAAAACTTGGTCTAGTCATAACCCTGTAACTATTTATCGCTTTTCATGTTTTATCGAAGTTTTAAGAATTCCTTCTGTACCCAACAAAGTACAGAAATGTGTGCAGGATTTCCAAGTGTTGTTTTTAGTCAGGTCACTTGGAAGGAAATGTTAAATCGCTGCTCTGTAAAGAGCACTTATTTCCAATTACCAAATGCTGAAATTTTTTTTTCCGTTCTGTGTGACTTCTGTCTGATCTACAACTAGTCCATAGTTTGTTATTTAATTGCATCTTTCTTGTCCTATAGGCAGGTTTTTTCCGTGAGTAGGTTATTTTCCTTGAGTTGCCGTACTCCTGGTATAAATTTTAGGCACTGTGAGAAACTTTCAATACTTGAAAATAAAACTTACATGTGATCCTGTTGTTCCTAGTAGAATTTGCAGTGCTGCAAATGTACATGCAGTAATGCACGTGTTAAGGGTATAACCAGGGAGATCTTTTACAGGTTGATGGGACCTTTTTCCACTGCTGACTGGAAGGAACTATAAATACCGGTTCAAAACAAATGCAGTGTCGAAGTTAACTGGAAGTTCAAGATGAAATGCTTATACCCGATCTTTGGAAGTGTTTTGAAATTGAAGAAGTACAAACCCATGCCTGGCTCTGGGTTGGCTGCGCGGTCTGATGGCTAATGTGACACTGACGTGTGCGTGGGAGGGGACAGAAACTAGGCTGAGCTGTGGTCTGTAGTTTTCCACTTAGCTCGTGTTATACTTTACAGTAGATGTTTATCAAAGACATCCTGCAAGTAACATTTCTTTTTGCTGGCCTGCAAATGAATCAGCGTTTCCCTGACTTAAATTTTTAAAGATTTTTCTTCGTTTTTTCATCTTTATAGGTTTAGTATATGTGAAGATTAGTCTCTCCTAAGTGCATGACCCTTTGTGGTTTTGCTTATTTATTTTTCCATCGCTTATTTTAAGTAAATAGTCCTGAGGAAGCAGGAATGGAGTCAGAATTCTGAAGTTTTGCTCTATCAGTCATAACCCTTTTCATTATTTATTGGTAGGATCAGAGTAGACTGGCCAGAGCTAATTTGAAAAAGCACTGCTTGTCTTCATCTTGCATAACCTTTAGGAAAAGAGTGCCCTACTGAAAGGATGAACAGTTGTAATAAAGCGTTTTTATCAGCGATAAATTAACTGCTGATAATTAAGCATATTGAGCTGCTATTGGCATCCTAATTTAAAAAGTCAAAACCGCATGTTTTTAATAGGAAGGATTATGAGTTGGCATACGCTGTTCTGACTGTGCTGGGGAGTCAAAGCTGAATGGCGACAATGGAAATATCCTGAGAAATCTCTGGCTGGTGTCAGTTGAGCTGAGCCCGCGGTCGGTCTGTCAGCGGGGCTGACAAACAGTGCTGGCCAGGGCTGACAACCTGTGACTGCATGTTGCTGCTTCTGCACTGCATTCCTTTCATTTGCTGGTTGGTGCTTCTGGCAGATCATTTGCCCAGTCCTGAACTGAAGTGGTTTTTGTGGGTTTTTTTGTACAAATACTATTTGTTGGAATGATACACGAGAGATGAGCTGTTCTAAGCGCCAGCCAATTATAAACTGCTTGTGTGTTGTAAGCATCTTTTATGTTGCTGAAATAAAAATCAATTTCAAAAAAGGGTAAAATATGACAAAAGGTAAGAATAAATCTTTTTATCAAATAGTTGATTTGTTAAAAAACACAACTTCATATTGATACTGTTATTTCACCTAACCTTTACAAAACCAAATTCTTCTGTAAGCATATTTATTTAGTACTGGCTTCCAAATGCTTACCATGTAGGCATTTTTTAATTATTATTAATGTAAATAGACCAAAACAAATTCTTAATGTTTCAGCTAGTAAGCAGGATACTAATGAGGACTGGCAGGTTTTTAGATTAGTCACCTAAATTGAAGAGTGAAGTAGCCACTGTAATTTTACTGAATTCAGTTGGGATGCAACACCTTGAAACCATTTCAGAATGAAAGCAAATGCCTGGAGTTGTTCTCCTAACTTCAAGGTAATCATTTGATTCTGATCAAAATTATTTTCTTCCCACTCCTTCTTATTAAACAGTGGGGAACAGGGTGTGTTCTGGTAGATGCTGAGATACTTCAACCTGGCAAAACTGTTTCCTCCATGTGCAGCTGTTGGGTAGAACTGTGGCAGCAGCGTTCTTGGAAGTGCTTGTCTTCTCTGCAGTGCCAACAGAGCTGTTACCAGCTTTGACTGAGAAGGTGGGGATGCAAAGTGCAACATAGAGGTAACAAACAGGCTTAGCTCTCATGGAGACAAGAGGAAAAAATGAAAAATAAGTGTGGAAATCCTTCTTCCTCTATGTGTACTTAGGCTTTTCAGGAAGTAGAAAAATCAAGTTGAATGGAAAATGTTTAATGTCACAGTGGAAACTTGGCGTTTTATATTTCCAGCTCCTACTGACGTTAGCTCTTAGGCAAGAAGCAAAGATGCATTAAAATATTTTTGAAACTAAATTCTCTCTTGCATCCTCACATTCCCTGCACACACACGCCTCCCCACCCCCCGAGTTTTGTAGTTCCCCGTAATTAACTCAGTGTTTTAGTAATTTGGCAATCAGGATAGCTGAGTAGGATAAATGTTACATTGCACAAGGCCTCAGTCCTGTAGGAAGTTCTCAAATGGGAAAGACACTCAAAGAGATTAAAATATACCAGATTCATCTGCCAGAGGAAGCTTAATTTATATGCAGATGAATATGCAAAATTGTCTTCCCAGCTCCTGTGTACTGTATGAGTATGGTTGGTTCACTCAGCTCTGTCTGTGACTTGATGTACGTGAGAGAATTGCACAGTGCAACACGAGCATGTCGTGAGGGTGAAATGGTTGAGGGCCCAGTGTCCTCATTATACCCATTTCAAAGTTTTTACTTTGGGTTAGCTTTATTCTGACCTGATTCAGGCAATGCCCAGTAACAACTGCCATGGGGTAGGTGCTCTCTGGAGGAGCATCTCAAGTTTGATTTTTTTGGGAGGGAATCAGGTAAGTGTACTCAGCTTCTGATGCAAACCCCAGTGTTGCAACTGAGGACATCTGGGGGATTCATTTGGACGGTGTTCTACTGATCCAAATGGAAATGCTTGTGTGGGTGTATGCACGCCCTTGCCATGTGCCCTCTGGAATTTCATTGCATTTACAATTTTGTAAGGCTTTGCTCCTAGTAGATTGATACACTTTGGGTAGATTACAATTAACGAGGGGGGAGGGTGAGGTGTAGGGGAAGTGGGTATCTGCATCTGTGGTGTCTCTCTCCCTTTAGCAACCAAGAGGGCAGGAATTTTGTCTGAATGATTTGTACTAGGATATGTTTTTGCCAGTGCAGTTTCTTGCAGGTGGATACAGGTTTTTCTTTTCTCGTGATTGAATCGTTCTGTGTCCAGTAGTGTGCTGATATGTCTAAACTATGGTACCCTGTCCCTTTCAGTTAGACTTAACACAGGTTTCAGGCCGAGTTAATGGCCATAACCATATGGCCTCTGCTTCTGAGCTGACCAGTTTTGAGTACACTGAGTGCAAGCAGCGTACAGAACACCATCAGTTATTTGTTAGACAGTTCATCTCATGTTTATCAAACTATCCTGTTTCTTCAAGTTCAGTTTTCATATTTCACTTGGGCGTTTGACCCATTGTCTTGTGCCCTGTGGGCCTCCTTTTGAGCTTCAAGGAGGAAAAAACGTTTTGCAGTTCTTCACAAGTTTAAGGCAGGCAAAGCTGCACTGACATTTTTTTCCTCTGCTCTTTGTGTTTGCTGCTGATACTCTTCCACCTTGTCGGACTAAGAGCTTGTAGTTGTCTGGCTATATGTGTATGTAGTGTCTTTTGTGTTTAAATGGTATAGCTATCACAGTTAAATGATCCATGGCACTCAGAGGTGACTTACTGGCACTAATCTGGTACTGTGATCCAGGTCATGGAGATTTGGTTCACATTTTGAACACTGGAAAAGTGACTTGGTCCTGGTTTGCTTCCGGTCTTAAACTGCTGTTGGAAACTGCTATCTTACTGGAACCTAAATTAACTTTTTTTTCTGTTCTATGGCTCAGCCTGTGCTGAATGGATACTCCATCTTGCTGTTTGGAAGCGCGATTTCTCTTTCATTGCTCTGAATGATGTTCATTCCTCTCACTGTTCAGAGAAACAGCCCATTATCAATAGGTCTGTGCTGCATAACATGCTTGTTACCTTTCTCCTGTTCAAAGTGAGATATGCAGGACAGGGTAGTACTCTTAATGATTATGAATACTGAATAGTAAATCATAGATTTCCTTTATTGGGGTTTTTTTTGGAACTTGTAGTTTTGACAAGCATCTGGCATACAGTGTTACTGAATGCACTTCAGATATAAATAATGCATTTATCAGGATATCTGTTAAAAATATTCTTGGGTTTTCTTTTGCCATTGTCTTCTTCCTTGGAAAGCATTCTTGCCTGCAAATAGATGCTGTCTTTCTCGTTTTGCTCGTATTTTCTGTGTGACTCATATCCATGGCTCTTATTTTCTGCTATTCTTACATCTGTGAATGGCAGGCAGTGCTGCATCAGTATGTGCAGAGTGCCAGCTCTTGAAAATTTCAGCGTGGAGGCTTTCAGGGATGGGAGGTTAAGCATGACCCATAGTTGATGCCATTTGGAGATGATCTTATAAAAGTGACAGCTCTGTGCATTTTGTAAAATCCCTGGCATTAGTTCTGGTTTTCCATCTCCACTGACCCCCGAAGAACCACATGCAGAGTCCCACAGTACCATATGCTTTATACCCTCCCTGGAATATTTGCACTCCTTCAGACATGTATCTCTGTGTAAGCAGCTGTCAGTTCTGTACATATGAAAAAGGAAACTCCTCTGCTATTCAGCAGAAGCTCTTACAGCTGATTAATATTGCAGAACTTATTTGCCTTAAGAACACAGAATTCAAAGGAGTGATGCACTTGAACTTGCATCTATTCTAAGTTAATCTTGAGAGAAGAACCTATTAAAGAAAAGTCTGCATTATTTGAATAATTGCAGTGTTCTTTAAGAGAAAGTAAGTCAGTTTCTTAAATCACTGCTGCTTAAATATCAGTGTTGCTTCTTCAGGGATGCTTGTTACCACAAACATTTGAGTTGCCTTAAAAAATCACCACCAGAACCGAACCAACCAACCAACCTCTTTGCTTCTGTGATCAAGCACTTCTGAAAAGTTTTTCTTCACTAGCATTCACGTGATCTTTGATGCTTTTCCTCCCTTCAGTTCTGTCACACGATAATCCAGAGCAAGTCTACACAGAGCTCACTGGTTGGTCAGTGTTGGCACAGTTTCTTTGCAGTTGTTTGGGAAATTCATCTTGAATTTTGCATTGCAAGGGACAACGTGAAGGTCCCTTTAAGCAGTGGTTGTAAAGGAGGGATATATTTGTCATGTCGAAGTCCGTGTGAGTAGTAAGAGAGGCTCTAAAGTCTCTGCATAATGTGTTGGAACTGATTAGAACATATTTCTTTGGAAAGCAGTGTTGGATTTTTGCAGGTGTGTTTGGAGGTAGAGCTGTGTGCAGTCACACAGGGAAGCAGGAAATATTACTGGGAAGGCATGGAATCACAGGCCTAATCACTTTTTTAGATCAATTCTGATCTAAAGTGGAAGATACCACAAGGGATGGTGGCTAAAACTAACCTAAACTACCTAAACCCATAGGTAGTAATTATTACTATTTCCAAATACACTTTGATTCTGTTACAGGAGAGCTATTAAATGAAGATGTCCTTGTTTCTCAGAGCAAGCATTTATTGGTGGCATTGCTTGTTTTCTTACATAAACTGTAGCTTTTTTTTTTCCTACATTGCACTGGTAATGCTTAAGCAAGCTGCAAAGTGCCAGGTCACAAAACACTTTGGGATGCCCTAGCTTTTGGTTCAGTAAGGGATTAAGGAAAATCAGGGGAAGAAAAGCCCATTTTTGACTGTTAAATAAAAAGCATGCCATCTTTGGAAGCCTCTGAGCCCTGAGTATTTAGAAAGAATTTGTTTTTATCTGTTTGCCCTGCTGAACTCTTTCCTACGCATCAGCTGTTGCTCTCTGCTCCCCTGATGCTGTGTGGACCTTTTGATTGCGCTGGCACAGCTGTTTGTGTGCTTTGTTCTTGCTCCAGACCGGAGCAGTGGCCTCGCTTGCTGTGGCTGTGCCTCTGTGTGTGTGTGAGAGCAGCAGAGGTGCTCAGCGTGGAAAAGCCAAGGTTGCAGGCACGGCTGTTGCGTGGTCAGCAAGGGCCTGTCCCGGCTGCTGCCTTGCTAAGACAAGCTCCAGTGGCACTGTGACTCTGCTCCCCCTGTGCCTGCCACGGGTTGTGTTTGGCTCCTCGTGGAGCACAAAAGTGTGAAGAACAAGGAATGTGCAGGCAGAGGCTTTGTGTCCCAAGCATGGTGTGCTTTTTTCCCGGAACTTCATACAAGTCCTGCGGCAGAGCCTGCGTGGGTCTGTGCCCCATTGTTTCTGCGTGGAGCTAAAAGAATGCCACGGATGTAGGATCCTGTTGTGTGGGTTGCATCGCCCTTCAGCGTCTCATGCTGGGTGTGCTGAGCCTGACACTGCTGTTGCAGGGACCTGAAAAGCTTCTGTGCTGCGTGGTGCTCCCAGACAGGAAATTCAGGAATATTAATATATTAGTATCCTTTAAGCAGGAATAGAATACTGCTTGAGACTATAACTGAGATTTGGGACTCTTAATAACGAATATCCTATGCTAACAGGACTTCTGGCAGCTGTAATGCAGTACACTGCTGTCAGAATTGTAGTACTTAAGCTTCCCTGCAAGATTAAGAATTATTATGCATCAGCTGAAACTGATATTAAATATACAGGCTGGATGGAAAATGGATTGAGAGCAGCCCTGAGGAGGACTTGGGAAGCTTGACGTGAGCTGGCAACGTGCACTTGCAGCCCAGAAAGCCAGTTGTGTCCTGGACTGCATCAAAAGTGGGGCCAGCAGATCGAGGGAGGGGATTCTCCCCTCTACTCCACTGTCATGAGACCCCACCTGGAGCACTGCGTCCCAGCACAAGGACATGGATCTGTAGAAATCAGTCCAGAGGAGGTCACAAAGATGATGAGAGGGCTGGCATAGCTCAAATATGAAGATGGCTGAGAGTGCTATGGTTGTTGAGCCTGGAGAAGAGAAGACTCCAAGGACACCTTAGAGCACCTTTCCACTACCTAAAGGGGCCTACAAGAAAGCTGGAGAGGGCATTTTTATAAGCACATGTAGAAACAGGGCAGGGAGTGATGGCTTCAAACTGAGAGAGAGAAGATGTCTCTGCCCATGGCAGGGGATTTGGAATTAGAGGATTTTTAAGGTCCCTTCCAATTCAACCTAAACCAGTCTGTGATTCTATGATATGCTGAACATCCGTGCAGGTTACTGACAGAGTGTGTTAATTCCTTGAACTATCCCATATACCAGGATAGGGCACAGAAACTTACAGCCTCCCTTCCCAATCTGAAATAGACACTGAGATAAATTGTGGAACAGTCGTGAGTAATACAAGAAATAAAAAGTGTCTAAAAAATACTCAGTGGTTCTTTTCCATTACAGACATCTGTGAAACTTGCATCTTTCTTCATTTAAGAAAACATCTTTGTTACTAAGTCGTCCTTCCTTTTGTTCACTGAAGACCCTGAGTCAGATTGTGGGTAAAAATTTGCTGCTCTGAAATGTATAGGAGAAAATAGTTAACTTCTTAACCATTTTTTCATTGGTCAACTTTTTTCAAATAAGCATCTGTGTGGCACAGTCTTCCTATTTGTGGGCCCTGGTGTCCTCTTGTAACTGTAGCAGCATGAAATGAACCTGGTTTCTCAGTATAACTTTTTGAGCTGAATAAATATTGTTTAAAAGAGCTTCCTTGGAAAAATTGATGAAGCTTAATAACTACTGTATGCACGTTGCTGAATGGTAAATGAGCACTGCTTTAAAAACATAACTTAACAATCCATCTAAGTTATTGTCTCCTGACCATGTCAAAGGACACTATAGGAGGGAAAACCTCAAATGATTTAGTGCTTGACAGGTCTTTCAGGCCCTGAAACTCATGGCGGTTTTCATTCTGCTTGCAAACCTCATAGAGGCTTTCATTCTGCTTATGTTCCTTGAAATTTTGTTAGTCAGGGCTTTCTCTTGTGAAGAATGGAAGGATGCAGCACAGTAGAGTTTTACTCTACAGTAATACAGAAACCCATGAGCTACAAAATCTGCTTTGTAGCTTTTGACATGCCAGAACCTTGTTACGCTTCACGGAGTGGCATTCACCGCCTGGCTGCTGCTGCTGGGCTTGCCTCTCACAGCCCCTCTGTGGGCTGCACTTGAGCTGTGTTTGGGTTAAACACTTGAAACATGATATTTTGACAGAAAAATATTTTTATTGCCTGACTTCTTCTTTTTCGAAATTATTTTTTCCTGTTTAAGTG
The DNA here is from genome assembly GCF_022539395.1 of Myiozetetes cayanensis. NCBI lineage: Eukaryota > Metazoa > Chordata > Aves > Passeriformes > Tyrannidae > Myiozetetes > Myiozetetes cayanensis. The sequence continues at coordinate 28,217,833 of NW_026086605.1, forward strand.
CTGTAGAGTGCTGTGAGGAGGCAGGTGATTACACAGTTTATTCCATACGTGGCTTGTTGGGAAATTGTGAAAATTGCAATGGTGTATTAGTCTGGAATATTGTTATGCAAATAGATTGATAAACTCAAGTGCTAGAAATATAGTCTGTCTTTGCTTTCCCTAAGAATTATATTATGTTTCCCAGAAATTCAAGGACAGTAAATGTCGATGCATTTTGATTTGCCTTGACACATTTTTCGGCAAGACAAAAAGAAAAGGCTTCTTAATTTATTAATATGGATTACGGCATTTCATTTGACTGTTTTTATTCCTCAGAGCATCAAAGTCTGTATCAGTTCTGCATTTTGATTCTAAACTAGTCGTATTTCTACTGACATAATGTTTGCCAACATGTTTTTTTCCCCAGAGCTGTCTGGTTTTGTCTATAGGAAGGTTGCAGACCTTTTGCCTTTGAATAAATTTTAAAGATTAAACAACTGAAAAATTCTTTAAATATGTACATATCATATCTTTTGCCATTTGGGTGGGTCTGTATGTCTTTCAAACCATCAGATGCTTCACAGTCTGGTTTTCTGATATATATATATATATATATATGATGAGAACTTGTGTTGCTAGGAATACAGAAGGGGGAAAAATGAAGCTCATTTTCCTTGTTTGGCTACATTATTGCTACAGTAGTTTAGGAAGTGTACAGTGACTACTGGTAATTAACTTAAAAAATAACTTTTATTTTTCTTTTTCAGTCTCCCACAAAAGCTGTGTATAATGCTAGACACTGGAACCAGCCAGAATCAGAGGCTCTGCCAGCACCACCAGCTTTGAAAACTCCCAGTGTCCCAGTAAGTAGACTGTTGTTTTTTTCTCAAGTTTACTAAATCTCCTCTTAAGATTCACTGATTTATATTTAAAAACAAACAAAAAAACCAAAAAACTCTTGTTACCTGGTAATGTCACAGTAATTCAGAATGAAGTCCACTTTGTGATGTGAGCCATTGGGTATTTGCTAGAAAAGACATTGTCAGTGAAAATACTGTAGAATGGAATCTTCCATATCACTTCAATATACAGCTACCAAAAAATACTTCAAGTTATGACCACAGAAATCAGCAAATTGCAGATCAAAAAGGAGAAACTTAAAGAGAGAGTTAATTTGTTTTTCCTTTCTAATGGACTGATGTCAGTTGCTGACTTGAGGTTTTTAGATACTGTGAAAGAAACATTTTCTGTGTACAGTCAGAAATACTAATAGGAACATATTGGATATAAGCATGCCTACAAAAAACAGACAAGAGGTGAGAACCATTCTAGAAGTTGTTTGTTCAAAAGTCAGTGATTGTTTTGAGGCTCAAAGTAATTGTGTTTTAACTCTTTTTGAGACCCTGATAATCCAGGGTCTTGGGCTTTTGTGTGTAGCTGTTGTTACTGATTATGCTAAAAGAGCATTGTACATTGTCTGTAAACTTCATTTCATTTGGTGCCTTGCTGGCAGTACTTGCCTGAGAACAGAAAATCAGAAAGTAGATCTTTTTTGCTGTGACAAGTCTTCAGCTTCTGTTGTTGTCACCAGTTTGTGGTGAGGTTTTTCTTTCTTTTGATGTCTTTTTATTGTTTTTTTTTTTTTTTTTTAATTCTACCTCTGTGTGTAGTGTTCTGATACTGCCAGTCTGGTTTGTGGTAGGTTTTAATTGCTTGCTCACAGTACTCTGAACAACCTTCCTTGGATGGTAACTGCACGGCCTGGAAAATGCAGATGACTCATTTGAAAATAACAATATCTGCTAGAGTTTGAGGACAGAAATTTCAGCCCTAGGTTTTTCATAAACCCCTTTCTCAATTTAAATTATGTACATTTGAACTGAAGCTTTTGTTGCTTACTGAACCTTTGTTTTGATACTGATTTTTGTGTAGTACTCTGATAGCTGACTTAAAGGCAGATTTTGTCTGAGTCTTCTCAGACAGACTTTGAATATAACTTCAGGCCAGGAAAATGTCTGGATCATTCATTCAGACAGGCACTTTTGTCTTCTCTCAGACTTCCCCTTTGTAACTGCAACCATCAAAGTATTAATTCAGGAACATGGCAGAGGTTTGGCTGAACAAACCAGTTAGGGGAATTTGTATCTGCTCCTCAGGTTAAGATGTACCTCTGGAGTTACTTCAGTCACTTTTAAACCTTGATTTACATGGCTGTAAATTACATGTGTTAAAAACTGCAAGGTAAATGAGCCTTAATCCAAATATTCACTGGTAGTTCCTGTGCAGATGATCCTGCCTCTTTAATTTCTGTATAAATCTGTTACCTGAAGACTGGCATAAATTTGTCTCAGGTTTATGGTGGGAAACCCACAGCAAGTCAGCTGCTTATGCCAAGTACTCTCTCTTCTGGCCTCTCCAACCTCCCTTGGAACTGGCTATGAAGGGGCAGCCATTGACCAAGACTTGGATGAGTTAGTTCAGTGGATCTCATGTGTTCACAGGCTGATAAGATCAGAGTCCTGCAGTAGGTGCTCTAAACCAGCTTTTCAGGGTGGTTTATTAGCGTTTTGCCACGTTGTCTGAGTGGATACTGAAATGCCACACACTGACAGAGGCAGAGTGTAAAGAATACTCCATTAATAGAGCAGCTTGTTTTGGCTTCTCTTTTATTTTTGACTGTCAATGTACAATGCACAAGAAGGCTTCCTCTTCAGCTGCCCTCTGGAGAGAGTAACAGTTCATGCCTCCCCTATGCCTGCATGCTCATTCTATTTTTTCAGTCACACGTTAAAAATATTCTCATTTTTCTACGTAAGGAAACTAAGTACATGATGTTACTGAGAGATTGAGGGTAAGTAAACGACCACTGGCATTGGCACTACACTGAGAATTTGGCATTTGGAGGTCTGTTTCCTGTATGCCTTGTTTTCTGTAGCTTGTCTTCATATCTGAATTTGTGCCAAAGTAGTAATCTGAAGATAAGCTGACACTGAAGCTTACAGTAGCCTCAAACTAATACAGCAAAGTAGGTTGAGGAGAAACCTGTAATACTTACCTGAGATGTCTGGAAACCTGTCAGTAGTTATTCTAGACCTAACATCAAGTTCTCTCCTGCCTGTTGTAAGTTCAGAACAGGTTTTGCTGTATTTTGTGCTATGATATGTTGTTCCTGACATAGTTAACAGCAGGAATAGGAATAAGGCTCATGTACAGAGGATACCATGAATTTACAAGAGCATGCTGTACCTATTTGAGGCATGCACCATGCCTCTCACTTCTCTGTGTGGCATTTTTTATGGGGCTACAAACTTTAACTGTTTTTGAACACTGAATTTGCTTGGTTTACTTACCCTAAAGCTTAAGGAACCAGTATAAAAGACTTTTTTTTTTGTCGTCTTATTTTTTTAGTTTCAGAATTCTACTGGAGCTTTCTTGATACTTAGAAATGTTTTTTGGTTTTTGTGTGATTTTTTTTTTTTTTTTAATTTAAGCATAGGTACATTATCCCACAGCTTAGGTACATCTTGGTAGTGTAAGGCAAGGACTAAATAGTCCCAAAATGTGAGTTTGACAATTGCACACCTGTACTGTTTCCTGATGTATTAGTGTATGTTTACGTGCTCAAAACATCTGCCCATTTTAGCACTTTCTTATTAATAGGTAAGGCTATCTTCAAAGGAGGCAATTCATAAAGATGATGGAGTTTTTAAGGCTCCTGCACCACCTCCCAAAGTGATAAAAACTGTGACAATACCTACTCAGCCCTATCAAGAGATAGTAACTGCATTGAAATGTAGGAAAGAAGACAAAGAAGTAAGTATTTTTAACAAATTTTTAAGATAAAGAATTATCAGTAATCCTAAGTACTGATGGAGCAGTGTCAAAATGAAATTTGACTTTCCTATTAAAAATAATGTTTTTATATAAATAGTTGAATGGCCTTCATTAACTTATTAATGTTTCCTTGCACTTAAAACTGAATAGATTTTTAAACTGTACTTGTTAAGATTATAATTAATCCCAAGAACAACTTACCTAGGTCAAAATATTTGTCTTTTCCAGTTATACACTGTTGTTCAGCATGTAAAGCACTTCAATGATGTAGTGGAATTTGGTGAAAATCAAGAGTTCACAGATGATATTGAGTACTTGCTAAGTGGATTGAAGAGCAATCAACCCCTAAACACACGTTGCCTTAGGTAAGACATCTTAACATAAAAAACTGAACCTATATTGAAGAGATACTGAATTAAATATTTATCAGAGAAGAGACCATGCTTTAAAATGTCATTGCTATTTACCTGGCACTTCTGCTATGAAGAATAAAATTTGAAAATAATAATCAAGATGGTATCTTGTGAATAACCAAAAGCAGTATAACTATGAAGATGAAATAGAAAATTGTACCTTAAGAGACATCTGACTCACTTGTTGTCCTAGCTACAAATTAAAAAAATATTTTCTGATAACTTTTCTTAGTTTAGTGCAGTCTAATGTACAATGTCTGTTCTGTTTTTAATATAAAATTCAATTCTAAAATAAAATCCCTAAGACTGGAAATTTTGCTGATGGTAATCCAGAACTGATGTAATACTGAGGTATCATTTAAATCCAGCTGCCTGTTCTTTATCTTCTGTTGAGAAATAACACTGGAAGTAAAGAAGCCTCAGTGTTAATTGGAAGCTCCCTTCAGTTGCCTTGGACTACTCATTGCACTCTTAATATTCAAGTTGCACATTATTGTCAAGTTAGTATGAAACATGTTAGTCTTGCTTTGAAAAAAGTTGATGAATTAATATTGGTGTCCATTCCTGGAAGTAAAAGTAATTATCATATTGTTAAATATAATAACCATTCATAATATTTTTTTTATATACTTGTAAATTTTCCTCTCTGTTCAGTAAAACTGAAATAACAGAGAAGGTAAAATTTAAACCCATAGAGACAGGTGATGGCAATGCTTTATTTGTGGCTTGACTGTGGCTGAGGAAAAGCTTTATATGCTTTTAAGAGAACTGTTTTAAAATCTACTCTTTGTTCTTCAGAAGCTAGCAATGAATGTTGTTGCTGGACTATAAATACAAGAACTCTGTTATCCAGTTTGTATATACATTATGATAAGAGTAAATTACTACTGTATTGACAGTTTGGGGTATTTTTCATATTGAGTGCTCTTAATTTGCTCATATGGCAAACACAGTAAGATCTTAATCTGAATTCTTTACTTTCCAGATTTGTATAATGGAATGTAACTTGTATAAACACAATAAAAATCTTTTCTTTCAGTTAACAAATTAAAAGAAAAGTTTTTTTCCAAAGGAAGTCAATGTGTAAGGATAGGAATAGACGTAAAAGAATCAGAAACTGGTAGGTAAGCTCTCCCTGCTGCTGTCGTGACTGGAGGCAGAAAGGCCCCTCGTTCTTTCAACACCTTACTGTGTGAATCTCTTACAATCAGATTCCTCAGTAGTCACGGAAGACTCGATTGCAGAATCACTCCCACATTACTGCCCATTTGAAAGCAATTTATTTTTAATAGTTGCTTTGCTTCACTGTGCTAGAAATGGCAGCTTACTGATAAAACCAGGGGAAGGGCTGCATTTTTGAAATGAACTGGTATGCTGGTCACTAGATTAGACTAATATGTTTGTCAGATTTTTTCTGAAATCTGTAGTGTTTCCATCAATCATAAATGCAGCAATAAATATAAAAAAAGTGTAATGTAAAAGTAATGTCAGGCATAAGTGGGATTAGTCAGTCAATTAGATAACCATCAGATAGCAGTGAAAGTTCACATTTACAATTTCTCATATTGCCTTGGTCCGTAATAAGCTCTCCCATGTCTCTAAATCAGACCTTCATGCTGAATCCATGAATGCTTTAATTTAACTACTGGATTTGGCTTTTTTTTGTTTCGTTTTGTTTAAGAAGCAAGTTCAAGATGCCCTTTTCAAATCCTGTTTTTAGCCAGGCTTAGAATAAAGCCGACATAGTTTGGTGCTGGTGAGCAACTGTTGAACAAACCGCTGCTCTGTTCACCAATTGCAAACTTGCCTTGTATAAATTTCAGAAGAAACATCCCAACAGAGTTTGTCAGGGTCTGAAGCATCTGTCAGTCCTGTGCTGTGGACTTGTTTATCCGCTGTTTTTCTCAGTGTGGTCATTTCCGTTGTTCTAATCCAGAATTAATTTTCTGCAGTGTAATCAGCTTGGCGACCAAGTGCGCCATGCCCAGCTTCCGAATGCATCTGAGAGCACATGGGATGGTAGCCATGGTTTTCAAAACACTGGATGATTCCCAGCACCACCAGGTATGGATGCACTGCATATTTTGTTAGAATTAGTTGATACCTGTCTGCTGTGTGTGAATTCTGTGTGCATCTGGGATCAGTGGCTCCATTTGAGAAAGACGTGTTCCAATGGCAAATCCCTCTTCCACTGTTCATGTGCTTCTGGGTTTGGAAATTCCTTTTTTAAGAAATTATTTAAGCGTTTTTAAAAAGCTGACTGCACTTTAGATTTCTATTTTATGGCATCTCTGAAGCTTTTTTTCATTGTTTCCTTGTTGTGTTGATGATTTCTTTCAAATACAATGCATAAGAGGAATCCTTCCTTCTTACATTTAAAGGTGGCTCTAAGTGCTCCATCTCCACACTTGCTTGTATGTGAATTATCACCTACTGGGGGGGAATTTATGTGCCTGTCTCCTTGAGCACTGCTGTAATTTTAGTTGTGGGATGCCTTGAGTGTTCTATGAGAAATCTAGAAAGGGTAAATTTTAGCTACTTATGATAACATGACCTGAGAGTTAAACTGAAGCAGTTTGGGTTTTCCTTCTTATCAGTGTTACCTCTGTGGAGTGTCTCCTGGGATCTTTTTACAGACATTGAACATACAAGATGTTCCTGGAAATGAGTAGTAGATCTGTATGGCTGGTCAGGTTTATTATTTTCTCTGATAGCTCTGGAAGAATGACATACAATGCAGAATGAAACTTTGCACCCACAGAAATAGATATTTCAGAGATGCTGTTTGACATCTTACTGTGGGTGGAGGGAAAAGCTGTGGAGTCTTAAGTATCTGATTTAGAGTAATAGCTTATTTTCCATCTCCCTCAAAAATTAGTGATGGCTAACTGTAAAACACAGGCACCAGGTTCAATGAATTCATTATTTTGTGAGCTGTCAAAATAGTGCCAAGTGATACTAGAAATAAATAAAGTGCAGTCACACTATTTAGGACAGTTGCCACCACTGAGTTGCAGGAGATGGGCAGAGGACAGCTATGGTTCCTTGGAAAGCGTACAAGCTTGCTGAGTGTATTTTTGGCTGTCTTTTAACAGTTACCATTATTCCTTCATTTTCCAAAGAAGTAGCACATGCAGTTCAAAAGGAAATTGCCTGCTATTATTAGTCTGCAGTAGCAAAAAGCATTGATTATATTCACTATTTTCAGTATATTTGATAAAACGCTCCCTTTTGTCAAGGAAAAAAAATTTGTAGTTAATGTTTTAATATAGTTAGAGTACACTCTTGGTACAGGTTTTACAGTATCTTGAAATTACTGATTTATTAAACTACTCATGATAAATGCTAATGTATGTGCCCTAACTACTGACAGTATATGCTTTAACATGATCTTCTCTGTATAAGCATGCTGTCTTTCTACATTACCATTCATTAATTACTTCACTATTCAAAATGAATAAAATTTGTCCCCTGAATCTCAGTTTGAAGTAACTCAAGAATAATAAATCACACTAGACTTTGCAGGCATGGCTCAAAGTCACTAAGATGAATAAGGACTGAGGGGAAAAATGCACAATTATTTGATTAATATTTTTCAAATATTTTGGAGATGGGAAAAGTGCCACGATTACATTGCTAATAGAAACAGATATGAGCATATATTGCATTCAATGTTCTGATGCAGTGGAAGAGACTGAGGGTGGAGGGGACTCCTTAACTTTCCATAAGGAGTATAAAATAGCAGTTGCAGATTGGCAGTTGGCATTTCTTTAACCAGCAAGGACAACAAAATAAACAACTATCTTACTGAGCTATGCCCAAAAATAATCACGTGAAAATTACTTGTTCCACCAAATTTTTCTTGTAGAGTTGTGTTTAAGCTTAAGTTCTTAATTGACTTTGTCTCTTTAGTGATGCTCTATGAAGGTTTTGAAGTATCATTAATTTTTTAAAATAAAAACTATATTTTCATAATAACTGTCAGTAGTTAAGCACAGAAACATGGTTTTGTAATGTCTTCAGCATGTGAATAACTTTAAAAAAAATAAAAGTGCATTAAATGTAGTGCTGAACCCTAGAAAATAACCATCTGTTCCCACAAGCTGGAGTATAAATAGAACAAGCAAGAGAAGACAAGGATGAGAGTGGGTGTAAATGGTCTGCTGTTTCTGGAGTGTATGTTCAACTAGGATGTTTTCCTGAATTCTGTAGAAGTATGGAGTGCAAATCCGTAGTTAGATACGCCATAAAATTTCTGTCTAGAGCAAATTCTATTTATTTTAATTTTTTCTTCTCTCCACATTTATTTGGAAGCAGAATGTGCCTTAAGCATCTTGAGGAATAGAACAGGATGGGGGAAGCTCATCCAAAAAAAGACCCGCCCCTGTACTGCAATCTGTAAGGGAGGGATTTTAAGGGATTGATTGGATTCTTTGGCTCTTTGTTTTCTTAGGATACTGATCAAAAATAAGTTGTACTAACAATTTTCCCCTCCTTCTCAGCTCAGAATTCTGTGTATAGTACCTTTAGGGCATGAGATAGCTTTCAACAGGCAGGGTGGTTGAACAGAAGATCAGAGCAAAATGCAGAGTTGTTTCATTCAAGATGAAACCAGCTTGCTTATAGGGACTAAGAGAGAACAGTTTTAGAAAACCCAAATCACTGGCACGAGACTAAAGCAGCTTTATTCTGTGTCATAAGCACCATCCACATTTGAGGTCCTTACATTTACGACATCACTCTCTTCCTGTCTCACAGCAGCATTTGGAGGCCAATGGGCCCGAGTCCCTCCTGTCTGTGTGCTGTGGCACGAGTCTGCTCCTTCTTACACAGAGCTAGTCCTCTCCTTTTTGCTTTCCCAGCAGTCCTGCAGCCTGAACCCTTCTGTCTGCATCATGTCTTGGTCACTTCTGATCACAAATGAAGCATTTATAACCTGGGAGGCAGATCTGAAGGGGTGCAGAGGGAGAATTGTTGCTCCCTGAATAATGGAAAGCTGGATGGGCTGAAAAGAAGGAACCTGGGACAGGGAATGGCTTGGTACAGAGCTTTACAAACTGGGTGTGACTGGCCTAATCAGACCTTGGAGTATCTGTAAAGCATTTCTGAGTAGTGATCTGAGAGCAGTCTCAGACTTTTTGAAATGCCTAAATATTGGCAACCCAGATTATAAATGCAGCAGTTTCCCTCTGTTAACTGCTGCGTGCTGTCTAGCTGATAGAAACTCCTTTGGGGGCTTAAGCAATTTTATTTTCTTTTTTTTTTAGCAGGAAACCCACCTAGATAATGCTGGTCATTAGAAAATAGTTCGTCACAGATACTGCTTTATTAGGTCCCACATTAGCTGAACAATGGTTAGTGGAGTAATCTTTAGTTTCTCCAGAATGCCTGTGCTCCTGTGTCCCGTTTAATCACTGTCGTTCCGAAGATCCTAGTCTTTCAAAGTCTTCCAGGAACCTGACATTTATTACAGGATAAACCAACTGCAAGTAAATCAAGAGTAAACATTTCTATAATTAAAATTACAGAATTGCAAGGCTTACTGGGGAAAGGTAATAAAAATTAAAGGAGAGCAATGTATACCCTGTCTGTGTAGACAAGTTGCATAGATTGCTTTCTGCTTTACATCAGGGAAGGCTGGAGTAGTGATAAAAGGCTGGAGTAGTGACGTTCACAGCTAAGATTTTGTTGGGTGGGTTGTTTTTTTTTTTTTAACAACCTTGTCTCAAGGTTGTATTCACGAAAGGAGCTGTGGATTTGGAAACTCTTGCTTCCTTCCTTCAGTACTTCAAATGCATCTTTGGTAGTTGGTCAGATGGAAGTCTTTATTCACCTGAGGGTTTCCTTGGCTCAGACAGGAAGGAGTTTTAACATACCTTTTGATAGACTGTCATCTGCCTAATCCTGTCTTCGAAATGCTGATACTGCTTAGTATGACCAAGGTATGATCATTACTTGCTGCTAAAATAAACAGCAGTTAATGATTGCTTTGGTGGTTGGCTGAACTCTAAACAAGATGTTAATCAGGTATGACACAGAAATTCTGCCCTTTCCTGTTGAGCTGTACAACACTCCAGTCCCAGAGTTAGTTTGTTTCCATTTTTAATTTACCTCATACAGAAACAATTGCAATGGATGCCTGCAGCCTGTTGACTCTTAGAGAGTTGATCTCAGTAGGACACTCATACCCTACACACCCCCCAGCTCTCATCTCCTCCAGTTCTCATCTTTCTGAAAGTTTTGTGCCCAGCACAGCTCGGTTCCCTGGAACATTCTTCTCTTTACCATGACTTGGAGCTCAGTGCTCTTGGTGCAAGTGCTGTACTTAAAACACTGGGAATGGATGGCTTTGCTCTCCCTCTTCACTGTCTTCTGTGTCTCTTCCCGACAGTCAACTTCTGCCTTTGCTTTTCTGGATCCTCGTGAAGATGAAATTTAATTCCTTCTTTAAGGAGGCTTTAATCTTCTTTAGCCAGTAAGAGATCCCTGTACACCAATTCTGTATGAGATAGGGGTGGTCAGGATAATAACATTCACATGTAGGAACAGGGCAGGGGGGAAGCTGGTTTATGCTCTGGCTGCTTCCAAAAAGCAGAATTCCCCTGGAACTAAAATGTGTTTATGCTGGAAAGGTTTGGATAAACTATTGACTGACAGACCTTTTTGGCAGAATTGGAATTTGTCATCAGGTACTTCCCCTGTGTTGCCCCCTGCCCAGACACTGTCCCTGTGATCTCTGTATTTTCTGGTGCTGTCACCAGTTCATCCCCTCGAACCAGAATGTTCACCCACCTTGCTGTGTACCCTGTGCTTTTTCATTTGTTCCCCTGCCATCTGTCTCCTCTGTAGTACTGTGTTACTGGAGGTTCTGTTTCTTATTCTATCTGCAGCACTGAGTCCCTCAAAACTAGAAACCTGTGCTTTTCTACTTGGATTTTGTAAATATACTGAGTGCTTTGTGTCTCAGGTTAATTTGTTAGGAGAAAGCATTAGTAACTTGGGAGAAGGAATCTGTACAACAAGGAGTGCTCGTGCGAGTGCTGGTGTACATTGGGACTTGTCAGGCATTCTCTTTCATTAATCTTCAGCTCGTTTATGAAAAATGGTAAAAGGTCTGCCTGAAATGATTATTAAAAACTAACTGGTCTCTTTCTTTCTCTCCCACCCCAAGAATTTGTCCCTTTGTACAGCAGCTCTGATGTACATCCTGAGCAGGGATCGCTTGAACATGGATTTAGACAGAGCTAGTCTAGATCTGATGATACGGCTTTTGGAATTGGAACAAGATGCTTCTTCTGCCAAGCTGCTGAATGAGAAAGACATGAACAAAATTAAGGAAAAAATTCGGAGACTGTGTGAAACTGTTCACAACAAACATCTTGATCTCGAAAACATCACGGTGGGTAACATGCTTTTATTGGAAAGCCTTGGCAGTTGTGGGATGCTTAATAAAGTGGGACTTGTGAGCATCATCTTTAATTTCATATCCCCAGCGAAGGAGTTGTGACACTTTGTCTGCCTTTGATGTATGCATGACTGCACTGCAAGGATTTTCTTCTTCCAATTTGAAATGTCCTTTTTAAAAGGCTGTTGGTAGGATACAAGTTATGGTGTTCTTCAGCTGTCTGGGTGTCCATTTGCCCCTGCTAAGGGAGCAATTACAAACAACAAATACCACTTTAAATAACTAACTGTGTTTAAAGACCATGCTTAAATTATTGAACTCCATTTCTTTGCCTCAGTTTTGTATGTACTTTCACAAGCAGATAGGGGCTTGTGCATGGGAATAAGAGTGTTTTGTGTTAAATTAAAAATGTGGTACAGGTTTTCCCATTTTTAAAAAAACTCCTGCAATCTGTCCTACAGAAACTGATTTCTCCCTGCCCAAAGTGTGGTGGCAGATCTGTTGATTACCATAAATGTGGATGAATTTTTTTTCTTCCCTTTCTCAACATTCTTGCTTTTCATGAAAATATCTTCAGCTGCAGCAGAGTGAGCTGTTTTTGTTTAAAAATAAGTTTAGTCATGATTTGATGTTAGCTTAGAAAATAAAGGGCAAGTTACAAAGGTTTTTTAAAAGAGTGTATTTAAAGAATTGATTGACAGATTGACTAGATGAGTGGTCATAAATGACAAAAATTACTAATGTGTTTTTGCATTCACCATATTGCAGTGTAGTGGATGTTGGTATGATCTTAATTTTTTAGCATCCTGTAATACATTCTGTTCAACATTCTTACTAGGTTTTTGCCATTTTTCTTGTAATATTTATACCCAACAGGAGAAGCTTCTGATTTATTGTTTATGAAGGGAGTTTTTTAGACCTCTATCTCTGCCAGTAGTGTTCCAACTCCTGCCAGTAATCTGCAGTCAAGATTGTATTCCATATTCAGTTTAGACTAAAAGATGATATGCCTTGTTGAGCTGGCATTTTCTCCTGTAGCTTTTGTGACACTTTAGGAAGGGTTTACTTTGGGGGTTTTCCATCCAAATTCTGGCTGTGAGACAGATAGCTGAGTTGGTGTAAAAGTCAGTATTATGTAGCAATAGCTGAATTTTGGGTGAGGAAGATAGTATTGATGACATCATTCTTAATCTTGGTAAGCAGTGTGTGGTGGCAGTGGAGAACTGTTTAGAAGTTTGTTTTTTGTTTCCTGTGAACATATGAAATGTTCAGGTAGGGGGCTTATATTAATTTTCTGACCTTGGAAATCTGCAAAGGAAGAATGAATCTGAGGTTATATTCTCCACTTTGTGTTTACAGTCTGAAAATACCAACAAAGAATGAAATTTGTTCTCTAGGTGGTGATCAGCTAGGAATTGGTATAATCAGAGTCTTATTTCAGTGCTGTTTTGGCACTGAAGGCAGCTCACATAGCACACAGTTTGTCAGTGCCAGGATATCTCTTGCACTATAAAATGTAAGACAGCTCCCTTTATTAAGCATGGAACAGCTGGTGCAGGTTCCTCATTGCTAAAGCATCCAGCCACAAAGACCACTGTCTCCTGCTTGAGCTTTTCTCATATTCATAATCTGATCTAGCCTGATGCTTTTTTATGAACTGTAATTCTGTTCTTGTGTTTTCTTAGGCATGGGTTTTAAAGGGAGAGGATATATCAAAAGGGACTCTGTCTCTCTGTCTTGTGAGGAAGCTGTTCATGAGTAATAATATCCTAGGCCATCAATTTCAGCTGTTTTATTTGCTGGGTTTTTTTCTGAGGCAGCTCTATTTTTTAAATTGATTTCGAGCTGTTGCTGTAAATGCACTGAATACTGTAGTACCTCACAGATGGAAACTGGTTTCCTCCCAGCTGCACCATCTAGAAGCAGAGACTATATAGTGTTCAGAGAATATTTGCAAGCCAAATGAGATGAGTAGGTTCTCTTCCATTTTAAGATAGTAGCAATGGTAAGTTGAGACAATAATGAACTTCATATGTAGAAGATCAAGCTGCTTTTGGATGGATCTCTGTCATGAGATACAATAAGTAATCTGTTTCATACCAGATGACAGGCAGAAAATGCTAAGGAAAATGCAAATCTTCTGGGAGTAAAGAAAAGATCTGGGCTTTTTCAGACTCAGACATAGCCACTGAGAAACAGGAGGATTGCAGTAAATGTTTTGATAACTCCAGTTTTTGCCTAATCAGTTAAGAGTTACGCCTTCCCTTTCTCAAATCAAGAGAAGATGGTCAATACTGGCTGTCTCTTCCCATAGACCATGTTGTTTGTGTGACTGTCTAAAAGCTTGGTTGGACTAATTTTTGAGCACTCAAACAGGTATTCAAAGGGTTCTGCTCTTAATATTAAAAACATGAACCCAGAAACTAAAAAGGAGTTCTTCTAAAAAGGAGTTTCTTCTAAAAAGGAGGGTTGAATTTGTTCCAGGTTTTTTGTGCTGGCTTAGAAGAAGATAAAACCTGAAGAACTCAGCCCTCGTGTTAGCAAACGGCCCCTACCTGTCAGTCAGCATCAGCACAGCCTTCTGGAGCTCATGCTTGTAGCCAGCTCCTCTCTGCCACATCATAACAAGAACCTTCAGAAGTGACTTCTCTTTCCAGATGATGAAAGAGGTTATTCTGGTTTTCACTGTCAGCATAAGGCTGAAAGCTTAAAGGAACCATGTTTTGAACCTTTGGTGTTAAAATTCTGTCATAATTGACATAAGAATTGGATGTCATGGACTACTTCCCTTAAAAGCAAGAGGGTTACAAGGTTTCACTGGATTTATTATTAAAAAAAAAAAAAGAAGAAAATTTTGTTCTTATAGCCAGTAGTACAAATATCAGATTATATTCTCCTGGAGTTTTTTAAGTCTTATTGCCCTTTGGCAGAAAACTAATCACCCTATTTCAAACCTTGTGTGGCCTTTGAGCTATTGTGGCGAAGGTATTTAGGAAGTTAACTAAATCTTCTGTAGCTGTAAAGATCTCCAAGGAGAGTTTTTAATGAGCTTCTATCAGTCAGGTTTAGATTATGCGTGATTTCAGTCATCCATGTTTCAAGCTCAGTCTGTAAAGTGAGAGGAATCACCTGAGCCCAAGCCTGGTGAGTACGGTTATTGCAGGAGGGGCTGAGGTTTGAACTGGTGTCCTGGGACATCCTGCACAGCTCAGAGCAAGCAGAGCCCTCCTTGGAGCACTGCTCATCCAATCTGTCAGGGAAGGAAGGCAACCTGAGAGTGATAAAATTCAGTTGGTGTTAGTGAGATCTCATGGCTTTTTCTTTGACCTTTCATTGTTGTATTTATGTACCATATATGAGTTTCTTAAGCTTATGGTAGTTCAGACTTGCCTCTGTGCTTTCCAGATGTTACAAGAAATCTGTACTAGTTGCTTTTGCACAGGTGTAAATCTGTATGTATACAAATGTTTTACTGTTAACATGCTAACTTTTATTAGACGCCTTTGGAGAAACAAGTTATAGACTGGACTTAACAGATGATGTTGGTTTTGGTTATGCAGGGGATTATTTAAGACAGTCACCTAAAATCTCTTTTAACTTCCATTTAAATGCAGGGAGTGAACTTACCTTTGCTATAGCTGAATTTCTATATGTGTTCCTCTTTCCTAAAAAAAAGTAAATCAGTAAATAGAGTAACATTTTTCTACAGTGTTTCAGTTTAATTGCTTATTCTATGGGTTTAAAATTAAAAACACGAAACTCCTCCATTGGAAGCAAATGTGCTCTACAAGCACAGAGCTGAATGTATCAGAGAGACAGAGTAGCTGTGTTCACTCTGGCTTTTCTTGGTTTTTTTTTCCTGCCTGGTTGATTTGTCCATTTCCTTCCTCCAGTTGTTTCTTTTGATAACAAAAGAAACAAATGAAATGAGTCTGCTTGGGTTTTCTAAGCTATTTTAAAATAAAGAAAAACTAAAAATGCAAAGTACCTTTTAATCAATACCGACTTTTTTTTTTTTACCATATGAATATTTTTAAGTCTATTCTTGCTCCCTCTGCTGGTTCTTCTGCTCAGAATCTCTGCTGCTGGTTTTTATGGTTTTTGTGTGACGTGTATTTGTATGATTTGGTATGTACAGCTGCGTGTGAGGATTTCACTAATGCCAGAACCTGCCTCTTTCAGACCGGGCATTTGGCAATGGAGACGTTACTGTCACTCACCTCAAAGCGAGCTGGGGACTGGTTTAAAGAAGAACTGCGACTTCTGGGTGGTCTGGATCATATTGTAGATAAAGGTACATTGAAGATACTGCTTTGGCAGTGTGAAAAAATAGTGAAGCATAATCAGGTGTTTGCTTTTATTAATGTTCATTTCCTGTGGTTAAAACCTGTAAAATTATTAGCTGTGTTAAAAATAAAGTGCACAATTCAATATTAAATTATTGAGAAATATTAGTGATTTTATTCTGTTGCATGTGGAGTCAAAAGCAGTTTTAATGTTAAACAGAATGTGTATAATATTGCATGTAATGTGTGAGATTAAAAGTGTCTTAAACTAGAGTAGAGATTGCTGTGTCACATATCTCTGTTCAGCACACAAACACAGCACACTTTTTGTAGAGTAGATCTCCTTTGCAGTCTTCTATAATTATATTCAGACCTAATCTTTTTAAACTAAATATCCCAGAGGAAGTCAGCCCTTCAAGAAAAAATGGTGGGGGATTTGTTTTCATTAACTTTTCAAAGATATGTTTCAGGTTTTTTTGAGCATCTCACAGGTAGGAAAAGTGACATTTTTAAAGTGAATTTTGACCTGAATAAAGCTTAGTCTTAAGTAAACAGAGGAAGAACAAAGGAATAATTGGAGAAGTGAAAGTGTTCAACTTGCACATGGTTTCAAGTTATGGTTTCCGATTTGTGAAGTGTGGGGAGTGTGTGCTTCCTGTGTCTCTTTTCTCTGCTAAAAAACAATCCATTACATAGTCATGTGCTGGATAATCTCTTCTTTGTCTGGAGAAAATAAAATACTTGGTTAGGTAATTTGTAGCAACAGTCACAAACTTGAAAAGCCAAAATTTTAAGGTTGGTTTTTTTAAATTTACTTGGAGAAATGAAAAATGCTGATCGTGTCTTCCTAATTGTTTCCTAGCATTCACTGCAGGTGTGTAAAGTGTAAAACAAGGTTGATAGCAACTCCTTGAGTAGCTACTTAGTTTATACCATTGGCTTTTGAAGACCTCTTTCTGATAGTGGAAAACAACTTCTTTTTGTGTTTAGTTAAGGAATGTGTGGATCACCTGAGCAGTGATGAAAATGAAGAGAAGTTGGTTGCTTCGTTATGGGGTGCAGAAAGATGTTTACGGGTCTTAGAAAGTGTGAGTATGAGCAGATACATTGCATTTCTGAAAACCCTTCTTAAACAGACCTTTTCAGGATGTAGTTACATTGTAACACTTTAATGTTGATTTTTTTCATAGACTGTACTAACTTTCTGGTGTTTATCAGTATTCTGTGTGTATGTTCTGTGTTCCACGTTTATTTTTGATAAGAATAACTAAATGTAACACGATGCTTTTTCTGAGGTTCCTATGAAAAGCTACTGGTTTTGGATGTTGTTTTCATGGCATGAGTTTGACTCTTTAGTGTGTGTCTAGCAATAGCTGATCGTTATAGAAGCAGTATTTTCTTAGAAGCAATAAATCGATGTATATTTTAAGAATTGCTAATTTGAACCATCGTCTGGCTAAGAGCTGAAAGAGAAAACTGCCCTGAAAGGCAAAGTAGTCCTGTCATCAGCTAAGCATGTAAATGGAGATGGTAAATATTTCGTTGAGAACTTTGAACAGAATCAAAATATACTTTCGTAGAGGTTAATTGACAGGAATGGTGAGTGTGTGCATCTGTATGGAGTTTGGTGTTTGCTACCAGTGTTACTCTGTTACTGAGGTACCATAAGCAAGCAGGAGAACACTGTTGTGTTCTAGCAACACATCTCCACCTATCAGAAAGCAACATTTGGGATCAGAGTACAGTGAATCTCACTGAACACCTTGAACCCAGGTTAGAGGGCAAATAGCTACGGTGGTAACTTCCTTCACTAAGATAAAAGGACAGGCTCCAGTGTAAACACAAGCTGAAAACTGAGAAAGATGAACAATTGTTGCAGTGTCTGCCTAGAAATACTGGTTATATCCCTTCTCAAAGGTGAAAGAAAAATTTTCAGATCCGTTTTCTACTTTTAAATTGGATAGGTGGAATTTCCAAGCAACACTAGAAGAGCCTTGTTTTAATGTTAGAGTATTCAAATTTGAACTTAAGAATGGTTCGTGATGTAGTAATGGACAATGAGAAGAGAAAGTTTATACTGGATATTAACCAAGAAATGTGGAACTGAGTAAAGTGGGGTAGTAGTGAAAGGGAATGCTTCTCTGTGAGGGAAAGAAAACCCCTCCTATTTTTAATATTACTTTCTCCTTCTCTTTTTAGGTAACTGTGCATAATCCAGAAAATCAGAGCTATCTGATAGCATACAAAGACTCACAACTCATAGTCTCCTCTGCTAAGTAAGTTGTTAAAAAAAAAAACAAAACAACAATTTGGTGCAACACTTCACATGATGGGGGAAAATAAACAAAAGGTTATACCAGAATATTCTAGGGGGGCATAATGCCACAGTTTCCACTGTTGCTTTCCATTAAGTAATGCTGACGTTAATTTAGATGAGGGCATGGACAACTAATGGAGTACTACCAGCTGTGTAGTGCTGCTACTGTAGAAGCTGCAAACTGTGGATTCAGCTCCATCTGTACCAGGTTTAGTAGGAACACAGAAGAGGGCAGTTATGGAGCTACACTTATTTGCTGTGTTTTCATTATGCTTATGTATTTGCTGAAGTGGAGCATAACAGAATTGACAGTGTAAGTAAGAATTAAAATAGTGAAGTTCTGTTCTTGGCTGTTCTCCCTGGCAGAGATTCTTGTACAAACACCTCTAACCCATTTATCAATCTGGGTGAGGTCTCAGCTGGCTGGCAGAGACTGTCTGCCCCTTGTATTGTTCTTCATAAGAGAACAAATGAAGCTGCAAGTTTGATTTTGCAGACCTCATTGGAAACATAATTTAATGGTTGTAGCTTAGATATTGGAGTACTTTTTTAAACTAAAACAAAACAAATGCTATTTAGAGAGTATATATTTTGGACATTTCTGGTTTTATTTGTAATTTAAATCAGAGTAGGGGTTTAGCATGAAACTGATGTTATGCAGTAGAATTGTGCCTGTGGTCCATTAGTGGATTAAGATTTTACTACTAGGAAGTCATGTGTCATTTCTTACAGAATGGAAATAGCTCTGAGAAGAGAAAAAGAGACAGTTGAGATAACACTGTCAGAATCATGTTGTGCCTTGATGGCCAGAGGATATGAGAGGCTGAGTTTGTAGGAAGAGGAGATATCTTTTGTAAGAACAAGTGTTGAACCTGGGAAAGAAAATTAACTTTTCTTCTGGAAATACCAAGCTGATAAAGCTCTAAGCCACAAAGCTTCCTGGTCTTTGTTTTTCATAATTTCAGTTGAGCTTATAAAAGATTTTATAGGTGATAAGTTTGTCTCTCCCTACAGACTGGGCATCTGGATATCAGAAAAATTCTGTATGAGCCCTGTTTGATTTTTTTTTTCCTGGTGAAACAAATATGAAGGTGGAATGTTCTGTATTTTATGAAGATAATTTTGTTCTGCATCTTCTCCCTGCAGAGCCCTGCAGCATTGTGAGGAGTTAATCCAGCGATACAATCGTGCTGAAGACAGTATCTGTTTACCAGACAACAAGCCTTTGCCTCACCAGAATGTAACTAACCATGTGGGTAAAGCCGTGGAAGACTGTATGAGGGCCATCATTGGGGTCTTGCTCAACCTGACAAATGATAATGGTAAAACAACAATTTTTTTGCATATTCTCTGGTAAAGCATCGAATAAGACATTAATGTCAACCTTTTTATGGTGCTGATTAGGGTTTTTCCATGTACAGTGCAGTGAAGCAGTTATGTGTTGTAGATGCTTGCTTAGAGCCATGGGTAATTTGTCCTTGCAAGCGGGATGAGTAATTGCAAGTGTGAAGTGTTTGAGGTGTGTGCGTGGGCTGGGGGAGGCTGGTTTGTCCTCAGGGCCAAGAAAGGTTTTTATCAATCTGCTTACTTTTATGAACATGAGTATTTGCAAAATTGAGCCTCTCAACTCTCTTTGTTTACAGAATGGGGTAGTACAAAAACAGGTGAACAAGATGGTCTGATAGGCACAGCAATGAATTGTGTGCTTCAGGTTCCAAAGTTCCTACCTCAAGAACAGAGATTTGATATTCGGGTGCTGGTAAGCTGTTGTGTTTGTTACATTAACAGAAAATGATTTGCCCCCTTCTTCTCCATTGGACTATTTTGATTCCATGTTAAGGAATAGTTTCCTCTAGAGTTTTTATTGTTTAAATACATATATGTGTGTATATATATATATATATATATATACACACACACTTAGTGAGTTATTTAAAGTTTCTGCAAGGATTTGGTGAGTTTGAGAGTTTTTTCCTGTGCTTGGTGGGGAAAAAAGTGCACTGCTTGGTGAACAAAGAGGTTTAGCTAAATAAGACTGTGAATTACTAATTTTCAAACATCTTCTCAACTTCAGAAATATGATGTTATTATTTAGGATAAAGGCTTTGTCAAATTTACCTCAGCTTATGTAAAATGGCCCAGTGTGTCCTAAATAGCAACAGTGAAATTGCGTATGTGAAGGATCTCTTAAGAACATAATCTGAAGCTTGGATACACGAATCCCTAACCTGTAAATGAATTCTGAGCTCCAGAAATGTTTCCATGTTCAGAACTGGAAAAACAGAGATGCCTCTATAAAAGTGCTCGTGTACAGGGATCTCTGCCTTGTATTGCTTTAAATCCTGTTCCCTCTGTCTATCAGGCTGTTGCATAAGGGTGTGTCAGTAAGTTATGTATCCTCAGGTAAGGCCTAAAGAAGACATTTATCTAGCTAGATGTTTTTTTGCTAGAATATCTTTTGTTAACGTGTGTAATCCATTTTGACTCTCTGATTTTTGCAGGGATTGGGTCTGTTGATCAATCTGGTGGAATACAGTGCCCGGAACAGGCACTGCCTCGTCAACATGGAGACATCGTGCTCCTTTGACTCCCTGTGCACGGGCGAAGGAGACGAGAGCCTGAAGATCACTGGACAGATCGATGCTGTTCAGGCTTTAGTGCAGGTAACAAATGCTTGTCCTCTGAGAGCTCCCATTTCTCGTTGTCAGACTGTTCGGGGAGAAGGGAGAACTGAACTTTTTCTGTTTAGTATTTTGAGCAATACAACACAGTGGGGGAGAGGGTGCTGCTCAAAATTCTGCCTTTTGCAGTACTGTCCATTACAGAAACAGCTTTCCTGGTAAAGGACAAGTGGTATCATTATCACAGACATCCAAAGGCTGCTCTCGTGCCCATAAAGGTTTTTTTGTTACTATACAATTTATTTCCGGTTTTATTGTTCCTAAATGGTTTACTTAGACTTTTGTTTTAAGCCAGCTGTAAAAACTGTAAGATACTTTTTTCTTACATACAGAAGTTGTTATTATGGATGTGAAACAGCATTCTTCAATACTGTATTGACTGGCTTGTTAAAAAAAAGAAATCCACCAATAATTTTGGTGAATGAGTTCTACCATGCACACTAAAATTAAAAAGTGGAAAGGAAATGACAGACTTTTTATGTCAATGGAGTTAATTTTGTGGTTGCCTTTAGCATTCTGTTTAAGTGTATGGAATGACTGTCCAGCAGCAGACTTAAAAAAAAAATCAACAATAAAAATAATTATATTAAATATCTTAATGTATACAGTTTGGCAGTATTTAAAAGCGGTCATTTTATGGTTTGGAAAATAATTGACAAGATATAAATACACAATATGAGATGATTGGTTATTCACATTTTTGATAAGTCATTTTAAATTACTCCTTCATACTTTTGCTTTTTACATTTCAAGGTAAAGCTAAGACAGCCAAGGGTATGTAGCTAGCATGAGAAGAAACTGAAAATTGGTAGATAACAAAGATGGACAGGAAATTATGGCAACTTTTACTCCTCAAGCCATGTCTCAAAGAAAGCAGTTAAACATTTACAGGGCCCAAGAGGAGCCTGGCAGCCAGTTCAGCACTGGGGAGGGAGGTCTCGCTGTGGAGCTCTTGGGACAGATTGTATTTTCCTTTGAAGAAGGAAAGGCTATTGTTAAGAAAAGTATTAAAGACTAACTGTATTAAGGGGTGAATTGTGAATGGGAAATAAACTTTCCAGTATTAACTCAGTGTGTTTAGGGTTTAACTTATAATGAAAATTGTCCTGAAATTTTCCCTGTTAGCTATTCCTGGAGTGTGAGCGAGCGGCACAGCTGGCCGAGAGCCAGACAGACGAGTTGATTAAAGAAGCTCCCACTTCTCAGCATGACAAGAGTGGGGAATGGCAGGAGACAAGTGGGGAGATCCAGTGGGTCTCCACAGAAAAGTCAGATAGTACTGAAGAGAAGGTTAAGAAGGAAGAAGATGATGAAGAACTTGATCTTAATAAAGGTACGTTGTCTGGCTGTGATGAGCTCAGAAAAGGCAAGGAATGTGTGATTGCATGAAGTTCTACCTTGTTCTCTGCTTCCCACCTACATGCAGTTGGGCTCAGATTTCCAGGTGAAACTGCTTCAGACCATAAGTAGGAGCAGTTCAAAGCTGAAGGATGAGAAGTGGAAGAAATTATGCTACTTTTTATTTCTTAAAAAACTCCAAACCAAAAGAGACCCAAAAACCCCAAAACCTTTTTAGGGACCTTTTTGTTCTTCTGAAACAGTCCTTGTAAGTTATCTGCCTTAATTTTGTGTCCCAGGGTTCTTGTTTTAAGCTACATTTAAGGGTTGGGGCTTTTTTCCCTCCTCTCGCTATTTGCATGTGTGCCTCCTCTGTCCCCATCTTGTTTGTGTCTGTCTCCTCACTCCATCAGTGCAGACACTCAGGTGTCTGTGTAATGCCTTCTTGTGCTGCATCTTTGGTAGCTTGTCCCAGGACTGAGTATCTCTAAGCTGTGATGTAGTTTGTCTCTGGAAAAGAGACAGGTCTGAAACATCTTTAATCTTCCAAATGCAGGTGCAGTGTATTACTTCTAATAGTGTTTTAATCTGTTGTCCATAGGTGTGGTGCATTACTTTCTCCAGCCTTGCTTTATACCCTTCCTCCTTTTGTAGCTCCACCAGCTGGTGTCGTCTGCAGTTATTTGTAGTTTGCAAAAAATGCTGAGTCATCAGCAAAAAAATTTCTGTGTCTGCTGTCCTTAACACCGTAAACTGCTCTGGGTGGAAGTCTTCCTGGCTTACAGTATCACGTGAAACATTTACACTTTGTAGTTTGGTGTGTTCAGCATAAAGTTTGCACATTGAAATGGCAGATAATAAAATACTACCCAGCAGAATGTGTTAAAAGTGAATGAAGACCATTTTTCTTGTCGAGAACGTGCTGCTGAGTCAGTAAGTAGGGTGCTTCCTGATTCCTGCTTCTGAAATCTCAGTCCAAGAGCTTGTTCTGTCTGAGAAAAAAGAATTCTGGAAAGTGATAATGAAAGATTGTATTTGAAGCAGTAAAAGATAGCAGCTGGTTAGAGAATACAATACACTCAGTTGTCTCTTTTTACAGCTCTTCAGCATGCTGGGAAGCACATGGAAGACTGCATTGTGGCCTCATACACAGCATTGCTTCTAGGCTGTCTCTGCCAGGAGAGTCCAGTAAGGGAATAAGTTGCTTTTAAGTCCAGTATAATTTTTAGTGAAGTAATAATTTGCTGTATTGAAAGAGGTTAATTAAATTAGGCTGCACTGTGACCATGTGTCCATTGATGAAGCTACATTGATGTGTACAGCTTTGAGAAAAGTTACCAGACGTATTCCATCCAAAACAAATTTTCTGAACGTCAGTATGTCTCTCAAAAAGAGTTGGAATTGAATATTTAACCTCTGTCACCTCTCTCCCCTTATTTGTAGCCAGCAAAAGAACTTACTTTGGAAAGGCAAAGGAAAATTGGCAAGCCTGTGCTTTCTCAGTAGTTTTAATAAGCAAGTAACCATCAGTTATCAGTCTGCTTTATTTTTTTCCCCATTGAAATGACATGAAATTGTGTATGCCCGTATTAGTTCAAGATGATTGCCTCAGATTGGAAAGATGTAATAGAAAGCTGAAATTAAAAGTACAGAACTTTAATGGCTGAGAACTTCCTCAAATTTCCTATCAAATATATGCTTGAATGAGAATGAGGTTCAGACCTACCTCCAGGCTTCACTAAATTTGCTGTGGTGGCAGAAATGGCCTTTAAAGTGCTGTCTGTGCCTTTGTAGTGATCAGTGTCCGTACAATTGTAGTGTTTAGAGTGAGACTGACAATAAGTTCAGTAATTCTCAACCCTTAACAGTTGTAAAGGGGGATTCTCTCCATGTCAGAAGAGTGATCTGGTGGGGTTTTTAATTCTTGATAGTCTTGTGGGTCCTGGGGAGGTCTGTCAGTCCTTTTTTTTTTTTTCCTTTTTTTTTAAGGGGGGAAAAAAACAAACCATCAAACCAACAACAAAAAATATTTTAGCAGTTGTTGTTGTCTAGAAACATAAACACTGTAAACATATGAATGTTGCTTAAAAGAGACTTAAATCATAAAGATGACAGCAAAAGCCATCTTAATAATCCTATTAATATACCTGTCTTACTGCATATCACATGTTGAGTACTAAAGTTCTGTGTTAGAAAAGTATTTCCCAAATGAAAAAAGACTGTTTTATTTCTTAGATCAATGTGACTACTGTGAGGGAGTACTTACCTGAAGGGGACTTCTCGATAATGACTGAAATGCTCAAAAAATTTCTCAGTTTTATGAACCTTACTGTAAGTAATATGTATTTTAAATTGATGTGTGTAGATATCTTTGTCACTGTGTTTTTTGTTAATATTTCATATATTTTTAGAAACATTAAGTCTTCAGTTTTTGTCCTTGTAACAGCACATGGTGATGCTCTCTTTTTAAATACTGAAGACTCATTTGTCTGTCCTAATTTTGCCTGTCATTATGTTGTGATTGGTCAGGGAAATACTTTTGATTGTCTGCACGAACTGTAGTTGCTTTTACTGATATATAATTGTCAATACTAAAATTCAGCAATTAGAACAGCTCTCAAATATCTTGACAAGGTGCTACAATTGCTTGTTTGTTACTTCTGTTTTCTGTTACATTTCCAGTGTGCTGTTGGAACAACAGGCCAGAAATCTATCTCTAGGGTGATTGAATACTTGGAACACTGCTAGATACTTAACTTCCGCTGCAGGCACTCTAATGCTGGAGCTACCCTTAGACAAAAGAAGAAGTCATGAAAGAAGTCCTTGAAGGATATACCAAGAGCATTCATCTGTGTCATTCGTGTTCGGATTTTTAAGGCTACCTGGTCTCTTAACCATGCATTCAGCATTTTCTAAAAGACAGTTACTACATCAATCTGCAACTATCAAAAATGAGGGGAAAAAGGTTCTGAGGAAAGTAAATAAAGAAACCTTGCTGTTTATGATGCAGTGCAGTATTTAAATATTTTTGGCAGGGTCTGCCCTCCCTATCTTTTTTTTTTCTTGCTTTGTTCGTGACAAGTTTCAAGGGGAAAAACTTGCTGCTGATAGTGCAACTGCTGTTTACTGTTGAGCCACTGTTTCATGCCAGCCAGGTGCAAAGGCAGCTTAGCTACTGAGGTATCAAACAAATGTTCTAATAAAGAAGTTCTGGACAGCAGCACCGCTCCTATTTGAGTTTAATTTGCTCTTGCTTTTTTTATTACTAGATAATTCCAAAATCATAAAATATAAATTTTTAAATACTTTTGTGATTTTAACTACTGTCTATATTTAAAATTTGTTGGAATCCAAAGAGGCGAGGATTGGATAGCTTATTTTTTATACTGTTTTGATGGAAATTAGGTCGTTGAACTCTTTCTCAGTTCTACAACCACCGTGGCCCACGTACTGTAACCTGACAGACCATAACGCTTTGTAGTTCCAAGCATGCAGCCCCATCGACACACAAAGCCATTCTGAGGGTATGTTATCCACTAAGGAAATAGGAACTGTAAAAAGTTGTGCCCTGTTTAAAAAAACAAATGAAATAAAGGAGAAAAAAAAATATATATATTAAAAAAACCTTAATCCCAGGGTAGTTTACACTTCTAATAAGCAAAAACTTTGAAATGCTGTTTTAATTTGTTTCAAGGAAGAACTCAAGGTGTGTTTTATAATGTTCAGTGCAGAGAATTTGGATGCTTTGGGGGGGAGAATTTTAAAGAAGCTAAAACACCAATGGGGATTAATGTTTCCAGCTGACATAATCTTTCTATTTCATTCTTCTGTAGTATGACAAAGTTGAAATGCATACAACACAAAGCCTTAAATTGCTGATATAGCTAAGATTTTGTTCAGTCTGAGGTCTAGTTCACAGCAAAGCATTGTGTTTGAAGACTGAAGTGGAACAAAGAATCCCAGAAAATACATGACTTTTTTTAGCAATTTTTTTCTTGCACTCACTATTCAGACCAACAGAATTGGTAATTATTTTTATTAAGGTGGTCTTGAATATTTGCAGACTGTTCTGAGATCTGCTTCGCTGACATTTTTAAATACCTGTATAGGTAGTTACATCGTGTTACTCCATTGAATTTGTAAAACTTGAAGCCATAAGAATATTAGTTCTATGTATAATGAGGAGGAAATAACAGGAAATCTAACCTGCTTTTAGATCTTGTGTTATCTCCATGTATAAAGTTAAGAACTTGTGCTTTTGTATCAGTGCCAGCTGTAAATTTTTTACATACAGTGGCTGCCTTCTATGTCTTCCTATTTTTGATAATGCAGATTGTTGGGAATTCTGTAAGGAAGTAACTGATTAGCGGCAAAAATCTTATGTTGGTCATATTTTTTTGCATTTTCTCTCATCACCTTCTAAAAGTTAGTGTATCAGTGTAACTTAGAAAAGTTTTTGAGGTTGTATTCCCCTTCGTTAAAAAAACGAAACGAAAAAGCAGTACTGAGAGAGAGGCAGAAGCTGGATGTAAATAATCTGTATCAGGAGGAAATGATTGGATATTTGGCCCATCTAGTTTTCTGATTTTAGAGATTTTCACTTGTAATGAGATTTCAAATTGATTATATAGTTTTCTGGGGAGCGATTGCAAGAGAAAAGAGAATCCAAATGTGATGATGGGGGAAAGCAGGGACAACTACCTTTCTTTGTTACACTGGTAATTGTTTGGGAATTGATTTACCTCAGTGTTTAACAGTTTTTTTTAAATGTAACTAATTGTCAAGCACTGACAAATGCAGATACTTTTTTTTGAGGGTGGGGGGAGAAATCACCCTGTGAACTGCAGTGCGTTTTTGTGTGTTAGACCCTCAAATAACTCTGCATTAAAGGGTACTTGAGGCCAACTTGCAAATTAAAGTTTTAAAGTAACTTTTTTTCCACTGTAAATATTTGTGTAAATACTCTCAATTGGAAATTAGAACAGTAGAGTACTTTTCTGAATCCAATCCTATTTTTATTTTATACAGTATTTCTCAGCTGTGATCTTTGGAGCAAAAGCCAACGGCAGGAAAAATAGTTTGTACCAGTTTCATGAAGTATGTCTTTGGGTTTTTGTAAATAATTTTAACTCAAATAAAATTGCTACTTTCAATACATATCTTGTCTTTTAACATGCAATAAAACACTCCTGTGAGTGATTGCAGCAAGAAGGCAGTGTCAGGTAAATTGCTAAAAGACAAAAAAAAAAAAAAAAAAAAAAGACAAAAAATAATAGTGGAGCATCCTGAAGGTGGTGCTTTCCTCTTCTGTTGTGTGTTGGGACAACAAAATTCAGTGCCTGGACCTGAGGCTGTGGTCACTCAAAGCAGCCAAGCCTGGACGTTTTCTGGAGGTGATGTGCTGTGTCTCTGGATGCATTTTGAAGTTCTCTATCTAAGTTGCCACTGATCCTTCAGTATCAACTCTCAGGAGCTGTAATCAGAGTAACGAAAATGTGGTAGAGCGTAGGGGAAATGGGGCAGTTGTGATTCTGGTGGTACTTTTCACATCAAGGGGCATGTTAATGGCTTCTTTATTCAGTGAAAAATGAGGAAATTACCATGACCGTTGCTCTGTTTCTCGATTAATATGAACGATGCTTTAATTTCCTGATGGATTTTTTTTTTTTCCCATGGATTTTTCCTTAATTGGTACAACTTGATACGGGTACAATATGCAATAATTCATGAGCTGTAAAGTGAGTTGAATGTGATGTGTCATCTCGTTGCCACTTCAACAAGCTTCAGCATAATGTAACTATTTCTGTGCTGTAAAGGAACGTTACTGGAGTTTGAAATGCTGAGTGGTATGTTATTGGTATGTGGTACTGTAAGAGGGAAATGCGGCTTTGTGTAAGCAAATGTTTAAAAAAAATCTGGTAAAAGTATTTCCTCTTGTTTATTTTGTTGGTAGTTATGTAATGGAAGCCCTGTGTGTGGATGCTTTGAGATGACATCAGCATTTTCAGATTAACAGGACAATTGTGAAGCTTCTGCAGAAGATTTGGGAGTCATGGCCTTTCACATAAATTGTTTCCCTTTCAGACTGTCTGAAATGCTGATTTGCATAATAGCAAAGTGAGCTGGCACGATGTGACGACACTGATTTACCAGGAGCTTAACAGGAGAGCAGGCGGTAGTGCTGGAGATGATTCCGTAAGCTGGCCTAGCCGAGCTGTTTCTGTGCTGGCAGTAGAAGGTGCTCACAAAGGTATAAAAGCTTCCCTCTTCCCTCTCAAGCCAAACATCAGTGCCAAGCACACAGCTGGAATAGAGTGGGGTGCCAAGGAATGCTGCATGGCCTCTCTGGGTGGGCAGGGTGACAGTGGGGATTCTCATATCACCTCTGTATTTTGAGTTCACAGATCTCACAGAATATTCTGAGTTCAGGGGGACCCACAAGGATCATTGAGCCCAACTCTTTAAGTGAATGGACCATCTGGGGATTGAACCCACAACCTTGGTGGTGTTAGCACCATGTTCTGACCAGCTGAGCTGATCTCAGGGCTCTGGGGGTTTATATTGGTCTAAGTGTTTCTATAAAAATATTCTAAAATGACTTCTTGCTTTGAACCATGTTTTAGGGCTCAAGTACCTCACTGAATTGATAAAGATGTTTTCAGTGTCGGACACACTAGTGAGCCTTCTGTCATCAGAGCATGCTTGGTTGGCTGGGGCTACTTTTAGCCAAGCCACAGTAAAGTTTCTTTTCATGGATATGGTACTTTTCTTGCTTAAAGGGCATGGAAAACAAAAATGTGTATTTGAATTGAAAAGATATAGAGGACTAAGGTAGCTGCACCAAGCCCTTCCTTATAGGATGGCCTGTTAATTGGGTTTTTGAAGATAATGAGATTGAGTTTGCCCTGAATTCTGCCAGCCAAGTGTTTTCAAAACCAGGCCAGTGTAATTCCTGATGCTACTGCTTCTCTTCCTCTGTGTAATATGTTAATTTGTCTTTGGGTAAAGGACACTACTGGATTCTTTTAGCTACCTGGAACAGAAGCCTTTCATACATATTCTTTTTTACTTGCCCTAGAGGTCCCCTGCCTAAGGGACTGTAACTCATTCAGCTGTTTGCAACATCAGTATGTTCGGATAGTCTTACTGTAAATAAAAGTGAAACCCTTATAAATAATGCAACTGCTAGAAATCCTTACCCAAGGGTAGATTGGTTTACTAATGCCACAGAATCTTTGTTCCAGCTGTGAAAACTGAACTTGGTTTTCAGCCCTGGGTTAGGCCCGGGTTTCCATGCTGGGTATGATAGGTGTGTCCGTGACAACAGGCACTCTGGTGATGAGAGGGTGCAGTCAGGAGCCCTGCAGAAAGCAGTCCTTGTTGGGAGGCAAGTGAACTACCCTGGGGACCACCTGACATCTGAGAGACAGACATGTCATATCTGTCACCTCCTGTCTTCAAACTGTACCTCTAAGTCTCTCTAAAATGAGGTGATAGGGAAAAGAGGACTCTGCTTGAAGTAAAGCATAACAGGAATTTTATTTAGATCTGCTGTTTAGGGTGGGAATCCTTTTAAGTTTCCTGTATTATGACAGAAGATTTAGTTGTGCCTCTACATTTAGTTTATTAAAAGTGAGGAGGAAGAGTGTTAACCTGGAATGTGAAGTGGATGAAATGGTTTTTATCCTGCCTGTAAATCTGACCCTGTGATTGTGTCCTAGAACAGCAGTTCAGTATTGGTCAGATGAGCGAGTAATAATAGTTTGTGTGTGTGTAGTGCTCTCTTCCCTGAACTTTCTAGCTCTGTCATTTCACCCATTTGAGGGGATTTTCACCACTGAAAACAAGGAATAGAGATAATGAAAAAAGGGGGATGTTCTACAGGGGGAAATATTTGAGTCAAAGTTGCACCAGAGTGTTAATGTAACATTGGGGAGATGAATATTTACCATCTGTATTTCTGTTAAAGACACAAACCAGACTTCTTCAATGGATTCTTAACTTGCATTGTTTTCTCCTTTAAATTCCCTAATGTTTAATGAGTAGAAACCAATACTTGAGCAAAACTGAAAGGGCTACAATTTGAAGTAAGAAAAAAAAAATGGCAACAAACAAACACACAGATGCTATAAATAATTTTATTTTTTCCCAGCCAGTAACTGACACGTATTGAGATGTGTTTAAGTAGGCTGTTTGATGGGAGAAAGGCTTGTGAATGTGGCTGTGATGTGTCCTAGTGCCCTTTGCTGCTGTTTGGTGTCCTCCTGCATTACATTGTTCACTTGGTGGTTAACAAGCCTTGATGGAAAAATATGGGTATGTATGTGCATGCACACACACACTCATATATAGCTGTTTTTATGTCATTGTTACCAGTACATAAGGCATGAAAATCAAGGTGAAGGGCATTACTGCGCGAGTTTGAATGAGAAAGGAAAGGAAGGAGTTGCTTTTGTGTCAAATGAGACCGTTCAGGAGCAATGCACCCACCTTACTGCCTCTGGGAATGATGCCCAAGCTGTAGAACTTGGGATTTTATTCATGGCTGTGGTGTTGGCCTCTTATCCCAAACGTGCGGCTCTGAAAAGCATTTCTAAGGCAAAAAGTTTTAAAATACCCAGCCTAAGTTCTTTTCTGATCTGCTGTTAAAGTTATAGCCTGTGTTGGAATTGAAGTATAAATCACAAGGAAAACTTGCAGTAAGATCAGTTTGTGTTAGAGCTTTACCCTGAGGCATGAATTTAGGTTCAAAAGGTTGATAATCAGGTTACTGAGCCTCAAAAAGTAGTTCAGTAATGTGTTACATAAACTGCTGTAAAACATCTGTTGTCATTTTGTTGGGCTCATATTTTAAATTTTGTCTCCGTTCGACAAGGAATTTCGAGGCAAAGCTTTCTTACCCGAATTAAAAATGTCTAGGTTAAAGTGCTATAATGAAATTATACTTTAGCAGCAGAAATGGAGCATTTTAAATTAAATACAACTGATGCAGTTATTGTTTCTAGTTTCCTTTGCCCTAGCTATTTTTAAAGCCTGGTGATAAATTTTTAACAAGAAAAAAATTTGATCTTTCTGATGGAAAAATCCAGTTGGAATTTGTGTGCTGAGCATTTCATGCATGTCATACATCCAGCTTTAAGATGGAGCTTCATCTTGCAAAACAATGTTTTTTATTAGTGATACCTTAGATTACAGTGGGAGTCCTAGTGAGGATTTTGCAAGAACAGATTTGTAACTGTTTTTTTCCCAGGTAACCATAAAAGTTCCTTCTTCCTTATTTTGTATAAGTTATGATGGACTTCAAGCCATTTTATATATTCTTGTAGAACAGAAGGTAAGATTGCTGGGGCACACCAGTACTCTGATTTGTTAGTCTAGTAAACATCCAGTTGAGGATTGTAAATTAAAAAAAAAAAAAAAACTATTTTGATGCTCCTCACAAGAAGACACAAATATACAGCTGTCCTGTTGGTAGTGTACAGTGTTAAGAGGTTTATACAAAGATGAAATATATGCTAATTTTATGTAACACTTCTGATTAGCCTTCGGAAGTTCTCAGGAGAACTGGTTTGTGCTGTTTGATTAACATACATAATGTATGTTATTTAGCCTTTTTTAAGTTGGAAAATCACTTAGAATCTGCTTTGGTTTTTGAACTTTGGTACCTGGGACCAAGTGAAGTGGCTCTTGAACCACAGGTGTCTGCACATTCCTACCCTGTGCAGATTTCACCTGTACACAGTTTTCAGAATGCTCAGTTCAAAGCCTGAAGTTACCACCTCAGTGTGTGCTCCATGATGCTGATGTTGGGTAAAGCTGAGCTCAGTCTGTGTCCCTTTTTCTGGGAGAAACCCTCAGAAATGCTCAGTGCTCAGCAAGGCCAAAAGTGCCCTTGTGTCAATGTGAGCGTGAGGTCAGAGCTCGGGGAGCTTGGCTTGTGGCCAGGCCTGTGGGCTTGGAGTCCCCTGAGCAGGGCCACGGTGCCAAATGCATCTGGAGACATTGGCGTGTTCATGAGGGGTTTGCCGAGGTCACTGCGAGCGTCCGGCTCGGGCTCTGGCTGCTCACAAACAGCTCGAGCTGTTCACAGAGGCAGGATCTGAGGTGGAAGTGGGGGAGGGCACCTGCTCAGGCTGTTTCTGCTCCACAGCAGGTTTTGCTGACACCAGAACGCTGCTGTGCTTCCTGGGCCTGCCTTGAGAACCTGGTTGCTGAGCTGTTGTGAGCTCCACGGCAGTGAGAGCAGCACAGGGCACCATGGGGATGATTCTTTCCTGGGTCTAGCAATCCATGAATTAAGATTTTAGAAGGGTACAACCAAAAGACTTGAAGGAGTTCGGTGAACCCAGTTTGCACTAACTACTGTCATATGTGAGATTCTACTTAGACTGTGAGTATGTGGCTTGAATTCCCAGGCAGGAGTTGTGCTCTTAGAGGGGTGGAGATTCTCCCTCCTTCAAACAGGATTTTAGGCATATGTAAGAGAAGCAGATCTGGAAGAGCAGGACTGTTCTGCACGTCTTAGTCACTCTCTTAATTGATGAAGCTTCCGCAACACCAGTAAATGTCAGGTTATTTCAGGAGTGTGTGAAATTTTTGGTATCTTGGAGATAAAATAAGAATTCTACAGATTCAGACTTGTGAAAGAAAAGGATGTTTCAACACTAGCTTGCTAAAAACTTATTATCTGCCTGTGGCCAGCAGTGGGGATGGAGAATACCCTCAGTTAATAAGCTTTCCATGGAGATGAAATCAGAGAGACAGAGGTCTGACAGGGTGAAGAACCATCATGCAAGTTATGACATCAGAAACTGGATCAACATCTGGGCCTCCTGTTCTGAAGCATCAAGTATTTCTTCAGAAAACAAGGAGCTGCTGAAGGCTCTGAGGGTCTCCAAATGGGCCAGCAATTCGCCTGGGAGGGCCTTCTACTTCCCAAATGATATTCCAGGAGTTCTACATGCTCTCTAGGATTAGGTTGCTGTCTCCCAAGGTACTGCAAAGCATGTCAGCTACAAGTAGTCACCATGGAGATTGCATGCACTGCTGCCCCATGAGCAGTGTTGCAACACTGAGAACTTTGCGAAGTAAGCCCAGGTCAATGTCCTGCTCTAAGTTTGGTGGTGCAAAGTGTAACATCTGCAAACATGATGTCAGGCTCCAGGACAACACTGGCACTAAGCTGCCAGGTGCTTTCCTTGGAAGCTGCTTTGCTTCCTTCCACTGAATTCAATTGAGAATTGTAGTACATGGCCAAGAAATCTATTTACATCATTGTCTATTCATCTCCCTCTATCTCATTTCAATATCAGTGCTGAAGTATGATTTTACAAGAGAAAAGTCCTTTGCAGGAGTACCTCAGAGTTGTTCTTTAGCACCAGGAAGAAACATTCTAGAATTTCTCTTCTTCTTGCCTGGAGGAGAGAGGGGAGGAGGGCATGGGAATCATCCTGATCTGCTGGAAAGACTCTTAAAATTTCTACATTCAGGATACTGAGGTCTGCTTCCAGAAAGAAAAGAAGAGGTGGTTTACTCAGAAGTGAACTCATCAGCCATGATGTCCTGTTGTAATAATACTTGCTAGATTATAACGCTAGTTGTTAGAGATGTTGTGAAAGGCGTGAAACATAATCTCTTGCTGTCAATGTTTCAGAAAAACCATCATAAGCATCAAACTGCAAGGAGCAAAAGGAAGTTTAGAGGTATTTTGCTGTTTTTACTTGCATAAGGAGAGAACCAGGAGGCCCAGGAACATTAACAACACAGCTTCAAATACATCTTGCCCAAACAAGCTGAAGATCCTAAGTTCAAGAGCAGCAGGTATTCCTCTAGCAGGTTTCATGCCGACTCCTTCATCTTTTTAGATCCACAGTAACTGCTGGAAGCACGTTTTTTCTCTGGCTCCTCTGATTGCCCCTGCAGCCCCCAGGAATTCTCTTGCTGAGTTTCTGTGCCTCTCAGGGCACTTGAAGGGTTGTTGAACTAAGTTTGGAGTCCTCTCTCTATGGTTCTCTGCCCCGTTGCCCTGG
This sequence comes from Myiozetetes cayanensis, assembly GCF_022539395.1. Classification (NCBI taxonomy): domain Eukaryota; kingdom Metazoa; phylum Chordata; class Aves; order Passeriformes; family Tyrannidae; genus Myiozetetes; species Myiozetetes cayanensis. The sequence continues at coordinate 28,252,115 of NW_026086605.1, forward strand.
GGGAGAGCTGAGCTCTGCCTTGCTATGTGTGTAAGGGCAGAGGAGGTAAATGTGTGTGTGCTTGGCTTCCAGAATGCCTTATTTATGCAAGGAGCTCTAAATGCACCTGGAGCCTTTCCTGAGGGATGCAGCACAGGGAGAGCAGAGGAGTCCCTTGCTGCTCTGAAGCTGGTGTGGTGGTTTGTGCTGCCCTGGTCACACTGGCTGGAAACTCTGTTACTGCATAACAGGTAACACAGTAACACACTCTGGTCAGTTCTAGGGGTGTTCAGGGGAGATCTTCTGAACACAGGATTGTTGGAAATATTGTGGGATTTGCGATGGGAATATGAGGTTTTATGAAAGGCAAAGTGTTCAGTTGTGTCCTGCAGGGGGTTAAATGAGAAAAGGCACCACGCTTGCTGGAGTTAACAGATGACTTTATGGAAGAGATGGTGTGTGAATGTAGTATGTGTGTAGAGCTTCTTGCAGCACTGCTACTGAAACACAGGATTTACTAAGGAGACATCACCACCAGCGTCTGCCAGATGCACAATGCTCTGCTCTCTTGCTGTTTGTCACTATCTGCAGAGGATCTGAAGACAGAGAGCACATTGATTAAAAATAGACTTCTTAGAAACTTGGGGGAGGGAGAAGAGTCAATGAAGTGCCAGTGTCCAGGGAAGAACTTTGTAGGTATGAAAAGAGCTGACTGTCAGTGACTCTCAGGCCCAACTGATGTGGACCAAGAGCCCTAAAGCAACTCAGCAAATGGCTGTGGTTTATAACACGTCACAGCTGGAACAAGAGGAAAGACTGTGACCACAAGCTTTCAAAAGAGCTTCAGAAATAGTCCTACTAACCACAGGCTAGCAAGTTTAGTTTCATTCCAAAAGAAATTGCTGAAAGTCATACACTACAATAAAACATAGGCAGCTGATGAGGTACTTAGCCAAATATTGGGGGAACAAGAGAAACTGTAAGTAGGGATTGCTCCTAAAAACTGCAGAGGACCTTATGAGTAAACATAGGTGTGACACAGTTAAAAACAGGTAAGTGTTCACTGGAAGAAATTTGGGAGACCATCTAGTCCCCACTTGTGCTCGAAGCTAGTTTGAGCTTCTTCAAAGCCCTAGCTTTTGTCTAGCCAAGACTTGAAAACATCTGATGAATGAGATTTCACAGCCTCTCTGGGTCTTACACACCAGGGCTGTGCTACTTTCCTAGTGGAAAAAAAAAGTAGAGTGTACTTGCCAAATTGAAAAATAAAGTTAAAAAGTCAGAGTTTTTACTAAAGCTTCCTACAGACCCTAAGCTGTGGAAAGAGTGACAAGTCCTCGCTCTCTTGGACTCATAACCTTCAATCCAAGGGCTTAGAAGAGCTGAGCAGAAGTCTCCTCCCTGCAGGAAAGGAGGACATGCTGAATTCCCAAGGGCCGTGGGGTGAGTGCTGTGCTGTTGCAGGGGTTTGTGACCGACTTGGTGAGAGGAGCCTGGTGGGTGGGAGGGGTGATGGACTGCAGGCCTTCTGCAATCTCGGGGTATTTGGGTATTTGTGAGAGTCAGATACGAACCTGAATGCCAAGAGATGGAGAGGCTCTAAGGAATGACAGCTTGATGAAAAGCCCAGTGAAGGTTGTCACTGATAAACATGGAAGTAATGCACGAGAGGAAAAATAGCTCCATACTTATGGCAGGGTAAACTGCAAATTAACTGTTCCCTGGAGGGTGGGGGCCTGGCTGCTCAATTTCAGCAGAGGGCAGAAAGATAATTGTAACATCAGGTGTTATTAGCGAACAAAGAGAAGAAGAAAACAAGAACCATTCTTGTACCACAGGATGCATCCATGATGTTGCCTTGTTTTGACCTCAGCATGGATTTTAGGAAAAGAGCAAGATGGGCAGATTGAAAGCTCAGCCTCTTTAGCTTCCTTTCTTCTGCTTTATACCCTGAATAACCAGCAATGTGGAATAGTCAGAAGAGGTTAAATAGCCCAGAATTCTTAAGCTTGAAGAAATAATGACTGGAGATCTAGGACTGGGCAACCAGAAGATAGGAAATGACTGCTTCTCACAGAGCTCTCCTTCACTCTTATAACAGGGAGCCAGCGCAATTACCAGGTATCAGAATTCAAAATAAGCAAAAGGAAGTACATTTTAACACAGCACGGAATTAAGCTGTGGAACTTGCTTCCCCACAATCCTGGGAACAGCTCACCCTGAGTATATTGCTGCCTTTGCATAGCAGGCAGCTCAAATGCACAGCAGTGCATGAGGGAGTAGTAGCAATTCTCTGGTGTCTACAAGAACTGGTGTCTCCTTTCAAATCTTGCAGTGCCCCCCTCTCCGTCCCACTGTGCCCTTTGTTGGTGGCAGCACGTGTGCTCTCCAGGGTGCACATGCAGCAGGAGCAGCTTTACTGCCAGCCTAATTCCTCAGTTACCCAGCAGTGTCCCAGACACCACTATGCTTTGGGATTAGCTGGGCTTAAAGGGTCATGTCCCTGCCTCACGATCCTGGAGTGGCAGACTGGCCAAGCCCAGGCTCCCTCATGGGGCAGGGACAGGGTTTCCACCCCCACTGCCAAAGTGCTCCACATCCTACAGAAGGATTTCTTTGCATCTGCTTGGGTGGCAGCATTGCTCTATTCTCATTTCTTCCATAATTTTTGTATATCAGTTTTCCAGAGCTCACCGTATACCTATTCATCCCCTTCCTGCATCTGTTCTAGCTCTAATTTTCCTTCACCTCTCTGCTTTCTCCCAGCCTCCACATGCCTACCAACTCCTGTATAAATAATTTGTATTCTTTTCAAAAATAGCCCAAGTCCTCTCTGTATAATCTGCTACACTCAGATTGCATTTCCAAAAATACTGAACAAATGCCACAGACAGACAGACATGCCATGGCAGCAGATCTTGCTCCCACTTTGACCCTGGGTAGAGTTCCAGCTTCTGCTCACTGGAGATGGCTCCGGTTCCGTGGTCACACGTATCCCCTTGAGCAGTTTGGGTCACACGAAACCAGGGCTGGGGAGAAACCTCCTTATGCAGCCTTTCTGCTGCTCACTGCCTGGTGCCTTTCAGGGCAGCTCCGCTCTTCCTTTAATGCCGTTTTCCCTGCGGCTTCCTGGGAGTGACAGGGAGGGCGCTGTGAGATGGATGTCTGGCCGTGGAGGTCAGTGAGGGGGCAGCCGGAGCACCCTCCCCTCCCCGCTGCCAAGGGCCGAGCTCAGGGCAGTCTGAGTGCTGAGAACAGCAGCTCAGAGCCCCACGAAGCGGCAACACTGAGCTCAGCCCCTGCACCATCGCATGCTGCTTGTGCTGAGCCTGTCCAAGGAGGAAGGAGGCTTTCAGCGTAGTTAGGAAAGCCAGGCTTTAAACAGGACTCCCGAAACTTAATTGCATATGGAAGTGACACAGATTCAAAGAGCTGCTCCCAGAAATGTACACTGCTCTGGTGTAAGTCCAGCTCTGCGTTAATTATTAAGGAGGGGTATTTTTAGTCAGTATTTGCAATGGATTCCACGTGTCTGAAGCCTCGTTCCCATGGAAGTTCATCACAATGTCAAGCGTTTCATTAATTTTAACCTTTATTTCAGAGGTGCTGCTGCAATCAGTAGAAATGTTCTTAAAAATCTCTTTGATTCCTTTCCTGCCCCCTTGCCATGGGGAAGGCTAAACAATGGTATCATGAGTTTTAGCCATGCTTTCTGACATCACAGAGAGGCAAGTTTGCCCAGGATATAAATATATATCCTTAGAAGGGGGGAGGCAGAACAGTTGGTTTACAAGAAGCTGAAGATTCTTTCAAAGAAATTTATAAATGTCTTAAGTTCAACAAATAATCTGCTATTCTGTTGAGAAAAAATGTATATTTTCTAAAAAAATTAAAATAATTGCAACAGTTGCAATCTTTCTTACAAAAGACAACTGCCTTAAACAGTTGGCAGCTCTTGGTATCATTTGCCTAAATTCATAGACTAATTTACATGTAAGAGTACATTACCATGACAACTTTTAAATCTTGCTGAATTCTCTTCTTACTACTACTTTTTTTTTTTTTTTTTTTTTTTTTTTTTTTTTTTTTTTTTTTTTTGGCTTGCTGTACTTTCTTCAAGAAAAGTGACCTGTAGTCTGGAATCTCCTCCACACCCAAGGACCTGCACGTCTAACTCTGAGTGCACTTTGAGTTGTGGTGTTTGGACAGTGACAATGTAGACTAGCCTTAAAGCATGTTATCCTCGAAATCTTGTTTATGAAGACAGAGAAAACAAATCATATATGCAAAGCCAAGAATTTATTGTTAGTATAGTTGAAATCTCACATTTAACCTAAGAATCATTATTAGCCCAAACTTAATTGTTACAGAAAAAGAAAAAAAAACTTATATGCATGAAGAATTGAAATAATAATAATAATAATATAACAATAACACAGCTCAAACTGATATACTCACAGTTCCTAGATTCTTCCCACTTTCCTGGTGCTACACTTACCTTGCCACTACTCCTCAGGGTCCTCAGGTTGCTGCCTTCAGTGCAGGGGTAGGGATCTGCTAAGGCTGCTCACCAGCACGTGGGGTCTTTTGACTGGGAGGGATGTGATGATGACTGCATCTTTCTCACCCCACGATTCACTTGGGTCTTTATATGTTTGCCAACAGGCTTTCACACCTTACTGCATCCTCACTTGTTTGCAACCCACATAATATCCAAAATTACTGTACATGCTGCATCTTGCACATGCCAGAAACTTGTTCTTTGTTCTGCTATCCATGAAATGGTGGTTTTTCTAACTCCTGGTCTGTGCTTCTCAAGGGAAAACAATTATTATTTTATTCATAGCTGTGGGGTCTGCAGTGGCAAGCCTGTCCCCCATCTTTTGTCCCCTGTGTCTCCACCTCTCCAGGCCTCTGCTGTCACCCCAGGTCTGTGTTTCTCTGCACCACATCGTTGTGTTGCTCGTGAGTATCTCGTTCCTCAGAGAACAACAACTTGCTCTTCCTGTCTGTACCCAACTACGGCGGTAGCGTACAAGGATAAGCAAGAGTAAAAACAAATCATCCATGGCCACGTGGTCAGGAGAAAAAAATGCAGTTACAGCTAAGCCAAGTTAAAAGAAAACTTGCAGATAGGTCAGCAAATGTTCTGCCAAAGCAGGCCAGGCATGACTCGGTGCTGAGGCCTTGAAAACTCAGCGCAGAGCACGTGGGCTGTGTCTGACAGGGGCAGAGCCTGATCCAGGGCTACAGGCAGGAATTGTTGCATCAGCAGGATGCAGTGACTGCTGCTGTAATGCTGCTGCTTCACATTCCAGCTGCAATGGCAGCAGTGCCTGCCCTGCTGACAAAAACAAGGCTGTACAGGTGCAAAGCAGCAACATCTGGGATCTTAATTACTGCTCATACAATAAAAGAACCCGGGCTGGCATTACAGTCTTGCTCCAAGTTGGCTTGGCAGATGCTTGAGTGGAAAAATAGCTTGCTGGTGAGATCAGCCTGTTCAACCCAGGGAAGTGAGAAGAGCCCTCGTTATTAAAATAGAAGGCAAAATGAGGCAATTCCTCTGCCTGTCAAATAATTGGGTAAATCTTCTCAGAGGCTTTGTTCCACATGCTTTTTTGGATTTAGTTACCTCTGTGCTATGAGAGTAAAATATTTTTGGCAGAGAAAATGCCGCTTTCACAAGAACCAAGTGCCAAGCTTTTAGAAATTAATACAATGTAGAAAACACGCTTTGTTTTTATAAAAAGGTTGTCAAAACAGCCCAAGTTTCAGACAGATATTTTTTTAAATAATACTTTGCTTATTTCCAGGAGCTATGCCTGGTTTTTACTGGAAGTGTCAATAGCCTGGGAATTTCTCTATGGCTACAGCTGGACTTTGTATCTGGGGGTGGCAAACAGTAGTCCTGACGTGCCTCCAGCCAGGAGGGGCCAAGGCACAGCTTGGCAGGTGGGAGGCAGTGGTTTGTGCTTGGCCAGAGGCCTCTCAAGCAACTTGGACCAAGTGTCCTTTGACGTTCCCCAACCTGGGGCGCTCCAGGAAGCCCATCTAAGTTAATGAAAGGCAAGGCTGCACCAGCTAGAACTTCATTAAACCTGCAGCACGGCTGCTAAGCCCATGCTTTAGTTTAATTCACAAATGGGATTGAGTCAAGCACTTACCAGCTCTCCCTGACCCCAATCCCCAGAGGCTCGCCGTGTTCGAGCTGTGAGCTTAAATGTCTCTGCAATCCCGCTTCAAGGCCAGGCTGGAAAATGAGGACACGCGTGTTTCCCGTGGCAGCGGCCGGGCCCCTACGCGAGGTGGCAGAGGGCCTGTGTCCTGGTTTCAGCTGGGATACACTTAATTTCTTCTCAGTAGCTGTTACTCTGGGATTCAGAATGAGAATGGTGTTGATAACACGCCCATGTTTTGTTTTTTGCTGAGGTGTGTTTATCCTAAGTTAAGGACTTCTATTTCTTGTCTCATGCTCTGCCCAGTGGGGAGGTACCCAAAAGAAATTGGGAGGGAGCATAGCTGGGGCAGGTGACTTCAATTGGTCAAAACTGGCGTTCCACACCAGAGAATGTCATGCCCAGTATCTGGGGGAGTTTGGGAAGGGGGGTCTGGCACTGGTCAGCAGGTGGTGAGAAATTGCATTGTGCATCACTTTTTGGTGTGTTTGTTTTTTTTTTTTCCCCTTTCCCTTCATATTATCATCATCATTATTATTATTTGCCATCATTACTGTATTTTACTTTGTTTTCAATTATTACACTGCTCTTATCTCAACCTGCAAGTTTACTTTGAATCACCTCCCCTCCCACCGTGGTGAGGGGGAGTGAGAAGGGCTGAGTGACCGGCTTTGTGGTGCTAAATTTCCAGCCGGGCTCAAACCCCGAGGGCCTGTCCCAGCTGCCTGTGGGCACCCCTCACACCCCCGGCCTTCCTGGTTTCTCCCAGCCTGGCAGCTGCTTTCTGTGGGACACGGGGTGGGCACGAATCCCACCCAGCCCCACCCTTCCCTTCACACAACTCAGCCGCAAGCAGCTCCTCAGGGAGGGATGGAGCCGAAACAACCCACGAGGGAGAGGTGAAAGGAAAAGCGTTCGATATATTCGTTCAGTTTAGGTTGGTTTCTGGCTGTTGCTGCCCTGGGTGGGACTCGGGGAGTTGGGGGGGGGGCCCCATAGGCTGAGGTGCCCCCTGAGGGCTCCTCGCCGACTGCTGCCATAGCCGGTCACGAACCTTCCAGAAGGTTCCTCAGGCAGGAGATCGGGCAGGGCACTCGTGGCGCTTGCAGGTGCTGGGCAGTGTTTTTTTGGGTTTTGGGGAGAGGGGGCAGCCCTACACCAGGGCACGTGGAGGAAAGGGCTTTGTGCTCTTGTGCTTGGCGGTTCCGCCCAAGAGGGCCTTGCTAAGCTCACCCCGTGTGACCCCAAAAGGCTTAAAAACATCCAGGTGTCTCACTTACTTATATTTGCCTTCAGTAGCCACCAGAGGGTGACATGCTGAAATTTTAACTTTAGAAGTACAGGAGTGAGGCATTAAATTCTTTAAAGGTCAGAACTCACGATGAAACTCTGCAGGTAAAGAAGACATTTTCTTTTATGAACTATCCATGAATGAGCCGCTTATCTGCTGCTCTCCTGGGCTGTGTTTGGGGCATACTAGCCACAACTAGCTGTGAATTTCCTATGGAAATCTTTTCCCTTGTGGAAAAAATAATGATCATCTCCTACAGTTGCACGGGAAGTGTAGGAAAATAATTGTGAATTCTCTGTTTCCTGATGTGAAAAGAAAAAAAAAAAATAATTGATTTGTACATGACTGAAGTATCCAATTTCACAAATATTTACAGAAATATATTTGTTTTGTTTTACTCTTCTGTTTGGAAATTTACATTGTCCTTTTTTCCTAAGAGACCGGACAAAACGAGTAAAACATGTTTCCACACGTTGACACCCACATTCTGAAGGTTTGTTTGTGACTCCTCCTCTCCAGAGCAGGACTGTGGCCCCCACAGGCTGCTCGTGCTCCTGCATCTCTGTCCAGCCGTGCCTGCCAAGCCATTATCCCCCCATGGCAGCAGTGTTTGCTGCTACCCAGTTCACATCTCCCCACCATCATCCTGGTCCCTCTCCTGTGTGCCAGCTCGTGATCTGCTCTCATTCCCCGCCAAGCCTGAGGGTTGTGTGTACGCAGTACGGAGCAACATCAGTACGACTGTGGAAAAGCTGGATGTGGAAAGTTAAGCGTGAGCAGTACTGGTAGTTTGCTGTAATTTATAAATCTATAGGTTGTGCTGATGCAAAACAGGCCATATTTTGAGGGACTGATGTTGAAGGCTCATATTTCTGTAGAGATTAGAAGAGATTATGTGGTCACTTTGGGCATTATTTGCTGCCGATAGTAGGCAGCTGTGGAAGTTTCTTGGTGTCACAGGTTCCTTTGGAGCTTACCAACAAGTGGGTCCCTGCTTAGTGACATGATCCATTCAGTTCCTTTTACTTCAATACCAAACACTGTTGTTCCTGTAGGTGTGAGTTCTGTGTGAAAGGACATAAACAGCAAACTGCAAACTAACCATGAAGCAGACCCTGGGCCCTAGGGATGCACCAGGGCTGAGGAAGGCACAGTCCTCACCTCAGTGAAAAAAGAACAATAAAACAAATGTTGACATGCTACTATTTGGGCCTCTAAAAAGGTTCTTCATCACACATGTGTAAATAAAATAATGGGGTACTCAAAAAAAGCCCCAAGTTAGCTGCTTTGACTAGTGATCTGAATGATTATACCATTTAAGACCTTTGTATAAAATAGAAAATTACCTAATTTGTCACAGCAGGTGATGGCTGGCTGATGCTTAATCAATTAATAATTAAGAAGCAGGAGGTAGAAGATACTGCCTGAGAAGAAAACTTGCTATGTAATGCAGAAGTGACTGCTGCAGTGCATTCACTGATGGGGCTTGGATACTTTGGTTCTGGGCAGCACTTTGTTAAAATACAGATGTGTTGCAGATTGAAGACTCCAGTGGGATACATAAATTCAAAGAAAGGAATTGCTCTTTTAACTGTATTCTTTACTCAGTTTTAGAAGCTTAGGAGGTTTTTGACTTCTTAAGGACTGTCATACCAAAATCTCTTTCTAATTTCCATGGTTAGACAACAACTTAGGTGGAATACATACCTTGGTTTGAGGGTTTTTTTTCCCCCTTCTCCTGTCCATTACACAAGGAATGGAAAGGGCTGTAAGCGGTTCCTCGCTAAAATCCAGGCATGCAGTTTCTATTTTAAAACTCAAGTGTTTGTTTTTGTGCTACAATAGTGCTGACTTTGCTATAGCTATACATAGTTCCTTGCCCTCTGTCCAAGACATTTTTAACTCCCCTGTTCTGTTTTAAAGAGAAATGAATTGGAGAAGAAACATGCTTATAATTTGGTCTTTTTTTTTTTTTAGCTTCAATGGAGATGGAAAATGAAGTTGTTCTTGAGGGAACAGTAGTAGATGGACCAGAACTACTTAATATCAGAGTCATAATTCATGCTGCTCACATCTTGTCACAGAAATACAAACTGTACTGTTCTTGAAATGTCAATGCTTTTTTACCTCATTTAAAACAGGGATTCTATCTCTTCATTTTGGAAAAAGAACTTGGTGTCTTCACTGATTTCACGGTGTAAAATGTTCATGCAGAGCCTGACTTCTCAAAGGACTATGAGGTAAATGTTAGCTTGATAGCAATAATTTAAATAAGAGGTTTGTTTCTGCAGAGTCAGTTCTTTCTTATCCTGTATGTTTTTTTCATAATCAAACAGTTTGTTACGAACTTTTTGTGTGCACTTACAAGTATAGGAGGGCTTATGAGTGGACTGCATTTGCAAAATTCAGCTGGAGCTGAGCCAGGTTCCTAATTATAGCAATTTAATTGTTATAATCATGGGATCATCCCAGTTGCTGTATGAACTTTAGATAGACCCTGCCCAGTGGCAGATTCTCAGTAGCCTACTGATTTAAATAGGAGTTTCTCTTCTAGTGAAAATTATGAACATTTGAAAAAGGAAGAGGTCATCCCCTTGTGGATGTGCTTTGTGGATCCTCTGTGTGCTAATTGTACTGCTTCCAATTGTTCATCTTTGCTGCCTGGCTATACTTTCTTGCCTTCACAGCTTGTTATCCACTGACAGCCAACTGAGCAGTCCCTGTGCAGCTCCAATTCTGCTTCAGAAAAAAATATGTTATATTCACTGTGACCTCAACAAGGAGTGATTTCATCAGCTCTGTCCGTCACAGCTAAGATACCACTCTTCTCCCTGTTTTTAACTGACATAATTGTGCTGTCAAAACGTTGTTGTGTAAATCAAGCTGCAGTGTGTTTGCAACATCAGTGCTAATGTGGCTGCTCTAACACTTCCTTCTAATTACAATTTGCATATTTGCAACAGTTGGCTGAGCTGCAGGAGGTGGTGAGAGGGGTGAGTAACATCAGGGAGGCTGGGAAGGAGCTGGAGAGCTGGTTCCAAGTGCAGCCTGCAGTGGACCCAGAGCCCATGGCCAAACAAATACAAACTTCCCCCACCAGCACACACAGAAAGGTGGGAAGGAGGGAGGGAGAGGGGCAAGTGATGCAGGAGAATAAAAGCTTGCAATGGTAAGGACCTTCAGGAGGAAGAGATGTCCCCTGAAGCCTGAGGTGCCCTTGCAGAACCACTTCACCACTCTGCAGGCTGAAAAGACCCCTCACATCGTGAGAGAGGCTGGAGCTGAGTAAGGCAGCCCCATCTGCTGCTCTGTTGCTCACCAACCAGCATGACTAAGAAAAGACAACAGATGAGAGTAGCAGGTGATTCTTTTAATAAACATGGAGGCACCCATTTGCTCATCTGACCTCTCTCTAGAGAGATGGGCTGCCTGCTGGGGGGTCATGTCAGGGTTGTCACTGAGAGAATAACAAGCTTCATACAGTCCACTAAATATTATCCACTGCTGTTTATTCATGTGGGGACCTGTGATACAGCCAGGAGCAGCTTGAGGAGTAGCTGAGGAGTATCCAGTACAGCTCAGCAGGAGAGCATCTAAAGAGCAGCACAGAGGAATTTCAGCCACTCTCCATCTTCACTGGAGGCTGAATTTTCCTCTGTACAAATGCTCATTGGGAATAATTAAGAGGAGTTAGAGGTGTGCACACTCCTGCAGGGCTATGATCTTATTGCCATCACAGGGATGGGTGGGATGGCTACTATGAGTGGAGTTTTGGAAGGGAAGGGTACAGGCTCTTTGGGAATGACAGGCAGCAGAGACGAGCAAGGGATGTTACCCTCTATGTCAGTGACCAGCTGGAGGGCAGGGAGCTTTGCCTGGGAATGGATGAGGAGTTGACAGACATCTTAGGGTTCAGGATTAAAGGGAAGGTGGGGACAGGTGACATTACAGTTCTACAGGCTGTTCAACCTGAAAGACTGAATAGACAGACAGGAGTGACCCCATGCTCACAAGTCCTGGTCCTCACATGCTATTTCAGCCATTCCAATATCTGTTGGAGGGACACCACAACAAGGCATAAGCAATCCAGCAGGTTCCTGGAATGCACTGATCACATCCTCCTCCAAGTGACAGAGAAGCCAGTGAGGACAGGTGCTATGCTGGACCTTGCTGTCACCAACAAGGAGGGACTGGTGGGGAATGTGGGGAATCAACTTGGCTGCAGTGACCATGAAATGGTGGAGTTCAAGATCCTCAGGGCAGTGAAAAGGGTGCACAGCAAACTCACTACCCCAGATTTCAGGAGAGCAGATTTTGGCCTCATCAGGGATCTGCTTGGTAGAGTGCCATGGGATAAAGCCCTGGAGGGAAGAGGGTCCCAAGAAATCCAGTTAATATTCAAGGGTCACCTCCTCCAAGCTGAGCTGACACTATGTGGAACCCTGTGACAGAGGCAGCACAATTTCTTAGCTACTCTCTCACCTGGCTACAGAGATCCCACCAAAACTAGAGAGGCCTGTAGAACAAATTATATTAAAGGTTCTGAGATCTGTACTACAGCACTTCCTGCAAATTTGATGTAGTACAGTATACAAAGCAAACACTCCATCAGACTTATAGCAGCCCTCAAAGAGATTCTTTGGGAATGGTAGGGAAGATGTAAATAGTTGCCCAGAGAAGCTTTACAATGTCTTTTATCACAGGTAGTGCTCAGTAGAAAGAGGAACCAGACGTTGTTCTGTGATAACCATAGATTCTGAAATGAGAAACAGCAGGCATGAAAATTCAGCCAGTGGGTATATCTAACTGCTGTAGCCTTTCAGAGCTATGTCTTCATAACTAAAGTGCTACCATACATAGGTGTTGTTTAGAAAAGATGTAACTCAAAGAATTTTTCACTTTGATGACCCAGGCTGATGTTTTGCACCAGAGGATGCTGGAGTAGGGAGCACTGACTTTGATTTCTTTCTGCTTAGCTCAAAAATCTGCAAAGGCTTTATGTTGTTAAGTGACTCTCTAAACTGCAAGCATCTATTAGCATAAGGTTTGTCAGCACACTAGTTTCCTCTTTCCTAAGCCCCTCTGGATCTCCAGTGCTTAAATTTTTTTAATCTTAGGTCTAGATCTTTATCAAAACTCACTTGGGGAACCGTGGTATGTGACCATTAATTGCACCTCTAAATGCAGTTGTTCAGTTGAAAAGAAATGCCTCAGTTCTTCCACTCCTCACCCCCACCCTCATCTCAGAAAGGCAATATCCAGCTTTTATGGTTAGTATAAATTACAATGTCCTTTTTCAGAGCAAAGTTGCTGAGAAGTAGTTGCAAATACACATTTCCTTTATCATAAATACTGTGTAGCCTACAGTGCCTCTGTCCTCTACTGAGACCTGGGCAGCTCCTTGTGAGCTCAGCTGGCTTCTCACCTTCCCTCTACAAACCTGCTTGGGGGAATTCAGGCAGATGTTCCCTAATGAGATCCACTGGAATAAGAATGGAGGTGGTGCAGATGTGCTTCTGTGTGTCTGTCCCTCTCCTACCTTTCCTCTCTTGTCTCTGAATTGCCAGCTCCAGAGCATAAGAACAAGTGATTGTAGAGAGAAAATGGGATGCAGAAATGCCAAATGAGAAGCTCATTGGTAACCTGTTTGTTTGGAGTGGACATTGCAAGACTAATTGGCAAAGAAGCCTGAAGCAGAACTGGCTGGCAGGGAGCCCCATAATGCCCTGCACCATGGCCCTTTCTGCCTTGTTTGGGAGAAAACATGGTAACTCACATCCACGGCCTTGAATTAATCCTATTAGACACTCTTTTGAAAAAAACCAAGAGGCATACAGCCTTCCACTTTGATAAATCCAATGTGGAGCTATTGTGAAGACAACCCCTGCCATCGTGCTTTGTATTTCCACACGGTCTTGAATAGAAATGAGCTCAAGACTGTACTGAGCTTCAGCTGCTTCAGAAACCTGGGAAGATAGGAAGAGGATGTGACAGCCTGGCCTGTTTTGCTTATTCAATTAACAGACCATCCAGGGAATAGAGGAGTTATGAAAGATCAAAAAGGAGCCGTCACTGTCCTTGATGACCCCTGGTGGGAAAGACTCTTTTCCATAACTGGAACATGAGAGCTACTCTTTGTCCAGGCCTGTCCTCTTCCTCAGACCCATCTTACGGCAGGTACAGACTTGCTATTACCACCCTCCAGGATGGACACCAGTCTTGTGGTGATTTACATTTCTTTTCTGCACTAAAACAGAAGAGCATAGGGTGAAGATAAAGCTTTGGTGCCCCTTGGTGGACTGGGAAGTTGTCAAGTTTTCTTAGTGAACTTCCTGGTATTAATGGCTGTAGCTCGAGTAAGTGATGTGTGTGCTATTGCACTGTCTGTCTGCTTGATTTTTCCTAATACCATTTGAATCCACAGGTCACACTGAGCTGAGTTGTCTCTAAAACATAAGCTCCCTAAAGGCCACAGAAGCTGGTGGCTCAATAAAGAGGTAAATATCCCTAGGAGTAGTTTCACAGAGGGAAATACTGACAGATTTCAGGTTGTCTGTGTTCTCAGCTCAGCAGGCAGCACAGCTCTAGTCCTGCATTGGCTGTCCCTTCCTGTGGAGTTAGCACAAGAAAAGACAGAGCTGCTGCTGCTCCTGCTAAGACTGAGGATAGTGATGGTGGCCCCAAGTCCATGGGACACACCATGTTGTTGATTCCACTATTTTTGTTGTTTCCAAGGGAGCAATAACCTGTTTTGAGCTACTTGATTTGAGAATTCGAAGTATCTTTAAATCAGCCATGCTAACAACTTGTAAGTTTTCACCGCATAACTCTCCAACACTCAGAGCCTTTGGGACTTTCAGTTAATTTGTTTTTCCCCAATTAATTTTGTCTGTTGCACATGGCTGTTATATAAATAAATCCTTAGGTTAAAAATAACACACGAATTACATGAATGAAACAAACACCCTTGAAACATAACCCTAAGTTAGAGAAAGCCCTGCAACTGCAGAAAGTACCAAAGACTAAGAGAAAATGAGATTAGGAGGGGAAATGTTGCTTCAGTATTTCTGCCCTGAATATTAGGAGTGAGACTTGAAGAACCTCATTGTAGCAAACTCATAGACAAACTCCACATTTGCAAGAAAGTGAAAAGAAATTATTTCAGGTCAAAGAAATGGATCACAGACCGTGCTATATCTGAGAGGTTTACTGGCAGCAGGAAAATGGTGATTCTCTATGTGTGCAGCAGAAGTGATAAGAAGTGGGTGTATCTGCTGGATTTCAGTCCATCCTCATTAGCTCTGCTCCTGTTACAGTCCCAGAAATGTAGGACTTGGGAGGAGGCAGTGTTTGTGTTTCCTAATGCCCTCTACAGGGTCTCAGAAGCAAAGCACCAGCTTAAAAATACAGAAATATGTTGTATTAAACGTTAAGTAACAGCAACTTGCACATATAAGGAAGAAAGGCAAAAAGACTTTAATATACATTATTTACCTCTGAACAATATACTGCCACCTTTCTGTGGCTAAGCTGGAAAATTGCACATGTAAATAACTTATTGATTAAAGTAGCCTTTAAATAACCACAACACTCCAAGTGATCCCTGCTACTTTCTGTTATCACTGGATGTGTTGCAAGCCCAACAATACTCTGTGTTTTGTGAGCCTGGAACAGGCTCAGATTGCTTATTTCCCTTCCTCCCTGGGCCTCAAAACAGAATTCAGTGTTTTTGTAACGCTGCCATTTTAATCCTCACAATTTTGGGGAAATCAGCATATTCCTATCTGTTAAACAGTGCTTTTTAGTGAATTTGGCTCCACTTCTGAGGAGTCAATAGCACTTGAATGCATTCCAGTTTCCATTGTAATTCACGCTTAGAAGTTCAGCCAGGTTGGAAAACTGCAGCATAGCTTGGGTTTCATGGAAACAAACATTGCAGAGCTGAACAAGAGTCCCTTAAAGTCAGTGGGAGACTTTTCCCGTTGCCTGCCACAGGTCTGGAGTCCGACCATGATTTGCACCCTCTTAGGACAAAAGGTTTCAGGCAACTACTTGCACATTCATGTTTGTGTCATGTTCAATAAGCCTGTGCTGGGCAGTTGCAAGGACAGGGTGTGATTCAGTTCTGCCTCAGCATTCTTATAGGCTTGGTCTTTTTCCCCAATATAAGTAGGGTTGGTATTACTCAGTATTACTTACACTGATCTCTAGGAGCATTAGTTTAGTGCTTTAGAGCTCAAATAAGACATTCGGTCAGAAATTTTTTATACTGATGGTAATTTTTCCTGGAATAAAAACATACATAGGTTTTTATTTTATTTATTTATTTATTTATTTATTTTTACCTGTGAGTAATTTCTTATTTTGGATCAGAGACTTAATGTACAGTAAGAGTGATGCTTCGTATCAGGGAACCCTTTTTACTCTGTACCCAACTTTGAATGAATTCTTCATTATCAAAACACTGGGAATTCATATGTGTTTCAGCTAAGAGTGGCTAGAGCTTAACAGTTAAAATTTCTACCCATATTCAGACTTAGTTTGTAAAGTAGCCAGTGAGCAGTAAATTCACACCCCTCCCATTTTGAACTCATGCCCTATCTGATCAAGTGCTGAGTCTGCTGTAAATCACGCTGCTTATGAAAAGAGAGGTCGGAAAATAAAAGTCAGAAAAATATACAAATAGGAAGCTCTAAGCAGCTTGATGAAATGGGATATGTCTGTGGGCACAGGGCATTTTATTGCCAGGTATTGTTATAGCATATGAAGAGCACTGAAAATCAACACTGAAATTCGATCTGGTGCCTACCTGCGTGTTCTTTTTTGTTTTGGACTTGGATAATATCTGACCATTTAGAAAATGAAGATTGGTTGGTTGCTGGTTTTCTTAAGGCAGAGTTTTCTTTTCTCACATAGATGAGTAATTAAATATGCATGTGCTTGTTTTTAAATCTCTCAGAGCAACTTTGTCATACTTCCTGTGTTTTTGGCAAAAGCTACCCTCAGCATATGGGCAAAAAGGAATAGTGCCCTTCAAAATAACTGAATCTATCAGTTTGCATCTGTAAGAGAACAGGCTGATAAAATGTGTCAGTCTTGTATCAGAGAGTGATGTAGATAAATTGCTGTTGACCTTCTATCGTTGTCAGTGATCCCTTCTTCTTTTAGGAAAATGGGTAGGTGTGATTTCTCTTTCAAGAAAGATTTAATGCCACAAGAGTAGGGAAGGAGTGAACCAGGCTGTTGCTATTTATTTATTCCCTGGCCAGTTTCAATCCTTAGGCCACTCATACCTGTTGCTGCAAGATATTTATCACAGGATTTATTTTTCCATTTCAGGCTGTGTGAAACTGTGATAATGAGTTTATTTGACTACCTTAAAGTCTTCAGAACACATAAGTATTTAATTTGGGATAGTTTCAGAAGACCAGTTAAATTTGCGTTTGTATTTTGGAAGACAGGATCATTGTGTATATTTTTCTTATACTGTAATAAGTAAATGTGACATAAATCTTAATTTCCATGTCATAACTCTCTTGAGAGTGACATTGCAGATAGCATTTAAATCAAAGTAATCTGTAATGCTAAAGTTCAAATCTTAGATATCAGCTGTGATGTCAAACTTCTACCTTTACTTGGGATATACTGAGATAAATTAACCTGCAGGCTGAATTCCAGAATCTACCCCAGTTTGGGCGAGGCTTTTTTTCCTTACTGTACAATAAGTCTCTGATCCAAAATAAGAGATTACTCACAAGTAAAAATAAATAAATAAATAAAAATAAAAAAACTATATATGTTTTTCTTCCAGGAAAAATTATCATCGATATAAAGAAATTCTCTTGATCTTTTTTTTTCCTCTTTTTTTTTTTTTCTTTTTGACTGTTAATGGTGGAACTAACTGCTAAACCATTATTTCTGTGGAATAAGTGACTCTGCAAGTTCTGTAGCATTTTGTTCCTTTTATTGACGCAGTGCTTACTGAAGCTGACGTACAGTGAGAGCCATACTCAGCTCCTACCCTCATCTGTAATCAGGAAGATAATAAGGTACCTTTAAATGTATTTCTTTCTCTACCCTTCTTCGAGATAAAATGGATCAATAGAGAATTCTGTAGCAAGCTGAGCTTGTTTTGTAATTATAATGGCTACCAGTTGAATCAGGCAAAATTAATTCACTCCAACTGCTTATCTATTGTTATTTTGCTCCACAAAATGTCTCTTCACATGGACACATTTCAAAGGCAGTGTGACAAAAGCATTTTGTGGCATCAAGCGGGTTTCTTTGGCATGGGGGTGACAGCTGAATGCCATAACGGGACATTCAATAATCGCTCACAACTGGGGAAACCCTGGTGGTCCCACTGGGATCACTTACAGAGTTCAGGTCATTTGCCAGATGAGTGGCTGAGTAAGGAGTTAATCAGGCATGTCCACCAATAATAGGAGACCTCTGCCTCTTGGAGGAGACTGAGGGCACGTACTGGGCCTTGTCCCACTTGAGTAGTTCTTCCATTAAAATGACTGCATTACCAATTAGACTTCTCTAAGCTTGTTTTCTCTTACATCAATATCAATTGTGTTTCCCTTGTCTTTTAATGACCTTACAATTGATGTATTCTCTCTTTGATCACAACAAGCTGACCAGGGTGGGGTGGGTTCGGTTTTCCATTGCAGTCACCTACTTGTTGGTTTTGCTTGATGATAATTTCCTTAGATTCATTGTTACTGGTTTCCATTAAATTGTTGTAAGTTAGGAGATCAGAAGCAGAGTTGAATTCAAATTTTTACCAGTAATTAGGAAAAATATAGAAAAAAGAAAAATAAAGTTGATCTCATATGAGTTGTAGAAGGTAAAATAAGTAATAGGTGTGGGGTTTTTTAAAAAAATAAAAGCTTACCAACACTAGTTGCCATTTCAGGCTTTGTATTATTTTTGATGCTGCCAGATGAATTTATTTCCCAGACTATTCAGAGAAGCTGAACTCATTCTGTTTAGCCTACAGAAAGTTTAGGCTTTAAGAGAAATTACTAATCTGATTGTCCAGTTATTCGCTCCCAAAGGCGGGTAACAATGTAGGTATTCATTGTGTATTCACTTAGTAATCAAACCCTCTTTAGACTGAGGTATTGGAATATCTTTTTTACCTGCAGCCTTTTGTCATCTTTGCTTCTTTCACCTACCCTGCATACAATTTTAACTGACTTAGGGCATAATAATTTCTGAATGAAAACCCTCTTAAAATCTTTCTCTTGAAAACTAGTTTACTTCAGGTTTGCATAATTTTCTCTTGCCTAAAACATGGGAGAGGGTCACTGGGAGTTGTTTGCAATAGCTGTACAGCTTGCTGAGTCGTGATTTCCTAGGCTCAAACGTCTGTTTCTTCAGTAGGTGTATTTCTGTAATGCATTTTTTTTATTTTAACCCTGTTGAGTTTAATAAATAATTTGGACAGTTCATTCCATGTTTTTCTATTAAGAGACTTTCAACAATTCACAAATGTACAGACTGTGCTAGAGGATGTTGCTTTCCTGAAGAAAAACACAGTTATGCCTCAAGAGGGAAAAAAAATTAATCTTAATAGACCTAGTCATGAACCTGGATATGGCAGTCAAACTGAGATCAGTAAGTCTGGCCTGAACTCTGTCAGTCAACTTAATTTTTAAACTTGAGACACAAAGGAATGAAAAGTTTCATGTTCTACACTGGGCATGCTGTGTGGGTGATCCCAGCTGAGATCTTTAAGGTTTTTAACCCCACCACACCTGGCCACTATTTCACCTCGTGCACTGGCGCCACAGCCCTGGTGAGCACTGTCATGGGCGAAAGCTGAAAGGTTAGTACAGTGATTTGACCTTTTCTGATCTTTTATGATTCACCTCATCTGCCTCCTCTGTATTATTATTCTGAAATGCTCAGTAGAGCTGAGGAATTCAGTATTTTCAGTAGGGCAAATTTGATCTAAAGTGCTGCCCTGGTGTGTGACAGGGAATAAAGTAGCTGATATTCTATTCCAAACAGTTCACAGTTTCCTCTGATTTATGAGTGGAGATTTAAAACTACCCAATGAAACATTTCTCCCATTCACTCTTGGCTTCTGCTGATCCTTCAGGGTCAGTTCCCTGAATTCTGGTGTCCTTACTTACGTGTGAGCTGGGGCTGAATAAGACACATAAACGTTCTGTTGTTGGGATTTATGATTACCTTACAGGAGGCAGTGAATTTTATGTGTATTCTCTGGAATTCCTTAAAATGTGCTGATCAGCAAATATGCATGCCTGTGAACCAGTTCAGTAGAATGACTGTGAAATAAAAGTACAATAGAACACAAAGCAGACTTATTGTAGGACTGAGGCTTTAGAGTTTTCAAAAGCCTCCAGAGAATTTTGGAAAACAAATCCCATTGAGAGTCAAAGAGGTTTGTGCGGTTAAATCCTTCAGCCACTTTGGAAAAACTTCTCATAAATGAATAAATATAGGGAAACTGTACAACAAATCAGTGTATGCACTCCCAATGGAAGAAAACAAGTTTAGGAAATATATAGGCTTTACATGACAGCAGGCAAAGCAACCAGAAAAATTGTAGATGATATAAGAAAAAAACCTCACACCTCCATTTTTGATGTTTGGATTTGTTTTAAGAATATTTACCCTAACCAATGGCTAAATGCTGGATTGAGCCAAAGTGCAACTGCTGTGACTTCAGAGGTTAAAATTTTACTCCCGCTGTTTTAGGGGAATAGATTTGGAGCTGGCTGGAGTGTGTAACTCTGCATTATCCTGCAGCAGATGTTGTCTTCACTGCTGCCTTTCATTTAATGACTGTATAACACCGTGGTGTATCCAGCCCATCCATATAAATTGCTTACTTGGGAAGATGATGTTTGCATAGGTGTTTGCCTGCAATCTGTCAAGCACAGTCTAACTTGGATCATTTGTAGTCTGATACATCTGCACCTTAAATCCAAGTGGGTGGGATGGATCCCTAAAGCCCAGCAGAAGCTCAGTCAGATGACAGGTGAGGATGCACCAGCTACAACTCTCAAAAGTACTTTCTGTAGAGATTGTGTTTCTGTTCCTGTTCTCAGCAGCTGAAGAACTGGGATGATCATCATTCTGAGTCCAAATGCTGATTCACCTCTTATATATTGTTACCACAGTGCTGGTAGTTCTCTCTGCAGTCCAGGTGGCTAAAGCAGTGGAAGAATATTGAACATGTTCTTGGATATTTTTTTCAAATATAGCATCTATTTTTGTTGTCTGGATTCCAAGAAAGCTCTGAAGAAAACCTGAGATTTACATATGCATCTTAGCTTCTCTTTCCCTTCCTTCTGAAGGGAATAATGTGATTGCTTCATTTTATCTCAAATGCAAGGGGTTTCATTTAAATGAAGGCCAAGATTTCTAATGGATAAGAATCTAAGAGAAAAAAAAGCCCAACTGTTAAAAAGATGAGAAAATAGGATAAACCTCTGCATAGAAATGAAATGTTTGGACTTATTTTTTTCCGTCTGCACAAACGTTGCCCTTGTAACTGTTGTGGTAGTTAACCAGATAACAGTTTTGTTGGAAGCAAGTCCAATCAAAATTATACTAAGATCCCCAGGGTATTTATTATTTTTTGTATGGGGTGTGATATGGCAGATCAAAAAAATTTTTGTTATGACAGCTAAGTATTAGCAAAGTCTGAGGGATGTTTTCTGCTCTTCCCTCCTCCTGACTGGTGCTTGAGTTATTTCTGTCACCTTATGCTAGTATGAGGGATTGTTTTCTCTAGTGCTGGATACTTTCATAATTATTTAGATTATTTAACAGAAAAACAAATAAACACCCCCCAACTTAAATTAACCAGCCCCCTGCAGCAGTCCCTGAATCCTAAAGATCTGCAGAGCCAGGTGAAGAAATACTGTGAAACAGAAAACAGGTTCTTCCATCCTTCCAGTCAATAATGTAGTAGAAGATAAAGTGTATGGAACAGACCACTCACCTGAACAACCAAAACTGAAAAAAAAAAAAAGAATATTTTTTATAAATTAAGAGTATCATATTCCTTACCTTCAGAATAAATAAAATCAATAGAGTTGTTTCCAAGACTGACAAATCCAGCAGTGCACTGAGTGGGGAGCTGTGACACTGCAGCCCTCCCAGACTGAAGAACAAAAGAGGTGACAGTACCTTCCCAGGCATTTACTGCTGGGAAAGCTATTCACCACCTCTTTTAAATTTAAAGAGAGGATACCTGGCTGTAAAACATGAAATAAAATAGGACAACTGCTGTCAGAGTCCAGTAATAATTGGAAGAAAAGAAATATTTGAGAAAAAAAAAAAGTGGAAGGAATAGGGGAAGGCACTTTTAAGCCTTGAAATCAGTAAGTTATAACAAAGCAGTGCAGTTCCTTAGAGAAGTTGTAGTTACATCAACCTGGAACTGAGATGTTCTGGGGCCTGGAGTTTTAGAAGGTCTGTAGGAATTGGAGGCAACAACTAAAATGGAGGAAAAAAATCAGAGATGTAAATGCATCACATCGCGCACCTGAGGGCTAAAGCTGAGAAAAGAATGTCCTGAGTGAGAAAGATGGACTAGGACTGCAGAAGGATGTTTCAGTCTCTGAAGCTCAAAGGGCTAATTTCACTCTGAGCGAGTGAGGGAGTGAGTGAGTGAGGGAACAGAGGGAGGGAATAGTGTTCAAGAGATTGGCTATGAATTTTAGAAAGTGAGGAGACAGCAGGAACAGAAATAGTCAGTTGGGAAAAGATAGAATCTGTCTTGAAGGTCTATGAGCTTCCTTTGTGATTTGAAGAAAGAATATAGTCGTTTCTATGCTAAGTCAGAATAGATGAAATCAGTAGTTTGGGAAAAATCAGAACTGGTCAGTGATTAAAGCCACAGGACTGACCCACTTGAGTATCACAGAAGTATCTCTGTATGTGCTCCACAATTTCCATCATAACTGAATATTCACTATGCAAGAGAAAGATTTGTTTAGGACCTGCAGAAGTATAAGTCTGTGAAACCTCACTTTCCTCCACTGAGACACTTATCAAAAGCAAGGAGACCACGGGAAATTGCATTACTGAGGGATTTTTACATTCCAGGGGACAGATATGGTTCTGGAGCAAAACTCTGTGTGTGGCTGCCTGACTCCACTGTAGGACAAATCTAGAATACTTTTCACTGAGGAGATGGACAACTTTGAATTTGTGAGAGGAAAAGGCTTAAACTGTGTTCTGAACAATGACTTTGGTGGTGCTGTATCTTGAAATGAGCTTGTTTACCCACGTGATAGAGACAGCAGAGGCATTATCAGTACAAACTACCGTGCCTGCATATACCAGTATGCCCTTACATTATAGTAGAAAGGGAGAACCTTTCTGGAGGCACGAAAGCAGTGAGTCTTCAGTTCCCCCTGCCACTGGCAGCTCGTCTGAGACTGCCAGGAAGTTCTTAACTAGTGCCAGCTGTTAGTCCTGAGAGGCTCTTCAGATCAGGCACCCTAAGCCAACCTAAGGGAATACTTTATTTTCACCATAGTTGTCCTGAATGTATTTTCATTCATGCAGAGGGGGTAAAACTGCATTAGTTATGCCAAGAAAAAAGGGGCAAGGATCTGTTTATCTGAAATTCAAAGGGAAGATTGTCTGATAATGGAGGCACACAGAATTAAAGACCAAGGTACACGCCTGTGTATGTCAGACCTTTGACTTTCTAATCCTGCCCAGTTGCTGCAGCCAGAATCATGAAGATTTTTTTTTTTTGTGAGCTATTGCTCAGCAAAAGCAAAACAGATCAACCATAGTTTGTAGAATTACATCAGCCCTGTCCTGAGGCATCCAGCACAAAATACAGAGCTTCTGGCAAAAACAGAGAGAAATATAACCAGCTTGTCCTCCTTAAATCTAAGTGAGGAAAGTGCATCTGGTGTAGCCATAAAATCAGAAGTGACTTGTTTTAAAAGGAAGAAAAGCATCAATTTGTCATTCTGGAGCTTTTTTTTTTTTTTTTTTTCAGTGCAGAGTTGCTGTAGGGATCAGAGCATTCAGGGATAGAGAAAGACTATTAAATGAGTCCACTCCCCTGCACTCATGGAATAATCCCTTGATGCAAATACATGGTTTATTAAGGTTGCAGTGTACTTACTATGGGAATCAGACCTCTAATAACATCATTCCTGGAGCTCTGGAGGAATAATGCTCCTTCTCTTTAGATGTGTGCTGAATGGATGGTTTTACACCAATGCTATACACTGGTAAAAGTGAACTCTCCTTACTGCTAAGGAAGACCACTTGAAAGGAACTATAAATGTTCAGGTTATCTACAGGAATTAAGTTTTTTTCAAACAGGTCAGTATTTGATGAGATAACTGAGATATGTTTTTTTGAGACATGCGTAAATTCTCCCAGCAGATGTTGAATTTCAGATTCTATTCCAATAAACTTCAGCCTAAAGGGGAAAGTTCTGTTGGATGACACAGGAAGTCTGAAGAACATGTGTGAGAAAGAAGATTAAAAAATTCTGGTGCTATTGGAATCTTCATCAAATAGCTAAATAAAAGACCAAAGGAAAAGTTCTGGCAAACCAGACTGAAGGCAGGAGAGAAACTAAGAGAATTGGGTAGCTTTGAATTTATTATGGATCATACTTCAGTAAAGACTTTTGCTGAGTTCTCTGTCCTCCTTTCTCCTCTGTGGGATGTAGCTTTTGGTCTACATCTTAGCTCCTAACAGCAGAGCTGGAAACACAGCCATGTCATACAGACCACATGTCTGTGGTTGTGTCTGGCCCAGAATTCCTTCCTCCTCCAGGCTTTTATCACTACTCTGACTCTCATCTACACCAGAGACATCAAATGATGGGTATAAGCTGCTGTGTTTGTGTATTACAGTGCACATAGAGAGCCTAAGCTCTGAAACCTGGAGATGGCACAACTGCATAAATATCTAACTAGCATCAGCAGAATGAGCTTGTGCTACAGCCCTCATTTTTAACTGTGCTGATGTTTTTTTTTGTCACAAGGGATTCAGTTCATCACAATAAAAGTAATTCATCCTTCACTTGCCTGCCAGATCCTTGGGGCTGCTTCATTTTTTTCTGTTGTGGGAGATGATGTCTTTGCAAAGGCAAATGAAATGCAGCTGAGAATATTAATTTTGTTTACTACCTGTGATTTACAAGCTCAGTGTAGCATAGGACAATATAGCAGAGAAGTCTTCAAGTTGGGACTATTGGATTTCCTTGTATTTTGGTTGAGGTTTCTGGAAGTTGTAATTCATTCTGGGTTTCAGTTCATCTTGCTGCCAGGATCCACAATCCAGGGAAGAAAGACCGAAACCCTCAGAAAACGGCTTCTTGTGAGGATGTTAACTCTGTTATTCAAAAATCAAGAGACATTTAATTGCTAATTATTTTTTAAAATATCGATCTTGTTACAAAGCTTGCTGCTAATTGTTCACCCGTGAATATACACACAGTATTAGAAATAGCAGCACATTAAAGTATTGATGCTCACCTTTTAGAAAACTAGTTACAGTCATTTTTTCCCTTTCCTAAAGTAAATGTGAGAGGAAACATCAAATTAATCACATATAAAGGGACTGCTTGCCGTGAGGTAGCTCATTAAGCTTCCTTTTCCCAAGCTCCATGTTTCTTTCAGAATTTTCATCTCCATAGTTTGTTTTGTTTTTGTTGGAGTGTGTGTAGTATTCTGCAACAATGAAATGCTTTACTGAGTCACTTATCATCCTTTGCCTTGAAGAAAGTCTATATAATTAGTTTTGTTCTTGAGTTACACTTTAAAGTTTAGAACCCAAAAGTGTAGGTGTCTGCAGGCTTTTAGAATTTGGGCAGTGGAAAATACACATTAGAGAAGATGCATCTTTGCTTCTGAAAGCCCTTCCTCGGAAGTCACGTGGTTACATCCCCTTGCACAAGGTAAACTTTATTTTTCCAGTGCTGTTCTCTGGCTCATAGCACCACCTACGAGTTACTTTCAGATTACAGGTGCAGGGTGATATCTCACGTGTTTGTGCCTCCTCTTCCATGATGCAGCTGCAGGTGCCTGCCCACCCTGCTGCAGCCTCATGAGAGCATCAGTGACTTTAGGCACAGCAATTTGCTGCTGGTAAGGACACTGTGGCTCAGTGGTTTACTTCACCCATTTCTACAGTTCAATACCAATCCCTGCATCCCCGTTATTCCTCAGTGCTGGATTTTAATGAATGGAGGAGGAGGAGCCATGGAAGGGAGTCTTTGTTGGCACTTAGGATGGACCATATGCCAAAACTTAGTAAACTACTGTAAAAGGCAGTGATCTGGTCCAGTGTGGGCAAACAAAAGCCACCTTAGCATTCCTTCATCAGGTGGAGCTTCGTGCCAAACCATTGGGGTTTTTTACTTCCAGCTCAAACCCTCATCAGTTTAACAAGTTTGATTACTTAGGTTTTGTGATTTGATTACTTAGGTTTTGTGAGAGTCAAATTACTCACACTCTGTCAGAGGAATACGGAGGGAACTGAGCAGCACACATCGAATATTAGTGAATTATTGCAATGGCTGTAATGGCTTTGGTGGAGTTTTTTCTTCCCTGTCTTTCTCAGAGCACAATATTCCTCATGTACTTTCATGGCATTGTGTGCAGTTCAGGAGATATTTGTAGCTTTCCTGTCAGTTAATCCATTTTCCTAGTGCAGTTGACAACTTTTCCTCTGATGGAAATTGTGATGATACACTTTATTCTTTCACTTCTGTTAAAAAAAAAAAAAAAAAGGTATGTTATTTATACTCACGAAAATAAAAGGCACTTACCAGTACGGATACACTCCACAGCTATTAGAACAGTTCATACACTGCTATTGCAGCTGCTGCAACAATGGCAAATGAAACCTGTGTTCATACAGGTTCTTCTTGCTATTGTAAAGTGGAAGAAGGAGGAGATTATTCTGTTCTATTTGAGGAAAATGTTGTTTACATTGGTAAACTTTCAGTATGCCCCTTAGCTAAACCCATGTTTATGGATTTATCCAGTCTGAGTGTTAATTATGGCTTGTTTGATGTACCTTCATCTCAGACTTCTTCCACAGTATCTGTAATGCAATCCTGTCGTGGTTTTGCCCTGGCTCAATTTATCTTTATACCCCCACATACAATTATTATCAGTTGAGAGAAGGTTTATGCAGACAAAAAGAGACTGAATTAAAAAAAAAAGTATGAGTATTTATTATTAACAAGCTAAAACTAAAGAATTATATTTACAACAATTCTACTTAAGTAAAAGGTATTATGTATTTACAAAAGATACTTTTCCCCCCACCTCCCTTTATATCAGTCCAAGGAGGAGAAGCAGTCCTTTTCTGTTCTCGGAATTCCAGCTCTCTCTCTCTCCAGTAACTCTGCAGCACTTTCGTCGCAGTTGGAACCTTTTCTCCTTTTTCTCTATGTCAGCCTCCAGGGCTGGGCCTACCCCCCTCCTTGGCTAAAACCGAAGGCTGAGGGTTACTCAGGTCCTGAAGGGTCTCCTTCCATAGGCTTGCAAGGGGACACTTGCTTACTATGGATCTTCTTCCACAGGGTTACAGGGGATAATGGTTTAAGAGTTTACCCCTGTTTCCCTATGGAGGTCCCTCCCCATAGGAGAACAGTCCTTGATTGACTTCTCGGCATGGGTCTAGTCTGGATCCCTTACTCAGATCCCAATATCCCACCTGAGCCATTTTCTGTTCCAGCGTAGGTTCTCTCTAGCACCAGCAGCACAGATCCCACACATGGATCCCAACATCCCTACCTGAACCGTTTTGTGTTCCAGCGTAGGTTCTAATACCCGTCAGGGTCATAAATCTTCAACAGCAGCAGCATGGATCTCTCGCTGAGATCCCAAGCTTATCTGAGCCGTCTCGCTCCAGCATAAGCATCGTCCCCTTCGAGGGTCACAAAGTCTTTAACAGGACTCTGCCTCATCTGAGCCGCTTTTACTCCAGCATAAGGCTTTCTCTGTTAAAGTCACAAATCTCTGGTGCATCCACAAGCTCCTCTGTGAGCCGCAGGGGGTCTCTTCACCCCACAAACTTCTACAGGTGGCAGGGTTTTATTTTTCAGTCTTTACCCTGCTGAAGGGAGGGAGAGCGGAAGGGAGAAAAAGCAGCTCTCCCCCCTTCGAACTTTTCTTCTTTCTCCTGCGACTGCAGCTTTGACCTTGGAAATCTTGTTATCTCATGGCTGGAATTCTTCTGCAGCAGTTTCTCGTCTAAACAGTTCGTCTTTTAAACTTTTTTTTTCTTCACTCTCTCACAAGAGAGAAGGGAGGCTTCAGTGCTGCACCTGCCCCCCCTGGCCCAAGCCGGGGAGGAGGGGGCCTTGGCCCTCCTCGGGCCAGCTACCTTCTCTCCTACATGGCTGCTGCTTCTAATTTCAACTGCGCCACCACCTTCTCTTCCGTTTTCTTAAAGATGTAATTAGCAAAGGCGTCACTGAACTTTTTGATTGATTTTTTTGTCCGGAAATCACCTGGACAAAACCATCCTCAGCCCCAGGGATGGGTTGGTGGGCAAAACCACGACAAATCCCATTCAAATTCTCTCTGGTTTGATATGGGTGGCAAGGCAAAGAGAATGTCTGATGTGAGCATTTCCAGAAAAGCATTGGCAAAATAAATTAAAAAACAAAAACCAAAAAAATCTGAGCAAGAGAGCACATCTTCTTTCCGTCTAAAAGGAACCACCAATTTCCCAAGTGTATTACTAATAGCAGTGGGTAGCTTATCAAGAGGATTTTTCTGCCTGGGGGTAATCCTACTTCATAACACTGATGAACTTCCTGACAGAGTTACTGACTCCTGCTGGTAAATTTTGAAAAGCATATTGTTGAGCTGCAATTCTGTAGACACTGTTATTTTTTTTCTCCTTCCCTCACTTCATTTTTTTAATTGTCAAATACTTTTGCATATGGATGGGATTCAGTATTTGAGAATTCAAGGGCTCCTGGTGCTTCAGAACCACTGAGGTGATTATGGCATGAGAATGTGGTTTCAGGTGGGGAGAATAAGCAGCAGGAACAGAAGAAATGTCAAGTAATTATACAGGTTTTATATTAGCTACCATAATAATACAATCGAAAACACACCTCCTTATCTCAGCAAAGAGGCAAAATTGCTTCTAAACTAAGAATACCTCAAAAGCTTTGCATAGCATGTCAGGTGCTCTTCTGGATTCTGTTAATTTGACAAGTGGATTACCAACTGGTAGACAAAGAAAGATTTGGTTTAGTAGTGTATATTGTAGGATTTTGCCAAGCTTTTTATTATACACTGCATGTAAGAGAGATGTAGTTTTTTTACAACATAGTAAGAGATGACAACTCTAGTCCAATAATTTCAGCAAAATCTGTTTCCTGAGATCAGTACTTTAGATGCCTGTGGGAACAGCTGTAATAGCTACTTAATTGCTTACCTTGATGTCACACAGAAAAGAGGGAAGGCCAAATGATAGCAGATGTGGAAGCTTTAATTACAAGCAAATCAAACGAGAGCTTCAGTTTTTGGGGCGTAAGATGCCATCAAAGCTTTTCACAGAGGCTCTGCTGAGTCAGTTAGGTCAGGAGGAACGCTTGTGCTGTCCTTGCACACGTGTCTGTTTGTTTGAACAGAACATGTTTTTCAGGCAAGACAGTCTCCTTTCCTCCCCCTCCTTATTCATTTCAAGAAGAGCAGTGGAAGTACTACTCTGAGGCCTCATTTAGCTCAGCATCTTCTCTGTCTAATTAACAAATATCCTGCATCACTGACTCTAAGAACTAGTGTGATCCTAGTTCTCTAACTAGTTACAACCTACTGACTCCGTCCTGAAGAGTATTATTTTCCAGTTATTAGGGAACAATATATGGAAATGCTAACAAGAAAGATTTGCTTGTGTTCTTACCCAACTGCTCTTTAAATGAGGGCTCAGTGTTGCAGGTTTTGTCCCACCTGTTCCCATCTTGTCACTGGCATTGATATACTCGTATTGCTTAAACTGAATTACTGCATGTGCACCTTGTCTGCTCCCCACAGAGTTCTTGAGCTGGCTCCCTAGAATGAGCATGGGTACACAGACCTAATCATAGCAGCTAGAAGCTTTGTTTGCAGGTTAAGGAAATCAAATTAATCTGGATCCTGACTCAGCCACCAAGCACCTCTATCCCCTTGGGGGACTGATTTACTCTGCTCTGCATCTCAGTTTTCCTACTGTGAAATGAGGGTAGAATAAATTCAGCTGTAAGGTGAGAACTGTGATAAATGCCTCAGCAGATAGGAACAGCATCCACTGCAGCCTTCTTCCCCCATTTCCATCATTTAAGTTAAGCTTGCAGGGAAGGTGGACTTCTGAATCTTATGAGTCATTGACCTTATGTCTGTCACTCCACTGACCTCATGCTAGCTCCTACAAATCTTAGGGTGAATCCACCCTTTCAGTGGGCTTGTTGTGTACTCTTTTAGAGGAACTCTAAATAATACCCTTTCCTAATATTTCCTTTTTTTTAAGTTTTAAACTAGCAAAGTTTAGCCCATTAGGAACTCAGAGTGATATCCAGTTTTACCATCTGATACAACAGTCAGGAGCAGACTACTGATGGGTGTTTCACAGAATGCCATGTTCACATGCTATTGATTTAGTGACCCCAGCTGGAGTACAAACTCTTCAGTTCTATTGTTTTCATTCCTACCATTCCACTGACACGGGTTGGTGTTCCATGTTGAACTGTAGGAGCAGCAATCACATAATCTTGCAGTTAAGATAAGACTTGCTATTTTTCTAGAACAGATAAAATATCTTGTGTATTGGAGGCAAGAAAAGTTGTACCATGGCTTTATTCTGTTCCTTAATAAGTAGAAAGTGAAATAGAATTGTCTCAGATGCACTTCCCCCCCCTTTAAATCATATATTTGAGAATCATCATCCTGTATATTTCTGTGCCTTTTCCTTCCCTGGAGTTATGGCCCTTTTTAATTTATTTGTTCTACCATTTTTCTCTGTGACCACAGTTGTTTTAGTGTCTCAACATTGCTTTATAGTCACACTTTTGTCTATCTGAATGCATTTACTCCTCTGATGGTGAGATCACCCTCTAAGTTAACTGTACAAAACCATCAGATAAGCTACAGATAAAAATTCCTGGTTCCAAATAAACAAACAAACAAACCTATAGAGAGCCTAGGAAAAGTCTTGGACTGCTTGCTTTCCTGCAGAGAGCAATGTGGCTTGAGAAATAATACGTGTTTTACTATTTCTACTCTGCAGACCATGTGTGGGATGCAGCCAAATTTGAGAATCACTGAACATATTCACAGCTCTCTGTGCACAGGAAATCTGCAATGAGATTGGCTATCATCCTGCCATCGGGTTCTGTTCTATGGTCACAGCTGACTCAAAGGGATAGTAAATGTTGGCTTTACAGCTGACTTCTCAATCACAAAAATACTGCTGTCCTTGCATCTAAGTGTTCTCCCATAATGCAGGCTCCCTCCTCCCAGAACTCAATTTCACTGCCACTGAGCCAGTGATAAAAGCTGAGCACTGACAGCATGAACAATTGGCGTTCTTAAAGGTAAACACGAAGCCTTATCGCTTGGCTGCTGCAGACTGCGATAGGGAGATGAGTGCTGGGTAGTGACAACTCAAGATGAGAGATTGCAACAAAGGGGGAAAGAAAAGTCTCTGTACTGATAATGAAACTACTTAATAGTTCTGACTTATATATAACTTTGAGCAAGTAATCTCCCAAACAAGTTGTCACAATTATTTACGTTTCCAAACTGCTCAAACAAGAACAATAATTTTCAATTTACTTTATATTAGCTTGGATATTTTTACTCAATGGGCACAAATTCGGTGCATTTGACAGGTATAGGAAGAATTCTCAATTATACTGTATGAAGGGCTTGTGTTTAATTCTTCCAGCTGTTACCTTTGCTTAGCAGGTCAGAAGCTCTAAGACTTGAGCATTTGAGTGCGAGCTAATCCTCTTTCTAATGAGGTTGGCCTATCCTTTGCTCCTTGATTTTTGTTCATAGTTTCTCTGGCCCTAGAGAATATTTAATATTGATGATCAGAGCTGAGGCACATTAGCAGTGCTACCTGTGATATTAGGTATTTTTTTCTCTTTGTCAGTATAAGGTGCCTGTCCAGGCGCTTATGCTTGTGCTCTCCACACAGCTAATTATCTCAGGTGCAAAGTCACTGCTGTGCAGCTGCTTCTAGTTTCACATTTACCTAATAAGGACTCCTCGTTTCCCTCTACTACAAAAACCTGTGCTCAGGTGCTGCTTAATCCTGCCAATGTTCCGTGCTCTTTGTAGCTCTGAGCGATGCCACAAGTGACCTGCAATGGAATTTAATATTGAGGAGTCTCTGCTTCTCCTGCCTGAGCAGCTGAGCTGACAGCCATGCCTGAAGTTGAGCCAATTCTTTTGAGGTGTTGAAATCTGCGGTGTGAGCCAAAGCAAAGATGAGGAACTGAGATATTCCTTTGTCTCTGTAGGTGAGTGGTGTTTTAGCCATTTGGGATTGGGATGACTGAGTCATTCCCATTCTTTAGCTTCCTGAATATTTGAATACTTTTATGGGGCAGATCAGCTTATACATGAGAAATTGAGAACATGTATCAGCCCATGACAACACAGAGTTTTAGGACAGGGCAGGTCTGGGATCAAAATAACCAAAGGAGACATTGTACTTCAGGTTCTGGTACTGAACCAAGATGAGGTGTCTAATTTCAGTATTTCCTGAAGATCAACACCCTAAAACCAGAAAAATATTTCTTTTCTTGCCCATCTCCTGTGCAGTCACTGTTGAGTCATTTGGGAACTTGTGCATTCCAGTCAATCCACAGTTATTCTAAAAGTTAATTTTTGTGTTTTGTTGAATCTGTAGTTACTTAGTCTTTAACTAAGGGAGGAGAAAAAAGAGAGAAGAGTAGGTGTGAAAGCAAACCAACACAAGGAAGTAAATAACCCCTCCCTAGTGCACTGGGAGTTCAAAAACTAGTTAGCTTGCAAGGTCCCCTCAAATACTTACTGGTACAGGATTAATATCCTGCCTAGTGACAGAGAATGGAGATCACAGCTGTCTCCTAGTAGGGCTGCCACTCCCTAGGGAACCTGCAGTGGGTAACTCCATCAAAGAGGATTTCAGAACTGCGCTGTGTCTTCTAGATTTGACGTTATGAATCTTTTATCGTGAAGACCATTTATTTCTTGCCCAAGGAAGGGTCAGGTGGATAAATAATTTGACATCTGATGCATGTCCAGAGTTTAAAGTTTCTCTGTGAAACTGAGAAAAGGCAGAGATGCTTCTCATGAGGGCAGGGGGAGAGCAGTAATCACATTTACATTTGTCACTTCAGGAACATGAGTTGTTGGTAGGGTGTTGATAGCTACGACAAGAAACTGCATCCCCATGCATCCCAATTCTACCTGTTGCACTTCTATAGTTTGTCCCTGAAGGGATCTGAAGGGTTTCTTTCTTAACCTGCTGTTTATATGAAATAAGTTAAGGGCAATTAGGGCATTAAAGCAGTTTCTTCCCCTTCAATAAAATATCAGTTTTCTGTCAAGGGCAGTTGTGTCATTAGCACAGGCTGTATCCCAGACTTACTTTGCCGTTGCTTGGGATATCTGATGCCAGAATGAGCTCCATATGGGATCCCTTAGAGTAGAGTTGCTGTGACTCAGCCCATCATGAGATACACCTGAAGACTTCAGTCTTCCTTTGAAATTTCTCAGTATTGTATTTACTGTGAGTGGCTTCTGCTGCTGTTAATTAATGTGCTTTAAATCTCATTGTTTGGCAAATAGAGGCAGCTATTTTTGTGAAGTGCAAAGAAGTCCTGCTGCAGGACTAACTAGATTTAGGTTTGTTGCTGCTGTTAGAGGGGAAGAACACTTCTGACCTGTTCCCTTGAGAAAAGAAATAGATTGTTAAACTTGAAGTTATTTGGTGTTTGCCTTAAACCTACAGCATCTTCTGGCACAGAGGGCCCTGGATTTTACTTTGAGGAATGTTGTACTTTCAGGTGGGTTTCAATTACAAACTTTTGTTAATTGTACTCCATCTGGAAGGATGGGACAACTGGGATGGCTGTCTACGGTTGCAAATTCAAAGGAAAATTTCTTTGCCTGTTCTGGGGAAAATCTGTAATGGTTTCTCATCTTGGAATGGTACCCAGTACATGTAGGAACTTTGTGCTACTTCAGTTAAATTCTTAAATATCTTGTTTACATTGATAAAGATATTTTTGAGGCAATAAATGGACAAATTGTACCTGGAATATTGGGTCTTCAGTTTTCTCCATCTTTCTGTTCTTTATGTCTCCTATATTAAAAAGCACTATATGTTATATCAATATGAAATGAGCTTTGTGCTGCATGGATTACAAGGTGCTAAAGAGCGATTGTATTGTCCAGTTCTGCCCCTTTGAATATTTTTATGTGATAGTCATCAGGTTCATAATTGTGTTATATTAAATACATTTTTTGTTTGTTTAAAAGAATGATGCTTTTATGTGCAGAGCGTATCATCGGAACAGACAATGAAAAAGAATAGGTTTTTCATGTTCAGCTCCCTCTTTCATGGTGTATTTGTGTGTCTATCTGTACAAGCTTAATAATGCCTTAACCTATTTTTTTGCATTCCCTATGAAATAAGATTCATAGAGGCTTAGGATATCAACCTCTATTTTGAATCGGGAGGGGGGAGGAGAAAACACACCTTGAAAATGTTGCTTTAAGACAGTCAAATGTTAGATTCTCTCCACTTATACAGACAAATCACATTTAGCTCTTCCCTGTGTTCATGGCTATTCCAGCAAATATAAGCACATAAAATAATGTCTGACTATTTCAGGTGCCTGACCAGATTAAAATAATTTGCAAGTTACGCTGTCACATTGTGAGCACAGTTGAAATGTTAGCTGAGTATGGTAGGGAAAAGAGACCAGGAATACAAGCCAAGTTCAAATTTCTTTCGTAATATGTATTTCTTTACCTCAGGAATAAGAGGTCTAGTTTAGAACATTTAGGCACAAGGATCCTGAGGAAAGTAAAAAGGTTCATGGCTGGCAGGTTTGCTTTTGTGTTAGATGATAAATATGGATGTTTCAGGGCTGCAGTACAGACAGCAGGAACAAATAGCTGCTGGAGAGCAAACAAGATTCTTCTTGGCTCTCTGCACAACTTAGGGATCCATTATCAGTGGTCCCATTGCCAAAGCATTGCCTGGACAATGGTATGGACTGCAGGGAGCCACACCTATAGATAATCAGTAATAATGAAGGAATATAGCTGAATTTTTGAGACTTTGAGTTGGTAGGGCCACAGCTAAGAAAAAAACCTCCTCTTTGCTTATATAAACCAGACATCCGTGGGCAGTAAAACAGTGAAGCAGAAGCTTTCACAGAACTTTACTTTGGGTTGGAAGGGACCTTTAAAGCTCATCTAGACCTGCAGTGAGCAGGGACATCTTCAGCTAGATCAGGGTCACTAATGGTTTGTTTATTTTGAATAATTCTGAAAGGCACTCCAGAATTCTTGAATAGAAATGTTCTGCATGGTGATACATTCAGTGTGAGATACTGGACGTTTTAAAATTTGTTCAAAAAGGGAAGTGCATTCAAAAGGTCTCCCGCTCCCCTTTTCAGGTCAGGAGAGACTTTAACTTTTACAAGTCAAAATGAAAGGGGTTTCTCCATAATGCATGAGTGATGTACAACTTCAAAGGGAGCTTTCCTGGACCAAAGGTTTGGTTGTTCTTTCCTAACTTCTCTTTACTGCAGGGGGTAGAAGATAAGGGAATAGGTACACCGGGGTGCTTGAAGGATTAATGAAACGGTAGAGAGATTTTTACTTCAACAGTAGATCATCAGTTTGAATCCAGCAGAAATCATCAGTACTGACCAGCTGTCTGGTGGTCTTCTGGTAATTACTAGCCCTCTTTTCCGAGGGGATGATGACACTGCAGCAAACATCACCTTGAGCTTGAGAGGAATTGAAAACCTTGTCAGTTTATAAAAATTCTTCATCTGAAAACCTAGTGAATTTGTGATATAATCTGAGGAGGGAAACATCTTTTTGGACTGAAAAGGCTGCTGAGTTTCAGCAGCTGTGTAATATAGTCCTTGCAATAAACTGAGACTCCATTTTAGAATGAGTTGGGTTGGGTCTTTGCCCCCTTTGCTTCCTTTGGAACAAAAGTGCCCCAGGTTTCTATAATGGCCTTTCCAGTCTGCTCTAGGCTGACCTTCTTGCTCTAGACCTGGGAGCATCTTTGTCCTGCAGGGCAGGCTTGGCATACATGTCCAACAGTTTGCCACGCTGTGTTTGAACAGAGAAGTCCAGTGTCAATAGCAAATTTTCTGGCCACTGAAAGACATCGAGCAGACTATTGAGCCTCTGAGCAGGAAAATAATCTATATGTGGCTCCAAGAATCGGAGTTCTTTTCTGATTTAGAAAAGCAAGGGGTTGGGGGGAAGCATGTTTTTTTGTTTTATTTCTAAAACATCAAGCCTTTGTAATAGGTGTGACTAAGGAATTAGTTTTGAGTTGTTTGACCTCTGTTTCAATTTGAAATTATAGTCTGGACATTTCTCAAAACAAAACCAACCACCAAAGAAAACCTTTAAGAAATCAGGAACCATTTAAGAAACCATTTGATGGATTTTAAGTTTTATTTTTCTGCTTTGACAGCTATTATTTTAGTGATCATTTCAATTCTGTTTAAAAGAGGTTCAGTTCTAAAGAATAGTTGTAAGATAGCTTTGTGTTTCCCAGGGGCTGGGAATCATGCATGTAATTTTTCAAATTAATGACAAGACTTGGATGGAGTGTGTACTCTTGGAACAAAACTGTCTTGTCAAAA
Organism: Myiozetetes cayanensis; assembly: GCF_022539395.1. NCBI lineage: Eukaryota > Metazoa > Chordata > Aves > Passeriformes > Tyrannidae > Myiozetetes > Myiozetetes cayanensis. Next base: position 28,288,443 of record NW_026086605.1, read on the forward strand.
AACACTGTGTTTAGACAGCTTGCAGCAACAGGAGATTAAATTGCTGGATTGGCCTTTTATATGGCTTGATTGATGAGAAAACTATGCTGCAGTATTCATTGTTTATCGAATGCCACTTGGCCAGCTGCACTCACAAAAACAAATATTTACTGGATACAGGATTTAAAAAATGATATTACAGAAATGTGCGACTAGTTTTAGTAAAAATTTCTTTATCTCTGTAGGGGCAAAAAGTTAAGATGTGCTGAAACAGTAATGAGAGGCACTGTGCAATGTAACCAGGGAAACACTGCCTCCTTCGTAGGAGAGAGATTCTTGTTCGTGATCCCCTACTGAGGGCATTGCAGGAGTAACATGCATGTGTTTATAAAAATCAAACTTTCTCTAACTGCCTTCTCCCCCTACTCCTTTCACAAACAAAATTATAAAAAAGCCAGCCTTGATGGATGTTCTCTTATTGTCACTCTTCAGGTGTAGCTTGCTCTGTGAGGGTTATACCTGTGCATTACAATTCATATCCACCCAGCTGCAGCACATTTATCCAAAGCAGCAATGGGAGCTTATCCATATAATTACCTGGTTTATGCATCGAATATGTTGTTTTGATTAGGGTGATGCTGTGGACTATGTTACTGGAATGAGTAAGAACCTGAAAGGTGGATTATCTCAATGTTAACCATTTAGAGAAAACGTAGTTCTCATACGGTGACAAGTACATTGTGGATGTGTTTGATATACTGCCTATTCTCCCTATCTGTAGAAGAAAATTGGCTCTTTAGAATTCTTGTGTGTGTGCATAAGAACAGATTTGGGTTTCCATTTCCTCTGTAATTGCACACCACGAATAATTATCAGCTATCACCTGTTTATTTGCAGGGAATCCTCTGTGTGTTTGTGTTTTGGGTTTTAATTTCTTTCCTTTTTTTTTTTTTTTTTTTTTAACTTGCTTATGTAAATATGGTGCTTGTGAAATTGAGTCTCATATTAGCTGTAGGTTAATGTAATGTGAAAGACATGCTGGGCAAACATCCCCTAGCCAGTCTGTCTGGGAGCAGCTATAATCTGTGCAATGTTATCTTGGCTAGTTTACATCATTTCCCAATGAGTCAGTTTGAACTCTGTTCTTTTATTGGTTTATTATTTTTGGAATGTCATTCTCAATACATTTGTATTCATGGCAAGGGACAGTGAGTAATTTAACACCTGCTATCTACAATCTATGTCAGCAAGTGGCCTTCCCTAGTGGGATTTATAGTTACTTCATGTTTCAAAGGCGGAGAATTCAAATTCTGTTTGGTTTGCTGTGCTGTGAGCAGAGTTATGTTGTGTGCCTTCTTTCCCCCTGCCTTTTAGTCTGGTCTTAAACTAACAGTGCTTCTTTTATTCCAAAAAAGAGAAAGAACCTGAACCTTGAAGAGGTTTACAGTTGTTTCATCCTGTCAAGGTATTTTTCCTCTCTAAAATAGGAAAGGGTGGGAGTGTGGGAAGAAAGCTAAGCAGTAATTAACCCTAGTCCCACCTTATTTACAGGGAATATTTTGTAGGTTTAGTGTCTTAGTCTCTGCATTTTGTTCTTGTAACGATTTTTGAGGAAGAGTCTGCACAGATGTGAGGCAAAACTGAGATGTGAAGGTGCAATCCCCAGAGGTAAGGGCTGTATATGTTGTCTATATGGTTCCTGCTGGGAGAGGTGACTTAAGATCCTCTGCATTCCATTTCTGTTCTGTGACAACTTCTGTTTTATTCCAAAGTGTAGAGAAAGAGTGTAAAACAGGAAGGTGAAAGAGATTTTTTACGAGATAAAGGTATCTCTCTTGGACCTCTCATTTGAAATAAGATAATGTAGTATTTGTGACTGTTTGTTTGTTTTTTGTTTTTGTTTTTCTATTTTTGCAGTACCTAGTTTGTAGAAGGGGAGTGTATGCTACATTCACCTTACTGTAAAAGCTCTGTGTTTGGGAGATCACTCATATCAGCAACTGTTACTTTAATGTTAATCAATAGGAATAAGCTCAGCTTTACTGGGTCTTTTCAAAAATGAAAGAATTGCCTTTTGGTTAAAAAAGTAATCAGCATCACTTGATAGATAATAGACAATTATTGCCTTCTTGTAGCAAAGTTCTGCATAGAAATGTTCACTCCAGCTGTCTGAGAGACTATTAAAACTGGATTGAGTATTGGCCCACATGATCAACAACCTATTGATGATTTCAGTCTCTTGCTTAACAGGTTAAGAGTACTCAAGGTTAAGATGAATTTCATCATTTCAGAGAGGGGGAAAATGTACCTCTCTTCCTCCTTCCCCAGGAGACTGTGTTTATTTACAGTGCTTGTCAGCTTTTCAACGCTGTGTACATGGAGTGTGTTACAAAGCAAACCCTCTCTCTTCTGACTATGCATCCTGTTTCCTTTTTCAATCTGTTGGACAGAGGAAACTGTGCTCTTTTTTAGCATTTGGAGTAAGAGCAGTCTTCGTGGTCTTACCCTAATTTCCATCCACTTCCCTAACCTGTGACTGGCTTGAGCTGAACTTTGCTCCTGTCTGCATGTCCCAAATTCAAGAGGGACACATTTTAGAAGCAAATGTCTGAGAGTATGCAAAATGGAGTCTTAAACACCATGCCAGAAATACTTTGGAAATGGAGGGAAGTATATTTTATTTTCATACAAGGCTTTCTGTTTAAAAAGTACTGTGGAGAAGCAGGAGTTGGTGAAAGCAGTCTCAGTATAAAGAGGCTCAGAAGCTGCCTAAGGAGCAGCAGTTGTGCACAGTGCCTGAGTTGAACACTGACCACAGAGGAAGATGGTAATAGTTGGGCTGTTTCACACAGAAGCTGTAGATAGCCTTGGAGAATGGGGAAAATAGCTGGTTCTTCAGGAAAAAGTCTGTAGCCACATAGAAGCAGATGGATGGAGCAGCTGAGGTGACTGGACTGAGCTGTGGAGTCAGGTCATGCACTGTTCTTAGGTCTAGTGAAAAAGAAGAGTTTAAAAGATCACCTAAAGAGCTGCATCTCAGACACACCATGCAACCAGTCCATGAGTACATTGGAAAACCTCGGTGTGGATGCTGGCATGCCCCATCCTCTGTGACTGTGTTCCTCTAGTAAGGTAGGCCATGTCAGGGAGGTGGTGTTACTTCTGTCCAGGTGAAGGCTGTCCCTCAAAGAGAAAGGGCAATGATTTGAGAGCATGTCAGTCTAGCACCTCTGCAGTGCACTGAAGCACCTCCAAAAGATAAAAACAAACCAACCCCAAACAAACAAATTATTGGATGATCTCTAAAATAAAGCACCAGCTCTGTGTTACCTTTGCAGAAGAAAATACAGTTTATGGTTGGTTAAGTAGGGACTTTCTATTACCATATGTTGAATTTTGTAATTTCTCAGCCCTCCTGCTCTTGCATCTGTGAGCCCCAGCAGCAGAATCGTTGCTTGGAAACTCAGTTTTCTTTTTGCGTTTCCTGGTAGAAAAGAGGGCTCAATTTCAGTAACTTGAGTATCACAACTTCTACAGAGATCTAAAACTCCTTAGCAAAGGCAGTTTCTTAACTAGCAGGATAAATGCTCCAGATATAAAAGGAATGTTTAACAGTGTTTTCAGCAAGTGTTTTCCAATGTGTTGGTATTGCAACTGAGATATAAAATAGGTAGCATGGAAATGAACTTACTGTATATGTGCCATCACCTATGTGATATTTCTACTTCCTTTCTTTTTTTTTTTTCCTATGGAGTAGAAAACTGCCTATGAGGTACAGGTTGCCATCATCTGACTAGGGGAAAATTTGGAGTTTCTTTGCTTTTCTTATTTTTTTTTTGCTTGTTAAATTTTACATCTGCAATGAGTATACACTGACAATTTTTCTGTGTCTCTGCTGAAGAAGTCAAAATTCTAATACCTGTAAATTTGTGGTAAAGATTCAGTCACAACATTTCTCTCTGGTGTTACAACACACAACAGAATACTGAAGCTTTTTGTATAGATACGGTCTTTGGAGTTAAGCTTGTCTGAAAGAAAAGAGTAAGTGTATTTTGTGACTCATATCTAATATCTTGTACAGATAGACTATTTGGAGTTAAAATTCTCTGAAAGAAAAGAGTAGGTGTGTTTTGTGACTCATTATATCTAATATCTTGATTCAAATTGCTTAGGAAACAGGCACTCCCTCCTCTTCCTTGAGATTTATATTCCTAAATCAAAAAAACTGATGTCAGGAGGCTCACTCTATGATAGAATCACAAATAGCATGTTTGATGCTGACAACTGCTTTTTCCCCCCATGCATTTTAATTTAAGGGGGTGTGTTCCATGCTGAGTGTTCACCTTAGAGGACTCCTATGGTACAAGGATTTTAAGTTGAGGAAAGTTTAGGAAATGGTCATAATATCAGGAAACCTGACAATGCAGCCTCTTCTCAGTTTTCCAGCTGGTCACTCTGACCCCCTTATATTTTGGGGAAGCAAGCTAACAGGAGAGATTCTGAATTGCTTCATAAAACTCTTGGTCAAATTAATCTTCTGTATTCTGTTTGGATCTATTCTGTCTCCAGGGTCCTTGTTTCTCTATTCCTACCTGCTCTTAGGAGCTTCTTTGAGAAGTGTCTTATGGACAGATATTCAGTTTGGCAAGAAGATTTTTGTTTTGATGGGATTTTTGGTTTGGTGGGACACTGGATGGGTTTGGTTTCTTTGGGAATTAGAGGGTTTGGTTTGAAGGGAGTGAGAAGGAAATAGTGACCATTTTTGTGTTTTTTGGGTTGCTTCTCCCCTTTGTTGCCTGAAGTAACAGGAATTTCACAAACCTTGTAGGATCAATACCTAAACTGCATACTAATGTGTTTTGAAGAACTACAGAGAAGGTAGGTGTATAGGGAACATGGAATGACTCTTTCTTTGTTCATAGTGTGGTTTGAGAGAAAAATAACAGCTGCAGTTGCCACCTTCAGTTATGCTCAGGAATACCAGAATCTGAAGCTTAACAGGGCTTTTGTTTTCATTGCCATGGGAGTTTAAATATTGGATCTTAGGCTGTGTGCTCTGAAGCCACGGCAAAGAGTTATTTTTCACTCAGTTTGCAGGAGTTGTGGCAAGGACCGAAAATGGAGCTAAATGCCAGAGTGGGCTGTACGAAATGTGAGATCAATACTTGAAATTGGCACAGGTAATGACAGCTTGAGAACTGATGTGCATGTGAGAGTGATTGGTAATTGCATCGAGAGCCTTTTAAGAGAAGCTTGGGGAATCATTTTGTTTAAAATGGGAGGAAAACACTGTCAATACAACACTATGTACTACACTTTATGGTAAGTGTTACAAATGAAGGTTTCAAAGAGTATTAAGCATTTTATGCTATTTATTATCCTCGAGAGTAGTATTAAAATCAGCATTCTAGGTTACAGAGCTTGTGAGATGTGTTTTCCCTCAGGATAGAGAGGGATGGTTGCCTTTGTGGTTTGGCTAGTGCTTGGATTCTTTCTTTTTGTTCCTCCCATCTGTGGGGATTTTCATTAGTAATCAGGACTTAAGAATCTGGACTTCAGAAACATCTGTTTAATGTGGCAATGAACATAGGAATTCATACATTTGTGATTTGTATTTTAAGGACTGGGTATGCACTAGAAACTGTTACCATTTGATCAACAGTTCCCAGTCACATCTCTTGTAAAGTTTAGTGACTGACTTTATTGTGTGAACTTCAGAGAGGTCTGGAAGTACGGGGTGATATGAAGGTATTTAATTACCCCAGGTATTCCGGTGTAGTCAGAAGCCTGGGCTGTTTGCACTCCTGAGAAAGTGACTTGGCAGGGAACCGGGATTGTAAACAGTAAAAGAAGGACAATGTGCTGCTCCAGTACTTTACCATAAAAGGCTATTCTTGTTTTCTTGCAGAATGTAACCACTGGAAAAGAATTATAGCTCCCCAGTTAGAGAGAGCCTCTAGCTGGGAGTGAGGTTATTGTGTTCCCTTTGTGGCTTCGATGTTTTCAGCCAACAAGGGAGCAACCTTTTTATCCAACCCCCCCCACCTTGAGGATTTGAGGGTCTTCAATATTGGACTCTTAAGCTCCTTTACTACCATCAGAAGTTGGTTATTGTCTGGTAGGAGGTAGGACAGTGATTGTTCTTGCAGCAGGCTCTCACTAGCCTTTTTTTTTTTTTTTCTCCTTAGAATTGACCTGCCAGAAAAGATTTGGTAAAGGGCATGTGTTCCCAAGCGCTTTTCTTTGTGGAAACTGTTGCTCTAACTTCTCACCAGTCACTTGGAAACTAATTCTTGTGCTCCAGTGTTGTGTGTGTTGTCTATAGACCTCTTGTCCTCTCAAAAATCACTGAAGTAGTGGGCTGAAATTTTGCTCTGGCGTAACATAAAAATGAAGATGACCTTCCCTTTTCTGATGCAGTTGTTGCTGGAGTCATTAATCCAGGTGTGGTTTTAATGGCCCCTGTTGTTTGGATCTGCTTAGCAGGCTGACTTCTTAATGTCTGAGCATGTAGCTCTGTTGAATTTGGCCTAAATGAGGTTAACTGGAAAGAACAGAGCTGTTGTTGGCATGAAAGATGGGCTACGAGAGGTGAGTGAGCACAAGTTTAAAGTAGAACTCTGACTTGCTGAGAAGTGCAAGCAGCAAACTGTGAAGTACATTAATTAAATACTAGTAGTGAGCAGCTGGGAAGACTATGCTTAACAAGACAGTTGTGTAGAGTTTTAAAGAAAATCTAAACAAGACCTTGGGAAATAAATTAGTTTTTTTCTGTCTTGGTTCATTTGCCTTGTTGTAACAACATTTTAAATAAAAAAATTTAATTAAAGCAAAATTAAAATATTTCCTCTAATCCAGAGGGATTTTATGCTCATGTAGGGTTTCCTAAATCTGAAGCAGTCCCAGACTCCTCCTGTTGGCATAAGATGGAGAATAACAGTGCTGCTGACCAAGGCAGAATGGTCTTACTTGGAGGCCTGTCTGAGATAGTATGGGCACAGGGGTTAACTCTGTGATAGTATCTTTAATGATACAAAAAGAGGATTCTTGCAAACATGATGATTTTCAGGATCTGTAAATATTTCCAGTTGGAGTCAACAGATACCAGATGATAAACATTGTGACATTAAGGATTAACAAAAGGCTTTGGAGACCAACTGGGGAGGATTGCATGTTTAGGGTTTTTTTACCTTTGTAATATTACACCTTTATGTCTAGTGCAGTTAAATCCTTGACCTTTCTTATGGAGCCTTGAAAGATCCTGTGGGGGTTGATGTTTGGTAATTGAATCTGAATTGGCTTATTCTGTGATGCACTTTTGAAGTAAGAGCTCCTGTTTTCTGGAAAAGAACCTGTGGCTGCTAGCACGATACAAGTGTTAGAGGGATGGGCCACAGAGAGGCACATGCCATATCCCATAGGATAGATTACACTTCCTTCATGCAGGCTTTATCTTACCATCTTTTGAAGGTGAAGCTCTCTGCCAGCAAGATTGTTTTAGCTTTGAAGGATATCACACTCTTTGAGAACTGGCTTGAAGCAGACCTGGTTCTACCCAGTGCAAAAATAACTATATCCTACCCGGAATCAAATGAGTGTGAAAATGAATTGCCCATGTGCAATTCATATGAATGGTGCTTTAGGAAATATTTTTCTTCACTTTTCAAGTAGCAGCAATGAATATGTAGCAATGTAGCAGGGGATCTGCTGGGAGAGGTTCTGTATTTTACTTTCTCTGCTGAAAATTTCTCCAGTTGTCTAAGGTGGTGAAATTCATTGGGATACATTTTTTTTTTCTTTAGTGGCATCATGTATATTCATTTAACCACAGAAGATACCAGAAAACAGTTTCCATGAACCTGGGTCCAAATGCCACTTTTGTACCATTCCAGTTGTTTAAGGTTCTACTTGAAGGGAGTAGAAAGAAAATAAGGTGCTTTGGAAAAAGTTGTTTCAAAGTATCTTAATTGGACAGTGATAAAGTTCTTCTATACCTTTGGCAGCTTCTGGGATAATTGTTTTAGGCTCCCCATGACTCACAATATTGAACTAAGAAAAGTTGCAGTTCCACGTCAGCCTTAGTTTTGTGTTGCCTTGAGCAAGGATGATGCTTAAGTTACTTGTGGTCAGAAGGGAATAAGACCATCAACAGGGGGTAAAAATTTCTATCCCCTATCTCAAATAATGGTCTCTCTTCTGTTTAGTAAGCACCAAATATGTATATTCTATAAAGGAACCCCACATGAAGAAGAAAGTCTTGGAACTAACCAGGCAATTCTGTTAAATGTGGTGGAAATAGCTTGCTGTTTCTTAGATCCAGGACATAGGGCAGACTTAATCTTGTTCCTCAGTTTTATCCTGGAGCTTGGGCTGCATGAGTCAGTTTTCTCTATGTTAGAGGCAAAATCTGTGTATTTTCTTAGTGTAAGTTAAGCAAGGCTTCCTATAAATTCAGTGTAGGAGTGGGGGACTCAGCAGCATGGCATGAGGAAGCACCTCTTGGGAAATTTGATAGAAGCACTAAGACTACTTCTTTCTAGCATAATCCTACTCCAAGATGACATCTAAAAGAGAGAGGGAGCTCAATAAGACAGTACCTCTTCAAAGAATAGATGTAATTTCTCTAGTGAAATGAGCATTTTTAACAACACCACCTGGTGACTGCTATAGCAATATTTCCTCATTAAATTATAACTGATGAACCTGCTTCTTTGGGATAGGTGTCATAGCTAATTCTCAGTCATATCAGCTTGCCAGTAGTTGGGGTTTTTTTGCTTATGTAATGCTGGAGGAAGAGACCACATCAATCTTCACAAAATGTACAGTTATGTCTAAGGTGAAATTACCTCCTATGTGCTAACTGGCAATTTATTAACTTCAGAGGTGAGATTTTGTTTTGTGTTACGTCCTGTGCCCCGTGATTTCTTTTGTGGAAAGACTCTGGTAGTTAGTTTTGATCATAATAACCTGTTCACACCAAAGTGGAAGCTGACTTGCTTAGTGCAAGCTGAGATATTAGGTAGCTATCAGATTCTGCTTCTAATATAGATAGGATTCTAATAAAATATTTCAGGCTTATGAAAATAAGAAATAAAATATTTCAGGCAATGTGTCTGTCATTTTTATCATATCCCACATGGAATCATTTTATGAGCTTTGAGCTAATACCAGCTGCAGACTGAGACTGGAACATTAATAGCAAGCTGAACCTGGCTTGCTGGCTGATTATCTAGAAGATCATTTTAATACAAAGACCCATAAGCACAAAGAAAAAAGCGGAGGGTTCTTGGAAGTATTTTAGGAGCAGCAGTGAATGAAGAGTAAGGTTTATTTTCTGCTTTTCCTTTTAGGCTTTTCTTTTGTTGCCCTGAAAAGAAAGTGAAAAAACCATATGTGACCTGGCTTGGCAGGTTTGACCAGCCCCATCATTGGTCCCCAGAAGGAGGAGCAATGTGTGTGTAGAAAAGCCATGGGAGAAGGTCATTGACAATTCATTTATTCCTAATGAAGCAAGGGAATCACAGGGCTGCTGCATAAGAACTGCAAAATCTGCAGTTATGTTGCAGCAGCACTTTCCCGAGAGAGCGATTGTAAGAGGCAATACTTTGGACTTCAGTGATTTAAAAGGCTCTAATTCCCCATACTTGTTCCGTGGAAGTCACCATAGCAAAGGTGATATGAAAAACACAACAAATCAGCCTTGCAGATGCTCTAAAGGTGGTTTTGAACTATGATTGAAGTGGGGTAATCAGAGTAAATGTCTGACAGCTATAATTTAACTTTTCTTTAAAGTAATCACGTGGTAGGCTGTACTAGAGGATCAATAGCATGTAAGAGAACACTTCCCTCTGTTTAGAAGGTAGGCTCTTGGTCTGCAGGACTGATTTAGTATTATTCTCTAAAAAAAGGAGATTGGAGGAGATGGTGCAAGTGGTTCTGGCTTTACTTGCATTTAACTGAGGTATATTCAGGAAACTGGCACTAACAGTGCAATGGACAAGTTGTGTGGTGTGGCTATTTTGGGAGGTTTTTGTTTGTTGGGAATTTTTTGTAATTTTTTTTAATCTTTCCAGTAGACAGAACATAAGTTGTTCCTTACTCTAGCAAAGAATGATCAGCTTGGATTTCTACTGCTAAGTGCAGGGAGTTGGTAACTGTGTATACTCAATGACACAGTCAGCTTGTTGCTTAATTTCAGTTTCTTCTTGTCCTGATATTGTGGAAAGAGTGAAAGTCAGCATCTAAAAGAGACAAAAAAAGAGAAGGGCTTAGATTAAATGTGCCTTGCACATGCCCTTAGCCCATGGAAGCCCCTGTTGGAGTCCTGTAAGTGAAAATTCTAACTGGATATGCAATAGCATCTGAAATTCTGTAGAGAAATACCTTTGGGGATACCTCTGAATGCTTACTGCCTAAACTTCTTTGGACTCCTTGTTTGTGTTGCAATATTCCATTCTAATTCAGGTTTTAAACCATGTATGTTGAGCTGAGGGGTTCTATAGCTGGTGCAGTGCTTGGGTAGACATTTAATAATAAGTGTTCTTGCCTGCAGTAGAAACAGAAGTGGACATGCAAAGCAGTGGAATAGATGAACAGGTTTTCTTTGGGGATGTCTAGAAGTGTGTGTGTGAATTTTCTCGTTTTTACTACTAAAAGATGCAAAATTCTCTCCCTCCCCCAGACTGCATGTTGGGTATAACTTGAAAATGGAGTTTAAATGTATGATTTGTGGAATCCCTGGTGATTCATTTTGACACAAAGCTGATGGCACTAGCTAGAAAGAAATTTCTTGCAGAGCTTAGCCCGTACAGAGGGTTTCCCCAGCAGCATTACTACGATGCAGTGCACGTGGCACTCGTGTTGGTGTTCCCGGGTAACATTCCAAGTGGATACAGCAGGCACTGGTGGAGCATTTCAGTCCTCGGCTGTTCTGCAAGAGAGAGACAATGACTTTTACAGACAGGGGATGGCACTGTTGCACTGTAGCTCCTCAGCTTTCCATCTAAAATATCTCTATTTATAAAAAGGACTTGGTATTTACCAGGAAGGGAGCAGATGAACCAGATGCATTACTATAAGATTTTCTCGAAATAATTCTGCATAAAATATCAGATTTGGGTTACTGGAAAGTTTATATGTTGATAAAACCCCTGAAAGAATGTGTTAACATGCATCTAAATTGAATGTTAGCAGTGGACATAGTTTAAGGCACTCTTATTTACTTTAGATTTAAAATGAAATCAGCAAGCGTTTAAGCTTCTTTGTACCTATCTTTTATTCTGGAAAATGCAAACTTCCTTTCTCAGCAGCCTTAGTACATTGTTTTCTTCAGCAATTCACCCAGAAATTCTTTCGGGCAAGAGGCCAATTCTGAAGAATGTCTGGTCCACGTGGGCAGACATGTGGCCGGTGTGGAAGCAGCGTTCAGATTGCTTGTCTTGGCTCACCACAGTCATAGGAACATGGCAGATGGGCCAAAATGATTTCTTTTGAAGGACAGGCTTTTGCCATGTAAGGCAGTGTAGACCTTGATCAGCACCTTCAACTTTAGCTGTGAGTTGAGTGCAGTCAGAGCTGTTACTTGTGCGCTGACAACAGCACATGGCAGTGAGGTATCTAACTCTGCTTCAGTCATTTGATGATCCTCAGATGGAGTCCCATCTGGGATGTGTTGTTAACAGCCTCAGTCTGGAGGTGATGAAAGTGTAGGTAACAATGGCAAAGTCTGCATTCAAAATACAGATGGCAGGAAGAGCTGAGCAGGCTGTTGCTGAAATTAGCTCAACAATTCTGTCTCTTTTCTTGGAGGAATGCAGCTACCTCTGTCTCTCTTCCACCAGTCCACTGTGAGTCCCTTAGCATCACCTGAAAGGTGGCTGTCTCATGTTCATCTACACCTTTGTTTCAGCAAGGCAGAGACTGTAATCCTGAGCTAAACTGCACAATTTGGATAAGGTGTAGCTGTAAGGCTGACATGAGCCAGTACACAAGAAACACTGGCACTTGTATTTTCTGCTTAGGCCCTTTGTCACTGACCAACCACTTCAAACTGCTGGTGTGAAATCTATAGTGAAAACAAACAAAAAAAAGGGCCATGTCCATGACTATCAGCAGGAACAACTGAAGCAAAAAGAATGAAACCTCAGAAAACTTAAACTACATCAAAATCTTTATCTTCCTCTCTCTTTTTCTTTAATTTTCCCTTCCCCTGAAAATGCCTGACTGACTGACCTGAAATAATCTGTGTGCTGTGATGTGATGCCATGCAGTATTTTTGGGAGGGGAAAAGAGATACAGATATTTCTGGTCAGACCATTTCATTGCCACTGCATTTAAAAACAAAAAAAGTTTCAACATGACATTTGGTTTCAAAAGTAAAAATGAAAAGTTCTCTATGCTTAGTTTTGGGACCAAAAAAAACTTACTCATCTTGTACCCACCTCTCCCCATCCTCATCCTTTCTGCTTTAATGGAGCTTGATTTCTCATTTGAAGGACTGGCCCTATTGCTGCCTGCTGAGGTGTGTAGGTGACTCCACTCCAAGGCCTTCCTACTGTGAGGAAGTCAATTTGTTTTCTGGACAAGACAAATCAGATTAGAGATAACCTGTGTGCTTCCGTGACAATATCAAAGGCAGCCAATCAAGCTAATAATAGCAGCATTATTACAAGATGTCTGATTCTCATCCATCACTAGAAAGACATAATTAGCTAAGAAGTCCTTTGGTTTATTCTAAGCCCACACCCAGATTACAAGGGTCAAGTGCAAGGAAGGCATATCTAACCATCTGCCTGGTGAGATATCTCACCCTTCCTGGGTTGCTGGTGGTCACTGCTGACCAGGAGTTTGGTGGTTGTCCGTAGGACTCCTTCAGAAAGAGATTACAAGGGCTCAGTGGGAAAAGTGCTCAACGTTTTTTCCCTTCCTTGAATTTCATTGAGTCAGTAACAGGCTCAGGGGTAGAGCTCAGGCTCAGCAGAGAAGCCAGGGAGGTGTCTCAGAAGATTTCTCATTTACCTACTGGCCATGCAGTTCCACCACAGTCGTGTTCAGCATGTCTTAGCCTGGCAAGAGCATGAATAGAAGTACACTACAAGTATTTAAAAGTGAACTTTTAAAGGCACTAACTTGTGGTAAATAGATGATCACCAACGATGATGATTTAACTTGAAACAGGGAAAGCTAGACTGGAAAAATCATTAAGATTATATTGTTGACCCAATAACACTGGGGTAATATAGGAATAAAATGGAAGAATTTAGAGGAAAAAAATAGGTACCTGTATTTGTAATGCCAGGCACTTTTTGATAAGTATTAACATGATAAGAAACTGAATTATCATTATTCCTGTTTCAGAAAAGGAGAAACAATGCACAAATGCTGAGAAACTCATTCAAGTTTATTCACTGCATTCCTGTCAAGGCCAGGCCTCATAAAAACATTAGAACATAACATTACCTCAGGGAGTTGAAGAAGAACCAAACTTTTTCACTTAAAAAATTTTACTAGCTTAACCCAGGACTTCAAACTCCCACATGTGTTAGAAAATGTTCTATGAAATGTCATGCAAAACTTCAGGTGTTCTGCATTAAGAACAAGACAAGGTACATGATCGTGGCGTTCCTCCTGTACCTTGTATTTTTTTTCCCTGGACAACACTGAAATCTCTCTGGAACATCTTGTCTGAGCTGTCTCCAGGAAGGTCCTGCCTGTCATTCATGATGAGGAATGTTCTTGTGAAACTAATCTAGGATGTGTTGCACTTTAGTGCTGCTGAAATTGGTCTCTTCAAAATGTTGGTGGCCTACCGTGCACTGAACTGAGGTTGAGGATGTAAAGTGGTGAAATGGTTGTTTCAACACTGAGCTGATGATGCACTATTTATTTTAAGACTATTGAACTGTGTGGTTCTGATGTTTTGAAAGACAGCTATGAAATGCCCTGATTGTATATCTACCACAGCTAAAGATGAAGTGGAACTCGGGAGGCAAATACTGCTGGATTCCAGTTGTTCAATATCTAAACTTGGTTCTGGATTGTTATAACCTCGACTCAAAGGTCTACGTAGAGGCAGATAAAATACATAGAATATTCTGCTGCAAAACATCCTGGTTTTGTCTTCAAGATGTAAACCCTTTCAAAACTCTGTTTGGATAGGGATTTGGGACACAGACCTCAAAAAGGACAAGTTTAACTCCACTTTATTTATCCCTTTACAGAGGGAGTATTTACACGAAAAAAGATTAGGTTGTGGATTTATGGATAACTATTCAGAATTTTCCTTCCCAACATCCTTGTATTAGTGTTACTTCATACATTTAAACTACAAGCCTGAAATCTTAATATTTCTTAATATTCTCCTCTGTAGATAAATTCCTTTAAATTACATAGTATTTATATGCAGGAAAACAAAATAAGGGACAGTTTCTTGGAAGACCTTAGGTTTCTAAGCTCTGGGCCTGTGACTGTGAAACCTACCTTTTCACAGTTAGCCTAGGACTCCACAGATTCTTTTGTGTGGAATTAACATTTCTCTAGGGAATGCAAGGTTTCCCTGCTGGGCTTCCCTGGAGGAGTCCATTGTAGCCTTCTGCCTAGGAGGTAGTCCAGTACATGGGGTAGGTAAAGTCATCCTGTTTTTGAAGCATATATTTGCCACACAACACAGAAATATTCATATTTGGGTTTTTTCAGTTATGTCCATTGACTAACACAGTTTAAACTGTACTTGCTAAAGAGTTTAAAAAGGCAAATGGAAATCCACTGTCACTGCATGAGGAGCAGAATTATTTTTGGATATACTTTATGACTAACAATAGTTATTTGAGAATATAACATACTTTTATTTTACTTTTTATTGGGAAAGAATCTATCGGTTACCCTCTCTTTTTTAATTAGGAGAATTTGTGCATTGTCTTCTGAAGATCTTTTTGCACCAGCTGTGTAATACGAAATCGGGGAATTAGTTTAGAAATTTTCTGATGTGCTTTGTGAACTGTTTCACAATGAAGTCATGTGTGGCCAAACGCTGGTGGATCATAAACCTGTTTACCCTGTCTAGACTCCAGGGCCATATGAAAGGTTCTTGTTTCCTAGGATCTGTTTGACCACTGTTATGGAAACTGTGCTTCATGACCTGTTTAGACAGTTAGTGTTGGTGCCTAAGAGCATAAATGTATTTTAGTTGTTAAACTGTGTATTGTGAATGAAAGATCCGTTTCAAGGAACTGGCTGAGCGATCCTGTTTGCTTCTCCCATTCTGTGACTTGGCGTGCCACATTGTCTGGAGGTATCAGCAGAAACAAATGTCTCCCTATGAAACTGTGATTTACACTTGTGGAAATAAAGTGTGACTGATGGCCACGTTAATGTTGGTTTCCAGAAAGGCTTTCTTTGTTAAACTGTTACAACTTTAAAACAAATAGGGGCTTTCTTTTGGCCGCTCTACAATGATCAGTCATAATTCAAAAATAAGAAATGCATGTTTCACTTCTTAGGATAGGAAATAGGGGCTTTAATTATCTTTTCTTTCACCTTAGAGTGTTTAATTCACAATTAATATTGCTCATACTAAAAGAAGATAAGGACTTGACTTGTGTATTAAAGGTCATTGAGTTATAGACACCCATAATGAAACTGTCTTTGGTGATGATTAAAGCTACCAAACAATAGTGACTGTCAACACTGCTTGGGCTGTTCAATCCCTGCATCTTTTCTCTTTAGAGCAACTGATCAAAGGGGAAATTGACACCAAAGTCACGTTTTTCAAGATGAGAGGTCTAAGGGATGGCAGGTTCGAAAGTGTAATGTGCAGGGGCTGAGGGAAAAGGATGTGTGGGAAGGAAGTGTGTTAACCAGATGGCTCCACTTTACTGTTTTTGGGAGCCCTTGAAGAGAGTGAGGGGGAGATCAAGGCAGCAAGTTCCTGCCTGCCTGAGCGGAGTTTCAGCCAAAGGGAGCTCTGTGTGTGCTTTTCACCTCGCTGGTTCAACTCCTCAAGGCTCAAGGTACACCCTGTAAATAAACTCCCTTGTACTTTACTTTTCACCTCTGCAAGCACACTGCTCTTGAATTGGACACTGTGTGGTACTAAGGCAGATCCTCTTTCTTTCTGGAAATGTACAAGCCCCTATTTGCCTTTCCATTCAGATCAATTAAAAAAATCTAACTTTCATAACTGTTTAATTACAGGACTTCTGTTGATTAGGAGTTCCAGTTGAGTGAGAACCATTCAGTATTGGCTAATTGATGTCTGTGTTGCACCTTGGTGACCTTTGGAACAATTTAATTAAATTTATGCAGAATACCTCTGGAGACCTGCCTCTCCAGGCTAAGAGTGGATATTATCATCCTCTGGGGCTCCATTTAGTGAATTCTGTGATTTTTGTAAAGATAAAGCATATGGGGAATTCTAGGCTACTGTAAAAGCACAAAGCAAAATGTAGGGATGAAAAAACGTTGCATAACCTGTACCATTGCTCTAACAACCATACCACCAGTTACTACTGAAATACTCTGTGGTAAACGATATGTGAGCAGACTTTAACCTAACAAATGAGAGGAGGGGGAAAAGGGGAAGATATTATTAGCAAGCATAAGATGAATCATGACTATATATTCTCCAAAGATGTGAAAATGATATCTATTTGTGTTCTACTTGAAAGAGATTTCCAAATGTGTGTACATTGATTATTTATTTGCTGCATCTAGAGATAACCACCATTAATTTCAATGAGTGAACAAACTCTGAGTAGTGCTGTACAACTAAATTACAGGCAACGTTTTTTTTAATTTTCATTTTAGCATTATTTGTTCCATCGAAGAGCATTTGGGTTCCTCATCTCTGCTATTCTTGATATTATTCAAAGTTCCTCACCTTGTTACCACATCACATTTAATGAACTATGATTGCTGTGATCTGTGCTGACATGGTTTACTGAATTGCCCTAATCTCCTGCTAAACTTGCCTGCCATTAGTTAAAGACACTCAGAGTTTTATAAGAATACCCACTGACAGTGGATTGCCTACAAAAATAGCATGTTTCGTTCATATGACATCTCTAGGACACAGATAGGGACTTCTCCATACCCACCCCAAAAACTACAGTCCATTTGCACTCAGTCTTGATCTTCTGTCCAAATTCCAGTATTTACTGTAAACTGTGTCTCTGAGAGAAAGGAGAACACTAATCTGCTTTTTGGGTACATTACTGAAAAGATGGATATTGGAAGTTGTTTGGGTGCCCTTTTATGAAACAGCTTTTGTTGATTTGTTTGTTGTTTGTGGTTTTTGCTTGGGTTTTTTTGTTGTTGTTGTTCTTGATGGCCTTTCTTAGACTGACTGACTCCAAACTATAAACAGCAAGTATGGCTCTTTGTGTATCGAAAAAGCAAATGCAAGTTGATTGTCAAAACTTCAACTTTCCTCAAATACTTACATCAACATGCCTTAAGCTTAACACAGTGACCTCATTTTTTGTAGAAATGCAGTGATTTCTACAATTTCTCTAACCTCTGAGAGGGAAGCAAATCCTGTGTTCTGGGATGGAAGGCATTATAATCCTGTTGGTTCAGACATCAGGCTGCTTTGTCAAAGTGCTGTAGAGAAACAGCAAAGAAGACAGCTCCTGTCCTGGGCAGCTGCTGCTTCCAGTGATCTGACAGACTGTGATGGAGCAGCACAAAGAAGAGCTGTGGCAAGGCAGGGGTGAACAGGGAGGCAACAGCACAGACTGCAGTCCACGTAAAAGCAATTGAGAGAGGGAACAGAAATCTTATGTTGATATCCCCAGGAAACTGCCAAAGTATAAATTGCCCCTGAGAGTGCTTGGCTATTTCTTCCTGTGTTTGCTTGCCCTATGAACAGCTTGGTGTTTATGGTTCCTGTTGGAGTCAGTAGCCCTAATTAGACCTTTAGCCAGTGATATAACCCCCTCCATCTTCATGCTGATATGAATACACGGTGACCCACTTCAAAAAAATCAAGCACAGTTTCATTAATTGTATTTAAACCAGTAGTTTATGCTCAAATGGAGCCCAAGCTCTGGATATTGGCCATTTAATGACTTAATTAAGTATAGAACTCAATGACCGTCAAACTTACTAGAGCTGATACTGTCCAGTATTGACCTTTATTACAAGTGCTTTATTTTCAAGGTTAATATATAAGAAAAACGAATCCTTTACGTACTGATGAATTTAATGCAGATATATCTGATTCTAACTCTCTGTGCCTTAAGAAAGATTTTTTTAATTTTTTCTTTTTTTTTTTTTTTTTGATCTCATGGAGATCAAAGCACAAAATCACTTCTATCACATTTGTGGATAATTGCAATATGTAATTTTGTGTATGTTGTGCTACTTGAATGACTGATCAAAATCAATTACATGAAAGTATAAATTGGTTTTTAAATAGATTAGAATAAGGAGATAAGAGATACACTATTCAGGATGTGTATCCAACCTGCTTATTGGTGTTTAATGGCTCAAATTCTCATAACCAAGGGCTTCAGTATTACGTGTTGTAGCACTATCAACACTGCTGAACTGCAGCTCCTGAAGTCAGAAATCCTATACATTAAAAAGAAACCAACAGATGGCATTTTAGAAGCCTCATGTTTCATTGTCCTATAAATAGAGATTATCAAATGCATAATGAGAACCAAGCAAGAATAATATTCCTCCTGTGTTAACTACTTTATTAATCATAAGCAAGCAACCAATATCTTTTTTTGCTTGTTGCTGGTAGTTCTGTGCATAATGTATGTGGTGTTATCATCATAGGTCTGTGCTCATCTGTGAGTTAACGTTTCAAGTGGGACACAGAGCACAAGTAGCACCCACTTTTTTTGGTCTTCTGCTAATCATATTCCTATAATGTACATATACTGGTATTATGATTATATTGTAGTTTTCATTAAAGATGGATTTCAAATGGTTAGGAATCAGGTTTTCTTTTTCTAGAAGGGAGGATGCTAAGTGGTAATGAGGTATAACCAAAGTCTTAGTTGAAAGGAGGTGAAAGAAATTGCATTTAAAATACTAATAATGCCAGGAAGACAGAGATGGCTTATAGATAGTGTAACCAGCTGTGCAGGAGAAATGTCAAAAGATGGTTATGGGAGCATTTGGAATGTAGAGAAATGAATCTAAAAGGGTGTTACATAAAAACTGTGCATTTTATTATGATGTTGCCTTAAGACTATTATGCTGTATCCTGGCATTAAGAGCTTCTTTCTCTTGAAAAGTTACTCTACCTTCTCTCATGTAACTCCCTTAATGTTATTTATTGTCTTTTGCAGAAGGAAAGCAGTGTGCTGCTTTTAGTCATGTAAGAAGTAATGAACTAACCCATCTTGTTAAAAGAAAATAGATGAACAAATCAAAAGTGTGCTTTGTAACACAGAAGGTATCACACAGAAAAGAACCCTCATTATTTTGTACATCTCCTTTCCTTGTGCATTTGGAGTCCTGTCAGCTTATTTAAGGCCTTGTTGATGCTGCACCCATGTAAAGGTTTTGGTTTTGCATTAGCAGTTCCCAGTGATTCCTTGGCAAAGGTTAATCTCTCCCCAGATAACAGGTCAGCTGATACTTCCTCACTTCTGAAGAAGGGAGATGGTTTCTACCAGTATTTATTTTGGTTTGTGTTATTCTGAGGTTGATTTTAACACCTAGAGTCATAGTTATTTTGAATGTTGCTTTATTTTATTCTAGAAAAGATGTATTTTTGTAAGGAAGATGCAATGCAAACATACAAAGGGAAGTTTTGTTATTTCATGGATTGTTTTGCACTGTTTGTCAGCAGAAAATATCACGAAAGGAATGAAACTGTCCCTTTGTCTTAAAGAGGAGTGAGACCGGTAACCTGACAACAGTTTCACTAATAACTATTTATCTGTTAGTCAAAATGGATAAAAAATGATCATAGAACCAGGATTTGGACCCTTGGCCATGACTGGATGTTTATGGGACTTGAGCTTACACAACAGGATTTTTGGTGCAGCCACTCTGTTATCCTAAGAGCTGCCTTGGCTTCTCCAGAGCCAAAGGCTGTGCTGTGGCTATTGAGGACTGTGCTTATCCAGCCAGGAGTGCTTGGAAAAATGGTCCAAAATCTGGGCTTCAAACCAGCCCTGTGATGAGCCCACTGCTCAGCTCCTGTGCAGTCAACCAGTTTGTTCTCTTGTCTGAGGGCAATTGCTAAATCATAAACAAGGGCTTGATTTTTATATTCCTGTTGTCTTTTTAGGGTAAAGAAATATAGAGGGCTGGATTCTGTTCTGACTTACATATCACTATTGAAGTACTAGAGGCAGGCATATTTTCTTCAAGAGTATCCTTTATAAACTTTTCACTGGTGGGGGAAAAGAAAAAGAAATGGAGAGGTGAAAATTGGAGCTACTTAGCAGAGGCTCAGAAGTCAACCTGGAAAAATGTCATGCATTTCAAAGCAGCTAAGATCTTTTGACTGTTGTGTGAACCAGAGACCAAGAAATCAGGCATCAGAAAGGTGAGCTCTTAATTTTTATCTCTTGTTTCCAGAGGGTGATCTCTATATTTTAATTTTCTACCTAGTTTTGTAAAAGATGGGAAAGGCTTGGATGATTGAAGCATATGTGTTTTTCAATCAGATGTGTTTTGTCATCCCTTCTTCAAGAACTTTAAATATAAAAAAAAAAACCAACCCAAAACCTAAATTCCATGATAGTGGACATGCAGATAGAGAAAAGAGGCCAAAATTAATAATCCTTCTGGGACAAGGCTACACTGTAAGTTTATGAAACAGTTCTGCAAAGCTCTGTTGTGTACAGAAGCATGTCTGCATTAGTGGCTGTGTGGAGAGAACACCTCAAAAAATCTCCTAAGAGGAAATGTAAATGCATCAGTGAAGGAGTAGATTTTTGAGAATTAAGCAGTAAAGCTGAAAAGCTACTGATAAAGATCATCTTTTGGTTACTGTAAAAGAAGAATTATCACTCTGCAGTAGTACACAGTAGCAATGAAGGGTAAGTGGGAAGTGACATTACCGTGAAGTTCAGTAGGCACAGCCTCACTGATCAAGGACCAGGAGATACCACCTCAGTTAAGAAACTTCTCTTGACTCGAGTTTGAGGTCAGACCTGCCTCTTGGCCTTTTGGCTGTTTCCTCACTTATACTTTTGTGTCTTGAAATTTGAAGCAGTCTACTGAGCTGTTGCCTGTGCTCCTTACCAGTGTGGTTTATGAAGTATGAACAAGCTAGTGCTGGCTGTGGCCTTGTGTTGAAAGGAAGTTTGCTCTTCCTTTAAACCTTCTCTCTCTAGCCTGAATCCAAAGCAATCAAGTCTTTTTGCTGTGAACTAGAAAACTTATTCTTCTTGTGAGCTGATTTGGTTATCAGTTGCTGTATTAATTTAGTAATCTGATTCTTTGAATCTATTGATTTAATTGTAGGTGTTTTTCATTACATTGTTCCATCTCTAGTAAAACTGTATAGGGAATCAGCTTAGAACAACTTAGTTATTTAAATGTTTTTTCTTGTTCAGCCTTGAAATGAAATTCATAATTGTACTGTACAGATTTATTCCACTACATTACAACAAGATAAGCTCAAGGTTACAAAAAGCAACAGATCAGAAATTTGCTTGCCACTTGCTTTTGTTTCCCCACCAGTGTTCAAGAGTTGCTTTTAGTCTTGAGCAGTATTCAGAATCCGTTTCCCTTCCACAAGCATTGTAAAGTCTGATTGTGTGCTAATGGAAAATCGTTTGAGCTGCTGTGTTACCACCTTCATCAACAGAAGAGTGTTTTCATCCTGTGTACACAAATTCACATGATTCACTCCTAACTGCAGATAGTGAGAACTTCCGCTCCAGTGTTTAGAGGTCTAAATAGAAGAAATCATTCACTGTGCTTTTAAAATGCATCCTCTCGGGCCATGTCAGCTAAAGCACAATAAAGTACGGTGGCAACCACTGACAGAATCAAGCAGGCAGGGCTACTGCCCCTGAGAGGGAGTGAAGCTGTGAATTTGTGCCTGTGTACACAGTGAGCAGTGTCATGCAGTAACCAGCCAAGCAGCGTGACCTCAGTGGGGAGCAGGGTGTTTTGGAGTTTTCTATTTCACACTGTTAGGCAAATTTCCAGGGTGGTTCTCCAGGGCAGTTGGCCTACACAGCCAGGGTATGGAGCCACTAATGGAAACTTGTGAATTAGTGATCTTTGCTAGTGATGATCTTGATAAATATGAGAGCATGATTGCCTGATTGTCTGTGAAAGACCCAAAAGATTTATTTTTTTTTTTGTCTCTGCTAAGATGGTTTTGTAGTCAGGCAGTGATGTGGAGTTGGACTTGATGATCCTTGTGGGTCCCTTCCAACTCAGCATATCCTGTGATTCTGTGAATGATTGGGCAAAAAGAGAGGAATGATGTTGCTGATGGAAGGCTTCAGCTTCTGAGGTCAGAATTGCTGCTACTGAAAACAATACTGAATCCAGATTATAATGCAAAATTAGTCATCTCACTCAGATTATTACACAAAATCTGTGCATCCATACCCACTTTCACTTTGAAGAGGGAAAAGGAAAATTCTACACTACTAACATATACCAGGCATTGCCAAAAACTTGTTGAACTGAGTGCCTTGGAGCATGCTGGGCTGAAAAGAAAAACAGGAAGGAAAACAGTATGTCTGCTAAACCAAGTACTGCCCCTAGTAATCACATCTACTTGTCAGGCTTTAAGAAAACAAAGTTTTAAGGTTTGTTTTCTTAAATGGGGGAGAGAATATAACTGTGAATTGATGAAAAGCATCAAGAAGCAGCATTTTGCAGGGGTATGTCTTGTTATAATTGTTCCTTTCTATAATAGCTCTCTGACACAGAATTAGAGGGAGGGGAAGTTCACTAAAAGGTATCTGTAATGTATTTATTTAGAGGCTTCTGTTATGTGTATAATGCGAGGGTTATCTGTACCTATTTTGCGGTAAGGGGAACTTCTGAGGTTTCAAAAGAAGTCCACGTAGGTTCCAAGAGCAGGGAGAGCAGCCTGAGTGGCTGAAGGAAAACTGTCCAGCTGCTCTCCGTGGTGTCCTGGTGCTGAAGCAACTGCCTCCCTCTAGGCGGGATAAGGCTCTCAATCAGCCTGGTAGTGAAACAGGGCACCAGTGCAGAACTGACAATTCCACCCTGGTGATCCTAGGCCAATTTGGTTTTCTTCTCTTACTGCATGGAAATTTTGTTTTTGCTATACTGAGGTATCCTGTTCTGTGGACTTTCCTAAATCAAATGCAGAAGGTTTTTGAGGTTCATGAGGACTATGGCATTTGCTGCTGATCCTCCCGAGCCCCTTTCTGTAAGCCCTGTTAATTCAGTTGACATGGATGAAGGTGGTGGAGCAGTTATGGCTTTTATTAATTTATTTCAAAATTATTTTCCCCTTAATTAAGGGTCATCCATGAATGGAGGTTGGAAAAAGATGCTTGGAGTAAACAACGGGATGGTAAATGATGTTATGTCACTTATCTCTCCTAAATATATTTGCTTAGTAAATTATAGGAATTATGTGAAATGATAGAATAATGGATGCATCTTCATTTAGTGTTTCTACTGGATTTCTTTAGGTCCTAATTGTAAATCTGTCCCTTGAGAGGGAAACCTGACTCTTGATTAGCCCAAGTAGGTGGTGGAGTCAAAGATCTCTGAGGAAAGTAAAGTATATTTTGTCTCTAATGGTAAGTCCATCAAGAGCAAAAAATGCCCAAAACCAATTTAGAGGTAATGTTCCAAACAAGGCTCAGAAAGAGAGTTTTGCTATTGTAACACAAGACACAAAGATCACTGTGTACCTGTGATTTTTTTTTTCTAAATCCTGGTGTTTATAAGCTCTGAGTGAAACCAGGGGCTTGTGGTAAAAAGGGAAAAGACTGTCTATTCTTGAGTTTTCACCAACTGCTGTGTGAGGAAAAGGGTGTTCATCTACTTGGGTAACAGGTTTTGTGGATATGCAGATAGACCAGCACAGGTGATGGCATTGATTCACTTAACAGTATTCCCAGCAGGAGGAAGCCAGAAGTGGATAAGTATGGTCCTTGTACATTATCACGAGAAACCCACTTTGCAAACTGGGAATAAGCTAGCAAAGCAGCAAAATAACTAAGAGGTCTTTACCAGCTTGTGAAAACAAAAGAACAATCTGCATAGAAATCTTGGAGAGATGTTTGAAGGTTATTTTTGGAATGGAGCCAGCACTCCCCAGGGAAACTGGTCAGGTAATGATAAAGTGGTGATAAATTGAGGTTGAGGTTTGTTTTTTGGTTTTGTTTTTTTTTTTTCCCCCATCCCCCTCCCCTGGCATAATTTATTTAATGTAAAGTGTTCTTCCAAGAGTGCTGTGCTTACTTGCTTGTGGACTCTTGCACGAATCAGAGCAGTAAGTGAAAAATCTTCTTGTGTTTCCAGGGAACAGAAATCCCCACCTAACTAGGCTCTAAAAGGTCAAATTAATTTTAATAAATTTATCTCTCTGGAAAACAAGCATCTTTTTTAGCTAGTGGAGCTAAAACAATGATTTTACATTTTGAAAAAAAATAATTTGAAGTATATTATAGTTGTGTATGTTTGGAGTGCTAAAAGGTTCTATTACCGAGGCCATATTGGTGTAAATCCTCAATACATGTTGAAGTCAGTAGCATTACTCGTAATTCTATTATATGGTCTCGGTAGAAAAAGGAGAGCTGCTGGGAAATGCAATTCAAATTTGGTCTTAAAGTACTTATCTAAGGGCTGTATCCTGACAGCATTTTAAAAATAAGAGTTGTAATCAATGCCATTGCTTAAAAATCAATGTTGCCTGGTCTAGTCATGTGTGATAATACATTGCACTGCAGCAAACAAAGCTATTTGAGCTGCAGGCTTGCATTCAGCTGGATAGGTTGTAGCTGTAGTGAAATATATTGCTGTATAATGCGGCACACTTTGGACTGGGAGCATGGTAACAGTGTGTTTAGTGATATTATGAAGACACTGGAGAACGTGGGAACTCTAGAAACCTTTGGTTGGTGAAGTTTCATAAGGGCACTGTGACTCAGGGAGTGCTGGATGCTTGAAGTGGCGCCTGCTTTTTTTATCCTCCCTGCCCTTTTCATAAACCCTTTACTACAATATCTCTGAGTTTTCAGAAGGCTAGAAGAACTTCTTGGCTTCTTTATGTTTTTTTCAGAACTGTTGAGTCAGGTTGTAAAATTTGAAGTTCATTTGAAATAAGAATCAATAAAAAGAAGTCATTGTTTCTTTTTTTTTCTGTGGCTTAAACTTCTACACTATGTCAATAATACCCAAACGGTGCTGTGTGGAATACTGCAAAGTCATGTGGTCCTGGGTTGCCTATTTCCAGTGGCCACACTAAAAAAATTACTGCAAATGTGTCTCTGATACAGGTATGTTTTCAGCCAGGGCTGTACAAATGGGAAGGGACAGGTGTTGAAGGGATCAGGCAGCACTAAGACGTGGCTTACATGACTTAAACCATGGGAAAGGTTGTGAATGCCTGGGTGTGTTCATAGGCAGGAGTGTTCGTAGAAAAAGCTTCTTTCCAAGGAGAGGCATAAGATGCCCACAGAAAATCAACCTGACATAAACAAGCTTCTTGACATGGGGAAAGCTGGGTTAGAGAGCTGCTACTCTGTTCGTGCTCACAGACACCTTCTACAGCCTAAAAGTAGGAAGGAAGCAGTGTGATTTTCTCTTCTCTTCCCCTTTCTCACCAGGCCATATGGAAATATTTCAAGGTGGTGTGGGTTTTTTTTCATTCCCTTTCTCAAAAGAGGTGTATGTTCTTCCCCTGCTCCTTTTCCAACACCTCGTCATCAGGACACCCCTTTCTCAGGTGGGGACCTAGTTCAGGTGCTTGCTCCAGCAGAATTGAAGTGACTTGAATGCAACTAAGAGATGAGTATAACCAGCTTGTAGTTTTGGGTGGGTTTGTCTCTAGAGCTTTTCTTATCAATCTCAATATAAGGTATTTTCCCCTACTTCACATACCCCTCCCAGCCATGGTTAAAAAGTTGAAAAGAAACAATATCATTAGACAGCTGAAGTCCTGTGACTTGGGTCAGTAACGGAGTTTAGATAATGAAAATTTGCATCAAGACTCAGCTACATGGAATGGGTTGTTCCCAACAACCACAAGAAACATTTTCTGATGGAAATTATTTTAATTTAGGTAATTTTTTTGTAGTCTCTGTATGATATACAAACTTGAAACTACTTAAAATTACATGTCTGACTGACCAAAAATAAGCCAACCATGTTCCCCCTATACCTTCTAGAGAAGTAGGACAACTGACTGAGTGCAGTAACTGAGGAAAGGAACTTGATGTTCACCCTTAGATTGAGAATTTGAATACGATGTTCATGCAACAGTCCACTCAATTAGTCATGAAATGAATCAGTGACTGTGGTGGGAATGGAGCCCAGGAATCATGGCCCCTCTGCTCCAATGACTGGATTGCACTGCCTTTAAAAAAAAAATAATCCCCTTTTCTGAATAGGAAATTTAAGATATACCATGACAGTTTACCATACTGTTTTGGCATTATTTTGTTGTTGTTGTTTGGTTTTCTGTTTGTTTTGTTTCCTCTAAGAGATAAAAATTACAAGCAAAGGCTTTGAGAGGATAAATTTTGGAGTCAGGCATGCAGTGAGAGCCAAGCTGATGATTCTGGTATAAAATCTTCATTTCAGCCCTTCCTGGAAACATGAGTATGAATTATGAACTCCATGACTGGGAACCTTTTCTAAAAGAGAACACAAATCCCTGGGAGAATATATTCTCTCCTGCTCTGTGTATGTGACTGCCATTAATGCTAATGGAGTCAATGAAAAGGCAAATATGCCCTTGTTTGTAAAAATGGCTGCAAAGTAGATGCCACAAAAACACACTGAAAAACAAACAAACAAAACAACCCCACCCCAAACAATGGAAAACCCCAACCCATCAACTCCATGACACAGCATTGCAAGTCAGAAAAAGAGACCTCATCAGCTGGTAGAAGTGATCTATTGTGAGGCAGTCACTAAGTATAATATGGTTTAGAATGGACAGTTGAGAAAGATCAGTTTTTGGGTTTTTTTCAGGGTAAAATTACTTTCCACTTAGAGTACTTGCCATTGTGAGGCTTTTAAAGGACTCTGTCCCCTCAAACTGCGTCACTATTTAGTGATGGCAAAGGACGGAATTAGTGCAACCGAAAATGTTCCTATTCTTTGCCCGAGATGCATCAAAGGGCACTTTCTGGCTTGTAGCAAAATTTCCTGCTTACATCACTCCTTGGTGGAGTTTGCAGTGCAGGAGGAACAAACACGAGATCAGTTACTGTGTCTTGGCTGGAGGGCAGAACTTTTCAAATGAACGTGTTCAGACTCTCATGGTTATGGGCTTCACCACACAGCAGCATCTGCCTTACTGGCTTTGTTGCTGTCTGGGGAGGGTAAAGTAAGAAGTAGCAAGAATGTTACTTCTCCAGAGTCCTCACCCAACGGAGGTTAAATTCTAGTAACCTGCTTTCTTTTGTGTCTGGCATACCCACCCTACAGTTTCAATCAAGGATATATTTTTATGGTCAGGTGTTGATAGATTTTATAATAGTGGAAGTACTGGGAAATGTATTCACAGTGAGGTATCTATAAAACATAAGGGTCATTCTTGGCCTATTACTACCCGTGGAAGTGTGAGATTGATCAGTATGTATTTATGGCAGTTATACAAGGAATGATATCTGGGGTTTTTCTTGTTATGGTTTTCCATTTGGGGTGTGTCTGTCTCTTTGGGTTGCTGTGATGGCAGAGGACAGCTGTCCTAGCAGTGTCCCCTCATCTGTAATAGGCAGCTCATTGAACAACTCACGAGACTGGACTGTGTGTACAATGTGGATGGATCAATGAGGCATGCAAGATGTTTTTGAATGGAGTTCCCCTGGAGAGGGTTTTATCTGTTCTGTGGAGAATCTTGTAAATTGTTTCTCCTCCTCAGATGAATGCCAGTGAAGTTAGTTCAGAGATTATCTGGATATGGCTACTATTAAATCAGGAACAACTGACAAACACTTTTACTTGGAGAACCTGCATTCTTATGCAACTGTACTGTAATAAAGATGACAACCATACCTACCTTGCTCCTTTTTTTTTTTTTTTTTTTCTCTCCAAAGGAAGGGTCTCTGCTAAGGAAAAAAGCTTACAGAGTTTAGCCTTTACCAGTGAGTGTTCAGTGGATATAATGACAAGGAGCTTGCTTAGAAATGAAGGAGAAAGGGGTTTTCCTGTAACTGTGAGTTATACTCACATCCCATAACAGTAATTATGAAGGGTTCTTTGGCCACTTGTGTGTTAGAGTTTTCAATAAAATACATATTGATGGTGTTAAAATGCTATGAGTAAAGAGATGACTTTTTGAGTTCCTTCTGAATCAAAGTATTTATTAAATACAAATGCCAAGATAGAGATTACACTTACCAACACCGATAAAACTTGCCTTGGACTACATTAAGAGTGTATTTATACCATTATGAAACTGTGAGAGGCTTGAAAAGCCTACATAGGCCCTGTACCTATTGTAAAGAAAATGCCTGTTAGAGTAAAATAAGGTGTGAAAAGGCACAGCTGGAAGAGAGGAGTAGGGAAGTAAATATGAATCTTATCAAGATGCAACAGATATTGAACTGATGAAATTAAGCAAACATAAGTATGAATTAAATCAAATCTAGGCTGTGTGTACTCTGCTGAATTAAATCAGGTAAAAATATAGAAATAATAGTGCTTTGCCTTCTTTATGGCGTCTTAAAAGGCATGTCAATCCAAATAAAGTATTGACTGTAGCAAAGTTTCAGATTGTTAGTAGGCACACAACAAATTAATCAAGAATGTTGACTGTCCCACAAAGAACTATATAATTCAACAGCCTCTTCTTGCAGACTTTAGTCCATTTACTCCAGGAAGATTATCATACTGTGCTATCAACCATGAAAACAGAAAAGGTGGTTTCAATAATCTAAAGGAAACTTCAATAAAGCAACTGAAACTCAAGGTTGTCAGCACAGGAGAATGACAATCAAAATGAATTTTTAAACACAAGCATCCACAAAGTAAGGAATGTATAGTAGTTTTGAGATTCTACATTACTATTTCCAAAGTGAAGCACAGCTGTTCAATTTCACTGCAGTTTAGAATGAGAAATTCAGTTTTGTGTGTGTGTGTTAACAATAGATATCTTGGCTTGAGATTGTTACCATGTTGTATATGATAATATTTTTGTTTGTTTTTTGTTTTCCTTCTTCCAACTCCATAGACCGAGCAGCTAACAATTGAAGGTATTTGCTGCATCTTTACACCTGTATAACTGATTTAGAGGAGAAGTTCCATTTACTTTGAGAAGGAATCATAACCACTGCTGTGTGTACAGACATAGGTATATGTACTTCCACATATTTTATGTGTGGAAGCCTCAGCTTAGCTACAGTAAATGGGTGGAACTTGGGAGAAGACTCGAGAAATGTTGAATCTTAAAGCACTCCATTTATTCTGACCATAGGCTATCATATGATAAAAGTCTCAATGGTATGGTCTTGCAGAGTTCCTGATTGTGAAGCAGCTTTGTAAGTGCTTAGTGAACATGAGGGACTTTCCAGATCCAGGCCATATCCTACAGCCATAGTTCTGATGTTGTCTTTCAAAATGTGCTCCATTCTTGTCGTGGTAGTGCAGAGGGACAGAGCCCTGGGCACAAGGCTCCGAGTGAGGCACTGCATAAGCCTTTCAGTTTACCTTTGTAGGATACTCTGTGTTTCTGTTTGCAGTGTAGTTTTGGGAGCATTACTCAGGCTGTTCTCTTGTGGTAGCAAACCTCATTTGGTACAGGCTTCATATCATGTTCATTCAGATAACAGCAATAAGCACAGCCATAACTCATGATAGGTAAGCCTAAAATCACCACAGTGGTTTACAAAGGTAATAGAGCTGTCTGAAATCGGCATAGAATCACACCTATTGCCACAGAGTTGAACTTTGAATGGTGCCTGTCACTTGAGCTGGGTGTTTGCTTTGCACGTTGCTAATGAGATGTCATTCTTCCACTGGCACTGTAAATCCAGTGGTACCTCCTGAAATCATGTGTCATGAGTCCCCTATGCAATGGTGATGGAATATCACGGTGACTTACAACATTCTAAATATGCAAAATGTTGGCAAATGGATTAGCCTTTTAGTGTTGATTGCTGCATCTAAACAATGTTCACCCACTGCAAAATGTCAGCACTCTCCTGATGGCAAATGATGAGTGGCAGAATTGAAATGAGTGGTCTCATTTACATTGGGCTTAGAAATGTAACACTGATAGCTTTTTGGGGGGAAGGAGGGAAATCATACAGGAATCAGTGTTATGAAAGACATAATCCGAGTCAAAGTTGTCGGCTTTTCTTTTACCATTACTGTTAAAAAAAAAAAAAAAGAGTGGAGGGAGAGGAAAAAGAAAAAATTATGCAAATAATGGGAAAGAAAAGGCAATGCAGCCTGACTGCTGCAACTTTTCATCCTGAAGAGAAGCTACTGAAGCTGTAGTTCTTCTCTTTGCTGTGGTGGATCCATTTAGGTCTCACTGTACTTTGCATGTTGCATATCAGATTTTACGGCATTTGAGATTTCTTCTAGGCATTTTTCTTGTTTGTTGTTGCCCTCTGACTGTATCCTTCTGCCCAGTTGTTGGGCCTGTTTCAGTTGGTCTACTTTACAGTATTTACAGTGTTCTGGGCTCTTGTCTTTCCCCCATCCCTCCCTTGGCTGGGACTGGATCCTTTTCTGCATGCAGAGTGTTTGCTCATGAATTTCACAGGAAATTTTGTAACTTGTCCAATTCACTGGGTTTAGATTTTTAATATTTTATATTACCACTTTATTATTACTAAAATAGCAGCCAGAGGCATCTGAGCTGAGGTCAGGACCTCACTGTGCAAACTACAGGAAGAGGCAAGGCTGTTCCCAAGTGCTTGCAGTGCTACTGATGGGTGCTTGGGCGTGTAAATTGCGGGGTTAACAGCTGCATATTTCCACAGGTTTCAGGCTAGGATGCCAAAACACTACTGAAACACAAATAAATTTAGCCTCCTTTACTCTATGAAAGTCAGAGGCTGGTTCTGCAGTAACACTTTCCCCCTCTCTAATTCCCACACATGTACTTGTTACTGACATATATATGAGTCTGGTCAATATAGGTGCTTAACTTTTTAAAGAGCCTGTGTAAGTCACTAAGTGCATATTGATTTGAAGCAAATGTAAATTAGAATTAATTTTGACTTGCTAACGTAGTCAAATAAGGAACATTTCTATTGATCTCTGTCCCAGAAGCCAATTATCGGGATTAAGTGTTTTTATTACATGAAATGCAGAGTATAGTATATATCACTCTGCATTGATCAGTGTGAAATTGTGTATTTAAGACAAGGACTGTAAGCAAGAGTAGTTAACGAGTGATTTATTTTTAAAAACCATATCTTGTTTTATTTACCCCCTGCTCTTCCCTGTTCAAAAGCTGTGCTTGTAACTACTACTGAATAGGAGGTTGTTGATGCATGTGGATCAACAGGGATTCTTGTTCATATCATTTCTATTTCAGCTTCCTTTCCTTTTACTCTGCTCTGTCTATACTGTGCGTTCCCTCCCCCTTCTGTCTCCCTAGCCACTGTAAAGCTTATCTAGATTTCCTACTCCTTAGCAGTAAGCAGTTCTGCCGTATTGTGATCTGCATGGGAAAAAAAAATGTTTCCTATGTGGAATAAATACATTGCAGCTATCGCTCCTGCAAGCAAGCAATGCTAAGTATCTGGAGAATTTACTAGAGCATTACAGGTGATGGTTGTAAAAAGTGTGCTGAATAGACGTGACAGGGATGCTGCAGTTAGTGACAGGGGTCCGGGGGCCCCGGCCCCTCCGTGATCAGCCTCCCGGGGCTCAGCAGGCGGCGTGGGGGCCCGGTCGTTTCCAGCCGAGCCCTCGGGCTCTGCCTTTCCCTTCCCGGGAGCAGGATGCGGCCACAGCGCGCTGTTACCAGGCTTGCGCTTGCAAGACTGCGACCTCCAGGAATCGCTCTGCTTCCCGTTATCCAAAGGCTGACATTATCTGTATGTATCGCTATAGCGGTCCGTACCTCAGCCCTACAGCAACTTAATAATCTTGGTAACATCCTGCACTCAACTCATTTTCTTGGCAGTAGTTTTAATTACGTTTCGGGCTCCTGAATGAATTTGTTTTCTTTGTATCCTCGGTATATTGAGACGCTTGTCACGTTTGGGTGCCTGCAATCACTGATGCGTTTGTTTTAGGGGATGAATTAGTCTTCTGAGCCTGAGCATGTCCAATTTATGAATTAGATTTCATTGAAAGCTAGAACAAAACAAAACAAGAAAAGGTTATGCTGTACCACTTTTCTCCCCCACCCCCTCGCCCCCAGCGCGGGGGTAAAAGCCTCTCATTTCCATTTCGCTCCTCAAACGCGTGGATCATGTCCCGGGCCCCAGCGTGCGGAAGGAGGAAGGGGCAATCCCTCCAGCCCGCTGTCGGCGCGGTGCCCCGAAGTTGCTGGAGCGGTGGTGGGAGCAGCCCCGCGCCCCCAGCTGCGGGGGCGTCCCGCGGAGCCGGGCGGGGGCTGCGGGAGGCCGCGCAGCGCTGGGCACCCTCCGGGCAGCGGCTGCGGCCCCGCGGACCCTCCCGCGCCCGGTAACCGGGAGCTGCCCACCCGCCTCGCCTCCCTGCGCTTCGAGCATCGGCCCCCTGCCCCTTTCCTCCGGGAGATATGCGTTATATATAAAGATATATATCTATATATATGCGCATCTAATTCCGGATGTACCGAGGGGTACCCAGCGGCGAGCAGCGTGCCCGCTCCCGCCCGGCCGGCCCGGTTGGCCGTGCCCCGTCCCTGCCCGCCCGCCGTGCCCCGGCGGCACCGAGCGCCGAGGCTCCGCAGTCACGTGGCGCGGGGGGCGGGCGGCGGCGGCGGGGGGGCCGCTCCGCAGTTCGCGGTCTGCCGGCGCCCCGGCACACACCGAGCGCTGGAGGCTCCGCCGTGCCGCCTGCCAACCCGGGATCTACCTCCGTGATTTTTTTTTTTTTTTTTTGAGACCCGGCTTTTTTTTTTTTTTTTTTTTTTTTTTTTTTTCCTCTCTCTCTCTCCTCCTGTCCCCATCGCCCGTTTTTACTCGATTTTTGGGAAATTCTTGGCTCGCTGCGGGAATTCGGGATTTTTTTCTAAGAGGGGGGTGTCTGGGCATCTCCCCCCGGCGCCCACTGCCTTGCTCCACCTGCCCTTGCGCCTTTTCTCTTCTTTTCCCCTGTCTGTCTCTCCCACCAAACCCGGGCTGATGTGCTGTGCGAGAGGCTGGAAATGGAAGTGTTGATGCTCTGGCTTTTCCCCTGGATATTTCAGTGCGTTTCGGTGCGGGCGGACTCCATCATCCACATTGGTAAGACTGGGAGTGAGGGGGGGGGTTGGAGAGAGAGGCGGTAGATAAATAAATATATAAAGGGAGAACCTCGTTTAGCCGCGATAATGTCACGGGCAGCGATTGAACCCAACTCCGTGGAGAGACAGGAGGAGGGATGGGAGAAAGGCGGCTGAATTCCCCACCCGGCTCTCCCTGATTGTAAAGTTAGGGGCGAAATGCCGGCTGTTTGCCCGGCCGGGAGCGGGCAGGGGACCCGCTGGGGCGGCCGCTGCGGTCTCCCATGTGCCTGGGGAGTCTGTGCTTGGACCTGTTTGCGTGGAAAGGCTTTCTTTCCCCCCCACCCCCCGCCTCCTCGCCACCGAAAACAAACAACCGCCCCCATCACCCGAGCAGGAGAGAGGCATAATCTGAACGTGCTCACGGGGAAAACTTTCGGGGAGATAATCCCCTGGTTTGCATCCCCTGTCGTAGCAGGTGTCAGCCGAGCCGGAATGCGGAGGGGGAGAACTTGGCTGGGAAAGGGTTAGGAAGGCGAGCTTTGCAGCGGCTCTGTATGTGCGTGTGTGTGCGTGTGTGTCTATGCGCGCAACTGTTGTGGTTTGAATAAGATCTCATTAAAACCCCTGGGCAGCAAGAAGGCTGGATCAGCAGTGGGAGGAAGAGAGGGATGAATAAGAGGCTAAGGAAAGGCTGATGTGAACTTTTATGGCTTCTGGGAGCAAGGCAATGGTGATGTCCGCGGGAAGCCTGGCAAGCAAAAGCGAGGCTCTGCAGTCACCTTTTGGCTGGTGTTGAAAGGTACCAGCAGGAACGAAAATGAGGATGTTTAGGGGCGGAGAGGGGGGAGAGAATCACTTGTGGAGGATGATAGAGGAGGAGACGGGAGTACGGCCGGGAAATGAAAAGCCGTAATTCCCACCAGCCTTGCGTGGAGGATGAGAGATCAAAAAAAGGAGGGGGCCGGGGCAGGAGCCATCCTGGTGAGGGGAGGCTCCGCTGAGACGGGAGGAAACTCTCGTGTCGGCCCGGGGCGAGGAAAGGGAGGGGGGGACCAGCCCTGTAACAAGTTTCCCGGCACGGGCAGCTCCGGAGCCGGCGATGGAGGCTCCGGTCATCGTCACTCGCCTCCGGAGCCTTGGGGGCGCAGCCAAGGCAGACAGCATTGCGGAGCCATTAAGGAGACGGGGTCAGCCCTGACCGCAGCGGGGGTCTCGGGCCGATGGACACTCTCCCCAGGGCAGGCCAGGCACCGGGACCAGCCCCGCAGGGAGACGGTGGGGCGGCCTTGGAGAAATGCCCTGGCCGGGGGCAGAGGGCTGGGCGAAACAACCTCCGCGGGTCTTCCCCTCGGCCCCGCTTCTCTTGCGTGTGGACGGTGTCCCCTCGGCTTCTCCCCGCACGAACTTCAGCC
The DNA here is from genome assembly GCF_022539395.1 of Myiozetetes cayanensis. NCBI lineage: Eukaryota > Metazoa > Chordata > Aves > Passeriformes > Tyrannidae > Myiozetetes > Myiozetetes cayanensis. Next base: position 28,323,303 of record NW_026086605.1, read on the forward strand.
CGAGTGGTGTTTGCTAACTAAGTGCTGGCAGAAATAGCGGTCCGGTGGGTAGGAGCGAGGAGCTGCTGTGCGCACAGCTCTGATTTCACACGGGCAGTGCACAGGCACGCACGGTGTGAATCAGCAGGACTTTTCCAGGCTGGGGAATAACGTGGTTTTTTTTTTTTTTTTTTTTTTTTTTTTTTTTTTTTGCTTGTTTTGTTGCCAGCTCTAAAGATCTCCCACCGCCTCGTACAGCAGGGCAGTAAGCCTGGCGTGGGCACACACACGCTCCGTAGAGAGGGATTTTATGTAACACACATCGCCAGATGTTTTCACGTTAACTGCATAAACAGGACAGTGAAATTACAGCTTCCAGGTTACTGGACACAAATCCTGGTTTCACGTTTGTGCGTGCTCGTAAGCTTCAGTAAAACCGCGGCCTGAAAGGCGACATCCCAGGAGCGGCGAAGCAGAGGGAGCAAAAAGTTGATGGAGTTCCCAAGCCTGCTCCCTTTCTCGTCACTGGTGAAGCGAGTCCCTCACGCCAGCGTGGCTGCGGTTCAGGGCTCCGTAAATGCCAGTGGAGCAAAAGTGGCCCGGAGAAATGCTGAGCTTGCCTTTGCCCGGCCACCCCCGCGTATGTCCCGGCTCCGATGCCCCGGGAATGCCCTGCCTGGCACGGTGCGAGCAGGCCCGGAGGGGAGCGGGGGCTCTGGGGCTGCGGGCGGGCCGAGCAGGTGACGAGCGGGGCCGAACCCTCCTCACCCTCTGCCGCCTTCCTCCCCTCAGGTGCCATTTTCGAGGGCAATGCTGCCAAGGACGACGAGGTGTTCAAGCAGGCGGTGTCGGATCTGAACCTCAATGACGACATCCTCCAGAGCGAGAAAATCACTTACTCCATCAAGCTCATAGAGGCCAACAACCCCTTCCATGCGGTGCAGGAAGGTGAGCGTCCCGGGCGGCACCCGCGGGGCTGGGACGGGATGGGGCTGGGGGAGGACCGTCCCCTCCCGGCGGCGGGGAGGGGGTGTCAGCGCCGGGGACTGCCCGGACCTGTCCTGGCGCTCGGCTGGAAACTTTTCTTCGGTCGGGGGTCGGCGCTGTCTTACAAGGAAAGGGGAGGGACGGCGCGGTGCGGCGGCGGCGGTGCCGAGTCCAGCCTAGCCCAGCCCCGCTCAACTCAGCGCAGCCGTGCCCGACCGTGCGGGGAGGGCAGCCTGGGCTGGGGGGAGGCAGCCGGGCTGCCCATAGAGGACAGGGCAGGGCATGGGGGGCTGCGCATCGCTCCTGGATCCGCAAGCGCCGCCTCTCTCCGCCGCTATGGAGGGAAGGCCGGGTCCCGGTCCCCACCGCCGCCCCCGATCCCCCATGAGGGACGCGGCGGGACGGGGCAGGCGAGCGGGTCCCTGCCGGAGGGGAGGGCGTCGAACGGCACCGAGGGGCCGGGCAGGGGACGCGGCTCTTGCGGAACGGCCGCGGAACGTGGCGGGGCATCTCTCCCCGAGCATCCTCCCCCGCGTCCCCCAGCGGGGAGGCAGAGACGGGGTCAGCGCCGAGCTCCATCCCGAGGAGCTGGGGAAAAGGGCAAGGGAGCCGGCTGGAAACCTGCCCAGAGTATACGAGGTCTGACAAGTCCCTACGTGGGTAAATAATTTCAATTAGATCTTTTGCAAAAGGGAAACGTTTAAATTAATCAGCTTGCCTTTACAAATAAGACTTTAAAAAGATATTATTTGTGGTTTAATGAAGCGAAGGTTAATTATGGCCTAGGTTATTTCAGAAGCTGTGTTTTTCGGTAGTAATTATTCTAGAAACAGAGAGCTATTTATATATCCAGACTAGAATATTTTAAAAAAAATGATTCATCACCAGCTTTACCCTTAGTTTTACAGAGCACAGTGAATCTTTCCCAGTATGAAAATTTGCATTAATCCATATGTATTTAAGTCTAAGTTGTGTACATGCAAATTATGGCTACAAAATTACACCAAATGTTAATTTTCATGAACTTTTAACAATTTCTTTTGCTATCTCTTTGCCTCGAAGAAGGTGCTAGGTAATATCATGCACATTCAGGAGAAATAGCAATAGATATCTTTTCAAGGGCCTCATCCCATTGACAGTAGGATTCCTTCTGCTGCTCTGAAAGCTTAGCAAGGTGGCATAAAAATAATCTTTATAAAGTGGGAAGAAGGGGAATTTAAAACAAAACTCCACCCGCATATTCAGGCACCAGAGGAAAATAAAGATCTCTAAATAATGGCGGGTTGATTTATTGGCAAAGAATAACTGAACAATTGGATCTTCTTACATTTGCAAAAAGCTCAGTGTCCTATATTGGAGCTTATTCATATTCATGGAAGTGACAGTAGTTGGCTGGCTGAACAATTGCTTTCAACAATGTCTCTTCTCAGAAGTTAAGCTTTATGAAACAATATTGAATGCCCAGGGATCTGAGCTGACAGTCTGGTGGATGGGGGTCTCTGCTCAGTTTTGTTGAAAGCAGAAAAGCGTGACCCACTGGAGGATTCTTCTTCATATACATATATATGCATTTTTTTTTTTAAATTTAGTTATTTGCTAAGCTTGAAGATTAGTATTGCATTTATGGAGACTACCTTGAAAATAAATTTTCTCTGTTGAAATTCTTTGCTGCATCCACAGAAAAGAATGTGGTCAGATTTTCAAGCTTTTTGGTATAGAATCTTTGTGCTACCTCAATATATGTAAATAAAGATGTTTTCTGCTGTCCCTTCCAAGAAGTTCTTTCAGGGCTCATGTGCCCATTGCAGTTAGAAATGCTCACTGATGAACTGATACAATGCTTGGAGAATTAAGGAAGTGGTTGATGAATGTTCACAATTCCAAAAAGAACTTGTTCTCCATCACTACTTCATTAAGGCATATCAAAGTGACTTCTTTAGGGAGGACTATGAAATGATCCTATCTGCAAGCCCAAGCTCTCCCCACAATGGGAGAGCTAAGCAAAGAGTGTCAAACTTTGCTCAATTTCCTGGCTTGCTTTATTGGCTTAGGTCTTTATTTTTTTTTAATTTAAAATTTAATTTCCTACTTTTGAATTCATTATACAACATGCTGACAGAATCATCCACGGGCCATCCAAGTTGCTGGTCTATTCTTACCCAGCCATGTCTCGTTGCCCAGTGTTACTCGGTGTTGTTCTGACTGTTCAAAATCTTGCTGCATCTCACCCTATGGATGTCCTGCTCATTTCAGTAAAATGTTGCATGTAGTAGTCAAAATAACCTGGAGCAAATCCACCGCTCAGACTGCTCACAGAATCTTGCTGCTGCCACGTAAAATGCCCTGACATCCACACTGTTCTTCTGCAGTGGCTTTCTAAGCAACACCATGGAAATCAATGTTGCAAGCCTTAGTTTCATAGGGATGGAACTCTTTATAGTAAAAACCAATTTGCAATAAAAATAGACTATTCTGATACTACCACCAGAATAGTTCACGTGAGCAAACCAATCACAAATACTGCTTATATTTGAATTGTCTTTTGCACTCCTGTGAGACGACATTGTAAATTACTCCTTAAGTCTTAAGTTAAAAGTGTGCTGCAAGCAAGGGCCTTCATTTCAATGATTTCGTGCTGGTAAAATGATGGAGAGTCATCACTCCATGTAACTAGGTCTGTTACACAATAACAAAACTTTAATTACTGATGGAGTAACACTGGTTTGACCCGGCATTTACTGTGCAGTTGGAGAACTTCTGCGTGGGTGGGAAGCATGGAAGGTTGGTACCTGCAGGGTTTTCTCAGTAGAAGCAGTGAATCCACAGAACTAAAGGCCGAACAGAAGACACCTTGCTTTGCATAGAGAGTAGTTTTCAGTGCTGGATGGTGCTTAGAAGTGTTGCAAGATTTTGAAAAAAACCCACAAACCACATAAAAAAAGCTGTAGGGACTTTGCTTTAGGGAGAGAAGGGTGCTATTGTGATAGTCTCTGATGGCTGAATTAGGTAAATAAAATTCAGATGCTTTTTCTTCAAAGTCTTGGTGGACCCTCATGTTAATAGTTGTCAAGTACCAGTGAAAAGTAATTAACAAAAGGCGCAAATTGTGTTTCATTCTTGGTTTCTCATTTTAATATATATTGCATAAACAAGATCCTGTTGAGCTGATTAAATAATGAGATTGTTTTGGCCTCATCAAAGTCATTCTGTGACAAAGTGTGGCAAATGGGAGGCAGTAACTCCAGTGGCAAGAGATGTAACAGTAAAGAGTAAACAGACCCTGGTGTATGCATAAAACAGGACTTTGTTGTCTGCCCTTGCAAGCAATCATTGCATTTTGTAGAATATTGCTTTTACATACGTGGCAATTACTTGAGGGAAAAATTGTTTCCTCACTGTCATAGGAAGAAATATTCCTGGGGAATCATTGTTCTTTTCATAAGATTTAGAGATACGAGCTCAGATCACAAACATGAAGTTAAACTGTATCCTTGCTTCCACAAGAGCTGTGTGCTCAGTTTCAGTTAAGGGATTGCAATGTGAGGTGAGAAGTGCTTGTTTGTGTTTGGTGTGTATTTAAGCTACTACTGTGGTAACCTTTTTGTGATTCAAGGATTGGAATAATCTCAAAGGTTGTTCAGATTGGGATTTTTGAGCCTGCCATTGGTGTTGAAAAGGGACTGTGCATATGTGACATATGGGTGGCAAACAGGTTTCCAGATGGGCTTGAAAACACGATGACGTGTTGAAACTAAAGAAACCAAACCGAACTAATGTGTAAGTTTTTAACCTGTTGCTTCTGAAGGGGGCATAGTTAGCTGTAGGTCAAAACTGGGCCATAGGAAAGCCAATACTTAACATTTGTAGTGCCCTTAAGAGAAGGGATATAAAGGAGACTGTCATTCAGAAACTACATAGCTTTCAAACCCTGTTTTTCAGCGGATGGTGCTTACACATCTATGGAGCTGAAACTTGCTGTTGTCTCTGCATAGCAGTTTCAAATGAATTGTTTCTAATTTGGGCAGTCTCTTATGTGTGCTTGTTGATGTTCAAATGCTGTCAGTTCTGGAAACCTGAGCAAATTTGGAAAATCAGAATGTGATTTGAGAGCAAGAATGATGTTCCATAAATGGATTTATTGTGAGTCCTATACATGCTGCTGTGGTTTCAGAGCAACTTGGCGCTGATGACTTTTTGGGTATCTGTGTTTTGTACCACTGAGTGCATCTGATCTGATCTCATAGTCTGCAGCACTTGGTGCCGATACAATACTTGACATAGAATGGAATAGGACAGACAGGATAGACCATTTCAGTTGGAAGTGATGTGCAATGATCATCTAGTCCAACCACCTGAATAATTCAGGGCTGACCAAAAGTTCAAGCATAATGGTAAGAGCAATATCCACACATCTCTTAAAACAGTGACGGGCTTGTGGCATTGAGCAGCTCTCTAGAAAGGCTGTTCTAGTGTTTGACAACCCTCTCAGTAAAGAAATGTTTCCTCATGTCCAGTCCAAACTTTTCCTGGCACAGCTTTGAACCATTCCAACTATCACTGGATCTCAGGGAGAAGAGATCAGCACATGGTTCTTGATTCATCTCTGCGTAGTGTATACACTGCATGCTACTACCACAGTTTCTTTTGAAAAGTTTTATTTTCTGAGAAGGTATCAACGTGTAGATAACAGAGATGAAATACAGATCTGGAGAATGGGACTCAGAGCTCCTTTGTGATTTACATTTACTCATGAAATATTACATATACAAATTTATGTGGGCTTTCCTTTGTTTTTGGGTTTTGGTTTTTGTTTGTTTGTTTTTAAACAAACATCTTTACTGATTTGACTGCACTGGATTGGGGAACTTGGTTTACAGATAGAAATCATAGACTGTACCTAGATTTTTAAAGTAAAACACATATTAAAAAAACCCCTTCATCTGCCAGAATTGCTAAGGATTGGTTTATATTGACATACTGTCAGTTTTTCTCCAGTGTTTTCTCTTGAGTCTTTCACTGTCAGGTAACTTTATCTGCTTTTCTTCCATGCTTTGCTGGAGCACAAGTTTCACACTATTTTAATCAGGATAGGAGGTCTTATTCAGAAGTTTGCATTCTGAACTCTCTGGAAAACCACATATTGTTACATACTTTCTTTTTTTAAATTTAATCTCAGCTTTCAACGCTTCTTAAAAACCAACCAGAAAAAGTGTAGGTAGGGGTTCCTTCCCATGGTCACAGAGGCCTTGCTGTGCAACTACACATTTTTTCTACGAGTTTGCTGCATTTAAAAGCTGTTGCTCAGTGGGATGAATGGGCTTAACAGTTTTACCTCCTTGTGCCCTCTGAGATCAGCCATCGACTTGTTAAGGACTGCCACAGTGAAGACATCTGTGACACTGTCACCTCATTGTGCTTGTGGTTTTATGCTCTATAGTTGCGTGTTTTGGTGTTATTATAAACCAAAGTGTTTTGCTTAGCTAAAGAAAACAGCAAATTAAAATACCCGTCTCTTCCCGTTGTTGTGGTTTTGAAAGCAAAGACCTGCAGTAGGAAGAACAGGAGTGATAGCCTAGGGGGTCTTTTGGCTACTGAGGATGAAGGCAGGCTACAGACTATGTGGCAAACATCCAAAGACACTTCGGTTTTGTTGTTTCATCCCCGCTTGTTTTGTTAGTTTGTAGCCAAAAGCTATTCAGGTTCTGGTCACAGATTAACCGCAGGTGCAAAATACTTGGTTCTTTTGGCTGGAATTCCCAGCAAACACATCCTCGGTACAGCTTGGGTGTTTTACAGGCTGTACCAGGGCCAGTTCCACCCTAGCCATGTGCTCTGCTTTTATGGAGGCTCCCATCGTCTCAGGCTGGGGCTGAGCTTCCCAGATCTCTGTGTCACTGCTTGCTGTGGGGTGTCAGGGTATTCCTTATTATTTTCAAGCTTTGCAGTTAAAAGACTTTTAGTCCGAAAGGGTGGTTTTGTTTTGTTTGTTTATTTGTTTGGGTTTTTTGCACTTCCTCCATTTGCATCACAGGTTAAACTCATTTCTTTCCTCTTTTCTGTTTGTAGGCTTGCTAATACCTTTATTTCTGTGTTGGTTGTGGGTCATCCATCTGTTTTAAGGGTCTCATATAAAAGAGAAGCTGCAGGTTGGGCTACAATTATTTTTTAGGACCTAATGGACTTTCTCACTGATCCTGCTCATTTACCAAGGAGCTGCAGTTGATTTTTTTATTCTGAGATTTCATTATAGAAAATATGCTACATCATTAACTGGTATGCTGGAAAACATTCCAAAAGTTCAGAAAGAAGCACTGTTCATATAAATGTTAGTGAATGCATTTCAGGGTTAAAGATTGTCTTTATGGTTCTCTTATTTATTTATTAATTTATTTTTTTAAAGGAAAAAAAAATTTCTGAGTGTTTGTTTGTCTTTGTAGGCTGTTCTCAGTCATTAATGTGGAGGAGGATCTGTAAATGTGAAATGAGTATACAAAACCGCCTCAGCCTGATCCAGTTAAAATGATGGCCCAAGACAAGGCTCCTGAGCTGGGAAATACAATCTGTATATATGCAGATACACCCTGGCCCATATATTCCATATAAATGACTTAATTTCTAGACTTACTGTCATGTGTCCAGCAGGGGCTATGCCTTGTGCCCTTCTCTGTTCAGAATCTTCAAGCTACAGATGATTAGGGCATTGACTGCCTAAGGATTACATTTTAAATTACATCTTCATATTTGCTGAATGAGATGAATTTAATATTTTGATGTGATTTATCATGCTCAGGTTGAGCCACACAGTGAAAGGAGTTAAAGATAGACATTCCTTGAACAGGAGGGATATTATCACGTTTATTAAACTGTTCATAGTTACCATGGTTGTTTACTAGAAGGAAAACAAAACACCCTCAAAGCTCAGTTATACAACTCTAATAGTGCCTGATTGTAAGACTACAGCACACTCAGAGCGTGGCTGAAACAGTTACTTTAGATTTAACTTTTTTGTCTTTTCAGAGCAACCACAGATTAGGGTGTTGAAGTGCACAAACTCATTTTTTAGGCAAAGATCAAAATGTTTTTTTGTTCTTTTATTCATAATGAATTTCCTCTGAGGGGAATTCCTGCTGTGTCTTTATTTGTCACTGTCATCTCATGCTTAGAGGTGTCTCTTTCAATTTGTCCCTCAGAAATAAAAATTACTTAGACTATATTGGTGGAATCATGCTGCTGTGGGAGTCTTGTAATTATAGGAAATTAATTTTTTTTTAAACCTGGAAATATCTGTGTTTATTTGACAGTGCCCTGTTAGAAATGATCCACACAGGTCTTGCTTTTCTGGGAAGAGGATTTTTTCAGTTAATTGAGTTGATAACTTTGAGAAATGGTTTATGTATTACATTTCACCCTTTTTAAAAATTTTTTTAAATGTAATAGTATTTGCATTGATTTATTTTTGTTCCCATAGGAAATATTGTGTGGTGCTTTCCATTTGGACACCTGTTGAAGGTGGCCAGATTTCAGACTGAGAAATGAAACATTTTATGTACAGGGCACATACAAGTTATGCAGTGTACATTAGATTATCTGACACAAAAATGGGGCAGCTCTGAGGCTGAAATCCTGGGTGTCATCCCGAGAATCCTCTCCCTTTGACTCCTCATGGAGGAATGGGAGCAGCTGAGGCCGATCCTTAGTGTAGCTCTTTTGTTCTTAGGATTCCTGTTGATGAGAAAATTGAAGTGAGATCATTAAATGGCGTGCAACATTTTGAGAACCTCACTTTAAATCATATGTAGATCTGTAATCATTTCAAAGGCAGATAATAATGATATGCTAATATGCCAAGTTTTCTTTCATTTACATAACTTTAAGGCAATAAATATCTGAAATGAGAACTATGTTGAAAGGCTTTCTTTTATGTTTTTCCTAATAGCTTGCATTTTATTATAATTTGGAGACCTGATTGCTGTGCTTGAAAGAGTGTTCAGGTCTGTGGGTTTGGAGTGTTTTTTACAGCCTGAAAGGTTTGTCTGATCAGGAAGAGGCTGTCTATGCTAGCACAGCTTTTGGGAAATTCCATTCCTTTGACCCTGTTGTGACATCTTGGTGCCTGTCTGTGTTTTTCCTTTGGCCTTTCACAAATTTAGTTGTGCAGTAAGAATACTGGAAAGCACTACCAGCCAACCCTTAAAGGTAAAAAGAACCAAGAGGCATTAATTTCAAGTGCTGTTTGGCTGCATTAAAACACACAGCAGGGTTTCTACTGCTTGACCTCACTGAGAACTATTCCCTTAGCAACCTTTCACAGAGGGACTAAAAGGACAGTAAGAAAACGATTTCCCCCTTTCCCCCCCCCCATATTCAAGAGAATAATATCTAAGAAATTAATTTTTTTCTTATAAATACACCCGTCTCAAACCAAAAAACTCCCAGTGGGCCCAAGCTTTCATTAAGTGTCCTGTTTCTCAGTCCAGTCATTTAATCCTCTGCTTTTTAACTTACTTATGAGTCTTAGAGATTTTAACTAGTAGCATTGCTGATGGAATGCTTTCCATATCCTCAAAATCTCATTGACAATCTGGTTTGTTCTTATTTAGAAATTCAATAAAAGGATTTCCCATAAAAGTGAATGTTTGTGAAGTCAACGATAATTGTCTTTGTCAGTGGGTAAATAAACCTACTTTATACCATTGCTAGATGTTTAGGAAACATCAATTATTTGTTGCTTGATAGTACTTTCAATAGAGAAACTGTGTAATCATCTGGAGCACTTCCATAGCCCTTCGTCTTCTTAACCTCTCTGCTCCTGGATAAAGGTAAAACTTGTGGTGGTGGAAGGAGGAATTGACTTAAGGGAGAGAGAGCTTCTCAGTGTCTTTTAGTGTCTGCAAAATTTTGACTTAAAGCATTTTTAAAATAAATGTAAGATTAGAACACCAAGGTATAAATTGAGCATTGCCTTGTGTGAAATATTAGCTGCATTTTAACAGAAAGGACTGATGATTTTCCCATTTGCTATCCTGCTTGAGAGTATTTTTGGAATGTGAACAGTTATCTGAGAGGCTCAGAGAAAAGGAATGTAGGATGTGTTGTCTGCAAGGGTCAAACCACAGAGGGCTAGGGTGTTTGTAGTGCACAAAAACTAAAAGGGAGCAACCCAATTATCTGCTTTATTTTTACTGAAACTTTATTTTTTCTTCTATTTCCTTTTAACTCACTTTTTTTCCTGAGGTTCTTCAGTTACTGTGGAAGTAACACTGTTTCTGATATAGGTAGTATTTAGTCACCTACAGAAACAGAAGAAGCCTGCTCTTCCTCTGGTCTGAGCAAGATGCTTGCACAGTATGGGTCTGGGTTTTTAAAGAGGCAGGGTTATCACAGCATTATCCAAGGAATCATTTTGCAAGTAATCAACCCATGGCAGGCATTTCACTTTCCAAGCAAAGAAAAGGAATTTCCAAAGTCTGCTCAGAGGACAAGACTGGGAAAGATACAGTCCAGCAGAAGTTGAGGTTGACTAAACCTCAGCTTGCAGAAAGCCACTTACCCAGGACACCTTGAAATGAGAATGCCTGTATCTGGGCTGAAGTGTTGTGTAGTCCACATAAAAGGGTTTCTAAAGGCCTATGCCTTGTCGCATGCAGAGGGCAGTTTACATTTTTGTGACCATGATGTGCCCTCTTTGCTTGTACACTTTACTCAAGAATATAATGTGATGTCAGCTAAAACTCAGAGTCATCTGGGCAATGCAATGACTACTGATACCCGATTCTTCCAGAATCAAATCGGCAATCCTAGTCCTCAAAAGGCATTTTACTGTCTTTCATTAGACTCATTTTGCAGTAATCTAATATTTATCTCAGGAAGGGTTTCCTTCTGTTATCCATTTGGTTTGTTCTTATTGCCAAGCCAGGGATTGTACAGTTGTAGCTGGCATCTTTATGCCTTGGGATTCTTAACCAAAACTGCACTTTCTCAAAGGCATATAGCTGGGGAGACACATACTTTCCTGTCTGTGGTTGTACTTTCCAGAGCCACCTCATCCCTTCTAGCCATGCCCCATTTTGTATGGACAGCAGGTCCATCATTCTACTTCCTGGTGAGGTTTGTAAATGCGAATTATTTCTCCAAATTCTGATGTCTTTTTTACCTGCCTGCTCTTGTTGGGCAGCATGGTGTTCCTCCCACACTTCCCTCTTCCCTGCCACTGCTCAATGCAATAGACTTTATGAACGGGCTTTTTGTGATTTGCTGGATTATTCCATTTCCACTGCATTTTAATCATCGTGATGACAACATCTGTTAGCAGCAGTACACAGCTGTTTTTTCAGAGTACATTGTAAGGTTTGTAAATCACTGTATCTACATGACACAACTAAGGTTTTGTCTTTTTCATTTACATTAAAAGAAGTGACACTGCATTATGGAAATGAAGAGTGTCTCCGTGAGACTTTACTGCCTTACAGTGACCACCAGGGGAAACCTTTAACTTTCATGTAGCTTCCTCTGTGTTACCTGCTGCAGTGAGCCTTCTGTTACAGAATTAAGTCTCTCATCCTGCTTTCAGTGATGGGTGATTTTCCTCTCTCTCTCTTTTTTTAAAATAAATTTAATTTTAAAATTTAACCTTTAAAACTGTGTGTCACTGACATTGTAAGGAAATGGAGAACATGCATGGACAAGAAGCCAGAGGTGCTCCTTGAAGGGCATCACAGTATCCCTAAAGAAAGGCAAAATATCAGGAATGTAAAAAAAGGAATTTACAGCAGTGGTCAGTTATATTTGCTATACGGCTTTCTGGCAAGGTTAGCAGTTAAATGGATTCAGACTAAAATGGTCAAAAAACACTTCATAAAATACCCATGAACTAGAAGGCAGATTATGTATTGAATGTATTTGTATATTCTTCCTTGTGTTAAGCATCTTCAAAGAGATATTATTCTTTAGGCAGCTCAACATGCAGAAAAACAACTGGTGGACATGCAAGAAATAGTTTGTTAATCAAAACCAGGAGTTCATGTCCTGCACTCACAGTGGCAATGGGGTTCTAAAATGGATTTTGGTAATCATGATAACAAGTTTTTTGTTGTTGTTGGCCTACAGGAGGCTATTTGTAATCTAGAGTCTTGTCTCGTGCCTTGAGAAGTAATGGATGGCAGTGTTGGGTCAGTGGAAGTAGCACATCTCCTAAAGGATGCTGTAAGAGGAAGGCTTGGAGCAGGGTGTATATTATGGTTTGGTTCTGAAATGTATTTTCTCAGAAAAATAAATGAATAAGCTGTGACATGGTCTAATTAACAGAGAAACAAATTATTTTGGATCTCTTGCGTTTGTAAAAACAGAAAATGTGCTTGAAAATGTTGCTGTTCTTTTGTGCTTGCAGGGGAGAAAAGCTTACAGTCTGTAACTTACTTGTGACAGACTGACAATGTAGAAAGTTGGGTTTCTTTATTTTTCTTTATTTTCTTTTCCTTCCAGAAGTAGCATTGCTAAATTGCCCAGGGGTGTAGCTTACCTCTGTACAAAACCTGTGCATGGAGTGTAAGTTAACTGTAAAATTCGTACACTGTAAAGCACAGCACATGAGCCCAGCGAACCACTGTACAAGGCCCTAGAGAAAAATGTGTATCATACAGGCACACAACACTTCACCTGGCTGAATTCAAGTTAAACTCAGTCTCAAGATGATCAAGGGACAGGCAGTGAGCCTGGATTGCTCACTTCACTTTCTGGCACAATTGGGTGAACTAATAAGCTAACATTTTTCTCTCTGAGGTTGAAGAAGAAATAAGAGGAGTTTCTTTGAGTGCAGAACAGCACAGTGACAGTCAGAAAGGCTCTGCTGGCTCCAGTGCCCCTGAAAAAAACCTTAAGGCAAATTGAAGCCCTGTGTCGATTTTCCATTTAAATCTATTCCCAGGGATGTGTCAGACTTAGGAAATACAAATAAATATATGGATTTAGAAAGTTCTGCCATATCTCTGTCTCTTCAAGATTGACTTGAACGTGTAATTTCCAAATATCTTGTCAGATTATCAGATTAACTAGGAAATAGTCATAGATCCTGGGGCCTTTGAAAAATGCACTTTGAAGCTAAGAATTTTAAGTAGTATCTTCAAGATTTAGCATGTTATTACAATAATGGTAAATAGCTTGAGAATTGATAGAAAAACATGATTCTGTTGATAAGATGCAAATAAGCTGAAGAAGCTTGTCTAAAGCTCAGATCAACATCCATGCAGAAAAAGAAATTGCTCCTTAAAAATTCTCTCTCTCTATATATGTGAACTTTGAGATCCTTTTATTTAAATATTTTTGATGATGTTATATTTATTGAAAAAGTCAAATTATTTTGGCTTTTGGTCAGTAAGTTTACTAACAGATATGACCTTGTCTTTGCAGATGTAGTTTGATCTTGGTCTCATAAATCTAGTATTACAAAGTTCTGTGAGTTTCTTCATGAAAACTTGTTAGTACGAAGTGTGTCTGTGTTCTTTCCAAAAGATTAAAACCAGTTATCTTTTTTTTCCCAGGGTATCTATATTTGCAAATAATGGTTCCTGTGGGAGAAGAGTGGCCATCAATGTAATAGAGTGTTCACACTGCTTTAAAAAATTGTGCCCACAATGCATTCATCTAGAATAATATTGAGATTTAAGCTGAAGATGGGAAATATTTGCTGACAGGACTGGCCTCAAGGCATTCTTTTTACTTCCTAAATGCTGATAAAACTGCTTAAAATGTTCTAAAGGATATCGATGGTTGTCTTGAGATGGATATATTGGCTTAAAAAAGGATTATTCCATTCTCCCCATAATTATATTCTCTTTTTGATGAGATTTTACAGGAAGCTAATTTTATCTCTTTTTCTATAGAAAACTATTAATAGAGAAAGTAAACTTTTTGAGAGTATCAGTTCTCTTGATACAGAGAAAGGTCAATTGATTTTCTGGATGCTGGTCCTGGATTAAGTTCTAAATTGTGGAAGTCTGACTCTGATTGTGGTTGCTGGTGAATGAAAACTCCTAGCTGAAAAGAAATGGGAGTCCCACTGCAATTTCTTATATGCTTTCCAAGTTCTGATGTGTATAACATAGGAAGGAAGACAAAACTTTGTGACCTCTATTTATGTCCTGGGGATTGGAGTTGCTCTTCCCAGTGCTTATGTAGTGTTATCACACAGTTCATGGCTCCTTCTGACCAAGAAGGGCCCAAGAAAGGGGATATTCTGCTTCAAACACAGCTTAAGGTGCATGGTAGTCTTTTGCTTCACCCCTTATTTTCTTTCCCTGCATTCTCATCTCTGGCATCCTTTGATCACCCAAAGGACCAGACAGGCCGGAGGAAACAATGAGATGTTTGGTGCATTAATCTGGTACCTCTTGGTTAATTCTGTTATCATTCTACTGCATTTGTTTAAACCACAAGTGGGTTAAACAAGATGTGGACTTGTGAAGACATTTTTCTCCTTGGTGAGATAAGTGAAGAACTGCTACTTATTTCATTTTTTACTCTTTGTGCTGTGTGGGTTGTGATCCATTTATCAGGATTTTCTGAACTATTTGATATAATGTATTTCTTGATATTTTTTAGGTCAGCACGTTGGCCTGAACTTCCTCTGCTCTACTCTTGAGCTGTGTTGTAGTTCTGGCCTTTGACCTCTTCCTGTAGACTTTGGGATGGATGTAGGCCAGTTGTTTTCAAGCTTTCTGTACCTCTGGAAAATTTCCTGAGAGGGGTGATAATTTAAATCCACTGAAAACAGACTTGATTTTTTTTAATGCCTAAACTGGTCTGTGAAACACAGGTTGAAACCAGTGGTGGAAAATCTAGGAAGTAATCCTTGGCGTTCACAGGACTGATGTGTGACTGACTCCTTGGCTGTATTTTCCTGTGAGTTCAGAGCACTGGAGTCAGTGACCCCAGTGATCTTTCCAGCTTTTCCCCCCTGCCATGGAGCTTAAGTACAGAACTGTGGAATCATTTAGGTTGGACAAGACCCTGAAGATCATTGATTCCAACCATAAAATGACAGGATGCTCATTGTCATTTACCTTATGCTTACATTCATTTTCCTTAAGATGGTCTGTTAAATCTTTATTTGTAGTACTGAGGGATCCTCTTATCACTACCTAACTACAAAGACTAGAAAAATTGACTGGCATTCAGGAATGATAAGCCATTATCTAAGTGCTGACAAGGAGAGGAACAATCCCCTTGAGTTTTCCAGTCTCAGTTCTTTCCTGTAGGGAGATACAATGTGGAGGAGATCCCTCTGTCTTTGGAGGTATAAACCTCAGAGATATAAAATGGAGACAAGATTTCAGGATGTCTGATAGCCATAAGTTCAGACATTGGTCTGTTTGCCCAGCATGACTGTTCCTCTGTCATAGTGGAGACTGGAAACCTTTAGTAGCTGTACTTGAGTGCTTGTAAACTAGGGAGTGATTATTTCATCTTCTCTTCACACCATTCATGAAAGCAGCCTGGGCTGACAAGGCCTAGAAAATTCTCAGGGGTTTGCTGCTGTTAATGCAGTGTGCTACAACGGGACCTCTCTTGTACAACGTTTCTGAGTACTTCTAATATCACAGTCTCTATTGGCACTAATTTACTGAAGCACAGGGGTCGTGTGTTCATATCCATCTGCCTTATTTGAACTGATTGCAGCCAATTCCTCGCAAATTCTTCCTTCTGTATCCTGTATGTGAACTTCTGGAGTTGATTACATTTGTTGCCACTGATAGCAAACAGTAGTTGGTTGATGATTTTGTAGAAGCCCAGACCATTTACTTAAAATGAAAAATAAGGAATTAATTCTTTGAGTATTTTGAGGAACTCAACTTTTTACATAAATATGAATGAATCCCTCAAAGAAATCACAGTAGGTGAGAATGTTTTACTGCTCTAATTTATTAAATTTATTAGACATTTCTGCAGCTTTCTTCAGTTCATAGAAGCTTAGTATGAGGACCACAACTTACTTTCTTTTTGTTCATAGAGATCTGAAAGCACACCTTTATAACCATCAATAACCACGTGAACTTTTGCCTGGATTGATCCTCAACCAGGTTACAGCTGAGGTTCTAGACCACACGTAACCCCATGGCAACTCTTTGTTTTTAAATAACGAAAATCAGGCTCAGAATTTGTGCATAAAAAATCTTTTCAGGCCCATGTGCTTTTCTTCCTGGTCTGTGATCAATACAGTGTAACTACTGTGAATGTGAACCTGATCCAGTCCTAGGGTTACCTATAATTACAGTCCCAGGGGTACTTCTATTGTGCCATGTGTAGTACAGCTTGACATACTCACTGGATGCATTTCTTCTTTCCTTCCAAGTTAGCTTGGCTCCTCAGCTTCGGTGAGTGGGCTTCTCATACAACAGAAAAAATCATCTGCTTGTTGCAGTCCCTTGAAATCTTACGCAGGTATTTCTGAAGTATGATATTTGATCCTTCCACAGGCAGATCCTGCAGCCATTTCACACCCGTGGGATTAAAGGCAAGATGGCTCAAAGCACAGGCAAAGCGAGCAGCTCTGGGGCAAGAGGCAGGTGACTGTAAATGTAGCACCAGCTTTAGTTCTAGGGATGAATTTGGCTACTCTGTGAAGCTTGCCAGCATTGGTACTGCCCTATGAGAAGGGTTGGGATTTGGGAAAGGTAGCTGTTGTTGGGGCCAGGGTAGGAATACAGCTCCTCACATTTTCCATTTTCTCCCAGCTGACATCAGGAACAATAGGGTCTGATCACCTGAGTGCACCACTGCCACATCACCTGGGGCTTGTCCCTTCATATTTATTTCCTATGGCAGAAGCAGCAGGACTCGGCCAGAAATAACTTCTTATCCTTGTGACATCAAAATTCAGTTCTGCTCAAACTTGACCTGTGTGGGAACTGAGTCCATGTTTCTGAAAGGTGCAGCCAATGGGAAAAGAATTTCAAGGACAGAGCTGCACCATGAACAAGGTTGAAAGAATAGTAAGTGTTCTCAAAGTTACAAACTTTTAGCTCAGGCACAAGTGATCGTCTCACAGGTGGTGGCGTGCACAGCTGCTGATGGCTACAGACAACCAGGGTTCTGCCACTGGAGTTACTGCTTCCAGCTAAGTCTTGTGTCTCAGCAGACTTGGCTGATCTGTAAAGACTTAAAGTGGTTCATTTCTAAGGGAAAGAACTTCAGTCTGATACATGTTGTTCAGTATAGCTACAAAAATAAAGATTATGCTGGGGTAAGTCGTTTGTTGAAGATTGTTCAGTCACCTCTAGAAGAAATAGGCAATAAATCTGCTTGACTCTCTTCATTAAACCCCAAAACATCTGTTGCAACACTTCTTATGGTAACCCAAGTAGGTATTAAGTCTGACTGTAGAAGTTATAGAAAGCATAGCTTTAAAAATTTATTGCCTGTTTTACTAGTCACCGACAAATAATTCCTAAAAAGAGGCTTTAAAGGGTCTGATCTGTGGAGTTCAGAGATTTGTGTTTGAGAGTATCTGGCTCTTTCATGGAGACTCTGTTTGCAGGTTTATGATTGGTATCAGACGTTTTTCCAAGCTCGTAGCTGACTCTGACTAAAGAGCAAGCAAGAGCTAGCCAAGTATGGACAATGGGAGAATGAGAACAGAAAATTCCCTACAGGGGTCTCCCAGGCCCTAATGTCATCAGCCATGCAGATAAAGCTTGGTAACCCTTCTCAGGAATATCCTTCAACTGTAACAAGGGAAAGGTTCTACTTGCTCCAAATTGCCACACTGCATTTACTAATTTACTGAAGCTTCAGGAAGTGAATCGAGGGATGGACATGGCAAGAGATAGGGCAGAGCTGCTGTCACTGGATAGCACAAATCATACAGAAGGTAAGAGTTCCGAGGCTACACTTTTTTAATACACAAAACTGGTTAGAAGTAGCACAGAATGTATTCCATAGTGGATTAGACATTCAGCCTCAGTTTTTGAGCACTTTCAGCAACAAAATATAACAAAGGTTCTTTGAATAGGCATGTAGGGAACTTTTCTCCTTTATCATCCCTCTGAGAGAATGTAAAACAGAAAATGCAAACAAAATTAACCCCACAACTGTTTTTAAAAATTCATTCAATGAGATTTGTGAAAGAGTGGTTGGAAAAATCCTCTATTTCATCTTGTGTTTCTTTGAAAGCTGAATAAAGTGCAGTTTTTCTGTTACAGACTTCTTATTAAAAAAATTATTCCTGCCTCAGAATGTGTAATTTTTGGTGACAGTGATGTTTTCTGTTACCTCTGCTCACTCTTCCAAGTAAAATTTAAGGAAGTCCTTGCTGTCAGTGCAGATTCTTCTTGTGCCAAGGAATATTTTTGGTCTGAAAACGAAGCAGCTTATCGGGTGTGGGCAGTGTCCTTAGATAGAACCACTGCCATTTTTTACCTTCTGAAATTCCTTTCATTTCATATCTTGAGAACTAAATTTTCAGGAGACTGTTAATACTTCCAGTGTAACTGGATGATTGATAACAGAGCTTTATTGTAATTTAGAAGACTTTAAGGCAAATGGAATGACTTTTACCTAAAAACTTTGGCGTTTGGCTTTGCTGTCCCCATAGTCAGGGGTACCTGGTACCTGGGCTCACTGGGGCACACGTAGTGCTGTCCCACTGCTCCAGGACTGCCTGGCTGCTGACCCTCCTTCTCCCAAGGCACCTCCCAAGCCAAGGAGGCAGGAGCAGGGTGGTGGGGCTGGCTCTGCTGCTTGGGCACCCAACCAGGGGCTGCAGAGGCTTTCAGTCAACCTCCAGAGACCTCTGGACTGACTGAGGACCAGTCACAAAAGGACCCTAAAAAACTATCCTTGGGACTCTTTTTCGTCTAATGAGGATATTTTGGATTGCTCATGGCTGATCTCGCAAAAATTTTTACTGAAAACTCAGTGTGTGTGGGTAAAATTCCCTTTTAACTTCAGTGAGGAAACTACAAACTAAAGCAAGTCCCAAAAGCTGGAACTTGAACCAATCAAGTGGCCTGTATTTCTCCCACTTGTGTGAAATTCATCTCTCTGTGTGTGTATATCTATCTGTCTAAAATAACTGCTCACCATTAGGAAGATTATATACACATTAAGGAACTCTTCCTTTTCTTTCTGGAAGGCTTTTTCTGCACTCCCAGCTGTTACTTTGTTATGCTAGAGTCAGAGTTCTTATTTTCTATAGCCTCTTATAAGATTTAAACTTGTTGTTTGTGTGCAATTGTAATTTTTTTTCAGTAAAATTTTCCTAGAAGATAGGTCTTGTTTTATGCCAAACCCAGTAGTTATAGGAATTTCTTTCTGAGATCCTTGCAGTTAGGACTTGAATCCCATGAAGAATTGCTGTGATGCCTAAGAATGTATGTCTTGTAACTTCCTGTAAAGACAATTCCTGATGATTTGATGCCACAGAAAGAAGGCATATTTCCATTCAAAGTTCTTTTGCTCTCTTCATTTGTTCAGCCAAATGCTTCAGAAATAGCTGTGGTGCTTGGGTTTACCTCTGCAAGCCCGAGTTTTTTTGATACTGAAAATTTTCCTTTAAGAAATGACTAATTAGCTAGAGGCTCAGAATAAAATATGGAGGTGTCAAATATGGTAAGTATATCTAGGGAGGCTGCTGTGTGCCTGCCCTGTGTGTTTGATTAGGGAACACTTCTAAAGCGTAGGAAATAGAGAAGCTGTCATTCTTGCCTCTGATGGGAGGTCTCAGAGATGGAGCTGTTAACTGCTCTAGAGACAGCGCTGTGGATTTCCTCTTTTGAAAGAGTCTTGAGAGATAATTCTCCTTCCCCAGATCCCTGGTGACATGAAGGGCTCAGGAATGTGTGTCTGACTTACAGCCCCTCAAAGCCTTCTTATCCAGTGGAAATCTTCCCAGGAGTCCCCATAAAGATACTTGAAAAGAACAGGAGATCACTGCTTGCACAGGGCCATAAGATCTCATAAAAAGGAAAAGCTTTGCACAGCAGAGGATTTTTCTTTTTCTTCATGTACCCCCTAATGACTGAAATCAGTAAAAAACTCTCTCAAATTCTAGCCTATCACACAGCAAAAGAAAGGACTTGGGTTAGACAAAGTTTTTAACTTGGCATAAACCTTCTTTGTGTTTTATATAATAGCTGTGTGTCACTGTGAAGGACTCGAAAAGGGCTTTTATCAAGAGGGATTTAGATGAACGCTAAAAGACAAGGTGATAGTGGTACTGGCTTGTTTCACATGTAGCCTTTGTCACTTTAGCCATGTCAAAATTTCTTAGAGCCTGGATGTTAGAGAAAAGCAGAGAGGTACATGTAAATGCATTGATTGTTCAGGATGTTTACAAGTTTTGGGCTTGTCAGGAAGAGTTTAAAAGTCTTGGTCTTTATTTGGAAAAAACGCAGTCACTTTCCTGTAAATCTGTAGTTTCTTAACCAGAAATATTTTAACTATTCTAGACCATTTTATTGCCTATCACTGCATAGACACTGATAGTGTTACTCTGTATTAATACAATCTTTCTACTCTACCTGCTTGTGGGGAGCATTGTGAGAATTAATTAACAAGTCCTGATAAGAATATTCAGCACACTCTTAAGTATTTTATTCAGAGAGATCTTGCCTTCACTACAAGAACCTGAAATGCTTTTCTTTTTCCCATATGTATTAAAATAAAAGGTCAGGAAACAGCTTTGCACTGTTTGACATGAGGGTTATGTGTTCAGATGGTGGGGTGGGGGTTAGCTGCTGCACCACTTATGGGAGACAGTCTCTGAAATTGCTGTTTTTATTGCCTTTTGATGGGTTTGCACTGAAAGTCTTCTGAGTGTAGCTGTCCCTTCTCTACTGGTGTCAGGCTTCGAAGCTGAAAGAGAAGTTGATAGTGTGCCTTGTGAGAAAACTAGCAAGGTCCTGTCAAAACTGCAACCACCTGGTTGCGTAGTGGTACCTATTTTGAGAATATTTGCCTGAGGTTTTATGAAGAGCAATCAGTAATACTTTACTAGTTAGTTGATCACAAAAAATAGCAAGCCTTCAGTGCGTATGGATCACCTTTATTTAAAATAACTCCCAGCTTTCCTAGTAATTTTCCTTGATCTTACCACTTTTCTCCTGGCTTTTCTTCAGTTACCAATGATCAGCTGTGCTGTTTAGAAGGCCTTTCATCATTGGAAAACTTACTAAGTGACAGAGGTGTCAGGCTTTTGCAAGGAAGGAATTTATATGATATTAATAAAAGTATGTTATTTTTTTACATCTTGAGAGAGGCAGTATTCTGTAATTTGATGAAAATTTTGTGGCCAAGTCCATCAAGCCTTTCAGTTCTTTCCCATGGCCTTTCCCAGTCCGTTCCTGTTGTCCCTTCAGTTTACATTTGTCCTCAGAGAGTTTTGTCAAGGCGTGGTTTGGCCTTGGAATCTGCCTGTAACTTTCTAAGGGAAAATAAATGAAGACTGCACCATTTCTGTTTACCTTTTAGACTGATCTTCATTTGCTACATATCTTTGATAGCTGCCAGAATGCATTTCCAGCTTCCTCGAAGGTTGAGTTTATCTCCCTTCAGATCTCATTATGTTCTGCAACTTTACTGCCTTAGGAAGTGAATATATATATATATTACTTCCTCATGTTATTATTTTTCCCCTTTACAAACATCATGACTTCTATCTTCCCCCTTTTCTGAATGTGTGGATAATGGCAGTTTTCCAGAACACTTGCTTTGTATTCTTTAAATCACTGCACCACAAACAAGTTCCCTTTTTGGATGTATTGACATCTCTTTGGCCCCTCTTAGTCTTGTCATCACACATTCCTGCATCATGAAATGCTTTCTTTAGGCTCATCTCTTTCCTTCCCTGCCACTCCAGACTGATTTTTTTTTTCTCATCTGTCTCTTTCCCTTTTCTTCTCTGCATTTACTGTTGGACCTCCTTTCTCTTCTATTTCTCCTGCCAAGGCAGCCACAGTCACCACACGTTTGTGATGCAGGATGTCTGTTGCCTTAGTGCCTTCAGAAAGCTTATGTGAAAAGGAAAAGGACACAAACCCACAAATTGCTTAGAGGTGAGGGAAGCCAGTGTGCAAGGGGTCCTTGTGTCAGAAGAAAATCTTTGTGTTCCTCAGGAGAAATCTGAGGACTTCACCAGGAGGAAAACATTTTCCCCATAGCTTTGTATTTTGTCCAGATTCCTCTCAGACCAGATGGACTTAAATGCAAGTCAAAGCAGGAGCCATTTAAACTGTCTTGGACCATTCAGGTCTCAAAATCATCACATGTGCACCTTTATTACAGCAATCATGCTTTCAGATTTTTATATAACCTGATATCCATATTTTCTCCCTCTCTATCCAGGCAGTATTCCCATTTAAAGTGGAAGAACTGATACATGCCATCCTTTAAGATTGCTTTTTTCCACCATCTGTGCATCATCACAGCTGGAACTCTAAAGGATACACTTCAAATGAATGCTGAATCCTTATATTGTTTGCAGCAACAAACACTACAGTCACAAAACCACTTTCATCATAGGCTCTAGCTTGGCTCTTGCCTCCCACTGAGTGCCATGGATTCCCCTTTCATTTTCATTGTTCATCTTTAAACAGCATATCTTGTCTGCAGACACAATGAAGAGACAAGCTCTTCAGAACAGTGTGTAATAATAATCATCCATTCTTCAGGCTATTCAGCATGAGCTGGTGAGTACTTTGGAATATGTCTTTCTGTAGGAAAACAATGGTGTTTCAAATGAACTTTGTTTTAGAGAAATAAGGTGAGGCGGTGCCTGTTTTCCAAACAGTGAGGGAAGTACTTCATATTAACTTGGCTGTGTGAATTTTATCAGTAAACATGAAATGCTCATTTTTTCTCCTGGATTGAGGTGACCTGACTACAGTACGCTGAATCAGAAAGAACAACGAGTGTTTGTTTGTATCTGGGGTGTACAGTGGTGAGGATCAAACCAGGGCAGTGCCACAGGGTCTCCACTTTGCTCAAGAACATGGCACTTGAGCAGGGTAGAGGGAGACAGGATTTTGGTCTTCCTGAGGTGAGTTCCCCTCTCTGAGCAGGGGTGGGGATTTCATGCACTGTAGAAGGTGCCTTTTGAGTACAATGATTGGCAACAGAAAGCAACTTCTATGGTGGGAGAGGAAGAAAGCTTTAGTGCACTTCTTATTTGCTACATTTGTCTGTGAACATTTTGTGAAGTAGGATGAGTTTCTTTAGATGGGGGACTAAAGCAGGCACAAATGCTCTGTTCTAGACTGTGTATTTGTTGATGAATTCACTGCAATTGGGCCACTCACAGTGGGCTATGATTTGACTTACCAATCCAAAGACTTTGGTTCTCTGCATGTGTGAGACAAGCTTCCAGCTTTATGTATTCCAGTGGCTTCGAGACAGCTGATTTGAAGTCCCTGTTAGTCAAAATGCATATTTAAAGGCATTGTGCATCTGCAGACTAATGTTCTTAGTTTATTTAAGGCTCTGGATTCTGTTTGTGGCCATAAAATGAGGGTTGTTTGCACGGTCTGGAAAATAACAACTCCAGACCAATGCAGTCATTGTCATGTAGCTGCATTACATGAAATTTATACTGTGCTTTCCAGTTTTCTGAAGATCTGTGTTGTTTCTGCAGGGAAGTTATAGAATCCAGTAGATATAAAAGAACTGTGGGAAACTGGAGTCACTGGGAGAGCATTTGTTCCCCCTTCCTCTGGTTTGATTCGCCTTGGTTTTCTGTCTGGGAGGGAACAAATGTGTACCACATTGCCATTGCTATAAAAAAATTCCTGCTGCTAAATGTGCAAGTTTGATGTGAGGCAGCCGGTATCAGGAGGATTATGATTTATATCATACTGTCCCTGAAGTGATTCTTTTGTGTGTTTGTCTTGCTGGGTTTTGTTTTAGAAGTTTTTAGTGCCTTCTGTTTCTAGTGCTTCTATTAAAAAAAAAAAAATTCTTCGCATTTTTATGAAGACAGAGATAGGAAAGTTTGTTTTCAAATATTTTTAATAGGCAGCGAGTTCTATGCCTTTCTTTCTTTTTTTTTTTTTTTTTTTTTACAATTTAACTGAAATTTAAAATTTCTGAAATATTAAAAAAAAACCTCTTCATGGCACTAAGTAATAAAAAGGATAATCAAATGGCCTTTCTATTGAGTACATACTTTGGGTTTCCACCAGAAATTCAAGATTTGCATTTTGGATACCAAAACAGATTGACAGCTTGTGACATTATGACTTTTGGAAATACGGGCTTTAAATGTGCTTTCGGTGTTTTGGTTTTTTTGCAGGGTATTCAGAAGATCCAAAGTCCTCAACTTACCAATTAAATTTAATTTTCTTTCATTGTTAGAAATATGGAAATGCGTTAAGAATTCCACATAATGACAGACTACATGGCTGTGGAAAAGCAGCTTGTGCTCTTCATGTGAACTCTTAGTCAGATCCTGGCAGATTTTATACTTGGCAAAAACTGGAGTTTCAGAGTGAGAGGAGAAAATGGGCAAATTTAGGGTGAAATGCAAGAATTTTTTAACAGAAAGAAATGGAATTAAAAATGTATTGCTACATTTCTTGCAGTGCCTTCACATAAAATATTTTGACTTTTTGCTTTTGAAAATTATGTCATTCGGGGCTGAGCCCCAACAGTTGCTTACGTAAAACTGTGGTTGGAAAGTTTCTGTACCTTTGCCAACTTTCTTTTATTTCCAGCTATAAACATCCAATCTATCCCAATTTTTGGCTCTAAGAAGTCCCTAAACTAAAAGGAAATATTGTTGAAAGAATAAAAAGATGCCTTTTATTAAACATTCAGTCTTTAAGAAAAAAAGTACTTTAAAGAAACATTTTTTTTTTTTCACCAGTGTTTTGGTCCTGTCGTGGATTTTTTGTTTTGGATTTTTTGTTTGTTTGTTTGTTAAGCCTAGCTCCAGCTATAATTCTAAGAGCTGTAACTGGTAAATAATCACAGGTAAATTAAATATCTCTGCATATTTCTGTACGTGCAGACAGCGTGGCATTCTGATATTCCCTTCAGGGAGGGAATGCGTTGTGAGAAATCGAGTCTGCAAATTATCTGTCATAAAAATGCATTATTTCTGGCAAAGCTACAAATGGGGTGTCTGTGTCGATGCATGCCCACAGTGTCATTAACCATGTTCCTTAATAACCATTAATTAGTTTCACTGGAGCTCTGGTAGTCCAGATTAATTGCAGTGGGAGGACCAAGGAGAACTAGGACTCTCCTTTATTTCACTGCATTTATGGACTGGAGGCTGCCTTTGGCCATTCTGCATCTGAGGGATGTTAGCTTCCTTGGATCTTTTTACCTGTCATGACTGGAACAGCACTTCTTAGCAGTATCCAAAATTATAACTGGGAAGAAGAGTTCTCTCCTCTTCCTTTGTATGCCAGTACGCAGCTTTCAGGATCTTGCACAGATACTGTGCAGGTCGTGTTATGGGATTTCCTTTAACCCACATATTTTTACATCCAGTACCCTTTATTTCAAACTTTGCAAATGAAATGAGGACAGAAAAGTAATGTGCTATTGGTTAATGCCCTGATGAACATAAACTAGGGATTTTAATAGACCAAGTGATAAGATTGTCTTCCTTTGTTCTTGGACAAGTTTATTTTCCCATGAATCATAAGGGAGCTCCCATTACACATCAATCTGCTCAAAGATGACTGTTTTGGTATATTCTGGAATGGAGTCTTCTGTATCAGTTTTAAGAACTAGAAATGTGTGATTTTTTTTACAGTTCTTCAATAACTGTATCATAGGATCAGTTTTGTTGACCCAACAGCAGATGGATTAGCCATAATTACTGTTTATAAGCAACTCAGGTTGGGAAATTTCAATATTTTCTCCAACTATGTCTAATTCCAGTTATTACCAACCAGTCTCTTATACAGGAACTAACCATGTTGAAAGTTAAGCCATATTTGAAAGCTACTAATGAAGAACAGTTCTTTTTCTCTGATTTCAGTGTTTAATTATTTTCATATATTTCTGATTGGTTATTTATAATACCTTTGTTCTCTAAATTTGTTCTAGTAGAAGGAGTAGAGAGGGCTTACCTGTTGTTGTGAGGTCATTGATGTGTCCAATATAAAAGGTGTGAATGGCTTGAAGAGGATATAATGTGATCTCAGCAGAAGATAAAGACTTGCCTGTGACTCTTTTATTTTCCAAATACATTTTTTAATTTTTATATTGTAGTTGAACTTTGGATAAAATACAGTTTAGGCGCTTTTAGTTCTTCTTCCTATGAACCACTTGCATCCTTCATCTGAACAAGCATTTCCATGACTGTTGGCCCTTCATCAAACACTCTATTGTTGATACACTGATGTGTTTTAAACAGATATTTATTAATCACTACTTGTTTTATTAATTCTAGTTCTGTTTTTATCTGATAAAATAAAATTAATTTGCCAGGAACACAACAGTCATAGCTTGTTTTATTTATCTTGAAATGTTAAAGTGCTTGTACTGTTTTTAATTGTAGCTTCCACATCAACATCACTGCATTGTAAAGTTTGATGGTCTGATTATCTGTTGCTAATAAGCTTTTTGTGGGTTTTTTTTTGTTGGTCTTTGGAAGGGATGGAGCAGAATTGTTTGATACAATCATCTTGTGATTTATGCAGTAATATTGGAACTCAGTTACTAATATAAGCTTAGAACTGTCAGGTACATTAGTTTGAATTAAGAAAGAAGTTACAATTTAATCTTAGATATTGTAGATAAGAAGGAAACACTGTCCCATTTGGGTTGCTTTCTAATTAGAAAGCAGGTTGTTTGGATTTTGAGAGAATTGTGGGCTTCCAGCTGTTGAGAAGTGCTACAAAGCTTTTTAACCCAGTGATTTCTAATCCAGGTTTTTACACCACTCACAATCCCCATGCTTGAAGAATTTTTGAGCTGTTATTAAGGAGAATAAATAAATGAAACTTGGAGAAATCCAGAGGGAATAGGAACTCCAGAACTGAAACAATCTGTTTTTAATGGCATTTGCTCGTTGCCTTTAGAAATCTTTGCTGTTTTCTGTGGTGTTTTGTTCTCTGCAGATTTCATGTATTGACTGATCTTTACAGAAGCAACCTGCTGGGAAGTGGAAAACTGCATTTTTTAATGTATTGACTTGGATCTTTAGAGGTGGCTCAGAGCAGGAGCAGAGGAGGGAAGGGGATGTGGAGTGCGTTAATAAAAATCAACAGCACTTATATTCCTTCAGAATATGTCCTCCCTGTACAGGAAGAATTAAAAGACACCAACTGCCTGTGACAGAGTGATGTGTTACCTCCTAAAGGCAATGGGTTATCTGTTGCGTTTTGGGATACTGGTACTGATGATGGTTGGAGTGAACAGGAAGCCTTCCGTAGAGGTAGCTAGAAAATTATCAGCTGTGGTCGTCATTAGAAAGCCAACTGTCCTTGACAGCAACACAGGAGTATTTGTAATGCTTCTATATTTAATTTGAAGGATTCTACTGTCTGTATAGGGACAAAAATAGAAGAATAGTTACCTCTTTGTGTTTTGTTTCTTGTAGTTATAGTTAAAAAGAGTGCATCTTTTGTTTCAGTGCAAAGCAGGGATAATATTTACCTTTTCTTGTCATGAAATAAGACAGGTAATGCTGTATTCTTACAAATTGGATAAAAAAATTTTATTCTCCTCGAATGGATTACTTCTGTAAGCAACAGAACTCACTTTGTAATGTGAGACTCAGAGTAAAATCTTCATTTATATGTGACATCTTTCTGGACTTAAATGATACAGAATAGAACTGGGTGCTGACATTTTGATTTTACTGGACTTGTCTATCTCACATTGGCCTTTTTAGCCATCAGTGTGCTTGTAGCAAGCGTGGGTAGAGCCCTTCTCAAATCTTTGTTCGCGAAGCCTAGCCATGATGATAATAAATTTGTTGTTGTTCTTTCTTACTTTGTTTTTATGTATCTTTTTTTCCTGATATCTGAAAGAATGGCATAGTAATTCTTTTAGTAGCAGTCTAAACATGTAACAACTGCAGTCTTGCATCTGGATTTTGTAAACTAGCAGGGAGTCAATGGCCTTTGTTAGGACAGCAGCCTCTCTGTCTGTGTGGACCTAACCTAACTTAAAATTGGTCTTATTTCTGAATAGTCGCTGTGTGATTTAAAAAGTCAGTTGAGAACAATATTTTTTTCTGAAGAAGATATAAAGCTATATGTTTAATCCATGTATTCACACTGCTTAATGCTTATGTGATGTTAAACTAACCAAAAAGAAAAACTGGGATCTCAATTTTCCATCACTTTCAAGGAAGAGATATCACAGTGTCTTAGTAGCAGATTGTCTTTACACTGAAGATTCAGAGCCACTCTGCTGCACCTTTTAGCTCAGATAGGATAAGGCCTATTTTGTTCTCATTAGATTTATAATCCCAGAATTACTTTCAGTAGATTGCTTAATGGAACAAAATTATGCCGATATTAGATAACAGAGTTGATTTTCACAAAATTGAAGATGTGAATATGACCAAACTTGAATATATATCACTCAGAGCCTTTTAAATTATCAATTAACTCTTGGCTTCAGTAATATAAAAAGGATATTAAAATGCAGTTTAGTGATTAATCCTTGAGCTCTTCTCTGTTCTTATACAAGGCTTTTCAGTAAAGTTGCAGTCCTAATTCTTTGTACAAAAACATTGTACGTCTGTTGCTCAGAGTAGGCAGGATATTGAAATACCAAATAGATAAATTTCTTTAGCCTTCAGATAGACATTTAAATGTTTTTGGTCACAAGGTGTGGGTAGTATATGATGTAAATATTTACTGTCTTGTTTTATGAGGTACTCATTTTGATATTGCAATTTCTATAAATACTGACAGACACTTGGAAACTGAAGAGATGAGCCCAGTCTTGGACGTGTTTTCCAACTACAATGATGTTTTAGAGGACAGTTTTCTACATAATGATTTGTGGTTCTCAGCCTGTGTCTGTGTCACTGTGTTTTACTGTGGCAGGTCAGCATTAAAAAAGAGAAAGAGGCAAAGGTGAAAATTCTCTTCTGTCATGGAAATACAATTGTGTGGTGGCCTTGTCTCATTCTACGTGTTATTCTGTGCAACTGTTATGAAGGGAGATACTTTAGAGTACGCTAATACAGAAGAAACCTAGATTTTTGCTCCAGTAGCACATACTGTCTCTAGGATGTCATTTAATCTCAACTGTTCCCAGCCTGTATTTCAGTTGTAGCCATGATCGGTGGAGAAAAAGCTACTTGGCATATGGTGGTCTTGCTGGGCAGCAAAAATATACCAATTGAAAGAACAGCTTGCAGATGTATTGCTGTAAGAAAACAGGACTGCTTTCATGGCATAAAAAATCCAGAATAAGTATATGTCTATTTGGGTTGTGCTTCAATGTGGTGCATGAAACCGTGTTACTTTGTCACTTGGAGGCTGAGTCTCAGTGAGAGAACAGATGAAATTCAATATGTGTTGGCTTTTAACCAAATTTTAAAATACGGTAGGAGGTTGTAATTTTTATGTTTTCTTTTACTTAATGTTGCAGGAAAACTTAGTCTTTGCAGTCTTTCACTGATACATGTCGTGTAGCTGACACCAACCTGATCCCGAGGCATACCAGTGAAGTCTAGAGAGGTCTTAAAGAGCACCTAATCTGATCCTCAAAGCCATGTGTAACCTAACACTTAAAACTGATTGTGAGGTAATAGTTGGTTTCTTATGCTGATAGACTTGATACAGATTTTCTTGTTTTAGGAGGTGAGATTTTTTTGTCTGATCTAGGATATTACTGGGAGGTGCAATGTGGATTTGGTGATGAGATTCGTTGATAACTTGCTGTCTGCTATTACGTTTAGTGTTGCTTATATGTTAAATGACTTCTGAAACAACACAGGTTTAGCACTGTTGGGAGTATGTGCAGGTCCACAAGTGTCATTTTGCAAACAAATTCCTCAACACTGGCACCATTTGTGCTGTGTTCAGACTTTACATGTTCTTGTTGAGGGTAAGTGGGATTAAAAGAAGAGTTTCTCCAAAATTACATGGGTGTAGTGATTTTTAAAATGGGAAACAACATCCTGGGATCTTTCTCATTTTGCAGCCTTTGTGTGAAATATTTGACATCTTCCTTGAAATATTTGTGCTGGTGAAAAGCCTGTGTCGCAACTGAAGGATGCAGCCAGATAAGGAGTGAGAGTGAGAGTTGCTGGCACTGTTGAGATTCTTGGAGGTCTGTGGTATTATTCTTCTTAGACTTGTCACAGGCCAAACTGTTTTGTCTGGCACTGCTTGGATATGTCCAAATCTCTTTGCAGAATGCAATATCTGAGGAATATTTAACCTTTGTTCTTTTATACCATTCACAGGAGTAAACCTGCTGGAAGATCTCACATGGATGTAACGTAGAGCTTTATGACTGTAGTTCTACTGTGATTACCTTTATAAAAGAGAAATTGTAAGACTCTAAGTTCTACTGAATTCCCTTGTTAACAGCCCCCATATAGTAGAAAGCTTATTATTCCTGAGGGAAAGCTAATATAAATGATATTGTAGCATGTCATTAACAGGAGGGTGACAGTTTTATTTGCACCATTAGTTTCAGGTTAAAATCACGGAGAGCAAAATATTTCATGTTCACTTGACTATAATTAACCCCTTATGCCTTTCCCCTGTAGTCATGCCATTTAACAAAGCTGTGTTTGCAGTGGCTCAGTAACACAGCATGTGCTCCTACACATGCAAAGACCACTTCAGTGACCCCTTCTGCTAATGGCTGGTTATACCACAGGGCAACTTACAGGATTAATTAGTCACTCTCTGAATTTCTGACAGTTGTTGCAAATCTTAAACACTAAGACAATAGGCAATTCTGCATTCCCAGAGTCTGTTACTACCTTCTCCTTTTAATTCTGTTTTTATGTTAATACTTAGTGCTGTTGCTTTGTTTGTTCAGTATAACATGGGCACATATAGGACAGTAAATGCAGTTTTTCAGAAGAAAAGAGTGCTGACAAAGTTGGATGAAATTGAGCATTAATCATGTTGTAGTTGGCAGAGTTTGTGCCCTGTGTGTACTTTATATCCTCAGCCCCTAGCTGTATCATCACACTGTGTCCTGCAGCTGTCTAAAGCTGAGAAGGAGGGAATGCCCCTTCACCTTTTACTCCATCTGATCACTGTCCTGGTGATGGGCTACAGAAAAGTAACCCTGCAAGGTGGTGCTGTCAGCACCAGTGCTTAAAAGAGACACATGGTTGGATGCTTTGCTGAGCTTCCACAAGGCTGGCTTTTTTGACACTGTAGAACACAGATCCAGGCAGGATCCAATGTGTCATTCACTTGTTACTGTTAGCCAGAAGGATCTGAAGTCTACTATTCTGACTGGATTTATGACAAGGAAGAATAAAGGCGTGTGACTCAGCACTTTACAGCTTGTGTTGCTGGAAGTGAAATTGCTTGAATAATCTTTTAACAGCAGATCAATTACTTAGCTCAAATGATGACTACCTGTATGATGACTGTTACAGTATTCACAAGCGTGTGCTAAGTCTGGGTGCATTGTAAAATATACCAGGTACTTTGTAAGTCAAAGTCAGTCAGTGTTAAGAGATTATTGAGTTGGAAGTGGGGAATAAATTAAAAAAAGTGAATTGGATAAAGAAAAAACAAGGCTTTGTATGCTTTCTAACTTACTTCGCAGAAACATAAACTACATAATTGTATTGCCATGTGCAGTGTTAAAATACTGCTGTGAATGCTCCTTTTGCATGTTTTTCTTACATATTGTGTACCATCCTGTAGATTTGATATGCAAATGATTTTTTATTTATGATTTGTATGTGCTATAAACTGGTAAATCCATATTTGCTGAATTGGATCTGTAGTAGAGATTGATTAATGAAACAGTAAACTCAACAGCAACACAAAAATCACAATGATCTTTTGAGAAATCAGTGTTTATATTTTTTTCCAGTGTTGGAAACTTGAATAAGTCAAATACATTTACACTGGAGAGTCAAAATATTACTGCATGGTTGGATTAGAAAATGTAAGGAAGGAACAGGATGTAGTAAGAATAGTTCAAATTATTTCTACTTAAGAATTTTTTTTATTATTATTGAGAAACTGTATCCAGTATGAAAACTTAGTTGGATGTGCGTGTGTTTGTTTCCTGTTGATTTTAATAATAGTATGGAAAGAACTTTGTAATTTTGAAATTATGAAAAATCACCAAAATAAACAAATATTCACAAATTGGGGATATCACTGGGGGAGGGAGCTGGTAAAGTAGAGCTGTACAATGGAATCATATTCACTTGTTAGCTGTTTGGATTCTCCTGTTCAGCAGGGTCTAGACAAAAATCTAAAACTATATTGTCACTAGTTTGTCTAGACCAAATAAGATACAGACCCTCTCTTCTGCAGCAGCAGTACGATAAACATGCATGGGACATTACAATCTTATTTTTGGTCTAAAAGATTAAATCCTGTGTGAGGAATGATGTACTTTATTTAAAGAGCAATTACTACAGCCTCAGCCATCTATTTAGTCAAAAGGAGTAATTGATTCCCCTTCTCCTGGTGTGAATCAGAATATTTTCAGAATTGTCATCATGCAAATTCTGGAATTCTTCATCATTACACTTAGAAGAGAACTGCCCCTCAGCTGTCTGAGAAAGGTTACAGAGAGTTGGATCACAAATCTCTTTTCGTTTATTCGTTTATTCATTTATTCATTCATCCCCAGTTATTTTACAAAAGTCTGTCCTGCCCACCACAGGATACAATAATGAATAAGGTGGCTTCAGCAGCTGTTTTTGCTGCAGTGAGAGACCTTGACCATGTTTTAGAATTCGGGTTTTTGGTCATCCCCACCCTCAAGGCTGATTACATCCCATAAACACTGGGGACTTGTAAACATTGTGCTCCAATGACTTGTTCAGGCCTTGTATGTGAAAGTGCATAAAAAATCAGGGCAAAACCAGCTCATAAAAATAGATGTTGTTTTTGTATGCAGTGAAATGCTGCATGGTGGATGATGTTGTAAGGAGATGGTGATGTGAGATGGGACTTCCCTTGTTTTCTGGTGATGTGTTTCTGTATTGCTGTATTTTAATTGTGTTTGTGCTCTTATTTTAAGTAACATGATGGTCACTTTCTCAAGTTCTATGAAAAAAGGTAGGAAGATAGTCTTAGAATAAATTTTAAAGATAGAGACTCTGAAATTAAAATTAGAATTAATATCTTGCAAGTTCATACTGGAAAGGAGTGATGCAAGTATAATTCTTTCTGGATGATCACTTTAAATACAGAGGAGTTCCTAACAAAATTAGATTCCTGTTAAATTAAAATTAACATTTCTGCAAAGCTTCAAAGCCACAAGGTATTCTTTTATTCTCCAATATTGAACATAAATTGTTTACATTTATTTTTTGTTTGGTTTCAATAAAGGAAGTGATAGCTTATATGTGTTGAATAAACAGACTTTCCCATTCTGTACCCACTTCCATTTGTGCACCTTTCTAATTACTCAGTAGACTGTTCTTCTATCATAGTGTCTGTATTTTTTCTAAAAAGCAGCAGTACTTGGTTTTATTTTTGTATTTCTGCTGCTACTGCTAGCATCACCATCTTGAAAAACTTCACTCTAAGTACCTGTAATCACCTGCCATGAAACAGATGAAATATTTAAAAGTGGAAAATCAAATTTGGCTCATAGAAGTGTTTATATGAGTCACAAGCCTAGTGGTGATTCTGGTGCTCTCTGGATTTCTCAGAGGGAAGTGAGCAATGTTTCCACTGCTGCTGCTTCCTGATCCTGCACTGTCTGTCTCTGCTTCCACTGTCATAGTGAGAGGAATGTTCCAGCTAGAGGCTTGGCTATTCAAACCTGTGTTAGGGGGTGGGTGTTCTCTTCTGGGTGAATTTATTCCTTTTGGTTGTTTTGGGGTAAGTTATAGATTAGTTTACCTTGGTCTGGCCACTGCCCAAGGTACGCAGTATTTTGGAGGAACCCAAGTAGGGCTTTTGTACTCTTCTGGTTAACAAGTGTGACAGGTGTGGTGTGTTCTAATTGCTCTCTTTTGAGTTTGTCTTTCTTGTCAAGCCTCTAAATGCATTTACACATCTTGTGATAATAAACCATGAAATTATCAATGTTTGTTTTTCACGTGTGCCCATGTGCGGGCCTGTGCATATGGAGTCTGTGCATCACATTAGCTTTGACTGCAGTAAAACTTCAGGACAGCCAAGTACTGTCTTTTCATTTGTCAATTGGATGAATTATGCAATGTAACAACATTGCATATGTGCAAAACATGTTTAATTTTGCTGACATGGTGTTTACTGTGAAAGTTTGAAACATTTATGCCTTTCTCTTTCTTTCTTTTAAACATTTTTCAAATAATCTAAAGATAAATCATTGCAGGGCTTGTTTTAGCTCCTACAGATATTGAAACATTATTAGATACATTTAAGTGACTGATACAGCTTTAATTTCTGTTAAGGTAATAGTTTTTCATCAGCACTGTCCATTTTCTTCTGAGCAGAGGGACACCTGGATTACAGAAGAATTATCAAACACCTTTATAAAAAGTGGGAAGGGCTGCCTGTGACAACGTGAGATGCTATAATGAAAAGCAGACAGTATTTTACTGACATTTGATTGTTCAGTTACAATAATAGCTTTCATGTCTGCAGCAGTACAGTGCCAAGTCTTGTAGAAGATATGCATTGAAAGTGGTTTTTTTGACAGATTAAATAAACTCCCAGAATCCATACTCCCTAAGTCTGGATTCCATTAAAGAAAATGTGCAATTTATTCAAGACTAACTACTTTCTTTATGCTTTGGAGAGTCTGAAAACAAGACTGAAAATCTGGTAAGACTGCCAGTGTTCACTGGCATAGGGGGCAGGGGGAGTCCCTCTGAATGAACTCAAAGTTCTTTGGAACAGCACGTTGTTAATGATCAAAACTATATAAGATTAAGCCTGCAAAAGATTGACTTTATGTAATAAAAAGGTGCCAAGCTCCTTAGCTGGAGCTAAGAGAATTAAAGTAATTAAAGGCAGTGAAATCAGGTCTCCAGTGAGTACAAGCATCCACTGATCAATACAGCCCGTTAGAAAGTGCTGGGGAAGGATCTGTTTGGAATGCTAATGGCTCCCAGCCCACTGCAAAGGACAACAGCCAGCTGGGGAGCTGCGTGGTGCGTCCTCATGTGCCCGCTGCATCCCCGGAACACGGAGCCACGGGCTGGCTGAGCTTCCTTCAACTGCTGTGAGCAGGGAATAGGCACAGTGGTGGCCATGAGAAGTGGGTTGTTGGCTCTGAGTTCGTGTTTTCAGCATGGCCCTTTTCCAAGAGGGAAAATGCCTTTGTGTAAATGAGACTGATGATATGATCTGTGTGCTTTCAGTCAGATCTAAGGGCAGCTGCCTTGAGTTTTTTTTATTGCTGTCAGCCCAAGGGACCGAGGCTTATATCAGGACTTCTATACTTTCACATTTACTTAATAGAAGCTTTCAGGAATAATTTAGTAAAATAAATATTTACTACTTAGTCTATCTGAAGCCTGATAGCCTGTGTGCCGTAGTGTGTGACAGCTGAGTTATGCAGCTGAAGATTTACTCCTGCATTTTCATACCGTGAGGTAGAATATGATCATCAAACTGCTTATGCAAAATGCTGCTACTCCTGAGCAGCCCCTCACAGGGACAATTGTGAAAGGATTTCCCACTTTATGAAGGGAACCAGAACCTGTGAAAGGGACATGGAGTAAACTAAGGGAATGATCTCGTAGAGAGTTGATGCCTTAAAAAGATTTTTCATAGCCATGAGCCTCGCACCAAGTCTGTCAACCATATTACAGAGGTAATTTTAGACAGCAATGTTAATAATGAAAGTTAGAGACAACACGAGTTATATAGTTTTTTACTGTCTATGTAATAAGCTACCTTAGAGGCTTCTGTATCATCACAAAGCTTTGTATGCCAAATTAGTTGCTTAATTATGAAGATTGTAAGTAAATTAACAAATAAGATGACAATGGAAGTGACAGTACACCTGAAAGTTCCAGCAGAGATGAGTAACAGGAGGATTTTGTATCTGGTTTTTTTTTTTTTTTTTTAGTGTTGGAATAACTGTCAGGTTATTTGTTATTTTTACCCAAGGTAGGTGGGAGGGAGAACAAGGCTTTTTTTTTTTTTTGCCTGGGTGATGACTGCTCTGATTCTTAAAGGACCTGAGGTTCACAATGGAGCATGTCAGTTCAATTGTTCTGAACAAATATGAATTAAAGGATTATCTTCACTGTATTTTTATTGCTGTAGCTAGGGATGAGTACAAGAATCTCTCTTACTTTTAGATCAGTCAACTGTACAGAATGCTGCTTGTTTTAAATTGCTCAAGTTCAGGAACTCTTCAGAACTGTGCAGGTACTTGTTCTCTAAATATTTCAACATTTTTCATTTTGTACTTACATTTGAAGCTATTTTTGAAGAACTTGCCTGTGTCTTTTCAGAGAGCAATAGGAAAAATAATAGTGAAGAATTACTAGAAGTATCATTCAAAGGCAGGTCCAGAAGGCAGAAACTTGTGACATTCAATCTCAGTACTAAACCAAATCCTTCTGTGGTATTTACTTCTCCTAGCATTCTCCTAATTTTATTACTACAAAAGTTACTTTTATTATTAACCATCAGCCAATCTCTAGCCTTTAACAGTTAATCTTCATGCCTCATTGGACCCACTGAACAGACAGGGGTGCTACTTTTCTTCATTCCAACACAAACATATTGAGATCACTATGGCTTGGATTCCCATAAAACCCTGAGGTCTTCAGTCCATTCTGTTTATTAAATTAGCTATATACATGCACACACTGACTGTAGCTGTATGCATGTTTTGGTAAGAATTATTTGTGAGGAAAATGGAAGAAGCTAAATCAAACTTACTTTAAATTTAATACCAACCAAATGCTGGTTCTAGTGTATCCTCACAGTTATCAACAAAGAGTTATCCCAGATTTCTGCTTTTAAAACTCTCTGTGAGGTTAAATGACCAATTGATTCAGGAGACTGGTTGTTTTTTATCAGACTATTCCTTAGGAATGGACTGTTGAGATAAATGTTGTTAATTAAATACAAATCCTTTTCCCCATTGTACAGAAACAGCCTTGCTACTGGTCTCTCTCCTAATCTTGTTATAACAGTC
Organism: Myiozetetes cayanensis; assembly: GCF_022539395.1. Lineage (NCBI taxonomy): Eukaryota > Metazoa > Chordata > Aves > Passeriformes > Tyrannidae > Myiozetetes > Myiozetetes cayanensis. The sequence continues at coordinate 28,360,494 of NW_026086605.1, forward strand.
CCCTGATAGGTCTCATTAGATTGTCTTGTTAGCTGATACAAAGTCTATTTTGCAGCAGAACAGACAGAAAAGTTAATGAGTTGTAATGTGCCTCAACGACTGATGTTTTTTTTCCCCTCTTACTTTATTCACTTTTGTTCACTCCCATCATCTAGTTCCTTTTGCTCTGTTGCCCAAACAAAAGACACGTGTGAAAACAGTAATTTATGTACTTTGATTAGTTTTTATTTAATCTGTCATGGTTTATTGAATTTAATTATTTTAAAATCATTAACTTAAACTGAACAACATGAGGGGGAGAGAAAAGCCCTGAGTGTCTCCGTACAGTGTGAATGGGACATGCCATGAAGTAGTTCCTGGCTGGCCACACGAAATCAAGTTCTTTGGACATAGAGCTTTAATCGAGGATACCCTTTATGCTGTCAGGAGAAGTTATGGAAATAATGTCACCCATAATTGCATGTGTGGGATCTTCTCGATTTCTCTGTGCCTGCCTCAGAAAATCAGCTGCAGAACTGACTTCCAGTTACTTGAGAGGTTCAGAAGACCAAGGCCTCTTGGAAGGAAGGAACACTTGTATCAAGTATCAGTATTTGGAGTTGTGCATGACTGTGCTAATCGAGTTCATGAGATGGCCTGTGGAAGGTGAATTTAAGGAAAAGTAGAATGTTTTATGCTATAGTCTTCTTAACAGGAGAGTTATGAATTGCTAACCATCAGTAAGTCAATTAATGCTCTAGTACTTGTCAAACTGTTTTGCTGAACTGTTGCTTATGTAGTGCTATTTGTGTGTGATGTTTCTTTAAAGAGGAGCAGCTGGCCACTAAAACTTTAAATAGCACATATGATGAGGCGCAAAATCAGAGAAGAAACTAGTAAAACTGAAAAATGAGACCTTTAGCAAGAGGAAAAAAATGTGTTTTGCTGTTTATTTCCAAATAGTTTACATTTCTTTAGCCCATTTTCTTGAAGAAAGTTTGGAGAGAAGCATCGTATACAGAATAGTCTCGTAAGAGTTTAATAATATACTAAACCTACAGGTTTGATTATTTATTTATCTATTTTTTTTTATGTCCTTGTTTTATGAAATTGAGGCGTTATTGCTAATGCTCACCTTCACTTTTTGTGAAGGACGTCTGCTGTATTGTCTACTTACTTGAGACCAATAGTTTTTTTGACTTTGCAGAGTGATTCCAGAACCCTTCAGATATTGAGGACCTCCCATTTTTTCTCAAAAATCACAGTAGCAGAGGTACCTGCCACTGCTGAGCTTTTTTCTCTCTGCTTTTCCTTCTTCCAATGGATCCCTGTGCTTTTGAGCCATAACTTGGTTAAAAATTCTAAGGAATCACAGTCTGGAGATTTCCGTCTTCCTTCTTAGAAATCTTTGGATGAAGTGAATGTACCCTAAGCAGGTGATGTCAGCTAAATTGATATTCTCCACCAAAAACATTAATGTGGAGTGCAGCATCAGATGCACAATCCATCAGTCCTGGCTTCCAAATCACCTTCCTTTTTCAAATGTAATTTTTTTTTCTCCTGCCTTTCTTGCTCAGTATTATGCTCTTGAAAAATCCCCAGCTTGAGCTGGCTCTCTGAGAAGGAATAGAGGTGGAAAAAAATGATGGCACTCTCTAGGCAACACTGCATGTTTACATTTATTATTAACTCTTGCATGGACGTGGTTTTATTCCATTTGGAGATGGTGCTCTAAGCTGTCTACTACAGCATTTGTAAATACCTTTGTGACACTGGCTCGCTGTTCAAAGTGGGAAGGATGAGAGCATCCTTGGAGAACAGTGTTGGGAGTCTTTGCCAAATAGCTGTAAGATTTAAGGAGCGATGGATGATTGCTTGGCAGATGAAAAGTGGGTGGGCTGATTGAAGTGTGGGTGCTGCCATGAAAGAAGAAATAAAGCTGAGAAGAAGTACAGGAAACAAGTGTGCAGATAGGACGGACAAGGGAACTGTTTACTCAGCACCCCAATAGCTCTTTCAGCTCTGGCAGAACAGAATCACAACGATCTCGGTGATTTTTACTTAAATGGTCAAGCACCACAAGTTTACTGCCCCAGCCTTTTTTAAATTTAAAATCTGTATGGGTTAACTGGCATGTTAAAAACTGTACCTGGTTACACTGGAACCAGTAGTGGATTTTAGCATGATCACTTTGTCTGGTTTAATCTAAATTAAGAATATTATACAAGTTTTTTATGGGTATGACTAAGTGGTCAACTGTTCTTATTTCTGTTAAATCTGAGTTCAGACCAGGCTTCTAGAATGTGTAGTTAGACTTTGATCTTATAATAAGTTTATTTTTTTTTTTCTGGATAAAGCCTTTATTGTTTGTTTGTTTAAACTTTGTGTATGGGTACAAGGAATGGTAATTTCTTCATTGAAGCAAACACATTGTCCCTTTCTAGCACCTTCTGTTTTCAGAGATCCAAATTCAGCAATATACCGTACAAAAGAGCACTCCATGAAATATGCTTGGAATATAAAGCTGGTTAAACTGCTTTTTGTGTGTAGTGTAATAAGAACAAAAGACATGACTGGTGATTTGTATTTTGTCCTAGAAGACAAAAGTCTGTCACCCTTCAAAGACATCAGGATACACTTGAACAACAGCCTATTGCAGGTTCTGCCTTGTATAATGTGGGTAGTAGGGGCTTGCAGTATGAAAATGGCTCCCATTTCTTTGGTGAGCAGAGCCCTGTGGATATCCTCTCTATGAGCATATGATGAATTATTCTATGGGAAATAACAAATGTTTTCCTCCAGCCCATATTGGATTTTTAACATGCATCTGTTACTTTACCAACAGCCTCCCATATGCTGCCACAAAATCGTAACTTGTACATTTTTGGTCTTGGAAACAAATGTTACCTATAGGCCTTGGCTTCTGCCTCAGAGTCCCAAAGAATGGTTATGAAATGTTGGCATAATTAATTTTTAATGGGATACAGCTTCTGTTTATTTAAATGATACTGAGTGTAATAATATCCAGGTGTCTTAAACTCCTACCCATGCTAACCATGGAGAATTCATAAGTATTATAGGCTGAATCCTTCAAAAAGACTGCAGGATCAGTCACCTGCAGGAATACAGTGAACAGTCCCTGCTGCTACTTGCATGAATATTGAGCATCTGACCACCTGTAATTCCTGAGAGCTGGAGAGTGTTTGGCATCTCCTGTAGACACAGACAAGAAAAAAATCCTTCCTCTCACCTTGCAAAAGTCCAATCATTAAATCAAACGGTACTTTCACAGTTAGCTAAGCCCCAATAAAATGTGAGTGGCTCAGCTTTTGAAAAACAGCACTTACAGTTTTAAAGACCTGTAGGTTAGGAACAGGATAGAGCCATAGGGTTAGGAACTGGGAGTTACCCAAGTTTTAAACAAGAAACTGTCCCCCTTTGCTTGCCTAAACAGATGCTGAATTCTGTACCTCGCCCTGTCAATATAACTGACAATGTCAACAATGAGAGACAAAACCAGTTTATGCTCTCCAGTCACTACCAAAGAAACATTAAAGAGCAACCTCAAATTTCTTTTACAAGCTACTGATCACAGTGTTAAAGTACTAAATGATCCAGTGCAGAGCCAACACCTTTCTGTGGCTTCTAGACCAGATTCTCTGAGCCTGACCTAACTCTGTCACAATGGAGTGACTTCTGACATCCTAATTCTGTCAGAATTTTCTGTATGATTTACCTCAGAAGTATTATTGCCAGTTACAGGGGGAGTAGCTTTAAGCCCTTGATGTCCGCTGTGTGAAGCCAGACAACCCCTTCTACTTCCTCAGGTACCCAGAACCTAAATGATGGTAGCCAATGTAGGAAACTGGGTGTGCAATCCTGCAGTGCAGTGGAATAGGATAAAGAATAATGGTTAAAGGAGAAAGGTGTTGGTTCTTCAGATATCAGTGATAAAAAAGTCCAGGGACTTTTACTGCCTGGTTAATAGAGATACTTCCATTTGGGGAAGGAGAAGGAATCATATTCTAAATGCTTTTAATCCAAGAGCTGATAAACTGTTTGATCTGGTCCTATTCTTGCAAGCATTTTAAGGAGTAAAAGAAAAACATATACTAAGTAACATGAGGTTAGAAAGAGGGGTAGGAAGAGATATTTTCATTATTGGACAGGGGGTTTTTTTGTTTGTTTGTTTTGTTTTGTTTTTTACTTTATCAGTGTCCTTTTCTTTCTTTTTTTTTTTTTTAGTTTATTACCAGATGGGTTCATTTTAATTTTTTTTTATCTTGATTTTTTTCTTTGGTTCCCCCTCTGTATATTTTAATTTACAGTGTTGCATTTACATAATGAGAATGATTACATCTAATTATATGTCATCTCCCCTCTGAAACTTATAATTACAGAGATATGATGTGTAATGTTAAATTTAGTGCGGGAAAATATAAAGGAAGACCGCAGCAAATTCATTTCAAAATTAAATTATATTGAAATAAACCCACCCCCCACCCCCACTACCCCCAAACAGAAATAACTGAATTCAACCAGTTGAACTGTTACTACTCGGACAAGTTCTAATTTCAACAGTATTCGCTTTTTTTTTTTCCCAGTTTTGTTTCAGATCACATTTTACTTTCTCACATTCAGAGAGTAAATTTTAGGATTTTTTCCCTGGCCAATAGTTACGCAATGTTCTGTCTAAGCATTTCACTTACCATGTGCAATTAGGTTTAACCAGAGAATTAAAAAGCTGCACACTGTGTGAGGAGTACAGAAATAGATACAGATTAAAGGAGATCTTTTGTATCTTAAAATCTTCTGCATTTTAAGAAGAAGTAGGGCTTTAGCAGTAGTGAATATTTAATCAACAACCCCAAACTTCTCCTAAAACCCAGAAATTACTACTTCTATTATCCAGATGGAAGAAGGCTGTAATCAAAGGCACAGACCATAATTTTAGAAGTTGATTTTTAGTGTTGCAAGTGCATCATTAATTTTATACCTGAGAACCTACTAAAAGGTTAAAAATTTACTAGTCCTGCTAGTGATGGGATAGCAGCTAGATAGACAGATGTGCAGCACCTGTGGGCCTTGACGGAGATTTTTGAATATAGTTCTTTGTTTCCAGGCACTGTGTGGTTTTTCCTCTCCAGAAGGTGAAGGACAGAGCTAAGTGACTCACTGAGTTACTTTGTGCTGAAGGCTGGATGTCTCACTGAAGTGAGCGGCTCTCAGTGGCTTCGCAGACACTCGGGTGTCACATGGGTGCTGAGGCACTTGGGTGGCAGCAGAGGCCTTGGGGAGGCCACCACGCAAAATGTTACTGTCTCCCTGGCTGTGGAGAATCTGGAATATACATTGCTTCAGGTGGCCTTCCAGGACTTCAAATAAACTTAGGAAGGAACTCGGGAAATTCTGGTTAGCAGCCTGTGAAGAGGAGAGAGGTAGCCTTTTCCAGTTCCTCTTGGACATGCCTTGAATACTTAATGGATGATCCCTTAATTATTCTGGTGACTCATATTTACATTGTCCTAATTAATTTATTCTTGGTATGAGATGCAGACATTTTTCTAATAGAAAATATTCAGAACAGGCTTTTGTGAGCTCTTGAGAACAAAGTGCATTAGGCAAGAGATGGAAAATCCTCACTTTTGGCACATCAGGGTGAACCCCCCAAAAGGTTCTAACTGTCCTGTGTGGGTAGCTAATCCTCTCAGAAAGCAGCAACAGTCTTTTAAAAGGAAGCTGATCTGGCCCAGTTCCACCTTCAAACAACTCCTCTTCTATTGCCTCCTGAGAGCCTCTTTTGCCTCATCAGTGCAAGGTCAACGTTTGACCTTGCAGCGAGTTATCTTGTGACAGATAATTCTGTCCACAGTCCATTCTTTCTGCAGTACAGCCTTGTCAATAGCCTCCTCTCTGAAAAAATGCTTCTAGGGATTCATTTTGCAATCACCATCCCCTTTATAAATGGGCTTTTTCAGGCAGATGATGGCTGAGCTGAATTCCACCACAGACAAACCACATCACTTGTAACATGAAAGGGACTTCCCTTAATAGGCTGCATTTCTGGACTCGTTCAGTAAAACACAAGAATTTAATGCTGTACTCCACTTCCACTCTCAGCTTCTTTATGCCCTTCCCCTCTTCTCCGTTTCAGTCATTCATTGTAGCAGACTCCTCTACATAACTGCCAGCAGAACACATCTTCCTACTGTGCAAATGAAATGGAAACCACTGAGCATAGGTGAATCAAAGACATGACTAAATATGTTACAAGCTACCAGGAATGTAAGGAACATGCCATAAAGGCATCATCTGTCGCAGTGTAAGTGGGGAGAAAGAGTCTGTCAACTTATTCTATGTTAGTGTCATGATAAATTGGTGCTTACCTACACATGTGAATGTGTATAGCTGTTCAGTCTCAATTTCTTTGTGAATAGATGGAAGAACAGCTAAATGGCTGTGAAGACCTCTCAAGCTATTGCTCTGAAGTTAGCAAATACCTGGCACAAAGTAGCTTCATTCTTGCAAATGAAGTCTGAAGGCTGTTTATGTTTGACTGAAATACCATAATGGAGAACAAATGAATGACACACTTAATTACATCTGCGGAATTAAATAAAACACGCTGCGAAAACATATGCATAAGGATTGCAGCAGACTTTTATTTTCTGGGAAATTAATTGCTTTATTTATTATTCATAAAGTAAAACCACACAAAATGGTATTTGACATATCTGGGGTTTTTGTCTTTAGCATATTTTCATTTCCTCTGAAACAGCATTTATTGAAAGAAGTTTTGTCTGTTGATGTTTTCAGGAGGTACTTTCTGAGCAGCCCATAAGTATTCGATAGTGACTCTTAGTTTTCCACTTTTTTAGGGATCTGTCACTGAGTACACTTGTGCACGGCTAACGTGTCTTTTTTGGAGTACCTCTGTACTTGTCCTTTACAAGCATGGGATCTGGGATTCCTTAGCTCTAACTAAAAGCACTGAGTATGATAAGAAAGCCAAGGTAGCAAGACAACAATTTACCATTTGTGATGTTTGGTCTATGAAGTGGCCAGTGCAGCAACCCTAAGCTGGAGCAGTTGGGTCTGCTCAGGAAGCCGAGTGAGTGAGGGATAGAAGAGGACATCCCTCTCCTAAGGGAAGTTTGGGATTTCCTCTGGCTAGCTGGTAGTTTCTGTGCTCCATGTGGTGATACAGTTTCCCACAACTGAGTCACTGTACTGTTTTATTGCAAATGACTTTATTCATCCCAGTGTAGGCAATAATATAAAGTACATTGTTTACACTCAGCGATGAGTAGGTGAGGCACCAGGCTCTGCTGCTGATATAAACTACTTGTGTTGAGAAACAGTAAGTTGAACATGGCGAAGTTCTAGTCAGAAAAGAGCTATAGCTAATTCTGGGGGGGGGGGGAAAGGCAGGCAGAAAGGCAAATGATGGCTTCTGTGAGTACCAGGAAAGGAAGAAGGAAAGACCCTTTGGAAGAATAGAAAGACAGATGAGGTTGCACCAAGTTGTACTACTTTTTGAATCTAGCTGCGTGGACAGCTCGAGCTGTGGCTAAGAGTCACTGAGAACCAAGCAGGCTTGAAGAGAACTGTGAGAGATGTATCAGAGTAGAGGAAAAGCCTTAAGGCAATTGGAAAATACTATGCTGTCCTCGCTGAACCCTGGGCTCCCCAGGATGATGCACTGTGGACATTCTGCTTTCCTACCACAGTAGGAGCTATCATGGGGAACTGTGGCCTTGAAAAGATCCAAGGAAAGATCCGTGTTGACTGTGGGGATACAAATAATGTTTTCTGCTCTTTCCCTTCCGAAGCTGCATGTGTGAGGAAGGAGGAAGCAGAGGAGGAAAGCACCAAAGCTGCTGCCTTTTCTCCTGTCTGCTTTTCTTACCCTCCTTTCCTGTATCCCTGTGTATCCTGGCAGCCAAGACTACAGCTCCAGATGAGTAGTAAGAAAGGGCTGTTTAAATACCAGGGATGTGTTCTGGTTAGGATAAGCCAGCTGGTAGAAACCATATCAGAAGGAAAGCTGCTGTTGGTTTGGTGTTAACCATCATTGCCAGTGGTTGAACTTTTCCATATTGTCTGTTCTAGGACAATGCATCTCAAGCCTTGTCTTTAAGTGGAAAAGCAAAGTATTTTTTGAACATGTGTTGCCAGTTCCATTATGAACTCCCAAGTAATATTAATAAAACTCATTCTTTTATAAATCTCATTATTAAAGCTGAGTTTTCCATATGAAAGTTTTTCTTTTATAATTAGATAAGGCTTTTCTGTGAATGCTTAGTATAATGAATTTTTTTCTCAGATGACTACAAAAAATGTTTGACATGTTGAGCTCAACATGGCGCTGATAGTACCTAGGAGAAAATACAAAGTACATTAAAACTGATGGTGGAGTTCAGTGCACTCAGTGACTGCTGGGACCCTAGCAGACACATTTTGTTTGGGTGAGTTTCAGAATTAGTTGGTCAATGTCATTAATGAAATTTGATGCTACCTCTGTTGCCTTTGAATGAAAGCTGGTCTAAAATTTGACAAGAGTGAATTATCTTAAGTTAGTTACAGAAAGACCAGGAACTATTACAAATGGGATGATGAGTACTCAATTCATGTGGTTTATAAAAAGGCAATTACAAAATCTATGAGCAGACAGGGTATTGAAAATGCAGGGTACTGAAATAAGAGGCATGGACAGAAAAATCAGTGAGACCAGATGCAAACTTTTCATACATCTCTGTGAATTCAAATTAGGTATGAATTCTTTTGGAGTAAAATCTTATAAATTCTGCACTACTTGCACAAAAAAGTGGCAATTTAAATGTTAGGTCTAGAGAAAGGAAATGTTTTCTTTGTCCACCACATGACCACAGTCACCTGTTCAATTTTTAATTGCAATTTTGTGCAAAAAGGGTGGCTTATTTCTGTGGCTATTTTGTCAAAGAATAATTATTTATGTGGAAACGAACTAGGGAACATTTTCAGTTCTCTAAGTAAAAGGCAGTAAGAACATATGATCTGTTTTAAAAATCAGTTTTCTTTCATTCCAGGTTTCTTGCATGAGACAATTGCTTTTTTTTGTCATGATGGCTCAGGGTGACTTCAGGCTAACAAATCTTTCAAAATGACAGGTTGCACTTGGTGCTCTGAGGACATAAAATGGGTTCTGTCTATCACGGTCTTTAGAGAATTATATATATGGTGGAAGTTATGTCAGAATTTATCTCGGTCAACGCTAATATTAAAATCACTGTCAGTTTTCAGGCGCCTCTACTGTCTTGGAAAGTGTTGCAACTGGTTAACATAGTCATGTTTACTGATGTCAGCTTGTGATGGATTGTGTGAGTAAATGGACTAAGGGAAATATTTAGTGTCTATTGTACCAAACATCCACATTTCAGTGAACTATGGGCAAAGTGTGTTATCTCTCACAGTGCTGCTAGTTACAGCGCACTTTATAGGAAATATAAATGTTCTTTTGCATCGTAATTCTTGAGGTGAATTTCCCTGGAGGAAAAAATAACTGTGTAGCCATAAAGCAGGAAATAGTTTTCTTGTTTGATAGATGTACTGAGTTCCATTTGGTAACAAAGATGAGCAGATGTGAACAGCAAACTTTCCTGATCCATGTGTGTTCCAGCATAAATTCCGTGTAGTCACAGTTGCCAGAGAAGTCACCTCGTGTGTTACCCCATTTATCCTATGTGGAATGAGGCCCCCTGAATTCAGGTCCAGTAATGGCTTGGACACTGATGAGGGTAAGAGTCGAAGAAGTTATGGAAAACAGGCGCTTGCAGGAAGTTTACAAAAGGCAAAATAAGACTTAGAGGTTTGTTTCATGGAAACACAGAAGCTGCTTCTCAGCTTATTAGAGGGAATGAATGCATTTCGCTTTCCAGTGTGCATAAAAGAGTAGTTTCAAGATGAGAGTCTCTTACATGTGTGCAAATACTGCTCTGGGAGCTCATGCATCAGTGTGATTATGAGTGTAATACCTGGATTTAAATTTCTTTCTTTATGAAGTTCTTACCTATGTCAACCGGCTAAATCTATTACATGCTAGCAAGGGAGAAACTTATTCATATTATCATATATAGTGTTATTGTTTTGAAGAGCTCCCTTTCTTTTGGTACATTAAAACAAATTAAAGTCATATAGAGGATAGAATCCATATTCAAAGCAACTGCATTCTCAACATCAATTACCTCCATAAAACTGAAGTAGAATCAGTTATAGAAGAAATAAATTTCCAGCAATACCTGAAGCCCATTTTAGAAAATGTGTATAGGAGGATGTTGCATTTGGAAGCTGTGATTTGATCTCAACATAGGAGATAACTAAAGGGACATTAAGTCAGTAAGAATGTGTTTTTACTGTGAAAAGGTTTCACTGAATTCATCCTCCCTGACTTTATAGGGGTGCCCATACAGCACTGGCAGAAGTTTCAGGCTGTTGTGACCATTGCATGACAGTTTGATTTTCAACAAACAGGAGTCTTTGAAACAGTACCTATCAGAGTGCAGATAATGAGTATTTAATTACTTCATTGGATAATGAGTTAATTGCTAATAATTGTTAGTATTAAAAAAAAATGGTCTGACAATTACCCTGTAGTAAGAACTCTGGACAAAGAGCAGAATTCCCATTCTTGTTTGTCTCCATCATTCACTTCTTCAGCTTGGAAAGGATGGCCCTCTCTTTCATGGAACAAGTGCCTTTTTTTTTTTTCATGGGAAGGTGTGTCAGCAAGATCTATCCCAAAGACAGACACCTTCCAGGAGAGTTTGTGCAGTTTTGCTGTTTTATAAACACAAGTTCTCAAATGCTGAAACATATATTGGCTTAAATTAGTGTGAAATTGATCTGGTTTTAGAAGAGTAAGGAAAAAAAAATAAATGAGCACAGGAATATATCACCAGTGAACTCTGCAGTCTTAATTGGTAAACAATAGAGCTGTAAGTATTTTGTTTTGATTATATTCACTAACGGAGTAATTATCATTTTAATTGATATGTATGAACAGGTGCTTACACTGAAAGCAGTTTCAAACTGGGATGCATTATGCTTGAAAAGTAGCCTGGGTGATTGTTCTCATTAGCCAAACAGATGGCTGGACGTTTGCTTGCCATTTTATGGAGAGAGAATTATAATCTGACAATATTTTACGTAGTATGAAGTATTTATAAATCAATAAAAGATGAAATTTATGCTCAGTATTAGTGTAGAGTAAACCAACTCACATGCTGGGGAATGGCATCTCCATGATAAATACCAAGCTACTGTTCTAATTACCTCTTTTGGAGGGTTTACTTTCAAGTGTAATGAGGCCAGAGCATTGGCATGCTCAGCAGTATGTGGAAACAGACCTTATTTTAAATGATGGATTTTAGTTCTCTTCTCTGGACACCATGCATCTATCTATCTGTTTCATTCTCATCTACTTGCCTGGCTTTAGAAAACTTCAGGGCTTCTTAGGAGAAGCCTTGCTGTGCATCTCTGAATGTTAATTGGGCACACTCTGAGTGTGGCTTCTATATTTTAACCTTGTTGCAAATGAATTTGTGTGGAAATTCCAAAATATTTTATCTGAATTTACTTTTACTTTTTTTTTATCTTCTTGAATTATCCTCTGTGTACTGTGGGATAGGTGTCTGTAATACGCAGAATGGTTGTGATGGATACATTGTGCTCCCTTGTCTGGATAGCAGTGCTCGCTCCAGTATCATTTGAACTTCCCCTCAATTTATTGCTGTTTTTGGCTCTGAAAAGATTCATGATTTTGAAAAATTCTATTTTATGTCAAAATGAGTGATTGTGTAGGACTTTTGCTCCAAAGATTTGAGAGAGAAGATATACTCTTTAAAAAAAAATAAAGGTAATAACTTCAAGTTTTGGAGTGACAGAACAGAAATATTAACATTATCTTTCCATATCCCCCTGAGTTACATAGACACTTGGATAATAAATGTAGTGTACATCTTTTCTAGTCTTGATTCTGGATCTAAAAGTCCATTTCCAGTGAGACTCATTGACCCTTGTAAAATCTTCTGGGAAGTCTGGCTTCCAACCAAAAGCAATCAACACCTAAAATAATAAATCCCAGGAATCTTCATTAGCAACTTGTTAACACAGTTTGCTTGGTGCTTTTTAGTTTTGCAGTAAACTGAAAAGGTATTTTAGTTACAGTTGGTTTGGTGGTGGGCAAGCACCTGTTAAATCTTTCAGGTATCATCTCCTGCTATGAAGTGCTGCACCAGAATGAATCTTCTTTACTTGGCACTGTAATACTTTCCAGAATGTTGACTGCACTATCTGAAAGAGAAACAGATGACCAGCTTGAGGGATCAGCAATAGCTCTTCACAAACTTCAGAGTTCTTGATGATTGCATTGCTTTAATATGATGTTCCTGTTTATAAATGTCAAAGGAAAAAGAATTATGATACTGTGGGATAAATATAAAACTCAGAAAAAGTAATTCATATTGCACAAAATATTCTGAAGTCCTACTAGTAAGTTTTCAACACTCAAATGCCATAAAACCTCACCTATTAAATATCCAACTATGGCTGCATACCTGGAAAAAAATTTGGGGGAGGTAAGAGAAGGCTTTTGCTTAGTACTGGAACAGAAGCAAATCTGGAGCCACCTCTTCTTTTTACCTCCTCCTCCTTTTCATACCTTTATAGCCACATGATGAGCCTTTTTGCTTTAGATTTTATTTCAGCCTTGGGATCCAGACAAAACTGCAACCACGCAAATGGCTGTGCTAGCACAGAGACTCTGAGTGTCATGGGCTGGGTGGAATATTTGAGACTAGAGGAAAGCAGGACTGCTCTTGGTAACAGCAATTGCTTTTGCTGCCTTAAAATATTTAAAGTCCTGCTGTTCCTGGAGTCCTCTGAGTACCAGGCTTGGTACTGCCCTGGCTGGGGAACCTTTCTCTGCAGCACACACTACCTGCTCAGGCGTGCTGCAGTGGGCTGGCCCTGTGCACCACGTGTCACCCTGTTAAATGAGCAACTGTGAATTTCAGTTGCATAAAAATGATTTTTTTAGCACTTGCTTGTTTTCCCTTCTGTATGGGATAATGGCCCAAGCATGCAGCTTCCAATTATTACCTACAGCCGAACTTGTACACTATATTTTCACCAAGCACTTGAAGATGCAGAGTCTTTCACTGCAGACAGACTGTAATGCACAGTGCCTCTAAAATAAATTGTCTCCTCCTTGGTCCTTTGGGGCTGAGTGATAAGGCATTTCATGCTAACCGCTGAAGACATTTTTGGTGCTGAACAGCATTCCTCTTCATTTGTTAGTGCCAGGGGCTTCAGAGCAGTAAATAACATCAACAGATTTTTCTCATGCTTTAGCCATATTGTTCTGCAAGCCAAACACAAGGCAAAAGTAAAAATGAGTTGTTTTAGTCAAAATATGATGAACACCACACTTTTCTGAAACTCAGTTACAAATCATTCTGTCAACAAACTGAGATCAGTTGGCCTTCCAAAAGGGATGGTCACCATGGTAACGAAAGATGCCAGATACTACATCTTTCCCCAAACCTTTATTCATGTCATAGATGGAGCGGAAGCCCATCCTTCTTCTACTGAGGGAACAGGAGAAATGTTTTCGCCGGTGCTTGTTATCTGCTGAAAAAACCTCACAGACTTGCACGTTGCTGGGAAATGTTTGCTGGAACAGGTGCTCCTGTAGCGTGTCTGTCTGCAGAGACTTCACTGGAGAACGAGCTGAGCCCCACCTCGGTAAAGCATTGAAATGGTCCATAATGGCTGATGAATTGCCAAGGCAGGTGAGATGAGGAGAGAGGGAGAACGGAATGTTTGGTACTGCTTGCATGAGAGTGCTGGAAGACAAAAGCAAACTTTCTCTAAAGCTAGTTGCCTTTATTTCCCATAGTGAATTTATCATATTTCAAGGGCCCAGAGCTCATAAACACACACCTGGCTCTTGAGTTGCAATTTGTGTATCGAAGCTTCTTGCTGTGAGGTTCCTGCACTGGCACAGGCAAAGTTGTTTTACTATTATTGTACATGCAGTCAGTTCGTTCTTAATTTAATTTTATAAGCATCACACGTATTTTGTCTGCAGCTTTGGTAGGCCATCTGGAGCAGCCCTGTTTTCCTTCTTTTACCTTTATTAACTTCACACTGAATGGTAGCCCTTCACAGTTCAATTATACTAAAGATTACAAGGAAACAGAATGAGTCAGTTCAAGCTGAAAAGGGATCTTGAGCAAAGTTCCACACTCGTGACTGTACCTCAGGAAAATGGACAGGCTTGAGCACTGATTTTGCTTGAAATACTTCAGCAGAGTTTTTCACTTCAGTAGGAACAAAACAGGAGTAAAAATTGATGAAAAAATGAGTTACCTCTTCTTTTATTCCATTTCTTCATCGTTATTCTTCCCTGTTACTGCTTTATGAAGAGACTTCAGCAGAGACTCATATCTATTTTGCAAAGCTGTTCTTTGCTTTGTCCCAGGCACTATCTGGAAACAGTCCCTGATGGACTTACTTGATTATGCTACATATATGTATTTTGGGAATGCTAGTGATGCCAGAAGACTTTGATTAAGATAACAAGATTTCTACGTGCATCCAGTTGACCTTCCCTCTGACTCCAACTTTCACTATCTGTTGCCTTTAAGGACACAGTTTATTGTTTAGACTCAGAAATTACAGAAATTTGTATAAATGACTATTTTAATTCCTAGATTCAGAAAAAGATTTGAAACCCAGCATTGTTTCAAAGTTAGTCTTGGAGGGTTGTTTTTTTTCCCCCAAATCCATCGTATATGCAATATTTTGACTGAAAACAATAGATTTACTACAAAAATAAACTTGAGGTCCTCTCATAGAATGTGATCTTCATTACAGATGTCTTATTTGCCATACTGAGATATAATGTGATTTTCTTTCTGTTCTTTTTGATTTTTTACATAATTCTATGATGAAACACTGATCTTGAGGTCTTTTGTTTGAAGTTCCTAATTACAATTTAGACTTAAAATTGACAGTGTGGTACTTCAGATAAAACCAGAAATTAAGGATGTAGATACCTAATCATCTTGGTACCTGTCTTAAGAAGAGAAACTAAAGGTTAACCAGGAGAAACTTCCATCAACACAAAGAAAAACACTGAAATAATAAACTAGATCCCTTAAAAAGGAAGGTCAGGTAATTCTATTCCAATATTCAACTGTATTAGGAGGAAAAGTGTCCCAGCTCTTGTCCTATCATTCCTGTGCTTTGCCATCCTCAGTGGCTGCTACTTTCACTTAGTAAGCTGCTCATATGAGATGCTGCTAAGGGCATTTGGGATGCTCTCAATGATATGCTCTGTTCCTGGAGTCTGTTTTGCATAGCCAACAAGTAGGCCCTGATGACAATATTCAAAATTATAAAAAAGACCTATTGTTGGCCATATAAGTCAGTGATAATGGGAACAGCTTTCATACCATTAATCTTTAAACTTTTCAGGGGAACTGGAATACTTCTTGCATTCATGTAAATATCCACATTTAGTGAAGGCATTGTTTAGGACCATCTACTGGATTAAGTTCACTTTCTGTTTCTAAGCAGTATTAATTCAGATAAAGCATCCTCAAAGTCATTCATTATTTGAATAATCAAGTAAAGTTTCTCACGAATGTTGTTTTTGTATTCTTACATGGTGCTGTCATAATTATTTTCATTTGAAGAAGAGCTTTCTGCTAATGACGTAATATTTCTAGTGAAATTGCCATTTGAATTTATTAAGATCTCACCCATTTGCTTTACGTTTTTCTAGTTAAAAGTAGACTCTATAAATTCTTTGTGGAAAATATGAAATGAAATTTGGATGTATTTAAAAAAGTTTAGGGTAAATATTTTTTTTACTCTGTTATTGTTAACAGGTGAGATGATTTAATGTACATGTCAGTGAGTGTGGTGTGTAGTGCAGTGCAGCAACGTGAGCACAACACAAAGTCAGATGGCAGAACTTTCAGCTCACTGTGGTGTGGCTTTTGTCACTGTGTTGCTTCTCCCCTCCTTTTACATGATAAGTATATACATTAAGGCTTTTACCATAGCTGGGGAAAGAATAGATCAAATTTCTGGCCAAGTACCATAAATTTTGAACTATATAATTCCTGAAAGCTAGAAATAGTAGATGGAAACCTTAATTTACATCAAATAAAGCTTTAATACCTGTAAAATTACTGGTCAAATAGACTGGGTAGGTCTCTGAGTGTGAAAGACTGGGACGTGATATCAAGCATTTGATTGAAGAGATTTTAGTTTTTTATATATTTGTGGAAGGGGAGCAGGAGGGGATGTTGAATTCATTATTATATATCAGCAGGAAAATTTTTAGTTTTTTAAATACACATTTCTTTAGGCACTGGCAAAGGTGGTGTGGGATCTTTGCTGACTGGCTTAGGGAAATAGCTCTAAACAGAGGTTAAAAGAGAACAAGAGCAAAATGCCAACAACCTGAACAACTGCATAAAGATCAAAAATCATAATGTTGCACTGCAAGGAGAAAAGCTTTTATTGTAATAGTTTACATAGGATGATGAAATCAGTAATCTGTTGAGATGGTTTTTAATAAATGATTTTATATTGACACAGAATTCAAGGTTAGGTAGATTGTGAAATTTAAATAAGAAGGCATTACGGAGGCTAAAAAATTAGTGGGTGCTCAGCAAAGTCTTAGAGTTCATCAGGTTGATAAATTCAGAAGTATTTGTTTATTGATCTATTGTTGATAGGGACAGTGCAAAAATGGAAATTATTCAAACAGCCATCAATCTGATCGAGCCAAATCGAATACTGAGCAAGATGGGTTGGGTGGGAACTGCTACAGGGACAGAGAAAAAAGGGGTTTAAGAACACAGACATAAAACTTCAAGATTTCCCGGGGGGAAAGAATGAGGAAAACAGAAAGTAAGGTGACCTGCTTTCAGAGATGCCATTAACAACATTATTCAAAATTATCCATGTGTGGAAGGATAGCAGAGGAAGATTATTAAAGACTAACTTGACTAAATCACGAACTCCCCACTGGTTTTATGTAGAAAAACAAATTAGTTAGTCTACTAAGAACAGCTATAAAAAAAAGTAACACTGATTTATTGACAGGTACTTAGAAAACTGAGGCTCAAAATTAGAGGTTTTTAGCAAGAAATATTAAGGATGACAAGAAATACTTCTGTAATCACTTCAGCAGCAAAAGGAAAAACTTTGGTCTTCTCTGTCTATAGAAGGGAGATTTCTCAGGAGATGATGTTAAGAAGGCCATTATTCCTAAGGTCTTTTGAAAGAGATCAAATATAAAGAAGAGGGTAGCAAAATTATTGCTAACAATAAAAGGAAGAGGTAAGTTCCAGCTTGGGAAAGAATTTTGCATTTAGCACTTTCATAGTTAAGAATGTTTTCACATCAGCCCAGTATAACTTCAAGATAGAATTTTTAAAACCTCCTTTAATGAACCTCAGAACCAGGAGTAATTATCCTTTGGGAGCTTGCAGAGGGTGGCTGAAATTGAAAGTATTCACAGGTTTCTTCATCTTTAAAAGGGACCATGGAGAAGAAGGAGAAAATTAGTATTAATTTGAGCCATTCAGTTCCTACATACATTTCTGAAATACACAGGCTATTTGAAAACACTTGTGATTTGAGGAGACTAAGTAGCTGCCAATTGGGTCAAACAAGTCTGATTTTCCTCTATGCTTGGAAGACAAGGCATTGCATGTAGATGAGGAGTGGATGCTCCCTAGCTTGGATTTATTCAAACTTTTGTCAGAGTTCTATATGCTCCATACACTTCCTTCTGCTTTATATGCTGAGCATGATGGCATGTGGTATGGAACATCCCTTGGGTCACTTGGGGTCCTGGTTGTGTCCCCTCCCAATTTCTTGTGCACCCCCAGCTCATGGGGTGGGATGAGGAACAGAAAAGGCTTTGGCTTTGTGCAAGCTCTGCTCAGCCGTAATGGAAACATCCCTGAATTATCAACACTGTTTTCATCACAAATTCAAAATACAGCCCCATACCAGCTAGTATGAAGTAAACTATCTCTATCCCAGCCAAAACTAGCACATATATCTTACTGGGAATTATACACCATTCATTATGGTACTCATCCCTCAAAAAATATGTTATTTGACAAGAAACATCTTCTTAATCACACTTGAGATAAACTTGGTCCTTTCGTTTCTGTCAAAATTCTGTCTCTATCTTTTGTTCTACGGTGGAAATAGTGGACAAAAAACAACCAATAAGCAGAACTATTTACAAAGAGGACCCAGAAACCCTTTTGTTCTCTTTGTATCACTGTTTGCCATCTAACACTGGACCAGTAAACAAATTTGTCAACGATCTTAAGGAGTACTTACCTTCAGCTCGATAAAAGAGGTAATGAATATTAACCCATGGGTCTGTGAGGTTTTGTTTGTTTTGGTTGGTTTTAATTTTTTTTAAGCACTGTAACACAAGAGTCCTTAAAATAGAGGTTAGTTTTAACAGTCAGAAGAAATTATTGATTTGATAGAATCAAAAGGACTGCTGACTCTGAAGTAAAGGTCACTGTTTTACTTTAAGAAATTACCAAGAGTAAACTAGCAAGAAATAGAGGTCTCAAAAGGGGCCTTGCAAAATCTGATGACAACTGAGAACTTGATAGGGTGAAATACTTGTGACTGATTAATTTATAATGTTTTCGTTTTCTTTTTACTCTCCATTTCCCATGAAAGTAGAGAGAAATGATCCTGAAGCACTTAGAAATTACTTTTCTGTGGAATGAATGCAAAGCTATGTTATGCCTATGCCTATGTGTGGATGAAAAAGGACAGTGAATTTCTCACTAGAAATTCAACTACAATCTATAGCAAATGTTGTTGACTGATACTGCAGCCTGGAGGAGGTGTGACACCCTACACATACTCCATAGGCAATGCCTTTTATAACCAGACCAAAACTTAACAATGAACTCTATTGGATTTTCCATCAACCCTAATAGCTCTACTTCAGCAGCCTCTGAGCCTCAGAGACAAAAAGCTTGTAAGGCAGATAAATACCCTTTTGTCTTTCTATTTAGTTCTATTCTGATTGTGTTATAAACTTAGGCCATAGCCAGACTCGTGTTGCATAGAAAATAGCAGGTGATGCGATCACGAACATTCTCAACAGGGTTCTTGACCTGTGAGGCCATGGAGAGATCCATGTAGCCTGTCTGTCTCTTTTCTCTTTCCTCAGGACTTCTGTAATTACTCAGGGAAGGGAGAACTGTTCAAAAAGCCTCTTATCTGTTTCATTTCCTAAGGTCTCACGGCACCTTGTGAATGGAAGTGTCACGTGTGTCTTGTGGCCAAAATACTCTGCCACAAAGCAGGCAAATTTACTGTGGTGTGTTGAGCACTAAGTAGAGTTGAATGGCAGGCCCAGGTGATGCTCTGTGAGTGAGGATGTGGTATGGGGAAGGAATTACCAGATAAACTAAGAACTAAGAGGGATTTTAGACTCTATTACGTGTGGCCCAGCTGAGCCTGCTAGTGGCTAGTACATTCTCTGGAGTTCATCCCCTAGAAGCTTCTGCCAGCTGATGCTGCATTTCAGGCCATGCAATCCCAGGTCATAGATCCTTTATGGGAAAATGAAGAAAGAATTGTACAGGATAAAACTATGTATTTTTAGAGGTTATTTTTGATGGTAATTTCTGTAAAATTCAGCACTTGGAACTAAAACACTGCCAGATTTATGGTTTGGTGACATTCATTTAGATGGTTGTGCCAGGTGATTTTTTTAGACTTCTACATGACAAGATTGCATCCTAATTTTTCCATATGATGCATATTCCCTTCTGTGTACAGTGGGATATGTGGAAGTTTGGTTGACAGAAACATTTGAACTTAGTTACTTCTATTTTAGGAAACAGAAAAATCAAGGATAAGTATTTCAAACCTAACTGTTAGTCAGTGTTAACTTTTTAATAATGACAATAAATGGAGTATAGTTAGACACCATTAAATTTAACAGCATAGGTGTCTAGAACTAGGTATTTAATTTGAATTTAATAGTAGAGTAATTGCTTGCAAAATAAATCAGTAAGGAACAAATATATTATAGACATATATTAACCATTACATGAGAACTAAAGGTTTTATAGCTGTTTAATGTGTTTAATATTTATATATCATTAACATACTGTGATTAACATACTATTAAATCCTAAAGGATAACAAACTGAACCAGTTAAGCTGCAGTCCCTTTCTTCCCCTTCACTACTGCAGCCTTACACTGTAACTGGTTAGCATTCATTATTTATACAGTAGATGTTTCTAGCCTCTTTTCTCATATGACATGTCTGCTTTTTCCTCTATGTGGCCTTGTTCCTCACTCCAGATACGTGCTTAGGCCACAAAAAGGGATTTTGCGATTGCCTGTTAAACGTTATTTGCTCGTGCAAACTCTTACTGCTGATCCCTGAACGCATTCATTGTACATTTGCAGTTTTGTATTGGACTTTCCAGTAAATTGGACTACTGCTGTAGCAGGATTGCCTATTGGGATGTATCCTCTTAGAGCGTGAGTAATTAAAAGTACATTAGGGGATAAAAAAGAGAAAGAAAGGTGGAGATTCACCAATAAGGCTGTATTTGTTAGATCAATAGGATCTCAGATTCTTTTTATTCTCCCAGAGGTCAGAGTCTGATGACAGAAGCTACTTGGCTTTATCTTATAGCAGTAGAAGGTCCCATTCCCTGCCCCTACTGACTCAGGATCTCTGGGGAGGCTGGGAGCCCAGAGTGGCTTCCTCAACTGGCTCTGTCAGAACGAGGCACAGCTACATGAGCAATGTGACCTTGCTGATGTGACATGTAGAGCAGGAGACGTGTTGGCTGTGTCTTCTCTGACACCTCCAGGTCAGTATGGGGCCTCTGCTGCGTTGTGCTTCTCACTTGTGCTTCCCACTACTGCCCTGGCAGTGCAGTGGCAGATGAGCAGGGCACCCTTGAGAGCAGAGCTGACAGTCACAGCAGTCCTGAGGAACAGGCCATATGCTTTGCTGGTGGGCTGCAGTGCCGGCTGCCCGCAGGGCTCTGCGTCACTTACCCTGTGACAGCCGCTGTGACAGTGACTGGCTTGGACTGGTCTAACATGTGTGAAAAATAGACCCTTGGAGAGTGTGGTGAGAGCCATCCCCCGTGCAGCGAGGCCACTTTGCTCTGAAGACACTGGCTTGTCTGTAGCCAGAGCCAAGGTTAGAAAAGACGTAATTAGGAGAATGGGAAGACAGTGATGACTGATGCCTGAAGAAATTGCCTGCTCCAGATGGCAATCTGGGAGCTGAGCAGAGGTGCAGAGATGGGGCCTTCCATCACCGTAAAGAAGAAATCAAGAGAGTGAGGAGGAGGTCAGTGAGACCTTCCTCCCAAGCAGAGCAGGAGGAAGCCTCCTTGCTGTTGGGTGCCCGTGGGTGTCCTGTGTCCCATGGATAGTGCTGTGATGGGACACTGCATATCACCCCACCTGGGACTCTGCTTAGGACCTGTCTTGCAATGTATAATATACCTGGATGACATGCAGTCTTGTGCCTTCCATTATCACCAACTTTTACAAGTTCTGATATTTGGTTTATTCTTCCTGTCCCCTATTGGCCTTGCAACATCAATAGATAATTTTGTTTCTCTAACCACTGTCAGCAGTGGGTGATCTACAATTTCATTTCCTCTCTGTCTTTCATTCTGTCATCATTCAGCTACAAGAAATCTATATCCCTTTACTATCTTTTTCTTTGCACTCTTTCATGAAAACAAATGGATCATAGCAGATTTGCAAAATTACGCAGTACACATATTTAACTTTGGGGTGACCAGCCAATAAAAGGGGTTAGTGATAATACTCTTCAGTAGTCATACTACTGCTAGAAGTGTAGTTGAATTCGGAAATACATTTGTAAATTTAGATTATCACATTTGTCCTATCACCAAAGAGGCTACTTACCTGTTCTTGTGTTACAGGAACACAAATAGTAATTGGTGTGCTTTGCATTAGGGCTGAAGAGGGAACATTTTTTCCATTCTTCTGTCAAGACAAGACAGTTTCTGGCTTGATGGCTTGTCAAATTACCTCACTTTTCACCATGCACAGGAGCATTCATTTTTCATATTTTATGGGGCACTCAAAAATGGTTATTCTAGGGGGGTGAGAGAGTAATTTCATTGTTAATACTGTAGTTTAAGAGATAAAGCAAGCATTTAACTTCCCTTTATCCATTGGGCAGGTAAATCTTTTGTTGTTAAGTTGGTGTTTCTAACCAGTTTTGTCTAACTGAAGAAATGGTGGTTACATGCCAATTCATTTTTAAATGTTGATAAAACAAGACATAATCCTTTAGGGTAGAATGCAAAGTTTGAGCTATGGCTGAAGGAAAATCGAGACTCTAATTTTTTAAGTTTAGTTTTACCATCAACAAAGTTTTTATGTTCTTTTAAAACAGAGAATTCTGACATGAAAAATAACTACATGAACAAGCTTTTATTACTCAGCATAGGGTTGACTTTTCTCTTGTCTGTTTGATTTCTGAAATTGCTGGCTGTCAGTTTGTCTTATCCTAGGATATTTTTCTGATTTATAGGAGTGAATGTTTTCATTGTCTCTTAGAATCAGAAACTTTTATATGCTGGACTGGTGCTGCCAACAGAATTAATTTGTTTAAGATGTGGAATTTTAATATTTTTGGAGAGAAAGACAGAGCTTCAGCATGCTGTATAATACATTGCAAGTTTTACAGGAAAACAATAGCAGAAGATCTGCAACCAGAAATGGTGAATGGCATAATGAATAAACCTGACTTGAATCTGACTTACCTTCTTACCAGAATCTTAGGTAATTCCTGTTAGTAGAGAAGTGAGAGTGGTATTTAAGAAGGAGAGGAATAACATCTGTTTTATGGATGCTGGAATAAATATGCCACAGAGGATTAAAACAGTCTTTGCCCAAGGTCATGAAATAATGTAGTGAAACAAGTTGTGTGTAAATATGATATCTACTACTCATGTGTTGAAATGTGACAAACCACTCCCTATTTTCTTACATTCATTATTAGTAGGACTTTCTGCTGTCACTTCAAATTTCTCTATTCTTATGCTTTTTTTCCTTTAGGCTACTTCTTTTATGACAATTTTATGTCCACTTTTTTCTCTATACGTTTGTTACTGTGTTGTCTGAACATGAAATACACATATAAATAGAGCTGATCCAGAAAAACACAATGAGAAAATTCAATATTTGTGAAATTCTATGAATTTATTAAAATTAATTAAGGTTAACTTTGAAAAGAGTAATTATTGATATTCTTTAAGAAAACTGAAATATACTCTCCAGAATTCTTTGCTGTCACTTAAAAATGTGTATAATAAATTATAAGTAAAAATATTACAATTAAACTTCCCATTTAGAAATTGGAAACTGGTTATCCCATAAAACCTTCAGATTCTGAGAGCTCAGCAACCTCAGATGACAAAAATGCTGGAGAATTGACAGTACATAAACTGTCATTGTCCTTAGCCCTTCCTTCAGGCTGCATTGCTGTTCTCTTTTATAGAACATGCCAAAGCATGGAAGAATTAAATTTGTCCTTCAGGAGGGTAAAGGTTGTTGGACCTTGATGTATAACAGGTAGTAACAGGTTCCTGTAAAGTGGGCCTCTGTT
Organism: Myiozetetes cayanensis; assembly: GCF_022539395.1. NCBI lineage: Eukaryota > Metazoa > Chordata > Aves > Passeriformes > Tyrannidae > Myiozetetes > Myiozetetes cayanensis. Next base: position 28,384,211 of record NW_026086605.1, read on the forward strand.
CCTGCTGCATCACTGTCCTTTCTTTTGTTCTCTCACTTTCTTGAATAAATTCTGATCTTTGTCAGTCTGAGAGAAATAAACTTCTTTTGTACTCTTTCGTAAAGTGTTTTGTTGTATCACTTTCTCCTTTGTTGTGGTCTCTGCACTGATGGTTCTATTCTTGCTTCTTGACTTGTCTCTACCTGCATTTTATTGCTGTTGACTGGATACTTTCGGGAAATCTGTTGAAGTCATTGCATTTGTCCTTATACTGGGATAGTTTTCTGGGACAAGATCATTGTTTGCATACGACACACAATTTTTGCTCAGCAGCATCTTTTGATGGCATGGCTGTCCAAAGACACTGTTGACTTTTATGCTTTGCAAAGGTTGTATGTTGCTTTATTTTCAAGTTAGATTTGCAGTGTAAAACAATAAAATCTTTGTTAATGCACTGTCTGATGTGTCTTTGGTTGTGATGGTTTGTTTTTTCTTTGTTTTGTTTTTACCTTTTTTTTTTTGTTTTATTTTTATTCAGGATTTTGGTAAGAAACTGTGTTCCTTCTCTGTAATGAAATGTTAAAGATTCATTTTTCTAGTTTTGATGTTGTTTTTGTGCTGTTTTATCCACGTGGGAAAAATATTTCATACTCAGCAATTTTTATTTATTTAATGATCAATCTAAAAATTGAAGCAAAATGAGAGAGTTTAATTCTCTTGAGAATTACCTCAAAATTTAAGTTCATATATTTTCATTTAAGACAATGTAAAAATGGAGTTTTCAGTCGTTACTTCATGCCTGAACTGTGTTTTGTCATGTGTCAAGTGTCTGTAACATATTCCAAATGACATGATCCTCATTACACTTTCAGCACTGAGAAAATTTGCTAAGTTTGGTGGTGGTGGTGGTTTTTTTTTGTTTGTTTGTTTGGGTTTTTTTTCTCCCCCCCCCTTTTTTTTTTTTCCCCTGAACTTGTTGGTCCTTTCAGAGGCTTTATGGGAAATATGCTGATTGGGATGCTGATTGGGCCAGTGCCTTAGTGTTCTGTGTGCTTTTTGTTCCACAGTACTTAACTGCAAATCAATGTAACAAGGTGCTCCAGAGGAACTGCCCTGGAACTCTTCCAGGGCAAGAACTCAGGGATGAGCTTCAGAGGATACTGTGTATGTTCCTGAACAGGTCAAAGTGCTGCTGATCCTCTGAGGAGCACTCTGTTTACCAGTGCTTTCCTGTGGAGATTTACAAGCTGACAAGAACTTAATAGGAAGGAGTGGATTTTACTGGAAGGTAGTGATTAGTAGTCCGTCCCTTAAGCAACTGCAACATGATGTCTATATGGGTCTAATTTTCCCCCCTGTGCACAGACAAAACACTTCCATTAATGAGAATTCCATGCAAGTGTCAAGGCAAGAAAAAACCCTTCTGTAAACCATTGGAATGAGCCTCCTTATTCCTACACAGGAGTGGAGAGGATAAGACTAACTCTCTGCTTTACTGGGGAAGGCTTTACTGAGCTAAAAATCAACCTTGGCAACAGGTAACTCAATTTTATAGCAAAATGTTAGAAGCACTTACACAGGTTTAGGCCTCTCCTTGCTGAATTCCTGGTGAAATATGAGAGAACAAACCATCTCCCAGATCTTGGAAAAAGGAGGATACTTCTCTTTCCAATTGTCCTTCACATTCCCTGTCAGACAGGTGATTGCTTGTTGCAGTCATTACCTCCTGCCTCATCTCCTGTGGGCAGTGAGCTCTGTGCCACTGCTATGCTGAAGTGCCAACATATGCTCTGTTGTATATTAGAACAGCGGTGTGACAGTGACAAAATCATACAGTTTGTGCTGTAAAGCTATATAATCAGGAGAGAAGTTGGAGGTTTGACACAAACCCAAATGTTTCAAGCCTTATTCAGAAAAATGCATTACCTTCTTTATGCACTGCAGAGAGACTTCTAGTGCTCTGACAGTGCCAAAACACCTGTGAGATTGTAGGAGAAAGTGGGAATTTAGCAAGACCAACAAGGTTATGGTGTTGCTCAGTGTGCTGGTTTCTTGGGACACTGAGTGGCTTCTCACAGCTTGATAACTAAAAAGAAATGAAGGCAATCTGTGTTTTGGCAAAGGATGCCTCTCTTTCATGGCATTTTTTTTTTGGAAAGTAGATGAGGAGGAAGCATAATGGAGGAAATTTATTTGCTGATAGAGCCAAGTGGTTAGCAACATAATGATGTTCATCTCCTAGTAGCAGCTCCTGTGAGTAGCAAAAGTGTGTGGGAGGTGAGCTCATTGCCACACCATGAACAGAAAGGCCTGTTTGCTGCTGTATTGATTAGAAGGAAATTTCCATGGCACTACTGCTGTGTTACAGCAGAGTAAGTTGCATTCTGGTGTGCTGCTTTTGGTGAAGTCAAAGAACATATTTATGCTCTGAAAAGTAATTTAATGGTTGTGAGAGATGCAGGGGTTTTGTAGCAGCATACTTTATGTCTTCTTTTAGAGAAGACTTCTTTTCAGAGATGATTACTCCTTCCATCTTCTGTTAAGCTTCCTTGTAGCTAGAAATTCTCAAAGATGTATGTGTATTTGGGACCCTAAACGTCAGATATCGTAGTAGGATCTTGAATAAACATGTCTGCAAGTACTAATTTGAGAAGCATTTGTAGTGAAGCAACAAAATTTCTTCCTTTTATTTCCTAGTGCACTCGAAACCTTGCTTGGCAGTAATTGTTCCAAAGAGAATAGCAATATTTTTCTATAAAATAATGGAAGAGCTAAAAAATACCAAGGATAGTGCACTTCTTTCCCCTTTCTGAGCTGCTTGCCTTTGGCTTAAATTACAGGGATTAGTTTAACACTGTACTTAAAATTGTATTCGCAGAGGAAATGGGAGTCTTGTAAACAAAATGACAGTGAAACATACTCCTTCCAGTTTTCTTTCTTCATATCTCTCCTGCCATGTTGAGTAGCCTTCAACTTTGAACTGTGGTGTTGGAAAAATGTTGTAACAAAGATAACAAAGACATTTTGCCCCATAATATACTGCCCATCTTTGCAGTTACTGTGAAATCTCTCCGTGGTGTGACATGAAAATTTTTATGTCGACAGATTGCTTTCTGAAGTATTGTACGTTTATGTAACTTAGAAAACAGTGATGTGGGGATGATAGCTGGGAAGGCTGAAGGGATTGCTACTGTGCTGTTCACTCACGAGGGATGCGTTACTCGAAGTTGGTTTCAATACAATTGCATTTTATGGTGTCTGCCACAACTGCAGAATCACAAAGTTTTTCCAGCAGATGAGATGTTTAGTTCCAGTGAATCAATAACTACTTGGGCAAATGCAGCAGGTGATGTGCCTTTGACCAAACAGTGGTAGTTAGGCTGTAATTCCTCGCTCTCTCACTCTTTGCCTTGGTCACCATGCACAGTAATTTCGCCCAGTGCTGCTGTGCTGGGGCAGTTCTGTTCTCGTATGGGGGGCCTTTAGGGTCATACCTGTGTGCTGGAGGGTGGTCTAATGATTATGCATCATTACCTGGACTTGTATTGTTCCAGTTCTTCACCTCTCTCTGGAGGTGGTCGTTTATGGGCAGTCAAGAAAATAGTCAGTCTAGTTACTTTACAGTGTTAAAAATCTCATAACACACAGTGAGAGCACTGGTGGTTGCCACTTACTTTTAATGCAATTTCCCCATTTGCCAGGCTATTTCATCATCTTTCAGCTTTTTCATTATAAGGAATGAGTTAGAATACAATTATCTGAGGGTTTTTTTAATGATTATGATAGGTCTCCTCATTTCCTGTCCTAAAATTGCTGTAATTAAATAGCTTATCCGCATCTCAGAAGTGGCTGAAAATCAGAGACTAGGGATGTGATTGCCAGTCTTTACATGTCAGCAGTGTGACAGCGTTTTGAGGTGCCAGTGACCTTGCATTGTCCACAGTTAAGTACAGACACTGGCTAATTCTTCTGCTATGGAGAAAAATCTTATGTTCAACTAAGAAAACTGAACTTATTAAACTCTCTGCTGTTATAATTTCCCCACTGGCCTGAGAGACAAGTTTTGAAGGTCACAAACCTATCCCTCAGTTATTTTGCAACATGGGTTCATATGCAGATGGTTGCACTACAGTGTCACTTTTTGCTAAAAATCCACAGAGATAGGAAAAGAATGGAATGAAGCAATTGTTCTGTCAAGGTTAATAATTTTCATTAAAATCTGATCTGTTTAGTTGCTATTTTTCAGTTTTTTAAAAGACTCTTAGCAACTGGATTATCAATAGTGTGTTATACAAGTCTTTTATTAATGTTGTCAGTTCATCTTTTCATGGGAAACTGCATAACAGTTTGGATATTTCTTCATCTTTTGACTGATTAGTGCTATTTTTCAATGGAAAGGCAAATGGTTTGTAGAAATTGCAGTTCCTTGAAATCAGTTTTTAGGTTGATCAGTTAAATTTCTTTCTTTGGTCTGATTAACATGTGGTTTGATGGTGAGAGTTTTGAATTGCTTTGTTGTCCTAATTTTGATTTATTTATTCTCAAAGAAGAAACCGTGCAGTCAACCCTGAAACAATATAATATAAAATCTATATTACATTCACTTCAACCAAATTTTTGGAAGGAATCATCTGATTCCTTTTGTCACACTTGACCCTCCTTAATATGGTTGATACATGGAAAGTCCCAGAGAGAAAAATCTAAATAAAGCAATAGAAGAAGGTGAATTTGCAATGTGAAAGGAACAATCAGAATGTCAAATTGTGAACAAATTCCTTTCCTTCAATGATACTGAAAATACAGCTCACAATAGTTGAACAGTCCCAGAGCTATACACAATTAACAGTCAACCCATGGATGGCAGGTTGACCTAGTTCTGTTTGGGTTTTTTTTGGTGTTGCATAGTAAATATTTTTGAAAAGGAAAACAGAGACAGACTCTATTTTCTGTTTCTCTTAGCACCTGAAAATGTTCCAAAACATGATTGGTCAGGATTGGCTTCTCAGGATCTGCCGGTCAATTTTCTACCACTTTGTTTATATGTAGTTTTTGTGGTTTACTTTCAAGTTCAAGAGAACTTCGTGTCCTCATGGAGCAAAAATCTATACAATAGAGTTATGAAGTGTGTGATTTCTGCAGATTCCTGTAGGTCTTCTGTTGCCATAGAGAGATGAAACAAGTTTTGGAAGTTACGGAAAAATTTAACAACACAAGCTTGATGCTCCTCTAAGCTGTTTCCCTACTTAAGAATTAGTGATCCTGGCTACAGATGGGTTTCTTTCTGAGCCTCCTGAAAGTACACAGGTTTTCAGGATATCAGAGGCTTTTACATATAACTCCTCATTTAGGTGCATGGATGTTCTGGGTCCGGATATTTTTGTTGTCACAGTCTCTTTATAAAACAAAAAAAAGTATAGAAAGAATATATAGGACTTAACACAGGGACTTTCAGGAGAAGTTCCTATTTCAGTTTATTGCTTCCTCAGTTGAAGATTGTGCTAAAAGGTTTGTGATCAATGAGGTTTGTTTTGGAGAAAGATGGAAACGTGATTACATAGACGTTGTGTTTGAACATGAATTCCCTCCTTTAAATTCAAATAAAAATGGAATTTCAGTCTTGATCAGGCTTGGAACATCCAACAATTTTTACCATGTTATTCTATTTTCTAAATATAGAACTCGAAGAATATATTTTGCTCAAACAGATGCGCATGCTCTGCAGATACTCGAACGGATTGCCAGGGTAAGGCTGTGCAGATGCTTGATTAACATTTAGCATCCTTTCAGCTAAGTGTGTTTTTTTTTTTTTTCTCTCTTTTTTTTTTTCCTTCAGTAATTGAGGGTTTTATCACCATGTCTGCAGCTCTCTGTGTTTATCAATCTCTCAGATTCCTTCTCAGATCCAATGTTTCCCTCCCCATTCTCTCCCAGTTCTGGGCTCTTTTCTGACACCCTCTCTTCCTTTCTCAATGTGTTGCTTTTCAGAGCACAGAGTTGAACCTATTTCCAGTGGTGTTTCCAGGTCCCTCTGTCCAGGACAGTCCCGTCTGGTGTGTCTGTGCTGTGCCATCTGTGTAACTGCACTCAATAATAATAAAGCATCTTGCCTCCAATGATATTTTCTACATCTGAAAAACATGATAAGTGAATATTTGACCTTATCTCCTAGTGCAGGATTCTGAAGTGTTAAGATATATTTACCGGTTTTGTGGCCACCTGTAAATTATTTCTGTTCATTTAGATATAATTAATGTACTTTTGACCTATTAGGGCATCCATAGCTGCAGAGCTCATTAACTGGGAAATTATTTTTGTATGCATACAGGTGCACTCATTTAAATGTCACTGATTTAATTTAATAACACACTGTGAGTTTAGACACGCTGCCAATTCAATGGAGTTGTTTGTTTCTTCTTTAATTTATACTTAGTAAGATTCTTTGCCCTTTTTTTTTTTTTTGGAGTCTCTGAACAGCTCAAATGATAAGTAATTTTCGCCCCTTATGAAAGAAGTGGTGTTTTGTTTTCGGGTTTCATGTTTGTTTGTTTGTTTTAGGTTTGGTTTTAGGTTTTTTTTTGTGTTTTTTTTGTTGGATTAGACATTTTAAAATAGTTGTTTAGAAAAGATCAGCTTCAGTGTTTGGATAAGAAGAAGAGAAAGAGAACTCTTATCTTTCTCAGGACCAGCACTTTACAGAGCAAGTGTTTGTTTTTTAGAATGTCTTAATAAAGTAGGTGTTGGTAAATGAGCTAACACATCTTGAAAGCATCTATAAAACTACTTATATGTTTAAGGAATGCTTTTTCCCCTGTTTTTTTAGGAGAAAAACATTATTTGTACTAATGGGAAAATAATATTGCAGTGTGTTACATATCTAGACATGTCGCCTAGAATCTGATCTTGAGGCAAAATATTCCCTGTCCTAGCACAGTTACCCAGGTCAGACATAGTCAGAAAAATTACCTGAGAGCTGTGTAAAATAATGATTGCTGGAATGAATCTCACTGGGTTTGCTGCAGGGCTCAAGGACCCGGAGGTCGTGTTTTATTCCTGCCCTAAAGAAATCAAACCTCACCCATTGGAAGGAAAGAAAAATGACTTCTTGTTTGGGTGCATAAATCTGACATTAAAAAATATAAACCAGTTCTGAGATAAAATTTTAAGACAGAAATACAGTCAGAGTTCTTCATATGTATATACTGTTATTTATCAATATTGTTGGTTGCTTTCTTAGAAGTCAGTTCTGGAGGGTTTAGGGGCTTTTAAATTGTTCAGAGGATTATCACAATGCTCTTAACTTCTGAACTAAACACAGTTCAGTTAAGCCAGTAATTTGTACAGAAAGATAAAGTGCTTCTCCTTCCAATCAAATTACACTGAGCTGAATTTCTGGTTGTCTTTCTTAGCAAAGGATTTTATTGCCTGCCCTCTTCACAAGAGAGCACAATCTCTGTTACAATGTGATCTTTGTGTCTCAAGTTTCAAAGCTTACACACTGTAAGATGTATCAGCCAGAGCAATGACACTTATTCATATGAGGGAACAGTCCTTGATGTTATCAGGGAAGAAAATCTGGGGTGTGGAAGGAAGAAAAACCTTGCCAAAGACCTTTCCCACGTGAACAGAGACTTAGGTTTTTCAAACAATACTTTAACAATACTGTACAAAATCAAAGCTCCTTTTTTACCATCTTGAGAGGTATTTAAAGTGCAAATCAGGATAAAACGTGTTTAGTTTCGTAGTTCAAATACATCATCTTGGCAATGTTGTCCTGAAAGAAAGTCTCTGAATTTCTGCAGTATCTGCTTGGCCAAATCTATAGCTGAAAAATCTGCTGAAAATAGGTAGGAGCTATTTAATTAAAGCATAAATCTTGTCTCGTACAGAGTTTCAGCACCCAAGAAATGTTAATGCAACTTCAACGGGGCTGGCAGGAGGGCGGCTGAAGCTGGAAATTCCTGCCTTGGTCTGGACCAGCAAATGTCGTGACAGCTCTTCCCTCAATATTAACTTGGGATTCACAGCTCAGATATCTGAACAGCACCAACTCATCATTCTATCCATTAGGGAAGAGCCACCTAATGAAGTCACTAACCCAAAACTATTCCCATATGGACAGCTTATTCCAAAACCATTGGCATTTTCTACCGTTGTAGTGCTTGTTAAGCTCAGAACCACTTTGTTTCTTCCCAATCATCCTTAGACTCTCTTAGCACAGACATTTTTTTCAAGTTTCTTCTTTATAACGCTACTGAAGAATTGGGAGTTATTTGTTTCCCTGATTGTTCTCTTTTCCCAGATGTCATCTTTTTGCACTTACATCAGTTTGGTTTTTTAAAATACTTTCTTACCTTCCTCACTTCTGTTTATTGCATGTCCCTATTTACCAATTAATGTCCTTTACCTTTTTCTGTTGAGCTTTATATCAAATCTTGTGACAAGATCTAAAGCAAGTTCTCTTATTATCCCATATGATTTTCTCCTCACTACTTTTTTTTGTACACTTTGAAGTGTTTTTCATCAATGTTTTTCATTATTTTGAACACAAGTAAGAAATGTCCCCCTCCCTAAGAAGGTATTTATGTAAATGTGTAACTAAGATCAGAACCAAAATTCTTCCTGAACAAGGTCTTTCAGTTTAAAACAAAACTCTGGGAGAGAATTTATCAAATTATTGCTATCAAATTATCCAGTTATTCTATGTTCTTTTTATCGTAGCTTATATCAGGGACTGCATGATCTTACTTTATGACCACCTGCAACTCATCGATTTCAGTCGCATTATAATCTCAGCTGAAACTTTTCCTTAGTACTTGTTCTGTTCTTTTAACCATAATGACCATACAGATTACTTTTAATTCATATTCTGAACCTTTACTCAAGGTTTATTCCTGCATTTTTCATTTATATAATATTTTTTACATTACCTAGAATAATAGCAGGAGTCACAAAATCATCAACTTTCTTTTCTGCATTATGTAAAACCCTATAATGTATATCCACTCAATTTATAAACACTAATACTTTCCAAGAACTTCTTATAAGCTCTCCATCAATGACTATTTCTAGACTCTTTGTCACACAGATAAATTGCCATTTTTCATTTTATCAGGTATATGCAAGGATATAAAATTATGTGTGTAGGTATTTACTATGAAGTTTCACACATTTATTATTATTAAGCTCTGATGAACTTAAGAAATGAAAAATGTGTTTGCAGAATATTTGATTAAATGACTTCATAGCTTATGATTTCTATAATTCAATATTCATGGTAATTGAAAGCAGTATCCATGAAACTTTTGCTTTCTCACTTTCTTGTATTTTAGATTTACAGATAACACCATGGCATCTTCCTCCCCTCCCCACCTCCTTTCACGTGAATTTGCACTGTTGAAATAAGCAGGAGTTTCATCTCTGGAAACAGGCAGGACCTTAATAAGCCCACCTGCCATCAACTTCATATTTTGGTACGTTTTGCTTTAGTTTAATCATGTGGCTGCCAGGGATAGTGTCCAAAGCCTCCTCCTCACTTTGGCAGTGTTTTCACTCCTGTTGTCCAGGAGGCTCTGAGGTTGGACTGTGAATTTTGTACTGAGGTTTGCTGCTTTTAGTCCCAGATGAGGTAACAAAAGACTTGACTTGGTTAAGTAATTATAATGGAGATTCTCCTCAAGAGCCTTCCATTTTTTCATTATCCTGTGTTGTCATAGTAAATAATAAGACTTTCTTGAAGGGTGTAGAAAACCCTCAAGTCATCTGGAATGGCTTAAAAAGTTTGGTGGGGGGAGTGACAAACAGTCAAAAAGTTTACTGAGTGTAGTCTGAGAGCTTGTTTCGTAGTAGCATTTGAAAATATAAATGTCATTTGAAAAGAAAATCGTGCAAAAAGAAATTCAAAATGAAAAAAAAAAAAAGGAGCATGGGAGTTTTGCACTGTGGCAGAGGCTTTATTTTGCATAGTGGTGGTAACAGCCCTGGTGCTTCTGCTCTTGTAAAATCCAAGGGGACACACCTGTCCTGAAAATTGGTCTCTTCTACGTCACTTAATTGAGTGTCTGCTCACCTTTGGAATATCTTGACTAATATAATAAATAAAAAGCTCTGTTTCTGGGCTCTGGAGAATGTGGGGTTATATTTTTGCCCATACCTCTCATGGGTTATTCAAGGTTTTGGAGGAGTTCTTATTGATGAAAAGGTTCTTTCAGGAAAACAAAGTGAAAATTATCTCCACGTGAATAATAAGTGAAAGCTCAAAAATGTTCTCTTGATTCACTTAAACACATGCTGCCCTATCAAAAATGTTGTCCTTCATTGCTGAATTTTTTTATAACTTTAGGGCCACTCCCATCTGATGTCACTTGGAGTCCTCAGATTTCCTTTACCCTTTTCAGACTGGCTAAGGTTTCTCTCTGTATGCTGAATACTATTCAAGTTCTCATGTTGTTACTGATTTCTTCTGGTTAATGGACTAATGCCAGGTATCTGTACTTATTATTTAAACCTTTTAGCAGTCTGCAATATTATTGACCATTCAGGAATATTTTGGGTACTTTTAGGACCTCATTGTGGGTATTTGGAGTCGTGTTGAGTAGCTCCATTTCTTTTTCTTTTTAATCAAGGAAGAATTCCTGAATGTGGTGCCAGGCAGATTTATTACTCACATGGAGCTCTGTGGTCTCAAGTGCTACAGGCATATGCCATCACTCTTCTTGCTCACATCCAGTTGTGTTTGAGATCACCAGGGGCTACCATGGAATATTTTGAACAGCACTGACATAAGGAAGTAGATTATGTGCTCCTCCTCATTCTCTCCATGTCACAAGACTCGAAACAAACTGTTTGTCATCCAGTGCTTGCTACAACATTTACCTAATCATCCAGAATTTTACAGTGAAGAAATAAATTTAATTGGTGCTATGCACTTCAAGAACTTTAAAGGTTTGAATCCAAACTCTTTCCTGTAGTGACAGTTTTAAGGCAGTGGAATACCACATGTTGTATTTTATGTAAGAAAATTTGTTCAGAAGTCAGTTGCATAAATGGTTTTTTAAAGTGAAACGTTTCGTGATCAAAACATTATCTCTAAACACTGTGTTGCTGATTTCAGTATTTGAAAGCAAAGGTCTGCCTTCCAATAGTGCTTTGCTGATGGTCATCTTTAACCAATTACAGTCAAACTGCATTTTTTCCTTTCTGTCAGGAATTCAGTACCACAGGAAAGTAATTGATCTGTTTTAAAAGAACTAAATGTCAGAGCTTGCTTTCTTTAATGCAAGTGTCCAGATTCCCCATGGTTCAAAGTGGGTCACTTGAGCCACTGGTGATGACAGTTACTGAAAGAGAACACACACAGTGTATTTTTGTGGGTTTGGGGCTATAAATGCTTGTTCTGTGATTTCTGAAAAGCTCCAGGGCTGTGGTTAGATTTATGCCCTGTTGTGCTTCTTGCAGCACACCTTCATTAAGGATGCATCCCTAAAGGAAAGGTTTATGACCCTCTAACTGTTGGGTGGTCTGATAACCGCTTGCTTTTCTTCCATCAGTGCAGTTTGTTGCTGAGGAATCAGCAACACCGGCTGGAGTCAGCTGCTGTGCAGGTGATTTTCAGGTGATGCTCAGTGTAACCTTCCCCTCCAAGTTTTGCTCATATGTCTCAGGCTTCTGCACAGTGCTGGCAGCTATTCTGCATGAGACCAAGACTTCAGCAGGAACTGTGGCTTATGTTGCATCAGGTGATGGTGTTGTGAAGTGGTGTCTTTCCTTCCTTCATTTCAGAGTTTGGATTTGTTCCCCGGGGAATGAAAAGTCCTCAGTATCTCTCTGCACTGAGGTACTAAATGAGTTCATGTAGTTGTATGGGAAAAATCTACTAGTCTGGTTGAGGAGACATAGATTATTGAAAGCCTTGCCTCTGGTTAGTCTAACATACTTTCTTTTGGAACATTCAAAACAAATTAGAAATAACTTCAAAAGGGTAAACGCTAATAATGAGTCACTTTAATTCAATAGCCTCTGCTGTCAGAAAATTATAGAAGTGTTTTAGTTCTTTGCGTAGTCAGGGTGCTTTAATTGTCAGTTGTGAGCTTGTGTCCAAGGGCAAGCTCTGTGAACATTTATAGAAAGATTTCATAGGCATTTCATGCCTACCACAACTAATTTTAATTATCTTGTTTTAAAGAAATAGTTTCGCTTGCAATAAATGCTATGCATGTGTGAATACTAATGTTTTATAATTTAGTTCTTAAAATGTAGTACTGAATACAGATAAGACACATAGAATGAGGGCTTGAGAAGCCCAGTTCCTGCTGTAAAGTTACTTCATCTTTTTGAAAAGCCACATAGCAATACACACAGGCTCAGTTAGCATGCAGTAAACTCTGCCGGGCTGACCAGATTCTCTGTTGCGTTTGATTTATTGAAATTTATTCACAATATACGGTGCATTTTTTATTTCATTTATTTAAAAGTAATTCTAACCACTAATTATTGTAAGCTATTTAATATAAAACATGTGTTTAACACAAGCTGTGACTCTCCCCTTGCTTTTGAGAGCTCAGTGCTAATACAAGGCTATTTCTGACTCTGGTTGACATGCAGTTCTATAAATGGAGATAATTTGTTTTGCCTATTGAGACACTAAGTTGTCTGAGCTAGGACTGTCTCCTACTATAAACAGTACTTAAAATGAGGTGACTGTAACCTCAGCTAGTGTTTCTGGTACTGTTGCATACTAATGCATGCAACACACATCAGCTGCCAAAAATGAAGGATTTTCTTTTACGTTAAGGTCCCTTGCTGTCTCATTTTCTCTCCTCTGCCTTTGTGCATTCCCAAGGCGTTTGTGATTTCACCTCCTTTCTTCACATGATTTTGAAAGTTCAAACCTAATATATTCAGTAGTAAAAAGCCCAAGGCAGCAGTGTTGCATAGGCAATCAAATATTCATGGTATTTTCAAATATTTATTTGTATAGTCCTAATAAATTAGGAGACAGGAATGTGACCTTTTCTTCCCTGTGAGTGAGAGCAGCTATCTGACATAGCAACACCTGTAAAAGGTTTTGAAAGTATAACTACATGGTTCTAACACTGCTATTAATTTCTTTTTTCATGGTCATTCTAGTAGAGGGCTCTGAGGTTTCAAATAAGACTCACATATCAGGATTTATGTGTGAGGATTTTAGGTGAGCTTCTAACTTTCAGACAATGCACTACAAGTTTTAAAATTCAGGTACTACATTTTTTATTTGCCATGTGCATTTTCACCTTGGATCTTGTCAAAAGATTCTTTTTCATGTTTAGATCTCTGCTGTTAGAGATGTTGTTGTTGCATACTTGATTTGGGAAGGCAGAAGGTTTGATAATTTAGGGTTATTTGCAGGATTGTAAGAAGAAAAACCCAGCAACTCACGGGCATATCAGGACGTGAAGTAAAGTTTGAATATGTAAAATATCTTGGCTCAAAGAGCAACAGAAGTATTTTCTTTCCAAACCTGTAAGGTAATTACTGCCAGCTGGAGCTGTTAAGGTGAGTACAGACCTCGGGGAGTTCAGTCAGAGATTCATTCACGAGGGAAAAGCAGGATGCTGGGGTTGAAATCTATCATGGTCACAGATATTTAATAAGTGTATGCCTTGTGCTGAGTGTAAAGCACAACAAGGTTACTTCTGGTTCTCCATGGAATATTTTTATGCTAGTCATAGTTCTTGCAAACAGATTATTCCAAACCCGATTGAAGTTGATGGAAAGACACTGTATTTCAAATGGTTTTGCCAAAGAACTTCAGTCATTTAGAAATACCCATGGACAAAATCAGGTTATTGTAATGGGAAAAAGTAAACATCCTCTCAAAAAAACTTCAAATTGAGTCTTCCTAGTTACCGAAAGTGTTTGTTACAGAAGCAATTTCTGGTACTTGTAAGTTTAATGAAATGTGGCCACAGAAATTGACTCAATTGCTGGATTCTGATTGTTTGCTTATTTCTTAACCTTATTATGCTCAGTTGTTTCTTGTATTTATGTTCCTCTTCCAAATAAGAAAAGTAGGGATTTGAATTTGGTTCTCCTAGGAGCTGTGGCTGCACACATGAATGTCTTGCTCAGCATACAGTATAACCTTCAGGACCCGAAGTTGTTTTCAAATGATTTTTTTTTTCCATTTCATCAAGGACTTCAGTTTAATGAGGCCTTATTGGATATTGTGGAAATTACAGAATTATGCAATAATGGGGCAATTATTCAGTGATCTTTCAGGGTTTTTTCTAAAACTAGTAAGCATATAGACCCATAAATATTAATCATTCTAACATGTTCATTATTTAGATGCTGAGCCTAAAAACCTTTATTAATCCAAAAAGTCAGAATACTTGGAGTTTTGTGTGTTTTTGGGAGGACGAATTTGAAGATATACAGGGATTAAGTTTTGCTCTCTCTTCCTTTTGAACTTCTTTTCTCTGCAAAACTGAAACAGGGGCACACAAGGGGCAGAAAATGGGGTACAAATAAGCAATAACTCCCTCCTTCTTCCTCTCCCCTGTTGATTTTGGGGAGAATTTTATCAGATGCCAAGTTTTTGGAGAATGCTAACAAACTTTGCAGAGATGGTTTAGATATAGCAGCACCCTGTGAGGTGAGATAGGTGGGCACTGATGAGCATTATTCCGCTGAAAGTTTTGGTGGCATTGCTATTTTCCTCTAAAAGATTCTAATTCAGTTAAATAACCTTTTTCTTAGCAAAAAGTTTTCGGTTTTGCTCACTTCCCTTACTCCATCTCTTTGTTTGCCTGGTTTGTTTTCTGATTACCAGTGTATTAGGCAAGTGTGTTTTCAAAGCAGCTTTTCACAATTGACTTACGCTTCCTTTTTTCATCTGAATACTCCTTAGCATGGCTGGAACTTCAGGGTTATGTCAAGGCTGGTTCAGAAGCACAGCAGTGTTGGTGAACAAACCTTGGGGCAACCCTGCCAAATACCATTTGCTTTGCTGCAGTCTCTGTATGTTTACAAAGTATTATTGTTTTGACAGTGTCTCAGAGGATATGTTTTTGTTGTAAGGATTATGACCAGGTAGTCCCAACTCACCTCCTGATGGTCATATGTCTACCTCCCTGTTAAATTTTTACTGACATACACATTTTCCTGTGTGTCTTCAGGTAAAGGATAAATGTCTGTGTGACAGAAGCACAGTCTAACTTGTCAAAGGAACTATTCGTAGAGCAAAATGCAATTCAGAGTAAGGTCATTAAAACACTTTTAAAAATTATTTGAGATGTATTCAGCTCTTTAAATCTATCAAGTGTATCTAACAAATAATTTGCCTTTAGAATGTAGATAGTATATTCATTCTGACTGAACATAAATAAAAATATTAGGACATCATTTTTCCAGGCATCCTTGAAAAGGATTTGGTGTAGCTTGATAGGAAAAATTCTTGTCCATGTGGTCTTTTCGCTTGTTTTGTGTGTGTTTTTTAAACTTCATTGTTTATTTTGTTGTATTGTTTATTGTATTGTTTATATATGGTATTTTATTGTTTCATAACAATACTATGACTTTTTTTTCTTTCCCTCAAGTGTCTCATTGGTATCTCAGAAAATGAAGCATTGTATGCACACTAGAGAGATGCAAATTTATGCAGTCACACTGCTTTAAAACCCAAAAGTAACAATAGCTTTTCTGGAGTAGAGGGAATTCCCTATTCCTTCAGGATTGCTCAGGGGTGCTACATTCCCATGCTTATGGCAAAAAATCAGACTTGCCAGCTGAATGGTGAAATCCTATTAACCAGCACATTGTTTACATGGCAGTGAAGATCCCCCTCTGTTTTGCCAGCCAGCAGCAGTCTCACAGGGTGTTACTCTCTCTGTCCCCCATTCTGTCACGTGAACATCCTTTTTGTGGTTTTTTTGGTTTTTTTTTTCTCTGTTTTATAAAGAAAACATAAATATTGCATCTTCAGTAAAAGATGGGTTTTAACATGGTTTGGTATATATTTCTTCTCCTGATCGGAACAGACATCTGTTGTTGTCCTGGAAAAGAGGTGAGCTTTGAGTGGAGCTCTGGTGGCAGCGCTGCTGCTCAGCTCAGACTCCCAGCCCCAGCCCTGGAGGCGAAGTGACCAGCAGTGCCTCTCCAGAGAGTCCTACTTTCCGATGGAGAGCGCCTGCTCCCTGAGCACAGCAGTGGATCTGTTGTCATTTTGCATACTTTCATACCTAAAGTAGTAGCTGACCTACTTTTTGGCTTTGATTTAAATCTACTCCTTTCCCCAACAACTCTTTTTCTTTTATCAGTAGTTACTATAAATTCATCTGGCAAATCACAGCAGATGTAATCCCAACTCTTTATCTTTCTTTGGATTGCATCTGCGTTGTACTGAATCTGGTAATTTGCACTGAAATCTAAGCTTTATTTTCGGATATTATTTTTTTTTACTTTCCTTGTTCCTGCAGAATTGTTGACAAGGAAAACAATAACAAAAATGAACTAGAATTCATAGAATATATAAGAAAACACTAAAGCTTTTAGGAAGGATAAGTATAATATAAGTTTATAGCATTACTGTCTTGTATACATCCTGTAAAATGATATCCTTGTTTTTGTCTAGGATGTGCTAAGATTAAAAATAAGTTTAGAGGAAATGTAAGATTCTGCAGAAAAATTCGTATTCCCCACTTTCAAGATGGTTGTCCAAAGCTTTATTCCTTTTTCCTCGATGATGTTTTTGAGAGACAAGCTCCCCCCTGACCATACTGGCTGTCAGTAATGAGATACCACCCTTGGAAAGGGAATACTCAGATCAGGAGGTGGATTTGATTTGTGCATGTCCTGAGGAGGTGGAGGAGGATGCAGAGCTTCCTGTGGCCCAATGAAATTCCCTGATCATTATGTCCTTTGCAAAAAAGGCATCTCTCTTTCTAGATGTCTCAGAAACCTTCTAAATCACCAGAATATTTTTCAAGACAAAGGTATTAGATGTGTTTCCCAATTTCATGTTTGTTTGGGTTTTTGTTTTGGTTTTGGAAACAGCTCTTCCAACCTCCTAAATTTAATGCCTGTCATTCACAGATATGTACACATACAAAATTGTAGTTTCAGAAAACAAGTTTCTGGTGAACAGTTTGTAGCCACAACATTGCAAGCATGTTATTTCTGATTTTGAATAGGGAAAGCTTTGTCATTGTTATATTTGTTAGTAATTGCATGAGTAAGATTTACAAACTCAAGATGGTAGCAATGTGGTTCAGTTATACAGTGAAAACATTGTCTCTCTTTGTATATTTACTTGATTCAAATGACAAATCAACTTTTGCCTGAGAATCTTGTATTTAAACTTGAGTTTTATGCTAATAAATAATATTTTGCTATATATATGATAATATACAATAATGAAAGTAATTCAGTATCTTGTCACCACTGAGCAAGTTGCTCTTAGGAATTTCATTGGCATTTGATTCTCTAATGACAGTCTACCAAAAAGAAAAGTAGCAGAAGCTTTGCTCCACTCAGTCCATGCTAATTTACTTTGGAAAAAATAGATTGTACAATGATGATGATGATGATAAGGAAAGAAATAGATACAAGGTTGACAGACTTTCTGGGTTATGTTGCTGCTCTTAAGAATCAGGAATTAACTCTCTCAGTTTGCCAGAGCACTTGTGCAGTGCAAGGGCTGATGTGCTTTCCTTTATGGGTGGATCCCTTAGCCTGAGCACGTTCCCATGGCTTCCTATCAGCTGCACTGCAGTGATCCTGCCTAACACCACGGCACAAACTGTGTGCAAGGCTTAAATATCACATCCTTAGAGGGGGAAGAGAACTACTGAAATGTTGCAAATTGCAGACACAGTGAAGAGACTTTGATTTATAGGCTTGTTGTTCTTCCAGAAGAGACACGAATGCTTCATTTTGAGTTCTGCTTCAGGTTTATGCAAATTGGGAGGGAGAGAGGTGGTTTAAGAGATGAGGTGTTGAAGTTTTTAATCTCCAGGTTTCCCTTTCATGTTCTGCATGAGTCAGAACAATCGTGAAACCTTGTTACCAGACTGCTGTTTGGCCAGCAGTCCGGTTTCCTCTATGTTTTTTATCCATGTTACTGGCTTGTCTCTATTAATTAATATGCAGATTAGCACTTTCAGCAATGACAAAATCAGCGTAGACATGGAATCTGCTTTTTCAAAAGTAAAAATACCTTCCTAAGTTGAGAGCAGTGCAAAACTGGCACTGCAGGAAGCCTGTGCTTCTGCTGTCTTCTGAGCACATGAGTTTGTTAACCAGAGTTGTTAGGCTGGAATCTCCTGTTAGTTTCTTGCAATAAATAATTGGTGGAATGTTGAGCA
Organism: Myiozetetes cayanensis; assembly: GCF_022539395.1. NCBI lineage: Eukaryota > Metazoa > Chordata > Aves > Passeriformes > Tyrannidae > Myiozetetes > Myiozetetes cayanensis. The sequence continues at coordinate 28,402,531 of NW_026086605.1, forward strand.
CGTGAAATTTGATGCATCATTTTGAAGTCTCTTAGTTTCTATTTTCCTCAGTGCTCCAAAACCATTTGTCTTGACCCACTGCATGTCTCCAAGGGATACATGACCATATTCTACTTCTCGTAGCTGAAGAATGTTTGAATTGACTTATAAAAACCCCTCACTTTCCTGGTGAGAACAGGCCAACTCTGAATGCTCTGGCTTCCTCTAAGGTGACCGTGTTTGGTTTTGTGTGTAGAAAAGATTAAAAGAAAAATGTTTCAGAGAGTGAGATACTTTCTTGTTAAAGATGTCCCTTTAGAAGTCTCTGTCATGGTAATGTGAGGTGTGGAGGCGCAGCAAGTCCAGGCTGTACCAGATGGAACACTTTGCTAATTGGTTAATTCTGCTTTAGTGCCTGGCCACCACTTGGCACCGTGGCATGGAGAATTTTACATAGATTCAGCAGGGAAGCCTCTCCTTTTTATTATCCTGAAATACAGAATTGGCTTTGATGAAATAAACTGGTTTTGTTAGATTTTCCTGAATTTTAGTGTGTTCTAAGATCCCCCTCTTTAACCCTGCATTTGTGTCACCTTTTTGAAGTTGAAATTAAAACTGGGTCCTTGTTTTTTTCAGTAGGCTTCAGTGTTCTTTTAGTAGTTTTAAGATCACAGCCAGTAGTTCTGGAGGTGAAAAACTGCATTTCAGTAAATGTGCTAATAATAGATTTTGCTTATGGCCTGTCATAACTACTGACTAATGGATCTGTGGACGGGATGAGTGCGCTCGATTCTCCTAATTCAATAAAGCAAGCACCCTTCTGGATAGTGGGACAAATTTATTCTTGGAATTATTCCATACACTTAAATGCACTTACAGCTGAGCTGGATTTGCACCCTAAGGTCCTATTTGAGGAACAATATTCATAATTCTTCAGTTATATTCACAAAGTAGAGAGGCATCTTTTTATTTTTATTATCGTATTTAAAGACACTGAGAAGTTCATAGTCACCTAGTAATTCCAAGCTCTGCAGGTCCTGCAATGGGAAATATACAGTGGAAAAAAAGGAATATCCTCTTTCTGCAAATGCTAACCTGCAGCACACAGTTTTTTGGTAGAGATGAGACTTACTTAACTAGTTGTTTCCTTAACTTGGACATTCCTTCTGAGCTTTGGGAACATATGTTTTAATTATTTAAAATGAAGACAGAGACTTTATTAATAATTATTTGGGAATGGAAATGAACAACTTTAGAAGAAAACTTTCCTGCAAGAGCAATGTACTTATCAACTACTCAGTATATCTATGATGGGCTTGTAGCCCTGCCTCTTTTGTTATACTTCAATGAGTATTTCTAGAAAATAAAAATCATTAGAGACTTGAAAATATACGTGTATAGGGATACAGGCCATGTTAGCTTTGTCCATAACATGGAGATTATGATTTGGATTGGATAAATCCTTCTATTTCACTGCCATTTACAGCACTGCATTCAACAATCACAGAATCATTAAATGCTTTGGGTTGGGAGGGACTTCCAAAGCTCATCTAGTCTAACCTCCCCTGCAATGAGCAGATCACGTTGCTCAGAGTCCTGTTCCACCTGCCTTTGAATGTTTCCCGGGCTGGGGCATTTCCACCTCTACAGGCAACCTGTGCCAGTGCTTCTGTGCTCTCATTGTAAAAAATGTCTTACTTGTATCTAGTGTAAATCTACTCTCCTTAAGTTTAAAACCATTATCCCTTGACCAGTTGCAACAATCTGTACCAAAAAATCATGTCCTCCTCTTTCTTTTCAGCTACCTTAAAGTATAGAAAAGTTGCTCTAAGGTTTCCCTGTCGCTTTCTTTTCTTGCGGCTGAGCAACCCCAACTCTCTCAGTCTGCCCTCATGGGAGATGCTCATTTTTGTGGCCTCCTCTGGACTTGCTCCAATAAATCCATGTCTTTCTTCCTGTGCTGAGGATTCCAGAACAGGATGTAGCACTCCAGGTAGGGTTTCACCATCACAGAGCAGAGGGGCAGAATCACCTTTCTTGGCCTGCTGGTCATGCTGGTTTCATACTGTGAGTGCACATCGCTGGCTCCTGTCCAGCTTTTCATCCACCAGTATCCCACAACATCTTTATCTTCTGTACTTTAGCAATAACCAAGGAGACATCACAGATCTCTCTCTCTCCAACCAGTTTTACTATGAGGAAAGGTAAAGGGGGCTTCAAAAAAAAACACCTTAGCATGCACAAGTATGTAGTGTGCTGCAGGTAATTTAAAAAAGGATAGCATGAAACATCAGATATTCATACACATTTTCCAGGTAAACATTCATTACCTTTCATGTTAGGTGCTTTTTTCCCCTGTCAGGCATGTCATTTGCCATACTAGTAGATGATTCCACCTAAATGTATTTATGTTTTCTAAAGGCATTCCAGTTCTTGGTCTCTTGCAAATGTTTTTCTGTTTTGGTGGTGCTGGGAGGAAGAAAAGAACCTCCAGTCCCGTGGTGAAGTCACTTCAAAGACTCAAATAAGAAATTCAAAACAGAAATGAGACACTTTTCAACAAGAATGAGTTTCTCCAGCAAGATATATTTGTGTTTATGTAGGCATATATATGCACACATTTATACCTTATTTATATTAAGAAGAATAAATAAAAAAGCATACATCAAATATTAAGAACTGTTTTTCACAAATTTCAAAGTATTCCATATCACCATGTTAGCTTAGACAAATCCTCTCTCTGCTTATTGTTGGCTGATCACTGGGTGAGAGCTTTGTTTGTTCTCTGGCATTTGGGAACCCTCTTTGAGAATCTTTCTGCCAAAGTGGCACCATAATGCTCACTGGAAATAGGCCATCGAGCATGTATTAAGATAATATGCCTAATGCTTTTGCCTATTACAAGATAGGTTCTAATCAGTTGTATAGCAGGTAAACCAAGCCCATTTTCCCACCTCAGTCTGCCAGTTTATCTGTTTATATGGTGGATAGTTGTGCTTATGTTATCTAGAAACATTTGATTTTTAATTAGTTTTGTTTTGCCAGATGGTGAAATAGAATGGTGTTTCGCCTTCACTCCATGACCTCTTGAAGTTTTTGAATCAATTTAAATTAATTTGGAGGAGTCTCTTCGGTCTAGAAAAGAGACAGCTGCAACAGAATAGGATAGAAGTGTATAAAATCTTGGCTAAAACGTAGAGGGATCAGCTCCTCACTGTTTCTTCTAATGCAAGCATGAACAGGTGAAATAGTAGGTGGTCAGTTTGAAGCACATGAAAGAATGTGGCTGTTCTTGCCACAGATTGTCATGGAGGTAAAATTTTACATCCATACAGGGATGTCTGGTAAAGCTAATGAGAGAGATAAGTCCTGAGAGTAATTAAGTGCAGAGAAACTATATTCAGGTCATAGTCTGAAAACTGCTGTCCTTCTGTGCTATGAGTATTAGGTTGAAGCAAGGAACTAGTGTATCCTGTAGGGATGCCCTGGTGTGGAGAAGACAGTTGAGATAGTAAGGGTATGGGTACAAAAAGTACAATTTTTACCCGGAAAAAAAATCAGCTTGTTCATGGCCAAACTGGTAATGAAGAGAGCAATCTAGTGACCATATAACTTGAAAGATATTTATAAACTTTAGATAGTCAAGAATTAAAAATATTTCTCAGATAATAATGAAGTCAAAGGAAAAAAATTGCTTGTCTATAACCTGTAATTTCTTTTTTTTGTTCTGCAGCTCTTGGGCATAATATACCCAGATTTTCATTAATTCAAGATACAAAGCATGCTTTTGCCAATCAGTTATTTAATGCTTTGCTATCTACCTTCTATATCTGTTTCAGTAGGAAGGAATAATGGTAGATTGAATTGGCAGGAAAAAACCACAAAGCAAATGGTGTTTTAAACTGTTTAGGCCAAAGTATTGCCAAAGTGGAAGAAGATTTTAGTTTAGTGGTGTTGGTGAGATGGTGAATATCTGATTATTTCACGAGAGAGCTTTAGGAATGGATTGAGTGTTGGAGTATGAGTTAGGATGAATATTTGGCTAATCATTTGGACTTACCAGCACATATTTCAATAGCTGAAATATATAATGGTGCTCAGGAAAAGCGTAGTAGAGAACACGGTCCTGTCTATTTTTAGTTTATATTCTGCTTTCAAATATTATTTCCATGTGAAGGAAAGCATGAATATAAGCAGACAATTTTCACTCCTTTTTCTTCCAGTTGTAGCACTCTTCAGCCTTTTGGAATGATGTCCTGGCTGAGCCTGCCACCCATACATCTGCTTTTTCTTATGTTGTTGCCTAATTTGCAGAAATGTGTTATCCCATTCACATATTTTTTAATTTGTCCTTCCCTTTGTAACTTAAGGAATCTTAAAAGGCATCTGGAGAGCTTTCTCATGCTCAAGAAGGAGTGAGGAAGGACTTTGCTGCCAGAAATTAAACTGCTGGTGCAGAAGGTAATCGAGCACCACAAGGTGCTGTGCAGAGCCTGAAGAAGTAGCACAAAACAAACATGCCCTGAATAGGACCCTGTCAAAGTGCCTTGTCTGCTGTAAGGTTGTGAAAGAAGTCAAATACCAGGGGGAAGAAAGCTTTGAGGAGTATCTGTTTATCACACATGCTTCTCCTTGCTCCTATTTAGAGGTGCGTGCAGCCACTCTCTGTTCAAGCCGTACAAGACACACAGAGAAGCAGATTGCTTACAGGCTGCTAGCATCACTCTTTTTTTTTTTTTTTCCACAGAGAGCACTGTATTAGCTCCCTTTTAATGCTGTGCATGTCAGTACCTTGCCCAGCTAATACTGCCAACACATCTTCCCTGGAAAGCTTTAAACAATATGAAAAAGCACTTTGGGGAAGCTTGTAAAATTCAGTCAATTTGTCACGATGTTTTATAGTTTTATCACCTTAGTCAGTGGAGACTGCCTGCTGCATGTCAAACCAAAAAATAACAAGTTGGAACCATTACTGCTTTTACATGTTCTAAATAGTCTTTGGTGTTCCAACACCAGGTTAAAGGACTGCCTAATACTGAATGTGGTAGTAGACTCATCAAAGACTACATGGCAGATAGGCCACCTGAGCAGCAAAGTAAGTATCTGGAGGGGATTGTTCTAATTTTTCCTTGGTTTTGTTAGCTGAGATCATTATTGCTTAGGTGAATCTCCCTGACTTCTTTTAAAGCTGAGAAAAACAAGTTAAGTAGAACAAAAGCTGTTATAGATTCCTTTAAATGGATGCAAAACCAAGTAAGGTGAGATAATGTAGCACTGAGCAAGTTATTTTGATAACACGAAAATTGTATAAAATTGGTACTTTTGGTTTTAATACCAGCTGTTTGGCAGACAGGCTCCTGTAGATAAGGAGGATGTGGAAGACAGGAGTGGTGATTATAAGGGTTTCTAGGTTTTTTTTAAAGATGAGTGTGGTATATATGTATTTATATGAAAGCAGTGTCACTTTGATAGCTCAACAAAGCTACAGACATGAACCAAGTGCCAGGGTGATTCTCATCTAGAAGAGATAGTCTTGAGGGAAAACTGCCTGGATGATTTTTTCCTGTTCTGAAATCACATTTTCAAGGAGTATTTGGTTTTGTCTGAGTCTCAAGTGGGTTGGCCCTCCTCATGTTCCAGACTCCCATAAGACCTGAGTGGGAAGTGACTCTTACTGAAAGTAAAGAAGACAGAAAGGAAGGTGTTATTTTGTGACTTGATTTGGATGAAACAGCAAGATGAAGCAATGCCCAGGGACAACCCTGAACGTGTAGCACGGTGATCCAAGGATAGGCTCAAAATTCAAGGTGGTTTTTTTTTTTTTTGAAACCATCATGCTTCCTTTGTCTTAGCAGTTCAGAAAACACCCCAAAAAAGTTGTCTATTATTTCCCCCAGTAATGTTAATTTAAAAATAATGTAGCACACCAGATGATCACAGTATGTTGACTCAAATTTTGCTGCTGTTGAGGAGCAGCTGATTTCCTCAGTAGTCTCCCTGTGTTCTGACATCCTCTTGCTGTACTCATTCCAGCAGACCTGACTTTTCATATCCTTCTTTCTTTTCCTTGTTTTCATACGGACAACAGTTCCAAGATACTCTGCAAAAGCAGAATGTGCAGACCGGCCTTGGCACAGTGGCAGCTCAGCCTTGGTGTTCAGGCAGTGCTTGGGTTGTTGCCCTCGCTCTGCAAGTGGTGTTTTCCACTTGCTGTTGCAGCACTTGGTCCCCTCCCCTGTCTGCTTTTCAGTGAGAAAACCACACCTCTGTGTTTTCCATTCTCTAATCCTTTGCACTTTCACACAGAACCTGAAAGGCTTCAAGGCATGAAATGTCTGCATGTATGGTAGAACAGTCTGTAGAGGGGTTCGTGGCCACAGAGGGTCTGTTCCCTGATGGGCTGTGGGGCTTCAGAAGCTTTGTGAAATATGGTTGTCAATCAGTAATTGATTTACTGATTAATGTTCTTATGAATGACAGTATGTTTGCTCTTGTTATTTCTGTTACAGTCTAGTTACTAACCTTACCTAGAAATCAAAGTGGAGTTCAGAACAAATGAGAAATCCTGAAGGTGGGGAAGGGGAAGCAAGTACAGAAATTTAATATGTATTGCAGGGGTGGCAGGTCTGCTTCACTTCAGATGTTGCTTGTACTTTATGCTGAATTTATGGTCTGAGTAGCAGACATGGAGAGAAGAAAACAGAATGGAGTGACAATGGTTATCAGGGTTTTAATAAATTTTTTCCATCTGATTACTGATGATGTTTACAACAAAAAAATTAACAGCTCTAAAAAGAAATAACTGATAGGCACTGTCAGTATAATGATATTGCTGGAAGCTCTGTTTGGGATAAGTATGACTTGAAATGAATCAGGAACTGGAGATGAATGTGTCAATAAGAGAAAAAAAATCGTAATTGAATGTGATTTACTAAGTTAAATATTTCCCAGCATTATATTCCACATGCAGAATAAAAATGCAAGGGTACCAAATCTGAACACTTGCCATATTTCAACATATTTAAAGTATAATGAGTACTGTAGTTAGTTAGCATAATGACTAAAATAGTTGCCCAAAGTACTTTATTTATAGCAACATTTGTAATTAGGTGCTTGAACATTTTTTATTTCAGAGAGGAATGTCCTGTAGAGCTAAACCATGTGAAATGAACTCTCCAATTAGTGAATTTACATATCACCCTTTTTCTATGAAAAGTAAAATAATTTTCTGTTTCTTGGCAATTTTGGATACTATTAAATTTTTTTTTAAGGAAACAGTATAACATAACTCTCCTTTGCCATATCTAATTCTTATACTCAGCTATTGTATCCTCAGTGAACAAATATGGTGATTATTTTTCAGTTGGAACACCCCAAATATTATTATTTCACGGGGAATATTTGACATACTTATGGTCACGAAGATGCTTTTTGTTCTTGTAGCTTTCCCCTTCCTCCTTCCCCCCAAAAGAAGAAAAAGCCAACAATACTCTGCATAAAAACCCAGAGTATTAAATATTCCTCCAAATGAATCAAGTTCATTCTTTGCAAATTAAATATTATCAAGTCCCTTAGTAAGTTTTCTCTTTCTTTAAACAATGTTAAAATTAATGTCAATCAGAGATTAAGATTAAAGATGATTGTGCCTGGTGCACAAGGCACAGTATGATGAAGGTTATTCAAATGCAGCAGTCAAGAGGCTGGTAAAGGTGTTCACAGAACATAAAAACTGTGCTTAAGACCTTGATTTAAGGTTGAGGAGAACTCCTTTGCCACCACTTTGGGTACCGAACACAAGAGGTGAATGAAATATTTAGATAACATGAAGATTCTCATCACCTCTACTGAAGAAGTTTCTCATTCCATGGATGGGCTGAAGTGTTTTTGTGCAGAGTTCCTCTCAGTCCAAATTTCTGCCACTGTTCACTCGCAGGAGAGATGTCTTAGAGGATAGGAAGGTTGGGCTTGAGTCCTAGTTCCTCTGCCTGATTAGGATCAGACTGCTGAACTCAGATTCCTTACTTCCAAAGGTCTGTTGTGATCAATGATCCATTCAGTTAAAAGGGATCATTCCTGGCCTCCTTTCTTCTTTTCTGTGTGACCCACTTGAGTTACTCTGCGGGTTCAGTTTGTACCTGCACTCCCGAGAAGCCCCATAGCTTTTATGTTTTGCTTTTGTGGGTACTTGAGCTCCTTTTGCCCAGTCTGAGGAGTGTGGGTGCTGACCATGGGGCTCTGGGTTCCTTTGGTAAAGGGATGAGTTTGACATCTTCCCTGGGGGAAGATTTCCCCATTTTAGTAGGAAGATTTGGTTCATCCTTTGTACAACAGAATATCATGTCTGGTTTGGAGTCGGTATACTGTGGGTGGTAAATGGATTGCTGATTTAAATGTGGTTGTGTTCAGATGAGGCCAACTGCCAAGGAAGAACACCACTCTTTCAAGCTTCCCTTTCCATCTCCAATACACCTCAAGAGAAGTTTTGATACCAACCTCTGCCAAAAGTGAAGGGATGCAGAATTTGTCACGTGGGAGATGAGGAGTAACTGCGATTCTGGGATGTGATCTGTTGGACTGACTGCTGTGTTAAGTTAGAGAAAGACTGGTAGTGTTCTACTTTTAAAAGATCAGGTTTAGCAGATTAGTAGACTTTTAGTAATAATGACAATGATGCTTCAGTGTCCTTTATGTCAGTTTAGAAGAATTTAAAGCCCTTTTTTTTTTTTTAAAGCTATATCTTAACAGTCTATTTTAAAGACTGTATTTTGTAGAAGCAACACTATATCCATAATGGAATCTTTTAGTAGGCATTTAAAATGTGAAGTGTGAATTCTGTGAAATATTGCTTTAGCTTACAGAACGAATTTTTTTAAAAGGAATATTTTAATTCCATTCCTCTTTATTTTCCATGCTTTCCCTATGAGCTTCTTAATGACCTGAAAGTTAATCTAGAACATACACTTAGATTTCTAAGAAAATGTGTTTTATTAAAAACTATTTCACATTTCTAAGAAACGTAATTTTTTTGGAGTACAGCTTAACACAGCGTGATGGCTTTTGAAACATTATAACATAGAGCAAATGTGGTTCCAGCAACGTGACTAATTCAATACAGTTTGATGTGTAATTAATGTAATGCTTCACAATCTGAATTTTTTTTAGAAGGAATAAAAATGCAAGTGCAATTTTGCGAGAAAATGGACAAATAAAATGACCTGACAGGGGTGTCATTTAACTGCTACTCTGGAACAAGCACTGGCTGATCAAGAGTTTGTTATGAATGTCTCACACACTTGCAAACTATGGAGTGGGTGCCATTGGTAAAGGTAGTGAAGGAAATAATGGCAAAACTGAAAAGAGGGATGATAAATTTCCTTAGTTTGAAAAAGACAATTGGTCATTGTTTGAAAATAATAGAAGAAGAATTTGCTGGAATTTGTTATTTATAGCTAAGCAGCTCTTCTATGATAAGATTTATTTGGAATGTCAGGTAAACAGAAACGCTTTCATGATTTCACTCAGTCCTTGGGATTTGGCACATGATTTTGAGAACTGTTTTGTAAAAAGTAAAAAAAAAACCCAAAAACAACCTTCCATTTTATAGAGGGAGAAAAAGGAGTCCATGTTCAGAATACAGCGTCTTGTTAGCTGTATATTTTTAATTGTGTTCAGTCTTCTGGTAAAAGGGATTATGTCAATTCTCAACAATATCAAATTTGGCAGTTTACTTTAAACATTCCCAAACCTAAAAAAGTCTCCTGAAATTTGAATTCCCCCAAAAGGATGAAGGTCAGAGCAGCCCAGGAGAAGAGCTGAGTGGTAAGGACAGGTTGGGGAGAGGCATTATGTACGGTTCCTGGACATGACAAAAGCCCTGTTCAGGTTGGATATGCTTTACTTCTACCCCACACTCGTTATATATTGTGTGAAACACAAATGAGACTTGGAAAGGCCTCTGGAAGGGAAAACGCTCGTAGTCTTTCCTGAGCCCTGCAGGCCTTTCCTGGAAGAAGCTGCCCAGCTCCTTTCAGGGTTGCTGATCTGGTGGACTCTGCATCGGGGACTACTGTGGGGAAAAAAAGAATCAGGGCTGGGCACCAGACTAATATGGGAACAGAACTGTATACTTCATTCCAGGCTTGAGAACTGTTTTTAACCTAAACTTTGACATGCAAATGTTCTTCTCAGTCATTGCCTAGTCCCATAAAACAGCTGCTTTCTGGGCAGACTTTTGCTCTCATGGATTGTTTCTACAAATGCTGATAAATGCAAGTGCCATGTGAAGGTTTGAATAGCTGATATGTCATAGTACAGATCAAACTGTGTTTAGAAGCAGAATACCAACCAAATATGGGTAACTTCTGTACATCTAGCAGCCTAAAAATACGCCTAAAGATGACTTACCTTGTAGTAGTGCCAGGAGACTGCTTTTAAATGTTCAAGGGTGTTCTAAGAAAAGGTTGTCTTCTTTATTTTAAACTCAAGCATCCCAAGCGTGTGAGAACTTGGGGTAATCCCTAGAATGGCACAAATTGTAGCAAATTTAAAAAATTTAAAAGCAGCTAATCTCACTATCAAGCAAATTTTTCCTCTGCTGCAGGCCAGAGGTCAACAAAGCCCAGAGTTCAGCTGAAATTAGTAAGGCTTAGAGATACAAAGAAATTAAGTGTTCTCCTGACTGTTTTGCTGACTGTGGTGCATTTTAATCCTTTGCATCTTCTATATTCCACATTCCTTTTTAATGTGCTACACATCAGTAACTTCTTTTCTTTGTTTCCCTGAGTGCCCCTGTGGCTCTCCAAGGGTCCTGCTGTGCTCTCCAAGGGTCCTTGCAGATGCCAAAGCAGATTTTACTCTGCAGCTGGCGGAAAACATAAGTGTTTTGGGAAGCCATGAGTGCATGGCCATGTAATAGCACTTGGCTGGACAGCAACTACGTAAATAGTAACATAAAAGAAGGATTCATAGGCTGATCCTCTTCAAGGTTTTGTGGTCCCATATCTCACCAAGGGTTCTCCTCACCATCCAGCCCCAGGTGCTTTCCAACTGAAGAAATCTGTATGGTTGTGGTCTGCCTTTTGTTCTGTGAATTAATTAACAATCACAGCTACTTACACACTTATTCTGGCATCTTCAATACAGGAACATGCAGGCTGAGGTTTTTGTATGCATATGTAGTCAGAAGAAAAATAGCTCTAAAGTGAGAGAAATGTTATTTTGATGAAACATCTGTCTTACATTATTAGCATTTATACTGAGGAGCAAAGCTCAGAAAATCATTTAACTACCTTTAACTCTGTATTCTCATAGTTAGCAAAGGATGCAACATCTGATTTTTGCTATATACTGTTCATCCCTCCCATGTCTTGTGCAGAATTTAAATGCACCTCATTACTGTTCTCAGTTATTTTCTGGAATGTCTTAATTTAATTCCTTTCCATTGTCCCCTGTGGCCTCCAAAGAAAAGAAAATAGGTGGGGCAGACAAATTGGAAAGCAGGAAAATACTCTGTGTCAGCTTTTCTGATTGTGTCAGGTGCAGTGCAGAAAAAATAATCTACTTCATTATCTCCTCCTTCAAGTGGAATACTAATCAATATCAAGGACTCAAAGAACAGTGACAAATACAGGATGCTACTGACAGTTCACTTTTTGAAGTGATGATTTTTTTTTAACAGCAACTTTCAGTTTTATTCTAAATATTTTTTAAATGTTTAAGTCTTGAAGAGTGCTGTATTACTACTTATGTTCTTGAAAGGAGGATGTCACTGAACTGACCTTTTACTGTCTTGTTGTTAAAGAAGCTGTTATAATATCTTTTCAGGATCAGATAGAGCAAAAAAAAAAGTCTCATGTAATTTGCTCATTCAGAGAGCAATCATAAGTTCTATTATTCTACAGACTCTTCTTCCTTATGCTATATTTTCCTTTCTGGACTAATTTTTCCAGTGTTTATATTAATTAATACAAGGTATGTAGAGAATGCAGTAATATTAAAACAAGTTACAATGGATGGATCAGGCAACTTTAAAACCAAAAGACAGTGCAGATATCATCAGGAATATTTTCTTCTAAGAAATTGTTTTACCCTCTCGAGAGCATTTACACTCATTGTGGCCTAAAATCAGTAGAGATCTCCATCTCTAGAAAAAAATAATACATTCCACCTTCACTCCTTTTTGATATGTTCTGAGCTAAGTGGGAGCTAGAGAGATCTGTCTTTCTCATTTATCTCTCCTTTTTTCATCAGTAGTGTGATAACAAGAGTAGTCTCGGCTGGATCAGATTCAGGCAGGTGACAATCCACCCTCTTAGACTTGTTCTAATTGTAGATTTAGTCTCGCTTACAGTGCACAAGGATGAGGATCTGTGACACCCCACTTTCCCCTTTAAGGCACGTTACTGAGAATCAGCATTTTCAGAGAGCTTAGAATCCAGCATCTGATACTGTGACAAGGGAGGTCAGATAATTAGTGACGAAATTCTCTGTTGTTTTGTGTTAGGATTTTTCGTGTGTGTGTGTGTGTTTTTTTTTTTTTTCTCTGAAAAACTGCTGCCTTCATTCAGTATTGGGAAAGAAAACTTGAACCCAATTTTAAAAATGCTGATCCCTTTTTCTGTAGTTGGTATCCTGGGGAGGTTAAATAGAACACCTGTAAATTCTCTGTGAGCCTGTGACACGTAATTGAATTTTGTAGGTTAATAAGTTTTTCGTAATGGACAGTGACTGTTGGAATAGTTTCTCTGTCCAGCAAACAGAGCAAAAGACGTGCAGTTGTAGACACTTAATATCAGATGTCATCCTGATGCTCAGCCTTGGCTCCAGAGCCCACGTGCCCTCAGCAGTGCCACAGGGACAGAGCTGGAGCTGCCGCTTCTTGTTTGCGAATGGGAGTTACAGCAGAGCCCGTGTTTCAGAGCTGAAGGGTCCCCCCGATCCAAGAAAACACGAGGTAGTGTTTTCAGTCTTTAATGTGCCTGATCACTTTTTTTTGAGGGAGGTAGGGGGTTAGGAGAAAGTGAAGCGCTTGAAGATCTTCTCTTTTATCTGTTCAATTACACTTCACACTGCTTTATGCTTTTCACCAAAAAATGAAGGAGTTTTTAAAAAGCAGTCAGTGGAGTGTCTGGTCCATTTACCATACGTCACTAGAAAGCAATATAAAATCCATATTTAAATCCAGTGCTTATTGCTGAACAGATGATAAAGAAGTTACTGTATTACATAATGCCCCTGTTCTAGGGGCTGAGATCCCATTCTGCCCACTCTTAAAAAATTGTCTAAAATTTATATCCTGCATTTTGTCTAGTATACAAGTTGCAGACATGGAGGTAAAACTCTTCAGGTCTCTTCCTGAACTCTTGAAGAGCCCTCTGTATAAGAACACACTTGAGGAAACAAATATTCCTTTCTCAGGAAATATTCCTCCCTGTATTTGCCCTAGAAGAAAAGATGTCTATCTCCTTGTTCTCAAAGTATACTTTAACACAGTAAGAGGTGTTTACTTTCTCTACTTTAATACCAGCTTCACGTGGCTTAATCCTCTCTAATGACTGCAGCTTGGCTCTGTGCCATGAATCCACCTATGCCTGTAGACTTCAAAAAACCCCAACAAAACCCACCCCAAAACTGTGAAGAGTATTGGAAATCTAGCCAGAAAAACTCTCTTTAACTTCTTTGGCAGAGTGCCTGGAAAGGAAGAGAGAACACAGAATCAAAATAAATTACAGGATTCAGAAGTGCATTAAATTAGCCCTAAGAAATTGCTTTCTCCTCGTATTAGTGACTAGTGGTAATTTGAAACACTTCAGCCCTGGTCACTTTGTTATTTTGAAAGAAATGGAAATAGAGATGTAAGATAAGAAAGCTGGAATAATAGGGCCAATGGTTGCATTTTAAAGTGGCAACTTGAATTGAAATGCTTTGGTTAAGAGGAGACAACCTAGCGAAGAGTTAATTCTAAGAGGTGTAAGAGGAATCATAGGATATTTTAGTCTTATAGGAATAGCTGGAGATCCTCTTGTTGGGAGGGAGCAGGGCCTGTGAAGATAAGGTTGCTCAAGACCTTGTCAAATTACATTTTGAGTATTTTCAAGGCCGTGGATTCTACAGCTTATGCGAGTTTTAGGGAGTGGGGTGCACATTTCTCAGCACAGATCCGAAAGAGGAGAGTTTTGAATCACAGGCTGCTTGCACTCTTTATATTTGTCTTCCTCACAGGGTTTTATGACAGGAGTGCATTTGGTATTTTGTGTTTTGGTTTGGTTTTCCCCCAGTTATTAAACAGTCCAGGTCTGTCTCTATGAAGACAGGGAAGTTCAAATGGCAGATGTTCATGGCTCAAATCAAATCCGGCCACAAATGGTCCTACCGTGTTATTCATCTTCTCTGAGGATTAGGAATGCCCTCAAAGACGTTCTGTGGGTTCAGGATAACGCAATCACTAATAGCCAGGATATGTGAACTGACTCAGCCATGCAAATCTGATCAGGTTATTCATCTGCTGTGTTCATCATCTTCAAAATTAATTACAGCTGAGAGTTTGAAGCTTCCCTAGTACAAGCACACAGAGCTGTTAGAGAGCTCTTCTGGCTGCACAGATCTTTCCACCAGGTTAGACTGCAACTTCATTGTATTGTGGTGTTTTGTTTTTTTTTTTTTCCCCCCAAGAAGTTGACCGTACCTAGGAAAAGTAATTCAGAAAGGGCAGTAATTGCTGTAGTTTTCTCCATGCCTCAGTGCGAAAAAGACTATATTAATAATAAAAAGTCATTTAAGGAGTAGGCAGGACAAAGATGATCTCCTTATTTCCTGTAGGTGAAGATAATCCTGTACTTATTGTGCAAATGTATAATCCCAAAGGTAAGGACTTGCTGCAGAAAGGGAAATATTCATCTCAAAGCAATAATAATAAATGAAAAATAAATAAAATGAAATTATGGAAATGAAATGAAATTAAAAAAAGAGAAATAATAAATGAAAGTATCTTCACTCTCACAGTTTTTTTGTAGTCATTAACCTTGGGTTCATTTATAAATACAAGAAGCAGCTTCTTTCTGTTTGTGCTTTTCTTGTCAGTAAATGCTTAAATGAAGAGCATTTCTAAGGATGTATCATAAAGACTTTATAAATGTAATATTAAAACTTTTATCCCATTGGAACCTGGTAAAGTCCAAGGGGAACAGATTTGAAAAGGACATTCTTTGGTTCTTGTCTGCCATATTGAGTTTCTGAATTATTTTTTATTTACTCCTTTATTTATTGATTGATTTATTTATTGTGCCCTATATATATTTCACCCACTGTGATAACGGAGATGTCCTTCAGGATTTGTTTTCCAATATCTATCCCTTTGTCTTTCTTGATGGCATTATTGTAAAGGATAGAAGAGACAGTCTGTTTTCCTGAAGTTGTCTGGATCAGCATCCTCCTGTCTTAGAACTTGGAGATGTGCTGCATAATGAATGCTGTGACACAGTGGAAGAGACACAGGAGTGGAGGTTATAATTTTTGGAGCAAAAAGGAATAGTTTAGACATGCCTGTTATTACTAAGGGAGAGAAATGAGTCTCCAGAGAGTAATTCAAATGAAGGCTTTGGAAAAGAAAGGTGGCACATTCCCCTGTAGTTCATAGGAAGTGAAAAGAGCATAATCAGTACACTATCACATCAGAGAGGGCAAGCAAATGTCGAGACCTTACTTCAGGAAGGTCACAGAGATCCCTGGTTATTTATCAAGGGTATCACCTTGGTACAACTATGAATCAGAATTGTTGCAGTTATTATAGGACAGTTGTTCTACCTTATTTTTTTCCCTTCTATAACACATACTATCATTTATTTTGGTTTTCTTTTTGGGGTTTGGTTTGCATAGAACGTTGCTGGCAATTTCAGCAGCTTGCTTGTCTTTGTAACTCAGAAGTGTTAGCATATGCCAATGTAACCTACAAATAAGTGACTTTAGGGAAGGAAGGGTTTTAAGTTTGTTTATATGAAAAATAAATGAGAGATTATTCACAAAGAGAGATCCAAGAGAAGTTTAATTGAATATTTTTACATTTAGAATGCAAGACATTCATAACAGTAGATTTAAGAATTTAATGTGCAGTGGTAAGTTGTCTTTCACTGAAAATAATGGGTTGGAGAAACTTCTGGAAAAACAAAGTTCTGCAAGCATGTTTTGTAGTATTTCTCTGGGATGCCCATAATGCTTCCTGAATTTTTATGATCACCTATTTTAGTTCGCCTCTGGGGCAGAAAAGTGCTATCCTCAGCAGAAAAGTATCCTTATTTTAAAGCTGGGGAACTGAAACACAAACTAGGCTGTGCCCTTCCCAAGGTACAGGAAGAAGTGTAAAACAGCAGAAAGTGGTAACTTGGTTTCCCATGTCTCAGGTTCCTAAATTTATCTGTAATTGATATTGCAGTAGAACCTGGTTGGTTAGGTTTCAACAAACTGGTAGCAATTTTTACAGTTCTACTGTAAGATGAAGGCAGTGTTTGCATGCCCTGGACAGTGCCACAATTCATGTCTGTTCAATGCCCAGAGCCAGGGGAACACGGTCATAAAGATACACATCTGAGTACCTCAGACCATTGAGCCTTCACAGGTTTGTAACACCCCAGAACGCTTCATTGCTGTTCAACAGGGAACAGATATTGTACAGTGTCTACATCCTGTCCATGCCTAGAAATGCACGATCTGGGAGAGAGCAGGGAAGAATGAAAGCTGGATATTTCTAGTGTTTATTGTTTTGAAACAGAAAGATAAGTTTGTTGCTATTACTTTAAAACTAACCTCTATTACTTCCTCTCTATGTCTTCTAGAGGAAAGTTGCTTTATGCCTGTCGCAGATGTGATTTTGGATGGGTCAAGAATAGTGTTGTCAATTAATGTATTGATGAATTTTCTGCTTTTCATTAAATCTTGATCATTATACTTTGTTGCCTAAAATGCTTTTGTTTCTTTTGCTGCCATAACAGAAGCCACATAAGTTTTAAGAGTATAAAGGCACCTTAATGTAACCACCTCAATGTGGGTTGGCCAGAAGGCTGTGTGCACACACACAGAAACACAGGTAGGTAGATATAGAACTGTCCAAGGAGCAGAGTTTTAACCACGGGGCACTCTAGCACCAGAAGTTGAGGTTGTGTGACATTTAGTGCCTCTCTGACTCTTGGGATAACTTGCAGACCACCTTGTTTTAGAACAGAGTAAACAATCATTTTAAAGCATTAGAGAACAGACAGATTTTCCTCCCCTTAAGTGTTGTTATGGATAATCTTTCTGGAGTCCAAAAACCCTTTAGAAGTGATGAAAAAATGATCTGTGACTGTATGGCTGAAGTGATTGATGACAATAGAGGATATTTCACGATTTTGTCATTTTTTAAACCAGAGAATGTAAAAGGGTTATGCTCTGACAGTTATTGAGCAGTTTGTGCAAAATAAAAGTGTATGTTTTACAAAACCTAAAACTTTATGAAAAGTTGAATTATACTTTAGATCTATGTAGTAATAGAGATATTTTTTGTAACACTGATTAATGAGGGGAATTCTTAAGACCAGACTTTTAGAATTAAAAAATGTTAGTCTGAAATTGGAAAGGAACCACTAGTGTATACCTTATGAAAAAGCGCTTACACAATTTCTAGCAACAAAGACTTAATAAAATAAAGAACTTGGAGAATAATTAAAAGTAAGACAGACCTTCTGCTGTGGTATGAGGAAGTATTTTCTCCCTCTCCCAAGAGACTGAGTCAGTTCGTTCAGGAGGCTTTCTCATGCATCATCAACAGGTCTGTGACATTCATTTTGTTATCAGCTTTCTGTTTTTCTAAGCTCCACTGACAAAGAGAATGTTACATCTGAAAGTTCATAATCTTTTATTACAACTTTTCTGCATTATCCTACACAAGACATTCATTAACATGTAATGCAAGATGCAAATGAATCTAATAAACTAGCCCATTACAGAGCACAAAAGTTACAGATCCATCTTATAAGCCCAGTGCTTGTAAATTCTGTGAGCATAGGCACTCAGACCAGACTTCTGTGCTGAGAGCTGTAATGAATTTCCAAGTAGCTGTATAATTAAGCAGAGTCAGCAGTAAAGTTTTGGTCATGCTTTATTGGCTTTCTCAATTTTTTTCTAAATAACTGAAGTCAGAGTCAAAAAAACTTGAAAGTGAATGTGATATGCTTTGCCCTATAAATATTCTTTAAAATTGCCCATTGTTTGCCTTTTCCATGTGTTTCCTTGCCAACCAAGGGCACCATAGAGTTGTGGTTTTAGGATGCTTCCTCAGAAACTCTGCCTGAAATGATTTGGGTTTTACTTGCCCCTTTACTGGTATTGAGGAATTTTAAATCTTGAACTCTTACTAACTGACCAAAACACATTTCTTATTTTGCATTTCTACCTCTCTTGCATTGATGTCACTATTTGAAAGCAAGAAAAACTCTACTTGCTGAATAGTTTTGAGAATGAAAAATGCCCCAAAACGGATCTCTGAACTGGAGTTGAAAACCTCCTAATTACCCGGGCAAGAGCAGAAATTATGTTTCATGAATCATTCAGAACAAGCATGCTTATAATCTGCTTCTTGATTATATTTTTTAGTTGATATGCTGGAAACACCCTCTTTCCTCAGTTCGTTTCGTTGGAGATGAGTGTCTCTCTGTCAGAACGCAGCTGAGCTGCTCCTTCCTGGCTCTGAAATGTTCATCTCTTTTAGTTTGATTCTCTAATCATGGCAAATCTGCAGTTTTTTAATGGGAAGGAAACATGTCATCTTCAATGTTAAAGTGATGCGTGATTATATCACTATTGATTTTCCGCGAGCAAACCCTTTAATTTAGCATATTTATATTTGTATGAAGTGCAGTTGAACTTTTGCTGTACTTCATTTGGTGGTGGCCTAATTATACAGCTCAATACAATCTAATAATCCAGGCTGAAGTACAGGACAGTAGAAGATTTTTCTTTGTGATTTAGCTGGCAGCAAACACTAATCTTTGTGGTTGTTATCAGAGAAAGACATCTGAATCTATAGCAGTATTTGTCTTTTCCTGGCACTCAGTTCCTGCCTTCTCTGTGTGTCAGAGTTTTGTTTATCGTTTCCGGTTGTTCTGGGCTCCCAACATTCATCTTCATTTCTGTGTTTTTTTCCCTTCCCTCTGTGACTCACAGCAATAACTTATTTTCCTCTTAGGTTGGTAAACAACATAGTGATGTGTATTCTGAATCTGATGCAGAAGGTTTCTGTTAGATCAGAAGCAGTGACTCAGCTTTCTTTAGCCAGCAAGTGGCCACTTGCTGATTCACTTCGACAAATGTCTGGTTTCAAGTGAACGGTGACAAATCTGACAGTATTTAAGGAACTCCTGAATAAAATTACTGCTCCTTTTATATTCTTTAAAGGCTGATACAGGCAAAACTCGAGGGAGAAAAAGTCTGTTTAAGGAGTGACCTTGATCATTTAAAAGAGTACATTCTGTGATACAAAGGAAATTTGGATGCTATTCCAGTGGGAGAAGATACCTAATAAACTGAATTCATTCTTGGCGTAGCTGCTGACTAGGTAAATCAGTAATACAATTATCTCACTTTGCTTTATGACTGTACTTCATATGTTTATATAAAAAGTTATGGGGAAATTCCTCACTTGTTTTGAATGTGTGCACATTTTCTTGATTTGTGGTACAGAATGCTCTTTTAGACTGCATAAAACAGCCTTTACTAATAAACCTGGACTTCTAATTACTGTAATACAATCTCTCTCCATTCCTCCTCCTTTCTTTGTCTAGTGACTAAAAAGTGATGAGTACAAATCATCAGTCATCACTGGCATAAACCTCTTACACTATCACTTTATATTTCTATTCTGCTGTTTCTGCTGATACGCTTTAGGTGAAGGCCTAAAAGCAGCAGAAATAAAAATAAGGTGAATCACAGTGACTTTTAGACTTTAAATTGTTTCCTGATTCCCCTTCACTTGCTTTCTTAAACAGGAAGACAATAATCCTTCCTTAGCAGAATAGAGTCTTGCTTGTCACTGATATTTAGAGGGGCTGGTCTTAAAGCCCTGCATGTTTTGATCCTACAAATAGGATAATGCTGTAAGTATACAACCTTAATACATGAAGATGTACAGGACTAATCAGATAAGCATGAATGAGCTTCTATGCATTAAACATTTCCACCTGCTTTTCTGCATTTTTATTATCTTTTTTTTTACTGCAGGTAAATGCTATTATCAACTTAAAATGATTTAGTTATAGTATGTTTATATATTTAGTTATGTTTTGGTAAAGGAAACCTGCTAGTGATGACAAACAAACTTAAATAGAGGAAAGACTGCTTTTTCATTATTAAAACTAAGTGGATGTTATGCTTGGATTCAGGATGCAAGAACTGGTAGACTTGGTGTAACTGAAGTAAGCCAAAGCTGTGCCACAAACCTGGCTTTGTCCTAATTCTGTTTTATTTCTCTGTTAAACAAAGTAACGTTTCCTTAAGGGGAAATGTAAATTTATACTTGGATATGTTTCTAAACCTGTGGCTAGATTATTTGGTTTGCTATACCAATTATTTGGTCCTTCTCTCCTTGGAAATGGGTATTGGAAAGGAAGTGTGATCCTCTAATGCTAGAATCTACAGCAATCTTTACTGACATCTTTACTTTCCCCTTGGAAAAGCTTTTTGTTCAAAGGGAAGAAGGTCATCTGATCTCATCCTTTTGAAACTGTGTTGAAAAGCACCTTAGGAAAACTTTGGTATATCACACAGTGACTGAAGCCTTGTGGCCCTTCTGAATTACTGTTCATGCTTGAAAGATTTTCACTGAGTTCAGACGTTCATGCTTCACACATGTTTACCTCTCTGGCTACCTTAGTAACTGCTTCCTCCAGTTTCATACCTCTACAATGACACCACTACTGGACAAAACTGAAAAAGAATTGAAAAAGTGGAAAAAAACGAGATTAGAAAAAGGTGAAGTGATGAAGCACATCTGTTTGAGCGAGTAAGTGCAGCAAAAGATCACCTAATAACTACAAAGTAGCTCCAGAAGAGTTGAACTGTCAAGGAGCACCTTATGATGTTCTTTTCTGAAGTATTTATCTATAGAATCCCCAAACCAGAAAACTATCACAGGATATCAGCTGTATTCTGTTTCAATGAGATACTTATTCACTGCACTATTATAAATGTAATGGTGTTCTGGTGAATCACAGAAATCTTAAATCTTTAGATTTAGATTTTCAGAACCTGTAACTTTTCCGACTACATATTTTATTTATTCTTACCCCACAAAATGAATGAATATATAAAACAAAACCAGCATTGCTTGACTGAGAGATAGTGAATATGCATATTTTTGCAAAGTTAAAAAGCAGCAACCAATTTTGTGTAAAATAGTTACACAGATAGTCTATCATTTACCCTATCATTTACCTATTAGTTTCCTTCCACCATGGTTTTGTCTGTCTCAAACAGTTGTTTCATCTCATTTTTCTTGTATTTTATTGGCTGTTACACCTTGTGAATTATCTTTGCCAGGAAATGCCATTTATTTTATGTCTGTCCAGGGCCTAGCACAAACAGGACCCAGCCTTGTCAAATCTCTGGTTGCAAACAGTATTATTAATAATTAAAAATGGCACAGGAAAATTGGATTGAGACTGGAGTTTGTATGAGACATAACATTGAACGTAATAAAAGACAATCTTTAACATACAAATGGGTTTAAGAAGATACAGCACTATCAAATTCAACTGCATTTTTTAGTACTTTTCATGTCATGTCATGTCTCCCAAGGTGCTTTATAGCACAAGAATCATGATTAACTCTGGGTTTAATCAGTGAACTAGTGCAGTAATACACAAAGTGGGGCAACGAGTTAGAAGAGCTTGATGTTGGTGAGGACCCCAGTGACCACACTGTAATTCATGAGGAGATGTCAGTGGAACCACCCAGTCCGGGTGTGGCAGAGAACGTGGGTAGGCAATCCTCTATTTCAGAGAAACAGTCGGAACAAAAGTCCACAAGCATTTCTTTGATAGTAGAGCAATCTGAGGAGGGGGGATTTGGGATGGGTGCTTTTTTTTAGGGTGATTCTGACAAATCATAAGAGCACATTAATAGCACATTTTCTGGTTTGCTTCAGTTTTGCTGTTGTAAATGGTTGTGAGTGCAAATATCTCTCAAACGTGAACTCTGTGAGTTGCAAGTACTGGTTTCTTGGCAACCACATCAGGACTTTGCTATTTGCAGCTAGAAAGGAGGGTGCATTTTAAAACAGTCTGCAAATTTAGAGATCTTGATGGCATTCATGGCAACAGAGCTCTTAAGGCTTGTGTTTTAATCTTTCTCAGTCCTCAGAACCCTAAGTGCAGTACAACATCCAAAGTAGTAGTATTAGTGAGTGCAAAAGTAAACTTGAATTACCTAAGTTTTTCCTGCCTATTAGAAGACAATTTTTGAAATACAAACCTTCCTTTTAAGGATGCTTCATACCAGGTGCATTAAATAAACTGCTTTTATAGTGTGTTTCAGATGGATCGTGATGGGCACTCGCTCCTCCATGTCCCTGGGAGGTAATGATGACAGGAGACAGAGTCCCTGTGTACTCACCCTGGGAGAAGGGGAAGAGGTTTTCCAGGTATAGAAGGGAAGAGTCTGGGAGGGCTAAAGATATTTGATGCAGTGATATGACCCCCCAAAAAATCAAGTATAGTTTTCCTCTTCTTTCTACCTTTCTCCTTCATCTTACTGCTTCAAATCTAGGAAGAGTGTTCACTGTCTTGGATCTCTGTAGAGTACAGAGATACTGATGAATATGAGTAGGCAATAATCCAGTTCCTAGGGTCCAGGTGCCTGGTACTCAAGCAGTACAATTTTAAACATATTTTTCTTTGCCTTTCTATATGGTTTACGTAAATTGTTATTAAAAAGTAGATGAAGAATTCATTTTAAGTATTTGTTATGGTGAACAATTAGAATGATTTATCTTAAGATTTTATTGCTGTCTGAGTAATGAAATCAATGGTTATGAGAGGTGGTTCTGATTTTATAAGATATTGATTCTACTGCAGTTCAGGTGAAGAAAGGAGAAAGGTCAGTGAAAGGAGAAAAGTGAGATATTTTCATTCTCTTTTTGTGGATGTTGATGCAGGCTCTAGAATGCACGTTCTAGTTGTGTGTTGGATCAAGGTTTTAGACTGTGGGCTTTCAGGATCAGAGAGAATTTTTCAATTATAGAACGAGGGATTTATACCCTACTTTGGATAAATGTTGTATAGTGCTAAGAAAACAGCATAATTGTCATGACTCCATCAAGTTTCTCATAAAGCTTCTTATTTTGTGGCACTGCAACATAAATGCCCCAGCACATTTAACAAATGTCAATGAATTGACCTTCCCATACCTTCAGAGAGCAGATGATTTTCCTACAGACAAGGAGATCCAAATAAAAGTTTCTTAAGGAGTTGCTGGGCTTACTGTGGAGTCACAGCTTGGAACCAGGTTTCATTCCCCATGGCCCTGACCAGCCTTTTCTTGCTCTCCTTGAGCCCTTTTATTGGAGTTAGGCCTCTTTAAAGCATGCCTACTATTTTTATGGCAGTGGTTGGTCTTTTTTTTTTTTTTTTTTTTAATCCTAATACATTTTTTCCTTCTGTGAAATGGTGAGAGCAGTGCTTGTATAACCTTCAAGGCCTGAAGTAGTGTTGGTTGGTTCAAAGATGCAGAACTTCTTGACTCAGAGAACTGGGACTTCTGTATTTACACAGAGAAGAAGAAAGTAAAGCTCCCTTCATACCTGGAACTACTAATGTCTCCCTGGACTGCTGATAGATGCAGACAATGCATCATTTTTTCTCAAGCTCACTCTGCATGAAGTGAACTTTTACCCATATATTTATTATTTATTAAATGAAACATTTTAAATTATTATTATTTTCAGAATCTCTTGACACGATGATGAATTATGCATGCTTATGGATATGTCAGCTTGTGCAGAAAAGACGACAGTACACTATAAGTTTCAATTTTTAGAGTTAGAGAAAAATCTAGCTGCATATGAAGAACAGTATATCCAGATAAAATATCTATTGTGCTAAAGCAAATGGTGTTACTTTTTACTGCTTCTCCTTGGAAAAGGGCCATGATTTTGAGATGAAATCCAGCATCTCAAATGAATTTTTTATATTACTTGCATGTAGCAGGATTCATTTCCTCCATTATCTAATGGATCATGTTTATTGAATCTGACAAACTCGAGAATCTGAGCTTTCAGACGTGGAGGGCAAACAACTGCCTGTGTTTGTTTGGCATCATCGATTTATCAAGACTTTCATCTGGTACAGATGCTTATGGGTTGAGTTCCCATCTCTTTGGGAAAGTTCCATTATCTTTCTTAAATCTCTAAAAGCTAGTATTGAGGAAAAAAAAGGATGTTTAGGAAAACCACCAGAAATCTTTTACAAACATACTATA
Source organism: Myiozetetes cayanensis (assembly GCF_022539395.1). Classification (NCBI taxonomy): domain Eukaryota; kingdom Metazoa; phylum Chordata; class Aves; order Passeriformes; family Tyrannidae; genus Myiozetetes; species Myiozetetes cayanensis. The sequence continues at coordinate 28,427,008 of NW_026086605.1, forward strand.
TAAATGCTATAGAGTAAATGAGTAGTTATTGTCTTTCTGCTCATTATTTTGATTCAGTGACTAAGAAGAATATGACTTCTTCAGGGAAAAAAATATTCTTGATCCTGCTTTAGCAAAGTCAGTAACAAAAATTCTGCAGTTCCTGCCGCTCTTAAAAACGTGGATACTCAGCTGTTTGGACTAAAGAAAGATATTTTCTTCTGCTGAGAAGAGATTTGTGCATAGGCAGCAGTTCTTCTGGTTGAACTTCTGCCTGGCAGTGTAAAGAGTGATTGCTCCCATCACTGTGGGACAAAAGGCTGCCTCTTTTCTCTGGGCACTCTCCTTTCTGAACACAGGGAATATTGCAGCTTCCCAGCAGGAAAACCGACCTTGTTGCACTGAAATCAACAGGGAGAGTTACCGCTGACTTCAGCAGTAGCAGAGTCATGCCCAGGAGTTAAATTCTTTTTGTTGATACCTTGAAACCACCAGTGGATTTCTGGCAGCTTTACACATGGCTTGGATATGCAGGGCAGTTATGGAGTGCACTTGAGGGTCAGCAGAGGACTCCAGGAGGAGAACAGGTGTGGGCTATGCCAGCTGTAAGTGGAGGCAGCTGTGATGAAGCCTGTGGAAGGGAATTTGAAGCACCTGGGGTGGGGAGGTGCCTTGCTGGGAGCGGGGAATTGAGCTTGCTCTGGAGAGGTGGAGGTCTGTCGAATGTCTGCCTGCCTGCCTTTGAACAACAGCTCTCAGGTTGCATTTCTGTGTTTTAGAAATTGATGAGAGTTTATCCACATAGGTAACAAATGCTTTATTTTGGGTTACTTTTGCTTGTTGTGAGCTTACATGTTTGTATATGTTTGAAACTTGGTTTATATTTGTGAGTTAGATGAGGCCTAAATCCTTTTCAGGACTATCTTAGAGTGAGAAGACCAATGTGTAGAAAGTGTCTGGGGTGCAAAATGTCAAGCTTAAGTTAGAAGACTGACTGGCAAATAAAGTATCCATGTTTCAGACCAAACAGCCCCTTTGGGCAGGGAGCTGTTGGATTGCTACTTACCTGGTGTTTAGATGTGTTGGGTGTCCTGGGAGTCACGGACTGTTGTGCCTGCAAAAAGACAATTCTGTTGCATGTTCGGTGATTATATGTAATATTTTAAGGTATATTTCCCTAGATTTGCATATTGATTGATTTAGTTCAGCTTAGCTTTTGGATTAGCTTTAATTGTTAGTAAACTAGAATGAGAGCAAGATTTTTGTGTGCTAGGTTATGGAATTTCAAATGGATGGTGCAGACTGTGAAGTATGTATACTAGGAATTGCTTTGGATTTGCTTATCTGTGTTTTTGTTATGTGGCAGATGCTGCACCCTGTACTCTGTGGGTCCATTCTCTCCTGCTTGTTTTATGAAACCCTTTGCACCTGTGAAGAGGGGGTGTAAAAGGCAGGCAGCAAAGTGTAACTCCTCATAGTGCTGTGGATGTAAGAAACAATACAAATTGCAAGACAATACATTAATATGTGGAGTTCCCTTTCAGTAATAATATTCCTCTTAGAAAACTACAGGGTATAGAGTTAGGAGTTTGATTGGAAAAGCTTGACTATGCAACTGCTAAGCTCCAGTATCAGGAAACTGAGGTCAAATTCTTTTGAGCACCGGCTGAATCTTATTGTGGTTTATAATTAGGTACAGCTCTCTTGCATTTTAACAGACACACTTCGTTTTTATTCTGCCTCTCCAAGAGACTTTATTCACAGGAATTATAAGAATTTGAAATGAAGCAAGGTGTGCTCAGTGGGTTCTTAATTGCGAACTGTGAGTAAAGAGAAGTTTTTTGCGTTACGTTATTGCAAAGGCCTCTGAGTAATCTGTTGGGTTACTCAAGTTTGCTTTTGTTTGGGGTGAGTGTTTCACCTTTTGTGAATGGTAATAGCACGTTTTGAGTTACAAGGATTCATTTCAAAGGCTGCAAAAACTGTGAGACATCTATCAGCTGACAGGGAGCTCAGTGTTCTTAAGCTACCCGTGTGTAACTGAACTCTCAGGTTGCATTCTCTGGAATGCTGGAGTGCTGTAGGGTGCACGTTTCCAGCTGTGAAGGATTACTGTTGATCCCACTAGCTCATCTAGAGACAGGTTTATATCTTAGCTCACGCTTTGAATGGCTGATTCACATCTTGATGATGTACATACACAAATGTAACCTATTGATTACTTTATTTCCTACTGTTCATATGTGGAATTTATACTTTGCCTAAGCAACCATAAACTTTCATCACTGTCATCTCTGAAAGCTCTTATCTAGAATGCCACTAATAATGAGCGAACTTACATTGCTGTTAACTCTCTCTCATGTGGTAGAATGGGTTGCTTTTCTTCTCAGAAATACATCTTTCCTGAAGGGGGGAAGGAGTGATGTGTGCAATTGTCATGTATAGCTGCTATAGTTGCTTGTTGAGAAGTATTATTTTTTCTGTTAGGCAAGTTTAGTGCCATTGAAATCCAACCCTAAGTAGCTCTGGGAAGGGAAGAAGGGAAAAAAATTAAATGAAATGCAGAATGGTCTGCAGACTGCCCTTGGCAACTCCAGCCAAGCCTTCAGTTCCCAGTGAACTGAACTCATTCCTTCTTCACACTCAGAATAGAAACTTTAGGTATGTCCTCCAGTCCTAAAATAAAAAGAAACTAACTCAGTTAGTTGAAAACCAGCCTGGGCCAGGGGTTTCTTCTTGCTACCTCAAGGAAGGATGTGGAAAGGATTCAGTTGTTCAAATATTATAAGGTACATTAGAGATTTTTGCTTGTTCTCTTCACTCTTGTTTTCCATGACTTAATATCTTTACTGTTGTATTCGTGCAAAATCTCAGGGGTCACAGCAGGGTACCACAGTCCAACCAGGGCAGTATATTAACAGAGGATTTTTGGATATGATTCAGCACAAGAGGTTAGAGTTACCAGAGGCTGTGTCCTGTCCAGAAGTTGGGGCATGATACTCTTGCATAAATAAGTATTTTGTTTTTCCTACATGCTATGTTGAATAATTTTAAAATTTATAATTTTTTTTTTAAATGAAAATTCAAAGCTAAATCATGTTTTTTTTAAAGTAACTTAATCAGGATTTTTCTTCTTAAACTTAGTGAGTCAGCCAAAAGTTCAATTCAATGATTATCTGTATTCTGAACTGAAAGATAGCTAAAAATATGATTGGTTTCCACATGTAACTATGATTTCTCAAGGTTTTGTTGTAACTGCATTATACATGACAGAAAAATAATGAAAAACTCGCTTTACTTGCTTGAAAGAACAAACCTAATAGTCAACTTAGGATATTCTAAAGAATGTAGAAGTACATTCTGAAATCTAAATGTTTTAACTGAAGAACTAATTATGTTGTATACAGAAGCTGTTGCTGATTTTTTTTAGAGTTTACCCATACAGTCTTAGTACATTTAAGAGTATATTTAGTAGTTTTAGTCTTAGTAAGATTATGCCTTGCAGCTTGTTTTAGCCTGTTAGCTAAAAGAAAATTTGTGGGGTTTTTCCCTTAAATCCAGTTCAGATTGGTTAATGACTTTTTGTAGAGAATTTAGAAGCTGAGGTACACATGGAAGCTGAAGTGTATGATGCAAAGATTGATAGCACTATACCTCAAAAGAATTTTAAGCTCTTGACATAATGGCTTTTTGCAAGTTCATCTTGGAGTGCTTTTATGCATTAGGAGGTGAGAAATGGATCATGCAGTGAAGAGTCAGGTGAAGCCTGTTTGGGGCTGTGAAAGCAGTACCTGTAGTGTACCTGCCTTTGCACCAGTTGGGACTGAACCTCTCCTTTGTGCCTCTCAGCACAGCTGAGAGCTGTGAGAATATTTTGTTTCTTGTATTAATGCAGATGGAGATACTATACACATTTTCTTGGGTGACCATCACTAAAAAAAAATTGGAATCTCAAGAGGGACTTAAGTGTTATGAGTGTGCAGATGTGAGTTTGAATCACTAGGTAATTTTGAAACTGGTCCTTGCTCCAGTTAGCACCTTTTGATTTGTAACTTGAAGCAATTTCAGACTTCACAAACCAGGCTTTTTTAGATTAAATTCAACGGGAAGATGCTCTCCAGGAGTGCTCCTAAAGCTGATAAGGGGCAGTTAGCCCACAGCTCTGGATCAGTGCTAGTCCCAAGTAAAACCCTGTAATCCTATTCTGTGAGCACTTGGTGATCAGCACCAGCTGGTTCACTGCTTACAGTGTGAGATTTCCTCGCATTGTGTTAAGTTACTTGCTAATATAGATTAAGCATGGGAATTAATTATTTTTGTTGTTTCAAAAGGAGGGTGTTGCTTGAGACTGATGTTGAAGGATGGAGAAGTGTGAAGTATCTACTGAGATGAACTGAAAGGATTAGAAGTGCTTCTTATTTGAACAAAACTATTTATACTTGGATTTTTATTATTTTAATAAGGATAGATGAAAATCTCGCCTTTCTCACTGTTCACAAAGGACAAGGGATGATTATGGCAGAACTACTCCATCAGATAGTAGTCAGTGAAACATGTAGGGCACTTTCCTGAGAAGCAGGAGAAACATCTCTTAATCTCTTCTTTGATGAGACTTGAGCCTCCCTCGGCTCTTTCAGGAGCCAGCTGTATAAATTATTACAGGGGGGTTTATTTTGCTCTCAGTATTTCCCATGTAGAGGCTCCACTTTGCATACAGTGTGTTTGCTAGACTAAAAGTGAAGGAGTATGACCTGATAATCAGACTCCAGGTCCCAGTCTCTGCTCCAGTCTTAGAGTGCGAAATGGGGCAGCTTTAGCCATCTGCCTTACATGTGACCTGTTGTTAATAATGAAGATGAACCTGAGTGCCACTTTTAGGATGATATTTAAAAGAATATTTAAAGAAAGCATTATTTTGAATTCCAGAAGATTAAGCAAATGCAGATGGAAAGTTGGGGGGGGGAGGGGGAGGCAAGGCCCAACTCAGTAATTAAGGTTACGTGAATGTATCGCTTTCATCTCCCCTTCTACGGTTCCAATTTTACTCTTCATCACATTTTATGGATTCTTTTTAATCTGTCTCCTGGGTGATATATTTTTTCCTGAGAGCTTGTTGTGCCATTGTGACTGTGGGGGAAAGTGTGCCATTTCTCCTTTCCTGCCACTATTTATTCTCAAAGATGAAATGTGATTTTTCTGTGCTGTTTCTAGTTGGAGAGCATGCCAAAGCTTTTTAGGGTTTTGCATGCCTGGTGTCCATTTTGCTATGGGGTTGGACTATACCTTTTGCAGTGACGAAGAGCTATTTGCTGCAGGGGAAACAGGAATCCAGCATACTGGGAAAATCACTTACGCCCCTGATATTAGCATTTTATGTAGGTCTTCTGTAAGAGCTTTTCTTTCTTAAAGTGACATGAAAACTGCGAAGGGAGCACTAGATGAAAGTACTGTCAATCACGATGTAAAACTATGTATCCTCACTAGGAGTTACAATAAAGTATTTTCATGAATGATGCAGAAGTAATATCTTTTTTTGTGTGTCTCATAACATAGGATGTTGCCAATTATTCTTGGTGTGGTGTTTTTTTTCTTTCTTTTTTTTTTTTCCTCGTGATGATGAGATATTTTTCTTACATGAGACAACTGGATAACTCAGTGTTTTCAGGCCTATGCATTTTTAAAGGTAAATAATACTGGCTAGCCAAAAGGGGGAATAGTATAACTCATTTTGGCTTTTGTATGTGCATATAATCAGGAACCTCTATGTTTAAATATGTGCATAGTTATTTATATAAGTGTGAAGTTTCAGACAATTTTGAGAACTTGTAGCGTACACAACATAGTCTAATTATAAATCAGAAACATATACTATGGTTTATGCTAATTCTAGCTAAGAGAAACTCTTCATGTTACTTTCACAATCGTGTTTTCCAAAGGACATTTGTTTGTGCTTACATGTGTATTTACTCTTCCCAGGTAGTCGGGTTTAATTTCAGCTGAGCTTGGCAGGAGGGTGAACTCAAAGAAGAGGTGGCTGGTTTGGGGAGATCCTGTGAGCATTCCCTGCTGTGAAGGAGGCCCCGTGCCTGGGGCAGGTGCTTCCTTGTTTTTACCATAACAGAAATTCTAGGCAGTCTTGTCTGCTTCTTGGCCATGGAAGCCACTGTACTTGCTGAAACAGTTTATGCTTTAGATTACAAAATTGGCTACTGTCAGGACACAAATCCATTAGAAATGACACTTGACTAGTTCTGCTGCTCAAAGAATTGCTTGTTACATTTCACCCCCTTTCATCCCTCCCTCACCTCACCCTTTGAAACCACCACAGAGCAGTTCTTGAAAAGTAAATTTTAGGAAGTGTGTTTTGTTAAAGTAGTTGATGGGTTGCAGCATCTGATTCATGTAGAGAGAATAACTTGAATTAATTAAGCTTTTTGGTTGATCATCTTGCTAAATTAATTTCAGAATATCTGAACAACATTACCCGAAGCAATAAAAACAAATGTGCTAAATGTTGCTCTAATTTAGAAGTTTCTTCTGGGATACTTGAAAGTTCTGCATCATTGATGCCAACTTTTTACAGCTCTTCTGTATTTGAACTAGACGGAGGCGGCAGAAGCCTTTTGTGGTATTTGATGTTGTATGACATGAGGAAAGACTTCTTTATATTAAGCGTGGTGGAGCACTGGAACAGTCTGCCCAGGGAGGTTGTGGAGTCTCCCTCTTTGAAGATGTTTAAAACCAGCCTGGATGTGTTCCTGTGTCACCTGCTCTAGGTGACCCTGCCTTGATGCAGGGGTTGGACTGGATGATCTCCAGAGGACTCTTGCAACCTTAACAATTCTGTGATTCTGTGACATAAGTTAAACAATAAACAAAGCAGTTTTGTTTTTGGAAGGGAAATGGAGCTGGAAAAATAGTCTGTGTTTATGATAAAGATGATTTACTACTATTTTGTCGTGGACAGGGTTGAAGAGAGGGAAGTTTTTAACTTTTTTGGAAGCAACTCAAGGTATAAGCATTTCAGCAGTACTGATGTATTTTTCAAGCCAGTGAAAGGCTAACCTTCTCATAAAGCAGTAGGAGAGATATTGAACCACTTATCGTTTCCTGGAACAATATATGAGGCAGATTACAAATGTTTTGGAGTGCCAGAGTCTTGGATGCTGAATTGTTTGATAAAGTACTCATGAGTTTACCAGAGCCTTGAATATAAAACATCCAGCTGTTAAACACTGTGAACTGACATGTTCCAAGTACTTCTAAGCTCTATTTAGAGTTAGTGCTTTATGTGCAACACCTTAAGTCTTGGATGCAATGTTGGAAGCTGAGTTGTAGTGTACTGCATGACTCCTGTGCTCTTGGGGAGTGAATGCTGAGAAAGAGATAATTACAGCTTTTTCAACTATGACAGATCTCTTACAGGAATTGTGGAAAGAAGCCAGTAATAATATTTGCTGGTTGATTTGGTCTGAAGGAGCAGAGGGGTTTTTTGGCTACTACCAGAACTGTGTATTTATATTTACCTGGTCCCTCAGGGGTTGCCTTGGAAGATGCTGGCTCTGCAAAGAGTTAAGCACTTAGACTGCAGTTCTGAAAAGTGTTTATCTTGCTCCAAGCTGAACACACTGATATCTGTGTGACTATACAACTGTATTATTTGACTTTTGATAAGGCAGTGAACACATGATTGTCATTTTTGTTCAAGGAAAGAAAATAATGTAAATTTATTTGGGCCTTTTGGGTAATGAATTCACGAAGTTATGTGCTTGAAAACTATTTCTGTTCTTTAAACTAAATGAGACGTGTTTTGGTAGGTTGAAAACCTCTTGCACGGGGCCTTCCAGGAGAGTCCGTGTGTTATTTGTCCGGTTGCTGAGTAGGCACGCAAGTCATGACCATGTGTGAAGTCAAGAGGAGCCACATGTCTTTGAGCTTAATGTTTGTCTAGTTATCCTTTTGAAGCTTTCCTGAGAAAATGACAGCCAGGGAGAAGGATAATAAAGGAGAATGGGGAAATGAGCAAGTACTACTGGGGTTTTGCATTCAAAAATGAAATTTTGAACTTTGCTCCAAACTCAAAAGTTAGCTCTACTTTCATCTCCCTTTTCTCTCTTGATTCTGCTGGTGATATGAACTGAGCAGGGAAGGGCTACATTCTTTTTTCAAGCTGAAAGCTATCAAGGTTGTCGTGAGGTAGCTTTACCAGGCTAATGTGTTACCTTGGTTAACCTATGGATTAGTGAAACTGAGAGGGGGCAGACACGTTTGGAAAACAACCCTTGAATTTATAAATAAAATTGTCACTGTTGTATATGTGCCAGGACCTTTGTATAATTTCTTTACTGTTTTTTTTTAACAGTGGTTTGCTACATATGACTTCTGTTCTACTTATTTTTTTTCTTAAAAATAGCACTCTAAATTGGTAATATTTTCTTGAGAAGCTTGTGTTACAGTAAGTGACTGCTCTTCTAGCGATATGTTTGCTTGTATGGAAATTGCTTCAGGTTCCTGCTCTTGCATTTGCCACTAAACTTCACTTATGTGAATGTTATTGGCTTTTCTTCGGTATTAAGAATGTAATTACATGTACATATAATGGAGGGATTGTTTTTTTCAATTGCTGAGTATTTTCTTTTGTTGGGAAAACTTAAAACTTTAAAACTACTCTGATTAGGGCTGTATGTCATGGATTAAGCTATTCAATTTAATTTGAAAATATGCCTTCTGAGACTTGTCTGCAGCTTACTGAATTTTTTTTTTTTTTTTTAGGTAATAGCTACAGTAAGTTCTATTTCACCTATTTAAAAACAAGACACCTTTAGTTTCCTTACACTTGTCGAACTGTTCTTTTAAAAGATAGAGATGACTGCTGTACAAAAGAGAGGTGAATACTACCTTGGTCAAATAAAGTGGCTAAGATTTTAAAATCTAAGGAAATTAATAAGATGAAAGCATAATTTTCAACTACAAAGATTTGTTCTTCAAGATAAGTATCTTAAAATGGTCTGGAGACTACATGTTATTAATAGTAAGATATTTATTAAAAAATTGTAAAACCCTCTGAGGAAAATGTATGATTAAGTCATAGATCCTAATCTATCAGTGTAGCTTAGGGCGGGGTTGATCAAAGCTGGATCTCAGCAGTTGTGCTTTATTCTTATTAAGCTTTATAAAGTATATTTATTTGAAGTTTTTTATTGGTATTTGTCCTTCCTTCCCCATAAATAACCTTAACAACTTAGTCCAAATATTTTAAGTACTAAAGAAAGAGGAGAATGAGAAAAACCATACTAAATATTGGAACAAAGGTATTTTAGCTTTGTGTGAGGTTTTACTAAGTACAAGTTTTCTTCTGCATGAAAGCAAAAATGAGCAGTAACTTATGGCATCAAAATTATTTATTACGTTAGAGTTTAATTTTTTTGCTAAATTTCTAATTCTTCATAAATTTTTGTTTACCAATTAAAACCTATTTGGTAAACAAAATGATCTAAAGTTGTGGGTTTTGAACTATATACCTAGAATGAGTTATAATATTTGGACCATATTGTATAACACAGGTTTTATATGGATTCAGAGGAGTCCAAATGCATCTTAAAAGACTAAACAGTGCATCATTTCAAACAAGTTTATTCCCCATAAGCAGCCCCTTTTGTAGAATGAAGGAGTTGAAATATTCTACAGATTTTCTTTCTGTTTGTATTTAATCTGATGGTTTTCTTGTTCTCTGCTGCCTATAAAGTCTCTTTTCGTTAATAACTGGACTCCAAGGGAGGGGAAAATGAAAACTTATAAATTTTAAAACATCTCATAAAAGCGGTGTAAACCAGCCTTATGATCTATAAAATGTTACAGATTGTAAATCACGTATCTGGGGACCTTCCAGAGCTAGATGCAAGTGTTGCTGCTTATTGGGCAGTTCCCATTTCTAATTGCATGGGGTTTTGTGATGCTGTAACCTATAAATGGAGCAAGAGACTGAACATGATTATTTTTTTTTATTTTTCTAATTTTTTTTTTTTTTTTGAGCTGAGAACAGTATTTCTTTATTTCCAAACCTGGGGTTGGAGCAGTGGACCAGAATGAAACATTGGGGTAAACAAACATTGTAAAAATCTCTGCATTTTTTCAGGATTTAGGATTGTTAGAGATGTTAATGTGAATATTGCATCTGTTGAATGTCATATATTAAAAAACAAGTGTTATGAATAGTAACAGAAGCTTTAACATTTCAACTCCATCAGACATGAGACTCTTGCCTTTTGCATACTTCTACTTGTTTAATAGATTCTCCTGTTCTCACTTCAACAATGAAATCCGATGTGTTCTTTGCAATTATTAGGTCCACTGGCTCCATTTCCTTTTACTTTTAAGGTGCTACTTGTTAATTTTTTGCTTTATTAGTTTTTATTGCATTAACTTTTGCCTTATGTAAAAAGGTCTTGATTAACCAAAGGGAAAATTGTAACCTGTGAAGCGGATATAGGCTATAATCTCAAAGTTTTGTCCATGAGCTGCCTCAGTCCTTGGGGAATTTCTGCAGGAGAGATGAGGTCACTCACTTGCTGGAGCCTTTAGCTTCTCTATGGAGAGCAGGATACAAAGGTGACAGCTGTAATAAGGGTGCTTTTCTAAGGGTTTGCGCTCAGTCCACTTAAATGCAGTCACCCACCCCTTCCAGACATGCTGGAGTAGCTCCTAAAGATGAAATTAGGTGAGACTGCTGTCAGGGTTGAGGTCATTTAGCACCTCACAAGATCAGGCATCAGATAACAACCTTTGTGCAGTGTTGATGTGGACAGAAAAAAAGAGGCTTATTTATTTATTTATTTTTTAGTAGAATTTATACTGCCAAGGTTTTCTCTTTAAAGCTCTGCAGTCCTGCTGTCACCAGTTGTTTTTGCACTGTGGGCACAGCATCGATCTTCCCCTCATGTGTGCGATGCAGCGAATGAGCAAGGCGTGCAAGATTAGTGGCTGTGCTCTCCAGGACAGCATCACTGTCTCTTTTTGGACAGGCAAAGTAAAGCTCAAGATGACTAGAGATTATACACAACTCAAATCAGTCAAGTCTTGGTTAGCTTGAAAAGCTCTTGTATTTTTCAGAGTTCTGTATCTGTGTAAATTGGTAGGGATTCCTAATTGTTCATCAGTGGAGATTATATGGTGATGGAGAATAAATTTTCATTTGACGGGCTTTGATATGACAAATTGAAAGAGATTGTCACTCTGGGGAGTGGTGGGGGAAGTGGGGGAGTGTAAGAGGAAGGAGTCTGGATGTACGTAAAATTCTATGGTTCTCATCACTGTGTGCTCTTTACAATGTCATTGTTATCTAGGATAAAAAGGATACTGAAGAAAAAAGGACTCTTCTCTGTTGTGAGCTCTGAAAACACCTATAGGAGGTTCTACTTCCCTCTCAGTACAATAGGAGTAGAGTTTAAGATAATTTAGACAAGTTTCAGTTCAGTTTTTAAAAGATTTTTAGTCTTTGCTTGTTAGGGGACTGGAAGGCTATGCAGAATTAACAGGTCTCTCTTTGAGTTTCTCTTCTGAAAAACCTGTTCCTGTGCCAGGATATTCTTGTCTTTGACTCACAACTGCTAACTATCCTAAATCTGCTGTCCTATTCCTTTGACTGAATATCTGAGGGGTCACTTACCTGGCTATGGATGGGCCTGCCCAGCCCATGTACTGAAGGTGACAGTAACGAGCTCAGAAATTCTTGGGCTGTTCGTGTAGAGCTGGGTTGTGCAATGGGTTGTACTCAGCACAGCGCTGTGATGTGAGGCAAGTTTGTTGCTTTTCTTTTTTTCTTTTATTTTTAGCTAGAACAAGTGTTGGCCATATATAAGCAGTTTCTATTGAAGGGAGTCTTCTGTCGACATCACAGGAAGATTGTCATAATCTAGAAATATTGCAACAGGATTGCATTTTGATATTATGCTCAGAAAAATGCAGAATTTTCTTGGTTTTTTTTTCCTTCTTCTATCATTTAAACAATAGTGGCCCCTCTTGGCTTTCATTGCAAGCCTGTTCCTGAATAAGTCTTGATCAGTTTTCCATCCAAAACTCTTTTTTGGTGATCTAACCTATTCCTGCAGTGAATCAGTTAGTTATGACTGATGTAGATTTAAAAAATCAGGATATTGATTGGATAAAAAGCTGAGCTCCTCATTTCTAAAGGTGGTGTTACCTCATATAGAGGGTATTGGCTCAAAAATGACTATTGCAGGACACTTCAATGATAGAGACCTGTACCAGCTACTGAAATGTGACACAAAAGCTCTTCCTGTAAAAAAGAATTCCATTTTTGAATGGTTTTTGCCTTTTGGAAATAGACTGTCTGTTCTCACATCCATGCTGGTGGTGGTTCAGAAGAGAAATATGCTTTATTTTCATCTCATGGGCAACACTGAAGAGTACTGAGCTGATGAAAGTCCCAGTACCTCTATCAGATATCTTTCCATTGATGTGACAAAGCTGTAAGCCCAGTTGCAAGCACAGGGAGACAGATGAGCCAAAAAGGTTAATTACTTCTCATTTTCTTACCCTTATGTTTATTTCAAATGCTCATCTCTTTACCTGCCTGAAGGTGGCCAATTAATCTTATGTACTTTTGTTTCTGCCGAAAGAATGGTTGTGGTCTGTCTTGCTGTTCTTTATAAAGGTGTGAAAAGTTCTCTAGTGAGAGACAATACCAAAAAGGATAGAAAAGCATTTTGCTTTCAGGAGCCTTTTCGAGGGTCTGTTTAAAGCTAAAACTTGTAGTGAACTTAGCACGAGAGTTCTTCCATCAGGAAGATCGTGGGTTATGCTTGGAGAGAACCATGGTCTCTACCTTTCCTCAGAGTCACTTCATTCCCTGCAAGTTGTATTCAGAGGTAAGGCTTTCAAACCCAACACCTGGGAGCCAAGCCACTCCCTTTAGTACATTGTCTGTACTTCCCAGCTCCTCCATTGTTAAATGATTTGTATTGCAGTGGATTTGTCGCTGCATGCTCTGACTCTTCCCCAGCTGTATGGAACAGGTGATGCAGCTCTGCCTGCTATTGCACTATTTAAGTTCATAGCTCCATAAAAGTAGGATAAATCAGTGTGAGTTTCTCCTGTGGTGCCCTTCAATCTAAGGAAGACTTTTTTTTCTTTTATGCTTATTGCCCTCTATTATATTTTGTGTCATCTGAAAATATTTTGAGAACCTATGTCAAGAATAAAATTGTGTAGCAGCAATTCTTCCTGACTTTTGCAGTCACAGTTAACTAGTTTTAATGTCTACTACGCCAGAAACAAAAATAACTTGAAACAAAAATAACTTAAATGGAAGAAAAGGGTTTTTTTTTTAAATTCCTCACCTTCCTTTTTTTTTTTTTTTTTTTGAGTGTTGCTTAATATTCAATTTCACTGTCTGAAAGTTGCCTCTTAGCTGGCAAAGAATCAGTAATATATCATAAAATTTATGTTGAAAGGATGTCAGCATGAAGTCACTATGCAGAACATAGAATCAGTAGTCCAGGAAGTTTAATTATTAGAAATGGTTTCTGGCAGATAAAGGCAAAGTACTCTTTACAGGTGGACTTAAAGACTCATGCAAAGGGATCTCTCTGTGATCTGCATTATAAAATAATCAGATTTTAAAATATTTGAAGAATTAATTTTTTTTTTTTTAATAGGAGACCTCTTTATTTCTGTTATATCTTTTCCTTTGCAGTTTGGAGGTATTATTCAGAGCAACCAGTGATATGCCCTTTAGGATATATCCATGTCCTGAAAGGCATAGCAGTAACAATACTTCACAGTGCTGTGCCAGTGGTGTGGTGTTGAAAAGAAAAAAAGCAAGACAGACCAAATAGTAAAATGAGGTTTTGATGCAGCTGCATTGCCCTTAACTGGTAATCTAAGCAGTCCTCTCAGTGTAGCTTACAGGTTATCTTAAATTCATCAAAGGGAACTCCCCCACTAGTTGGTTGCTCATAGAAAGTGTTTCTGTCCAACAGTGAAATTCTGGGAAAATGGGTGTTTTGCAAAGCTTTGAGTGACACTAGAGAAGCCTTCCTGGACTGATAGACCTATTCCTAAATCTGTTCCCTGGAAAAAGGAGGAATATTTCCAAACACACTTTTTCTAGCCTTTGCTTCTTGCCTCCCTTTTGGAAAGCATTTGCTTGTCTCATGCTGTGATGTAACAGAGTTGGAAAAGAGGCTGTCTTCTACAATATTTTGTTTGATATCTATTTGCCCTTTGTTATTGAACTCTGACAGTTAAATCTCTAAAGGCCTTCCATTAATAAATACCATTTATCAGAGTTACAATATTATGATAATGAGAAGCGGTTTAGCAAGTAAAATGCTGGTCATGGACATGGAGATTTCTTCAGCTTTGCCTCTGCTTCTTTCACTCTTCAGGGCATGTCCAGTTTGCTTTGCCATTGCTAAGTCTCTTTCTCTTCAGTACAGAGTTGTTAATACTGTTTAAAACTGCGTCAAGATCTGTTTGAATATCTCATACAGAGATATTGTTTTCCCCCTTTTCAAGTTGTGGTTCAATGGCTCTTTCTATTGTTTTCTTTTTATTAAAAACAGAAACAAAACCAAACCAACAAACAAAACACATGGAGTTATTACAGTTTTGATTGCTTTCCCTTTCCAGCCAGGTCATTTCCCTGGAACTGAATTTGATTCGTGGCCTAGAAGAAACCTGAATAAGCAATGCTAAGAGTTAATGATTCCTCTACTTATCAAGTTATGATAAATGCCCTTCCCTACAAGGCTTGAAAATACCTGATTTTAAAAATAGTTCTCCTAGGGTATTTTTGTACTCATTCTGCAGTACAGGTTAAGATTTGAAAAGCAAGACTTCTCCTACCCTTATTCCTGCAGACCTCTGGTCATGGAAATTCAGAGCTGGTCTGTACTGGATAGGATTTAGATTGGATGTAATGATGCTGATGCTGAGTGGTAAAAGATTTTTGTACAAAACCGAAAAAGGAGTAGCAAGAGCATTGATAGGATTTAGGATATCATCAAACTCACAGGTAAAGGAGATGGCTAGTCAAATGAATGGAGAAGACGAACTGTATCGAGTCTTGCAAATGAAGTTTGTGAAAAAGAGGAATGATAGTTTATTAAAGCCTCCTAAATTTGAAAATATATATATTTTAATTTTAAACCTGTTACAATTGTGCATGAGTTAGCATACAGAAGTCAATACATGCTTGCTGTAATGCTCTTCAATTTCAGTGCTTTTTAAAAAGCTATTTAACACACAATAACAATCGCATTCAATTTTAATTAAGTGTGGAGTCATATGTGTTAGAAACATGATTTACATATTTTTCACTGTGGTGATTCCCAAGTTATTTTTCTGGGCATTTCAAATGCTGGTTGAAAGTAAGATTCAGTGTAGTTGTTTAGCTTTTCATAAGAACTGATTCTAGTCTAGCTGTCTTGACCCATAACTCCTCTCTGTATTCCCTACCATACACTAGGATTTGTAAGTCTGAAAAACCAAGATTGAATTGCTAAGTTCTGCTACTCTGAAATGCTGCCAGCCTGCACTCAGTAATCTCAGAAGAATTAAGAAAAAAGTGGATGGACTCTGTCACATTCATTCACATCATTTTAGCTTGTCATCGGGTCACAGGCTAAAGGGAACGATTGCATAACTGCTAAGGCAGAGACACAGGCATTGTCATTAAGGAACTGTGAATCAAACATGCACGTGTGCAGCCCTTGGGGTGATGCTCATCACTAACATCTCTGGGTGCTGAAGGTTTTAAATTGTGCAGTCTGTGCACACTGAAGTCACCTTGATGGCACATTAATTTTTTTTTTTTCAAATTCTACTTTCACGCAGTCAGAAGGAAAATCCTTAAATATAAACACTGACGTGAAAATTGATGTGTCAAAAATTTACTTTGCAGTAAGGAAGCAATGCTAGTTGTGTTGGAGACCCTCTTATTGTGTCTGTACTTACTATGCACTTCACTTACCAGGGTCTGATCCTCCATTCTCACCTGGAAGAGCTCAGCCGTGTACACAGCTGTACATGGCGAGTTTGATGGAGAGTTTGGTCTTGTACTTGCGAAGTTTCGTGTACCTTTTGGCCCTGGTGATGAGCAGACAAGAAGCCACTCAACGCAATGGTGTGAGCTCCATGCTCAAGGTAGATCAGCTGCACACTTGTAATGGTGGGGCAGGAGGACTGGGCTGGAAGCTCTAGGGCCAAAAATGCCACATAAGTCTTGAACTGCTTATTGTTAGGGTTACCCTTGCTGACATTCATTCACAAGCTTTTGGGTGTCTAGTTGAACCGGAAGAAACAAATCTGTGGAGATCTTGTGGGAGAATGGGAAGGGATTCTCACTGCAACTCTGAACTCTAATTATTTGCATCTATGCTACTGTGAACTTCCAGATGGCATGTTGCTCTGTTATTTTCCAGTGCAATGCACCCTTTGGGGAATTTTCCTGAGGAACAATTAAACATATTTGAATCTGCATTCCATCCTACTACCCTGAGAATGCCTTGTAAGCAAGACTTCCTTGTCTGGCAAAAAGCGTCGGTGAATTACGAGCAACTTGGGTTAGGAGTCCACATGCCAAATTAACTTAGTTTTGTTCAGCAGCCCCAACAGATTTTATTTAGCAGGCAGTCTGTTCCACATTTGGATGGTCTGCTGACATCATGTGCTTCCTTTCTCTAAATCATTCAGGATGAAAACTTGGGTTTTATGATGCACTGAACACATAGACTTTTTCCCTCTCTAACCTGCTAATGCAAGATGGGTTTTATAATTTTAGCTAAACCACCTCTTGCCATGCGTACACGTAAGCACTGATCATAAGTACTTCCTGTGAAGAGTCAAAGATGTAGAACATACACCAGCATTCATATTTACAAATATTCAGGCTCTTACTGCAAAATGTTATATGTTATGGAACAAATAAGCTTTCTGTATCGTGTCTATTTTCCCATATAAAGACATAATCATAAAATAACAAGTGATGGTGAAACTGCAGCTGACAGTGATCTTGTAAATAGAATGGAGATGTTTAAGGAAAGGCTGGACATGGCATTTAATGCCCTGGTCTGGTTGACATGGTGGTATTAGCTCGTAGGTTGGACTCGATGACCTCAGAGGTTTTTTCCAACCTAGTTGATTCTATTAAATACCCTGTTTTCATCTGCCATGTATTAAAAGTAGAGAAAAAAGTATGGGAAATAGTGGCAGGTCTTATCTTTAGGCATTTCTCCATCGATTGTTTTTTGTTTATGATTTGAAATCAGGCTCTACAGGATCTTCCATCCCAAGAAGACTACATGTACCACATCTCCATTCTCTAGGGGAAATCCTGATGTCCAGGTACAGCTGGTTTCTCTACTGTAGTAGAGTTGGTTCCCCAACCATAAAGTACTCTCATTTGAATAAAGGGATCTAACATTGGTATGGGTGTGCTGTCTCTAACTTCCTCTGATGTGCTCTCCTCTCTGCTTACATAGGTGATAGAAAATTTGGGGGAATAATGTATTTCATGCCAGCATAACTTTTAGTTTCCTTTACTGGTGTTGGTTCCCTGCTTTAAAAGGTGTCAGAGATCAATATGTTTGTTTCGTAACAATACTTGAAGAAAGGAATTCAGCTTTTTATGAGAGAGGATTTCCAACTCATGTAGTGCCTGGGCAATGGAATTGCAAAATTGAAATTATTGTCTGACTAGCAAAGGGATAAGTCCAATTTAAAATAGGGGATTTATGCTTGTCCAGCTGTGCATCTACTTTAGGATTGCCAGCACCCTGTCAAGTAGCAGGCTTCTTAATGATTTGAAAGATGTTTTCATGGTAGGAATTACACTGTAACTGTCTTATTTTGAGTATGTACAAAAAGCTTACCATTAATATCTTTATTTCCACAACAAGATAACTTGAATTTAAAACAAACAAACCCCCCATTACTTTTCAAAGTAAAGTCTTGGCATGGAGGTGAAAACCCCTCTGTTGTGAAGTTACTCTGAATGACACTGGAGTAGAATTGTAATAATATAAGAATTTTTACCTTCACTCTCAGTTCCCTTGAGTTTACAGCCATACAACGGCCTCGAAAATCAGCCCAGCCTCAGTAGTTTAGGACCACCTCCTGGGTGATCTAACCTATTACAGCAAAATCTAAAGCTCATATGTCATTTGAATTATGTATACAATAATGTAGGAATTGTAGGTAAGAGGTGGAAGTTCAGGTCCCTTTTCAAATAAAAATTCCAGAGAAATTTCTTCCTTCTGTACTGGTAAGGAACAGAAAAAATGTCCTGTGTAAGCAGCAGGAGAGAGAGTGTGAAACATCCTCATTACTTGTTGAGGTGGACATAGTCTGCCAGTGGGGATGTAGAATAAAATTCTTGTATGTAGGATGTAGTAGGTACACCAAGATTAGTTTTTTTCTGGAGGTGTCTGCTGACAAATATATGTGGAAGTAGAAAAAAGATCAAATGCTTTTCTGTCTCATTTTCCTCTGTTTTGTGCAGGAAGGCTGAACAGCCATACCTTTGGGAAAGGGGTAATGTTACCACAACTTGACTCAGTTACTGGATCAGCCAGTGGTAAATTGGGGATGTGGCTTTATTAATTTATCACACCCAGGTCTGTCCTGTGGTTCTTGTCTCCCTTTGGAAAGGATTAGCAAAGTCCTCCTAGCTCAGGAAGTTGAAATTGTGTGGTAGCTGTTGCTTCACACATAGAATTAGACTTGAAAAGAAGGACAAATACATTGTCTGTGCTTACTTCCATCACCTGGTCTCCCCTTCTCCCTTCTGTGCTCACCCTCCACTTACTTTATTTTTGTTTATTTTTGTTGTCAGAGGCCTTTTGTTAACTGTGGCCTCACAGCTGTGGATAAGGAATAATAAGAAAACCTTTAAATGTGTTTGCTGCTATATTGGTTGAAGGCTGGCTGATGCTTCACTCTCTGTGTGATTTAAACGGGTACCCACGAGGTTTGATGTGGTTAGCTGACTATATTTTATGTGTTTTTTGTCTGTGGGTTTTATGGCAAACTGCTGAATATTAATTTAAAGGAACTCTTATAACCAGCAATGTATATATTGTATGTATATTTTTTGAAGGCATAATTGAAGTGGAGAATGAAAGATTAGAATATCTTCTGCCAAGAAGATTGTTTTACTAGTTCCTTGTGCACTACAGTGTGGTAGCAGTGAAAGAAGCTGGAAGACTCTTGCCCAGGCTCACTTGATCAACAGTGCTAAGACACAGCATTGAGCGGCTCTGTGCGTGGGCAGCTGTTTCCTTCAGTCCCAGCTAGACTCAGCAGCAGTTCATATCCTCACTGGTGGGATCAGGAGCAGTGAAGATTTCTCCCTGATTGTCAGCAGTCATAGCAGTGTACTGTAAAAAGCAATTTTGTTTCTGACCCGTTCATATCTGACGACTGTGCCTTTTTCCTTTCACACAAAATTGTGTGCCGCTCTTTTGGGGATAAACATTTCTGGTTTTGAGATCCTTTGTGGGAATGAGTAAACTGCAGTTTTCATATGCTGTAGATCATAGAAACCAGACTTGCAGGTGCATTCCCAGACTTCAGAAACAAGGCAGCAGGTACATCCCCGGCGTCTGCATTCCAGAGGCTTTCTGCTCTGTCTGGGAAGCACCAAGGGCACCTGTGGCATTGCAGACTGAACAAACGCAGCATAGAAACCACTTTGTAAATGAAATTACATTCCTCACCCAGCTGCTTGTACTGAGGAGAAGTTAGGGATAGCTAAGCAGGAAAGAAAAATTGTTCCTTGTTATATTTGTACACCATCCTAAGCCAGGTTCTGCATATAAACAAGCATTGCTGCATAATTACAAGGTAAAAGGCATGCAAACTTTGAAAATAGATATTTCTGTTCTTTATTGCATCAAAATATTTGAGATTTTTTTACGAGGCATGTTTCTTTTGCTATCACTCCTACACAACACTTCAATTAACTTTTTTAAGTTTTATGCGTAGTCCAGGGGAGGTCTGCTTGAAAACTGCCTGCAGTTATCAATACTTACCCATTTTAATTAGGCTGTGGTGAATACTGCTTTTACTTACTTGTCTATACAGTGCTTAAGGAAAGGCCACAGTTTTAATCAAGATTCTAAGTCTTATCTTAATATATATAACTCAGTAATTATTAAAATTATTTCCTTCCTGCCTCATCTATTTGTTACTGTAATTCACACTTAATAATTCGAGAGGTTGAGAGCTGTTGGCAGAAAGTCAGTGTTTACATGCATTAATTTACTGGTTTATTACTGGTCTGTGAATTGCAGTAGTCAGTTCTGCCCTTTCCATCATGAATTTATAATCAAAATATAAAAATTAATGCCCAATTAAAGACATAGATATTCAAGAAATCAATTAAATGATACAACATAAATAGTAGTATTAGGATACCAACTAACTGGATAAGCCAAGCAGAATTAAATAAAAGTATTGTGGGAGAGGCTGAAGTAGTAAATCAAATCCTTAAAAATTGAGTTATTTTGTATGAAAAGAGGTGGATATTTTTAATGCCTCATTTATTGTATGAACCTATAGCTTCTGGTTTTGTTGGCCATGGGAGAGGGAGAATGTACAGGCTCAAACCTCTTGAACACTGTACAATCATTTCTGTCCCCTTTTAATTTCCAGCTACAGCATCCTCTTTGAGCTTAGTGTGGATGAGATTTTGATCTGGTCTCTACTCTAGGAGGCAGGATGTTGGAATAACTGTGTGCTAAATGCCTGGATCATGAAGTACAGACAGACTACGTCCCTTTTAATATTGGGAGGAGTCTTCAGTGATCTGTACAGCTCATGTAATGCTTTTCCATTACTGCTGCTATGCTCTTACCTGCAACAAATAGCATGATGGAGACTGGCAGAATGCCTTGCCTGTCTGTACAGAAAAAAGTCCTGTGTATAATTAAAAAAAGAACCCAAACACTCCCCTGACATCTTCCTTCCTCCTCCTGTACTCTAAACCATGAGCCAACACCTCTCAGTTTGACTTGGAAGTAATTTAGCTCCATCTGGCTATGGAGGTCAAGCAAACCAGCCTCTGTTGGAACAGGTTGAATCCTTTGATTTGGAAACTGCTCCTTAAAAGTACTTAAAAAGAAAATCAGATACCAATGCTGTACTGTGGTTGTCATCCTGTGTTGTAAATTGCATGATGAACTTTTCAGACACTGCATATTCCATCCAACATGTGATATTGTGGTCACGGTAAGACTGTAGAAATAGTTACAATAGGAAAAGGACACTGTGGAACAGTGGGTGTTTTTGTTAGGCATGGCAGTCCAATGTCCAGTTTCCATAATGTTATGGCATTTTCAGAAGGGTACAGCTGCAGTGTAGAGATGATCTGCAGGAAGGCAGTGTGGGGACAAAGTTTAATACACTAGATATTTCCTCAAACTATCAAACTTGTGCATGTATTTGTTTATGATAAGGGCAGTTTGAAAGTGCTACCTACCACTGTTAAAATTTCTGTTAGCATTTCAGTTGTGTTCTCTGAAGCTAACTAAAGGTTAGAGAGAAGAAACTAATTTGTCCTGTTAATTAGCAGCACAAGAATGATAGTCCATGTTTCTTTGACGTCTGAATTTTAGGATTATTTATAAATGCTGCAGAACTAGTCAAAACTTGGGAGGGTATCCTCCCAGGCATAATACTCCCCTAGGATTGCTATAAAATACGTGATTTAGGGTTACTTATGCAGGTTGTCGTGACTGGTTGACGTTCAATTGTTGTGCTATTTTTGGAGGGTGGACATGCAGTAATGCTTATAATAGAAGGTTGTTTTTTCATTTAAATAATACGAAGTAAAGCTCTTCTATTTCCATCCACATTTTCAAAACCAGACTGTGAAATGCGCTTTAAGCATCTATATTTTAAAAAGAGTCTCCTGGGCAAAGAAAGAATAAAAGCAGTTTGGTTACCATAGAGATCCAGTCCATTGTGCTCAGTTTGCTCCATACCCCGAGGCGTGCAGAACTTCTGACTGGACTACTCTTGCAAAGCAACAGGTTTTGGTTGCCTTTGTGCTTGCAGTCCTCAGAACGTGCCAGCAATCCAGTTGCCCTGAGATGCAGCATTGCTTTTCCTCCCATCCCTCTCCAGTGCTTATCCACTGTGCCCAGGGACTATTGCTTCCTCTGAGAAAACTCCCACCTCTGCTTAAAGAAATAAGGTGAAGTGCTACTGTGGCAATAGGCAAGGCCATTGGAATGTAGAGAAGGGACTTAGTGTTGAAATATGAGCCAGTGCAGCATGTGGAGGCTCTTGGAAAGAAGATGAAGAAAGGGAGGAACGATCATCGTACAAACAAAAGTCAAGGCATCATCTCGTGTTTTCTGCCTTTTGTAATGCTGTTTATCGACCAGTATGACGTCAGTGCCTTAATTAACGGCAATTTTAAGATCAGGTCTGGAAAGTAAGTTGGTTTGCCTGAAGAGGACCCTGTGTGTTTGTTATAGAGGACAATCATTTACTGCTTTAGGGCTCTGACTCACTGAAAAGATTATTGGGTGCTTTGTGGTTATGGAATGGGAAGCAGGTTTCCATGAAATCTGTAATGTCGTGAGTCTAGTCTTAGAGTTTTGTTGCTCTGTAGGAGTTAATCCAAAACACTGTGAAGTAAATGCAAAGATCCAAGTGGCATCTCAGGACTTGTTGAGCTGAGGAGCCTGTGTGCTTTTCTACTGACAGTCCTCTATCAGATGTTGCATGAGGACTTGTTCCTATCTTGATTTCATAGTGCTTTCTGCATTGTTTAAAAACCAAACCAACAAAAACCACCTTGTCAATCAAACCACAGAGGATGTATTCTCTGGTAATGTCCATTTTTATGCTAGACAGTGGGATTCAATAAGGCAAGAAGAATGTGGTTTCATCCAGTTCAAGTGTCAATGATAGAGGCTGAAGAGAAAAACTTGAGCAAAATTTGGCACAGCAAGACATACTTACCTGGAAAGCTTTTAGAATGACATTTATGCCGTACTGTATGATGGGTCTTGGAGCCCTCTTGCACAGACCTGTTGGAAACCCATCAGTACTTGTTCCAAAAATGTTCACTGAAGAGTTACCAAATTGTTGTTGTTGTTGGTTTTTTTTTTCATTTCTTTGATAGTTTGCTTTAATTGGTTTTCTGTAGTTCATTCTAATTTCAGGTTAATTTTATACAATGTGATGAGAGTGTTCTGTGTCTACTAAATGCAAATTCTCCAAAGGCTTCAAACAGCATTTCATCTTAATGAAAATGCCATTTGGAAGGGTGATACGTAGTCTTAAAACAGAGGTCAATTTTGGCAGCTAATGAGTTGGTGTAAATGAAACGTCTTGCTGAGCGACTTTTTTTTCTTTCTTTTAGAAGAGAAAACATATTTTTTCCTCAGTATGCACTTGCAGTGACTTAGGAAGGCAAGGTGATTTTCTCATGTTGGTTTCTGAGAGAGTGTGCTTTGGCAAGGCTTCATGAACCTGGCCTGTTTCTGTTGCAGATGACAAGTGCCCCTTTTCTTACAGCCAAGTGTCTTGTTGGCCAGAGCTGTGGATATAAGGGTGTGAGGATGGAAGCAGCAGAGTAAGCAGAATGAAAGCTTATGTGAATGCTCTGAATAATCCATGGGGACTGAGTAATTATGTGTGGCTTTTAATGAGATGAAGATGTTGATGTAGGTAATGGGATTTTTCTGAAGCGGGAAGAAAACTGATGCTCAACAGACTAAGAAAATGTGATGTGGAACTCTAGTTCAGTGCTAGCTTTTAAAAAGACATAGTTATGTCAAGTTGAAAACATTTAAGACTTATTCACTTGTCAAGAAAAAATAGTATCAACTGAGAGGGTGATAATTTCCAATTTATCTGTGGGAAATGACCTTGCTGCATGCTTTCCCCTCTCAAAAGAGAAGATAAATCCCTTTTATTCTAAATGGTACTTCATCCTCTGCAGTTTGTTATTTGCCAATAGCAGATAGGATTTGAACATTGTCTCAGCCTGGACATAGGGGAAAGTGGTTTTTAATTACCCAAATGGAGTGGAAAAGTTTGTATCCCATTAGCAATCTTCAAAGATTAAAGCACCACAAAGTGTAATCACTTAAAAATGTGTGCCTGTAGTATTCAACAGATTTGAATGAAAGCCAATGAATGACTTCTAAATGTAACCATTTATGAAAGTCGTTGGGCATATCTAAAGTGTTTGGTTTAAATTTCAGAAACAAACATCAAATAAAACCCAGTGAAAATGGATTTATACGGTTAGTCTTGTCTTCTCTTGGATGAGAAGTAATTTCCTCTTTTGAAGAAAATCTTGTGCCATAAGCAGCATATTCAGTGAATATCAATGATAATTAATTGGTAGACTTGCTCAGGAAGGGATTTTTTTTTTTTTTTGTGAAAAATTCTTTCATAAGAACATTTGGTCTAATGCCCTTTTTCTAGATGAAACTGTGGGGTTTGATAGCAGGAATGTGAACATCAGAATACAGATTTTCTTTTTTTTTTTTTTTTTTTTTAAAGAAAACCTTGGCAAATGATTGAGCTGTGACAGGGAGATGCCAAATGGGAATTAGGTGCCCAGTTCTCACTGACTTTGAACATCTTTACTGCCGTTTGTTCTTCTGCTAATCTCTCTTTTTGATCTGAAGTAATTGGCTTCTGCCTGTGTATCTTTATCTCCTTCTGTGAGGCATGTGTGAAGGGGAATGTGTGGCAGGGAGGTTCGGACTGTTCATCAAAAAGAGCATCATCTGTGTGCTGGCAGTCAGTTGGATGTGACAGCATTCTGAAAGCCATTTGCAGACCTGCAGAGTGGGAGAGGATGAGAGCAGGATTCACCTTCTGGTGACCTTATTATGCCAGCAACCAAAATAAGTGGCTCAAATATGTAATAAGCAGGTAGAGGCTGGATCCTGTGCATTGAGTGCAAGCTCTGCATTGACTGCCAAGGCATGGCTGCTCTGGCTGATAACCTCAGGCACTATCACGCTCCTGGTATCTACATGCCACTTGATTTAGATCCAAGATAAGAGATCCCAATTTTGTTGCTCTTTCAAAGCTGAAAACAGACCTTTGCTACTTCAGAATGGAGGAAAAAAAACCAACCACAAAAGCAACTCTTCCCCTCAAAAAAAGGAAAAGAAAACCACCCCAAAAACCTAAATCAAGCAAAATGGCAACCAAAAACCAACCAACAAGAAAAAAATCTCAAACAAGCAAACTAAAAAAACCCAAAACCAGCCAACAACAACAAAAACAAACAAAATCAAAACCAACCAGCCAACAAAGAAAAACTTCCCCATCAACAAACTCCAAACCAGAAAGATCCCTGAAGAACCTTTGAGTTTGAAATGTGTGGGGAATGTTTTGTACTGAAGTTTCAAAAGACAAAACTGTTTGTGAAGCATTTGTAGTGCATTTGTTGCAAAACTCCAGCATAGTTTATAGAATAAGCAAATTCTGTAAGCCAAAGTTTCTCCAGGTTGCTAATTCTATCTGACTTGTCATGATGCCTTATTTTGCTTTGCAAAACTCCAGATCATTATAGGTGTTGGAAACGTGGCTGGGAGCTGACCTAGGCTATGCAATAGGTAGTACTGAAGACCATGTGCAGAATGAGTACAATAATTTTATTAAACATCCAAACACTAGAAAAAACAACACCGTAGAAAAATCCTGGTAGGAAGTGAACACCTGTTTTGGAAAGTAAAACTGAAAAATGAGAGCTAGGCATAGACAGTATTTTCCTTTGTTATTCAGTCTGCTTACTGAGTGAGTTCCATTTCTCCTCAGTGCCTTGGATGCCATGAGAAGGCTCATGGTGGGGAAGATCATATAATTAACAATTGTATAACAATGCAAACAAGGTTGAACCAAGTCTGGTTATGTAATCTGTGCTGTGTAGGTAACTTTTTGTCGTAGGGTGGAGATGTGTGTAATTGTGTTGCAGAGCAAAACCAGTGGGTAGTTTGTAAACATTAATTAAACCATGTGGAGATTTTATAAGTGAATATTGTTTGGTAGCTGGGAATCCATTACAAATTACTTTTTCCAAAGGACATTTGGTGACAAAAGTAAGTGAGTACATGGGAAAAACTCCCTCAGTTCTGTGCTACTATTCATAACTCTCAGTACAGTAATTCTAAGTAGTAACCAAGTAGTCTTCCTATTTTAGGGATTGATTGTTGCAATACATTTCCCTGTAATTTCTAGGTAATGTTTTTGAGTATTCTATTTTATAATTTCCTGTGATGTAATTGTACAAGCAACTCAATATTATATATTGAGATGTTCATTAAGCTATACAAAGTATGCAGTAATCTATAAACTTTTTAATATAATTTTTATACAGTTATGTTAAGCTCAAAATACTTTGTTTCCAAAGGGAAATTTTAACTTGTTCATGTCACTGATGATAGAAAAGCCATGAACATGTAGGGATATCACAGTATATAAAATGAATCCATTTACCAACTAGCTGGTTCTGTCATGTGGGATTCTTGCTTCTATCAAACACACAAACAAAAAACCCTACCACACAGTGTTTTAGAAAACTTGAAAGTCCATGTAGAAACCTCTCCTTTACAAAAACATATTGATGTACAGAATATTGCACTGTTTCTTAAAATTATTCTTAACTAACTTTAGCAATTTCTGAGAATGGAGTAAGAAATAACTTTGGGTTGACAAAACATGAAAATAGTTAATGACTTTAAACAGTAGAAAAAGTCTTTAGGTTTGAATGAAACATTTTGCTTGGTGCAAATAATAGTTTTATTATACTGATGTATTAAGTCTATGTCAACAAATGTAATTCATTGTAAATCAAGCTTTTATTGCTTTTAAAATCAGTGAAACGCAGGGTTACAAATCAATGAAAGGGCTAAAAAAATCAATGTAAAAAGCTAAAAACCAATTAAAAAGTTGAAATGCTTTTCTAGAACACATCAGCAAAACTTTGTCTTAAAAAATGTGCAGACAATTTGATTTTATGAAGGCAAATCTTAAAAATTTCCTTCATCACCATATTACAAAATCCTGGTGTTACTTTTACATACTTTTCTGAGTTGAGAGGAAAACCTGGACTGAAAGATTTCACCCAGCCTCAGCTTTGTATCCTCTTGAAGCAAGTAGCTATTGTGAAAAAAGAAAAAAAAAAGCTATTCTGAATCTTCAAAGTTTCAGAGAATCTACTTTTGTCTGTGATAAAACAGTCTGAGGGTTGATAGACCCTTGGCAGCTACGTAGGTGTGCAGTCCAGCCTTTGCCCTTCAGCTGCTTGTGCTTGATTTTACTGTTTGGAAGTGAGAGTTGTTTTCAGGTTGTGCCTTACCCGCACCTTTCCCTGTTTCACAGCTCATTCCCTGCTTGCCTCACTCGGCTGCTTTAGATTTAGAGAGGTTGAGAAGGAGGTAACAGAAGGATGAGCAGGTTAGGGCTGACCCACAGCACAGGGAGGGCTCTGTGGGAAGGCAGCTCAGAGCTTGTCCAGGAGCTGGGCAAAAACCCCCCTGCTACTTGCTCGTGGTTTGGAACTGTTGCTTGACTATCGCCCTCAGAAAATCCTGTTGCTACTGATCTCCTGAGAGACTTTGCACTCTAATAAGTTATGTAGTGTGCCCAGTCTCATAAAGTATATCTCTCTTTCTGGAAGCATTAAAAAACTGACTGGGGATAAAGTGTCCAGTATTGCCAAGGGGATACCTGTGATGTAGAAAGAGAGGTAAAACATGCACTAGAAGTAACGTACTGGACTCCACTGCACAAAAGAGACTTTGAAGCTTTTTAGTTTCTTGACTAAGGGCTCTGTTTTGGTATCTGATGTGCTGTAATGGCTGAACGTCAACTCCTACAAAAGTGGCATAAATACTGTCAGAATGAAGCTCACTTTGCTCAGATCTAGGACAGGAAGCTCCTGCTGTGCAGGAGCCACAATGAGGAGAATCTGTTGCTGGCGAGGAGAAAGCTGAGTAGGAACCCACTTAACTCAGAGGAATTACTGCTCTGCTGAACTGGATCCATGCAAAAGTGTTTGTACCTATAAATTACTCGTGAGTTTTTAAATTTCTGAGGGGGGAAAAAGCCCTTTGCTGTGGGCTTTGGTACTGGGAATAGGATGTGCTTCTTTGATGCTGCAGGAATAGTTTGAAAGTCTCAATCTAACCTATTCTGATAATTTTCGTTTTGATTTAAAAGGCTCTTTTTGCTCCAAAGTTGTCTGCCATTCCCTCTAGGGACCCTTGCATCTGAGACTAACATGACAGAGTATATACTGACTTGTGAAGGGCTTTAGGCATTATGAAAGTTTGGAGAGAAAAAAAAAATTAGGACAAAAAACTGCGTAAGGTTCCATTACTTGGTGGATTATCTTCAGCTTCAAAACTTTGGTTAATCAGCACTTTGTGTGGGGAGGGGAAGAGGAAATTATCTTTGCCTGGGAAACACTTCAAGAGTGGAAGTGAACTGCTATAAAAGATCAACAACTGTTTGCATTCTCTGGACCATTTGTAAATCCTGATCCTAAAGCCACTAACGCTGATGAGTAAATGTACTGTAACTAGTTCAGGAAGGGATAGGTAAAGTTTATTTTGAAGTCTAGGTCCATACTGTGTGGCTCACGCCTGCTCAAAATTACTCCTTTAGAACCACTTGAATGTTTCATCGGAACCAAAATTGGTAGAAATCCTATATGGGAACTCAATCACCAAACTTTACATTAATTTTCCTTCTGCTACTTCTAAATCTAGTTGGACATGGTGGTGACACAAGAACCACCTGAATCAGTGTGGTGAAACATCCCAGCATCTCCCACCATTGTGGGATTCTGCTGGCAGACCAGGATGGTCCCTGAGTGCTCAGAGAGCTGCCACGACTCTGCTCCCGGGCTTCCTGTGCCAGCGCAGTCAGCTGTGCGTGTCATGGCTGATGGGTTATTGGCTTATGGCTAGGAGTGACTCTGTGGCCAGTTTCCCAATGTCCCTGACCTAATCTGAGTCTTATAATAACATATTAACAGATAAATATGACTCCCGACCTATTTATTTTCGGAACGATTTGGGAAGTGCTGTGGGTTGCGTGATGTACAAATCTAAGATTTAGAGGATTACTGCCGAATATTAAATTGTTGTGGCTGGATCACATTCAGTCTAAGTATAAAGACTCTTTTTCTGAAAGTTGATACATAGTGTAATTTTATTCTTAGTCATCACAAACTTCTCTTTTTTAAAAATATTTGGCTTCTTTGCAGAAGCCAATAAGCTACTGACAATGTCAACCTAAAGTCCAAGGGTTTATGAAAATCTAATTCCTACTAAAGACCAACACTTCTGTTCCCTGTCTGGTGAGCATTATCAGATTCTGCATCACTCAAATAGAGAGGGGGCACAGGAAGAGCTTTTTAATACGGCCCAGTATATTTTCATAAGGCCACTGGAGAAGGGGACATGTACCCATTACATTAATGCAAGTCGCAGCTGGAGGCCTGGTTATGCTGAGACTTTAACTCTGAGTAGCTACTGAGCTTAATCACGTTAGCAAAGTAAACATTTCCCCAGCGTAGATGACTTCTGTGTCTTTCAAGTGAGTAAGGTTTGATGCGTAGTGGATAACAAAGCCATCCAAATAATGCCTCCCTTTCTAGGTCAGTGCTTTCTTCAGAGTGCACTTCTTTTCTGAAAGGCAATGGCTGTGAACGGTCTGTTGGGCTCTGTCTTACGTTAGTGTCACGTTTTCACTTATTATATATGTGGTAGTGTTGTGTATGATGTTGTATCTGCAAAAGCTGTGCTACCAAAGTTGTCAGGCTTTAGTTAACAAAGTGTGTGCTCTTCCCTCAGGAGATATCACCCTAATTTTAGACATTTGAAAACAGGATGTAACAGAAGTAAGGATGAGGGGAAAAAAGGTGAGAACTGGATGTATTAGATCAGTAAACATTCTGAATTTACTCAGTAAAAGTGGAGCGCGTAGAAGTAAAAGTACATAAAAGAATGAATGACCTTTGTTAGCTCATCATTACAGCTGTCAGCATAAAAGCAGATCTGGAGGAGATGTGAATCAGGAGAGTGGAGCAGATGGGTATGCTGTAGCTGAAGAGTAAAACTGGGAACAAGAAGTGGAAGGGTATTTTTTACGGGAGGAACGGGTGCTCTGTGGAACCGAATGTGCCAAATCCCAAGTCCCTGAATATTTGATCATGTTTAACTGTGAATCTGGGTGAAAGAGTGAAAATGTACTTAAATATACGGAGAAGCCAAGAAGGTTAAGGCTAAAAAGCCAAACTTTATTTTATGCAAAGAAAAGAGAATTAGTGCAGTGACTTCGATCAGTGAAAGAATAGAGGAAATGCAACTCTTAGCAGATGTGATGTTCTTTGGTTTGTTGGTTTTTTTTTTTTTTTTTTTTTTGGGTGTTTTTTGTTGGTTTGTGTTTTGGTTTGTTTGTTTTGTGGGGTTTTTTTGTTTGTTTTGTTTTAGTTTGGTTTTTTTTTTTTTTTTGGTGTGTCCTTGTGTCTTGGGTGCACAAAATGAGGAGGTTTTGCTGGTCCAGCCTGTGTGATGGGGGCCTGGATGAGAGTTTTAACTGTCAGAGCTGAAAGAAAAGGTCACTTCCTAGACACTGTGGTCTTTGTCCTTTCAGTTTTTCTCTTAGGGAAAGCTCTAAATGAGGTAGTACAGGACGAATATGTGGCCTCTGAAGGGTTTACAGTGGAGAACAAACTGTATTAAATTGAAATATGCATAAAAACTAAATTAGACTAGCTTATAAAATGAAGTTGAAGCCAATTATGGAAATTAAGCATGATGTAATAGTTAATGAAACCAGTGTAGCAAGCACAGTGAAGCTTTGCTGATTGCCAAGAACATCTTGCTTTTACAGTACTTATGTAACTGTCAGGAAAGGCCTTAGAGTGTTTCTTATAACAATAAGCCTTTTAATAACATTTTTTGGGCTTTTTTTTTTCTTTTCCTGTGAAGGGAAGGTGGGAGTCTGTGTACGTTTTAAAAAACAATTAAAAAAAAATTTGTAATTTTCCCAAGCAGTATTCCAGGTTATACATGTATTTTTATTGTCCTTGTGAGCTCCTGTGAATTGCATGTGTGTACTTCATTAACAAGGAAAATTCTGTCTCTGGAGGATTTTTTTTCTTTGCCCTTATTAGCTGAATGGAAGATTTGTGTGGTTGGTTATCTTGATTTGCTTCTGTATTCAGCAGTCCAAATTTAATTTCATTAAAGGAAAACACAAAGTCTTGCAGTGTTGTGTTGATTCTGTGACAGCAGCTGTTTCCCAAACTTTTGTGCTCTTTAAAAAAATGGCATAATGTGGATTTGAGCTCTACAGAACTTGATTTGTCACTTCTCAGAACGTCTCAGGCTTGTTCCCTCAGTAAGAAAAACTAGATTTCACTTCACAAATCCTTGTCTGACTAAAGTAATAATCAAGTAAGTCTAATGGATAGGAATCTTCATTTTAAAATAGAGCTTTCTTGTAGTATAGGCTGATAATAGAAGCTTACCGGCTACAGATGGCATTTTCTTCAGTTTTTAAATTTATTCTGTGCTTTACAGATACACAGGAGAAGCTAAACATATGACTAACTTGCTGGACTGAAAGTTGAGAGATCATTTTCTCATAAGCTGCTTATAAGATCTTGGGTAATTTAGGTTACATGCTTTACCTTGTACCAGATAAACACTAAAAACAGAGAAGTTAGAAGGTTTAAACATATCAAAGCCAACTCCTTGTAGAAATACCAGTATTTGACAAAATTTTGCCTGAGAATAGCAAGAGTAGAGTAGGACATACTCAGGATAGGAAAGTTGGAGTGCTGGGCTCTGCTCTCCTTGAAGTTTATTACCGACATGGAAAAGGGGCTTTGGTGTCATTTTGAATCACAATTTGGTGATACAATATAGTGCTTATTTTCAGAATACCCTAAGAGTTCATGGCTTTTCATGTTCAGCTTTTTTTTTTTTTTTTTTTTAAATAATTACAACAAGTGTCCTTTGGGTTTTTTTATAATCAGTATCTGGAGACTGTTGTGGGTACTTCTTCCGCTTCCCTGATTTGGGAAGGCTAAGAGGACATCATTCTTACATCATGTCATCACCTGTATTTTCCTCCCACAGCCAAATTTCTTGTTCATCATGTATTTTCCTGAACTTGCCCAATTTTGATGGGTGTTACTGGCTGGAAAACAGATCATCATCAATTACTGTGTGGAGCAAGGGACTTTCCAGCTAGCAGAGACAGTGTATTAAATAGCACATTCACCTGTAATTCGTATTTGCCTTAAGAGGCGCCATGTACTCAATGGTATGTTTGTCCTATGAGAGAATCTCTGTCTCCTCTGTGAATTAAAGAAACCAGATGTGGTGGCCTTTAACGAAGAATTTTGATTCAAAGCTCCTATCAGTGATTTTTCAGTGAATTTCTGAGAAATACATGGTGAATTAAGTAAAAATTACTGTCTAAACTTGTCTTGTTCATTTGAAAAATATGACTTCTTAGTTGGAAAGTGACCTAAAATGTTGAAAAACTAACAGAAGCAGAATATGATCCTTAGAGTTGATTGTCTTGATACCTGTTCTCCTGAGCATCTGCACTTGGTCTGTACATGTGTTACTTCAGGTTGTAGAGAACAATGTCTAAAGAGGGTTGTTAAGAGTTTTGCATCATTAAACAGTCTGTAATCTAAGTTTGTGTCCACATGGTGCAATCAAGAGAAACTCTTACCGAGTGCTTAAAAGTTCTCCTCTCTGACTTATGCACATGGTAGCAAGGTACACCAGCCAACGAGTATTTCTGTCATAGGTTTAGGTGTACCAGTGTTTAGGTGGAGCAGTGTTAAGTGGAAAATAATCAGAAGGAGAAAATTGCTGGATAAGGCTGTGCTTCAGAGAAGTCCAGGCTTATAAAAGTGAAATTCTCAGTCAGAATTCTTGAAATTCTGTGGTACGTTTTTTCTAATGGTACTACTGTGTTTATGATCCCAGGCTCGCTTTAATTAATTTTAAAAAATAAATTAGATAATGTTCTTGGTTTTCTCCTCCCTCAGCTTAGAGAGTTGCCAAAACAAGTTGGAGTTATTTTGCAAACAATTTTTGAGCTTGAGAGCAGTGACTCTATTATATATGAAATACTGGAAACAATGCAACAGCTCATTGCATTGTATGTGTATTTCTCCCTTGTCATCTATTCTGCCTCATAAATCAAACATCCCAAACAAAGGAATAAAAAAAAGGCATAAAAGGAGAGTGAGACAAGGAGAGGAAGGAAAAAACGGATTCATAATTTTGTTTTATTCCAGTAAAATATTTATTGTGAATGAGACACAAACGGGTTTTTAAAACACTGAATATCACTTTCTTTCCTATATTGGCCAAACACAATATTATTTTGTTTCTGCACAGAATCACATACAAAGAACCTGGTGTTGCTTGGTTTTATAGCTACAGTAAATATAATTACTAAAGAGTGTCTTTTACAGATTTCATTGCAACTTCAGGTAACTAATGACTTTTTTTTTGTTGTTTTTTAACTGTCTAGGGCAAAATGTTCATTTTGGTTTTAACACAAGTTATGCCATTTTCCATCCTAGTTAAGTACTTTGTCATAAGACTTATCTCTGCAGAGCTTGGGGGTCTGTCTGCAAGCATATTACAAAAGTTGTTGCTACTTATTTTCTGGAAGGAAGATAAAGTATTGTGTGTGTGTGTCCATTTATTTCTGTTTGCTACATACCACTGCAAATTCAGCATGAAATCACTGCAGAGATAATTCATACTATTCTCCAATTCTTGCATTAAACCAGAGACACCTCAGAGACCATAACATTATCTCTGGGATTACAAACTGTGCAAATATAGACTTGCCATGAAGGGTTATGCTAGACTGTGTAATTTTCAGAGCAACAAAAAAGAAACCAAGTAAAGAGTGTTTATTTTTCTTTTGTCTGCTAGAACTAGTTTTTCAGCGAACTGCCTCATAATTATTCCGTGGAAGGAAGGTGACTTTTTTCTTTTTTTAGGAGAGGTTCTTGATGAAAAATGATAAAATGTAAAGCTCAATTCAGGCTGAGCAAGCCTTTTAGTTGAGGAATCTGAAGCATTTAAGGGATATGCATATGAGAGGAGTTTTTTTTTTCTGAACCCATGAAGGACACAGTGTATCTGGGTTTATCTTAGAGATGTGAAAATTAGCCTAGAAAAATGCACAACCTCGGTTGGCTCATAAGAGTTCTAGGTTTATTTTGGCTGCACTAAGATCAAGAAACTAACTTTTACCCTTACTTTTGTGATAAGACATAGGCTCAAATTATCGTCAGAAATTTTTCAAGGTAAAAGAAGATTTCAGTTTCCTGGACTGAAACAAGTACTAGAAACCAAACTAACCTGTGTAAAGATGTTCTTTTTACTTGTCTTGAACTTCTTGGCTTTGATTATATCTTACACTGTGCAATATAGAATTTGAAAATAATATATTCAAAAAGTAAAAAAAAAAGTCCCACTGTTGGTTTATAGAAAGTTTTCTGTGATATCAAAAGCTCAGAGAGGAAGAGAGAGAGAGTAAAAAGTCTACCCAGGCTGCCGCTTTGTCCCTGTAGGAGAACCAGCTGACCTTGGTGAACTTGTATGTGTGGAATCCATTTCCAAATGTTTGCTTTGCATAGATGTACATGCATATATTACACCCCCCCCTTTGTATGTAGCTATATGTGTATATGCATTTGGATGTGTGTATCTATTTAGTGTTCATACAGTAAATCAGAAGAAAATGTTTTTTATTCTAGTGCAGACGTTGTTAACTGTATTGAATGGACTTTCTGGTTTGATGTTCAGTGAGTTGGTTAAGGATTGACCTTCTCTTGTAAATTAAACAGCTTACCCAGATGAAAGTTTATTGGCTTGGCAGTTGAAATTTTAGTCCATTACTATCTTTGTCCATGTCAGTATTTATACTTGTCAGATATTTGCTGTTTTTGTTGA
The DNA here is from genome assembly GCF_022539395.1 of Myiozetetes cayanensis. NCBI lineage: Eukaryota > Metazoa > Chordata > Aves > Passeriformes > Tyrannidae > Myiozetetes > Myiozetetes cayanensis. Next base: position 28,462,005 of record NW_026086605.1, read on the forward strand.
AATGATTGAGCCCTAACTGGGCCAGTATGGAGCACGGTCTAAACTATTTCAAATGAGTGGAGTGACATGGAGTGCATGGCCTGACCATGGCCAACTTTCCTCACCATGTGCTAAATTGTATTGTGACCAAAAGTCCCAGGACCTGTATCCTGTACATTGTAAGGCTGGAAGGTAGGAGCGTTTCAAGACAGTGTTTCATAGGCAGAACCTGGCAGTGGTTGCTCCAGACTTTCAGGATGGAATTGGTAGTGGATGTGACTTAGCAGTTCCCTGCCAGTTTACTTTTTTTCTGTAGCTGACAGCTGGCTAACACGAAAGCAGCTATGTCAGGAAAGTCCTGTTACTGACTTTCAGATTTGGTCTAGCATAAAAAAGAGCTAGGGCATGACCGTCTCTTCCATTGCATGGTAAGAAAAGCAAGAAAATTGCAGGGTTGAAGCAATCAACAGGCAGGGGTTGCTTGCATTTTGTCTGCAGTTCTTTGGGCATCAAAAGGCTTAGAAGCAAGTTGACAGATTGTTAATTCCTTTTCTTACACATAGCACCCGTTATAAAAATAGAAAAGGAAGGAGGAGGTTTGGGCTTATTCCAGGAAGGATCCCAGTTGCCTCCATTTGGTACATGGGTGGTGTTTCCTCTTCTGGCACTCAGGGATTTGATTGTTTACACAGGTTTGCTTAGCGAGTGCGCAATTTAAAAAGGATTTGACAGGAAAGCAGACTTGCCTTGCATGCATTCCCATGGAAATTGATACATTCTGTTGGAACGCGTGGCGTGGACAAGGAAATTCACGTTCCTTTTAACAGCGCCGCAGTAGGAGATGACAGAAACATCCCCACAGTTTGCCCCACACTCAGCCTTTCTCCAGCAGTGCCCCATGAGTGGCTCCCTCCCTGCCAGCTCCTGTTGGCTGGGTTGAGCAGGAAGGTGGATGTGGCCGATGTGGTGGCTGGGAGAGGGCACACAAGATGAAGTTATTCTTCAGGATTGGCAAGAATTACAAATTCTTGCTGTAGGTACTTGGTACTTTACTACTGGAGGTAAAAAAGGAAGGCAGTGGAGTGAGCAATGGTGTCTCAGTGTGGCTTACTCATCTGTATTATGCATTTGTTTTACATGGTAGCAAAAGTGATTTGTGTATGCACGGCACCTATATTGCACGTGATGCAGCAGCTGTACTAGCTGTGATTTTATTGTTGGTTGCAATGCAGATAGTTAAGAAAAAACATAGAAATGCAGAACAGGGAGTTAAAAATGTTTGGATATTACTTGTATGCTTAGGACGTTATTTCCTTAAGTTCATCAGGACACTCAATGTTGACCTCACATGATGATCTGTTATATCTTCAGATTTTATTGAATATGTAAACTATATGATTTGTGCTGTTATTTTAATGACAGTTCTTTTAAGTAACATGTGAAAAGAGAGAAGCTGAATTTGTCTTATATTCACACAGTTAATCTTATGGTTGCTTAGCTTGTGTTTGTTTCTTCAAAAGCAAACACCCAGTTCAAATTTTCCATTTCAATATTAAGATACTGTACTCCCTTCTATGACTGTACTATATGAGAGTTGTAAATGAGAGAAGTCTTTTTAAAGCCTGCATAAAGTCTAATGTCATCAAGTACCACCTACATAACAAATTGTAAAATCTTTGGGTGTCACCTGTGCCACTCTCTTAAACTTAACTGGTTGTCTTTTGTAGTCAGCCTGTTGTGTTATGTGAATTGTCGGCTGAGTGAAAGAAAAGAAAGGTATCACAGTATTTCATGACAGCTTCTTCAGTGATTTCAAATGAATCAAGTTAGTTCTTTCAGTTGCCTTGTTCTCAGTTCTCATTACTCCTTGGCAACACTAATAAAGAAGAATATAAAGGTGAAAGACAAAATGACAATTGTACAAAAATTCTGATTTTTTTTTTCTCTTGTCTTGGTTCAGTGGGAGCCGATATTGTGCTCATATAATTTTGCATTACATGGATGTAGTAATCAGTTGAATTAAAAGTAGTGGAGGTTTTATCAGCAATAGGAAAGCAGAGAATGTTGTCTTTCAGGGATGATCACCTTTTACAATTTGAATTCTGTTTCAGAAAAATTTGGGCCAGACACACTTGTTAATTTTTGTACCTACTATGGTTTAACTTTGCTGCCAGCCGTGCATTTCCTGCCCACTGTGTGCTTTCCATACTTCTATCTTATACCTTCCTGATTTCTTTCTGTATCTCTGCCTTTCTGTCCCCCACTTACTGCCATTAATTAGGACTCTTCTGGAACTTATAGTGTTAGAGATCCCTAAATCTGATCTGTGTTGATTGTGCAGCCAACAAACAATGGTAGAGCCAGGGCTGTTCTCAAGCCCTGGTGGCAGCATTGCCTGGCGATGTTGTAGCAGCCAAGAACTGGCCAATTTACAGTGGAATGTTTTTCTTTTCAGTTTTTCAGAACTGAAAAATATTTCTATGCAACCCGAAAAAGTCTGATTTATTTTTATTTCTCTTTTAGTTGTGTTTGTTGATAAAGTTGAATCAGTAGAACTTTCTTCAAGACTGATCAGAGAAATATGATTAGATTGCAATTACATGATCTGATTTAACTGCTGGAAAATAACCTTTCAACTGATGAACAACCCTTGAAATAATGCTGTTTCACTCTATCAAATAACAGGATAAATCCTGGGCAAGCACATCATGGCAAAATTCTTTCAGATTTCTGAGACAGGCAAAAGACTGTTTTAGACAAGTGTTTTACTTTTGTGTTATAGGAATGACAAATGACAACCACTGATTAGGAAATACTTTTGTAGAGTTGTTAAAGAGGCATTTAACAAGTAAGAAAAGTGGTTTAAAAAGTGCCAGTGTACACTGAGGACATAGTTTTAGAAGGGATGATAGCTTTTTCTGTGACCGATTACCTGTCTGGTGTTGAAAATTTAATTTGAAATCCAAAGCATAGGACAAGTCAAATAACCTGACCTGGAAAACTGTGTGGCTTATGACAAAATGTAAAATGATAAAAGAAAAATTATATCTTGATATCAAACTAGCTCATGAATTTCTTTGATTAGAATGCTTGTTGGTCTGCGTTGTGGAGGCACTTTGGTCCAGCTGAGTAAAACTGGCTTCAAAATCATAGCCATTTCCTGACTTGGCTGTTCAATAATGCTTCCACCAAGCTGTGCTCCCTGTTATTGCTGGCCCTTCTCCTGGGCACTGTGCTTCCTGCACTTAATTAGATGAGAAAAGGGATGAGCTGTTCCCCTCTCTCTCCCTTCAGGTTCATGTCTGGATGGTTCTAGTTCCAGTGCTCAGCAGCACAGCTCACTGAGCTGGTTGCTAACCTGAGAGCCCACCTTCAGCGAGAGGATCTGCTTTGCCTTCTCAGCTTGAAAAGAGAGTAAATTCAAACTAAAATTGCCCCTGTGTTAATATCAAACCTAGCATGACTGTGGTTTGGGGAAACAGAAAGTGGAAACCTCCCCAATGGCTTTTCATGTTGGGTATTTTCATAGTTTTGATTTAAAATCTTCCTTTCCTGCTTTGAGTTAGATCAATGTGCAGAAAAAGATATCATGTTCTCTAATTAATGGCGAAAATGAGTCCTGGCAAATACAGTTCTCTACATACCAAGCAGCCAGAAATGGTTTAAATGTTCCAATGCTGGGCGATGTCAGGCTTGCCTGGAAAAGCCAGCTCTAATAGGAGCTAATCTGGATCAGCTGAGTTCTTGGCTTCTCTAAAATGATGTGCAAAGAGTACTAATTAGTAGCATCTCAGCAGGCCGACATTTGAGAACCTTCAGCAAAACTCCAGTGATGACATTCATTAGTAACTGTAACACCCACCTGGTCACTGAGGTTTGAGGTAAGTCAGGTTCAAATAACAGAGGTTGTAAGCAGCTGGCATTAAATGGGTCAGCTGCATTTAGTGCCTTCCACCCCACACAGCTGGGAGATGGGAAGAGAAGGCAAAACATTTACTGTGGCCACTGTTTATCTATGTGCATTTTTGCCTTTTGCCTTATAACAGAATAATCTAGCATTAAAAGGATATCAACATGAATACACAGGAACAATTAATAGCAGTAGATAATTATTCATCTTTATGTCAGAAAAATACATATGTAAAGATCGCTTACATCTATACATCCTAAGGAGGATGTATAGAACAGCTCATTGCAAGCAGTGAGAACAGGACTGTGTATTTTTATACATTGCTTTTGAATTTAGCAAAATAGTGAGGGAGAGTGGGAGGGAATCAGCCTCATTTGTTACAGTATTTGAAACCTCTAACTGTTCCCAGGTGGTTAAAATCAGTCCTCAGCTAGAGGATTAGGACAAAGTTCCGTCGTTCCGGTGTCAGAAAGGTCAGATGCTGGAATCTGGAAACATTATTCACCTCTTATGCCAAATGCAGCTCTTTCTGAAAATAGCCATATGCCAGTTTGTTATGGTGATGTGCACATGCTTGAGCTAGTATGTTGCTTTTGATGCCAAATGTCTGTCTCTGAGCTGAGTAGAGCAGAGTGTCGGTGCAGTGAGTGTAATCCATTCTAATATTAGACTGTGGGGCCGGATCCTGCGAGCCGGCCTGTCCTGACAGCCCAGCCAGGGCAGCTGCAGCTCAGGGGGCTCAGGACCTCTGTGCCCTCTGCAAACAGCATTTGCTGCTTCTAATTATTTTATTTTTTTTCCGTAGAAGTATGAGCAAAGCACAACTAACCCCTTCACAAAATCCAGTTGAAATGGAAAATACGGTCTTGTGAACAATTATTGTTTTTTAATTTATCTTGATTAATGCACTTCCAGCTTGACAGACAACACTATCCACAGTCATCCTGTCTAGAAAACCAATCTGCAAGTGATGAAAGCAATACCATTAAACAAACAAAACCAAATTCCAAGCTCCCAGTTTTAGGTTATCTGACCATGTCTGAATTCCAATGTCAAGGTCCAGGGCTTTTGAAAGTGATGATACATGAGGAAGCAGCAGTGTTGAAGAGTTTGGGGATAGGTGGGTAGATAAGTAGGCAGTAAGTGTTATTTTCAGGCTCTAGCTTGCTTTGTTACAGGAAGGGATTTTGCCTGCATAACTGGCAGTCAGATATCTTTATCTCACCCAAATGCCTTAGGAAAACCCAGTCCCACAGCCCTGTCTTGGCTTTGAGATGGCAAACTTGGTAAGACAGACCGGAGGTGAACTGTTCAGAGCTGATTGCTGCCACCTTTAGGCCAGTGGGAAATCATCTCCCCATGGTGTCAGGTGTGTCTTCCAAACACCCAGCTTCAAATAGAGTTCTCAATTCCCCTAGCCTCTAGAGATTTTGAGCATTGTCCAAGTCCAAAACTCTCATTCATTGCAGGCCCATGTTTTGAACTTGAACTTAGAAACAAAATTGCTCCTATGTCATAGTATTTGTAATACAATGTAGAGCATGCAATTGTAAAGAATGTGAGTGCTCATTTTAGCCAATATTAAAACCTACTGTCTCTTGCCTATGTTTTACTTCAGTTGATAATAACTTCTAATAAATGCATCATTGTTTATGTTTAATTCAGTAACGTATTTTCTTAATATTCACTTATCAAAAGATTAGAAAAAGCATGGAGAATCTTTTTCTTTGCAACCTTTTCCTACTCAGCACTTTCCACTCTTCGAATCTGTCTATTTGAATGCTTTTTACACTTTAGTTGGTTTTAAAAGCTTTACGAGAGGACAAAGATAGTTCTGTAGTTCATTAAAAGAGGACAGTTCTGAACATAATTGAAGAAAAAAGGTACATTGTCAAAAATGTGCATTGCTGTGCCTCTGACTATGGTACTTATAGGAAACCCATCACCATAGTAACCAAGCCTCTGCTAAATAATTACCAACATATTTGTTCTTTTTTGTCTTCTAACTTGTATAATGTGTCTAGCCTTGACTACAGTTTTAAATATAAGAATTTTGTATATGTACATGTTTGCACACTGCTTTTGGAGGAAAAGTTGAAGAACTCACATTCCTGATTCTTGCAGAAGTGATTTCTGATTTCTAGGTGTCCATGGTTGCTGTTTTCTCACAAATGAAAGAACAGTGTGGAACAGTTTTTAATGAAGGCCAGTTAAAAAGTCAAACAGCAGGAAAAAGCATTTTCCACAAAGCCAAAGTAATTTCTTGAGAGACATTAGATTTGTAGTTAATAAGTAGCTACTTCAAATAGAGCAAAGTTCCAAGACTTGGCTGTTCTTCCTACTCCATCAGCAGCACTTGGGCAGTGCCTTATTCAGCAGCAGATCAGTGGTGAGCAGAGAAGCCAGTGGCACAGGAGTAGTTTTCAGCATCTTTATTCACTTTGAGTTGCTGATGATCCTTTCTCTGAACTCTTCTCCTCATGCAGAGTCACCTCATGTTTGCTTCAGGACCATTTTGGAGAATATCGAAGTATTTTACAAAATCTGTGGCTGCTTATGGGGAAAGTGGCCTGCTTCTCCTTTATTTATTCACCAGAATTACTGTTTCATGGGCATATTCTGTTTGTAACCCTGTTGTTTTGGGAGGAATCTGCTAGCCTTTCATGCTACTCTTGGCAGTGAGATAGATAAACTCAGTTCTTAGAATATGCTCAGCTTGAATAGTCTGAAGAGATTTAGTGAAGTAGCTGTGCCCTGAACAAGGTCTTGCAAAGCCATTGCATTTTGGCTGAATAATGACATGTGAAGTCTTTGTGCTGAACTCCATTGCATCTTGTTGGGAGATCAAGTGGGTTTGTTTTCTTTAGCAGCTAATGCAGGTTGGTGCTTCAAATTTCTGACAACAAAATGATCTCTGACTTTTAAGTTCTTTTTTTTTTTTTTTTTTTGTCCTGAGAATTGTTAAACAGGCCATGAACCATCTAGGACCAGACTTCTGAAGCCAGTAAATTAGTTGATAGATGTACCTGTGTTCACAACAGCTAATTGAGTTGAGGCACAGATAAATCCAAGTTTCTAAATTGATTCTTCACCTTCACCTATTTGCATAGAAACTCACCTCTTTCTCTCCTCTTGAGGAATAACATCCAGATATCTATCCAAGGCAAACATTCACCTTTTTTTTTTTTTTCTTTTTTATTTTGGAGGAGGGAGAAAAAAAATGTCAACTGCCAAGGTTGCTCTTGACTTTCTTGTGAATTTCTGACATGAATCCTACAGGTTGTGTGATTAGAGTAATCTTGTAGAGGTGGTTTTTTTTGAGTTTTCTTTTTATTTTAACACTTCTGGGGGAGTTTGAGCTAACAGCACATTAAATATACATCTGTTTGAGGTACAGGCCTGGGTCTCTAAAGACAGTAGCTACAATATATGGTCTCGAGTAGAATGTGGGTTACCCTAGAAACAGTAATATTAGCAAGACCAGTAGCCCAGAGGAGCTTGTCATGTGGGATTTTGAAATTACCAAAAGTAACAGCAGTAACTTTGGACTGTAAAAGTAATCTGTTGCCATAAAACATGTATTCAAAATTGGATTTTTTCAAATACACTCTGTATTATATTTGTGTAATTGTTTAAACTTATGTGTGGGCTGGGTTAGGAGATGCAAAAGAGTTCTGAGCAGTTTTTCTGTTTTTGTGAACATCATTTAGGAGCTATGTACAGACATTACAGTTTCAGAATTGAACTGAATCAATGAGATAGAGCTGATGAAACAAATGCTGTTTCCTGAGGAATCAAACTTGCAATTTTCATTACTACCATTCCTTTGAAATCTGTAAACCAAAACGTGTTCTTGACCTGTATGTGGAACATCTCAGCAAATATGAAGGTAGATCCACTCACTGTGCTATGAAATTTGTTAAAATTTGGTTCAGCAAGGCTTAAAATGTACATAAATAGTCTTCATTAGCTCAACCCATGTTACTTATATTTATAATAAGTACTATCTTGATGCTTTATGTAATAATCTTCTAAAAGGCAGTATGTTCAAATTCCAAATATCTTTAATAGTGCAATAAGTGAAAAGAACTTCTCATCTCTGCAGATGATTCACTTTGGGAAATGTCCTTGAAAAAATCTCCTTGTATCCTAGCTGAGGACATGCATATTAAGTCTAATCTGCAGTTTTAAGCTCTGCTGGAGATGAAGATTTATGATCAAGGTTAGATTAAACCATGGCAATATTGTCTTGGTTAGTATAACAGCCAAGTATGTAAGTGAATTTCAAACTAAAGAAAGTACAATTTCTTGTTCATCGTATCTATCCCATTTAATCTGTATCGGAGAAGTCATGGTTATAACATCTCAATCATTATTGCTCTTAACAGACAATTACTCTTCTACTGACTCGTGTCCCCTGACATACGGTTTGCTGCTTCTCAAGCCACTTCCAGACTGTTAAATAGCCACATGTCCCCTCTGAGCTAAGGACTTTCAATTGGAGCTTCTATTTATGCAGTTGGTGCTTTTTTTGTCCGTGTCTCCCATTGCTTATTTTGGCTTGCATATCAGAGTTGACTTTCTTTATTTCTGTATCGGTGCCTCCCTAAAAATGTGAATGGATTGACTTTTTCAAATTTATTACTGATCTGAATTTGTTTGGGGGATCTGATTATTAAAATAAACTAGTTTACTACTGCATGCTGAGAAATACTGAACTATATTTCCAAGAATGAAATCTTGCTCAAAAACAGTTCTCCATGTTAGTAGTCGCTAAATAGCAGGAAAGACTTTGACAAAATAGATTTTCCTGTTTCATCTTAAATGTTTTTAGTGTGTTTATTTGGACATTTGATTCTATATAGTATCATTTGGGTAGTTGGAAACTTGGATAAAGTTATTGAATATAATCCTGCCTGTCATAACTGAGAGAGACTTCAATCTGTGTATGTCTCACAGGTTCAGATTTCAACATAATTTCCATGTATGTTCCAACAAGAGAGGAAATTAGTGCAGAGTCTTTCAACTGACTCTTTGACCTCTGCACAGTATAAAACATGAGGTTCATGGGGATTAACTAGCTCTGGTCTGCTTGGAAAATGGAATTATGCCATGTATGCGAAATGATTAGGAAAGCCTAATCTGTCTGGATTTTGGCAATATGTTTTGTAACAGTGTGAATGAAGAGCTATTGAGAAATATGCTTTTTAATAAAATTGTTGTATCTGTTTTGTAGAATATCTAACAAGAGAAGCCTAAGAATTTAGTGGGAATGAAAGCAGAAACATAGTACAGAATTTTCTCTGAAAAGTCTATAGAATTAAATCAACTGGTTATTTTTGGTTTTGATGGGGTTTTTTGTCTTTCCCCCAACCACCCCCCCCAAAACTTGAGACCCTTTATCCTGAAGAGTGATTTTCATGACAATAACTGTGGGAAAGTTGTTGTACTCTAATAATCTTGAGCAACTTGCTGCTGTTGATCCTGCTTGAGCGTGTGTAGAAGTGGATTTGGTGATCTCACCTTCCAGCCTCACCACTGTATTGCTCCTCTGGAACTGACTTGAGTTTGCCCAAACAGATAACTTGAGAGGGTTGGATTTTGCCTGTAATCTCTTTCTTTTACAACTCAAAGAGGTGAATTGATCTGCTTTCTGTTTAGGGTGGCCATGAAATTTTGTGCAGTAGAATTTGTGCTTTGATTAACCACATGAATTTAATAGAGGTGACTGTTTGCTTCTGTGCTTTGAACTGACATTAGAGGAGTTTCTGTTCCTTGAGAGGAGGTACCAGGGAACTCTGAAATGAGAGGCACAACTTAATGCTGAATTTCATTATGCTTAGAAAATAAAACTGCATATGAAAACCAAAATTCATGCAGTTAGCTGAATCAAGTAATTTGCATGGTTTAAGGGTTCTAGAAAATTCCTTGTGAGATGCTTAAATCGGTCTGCACAATGTGAAGATTTCTAGTTGATTTTTAAAGAGAAAATGGCAGAAATATTGCTCAAAAAACTTGAGTTTTTTCTTCAGTTATGAGAATCTTTACATTTTAAACTTTGAGATGGATTTGCTATTCAACACTGAGTGTTCTAAGGGACCTTTACGTGATGTTTTCAGATTGTTTAACAGCCCTTTATTATGAGAGTCTTTAATACCATAAGAAACTGATCTAAATTTTTTAAAATGGGCCCTTTGCTTGTTAGCTTGTAGTGAATTCTAAAATCTCTCTGTGTTTGCATGAAAATAATAGGATTCATTATATCTCAAATTTTATTACTTATTGCCTGACCAAATGTGCCTTTTCTCTACTAGCTATTCACTACAAAACCACTAAAATGTATCTGGGTTTAAATTATGGGAGAGGTAAATGTTATGGCAGAACACAACATACTTCTTTGTTGCCAATTGAAACTCATTTTAAATCTGTATTTTCACTTCCATTACATGCTTATTAAAACCCCGAGTTTCAGTCATTTATCTGAACCTCTTATGCTGAGTGCTCAGTTATTCCTTTACCTTGTTTTGTATAAATCCTCTCTCCTGTATCCATATTATTGTTATTTTCAAGAGGTACAGGAAAAACGACGTGTTTTCTCTTGTTGAAATAGATAACATGAAAAAGATTCAGAAACTAATGCCATGGGTATTTCCAAGGGCATAACAGTGCTAATGTAACAAAGAACAAATAATAAAATCCACCACAGAGGGATTTCAAGTCTATAAACCAAATAACTTGTATGAATATGATAATAGACCGACTCGGTACGGAAGCGATTTGCATTGGTACAGCTACAGATCTGTTTTGAAAAATGTGGCTGAACGTTGATTTGAATATTTTCATGATCTGAAAACATCAGTGTCAACTTTTTTCTATTCAGAAATTCTTATGCAGCAATTGGCAAGAGGGCTGTGCTCATACAGATAGGTTAGAAATCAAGACAGTTTAAAACAGGCATATGTAGCTGAATATAAACATCTGAAAGGTAGAAAGTAAATTATTATTTTTCATTCTAATATTCAAAGAATTCCACAGGAGAGTTATAGCTCATCAAGTTATGCCACAGGATGGGTTTTTCTTGAAGGCTTGCATTGCTTTTAGTTTAGTAAAAACTGGATGGCTGTAAATCATGAACCCTTGGAATTGTTGCCTTTGTTGCTGTCGTGTGAATGAGATTTAGAAGCAGCATGGAGGGTACTGGGTGGTCGGAGCCTCAGAGTGGCCTCACACACACTGGGATGAAATATGCTGATGCACAGCCCCTTCCTTGGCCGTGCTCTCCCTTTCCAGAGGGAGACCCTGTGTGCAGGCAGTTGTCCTGGATATCCCCCTGCTGGAGTGGGATGTCCTTGCTCCTGCAGCAGGAGCTGGAAAGTCTCAGAGCCCCCAGCTCCTGCAGTTGGAGCAACAGCAGTGCAGGTTGTCCCAGTCAGTGACGAAACATGAGGACATAACACTTGTAATGCTATGTGTATTTGTTATATTTATATTTAAAAAAATGAGTGTAATTGTTTTTACCCTGCGAGGTCGTTACTGATTTGTGCTTGTGTAAATGAGAGCAGATGACAGCCTCCCTTCTGCCTGTGTGCCTCTGGCTAGATCAGGTTATGTGCCTGCAGTCTATCTCCACAGAGCTGGGTGCTTCTTCTGCATGTGTAGTCACTTAGTAAAGGCATGTGATGTTTGTGTATATAAGAAATTAAATTTATGAAGTGAGATTTTAACCTGGTTAAAGCAGGCACAAAATAATTAAACCTGTTTTTCAAGGGTGAATTCAATCCAGAATAGAACAAATCCAACAAGAACAATGGAGAAATATTAATAAGAGTAATTATCCAAAGGGGGGAAAAAAACAACTCAGGCTTTGAAGTCAGCCTGAATCATGCATGCTTTAAAACAAATACTTAAAACAAAGAAAATAATTATTCTTTAATTTTAATTCATTTTGCAGCTTGAAAACAAGTCTGTATCCTAAAGATATGGGTTCAGTTTTTTGTTGCATTACTTGTTTCTGCAGAGTCTTAAGCTAGTTACTTAATCTATTATTTACAGCTTTTAATCAGTAAAATACTCTGACAAAATGCTTTTTTCTTATTTTGTGTGTCATGCTTGATTTTAGGTACAGCTGCTTTAAAATCTACTAATTCAAACATATTTCAGGCTAATTGAGTTCTTATTCCCCATTATGAAATTCAGTTGCTTCAAAAAATATATTCCTATCGTATGGAACGATTCAGCTATAGAGAACACCTCGTTCACACCTTAAAAATTTAAACACTGACTTAAGGGAATTAAATGCTGAATTTAAATGCAGTCTTCTAGCACCTTGTGTTTGGAAACTTGTAGATAAAAGATCCGTTTAACAGAATTGTGGCTCCTCTTGTCTCCTATGTAGCAGAATGCAGATGCAGATCATAGTATCTGTTCAACGTGATACAGCTGTGCAAAACCACAAAGGAAAAACACAGCAGGAAAAACCACCTTAGGGGGACTAGAGCAGGTGCACAGTTACACAATCATGAGCAAAATCAGATATGAAAGGTAACTGAGAAGGTCACTTCCTACACCGTTTCAGGAGTGTGATATCAATGTAAAGTAGCTGGAAGGTGCCTTTATTTTCTGAATGTTGTATATGTGTCTGATCTGACTGTTGTGCTATTTTCTGTGTTGATTCAGGGAGCTTCTGGCAAAGATAGATGTGAGAGAAGTTTAAAAACATACTAGCAAGTACTTTATTGACTTTGTATTGCAATGTCACTTTACTGACACAAGTGACTTTTACAGCACTTTCGCTTCTGATGCTAAAACTGTATTTGATGTCTAAGGTTTTACAGGTCTTCTGGGGGAAAAAATAGTGTGGTAAACTTAAGTCTCTGAATTTAGAAGACAGTAGTTTACAGAATTGATAGTGACCCTAATCCCACACTTTGAGGATTACACACTTGAGGTTAGTCTGCCTAGCCTGACCTAAGCACGGGACAAATCTGCTGGGCATGTTGTTGTATTGTTTGCCTTTAATGAGATATTTGATACAGGATCTGGTCACAACTGCTGATATGTAGCAGACTATAAATCTAAAACCTCTTTGCCTTGTTAAGAGTCATAGTAGGCTGCAGACCAGTGATCAAATCCCTGGGCAGGCGAGGAGCACAGGCTGCTCATGGGGGAAGAAGACATTGCTATCTGTAACTGTGCAAGCCTAACAGAGCAGCTAAAGAGAGCTTGGAGATGCAGCTGAGGAATAGAAAGACAAAGTAAACCTGGTTCTCCCAGGGTGCTTTTGCAGTGGGGTATAGCTTAGGAATGATAACCAGGGAAAGCAACTCCTCTTTAAGAAAATTGGTTGAGGAACTGAATGTTTTTAGACCATCATTGGCAGTTCAGATATTTAGAGGGCTGAGGGAAATTTGATTTACCTTCATTAAAAGTTCATACTGCCAAGGGAAAAGATGCAAACAGCTTTTTTTCCAAGCCATCATAGCGAAGATCCTTGAAGATTGCTTCCCTGAATGTAATCATCTGATCAGGCTGATACCAAGAGACTGAATGCCATAAAGGTACTCATTGTTTTTGTGAGAAATATGTGGATTGAGATTACTTTTTGTGAATCAGTTATTCAACTCCAGCTCTAGGATAGTCTGGCAGAGTAAATAACACAAGACAGTGTCTCTCATGGATGTATTGTGCCTTACCAAGCTGGGTGAGTTCTGGAATGTTCCTGGGACTTAAAAGGTCTCAGAAAAAAATGTCAGCTCCCACCCGGTGAGTTCCTTTACCTCTAGGTGAAAACAATGCAGGTGTCAGTGTTAACTCTGTGCTGGGAAGCAGAGCAAAATTAACTGCCTCATGGAGCACCCAGTGAACTACCCAAAGAACCCCCATGAAGGGTGAAGCTGTAGGGAGTGCAGTTATATGTCAGGTAGCCCCAAGCACCAACCAGTGCTGCCAGGCTCTTCATTTTCTCTTTGTAGATTACAGATGCTAACCTAGTAAGCACTACACAGGGCAGTGGTGAGGTTGGTTGTATGGTTTTTGAGATCCCCAAAGTGTCCTAAAGCTCTATCCACAATGAAAAGCCAAGTAGTAGCAGTGCACTGGTCATGACAAATCTCAGCAGCTATTAGAGGTTTAGGAATCACTAAAGCTATGGCTAATGGTATCATTTTATTGAAAGAGGCTGTGTTGGCTAGTACATAACGATTAATTCCCTCTACACATTTTTAAAAGAGCCCTAGGGTCCTTAATTTCTCTTTAAAAGTCACTAGAGGTAAGCAAAAGAGACCTTGTAAGTACTTACCTGAAAGGCAGCACTTCTAAGCTGTGCAACTTCCCCACGCTGTGCTGAGCACCAGCAGGAGTACTTTAAGTGCAGGTTTTTGTGAGGATTTCCACACACGATTCCCTTCTAGTTCAGCCAGACTTCCGACTCCTCTGAGCTGATGTTGTTGATTAAGTGCTTAATACATTCTATATCCACTCTGCTGGTGCTGCTGGGTTCCTAATCTTGAAGAATTGTGGGTAAAAGGCAACTGGCTTGAAAGATGTTCTTTCTCTGACAAATTTCCTTGTAGCATACATGCAGGTTTTTTGGCTAACAATACTTGCGGCTCATTCTGCCAACTCAGTGCTCAAAATGCAGCACTGAAAGGACATTCAGTCTGCATTAGCAACAGTAAACCTCCAAAATCTGTATAAGAGAAATGACAGCATACTGCGGAGTTTTAAACCCTGGGTTTTTTGCACAAAGAAAGTTTAAGGCAGAGATTTTATGTGTGTTCAGAACACAAAAGGTCAAATGCTGAATGACCAAATTGTGCTTTTGGGAAATGCTGTGTGAAAAATGGTGGTGGGGTGTGTGTTTGCTCACCTGCTTATTAGGTATTTTCTTTGGGGAGTGAGCTGTAGCATCTGAATCAGTGAATTTGTATTGCTTTGAACAGAGATATGTTGTTTTATATTATAGACATTTTGCTAGGAACTTTGTATGGGCCTGATAATGACTTGGTTACTTCTGAAAGCAAAGATTGAAAACAATTGGCCTTGAGTGCTTTTGAATGACACACTGTTAAGAAACTACCATGGTTTGATACTATTATTAATGTCTTCTGTCTTAGGCCCTTCAAGGTGAAAAAAGTTCTCACTATTAACTCTTCCCAGTGTGCAACTAAATCTTCTTGAAAACTGGTTAAACAAGTGGTATTTAAAGAAATTGGCTTATGATTCAATAATTACTGATTACTTTATGAATTTCTTTAGTGTTTCCATGTATTTTCATGTTACTCTGAGTAGATAATTTGCAGATTAAAGAGACCTTGAAACCTTGGGTCAGTGTTAACGTTAGAAAGAATTTTCTGTCAGACAGCAGTGTGTGTCAGACAATGATTTTGGGTGTAAATACTCTAAGAAGATGTATCACTAAGGTGATTTTGTGCTCCAGTGTTAGAGGCTTATGCTCTGAAAATATGTGTTAGGATTCTGAAGCCCTGGTCTGTCTGGGAGCTGTGCTTTTCTGGATCAATATATTCTGAGAAATAGTACCTAAGTACTATTTCATTTTACAAGAAAAAAAAATTAATGAAAATCCTCTTAGTAACAACTATACAGCAAATAACAGCTGCTCACATTTACTGCTAAACTCTGTCTATAAAAGAGAACTTGCAATCCAGCAGCAGTAACAACAGAGCTCCTTTACTTGAATAAAAAAATGAAACTTCCAACCTACTAATGCTCTTTGCCCCACTCAGTGGGTACCTGTTATCTCAGTGGTGCCTGAAATTTGTGATGACGATAGCCTACTTTTCTTTGTTGTGAGCCATCCTGCTGCAGCTCTGCTGAGTGCTTTGCTCCCTTTCATGCAGCAGAACTCAAAGGATAAATTGGTACCCCCTGTGGCATGCTGGGGAGTGGGCTTGAGAGAGTTGTGTTAAACGCAGTCTAAACAGGAAGCAGTTGTGTAAGGTGAGAAAAAGCTTTAATTCTTAATAGAATTTGGGGAACCATCTTCTTGCTAGTAACTACAATCCCATCTTCTACATTGCAGAAACCTGCTACCTCAACTTGGAAGAGGAGTTGGAAAGCGAATTTGCATATTTTTATGCTTTTTAGCAAAGAAAAGAAGTGCTGGGGGGCTGTGAGGAGTGTGGGTTAGTCAAGCCAAGTCAGTTTTGAGCCTTATAGAACAGGCTAGACCATTAGCTCAGCTTAACTGCTGTTTGCAATCTAATCTGCACATGTGCAAACACTGCTTCATATGATATAAAGAAAATAGTTTCATTTTACTTGTTGCTTTAATGTTAAACTTGTTACTTTGCCATTGCTCATATGTTTTTAGCAGCCAGAGACTTCAGTTTTCAGTCTGGGGAAAAAGGAAATGGAAGGATTTGGGAGGATATGCACCAACATAATTTGCTCCAGTGACTCTTAAAGGCATATTTTAGACTCTGCTACCCTTCTGCTATTGTGTAAAGCAGAGTCCAATTCCTTGCTCCATTTAGCCTTGCAGAGTTACTAAAAAAGAAAAGGTGAGGTTTTACTGTCACTGAATTCTAGTGCATGTCAAAGACATGTAAGTCCTTGGTACTTCCTTTTCCACTCTGGATAGTCCCCAGAAAGAAGCAGAACATAAGAAAGGAGAATGTAAGGAGCAAAGCCTACATGCACAGAAAAATACAAGGATTTTAAGAAAAGGTAGATTTTACTTTCAAGATGAAGCCATAAGAACTTTCTGGAGCAAGGAGAGCTGTGCTGCAGTGTTCTCAACTCTCTCCTGCAGTTCTGAAAGTGTAGCAAATTAACGGGATGATTTCTTAAGGCAATTTCACTGGTGGAGAGAGGAAGGAATTAAAGCCTACATAAGGCTTCTAGCAGAAACTGGGAACAAGGTAGAGATGAATTTTGGCATATTTTCCACTGCTACTCTTTCAGTAGTAATGGTTACTTATGCTCAGCACCCCTCTTTGCTGGGAATGGCTTCTCCACGTGGCCTCTCCAGCAGATCTGGCCAGCTGGCAGGGAAATTCCTCTTCACGGATTAACTGACCCCATCCCCTTGGAGACTGAATGTGGATGCTGCATCTGCTGAGCAAGGGAACAAGGAGCATTCTGTGACTCTCCTCTTAAGCCTGCATTTTGCCTGGCTGGAGCAGGGGGAAGGCTCAGCACACCACTGCACATCGCTCTTTGCCAGGAGTGGTCTCGTCAAATCTCTCTTTGAAGTCTAACAAGCTTGGGGTGTTGTAGAATGGGGGAATATGGGTAGTAAAAGGTCATATCCCTGGGCCTAGACTGTACTTATATCAAAGGGTACTTTTCAAGTTGTTGATAATCTGTCAGGCACCGAGATGAGATGCAGAGTAAACCAGAATCTCTTTGATTTCTTTACTGGTAAGGTTATCTGTATGCATGTCAGTCTTGTTTTTCTGTTCTTAGCCTTGGGCTTTATACGGCTATTGATTTCTTTGCTGGTTGTTACAACATTAATGCTTATTCAGGTAAAGATATTTGTTATTTTCCCAAGACAGCCTCACAATTCATTAAGAATGTGACGGGCTCCCATGTGCTGGTAATGACTGCTTTAATTCCAGCAAAGAGCATGCCTTACAAACAGCAGGTTAGATATTCACAGCTAGTTCTGTGGTCCATTACAGCAATTCCTTTTCTTCTTCACTGCAGCTGGCATTAGTATTCAAAAGCAGAAAGCATGTTGGTCGAAAGCTACCTAAATATTTATGGACTATTGCTAGGGTCAGAGTAACAAGGACAGCAAATGAAATTAAAGATTTACACTGTGAAACAAAGCGACTTATCAATCACTCTTTACCAAATTGCTTCTGCTGTTTAAAGAAGATATTTTCTAAGAGGATTTAAAAAAAAAAAAAATGAACTTCAGCATGAAATTTTGATCTGTAGTTTCAATTCAATGTCTGCATTATTTCTTCCAACAAGATGAGCTGGTGGAGAAGACATTGCACAACTGACAAAGCAGGTTGTTGCATAGCTTGATTCCAAAGAACAGTACTCAACATCTTTTATCTGAGTATATCAAAGTCTCTTCCAAATGTTAGGTCATAAATATCCCAGAGTGAGGAAATAAAGGAGGGAAAAACTGAGATTGCAGCAATCTCAGAAAATTTGTATGCCAAGTCAGATGTAAGAATAGAAACCAGGGTTGGGCAGACTTTACATGCAAACTTTTCAGTCAAACCTCAGGCTGGACAAGGAAGCTTGCTGTGCCCAGCAATGGGCAACCTGAGGTTGTTTAACGTTTTTCTGGAGGGGTATAAAAACCTCTAACTTGGCATCTAAATTAAATGAGAAGTGACACTCTCTTGTTTTGTGGAAGCATGGCAGAACATATATTTGAAATGGAAATTGCCTTGCTTATTCAAATGAAAACCTCTGAGCACAGAAGCTCTGCTTTCATTATTTGTTTTAGAAGCAAAGTATTTTGCAATAGCAAGCAGGTAGGAAGAGAGCCAAATTTGAGAGAAGAAAATACTTTTCCTCCTTCAAAATATGACTTTTTTTTGTGTGTGTGTGCTTTGAGACGTGTGTGTATTCAAAAAAACCCAAAGAAAAACATGAATTTTTATTTTGCTTTGAGATATATAAAAGTGATTATCTGGCAAGGTCTCCATAATGTGACAGCACAATGTTAATAAATATGTACATCACCTAGAGAAAATGAACTGAACTGTAAGTGGCTTTAATAAGCAGCATGACAGCTTTTTCTTTTTAATTTAGCTGGGGATTGCATAAAACAGAGCCCCAGGAACTGACTTATCATTAATGCATTTTCTAACTTTCCCTCAAAGTTGTGTTCAATACTTAAACAGACTAAGTCTGGGTATTTTGTTACAGTACAATAATGATAAATTTTAAAAAAATTACATTTTGTGTTAAAAGTACCCTGTGCCACCTGCATACATCTTTAGCTAGGCTAATTCTAGGGTAGATCAGAACCTGTAAGAGCAAGTGTGTAATTGTTCCAGTTAAATATTGAAATAGCAGTTGTTTGCCCTAAGTAGTGCACATGTGTACTAATGCCAGTTTGGAATCAGTATTTGCCTTTTGCAAATGAAACTGGTCTCTTTTGATGATTCACTACAGTGAAGTTGTGTTGATAATCACTCAAAAGGGATTTTGGATACGCCTGGAGAAGATACATGCTTGTTTGTACTAGTTGACTGCCTGAATGTGTTAGCATTTGCAAATATTTTGGTTTGCCAGTAATTTGTGGTTCTTTTGCTTTCCAGGAAAATAAGACTTTAAGGACAGTGAGGGAAAAAAGAAACCTAAGAAATGCACAAAGTAATTTTCATTCTTATTATAGAAGGGAAACGGATTCACAGAGAGGATCTGAAATTTGTCTCTCTGTGATGCTCTTATGTGCTCTGTCCCATCATCCCCTTGCCCTGAGGAGCAAAATATCTGTAAATTTACTGAAATCCACAACAGCTTTAGGCTCAGCATCTCCCAAAAATCACATCAGTGGTGAGGGCTCTAATTCAGAAAAGTAACTTTGTATATTTTCCAGTATTGCAAACTGCACTATGATTTATCCTGGCTCATTAATATTGGACTGATGTTATGTGTGCTGTACGACCAGTGTGGAAACTCCAAGAACTTCACCAGCTGCAGAGCATCTCCCCTTAGTTAGCATTCATAGACATGCCTGTCTAAACATAGTCTTTCTTCTGTATTTTACTTAAACTGTATAATCTTTTCCCCAGTGAGAGGGAAGGCGTGCACAGCCACAGATGCCCCAGTGAAATATTCTTCTTGCTGCCCTGTGAAAAAATTCTGAAAATACCTATCAGTTAAGAATTTTAGATGAAGATATTTACCACCAAGGATCATCAATAATAAATGTTCATGATTTTTTTATTAAAGGTTGAACTTATGACATTTTCTCAACTTTTGGGACTTGTGCAATACCTAATTGGATGTGTCTTTATTTCTCCCACCCAAGATGAAAGACGCCTAACATTTCACACCTTTTTATCTCAGTTACAGGGGATAGTTTGTTTTTCCTGTGAAACAGATGCTTCCTCCAGAGCTTGGTTTTCCCTCACTCTCCATTTACTAGCCATGGTATTGCACATCCATCTCAGCCAAGGTGATGCTGACAGCATCAGTGGAACGTTTCAGTGCAAAGGACAAGGTTAAACCAGCTGCTTTAACTTGGTCTGAATGGCTGCAGGGAGTCAGGTGCTGTATTTACCTTGTGGCCCTGGCCACACTGAGAGATCTAAAGGCACATGGCAGAACGCTGAGGTTTTATGCATTCAGCTACTTCATGCAGGACCCTGATTGCAGAATACTGGTTTTAAAAATAATTCCTGATGATGCCGGGGGAGTTAGGTATGTTGTGGCTCTACAGCAGGGAATACAGATTCTGAGTATCAGTCTTTATAGACTGGTTGTGGGGTAGATTTTCCTTGCTTTCCTATGCCAGAGGATGTTAAAATGGGAAATGGAAAGTTTTTTTTTTAATTCAAAGGCTCTCTAGAATATAAGTGCTTCAGATATTTTTTGATGTATGCATATCCTCTCTCTGGTTGTTTTCTGCAGTGTGGGCTGTAGGATGAGCTGTACTTTTACACACTTCGGTCAGTCATCTTGGACAGTCTTTTCATATGAAAGACTCCTGAGCATTTTTCTTGCTATTGTAGAGAGTTCCTAGGTCTCATAAATCATATTTGAAGTCAAAGAGGGGACTTAGCCATTGATTCCCGGTACTGGGAATAGTGTGTTATATACTTACACCTTGATGTTTGAGTTAGCTGTTAGAAAAATACTTCACCAAGATGTACATAACAAATCGTTACTATGTGGAAGCTGAATCTAGATATAATTTGTTTTTTAAAACAACCTTGGAAGAATTCTGTTTGGTTCCATGTGTGATAAATGAAATAAAATTTGGTTCCCTTCCCATCCTCGGGTTTCATTTATTGTGAAAACATGTCTGACTCTCCTGAGCTGGTAGATTTGAGGTGAAGAAAATGAAGATATATTGAATATCCAGATATGGTACTTGCAAGTACAAAATTTTTCTCTGCCAGCAGGACTTCAGTTTCCAAATCGTGTCTGTATTTTTCTTACCTTCCCAATAGAGAAGTAGTCAGTCAACAGACAGGATGTTTTTTGATGGAAGTGCAATTCTTGTATGGTGCTGTCTCCAAAGGGTAGTTTTAAATGGCAGGTAAACAAAGTGTTGTCTGCTATTTGCACTATGTAAGATAGCTCTTATAATTTCCCAGGCTTGCTTGCTTGCTTTCTCGTGGGGAACTGCAGTGTGGACGAGGCCTCGGAGTACAGACTTTTTCTTCCCCTGCAGCTGAGGGCAATGAAATGTGTTTAATCCAGCTCATCACATTGTCTCCTATTTGCCAGCAATGCAGCCTACCAACTGGGAGGGCAGCAGCAGGGATGGATATCTTTGTGCCTGCCAACAGGGAGTCTATCTGGGAGCGGTGTTTCCAGTAACTCTTCAGGAGTTGCCCCTTGGAGTGGCATTTGGGCAGCTCAGCCCCAGGAGGTGCACAGTGCCCTGCTCTCTGTGATACTTTATGGCTGTAGTTGATTTCTATACTGACTTATTGAAAGAGAAGCAGCTATAGAGGCACCATCTCCTGGGGACGTGATTTGCATTCTGTGTTTAATTAAAGCATGACAGTTTATGCCAGAGGATGTTAAAATGGGAAATGGAATGCTTTTTTGCCAAATATTGGGATTTTATAGGGACTTGAAAACTCATTAGTAGAGAGCTTTATTCATATGTTGCAGCCTGTTTTGCAGGGCCCACTGAGTCTGGCTTTGTTTTCTGCTGGGTTTCTCCCTCACTGAGTTGTTATTTTAGCCTTACATAATATTGATGGAAATACCCTACTCAGTGACAAAACTATTTGAGAAACCAAAATGTTTTTCTAGTAAGGAGCTGCTCCAGGGGACTGTTAATGAGAGGGAGAACCTCTTCCACACTGGGTCATAGGTTTCAATTTGATCACATCAGTCCAGTTTTAATCACCTGATAAAGCTGTTGGGTGGCTTGTAAGAAAGGTGGTAGGTGTTTTATACTGGTTGTTAGGTTTTTACAGGACAACTGTACAAACCTTGTGACCCTGACCGAATGGTAGTTTCAGAAGAGAAGTCAGGTATTAAATAGGAACAATCATGTGGGTAACTGTGAGTAAATACTGTGTACAGTAGGTCAACAATTCATAACAAGACACAAATATTTATCACCTCTCTTTGTGAATGAGGTCACAAACTTACCACTTTGAAATCAGCAAATGAATTCACCCAAAGCTTATGCCAGTTTTGATTAAGCGTGAAAAGCAATATTATTTTTACGAATGTGAGGTCACCTGAAATTTAATCTAATTGTGGTTTTTTTGCAAGGTTTTACTAGGAGTAAACCTGATAGAATTTATCCTTCTCTTAATTATGTAAGGCAAGGTCACCAAGCTGAGGGTCACTGTGCCCTTTTTCCTGGTCGTGCTGTGAGCAGGGGCTATCCACGCTTCAGCAGAGCACTGCAGAGCTGCTCTTTGGAGACAGCCAAGGTTGGTCAGGCAGCCCTGTCCATGAGTTATTCATGTGGAGATTCAGAGTTGTTAGAATTATTCAAAATCCTATTCTTTCATCAAAAATTGAGCTGTAAACCGTGGAAAGAAATGACATTTTCATGTGCGTGAATTCGGTATCTTTAAAAGTCCTTTTTTTTGATGTTAGAAAACCTGCACAAAGCCAGAGAAAGCAAGAGAATTTGCTATTGAGGGTGAGGAATTTGCTATTCAGGAGCTGGAGATGAGGGTCAGAGATGGGGAAACTATTAGTGAAGCATTTGTGTGATAGACTTCTCTCATGATTACCCACAGACATCCAAAATGTTATTTGATTTGCAAGGGTCTGTTTTTTATGCAGATAATCCCAGGTTGTGTATATAATTATGTTAATACTGCTTTCTTCTGCCTACCTAATGATGCTGAAGGGCTTACCTGGGAACCAGAGAAGGGAAGCAAGTTCCCATTCTGCAGACTGTTTGGATTAGAGTAATTATACCAGAGCCTATGCCATCCTAAGAAGACATGGAATGCTGGAAATTAGAGCAACCTGGACCATATTAAACTCCTGTTTGCTTTCAGATAATTAGTGGTGGATTCCACTGTGAGATTCATCCTTAAGTTCTTGAACCAAGCAAGTTTGAGTTAACGATCCCTAGTATGTATTATCATCATCTTTTACTCTGTGTTTAGAATTTATAATTTTCAGTCTTTTTCAGTTTAATGTTAAATTGTACCTATTTTATGAAGCTTGTTTTGCTGCACAAGAAATAAGGCCTCCTAAAGATGCCCTTCAAGGTGACGTTTCTCTGGAGTGCTGGGAGAAGCTGGATTGGACCTGCTTACGGAACAAAGGAGGAGGTCACAGAGGGAAAGGCTGCAGATGTGAACTCGTTCCCTTGTACTTTTTCCTTAGCTATAAATACAGAGGAATTGTACAGTAAATGATGCATTTTGAGGGAATATTTCCAGTGCTGTCTGACACGTCTCCCTGATGTTTCGGTAGCACGTACATTCAGGTCTAAGTGTCGGCTGTGGTATTCATCTTTTTCAGAAAGAAGGCAGTGGTTCTGCCCTTCATGAGGATTTGTAACTCTGGGCTGTGAAAACTTTCTCCTATGTATGTAGCTTCTATTCGGAGATTGTGGTTTCAGAAGGCCTTGGGAAAAAGTAGATACAGCAAAGGAGGGGGGTGCGTTTTGATTTGTTAGCACTCCTGGTTGTGAGGGCTCATTCCTTCCTTGTCCTGTTAATTGATAGTTCTCTCACCAAATCTCAGCTGAACATGGGTGAAACCCCTGTTCCCTTCCCTCAGACTGTGCCCCTGCCTGACAGTTTCCATTCTGCAGCCAGTGTGACTGTGGGAGTTTTCTAAACTGAAGTAGGATCTGCAAAACGTGTAGTTAAAACCTAATTTCTAGTGACTTATTTAATACAAAAGAACCAGAATAGAACTTGCAGGCACTTTAACAGGAAGCTGACATGTCCCATCATGGATAAGTTTATTCTACTCCTAAATGCAGATGGTTAATGTTAAGTTTAACATAGAATTGTATTTATTTTTTTGACCTAAGGCCTGAAATGAGAGGAGTTATGGCTTTATCTACCATAAGCAGCAAATATTCATGGTTTTAAGTGAATTTTAGATCTTATCAAGACAATTTCCTTTATAATTAACAATGCCAATATAGGTGATTTCCTATTTCTTTGCTATACTAGAATTATCATCCAGTAAACTACATACCAGAGTGTGATTTCCTGTTGATGCTGAAATATTGTCATATAATGGCCTACTATGCTCATTCATGGATATCCAGAAATAAATAAATCAAAGGAAACAGTCTGTTAAAGTGCAGTTTCAGCATAATTACTGACACTTTATATGAACTACTCATTGTGCTATTTTTTTATATTCAGAAGATATGAAAGATGTGGATTTTAATCGGTTTCTGTGGGAGAGGCTTATTAAAAAAGATCTTCAGGGATTAAAGCAGCAGAGCAGAAGAGATTATAGTTGTGTTAGTGAAACATTTTTTTAAAAAAACATTTCTTCATATTTTTATCAAACATATAACCTATGGACACATGATGGCAGGACAAACATCATCAAGAGAATATCCTTTGCACCACTGTATATCAGTGATAAGACCTTTTATTTGTGTGTGTTGCATCTGGTTATGTTATTATTACTGTGTCATGTCACAGCCTATTACATAACCTAATGCCCCAACAGTGAGAAGGGGGGTGGAGGACTGAGAAAAAGTGTCTGTAATCTAGCAGAAATATGACTGAAAGATTGAGCAGCACAAATATTTTTGTGTGTAGCTGCAAATGACCTGAAAACCAGGCAGACTTAGCAGCCTTTGCAGCTGCAGTACTAGAAATATTCAATGATAGAGCAGAATTGCAAATGAGATATATAGAAAATTGTTGTATGGGCTTTTTAATAGACAATACTCACAGCATGTATTCAACCAAATTTGAATATAGAAAATAAAATTATATTCAGATTGTAGTTAGTATTTTTCTGAAATTACATTTTGAAACCATAGATTCTGTACTACAGATGTTTTTTCAGAATCAGTAAAATTTCTATGATAATGTAAATTTTTCTAAATTGCCTTTAAAAAAAAAGTGTAGTCCTGTACTTCTGGTTAATCACTTAAAATCTGGCTGCCATATTTATTTAAAAGGTTAGGTAAATATGGGTCAAATACTGCTCACCAAAATGACTCTGTGGTCTGATCCTGGTGATGTGAACTCTCAACATATGTATTCTGTATCTCCACTGAAAAAGCATTACTGCTGTAAGACAGATGGATGGAATCAGAGCTTTGACCTGGCCAAGGACATCTTGCCATCCCCCAGACTGGTGTATGTGGTGACAGGATATGTGCTTGCTGCTTTATTGTACCATACAGGTGACAGTAGTTCAGTGTGAGTTACTACTAAACAGACAGCACTTAGCATTAATTGCTCTATTGAAAAATGGTGTTTGAGTGTCTTCTGCGTTGGGCACTGCCAAGATGTTCTTGCTTACATAGCTGCTGCCTTCACTGACAAATTTTTCTTAATCATAGCAAATAACTTACAAAACTTTTTCTTTAAATCTTTTATGAAATCTGTATTCTGGCTAGCAACTCCTTCACTATCTGCAAGAGATGTTGAATGCAGAACCATGTACCAACTTGCTACAGAGGCTTGCTGTGTGACTTGAGGTCCAGAGCAATCTAATTAAATTTCCACGAGACAGACAAGCTCTGAAAAGCTTTTAGCTTCTTTCCTTAACTGGAAATCCACGTGGTTTGTTTGTTGTTATCAGAGCTTAGAGATTGAGTTCGGTCATTTTCTGTGGTCTGTTGTGCTTCAGCTGGTGTGAAGGAAGCCAGAAGGCCTTAGTGAGTCAACTTTAGTCACCTTTTCTAATTCTAGTTCAAGGGTCACTTATTGAAAAATTAGACTTTGTGTAAAGGGACATCAATGGAGCATGTGGAGGGACTACCTGGAGAACTGGTAGGAAGCTGTTACCTGAGCTCTTGGCTATTTGATGTAGGGTAATTCTAAGGGATCTCTGACTCAAATTGGGTTGATATGGTCATGACTGAATAAGGAGAACCTAGTATGCTACTTTGCATTAAGACTTTCCTCAGAAATGCCAAGTTTGTGATTGCCAGGAGGAAGTGTAAAAGTTGAATTCTACAACTTTTTCTGAAGTAGTAAAATAGAGTTAGCTTTCATATAAAATAAATACCCTTTGAGAAGTATTTTACTTTCAGTGACAGAGAGAGCTGTGTGGACAGGCTCCCAGTATACCTTGTTGTTCAAATCAGCAACCAGGTAATAGGGGTGGCAGATGTGAAGGTGTGGGTTAGAACTTGTTGCTTTGGAATATTTGTAAGATGTCATGCTCAGTCCTGTAAAAGAGGAGGATTAAGACATAAGCAAACACGCACACAAAAAATGAGTGTTGTTACATGTAGAGCCCTATTAGGTGAAGTGTATCATGAAAAGGTTGAATTGGACCAAGGTCAAGACCACTCATCTCACATGTGCAGTGACTGTAATATTATGGGTGGATTAGAGTACCCTGAAATCTGGATAGTACCTTGAGCTTTTCAAAACTGTACAGTGCCTTTCTGCCTGCAAAACTGGGTGGAAGACAAATGCAGTTTTAGTAAAAATCCATAGTGGGAATGTTTGTATTTTGATTAAAAAGTCCTTTAATTTTGGTTCCGATAATAGCAAATTATTTTGATTTATGTTACACTGTTTTGCTTATTTTTATTACAACATGTGCTTTTTTGAAACTAATTTAGCTAATATTTCATGTCTGAGAGTTTGATTTACTATTTTACAGTACCATTGTGTAATGCTATGAAATGAATGTGTTTAACAGCCTTAGACCTTTAGTCTTTTGTACTGATTTAGAAAAGATGATCTGAAATGTCAGAATTTCGTATAGAATGAAAAATGTATTTTCTGTCTCATTATTTCCAATTTTCTTGTACCTGCAAAACGGGGGAGGATCTTTCAACGTGAGGTGAAGGAGAAATGGAATTCCAGTGAAAGATAATCTGTCTTGAATTTCTCAAATATTTAGCTTGAACTCTTATTGAAGTCTTGGGTGATTGCTAATTTCTTTGAACTGTGTTTCTCTGAGAAAAAGGAACATTTCATATTACTCTGTGGGAAGGTGGAGCAGAACCACTGTTTAGAGGGGAGGAAAAAAGTAAGGATCTGGCCAACTGGAATGAGTTAGGGAGCAAACATTGAAGGAGACAGTGGGTGAAAAAAAGATGACCAAAAATCCAGGTTGCAGAGGTGAAGTAAAAAGTGGATGCTGGGGAACAAGATTTGGGTGGAGTGGAAAGATGACTGGGAATGTCTTTGACAGGGAGGGTTACCCAGTGTGCTCTGGAAGGACCTGTTCAGATGTTTGAACAAAGTCTGTAACATCACAATTAGTATGAAAGCCAGTGTTAGGAGACAACTGATTGTGTCAATTCTGCTTCTGGAACAGAATACATGCCAGCTTCTTAATTTCTTACTGCTTATTGTCTCATTAACTCTTGTCTCAAGGCGGTGTAATATTTTATTACCTGCTTTTCCAATACTTGTTATAAACACCTACTGAAGCTTCCTATTAAAGTAGTCTCACTCATGGCACTACAGACTAGAGTTCTCAGTTCAGATTTGCCATAAAATGCAGCTTGTGAGATAATTATGTTAGAGAGAACTGCACTCTGCAAAATGCTTTAAAAGCTGGAGTGAAATTAATTATAAAGTGACCTCTTAAAGAGAGTAGATTTATTTCTTTAGCATGAATTAATTTCCTGATAGAGATTTTGGATTGCCATCAAAACAGAATTGAATCTGTCACTGCCTGTGTCACTATTACCACATCTAGCAGTATTTACCAACTTTGATGTGATGGGAACTCTTCTGGGGGCAAAAAAGGCTGCTTGGGGGCCACAGCTTTCCAACCCTTAACTTCCTTTCAGAATGTCACAGTAGTGCTGATAGCTATTGATGTGTCTACTATAATTTACTAGAAACTGTAATGAGATCAACAGCTCCATTCACAGAAGTGGCTGCGTGCCAGTGAGGAGGTGTTAGGCTGGTTCAGTCCAACTTGTACCAAACTGTGATTAAGACTGAAATGATGATGGTTTGTACTTCTTTGCTGCTGCACTGCTGGAGACCACAGCATTGATCAGCATCCCGTTGTTTTTGTCTTTTTAGCTATCTGTGCTATATCTCTGCAGGAAATGCAAGTTCTTCAGTGGATAAAATTTGTTTTCCCTTGGTTCATTTCCTAAAATACAGCTTTTGTATATAAGTTAGCTAGACAATGGTTCACTTTGGATATACTCTGTTTTTCATGTAGCTGCTGATGGTTCTGACTTCAGTTATGTTCAGCTCATCCTTGGTTGAGTAGTGAACCTTTCAAAAGTGCTTGGCAATAGTCAGCTGATGTGGATTACCCTGTGCAGAGGCTGATGCTAAAGCTTCTGAAAATAATAATTGTTTTGAGTTTACATTTAATAGGGGTTCTCATCGTGATTTAAATGGTATTCATTATAAATCCCTTAATTGTAATATTACTAATCTGGCTGAATGCAACTAGTCCATCATTTTAAATTATTTTATTTTTCTCCCCATGACTGGCAGCATGTTTACAAAGACTTTCTGCTCCCAGATTTACCTCTCTAGTCAACTCAGATGCCAATGCCAAGTATCTGAAATACGTGTTGTTGTTCTCTTCCTTAATCATGTGTACTTCGAAAACCTAAAGGTATTGTTGGCGAGTGTTTTAAAAGCAGGGAAATAGAATTGTAACCTTGAGACAGATCCGAGCAGTTCTAGTTTGAAACAGTCAATTAAAGCCCCTTCTGAATGCCATGATAAAGGTCCCTGGGGCTGCCCCCTGGTGCTTTGTGTGGTGCAGAGGGTAATATGTGCTGTGTTGGTGCTGTCAGGGAAAAAGGCTGGCAGTGATGTCAAACTCAGCCTGTTGCTCCAAGGACTGAGGAAGCCTGACAGCATGATTTGGAGTCTGCCACCTGTGCTCGGGTAGGATAGGATCTGACTGCAGGAGCACTTGCACTGAGTGGACTGTGCTGTCAAGGAGACCTCAGTTGGAGGGGAAGAGAATGGCAGCACCTCCTTCTCATGAATGTTGCTGGATGAGGCTCTGCCTCAGGCACACAGCCAAGTGTGCCCTGAAGGGTGGCTCACCTCCCTGTGTGTCAGTGTGGTGATGGCTCTTCAGAGAGGACAAAATAATCTCACAAGCAGCATGGCACAAGAAATTGCCACTGAAGGATTCACAGCAGTAAAGGCAAAAGCAAGTGGTATAGTAGGTTATTGTCTTGGTCTGGTTGTGTTGTGGTTGAGCAAGGCTTTTGCTGTACATTTTAGGCTTAGGAGGAATCTGTATTGAGTTAAAGGCCAATGAGCATATTAGTTGTTTTCACTTTTTATGCAAATCTAATTGTGCTGCAGGGAGCAGTTGATGGCATCACAGTGTATTCTGCATTGTCTTTGGGCATGGACTTCCCACAAGGGATTGGTGTCCCATTGGTGGATTTGCAGTGATCCTTTCACTAAGTGCACACCTGAATATAGAGATGACAAATCAGAGCAGAATGGGACAGAGAACCCAGAGTGCTCTAGGCAAAGAGGGAATTGTATTCTTATAGATAATTTTGCTTTTTTTATTTTTATTGAAAAGCAGAAAATTCTTTTCAGTAGAAAAGAAGAGCCAGTACGCTGTAGTTTACACATGCACCCCATCTGGGAATCTGCCTCACTTAGTGGGACTTGAAGCCCAGTTTGGTTTGTTCATGTGGAATGCTGGTTGTTTTCTGCAGGCGTCTGACCTGCATCCTTTATGCAACTACTCTTTATTCTTTTTAAATAAGGTGGTCTGTACTGTTGCAATTGAGAAGGGAAGTCGGCAGATAAATGGGTGAAAGTCCTGTGTAGCAGCAGCCAGGCTGTGCCTTTGTCCAGTGGTTGCAGCCTGTTGCTTTTACAGTGCAAAATACATGCTGACAAGTCCATGTGTATATTTCCATATTTGAATGAATGTAGGAGCCTCCAGGTGCAAGCAGAGTGAGGGTGATTCCCAAGCCATCATAGCATGCACTTCCTGAGCCAAGAATGAGAGAAGCCAGCAGATGAGAACAGCCATCCATAATTTGTCTTGCTTCCACAGTTTTCACAGCTTGACCTCAGAAGCAGCCATGATGTCTGGCTTTGGAAGGAGAAAACCGTAGCTTCTGTGTGCTTGTTGATTAAAGGGCATGTTTATTGTCTAGAATTAACAGGGTGCAGAGCCAAGTGGGTATTGATGGTGATTGCATACAACTCTGTGATTTGGATTTTGGAGCTATATACGATGGTACAAATGGTATCAAAGGCACTTCAATCACCCAAGATTTGCGTATGTGCTGAATCATAATGAGAGGTCAGTTTTCTTACGCGGAAGGTGAGATTTAAACAAGCTCAGCCTGTGCTCACATGGTAGAGTTTGCTCAGCCTCTGAAACCACAAAACTAATTCTTTTCAGCTTTGCATGTACAGCAGTTCTGCATTTTGCAAGTACAGCGTGATGAATATGTTTTGGCTAGAAAATGGAAAGGTTAAAAGTATGGTGTGAAAGGCATATAAGACTTGATTACCTTTCTGATAGAATTACAGATGTGGTGAATGAAGGGAATGCAGTAAATGTAATGGATTTGGACTTAAGTAAAGCGTTTGATAATCTACTTCGTGAAATCTTACTTGAAAAAATTGATTCAAATTGACTGTGTTGGAGATGCTGCCATAAGATCTAAGGGTTGGCAGGGTAACTGTAAAATGAAGAATAATCTTAAATGGATGGGACCAGAGTTGTGGAAAAGCCTAACTGAGGAATAATGGTGTATGTGTTCTAATGTTTAATGTCTTTGTTAATAGCATTAACATTTAATGTCTTTGTTAATAGAAAATTAAGAATATAAACTAAGTCATGTGGAAGTACTGAAACATTAGAATCTCCAGTACAGACGAAATAGTTAAATAATGCAAAAAATACTGACAGCCAGTAGAAATGTGGGTGAAAAATAGGCAGATAGATGTTGAAAAACGTAATCTCTATCATGGCTGAAGGGAAGAATAATGCATAACAGAACAGCCAGAACAAAACAATGAAACTCAGGAAATAGATTTTTTCCTTTTCTAATTAACTCAAATTAATTGGAAATTGAAAAAGCTTTTTTTGAGGGTTTGTCTATGTTGGGCACAAAGACAATCAAATCCTTTTAAAAAAACACCCAAACACCACTAAAATACACTGCCTAGGAGAGGTATAGTTATACTCATCAAAGAGTTTGCCTAAGAGTTCCTACAAGATTTATCACCCATCAGAGATTACTTTTTGAAAGAAATTAATACTATCCATGAAAGTGAGACTTCAAAGACTAAAATGCTGTTTGTAAAACTTATTTTTTTAAATCTCCTAAACCAGTTTGTCACTATGAAACCTGTGAGTGAAAGAAATAGAGACATGGAAACTGTTATTAAAATAAAACAGAACACCTATGACCAATAACAAAACCCGCAACACACCCGAAGGGACAGAGGAATGGATTCAGTGGATTCAGCCTTCCTGTCTCATTATTAATACATTTTGATGTTCCCATTTTATGAAGACAACTTTCCTTTCAATACAAGGACTCTGTGGTGGCCCATCCCTAAATCATTACCTGGCCCTGGCATTGACCAGTGGTGAAATGCCTTCTCCGAAAAGGTTTTGGGTAGGGCTGCTTGTTGCCTGAGAGAGCTTTGTTGTGGAGCTGAATCGGCAGTGGGTGCCACAGAAAGCTCCCAGGGCTCTGTGTTTGGCACACTGAAGTGCTCCCAAGGTCATGAGTGAGTTTTCCAGCCCATCCCTGGAGCACCAGGAACACAAACTATGCAGGGAAGTTTCAACCAGGCCCAGACATGGTAGGCTGCTGTATCCCTGTGAGGGATAAAAGTGCAGGGGCTTCTGTTCACTTGGAATTCTTTTCAGTGTTATGGTTGCACACCATTAATAAATATAGCATCAGTGAGACACAGAAGGAATAACAAAAACGACAGAAAAAACCCCACCAATGTATTTTTTGACATACAAGTTAACTTTTAAGTTTTCTACCTGAATAGATGCATCTCAGGGTTAACGCTTTTTCTACAAGAGATGTTTGACAAGAGTGGATATCAGTAAAGTGCAGCACATGAAGTCTTCCTCTGACAGTGTACATGTAATCAAATCAAAGAAAATGGCAAGGTCATTGTGTATTAATTCTCTTGGTATTTTGTGAAGTTGACCTTTCCCTGAGTTGTATCCTAATTAGTGTAGGCAGACCTGCTGAGTTGTGACTATAGATTTGAGGAACACGTAACTTTACCTCTGAGCTTTTGGAGGTCTTTGATCATCCTATAAATTAGAATTTCTATTCACATCCCTTCTGAACTATGGGCAAAGTCAGTTTGGCATTTCTCTCACTCTACATAAGTTTCCCTCTAGCTGATGGATGCTGGTGTTACCAAAGATGAAGCAAATCCTGTTTGAAGTCTGCATATGCATAAATCCAGGCACAGAGTGGGGGAAATGGTGACTTATGTTCTTAATAATTCAAGTACCTACCTGTGCCTAACACCCTGCTTAGGATTTTTATCTTGGGAGGGTACAAATCAACTGCAGCTTCTTTGAACTTGAATAACTTTTAATATCTCATTAAAGAGGAGGATTAATCACTAAGGAGTAAAAAAAGTTATGTTTCAGGTAAGTTACATGGGAAATTTCTATAAATATGCTACCTAGAAGATTTATAGCTTAGCTGTGCCTTACTGTAACTGTAGAGAGCGTTTCTGTCCTGCAATCATATTAAGTGCTATGACCTCATGTTTCTAGGAGTGTAGGATGCGTATCATGCTTGCATAACATAGGAGTGTGTTGTGATTTAGTAAACAATATGGGTCATTACCGTCTGTGACTTCTAAATTCAAGCTTTTAAAGATTCATAGCAGCTATGAGAGCAGAATATTTGAGTGATAGCAGTAGTACCACTGTGTTAGCAGTCTTAAAGTACAGTGTGTCTCAGTGGTGTGGGCTTTATAGAGGATATGGGTGAGTCATTGTGTTGAGTAAAGAAATACAAGGCTGACCTGACATCTATTTCTGTTGCTCTAAGAATTAAAAAAAAAAGTTTACTTAGTTCAGAAAGTTTGACAGTCTCTCTCTGTAAGGACTTTGAGACAATATTTCTGGTAGTAAGTTGCTCTATACTCTTGTAGAAAAAGCCTTTACAAAATAGGGAAACTGAAGTTAGGAAAAATTGAGGCTGGCACAAAAGACACTTTTCAAAATAGTAAGTGATCAAGTGTTGGATCAGTGAAGCTGAGCATGTGATGAATCCAAGAAGCTCTAGACTTGATGTGAGAGTCATTTGATAACATTTCATAGCAATATGGTGCAGAAGCTCAGACTAAATGGCTATAATGAAACCTTCTGGCCTTAAAAATATGAAACTTTATATTTATTGTAGTAATTTCTTGCTAGTGAAATGAAGCTGTCAGTTTTTTAAAGGGTGAAGTATTATTATCATTAGTTTTATATTATTATTGTCTCTATTAGATTTTTCCAAGGGATCAGTGACAGCTGCTGTATTGACATGGTGGTAAATTTAATGTTGCTTATTTTGGGACATATAAATATTATTGAGTTCAAGATTCTTGTTGTGGAGTCCAAAAGGACATACAATATCATCAAAGTCTCACCAACCATCTCCTCTGCATACAGCAGCCAGAGATCCATGGCTCCTGCTTAAATGTATTTTTAAAAATTTTTTTGGTCAGGTATTTTATATTTTAAAGGCTGAGTACAATGGTATGTGCCCTTTCCTTAGATCCAGTAGAATTACCACAGCTGAAAGTTTTGTCTTGGGACTGGAAAGGGGTGGGCAGAACTGCACTGTCATTGTGGACACTTCAGGAAGTGGGGATGTGCTTGTGCCCCCTCTGCACTGATAACAGCTCTGTCTAGGCTTTGAGTTGCCCATGGTGGATCAGAGTAGCTGCTGCTGCCTGTATTATTCCTCTGGGGACATTTGTGAGCTGCAGTGAGCTGGGAATATCTCCAGAGCCTTTCAGTGCACCTGCCCCTTAGACTGTCGCTTTCACTTTGTGTGGAAAAATCTCATTTTAAAAATGTGCAGATGACCTCCTGCCTGAATATCAGCTGCCTTTTATGGTGGCTCTAATTGCACTCCTAAAGCTACAAATTTCTGGAAATGTTGCTCTAAATTTTTATTTGCACAGGTCTGCATTTATGGATTTGAACATAAGAGGATTTCTGCTCTGCTGTATAGTTACAACTAAAATGGCTGAGAAGAAGAGTGATTCCAGAAGATGTATTTTATCATTTTAGGTTTTTTTGTTTTAAATCTGCTGGTATACCCAATAGCAGAAGGATAATGCCTTTTTTTTTTTTGGGGGGGGGAGAGAAAGGCCAACATCCCCCCACTTTATTATACATATTTTAATGCAGTAATTTTAATTATATAATGTGTTATTAAATATTGCTCATGATGCATAATCATAAAAAATTCATTACAATACATTTAAAATATTACTCATGCAATACTTGCTCCAAATATTACAAACTTATGAATACTGAGATGATAGATTTTTCAAGACAAAATAGTTTAATCTGGTTTTCAAAGTGTTTCTTTTCATTCACTCTTAATTTATTCTATAATTCCACTCTTGTTCATTGTAGGCCACTTAACAGTGCCTTCATCTTGTAATTGCTGCTGTCACTTCCATACCATTTCCCTGAATTAAAAAAAAAAAGCTTGCATGACTAATTTTTAGTCAACTGTCCCCAGGCTCTTGGGGGACCCTGGGGGACTGCTGTTCCTTTCAGAAAAGGTGGAGAAATGAGGTAGTGACATTCGCTGTGCTGCCATCTGTGAAATTTCCAGTGTCCCGTCCCTCCGCTGGAAAACCTTGCAGAAACGGAAATCCACTGACTAGGATTCACAACATCAAGACTTAAAAATGAATGATTTTATGAATAAACCTTCTAAATATTGAAATGAGACAGATTGCTACACATGCCCAAAGACACACACGCAGCGAGTCGGAAATGTTGCTGTGTGTTTTCTTGAATGAGGCGCCGCACAGCTGCGAGCGAGTGTGTTTTATTGCACAGCACCTGGAACCTGGGGGAGCTCCTGTGTCCTCTGGGCATCACCTATGCAGTCTTCATCCCTCAGCCATCGTTCAGCCTGTCTCTGTGTACCTGCTGCTCCTCCACGTCCTGCTTTTTCCTGCACTTGCATCTGTAACCCCGTGAGCAATAGAGCTATAAAGCCTCAGCCTGTTGTTGATAAGATATCTCTGACAAATGATGGCCCTGAAAGACAGAGGCTGTTTTCGGTCTGCTTCCCATCTTATCTTATTTGAAATAGCATTGAAGTAAGTACAGGGGTATCCTCAGTTGTCTGTGATTTGAATTGGGCTGACCCCTGATGGGCAACAAGTGAGTTGGGCTGAATGCTCTAGAGATGCTACTTGAATAAGGAAAAATAAACTTCATACATATGGAGATCAGGATGCTCAGAGTGAGAATTTGGTTCTCCTAAACTGTTAATGCAGAGTAATTCAGGCTTCTGAAACAAATGAAGGCGCGTTTCAAAAATTAAAGTATTTTAAACTCCTTGAAACTGGGGTGGTACATGGTTAAGGTTAAAAGGTTGACTGGAGATACTTTTTATCTGCCAGGCCTACAGCTGTGTCTGTTAGACTATGAATTTTTGTACTGCTTGGAAAGTGCACAAAAGAGATGTAGGGAAGTGTAAGAAGTTAATATTATGGAAAAAACCTGAAATTTTCTGTTCCTGAATTTAAGCCACTTTTTCCCATTATCTGTTTACAGCAGAAGACACACTTCTCCTGATAGTATCTGCTTTGAGGATCAAATTAACTTCTTGGCATTTTTTGAATTAGGGAGTATATAAAGGTCATTTAATAGGAGTGCTTCAACTGAGGAGCAGAAATTGAAGACAACAAGATTACATATATCCCATTCTTTAGATCCTGTTAGGATCGTGCATCTTTCTGATGTTAAGACCAAATTCTTGTTGTTTACCGCTGCAGTGTAATTTTTCACTTATTTGAAACAACATGAAACATTTTGCTCTTCTTTTCTGTCCTTTAAATTGACTGTGGATAATGGAAGATTTGTGCTGTGTGTACAAATTATAAAACAGTTAAAGAAAAAAAAATCCAAGATGATTAGGACTAAGATAAACTGTCTTGGTTTCCTGTGCCTTTCAAAACAAGTACTACTTTTGCCAGTGTGTAGTTCTCCTCGAGCACTCGAGTTCAGTACTTCCCATTTGTTCTTGTGCCACTCCTTTCTACCATTTGCTCTGGCATTGCAGAGCTGTCTGCTGGAGCAAGTCTCGAGGAGAGAAGAGCTAATGTAAAAAGAAATCACTCTCCATTTGTGCAAATAATTTGCAGTGGCAACTATGTAAAATTGAATAAAGTAGTCAAACAGGATGATAGATGCTAGAAGATGGAATTACCGACTGGAAAACAAAGAAGTTATTGCAGCAGATGAGCAGGCTAGGACAGAGGATCTGGTGATGTAGCAGTGCTCAATTGGGTGCAAATGAAAAAGCACCCAGACAATCAGGAAACACAAATAGAAAACCTGGCAAGGAAATAACTTCTGGTGCTTTATAATATGCTCTTTGGTTTCACTGAGGCAGGTAAACATGTTCTCAATGTTTTCCTGAAAAATATGAATTTAAATGTAGCACAGAGAGGTTTTTCTAAAGGAATATGGTCATATTTATTTGCAGTTACTAGAGTTCAAAAGAATTTTATTGTTCTGCATTTCTACAGAATATACTTTTTCTTGCCATGTTCCTAACAAATCTATTCGTGCCTGTTCTCTCTGGTGTATCTACCCAATGGTTGTTACTAGGCATGTTCATCCCTATTGTCATGTGTTCTGTAGTTACTTCATGAGTACAGATGGGTGTATTAAAGATACATGTGAAGATGGCAGAAAACAGCTCTGTGTTCTGGGTGCAGAAGCCTCCAGTCTGAGCCTGGATTTGTGCACACTCTGTGCTGTGTTGGCCCCCAGCTGTTCCTACACTTCCAGTGACTGTGGGGTACTCTGGATCAGGCTGTACACTAGTCCTGCAGTCCCTGTGCTGTTTAGGCTTCAAAATAGCTGACAAAGCAGCTTTTTTACCTCTGAGCTGAGATGCTGTTTCTGTGTGAGCAGTCTGAGAGCAGTGCCAGACTCCTGGCTACACAACAACCACCTGCAACACAAGTGTTGTGTGGTGGGAAAAGCATTTGATAGTTATCTGCCTATTAGCTGATGAGGACACAGCTGTGCTTGACTTCATTTTGGATGCTGTCCAAACACCAAACATGTGTCCTCCTGTTTTCAAGACTCTACACTTTTGTAAATAATAATAATTTTTGGTTTAGCGGACATAGCGATGGGTAGATGCACATAGTTCAGTAGTTATTTTGATCGGATATGACAGATTGTTTGTTTTTTTTTCCTGGGCATTTTGTTTTCTTAGCTTTGTGGGGCTGTCAAGAAACATTTTCTGCTGCAATATGCTACGTGTGTGTCTTAGCACAGAATATATATGCGTTCATGTACACAATAGTAAATTTGAAAACTGCTATTACCATTCAGGAAAGAGATCTTGCATCTATTGTGGGCATTTCTCAAAAACTGTTACTTGAGTACTTGGTGACAGTAAGAAAAGAGAAATAAGTCTTAGGGATTCTTAGGAAGGGAATGGAGAACAAATCAACCTCATTTTTCAAGTGTACTTCTGTATCTTGGATTCTGTGTGCAGATCTGATGATCCTGTCTCTCAGAGGTCACAGTCAAGTGGATAAAATCTAGAAGAGGGACTGGAAAAATGTGTTGAGCTGCCAGTACAGGAGGAGAAACACAATAGATTAGGATTACTGCATGAAAAGATATGGTAATAGCGTAATAGTAGTATGTAAAAGTGTAGATGGTAGAGAAATAAAAGTAGGAAATAAGAACTACCTGCTTGTTGTAATATGGGATCTAAGGGGTGTCCAACAAAAACAGAAGTTTTAAAATAAGTACTTTTCCATGGAAAGTGCAATTAAATTGTGGAGCTTGTTACCACAGTATAAGGCCTAAGAAGCAGATATTGTTTTATTTTTCTGATTTAAAAATAGGGTAAAAGTGGTGCCATGTAGCCGTGATATTTCCTCTCTGTCAAAGAGGGAATAGCAGGGCTCATTGGAGTTAGTTTCTTTGTCTGTAATTGTTGACAGTGCAACTGTTTCTCTTGGATGTTTGTAGCTGGATTGCGGCTGAGTGCACAGCCCACAAATAGTAAGTCAATTATCAAAGGTCATAAAAGAGCGTTTTCCAAGTCAGTTGACTTTAAAATGTACATATACACACACACATGTAAATTTTGTAATGCTAGTAATTTCCGGTTCCTGTTTTTATTCCAGTCCAATGTCTCTTACTCCAGCTCTGAATAGTAGATCTGTCCTCACTGCTGTAAGATAAATTAGGCCTGAATTTCTACTTTGTGTTCTCAGAGGCTGTGAAGTGCATTATGACAGTCCAGCAAAGATATTGCAAAGAGAACAGTGTTTTGTCAAGGGTAAGTGAATACTTCAGTGTAAGCTACAACTGGTAGATCAAACAGAGCAAAATCAGCACTGCATTCTGAAGTGATCATCTTCAAAGGAACACTTGATACTTCAGCAAAACTCTACTTCCACTCTTTTCTTGTGGTTTTATCTGCTGGTTTGCATGAGCCCAGTGATTTTAATTGATGGTTATGAAGGCAGTAAGTGAAAATTCTGACCATAATTCTGCTCTTTGGTTTAGAAAAAAAACTTTAGATTTTTTTTTTTTTTTTTAATCTCCTTGAGATTTATTCTTAAAAATGCAGTTTAAGTAGTTAGTGTTCTTCAGTAGTGTGTTGGGGTAAAATACTAAGTAATGTGGCATGCATATATCTGCATGTGTTTTATTGAACTATAACAAATATTCTGAATTGAAAACTCTGTACAGTCCTGATCCAAGTTAAATATAAGATAAAGCTCCCTCTAAAACCAGTAGCAGCACGGTAAAAGTTCATAATGGTGCAGTAAATCACTCACTCTGTTAAAAGAGTTATCTCTACATCCTGAAATCTTGTTTCATTTAAAATGTCTTATGAGGGCAAAAGAAATGAGTCACAAGGATTCTGCTGACAATAAGCAGCACACGGTAATATCTTACCTCTCAGCCACGAGAAGAAACCCTCATTTCCACTTTTAAGTGGTAAATGTTATGTGACTTGCATAAAGATTTGTACTGGGGTGATTTCAGCCACCTAATGGGGTAAAAACCTTGTTGAAAAGTTCTGTACTGATTTTTGAATGTTTTAAAACTCATGTGTTTAGCCCAAGAGTTTCAGAGCAAGGGTAACAGCAAACTAGAACCAACTCAACACTGAGTCATTCCTTTTTTGTGGTATCATTTTCTCAGGAAATGATGGGGGCTTCTGGGGTGGGTTCTGCATCTCTGAGTCTTGAATTCCATCACATTTTGCAAGACTTGTTGATGGAGGAAACCAATGAAGTGCAACTACTGCATCAGCTGCATCAGAAACACATGAGAGTTAACCAGGACGTCAGACCTTCTGCCCTACTTTGCATTTGCGAAATGTGCCACTTATGAGCTTGTCTGCACTGCTCAGTGCACTGTAGCACAGAAAAACCTTCTGTGTGACTTCAAAATGACCTAGCTCACGTACCAGAAGCTGGTGCAGCTGCAAGCTGCACGGTGTAGACAAAATGTAAAGTCTGTTGGTAGGTTTATGTTGATTCTGTTTGTCATGTCTTTCCAGAGATGGCAAGATTTGACAGTACTAAATCTTAAAAAAGGAGGGGTAGCATTATAGTCATCTCACTGTTCTTTTTCTTTTGTTCATGATCTTTTCAAGGAACCAGAATGAGATATATGTGTTTTGCTGCAGCACTGCAAGTGCAATTTCATTAAAATAGGACTGCTACAACACCTTGCAGATCCTGTGTGACAGCTTCTTGTGCCTTTCATTGAAGCTGCCACACGATTTCCCAAAGCAATACCCAATTAAACACATAGTTATCAGACAATGTGATCTTCACCCAAGATGGAAACACTCACTGTAAGATATACTTATTTTTTCAAAATGTTCAGGCAATACTATTATAGGTCAACAGGTTACCATGTGGAAAAAGCATACTCTGGCAGAAGTGACTCTAACAGCATGGGAAGCAGGTGAAACTCACTGCTGAGACTTGCAAAGTTATGCTTTTTCGTGGAAAAATAATGAATTTCACAGCTGTAATGCTGTTTATGGAAGAAAGGACCGAAGTGTCACTGGATAAAGATCAATGTAAATGTGTTAGGAACGTCATGTTTTTCCTTTTGATAGTGTTTTGTGAAGCTATATGCAGCACAGACTCAAGCATTCAAAGGGAAGTAAAAGCTGATTAAAGCTGTGGAAAAGAGCGGAATCTTGGAGCTATTAAAAAAAAAAATCATAATCGAATGGTGAAGGAAAGAGAGAGCAAGGGGAATTTTATTTCAACCCCACAGGAGGCAGAGTCAAGGCTTAAAAACAGCAAGAACTTTCTGAACTCTTGATATTAATGTATTGAATGCTTAGGATCTTAGGATTTTTCTCATTTTTTAATTTTTTGTAAGGATTTGACTCTACAGATAAGTAGAAAATGCACAAATATATTTGATAGGATTAAGAAATTATAAGGAGTTTAAATCCTCATGCTTCAGCACAAAAGCCAATGAATATGATAATATTCTGAAGAATATTCTCTTATGGGAGTTTGATCTTGAAATGTCTGCAGAAGGTTTTGCAAACTTAGGTGAGACTGATGTGGTACTGGTGACAGATATGGAAAAGACACTGGCCTAGACAAACCAAACTAGGTAATACGATAAATTCAATACTGTATTTACCTTCAGTGAAGGTTTTTCTTTAAGCAGCAAGTACAAAATTGAGTCCTGAGAGAGGAAAAATTCTGGGACAACAAGTGTTCTCAAAATGTCCCCAAAAATTTTGCCTCAGAAAACCTTCCTCCTTTGCCTGTCGTTCAGTGGAACTGTGAGAGATGACTGCAAAGGTGTTATATCATGCTTTTTAATAGGAGAGGGCTCATCCTGGATTGCACAGGAGATACATGGACAGATATTTACATTAAAAATAGTTTATAGCAATTCAGATTTCTGGTCATTTGCTTTTTATAGCGTCTGCCCTGTTTTGCTTTCAGTAGCCAAAAATAATTTAACATGTGATTCTGCTGTGCAGGGCCTGAAATGACAGGACAAGTATGGATTTCTCTTCATGCTGTATTAACCACTCAAACAGAACACAGTTGCATGCTTCATACAAGTACTTCAGGAAGAGCACAAATAAAAGAAATAAACAGATAAGTACATAGATGAAATTAGACCTTGCTATCATTCATGTATAAATTATTCATGTGACTCCTTTTTCTTCTGACAAATGTGCAGAGATCAGAAATGAAGTTTCCCAGCTAAATCCAATTGACCCTGTAGATAACAAAAGTTTAGTCTGTCCTTATTTGTGTAAGTGGCAGAAAGTGTTGTGCTTATTGTGGCACTCACTGCACTCTAAACAAACACTGGCATTCTTGGTGAGATAGAAAGCCAGTCAGTTTTGGATTGGGTTTCAGAGTGACGGAAGCTGGGAATTGTGCTCGGCAGATTCAGTCACCATCTTAGCTGGCGTGTACCCAAGGTGTAGAAGAGAGCCAGGCAATGCTTTATGCTGGAGGCTTTGTGTAACTTGCCCTTGAGATCTCACACTTTTCATAGCCAAGAACTGAAGCAAGAAGTTGCCAGCTGCTGCTCACCCCAAGGAGCTCACAGAGGCCAATCAGTTGCCAAATTTGTTTAGCTTTCAGACCCCTGAGAATAGTGACTGTCTTATGGGGTGAAGTTGCATGTGGGCTGTGTGAAGTGTCAGGTGAGGGCACTGGGTCTTTGACTGCAGCTGAGCTCCACAGGATCTCCTGGCTGCGTAGGGGTGATGTTAAGTGTGGATCAGAACCAGAGGGCTCAACCTAATCCTGTCTTGAGTATGAAGTGGGGAGGGAGGAATGGGAGAACTTGGTGGCGATATGAGTGGGACCAAAATCTTTGGTGAACTCATCAAGCAACTTGGTGAGGAGTGTCAGGACCTGCAACGGCCCCTGGCTGACATATCAAGAACTTGTGACCCTGTCAGTGGCACCCCAGAGAGACAGTCAACCTGAACATCATCCCACAGGGAACATAAAGTGCTCTGTGTGAACCGCACCTGCTCTGGGATTTGTGGCAGAGTTGAGTTTGCTGTGTTGGCACATTAAAAATTGGCCCGCAAGGAATTTACCTCGTAACTGCATCAACAGATGCTGTAGACATCTGTTAGAAAAAGCAGTGTATGAGTCACCATAGTTTTGTGCCCAACACACCTTTCAGAAAACTTGCAGGTCAGTTTGAAAGGCATTTAGCAATACTGATTTGCTCTGGAAGGATGAGAAGTGTGTTGTGATGTATCCATATACGTGGATGTGATGTATAAATATACAGTTAGGGCTGCAAATCACCATCCCATTTGCACAAACTCTTTTTCTTGAGGCCTTCAGAGAGAACTTGAGCCACAGACACAGCATTACTGACTTTTTGTTTGTGCTGCCCACTGCTATTCCACAGGACTGGACTGCTGGGATAGACAGGTATCAAAGAGATTTTGAATGTAGCATGACATTAATCAGCTGAGAGTGCAAGTTCTGGCTAGTGCATTGTAATTCAGCTCAGTCCTGTTGGTTTGCATTTTGGAAACCAAAATGAAATTATGCATTTATGTTTTTTTCAAGTATTTAGGTAGTAAAAAAAAAAAATGACCTTACCTGGATTGAAATGTCAACATTAGATTTAAAATAAAAATTGTTTAATCTTTGTTTAAAAAATGTTTCATAAGTTCGTCATATGAAACTTTCTGTGGTGGATCTTTTGCTTTGTAGAGCTTTATGTTTAAACGACTTCAGCAAGGGTCAGTGGGGAAGAAACTTGTCACTTCAAAATATTTACTCTTTTTGGATCATATTTGCTTTCCAGTGAATTAGTTCCTTGTAGGGCACAAAGAGATCTTTTAGCTGCTTGTCTAATATGGGGCTCTGTGTACACCCCAGGTCCCTGTTAAGAAGTCTGTGTTGGCTCCTGGGGCTTGATGCAGTTCAGCTGGTTGGATATTGAGCATCTTGTGCTGAATAATAAAAAGGGTATATTCACACAACGTGAGAGTTACCTTCCATATGCAAAACAGAGACAAGGGTAGCTGAGAGCATTGGTAGAAAAAAACCTGCCTTTCTTTTCATTATACATTTCTATATATTCTAATTAAATTAGTCTATAAATTGAACATTGTCTACACGAAGAGCTTATTAGTTGTCCACATGTCTGAGGCATTATTCTAATATTACATTAATCACAGAACCACAGAACGGATTGGAAGGGACCACAGTGGGTCATCTGGTCCTCCTTGAGCAGCAGGGATGTTGAGTATTTTTTATTCAGAGTGCACCTTTGCAGGGGAAAGATGGATATGATGCAAACTGCATGTGGTTTGGTTGGTCAGTTGATATCTTTAGACTTTTGAAAATAATTCTGTTTTTCTTTTTGAGAACCTAATTCATATGCTACCAAATTCCTACTCTGCTGCCAAACTGAGCATAAATAAACTATTAACAGATGTCAAAAAATGTTTTACCGATAGTATGATCCAGTTGTCACTCTCAAGAGGGAGCTAATGAAGACTCTATTAGGACTCTACACATCTTATTATCTATCTTTGTTTTGCAGTCTTTCTGACAGTTTAGCTGATATATTTGTTCATTGTTCACAAAAAACCTTCCAGCTTTGTTGTTCAAGACACTTAAGTCCTACGAGTTACCTGAGTAGTTAATCAAGTGTATCACTAATCTGAGGAAAAGTGGTAAGCACTCTTTACATTTAGAACCCCCTTTTCCCGACACAAACAAGTGCACAATGCAGTCTCCTGCATGCACAGAGGACCAAGGATATTGTTAAAATCTTAAGTGAGAAGAAAGAAAAAAAGTTGGTTTTGTTACATTCCACAGAAATGTCTTTTAGACTGGAAGGGACTTGGTCTGGAAGCGAGGAAAAACATTTTTCCCTAACTGCCCAGGTTCTGTGTAATGAAGGAGGCCAGAGTGTACATGACAATTGCTCTCTTGTTTGGTCTCTAGAGTGTTCAGGCTGTGTCTGGTATGGGGCAGCAACCCTGCACCAGGAGAGGGCTGTGAGGAAGGAGCATCTAATATATGGCTCCATCACACCTTGATGTCATCTGTGAAGCATACGAGAAGGAACTAGATTTTCCCCAAACTTTAAGCTTGCTTTGGGCCAGGGTTTCATTAACACCTTCCACTTGTGCTGTGGCCAAGGATAATGTATCATACCTTGGGCTCTACAGCTAAAGAACCCTCTTGTTGTAGTGGGGAAAAAAAAAAAAAAAGAAATCACTGTACTCTTTTAGAAATGAGAAATAGTTGTCAGTCTAAATA
The DNA here is from genome assembly GCF_022539395.1 of Myiozetetes cayanensis. Lineage (NCBI taxonomy): Eukaryota > Metazoa > Chordata > Aves > Passeriformes > Tyrannidae > Myiozetetes > Myiozetetes cayanensis. The sequence continues at coordinate 28,506,672 of NW_026086605.1, forward strand.
TATGTGAAAAATAAAAGTGGTCTCCAGGGAGTTTCCAAGAGTAATAAATGTACAAGGTCATTGTCTGCCAGACAGTCAGTCTCAAGATGTAGATTTGGACTGTATCAAAATATTCTTACTATGTGAAAATGGAGAATCTCTGTGACAGAAAGTCCCCCTGAGAAATCAGCCGACATGTCTATCCAGGAGATAGTTTTCCTTGTACCACAAAAGAGTTTCAGCCTGTGAGGGAATATATTAATTTGATTTCAAAGAAGTTACTTCTGCAGATGAATCAGGTCCAAAATACAAGTGGTTCATAGTTCTGTGTGTGTAATAAATTTCTGTAGAAAATGTTCAGGATTTCTATAGAGCTCACCTTAGGTGATGTGGGGAGGGGTGGGTGAGCATGTATTTTCTAAATCTATGGTATGTATTTAGACTATTAAGAGATACTTGAACAAAAAATTATCTCCTGGCCTAATGCTTTTAGAATTGGATCTTTGGAAAGAGTTATTTGAAGTCAGTGTAGAGCTAGTAGTAACCACTGAGTCTGCAGGACTGGGCTACAGTGTTAGAGCTCTCAGACATGACTTTTCTGGAGAGTTAACCTCACAAGGCAATGCCTCACTTTTAAAGATATTTGGGAAACTTTAAAACCCCAAAACTGTGTAGGTTATTAGCAGTCAGACAAGTGGCATTCTAGAGGAGAATGTACTGTCAGGCCTGGATATTGATTTCCCACCTTAGAGTCAGGTTAGTTTGTGAAAAAATTCAGTGATTATGAGAGATGAATAGATGGTATTAAGAATGTGACAAGTTAGGTGGTGTATATAGCTTATGCTCTGGATGACGCAGTGATTTTATAAAGATGATGTGCAATAAAAAGAAAAGAAATCAGAGTATAATAATCATACAATGACAACTGAAAAAGCCCACCTTAGCCTGGCAGGGAGTATGTCACAGTTATTGTCAATACATCCAGGCTCTAGAGCTGACACTGTGCTGTCTTTGGCACCCTGCTGGAACTTGATTTTTATCAGTTCTAGAATCTGAGTGTTTCTCACAGGAAAATTCTCTGATGCTTATGCCTGTGTGAGAATAGCCAAGAAGGCTGTAGGTGCTGTGGCTTTCTAATATTCGACTTCTGAACTTTTTTATTTGGCTTGTGGTTTGAGTGTGTGACTGTAACACATATTCTCAGAAAATCTATATGATCCAACAACTAAAACCTGTAGTGGGAAGCTGGTAACCTATGAATAAACAAACAAAAAATCTGCATCTGTACTGATACTCTTGATTAAGAATTCACTTTTCTAATAAATCAGTTATTATTTTTTTTTAATCGGTAAAAAAAGGAATTTATGTTTGAAAGCAGGCTCCTACTCTTTCTACTTCTACATTTGAGATTAATCTTTTCCTTTGCTTAAACCAGTCTGTGCACATACCTAGGAATTAGGCACTGACTTCTTTGGTATGAGTTCTTTGGTATCATTAGTTTAAGAATTTCCCTTCCACCTGTGTTTAACTTTCTGTGCAAGCGATGGTTACTGGTGCTAAAATACCCTGTAGATTCAGGAAGGTGTGATGTTGAATTCCTTACCTAGCATCACTCGTCCCATCCCATGTGATAATGCCTTAGTAACTGTTTGTGCCTCTGACCACAGCTCTAACAGCTCTCTTGGTATTCTGTAGGATTCATTCAAATGCAGTGGTAAGAGGACAGAGACGAAATTATTTTGGTTTTAGTCTGTGAATAAAGAAAGACACCTGGGGGTTTTATGTAATGAGATCACATGAATGCAAACATAAAACGTAACAGCCAGTTAAGCTTTATTAGTAATAAAGCCTAGGGAGCACCTAATCAGAAGTGTAAAAAGATATTTATGTATAGATTATGTCACGGGGCTCAAGTTATCCTGTATTATCTATCCACTCTGACAGTTTTCTATTATGCAGTCACTGAAATCAGATTTATTTGAAGGAATTGTTTAACAGCAGAAAGGAGAGGCTTTAAGTGAAACAATATCTTTCAGAGGATGGTGAGGTGATTTAATAGCAGGTCTTTTGTATGTGGTTTCTTCTGGATTAGTCCAAATAGTGCCTTTCCTAGACTGACTTTCATGTGGAGAGAAACCTTAGGTGTGAGGTGTAAATAGACCAATTTTTGAACAGTTTTTAATAATGGGATATTAAAAAAGTATTCTGTGTTTGTACTGGTATGAGGTAAGCCTGGATGTCACCAGTATAATATTTATAATATTTTATATTTATCTCCAGAGATGAAGGTTGGGATAGTTAAAAAAAAAAAAAAGAAGGTTTGTAGTCCAAAACTGGAAAAATTTTCAAGAGCTCAGGTCCCATTTAAGAGTCAAAAGAAGAGGCCTGGTCTTGAAGCAGCCTCTGGTAAAGAGATGTGTAAATGTTGAGACTTTTTGAAAATCTTGCCTCAGGCTCACGATGGGAATTATCAGATGTTAAACACATTTGGACAACTGGCTAATTTCACGTATCCAGGTGAGAAATCCTGACAATTTGTAAATGTTGGTGTTTTCCCTCATTTGTGATGTGCAGAGATGAAGGGGGGAGAGAAATTCAGAGTAATATTCCAATAATTTAAAGTCGCTGTTGGAAAAGTTATTGTGGTGGTTGAAGTTATTCTGTGGCAACTGCTAAAAGGAAAACTGGAGAATGCAGATTTGCTGTATTTTAATGCCTCTCAGTCTTGTAGCACCGGGAGGCATTGGGGATTGGAGGTCTGCAAACAAAGTGGGTTTTATGTCAGGAATACAAGGGCTGAGTGAGGACAGGAAATTTTTCTTGGTATTGAGCAAAAGTAATTTTGGAATTCGTTATGTCTTTCATGAGTGAGGAAAGAAGAAACTGTTCCTTTTAAAGTTGATTTTAGAAAATGACAGAGCAGCTTCAGACTGTTGCTAGGCTGAGATTTTTGCATAATCCTTGAATGCAATTGTAAGGGTGTGATAATTGCAGAGATCTTTCAGTAGACCAAACCCTTACGTTTGTCAATAAATATATACTATAAATATGTACTGTTTGTCAATAAATACATGCTATAAATATGTACTGAGTCACAACTAGATTCATAAACACAACAAGTCTTTCAGCATAAATAAATGAAGGTTGTTTAGATAAATTGACTCCTTCACCATGCATGGGCTTCTCTGGGTATGTGAATTATTTCTGGTATCTCATCTGCCTCATGTAATTCTGCTGTCCACTTTGCTGGTGGATGTAACAGCTGTTGGAGCAGGGAAATCATAGACAGGACAATAATAAGATTTAGGACTGTGCATTTCTGGAACTGGTTATTGGAGTATGGAACTTGCTGTCCATGCATGAGACAACAGTAGCTTTTGTGAATTTACCTTGAGCCACATAATGGTTTGCTTCTCACACAGCAGCCCTGATAGCACTGTGCAAACCCCAGAGCCTTCCTTTAAACCTGAGGACATGAAATGCTGCTCTGGAGTGATGTTTGCGGTTATTTGACTTTGTTGTTTCCAAGTAGGGGTTTTACCGAGCACAATGGCAGATTGGTTATGGGAAAGAGATCGTGCGTCAGTGTTTTGGTTTGCCCAAAATGTCTGGGTGAGTGGGAGTGTGTGCAGCGAGTGACACGTGCTGGGGAAACAACAGAACGGAGAAATCTTTTGTAGTTCGTTCAGAAGCAATGCCGTGATGCTTAGGCTGATGCTCATCCCTCCTGCTTTCAGCATAAGGCATGATACAAAGCAGAAGAATTTAAGCCTCCCCCCCCCCAAATGGAAGTTTGTCTCTTGGCACTTTTTGTGCATATGTATCTGTTATAATTATTGCTAATCACACGGGCAGGCAGGGCTAACGTGTTCCGTGGTTAATACCGCTCAGAATCCAAATGAGTTCCTCAGTACCAAAGAGCTGGGAGGTTTTATCAGCTTGTCTGGAGCTGCTGTGTTTGACTGCTTTTGGTAAATGGCAGAGGAGCGTTTTCCTTTTGTGCTTGCCGGAACTGAGCCTGAGCCTCGCTGACGTTAAAATAATACTCGGCGTGTGCAAGTAAAATAGTCCCAAAGGAGGCAGCAAAGTCAAGCATCCCGGCAGAATGCTAATGAAGGTGTACAAAATACTTCTGTGTCATTATGGTTTGTCATGAAAGGCAGGTGAAAGAAGCAGAGGGTGAAAAAGTGCAGTTTATTCTGTGTTGAAGGGCAAAAGAAAACATAATTATTGAGGAACTTGCAGAGAACAGAGATCAAATATGTGGCATTCAGGAAAGCAGTTATGTCCCTTGAATAATTAAGATGATTTGCAGTTAGTTTTACCTCAGAACTAGTGTTGAAGGGGGAAAAGAAAAAACAACCAAAGGTGATTCAGTTCCACCTAGGGCCTTAAAATAGTATTGATGCCATTGTGATTAATGTGTAGTTCTGTGAAACCATCCACTATTCAAAATTAACAGAAATGCTTATTCGCATTTCCAAACATCATGCCAAGCTATGATTCTGGGAGAAAATCTTTACTAATGGAATTGCATTTTTTTTTAGAAAACAGAAGCAGTTATTCTGCAGAATTTCTGTACCATCCAAATTCTATTTATCTGCTTTAAGGATCTTTTTATTATTAAAACAGAAAAACTAGAAAAGGTTCAAATTCCAGGATGTTTCGCATCTTTAAGCACTCAGATTACTAAATTGTTTTCAAAGAAATTTTAAAATATTTTTAATACCTACATTATGTAATCTTTCCTGGTGTGGTCTTCCATATCCACCCAGCTGCAAAGCCAAGAGGAAAAACCAACTCTAAAGCAGTTACAAGGCTGTTTGTGCTCTCAGAGGCTTCCCTTCTTAGGAGGAGCCAGAGAGCAATATCAGAGCTGTCCTTTGGAAAAACAAGGCCATCTCTTATCTGTCACTAGTGCTCCCAAGTAATGCACTTTTATCAGAGGAGCATGCCTTGTGCTGATTTCATGGTAGTAGCTTTTCCACGGAAAATGCAGCGTGTTCAATGAAGATTAACCCAAAAACCTTACTTGAAAAACAACTGGTGCATTTGTTGACCACTTGATGGCATCACTCAGTTGTATGGAAACTAAATTGTGTTGCCAGTAGAGCAGTTTTACTTGTGCTTGGTGTGGGAGGACTTTCATGTTTTCTCTTTGACCATCAAAGACTAAAGGGAGTTATTAATACACTCGATAAATTAAACTAAATCCACAACTCTTATTTTTATCACTGTAGTATATTTCTTAACATTTTTGGAGTGATATCTTTATCTGCATAAATGCAAACAGAAGAGTTGTCCAGATTTCTCCTTTTCCCTGCTCCTGGTTAACTTTTCAAGGATGGCAACTAGTGATTTAGTGGGTTGGTGCTGACACAAAGAATGTCATCATGCACTGAAATGTCTTTTTGGTTTGGCTTTCTAGTGATATTCCTTTAAACCTCTGGTTGTTGCAGTCAGTATGTTTTCTAGGGAAGGGATTTATGCAATTTTGGGTGCTCATTATAGGTTCTTATAAAATTAAAGCCTTTTGCAGCCCTCATACCAAAAGTAATCTGTCCTTATGTGTGCAAGCCAACAATGACAGTGCACTGGAGATGCTGAGCCAAGGGGGTAATGGAGGAAACAATGCACAGTGACAATTATTTAGACGTAAAGGATGGTCCTGGTTATGTCAGTGTTGCTCTGTAAGTTTATACATGCTGAGAATTGACCTACAAGGTGTCAAGTCATACAGCACATAGTTCAAAGGAAGCTGGAGACCCAGATACTGCTGTTCCTAAGCAGCCAGTGTCATTGAGCAGTAATGAGGCTCCCTGTTAGGGCCCTGAGCAGTGACCCGAAGGATGTGAAGCCAGCTGCTGACCCCAAAAGAAGGTTGACAGGCAGTGAGGGCAAAGCAGCACAAGGAAGGCCACATCACCAGTGTACCTCTGTTCTGTGAGCAATGGTTAGCATGCTTCTGGAGGGGGGAAAACGTAGCAAAAATACTGACAAAACCCCATTTTGATTTTTTTTTTTTTAATATTTCCCCCTATTTTTCCTGCTTGTTTAGCTTAGGATGCTGCATAATGGAAAAATAATAAAAAGACAGCCCAAAAAGTGGGAGAGGATCTTTCATAGCAATTTTCCCAGGGCATCTTGGTAAACATTTCAAAATCTGATGCTTTCCTTAGCTTTTGAGGTGTTTTTGATGCTGCTTTGTCAGGGATATTCTGACATAATGATTACATGAACCCTTAATTACGCATAATAATGTACGTATGTACTGGTTTTTTGGAATCTTTTCCTCATAGTCATGGCCAGCTGATATAATAATCATTGTCTTAAAACATGTAAGCAATGATGCAGTTTTTGGATCATGAAGTGCTTTTAGCTGGCCTGCTGAGAATTTTACCAAAGCTGTAGGCTAAAGAGTCCAGCTATACACTTTACTCAGAAAATTTATGCTAGATTTTTCTAAAAGAAAAAAAGAAAATGTTTATCAGCTGACTTACCAGTCTTATTTCAGTTGCTAAGATTCAGTTGCTAAGAAAAAACACCTAAGATTCCCTTATCTTGGTTTTCTAAGGAAAAAACATAATGAAGGATGGAGAAAGAATTCAGAAGCAGAAATTGTGATTATTAAGTTTTCCAGTACATGTTATCTACCATAATCATTTTGGTTGGTATTTATTAGGAGACAAGCTGCAAAAGAACCCCATGGAGGGCTCACAAAGGCAATTCCACTGCTGACAAATACTGTGTTTCCTCCATAGTTGCACTGACAAGAAAAAATTCAAGTTTGCCTCAGGACAGCAATGCACTTCTCTCATTTTCATGGAGCTGGTGGCAGCCTGTGCCTTGCTGGCAGCATTTCATTCATGCATAGGATATTAATGATCCTGTTACAGGTTGACTTACACATATTTTAGCTTTGGTGCTTTAAATCTGTGATTTTTAGGAATTGTGGCCCTAGGGTTTTTCTGCTGTTGTCAATCACTTGCTAAGGACCTTACAGCATACATATTGACACAAGGGAAAGTATCTCTTGTTGAGAGATGCTCTAGCAGTGAGGTGTATGTTGGATTTGGAAGCTCTTCCTGAGCTTGCAAACTGGCAGGAGAAGGTGCTTTCAGCTTCTTGGAACTGGAGACAGCCCTACAGTGATTGTTGTGAATTCTTCCCATTGTGAGTTTCATGCCTTCAGAAAAAGGACATGTAAAGGGAGGTTTCTCTATGAGACTCATGAAAATGGGGATTTTGAGGAGGTAAACATTAGTCTGCTTTGCCTTTGCTTTGAGTACAAGGCTCCTTACATCACGTTTCTGTGAAGTTCAGCAAGAATGTAATCTATATGAAAAACTCCAGGCATGCTCTATCCTCTTTGATACTCAGACTGGTTATCAATTTATTTATTTATATTTATTGCAAGTGAGTCTGCAGTATTTGTCAGTGGTTGCATTTGTAATTTGAATGCTGGGCTCATGCCACGCTCTCCAGGGCCATTTACACAATGTGTTGTTGCACGCAGGGAGAGCTTTCACCACGTGAAATTCACTTCTTGGGTGAAGGCTTGGTGTCACATCTGGGCTCTGAATGTGAGGAAGCAGGGCCACACAATTCCAATCAGAAACTATGGTGAGGCTGTGTCAGACTTTCCTGTGGCTTCCAAAATAATCTCATCAAGGACTGCAGGGTCTAAGAATGCCTGTATCCTGATCCCAGATACAGGCAAAGGATTACTTAAATGAAGGGGGCAATATTTATTGTTCCCAAGTGTTATATCCAAAAAAATGGATACATCTAAGTGGAGGTACTTTGGGGGTTTGGTTGGTTTTATTTTTATTTTTTTAATCAAACCACAGAGGACTAATTGTCTAATTGCGAATTTTCTTTCTTGTTTTAAGATGTATTTTATTTTGATAATGGAGTAAGAAATATCCATCCTCACTACATATAAGATGATACAGCAATGGAAGTGCTACAGAAAAGATTTTGCTCTCTATGTTTATTATTTTTATCTATATTATAAATTACTATATGACAAGTAATTATAACTTTGGATAAGGTTTTCCTAATAAAAAATACAATTTTTTTGTTATTTGTAGAAACATAGTGAGAGTACAGAACATAAAGGTAAGTAAAAGCATCCAGAAATGAAACAAAGAAAAATATATTAATTGCTGAGTATCCAAAGGAAGAATAACTGAATAACATTAAGTGTAAATGATGCAAATTCATTATGAATTGCTTTTCTCAGTTAATGAAAGAAACTGAAGAGTAAGAAACATAATAAAATGTGAAATAAGGAGTAAAATATTATTCAGGAAACCCCATTTAGGTTCTGTGAGTGCTTAGAATACTAATTTTGATGTTGTTCTTAATACACCAATAATAGGAGTGAATCTTTCTGTAGTTCAATATTTTAATAGAAGTATTTTTGGTGATAATAATGAGATTATTCTATCATTTTTTTCTACCTCATCAACTGGTCTTGCACAAAAGCATTTAAGGGCCTTTTGAGGCATAAAGAGAAAAAATGTAGGTAGTTAGTAGTCTTTTCCCATTTTTCTGTGTGACTGAATTAGCTGTGGGCTTGTGCCCTGACTCCATGGAAATTTCTCATATACTACAGCAGAAATATTTAGGGTTTGTTTACATATGTGTGAAAATGCTTAGTTCTCTGGTTTGTGTTGTTTTGGCTTTAGCCGAAAGAATTGTATCATCATCTTCTTGATTTTAAAATATTCTTTGGTGGCTGCAGTTTTTCTCCTTGTACTGCTTTCCTTTCTACCTCATTTCAGTGCTCCAACAACCTCCCAGAAGGACTTTTACCATTTAATTTGAGAATATCTCTATGGGTGTGTTTCCTACAGACCTTGTATCTTAAGATACAGTTTTATCAGTTTTCTAAACTGATATATTTTTATTACTGAACTCTTTGCTCTTCTACTATTTCATTCCGAAATTTTATGTGTATCTGTTTATATATAATTTTGATAATGAAAAAAAAATTGCTGATTAAATTTTGTACACATGAATAATACAATAGTTTATGTGTATATAGCTCATGATATTCTGCATCTACTTGCTAGTTCAGTTGGTAGATCTCCTAACTATGCACTTTCAGCAGAAGATATTACAGGCCTCCATAATCTCATGGAATAGTAGGATTTAGGTTCCCAAAAATAGTTTGATTTTTTTTTTTAACCCTCAGAATTTGCTATGTTGTCTGTACTTTGATGTTTTAATGATAAAATTTGTTCCCTACTCATTTTCAAAGATAAATAATGTGAAAAATTAGTTTTCTGTCAGAGTGACTGAGGCAGTAGTACTGAGGCAAGCATGAAGTCCCTCATCTCAGTAGGAAGGTGGCTTTCGAACCTAATTACAAATACTTAAGTGCCAACTTTGTTAATCACTTCATTGCAGAGTATTACAGCAGATCTGAAGTTATCTTCTTTCATTTGAATATCTTTCCAAGAAAAAGGGCAGAAACCTCTCAATTTTCAAAAGTGACATTTTTTAAAATGCAAGTTACTCGTGATTAGGATGATTCTCCCTTCACAGTACAGTAAGAAAAAAATAAGAAAAAAAATGAACTAAAAATTTAGGGAGGATTTCTGAAGTATCAGGTGGTGTCCAGAGTGGGTAGGGCCAGCTACGGTGATGCCCAGAAGTGAGAGACAGAATGACATTGAAGTTTGAAGAGGCAGTGTGAATGCCAGTAGGTGGATATATTGTTAGGTCTGAAATTACACTGGCAGCTGGTCTTTTGATAATGGAGGAAACGAAGGAACAAGTTCCTACCCTTTTCTGAATAATAGGAAACCGCTGAAAGGGAGACTGAGAGATGGTCATGTTGTCACATTGCCAGGAGCAAGATAACAGTTTCTCTTGGAGTATTTTAATTCCCTGTGGTTTGTAGAGAGAGGGATTTAATTACAGAGAGATCTGAACTAAAGCTCTTAATGCAAATATCCCTATGAAGATGGTGCCAAATCAGGACTTTGCCATCTGCACCTGTCTTCAGAAATAGGATGGCAGGACAAAAAGCAGTGGTAGAAAAGCAAGACCTCAAGCAGGATGATTGCAGCAAAGTAAAATTCTTGCATCATCTCATGTGCCGTGAGGAGTCTCACTGATGAATAAGGTCATGTGGATAAGGCGCTGTCTGAAATGTAATAGCTGCTGTTCTTCCAGGCTTGAGTGTGGCTTCATGGGATGTGACTGGAGTTAGGGACGTGGGTCACAGAATGAGAGAAAAGTTTAGTACGTGTTGCTATGATGTGAAAGTCAGGTTAGACAAGTGGAAGTTAGAAGATGCCCAAAATATATTAATCTGTGTTACTTCTGCCAACATCATGACAGAGGTGACACAGAGAAGCCAAATGGAAAAAAACCTAGGCAATAGATGGAGAAGAAAGCAGACAGTGTCTTGTGAAACACTGTAATGGAAATAACAGTTCAAGAGATAAAATGTCAAGCAGATGTGGAAAGGGGAATTTCTGAAAACAGGCTTCAAAAGAATAGGTTAGGAGAGATAGTTCCCCAAAACAACTAAGAACTGGATTAATCAGTAATTTGGAATATTTTAATGAAATCCAAGAATAACCCTAAGAGATGGTTTGTTGATGGAGGCCAACATTGAATAAGCCACATGGCATGATTTAAGTTGTTCAAATGGATTAATGCAGACTTAATATTTACATAGGATGATGTTCATGTTTTCATCATTAGAATGCACGTTTCTTACTGTATGGTTTTTAGGATGTTGGTGTCTTCTTAAGATGAAGCCTGATGGTCATGAAGGCATTCACTAGAGCAAACTAATAACTCGTTATTTAAATAGCAGTCAAATCTGGAGGCAGGATTGCTGTGTCTTTTTATCTGTGAAACAAATACTTTATAAGCATTATCTCTTGAAACCTATCCAAATAAATATATCTACAAGATAAATATGAAAGCATTTCTTTTATAACAATATTACATTCCTATAACCATAAATATAGTAGTTAAAGATCACTAAAGTTCTCAAGGTGTTTTGATTCCCCTTTTCCCTTATAGGCTGACATGGACCAAAGCATTTCAAGTCTCTGTATTTCAGCTTTAAGAAAATCAAGATCAGGGTTATGAAATTTGTATGCAGAAATTCAAGGTTGTTTTGTGTGCTTATGAAGCTGCAGATGATAAACAGAATTACTGATTTATTCAGTCTCATAGTCAGGGTTGTTTGATTGTTGCTACAAATCCATAGCTAGTGTGAAGTAAAACAGAAAATTGCATACATTTTCTCATGTTAGTTTTCTGTGCAAGATAGTGTAGGACTGCAGGGGGAATCCTAAAAAAAAAAAGAAAAGTGGTCACCAGACTTTTCTTCTGAGATTTTATAATTCTTGAACATTTCTTTGCTAAGGAATTTTGAGGTATCTGAAGAGTTAAAGAGTTTTTAAATGGAGTCTGTTATGTAGTAGTTCCCCACTGTGTCACTCATGTGAAAAGAAATACTTCATGTGCTCAAAGCTAATTCTCACCCTTCAGTGCAATAAGTGTGGAGGGGAACTTCTTGGAATCCATTGTATTTTTATATAATGAAAGTCTTCTATTAGAAATGACACGTTCTGTTTCACATTCTGTGATTTGACTAAAGAAAGCAAGTCAGAAAACATGAAACCTTTTTTCCTTAGCCATTCCAGTTTTATTGCCTGCTATCTTAAAACAGAGAGGCAATAGGAGAAAACACTATGTAGTATATGCTTTCAGGCAGAACATAATCAATTGACAAAATATCAGAATGTGGAAGCATATTGGCTAATTCTTCATTTTTAACCCATGTACACAAACTAGAAAACACTGGGAAAATGCCTCAACTGAAATGGTCTTTCTTGAGATATTTCGACTGTGTTTGGTGGGCTGTGCTGGGAGATAAGGGGGCCCATTCGCCATGATCTGTCATCTCTCTGGTCTTTTTGCTGCTAATAAGCAAGCAGCTTTTGATTAGTGTCAACCATTGAATGGATGTTTTCTTGTTAAGCAACTGGTGATCAGCTCTACATTGCACAAATAAGTGAGTCTCTGAATGCAGCCTCCCATCAGAACGGGCTTTGTTTTTTCTCTCCTTCTGTCTGCTTTGCAAGTAAATTGTTCCTGCTACAAACCCGTGTTGCTTGCTTCTCTCACCCTTGGTGACAGCAAAGCTTGCTGGCTGGTGATCTCTGCAGGGGTTTATGGCTCAGCTCTGCTGTTCTCTCCCTCTGTTCCCACTTCTCTGTTCCCTCCCCTACTGTGACTAAATAAATTACCTGTATGACATGTTCAGTTTTCTCTGGCAAGAAGCCTGGGAAATCAAATCTGTTCCCGAACCTGGGTCTCCCATTTGGCAAATATAATGCCTCCCTGCTGTTAAATCAGGTCAGCTCTCAGGAAAAACAAAGAACAATTTCATATAACTATAATCAACACAGAGTAAATTTAGATAATGCTGCTGACATATGTTTATTGTAAAGACCATCAAGGAAATAATTTTAAAAGCTCTTCATCTTTCTCTGTTGCATCAGGATACATGGTGTACATTCTGTGCAAAGAGAAGATCAAACATTTTCCTTCTGCTTTCCCATATCAAAGTGAAATATATCTATTTTCTGCCCGGTCTAAGAAGATATTTGATGAAGTGGTTCATTGGTTGTGTTAGAAACAGTTTTATGTATTTAATTACTGAGCCTTTACATAATTAATTGATAATTGTTAATTACTATTAATTATTCATAACCTGTCCAGTTCCTTTGACTTTCTGGCCTCCAAAAGTGGAGATATACTTAAAAGTGTTTAGAATAGGAAAAAAAAAAATCCTTTTAATGGATTGCGTTCTCTTCTCTACCTTTCAACTCAGCCCGTTTCCACTGGAGATCAGAGGCAGTGGGTCAGTAGCAGACATGGCACAGGCACTGGCAGTCCTGCAGCACGTGGCACGTGTGGGCAGCCCACTCACTTGTGTGCCAAGGCTGTCACCTTGGAGCGGGGCAGTACTGGTGTGGGCAGCCTCCCCCTTCCAGGTGAAAGCTGAATTTTCTACTCTCTGTGTGTCCCTGAAGGGCTCTGAATTACACCCCAGAGGCTCTTTTGTTTATCCACTGTTAGCGAGCTCCTGCAGACTGGAGTAGGACGGTGGAGCATCTCCAGTTATCTCCTGTCTGGCTTTATTACAGCAGGACTCTCTGCTGGAGGAGCAGAGCAGGGATTTCTTTTGGGCAGGTGGTTGTTGGGGTCTGAAACAGCTACTGAAACCCTGAGCTTGCCCCCAGCCCTCCTAAAAGGCAGAGAGGAGTAGGCAGTTCCAAGTGGCCCTGGGGGATGCTCAGGGCTGGTGCCACGCTAACCCATGATGTTTGCTGTGCTCAGCTCCCAGGACCGACTTTGCTGCCACTTACTCAAGAGAGTCGGTAAAAACTGGAATTTCTGGCTGCTTTGTAGTCTTACACATTCTTAGCACCACCACTGACTAAATTGCTGCTGAGATATACCTGGGGGCCTTGGCTGGAAGCATTTTCCAACCACAGCTGAATACCAGGTTGTCTTACCTGGAGGAACCCTGGGAAGAACAAACCGTGTGGGATATCTTGAGCAGCAGAGCCAGCTTCCCAGGGCTCTGCCCAGCCTGCATGGTCTGTGTTTCAAATTCACCTAGTATTTCGTTCTCAAAAGCAGATGGGGTCAAATTATGTGCTGTGTTTTTAAATGGTACGTGCTTTTCCAGATCTTTTTAGGGACAGCTACAGTGTTGTTAATAATTGTTTAGTCATTCATAAGTTGTCTTTGTTCTAATGAGTGCCTCTGTTGTTTCTTCGTTGCTCTGAGACTCACAGTGAATGTTTTTTCATCAATTTAAAAAAATCCTTCACAACTCTGCTGTGTAACACAAGTCCTTGAAATGGAAATTTCTCTTTATTGTCCAAAATCTTCATCCAATGTGCCTAATGAAGATTAAGGGGTTAAAGCAGTGAAATGAGTTTTAAAAGATGGGAGTTCAGTTCCTGCTTCCACCGGGAATGACCTGAAGCAAGGGCCATAATCTCCATCCACGTCTGCTGCTGTCTCAAGAACTGACAGTAGCTACGTTATCTGTCCTCTGCTTTGGCATATCAGTACAGATTGCAGATACTGTCTCCTACTGCAAAGGTGCAGGACCTAACTCTGAAAGGCTTCAGCTGATACTGTAATATAAATAATTTCAGCTCTGTGTTGATGGCAAGGGCAAAGCTTGTCTTGTTCCCTTCCTAGCATGTAGGTTGCCGAAGGCGTTGCTGGGCTTATTCAAACCCTGCTTTATTTCTTGTCTTCTGCAGCCTGTGACCTGATGACCCTGGGGATCTTAGCCTTGGTGACGTCCACTGGTTGTGCCTCGGCCAACGCCCTGCAGTCCCTGACGGACGCCATGCACATCCCGCACCTTTTTGTCCAGCGGAACACGGGAGGCTCCCCCCGCACCGCCTGCCACCTGAACCCCAGCCTGGAGGAGGAGGAGTACACGCTGGCCGCCCGCCCGCCCGTCCGCCTCAACGACGTCATGCTCAAACTGGTCACTGAGCTGCGCTGGCAGAAATTCATAGTGTTCTATGACAGTGATTATGGTAAGCGCTAAATTCCTTTCTTTTTGACTGGGAGGTAGGGAGGAAAGTATAAAGGGAAGGGTGGAATATAACTTGCTGGGTCTTTCATTGACAAAGGAGAAAGCGTTTCAAGTGGACACAGGTCTTTGGCTTGAAGGAAAGGTTGCTGTGAGAACTAGTTCTCAGACAAGGAGCAAAGTTGCTTAGCAACACCTACCAAGACAGACAAAGTTGGAATCCTCTCGCACTTTTTCAGTAAAATATTAATGAAGTGTTGACATTGATAGGCAGGGGTCACACGGGCGTGCAAGGAAGTTCAACATGGCCTCTACCCGCTCCAGAAAACACTTGCTATCAAAGCTGAGAACTGTTCTCTTTAAACATTAATTTTCACAATAACTATTACCATTTCTTTTTTCACATGCTGCCTCACACTATTCTGCATTAGGACTAAATTTCACAAGGGTGTGCTTCCTGGCATTAAACCAACTGGAAGAGTTAGCATTTTCACTCTATCTGGTACATTTCCTTCAGAAAAATTTTTACTTGGGCTGAAGCTCAAAGAAAAGCAATCTCTGCCCAAGCACGTTTGGTGCATTATGATGGGTGCAAAGAATAATGAAAAAACCAAATCTCTCATTGTACCAGGCTATCAGAGTAAAAGGCAACTGTGTTTCCATACTTTTTTTTTTTATGTTCCCCCTGCCTCCCACTCAACTGATATGAACACTGTTCCATATGTTTAATTCGTGGTATTTTCAGCACACTTGTCTTAGGATACGGGTCTGTAACAGGGAAAATAAATGAGGAGTGGGAAAAATAAATTTTCTATGGTATGTTTTAAAACCCTGCAAATACTTTTGCCTTAAAATGTGATGTATAATCTTTTGATGTGGTGACTTACCATGAACAGAATAAAAAGAAAGGAAACTTAAGGTTAAATCACAGTAGGAAAAATAATCTTATGTGTGCCTGTGCATATAGTTTAGATTTTATACGTAGTCTTCCACAACTGCACTATAAATCTTTATTTGCATTCTCTATATACTATCAGATTTTCGGTGGTGAATCAGAGAGAAATAAAACATCTTTTGTTTTGAAGTTGACCTAGTCCTGTTTTAAACAACAAACAAAAATGAGAATGGTTTTAAGTGGGAAATCAACTGAGGCTGTAACATCCTTTTAATGATATAGAATTATTTTAAGCATGAGAAGAAGACTACCATGGTGTTTGTAAACTTACTCAATCTGTAGACTCAAAAATCTAGCAACCCAGCAAGTAAATTGCCATGTAATTACTGTCCTATGTAATGCTTGAACAGTGAATGCTACAGCTACGGGCAAAGCTACAAGGTACATGGTAGGTGTTCTTGAAGTGGACTTCTGGTAGTGATGAGAAAGTTGCTTTTTTACAGGGAATTGAGTTTAAAGAGTCAAAATTCTTCTAACAGCTATTTCAAGAATAAAGAAAAAGAAATCTTAAAAGATGTCTTACAAACAACCCAGATGCTCTATGTGCAAACTGCCATTACCAGTTTTGTTACTTGAACCATAGTATCACTTATTCCAGTAATACATCTCTGTTTCTTGGCCTTTTTTTTGGTGGTTGTTTGTTTTGGTTCGTTTTTTTGTTTTGTTTTGTTTTGCAGAGGCTTACCATCTCTGTACAAAATCCTGAAACCCTTAATTCACATACTCTGTAAATTCAGTTATGATCAAATTTATCTTTTCAGTTTCCCACAAACTGGATCAGTAAGACAGTAAGGTTATGGAAAATTGCCACAGCCTTTCTGCTCCTCCCAGTGGAGAGTGTGGTGTCCCTTACAGCTACCCTTGTGCTCTTTCCTCTCCTTCTCCTCTTGGATGTGACATCCTTCTTATACTAACTCCACTAGGATAATTTTTTTTCACAAGAATTTGGTGGGAGGGGTTTCCATAACGAAGCCAGCTGGACCTTGCCAGCTCTGGGCAGGAGTTGACTGCTGGCTGTGAGGAGGGAGGTAGGTCGCTTGTTTAGGATTACAGAGCATTTCCAGCACCGGGCTTTTGTGGTTTTCTATAATAAATGGTCCTTCTGTATCTGATCTCTGAAAGTGATACTGTTCCTTGGAGTAGTGTTTTAATTTGTCTGTTTGCTGATCCCTAAAAGCCATCCAATCCCTTGGTGTCTTCCTTGTGGAAATGGTGAGATTTTCTGAAGATGAAATAGCATTGCACAATTTAAAGAAGTCCCATGTTTATAGTAATGCTGTATTGTGTTGGAGCTGAAAATTATTTACTTAGTTAATTACTTGTCCCTTATCAGAAATACATTTTGAATTATAATTTCTGCATTGACTAAATTAAGGAAAAGTAATGGACTTGGAGTTTAGAAATATACCGTAGTCACTGAACAGCCTAAAAAACCCTTAATATTGTTGTGCTTACTATAAAGTATGCCTTTTTTACACTGAAGTGACAGATAAAAATCTGTACACACAACTTCAGTGAAAGAATGTGGTCCTTTCCAGTAAAGTACCTTTAAGTCTGCAACAAGAAATGGAGAGGTTTCACAGAAGAAAAATGTGGAAGTTTTAGTGAAAAGTTTTCTAAACGACAGTGGTAGAAGTAAGGTCCAAACTGTGGCATTTAACCTAATGTGAAACCTGCCCTTAGATTTTGTCACTTGTTGTGAAGGAACAGGTATCAGCAAGCAAGGGTAATGGCTTGGTTCTGGACAGGTGACCTTTTAAAGACCTCAAAGCTGATAGCTGCAGCACTCAAATTCTCCTGGATGATACACTGCTCTCCTGCTGAGCAGTACCAACAGGGGAAAGGTTGGTTGATGCTTTATCCATATGGTTCTCCTGTACTTATAGAAGAAATGATAAGAGTTGATATAGATACACACCTTCATGACTTAGGCCTTGTTTTTCCACTTCTCTCATTTCTGGTCTTTGTGCAGTTTCAGAAGATGCACAGAAATCTATTCCCCGTTGATCACAGTGGGAGCTTGCTGCTGCTGAGACTGCTGCCTGATAAGAAAGTGGTGGCTAGGCATTATAGTCTTTACCATGTCATCTTGAGAAGGTTTTCTACCCCCTGTTTGCTTCCCTTTCCCACCTGTGAAAGAAAAAGTCTTCCTCCCTGTGTGGCTGCAGTAGTGTTTGAAATGCCTCTAAAATTTTTAGAAACAAAATTAAGTGGTACAGTCAGGAATAAGGCAATTCCAGTAAGATCTTAAGGGACCAGGGTCATGTTAAATGCATCATTTTACTTTAAACATTTTTACGAAGATCCCATGCTAAATCATGGTATTTGACATTCATTTTCTGGGGGAAAAAATGAGTTTGTCAATGGCTGTCAGATGGTGCTCTGTGGAAATAGGTCTGCCCACCTGTTGAAGGACCCACAACAGAATTCAGAACTGTTGTATCATCCTAAAAAGCTTCAGCTGTGCTGATGTGTTTTGAATCAATTTTTACTCTGCAGGGGCATCTTTTGTGCCTCTACATATATTGCAACAGTGTGTAAAGGCCTTCTGGGAAGTTTAATGTTTTATTTTACTGACCTTCTGGATGTAGAAGCATCAGTAATCAAATTTTCTGACAGAAAAATTGGTAGCATGGCAAGTTTCATAAAAAATCCTACCAAGCTGTAAAATGACTATAAGTTAAAAGTAGTGTGTGCTGCCCACAGTAAGATGAGGTTGGATAATAAACAGTTGAAACTGTGCTTCTAGGGTGAGCAAATAAACAGATGTATGGTTAGAGCATGGATTTGAGAAGAGTTTTGGAAGCTGAATGTGAAAATGAAAACAATGAGGAATATTAAGTCATATTTCTGAAGAGAAATGTGAGTAATAGTTATGTTTTCACCAGCTTAATCTTACTGTTGAAAAACACTTCATAGTTATGTTGTCTCTCTACTTGCCTACATACATGTCTGCATATCCATATTACAAAATGTAAGACAAAAAAAGGTATTATTAATGAATCCATTTTGTCAATGACAATGGTATTAGACCTATGAAAAGTAGCTGCAATATTTTATTCTCAAGTTTTGGTGTCATTAAATGAGTGCCATCTGTTGAAGAAAAGTGTTCTATGAAAGTTTTACAGAAGAAACCACTGAAGAATTTTTGACTTTCCAAATCCATGGAGCTTGGTTCCTACAGAGGGAAAAATCCCCAACCCACAATTTTTTGATTTCCAAGTTGTTTTCAAATTTTTTTTTTTTTTTTTTTAGGTTTAGAGATAATTTTTTTTTACTGATGCTGCATTAACTTGGAACACTTCTTGATCATTCTTGCTGTGTAGGAAGAACTTACTTCTCAATATGAGTAGTTTTGTGGGAAGTTGTATTTCCCACAGCAATTAGGTGGCAGTTTTATTTCTGAGTCCTGCCTTTCAAGGGCCTCACCCTTGATTATAAGTTACAGGAATGACGCTATTAATAACTTTACAACTTGCTATTGATCCTGGAGTGGTCTCTCCTTTGTCAAGGTCCCTTTGTGCAGGCCACTACTCTTGCCATTATTTAATTTGCAAAGGAGTATTGTAATGAAAATTGAGAAGTGCATGCATCTACACAGTCCATGTGTAACACTGCAAATCACTTGTGATGTGAAGCACTGGCTGTAACAAACAAAAAAAAGCTGTGTAGAGCATTTGCACACAAGCTGCTTTCACCTTACCTGCTTTACTTAATTTTCCTGTTATCTGTATAACATAAGTTATCTCTCGTTTTCTGAGTCATGATTTCAGCTGTCAGACAACCACTTCTGCATCACTAGGGCTGCCATATTTCTCAACAGGCTTTTCCAGAGCATGCCTTGTTTAATGTAAATACAGGGAATCTGGCACTTGAAGTGTTGAACCAACAACACATGTGTTGGTAGGTGCCTGTTTAGCAAATCTTACATTACCAGGAAGTGTTAGGCTTTTTCTGCATGTGCTGTGTGGTTGAGTTTGCATGTGTCATTAAATTGTCTTTTTCAACTTGTTGGTGCATCCCAGCTGGAACTGTTACAGAGAAGCTTCAATTGAGATTGCTGTGTTTGAATAGTAGAATGTATAGAATTTAAGGACCCAGCTACAGAGAAATATATACCATGTTTATGGTCATCAATCTGCAAGTCAGCAGTCACTAAGGGAGGGAATCCTTGCACATCTCTGTCGTTGGTGCCGCTGCATGAGACGATGAAAGGAAGGAATAAACTGGGGCTAAGAACCTCTTCACTCAACAAGGAACAGAATCTTGTCAGTATTTATTCTATGCCAATTGTGCATTACCTAGTTATTCATGCATAACTGGATATTGGATGTCTAGCCTCCAGACTAATATAAAATCTACCTGGAAAAAAATTAAGATTTTCCTGTAAAAAGTTTGTGTCTCATAACTTAATGTATGATCATCCTTGCAGCGGCAGAGAATGCCAAGAAAAAAAGAATTCAGCCAAGTTCTCCAAGTCCAGCAGGGAGTTTGTGATGCCATGGGGTAGTGGGAAAAAAAAATAAAATTGACCTTTCGACTTTTATATTGAATTTGATCTGGAAGCTATTGAAGAAATAGCATAGTGTGTTCCCATACTTATCCTTGAATCACTTTTCTGACTGTAGCAGCACTTAAAGTAATTGGTCTGTTTGAATTAAGCATGGATTTTTGTCATTTCTGATAGTATTTTCTGTATTTAGTAATGCATCACAGTATATAACACCAAATGTAATTAAAGAAAGTCAATTTCACTTCCAATTATTACATATATGTTAGTTTTAGTACTCTGATTTGTAAGGTATATGAGTATGTGTGCTAACAGCAGCAGTAAGTTTTCCCCCTCTCCAGTCTCCCCAGAATTCCTAGCAAGGTATGGGAGCAGTGGTCAGAGGTTGTTTCCCATAAAAGCTATTAACTTCTTTCAGGGCACTGCCTGAAGGGATATAAAAATGATCTTGCAGTTATGGTAAAGCCTTTATTCTGAATGTGTTCTGTCATAGCTGACCTGAAAGTTCAATGATAGCAAAACCAAGTCAGAGATCTCTGGACAAAGAGTTTGGGCGGTTTCAGTCTTCTTGTCTCACTGATAAATTCAAGGCAAGTTGAGGAAATAATTTTTACCTTACAAATAGTTTGTAAAATGTTTTGCAAAGAGAACATGCAAGTTCTTTTGAAAAATTCAGTTGTCCATGGACTGACACTTTCAAAATACAAGGCTTGCACTCTGTATTCAAAATAGTTACTTTTAAAATCAGTTCATATTTAAAATGACTTGAGAAATATATATCTGAGGAGAAGTTGATGAAAAAATAAGTTAAAGGCTTTATTAAAAGATGTTTTCTACTAGTTTTTCAGCTTAGTCATCTGGTCAAAAGTGAATATTAATCTAGTCCTGAAAGCCCTCACTGTACATTGTTTACTGTCTCTTTTTCAATTCCTTGTATCCCTTTAATGAACAGTCTCCAGGCACAACTTTGCAGAAACTAATAGCTATTGGTGATTCTGTTTCTCCCCCTCCCTTTATTATTTATTCTGAAACAGAGAAATGTTTCATAATACAACACCCACTCTCCAAAGAAAGTGCAGAGTTCAGTAGCCTGGAACCAGAGGGTGCAAATTAATTCATTTTGAACAGGGGTGTCTTTAAGAATTGTAGATGTCATCTGCAGAAGGTCCTAAGGTCTTGACTTTCTTTTCCTGACTGATGGTAGTTTGAATCTCCTAACTTTTCAAGCCATGGCATAAAACTAAAGTGTTTGTTCAGACATGTGAAAAGAACAAGAAGAAATGTAAGGATGATTGGGAGTACTTGAGCAGGGAATCTGAGGACCTAATTCCGAAAGGGAGTCTCTTTAGTCCACATTTATTAAAGACTGAATGTTTATACATCCATTAGGAAATAGTTCAATAACTGTATAGCTGGAAATTGAACAGAAGGATAGAAATTTGTCCTGGAGGGCTTCAGACAGTGACGTCATCCTGACGAAATATTTGTGTACACGTATGTGTATTTACTTGTGTGTAAATGAATACGAGTTCATATATAGAATCAAGGAAACATATTTCCTCTGCTTCTTTCCTGCCTTTACCCAATCTCCCCAGTAATCTTTCTGAGGCCACTACGGGCAGGACTTCTTTGGCTTCCTTCCTGGTCAGAGATAGTTTCTTGTTTGTTACTCATTCAAGAGCTGACATCGCTTCCCATCACTTATTTGTGTTTTCCTTATCGAGACAGAAATCCCACTCCTTCTCCTCCTTGCATTTCTTGTATTTACATAATGTGCCTTATTTATTTATTTTTCTTAGGGGTAAACTTTTTTTGTGGATTTGCTGGCTTTCTTTCCAAATTGTTTTTAATATCTAATTATCTGTCCACAGCTGCATAAGTTTCTCCTCCCAGCCAGAGATGTGCAAAGGTGGCAGTTTTGATCTTAATTGAGTTGTGCTGTGCAGGCCTTTTGTGCCTTCTGCATTTGCCTTCTGATTTACCTTCTGTATTTAATGTTTAGATCTGTTGCTTTGGGAGTTATTTTAAGACTTACTTCAGTCATTTTAGGAGAAAATGCATCATTAGACTGTAAAAATTAAATAAAAGGAAGAGGAAAAAAGGCTTTAAAGTTTGGATTATTGTGAGTCAGAGCCCATTAGCAATGTAATCTAGATGTCTGAGTTCTATTGGAGAGCATTTTAATATTCATCATGTTATTATAGCACTTGTTTAAATGGAAATAATGCGTTATTTTTTGTGTACAAATTAAGTAAACAGGATTAGTCTCACCACTGGGGAACATTGAGTCCTACAGAGATCCTTTTTAATACTGGATATTTTTTTTCATGTCTCTTGGTTTAGTTATCAAGATTCAAATAGACTGTTTCTAACAACACCTCAAAAGGGTAAAAATAGAGAGGGGACATCCCTCTCAATAATGTCATTGATTATTCCCTGTGGCAGGAGAGCACTAAATGCAAACATAGCTAGTCTAACACTATTTGGAGACAGTAGGTGAGTTCATCAATTTGGAAGGTCTTATGGCATCAGGAGCTATTGATGGTCCCCACTTTAATTAATAATTTAGTTTGGAAAAGACCTTTAAGATCATAAAGTCCAAACCTCATGTCCAATGCCAAGTCCACCACTAAACCACGTCTCTAAGTGCACATCTACAGGTCCTTTAAATGCCTCCAGGGATGGTGACTCCCTTCTCCACCACTTCCCTGGGCAGCCTGTTCCAGGGATTGACAACCCTTTCAGTGAAGAGGTTTATCCTAATATTCAGTTTAAACCTGATGAAACTTGAGGCCATTTCCCCTTGTCCTACCACTTGTTACCTGGTAGAAGAGACAGACCCCTACCTTGCTACAATCTCCTTTAAGGTATTTGCAGAGGAGATCTCCCCTAAACCTCCTTTCCTCCAGGCTAAACACCCACAGCTCCCTCAGACACTCCTCACAAGACTTTTGCTCCAGACCCTTCCCCAGCTTCTGTTGTCCTGCATGCACTGTGTAATGGGACTCAAAATAATCTGCTCTGTAGCCTTTCCAGCACCCTATCTCATCTGTCAATAAGAATTTAACCTTTGGGTGGATAAATCCTCAGCTGTCACATAGCAGCAGAAGAAGGGAATTCCAGATAGTAATTCAGTGCTGGTGTGTATTGTGGTTGGCGTGAATTTCATTTCCAATGTGACTGTGGTTTTTCTCTGGTTTGCCTCTGGCCACCATTAGCTTATCTCAGCAGCAAAGTGTCTTCCTCACAAAGCACCCATGCAGAGTCAGGAAAATAGAGAAACTGTGCCATGGAAGAACAGTTGTTATGTTTATATCTAAAGACCTAGAAATATCCATTCTCTGAATTACAAAATGCTTTCCTTGCATAACAGACCATAACCCAGAGATCTCATTTGTCCTAATGCAACTCCTCAGTGATTTTGGAAGTCATTTTGCTTTGGCCCACTGGTATTAATACTTGACATTGCCATTAAAAGGAATTAAGACATATCTCGTCTTCCAAAAGCCATATAATAACATCAAGGGAACTTTGTTAAGAAAGGAATAATCCATTAACTAGAACCAACATTTTCTCTGTAATCACCTTTATCCTTCAAATGACAGAATCTTTACAGGAAGGAACTGTCTTTCATTTATTTTTGTCATAGACATATTAATCCCTCCTGCAGTGGAAGAATAATTAAAGGTCAAATTCTGACATTGTGTTCATGAGTCAGCGCAGCCTGAACAGCAACACCTAACTGGATACCCCACCAGGCACTTGTGGTGTAAGAGAAATCTTGCTGGCTGAAGGAACAGAAGTGTGCTTTAATTTTCAGTGAAGATCTTCCCTGTTGCTCTGCATTAAGGATGCTTTGTTATGATTACCTTGTATGGAAGCATATATAAGTGCATCAAATTATTAAAAAGAAATAAAATAGTTTGGACCACCTGAAGTGCACTCTATTTAGCAAGGAGTATTTGGTGACAGTCTGTCTCTGCTGTATAAGGCAGTATCTGTGGGAGTCTTTGTGGTGCCAGCTGCTTTTTCTCTAATTTTACAAGAGCTGATGTACCACTGTAACTTGAAATGAGTGAACAGTCTCCTTGAAATCCAGATATAAATGAATAATCGCAGGAAGGGAATGAGAGAATTTATAACCTGTCTAGAACTCTCAGAATGACTCCCGAGTTTCAGTCCTGCATCAGAAATGTCTGGAAGGAAGCACATACACAAGGTATTTTTAAGCAACAGAGCCTGATACCATCCATGCCAGGGGGCCCATGAGACAATATCTACTCCTGTCCTGCAAAACACGTGTACTAAGTGCTCCATCTTCAGAGAGGGTAGAGCGACTGTAAAGGCTATAACCTCAAACTGAAATTGTTTGCAGAATGGCCTGTCTACATGTATGCAAGGACTGAATTGTTCAGTTTGTGTTGAGTTTTATTGGTTGAAAAAATACGGCATCTGTGATTGCCCTCTGTGTGAGATCATTTGTCAGTCTGATTGCGTTCTGAGTAATGCTGATCTTGTTGACCAGTTTCAGATCCATTTACTATGGCAGAGGCCTCAAGCCTTACTGTATATGTAGAAAATATAAGTGATCAATGCAAGATAGAGCTCCAGATTCTTACTGTGCAAAAGGTTGCACTGTGAACCCGATTGTAAATTATTAGACAGAAAAGAATCAACCCAGCAGCATCAGGTGCTCACTTAGATTTGACATCAGGGAGTTCCAAAAGAAAAGGTCTTGTAGAATATCCGAGAGTACTAAACCCTTTAATCAGACATTGTTAAACATGAGGTAATCCAAACATCCGACACAAAGTCACAGGACTAGTGACTGCTATTGCTCAGGAAAGGGTTTGTTCCTAATGTTCCAGGGCTTAATGCTTTTTATGTGCTAATTAACCTTCTGTGTTTCATCTTTCTCTGCTGATGTCAGGAAGAGTCATTGTTATTCTTATATTGTATAATGGATTAGAATGGTGTAAACCATCCCTAAAAGAGTTCTAATAACCTGGCTGTACAAGAGTTATTGTGCGGTTTTAGGGTCTGCCAAAAATATTTGAATTTAATCATGCTTATTGCGAGATCTACCTTTCTCTTGTTCACATTTTTAAATTCCTCTGAAGGTGGACTTTTCCTTTGCTTAGGACTGCATGAAATTTGTTCTGCTGTGCACTGTGGCCATTAATCACTTTATAGTAAAACCAGACAAATTTGAGGCCCTTTTACTGCAAAGTGGCTGGCAGTGCCTCCTGAGGGAAAGGAAAATCCTTACAAAACTAATAATCACCTCGGGCAGGGGGAGTATTTGAGGAAGTACGGCCCTTTGCAGGAGAGAAATGCATTTTCATAGCAGTTTTTTAATA
The DNA here is from genome assembly GCF_022539395.1 of Myiozetetes cayanensis. Lineage (NCBI taxonomy): Eukaryota > Metazoa > Chordata > Aves > Passeriformes > Tyrannidae > Myiozetetes > Myiozetetes cayanensis. The sequence goes on from NW_026086605.1 coordinate 28,532,084, forward strand.
TTAATGTATGAAGAAAGATTACCCTTGCTATCTAGCAAAACAATAGCTAATTAGATATCTGTTTCTTAATAATGGTGAAAGTGAAAGTGTTAGAACATCAAGACAGCTATCTGGGGATTCTGAATGATTGCTTAGAAAACAAAAAGCCTAGTTGAATTTCCTCTTATTTGTGGTCAGTGCTGGTTTTCAAGTATTACTTCAGCAGAATCCATAGAGACACTTTTTTCGTCATGCATTTATTAGAAAAGGAGGAGATAAGAATACCTATGGTTTTTTGCATGTAAGTGTGAGTGATTTTGGAGCTGTTTAGATCAACATGTTCCTGCATGTTCTTCTTTATGTTACCCATTTGACTGAAAAATGATTGAAATACTGCTATGAGGAATTGATGTTGAGCATTCTCTTTAGCAGAACACACTACCAAAAATAAGCAGCTAAACGTGTTTTTCCTTAATAATGGTTTAAAGACTGGAAATTGGCAAGCGAAAGGAGACCTGTGGGGATACATGCAAATAGCTTTGTTTTCCCATATGTCTTGGGTGGGAGGATGGCTGCTTTCTATTTAGCTAATTCTTTATGTGTTAAAGAGATGTTGTGTTAGGGGAAAATATCTTTACTTATTTATTTATTTTAAGGAAAAAGGGAAAACTCTGATGATAATGATCTGAAAGAAGTATTCTAAACATTTAGTGTTTATTGCTGTTAATTACTGTGGTAATTGTATAGAAGTGGTAATGTGTGATGTTAATTCCTAGTTTATTTATTTGAGACATGTAAATGCATCCACAAGCGAGTTTTTCATTTGAAAATCGTGTGTAGGATGTAGCTGTGCTGTCAGACAACAGACTCTGCCTACAGGCTGTCTGATGGTGGGGTGTGTCTTGCAGAACTTGACCTATTCTATGAATTATGTTTAAAATAAAATGAAGCCAAAATAGTCCTTAAAGACCACAGAAGCTGGCAAGACATTTTGTCTCTATCTTTGAACTTCAATTCCCAAGGGGAAGTATTTGGAGTTTCAGTGGCAGGGAGATGACTAAATTTCATTGGCTTTTAATGTCATCTCAGTGCTTGGTCCACTAATAATTTTGCCTTTTGGATGTTTTTACTAAGACCTTTTAAAAATTGTAACAAAACTTAACTGAAATTTAAGGGAATCTTCCATATATCAGTTTAAAGTCTCAGGATAGGCAGGCCTTCGTGGAGAGGGATTTATAAATACTCCTACCAACTACAATTGCATGTACATGTTCTTGTCAGTCATAAAAAGCCTGATTCCATGAGTCAATCAGACTTTAATACACCTTGTTCTTACTTGGCCTGCATCAGTCATTTTTATGTGCATGGACCAGAACCTTCTGGTTACCACATGGTTTGCAGCAGCCCTAAATCTAAGACCAAGCAGTGTTCACATTCCTCTTACTTTCCCACAGTTTTTCTGTCACTCTCAAAATGCTCCAAACGTTCAGGTCACATGTTGTTTGTGTGTTTTAGATTTGTTTGCTTTTTTAAAAGGGGTAAATATTTTAGGAAAGGACGGTGTGGTGAGGGTTGAGCTGAAGTCCAGCCCATAATATTTCTTATTAAAATGTCTGTAGCTGAAGCCAACCTAAAATCTAGTTGTTCATGCATTTCAAACAAACTCATGTGAATTATTAGTTTTAGAGAAAAGGTGGTGTGCCCCACTTTATCATCAGTTTTGAAAAGAAACTCTGATTATTAATTCATAATAGGGGCTGTATTTGTTAGCATTCCTATTGGAGAAGGCTCTTCCTCCTCTCTTTGACATCTTGACCCAAAGGGCTTAATGAGGCAAGAGATTATTGAAGCAGTGGGTTTTTTTCCAAACTACAAGCTTTAGGTAGTGCCTCACTGTACTCACTGGCAGTTTTGTTCTCCTTGTATTACAGGTGAGGAAGTTAGATTAGTATTTATTAAGTTTGAAGTGCCTTCTCTGTTCATCTGTGGTTCACCTGACAGCTGTACACTTTGCAGTTAGTATTTCTATTTAAGGTACAGGCTTTGTCTCTCTACTTGCTTCACACAGCAATGGGGAAATGGAGCCACCCCTATTAGAAATAATTGGCAAAAAGCCATAACTACTGCCACACTATGCAGTGAGGATTACATCTCACTTTACTCGCTGAGGCTGCGTGTCAGAGCCTTCCAAATGACTTGCCTTTCTCCCTTTGTGATCACACCTTGCTTCTGAGGCTGCACTGAAATGCAAGTCCCGTGTTACTGCGGTTCTGTTCTTCTGCTTGTGAGCTTTCCCTCACGGTGTGAAAAGCTGCGGAGTCGTTTGGGCAACATTAATCAGGGGGCTAATCAGGAGCTGGTTGTCTTCCTTTCCCTGCAGCCCTCACAATTAGGGACATAGCTGCTGCCTGTGCTGTGGCACTAACAAAGCAGAGCCAGCTTTTTGAGAGAGTGCTGTTTGTTTTGCAAGTCTGTCCTTACGGCCAGCCACCTGTTGCTGAGACTAATTAGGAACGTTTGAGGACCAGTCAGGGATAGGAGAAAAATGGGATAAACCCATATGGACACAACACCCATGAACACCCATGTGCTTAGACAATAGTGCATTTTTTTGTGTTTATATTCACGTCCTTATGCTGGATATAAGTGTGTCATACGTATCTGCGTTATTTATTGCTCTGTAAATGTGTGTGCATACGTACATACAGATGTGTATGCCTGTGAGCAAACCAAGAGAAAGGACAGTTTGTGCTTATATTGATAACTGTCAGCTACCTGGAATCTGTAATTAGAAATAAAGCTTTAAATACACAGGTAGCATAAATACAAAAGACCTTGAGGAAGTAGGAGTTTGGTGTGGTAGAATTTAGACACATAAAAAAGGGTGATTCTTCTGGAGAAAAATTTGTAACTTTCTTATTTTCTTTGTTTGCTTGTTTTTTTTTTTGCAAATCAACATCAAACTTTTCAGGCTCCCAAATACGTCAGTTTTGTGAAGTTGGAGGGTAGGAACTAATGGGTGGCATTCAGGCTTTGAGGGACATAGCTTCACTGAAACTGTGATTTCTTGTGCTGGTTCCTTTGTGTGCATGCAGCACAAAGGGAGCTACACAGATCATCTTTGCAAGTGCACCTGTAAAAAACCAACACAAGTTACAGCTTTGTTTCCAGGTGGCCCTGGTAACTTCCTTTACTATTTTGCTTTTAAGATTTAGTTTGCTGTGTTTGGTCTGTCCTGAAGAGTGAGTTGTTTTGTTGAGGTCAGGCTATGTAGGTACTGTGATGTTGATTTGTGAACATAAAGTATTTGGCAAACCCAGAAGAGTTTGTGTGTTTAAGTACTGTGAGTTGGCAACTTTGTAGTACTTTCTTCTATTCTTGCTTTTCCTTCTCTTTCTCTGGTGTATGGACTGGAAAATCTGAGATTTCCATCATACAACACAGTGCCTGCCAAGCACTCTGTTGTCACGGGCTGCCCACGGTAGGACAGCCCTGATAATGCTGCTTTCACCATACACTGGGTGTACCAAGTGTCTTCTCCCTGACATCTCCTTGTTCAGTCAATACTTGGTTATCAGCACATGACATAAAATGGGAAGCACAAGGAAGTCCACATTGCTGGAGTTAACGTTCATGCTTAGGCTTTGCTGAAAGCTTCTGAGAACTTAGCCTGGTACATGGGGTATTGGAAGTTGGCTCCATGCTTATTATAATTGAAGTCAGGCAAGCTGATAAATATTGGAAATTGTTGGCTGTAAATCCTGATGATAGTCCAGGTAAAATATGTTGTATTACATGATACTGAAGTAAAATTAACTGAAGGACTTGTCTCAAGGACAAATTCAACTTCTTTTTAAAGATTAACATATCTCCTATCTTAAATTAAAAGATAAAAATTAAATGTGATGTTAAATGTTTGAAATTGTGAGGTAGTAGAATATTTTAGTGTGAATGTAATCATACTTTGAAAGACTTCAACCTTAATATCCATATTTTAGAAGAATGAGTGTTCAGATGTGACCTATTCTGGTCTTCATGTTTAAACAGTTTTGTTTACTGTTGAAGATTTAGAACAAATGATAATAAAGCCCTCCACAATTTTCTTTTTGTCAGGTGTAGTGTTTGATATCACTGTTAAGGCAGTTGACAAAAGGTTTACAGTCCTGAAGAGATGTAAGTGTAATACAGCAGAGTGAAGCTTTCTATTGTAGCTCCCACTCCCTGAGACATTTTGATAATTGAGAATATGTTCCTGCTATCCAGTGTGTATTAAAAGGGCAATAATTGCGGGATCTTGGGCATATTACTCCATAATAATTTTGAGTTCCCCTTGTATTGGTCTTTGTTTCATTGTACCCAGATGCTTATATGGCAAACATTACGACTGGAAGGTAATTCCACCTTAATAATACTCTTTTTCTTTGCTGTCCTTGTATACTGGTGATTGAAAGTTTAATATGTTTATACATAGAGGTTTCCTGCATAAAAGTGATTATGTTTTCTTTTGAGAGCCGGGCATGTATAGGTAGCAAATGTTTAATCAATCTTCCTATTTTCTTCTCACAATTGAAGATTTTTTTTTTTTTTAATGGAAGACAACTCTCAGTGAAAGGAGGGGAAGAAAGTCTAGCAGGGTTATTATTTTTGTGTATGTGGATTTTAAGAGTGTATCAGGGTAAGAATTGTTTCATAGCACTCCGAAGGATAATTTATTTGTTAGAACCTTTTGAACAACATTATGTCTGGGCACTGGGGGATGCATTGGTCCCTTCAGAATCAAAGATGGGATGTCACTGCTGACAGTACTCTGCTTCATGCTGCACTGCTGGCAGAAGGGCTAGGCACTGGGACAGGCTTGGTTTTGGGCAGTGTCAGAAGGCTCCAAAAGGAGTGTAGGGAGACCTAAGTGGTAGTGACCAGGGAAAAATGAGTCTGGATCTTGGAAAAAAAATTATCTGTTTCCCACAACTCTTCTCTGTCACAGATCATTATAAATTACGTGGATTCAATGCAAGTTAACAGCACAATTGGACATGGTCTGCCTTCCAGTGTCTCAGTGGTAGCCATGGCTGCGTTTGGGTATTTGTACAGGGCAGCTCTCTACATCCAGTAATTGTATCTTGCAAGTTAGAGCTGATGAGAAAATAGCTACCAAGTATTGCAGAATGACTGAGACCTGGATCATTTTAGCAAAGTGTCCTGAAAAATAAAAGTGAGAAAAAGTTTTTCTTAGCAATTCCTGTCAACTAGAAATACAGGGACACAACTATTTCAGATGTTAGCAAGGAGATGAAACTCCAGAAATGCTGTTTTTGTCGTGACAAGACAGACCAGCTACTGATAAACACTTGGGTCAGCTGGGCCTATTTGCTCCATGGAAGAAAATAATTTAATATCTTGATCATGAGTTCAAAATATAAACCTGTTTTTATTTTACTTATTTTTTAATATATTTTGGGACATTTTGAATTACTTTTGTCTGTGTGTTCAATAAACTGTTTCAATAGATGTAGTTTTCATCTTTAGAAAAAGGCTAAATATTCTTAAATGCAGATGCTTTTTTTTATTGACCTTCCCAGAACAGTAATGATTAGTGGTGTTTTGAAGGCAGACTTCTCATTTTATCTCTAGAGCTTTTCTGTATTTTTAAATATCTTAAATTGAAAAGTAAATAGAAAATGTTTACTGCTATCTCTGGAATTATTTCTCCCTCATTTTCTGTTTGTTGACAGGCAGGAACGTTGTATTTCATTACTGCAGAGCTTCAGTCAGCACATTGATCTTTATATTAAACAGGCACTTAGTGCAAACTTTACCAACATTTGACATCTTTTTCCTTGCTTGTTTTCTTTTAAACCTTGTATTTATTGAGGAGCCCTTTCAATAAATATATCAATCCCTACAACCTTATTCTGTTTTGCATGTTCTAGGCTACTAATAAAGTGGAAATAATCTCCAGCCTTAGAAACACAACACCGTGGATAAGATTTTTAGGGGACTGGTTTAGCTAGACTTCTCCATCAAGAGCTCATTTTTTTTTACTCTTCCCTTTCTACAGATTTGTCTGTATTTCTGCCCAGTTTGCAATATTTGCTACTTAAAAGGAAAAAAGAAAAAAAAAAAAGAAAATTAGTTTTCTTTGTATGATTTCAAGTTTTTGTTTCCAGTTTACACATTCCAATTTAAATTGTCTGAATCAGTAATTAGTATTGACTAAACATTAGCAAAAAGTGTTGACTAGGAAGGATTGTTTATTTTATGCCTTGCTTTCCAACTTTTCAAAGCATTTTATAATTGCTTTTGTTCAGAAATGTTTCCAGTTGTTCTGTGTCTTTATAGAACCAATTCTTTTGATTTTTACTTTTTTGGTTAATTTTAGATTCTGTTGAAGTTAGGTAGACATGTAGATGTCTTCTAAAAGTGTGCTTGAGGAATGTTTGGTTATTTATGTGAACTTGTCAATGCATTTATAAGGAGCATGATTTCACATATGTGTTAAACTCTTTCTTATGTTTTTATGTTTATCAGAAAGTACAGATCTTTATGGACTATTAGGAAAAACTTGGATGGTACCTGATTTTGTGCAGTGACTAAGTTTGTTTGGTCTGAGGAAAGCAATAATTACTGTGACAAGAGCAGCTTCAAAAGTATTCTGAAGTTTTGGGAGGGATTTATCTATGAATATCTTCAATACAGAAGCCAAAGTTTTGGACTGTGTGCTTAGGCCCACAACAGAGCCCTTGCTCAAGGCTCCCAGCCATCTGCCCACGGGTCTCTGCTGTTAACCTGTTGTCGATAAGATCATCAGGCAATGCCTTCCTTGGCAGTTCTTAAATTGTAGTGTAGAAAGACATAACGTTATTTCCAGAGAGAGAATGAAAGATCACCTAGCATTTTCTCTGTCTAAGGGGTCAGTTCTAGAGGGTCAGTGTGTTACTGCATTTTCTCTTGAAACTAATGTGTGTTTCGTGCATCGTCTGCCACATCAGCTCGGATCAGATTTGCGCGGTTGTTTTTCCCCATGTCAGCTTGCACCACGTTCTGCTTCAAGCTGACATTATGTAGCTTTATGGGACTTAACGTGACCTGACATAACAGAAATTCAAATTCAGTTAGAGGCAGCCTGTGTGGGGGTCTGTGGTGCCATTCCACAACCCAATGAGCTTTTGGCTTCATGGCCTGTTTTGCTCACTTAGTAAAGTCTTTAAGTCAGGCTGGAAAGTGGATGCTCTTGTTTTTGGTTTCATTCTCTGCAATAATTTACCAAGACATGAAAATACAGTCAGAGACCTGCTGGATTTGAAAACAGTTGGATACTTTCTCCAATTACCTCCGTGAAAGTAATCAAGTATAATCAGCAAAAGCTCAGTATTGGTATATTAAACTGCAATAATGCTGAATCCCTTTAATGTGATCACCTCAGTATTAAAACCAAACAAAATCCCCAAAAGTGGTAAGCATAGAGAAAACAGTAAAGTATGTATAGTATTGAAAAGAGTGGCCCAAAGAGCTGCCTGTGGATGTTGCCTCTACAGTGAGATAAAGTTATCTCAATAGGACTCTGTTCTTTAAAGTCTGTAGTTCCTTAAAACTGTTCAGAACTGAGTTCTTGGCTAAATTGCTAGTTAGCAAAGGGAAGCCTTTGATAAAAAAGAAAAGATAGCGCTATTGTGAGAACAGTCTGTAGAATATAACGTTGTAAGAATCCTTGTAATGGATTGGGTTTTGGCTGTGCCACTTGTGTTATCTTCTACAATATGCCTATCCTACCTTTTGAGCATTGACATTCACTGTCAAAACTAGTCTGCCAGTACTATGAAAAATGAATCAAATCAGAGTTGATTTATAGCAATAATGTAGTACAAATACTTTTAATAATTCTGTGGAGCCTCTACGTGTGTTGTGATTTCTGCACTGAGGTAGTGAGGTAGTGAGCTTTATGAGTCATACTATCTAAGAGAAGCCCTAGGAAATCCCAACCTTTCATTCTGTATGTGTGTATATATATTTATTTTCAAATAAGACTCTGGACCTGAATATGGAGATATAATGCTGAAGTGATATTGTTTTGGAGTGATATGACACCAATAGCATTCTTTAATTTTCATGCTTACATATCAGTAAATTTTGAGAGAAGACACAGAATCACAGAATGGTTTGTGTTGAAATGGACCTCAAAGATTGCCTACTTCCACCCCCCTTGCTCTGGGTGGGGACACCATCCACTAGACCAGATAGCTCAGAGCTCCATCCAACTTGGCCTTGAACACTGCCAAGGATGGGGCATCCACAGCTCCTCAGGGCAACCTGTTCCAGTGCCTTGCCATGCTCACAGTAAAGAGTTATTTCCTAATATCTAACCTAAATCTACTCTCAGTATGAAACCATTTCCCCTTGTCCTGTACATGCTCTTGTAGTCTCTACATGCAGGAGGACTTTTAGTTAGGAAGCAAATTGTGATCATTTTTTTCCTGAAGAATATTTTGACTGATTTTTCCTCTACAAAAGGTGTGGTTTCTTATGTAAAATCTGAGGGAACTTGGCATCACTGAAATGTCTTGGCCTTTTAGACTGAAGTACAGAGGGAAGGGTAGAAAGCAGGAAAGGTCCTAAAGAAAACATAAATCATCTTGGCCCACTTTCCTGCTTAGGATGCTGGAGAAAATGGAGTAAACCTGGGGTTTTATGCAAAGTTAGTTTTTGGACAGCCCATAGGAAAAAAGTATTTTATTGGAATATGTGTGATTTAACATGGTAATTACTAGTCATTTACTGAGACTGATTATACTGTAAAGGAGCAGTCTAAAGGCCCAAGGAGAAACAAATGAGTCAGAAGGAAAAAGCTGTCATCCACCCATGCATTCACCAGAAATAGAGAAAATTTTTACACAATAACAGGTACAATTGTGGGTTAAGGAACCAGAAGCCAAGGCGCTGTCAGCCTGAAAGGCAGCAGGAAAGCATGCTGTGAGGAACTACTCCTGACAAATTGGTCTCTGTCTCCATCTTAATAAAGCCATGGGTCAGCTGAAGACCCCTGCAGAAATGAGACTGAGCATTAAAATCAATTGATGATCGGATTATTTTAATTTTGTTATTATATATATTTTAAAACCCATCAGATGAACTCATTTGATTTGCTAACTTAGTTGTAATGCAGTTTTTTGAATGGCTGGAAAAGCTTCTGTGTTTCTAGAAATACACTTTGGAGTAGGATTTTTTGTTGTACTACAGCTTTGGAAGTCATGTCCGATTTTTTCTTATTAGCTCAGATACCAAGATCAAAAAGCTTATGTGGTCTTAGTGCCCTGGTTCTTTAGCCTGGTTTTCTCAGGCAGTCTTGGTCACAGTATAATCGGTATTGGAGTTTATTACTTGAAAGCTGATTTACATAGGACTGTGGAAGCTACAGCCCCACCTTTAACTGCAGTGCAGGCAAACTAAGATATAATCACTACAGATCCAGCTGCTTATTGTTATTCACAGTCACACAGCATTCCTGTAAGGGGAAAGTAGATCTGCTAAGTTTGTTCTAGCCACTTCCCAGCTACCAGAATTGCTTTCTGTCACTTGCTTTAATTGTGTGAGAAAGAAACTTCCCAGCAATGTTCTCACTGACTAACTTTAGAAGTTCCAACCAACATCCAGAAAATGCATGAAATGTAAGACCCAGAAGTTGGTCCCATGTGTGAATATTTATCTGTGAAACAAAGTTCATAGGCACAGAACTTTCTCATGCTGGAAGATATTTATCAGAATATATCTTTAAACTCAAAGCTGCTAAATAAGATGTTATCTAATGAAGTTTGAGAAGAGACATTTAAGCAGTGCAGTGATCTTCTCCTCAATGAATGAACTTCAGCTGTCCATGATTTATAAATTAAGAATGGAACTTTAAAGGTTTCAGTGGGAAAAATTATTCTTGAAGTTAATGTGTGAGATGTTTTTTGTAATGCTTGATAGATGAGTTTTGTTCCAGTTGACATCACTAGCTGAGTAAAATAAGCCCTTTACTTCAATTCTTCAAAAAAACCCAGTTCAGAACCAGAATTTAAATTGGTATGTTAGTGTGAAATTGTGATTAAATCCCATATTATGTGATGGAAACAGCTCTTTGCCTAAGTCACTTCAAGAAATGATAGAATAAAGACTCAATATACCCATTGTTATGTAATATAATAATTCTTAAAAATTGTCTTCAGTTTGAATATGGCAGTTTTGAGTAGCCATCAGCTAAGACAACCTGATACAACTAATTAAATTCTCCTTTCACAGATGTGAGATTAAATTGATTCCCAATAGCAGCAAAAGCATCAGGATAGAATTGGAACTATTTTCTCTTTTTTTCATGGCTCTCATTGCTCATTTTTTAGGCTCTAGTTCCTGAACTTGTCAGGTAGAGGAGAATGGCTTATGTTACAGGGAGCTTTAGGCATTATAAAAACAGTCAAGAACAGCAGATCTTGTCACTGGAATCAGTAAGGAAGAAACATCATCCACTCGCTGTGTCTTCAGGGGTCAGATATGCTCCAATACAGTAAGAGTCCAGTCTTGGAACTTATATTCTTGCCTGTGAGGAGTGTGTACACTAATAATCACTTAAACATACTTTCACAGACAAAGAAGGAGAAGGAGTCAATCAAATGTTAGGGGAAAGGTGTTTGTGATTCAAGGATGATGCTTCACCAGTGTGGAAATTAATGCTTAGGAAAGATTCTTCTTAGGAAGACTATAAATTAATCAATAAATAAATAATAAATTTATTCTTCTTAGGAAGAATCTTTTTATAAAATTGATTTAAGTTTTTGTCTCTCTGTTGACCTGGAAGAAGAGAAGGTTCTGCCTTCCCTTTGGTCTCTGTAAGAAACTATAAGAGTAGAAGGACAACAAAATGCCTGTCTCAGCAGCCTGTTTGAGATATCTCTGTGGTCTGGTTCTTTGTTTCATCTTGCTTGTCCATTCAGTTTCCATCCATCATTCTCTGGGTGCTCCTTCGTGCTGGGTCTGCCGAATGTGCAGAAACTCACATTGTTCTTTTTGAATGCAGAAGATTCAAAATTGAATCTTTGAATGCAGAAGATGCAAAAGCACAGGACAACTTCTTATCAGAAGAAAAAAAAAAAAAAGCTCCATGAAGGGTTTCTTATAGTACACTGGAGGGCTTCTCATTGTGAATAGCTTTTTCTTGAAAATATTAATTATGAGGAAGGCATTTTCTAGTTTGTTACAATTACTTCCTAGTGAGTATACAGGCAATTTCAGAGTTACTTTCTTTGTAGCACACATCGTGAGGCATTTGTAACCTGGAGTGTACTGCACTCTAATATCCATAAAAGTTCTTGGTATTTAAAAGAATCCTTTCAGCCAAAGATCTCACAAGTGTCTATACCCGTGGATTACTATGGCTGTGACTTTTACTCCTGAAAGTGAGCTTTGTCCAAAGAGAAACCAGTAGCTGAACTGAGGACATCACATTTCCTACCATGTTCTTTTCTTGTGTAATTCTTCCTCCTCTTTCTATTCCACAACATGTTTAGATGTAGCTGGTCCTAGCTGCCTGCTTTGATTCATATGCTGTTTGTATCTGTGATACCTAAATATCCATCCAAGACACTATTTTATTGTCCACTCTGTTCATACAGTGGGAGCACCTTTCTATATCCAGCCAAACAGAGTTACTTCTTGGGTGAATGTGGAAATGTAAGTTTTGTGAGGATTTGTAATGATGTTGCTGACTTGCAATCTCTCTAGCTGCAGGGTATTTTTCTATTTATTTTTTTAAAAAAGGAATCTTTCAGATCAGTCCTTTCTGACAATCCCTGTCATTCTCTCTCTGGAAGACTGTTCTCGTTCTCCTTCAAAAACATAGGTTGCACTACTAGAGTAATTCCCATTGTAATTATTGATAACCTCTGAAGTCATCTCTAATCAAGATACAGTAAGGAAGTCAAACTGTGAGGAGACTGGATGAAGTAACTTCCAGTGCATTGCGTGAAAAAATAAGGAAGGCTAACTTTAATATGTAATTAAAAGCTATGAATACTCCTTAATAAGACTAGGACAGACACACAAAAACCCACCACCCCCAAAAGACTGAATATTTCATTGCCTTCACCAAAACTCTTTGGTGCTGTTAAGAAGAAGATGCAAAGACTAAGTTTTCAATTTTGTTTATATGTTTCTTAAGTGATTGGTGGGTACCACAGATAGTCCTTGAAGTGCCCTTGGGAAGATTAGCATTGACTTTCCACTGAATGGATAATTATCCTACAGTATCACATCTGAATTCATATCGAGTGGGTGGGCTTTTAGGTGTCTGTGACAAAGAGCTAATGTAATAGCTTCAGGCAGAACACTTTGTAATTGAATGCAAGAGAGTTCAGATGTACTGCAGACCATTAATATGCATCCAACTTTTCTGCTACCTCTCCTGGGTAATGAGGTGGAAATTAAGAGAGATCATTCTGAAAAGTCAGTTGCTAAGCTGTCTTTGTTTATTGAAGACCTGGTTTCAGCTATTGCTTGTTTTGTCTTTTTTTTTTCTCTTTTTGTTTGTTTAGTTTGGTTTGTTTTGTGTGATGGAGATTGTAAGCTTCTGAGAGTGCCTTCTCTCTTTCTTATCTCCTTCTCCATCTGTTTTTCCTTTCTTTAATTGTTGACATAATTTAAATGTGGTTGGTTCTTTTTTTCTTTTATTTGTAGAGAGATGTTGAAGTATCAGTGTTTTTTTAGGAGCCATCTCTGAAAGAAAGACTTACAAGAGACTGCACAGGTAGAAGATCAAATTCCGAGTACACTGCTGTAAAATGCAACATGACTGGCACAGATAGATTCATGTACCTGATTTCTTCACATTGCTATCATGCCTCTGCCCACGTGGAGAGAACAGTGTTTTGATCCAAGAGCACTGAGACAAAGAGGCAGGATGAGTAAAGCAGGACAGAATGCAGAGAGCAGCTGGCTCAATTAATTTCAAAGATGGGGAATTTTTTCAGTGGCTTCCTTCATACTGTTCAGCAAAAGGATGGAAATGTTCTTGTGCTGTGACTTTCTGAGCAAAGCAAGTTCTTATGCTGTTGTCCTTCTCAGGAGTACTAGAGCAGCTACTCAGAGCCTTTACGGTATTCTGTTGATTTTAATTCCAGTTGGGAATACAGTGTTGGTGCTGTCATGGGGTTCAGCATCTCTGACCTCCCCTACAGGCAATACTTGTTTTGTGGGAAGTTTTGAGCAGTTCTTGATTTGTGGGCAAAGAAAACCTCCACTGATTTGGCTTATAAAGAGTCCCATATAGAAAGCAAGGAGATATTTTTCAGGCCAGTCATGACAGGTGCCCGCACTGTGGTTTGTTTTCTCTGAGAAATTATTAATCTTCTCTAAGCACAACTCCAGCAAAGGATTGGGTCTCTTCTTTCCTAGTGAGAGGATATGCAGCAAGCTAACAAACTGATTCTGATTCTGCTTTGCCAGTGTCAGAAAGCAAAACTCCTACTGACTTCATTAAAAAAAAACCAAAAACGAACAAAACCAAACCACAAAACCAACCACCAGAACAACAAATGGTTGGTATCTCATACTGCTCCTTTCCTTCTTTGCCTCTTAAGACCCCATGACACTGTTTCAGTGTTTTTCTTTCTGAAGAAAGGACTTATTCTCAGTTTTTGTTATTACTTTTCTTTAGAAACAAAAGTGATACAGGCATTAAATGGCCTTTTTGCTGATGACAAGTCAGATCTCCTCGTGTTCTGCCATAAATGGGCTTAAATAATGTATCAGTGGTGAACTCAGCATCTTTACCATTGAGGAGCTTTTGCCACAAGGGGTTAGATGAGATTTCTCACTATCTATAATAGCATCAAGGTAGTTAAATTTTGGATTTTAAATTTTTAACTTTAGCTTGACCAGATAGCTTTCTGCTGGTTTTTAGCCCATATATGAAGTATCTTCTGTTGACTGACAAAGTGATAAAGCAATAGTACATATTCTCAAAGCTTGTTGCATTAAGATATTCTTAATCTAGATTTAAAAATTATTAGTCTAATAACTCATGGTCTTCAAGTGAGAATAGAACTGCTGTCTTCCAAACACCATAAAGCACTCCAGAGGGAAGCTTATAGCCCTGTAAAATTTGGAAACAAATGGAAAAATATGTTTTCCCTTGCTATTGCTTAAATATAAAGACCAAATGGAAGGAGTGATATTGGAAGACAAATTAAGCAGCACAGCAGAGGTGTTGTGCAAAGAAAGAAAGAAAGGTCTTGTCAATAAAAGACTGTGCAGTGAGTAAGTCTTTGCTTCCTTTTTGGTGCATACCTTGGCTAGTCCTAAAGGAGAATGATAGAGAAGTTTGCAAATATATACTAAGATCAGCTTTCATGGGAATGGCATTAACCTTTAAGAATTCTTCATATCTAACTGCTTTAAAAAAAAATAAAATTTATCATAAGGTGAAGTAGTAATTCAATCTTACCAGAATATAACCTATTTATTTCTTCAGTGTCTACGGTGTTTACCTTGGACATGAACTTTGAATTTAGTATGACGTTTCAGTGATTAAAGCATTAGGCTTTCTTTTATGGACATAGATGATAAATGTCTATTGTCCCTAAGACTAAGGTGATGGAAAAGAGCAAATAATTATCTTTCTTTTCATAAGGTTTACCCTAAGGTCTTAGTGCCTAAACTAGCTATTGTGTAAGTTTTTTCTTTCTTGTTTTTTGCAGTGATTTAATTCCCTGTATTTTATTTTTTTTTACAAACTTACATGATTGGGTTGATGGAGAAGAGAGACTCTCTGACTGCATATAAGAATAGTTTATGGACTAATATTTTTTCAAAAAAAAATTTTTTTTGACAAGAATTAATCCAGCTGTTGCCCCCAAAACGATGGAATGGTGGCTTTGAGTGGAAAATCATCAGAAAGCACCAAGGCAAGTAACTAGAGCAGGAAGCCATATCCAGGGCTGTCAGTGTCTGCTTAAAAAAATTATTTGACTACCACAGCTTCAGAGCCAAAAGACAGTAGTTTGCATTCTGTCTTGCAAGATATATTGCCACAAATAAAAAAGTAGGCTTGAGTGTCATTGGCATAACTGTGATACAATTACAGTGATAAATTACAGACATGTGAAATCACTGAGAAATGCCAAGGAGTTTTAGTTAACTTCTTTAATGCCTGTAATTTTTTTTCAGCCTTGGTGATTACTAACATAAGATTACAATATAATATAATTTGGAGGATATTGCACATGTTTGCAAAATGTGTTAACAGTGAATCCAGTGTTGAAATTAGGAACTAGTGCTTGAACTTGCAGTCTTTTTTTTTTTTTTAATGTTAGCCCCAGCCTATCTTATATTTTAGCCTTAGGGTTCTTTGAAAATCAACAACCAGGGTAGCCATTCCTTTATCTCTCTAGGCTTAGCTGTCATTCAGACTCTTTAACCTTTTGCAACACCTTCCTCCTCCTTCATTACTCTGCTTAGCAAAGGTGCTTTAACACAAACCTTGAAGGGTGGTATGCACAAGTGAATATAATGTCCCTTCATGGGTGGATCTGCAGACATGGCACTGAAAATATTTGTAGGGCTTTTCCCTCTCTCCTCCTCCACTGTGATTAACCACAATTTAAGGAAAATCTCGCATGTCACACATATTTTTCTCTTTGATTAGAAAAGAAACTAGAATAAATGTATTGCAGTGCTGTGTTGATAAAAGTTATCTGGTTAAAAATATTTTGCTGGAAATAAAAATAATTTAATAAAGCAATGGATTGGGGTTTTATTCTTGAGTCTTCTGTTGGTAAGTTGATGACTTTTCTCTGTCTTGTCACACTTTGACTTTTCTATCTGTAGGTTGGGACTTCATTTTCAGGTATTCTGGGGTCTCTTGAGTACAAGCTTGATGTCAGTGTTTGGGAAATAAAAATCTTTTGTAATCAGTTAATTTGCATTTTATGTTTGAGATCTCTGTAGCTTTCATGTTGTTTACTTAAAAAGAAAATAAATATACAAACTGAAAGCAGATCAAATACTTCAGTATCCAGCTCCTACCTTTTTTTGACTGGCTTTCCCATCTGAAAGAATCTCAGTTTTTCGGTATGGCTGTTTTGCTTAAGTGTGGAAATAATTGCTCTTTTTTTGTTTGCTTGAATGCACATGATTTAGGTACCTGGGCTTTAGTGGCAGTAGCAGCTTGAAATTCAAATCATTTGCCACCTATATTGTGATCAAATGCAGAAAGTCTCTTGCTCCATCAAGACTGAATTCTTGTCCAGATTGCACGATCTCTTTATGAATATAATAGTGCAGATTAATAATTTATAAATCTAAAGAAAAAATAAAACCAAAAGGAGAGAAACAAAATCAAGCTTTTCCTCAATTCTCCCCAAATATTTCTCTCTAACTAGTGTTTTTGTGGTTGTCAGGGAAGCGGTTTAGTACATATATTCAGTATTTCTTCACACTAAACTGCCGTCATCAGATGGTATAGATAACACAGGAGTTGACTTTCTAAGTTATTATACTCCTCTCAGATGTTTATAGCTTCCTTAGATCAGTTTATAGAGAGCATATTATTCATAATAAGGTAAAAGATGAATTAAGATCTATTTGAACAAAGTGGGTTCTTCTACATAAGTATGAAAATATTTCTGAAGTTCTTCAGTAACCTCTACCCCTGCCCTATTATTTAATTAAAGCAGGATAAAACTACTACATGTGCTCAAGAATGTGCAGATATATCAAGCAAAAGACGTGTCCTTGTGGGTTCCATCTTTTCATAAACTGGCACAGCAACAACAAGCCTTGGTCAGCTCAGCAGAGAGAGTGTGAAGCTGGAAATTAGAGATGATCAGCATACCAAAATGTCAGTGTCTTGCTTTGTGCTCTTAGAGATGTTGCGTGTATTAAGTGTATCACGCTAGCTCTTCAAATTTTCAGCTTGATCTTGCAATTTGTGAAGGGCACTCAATGTTTTGCTGACTGCATGTGATGTCTTTAGTATCTGCTGTGTGTATTGGATGGACTTTTAAATATGATACTGTTTATTTCTTGGCCTGTGAGCTGTGTTTTGAAGAAAGTCTTACAAAAGCCATATTCCTAGGGATTTTTTTCCTCTCTTTTCTTTACTGTGTATGAAAGGAGCATACCTTCAAGAGAGAGACTAAAATCCTAAGGTGAAGTTACCATGCTAGTACTTGTTGGATGTCTAATCATTTTGTCACCATTCTTTTTTTTTTATTAGTCTCATTTGCTCCATTTCCCACAATTCCTTTGTGCATGTTTACTTAACCTTTTTTTTTTTTTATTTTCTGTGTCTTCAAGATTTTTCTCTGGCAATATGAGAAGAATAATAGAGACTGATAGATTAAAAGGGTATCTTAGCAGTGAAAAGAGAAGCCAAAAGAATAGGATGCTCAGGTAGCTGTGTCTGCCTGAACAGTGCAGGGAGGGACTTTAAAGGCACTATGTTGGCACTGAATCCCCATCAGGTTTGCTTGTAACTTTACTTTCATGATGCAAATTAAATTCATTACTTCTTTCACCTTGGTCAGTGCAGTAGAGAGCTGACCTACCCCAAGCAGAGTGAAAAATGCCCTAGGTTTTAGTCTTTTGCCTCAAAGTGAGCATTTGCAGTGAAATCTGGCATGGTGATTTTCTGGCATGCTCAGATACTAAGTGGTCTGATGAGGTTTTCACCAAATATGTTTTAACTTCTGGTTTTCACTCATGTAGTGGCTGCTGCAAGGATATGACCTTATCTAGAGAACTCACTTGCGTAATCAGTCTCTTCAGTTATTAGGCCTTCATGTGGGGAGGAATATTATTAGTTAGCTAGTTTCTCTGTGGGAACACAAGAAGGGAGTTAGAAAATCTTGAATGCTTTTTCTGTCATCCCTGCTTTCTATTGCAATCTTCTGCCACTTATCCTTAGACCAAAATCTGGTTTATAAGTTCCTAGATTTTGGTAATATTTGGAACTCTCTGGACTGTCAAGAGATTTTGGGCAGCTGTTGAGACCTGGGGTGTGGCAGAAGTCAGCTGGCTCCAACCTGCCTTGAAGTAGTCACCCATCTTCCAAGTACTCAGCTTCTAAATTCCAGTTCTGGCTGATGACACAGAGTTGGAAAACCTCAAACTGCTTTCTTGGCAATTCTCACCTGTGTGATGGGACTGAGACAAAGGGCTCTTGTGCATAATAAGTTCTGTGAGTACACACAGGTAGGGTTTCTGCAAGGGACTTTGAATTTGCTGATAAGGCAGGTTCTAAACATCTGTTTCATGATGCATGTCATTTCAAATAGATTATTTATTGAGCTAATGTTTTTCTTGTATGCTGCTCTTGTCAGTATGGTGAATTCTTTAGAATATTTTTGTATTTCAATTTGGTGCAACTTGCTTGACCACCATTTGTGCTGTACTAGCAGATTGTCTTTGAGAAAAAATGCATTTATATTGGGGTTTTGCTTTACTGGACATAAATTCCTAGACTCCAAGTAATATTTTCCCTAAATTCTTTGCTAAGTCATTCAACAATATAAATAAGATATTTCAAGAACTTCTGTCACACTATGGCCATGATATTTAATGAAGAAAAGTCTTCTCTGTGAGTAAGGATATTCAAGTCTTAAAATTTTGCTTCATTTCTTATTGCCTAATTTTTGGCATGCCAAGGTTGAGCTGAGAAGCTCCAAATACAAGTAACAGTGATAATGTGGAATTGCAACACCCAAGGCTATCTTTGGAGTTCTGTGTGTTGAAATGAACTCAAGTGATGCCATTGTCCATTTAAAATGCAAGACTATTATTACATGTTAACTATTTTGTTCCAAGGTCTCGTTCTTTGTCTTATGTTTGAGTAAATGGATGTTGTACATCAAACTAAATGTGCAGTTCTCTAAATCTCAGTTGCACAGTCAGCGTCTGTATATTCCTGCCAGTACATATTTTTTCTAGCTTTGTTTTTTTTTTACTTTGTTAGACAAAACATCACGTGAGAAATCTCAGTGTAAAAAAGGGAGAAAAATTAATATTGACTCATACAGTAGCTGTAGTGTAACTTCACAAGAGATATATATTCAACCATAATTTTAAACTCACATAAACTGTGAAACATGAAATGTTCTGAGGCAACTTTCAATGCTAGTAATAGCTACTTTATTGCTATTTTGTGTGCTTGAAGTCTCTGCCACTGAGTTATGTCTTTGTATCTTATATATAAATTTTCTGTCATGAAAACTGTAATCGTGTGTGCAATGGACTCTCAGGCAAAATAGCTGTGTAATTGCAAACTTGGACTGAAAAAATCCACTGTCAAAAGAATATCTGCTAATTTTGAAAATACAGAAGATCTAAATCTGTCTTTTGGGAACTTGTGTTTGATTGAAGTTGTTGTGCTCTCTACAGAAGAAAAAATACTCTTGAACTTTAGAAAGCAATTAATTGTAAATAGGGAATAGTTGGAAAGCTTGAAACCTTCCAGGTTCTGTTTAATGAAGTATGGAATATCTTCTTTTAAAGGTGCAGGTTGTCATGGAAAGTTGCATCATAAAATTTTATTTTATTTTTTTTTTTTTAGCTAAAACAATAGCAATTATTTATTCAAGGCCTTGGGAAGAAAATAGTATTGCAGAATGCATATCTGTATGAAAATGAGAGTTAGACACTTAAAATACCTAGTGTGGTTACACATTTGTTTTGAAACTTGAAAACAGTGAGAATTTCTTTTTTTACCCTTTTTGAAATATGTTACGTCATTCTTTAAGTTTTGCCCTTTCTATGCTGTAACCTCTGCTCACTTCCTTCCTTATCTGAGCCTTTTATAGAATCATGTCTTTTAAGGCCAGAGAGGATTATCTGAATTGATCTATCCTGAATATCACTTAGGTAACAGACTGATGGAGTTATTATAGGAGAGCTGCTCGCCTTGAACCTTGAAAAGGACCTCAAACAAAGGAGGAGCTGCCATTTGCCTCGAGAATGGTTCTCATGGTGTCTCTAGTCTGATTCTCACTTCTTTTTTCTGTCTTGCCTTTTTAGGCTTTGCACTTGGTCCTCTCTTGAAAAGGAGTAAACCAAACAAACCAAAACAAAGAAGTTTTCTGTCTCCCCTATTTAATTCCTTCTTTCTGCCTTTTTCTGTTAACCCTTGTACGCATCTCCCGTCTTTACTTGAATACATCTGTTAATGTTCTTTTTCCAATAAGGAAGAGGAATTGAAGAGGAATTGGTGGATGTTCCTCCTTTTTGGACCTTTCCTTTCTGATCTGCTCTTTCTTTGATGCTTGAGTCCACTGGTGTTGACCAAGGCAGAGCAGCTGCACATCTTTAAAGTTTCTGGGAAGGCATTGTTGAAAATAGCGTTTTCATTGAACTGTTTCTGTCTTCATCTGTTTTCAGCTGCACCTAAGAGCACAGCACAAGGAGAAACAGGCTACTCTATGGCAGCATCTTGTAACTTTAATGAAAAGAAAGGGACATTGGCAGAAACATTAATGTGAAACTCATCACAATGGGACAGGCTTCAAAAAAATGAGTTTGGAAATGTGCTACAAGAACCACTAATTGTAGTTCTGTTGCTGCATGTAAAAGCAAATGAACCATGCAACGGTCACAAAAGAACATTTTTGGTTCTTAAGCTTATTGCCTACATAACTGTTGAAAATCCATGGAGTTGTCTTCAGCTAGTTCTGGAATTTATATGCGATCATGAATCATTCTTTTCAGATGGTTGTCTTGTGTTATGCACTGGTCCTTTTTGGTCCTTTTACAGTGACATAAATTCTTCTATGAAACTAAGGAAATGTCCTTTCCTGTGTTGCACAAACTATACTGAGAGATGATTTTGTGCAAAATTTATTAGCAGGGTCTGTGACTGATGTCATACGTTTATTGTAATGATGGAGATGACTTTAGGGTAAAAATAAGAACAAAAGCAATGTGTCATGAAAGAGTGTTGGATGGCTGAATTAATATCTGTAAATGTTTAGCAATCTTTCAGTAATGGTCTCTTCACTAGAAGAGACACAAGTATGGAATGTATAAAATACACAAAGTGTAGATGTAAACAGTGAGTTAGTGTAGAACCTAGCATGCCAAAATTAGGTGACTTTTACTGCATGGGGGAAAAAGACTTGGTGAAATGTTTCTCCTGTCCTTTTTTAATATGTTCTTTAATATTTTTTATTTCTATATTTCTGTGGTGGCATTTTTTTTTCTTCCCCCTTTTCTGTCCTGATTTCACTTTTCTCTTTTCCTGCATCAGGTCAAATACAGCAGCTGCTGAGGAATTGCAGCAGAAGTGACAGTTGTGCACACAAGTGCTGTACTGTAGGGATTGCTCCAGCCAGTCTGCAGCTGGCTTCTAATATAAAATGCTTCTTTCTCTCAGTATTGCTACTTCCACTGCTGTTCACCCTTTCTGATCTCCCAAAGCACTGTGTGTGGAAGGCTGGTCGTCAAGAGATCTGGTGGTTGTATGTGTGTGATCTTTTGAGGAAATGCCGCAGCATTGCTGCTTGAGAACAAAAGTACAATCCAGGATACCCATTTCCAAGTTTGGCAGGGATAATGAAGTTGCTTTTTCACTAAACATATTCTTTTTCAAAGGTGTCTTGCTCAAGACAGACCTGTAAAATGCACACTGCAGTGCCACAGTTAGATTCTTATTCTAGCTGACTGCTGCATCAGATCTGCTGTGTTAGAGTTTTCCTGGGAAAGCATTTCACTTTGTAGCAGTAATGTTCCTAGTATTTGGCAAATGGTATTTTATGTCTGGGGCCTCCTTCAGATTATTCAGCTTCAACTTTGAAAGTCTTCCTAGCTTGCTAAGATGAGTACAGGTAGAAAAATGATGCTGTTCCAGTCTGCATGCTGAAAAATATGAGCAGAGTCAAAAGTGTGTGGGCTAAATTGTGAGCACCTCTGTGAAATATGATCATCATGTAGGTGCCTGATAACTGCCAGTGTTGATCTCCTAGGCTGCTGATGTACTGATCTAGCTGAGATCAAGGTAAGTGTTGTACTCGTGAGTTATGTTGCTGTGCACTGAACTGCACAGAATGAAGAAACTGTGCTTTTGAAAGGATAAATGGCTATTACTTTATTTCTAAGTATCTTATCACTTATGTCTGCACAAGGTAAAGCATGAGTCAAGAATAGTTTGGTTGGATATTAAGCATTCCCCTGCCATGTTCATATACTGCTTTTTCACAAAGCGGGTTTTTTTTGCTTCAGTTTTTAGAAAGAGTGAATGGGGATTAGATTACAGACTTTCACCTGTAGCTTTGAATACAGATTTATGTAAGTACCTGGACTTTCTTGATGCTTTTTTAATTAATTATTTCTGAGTAATTTTGTAGAAGGGCAGTAGAAAAGCTAAACAAACATTTGTTTAGAAGTTAATACGATACGAATTACAGTAGAGACGCTGAATTTATTCTCATGGGGGGAAGGGGAGGAGGTTTTTTCTCTTCCTCCTGTTTGAGAATATCTGATTAGTCAGTTGATGCTTTTAGTGAACACCCTGAACTCTTAGCAAAAAGGAATTCTCGGTTCCTTTTTGTTAAGAGTGGGAGTCATTGAAACACTAGTATATCTACTATAAAATGTCTCTTTAAAACCTGAGTTAATAAATAGCATTAATAGGAAGCATAGAAAATTTGTTTTGAAAACATTTTGCTGCAGAGCCATGATAGCAAAAAGTAACTCCCTGAATTTTTCTCAAGAACAGCAAAGAACAAACACCAGAAACGCAGTATTTCAGTCTCTTCTGATATGCAACTGCATATAATAAGAGAATCAAAGAAAGAAACAAAAACTAGCTTTGGCTGTGAGTTGATTCAGCACAAAACTTTTGTTTGAAGTAGTGCTGAAGGCGTCACTGACTAAAGATTTCTGGAAGGAAATTGAAGCCTGAAACTTCCTGTTCTAGTGCAGAAACTGAGGTAATCCTTGTGCTGAGCATCCCTGCCCAGCCTATTGTGCTAATTGTGTTAGTCCCTTTATGCAATCTGCTAGTGACCAGAGTCACAGAAAAGGAGCCAGCTGCACCTTCCCGAGAATAGCATCACTATTTCTGGCGTGGCCGACTGAAGCCCAGGGCACAGATTTAACTGGTGATTGGCCCCGAGCCCAGAGCTTACACAATGTGGTACAATCATCAGTCCCCTCCTGAAGTTGCCTCTGATCTTCATATTCCCTCATTTTAAAGAGAGACACAGTCTCGTTCTCCTGCGTGTTCATATTTTTCACTTTACTGTATCAAGATCAAGAGGGTAGAGCTTTTGGATCTCTGAGGTCCACCCAAACTGAGAGGAGACACTAGTTTGAACCATATGGGGTGTTTTATCCCAGGAAAGATGGCATTACTTACATGTGCACTGAGCCAACAAAATACTACTTCAGATTGTTTTTTTCCAGTGATAGTAAATATGTTACAGAGGAACTGGGTAGAGAGATAGTCTTGAACAGCGAGAGAAAAAATTAACCTATTTAAAATTAATTGAAAAGACAAAAAATTATTTATACCTGAAACTCCTTATTTCAGAAGGTGAAAATCAGAGAAAAGTAAAGGAGATAAGTCTCAAATGCTGCTGAACTGAATAGCTCGACAATTTCAACATTGAGGATGTATGAGAATTCTTTAAAGCAACAACTCACACTCTCCATTAACCTGGATGAATGATCACCTCGGGTAAAAACAAAGAAGAAAAAGATTATGACTGAAGTCTATTCCATCTTAGAGGCCAAGTATTTTAGAGCTGAAAGAGAACTGGCAAATTCAAGTGGAGTTAATTTTTACAAACAAAAGGTTCTCTGGCCAAATAAAAAGAAAATAATGATAAATGTGAAAAAGAAAGGAAGATGATCTAGCAAGGCTTCCAAAGTTCCATAAATAAGTTTGTGTTTGGATTTCAGCAAGATTGATGAATGTTGACTATTCTGGCAAAATTAGAAAGGCTAAAAATATGGAGGGGAAGGCAATGGACAGGGACACAAGTAAAGCTGCAATACAGTCTGAACAGTGTGGTATGGCTCTGCAGGAGAGACCTGCTAATCTCTGAGCTGGAGTTTGTAAAGAACTGGCTTAGGGTAATGTAGAAGTACATTTCTGATGGGCGTGCCCATGTAGCAGTATTAGTGTGTGATTGATGAACAGCAGCCACAGTAGTGTATTTAGAGTTGTACTTTAGAAGTTCCCGTGGTGGACTTGCAGAGGAGAGAGAGAAAGTAATCCAGAGAACAACAGGCTTTTAATAAGTCTTCCTTGAAAAGAAAGTAAAAATTTAGAGAACAGAGGGTATTTTGGGGTTTGATTTTACATATGTTTATATGCATACATATTTACAGACATAAAAAAGGAAAATGGGATATAACCATATTTTTGAATGCAATATATGATAAACAAATTTGGGATCTTTCAGTGGGCTTACCAAGGATTGCTTGGGTATAATAAATGCAGTGGTTCTTATATGTCTGGGTTTTGGCAGTGTTTTCCATGCAATGTCATGTGGAAGCTTATTGGTTTCAGTGGAGGCTGATAAGAGAATGCCAACAGTGGCTCAGGAGGAAAGGGTAACCTGTTATACTAGAAGTGGTATGGGTAGGTCAGAGACCTGACCAGTCTTATTTTCATTACTGATGTTGTTATGAGAGGTACCACAGTGTGCTTGTACAGATGTAGAATTGTGTGGGTTACTGGGTGTCTGAACAGGCCCTCACTGTTCAGACTGTCTGCTCAACCTTTGTTCTCCCTGGTGTTTGCACGTTCTGCTGCTGTGACAGTTCCCAGTGTGGCAGTGTCGTACCAACATGCTGTCAGTGAGCTAAGTCGCTTTGCAATACTCACTCCCACCTCAAAAACCAGGCTGAGGCACCTGTCCAGCCCCTGAACCAGGCAACTGGCCTCCTTCTGGGGGCTCCTGAGCTTCCTGCGGCTCCGAGTCACTTGTAGTTTACTGTGATCTTTGCTGTTGCTCTCTACAGAAAAGCTGAATGGGGAGCCAGGAAGGCAAAGATAGAACTGACACTTCTGGAAAAAGTGCATGAGAAGGTCCTGATGAACTTATTACATCACCTGTTTTGTGAGATGTCTAGAAATAGTAACCTTCCATATTTTTCCTGTGTAAGGATGTGTGTATTATAGAGCAAGGAAGTACTCAAATATATTTTAAAAACAGGACTATTAATCTCTAATCTTCCTTAAAGGGATGTGTAACAGCTGGTATGCTGATGACAATGGAAAGATAAAAATAAACGGGTTTCATTAAAAAAAAAAAAAAAGTCGACTGACTTTTCTTTTGAGGGGTTGTATCTAACAAGCTTCTCTTTTCTACATAGGAGAATTGTTGCAGGTGCTACTTGCACAAAACCTGACAGCTATTATTAGAGTAAAAGAGTGCTTTCATGTGGTAGAGTTCATAAAGAATGTAGATTGATGACATCTTTCTCTCAGGAAATTTATAATCAAAAGTGTAATCCCAACCCACGGGATTTTTCCTTCTCTGTGCTGCTGATAAGCTCCTGTCTTGAAGATGTTATCATGGGAGATTTAGATGACTGCTCTGTGCTTTATAAGTAGAGGAATGGGCAGCAAGGCATTATTGCAATAAATTTTAATACATTTTAAAAAAGCAATTTGGGATGGAGTGTTGAGGATTCAGTAAAATTCAGGTTGTTATCATCAGAGGAATTGTTTTGGTCTTTTCACAGTCCCCTGTCTTGTCAGCAGTGTATTGTCAAGTTCTGTGAATTCATCAAGAGTATTGTGCTCTTTGGTTTCTTCTCTTTCTACCGCAGCTCCAGGAGTAGTAACAGAATGTGATTATTGTAACTCTTATTTTCTTATTTGTTTATTTAACATGAGTATCTCCTGTGCCTGACTTTTATGGTGGTGGAGGGGGGCAACTTCAATGCTAGAAAATCTAACTGTAAGATTAAAAATCTAGCTGCAAAATTAAAAATAATTTTGCATATCTTCCCTATCTATCTGCATTTTTCAAGGAAGCATTGCTGCTTTTGGAGTCTTTATTTTTGGATGGTTGAGACTAGCAATGCAGACTTAACAAATGATGAAATATATAAAAAAACCCCTGTGTTTCCATGGAGTTGCTTCTGCTTGTCATTTGTTTATGGCTCACTCTCGCCCAACCTGTATGTAGTAAACTGCAGATAAAACCAGAGGTGCATCTTAGTACCAGGCAGGTGTTCACACCTTGGCTAATCAAGTACACATTAAGCCCAGGCTTCTTTTAGCAGGCATCAAAATGAATTAGCACTGAACTGCTGATTGTTGGAGGTAAACCCTGTAAGGCTTTGCAGATTCCTTCAAGAAAGTCAGCTATACTGGAAACTGCCACTCGTTAAGACTGACGTGTTTCATTGGTAATACTCAGTGAAAATGCACATTATTAACCCACCCCTTCCTGCCCATTTTCTATGGAAAAGTTCAGCAATGATTCCTCACCATTACATTGAAGTGATTTTATCAGTTCCATGGTTGCTCAGCTGTTAATGTTAATTTTACGGTTCTGTTCATGATCTGCACAATTGATGCCATTGATTGGCACTGAAACTGAGTCATCTTTGAGATGACTGTGAGATGTGGAACAGACTTAGCAACACCTGAAATTATTCAGGTAGCAGGCAGCTCTGAGGGATGAATATGAACTGATTGTGTGTAGACAATTTTAAAAAGTGGTAAACTTGGGATAAAACTTGTTGTCAAAACAGTCTGGACTCTCACTACCTCACTGGTGACTTTTGAAACAGATTTTAAAAACTTGAAACAAGTGATTTATCTACTCTCTTTGAGATTCATTTTTTCCTCCAGTTTCTACAGTAGAGAAAGAAATTGTAACACCTCTGCATTAGTGAATGAAAGTTACACAGGAAGAGGCAATTCAGGTGTTATTTATTTTAGAAATAATTGTTGTAATATGATTTGAGTCTATGAAGTATAAAACTTATATGAAAAACCACAACCTTTTCATGTCCTCTCTGTAGAGAGGGGGACGGTCTACTCTAAAATGTCCTTTTGTGTTGGACATATGGAAAGGCCATGGCAAGGGTGGTGTGCTATGGGTTTTAATATCTTCCTCCATCAATTTACTTATGGATCCATCATTTTTGAAAAATCTCTGCTTGATTATGCCTCTGTTTTCCTGTATGGGATACTAATGCTACTGAAATTGCTCTCTTTGTGGAATGGTTGCAGCGTGTCTTACAACACAGCTACAGTTGTTTTTTTAGCTTCAGGAGACTTGGGTGATAAAACTGAGCAGAGCTGAGCACCCCATCAGTACAAACAAGCATGAGCAGTTTGTGGGAACAAGCCATAATCGCCACCTGTGTTTTCAGTCCATGTGTCACAGCCCATGCTGATATCCCAAAAAGCACACCTAAGCCACCGTGACAGAGGAGGAACTGCATGCCATGTGCAAGGCCAGATTAGGTGAGCTTGTGATGAAAATGCAGTATTTAACTATACACTGGTGCAACCTCAAGCAGGCATTTCAAGTGATAACAGGCTTGTGAATGCCCAGAGGCAGATGAGAGCCTGCTGCACCTACTGTGATCGTTTGATTTCTTGGTTGCCTGGGCTCTGAGAGTCTGCAGACATTTTGTAAAGTAATTGTAAAACTGCTGAATTCATTAAGGATGAGAGTTCCCCTTATGTATCAATGACATTAAATGTAGAAAAGGGTGTTTAAAATGTGATAATAGATTTAAACAGTCCCATAATCTGGTAGGAGGCACAGAGCATTGCACTATTGCACAGCAAGACCACTGACTTTTTTGTTGTATGTTCAGATCATTCCTGCACTTAACTGCAATTGGGTTTCCTTCATGCTTCATTTGCTTTAAGAGCTGTATGTCTTCGGAAGTAAACTCTAATTGTTGTCCTGAAATTTCATGGAGCAGACATTCCTGATCACAGTGCACCATGGACTGCTTTCCCCAGAAGTGTCCTTCCTTATTTCATGAATGTTGTGCTTCTAACATGCTTCATAGCACTCACAGGTTTCCTTTAGAAAACCAGCTTAATACAAAGGAGGTAGGCGGATATATTTTTCTTGCAAGCTCGCTTTTTTTTTTATTGCCTGGCTAAAAACCTTAGCTAGCCTGTTTCTGTACATTATGTATTCTTCCTCTCTGCTTAATTAAGTATCTCCTGATTGAAAAAGCAGCTGCTTCAACTGAACACCCTGTACAACCTCTCTGTCTTCTCCAGGAAGGACTGACATCATTCGTAAAGCTCCAGTTAAGCTCATAACAGAGCCAATGAAGCAGATAAATAAGGTTCCAGCTTTAACTTCCAGTGGTTTCTGAACATTTTTAAAGCCTGAGTAGAAACCTCTTGACAGGATGGAGTCAACATGGCATAATAGATACTGCATCAGGGATACAAACTGAAAACTCCCTATTTTTTCACCAGTTTGCCAGGCACAAAATGTTCCCTTCCTGTGCACGCCCAGAACGTTCCTGTCTTTACAGACCTGGGCACCTTGGGCCCACGTCAACCTAGGCTTGTTCTGGGATCCCAAACCAAAGCTTTCTGAAAGGCACAGCCTCATGGTTGCTTTGCTTGCAACGACAGACAGTGCCATGACTTTGGGCACTGCAGCGTTCAACACCTTCCAAAGGAACAGGGCATACCTGCCACTGTGGGCTTGTGGCTTGTGTCCTGCCCTGGGAAAGAGGAAACTGAGGGAGGTTTGTACTTGTTACCACTTGTGGCTCTTCTCAGAATAGAGCTTTGCCTCCTAATGGGTTAAAATTACTGTTTGTGCTTTGTCTCTTTGGATCGATGTATCCTGCCTACCTTTCACTGCAGTGGAACAGCTTCTGCAGAGGGGTGGGCAGGGGGTGGACCCAAAGCAATAAAATTGAAGCTTCACAGAGGTGTAAGCAGGCTGAGAAGACTGATAGTTGCTTCCCCCCTGTTGAGATGTGTGGATGTCTGTGACTTTACAGCAAATAGACAAACTTATTATTTCTGTAAAGCATCGGTCACTGCCCTTAGCAGAAAACACACAGAAAATAGGACTTGTACTCAAGAACCTGATTACTTAAAGGCCCAATCTGATTCCTGTTGAGTGAAATAAGAGGTTTCTGGGTAAATATAGGGGAAAAGAGCACGTGAGTTCATCAACGTTGTGCATTAACGAGGTGGATTAGAGGAATGGGATGAGGCAGGTATTAAATTTAGATGCATAAAAAAAATGATACAGCCTTTAGCTTGCCTGGCTGATGGTAACGTGGACTTCAGTTTCTTTTAGTGTTTGTCTCAGGAAAAATTATGTGAATGTGTGCACTCTCTGCCTGAGCACGGCAGAGCACTGGGCTGTGAGTGGTGTGACAGCCGAGCTGCTGCTGGTTCCCTCCTTTCCCACCTGCATCCCGGGGGGATGAAGTGTGCTCCGTGCAGTTACCTGTGCACCAAAGAGAGGGCAGCGTTTGCCATGTTAATAATTTATTATTTCCATGGCAACTAGCAACCGATATCACTTTCAGAATATTTCCCCAGTATAAACTTTGTGTTTCATTTATCACCTGATTCAGACTGAGGGAAAGAAACTTGTCTGTTAAAGGAATACAGTTAGATTCCTATTAGACTGCGATATATCATGTTGAAATCACTGAAAGGTTTTCTCCAGTCTGTGCATGGATTACTGGGTTCAATTATTTTATCTGACATTGACATTTATACAGTAAAGGTCAGCAAAAAAAGAAATCGATGCATTTTAAAGGATAAAAATCAGTGGTAAAAAAAACCCCACTGAATTGAAACTCGTGCTTTAAGGAACAGGTATTGCTATTAGTGCATTTGCTGAAAAGCTCCTACCAGTTCTTAAGGGCAGAGTTCTTTTCATTAGAAGGAAAGGAATTTCTCTAGTGAAGTGTATGGAGAGAAAAATTCAGCTATATTGACTTTGAAGACAAATGGATAGAGCAGGCATGTGAATTTTAAACAGCACAAGAAGATGTATTGCCATTTTAAAAAATATTTTAGTCTGCATGATTTGATTTGTGATAATATATTTTTATGTATTCAGAATGTATACATTTTGAATTGCAAATCGGGGAGAATTTTTCTTTATGTACTCATTTTTTCCTGCTAAAATGCAGTGGTGGTAATTAAACTGTTGCTGGCAAAATGACTGGAAGAAAAGTTAGCTTTCTGGTGAACAGCTGTCTGTTCAGACACAATCATGAAAAGTCAGACAGAGTTGGGTTGTCTAGGCTTTGGGAAACACAAGTTGACACGAATTACTATCACTTTGCCGTTTTCAGCTGGAGAAAGGGCAGTGTGCCTTCTACATCCCCTAACATGTTGAGTTAAAATCTACTGGGCTATTTACATTGCGACTAATACCTCCCAAATCCTGGTTTAGAGAAACCAGTATGGGGCATTAGAGGCAAGTAATCTTTTGTCCCAGAAATAAGCTTATGTGCAAAAATGAGACTGTCTGCATGCTGTTGCAGCTGCCAGTGTCCCCCTGCAGGTCTCCTGTAAAACACTGAAGTCACTGTCAATTGAACATCTTTTATCTATCCCAAACTTGCTTAAAATTCATCACAAATTTTGCATGAAAGGCACCCCAAGAGAATTAGCAGCCTGGGATGCCAGAATTTTTAAGGTCAGAATTAGAGTATATTGGCAATATTAGTATTAGAGACTCATGTATGTTGTAAAAGACCCTTAAGATCATTGAGCCCAGCTGTGAGGAGGACCTCTCTTCAATGTGCTGCCCTTACACAGTTCTGACACTGCCACACAGGACAGCTCCGCTGGCAGCAATTCATCCTGTATTATCCACAGGTTTTCTGAGCTGACACATGACTTGTCTTGTGGAATGAATATCGAGAATTATGTATCTCTTGTTCTGAAAACGATTTCAGAAGACAAAGTTTACCTGCTTGGATTAGAAAAATGACCCAGCTGAAAATAGTAAAACATGAATAATGCCAAATTGTCAGTGTATTTGAATTACTGCAAAGTAGCTGCTCAGACTATCAAAAAGCTTGGTGGGAGTAGTACTTTGTTTTTTTGTGTGTATGATCTCTTTGCTCTCTGACTAGCAAGATTAAACCACCAGACTCAGGTCTAGACATTGTTATTTTCATATATTTACTACCCTGTTTTGTGCATATATGCAGGTAAAGATATAAAACTTATCTTTCTGTCGGAAATGAGTGCCACAGAGGTAGCAGAAGGAAGTAAATAAAACAACATTTATCTTTTTAAGTCAGCTTTGAATCATTAAGAAAGTAGTCATCAAAGTGAACAAACGAAAAGTTACGTTGCTCGGGGGTGGGGGGGAACCCTTAATTTTTTGTTCCTGTTTTCAGTGAAATAAAAAGATTAGCAAAGGACTGCAACTAGAGATGGATTAAGGTCAAAATGTTTAGACTCTAGGAGTTCAGGATATGTGTATAGTTTCAAGACAATTTAACATTTCTTTTTCTGTCTATTATTTGGGTCATAGTCCAATCTAGAATGTGCTCCTTTCCTCTTCCTCATGGAACAAGAACATGTTCTTCTTTAGGAAGAAATAGGCCTTTAGATCTACCCCATATAGTGAGGAAATTAGAGGAAAGATGGGTCTGTACATGTGGAAACTAAGTTATCCCACTTGGACTGGCTTTCTAACTTTTCTTCTTTACAATTCTGTACTTTTTCTGCTGTTAAAGAGCAGTGAACCTCAGAAAATGGTTACTTTTCCATACTTCCCTCTGTCATGGGTGCAATTTTTTCTTCTTGGTAATCTAATGAAACCCTGAAAGTCTGAACATTTGGTAAGTTTTGTCTTTTCCAGGGAGAGAACCAAGCGGGGATTGGCTCTTTGGAATTTAGAAATTTTGCATAAATTTGGTTTGTTTTGAGACCAAACATAAGTAAATTCATACATTCCCAACAACTTACTCCCTGAGCATACTTAGAGAAACATTATGCTATTCTCAAAGTAATTGGAGAACACTAGCTATCCCTTCTCATTACAAATGACAGTGTGCTTTCTCCATCACCATCTTCATTTGGATTTCCATGTACCCTTAAATTAGAGAGTACTTCGAGTGCATGATTAATACCGCTGCTTAATCAAGCTGTGACGTGCAGACTGGAGTTCTGGCACTTGTGGCTCTGTGAACTGAGGTGGTACAGAACTAATATATGGGTTTGCATACCCTATGAAAATGTGGAGGCAGTGACTCTGTACATAAAAATAGCTGGTGAGTGCTGTAGTAGGTGCTTGGGGTATCTACAGGAGGCCATCTACGTTATCTTCCATTAGGCCATTGTAAAACAGGCAGGGCAGATCTCAAATGTCATGAGACACCTATTTGCAGATGTTTGCATTGCTCCTAAAGAGTCTGACAACCAAAAACTTTAGTATAAAGATGGATAACATCAGTGGTGATATTTAATTCCCTTTTTTTATTATTATTTTTTGTTGTTGTTGTCTTTGGGGTTTTTTGATGGACGTTAATTTTAGAGACTACAGAAAATAATGAGATGCACAAGCAAAAAAGTCTGAAAAATAACGCTACTTGGATCTTAGACGGGATATCACTGAATAATTTTGTTGTTCTTTGAGGTATTCTGGATTTTTCCAGAACATTTAAATGAATGTCTAAGTATCTTCAGAACATGATTTAAATTGTGGACTCTGAGGAACTCCAGGATTTTTTTTTATTACTCCTGATAAAATTGGTGGGTTTGTTTCAAAGAGGATGGTGCAAGTCATGAGTTTTTGTTTGCCTCTTCTGGTGATGGCTGTGCAAGTGGAAAGTCACTATTCTGTGGGAATACTAAAGGAAAAAAATCCTGACATTGAGTGCAATAAACATTCAGCCAATGATACTTTTGCTTTCACTCTCAGCCATTGCATGATGCAGCCCCCTGTGAGCTTTAGGTCCTGCATGAAAAGCTTTTTGAGAAGGATTCTTATACCTTATACACAGCAGTCAAAGTACCTAGACCAAAAATAACTGACATAGTAGATCCATGAAAGTGGGATTGCATCATATTTTCAAAAAGTAACTTAAGTGTCTGGATCAGTTTTCATTATGACATGATCTCAGTTTGGCTTTGTTACTAAGCTGGATCCCATGTGAACAGAGTAAAAAATATTGCACGATTTGAGAGGAAAGAACACAGAGTATATTGTGTTCATCTCAGGGAGCACAATCTGGTACAAACCTCTCCCCATAGAACTTTTTGTGGCTCTCATACTATACACACTTGGTAGGCAGGAAAGAGGGTGGAGTTTGTGTAGGTCCAGCCACAGCACTGGGGCATTTAGAGCAGTTTGAGGCCATAAGGGAAAGCAAATGATGCCAGTAGTCAAATTAACTTCCACTGTGGAAATTTAATTGCATTGATCATAAAGAGGAACAGCAGGATATAGAGGGTAGTTTCAAACACGGGACAAACATCAAGTATTTCCAGCTACAGAATGTTAAATAACAAGTGGTTTATTACAGCACTCAGGTTAGAAAATGGCAAAGATGTCAGACATTCCACTAGCTTTATTTCTTTCCTTCTTTTTGTTTTTCTCTCATTCTTTAGGAGGGTGTTATATCCTTGCACTGATTTGTGTTCTGTTCAGAGTACACGGTGCATAGGGATGCTGGCTGGTTCACTACCTTGTTCAGTCTCAGGGAAAGAAGTACAAACAAAACACCCTTCCAAGTCCTACTTGCTTATCATGCCAAAAAGGAAAGATGTGTTTGGAAATAACAGTTCAAACTAGAAAGGAATACAAAATAGGACATTGGCTTCTGAAACTTTTCCAACTTAATGATGCTGTTGCAAAGTCAGTCATCTTACAGATCACTTGCACACCTTAACCCACTTAAATCAAAATATTGCCCAGCTTCTAGAAACAAAGGAATCAATCTTGACTGTCCACTGCTGAGTATTTACTGGTGTGTTTTTGACTGAGGCTGAACAGGTATCTTGTAAAAATCTGAAGGGGAATAAAAGGCAAGGAAAATATTTAGCCTCAGGCAAAGAGACTTTATTGCAAGATTTTTATAATATAGCCCAATAAAATTTTATTTTTATTTGAAATTCTTCTTGTAAACAACATTGTAAGGTATTAAACAAGGAAAGAAGAGATAACATCCCCAAATAATGCTTTTCTAATAACCACAGCAGAAGGAGAAAGTGTGGAGGTAAAAACTAGACTGTCAGTGGGACATTACAAAAAAACCCAAAACTAAATCCAAACTAAACTATTTTGCCCTTTGCCCTTTCCATTTCCGTAAGTGAAGATATGATGAAAGCATATTGGAGATGTTTCTTTCCTGCCTGTGTTAGAGGAAGGTTTGGTGCTACATTGCCCACAGCCAGGCAGGCTGGGCAGTGAGTACCATGTGTACCAATATGCCAAACCCTACCCACTGTTTTCCAAAGCTTCTGCCATGTTTTCAGATAGTTTGGCAGTTTGTGGAGAAGGGGCTTGTTAGGCTAACAGAAATCTGTGCCTGTTCTCTGCCTTTGAGGCTGAATGGATCAGAGAAGATATGAATTTCTCTTATAGGCCACCCAGGGCTGCTTCCAAAGTCAGGTGTCACACAAAGACATAGTACAGTTCTCTCTGCCAGGCCCTGGTCATTATTGAAATACATTTTAACATGTCCTTACTGCACCTGTTAAACCAGATAGCCAGTTTTGACAGCTCTAAAGAACAGAGCCGTGGGTATTGCTCAGCTATTTGAGTCTGACTGCAATTTGCATGGCTCCATCCCAATTATATCACCAGGAACTTTTGTGACTGAAAAACTGGAATTCTGAATCAGAGCGTAGGGATGTGGAAAGTGGAAGTCCTACCTCAGCAAGCCACTACCACCTGTTCCCTTTGGAACACTGCAGATGTTTGCTGTAGTATCTAAACAGGGAGGAAAGTGTGCTGTGGAGCAAGGCTAGTTTGTTAAAATTGCATTTAGTTTTATGTACATTTTTATGATCACTGCAGAGATCTTCACACTGTCAGTCCTGCCACTGTCTCAGTGCTTGCTGTTTCCTCAGCAGTGTGACGTCTGATCCAGGCAGCTGTCTAGCTCTGACATCTGTCTTGTTTGCCTGTAAGGCACCATGCACACCTGGGGTATGATCTGAGTAATAAATAATGGTAATAAATGTTATTAGAAGCAGTTGTTTATGAAATCACAAACCCACTGACTGTAGCACAAACTTCCATTTAAGCATTTGCATACACGTGTACAGAAATGTGTGTGTGCAAACACAAATAATGCAACTGATGTATAACTGGTATGGTGTGGAGAGGAACACGTTGGTTTGAATAAAGAAAAGCAAAATCTATGACCAGTAATGCTTGTTTAAGCTCTTCAAACACGTTTCACAAAATGCGACTCATGTCTTTTTCACATATGCTAAATATTTGTATACTGCTTTCCTTAATACTAAAATGTGAAATCATAAAGACTATGTAAGGATCTCATTTGATGTGAAGTGTATTCATGTACCAGGGAAGATGTTCCTTCATATTGTGAGATGGTTCAAAACATAGAAAATGATTTTATTTGTTCTCTTCTCTGCTTGTTTAGCTGTGGGCTTAGGTCTCACAGGTGAACCAAAATTCTCACCACTGGTTTGACTTTGAAACAATTAAGTTAAACACACCATAAGCACGTAGGGATCTACTCCATGATGCAGCTGCTGTGCAAGTAATGCAATAAAGTCTTATTATATTTTGTTGGTGTCTAAGAAGTTAAAACCATTTCAATTTACTTCCAGTGCTGTTTGGTTTTAATATTAAAAATACCTGAGGGTCTGTACAGTTGTTGTTTGAATTTTTGCTGCCGATGATTTCTAAGTGGTTTTTGATTATTTTTTCTTACTTTTTCTGTTTTTATTGGGTTTTGTCATTTTCATCCAACTTGTTAATAAATACTGGTTTACTGCACTCTGAAAACCTTGGGTTAAGGATTTACTCTATCTTTGATACATACAAATAGTGTACAGGAGTCTTCTGATTATCAGACCAGTTCATAGAAGCTTATATATTTGTTTCTAACAGTTTTTACCACTATGACAGATTGCTGGCTCTGTGAACTCTGACTCTTCTAAACAACTGGTGTGAAATAGAAAATTCCATATTCTTCAGATGACCAAGTATCTGGTCTGAGTACTTATGTTATTTTAGAAATAAGTCAC
Source organism: Myiozetetes cayanensis (assembly GCF_022539395.1). Taxonomy (NCBI): domain Eukaryota; kingdom Metazoa; phylum Chordata; class Aves; order Passeriformes; family Tyrannidae; genus Myiozetetes; species Myiozetetes cayanensis. The sequence continues at coordinate 28,568,247 of NW_026086605.1, forward strand.
AGACTCTTAGATGTATGAATGCTTTTAAATTTTCATTTGCAGCACTGAACATTCTATTACAATTGACAAGCTTCTTGTTCTTATGTGGCTGTGGTAAACGCTAATAATTGAAGTACATGATACAGGTTTAATCATCCATGTGAATTTTGCTTGTAGAAAAAAACCCTCATACTAGAAATTGACCTGTAACTAATAAATGCTAGACCTTTAATTGAGCTCAATAAGTGAACTTTTTACATAAAGGTCCTTGTGGGTCAAAAACTGAGGCATGGAGAACAGCACAGTAGCAGCTTGTGTTAGAGCTTTTTAGGCTGTGTTTATTCAGGGAATAAGTGGAAATCTTTATTCTTTAATTGCTGTTATTTTGGTTTTTCTTAGCTGAGATTTGAGGACCACTGGTCGAAGTCATGACTTTTAACACAGTCAGGTGAAACTCAGTGCTTTGCTCTGATCTTGCACTGCAGCATCGTACAAGTGCAACAGTTGCACTTGTTTGACACAGTGGGTTAATATGAAACTCAGGATCAAGGCGGCTGAAATGCTAAAATATATTGAAATGTGAAAGAAAATAATTTCTCTAACCTTTTTCCAGAGTTTTGTGCTGATATAATGAGTAGCTGTTGTTATATATTCCTTACCTGAAGTCGTAGATGTCACTTAGTGGCATCATTGGTTAGAGCTAAAATAATGACTGTGTCAAAATACAGGAGCGTAACTACAGGGGAGGGAATCATCAGGAGCAGAAGATTGCAGCTTGCCTCCTCACTCAGATAAAATTGTTTTGCAATTGTCCATTGCAATATTAATAGTTTAAGAGCCAAACTGTGGTTAATTGCTTGGGGAATGCTAGAACTCTTAAATATCATTTTAGGTTAAATTGTTTGTTATTTACATTTCCCTTGAACTGTCAGTAAGTCTCTAATATATGTATGCTGGTTTGTATCCCAACCTGCCAAGAAGAAGAGGCGTTCTGATAAACCCAGTGAGGATTTGGTCCTTTGAACTGGAGGAGAACACTCTGTAATGGAGTTGATGGACTTTGTCTTTGGAGGGGAGAGTTTTGGCTGCTTCACTCTGCAGCTCTTCAGAGTGGACAGCCTAGACAGTCAAATGCCATTTCCTGTTAAACACCCAGTCAGTCACCGCCTGCCCAGCATCCAAGCTGGGGAGCTGCATCTGCTAACAGAGACTCCCATTTTGTACAGTGCAAAAAGGGTTTTTCAATTTTTGCTTTAATCCAAGTGCACACGGAAGCACCACTGCTTTGTGTGCTCGGGGGAGTGGGTGACCTCTGTAACCTTACAGACAACATCCTTTGAATGCAGTTGTGAAGGCGTTTTATACAAGACAGCACATACACACAATCATGTCAAAACACAGGAGCTTTTTCTCTCGTTGCCTCAAGTGTATTATTATTCTTCTTGTAGAGGCCCGTCTGTTAACTTCAAAGGAGAATTGGCACACGTGCATGAAAACAGATCAGGGCAGAGCTTACAAAACTGTGTCTATCATTTGTAGCTGTCAAATGGTACGTGCTCATCTCCTCCTTCTGTTTGAAGTCAGCATTGTTCTTGCATCTGCCCTGTCCAAATTCTAAATGCTGTCACAAAATCATAGAATATCCTGAGCTGGAAGGGACCCACAAGGATCACTGACTGCAAACAATTAAAAATTTAATCTAATATTAATATATATATATATGAAATTAAATAGCGATGGACTACCTACTAAACCTACAAAATTAAACACTATGTGATCTGTCATGCTAACATAACCAGTTGCTTTCCTTGAGAAGCAAGTTCAGCTTACACTGAGATAATAGTACCAATTTTAGTTCTCTATTTCAGATTGAGAGTCTCGATGGGTTGTGGGACAGAGGTTGTTTGGAATGTGACAGTGGAAATACAAGTGGGAGCAGGGCAGGAGGCAGGACAGGGGTGCAGGAAGCTCTGGAAGGGGTCAAGGCAAGGATGTGACTCACTAAAGAGAGCAGGGACTGTGCTTGTGGGGGCTGGAGATGGCTCCAGAAAATGAAGTCCACAAGGTGAGATGGTGTTTGTCTCCATAGTTCAGTATTTATCCACAGGTTGCTCTCCTGGTCCATCACAGATAAAGTGTAACTTGACCTTTCTCTTTGTAGCTGAACCCCCTGCCCCAAGTCAGGAAACAACTGCAAAATTGCAAGTACTTTTTTTTGGTGCTCTGGTGTATCTGTTCTCTTCCTCCTCTGAGAGATCATCTCCATGGTTCTCCATCCACACCTCTGTTGGCCTTAGTTTGTTCAGAAAGTTGACCCCTAAGCCTCTCACATAAACTGTTATGTGTGGAAGACTTGTTACAAAAGACTTCTTATCCCCAGCACCTTCCCTGCCTGGGAAGCTCCACCAGAGGTGTGTTACTTCTAGGGATGGGGGAACTGGAAAATAAAATGGGTTTTTTCCCCCCTTTTCTCAGCAGATTTTGCTAGTTTGTTCCTTCTATGAGTTCTCCAGGCTACAAGTCCTGCTGAATGTAATTGAGACTATTGCTTAACCAAGGCATAATTAGTTCATATACAATAGACCAGAACAAACTGTATGTGAGCAAGCTAGGAAACTGGAAGGGTTGTTCTGTATCTGGAGCCAAGCTGCTCAAATCAAGTTTGTTTCCAACAACCAATATTACGTAAATATCCTCTATAATTTCGTCTTTCAAAATTCACAGCTCTTCTCTTACCTGGAGGGGTCCTCAGCTGAAAAGGTGCATTCTGGACTTGTGTGTGCATTCTCTGCCATTGCATTTGAAGGAGAACGATGTGGAAGCAAGTGTTAGGCAGAGTTTAGAAGCAGAGGTCAGACTGACCTTTCCCTGTGTCGGAGAGCTATCCTTGCTCCAATGTACTGTTAGAGCAGTAATTGAATGGATCTCACAGTGAATAATAGGAAATGAATCATGCTTTTTTAATTTTTTTTTTTTTAAACTCTCCACCAGCCTAAAAAGAAATTAATCTGGCAGAAGTTGTATGTATTGCCTTTTTCCCTTTCTCCTGGGTTCCTGCCTTCCGTGATTATCTTGACAGGGCACAAAAATAATGAAGAGGAAGGAATTCTTCTGAGCTCTTGCTCTGGATGCTGCACTTTGGAAACATGGCAGTCTCACCCAGGGAAGTGGAGTGCATCAAGTGAGGAGTGCGTGTGTGCAGTCATGCACGTAGGTGTGCTGGGACAGGTGACCATATAACACTATTTCTGTGTTCTTGAAATGATATTGTCCATTCCAAGGCACTGAAAAGTAATTCAGCACTGAAAATAGTGAAAAACTGGTATTTTCCTATTAGGTCTGACCTCATTTTGGGGAAAGAGACAGGGAGAAAAAGGAGATTGATTTAATCTCTGTGAGTCTGCCATATGCTGAGGGAGCATTAGTCTGCACCTGTGAGGTGGTAGAGGTTGAGGGATGTGAAGCCTGAGCTGGTGGGATGATGGGGAGGAAAGGATGGAGGCTGTAAAACAATTTGTTTAGGAAGCCCATGCAACATGTTGCCCTGAGGGGTTAATCAATTTTATCCATATTAGTGTTGTTTCCTGAATCCTTTAGTGGGTCCTATTTATCTTTAGAGGGTGTATTTCCAGCACTGTGAGTGGTTACATGCTTAAGGACTGTTTCACAGCCAGCAGTAAGAGCTGATATGGTCAGACATGTGATGTTAGCCTCAAATTTTCAAACCTCTGCCTACCTTGTTAAACGTACAAATCAGTGAAAACTGTAGAGCCAAGTTTTGCAAACTAGTATTGAAAGCTTCAGGATTATGTGTTTTAGCCAGCAAAAGGAGTTTGCTTCAAGAATGCTGGACCAGCATGCTTCAAATAAGCAAAGAGGAAGGAATCATCAAATAGTGTGCTGGATACCATGGTGACAAGGATAGCATAAATGTTTTAGTTCAAATCATTAGCTAGTTGCAGAGTTCCTGGAGTGTGCAAGGCTTTTCCATACAAATAAAACATATAAGGAGAAACAGTTTAAAAAGCAACTGTCAAAAAAGCCCTATCGAAAAGGTTCCCATCAGTGGTGAGCTCTGTATATTAACTCATAAATTTTTTCTTATATGATTAAATGTATGAATGAAATATGGAGCAGGGTGTGTCAGCAGCAGCTCCCTGGGCTCAGATTGCTGATAGATTTGTATTTGATTCTGAAGGAAGGGTGTTTGTTACTTGGTGAAGTTGAGGTCATGGTGGACTGTGGCTGCCTACAGAGTAACCTAAGAAACAGAGCAGTGTGTTGTTAGTTATGTCTCACTGATTAAAGTGCTGTTAGGGTAAGATTTCCTTACAGTAGTTTGTCAATGGAGAGCCACTTTCACGAACAGTCCACTAGAGATTGCACACTGAGCCCGTGTCAGTAAGGTAGTAAGCAGATAATAGGGCTTTCAAATGGTCCAGTTTATCCTTTATTTTTTTTTTTTTGTTCCATCTGAAATAGGAAAGACAATGAAAAGATCGTGACATCTGACCAAGGGGAGATTCAAAGTTTTGAGGGTTTTTCCCTTAGCAGAGATATATCTTTTTGATTCTGTACAGTGTAGTTTTCAAAATGAGGTCTTTATTGTTCATTTGGCTATGTAATTTTTCAAAGTGGGTACGTATAAGTTTTGAGAAGCTAAGATCTAACAGAGTCCCTTCATTTGGTGGTTTTAATGTAACTTTGATTAAATAAATAAGCTTTGTGCTACCTTTCTGCAAACTTCTCTGGGCTGTAGAATTGGATGCACCCTTAGGTGCATCTTCACTGAGTTTACACCTTGCTGAGGGCAGGTTTAAACACCGTGGTGCAAAACCATTGTGAGCTTTGCACTGCAAGAATGGCAAAAGCTAAGGGGTGTTCACTGGGCCGTATCCAAGATAGTTCGACTACCTTTCTAATCAGTGCTACAAATAGGATGTAAAATGGTGCCCAGTGATAACAGCTGAAATATGACTCATTATGCACCAAGTGTGATATGAGCTCTTGCTCATCTCAAATTTCTCTTGAGCTCCTAGACATTAAATAACTATTTTCAGCATTTCTTTTGAACTTTTTAAAGTAATACAAAAATTTCTTGAGAGAATGCCTGTGTGTGTTTAGATGTGTATAAATGAAATACATATGGGAATGTATTCGTTTTCTCGTTTCATGTGCATCTGCGTCTGTAATTAATGATGATATTTCTCATGGATTTTGCAGTGGATGCTGGCTTTTCTGTAAGCAAGGCTCATGTCAGAAAAGTGTTGTGACCTGAGAGGATAAAATTCTAGTTGAAGGTCCTGGAAGTGCAGCAAAAGGTACAGGTGGGTAGATGTTAGGAACTTGCACATTGGCAGATAAAATTGATGTTTTTGGTGAAGCATGTTCAGGGTAACACGTAATCTGTGAAAGAGTGGAGTGGGACATACAGAGGGAGCAGCATGAGGAAGGACATTGCTCCAAGCTTGAACTAATAGACTATCGGTTGTGCTGCTGAAAGTTTTCTCACAGAGGTGATAGAGCCCAGCAGGAGAATAACCAGCATCTTGTATGGAATGGAAAAAGTGTGCTGGCCGTTAGAAAAGCTCAAAAGACTATGTATTCACTGTCAAAAATAAGAGAATATATCCTATCGTTGACTGTGGACAGTAAAAATATTACGAAGAACAAGTTTTTGACTGACCCGATGTATAGAGATTATCTGGGAAAGAGAATGGAATTCTGCTTCTGTGGATCATTCAGAGGGAAGGGGATGAAAGAAAGACCACAGAGGAAAGATACTGGAAGACAGGTTAGCATTTGGGCAGGTCAAAAATGTTACGGCTTTTCTGCAGTAAAATATCATTAAAACATGCCAACTTGCTTAAAGTAGTTTTATGAGCATTTATCACTTTGGATAGCTAATTTTCTTATAGGCTTATTCTAGTCAAAGTGACAAGCACAGTTTCTCCAAGACAGCCTTTCCAAAGATGATGGGAGTTTCAGGCTCAAGTGGTTGTTTTGTTGGATTCCCTAAACTCCTATTAATATTAATTCTTATTGTGTGCGGTAATTGGAAACTACTTGAAATGGCATTTAGCCTTCTTATTATGTTTTAACTGTGTATTTTGTCTCTTCTGAAATGTCTCATTTTGCATTAGAAAAGAAAGAAGTAAGATGACCTTTATGCAGACAGAGGGTTTGAAATTTTTTTCTATCTTAAAATATAGTAGTGGTCCTCACTGGTATTTATGCTTGGAATTTGAAGACAGAAAACGTAGAGCAACTGGGTTGTCACCATAATTATCATCAGTGATAATTAGTTTATGAAAGAAAGCAGCAAAGCTGAAATTGGAGTTTTAGAACTCTGATAAGGACTTTGATACCTTACTCTGCTTAGTGAGCTACTGCCAAATAAATACAAAATTGAATATTTTTTTTTATTTTAGATTGTAAGATTTGAAATGAAATAATCGTATTTCATTCCTAACTGAATTTTAGTGCTACTTCTGAAGGGAAGGATTAATTTTAAATGCTTTCCTGGACATTCATTTCCTTTAAACTGGAAATTGCTATAATTAAAATGAACACCCTTGTCAGTGAATTTAAATGTTCATTTTTGGTTTCTCACCATAACTTTGTTTAATAGACATCTACAGTTTACTGGAGAAAAGCCATTCTAATCTGTCACAGGAAATGATAGCAATTTCTGTATTAAAATTTCAGCCTGTGTGGTGAATGAAGGCTAGAATACATACTACTTTAAAATGGTGCTTCTTGGTTTGTTTCTCACAGTTTTTTGCATGGAAGCAGAAGGCTTCAAGTAGATTGCATGAACTTTATGAGCACACTGTGAAGAAGATTTCTTTCAACTATTGAATGTAGATTTATTTTTGAAAGTGCAGTTATAAAATCATCCATGCTGGTAAAGTCTTTGTATCAGGTATTTGATTAAAGATATTTAATTTTTTTTTAGCTCTTCAACACAGCACTTAAGACTGCCAGAATGCTTCCTGGTAGCAAGATACATGGTTGTAGATATACAAAATATAATGGCCAGTCTTCGCGAGCGAAGATCCGGGGAAGGTCTTTCCACCTTCCAGCCTGCGCATTGGATTTTTTTTTTAGGTGAGACACAGTGTGCGTGGAACTGAGCCCACCCTTTAATCCTAAGGTTCATCTGCCGGGGCCAAGCGAGCTTGGACGGTGGCAGCGAGGTCCTTAGGACGTAGGTGGGTTGCCTTTAAGGGCTAACGAGCCCCACCTGCCCGGGAGTGGCGGTCCAGTGGTAAAGGCGCCGCGCTATCACCGCGGAGACCCGGGTTTGTAGATATACAAATACTGGTCAAAAAGTCTCTGCAATAGCTTGGCAAATAACCTAACATGATGTTACACACCTGTGGGTTTTTTTGGACATACATAGTGAGATTTTTTTTCTCACATAGGCTTATCTGAGGCTTAAACTGTATTATAGACCTGTCCTGGTCTGATTTTTTTTTAAGTGACTTCTTACTCATAAGTATGAGTACTCTGGAGTGATGCTTTCTCACAAGTTGAAAAATGGGCAAATATCTTGGTTCCTGTATAAATTCCATTCCCAAAATCTTCCTTTTCTGAGGCTCCTGTAAAACAGCCACCAGTTATATTCTGGTAGTTGATAATTATTTCTACCTGAATAACTCCTTCACAGCATAAACTTCTTCCAAGGTCGTTTACTTCATCTGATAGAATAGTATATAACATCGCTTTTTTTTAGCAAGCTTTTAATTTCCAATGTGTAAATAATCACACTCTCCCATACACCTTGGGTAATGTAGCTTTGCTTCAGCTGCACCTGTGTGATGGTTTCTGTCTCTTTTTTTTTAGTTTGTTTGCTCTAATTAGTTGCTGTGTAAGGTTCCATTAGTCCTGTGCATTCACTCTCAACTTTTTGTTTGCCATTTACTGACTCACTCTATCATGTATAATCTGAAATGCATGTAGTGGACATGGCAGCACCATTCCCACGATTTGCTCTCTAATGATTAATTGTAACCATTGAATCATAGCCTTGATTTATCGTCAGTCTGGGCAGGGACTGTGGGTGATGGATCATGACGGTCATGATATTTCAGAAGTAAAGTTCAAATTATATTTTAAAAGAATTTTCCCCTCCTTTGAAGCATCACATTTGTAATCTTCCCATAGAGTTTATGGCAGCAGATGATTATGGTGATTGATTCTTCCAGGATCCTATTAGACCAGCTTTATTTTGCCAATATAGGTTTTTAATTACTGGGGTTTTTGACACTATCAGCAAGAATTGATTTTTGAAAAGAATCACTAGTAATATTTCTAATAAGTTACTGTGGAGACTAAGTTTCTTCATGCTGGCAGTAAACAATGTAAGGAAATAGATTTTTGTCAGAGTGCAAATGGCTTTAATCTGTTCAGTCCCTGAATGTTAAAGGTTTTTATATTCTTTAGTTTTATCTTAATAACTGAAATCTAGCTACTATTTAATTTTAAAATTTAGCTGATGGTGCTGTTTTGATTGTCTCTTAGTACTGTGGGGTTGAAAATTCATCCCTGGGTAAAATTCTGGGGCTGTTCTAAGGCAGGACAGGGAATCAAACAGCAAAAAATGTCTGACTGGGATGGAGTCAGCTTTCTTCAGAGGAGTCCATGCAGTGCTTTACAGGAGCTTAACACTTGCTGGTGTTCCAGGGCAAGTCTAAAATAAGGATCTTCAAGTAAAGGAAAAATACTTTTTTCACTTAATTTTAAAATATCTCTGAGTACAGCACAGCTTGTTGCCCTAGTCCAAGAATAGCACAGATACAGCTGAATTTTTTTAGTAAAATGCATTGTGGTGCAAAAGGAGAAACATATCCAACTTTTACCTGGGCTGTGTGGAGGTATAGTTGGTGGACAGGGCAGAGAAGACAAAAATGTGTACGTGTATGCCTCTCCCCTTAGGTTGGCTTTGAATAGAATCATTAAGGTTGGAAAAGACCTCTAAGATCATCAAGTTCAAGCACTAACCAAACTCTGCCAGGTCCACAGATGCTTGGATGTTAATGAAGATAAAATGCAAGGAATTTCTGAGCCTTTGAATGTGTTTCTTAATGACCTATTTAAAGCAAGTGAATATTACTGCTCTTAATGTAGAATCTGGATAATTTACTCACTTTAAAGCACTTTGTCCTTGCAATAACCATGTAAAATAATGCTCCTAATGGTTTAGATGGGGAATGGAGGCAAGACATCCAGAAATAAATTTCTACTTTTTTTTTTTAAGAATAGTGTTAAAAGTTTCTAGCAGTTGAACAGTTTTATTGGGGAGTAGACTATAAAGTTCTGAAATTGTCACAAGGCACCTCTTTACAAATCAGACCTCTGAGTATGTCAATGAATACGATCCTGTGAGACTTGCCAGCAGCCACAGATGAATAGCTTAAGTGCAGGAAGGATCTAAGCTCTATGGTTTATTTCTAATGCAACCCTAAAAAGTAAACAATTTGACTTTAATTTTGGCTTTCCTCACTTTTCCTTTCTGAATATATAATTCCTCAGAGAAGAAATACTGTCTCGTGAAGCGCTGACAGCACCTATCACTGGGTTGATTGCATGCAAGTTAGGTCTGCACATGCCTGTTCCACAGAAGTAAATTCAGGATGATTTGATAATGAAAAAAACTGCATGAAGAGCATTGGCAAAGCATTTATACAAATGTGCCTGGGATATTAAGGTTTTTGTTTGTTTGGTTTTGGTTTTGTGGGTTTGTGTTGTTTGTGGTTTTGTTTGTGTTTTTGTTTGTTTGTTTGTTTGTTTTTTAGATAAAGTTAAATGCTAGAATGCTGAAAAGATTTGTTTTCTTCCAGTAGTAGTTGTGTATCACATATCTAAAATCATAGTTACAGATATCATTACTGTATTTAGGCATTTTTTAAAGTCTTTTCTCTTGTTTTCTGGCGCATTCCCTTCAGGACTTTTTTTTTAAATTGATGATCACATGCCCACTTTCACTGGTAATAAACATATGAAATTTAGCCTTCCAATGTTACAGTTGCTAAAACTGATTAAAACATATCAGTACCAGTGATATAAATCACATTCTAATACAGGTTGTATTTTTATACTGCCGGGCGTGCTGTGACTGGTGACCAAAATACTCAACTGCTCCTGTACTCTACCTATATGTGATGAATAGACTGAGGGTTCTTATAACTTGAGTCATGGACATATTCAAAGTTTTTGCCTAGATTTTCTTTATCTCTTCCTCTGTAGGCCAAGCATTTGGTTAAGGTTAATATCAGAACTTGAATATTTATATGTACGATAATATAATTCCATAGAGGAGTAATAAAAATGTGTGTATTCATCCAGTGTATCAGATTTAATAAGCATTATCATGATCAAACTCTGCTAGTAACAAAAGGTTCCTTGCCATTGCTTTCTTAATATTATTGCCTTTTCAAAGTAGTTGGATGATGTTTGCTGGAATGACCACCTGCAGAGAAGGGCATGTCAGCCTGACGAGCACAGACTGGTGAACACAGTTGGTTACAGATTATTCAGGATCAAGACAGCAGGGAGCCATGAAAAAAAAATCATCTGCTCCTGTATGGAGGGCTGGCACTTCTCTCTCTGTAAGCTAGCCATCCCACCTCTATCCAAATGGACTGGTTCTGCCTGTTTCTTTCTCCATCTGGAAATGGTAGACCAAGCTGTCTTTTCTGATCTTAGCATTTGCCAGGCAAATGGAGAGGAAGTGGAGGGGGATATTGTACTAAGAACATGCACACACTGAGCCTTAGAGTCCTCACGAGAGCCAGGGTGCCGTGCCATGTAAGTGCGACAGAGGAATTTGGAGGTGTGCTACGGAATGTCACCTTCTTAACTCTGCAACAGTCTATTAAAAAAAGGTATTGTTAAACTTGGAAAAAAAGCCTCTTCAGAATGAACTCCTTCTTGTCGAAAATAATCCTGGTCTGAGCATAATGAGTTCTTAAACCTTTGCATGAGTTTGCTGCTGGCACACCGGACTTTCAGGGGATACCATTCACTTTCTGAGCTGTAGCCAGGTCCTACCCTACAAGGCAGTGGTTCTCCAGTCCTGGGGTTGCCTTTGCAGAATAAACCACCCTGATTCCTCTCCTTCCCCACTCTTATAGCTCTCTTGCCTTCTCCTCCATCAGGCCATCCCCTGCTGCAGCAGCTCTGGGAAGCGTGGGAAAAACAATGCTCTTGTGGATTTGCCAGGAAGTGCAGAGAGGCATCTTCAGGGACACAGGAAAGGATCCTGGAATCACTGTTAATGACATATATGTTGCAGAGTCACTGTAGCAAGGGCACTTCTGGGCTAAGCTGATGTGCAAGAGTTAGAACATACGAGGAAGGGCTTTAGGGGCTCTCCAACTCCCTCCCTGGCCGAGGTCCTCACACAGCAGTGACCATCCTGGCTGACTTGCAATGCTTGGGAGAGCTCTGCCTGCTGTTTTACTGAATTCCTAAGGGGATCACACACTGTTTTAGGCATATTTTATAGGGAGGAGCAGTGTCTTTTTGGAGGAAAAGGGAGAAGATGATAGAGCATTAATGATTTCATGGGAGGAATGACTGAGAGGGGAGTGTGGAACATGAGTGAGGGTGCTCTTGTGTAAAGATGAGTGTATGGGAACAGTTGAATCCAGAGAACTGCACAAAAAAAGTGACATTAAAATTTGATAACTGCTACCATGGGAAAAAATCCAAACCACTAAACAAACTCTAATTTTATTAAGTTTCTCTTAGTTATATGTAGCTATCGAAAGCAAAAATACAAAGTTATCACTTTCCATGTAGTATAATCCATAAAAAATTGTATCAGATACATTTAATGTACCTGCAGGGCACAATAATTTTAAATTTCATTCTAACATCACTTTCAGCTACTTTTAGTTAGAGGCTAAAAGGAAATTGGACAACTTTAAGAGGAGCTTGACCTTTATGTTTTTAACAGTAATCAGATTATATGAAATTTATAATTAGAGGACTAATAATAGACATTCAAATTGGTTGAAGTGCAAGCTGCAACAAAAATAGACATTGGGCATCTGATGAATATGAGACATCAGATGTTTGAGTTTGTATACAGACCTTTGGAAAGTCTTTAAAAAGGAGAAAGTAGTCTGAAAAAACAGAATGATGTTCAGCCTAGAGTTTTAAATCTGCAATGCATGACTTGTTCTTTTAACTCTCCAGTCCTATTATTTATGTAGAAAATGCAACAAACAGCTGTTTGTATCTTTAAAGGCTATATTTGAAGTTTATTTTAATCTTTCCATGGACACTATCAGACTAAAGTTGTAAACACAATTAGAAATTGAAAAAAAGAAAGTTCAAACCCTCATCTTACAAAAAGCCCTACAAAATATTTTTTATTATTAATTATTTTATGTGTATATATATATAATCCTGTTCAGTTGGCTGAAGGGAATTGTAAATCAAAGTGACTATTTATTGCAATGGGAATAAGGGATAGGTTGGATAAAAAAGGAAGAATATAAATTAAGGTACAAAGAAGCAAAGGCAGTGTCAGATAAACATCACCCAAAATAATTTCCAGTAGTGAATTATAAAATCAGAAACAAGGAAAAGTTTTTGAACAGTTCATTTGGACTATTTTCAATTGGTTGTGGTTTGGGGGTTTGTTTGTTTTCTTCAGAACCAGGTCAAAAATGTAAATAAGTAGCAGGCTTGAGGATACACTTCAGTTTGTGTTGGTTCTTTCCTTTCTATTCTTTAGTAGTTGCTAGAAGAATTTGCCTCAATATTCCCATGGCACTTTTCAGTGTCCAATTCTTTCATTTTCACAGTCAACCTCACTATCTCTCTTCACATCTTTTTAGCACATGGGACTATGCACTTCACTAAACCCACTGCAAATTTCAGATGATTCATTCTCTTCTCTTCTAAGTAGGTTTTTTACTCACTGTCTCTTCAAATTGTCATCAGCATACTGCAAAGTTCAAGAAGTCTTTTTTTTTTCTTTTCTTTTTTTTCCTTCCCCAGCATGTTTATCCTCAATTAACTACTCTACATTCATTCTAATATTCCTTCCTCAGCTTCTGCACTTTAATTGTCCCACAGTTGCTCAAGGGAAATATTTTTATGTCTTGCCATTTATTGCTATAGCAATGGAGTCCTCTTACACCTCTCTTCCTCTCATGCTACAGAGATTTAAACAGATACTCATGTTTTTGGTCGACACTTTTCCTAGTGGGGTTGGGAAAGAGTGTATATGTACATATATATATGTGTATATATATATATTTATGTGTAAACCTCTCAACATTGTGGAATTGATAAATGGATCATTGATCACTTCAGGTAGAGATAAATGAGTACCCTGTAAGAGGAGAGTAAGGATTTATTCCACTCACTGAAAGCCAATTAAAACTGTATGTTTCAATCATTGAAATATAACACAGAAGAATTAAGATGATATAAATTCAGACAGCATAGGAAAAAGTCTTTTTTTTTTTTAACCTGTAAGACTTGGTCATAGGGGGTGAAAGAAAGCATTAATCAGGATACTATTATAATACAACCAGAAAATTATATTTTTAGTATTAGACTCTTTCTACATAAAAAATGAGAAAGAAAAGAAAAAAATTTAAAAAAGGGTCCTGATGTATAAAGAGTGTAATCAGTGACCTTCTAAATCTCAAGAGCCTAACTTCCAGCTCTCTCTTTTTCCGCTGTTAAAGCACATTTTGCTGATCATTCATTCCACTCTTTTGAGCAAAAGGACTCTGTTCAAACAAATACTGAGTACTTGTTTCCAGGGAAAAAAAAACCCTGTTTCTTTTTCATGGAAACAGTAGCTAGTGTAATAAAGCCTCGGAGGTGGCTGGGGTGTGTGGTTTCAAGTACTGTCACTGGATACGCACAGCAGTGTTTCTGGGGACATGTCAAAAGAAATGAAGTGTGAAACTGTATCTGCAACCTCTTGCTAGAAGGTTTTGAAGTAAGGGTGTTTCCAGCAGCTTACATGGCTGCCTCCTTCCCTGAAGTTTACAGTTATATTGTCCGTGCTGCTGTAGAAGTCAGGGTAGTTATGTGCCAGGAAATGCATCTAAATAAATGCTTAGGGAAGGAAGAAGGTGCAGATGAAATCTGTTAATGTGCTCAGTGACCAAGAATAACCTCTTCATAGTGAGAAAAATGATTACATGAGTGAATGAAGAGATTTGAAGCAATACCTGAACTGTAAAGAACCTCATTTTTGCTCAAATGAGGATCATAAAATAACAAAGACATCTAAGCTTAAGGAAAACACTCAGTGCTACTTTGCCTTCCAAAGATTTCCAGCTGGCATTCTTAAGTGGCCTTTCAGAGGAATCACATTCTCCTGACAAGCAGTCTCTCACCCTGCTTCTCCCCCTGCCCTGAGCTGTTAACTGTATTAACCAAATATATTTCAGATGCAGAAGGGCTTGAACATATTATGTAAGATCAAAGCATAGTGATTTTCATGATGAATAAACTCAAACCTTAACTAATATATTACCTACACTTGGTGAATAAATGAGCTAGTAGAGTGAGAAATGTTAGTTCTCATCTGGTCCTTTTATAATTAATTACAGTCTGTGGAAGTTACCTTAAAGCTAGAAAGACACAGAGCTTGATGTGTTGTGTCCCAGGAATAAAAACCTGGGATTGATTCTGCCCGGAGTGAATAGAAGACACAAAAGTTAGAAATAAAAATAAAAACACACCTATGTATGGTTTGCCTAGAGTTCAAATAGTCTTTCCACACCTTTATACTAAAACATCATGTAGTTGAATTGTTCTTGTGAACTCAGCAGAATTAGATTTTCTTTTTCCCCTTGAGAATTGGAATATGTGAAAGTAATAGTAATTTATCAGCTATATTTTTAATAATTTTTGTTTTCCTTTCAGTGCTTTGTAGCAATTTTAATCTTTTCTTAAGGAGAGGTTTCTGTTTCCCCCTCTTCAGCTACTCTACAAGAATAGAAAAATGAGAAATCAGTGATTACATTAGTCTTGTCTTTACCTGATGAATGGTTTTTTAGATGCCTGGCAGTAACATATTATCCTATCCTTTCTGGCATGACATCTTGTCCTCTTCCAAGCCATTGCTTTATTTAAAGTGACTGAAATTAGCACAGTGTCTGCTTCTGTGAACTATGTTAAGATGTGCAGATTTGCCAGCACCAACCAAAGATAGCAGAACCTACATGGTGCTGCTCAGCCAGAGATGTCCTTTACAGCCTTTTCTAATGATAGATTTTTCCTGGTGACTTTTGGAGTTGTCTAATTCCTTTCCAGTAAATTACAAGACATTAGCTAAGGAATTAAGTTAATTAGGGGGAAAAAAGTAAGGCCTCTTGAAATATTAACCTTAGGGTATATCGGACTTCCTAAATGGCCTTCAGATTAATGATTGTGATCAGTAGATAAAAAGCTTGTCAGATTTTGGGGAGTTGATGTCTCTCTGAGTCCTATAATCAAATTTAAATTTACTGAGGCATATAGATCTCCTGTTTCATTTACTCATAAATATACATAAAGGAGATGCTGTAGTAAGTCCCGACTTTATAAACATGCAAATAAACCCCCTTACTGTCATTGAAGTAAACTGAGAACCCTGAATACTTCTTGCTTTTGAGTAATGTGAAGGGGGTTTTCCCATTATCTCCTTGGGTATCTGTGAGTGCAGATCTCAAAATAACTCTCCAGGTAGTTGTGACTGGATGTTTTTTGAGATTTACTTTGCTGCCAAACTGCTGGGGATGGTTTTGACAAGTAAACAGAGGATACTTACTGTATTTGCTTTTATTCAAATAAAGGTATTTTAATTAAATTTGTGGAGGGCACAATAATGGAATTAGAAAACTCTGTATAACATTACACTCCCATTTTCCCATTTTCCTTTCCTACAGCTAACTATTTAATGAGAAGACACTGTTTTCCTGTTAATATATCTCTTTGCTATTGCTCTATAAAATATAGTAAAGAGAAGAAGTAAAAATATTCTTACAGATGGTTGTTATTTTTTTAATGGAGTGTCTCCATGAAAACTGGATATCTGCTTTTGTGTCTGGGCACACATAAAATCATGGAATCATTAAGGCTGGAAAAGACCTCTGAGATCATCGAGGCCAACCTTTGACCAAACACCACCATGCCAAACTAAACCATATTACTAAGTGCCATCTCCAGTCATTTCTTGAACACTTCAAGGGATGGTGACTCCACCATCTCCCTGGGCAGCCTGTTCCAATGCCTAACCAGCATCTCAGTGAATTATTTTTTTTCCTGATGTCCAACCTGAACCTCCCCTGGCACAGCTTTAGGGCATTTCCTCTTGTCTTGTCTCTAGTTGTGTGGGAGTAGAGGCTGACCTTCACCTGGCTACAACCTCCTTTCAGGTAGTTTGCAGAGAGCAATAAAAGTCTCACCTGAGCCTCCTTTTCTTCAGATTAAACAATACCAACTCCCTCAGCTGCTCCTCATAGGACTTACTCTCTAGACTCAAATCTACCACATGAAACAATCCTAGGTATGCCTGGCAAGAGCAAGTTTACAGTGCTTGAACAAAGGCCATATATTCCATCACAGATGTAAGCTGTTAAACTATCAGGGTTGTAGTT
This sequence comes from Myiozetetes cayanensis, assembly GCF_022539395.1. NCBI lineage: Eukaryota > Metazoa > Chordata > Aves > Passeriformes > Tyrannidae > Myiozetetes > Myiozetetes cayanensis. The sequence goes on from NW_026086605.1 coordinate 28,584,851, forward strand.
TGCAGAGGGGGCCTGCACAGGAGCATTTTTTAAAAAGCTGGGAAGCTTTTTGCTTGTGGGTTTTTTGTTTGTTTGGTTTTTTGTTTGGTTGGTTTTTTTAGTTTGTTGGGGGGGTTATATTATTATTATTATTTTTAATTTGTTGGTGTTTTGAGAAAGAAGTGCTTCACATCCAGGAAAGCGTAAGTTCTATGCACTTAAAGTGTTTGTCCTGATTATCATCACAGGAATAAATTACAGTGTGTAGGAGCTATGTGAACACTTACTCGTGTGTTGGGAGACTTTGTACGTGGGAGGAGACTTGGCATTGAGTCTGCTCACTCAAAGCAAAATACACACTTGAATGTTTGTAGGACCAAGGCCTGAAACATCTAATTTTTCGGTCTGTTAAAATGTATTACTTTTGTTTACAATATGATGAGTGGAGAATCTTTTGGCACTAATCTTGGTACAGTGTACCACCTCAGAGCTGTCTTTTCAGTAATCATTTCTCATTATGTTCCAAAAGCATGGAGCTGAGAGAGGGATGCCTGAGGAGGTTTTAGCTGATGACAGAGTACAAGAAGATTTGTGTTTTTGTTTTCTAACATGTTGGTTTTGTGTTCCCTTCCCCCCCTGCCCCCCAGATTCAGAGTTCTGTTGTTAGAAAATCTACTACTCGTATTTGCTATTGTACTAAAGTAGTTCTCATAATGCAAATGAATAATTGACAATTGATTTTTTTCCCTGTTTTGTGGTTGTTTTTTTTTTTTGATGTGTTTGGCATATTCCTACAGGAGGGAGTAATTGGTGGTCATTATATGTGACATGAACTTAGTTTTTATTTTCAACTCCCTCCTGCTTCTGCCAAGAGATCTGTTATCTCAGTAGGGATCCTTCTCATCTTGCTTTCATCAGAAAACACTGGAGAACAGAGGAGTCTTTAACTGATTTTTGTATCCGTTCATGTTTTTGTGAGGTGTTTTATGGAGGTTATATTGCAAAAATGGGCTTTTAAAAAAATTAGAAAATTAAAGGTTGCATTTTTTTCTCATTTTCAAATTCAATTAATATTGAAGTCTATACTAAAATGCACTTTGTGAGTCAAACAGCTATCCAAGAAAATTAAACTTTCAGTACTACTATTGTCATTACGGCCTGAAGGACATCACACAAATAAAATAAAGATTGGCCAAAGGGTCCTTCTTCCTCGGTTCTAAACTAAAAATGGTCACTCTGTTGTCCTTGCCTTGGCAGCAGGTGAGCAAGTGTTGGCTGAGTAGTTCAGGATGGGCTTGCCAGGGCAGGTGAGCTCTGTGAAGCTCAGGCTCCACGTGAGTGGGTGTCCATATGGTGCATGTGGTGTGGTGACACGGAGCCTTAGTCATAACTGCAGCCAGGTGCTGCCTCGGTCAGAGAGCGCTGTGCTGGTGGCCATCAGGCTCAGGGCGAGGCAGGGACTCAGTGCCCCTTTGCCACCTTGTCCTGAATGCCCTGAAAAGTGAGCACTGGAGCGAAACTGTGGCATCTGCCAGAGTCGCAGTGCAGGAGACTGGAGGTAGCACAAAATCAACAACAAGTAAGGACTTGGTAGCGAAAAATCTGAGACTGGTTGAGAAATAGTAACCTCAGAGAAGAATTTCTGTTTCCTCAGTGAAGACTTCATCCCTGGAGGGTGCCAACATTAGAACTGGCAGCTCTGGCAGCCTTTCTGCTGTTTGTGTGCCCAGAGCAACTGACTTTTTCTTGAACCTACAAAAATGAAAGAAAGTTTCTTCAATAGAGTTGAATTATTATTTGCTGACATGTTGTTAAGTAGGTATAAGAACTTCTAGCTTCTGTAGTGTGTATTTATAGAGTATACTTTTTTATACTGTACAGGTGTTTATAAAGTATGCTCAGACCCTTAACTGAAAGGATGTTGTATGAATGTAAGCAATAATTACTGTCACACATGTAAAAGAATCAGGTCTTCCTGATAGTAACCTTTCCTTAAGAGGGAATTTAATTTCTTTATCTGCAGTAATTTTAATGCCATCTCTCTTGAGATTGGAACATACAGTATTTAAAGCTCAATTAAACAAGAGGGAGACTTGCTCTGCAATCCATTAAATCCAAAGGGACATGCTACCCTCTCTTTGCTGGCCACTTAGCTATACATGCAGAGAATGAACCTCTCTCAAATTCTCAGGTGATTCCTGATTTTCTCTGAATGAGAAGAAATAACGTTTGCCTCTCTGTTAAAGGCATGCCCTTTGCACATTTGGTTTGTTGCAGGATGTTTTTACTTGCATTTGCTCATCCCTGGTTTGGTGTTAATGGTTTTATTTATGAAGGGTGTTCTTCAAGTGTCCAAGTACAGTAACCAAAGTTACCATGCAGTAACAGGTGCTTGACAGCTACGTTTGTGTGAAGCAGACAGGCTGACAGTCACAACATCTTAAGTGGGCACTATTAATTCACATATTTATGTAAAATAATATGGCTTCAGGAATGTGCATCTCAGACCTCTAAGAGAAAAAAAGATATGTTTACCTAAGGTACTGGTGGATGGATGTTTAGATGTTCTGGTACTCAGTCATAGCAAATATTAAACTCAGTAATTTAATGCCATAATTAGAATTAGTTTAGGCTAAAAAGAAGTATTTCATTTAAACTGAGTCTGTACATCAGGAAAAGTATATTTTCTGTCAATAGAGCTATTTTTAGTCTCATCAGAAGATTCAGCAGTTCCACTGTGTAGTGTCTTTAAAAGTATTTTAGTGTGTAAACAGCAGTAGTGAGATGAGAAGTGATCACAGCTCGGGTTTACCATTGGGCAAACAGTTGGCAATTATTGCACTTGGAAGAATTGAATGGATGATTTGAATGGAAGTGCTGGTTCTTCAGTGAATTCCTTTTTTACATCAGTTGTAGCATATGCCCACGTTTTTTTCCAGCAGTAATGAATTTCCTGAGGTGGTTTTCCTTGTGCTTTTGAATGCTGAGTGTTAACATCCAGCAGGAGAGACCTGTAGTTGACCTTTCATGCTAAATGTGAAAGGGCTGTTGTAGCCTTTAAAAGGATTTTGTGCTTCTGGGAAGCTCCAGTTACCTTCAGATTGGATCAGCTGTTTCAGGTATGAAACATCAGTTGTGTAGAGCAACTTTTAAATATGGTTAATAGTGTATCTGCCTCTCATGATAAGTTGGGTCTGAAAACATCTGTTTGTGCATACAACACAGCTGGCTTTATGGTGCATTCTGTGCCTTTCCCATCTGTTTAGGAGTGAAAATAACCAATACCTGTGATTTGACTCTTTTCAAAGTACTTTTTATATTTGAAAGCATGAAAATAATATCAATGTGGGTAGTATAACTGCCCAATAAATAATTTCTGCAGCCATTATACAAGCGTCAACCTTCGATATCACAAGGATTTCAGAGTAGACCTTTGCATGTGGTTAATCCTGGCACTTGCACCAAAACACACGTGGTAATGCTTTCAGCTTCTATGGAGGGGTGGTCAAGTGCCAGCCTGTAATCTAGATTTAAGTGGTGAATCAGTATTCTGTGCATTTCTCAAAGATTAAATTTCTGAAAACCTGCTTTTTTCTTTGCAGAAATGGCTGATTTCTGGCATTTCTGTTGTTTTTCTGAGAAGAGAACTATGCAGCTTCTAGGTCTGGTGGGTCAGGCAGCGCAGGTGCTGGCATGTTGCTTTGTGTTTGATCCATATTAGTAGAACTGTCCAGGAGAGAAAGGTGAAATTGGGAAAGTCCAAGGGGATCCTAAAAATTCCCAAGTTATGCTGGTTGTGAACTGATTTGGGTGTTCCTTGTTTACATGGGCATAAAGGGAAATTGCTGCTGTTCTATGCAGGAGAAAGCCATGGAGGGTTACATAGACCCTTAGTGCATAGAAATACATAGGAACCACACCTGCCTGAGGAATTCCCTGAACTGCAAACTGAATTACTGGGAGGATATTATAGGGAAACATCCATGATTTGCTCCTGGTTTGTCACAGACAGGCTGTGGAGCTCAGCAGAACTTCTTGTCTGGTCACAAGTAGTTCAGCTGTTCTTTTCTAAACCGAATAATAAACAATATCCAGTTTAATTAATGGATTTATTGTACCTGATATTATATCTATTTGCTGTAATAATTACTGCCTAGCTATTGACTTAATTACTTTATTAAAAAAGGAAAAGAAAATGCAATATAATTGCAGAGTGTTACTGTGAGCGCTGGTGTATCTAAAAGCATGAAAAAAGGCAAACTTTTTTTTCTTAGCAGAAAATTTTTGAACTAAAACTTAATAAGAAATGAGGTGACTAAATCAGGCATTGTTTGAAATTTTGAGTTCTAATGTTTGTAGAAAAAATTATCTTAGCACTGGTTATGGGAATACAGCAGGCAGAGACATACAGGGAAATTATTTAGGTAAAGTGAGAAGTTACATGTTTGGAGTGAGGTTGTAAGAGCAGAGAAAAAAGTAGAAAATATGCTGCACTAATATAATTTCACATTTGCACTGGGATCAAATCAGCATTTATATTCTAAAATTAATGCAGTCATATCTTTTGTAACGTACTTTGTTATGTTTTCTGAACTAATCAATCTATTTAAACAGTTAAAATCATCTCGTATTTTAGATTGAAAGTTTCAGCACTTGCTCAAAGTCTAATTCTTTTAGATGATTTGGACAAAATAATTCCCTTTTGGAAGCATAAATAGCCATCCTCTTTCTATTGTTTGAAGAAAGAGAGTTTTGTTATTTATTAACTGGAGAATAAGCGATTTCTGAAGTATGTCCACTTTCAGTTTTCTAAAATACTAGAATATATTCAAATCCCTCAAATAGGTTGTTATCTTCAGCAAGGACAAAAAGATGGTATTCAAAATAATTTATTCAGAAAGCTGTCAGCGCAGTAGGAGTCTAATCATCAGGATATGTGTCTCTGTTTCTAACACTGGTCGTATTATCCCTTATTTCTAATAAAAACAATTTTCAGTTGCGAAAATTAGGGAGAACAGCCAGTATAAGATAAAAAGAATGAAATCCATGAAACTGAAGTGGTTTAGGAAACCTGTTTCATAGTGCTTATGGGTTATCTTCCAAATCAGTGAATCCTGGAGTGAGTATTTTATTCTGTCTCAAGAAATGAAATAATAAGTGGGAAGTATTTGGTACAATTTGAAGTCAAGAGAGACAAAACTAGAGTAAAGCAGAGGATCTTTGTATGAAAGATAAGAAATAGTAATTTTTTCTTCTCTTGGAGCTTTTGAGTATTAGGAACAATGCCTTAAATAGCCCTCCTAAAATTTTGGAAAAGGTAAATGTATTTTTGTAAGTGTACAAATACTAGAACAATGAAACTATCCAAGTCTCCTTGACACTCTTCTCACTATTTTAAATATTGTCACAATAATGCTCAAATAAAACTGACATGGGAAGAAAAAAAGTGTGAAGTGTAGAGCCTACAATCTGCAAATGAGAGCTCAAAACCTCACCATCGCCTGATCTCATTGTTTTTCACACTTATTTATTTTTCCCTCTTACAAACGTACCAGTGAAAGGATTGGCGTAGGATATTTGACAACAAAACTTGTTGGTGATGCTTAGTCCTCCCAGAATTTACTGGGATAAGAATGACAGGGTGTGAAATTACGTCCTGGTGCTTCTTTAGCCTTGCTTTCAGCTCCAACTTGGTACTTCAGTTTGCTTCCAGCTGTTTTCTGCCCTAAGTAAAATGTTTCCTGGCCATGTGCTGCCTCTATTTCTGTCAAGTGGGGTTAGGAACTGGTGTTGAAAAGACAATATAGTGCTCTTTACCTCCTGGAAATTCCTTTCTGCAATGAGCTGTCCTAAAAGGCCAGCTGTGCCCAGCCATGCAGCTGTTTCACACAAAAATAATGTCTTAAACCTGATTTGTCAAGGCCAAGAATCAGATCTTGCAAATTTATGAAAGGTGAATGCTATGGTAGACTTTGAGTGTTTTGCATAAGCAAGATTATAAATAATATAAAAAAATTAATTACTTTGCAGGTGATAATGAGCTTTACAGGTAACTAATGCCATGTTTAGTTTCATTCTTTTATGTTTGTGATCCGATCAGCCAGTGCAGTAACCAAGCTAACCTCCAGCAGGAAATTATACATTCCATTATTCCTTATAGCACAGTAAAGCCCTTTATTTATGGCAAGCATTAGTTTTGTAGTCACAGTGACAGAATTCGATCTTAGCACTGCATCAAGACTTTCCTTCCCTCCTTGTAATAGTTATTCCTAAAATTGTCCTGCTCTTCTGTTGTCAGACCCGGACATACGGTAATATCTGTCAGCATTAGGAAGAAGCTCTGGGCCACAGAAATTCTCTCTCCGGTCAGATGTAACAGAAGAGGCCCAAAGTTCATAAGAAATTTGCTTTTCTTATGAAGCTCTAGTGAGTTGGTTCTAATTCCAACCTGCTGACTCCACATGATTGTGGTTGGCACTAGAGTACTGTAAACATATCCAATTATTATATGGTTTTATGTACCGCTTCTATGAGAGATGCTCACCTGAGTGCATTTTCTGCAGTGCAGTTTCCCCTCTGAAGTGTATGTGTTTTATCATCTTTAAGAAACTCATGTTCTCTAAAGGGAAATTTTCAAATATTGCCTCTGAAGCTCTGCATGTTGAGCATGCATAACTCAGGTGGGCAATTAGATAATTAAAATATGACCATGTGATTTTACTGTTGAGTGTAGGCTACAACCTGAGCAAAAGGAGGTAACTGTGAAGCTGAAGGCAGATAGCTGAAGGTTGTAAACTGGTCTGTCCTTTTTCAGATGTTCTAGGCAGAAGTGAGAGGTTGAATTACTATACTTTTCCTAGAAAACGTGAAATAAAGGGGCACAAGGAAATATTGCATTAGTAATGGTCCAGGATAACTCTAATGTTGGAATCTGAACTTTGTAATAAAAAGTCACTGTAAAGTCTACAAGAGACAGGAAACAATTGTATTTTAACAGACAGAAGCATTTATAGAAGCCTTTATTTTTATGAAATTCTGTGTGAATTTTATAAAACTCTTTTTAGTGTCGAAGGAAATGAAGAGTGAGCTGTCCTAGATTATGAGAAATGGAAAGAAATTCACAACTGTATCTGTGAATATTTCTGTTTCAGGAACAAAGCTCAGTTTTTCTTTAATGTTTCATGGACTTGTGATCTACTAAATGGAGAAAAAAAATGAGGGCACTCACTTCCTTGTGTGATATGTCAGATAAAATAAAACTGAGCCTAATTTATTATGTCTTTTAAACAGATGCTCCTGCATATGGGCATGTGTTTCTGTATTTGTTTACTGATACATTTTAAGAAATGATTGCCTTCTTGGTAATGATTGCAAATAATTGTGAAAAAAAAATCCCATTATGCAGGCACCTAAAATTGTTAGTCACCTCTCAAAACACTTCAGTTCCCACTTCCACCTCTGAACTCCCACCAAACCTTCTCCTTTTCCTCAGTGCCTCAGTGTCTTGTAGGAGCAGGCATGTCAGCATTCAGGAAGGTATCATCACACAGCTCTCTTTAATTGCCAACACTGAATAAATTCACATTCCTTTATATCTGTGAAAAACTCACAGATTGTGCTTGTGCAGTTGAGCTTGGAAAGTCTCTTCCATCTTAGATTTTGGTTTCTCAAACTGGAAAAAAATCTTTTTCATTTTTCAAACTGGGAAATAGCTTATTTTCCTTGGGGGAAAGGTTTGTAATGGAATATAAAATACCCTTCCCAGTCCAAATAGTCTTAACACGTGCATCAGGTATTTTGCACTGGACTACAACAATATTTCCAACCGGTAGTTCAGCAGGTCAGTTGAAAACATGAGGCAAAAAGAAAACCAAGCTAGAGCAATATCATCACAGTTAATCTTTTGTAAACAGCTTTTGTTTGTGCAATGATAACTTTAGAGGGTGACACAAAAAGACAAGTTGTTACCAAATCATAAGAAAGGGAGTTTTCTTACTTACTTTTGTACTTGCTTATCAAGCACTGCAGTAATTTTGGAGGACTAAACATCATTAAAAGAAAATTTTTTTTATTGTTTTGTATAGCACATATCCATAAAGTGTGCATAGTAATGAATGATAATTTACTGAATTTAAATGAACAAAATCCAAACTTAGTTTGACAAGTTTAGCGAAATACTTTAACCTGTAAATGATAGTTGTTTGTCACTGTCATTTTTGCAGCACATCTGCAATATTTAACAGTTATACAAGTGCTAAAGTCTTCTGATGCTTTCCAGAAATGCCTGCACAGCAATAAACCCCTTGATTTCCTCACTTACTCGGGATTTTGGACAATAAGCAAGTCTGGCATGTATTTGACAGTGTGATAAAGCTGCTATAGACTTAGCTGACTAAATCGAGCAGCAAAAGACCAGCAAAACCCTCATGAGTTCACCTTTCTGATGGGAGGGGTTGGCTGAAGGGACGATCGTGTCAGCTTAACCAGACTTAAAAAGGCAGTAGGGAGTCTGCTGTGGTTGGTACAATCCTAGCTAAGTTTTTATTATTTCTGATGTGTCTCTGCAATTCAACTGATTTCTGAAGCTGAATTAATCACCTTAACAAGCATTCCCATGTTTGGATAGAATTTCAGTGCTTTTCCTTTGGAATATTTTCTAGTTGGCCCTAGCATATTACACTTGTTCATGAACTAAATTCTTTATTTGATGTATCCTCACAAGGTATTACTTACATCAGGTTTCATAAGACATTTTCCAAGGAGATACAAAAGGTGTATTTTATTGTGTATTCTATGGTCATGAAACACCAAAGTTGGTGGTGGTTTAAGAGCCCACCAGGTGGGGCAGTGAGGAGTGCTACTGATTCAGTTGGAATGGGGTTCAGCTCTCTGAACAGTATCAGAAGATGGTTATTTCTTTGACTAAAGAAAAAAAAAAAAGCAAACCACCAGGTGTTATGATGTGGTTTACAGAGATTTTTAGAGTTATAGTAAAGTTTTCTGAAGAGTGATTTTTATTATTGGATCAATAAATGTGTTCTAACTTAAGCCACTCGGCTTCACCCAGGAGATGAAGTTTAATGATGAAAGTGTGAGAAATGAATGCAAAAAAAGAGGCTTCAATACTTTCTTTTTCAAGACAAGTTTTACATGTTTCCCATAAAATTAAGGGCTTGTAATAACATGGTACAGCTGTGATGAAGTCACTGTTAATTTTGAGAGCAACCTGGTGCAATATAAACTTTGACCTTGTTCTAAATTTCACAACAAAATAAAACCTCAGACATTTATTACAGAAAAATGCTGAGAGTCAAGAAAAAAGATCACATTTTGAACAAACAGCTTTCAGAGTGAACATAATATGAAATGTGTTACTCCATGTGGATGCCCTAGAACGTGGTTAAGGAAATATATTTTTTCAGTCGTCCTGAAGTTGAGGCACAGAGCTCAAAGAAACCTGTTCTGAACAGTGCTTGTTTGCATGATTTCTCTTCTAATAGTCTGGGGCTTTGTGTGCTATTTCATGGGCTTGCAGGTCAGTGGTAAACCTCTGGTTAGGTAGGTTATTTATAGGACAGGAAAAAAACAGGGAAGTCAAAAGGAGGGTTGGATATGTTCTGGATATGGTAATTTTTTCTTGAAAAAAGCAGGCATGTGAGGTTGTGGTAGAATAAGAGAAGTTTTAGGGATGAGTATTTATCTTCTTCTAGTTTTCTGCATTTGAACTCTTATGCTGTTGGGGTGGGACTGTCTTTTTGTTTGTGGCCTTGAGCTTCTGGGGAGGTGTGCACAGCCACCCAAATTCATGAACTGGGTCTTGCTAAGAGTCATTCACAGATGTCTGGGGAAAGGTAATTGATGGAGTTTCCCTGTTGGCACTGACTATGAAAGGGAGACATGGAAGATGGCTGTGTGGAACACTCTTCTGCTGATAGCACTGCAGGAAAAAAAGCAAAAAAGTCTTTTCCACCTAATTAATAATGCTTGTCACCTAATTAGTGATGCTTTCCTAACTGGTGAAGGTTGATGCAGTGGCTTTTTTCTTTTCTCTTTTTTTTTTTTCCCCTCCTCCTCCTGTGTTACAGATATACGTGGGCTGCAGGGATTTCTCGATCAGGCCTCAAGACTGGGACTTGATGTATCATTACAAAAAGTGGACAGGAACATCAGCAGAGTATTTTCCAACCTTTTTACTACCATGAAAACAGAAGAGCTGAACCGCTATCGGGACACGTTGCGGAGGGCTATCTTACTGCTGAGCCCACGGGGAGCCCAGACTTTTATTAATGAGGTCAGTGCACAGTTGTTTTTATCACCAATGTTTCAGAAATGTGTATGATTACTTATTTTGACTTATTATGTGATACCTTGCAGTGTTTTGCCATTTTGACGGTGCTGTTTGTTAAACTTCGGGTGGGATTGTGAGGCTCTGGTGCCAGAGAATTGAAAGATCACACGCTCCATGGAATGCATACTTTGTGGTTGATGCAAATGGGGCAGCATGGCCAGATGGGCACTTTCAGTATAATATACAGCTCTCTGGAGTAATTATTTTTTAATCTGGTTGTCTTCTGTATCAATAATTTTGTCCTGGATTTCAACTGCTGTTGACAAGTGACCAGAAAATCTACACTAGTCCATTAGAAATGAAACATAATGCGCCTAGAGAGATGCCTTTGTTGTGGAAATGCCCAAATTCATGTTAAAAGGGCACTTTATTGATGTTTGAAAGTTGAATCAAGGAGTTTTTTATCAAATATGAGGCGGGAATTATATGTTTGTCTTTTTTTTCTTAGTGGTTTCTTGAAATCAATGAGGCTAATTAGGACAGGGAGGTAGCTGTTGGGCAAACTTTAATTAGTGTTGTGCTGTGGGCTAATTTTTTGGCATTAATTAGTTTTATCCAGATTTCTTCTATTAAATAATGAATTATTTTACAGTACTTTATATGTCAGAATTGAAAATGAGAGTTGAAACCTCAGTATAAGTTAGTGTATTCATTAGCTAAGATTTTGGCAATGAAGTAGCGTTTTTAATTTTTTTTTTTTTTTTTTTTAATAACTAAGCAGTCATAAGACTGAACCAAGAAATTTAAATGTGAGTGAGACCTGTTTCCAATTATCAGTTTAGCTGTATCAAAGCATGCTAAATTTAAAAAAAAAAAAATCAACTCAAATTAGCTCATTAAGTTTTTTTAACCATAACAGCATTAGTAAATTACCCACATTTTATGTTCATCAGTGATTTTTAAATTAATAAGGTAAATTTTATCAGAACTAAATGAGGCAAATAGGTAGTTTGGAAAAGACTAAGCACAGGGATAAATTTTACTAGTGTTTGTGCATACACAGGGATTTCCAGCAGAAGAATGAGGGAGCAGATGCCCTCAAAGTGCAGTAAGCTCCACACAGCTCAGTCAGTTGTTTTATTTGCTTTGTAGCAGACCTCCAGCAGAAATACACATAGGATAGCTTTCCAGTGAGTCCTAACCGAGTATCCAAACCAAGTGTTAAAAAGAAATCAACATGCATGTTTTATGCAGATTCAAGCTTGGTGGAAAGTGTGTCCCCCTTCAGGGCTCAAGGTCCAGAATTATTTGTTAAGAGTTAGATGAGTGCACTGTCAGGACCCCGAGGTGTCTGGAGTGTAGAGGCTGGTGTATTAAATGGCTTTACTACTCACTTCACCTTAAAGCACTGTGTATTATAGGCATTAAGACTAATGACCCTGATATATTTCCAGCTCCCTGCAGGAATTTAACAGTGGGCAGAAATGAAAAGTAATTTATTTGGCAATCTTCCTATATTGAATCTTGATTGATTCAGAAAAGCTTTATAAAAGAAAATTTAAATCTTAGAAAGGAACTCTCAAAAGGCTTGAGATGTGAGGTGCACGGTGTAGGGGAGAATCTTTCTCTGGCAGAGGCTGGGTTTACATTTTGTGGAGTTAGCAAATAACTGCAGTTCTTCAATATCTCAGTCAATAAGTGGAACTAATTATCTGCAGCACATTTTCAGAGATTCTAGAATAACAGCTCTCAGCTTAAATGAAATATACATTTGCATGTAATTTACAGAAATGCATCATTCACTGTGTGTGGCAGTAGGTGCCCTCGAAGGGTTTACTTATTTCTGCAGTAACTATTTCATGCTATAGATAACATATAGCTCTATACCAGTGGTATTGTTGCCAGTGTGGCTCTGCACCTTGAAACTTGTTTGAGATTCTGAAACAATGTCTCTCTTCAGTTTTGGGGAAAAATTTAGGTCTGTAGAAAAAATCTAAGTAGTAACATTAGAAAAAAATGCAAAGATATTATTTTTATGTTTTGCACATATTTTTTTTTCTTTAACTCAAGTTAGAAATAAAAGCCTGAAAAACAAAGAGAAGAAATGGGATTTAATGCTTTGTTTCCACAAACTTGTGGAAATGGAAAACTGCATGTGAAAAAGCGGTTCCTTATTAAGTTTTTCAGTGTTGCTGAGTTGGTATTTTGTAGTAGGAGAAAAATGTCTGAAAATCTACAACTATATTTTTTAAGGTGTATTGGCTAATAGCATTTCTTCATTAAAATAAGAGGTGTTGCATGTAGAACATCCTGTGGAATGCAGAACGAAAATGAGAACAGTGGTTTGGACTATGAACCCTGGTATGAACAGTTTTAACAAATTTTTCTTAGCACAAGTCATAGACATCAGCCATTGGAAGCAGACACAAGATTTATTTTGCCTGGTTTGATATTGCAAGTGATACATATTTCCTGCTCAAAAATATGGATCCAGTTTTCAGCCTCACTTATCATTTCTTGGGTGGGCCAGAGAGATCTCATCTGACTTTGGATGCACAAAGTTAGGGGATTCTGCCATGTCATACGTGAAGAAGCCTTGAATCCTAGAAGAACTCAATTTTAGGATTATTTCTTTAGTTTTCATTTAACTCTTAATATTTCAGTACCTGCTTCTGTCATGTGTCAAAGTTACTGCAGCAGGAATCACTGACATTTCATATGTTTTCAAGGTTTATTGTTTTACTTAAAAAACTACTTTGGCTGTAAGAATAGAGGGAGGAAGAAAGGAAAAGTATCTTTTCAATGATACAGGTATAAACATGGAATCAGCCCTTATTCAGAAAAAAGAAGGTAAATGCATTTACAAATTGTTAACTAACCTAGATTTTGCTTTAAAAGTTCACTTTGGGACTGAAGCAAACCTAATGTAAGAGTGTTCCTACTTAATCAGTTGAGAAAAATGCTCCATTCAGCACCTGCAAAGGTCCTGGATAGATTTGTCTCAATTGGTATAGATGTACATGTACCAGCAAACACAATTTTGCAGTCTGAAGACCATGCAACCCTCTTACAAAGGCAATATATAGAAAGAAAAGAAGAAAACCCAACAATTCAGAAATGGGGAGATTTGTCACTTTTAGCTATTCTGTTAGTTTCTCTGGCCCAGACATGTGAATCTGAGGTTCAAAAGGCTCCCTCCTTGTGGCACCCAGGTTTTACCTCTCTCTTTCACCTACCAATCGATAGTTTTTTTTGGTTGCAAGTAGAGGTATATTTGTATGGATTGCTTTTGTCATTAAGGGCTGCACAGTGAAATGAATAAATGGAAAAAAAGTTCAAAGAGCTGACAAAAATGATAAAAGGGTGGGAGGACCTGGGAAGAGAGGTCTCAGGAACACGCTATATACAGCCTGCCTAAGGGAACACAACTGACAAATACCTGAGAAGGAACAAGAGAGGAGAAGGAGGAATTATTTCAGGGGATCATGGGTTGTCCAACAGGAAGTAATGACCTGAAGCTAAACAGGGAATGCTTTCTAGCAGGGAGGTCAGCTGGGCAATGGGAGTGCTTGGCAAGAGGGTCCAGTGAGGCGTCGTTCCTTAGGGTGTTCAAGAGTTCACTGGATAAAAAACACTCTGATAAATTAGGCTAGCAGGCTTTCCTGAATTGTTTTGAAGGATGTTCTGGATGATCCAGGAGTTCTTCTGAAGACTTACCTGGAAACACTTGTTGCATCAATAAGTTTAAACTTTGTACTTTTTAGACACAACATATCTGAAGAGGAGGAAAAGGTCTTATAATTTGGTGCTTTTCAAGTTTCCTGTAGCAGGTGTGTGGTACCTGTGGTTTGTTTTTTTAATTCTTCACAGAAGTCATATGGTTTGTTTTGGGATTTTAATGATTTGATTTTAATGAGATTCTTCTTTATAACCATAGGTCATATCAATTGCTTTACTTTAATCTTCCTTCTTTTCATTATTTATATATAACCTTTACATTTTAAAACCAGTAAAATAGAGGCTGTAACTCAGTTGCATGTAATTATTGACTTGTAAGGAGAAGGCATTATTGGCTTTACAAAACCTTTAACTCAGCATTACTTGTATTTTTGGCATCTTCACTAAAGTGAAAAATGTTTCTGTTGAGGTGGATCTTTGAAAATGCTGTAGTTACATGTGAGTCTGCCTTGCCTCTAAGCTAGTAAGCTTGCTGCAGTAAGGTTCCTTGTATATATACCATGTCCCTGAAGCAAACCAGCTGAAGACAGAACTCTTTGCATGCCCAGGATAGTAAATAAGTGGGGAAAAAAAAAAAAAGGTAATAAAAGAGAGCAATTTAATTGCTTTAAAAATTAATACAAACCCCCTGTATCAATGCAGCAGACTTATGTGAATCACTGCAATTCCAATTTGAGCTGAAACTAAAAACTTCTAGAATAACTCTAGATGTTTTAAACAGCTGTAATTTATCTCTGCCCTGTTTATATAGCAACCCCTGTGTTCCCGATGGAGAGCAAAGACTGCTCTCTGTTTCTCTTTTACCCTAGTTCATACTAAGTGTTCTGCCTGATTCTTGAAAATAGAGATATCCTGCTTTTGCTTTGGGCTTTTGGGATCATTTCACAGTGATTTCTGGCCTTCCTTCATTCCTGGTCATTGAGGATGCTGAATACCTTACTCCCAGAGCACTCTCAGTTGGCACTTGTTAGTGAACTGTAGTCCAGACTTCTCTTTTTCCCTTCTGCAGCTGGTGACATGTTATTACTTGACTGGAGCTGAATGAATTATTTATGGCATCTTGAGCAGTTTGCACCCACAAGCAATTGTATGGAATGGTTTTTCTCAGAAAGCAGGGACGTTCAGTTTTCAAATTTAAGAGGAAAAAAGTTCAATATTAATTTTCTGGCACTTAGAATTTCATATTGACATACATGTCTCTCTCATTTATTTTTTTTTTATGTTGCAAACATTCAGCATATTAGTCCATATCTCTGTTTTATATGCAGCATATAAACATCTTGAAATATTGGCGAATAATTTTGGGAAAAAATATTATGCCTCTTCTGTTTTTAGAAGGCAATTTCTATGTTGAAAGAACTGGTAGTGATTTGTGAGTGCTGGTAACAGAACTGTAGAAATAACACATTCTTCTTCCAATGGTTCAAGTTAAATTATGCCTGCCTTATTTCTCCTAAATCCTCCTGTGGTATTCTATTTCTTCCTTAGAGCTAAAATCTTGTCTGCTATTGTTGACATTTCCAGTACGCTGAGACTCTTTGTGCTTAAAGAGAATAATAATTGTAATTAAAGCCCAAGCAAACCTCATGGAACTGCTAAAACTGAAGTGAAAACAAAGCCCTCCCATTTTGGGATAAATTGGCCTTGAAGCAAGTTTCTTTCCACTGGACCAAAAAAAATCCCGAAACACAAACCCTGCTACATTTGTTTCACTGTGATTAGTCCAAGGGGTGGGATTATTTTCACAGGGATCCCAATCGATTGGATCCCTGTGTGAAAACGTTTGGAACAATGAATTACACTGATTTGTAGACATTGTGAATGGGGGGGGGTGGTGTGGGGGTGTGTGTGTGAAATGTTGAATAAGTGACTTAATTAATTGCTTACATAGTTTCATTTAAATGGTATTCCTTTTGCTGGTATATATAAATATATATAAATATACTGGTATATTTAATGGACAGTTTTAAATTTTTTTTTTTTTTTTTTTTTTTACTCTACTAGAATGTTACATGAGCTGTTGAACCTGAATGTTGAAATGATGGGAAACATGAGGCTCTCATCCAATTTTGTGCATCTCTAACAATAACTGATAGGAGTTTTGTGAGGCTTCACGGGTTGAGAAAAATGGCAAGAGATACTCAAAGTCCCTATGAGTCTAGAACCTGCTTTCCTAGCAGTCCTGCCAAGTCTCTTGATGTCAGTAATGATATGTCTGGTCTGAAGGAACCAGATTTGCCAGCTCATATTCTGAATCTGATGACTGGGCTCATATGCATAGAGGATCATGTATTTTTAAATGTCATAAAATCTGTATATACAGGAACCAGGCTTTCCTCTTGCTCCAAATGCTTAATCTTCAGTGTACTTTTGGGTCCTTGTTTTATTGCAGGTGTTTAGTTGCTAAAACGCATTTCAAAATTTTCCTGCTGTCCACATGTAAGGATGTCAGGTCTAAAGGAAACTGTGCCAAATATCTGGCTGGACAAAATTATTAAAATATGCAAAATTAACTTCTGTCTCATAAACTTCATTAATTTTTTTGAACTAACCAATTTTTTAGCTAATTATTTTTATGATTTTTTTTTTAATTTGTTAATCCAGATCTCTGAAGAGATTTAACCTTAAGGCGGGGGGGGTGGTGTGGGGATTCTCACTGTCAGGAGAGGCTGCATTTTTGGTTTGGTAGGGGTTTTTTTTGAAGGAACAGGAATTATTAATGACTTGGAAACACAGAAATGTTGTATTGGGCCACAGGCAATGCACTTCTTTAGTACTGTCTTACTCAGTGCTGGCTTCTGCAAGAGCTGAGACAGGAAAAGTCTAGTGGGCACTCAAAAAAACAAGGCTACCAAAAACAAACCCCACCTCCACCTACTCCTTCATGGCTTTGTTTTCCAAATCATTTTACTTCAAGTTGCTTGGCTGACTCCTTGATTAATGTGCAATTTAAAGATAAAAATCGTATGCATATGTATTTTTAAGGTAGTGAAAAGTGAGATTGAATACTCTGACATATCTGTGGTCATTATAATACATAATATGCAAAATGTTTCTCTGAAATGCTGCAAATCTGTAGATGACTTTATCATTCTCAGCAAGGATAATTTTCTGCAATTTAGGTATAATTTACCAGAAAGGAGAAATTACTAATTAATTATGGATGATTAATTTTAAATATGCTCCTGCATTTGCATTTCATCACTATACCAGTGTTTGTCTATTGTAAAGGCACTGGCAGTACAGGTACATGAGAAAAGGTGCTTGCCTTACAAAAATCAGAAAAAAAGTAATGACCTTAATAAAACCTCTTTGCCATCTTCTGGCTTTACTTTTTCATATAAACTTAGTGAATTGTTCAGCTGACTGTTCTAGAGAAGCTTGACTTTGAGGGTTATAAAAATACGTACTGTAATTATTCTGTATTAAACTTTTGAACCTACAACACCAGTGTGTACACGCCATAGCTACAGGGTGATTTTTTTCCATGTCCCTAAGCACAGGACTTGTCTTGGAGTACAGGACTCTGAACAACCATCTCTCCCCTGAAATACACTTCTAGACCTGCTGTGCTGCACTGAGCAAACCACTGATTCATTTCACTAGTTGTTCCAGAGGTTATAGAAGAAGGCCATTATCCTTAGAAGGGATGAGTAATTATTGCTGATAATAATTTGCACCTGCTTCAAAAATCAGCTCCTTTTCACAGAAGGTTTTTAATCACTTCCAGTAGGTGAAATAAAATTATATTTACCCAAGACTTATTTTTAGTTTCAAACTAATTTGAAAAATTACCTAAGCCTTCACTAATTACTCGTAGCACACAGGATAGTGCTGTCTGTGTGTGAGATAAAAGCTCGGGTGAGATTTACCTTGGTTTGAGAAGATAAATCCCAATCAAGGTGTCCTAGGACTGCTGCTCTGTTCCTCTTCAAGTTATTTTGTGTCTGGCAGGCAGCACGCAGCGTAGGTGCGAGGGTTAGCGTTGATGCAGCGCTGCCCTGTGTGTAGGAGACAACTCTGAATTTTATATCTGTTTCTTCACAGATGAAAGTTTAGAGTTCCTAAAAAAATGGAAAATAAAGGGTCAAGGGAGCTCTCTAGAAATGCAAGGGAAGAAATATTTGTGAACCTTGTTCATCAAGGAAAAGCAGTTAGATCTGAATCAATTCAGCTTATAACTTGAGACAGTGTGGGAACTGTGCAAGAAGATTGTCTTTTCCTCGGGCAAAGAGTGTTCTGTGTCAAAGGAATAGAGCGGTGTATCGTCAGCATAAAGCACAACGTGTCAGTTCATGTACCTTTGTACCTTGGAGGACGGCAAATACTGTAAAATTAGCAAGGGTTTAAGAGTTGTTTTGGAAAAGAGAGCATAGTCCTGTGCTAATAATTATTTTTCCTACTGCTGGTGCTATTATAACTAGTATGCTTGCTGTACTTGAGTACCTTGTTATGATTTGGGATGTCGTTTTACTGGGTGCTGTATTTGTGTCCCCAGAGAATTTACAGCATTCAGGAGGTGACAGATAGAGGTATCTGGGGGGTAAAAGGGATTTATGATGAATATTGTTCTGTGACACAATAACAGTGTCATCATTCCAGGATCTTAGAAGCCAGCATTTTGAAAATTTAAAAAAAAAAGGATTTTAAGACATTTGTGGAAATGTTTTCATAAATAAGAATACACGAAAAGAGTTGAAACCGAGGCCAGAATCTTCATGATGAATTAGAGGTAACCTGAAAGATTGGAATAAAAAGTATACAGTATTGAAAGTGAAGATAGTTAGCATATCTTTGATGTGACAGGTAACAGGGGAGCTATTGAAGCAATGTGAAGAGATGGGTGAAATGATCAAAGCAAGGGGTTAGAGATCCTCTTTGTAGCAGAAGTTTTAGTGAGATATGAGGGGAGCTTGCAATTCTTAAGGTCAGAAAGATGAACTTGGAAGTAATCAATATGTAATATCATCAGAGCTGGGAAAGGAATTTTAGCATTACATATGGGTAAAAAGAACTGTTTATTAGAAAGACTATGTCTAAGGAATCTGTGAGATTTTGCGCTTATCCTGGATGAGAAGCTTTGAAAGAAGTGAGAGTCAAGGATGAGACTTGTGTTGTAGTCCAAATTGGCAGGTCTGATGTTCTGGCTGTTCATTTTGACTGAGAAAAAGGATTTTCTTTCCCTAAAGGGAGAGGGTTGAGAAATCTCATTATCCACATGAAGCTTGTGAGGGTATCCAGAAAGCAGGCTATCAATTTAGACTGAACAGAATATGAAAAATGTGTCACAGAGAAGTAGATCAAGACTCATCAGCATGTGAATGACCATGGATTTTTGCTAGTTAGTTCGCTGGATGAAGTTAATGTAAAGAAAATGATTACAGAGTGAATGGGCATGGGACCCTCCTTGGGAACTTGAGAATATCACAGAAAGTATCCCCTGGAGAAACTGTGCTGGAGTGTCATAGAAGGAAACCCATGAGAGAGGTGCTGGGAAGAGGAAACCCATGAGAGAGGTGCTGGGAAGAGGAAGTTTACCAAGGAGAAATGTGATCAGCTCTATTGAAAAATATCTGGTGAAAGTCAAAAAGGAGACAGTAACAATTTTAGGGTGTGACTAATGACAAGAGGAACAATTTTCATGAAGTGAACCATGTGTAAAAAGCTCTGGGGTTAGAAGGGAGAGGAAGAATGGGGTGAAAAGACAGGCTGGCAGTGGGAGCAGTTTATGTAGGCTGGAGCTTGCATCATCTCTTTGGATGGGCAATGTGTGGTCTGTCAGCTCTGCTTGTCTTTGCAGTTCTTACCAGGTGTGCAGTTGTTTTGTGTGTTGTCCTCCAATCACTGGAAAGTTGTGTATTCTTAGACAGCAGAGATTATACTCACCATTTTTGTTGCTGGTTGTTCTACTATGTGCAGAATTTTTCAT
Source organism: Myiozetetes cayanensis (assembly GCF_022539395.1). Taxonomy (NCBI): domain Eukaryota; kingdom Metazoa; phylum Chordata; class Aves; order Passeriformes; family Tyrannidae; genus Myiozetetes; species Myiozetetes cayanensis. The sequence goes on from NW_026086605.1 coordinate 28,604,785, forward strand.
ATTAATCTTACTGGGAAAGGAGACCATTTTTCAGTTTTTGGATAATTTCCTTTGCAGTGTGAGGACTAAGGGAATAAAAGCAGATCTGACAGTATCCTCTGTGGGAAAGGACATAAACTTAGTGTCCTAAGGACATTTTCTGATGGAGCTTTAGTTTTCAGTAATGTCTTTTTACTGGAAAAGTCTTCATGCTGAAATTTTCATAGAAGGAAACGTAATCAGGTTTCTATACACAGATTTGCTGGTTTTGCCATTGTTTTTGTTCACTGCATGTTCAGGGTTTCGTTAAGATACATTTTCAAAGCTTTTATTCAAAGATCAGTTTTCAAGGTTGATCTCTTCCTGTTGAGACAGGTACCTCATGATTATCCTTACTGAACATAAAATGTGGAGGTAAGGGGTTATTAGTCCCTTTTTTGCCAGCTGGGGCATTGAGGTTATAAAGAAAGTAGGCGATTTACCGAGTTCACCTGAAACAGGGACTGAAGTTCTAAATGTCAAACCAAGAACTTGCCCAAAAGGTCATCCTTTCATTTGATACTGCCAGGTATGTCTTTGCCACCACTGACCCCTGGTTGTTTCATGTGACAGAACTGATTGTCCTGTCGCTCCAGTGATCCTTTTGTCAAACATGCAGCCTTTAACCCATACACGCTGTGTCAAATATTAAAACCCTCTTTGAATAGTACATGTTGGCTTTAGCTTCGGATAAATAATGGTGCTTGCACATGCAATCCTACAGAGCATTTAGAGATGTTCAGGTAACTTTTAAAATCTGTATTTTATTTATTGAATTGAGTCCTTTCACTGTAATGGAGTTATAGTTTGCCACAGACCATGCACTGTGAAAGAGATCAATTTGTTTGGCACTGACCCATCCATTCAACTTGAAGCAATCAGATTTAAAAGCTTTGCACTTTATTAATGTGTGTGCAAATAGCAACTGGGTTCCAAGGACACTCTTTAGGAAAGCACCTTGAGTGATTGGTCTTGATATATAATTCATATTTTGCTTCCAGCTTTCCAAAGGAAAAATCATGTTAAAATTATTTTTAGATAATATTAAAAGGGGGAAAAAACTCTAGCCTTGAAGGATGATAATGACTTTGTGTGTTTAATAGAAGTATATTGACTTGAAAATATTACAAGTTCCCCAATGTATTTTCCCATAAAATTATTAAAGAGTATAGAGAATATTTTGAGATGTACATCAGCACATAAAAAACCCACCAAACAAAAAACCATTACACCATAGTGTTCATTTTCTAAAATATACTAGCATTCAACCTATTTTAAAAATCGATTTTAGTTCTGAATGCATCTTGATTGAAAGTAAGAACGACCTAGCAAATAGAGCACTTCGGTCAGGATACAGTTATGAATACTTAATAAAAGTACACAGTTCAAGACAGATTCATCCCTGATGGCTCCCATAACCAAGAGCACCCTAACACTGGAAATGCCTCTGTGTAAATAAGATGGTTACAGCATCCAAGGCATATAAGCAGGGGAAGTGTTCAATTTGAAAAAATCTGTGGCATGCAGAAGTGCTAAAAATAATACTAAGGAAATAAAATCGTAATAAAAGGAGGACCATAAAAATATATAAAAACTAATGATAATTAATTACTTGATAGAGCCAGTTAATAGCCATTATATTTCATACCAACCATGTTTGAGTAAAATGTATATGCTTATGTATAATATATATTAGATAATGTAAAATACATAGGCTTATTTACAATATATTATATAAAATATATATGAGCTGTATATGTATATATACACATATATATATACACACACACACACCCGACATACACCTTATATATTAGACTGTGCCCAGGTCAGTCACTTAAGGAGGAATTTGTGTATGCAGAAATATGAAAGAACAAAGTTTAAACGTTTGAATTCTGTGCAACTGGAACAGAAAAATAAAGATATTGGAGTAGAAATGAACGAAAGAGTGCAAGCTCTTCAGAGTTGATCTGTTTCAGCTCATTAAGAATATTCACATTTTTGATGTGCTCTACTGATATTTGCAAATAGTGTTGACATCTTTCAGTATAAACTAGGTGAAGAACTGCATCTTTAAAAGCCTCTTGGAGTTGGTTATTATTTCATGCAGGGGACTCTCAGTGTTGACCAAATGGAACAGAAATAGTGCAGAAAAACTACCTCACTGAGGCTCATTGGCTCTGAGATTTCTGTGAATGGTGAAGACACAAAAAGTAAAATTAAAGGTCAAAGCGTGAATACAAGTGAGCAGGGAAAAGCTGTGCCAGTGCTGGCTTCCTCACCAAGCACAGAGGTCTCTTAGGGGACATCAGGAATGCTTCAGTGTGAGTGACAATGTCAGCCAGGCATCGGTCCCAAAAGACTCTGTAGTTTGATGGTGACTTGTGCAGAAACTGTTAGTTGTGATTTCTAAATGAAATTTGTGGAAAGTTGCAGCCACAGATGAAAAGGAAAACAATCCTGAATGAAATGGTTGAGTGGAAGTGTCGAAACATCAACAAATTTGTGAATAATCTGAGGCTAAAGAGTCAGTTTTGCCATTTCGAGGCTTGTTGTCCCAGCATCTGAGGAGGAAGGGCCCGGTTGGCTACTTGTAATTAGTGGTTACTGTGAATGTAAGAGGGAATGTTGAGCTCTATAGTCTTTGAAGTAGAAAAATCTTATATCAAGCTGGCTGTGGTGGACAGCTTGTGTTGCTGATAGTAACTACCTTGTACGTCAGGAGTATAGCAGTCACATTGATGTGGCCACAGCATGGTGTACATAAACTTTATCTCTGGTCTGGTTTTTGCTACTTTGGAAAATTAAGTTCAGCTTTTCTAGCCAGAGAATTGATGTCTTTCTGTTGTTCTCTTTATTTCACTACCCTTTCCAATGTTTCCCTTTGTGATAAATTTAACTCACTCTTTGCGATAAATAAAGAGTTCCAGAGATCCTTACAGTAAATAATAGTGCTGCTGATGTTAAAATGATCTACATAGGCACTTAATGAGATATGTTTGCACTGTTGCAATTGCTAATCTAAAATTAGAATTAAGAGTACATATAAATTTTGCAGAGAGGTAGTGACCCAGTTAAACAATTCTTGTGTCCAGGAGCTATGCTAATGTCTTTCTTGTCACCTTGACAAAAATTTGTCAAAAAAACCAAACAAAAAACCAAAACCACACAAACCCACAAGACCCCCCTAAACTACTGAAGCTTTCTGGATGACTGCTGTAATTAGAAGTCCTACCTAAGTGGTTTTACTGCAGCACTGGAGCTGTGAACGCTGTCAGTGGTGGTGGGCAAACAGTTAAATCAAGAGGCCACTGGGCCGCTCTAGAGCATAATGGCACCCCCTTATTTCCCACTTAGCTCATTGGTATTGATTTGCAAATGAATATGCCTGTTTGTTTATTGGAATCATTATTACTTCAGCAAAGTGTTCCTGCCAAGATGCAGCAGCTTCCCAAGGACTCTGGATTTCATTGTTTATCACTGTCACTTGCTTGTGGAAGGATAGGCAACCTAACCACAGGGACTTGTAATGACAAAAAAACAGTTGACCAAATAAAGAACAAAAATGTGCAAGCTAAAAAAGTACTTTGGTACTCAATTTTTTAAAACAACTAAATGAAGTTTAAAGAATAAGAGTGTAGCGATGTTTCAGCTGCTTTAATAAAGACAATGTAGTGTGGGAAATCATAGCATGTATGCCACTGCTTTTGGTAATGCTCATTATTTACTTGTTAACAAAAGCAGTCCTAAAGCTGTTGCTAATCTTCTAGATCAGGGATATGGAGCTGCTATTTGCAGTAGATGTATGACTATATCAATATTTCAGGGACTGCTTTTTCCTATCACTGGAAAAGTGTGAGGGTAAAATCCATTCATGCTCGTAAGACACCAGAGAGCAAAGAGAATAAGACAATCTAAGGGGATGGGTGATTTAGATAACTGGGAAAGTCAGGTGTTTGTTGGAAGAGAGTCACATCCTTTTCTTGGGTTTGAACTGTCTGTGTGAGTGTTTGAGGATACTTTGAAAACCTTTTTGTTAACCAACAAATTCTTCATTTATCAAGAATGACAAGTTCCCAAAGAGCGTGTTAATGTTGGAAGAAAAAATAATAATTCTGAAGCACTGCCCTTCTCCTGAACCTGCCTATTTTTTGTGTACATTGTCCCTCAGTCTTGTGTTGCTCTCCCTTGGTCCTGCACAAGAATGAAGGCAAGGGAATAGGGTTTGTCTTTAAAAAACCTGGGCAAACTAACATCATCTGCATCTGAGACAAGAGCAATAGAGAATGGCATAGCCACATTTGTCTTGCTCTCATTCAAATAGGGAATTTCTGCTCATCAGCTGAATCTCCTAAAAAATATCAAAATGTTATTGAAGAAAACCCCATGCAAACTCTCTGCAGCTCTTTGTTGATCTTGACAAGGGTACATGAAGTTCTCTGATGTGCAAGAGAACTATATCAAAATGGCTGGTTTTGTGCATTTTCTGCTGCTTTATATTGGCAAGATGGCATCTAGAAAGGTTAGAGTCTATTCATCCAGAATTCTGGCAGCAAAGGTAGCCAGAGACATGGTGCCAGTCCCCTCATTTGAGTTTGACCTTGCTTTCCTCTTCGTGCTCTCTGCATACTCTGCCTCTGTAAAACTCCGTTGTTCTAATACCAGAAATATTCTTGGTGAGAATCCTGGATTTGGCAGAGTTTGTATTGAGAGCTCAGCCACCTCTGCAATTCTGTGCTTTATCTTTTGAGATTATGTAATGCTGGAGGAGAAATACATGATTTCTTTTTTCCTCTGTGGTAAGGTCCTAGAATCAGTGATGTTCCAGGACAGAATTTTGCTTTTGTTTATAAGTACATGGAATTTTTTAGTTATTTAAAGAATAATCTGTTGTGCTTTCTTGACCACAAGCAGTGACTAGCTCATGAGAAAATTTAGATATATTTGCTTTGTTTTCATGGATCAGTCTTGTAAGCCCTCTGTTATCAATATCCAACAGAGTAACACAAACTATCACTATTTTACTTCTTTTGTCCAACAGGCAAAACAAGTTGTAGATTTTTTGTGAAATCTGGAACAGCTTCAATGCTTTCACTGGCAGTAAAAATTTCAATTCTTGACATTTTTGAGTAATATCATAATGACATAAACCATTAAGAAATTTAAATAAGTATATATTTTACACCTTTAATACAGTGCGACTTAATCTATTGATTTGAGACGATGAGCAATGTTAGATCCCCATACTGTAGCTCTGCAACATACAATGAAATCCTGTCATATATTGTCAAAGGGAAAATCCTCTTTTTGACACTGTTTCATATCGAATGATCACAGACTTCAGATCTGTTTTGCCTAGAGAAAGCTTTTAAATGTCAGTGTGGCTCAGCCAGATTACCACTGAGTACAATATTTCCGCTGCGTTTTTTAATATTCTTTGCCTTCATTGAAGAAGCTCTTATAAAAGGTATGAACTCTTGCCTTCATTGGGTTGCTTCAAATAATTTGCTTCCACAGCTGATCCTGGAGTAGGATGTGTTATTGATCAATACAAGCACAAGGCTCTGATGCACTGATGTGGCTTTTGAGATGGCTTTTGGAATACAGATTTTAGATGGCGTGTTGGGTTGTTCACAGCAACATTCTGCTGCTGATAATAGAGCCATGTACTGGTGTTTCCACCTTTTTTATTGTAGTAGTGTGGGTGGTGTGTGTGAATATATATATATATATTAAAAATTTACTTGAAATCATTATTATTCTCTTGAATGAAAATGGTGATCTGGTGGTGACTTGATAATGGACAGTTGCTACTGCTGCCTGTTTGCTGAATTGCCAGCCATTTTCACCACAGGTATTTTAAGTCTCTGGAGGTGCCTGTGCCCACTGTTCATCCCTTAGGTTCCTATGTTAATACTTGGACTACATGTTCCTCTGTTCAACACCTTTGCCCCAGTACAGGAGCCCACGAGTACCTGTCCCCACAGCCAGGTTTACTCTTCCCAGGTTCCCAATCCAGCATAAGGAATTCCTGTCCCTGATCCCCTCAAAAAAGGAGTTTTCAAGTTTACAGTTACATTTTTTTAAAGGTGGGTTTGGGGGATGAAAGAGAATTAAAAAACACCCAAAACCAAACAGAAAACCACCCATCTTCCCTCGAGATGTTTCCAAACCTTGTGATAAAACCAATACTTTCCTTTAGCAGTGTGTCCCCCCCCTCAGTCTCCAACAGCACATGCACGTTCAGCAAAGCAGCTCCACCACAGCACATCAACAGGCTCCTGGTGTCAAGGACCACAGTTAGGCTGAACAAGGCATAGAATGGCAGCAAATTTCTCAGTGTATCCATGGACAGTGGAAATTGCTACTTTTCTACCTGGACTATATGAGGCTTTCGAAGTGCTCTCCATCACTCTCTTTTCTGAGTGCAGCCCTATAATTCCATGCCAAAACAAGAGCTCTGTAGGCTGGGGTACAGGTGAGGGCTCTCTCAGTCTTTTCCTTCCAAGATGAGAAGAACATCTGGTCATAGGGAACTCTTAGACATCTATGCAAAGAGCGGTCTGGTTGTGTATTTATTGCATTTTTCTTCAAAACAAGAGCAGTTTTTTTTCTGAGAGCAGGAAAGGAGCTATTTTTTCTCTAATTCTCTTGAAACTCTTCCAGATCATTTGGGAGAAAAATATTTGGAAAAAATTGACTCTGCATCAAAGACAAAATCGCACCTCAGGGGACAGTAGCAAAAGAGAAAGTATAAAGATGAGAATTCAGAATGTGCTGCTGAGGATGCTTGTTGATGCTTAAAGAATGGTTTGAAAACAGGTGAAGAGCATCAAGAAGGGCTGCAGGGTCACATGATTTTGTTAGATTTTGGGGAAATGCCTTTTGGGATCAGGAAACACCATCTGCAGATTCATGATGTTAGTATTCATGTTATGTCTCTGTCCAGGAGGTCAGCAGGATTAAATGGGAGACTAACTGTGTAAAAAAAGATGAATTTCACCCTTAAGCCCTCAAAGATGGAAATTCTAAACTGCTGAGACTGAAAATTGAGGACTTCTTGGTTTGTGTAGAAGACAGTAACACTAACACAGATAAATGAATGTTGGGAGACAGCCATTGATGTCTAAAAACAATTGTGTCATGGAGGGTCAGGGTTTAACAATCATCTTGAATTTCCCTAACTTCTGCTTGTTTCATAATTTGAATGTTGCCTGCACTATTGTTCAGCTACTATGTATATATATATTGATGCATATATATATATAATATAACCTTAAAGCATTGAGAAGGCAAACTTATGATGAAAAGCAAATGCTAAGTTTGGAGAGAGCATGCAGGGACTTGTGTCTGTGTTTTGGGAGTCTTTTTGGTTTGCCTTGCAAAAAACCTGTTTGTATTTAATTTAAATATTTATGAGCAAATAGTGAATTTTAAATACAATTCAGTGAGAAGGGTTTGAGTTAGCTGCTCGTTCTGCCAGTAAATAGTAAATTCCCTTTAAGATTACCAAATGAAGTATGACATAAGCAATTAAAAATACTACCGATAGAAATCTGGTTCATTAGCTGCGTTGTTAAGGTTATAAATGAGTTTCTTCAAATTCATAAGCAACTTTTAGATAGATGTTTATGAAGACCTGAACATTTGCTTTAACATATTTTCAATACCAGATATGATGAGAATAATGTATATTGACTTATTTGTAGTTATAAATTATGAGTATAGTTATATAGTATGAATTTATACGCTTAGACAATAATATTTATATATTTTTAACATGGAATTACAGCTGGACTCATAATTAGGTGTTGGACATATAACTACCCTCTTTGTACCTGAATACTTTGTTGTGAATTTAGACAGTTTATCAGTGTAGTTAGAAAGTTGTACAAACTGCCCTGTATATAATTTTCAGTGCCATTTGAAATAAAATCTCCGAGTTTTGGGTAGAATGTCTACTTGTCAACAAATAAGCAACATTTCCAGACATCTTCAGTGCGTGACATCTTCTGTGTCTGACTGAGAATGCAAAAGTTCACCTTAATATTTGCTAAAATCTGGGATTGCAAGGGGTAAGGTAGAGGAGGAGAGTTCTGGCTAAGAAAGCTAATGGGTGTATATCTGTTTAACATGTCTCTGGTGGTTCCAGATTCCCTTGGTCTTTATGTAGGGGCCTCGTTATTTGTTTTTGATATTTAATTTTCTTTGCATTACCTGTCCTGGAGACTTTTTAAACCCCTCTCTCTCTGCTTGTACTTTTTTTGTGAACTTTGATTTTTCCATGCAACCACATAGTTTTAAGAAAATCTTTTAATTTAGGGGTTTGATAGAGAAATCAATAAATGCAGCCAGTAAAGTGCTCTGTCCAATAAAATATAGGAGTTTTGGTAATGGCACCATTTTATTTTCCTCTGAAATTTGGGTTCTACTTTATCTTTTTCGGTCTCCAGTCATACCCTCTCTGAAGTGATTCCAGTGTTCATACTCATTTCCCAGACTCTGCAGCTCTCAATAGATCTTGCTTTGGAATAATACATTAAAAAATACAACACAGATTTCCATGTTTCTTTTATCTGACTGGATCTCAAAATTGGTTGGATGATCCTTATTTTTAGGATAGAAATGGTTTTAGCCATTTAAATACTCCTTTTGAGATAAGATGACAATTGGAAAATACCAGGAACTCTACTTAATGGCATTGCCTCTCTTAGACAAAATTGATAATAAGAATTTAAGTTGATAAATAATTTATGAATGATTTAAGTTTCACTTAGTATCAGATCACACTTTCTGCCATTAGACATCACAAAAACCCAAGCAGCCAATACAAACTTGTCATATCTACAGAATGTGTGCAGAGAGTGCCAGAGGCATTTGACAGATTTTATTTTACTGTCTTAATTCAGTGTTTTATCACAGAGTGTTTTTTCCTAATGAGAAAGTTGATAGCTAGATTATGCTAAATTAACCAATCTCTGATTTAACCTTATGGCTTGTTATTTCAACTTCTTTACGAATCATTAGTTGTCCTGCCTGCCTGTAAGAGCTTGGCTGGGTCTTGGGAGAAACAGATCAATAGAAAATGCTTAAATGCACAGTTGTTTACAGATGCAGCTGTCTCACATACATGCACTTTTCAACATTAGTGTCTTTCAGGCCCTTCTATCCCTTGCTTTATTTGTAGTAGGGCTATCATTATTTCATGTTCTTTCAAAAATAAAGTACAGTTCAGATGCTTTATCTCTTCATTAGTGAATCTCACAGGCTCTGCACTGTTTTTATTGTTACTCTCAAGAAATCAAGGAGCTGAACTGTTGATGTAAGTCAAATAGAGATGGGTTTGTTTTTGTCATGCAAACGCCTGTGTTTACTGTGTAAGAGAAATTAGGTGAAATGGAGCCCTCTATTAATAAAGCAGAAGACTATAATGCAGTTACTTCAGTTTACCTTGTTGTGCTGAATTGTTCTTTAGGGAATTCTTGCACAAGCCTAGGGCATATATCAGTTTGAAGATTGGTTAGAGCTGATTCCATGGCCCTTAAAATCAACAGAGTTTGTCAATCAGAGATAAATGCCATTGGGAAAAAAATAAAGGAAAAAAAAAGGAAAATCTGAAATTAAAGGAAATCTTTTGTTAAACTAAAGATAAAAATAAAGGAAATCTTAGAGGAGGGGGAAATTCAGATGCCAGACTGACATTAGGACCTTGAATAGCAGAGCATCATCACGAAGACCTTCTTTCTGTCATGTCTAGAAGAGGAGTAATGGTTATGAGGGTGTGTATGGATGAACACCTAGCACTTTGGAGTGGAAAACCTTCTGAAGTAGCACTAATAATTTCTGTGATAAACAAAGCTTTTTCCTCTGCTGATACCAATGCACCAGGGCTGCAGGTTCTAAAAATGTGTGTTCAGAAAGGACCCAGGGGAATTCTTAGTGTCACTTTTCTCTTCCAGGCTGACTGCAGGCTCAGGGGAGTGCTGTGACATCTCTTACCCTCGGCTCACATACTGAAAGCTTGTTATTCTTTTGTCACAACTGGTAGAACTAAAAGTTTGCTTTGACTGAAATATAGGGTTGGATTTCCTTTGGCCCCCAGACCCTGAACACTTGAAGACTTAGGGATTTCTGCTTCTATCAGGCCATAGGAAATTATTCTTCTCCAGTCTCAGGTCTGTATCTTTACATCTACGTGAACTCGAATCTGAGACAGATTTTGCTGTGTCAGATTGCATTCATTTTCCAGCGCTAAGTTTTCATTCCTAAAACAGGATTTCAAATTAGAGGCCAAGAAAATCCTCCTCTTAGTTCTTTCCCTGGCTTTTCTTTTCTCATGGCAGCTCCAAGGCTTCCTTGCTGCCGATCTTGGTTCCCTCAGAAAGCAAATTCTCAGCAGTGGTGTGGTGGGTAAGCATTCCTTGCCTAACAATGGGCAAATAAGGTAACCACTTTTTATCAGAGTCCTGTTTTTCAGGCAAACACTTGCCAGACTGCAGTAAGGAAGTTGGTATTGACCAAAAGTAATTACCTCCTGAGAGATGTTCAGTGTGGCAGGCTGCTTGGACCTCTGAAATCGTCCTTGCGTTCCCTGGAGTGCATACAACAATTGCTAAGACCCAAGAAATGAATCGTTATGATCTCAGTCATCCCTTCCTGATGGCCTCAGTTGTCCTGGGGTGGGTGAATTGACGCTTTTGGCTCTGAAGCATTGCAGTGTAGCAATGGCCTGGCCACAACAGACCTTAGAGATGCATTATGTGAAATCAGGCTTTTTGATGCCCAGCACCACGTAGGGTGGGGGAAATCATGAGAACACTGGCATAGGTAAACTCACTTGCTAAAGTTACTGATCCTCTTGGAGCAAGGACCTGTAACATTAGATTTGCAACCAGTTCCAAAATATTTATTATAATTAATTTTTTACTAGTTCTACATTTTTTTTTATGTCTAGTTTAGGGTCAGTTATTTTAAAACTCACTAAATTCTTGATCTTGGTAATTCCTGTAATAAAATGTTTTCTCTCGTGATATTAAATAAACTAAATGTTCTATTATTGTGCCATGAGGCCAACAAAACATCTCAAAGGCTACTCAGAGTATTTCTATTTTGTTCCCTTTCATTAATCATCTTGCTGAAAACAATTCCATCATTTACATTCTTCTTGCTGCTAGTTTTTCTTAGCTTTTGAAAATTTTTCTCACTTTGATCTCTTCAAGTTCTTTTACCTAACACAGAAGTACTGTGGTTTTGCCTGTATTGTTCTGCAAACTTTCCCAATTGGTGAGCTCTAGAGAAGCTTTTTTTTTTTGAAAAAATTGAATAAAGGGAGGATAAAGTATGTCTGCAACTTGTCTGATCATAAGGTGATGAAGCAAAGTGAGCAACAGTGCAAAAGAATATTACTGGATGGAAATTAGCAGATGGAAAATGGTGTAGCACAGAGATGACCTCAGATAACTTTCTTAAGCTCTCATCTGATTTGAACGGGGAACAGCCTGCATTAACCAACCAAAGGCAAATTCAAACTTTTAATAAATACTGTGGCTCTGTTTTAAATAACTCTGTAAAGACTGATGGACTCATTCAGATGTACTATTTGTCTTTGGACCTTCTATCAATGAATCAATGTCCTTTATTTGACTGGCTGACACGTATTTAATTTGGTGTAATATATGATACATGGAAAATGCCTTTCAGTTTGAAACATTAATGACTGATAGTTGCCATCACTCAAGTTCTGCCTGTTACAATTTATTTTTTTTCAATACTCATCAAGTTTACTAATAATGATTAAAGATTTTCTTAGTTACATTGTCTTTGACAACACTGATGATTAAAGACATGGGCAACTTGTAGTATGGAACAGTTCACTTCTGTTCATCATTGATCTTCCTTTCCATATTATCTGCCAGTTAGACCCAAGCAGAAGTATAGAAAAGCAAGGTTATTCAGCACATTTGAATGAGTTATTGATGAGCAGACATCAGTTAACCCAATAAAATATATATTTTTAAAACCTGTAATCAAGGGAAGGATATTTCATGCTTGTGGGAATATTGGCATTACATTGAAAATTAGATACTTGCAATTAAGATGAATAATGTATTACGTTGTAATGTATAACACCATGGTAGTGCACAGGTTTCAAATAATTAAAAATTACACTTCTTGCACTTCATTTGAAGTTTCAGACTTTTTTTGTGTGCATTCTCTAGCTGGTTACAGAGAGATCCCACCTTTTTAAAAGTTTGAGGGGGCAGCGTGGTGAGAAAGACAGACACGCTACTGTCTCTTAAAGAAAAGACTTGAAAAACAAAATCAGTAGATAAAAAAAACCCCAAATGTTGAACATGGCACACATGACTTATCTGGAGTTTTATTTCAGCACTGTATGCCCTTGGGAAGCATTTCTGAGCTTAGATGTTGGGCATGTGACTAGACCGAGCTGTCTGGATTTCACTTCCCAGCTCTGTCTCTTGCTTGCTGGTTGACCTTGGACCTTGGCAGGCCATTACTGTGCTGCCTGCCGGAGTTTCCACTTTCTAAGAATAATCTTAATGATATTGACCTCCTCCTTAAACCATATCCAAGATGAAACATATTCCTATGGACAACCATAAGCAATGGTTGGTCTTTGCACCTCTATTTAAAAGGAGACTTTCAGATTCATCTTCACACAGGGAGAGTTTTCTGGTTGGTCACAGATACAGAAAGCAGTGCTTTCTGTTCTGGACTGTGATAGAAGGTATAACTTCAGGAAATTACTTTATCTTGCTTCTGTTTCTTCTTTTCCTGTCTGTCAAATAGGGATCATCACCTTTTTAAAGTGGTTTTGAACCTATAGGAAAAAAAATGCTGTACAAGAGATACAATTTACTTGTGCTGTGTTTTAAACTTTGTGCCCTACATGGCCTAAGGATACCAATATTTGAGGAGGTTTCTGTAAGGGTTTCATTTGTAAAGGAGTAATTGGATACAAATATTAAATGTTAATGTGTAAATGAAGTTCTACACTATTTTTTCCTTTTTTTTTTTTTGCCACTTTCTAATGATACCCTTCAAAATCCTCCATCAGTTATACTTCTAATCCATCATTAATACTTCTAGTTCAATAGTTTCAGAGTGAGAAGTGTGGTTTTCTGGTTAATGATTTATATTCAGTTTCATGTCTCAAAAACCTATCTTTTTTTTGTAAATATGCTTTCTAGCAAAATTGAATAATAAATCAGAATAATTTAAGGACTATTTATCTTAACTAGTTATGTGCTTAATGCATCTGGATATCATCCATCATTTTCTTATAGATATTTCAGCACTACTTTTTATAGATATATATTTGCTATGATATATGTATATGACAAAATAGTTTAAAACTTATTATATTCTTAAATGTAGTATTTTAATATTAAATATATATACTGAACATATAAAAATTCTATTGGATATCATGTACTTTAAATAATATGTATTTTTCCATATATTTACTTACTGAATTATATAAAAATGCATTTAGAAGAGACCTAACCACACAGACTTTAGATTCTTGTGAAGGAAATAGGTGAAGATTAGCAAACACACCTGTGTATTATTACTTTAGGCATACATAGCAATCTTTGTTCCTTTTGTTTAAAATGACTGTAATTTGACAGAGTGAGCTCTGAAGTCATAGTACAAGGACATGGGTGCATTCTTGTGCATGAAAATATTTATTAGACAAGCAAATCTTCCAGGTGAGAATGTAGAATTATTCTCTTTGCCTCGAGTAGAACTTCAAGATTGAATTCAGAAATTCTCTCTGGTCTCTTCCTAGAGGTTCACCAGATCTTGCTAAGTTGTAGGGTATATGATGATGGCTTCATTTTCTCTTGTTATCTGATTCCTTGATCTTGTGTGCTCGTGTGTGTCTGAGTCTATCACACAAGGTTGAATTCAACTGGGTCTTCTTACAGAATATTCATCTCTCGAGTAGCCAAGTGCTAGGCTGTTACTTGCATTAGTTGTTGGCTTGCATGCTTCAGCTGCAATTCTGACTTTGACTATGTAATAGTTTGTATGATATGTAGACATTTCATCTGGTTTTTAAACCTGTGAAATCATGCTCCTTGCAATCTGACTGCAATGAAGTAGCCCAGTCCTAAATTATTTTTTCTTTAGTTTTCAATCCTGCACACAGTTTGTCACGGCATTGGACACTGAGGTAGAGTGCTGCTTTAGCAGCAAACATGATCTTTACATGGAAGAAGTAAAATGGCTCATCAAGATAAGACAGAAAAACAAAGTGAAGTGTTTGTTATTAAAAAATAAGGTATTTTTTAGACTAGAAAGTTTTACTACAACTGAGAAGAAAAGCGAGAGATAGTGATCAAATGGGGGTAAAATAAATGACTGAGGTCAAAAATGTGTTGTCAGGGAAACAACAATAATAACAACAACTTCTCTACTGGGTCATACCAACATTCCCTGCCTCTGATGGTGACAGGGAACAGTAGACAAACCTGACCACCCTGTACTGCTCAATGTCTCCTCAGCATCCATTTAATGGCTTAGGAATATTAAAGAGAAAAGACAAGGATACTGTTCCCCCACCACCACCACACACCTCCCCGTTACTTATTAATTTGGACCTAGTGGAAACATTTGCCTCCACAGACTTCTGTAACAACAAATTCCAGTTTGTGATCCAAGATATTAAGTTCCTAAGAGTAAGAGAGGTTGTGTTAAAAGCATTTGGGTTTACTGTCTGATCTCCATGGCATAAGACCCAGTAGAAGAATATGAGTCAGTGGTTTTGGATGCAAGTGAAATAGAAATATTAAAAGGGGGTGTCAACTTGCAGGGTCAAAGCTGTTTGGGTTTTGGGAATAAGTGGATTCAGAAAATGAAGACTAAAGCCCCGGCACAAGTTAATGATGCAGACATAAAATGGATTTCAGCAATTTTCTGCCAAACATTGAATAAGGGCATGTTCAGCTGTGAAAATTAAATGAGTTTGCCTGTAATTTGTAATAAATCTCACTGTGTACTTTGTGAAGACCACATGAAGACGTCACATGCTCCTGTTAGTCTGTGCTCAGCTACCGCTTTTAAAAGTGTATGGTCAACTCAAGATGATGAAGGATAGAGAGGCTGAGGGGTAAAGGAAGGGTTTGGCCTCTGGGATTTTGGTATCTGTGGGAAGATTTTGAAATGCCAACTTTTCTGATGAATGGAGCTGCAAGTTGTTATCCCCATTTAAGATAATTAACAAAACTCTTCGGGAAAATGATGCCCTCCCCTTGATCACTGGTTACTTGGCCAACCTCAAAACAACTCCTATGCTGATTTATAGGATGAAACAGTATTTCCCAGAAAATTTAAAAAACCCCACCACAGTATCCCTACTCTGCAGCTCAACCTACTGCCATGAGTAAACTGTATGACATTCCTACTTTAATCCTTGATTTGTCTTAACTAACCTTCCCAAGGTAGTCTCTCTGTGTAGTTTAGTTCTTTGTTGTTATATTTCTCTCAGTTGTTGATGCATTTGAAGCATGTAATTTTTTAAAAATGGGATGACGCATGTCAGTTAATTAGGCTAGCAAAACCCTTGTGAGGAAAAAAAGGAGAACAAAGGGAGTGTAGCTGGAGATTCCTTTCATTGTTTTTAACAGGCTTTGAGGAAAACAGATGTTCATTTGAAGATTTTAGAAGAAAAGCACAAATGTTTTTAATTCAGCTCTAAATTGGGAATAATACTTGACCAAATTAATATAAAGTGATAAAGAACAAATTTATCTTTTGAAACTAAGGCATTAATTTGATTATGTTGAAGTGCACCTCCCTACACTAGTCAGGCATTTAGACAATTTTTTCTAATTGACATTCCTTCTCATACCTGATGCCCAGAAGTAAGAAAGGTGGATATTTTTTTAATTTTGGTTTTTTTTCAAATCTCCTTCCTCATGAATTCGTGCTCTCTCCAGAAAACATGCAAAATGAGAGCAATGAAGCCAATAGTGGTTAATAACTTTCTCACTTTTTGCAGATAAACACATTTTGGGACTGGGACCTGGCTGCTCCCAGCTGTGTTTCAGCTATAGCTGCTTGTCTACTAATGTTTAACTTGTGGGACTGTACAGTGTTTTTAGATAACTAAGATAGGACTGGTTGTATGGAAAAGAAAAATTTCCATCTGTCTATCCTCTGTCTAAATAATGGTCAAAATATGTACTCTGTTGGGCTATTTCTAGGTGTTGTGCTGTAGTAAAGATGAGGTACAGAGGTATGACTATATATGCTGCAATAATTAAATGGAGTTAAGAGCTTTCTTCTATTCCCCTGGTTACTTCTGTGAAAAATTCTTCTGAAAATATATCATGCTGATGGTATCCAGTGCAGAGACTGTCTAGAGCCTTTCAAATCTACAAGTCTATTAGTTGTTTTAGCTTTTTGTAGAATAAATGCAGTTGTAAAGCGACTTATCATTCACTGAAGTACTGGGATGAGTTAGTTTATTGGAGGGACACAATAATCGGGTTCTCTGTCAATAAGGGGTATTGTTTAGGAGTTCATCTACAGCAGCAATGAAACAAAAAGGCACATTATTTTTCAGGCTGTAAATTTCCTTATTGCTATTTCTGTATTTCAGTTGCAGGCTCTTGCACTGTATGGTGTAAAAAAGGACCACTAGGGCTTTCGTTGCATCACAAGTCTCATGAAAAATTGTAAACCTCTCTGCTCAGAAATGTTGCACGTTCCCTCTCAGGGAGAATGCAATACTCAAAATGCAGTTATGTTGTGACTCTTATCAAGGCATTTCAAATATGAGTTTGTAGCATTGATGCAACATGGTTCAGTTCAGGTGGCTATAAATGGGCTGCCTGGGGTGCAGGTAGTTACCGAGTTGTCAGCACTGATTTTGGCATTGGCTTCAGCTGGGCCTGCCAGATGCTCAGCCAGATTTTGGAAGGCTAATAAAAATTAAAAGTATTACAGAATGTAATGTGTATGTCATGTATGTGTATAAACTTTCCACGCTAAGCTTTCTTCCTTGTTGATGTGTTTCTGCTCTGGAAGTTTTACTTTGTCTGGAAGGATGTGAGGATAAATGCTGTTCAAAAGGCAGAGGAGCTCCTGGGCAGACAGGAGTGTTTCTCAAACTGAACAGTGAGTTGCCCAAGACCGTTTGGTTGGTCAGTGGCAGACTCACAGAATCAGCTCTCAACTGTTTCATCTCAGCCCAGCCCAGTAACTGCTAGATTCCCTTGCCTTGTCAAAGAAACCTTTGCTAATTATATTAGAGCTCTTGGCAGACTTCAGAGATTTGACAAAAAGGATTTGTTTACTCTTTCCTAGAAGTGGTTACCATGGCTTTCAGTGAGTATGTTTCTTTTCCTGACAGGTCATGAAAGCTGCTACTGAGATAGTATTCTGCAGGCACCAATGTATGTTCTTTTAAGTCCTGTTTTCGATGCTGATAATAGAATAATCATCTCTGTTATAACTTTCCTCTGAAAAACGGTCTGGTTCCCACGGCACTCTTGTCAATGGAACTGCACGTTTTCCTGGTGGAAAGGAAGCAAAACTTACATGCAGAAGTGACAGATATGTAAACCTAGAAAATGTTAAATACCTCACTCATTTCAGATCATTTAAGATTGAATTTTATGTGCTAGGAAAAACTCCAGAAGTTTAATACTACACTTTTCTGCAGGCTCTGCACAGGCATAGGAACCTCTGTGGTATTTAATTGTGATAGTGCACTGTTTTACCATGCAATTTATTTGTGTTTGTCTTCATTGTGGAAACTCACACATTTGTTTATGTTCAGTTTTGACTGTATTGAAGGGCTTAAGGTGTCGTGGAGTTGGATGAAAGACTACAATGAGTAAATGGGGAAAATAGTAAATATAGTTTAGTTTTTGCAAAGTAGAATTGCCCCAGGGATTTGACTGAATGCCCTTTGCTGCAAAATATGATGTGTGGATCCCTTCTTTTTACATCAATTATTTGTTTGATGCACAGTGAGTTTTGAGAGTCTGCCTTTGATGTTCAGTGGTAGCTGTGTCTAATGTGACCCTTGATGCCTCTTCATGGGTGAAAAGAAGTTGGTTGTGAAAAGATGGACAAAATCCCATTTAAGCTCATTATGTTTCTATTGAATTTTATGCTGTACTTCTGCATATGGTCATTTGTCTTATAAGAATAACAACACAAGAAAGCTGAACATATTTGCATTTCTTTTTTCCTTTTGTGAACTCTTGACTCTTTCACCTTGGTTTAGTCTTTTCTTTACACCCAGTAGAATCTTTATGGGGTTTCATCAACTGACATTAATAAACTATCTTAAAAGTTTTGAGGACATCACAGATTTTAAGAATTGATTTTTGTATCATTGAAGTAAATTTGCATTTTGTATTGACCTCAGTAGATGAGTATTCCTAGCTGAAGACAGCAATGTTTGCAACATGGCATAAAGCCCTGCATAAGGAATTGGAAACTAGTTTCCATCCATCTGCCTTGTTATTAGATTAATATTTTTAAATGAAGCTATAAATTAAACATTTACCAGTATTAAATATTTCTGGGTAATAAATCTGTGTTGAAGCATGTTGAACAACGCTGACACTGGTGCCGTATGTTGTACAAGGACAGCATTACAAATAGTTGCAATTTCAGCCTTGTAATGAGGTAGCCACAAGCCCTCCCTCCTCTCCCCCCCCAAATACTCATTCCATTTCAATATGTCCTTGTAAAAATTATTTTCTCATAATAAAGACCAAACTGCCAACTTTCAAAACTCAATGTGAATGTAATTGAAAAGGATACATAGTTGTAGTGAATGCACCTGTAATTGCCTCTCATCCTTTCAGACAATAGTGGTGGAAATAAAATTAGCTGCAGATAACAGATCCAGAGAATCTGGGAGAAAAAAAAAAAAGATAATAAACACTTTCATGGCATTTAATTCATATCATGGATTTGGAAGCAGAACAGCAGATGCCAACCAATGGACAACAGGGTATGAATCCCCTGATATATTTAAAATTTGACAGCCTTATCTTGCAGCATTCATGAGCTGTATTTTGGAAAGCTGAAAATAGAGAATAAACATTTCAGCCTCAGATCTGGACATCTTTAGGAGCTCAGACAGTACCTGATTGAGTCTGTCAGGAACAAGACACTGGATGAACAGCTGTCGAGTTCACTTAAAACCTCCCTGCAGTTTCTGCGAGCTGGTGGTTCAGCTGAGTTTGCTGTTATTTGCAAGTATTTACATGTAGTGCCTGTCAGTGCAAAGGCTGGCTTACAGGAAAGTTTAGCTAAAGATAGTTTTTTAATGGCCAATTTATTATCCTCAGTCTTTGAATTATGTATCTTTTTTTAAATACACCTTTCGTCTTTACAGATGATTTTCTTCCTCTAACGTTGAGTTGAGGTTATGGTGATTTAGTAAAATTGTTTTGATGCCACAGCCACATTAGTCACAAGCAGTGATGTGGAAACCGACTTGCTCCATTGCTCAGGGTGTACTTTAATAAGAAATTAGTCTGCAGCCAACACCTACACATTGCAAATTTGGATATTTATTTGGATGGAACTTCTCTAGGGAGAACTCAGGTACTCTCAGGTAGCTATATTCAGCAGATGTCAATGGGAGTGAAAGGAGGCCTGCTGCACTGGCATGACTGGTATATTATGTGAAATTTTCCATGTGGAATTTTCTACAAATATTAGAACTTCAGGCATAGATGCATTGGATAAATTCCCGTCATAAACCCTTCAGCCCTAGCACTGACACTTCTATAATGCTAATTTGAGTTTGTTTTTATCAGAGTTCTCTCTTCAGCAATTGCTCAGTTGTGTGCAGGTCTCCTGGAATACAAAAGCTCCAGAGAATATGAATTCCTCTGTCACAGGAATGGATTGTGACACTGGTCTTTTTACATATTCCTGTTCCAGAGAAGGGGGGATGTCATGGAGTTCTGTGGTGCTCGACAGCCACTTGTGCCTGGGCTGGCCCGTGTGTTCATCGGTGCAGGCTGAAGTACAGAGCAGACATACAAGAGCAGGGGAAGTAGCCTAAATATTGCATGGTCTAGCATAACTGAGATGCCCAAAGGGGCTAAATGTCCTCATAAAGGGGGTTCCACATCCAAGGCAAAGCTCTCTGCTCCTATAACCGTGCTATTTTTAACCTGGCACTTGAAAAATACCACCTCAGAGTTTCATGCAGCCCTGTAGCCAGGCAAGCTCAGGGCATGGGGATGGATATCCAGAGAGGTCTGGGGTAGGGTTGTGGAACAAACAGTGCACCTATTAGTTAAGAATCCCGAGGAAACTCTAATTTCCTGGATTTTCTGGAATTGTTTTAATCTTCCCTTGTGAGATACATTTAGTGCAAGAGGTTTTGAAAGGGTGGCAGAATGCATGTGGTCTACACAGGTGACATTTTTATCTTGGGAAACAGTAGCAGAAATACGTGACTAGTGACATGTAGCAATTTTAAATATAGTTTGAATAATGAGCTAAAACAAATACCCTCCTCCACAAAACAAATGAAAGGCGGATGCATCTTAAACTCAGACAAAATGCAGTGGAAGGAGAAGCCACCTGTAAAACGCTGTCCCAAGGGACAAAGAAGAAGCTCATTGCAACTGTGAAGTGTCTAGAGAAATCTGGCTAATCTACCTGTCTGTCTAGTCTGAACCCAGTATAGGGCACAAATATAAGGTGAACACAGGGTATGAATCTCTATAAAGGATTTGAAAATCTGAAGAATTCAAAGGCACCCCTGCTACCTCTCCTCATTTGGCTCCATAGAGATATCTTTATTCGAGTGCAGACTATCTGCAGGGAGGATGTACCTGAATTGAATGTCCCTCCAGCGTACCCACAGCTAGTTCTGGGACAGAAATATCTCTACATAAACATTTTCATATACATTTTAAGGTTTTCCTGACTGGGGAACCAGAAGTGTGATAAGAGTTCTACCAGAGGACTGAATTTAGTGAGGAAAAAAAGGCAAAAATGTAGATGTGTTGAAAAGGCAATAAATGCTTCCTGAGCAATGTGCTGGTATGTAGTTTTAGGGGTCCTCAGGTAAGTACAGAGCTTTCTAACAGTTGGCTTTTCTTGAAAGTGTGTCTCTCTGATAAATTTTTTCCTACTGCTCTTTCTGAAGAGCTCATGCCATATTTATTATAATCATAGTGGGGTGAAAAGGTTACACATACTCTGTTATGCAACTGATTTTGCATTCACTGGACTGGATTTGAGTGCGTGAAAAAGTGTGTGTGTGTTTACATTTATACCTGAAGCTTACCTAGGACATAACCTTTTCAGAAAACAAAACATCCTGAAAATGACATTTGTTTCTTCACATTAATTGGAAAGAAACTTGTGTATAACACAGTGCCAGATGCTCCCTACCATCACAAATCACTCCAGAAATAAAAAATGCAGGCATAATTATCTAAGGAAATAATGAAGCTAGAAGTCTTAGGGAGTAATTTGTCAGGTAAATGAATCTCAACATGAACTGTATGAGCATAGACTGACACCTTATTTATCAGAAAGCTGTTACCTATTGAGAAGGACAACTGCTTCCTTGCTCTGTTTCTTTGCCTCTCTTCCTGGTTTTCCCTTAAGCTCTTCCTTACCCAAAACACACCATCTAGAAGTGAACAGTAAAAGTCTGAACATCCCAAGGGACAGGGGTGGTAAAACTTTGTATGTCATTGAAATAAATACTGAAGAAGAACGAAACTCAGACCCTTATAGCATTACAAAGGCTATTTATAACTGTTTAAGAGGATAATGCAACCAAAGCATATTGCTTTTATTTTCTAATTATTGCTGAAAAATTACTCCTCAGTAGATTTTTAAAAATGCCAAACCTCACCTAAAAACCTGTTGTTTGCAGCTTTATTGCAGGTTCAACATACATTTGAACATCCTGACAGGGGAATTCTCGATCTGGACTCTGAAAGTCAGATACAGAATCACTTCAAATTGAATCAAAGCATTTTTTTTTCTTATAATTTTGAAAGAAAAAAAAAAATCAGTCCAAATAAATAATCGTGGTTTGCCCAAAATAAAATGTTTTCATCTAAGGTAAATCCACCCTTCTATTTAAGATTTTAAACAGTACCACCACCTCTCCACACTGCCACCTACCCCTTGCTAGAAGTTGGAACTTGTTACTTTCCCAACATGTCTTCTGGGAGGGAGGAGAGAGCAGGGGCATAGTGGTGTTGCTAGACCTGCCCCTTCACTTCAAAAGTTAAAGCCAGAACAAATGTATCACTTAAAAAATATTATTTACTTTTTAGAATAAATGAACAAATCAATCCAGTGCTGAGGCTACAGAAACATAATGCACTTCCTCTAAATAGAACACTGACTACAATTAATCAAAATCTTCGTCTTGGATGAATCAAATTACGTTGGCTTCAAAAATGTAAATTGTTCATTTGTGTCAGCCTCCTGGTTTCCAGGAATTCAGGCTCTGGGAATAGCATCAACATGTCAGTTAAGCTGCTCAGAAACATATTTGAGTTTTAAGTGACTTCCTGACATTTACCTCTTACGTAAGTTATTATGTAAATAGGAAAAGGTTATTTTAATGTGCTCATGAAGTATGATGTTCAGTGTCTGTGCATGCGCACATGAGCCATGTTCTTTGGTCCAGCTGCCTTGAATGCTGGTCTTGGCACTTGTTGTAGAAGGGTGCTGCTGCTCTTAGGGTCTTGCTGGCCTTTTCACACTGTTATGCTGTGTCTTCTTAGTATATAATTACATGCTGTTGTATCTCAATGAGTTCCTTTCAACCAAAGCAAAGGTTGACCATGTTGGGTTCCTAATTGTGAGCACTGCTGCTGCTCCGCTGGTAAACAGCAATCATGTTTTCCCCTGATTTCCCTAATAATAAAATGAATGTGTGGGTTTGGATATGCTTTTGAAAGGAGAAAAATGTGGATTTGAGATAAAAGAAGCTGGGATGAATAGTTAGATCTGTGGGACCAAATATTTTGTCATTAAAAAAGGATAAATACGCCATTTCTCACTTTCGCCAAACCTCAGAAGTCATCCGAGCAAGTCTTAAGGAAACAGTGGCAGGTGTGAATATAGGTGGAGCAGAAATTGTGTGTGGAGAGAGGGGTACAGCACCAGTTCTTTTGGAGATTGCCAAGAATAGAAGATTTTTGCAAAACAGAAAAATGTAATTTTGAGAAATAAGGGTCTAATGGAAGGCATTTTGTATTTTACCGTACCCATTACTGGAAACAGTGTTTGCAGTTTTTCTTTTTAACTTCCATAAATTTATTTGTGAAGAACAAATGGCAATATTAAACAAATAGAGCAAAATGATGCATGCACTTGTATTTATAGTGTGTTTATTACCTGTTAAATTTTAGATTGACAGTAAGATACTCTTGATTTCTGATGTCTTGAGACATAATGTGTATAACTTCTTTTGGTAGCATACAGACAGTCATTGTTGAGAAAAAAAATGAGTCAGGAAGGAATCATAATTGGGAAAAGAGAAAAAAATGAGTCAGGAAGGAATCATAATTGGGAAAAGAGAACAAAAGTTTTCAGAATGATATAGTTAATTAGCTATAGTAGAATGAGGATGGGAAGGAGGACAGAATCCACTTCAAAAAAAGAAAAGGAATGAAGCTGTTGCAAAAGAAAAAAAAAAAGTTGGGATGAACTCACCTGGGATCCAAATATTTTGAAACTTAAAAGGATTTCTTTTCTTTTGAGGTTCACTCAAAACAGTCTCCAGTGCATTTTAAAACCACATTACTAATTGTTTCTCCCACAATGCCTGACAGTCAGAGAGACTTTTAAATACTTTTTCCAATTACTGCCACAACCCCCTTTGTATTACATCAGTACAGTTGAAACTGTTTTACTGCAATACAATGAAACAGTTTTACTGCACCTTGCTATGATGTAGAAAATGACATTACTGCGTTTTCTACTGTCCTGTGTTCCGCCATTGAGACACCCTCCATCAGATACTCAAATTATATTTTGTGTAGCCTTAGAATCAGCCTTCAGATCAGTGGACTTGTGGGCACATAGTCCTGCAGAGGCTCTAGGATGTCACCAGTGAAGCCAATGTAGCTTCAGTCTCTTGGGAATAAGGGGGAAAGGATTGGCACATCTTTATGTACTCTCTTTCTGCTCTCCCTTCAAGTGGAGGCATGAGTATTTTGGGCACAATGTAGGTCTGACTGCAAGCCATTACAGCTGCTCTCTTTGCAGTAGCTCTCTCTGAAGTGAAATTTTCCCGTTATAAATCTCTGGGGAAACGTCTGGCCTGGCATTCCTGGGGGAGCTCCCCATGGTGTGGTGGGTTAGTGCTGCAGGGAGTGATGAGGGAACAGGGACCCACGGGAGCAAGCACAGTCAAAAGGCATAAACCAATCTCACATAAAGACTCACATCTTTCTTAATTTAGGGTTTTGGCAATGTGGCAAAGACCTCAAAATTGAAGAAAGAAATTAATGATGGTATAGTGAAATAATTAGGCCTCATTATGTATTCCCACGAGGAGAACATGAAGCTGCTGGTCAAAAGTGAAAACTAACCATTGTCACGTTCAAAAATAAAGAAATCTAATATGCTCTTGTCCTCCAATGAGTTCAGGGAAGCCTAGGAATTGGTGTTCATGGAGAATATTGATTATATTTTGATTTAGCTTCCTCCTTATTCTTCTGTTGCTTAGGGAAGGCAGGAGTAGCTGTCAGTTCAGACTTCCTATCTGATTTTTTTCATCAGTTTATTGCAAAGACATCTGACACTTCCTCTGGGTATTTTTTTTTCAGCTTCTAGTGTATACTGCAAGAAATTAGTCCAATACAGGATTAAATGAGACACAGAGCACTTTGGAGTGGGTGCTTTCAACATTAGAGACACTTGTGAGTTGGTGAACAAAAGCAATTGGAGTCTCTTATGTACTTCCCAAGAAAGGTGGAAGGGAAAAAATGACCATTCTGAGTCTGTGCATGTGAGCACAGAAAATATGAAATGCCCAAGATGATAGAGAATGCTCTAAATAGTTCTAAAACATCCAAAGCTGGTTCCTTGAACACGTAGACCCTTTTCTCTCACGTTATATTAGCAAGCACTATTTTTATCTGATAAAAATATAATCCAATCAAATAATGTGCAAGATGTCATGCAAGGGATATCTGTTGTTGCCTAGTACATACTAACATCTGTTTATCCCATATGGAAAGTTCTAGAGCAGTCTATATAGAAACAATTTTGGTAAGTGAACATATTTTGTTTCTCCTGACTCATTATTTATTTTAAGAACTCCTGTTTGGTATAGCAGCTCTTTCTTTCTCAAGAGCTTCTTCTCTTATTGTAATTAATATTTATCTATATTTTGCTTTCATTTGCAAGCTATTCTTTTTCCTACAAAGCTTAACTGTGCTGGAGAGGGGCAGCTCCAGGTGAGAAACAGGAAATGGAAAGAGTTGAGCATCTGATCACGTGAATGGCTAATGGCATGAGGCCATTCCAAGGGGTGAATTGGAGGTAGACTGCGCAGGGAACATAAAAGATGTTGTGGAAACTGAGATTTGTTTACTCTGAATCACCTATCTCAGAACTGTCCTTGGCTGTGATGGCAATAAGCGTGTTATAAAACTTGTTCAGTGCTGCTAGACCTTGTGCATGAGGAATTTTCACCCCTAACAAGGTCTTACACTTAAAGCAGTGGAGCAGTAGACGGATCATAGCACAGAGGGAATTTCATTCCAAGCCTGGCCGTGTTTTGTGTTAGACATTTGTCTATATGAAGGGTAAACAGGCAAAAAAGCCTAACAGAACTGCCAGGAAGCAGGAGTGGAGTCCCCAGCAGGTCCCTGGCCCGCGATGCTCCCTTCAGGCGTGCGACACCCCATTTGCTGTGTCTGGAGCCATCTGCTCTGCTGTGCTCCCTGCCTGCTGCGAGCCTCGGTCGAGGGCCCACAGCCCATGGCAGCAGCTCCTTGTTCTGCAGGCGCAGGGTCGTGCCAGGCCAGGGCTCCTCGCAGACTGGGACGGCTGTCCAGGGTGTCCTGGGAACAGGGGAGCTGCTGTCCCTGCTCTCACCATCGCTGCTCTGCTGCTGAGAAGGGTGGTTTGTGTTTATGGAGCAGCATTTCTTCCTGCATTCAATTCTGGCACTCTTTTTTTTTTTCATGTATTGACGCTCGATGCCCCGTAGCCCTCTTGCAGTAACTTTCCATGCACTCATACAGCTGAATGCTCATATTTATGGCTTATAGATGCTTTTTCAAGATCCTTTTCTGTACATTTTGATGTACACTCTACCACAAGAAATTCTATAACTCCTTTGAATGTCTTATTTATTCATTAAAAAAACCCCCACAAAATAAAGACAAAATATATCTTTCTTTGGAAATCCAAGTTTTGTCTTCTGTTGCCTTTCAATTATAGCATACAGCTTCAACTTACGTACAGATGATCCCCTTGTAATCTCTGATCGTTTTACATAAATATTAGAGAATGCTGACCTTGAAGTGGTGAGTGCTGTATTTACAAATGGAAAAAAGACTGTGTTTATAAAAGATTTGAGAAGATCTTTTTTTGTGAAGTGTTAGTCTAAAGAAAAAAGAAAGAAGAAATTACTCTAGCAATACTACATAAAGATGCAAATACTGTTCTTTCAAGGAATAAATTAATTTGGAAGATTAAAAAAACATAACTGGAACAAAATATGTAAAAATACAAATTGTTTCAGGTGAAAGGTTGGTATTCTATAATGAAGAGCCAATTGAAAGTCTTTTGCCAGTTTTTTGTTGTTTATATTTTAATTAAGTTGCTCCCTAATAGAATATACTTTTTGTAAGAACACTTTAAGATGTAAGCAATCATATCTCTCAAAACTTTTAGCTGAGTAATTATGTATATGTTAATTTTAGCTCTGGGGAAGTTTTAGAACTGTTCTTTGGCTAATACTTTCCTTCCTAATTGCTGACTGGAAATGTTATTGTGTCAACCAAAATACAATAGAAAACTAAAGGAAACAAGAAATGCTAACTCTTCAGAAAAATAATTTTTTAGTTGAGATGAACTTCCATCAATTCTGTGTAATATATGTGGGAATTACTTTTGTGTGGGTGGGAAGATACTGGAATGAATGAATAGGAAACCTGTAGTTTTGTGTGACTTGAGCAGAGGAATGAACTCAAGGAGCACTTTTGCTGCAGAGGTGCACACTTAGAGAGTGTATTTCACTTTGCTGCTATCATGTTTGTTGTTCTGCTATTAGCAAATAATCAGGAGGCTCTAAACAGTCCTCTACAGAGTGTGGGACCAAACTTTGAAATTACTGCCCAGTGTTTGCTATGTTATACTCATAGTATGTTTGCATTTTGTAATTCATTGGAGTATTTCAAGTACTGTTTATCAAGTATTTGTGATATGATTTGTTCAAGGCCCTTCTCTTCAATGGAATGATAGATTTTGGTAGGATTTTAGTAAAATTTAAATCAGCCTTCAAGAATTTTAGTAGATTACTTTTTTCTTTCTAATATTTGCCCCCCAACTTGTTTGTTACTCTTTGATTTTAGTGAGGATTGTGCCATCTAGCTTGTATTGCCCACCCTAGGAAAAGCATAATTTAGAAAAGCTGAGGGTAAAAATGTGATTGCCTCATTGCCCACATCTGCATTCTTTTCTCTCATAATTTCATCTCTGAGCTTGCTCCCCTAGTCTGACACCTTTGCTGCAGGACCTAATTTATCTGTCTATAACTGCTAGCTTTGAAGGCTGCACTGATCAATTCTATAATATCAGAGAATGTTCTTAGCACCTCTGGCAGAGTATTTTGCTTTAGGAAAATATCAGAACATCAGCCCAGGGAAAACACCAAGGTAACCCACCTTATAGCAGAGTTTGAACATATTTGCATTTGTTAATGGATCAAAGGCTTTTTTTTTGTTGTGGCAGCAAGTAATGTTCTTCACTGGCTCTGCTTAAGTTAATGCCATAGGTGGAAGACAGAAGATGTGGAAAAATGTGTAAGTATTCATGTGCAGGTCTAGCTGTGGGGGATTTGCCTGGTGCAGGACTGGCCTGGGGTTGGAGCCCTTCATGGGCAGCACAGTGAATGGGACAGTCCCTGACTGGCCCATAGTGCATAAGAGGGATTAAAGTGTGGAAGGGGGTGCACAGAGCCCTTGGTGGTAGAATAGAAGTGACCACAGAATCATGAGTTGGAAGGGACACACAAGGATCACCAAAGTCCAGCTCCTGACCCTTCACAGGACAACCCCAAGAATCACACCATGTGCCCAAGAGTGTTGTCCAAAAGCTTCTTGAATTGTGTCAGGTTTAGTGCTTGGACCGCTTCCCTGGGGAATGTGTTCCACTGCCCAACCACTCTCTGAGCAAAGAACTTTTTCCTAATATCCAACATAGAACTCCCTGTTCCCTTAGGTCCTGTCACTGGTCACCAGAGAGAAGAAATCAGTGGCTTCCCATCCAGAGGAAGCTGTAGACTGCAGTGATGTCTCCCCTCAGTTTCCTCCAGGCTGAACAGATCAAGTGCCCTCAGCTGCTCCTCGTATGGCTTCCCCTCTAGGCTCTTCACCATCTTTGTAGCCCTCCTTTGGATTCTCTCTAATAGTTTTATATCTTTTTTATATTGTGGTGCCCAAAACTGCACCCAGTACTGGAGGTGAGGCCCCAGCAGTTCAGAGCAGGGTGGGACAATCACCAGCTTGACTGGCTGGCTATGCTGTGCCTTATGCACCCCGAGACAGGGTTGGACCTCCTGGCTGCCAGGGCACACTGAGGTTGTCAAGGTTTGGGAGGGAAGGGGTGGCACAAGAAAGATGTGCATACATGTAGAAACCCCTTGAAGAGGGGGAGTTAGGCATCATTGGATGATTGAGGAGGAAGAACTTCAAGCTCACATGGGATCCTGTAGAATTGAGAGGAAGGGGAACAGCAGGTCCTGCTGAGGGATATTTAAAGAAAACTTGTTTTTGAGGGAAGGTTGACTGATAGTGCTGGGAAGTGAAGGGTCAGTGCAGGACTTGTGATTAGAGGGAGAATGAGAATTAGAAGTTACACACAGTCTGAACATTGTCTCTGTAGGATGTTGGAGGGGGATTGCTGTTAGGGAAGGGGCAGGCTGATGGTATGGGATCTATGACGTGTAACAGATCTGGTCTGTGGTGCAGAGTGTGGCTTCCTGTTTCTTTGTTGTGTTTCCCCTGTTGTCTCGCTTCATGCCTCCCTTCATATTCTCTTGTTATTGCTCTGTCCTGCAGGGTTCACCTTGTGCATTTGGCTGCTGGTGGCTTGCTTAACTCTGTCTCTAGAATATCCCTTGTTCTTGTGCCTCTGTAAGCTGTGTACACCTGTCACAGGGCAGCACAGCAGAGACTGGCCCGGAAGGTCAGTGTTAAATGATCTCTCCAATAAAGCTGTAGGTGGGTGAGGTAGCTGTGTTTTTTTCATCTCTCTGGCCTCAAACACTTGCTATCTAATTACTGAGCACCTTATGCAGTGAACCATGCAACTGGCCTTTTCAGTGAGCTTGTAATTCAGTCGCCGTATCATACTGACCCTCCTTTTTATCCTCTTTCTGATGTATTTATAAACTTGCTACCTGTGCCTGAGACAGCAAAAGTTGTTTTATAATCTGAACTTCAAAGACAATGAGAAAATTCAATTCTCAATGATTTTCTTGTGTTCTCTGCAAAAGTAAAGCTCATCTACAATTCTGCTTTGTTCTGCTGAATCACAATAGTGTTGGATAGGAACTGAGAGGAGGATGAAACCTGCTTAATAATCTCCTGATTTAAAGCAGAGCTAAACTTTAAAATTTGCTATTTATGCGAAGATATGAGAAAATCTATTATGCAGGGAAGTGGTATAGCAAAGCAGCACCTGTCAGCATTTATCTTGCAGGTATACGTGCCAGCTTTTGGTGTCATGCACCGTGCAATGTGAGATCCACGAGCTCAGCAGTGTAGGTGCTAAACCCAGAAGCACCAGATAAAATGCTTGGTTTCAGAACACTACTTTTAGTCAGGGTGTTGCCTAAATATGTGACATCACCTCCTTGTGGGTGCTAACTATGTAAGTGATTTTCCCCTGCATATTAAGCCTTGGGATTGTTCATTCCCAATTCCCCTTCTCTGGCTCTTTGCCTGTCACCGATGAACTTCATGGGCAACTGAAAAGTTCTGTCTATTTGGAATCTTTTCCATTTAATTACATGCACAAATAATAGAGAGCTTAAAAATCCTTCTGTTTTACTCAGCCCAAAGGTCAAAGACTTGGAACTTGTCTCAATGAAGAACATTAGGAGTGCACTCAAACTACACTTAAGGTGTTCTGGTCAGCTCTTACTACCGACCTTCAGCTTCTAATGGGAGCAATGCTCAAAACAGGCACTACCAATTCTTTTTCAGCATTACCAATCTTTTTTTCTTCATTACCTTGCTCCCCTACAAAGCCATTGAAAAGTTACTTCTCATCTACTTCATTTTATGTGTTTGCTCTGTTAGATGATAAAGTGCGTTTTTGTGCTCTAGAGACTAGAGTGGTATGTATTAGAAAAAACACCCAGTACTGTCAGCTTTTCACTCACAATATTGGTTTTTAGTTGCACAGAAAAAAGGCAGATTAAAAAAAATAGACTTGGAAGTTTTCTGCTGAATTTTGGAACATGATATAGGTATTCCCATGTTTCAGAAGATCTCACAAAATAGGCACTCTTGGGGTGAGGGGAAGGGAGGAAATCTCTAAAACTAGAAGACTGCTTCTATTCCCAGATATTTTGTAAAATGGTATTCTTGGAAATGTATTAACAAATGTATAGAAAATAGCTGTGGTTCCAAAATGTTCCCGATTCATTACTTTATGATTACTGTTTTCTAACAGTGGTTTCCCCCATCATTTGTATTTCCTTCTTCAGTCCTATTATTAACCTGTGTTTAAATTGATTTTACTCTTCTTCCTTGAGCTCTAACAACCAAAAAAATTCTCTCAAAAAAGTATTCAACAGTGCAAGTTTGGGCACTTCATTATTTTGTCTCTAGTTGTTGATCAGGAAATATGATGGTTTTTTTTAAAGAAAAGCGAAGAACTTCAAATATGTTAAAGTGTATGTACTCAAGCATGAAATGCGTAACAATATTATACTAATGGCATCTGCTGTGGGTTGGACCCTTCAGGAGAAGAATGAGATAGAGCTGCTCACAGTGCCACATCAGATGGTGCTTTCTACCATTTTATCACAGCATCCAGCCTTTCTCCTATAGGCATCTGCTACTCCCACCTACACAGTGTTTTCCTTTTTGGATGACAGGCACTGCTGCCTGTTTTGACCTAGAAGACACCTGATGCCAATGTGTTTCTAGTTCAAGTGTCAGGAGCTGCATGTACTTATTGCTCCCAAGCGAAGTCTTGGTCTTCCTTGGTTGTCTTAAGTGTTTCTACAGGGCACCTTTATCTGTGTAAAGACATCCTCTAAAGATGCTGCTGAGCAGTGATTCTTCTCCCTTTCCTGTTTTAATGTCATCTCATTCTTCTCCTGTACACCTCAGAGCTTTCTCTATGTTTTCAGACCCTTGGGAAACTGTGTGTGCTTCAGTCCAGGCTGCACCCACCACTGTTTGTCACGGGCTGGTGGGTATCTGTCAGGATGCAAGGAAGGGGTTTGTTGCCTTTACCTGTGAGTCTTCTATGGGGGTTTTTTGCAGTTTACAATGATAATTCAATAACCCGTCTTTGGCAAGGGGTCAGAATACATCCCAGTGTCATTAAGGCCTAAGAGCACAAGTTGTTTTGACTTTTCCATGAGCAGAGAGCTGTGCTAGTAGTATCTACTTGCATGATTTCTGGACATAGAAGCAGAAGCCAAGGTTTTACCAACTTTCTCAGCGCATTTCCAGCTGTTGGTGGCTTTGAAGGGTTGGCATGACTGGCAAGGGGA
Source organism: Myiozetetes cayanensis (assembly GCF_022539395.1). Taxonomy (NCBI): domain Eukaryota; kingdom Metazoa; phylum Chordata; class Aves; order Passeriformes; family Tyrannidae; genus Myiozetetes; species Myiozetetes cayanensis. The sequence continues at coordinate 28,636,769 of NW_026086605.1, forward strand.
GCTGCAGACTGCACAAGGGGCAGAGTTTAGATTGGGTAGTTGCTGTAGTGGCTACTGCCTGTACTGGGGTTTGCAAACTGGCAGAAAGGGACTTGGAAGGAAACCGAATTCCATTATATGAAGCAATATGTAGGTGTTCATGGCCCTCTCTGGCTTTGAATTTTTCATTTTCTTTGTTCTTGTACCTCCTTTGACAGGCAGTGGTTTGTGGGTTTTTTTAGGGCATAATTGAAGGATTTTCTGTCTCAAGTTTTGCCGTATTCCTGGGGAATATATTGATCCAAAAAAACATCTGGAGGCAGCTGTTTGGTAGTCAGGTGCTCTTGTAGCAATAGCCAAAGAGCAGGGGAACAGTGAAGTGTGGGTCCTGGTTCACATGCAGACATGGTAGGGTTGTGTTAGAGCACACCGGAGGCTTAGAAGGACCAGGTGCTCACCAGCTGGTGGCAGAAAAAGGAATAATCTGATAGCAGGTAAGATGCTGGTCTCTGGGTTTGTATGAAGAGGTTTGTGAGCATGGGGAATCCATAATAACCACACCTGGTGGTTCCACAGTTTCTGGTCTGAGATGCTGTAGCAAAAGAAATAAAGTGTTTTAGCCTTATAGTGAAAACTGAGTGATGCAGGACATGACCTGCTGTCTCTACAGGAATTTTGCTGACAGATTTGTATCAAACCTTTTCTTTATAAAATATTACTTAAAATATAATGAAAATAAATAGAATGCCCTGAAGGCATAAAATAGTTTTTTATTTCCAAGGTTTATACTATGAATCACTCCCTTGATTTGCATCCTAATAACCTGATTTATACCCATTTTTTGTTTACTTCTGTTTATATATAATCTGTTGTCTGATCCTGGTTATCTTCTTTTAGGGCTAAGAGAGGATAATAAAGTTGTGATGCAAAACAACACAAATGCTTAATTTTTCAAAGTCACCATTTTTCATGCATTGCAATGGATATAATAGATTAAACTAATGCAATAAATTATGAGAGCCCAAATGGTTATAATTCTTTACTTTTCATTTAATCATAAAAATTACAATATTCTTAGTTTATTTGATATTTTCCATTAAAATGGAAAATGGAGATTTTCCCTATGAAGCAGTACTGGACTCTTTAAAGGAACCACTAATAATACTCTTTAAGTGAACAATTAATAATATTCATGCTCTAAGACTTTCAAAATCAGTTATTCCTCACATTTCTTCTGGGTGATGTGTGGCTAAATATATTAAGCTTATGTAATTATTATGAAATACCATTAATTGGAGCTGAATAAATGAAAAAAAAAAGTTATTTTTTTCTATTAATATGTAAAAGATGAAAATTTAAAACATATTTTCTGTAAGGAGATTAAAAAAAATATATTAAACAAAACATATCCTTCAGTCCTAACTACGATTTTCAAACTAGATTTTAAGCAAATTGTTTCCAGTTTGGTTTCATGTAATTCTGAAGTCATCACAAATGAGGTAAAAGATCATCAGTCTGCTGAAGAAGGGGGGGCAATGCTGATCCAAGTGAACATGTTGGTATAGCATATTAAGTTATTCTATGTAAAGAAGAATGTTCTATGTATCTATTCTATGGATACATCTCTGTATCCACCTGAAATATTTCTCTTTTTTAATTTTATGATTTAATAAAAAAAAAAATAGTATTCTCCCACTTAAAATATAGCAAGTTTTTATGTTCTGCCTGAACAAGTAATAGGGCTCTGAAAAAATAATTTTCCTACCCACCCTGTTAGAATCTTCATGTGAGTAAAACAGCCAGGAAACCAAAAAGAGAGGCTCACATCTCCATTCACAGAAACCTTTCCTTGCAATACAGCATGAAATCTGGCTTGAAAATTTTAGGTTTGTTCTAACTTGTACCAAACACTCAGCACAAACTCTCTGTATTGTATCAGACCTGGTACAAGGTGCACCAATTTACACTTGGCAAAATACAAAGTCCTGACTTTGACTTCAGAAAGAAGAATCAAATTAATCTTTCTAATCCAAGTAAACGATTTCCCATGCATTCTCAAAAATTTGTCGGAAATGCTGAGTCCCCTCCTGGGAATTGCATGCCCAGTTGTGCACATACCAAATATTTCCTGAGTGCCACCTTTCTACCCTTAAAATTTCTCCTTTTCTTCAAACTGGACGAGCTGATCAACCAAATCTTTGGCACAACAGTGAAAGTAGGTTATCATGGCCTGCATGCAATCCATGGCACAGAAATCTCCAGCTTCTGGTACAATATAACTGTCAGGGTGTGGGGTTTTTAGTGCTTTTGTGTTTTCAGGTTTGGGGCTTTTTTTTTAAGATAAAAGAGTTGAGAAGAAAGGATTGTGGGAGGATGTAAAGAGGAGCGGCACTGTGTGAGAAGTAAGAATGGTTAATGAGAAAACAGGACACAAGAGTAATCCATGGACTTGTTCAGGGTCCTGATTGAACCTTTAAGAACCATTTTTCTTTACAGTCACTTTGGTTCCATGCAGCCAGAAGGCTTTCTCTTACTCCTAAAATCAGAGCTGTGGGAACAAACCCTTTTAGTGTCTTCCTTAATGACTGGTTGCAGAAAAACCTCCTTTGAATTAAAAAAAAAAAAGAAGAAGGAAAAAATCAGGCTTGGGAGGAATCTTTAGGGAGCTGAGTTGTTGTTTATGTTTGAGAGGGGGCAGGCCCTGGGTGCACTTGCTCTCCACAGTGTCAAGGTAGCTGACATGCTTTTCAAGCCACATTGTTTTTTTTTTCACTTTGCCACTTCTAATGTGCATATTTGCAAGTACTGCTGACCAGGCGACATCAAGTTGGAAATAAATGCCTTTTTATCTTTCTGTAGAGGAAGGAAATTGGTTTTATAGGAGATTTTTTGATAAAGTTAAGTGTATAGACATGGGAATTGATTTTTAATAAAATATAATGGAATAGAGTCCTTGGAGTAGGATATTCCTACTATAGCCTAGCTCTCCTGAGGCTTAAACAATTTACCTCTGAGAGACTTCACTCAACTGATACCAAACCAACTGGTGCACCTCCCTTTGCTCCTTGTGGCTGAATCCCTTGAGGATGGAGAAACATCCTCCCTCGACAGGTCCAGCAGAAAGCCCGAGTGATGAATTGTCAGTTGTCTTGAATTGTTTTCCACTCTGAGAAAAAGGTGTGCTTTATCATTGTGGAATAATATTGAGAGGGAAGTAAAAAGGGAAGGAGGAGAGGGAAAAGTGAGAGCAGATATTTTGTATTGGTGTTATCACTGGAACTATAAAATTACTGATGGTATTGAGGGTTCTTTCATTTACGCTACCTTTACAAACACTAAATTCACTTTAAGTGGTGTGAGTGTTCTCTCACTGAGCCTTTATATGCTGAGTTTCTGTCCAGAGCAGATTTTTATGGTTCTTATAAGTCCTTAATAAAAAAGCTTCTGCAAGAAATGTCAGAGACCTAACTAGAACGTCATGAATAAAGTTGTGTAGGAAAGTGTGCTGAATGGAAAGCCAGTGCTATGACGTTTGTGTTGTGTGGAGTAATTCCCCCAATATTCCTGCAGTAATAATGCAATTAAAAATCAGTGCCTCATAAAAAAAAAAGGTGGAGTATGTGGTCTGCTGGACAGCTGGAAGACAAAGGTGCATTTGTGCTAATTAAATTCCACTCAGCACCCATAACACACATTGTTCATAAGCTTTAGCAACAGCCATGTCCTGCTTAGGATTCAGTTCACATTCCTCTGCCACATTCTGCAGCCATCGCATCATCTGCAGAGGCAGGAGTGACTACAAAATAGTACCAGAATGGAGAAGCCCAATGACTGACCTGGGAGACAACAGCTGTTTGCTGAAATGATAAAAAGAAAAAAAGTGCTCACAGCCCCCCAGACATCTCCCCAAGAAACACATAAATTTGGCAAGTTTCTGTCTCCTCCTGCAGAAAATTATCATTGCAAATCAAGAAGAGAGAAAAGTGTGGGGAGACTGTGTGCTGCATCATTTGTATTTCTGTTCTTGCACTCTTTGGAATGAAGGATAAGTGAATGTGCTCCATATGTTCCAAAAGAGTAACAAGCAATGATTTTCTATAGAGGCATGGCTTAAAAAGGGATGTTTTTCAGATTCATTCACATAGTCGACAATTGCTAACTCTTTTTCATGGGTGACACGGGACGGCTACTGTTGCATTTATTAATCCTGTGTCTGATTTGCTGAGTTCCACTTTATTGATTTTATTTTGATTGGAGTAAGACCGATTGCTACCTTGGAAAACAAAGTTGTCCTTGAATGACACTGTTTAAGTATTACATTCCCCTAAACATTCATTAAAGCTCATGTTTTAATTAAACTTAGGTATTACCAGTAAATGTTGGAGGTGCTAAAATAGAAACAGCAGTAACTGGACAAACCTGAAGGCCTTTTTTCACCCCTGCCTCACTAGAAAATGTCTGAATTGCTGGGGAAGAAAGCAAAAGCAGCCAGTGAGGGTTTTGAGGATCTTTTTGAGATCAATTACGTTAAAATGTGACTTTTTTTCCTATGAGTTTGTTCTTGGTGGTTCATAAAACACTTTTTACTACCTAGACAGAAAATCTCTTTTATGTGTATATTCATATCTTTTGATTTTGTGTTCTTTTAATGACTCTGTGAAAGCTAATGAGCATTTGGGCAAAAAAGGAAGCCAGACTGGTAGGCTCTAGTTCTAGGTTCATAAGGTCTAGGATCTGTTTTTCTTAGTTACCCGTTGTATGATATTGGAGAAATAATCTTTTTTTTTTCTTGTATTTCCTCTCCTGGTTGTTTAACTGCAGCCTTACTTTCTTTTTGATGAGATCCTTGCCAAGTATGATTAAGTTTATTTATCCCTGTTTTCTTCCTTGCTGTTTTTACAAGCCATTGCATTTGTTTTGCATAATACATTGTGTTAACTTCTCTAACAGTTTTGCCATGTCCCACATACCTCTGTCAGTCACCGCAGTGCCACTTCTCACTCATCAGTGAAGATCCACTTCTCCTGGCTCTGCCACACTGCTGTCAACCAGTATTCTGCTCATGTGCAGAAAGAGCTAAAAATACTGTTTCATATTTTTTTTTATGTGTGTATGTAGGACTTTTTAATCTGTAGATCTAGAGTTGTTTAACAGTTCCCATCTCTGTTTCCCGGTGTTGTTGCAGTGATGCAGAGAACACGGGCTGATTTCCCAGGGTCACACAGCCAAACTCACAGCAGAATAAAATGCCAGAAGCAATCATATGGCCTGTCCTGCTTATGAAAAGGTCTGTGTAAAGGCAGCTACCTTGATGTTTTACACAGCTCACGTTCCCCAGTAAAAACAAGACTATTTAATAAGAATGCATTTACTTCTGCCTTTGCACCTATATCATAATCGTAAAGTATTTTGCTAATATTTTCTGTGTGACACATCTGTGCCTACTTGGGAATTTATCCATTCTACAGCGAAATAGCTCCTGTTGAGTCAGCAGTTTCCTAATACGATATAATAATAAAGAATGTAAGAGATTTTGGCAAAAGAATTTGCTTAGTGTATGCTGTTTTATGATTAGAGGTGGCACTTGGGCTTTCAGGTAAAGTGCTTGAAGAATTTAGATAATAAAATACTCTATTTTGTGCACTTTTGCCTCCTAAAAAGTGACATGTACTTGGTAGAAATAAAATAGAGAACTTAAACAACTACAAATCGGTTTTGGTCCAGTGAGCTCTGGAAAAAGTAGGGAGATTGTGTCTGTTGCCTTTTATTACTTATCATTGCTCACTCAGGTGAGCAGACTCAAACATCGCACTTCTGGCGTTTAATTTACCAACGTTACTATCTGTAGGAAATTTAACAAAATGCATAATGAGACAGACATAATCAGAATTTGCTAAGGTTTATTAATGCCTTATCAGGACTTTGGAAGGCTCAGCACACATGCACTCTTCATTTCCTTTATCTCACTTTATGGAATTTGTAAACAACCTAAGCTAAGATGTTCTCCAAGGCTCATTAGCTCCTCAGAGCTTTGACAGAGAAGCACTGGTCAGATAAATCAACAACATGTAATGTTAACAAAAAATGAGATTTAGTTTTAATTGTATGCTTGAAGTCAGGGATGGGTGCAAAAGCAGTGTTATGGCTGCAGAGGCAATTCGTGTTTATAGAATTATCCCAGAGTAATGGTAATTACTGTGTGTAGGCTAAAAGGTCTATATTTTTTTCCAGTGAAGTCAAACTATGAAAAACAAAATTCCATGGATTATTTTGTAGTAATAATTGAAACTGCATGATATATTAACCACTGTTTCAATCTGGTTCTTGAAAGACATCAGCAGACATAGCCCAGTGTAACTGAAAACAGTTATGGTGCTAACAGGTTAAACCCCATGTAATTTAAGAAAATTTCTATTGGTAGAAGAATTCTGGTACATACAGAATAAACCAAATTAGTTAAGGCCATGAGGCCTTATGTTACCTTCTTGGGCTATGATAGACAAGTGTGTTTCTAATGGGAATATCCATGTCCTTGAAAGTGAGCATAGCCTTTGAATATCACAGGCTGAGAAATTTTTGGGGTGAATGGATAGAGTGGATTTGGGTTTGGATCATTTGGGTCCAACCAGCTCTACTGCTTTATTTGCAGGTTAAATCCAAACCCAGACCAGGCCCTGTCTCTGCTGCTGACATACCTACATTTCCAGGAAATTTCATTTCTCTAGTGCACTTAAGCAATTTTGACCATATAATCTAGTCTGTCCACCTCGACCTGTGAGCAAGCCATGGTGTGTGCTTACTGTAGAGTGGAAAGGACTATAGGTGGCTTCAAGTGGCATTGCAACTGCACCCTCCAGGTGGAATTCTTCTGATGTTATAGAGCTGGAGTTTCTGTCTCTGTTAGCTTGATGCCCATTGTGCAGCATAGACTTGTCCTTGATTCCCTACTTGCAAGGTAGAATTCTCACTATTAAAACTCATCATTCAGAATTGAAACACGTCAACAAACTTCCAAATGATTTTCATCTACTAAAGATCAATTCAGTCAATTTTTGCCTAATACAAGAGTTCCTTATTTTAATAGTTTCTTCTAATGGCAGTCCTTACCTAGCAGTCATTGGCCAGAGCTGAGGGTGCTGCTGTGTCATCATCCAGGGTGATGAGGAAGACAGTGAAACCAGAGTCCTGTCACCAACCTCTAGGATACTTTGCCCACTGCAAGCCAGAGTCAGCAACCAATTCTGTACTGTCAGTCGCTGCCTTTCAGAACCTCTTGGTTCAGCAGTTTTCCAACCTATAACACTGCCTGTTCATCCAGGCCGTGCTTCTCTACCTGCCAAAAGAACCTGCTGTGTGAGACAGTCCAAGATAAAGTTCAGTTTCAAAGTGGGGCAAACTTCATCTTTTTAGAGAACTGTCAGAACATCAGAGTGCCATTGCATAAATATTATTTTTTTCTCATGAACTTAAAATATTATCATGAAGTACAATACGAAAAACATCTCTTCCTGAAATTTTTAGATGGACAGTCTGAATTATATGAGAAAGTGTGGGCAAGGAAACCTAATAATTTTTAACTAATCATTAAAGTTGGAACATTTCATTACAGTAACATCTTACACTTACATATAAAACCCATCACAACCAAATGTGAATATTTTCCTCTGTGAGTTAATACCTTTTAGTCTTAAATTTTGTTTAAAGGATTGCACAATTTCATGCTTCTAAAATTTTTGCAACTATCTTTTCAAAATATTCTGTCAGTTATAAACTGTTGTCAGTTGAAATGATTGCTGAAGAAAAATCTACATTACTTCTCCAACTCTAGAAGAATCTGAACTCAAGAAATGAAATTAACTTTTATTGTTTAGATTGAATTTCACTAATCAGAATTCAAGTATCACATACATAGTTTGAATAGTACCTCACAGTTAGGTAACATTTGGAGAGGGTTTCAAGGATATTTGACAGGCTTGACTGAACAAGAGTAAATTAAATCAACCTAACCATCGTTTATAAAATGGAACAATTCATTTTGGAGTTTGATGGGGATGGATTGTCTTCCACTTGTAAACATCAATATATAGTTCTTTGTGCTAGCTGGAGGAGAACAGCTACCTGTCTTTGACTAGCTCGTGATGAACTCTCAACAGATCTGATGTGCAACTTCAGCACAGTGTCAGAGGGAAGATAAAACCTATGATCTACCACCAAATACCCCAAAGCTTTGTCCATTCCATCATACTTGAGTAGTATAACAGAACTGATATCAACTAGGCTGTACACTTAATTATATGCTCCTTTTCATTATTGATGGCTTTAGAACCTGGCTTGTTCATCATCCTATAATCTTTCAGGAACTGCTGGGTTTGAGTTTTTGGTGCATTCTCTTTTTTTTTTTTTTTTTCCTCTCTAATTACTGTTAAATTAGTGATAAATAATTCTGACAAGAAGAAAATGGAAGAAAATTAGTTTCTTCTTCCATTCTCTATTCTTTTTTCGCCTGACATAACCCCCAAATTTTCCATGCTTTGATGATTGTAAGTGACTGAATGGTTTTTCTGCAAACTTGTAAGCCAAATTTTATCTATAAGTAACCTAAGCAACTAAGCAAAAAGATATTCAGCATAAATCTTGTCCATAGTGTAATAAGCTTTAAGACACAGGCTTTTTCTGACAAAAATTACTTTTCAACAATTAGCCTAATGCTATGATTAACTTTGAGGAACTCAGTAAAATTAGAAGTTTTCATCTGAGTTTTGGGGTTTTCTTTGACATAGTTACTTAACACTTTGATCTTTAAAATAACCATTTGCTATTTTATTTATTTCTTTCACAAGTGGTCATTAAATAAGTAAATATTTTGTATTTGAAATGATTCTGTATTAGTATAAAAGACATCCCTTTTCCTTACCACACTAAGCTTGTAGAATTACTTGTGTTCACTTATATATACTGTTGAATTTGAAATGCAATTTAGAGTTTTTTGCCCTGAGACTTACCCACAGCATTTGTATCTGGTAGATAGAAGGAAAGGTAATAATGTAAGCCTTTGAAGAGTGAGAGATAGCAGACTATAAAATAAAAAGTTAATAATATTAGGCTGAAAAATAAATTATGGAAGTCATACCAGGAAGAGTAGAAAAAACTGTTGTCACTGTCAAAGCGAGAATTAAGAAACCTACAGAGCCTTTTCTACCTTATTTTCATAATGTTGTTAAGTTTTGGGTGTTTGAAGATTGAGAGGGTTGGTTTGAGGTGGTTAAAAGACTTGAAATGACAATAATTTTTAATTAATGTGGGTTAGTCAATTTATTAATTGCAATTTACTCTGTAACAATGGAAATATTGGAAAATTAGTGAGACTAAGAATGGTGTTTAGAAATGTAATGAAACCATTAACTGAGAGTCTTAATTAAGCACCAGCCTGTGTGCACTGCCCTTAAGTAGCAAGTCTTTTTAACTTCATTCCTCAAAAGAAGTAATTGCATCGTTTCTCAGGGCTGCTGCAATACTGTAGCAAAGGGCCAAAATCATTAATCACAATAATGCAGCAGAACTGATTTCAAGCTTGTGTTTTTATGATCTGTGCTCAGCTCACTGAATATGAACCTTCCACTTCGCTTATTATTCGTATGTTTGTGTAGTAACGTATCCTCAAGTTAATTTACATTTGAGAACTTTAATGTGCCGAGGTGCAGTGATGGCAGTGAGCCATTTTCCAGAGCTCTCTACATGTCAGTGTCTTTGTCTGCACCCAGGAAATTATTTAGTTGATAAGCCAGCTTTGTGTGTTTCTGTTCCAATAGAAAATGTTCCTGTGTATTTCACAAAGCTAAGTTGATGCTGATAATAAATAGCTGCAGTCAATCACTTGTTCTGAAGTTGAAAGATTTGGATTCAAAATCTGAGTTAATGTGACTGTATGTTATCTGAAGGATAGCTGATCGTACACCCAGAGAATTACTCTTAGCTCTAATATTCAGTCCAAATTTTGGAACATTTGTGGCTAATTTGTTTTCAGACAAATATTTACACTGCTTTTCCAGAAACAGGAAATTAGGTTCTGAATACCAAGAGAAGCTTGTGTAAAGACAGTAGACTTTTTTACAATAACTTGTTTATGATTATCCATATCTAAAACTATATTAAAAATGTTAATTAAACAGCCTGTTGAATCTAAACACATGAGCAAATGCAATTTCAGTGTCGTACAGATTCCTTTAATGCAATGTGTTTATGAAAGTCTGAAATGCAGTTGTGTGTTTTTACCATCACAGCTTCCTCTAATGTCTTCTTTTCTTCATTCACATCTGCTGCTCAGCTTTCAATATTGATTAAATGGCAGCACTCTCTTTCCTGTAATCAAATTATTCAGTAAGTCCTGCTGAAATGAATTAAAAAATATAAAATGAAAAGCTAAACCAGTTTTGTTATAAAAATGAATAAATAAATAATCAAACAGCTAATGGCCTGCTTTTGTGTGAACACTATTTATCTGTGCATAAGTGTAGAACAGAACTTGAAAAATTGTAGTCCAGTGTTTTATATATATTTATAAGTAAGTGTAAATAAGAATATTCTGTGTAATTGCTTGAAAAAGTGCAGATATTATACCATTTCTTTGTATAATTTTTACCCTCATGGATAGCCAGTGCCTCTAAGCAGGTAATAATCTCCAGTTAAGGAAGCATTGTTTCTCTTTTACAAAGCAAACTGAAGCAGAAGTAAAATTATTTTTCCTGGTGTTTTATATGAATTCTTTTGTATTGGTGGAATTAAGTAAATTCATTACTGTCATTAGATGTAAAAAATGGATTTTGCTCTACAAGGCTAAATACAACAGCATTTTCTCTTTATATACTTGAACTTTATCTGTGCTGGTGAATTGCTCTTTAATAATGCAATATCTTTTCCCCCGCCCCTTCCCCAACTAGCTCTGTTCCATTACCTCATTTTGTTGCATGGATGAAGGTGTTTTGTGCCAGGATGTTAATGTAATGTGTAAAGTAAGCACGTGCAGATCTATGTTGAGGTCAGAGAACCATTCCCATGGGACGAATACAAGTAAGGGAGAAATTTAACTGTATGGCAAAAAACCCTTTATGGCAGAGATATATTAGATTGTGTAAGAGTCATCTTAGGGAAATATTAGAAACCCATTCACTTGAGACTTTTATAACTGGAATTGACAAAGCAGTAGAAAATGGTCCATAGAGTGAAAGTTGTACAGTGTAGAGCACTAGATGAAATAGGAAAATTGAGCTTTTCAATCTTGAAATTCAATGATTTTGGGATAGTGAGACAAATCACACCTGTGATATAAACTTCAGACTTCATGTGCTATCAACACTATCTAAAAATTGACCCATTTAAACACTGAATATGTAACTTGCTTTTCTTGTTCTCCCTTGATAGCTAGCTTGAAAGAAATAGTTTGGGTAATGGTAGCCTACTCCATTTGCAACATGTGATGGTGCATTAAAGAAAGATTTGTGAAAGGTATCCTTGAAACAATCCTGTAGTATTGATAGACTTCTGGGTTTTATTGTGGGTTTTTTTGTCTGGTTGTTTGAGGTTTTTTGCTTTTTTACAGTAGTCTTAAGCTGCTTGTTGCAGTTCTGTTTCTTGAAGTCTTTTTTTATGTCCAAATAGGAAAACGTATTAATTTTTGATAACTGGAATGATTCAATCTTAATGAACTACAGATTTTTTTGTAGTCATATTTCCCTTAATATTCAAAGTTATACCATTAAATAGTTGACATTCCCTACCAATTTTTTGACATCAGAATTTTCTATATTTGTTTTATCTGCAGAGAAACTTAAGATCCCAGCCATCAATTTAAGAAACCCTTTTTAAAAAAAATTACTACTAAAAATTATTCAAATTATTTCTGTGGTGCTAAGTTGGCTTTTTGTTTGTTTGTTTGTTTGTTTCAAAAAAGAGAAGAAATTAGGATTGTTCGGAAACTTACAGTTTCAGCTTTCTTAAGAGGCACTGCAACAATGTTCAAAAGTCATTGCCATCTGCAGGAATTTGATAGGTTTGTTGCTAAATTTACACAAAAATTTTAGGAAATAGTTGCAGAAGTTGTAAAGTTTCCTTAAACTAATTTGAAATCTAAATGCTATTAAGCCATCTAAGGCAAACTGAATGTGTAATATAAACACAATTTGTCTTTAAAAGCTTTTAAAATGAACATCCTGAAAGATGTTCTGATTACTTGTGCTTTAGTCTTTAAGGTCACTTTAATGAAAACCTAATTTAGAACATTTTTGTGCTGGTGCTATTTTAGTACAAAAGCCATGGAATTTTACCTTAAGTTAAAAATTACAAAAAAAGGACTCAATTGACTATTTGCTCTACTTATATTTTCTTTTGATCCCTACAGACTTTTCTTGTGCAGAACTTTAATTTGCTGCATTTGGTTTTATCTGATTAAGATATGGGGTCAAGTTCTGATACTACAAATCCATAAATAGTGCTGAAGCCTGAGCTAATGTTATTCTGGTAATAGCTGGATAACAGTAAACTTGCAACCTGAAAGTGCTTCTCAATTGTAAGTCAATGGAATTTCAACTGGTGGAGGTGTTGGTTGAATCAGAAACTAATGGATTGTGGCTAAATTATCAACATGTTACTCTGCAACATACACCTTCATACTGGAAAAGCAGATGTTATCAGAATCAGAGTATTTTATGTGTTGGATTAGAAATTAAATGGGGAAGAAGTCTGGATTTGCATTCCTGCATGGTGATAGAAATCTCCCATGATGCTGGGAGATTTCCTGCTTAAGATCATGGAAGTTGCATGTGAAAGTGGTCTGGGAAACAATATTTTTCTTCTGTGGTTGTGCAGTGAAGTAGGATTGAAATGAACATCTGGGAATGGTTTTCCAAACCTACAGAGGTTTTGACGAAAGCTCACTTTGGCATGTTAACCTGTCCGTGTTAAGACTTCCCAAAGAGGATGTAACCAGGAATAATCTGTGAAGTCAAGGTGGTTTTCTCGCTTCCATGCGTGCTTTGGAAAATTTTCAGTTTTTACTGGCTAATAGAATTTAAATGATGACTTGAAGTACTCTATAAAAGATCAGTAATTTACACGAACAAAAATTCCCAAGACCCAGAGTTTGGTCAAAAGTTTCCAAAGAACCTTTATGCTGATAATTTTCAATGCCAGAAAAGCAACCCAGTGTTTTAGTAACTGAACTATTAGTTCCTATAATGTCTATGCTTTGTATGAATTGCCATGAGCTGTTGCTACCACTTATCTATCTTTGTGTGCCCAAATCTCTCCTTAATATTCTGCAGAAATTTTCATTCTTTATCTGCTTCACAAGTTTTGTCCTCAGTGATTCTGGGCTAACAGCAACAAAGTCGTGAATTGTGTTGTACATTTTGTTTATTTGTCATAGGAAAATATTCTCTCAAAGCAAAATATTGTAGGTACAGGTCCTCAAATGTCACTGCATAATACTGTGAATTACCTCATCAATTAGTGACTAATTATAAAATGTAATTCATTACATGCATTCATGTCTAAAAATATTTCTTTTCCTGAACACTGTGCTGAACTAATTGTGCCTTGTGAGCATCATGGTTAATGGGAAATAATTTGTGAAAGGACTGCACTCCTTGTTGTCAGATCAGTGGTTTACATGTAAGGGGTGTGTGTGCTCATGCAAGTAGTGACAATTTGTAATTTCATATTGATCTTTTCACCATCAGAGACTCTAAAGCTTACAGTTATAATGCATAATTGATGGCTTTGAAAGTTAGACTGTCAGATATAAATGTTTCAAATATTACAGTCACCTCAATCACACGCAGAACGTTTGTCCAGAAATCATTCTGCTGCAGGAGATTTTGAAATTGCGAGATTTTTGTTTTGTTATAATCCTTGTGCAGTTCCACAGGAGTTAAGATGACTTGGCTCTGTCAGATTAGTGAAGCAAAGAGATACCTTTTAGATTTCTATTCAGTTTATTGTCTTCACCATTCGTCTTAAAGCACATTGATGAATAATATAGTTGATATAAAACTTGTGGAAGCTGAAAACTTTGAGACTTATTTAATCAGTTATGTAATGCTCTGCCAGATATCAATAGATTTTGAAAACAAGCATCCTGTTGAGAAAAATTTGAATATTTGTAGATTTGGACAGCAGAACTGATACTGCACTGGCAGCACTTTGCATCTGTTCCCAACTTCTGAAAGCAGCAGTTTGAAATACACCATCTGTAATCACCAACTGCTTAAAAAGAGGATAGTGTCTGTTTGCTATTAGCTATTAACATGGATCAAGACACTCAAAAGATCTTTGTGAGGCAAGCTGTGTGAAATTTCTTTGAATAATACTCCAGTCTTTACTGGGAATGTGCTGTAGGTACCGACTGCATCACCAGTCCCATGCATTGTGTCCTCTCTTCCCTACAGCAAAAATAAAGTAAAATATAATATTTTCTTTGTTTTGGGTGACCTGAGACCCTGCTGGATTAATTAGTGCTCATTCTCTTTTTGGTGTTTCTTTTTTGGTTACCTTTCCCTGCGTTTCTTGCCAGTCTGTTTATTCTTCTGATGGCATCACCCAAGGCATTTGTGTGATCTTCTTTGACCTCTTCTCTCATTGAGTAGTAACCCTGCCTCTTTATCTTTGAACTTCTCTACTGCTGGTGGTGTTAAATTGCTGTAGTACTTATACAGTTGGGAAACAGGCCAAAGCAATTTCTCCATAATAGAAAATAAGGCTAAGAATGAAAAAATGTGGTCCTTAGCTGGAAGTTTCTCGAGAGGTTTTAATTCCCATCTTCTGTAATCAAGGAAGGCCCCCTGAGTTTTTTGGAGACAGAGGTTTGTGAACTTCAGTTTACTAGACGTCAGAACTCAGCAGTGAAAGGTATGTTTAGGTCTCCAAGTCACCTTTGTGATTTCAGCACTAAGTATTTAATTTCTGCAGAATAAACAAATGTGGAAAATCAGCAGCTTCCCACTGGGGTATACAAGAGCTTTCACCAATAAACTCTTTTAATTTCCTGCATTTTAATGAAAGAACATTCTGTGATGGAGACTTTAAAAATTATCAAACTATTAAATGGTTGGTGCAGTTACAACAGTGATGGGAATTGCTCGTTTTGGCTTAACAGAGGTAGGATACCTTTTAAATTCCACCACTTTGAGTAAGACTGTATCATCGAAAATTTCATTTATATGCAAATATTTTGGAAAGTAATGCATACGTGGCCTATCTGTGGCAAAATGTATGTGAATCCTGTGGCCAATGTGGATTTTTTTTTTCTTAATAGTTTTAGTTGCTACAGGAATTCATAATAAGTTAGGAAAGAAATAAACTCAAGCTGAAAGCTGAAGATGTACATGACAGGGAGGCTAAAGTCAAAGGAATTTATTAGAGAAGACTTTAAGGAGGTCAATATTTACATAGTTCCTATTATAAATCTGCAAAAATAACTCACATGCAGAAAAATTTGACTCACACGTGAAGATTCATATCACAGAAATATTAGGGCTTAAAAATAAATGCATGAAACTAATTTACATCTGAAAGTAATGTCTGCAGGTATTTGGCTGATGTTTCATTACACAGTGTGTGTATGGGAAGTACCTTTTCCCACAGATTAATTCCAATTATATGCAACACAAGTATGTATCTAAATGGATTGCCTTGATTGAATTTTCAAGTGCAGCACAGTGATGCCTGTAGGATGGCAGTCAGTAATAGATGCAGTACATGTATACAAACAAAGTTGGATTTATACACCAAGAGATAAACAAAGAGGAGAAGTTCTGCTATAAAGAAATAAGGGAAACTTTACAGATAATCTTGAAAGGAACTCCAGGGTAATATTATGAGGCTTTTAAATGACTCGGAGAAGTCTGCAAAAACAGTAAATTTCCTGGACTTTTCACTGGGAGCCTGAGCATCATAATGCAGTGCTGTGATTGCCTGCCTCTTCATTTTGTAACCCTTCTTTTGGTTTAGGGTTTCTTTGGGGGGAGTGGGGATTATTAATAACAGAATAGTCCTGGAGAAAATCAACATTGTTGTAAAAATCTAGGGAAGGTTGGTTTGCAGTGGCTGCTGAGGGAACATGCATCAGATGAGAAAGTAGATATTAAAAATCTGGCAAGTTCCACCTGGCTATTTTTAACACACTGCAGAAAATGTGCCTGATTCCCCTATCTGCTCACACTTTTCTCTTTGAGCACTAGCTGTCATATTCCCGTCGCATGCACTACATTTTTCAATAGGTTGTCTTTTTTTCAATCTCTGTCTCCTCTTATTACTCCATTATGAAGATTATAAATATATGAAATTGATCTCAAAATAGAATTACCCACTCCTATTAACTCTGCTGACTAAGAGAGCCATGTAAAGCTTTTTATTTCCATGTTGTAATTTTGGATTTGATCCCATATTAGTAGTTGTGTGGCTTTTTTAATTTTAGACTGTTTAAGGTTATGTTTAAAGTTGGTTGGCTAGTTGTTTGGAGTTTATTTTGTATGAGACTAGTTCTGACTGAACATTTTCTGTTGAAAAATACTGACAAACACAGAAATAAACAGGTTTGACTTGGTTTTCCTTTTCATTATGCAGAAAATATTTCCATTTTTTTTTTAGACTAACTCAGAGTCCTAGTCTTTAGCTGAGGGGCAGTGTTTTGGTTTTTTTGTGGTTTCTGTTTTTTTCCACAGAAGTGTTTTGGCAAATAATTTATGAAATAGGCATTTGGACAAATAACAACAATTGTCAGATAGAAAAGGTATGTTGATTCTGTTTGTTATGGGTTATGGAAAATAGAAAATGTTTGCTTATGTTTTGAGTAATAGGTTGAAATACCCACTGGATAGTTTTCTGTATTTAGACAAAAACATATTTAATAGCTTCATTCATCATCATACGTGAAACAAAAATAATATCTGTGCTTTTGCAATTCCATTTCAACATTTATAAAACTCAAAGCCGTTGTTTTCTTTTCAAAACTGATTTTTTTGAAATAAATGGTTGCACGAGAAATGTTTCTCCTTAGGTAGACTTGGCTCTTTTCTCCATACTAATTAGCTGCCATCGATTAGTACAGCATACTGAAAATATATAATGTGTCAAAATCTGAGCAAGTCTCATTTATCTATACAAACATTGCTATTTCTTTAATTTTCGTCAAGATTCAGTTTCACTCGAGAAACATTATTATCTGGCTTGAGCTATGTCTGCAAATATTTTAAAGCATGTGATAACAAACTCATTAATGTCGATGGAATGGACTTTTCTGTTGGCTTTAACAAGATTTAGTTTAGGTACAGAATATACTGCTTAGTTTCAGAATGTACTGAAACTACTGAAAAATATCTCACTGTACCCAGATACTGAACTAGGTTGTGACCTGATGGTGTTTTGAAACTGTGGAAATGCTGCTCTACCTGGAATGGGGAACCACTGCAGCAGGGAGGCTGATTCCAAGTCAGGGACCATCTCCTTGTCCAAGAGCGCAGGGCTGTGGTCGGGGAAGGGCAGTGGCTGCTCGCCAGCCTGCGGCAGCAAGAGCAGCCCCTTTATGGCTATTAATGTACAGACCACTTAGAGCTACCCTTAGAACTGGAGTTTTAAAGTTAGATTTTATCTTTAAATTACTATCAATACCGTAATAATAGTAACAAAATCTCTGCAGTATTACTTTTGCCCTCTATCGTTTTCCACTATTCACTAGTTGAGGTCTAAAAGCTTTGCTCCACTGAAAAGAGCACTTGGTAACTTCTTTGTATTGGATGAATGTTTTACAGTCAAAAAGAATTTACAGAAGCAGTGTTCTGAGTTGATTATTGACCATTGGTCTTCACTGGGGAAGGCAGGATCCATAGAAAAGAACCTATATAATGCTTGTTATGAAACACTTTTTAAATAAGCATAATCTATAAAAGAGTACAGAGCCTCAGAATTATTATAGGTGTCAGCAATTCTTTAAAATTATTTGAAGGAAAAATATTACACAGCTACCAGCTGAAGTAAGCAGGGACCCCTATTAGTTTAATGTGTATCAGCAACTTAGAAATATTCAATAATTTTAGAAAATCTGACTTTAGGCCAATCATATTCTGGAAGGTAATGCAGCTTGAACCAGAATAATGTAAATATGTACTTTTATTTCCTTTCAATTTTAATTCAATTAAACAATGATGTTTTAAATCAATGAAGATTGAAGTGGAATCATCCAGTGGAATTAGTATATTTATGTTTGAGTGAACTCACTGTTTTGATTTCAGATCTATGTTAGACTGCAAATACCCAAACTACAAATTAAAAAACAATTATGTTGAAGTCAAAGAAAAGGTGGAATGCTCTCAGTAATGGGACCTCTGAGACAAGAAGTCAGAATAGCAGTGTGATGGCCTTCACTGACTGGATTTTAAAATCCGTGGGAAAAAGAGACCTTTCCTTTTGAGGCCTCATTTGCTCCCAGGTCAATAAAGTTGGGATTGCAGTACTTTTGTTCAGGGGATAGTGACCCAAACAGAGAAGAAACCAAAATGAAAACAATCATATTGAGGTGTGTCACCACTCCCTCTCACATCTGTAGCATTTTTTGTTGACATAATTCCCATCTACACACAGATTCTATTGGAAGGATCCTCTTCATCTAGGTAATCTCCAGGGAAATGTTTCTGAGCAGTGTTGCCCTCTGTAGACTCACTGTCTTCAGACATAGTGGAGCTAAAAGCTGAGATTTAAGTTGGTTACAGCACTTCAACATCCCTTTTATTTTGATAGAACTAAGCGTTTGAGTTGCTTGGGCAGCTTTGACATCTTCAGCTAAAATGTTCAGAATATCGAGCCTTCTGTTCTCCCAGCCCCTGCACGGTACAAGCCCAGGCAGCACACAGCACCACTGCACCACCAGTCATGTCTCCTTTCTGCTCCCAGATACTTCCCAGAATGGTCTTTGAGCATATACCAGAAATCTAACTCAGACAGACTGACTTGGACCATCCTGGACCAGCTCTCAGGTGTGGACAGTTGAAGATGTATGTCCTCTTCCTCCCATGCCCGTTATTCAGATTTGGGTGATGACAGGCAGTTTCGAGGTGCTGGCTGAGACAGAGTGAGCCAACTGGCCTTGAGCTGTTAATGTGCCTGCAGTGTGTGCCAGGAGTAAGGCCAGCTGTGCCCTACCTTGAAGAGCCGTGGCAAGGGGGAAACAGTGAGGGAGCAGTGTGACCTGCAGTGTGGGTGGCAGCAGAATGGGGTTGGCCTACAACCTTGAGCAGTCTCAAGTTTGTAGGTGACTGAGTAGGCTGAGAAGATCATAACTTCCCAAATATATATTTTTTTTCCTGAAGATTTAAGGCTAAGAAACACTTTATAAAATGACAAATTATGATGATAGTCTGAAGATTCTTAGGAAAGCAGCAACTCTTAAAATGCATTTTTTTTCCACAGCTGCGTATTTTCTAACAGTCAGACTGCTGAGTGTTAGAGACAATACCTATCATCCCATATCTGTGTCAGAACCTGAAAGAGAAGTATCTTTTAGCAAAGTTACATATGAAAAACAATAATAAAATTCTTATTTTCTAGGGATGTAAAACTAGGGAGTTAATCTTTCATTTCAGTATGTGTGGCAGATAGATTAAAAATATTCATATCTTGAATTCAGGTACTCATCATAGAGAAATAGCCTTTATATTGTTCATTTCTTGCCGTAAACAACTCAGAATATGTGATATATTTCAACAAATGCTTTAGTTATGTATGTTTCCCCATTGTGCAGTATGTGTTATTGTTAATTGAATATTGCCTCCAAATCTTGATTGATTCTCCTTACTCTCTAAACTCATTTTAGTGAGTATTTTATACTTACAGTTTGAATTTATATATATATATATAAATATTTATTTTATATATAAATATAAATGTTATAAATGTATATATAACATTTTGAATTTTCTGGAAATAGCTGAGTTCAATACAACTCTCAGGGTGGGGGTAATCTATTTAATTACTACATGGGAAGAAAAAGGGGAAATGTGGTCAAGGGACTTAGAGACATAGAGATCTAGGCTATATTTCTCTAATAGAAACTCCTGAGGCCACTTGGTTTCTGTGGAGAAAAGAAATCCACATGGATAAGATATTTTTTCTTTTGAGTTGGTTCTTTATATTTCTCTGAAGATGCTGCTACCAACACCATCTCTTTGTTGCTTATGTTCATTTGTTGTATAAAATTTTCTTATTTAGCAGCTCTGTACTAGGCAACTCAGGGATTATAAAGTGAGATTCAGCTTTTAGGAGGGAGACTGATTTATCCCTTTTCTTTTAGAAATCCTGTAGTTTGATGGCAATGTTAACTTTTCATTGTGCATGTTGTTTTCTGGTCTGTTTTTATTCTTAGCTCTAGGAGAATGAATGCATAAATAAAAATCCACTGTTCCTCTGCTGCTCTGCTGCCATTTTAATCCCTATTTATCTCACTCTAGGATGCCAGAGAGGAAATTTAATGTTGAGTATTGGTTCAATAAATGTCAGGGAGGGCAGGCAGTTTATATCCTCTTTTGCAATAAACATTTAGTTCTCCTGACAAAGACAGCATTACAATATCAGGAGGAAAAATCTACTCTAGTGGCCTCTGCTTCTTTCAGCAGCTGAAAACATGAAGTGGTCCTGGTGACCAAGCACACAAACCTGAATCTCCAGAAGTGGTAGATGTGCTGTTAGGGATTCAGATGCTTTCCTGATAAAAGTAAATATTCCTTCTTTAACAAGTTGAACTACGTGAGGCTTGGTCTTGCAAAAAGTGCAATTTCCTTCTCATCTGTAACTGTTTTTTAGGGATAAACTTTTAATGCACATGCTCTCTTTGCACATGTTATTCTTTGTATGCTTTGTTTATATTAAAATGAGAGACAATTGCATGTCTTACCACCAGGTTAAAGAATGGCACAAGACTTATTAAGCTAAACTTGCTTGTATTACAATGCAAGGTGGTTGTTAGTTAGGGAAAAGCAGAAGTATACATTTAGAAAACATCATGCACATTATCTAAGCATTGTTACCATGTCAGGTGAGTTAGGGTGACAGGTTAAATAATTTACTATGCAATTATTTGTTTTATGCATAGTTAATATATGTCCTGTATATTTTACAGTGAGGAAAATAAGGCAAAATGGAAATGAGGGAATTTTTTCTAAAATAAATGCCTATCAGTTGGAAGTACTGAAGTTATATCTCTCGAGTACAAGATAATTACCATACCTATGATTTCCTTCTGCATTCATCAGGAGACTTTGGAGTAACTATACGTAATTTCTGAGGGAGCTTTGCTAAGGTGATGAAATGGTGTAGAGAATAGACATCTGAACAACAGCTGTGATAGTTGGAAAAATGTAACAATAACAGGTTTATAACATTTTTAGAATCAACTATGTATCACATACATAAAAATATAAAATACCTGATGTATAATATGTATAGAAATAGCCATTTTATACGTGTTGTGTGCACATAATTTCCTATATGTACATATCATATAGTATATGTTGTTTTACGTTCTTTGCCAATTCCAGAAATCCTTACCAATGAGCTTTTCAAATACATGTAATTAAAAATTCTCCTCAGTCTTCAAATTTAATATTTCTCATCTTCACATATCCTCATGACTGATATATTTAAGAGTCTTTCCCTTTCTTTTGGAGCTTTCTTATGACATTTCTGCTTTTATTTTAAGCTTATGTTTAAAAACAGGAGAAAAACTCAAAATGGAGACTGCACTTTGAATAAAGGATAGAATTAGAAATACACTTTAGAGACAGAGTTTCATCCCTAAGTGTTGTGAGTCCTTTATGCTAAAGCTCTTCTGTTTTAAGGTGTTTCAGCTACTTGCTAATCAAATTAAAAACTACTTAGGGAGTAAGAATTTCAGTCCTTTTCTCCTTGATAAAATGCACAAGGGTAAGCAGATGGCTGACGTGACTAAAACCACAGACAAAACGTATCTTTCAGCCTAGAAGAAGAGGAACAGAGACCTTTGGTGGAGCAGCAAGAGTGGCTCATCCAGAGCACACCACCCTTGAAGGAAAGACTGATCCAGTGGGAGTTATCAACCTGGACACAGGAGGTCTGGAGGAGTAGGAGGACTGGGGTATGGCATCTGAACATGTCAATACCTCTTGCAAAGAAAAGGTGCTAGAGAAAGGGAGGGGAATGAATGGTGTCACCAGGCATTGACACAAAGTCAAGTATGGTTATGATTCTGGCTGGACACTCCTTCTTGGGCTGTGTTAAGCAGGCTCTGGCAGACTTACACAGCCAAGCAACTGCTCCCAGGACTTGGATTTAGCTGGGGCAGGAACGGCACATCAACATCGTCCTGAACAGATGCAAAATTTCAAAGTATGGCGAAGCGTGATGGCTGTGGACTGTGGCTGTTGAGTGCCCTGGGCTGCCCCAGGGCTGGAGTCAGGCTGCATCAGGGCTGTGCCTGCAGTCTGTCTTCTCTCTGTGGTGCTCTGTATTCATTGGGTGTTCTTGGATCCAACCCCAAGCTTTCAGCCGACAGCAGCCATATCCTGGAAGTAACGATCCTGTTAAATAACTATCATGTAAGCATGTCATTCAGGCTGTCAAGAACACGGAGGCCAAGCGTGATCATTTCTTTTCCCCTTCCTCTTTCCCAATTAAAGAGCTTGTTACATCTTTCTGATAGTTTAATCATTGAAAATTGTGGCCATGAATCTTGAGGAGATGCAAATGAGGGATGCCATCTGTTGATCGGTGCTGTGCGCTCCCCAGGCTCAGCGCTGAGTGCTGAGCTGGGGATGGGGGTCCTTTAGCTATTTCCCTTGCACATGGGAGTGGTAACAGAGGGAATCTGATACAGAGGCTTGAAATGGATAATCGTCTCTTCACCCTCATAATGAGTTGATTTCAAGTTTCGTTACAGACAGCTACTACAGGACAACCAGGGGATTTAGACCAAACCAGCATGGGCTTAGGAAAGGCAAGTCCTGCTTGACCAATCTGAGCTCTTTCCATGACAGGGTGACTCGCTTAGTTGATGAGGAAAAGGCTGTGGATGTCCTCTACCTTGGACTTTAGTAAAGCCTCTGACACTGTTTCTCACAGCATTCTCATAAAGAAACTAGCCACTTGTGGCTTGAACAGATGACTCTTTGCTGGGCAAAATCTGTGTGGATGGCTAAGCTAAAATAGAGGAGGTAAATGGAGTTACATCCGGTTGGTGGCCAGTCATGAGTGTGTCCCCCATGGCTCAGTACTGGGGCCAGCCCTGGATTTATGTATCTTTGTCAGTGATGTGGACAAAGAGATCAAGTGCACCCTTGGTCAGTTCACAGATGACTCCAAGTTGTGTGGGAGTGTTGATCTGCTGGAGGGCAGAAAACTCTGCAGAGGGACTTGGACAGACTGGATTAGTGGGCCAAGGCCAATTGTATGATGTAACCAAGTAACAAGTGACAGAATGGGAAGAAATGGCCTCAGGCTGCATCAAGGGAGGCTTAGATTGGATATGAGGAAAAATCTATTCACCAAAAGGGTTGTCAAGCATTGGAACAGGCTGCCCAGGGAAGTGGAGGTCACCAGCCCTGGAGGTACACATGTAGATGTGGCACTGAGGGACATGGTTTAGCAGAGGACATGGCTGTGCTGGGTTGATGGCTGGATTCAATGATCTTAAGGGTCTTTTCCAACCTAAACAACTCCATGATTGTCCCGTGGTCTGAAGAAAAATACGCATTTGAAAATTACTGTCTGTTCTTCCCTCCCGTAACAAATTCAGCTGAAGGTGCTTTCTCTCTTTCCTGCCCCCCTGCCCAGCCAAGCACACAGGTATCCTTGCAAAGGGAGGTAGACACCTTAATTACAAATTTAGCATCTGCTGCTCTGAGTCAGAGCAGTGGCCCATCCAGACTCTCTGCAAAAGTGGCCTGTAATGGATGGTTGGCAGCACAGGCAGTGGGCATGTGAAGAGGTGCACTCTCAGCACCTGCTGCTTTGCAATTTCAAAATTCCTGGAGCCAAGAGCTGCACGAGAGGTGGAGGTAACCTTTGTGAATGTGCCTCCTCCTGTCTTGAAAGCAGATCTTTTGATTTCTACTCATTTTTTGAAAGTGAATTACTACTTTAATGTGCTTTGTGTGGAGAAGTTGGTTTTTTTTCTTTTTAAACTGCAGGCTGATAACATCATTTGGCTCTGTCTGGTTCTTGTATTGTGAATAATCATTTCCTATTCACCTTTTCCAGGCTGTTTAAAATTTTAGAGCAGTTATTCTACATCCCCTCAGTCATATCTTTTTCCAGCTGAAAAGCTGCAGTCTATTTAGCCTCTTCTCATGTGGAGGAGTCATTTGACTGACACAGCTGACTTGTTTCAACTTTCTTTACTGAAAAGTCAGTGTACTGGAACCATTTTAGGTCATTAAGAAATTTAGAAAGTACCATGTTTTATTTGAAATTACTTAAAGTATTGTACTGTACTACGAAAAAGGTTGCAGAAATGGTATGAAATTCTGATTTGCTGCTTTCCTCCTGCCTCACTCACCCCCCCAAAAAACCCCAAATCCAAAGAAAGACACATGTATAGTAATTCAAAAGGAAGTTTTATGTACAGTAATTTCCTGTGAGGATGTCTATTCTATCAGTTCTGTTTCTTCATTCCTTCTGACAGATTCACATTTGACATTTAGCAGAAGTTGTTGCTGCAGGTTGAAGCAGAATAGAACACCCCAATTTCATAGTAAATTGTTTATAGCTGAAGCAACATTAACTATAGTCTACCAAAACAGGAGCACTAAAATAACAATCATCTATTACATCATGATGATGATTATTACTGTTCCAGGGGTCCTATTCTGGTCCAATCCCAGGCTCAGAGGAGTCTTGACCTTGAAGTCAGCTCTGAACTTCAAAGATGGATCTGCTTTCTCATGACACTGACCCACCAGTATATTGACTTTATAACTAGTGTAACTAATAATGTCTTTTATTCTGGGTTGTATTTGCTTTTTTCCTGATTTTGAAGTTTAAAAAAAGAAAGTTGTTTTTTACTGCTTGAATAACAGCATTATTAGCCCGTGGTTTTCAAAGTGCACTTATGTACATCAGTGCACAAAGAGCTATTTTAGATTTAATTCTTAACTATTTTTAAACTTTAATATGTACTTCTTGTTTTAATACTTTGACTCCTCATCACCACTGATTTGAATCTTGAGAACAGTAATGCAGTTGCCCTATATCTGAGTTTATAGGGGCCCCTCAGGATTTATTTTATGATTCTTTTCAACACAGACCTTTCAGGTAGATTCTTGTCTGCTCTGCCTTTACTGTCTACCTCAGAGAGAATTTTTGACCAACTTTTAGAGTGTAGTAATTACATAACTGCTGTTTTCTGCATTTTCTTCTGGTAATAAAGTAAAGCAAAGGAAACCCAGCTGTATTGTTTTTCCTGAGCTAAAGGGCCAGCAGGTTTTACACTCCCTTTCTGTGTACAGTGGACTCCTACTAGGTCTGGTTCGAAGTCTCTGTCATGCTTTGTTACAGCTTATTGCCACTGCAGAAATTGATTCCTTGTGTCCTCAGGAGAATTTGTTTTGAAGTTTAAGAGCAACAAACCTGCTATGTATGCTAGTGTGCATTTTTGATTTGGTGTGTCCTCTTTTGTGACCCCCTTGACAATTTGATTCTCTGTTGTGTGAATGATGCTGCTGAGATACCACATCAAATAGTTTCCTGTCTGAGCTGAGAACTGAGCAGAAGAAATTAACTTTATTAGCTAACACCCTTAGGTTTTTTAGAAGCTGGGTTTTCACAGCATTCCATGTGGGAAAAGTCCTTAGACCCAAGTTTGCTGTGGTAGACACGGAGTCGAAAGTGCAGATCTACTGATAAAAGATTCGTTCTGTGAGGACTGAGTTGTCTTTTGCTGCTCTTCCTCTTCTGTTACAGTGTAGAATATGGCCAACTGTGATATAATTTAAATTGCTAATTGGAAAATGCTAAATTGAACATGGTTTCTAGTTAATAATTTTTATGATCTGGTCTCACATAGCTCCTAAGTGTCTTGTAAAAGGGGATTTCTGTGCAGAATGGCTGTTTGTGTTCCTTTGGAAGCTGAAATTCTGCTAATACTAAATGCACATGGTTAATAATGGCTTATGAAGATGCCAGAACCCTGGTATCAAAAGGACCAGCTGTATTTGAAACACTTAGACTAAATGATGCTTAGGAGCTTATATAAGCTTCTTTTTCTCCTATTTTGATAAATTGGCTTTGCTGTCAGTTAAACTGTGAAAACTTGGACAAGGGAGTTTCTTGAATCCATTAACTTAAACAACAGTATTTTTTTTAGAATTAAAGTTAGTTCATGGAACAGAAGTCCCCTTCAAAACAACAGATGCAAATGACAAAGCATCAGAGATGCTTTTAGTGGGCATTTTAGTGGGCTTTTTTCCCATAGGTACTGAGATAGTGAATCTCTCTACTATATGTCCAGTCTGATGAGACAGATGTTATAGCTATTTTACCCTGAAGTTTGATAGCAGAAAGATTATTTCTCCCTCAGTATGCAATAATTAAACAGTAAATTCATGACTTTGGACTTAAGGTAATGTAAAAGTTGGACTCAATCAGCATCTTAAAACTTGGTTGTTTATCTAGATCTCTTTGGCTTGTTTTTCTTGGAGGTATATGAATATTTTTCTTTGATCAAAAGATAGTGTTCAAGTCCATCATTCTGGCATTTTTCCCCTTTTAGCCTTCTACCTAAATTAGCTGTTTGCTTATGAAAAGATGTATTGCTTTTTCTAAG
This sequence comes from Myiozetetes cayanensis, assembly GCF_022539395.1. NCBI lineage: Eukaryota > Metazoa > Chordata > Aves > Passeriformes > Tyrannidae > Myiozetetes > Myiozetetes cayanensis. Next base: position 28,663,584 of record NW_026086605.1, read on the forward strand.
GAAGTTTCATTCTACATGCATTATCTTCCATCAATTGACGTCTTCACTCCTAATTTGTGCCATGAATGGTGGCCTGCTGGCACTCTTCTGGTACTGCAGAGACAGCCAGTTTTTCAGTGTTTAGGTCTGTAGAACACAAAATAGACCAAGAAAGTCTAGAGATTTTGATTATGCACCATTTACACAAAATATTCAGCTAAGCACAGTGCCAGATGCTTGAAGGTATTCTTTGTAATGACATGGGGAGGTAAGATATGACCTGTCACCGACACAGTGCTGAAGAATAAGTAGGCTTCTTTTCATTCAGTTTGATATTATTCCCCAGACAGTTGTGTTTCTGTAAATGCAGGATACACATTTTTGCTAATAAAACTGGAGACAATCATAATAACTAGTAGCATGTCAACATGTGGCTGACAGTATATGCTTTGAATAGCTCAAACTTTTTGAAAAAAAAACCCAAGATGAATAGAAATGTTCTGTTCTTTTTTTTTTTTGCTTAATTTTAAATTGAAACAGCTTGTTTTAAAGCAAATCAATATCCCTAAATTCTTTGCCATACAGCACAACATTAGAGAAAACAAAACAGAACATAAACATACCTGATATGATTCATTTTCTTTGTCAGATACAAGAAAAAGATACAAGGCAAACTAACAGTAGTTCATAGAATGGCATTTATTTCTTCACAGTGCGACTTTTAAATGTCACTATTCTTTTAAAATCAGTTGAAATCAAGGAATTGAATTTACTTTTTCATTATTATTTTTGCATTAGGCAGTGAGAATTTATGGCTTGTTTATTCTCTCGGTCCCCTCAGTTCTCCAGTCTCTGAATTACATTAGAGCTGTTGAGGTTGTATAATGTTCCAGGCAGACACAGTTTTCTTTGTATGCCACATACAATGCATTTTCTGTATTTCTCCTTATTCTTGCTGTAATTACCAGGAAAATTTCCATGAAATGGGATTTTATTTTATAAGAATTTATCCCACTTGTGCTACTAAATCCCATTATAGTGAGAGCATAAATGTCAAGGGGATAAGTAGCTGGAGAAGATGAAATCTTATGAAGAAAGAATTCTATTGAAAATGAACCTAATATGTGTCCGACAGATTTGTAAATTATCTACACAGGTGAAATATTGTACATCTGAAAACTTTTCAGTTTCCTTCAGAATTGTTCATAAGGAGTTTTTGTTATCTTTTATTACCACAGTTTATGAGAAAACAATGTTCAGAAAATGTTTATTGCAATATTAGAAAGAACCCATTAATCCTTATCTTTATTTGTTCAGTATGTAATTTCCACAGAAAATCATTTTATTAAAATTGATATTAGCTCCAAGTGTATTTATACCTCCCATTGCATCTAAGGTTGCAAATCATCGTTGTATTGTGACTGTAGGATAAAAAAAATGTAAGGAAGGAAATCATCTCGCTAATTAACATGTGAAAATATGTGCACTTTTTATGTCCCTTTGTGATTTACATCCTTGCATTTTAACACTGTCCATAAAGAACTCCAGGTTCTGTCTGTCACATTTATTTTCTTCTACTGGGCTACAAGTTTGAGGATATTCTTACACCAGTATGGCACTGACAGTTTTGGCTGATAGATAGATAGCTTCTCAGTTAACTTCCAACCACCTTGCTACATAACGGCTACAAAGTCAGTTTTGTGCATAGTCTCAGAATGCCTTGACATGCTTTTTTAGAAAACTCTTTGTTAGGAGTTGAGAGAAAAATGACATTTATATAACATTAGCACCTGCTTAGTCTCTGGGTATAATGGGGACGTGTTGATCTTACTCACTTTAAACAAAAATTCCAACTTGTTTGCTCTCTGGGGCTTGGTTGTCTTTTCTGTTTGTTTGTTTGTTTTGTATTTTTTGTTTTGTTTTTAATTACATTTATTATTGCATTCTGGTTTTCCCTTCCTCATTTTTAACTTTGTAAATCAGACTTTTGAGAATTCAAAAGGGTTTGGAATTTTTTCCAGAAAACTCTAAAGTAGTAGGCATAAACAAATGCTGATGTCAGAGACGTTACTCTTTAATGTGTTGCCTGTCTTATAATTAAGGTTGCCTATTGCAATTAGCTACAGTGTTCCAATTAAGATCACTTGTTGCCATGGCTTTCCCATTGCTCTGATCCAGCCTCCACCGTGTTGCTTGTGGAAGGCTGTCAGCTGCCTTGCTGATATCTAACTTCCCGTTGCTCAGAGTGACTTAAAAGTTGTCCTGGGGTGGTATTTCGCAAAAACCACAGTTACTTAAACAGCACAGTGAAAGTATTGTTTGTATCTTTAAAACAGAATATAGTGAACAGTGGAAGAGGCTTAGAAAGAAACAGCATAGAATGTGTAGCTGCTGAAGAGTTCTGTGTTCTCTGCTTAAGTTATCTGTCCATTAAGATAATTCTGTGCACACCCTCTTCCCCCCACTGTCTCCCCTGTCTCTCCCACCTTCCCATCAGTGTCTAGGTTCCTAATAACTTTTAATCTCCTAAAGTTCACCACCTGAGAGATTCCTCCCTCTTTAGTGGGGAATTAGGGGACAGAGACAGCAAAGGACTCAAGTGAAATGAATCATGTAGAGCACAGCTGTAGTTTATGGATTTGGACTGCCTTTTCAATCCCAGACCAGCATTTTTTCCCAGGACAAAGAGGCTTGTGGTCACTATAAACAGGATTTTCACAGGACTGCCATATGCTATGGAGTACTTCCTGCACTGAAGTGCTCAGCATCTTCAGAACTGAGTACGTTTATGAAATCATGAATATATTCAGAGACTCTTATGCTACTTATGTTCCATCTGAGAAGTGGTAGAGAGAGATATTGCTATTTCTATTTTTAGAGTACTTTCAGTGACGTTACACTGAAAAGGTCACCTGTGTATTCCTGAGGTGCCTTGTGCCAAGAAATAGGATCTCTAGGCACTACCATGAAAACAAATAGTATTTCCTAATTATAACAGAAATTGAGGATTGTTGGAGGTGGAGTATGAGTCACAAGTCTCCAAAGTAGAGTAGATATTACTTAACATTTGTTCTGCAAAAGCACTTAGAAGCATTTATAAGATGATTCTCTTCACTAGAATAGACACTTTGCAGAATTTCAGTGAATAACTGTCCTATTTCACATCAACAAACTCAATGGGAAAAATACCCAAAACAGTCTACACCTTCTGCACAATACAGGTCCATTATATTTCCATTTATCAAGGACAGATTTGCATCCTATTTGTAGCCATTTTCTTTCCTGAATGTGTTTTAACAGTATTAAGGTGTTTTTCAGTGCTATAGCTGTGAGGATGTGGTGCAGCTGACATGTTTGTCCATGTTTCAGATGCTGTGGGCATCAGCCAGGCAGCTTTTTAATAACCTCTTCTCATCTGTAGCTGCAATATTAGCAGCTAGTTGAAGAATGATTCCCATTCTAGCACGAACTAGCTTCTTCTTCAATTTACTCCTAAAGCCCCTAGATCCCTGCAGTGCCATTTTTTTCTTCTCTGTTTATTTATTTATTTATTTTAAATTTGTTAGGCTTATGCTCATTGTTTGTGTTTGTAACATGATGGTGTTCAATCTAGACTCATGTCTCACTACCCTGAAATTACTCTGAGTTGTTTAATCATAAAATAATCTCAAATTAGTATGGAGCTGGGGTGGGGAAAGAATTAGTAGGTGGTGACATTGATTTTTATTCTCTGGAGATACAATTCACACCAATTTGTTGCATGATGCTGTTCCTGACAGTGTGAATTTCTCCATTTCAAATGTTATTCTTTAGAGTCAAGTGCAAAAATATCAACTTTCTCAGACACACATTTTATTCTTGCCTCACTGTCCTTGTAGTCCAGAAAGGTGTATGTAACTAGAAACATTCCAGACTTCATGTACACATATAGGTAAATATGTGTGCATGAGTAGATAATCCCCTTTCAAAAAAAAAAAAAAACAAAAACAAACACCTTCTTTTCCTTTTTTTCCCCCTGATTTGAGAAATAAGAATTGTCTTACTGTGGCCTGCACCTGTTGTTAGGGTGAGCTCAGAAGCTCATCTGTCTTTTTCTTTGGGGATGTGATGCTTCTCACAGTGATGAGCAAGAAATGAAACCTCTTCTGACAGGAGAGGCAATACTTCCTCATCAGGAACTTTATCAGTATTGATAATGCAATGCTTTAATCTCTCCAGATTGAATAAGAATATATTTTTTTTTGGTTTTGTCATTTGGTCTGTTCTTGTGGGACTTGGTCATTATTGCTTTTGTGATCAGCATAAATCTCACCCTCAATGTGTAGTTAAGATGAATTATATCCATATGGATGAGAGCAGCAGCACAAGTAAATACTCTCACCCTTCTAATAGTGCCTGCCTTTGTACCCAAGACCCATAGATTAGCTCAGTTGGTTAGAGCCTGGTTGGGGGTTCACTCCTTGTATGGGCCATTCACTTAAGAGTTGGACTCGATGATCTTTGTGGGTCCCTTCCAACTCAGACTATTCTGTGATATTCTGTGATCTGATTTGGGCTGTGACAGTACTAATATTCAGCTGGAGTTAAAAGCTCTTCTTCTGAAGAAGTGGTATGAAGCAAACTCTGGTACTTAAGGCTTTTCCTTACAAAAGGAATGGGTCCTGGCTACTGAGAAGTTACATAAAGTGCTTTTCATAGGGTTGGGGTAAAAGAGAAAAGTTGATGTCTATTTGTACTTATCACAAGTAGAGCCATGCAGATCTGCATGGATCTTGTGCCTGGGACAAAAATCACATATGTGTATATGTGTCTTGGGGGAGAGGGGATTCCCTGATCTGCACTTGTGTGTCTGTATTTCCATGCTTGCAAAGTTCATCCCATACTTAGTTCAAAATAACGTACTTTGCATTTACATGGAGGTTTTCAACAAAACATCTCAAAGCATTAAAAAACTTTAAAGAACAACCTACTAGGAATGAGCAGCACTGTGTGCAACTTTAGACTATTCTGATGTCAACTTTTTCATCAAGTTGTTGCCATTAAATTAAATAGTCAGGGTCTTTTTTTTTTTTTTTTTAAGAATGTCATGCTGGAAAAATAATCAAGTCTTATTTAAAATGATTTATTACTTTTAAAAAATAATACTTTTACAAACTTCAGAAGGGTGAGAGGGGAAAGTTGAAATTAAATTTTCATGTGTGTTAATAAAGTAAATTAAACAAGGCTCTGAGTTGTGCATAGCACCAAGGGAGGTAATGAAAGTGATGCGGGGTAGGAATAGAATGTAATCCCAACAAAAGCTTTGCTTCCAACATCTATAACTTTCTCTTCATTATTTTAATTTTCCAGCAGCCCTTTTGTAACTGGATTATTATTAATTTCTTCAATGATGTATATTTGGAAAAGAGCTAATTCCTTTTGATTTAAAAGAAGTGTCTGGAACATATAATTTGTAAACAGAAATATTTTATTTATTGTTTTATATTAAAAAATATATTCTGTCATTTTCTGATCTGGTGGTTAAGCAAACAGAAAGAAACTACAAATTTAAGCCTATGCAGTTTGATGTATGTTATGCACAGTAAAAACCCTCCTAACACACACCCTCTTAAAAATTACTCAATGAATAATGTCAAATCCCTTCACTTATTTTATATTTGCTGCAGTAAGGTAGTAAAGCATTAAGACCTATCATTCAACTATGTGAAGGATAATTTTAGTTAAATACAACTTTTTGAACATTTGGTGGCAAATATGGGTAGTAAAATTTTGCTGATGGTTATTTATGAGGAGGAATCTTTGCTTGCAAGAATTTGTTAAAGATCTTGACAACTAATAGAGACCCTTCAGTAGTAAAGCAATAAATTTGAACTTCCAGCATAGTAAAGCTTAACTTGAAGTTAAAGAACACATCTTCTCTTTCTGCCGGTGCCTTACCTGACCTCTGTAGGACAAATTATCGTTTTTTAATATACCTAAAGTTTATAAGCACAAGAAAGCACCTTAAGACTCAATAGAGTGGAAAGAATCTTTGCATTTCTGTGTACTTATATCCTTATGCTTTTTCTTCTTGCTTTCTCTTACTTTTCCCAGCTCTTGCCTTAGCTGTTGTGACTTCGAGCAAAGAAATCAGAAATACATTCTGAACCTCCTAAATACTAGTGATCGTTGTTTTTATGTAATGTGGATGCTTTTGATCCACATAGACATGGACAGGCTCTGCCTGTTCTGAGATTAGTAAAACCTGGGCAGGAAAGGAAAACGTAAAATATTACCAGTGTTTGAGCTTCCTCTCCTGTCAGAATGAAGCTGGTAATCTATCACCTGAAGGGAAAGACGATATTAAAGTAAATAATTTTTGTAACATACATTAGAAAGGTAATGGCTCCAGCTTCAGCCATGAATTTGTGTAAATCTTTTTGAGTTTCACATTTTAGGTGCAATAAAAGTGCTAAATAATAATTTTAAATCTGTATATGTAATAGATACCACAAAATCCTTCTTCCTGAACTGACAGCCAAGGGTTTTTGTTTATTGTTAATGTGATGTTTTATCTTTAGAAGAAAACATTTTAAAAGGTTTGATTTCATTTCTTACGTGCTTGAGGCAGAATGTGTACTGACCCTTGGAAAAGGAAATGTTTCACAGCAGTTTAAAGCCTCATTTGAAGAAACAAATTAAAAAGTCTGGTCATTTTTGAGGTGAAAGTGTTCTTGAAGTTCTCAGGTTACAAACAAAGTCGTACTGGGTAGTGAAATTTCATGCCTGGAAATTATTAAATCATGAGCACTGGTGAAATATAAGGTAAAACTTGCAAAGAGCAAATACTTACTTGCTATTACCTATCAAGAGTTATTCTAAGGTTCATAAATGGAACCTAGCAGGTGAGAACACCTTATGTGGAGTTTAAAAATTGTGCATTATATTATACTTTCATTGAGTATAATAATGTATAGGAGTAATGATCTAGAGAAGTAATACAGAGGAAATTCTGGTAAGCTTTTCCCCAAAAGAAGCACTTACTTTTATTATAGAGCCACCAGTAGTGAAACCTATTCTTTCCTCTCTCCAGGATCATTGATGATATACTATTACAGTTTTCAGTCATAAATATGGGTCAACAAAACTGTATTTTTTTTATCTTGCAATTTGTTTCTTTTTCCTTGAAGTTCTTACAGCCTAATGAGGCACCAGCGCTAGAAATTCAAATCTGGCAAGAGATGCTAAATAAACAAATACACAGATGACAAGGAGAAGATGAAAAAGAGGACATTTGAAATAGTTTAATTTTGGCTTAACTCTTTTGAAGCCTTTAGTAAAATCTTTTATCATAAAGAAAAGAAAATTAACAGCAACTTGTGCCATAATGAATGACTGGAATATCATTGCAAAAAAACCTGAGGCTACAGGAGTGAAATCCTGACCCAGGTGAAGTCTTTTATGGAGGTTTTACTGTCCCTCTTTAAACTCTTATGGCCTAGCCCTGTTTTGTCATCTATTTCTTCAGCTACTCTAGTTTTATTTTTCAGCCTTTTGAAGGAGTATTGATATGATTATGAAGTTTGAGTCCAAAATTTGTTACAGAAGAAGAGGCTAAGGGGAGACCTCATTGCAGTTACAAGTTCCTTGCGAGGGGAAAAGGAAGGGCAGGCACTGATCTCTGTGGGAACCAGTGACAAGACCCCAGGGAATGGCCTGAAGTTGTGTCAGAGGAGTCTTATATTGGGTATTAGGAAAAGGTTCTTCTCCCAGAGGGTGATTGGCACTGGAACCATACCTACCAGAGTTCAAGAAGTGCTTGGACAGTGCTCTCAGGCGTGTGGTGTGATTATTGTGGTTGTCCTGGGCAGGGCCAGGAGCTGGACTTTGGTGATCTCTGTGGCTTCCTTCAAACTCAGCAGATTCTATGATGCTCTCTGGTAGCTACCATGATGTCTCCCCTCCTTTCTAATGGAGTACATGTGCCAGTGTTACGCTGTGACAGAGCTCAGCACAAACGGAGGTGGGAAAGGAATAGAAGGGATTTATTTCACTTTCCAAAGCCCTGGTCTAAACTCCTTGGTGGGCTTCTATTGTGATTTTAATTTATGCATTTGTTGTAGCTAAGTCAAAGCCAGAACTGCACTGAAGCACCACCTCCAGCTGTTTTCCAGTCTATCCCTCTGCGTATAACATAGGCATTATTGGTTATTTTAGAATAAAGCCGTGTTTCAGAGAAAAGAAAATGTTTTGATATTTTTCTAAATGCATTGTTTTGACTTCTTTCTCATTTCAAAAGAACATTTTATCAAAGGGAGAAAAGCAGCAATGTTTTAGGACACAAACAAAAACACTTGCTATGAATGATTTCTGTCAGTTGACCTAAAATTGAATTTCCCATTATTTAAAAAAAAGTTTTGTGAGAAAAACTGTTCTTAAGACTCTTTCGATTAAGTTGAAATGCATTTTTATGCATTTTTGAAACTTGTCTCCAAACAAACAAAACCCTGCTGTTATTAATTGAGCTCTAAGCAAAGGTATTTAAACACAAAGGTATTTAAACACAAGAAATTATAGCAGCCTTGCACGTAAGGCTTATATGTTCATGCATAAAAACCAGATTTTGCACCAATCACAAAAAAAATGTGTTTTCATGAAAGGACAAAGGATTTTCCGAGTGTCACATAAGTAAAACATTTAATTATCCTAATCATATATAACACAACCCAGTCTTTGTCTTTCTCAGAAAAACCTTTTCAGAAAAGACAGGTGATCTTTATGGAAGAATATGAAGGAAGAATTCTACTGTTAAATTATAGTAGGAATAAATGGGGTAGCTGAGAACTCCTCAGTTTTCTCATTAAAATTTCTTCTATAACAGCGTCCTGAAGTGGAAACATCAATACATTCAATTGATGTATCAGCCAATTATTTTATGGACATATTACATGAGAAAACTATCGTATTAAAGATATGTCACAAGTTGTGGTCAAAGTTGCTCTCTCAAAATTTTAGCATAGAGCCTGTGAGATCCTCAAATATTTACTTTCTTGCTGGCAGGAAGAGATAACGCAGCAAGCTGTTAATGGTATGAGAGAAATCTCGCTGTCCTACAGCATCTCTAACCCAGCTTTGCAAGATGGTATTTTCTTTCGAGGCTTGTATTATCAGGTAGATTTTAAATGTTAATAGCACCATTATCTATGTATATGATTCACTTTTATTTGTTCTGTAATAGGAATTTAAAAAAATTAGTTCTCTAATCTAAATAGACCTTTGGAAGCAACTATTTTGAAATCCTGCTGCCTTTACGGAGATGGTCAAGGAAAGGAGAGAAACTGCAGAAAGGCTGTAATGTGGCAGGGAAGGATATGATTTGAGTGACACAAAAAGAAATCAAGTTTCACAGTTTCCTTTGTAACCCTTGTTGTGTAGTCCCTTTTAGTGGAATTTTGATGTTGAAGCCTTTTCTTAAGGCTCCTTATTGTTAGCCTTTTAGCACTAAAATCTTTGTTCCTTAGTTTTGATTAGTATGTATTTTGTGTTATTTACAACAATATTATTTATTTATTTTCCACTAGACTGTTGCATTTTTTATAGGTGTTTAATGTTATGTTCTTCAGTGGATGTATTTTAAGTTAGAAAATATACAACCTTTGAATTATACACTTCAAATCAGCATTTAATAATGAGTCTATGTTTTTAAATGTTTATAATTTAGATTTTCATATTAAATTTATCTTTATGTTTTATTCTGTACTAACACATAAATATGTAAAATCAGGAATTTTAGTTAAAAAGCAGATTCTTGTTCAGGAAAGTACCTAAGTGTGCATTTAGCTGAAAAGGAACAGAGATATCCTCAGAAACAGGACTGAGAGATAACTAACTCAGAATTAATTATGATTAATTAAGAGCTTTGCTGAATCAAGGGCATGGCTGGCAGTTCTGGTGTGGTTCAGGCAGAAATATATTTCTTCTCTATGCTTTGCAGTGCAAGCAGTCACAAGAAATGAGTTATAGTGAGATTTCCATTGTGTGACTCATAGCGCAGTTGTTTCTTAATAGTGTGATTCACTCCCATGAAAACATTGGGTAATGAAAAGCTGTCCATTTTGTGAAATCACAAATTGGACAGCTTTTTTGTTTGGTTTATTTTTCTTTTTTCTTTTTTAAAATTGTATCTTCACTTCAACAACCAGCTCTCAGTATTTGAAGACTGCTTACAAATTTTTCTACTGTGCATTTCATAAACATGCAAATATCTGTTCTAAATGGTCGTCACATTTTCTTGCTGATTTTGAGAGGCCATTTGGCCTCTTCATTGGGAGTTCCTCTAAAATGTCTCTGGTGGCTGGCTTGGCCTTGCCTTCTGTTAGCATGGCTCTCTTGGTCTTTACTGGGTCTGTAACTGGGGAGCTGGAGTGCAGAGCCAGAGGTCCTCTCATTAAAAGTGGAAAAAGAGAAGAGGCATAATGGAAAAGAGTTTGGGAGAGCCATGCTAATTTCTTTTACTGCCATCAGAAAAGCTGGAAGGGCGATTGCAGCTGCTGTTTCTGAGAGAAGCATATTACAAGTCCCTTTGCTTCCCCTCCATGACAACAGTGACATTGGCAAAGCAGGCTTTGGCATCACTGCCACTTCACTGCTTTGGGCAATCTGCTGCTTTCCTCATCCATGGGCATGGCTGAGGAGCTGAACTCCCTTCACCACTCCAGCAGTTGTTGGACTGGTCATGGCTTACTGACTTGACAGTCTTGGCTGGATCATCTCTGAGCTATAATAAACAAGGGAAATCTACAAATCTCTTGCCTTGTCTAAACTTATGAACTACATCTCTTCTGTAATAACAGAAAGACAACTTCAAAGAGTGATTCATTATACTTTTCTTTAATAGCACAAGTTGTTCTGGAGCTGTACATCCATTTCTATTGACTGTGCTTTCTAGTGAGCTGCTTGGATGACGCACCTGATTATACATGCCTAAAGTGAGCTAAGTCTCTTAGAAGGGAACAAGAAGGAAACACTTTAATTTTTCTAATGCTGGTAAAAATTTTTGTTGAAAATAAAATGTTGCTCATTACCCCATTTAACTTTATTACCTAAATGAAAAGTTGTTAGGTGGTGCTGAGGGCTGTACAGATCTCTGTAAGGGACTGTGACTTAGCCACCTAATGACATGGGATATTTGGGTTCACAGTAATGATCATTTAATGAAATTTGTTTATAAAAAGCAAAGTATTGGAATCATAGTATCTTAGACACTTAATAGGACTTCATGAAATGTATAGAAAACCTAATTATGCTTCAAGAAAATATCCTTGGCTGCAGAAGAGGTTTAATATTATGAGTTGTGATATTTTCCAAACTAGTCTTTTTGAAAGTTCCCCCTTGCTGTTCAAATGAAAGGACATTATTTTCTGTGAGCTAAAGAACTGGGCAGCTAAGACCTAAAGGCATTTACACTATCATTCAAGCTGAATGTCATATGTTATTTTAAAGCAAATGTTTATGGGTCAGAAATTGGCACTTAAATATAAATACTTTTAGAGCCTTTTGAAAGGAGTGGTAGTAGAGTTAAGGAATAACACACACAAAAAAAAGGCCCTAAACAGAACAAAAGAAAAAGAAACTCGATGAAACCTAAACATTTCCACTGGTAGATATGTTATTCTTCATATGTCCAACACTGACTATCTCTGACCTTGGAAACATACTCCATCTTCCTGTCTTTGCCTGTGTCCTCAGTTCCACTATTACTACTCTACATTTCCTATCACACTGCAGAAGTGTGGAATCATTTCAGGATGTCCACAAAATCCTGTGTGTCTAGCAAGAAATTTATGTCATAAAGGGACAGCACAGGATTTTGAAAACTGTGCTACCCAGTAGTGTAAATGTCCATCCTGTCTCAAAGACTTCGGCTTGTTTTCCAAAACACTTTTTCAACAACAGTAAAGGTTGTTGCTCCAGGCATGATGATGTTAATAGGAGAGGATTTTCAGCAACACTGTGACAGTGGAGCCAGAAGGTATTCAGTTTTGGACAGTGACTCTGTCAGCATTGACTGGACAGAGTGGGATAGTGTTTGAAGTAAGTTTGAAATATACACTGTGCCTTCTGAAATCAGTGAACATGGTCCAGCTCTATTTGTGAACTGTAAAAATCTCAAGTACCAGATCATACAGATACAGTGCTGGAGGGTCACAGAAAATACTATACAAATATTGTACTGATTTAATTTTTGTCTGTAAAACAGATAAGCCACAGGTCCCACCTATTCCTATCAAGATGCTTTCATACCAAGTCTATTGAGCTTTTCCTTGTATGACTTGCAAACACGTTAAAATGTAGATATTTAATCACAGTAAATGACTTGATATAATTTCAGACAGCAAACAGTCTTTGTTAACAATAAATACAGATATTTGGATAAAAGCAAGAACTCACACTTAGAGGAACATTTTTATATAAAGATCTTAATGTTGAACTACAGAGAGCCACTTCCTGCTGTAGTAAAACAATAAAGGCTAACCTTTTATTGTTTATGGGATAATTTTCAATTTTTCGTGTCAAACTCAAGTTACTATTTTGCCTTATTTTTTTCTCTTTCCTGTGATAATGTGAGAGACATGCTGTTACATTCTTCAGCAGTTAGTACTTTTTTCTTATCTCTCTCTACAGTCTCTAAATGATATAAAAGTCTATGCTGCAGAAAGAGCTTTACCATCTGAGTTTTGGTTCTGTTTATCTTTCCCTACACCATCTTCAAGAGAAAAAAGAAGAAAATTTTCTCTTGCCACAGCAATTAGTAGAAAGTAATAGAGCTCTAAAATGTAAACCAGAACACTATATAAACCACTATTATACAGAAACATCAGAGTGCTGCTGTTCATTCCTGCCACTACTGCAGGAGTCCAGATATTACCCTGCAGTGTTTGTGTGTTTAGTCTCTAAATTGTTATAACCATGCAATGGAGTAAAAGTTCAAATCAGAGATATTCAAATAACAAAGAGGAACTGAAGGATCTTTAGAGAATACTGAAAAAAGAGCAAATGACTTCATAATACTAGAATGTAATTTGGGATATATTTTTCTCTCGTGCAGGGGCCTGAGGCAATGGCCTGAAGTTGTGTCTGGGCAGGTTTAGGTTGGATATTAGAAAAAGGTTTTTCACCCAGAGGGTGTTTGGGTGCTGGAACAGGCTCCCTAGGGCAGTGGTCACAGCACCAAGGCTGACAGAGTTCAAGAAGCATTTGGATGACACTCTCAGGCACATGGTGGGACTCTTGGGGATGGTCCTGTGCAGAGTTAAGGGTTGGACTTGTAGGTCCCATCCAACTCAGCATATTCTGTTATTCTGTCAATATGTATATATATGTGTGTATATATATATGGGGGTGTATATACATATATATATATATATGTAAAGAGATAATTTCCATATTCATTTATATTTCTGAGTCATCAAGCTCCAGATTGTCCAAGGCCTTGCAATTGCAGTAATGCATCAGTTTCAGAGCAGCAAGCATACAGGTGGTAAATATTAACCCTTTTGTAGAGCATAAACATTCATAGACCAATTCAAAAGCTGCAGATCAACAAGTCTGGGCGATTACTTTAACAATGTCATGTAAATTTTGCCCACTTCCAGTTGATTAATCCAAACAAAAAAGTTTCATGTTTTCAGCACTATTTTTTTAAACCTTTTCCAAAATTCATCTGTTAGTGATCTTGGAGAGTTCTGCCATTATATACTCTATCAAAACTTCCTACCCATCCTGTCACTTTTACATATCAAATAATACCTTTGTGTGCATAGTTCATTGTGGTATACTTGATTTTTCTTTAAAGCCCATTGGCAAGTGCTGGAGGGAATGTGAGCTTTGGATCAGCTCTGGAGTCACTCAGGTGTGAGTTGGCTATGGGTATATGTTGCCAAGTCTGCAGGGGAATACAAAAGGTCTGTTTTCATTTCCTACCATGAGTAAATTCTCAGGGAATTTGTGCATTCCTATTACAAAGAAAGACTGGTTCAGTCTGTATTTCAATATGTAAAAGTCCACCTCTAGAATATTTTTTAGGTGTTCTTGATTTTTCTCTAAATTCTTTCTTTTCAGTAATACTTATGAGCAATCTTTTCATGAGAATAATGTTTTAGCACTGGGTTTGAGTGTTGTTTGATTGAAAGAGCCTTTATTACAGATGTCAGCTCTTATTCTGAAAATCTCTTTGCACATATATAGCTTTAAATGAATGCTCTTGAAGGAGATGTTATTGGAATATCCAGAGCAGAAAACAGCCAAACCCCACTTAAAAAAAACCAAAAAAACCTGCAAATTCATTTCTGAATACAGACCTTGTAGCTGAGGAAGCTCAAAAGAAGAGTTCATTCTGAAAATCTGCTTTATAATTAAGTCCTCTTTTAAAATGACGTATTTGGACTTGATGATCTTAAAGGTCTTTTCCAATCTTAATGATTTTATAGCAGTTGGGTAAATGCTGAGGACTACTTTGGAAGGGGGGGAGGAGCGGATAATGAAGCAATTCTTCCATCCCTTAACAGGATTTTTCACCTGTTGTTACTAATCGTTGCAAATGTCAGGGGTTGAGTTGGTTACTTATTAAAAGCAAGGTGTTTTATTAAACAAAAGGTATTTGACCAAGCTATTATTAGGATGTGCTTTAGGTGCAGGGCGGAAGTTACAATCAGAGACAGGAAGAGCAATTATCTCTTCTAAGTCAAAGCTGACAGTTCTCAGACCTATGGTGGAAGACAGAACTGTCTTTCTGTTGGTTGTTTTGAGGTGCTGGAGATAATATCCTTTGTGAAAATAAGTTAAGAGGCATTTAATTTTATTTCAGTGGGATATGGAAGCAAACTCTGAAGCATTTATTTGGGAAGAGTTGTTGTTTTGCAGCAATTCCAGCAGGGTTTGAAGCTTTTCATCCTCAGGTTGTGTCTGGATGGTCTTGACTGGTTTAGACAGTATTTAATATGTATGTATGTCCGAGGAGGTGGGAATCAGAGGCAATCATTACTGCTGCTTAGAAGTTCACACCATGACACTCATTCTCCTTGTGCAGGATCTGAAGTCAACATCCATTTCCCTGTATAGCTAGGTCATAGTCCCACAGTTTTACCAAGGTCCAGATTCATTGGTATTCAGGCAGTGCCTGAGTTTTGCACTAAATTTTAACCATTAACCCCCCAAAATAATAAATGTGTTTCTAAATACATTATACTTTACCCATCAGAAACCATATGCAACTGCTTGCAGAGGATGTGTGTCTACAGGCAGTTGAGTTTCATGTGTTTTCATGATTCATGGTCCTCTTTCCTTCAGTCCAGTCTTTGTTTTTGCTGTGGTGAGACTGCTGATCATAAAGGACCTTGGCTCTTCTGTGGATTTTCAGACTTCTGTGTCTCGTGATTCTTGTGATCAACCTTCAGATGCTGAGATACAAGTACATACAGGATCTATAGAGAGAATTTATAGGGCAAACAATAGTAGGAGTTAGATATTTTTATCCTTTGTGCATACAAATTTCCAGACTGCTTCAGTTGTTAAAGCTGTAGGTTCTTTTTTAATGTTGAGTATAATTTGTCTGTAGTTACATTTGAAATGAGAACTTTGTACCCCAAAGCATGCATCTGTGTCTTGTGTACTTCTCCAGGTTTTGCCTTTATAGTTTCTGAGCCCTTAGAAACAATAAATGTTATGCACACAGCACCTTTATGATCCGAAGAAACATTTATAATTCTACTCGGCCAACCAAGTATTTGGATACTGAATCACCTGTTAAAGTTTAGAAATAAAATCTGGGGAGGTCAAGGAATTTAAAATAATAAGTCTTAAACTCAGGAGAGTTGCTTATTTTTACAAAGTTATACTTTGCTTTAACAGACAAATATTCACAGTAAAAACACTTCAAGATACTGCTTCTATATTTGTGATTTTTTAAATTTTTTTTTTTTGGTAGAAGAGATAGATGACTTCTGACTGCAAGGTGTCCAAATTATTCCACACTTTTTATCAGAATTAGCATAATGGTAGGGCAAGGGTAGTTAACCATTCACTAACCCTTCCACTGTTTGTTCTCCTTAATGCATATAAAGTCTCTGTTAACAGATCAAACATTGTATATATCTGAAGAATTTGTATCAATAATTACTTTTTCTGAATCTTTTTACCAGTAATGTTGTTGAAGAAAAACAAAAACAACACATCCAAAAGCCCCTATATGTATATTCTTAAATATTTAATTATTGTTGAGTGGTCATAGATAAATTATTTTATCTTATTACATGACGTGAATATCAGGATTGATCCATGGTATATAACTCTCTACATCCCCACGTAATTGTTTTCTATTTTTGTATTTTAGAACTAGTAATACTTTGGATTTTCCTGGGCTTTTTGGGATTTGTTAAAAGTTGAAATTACTGGTTTGAACTACCCATCAGTTAGCTCCTTTGAGATTCTGTTTTGTCTCTTTTTATTATTTATTTAATAATAAATAATACTGTAATATTTATATATATATTTATATGTATTTTCTGAGCTACTGTCATCTGCTACATGAAAATTATTCAGTTTTATCTACTAGGATTCCTGAGGAAAGACTACTTTGAACACATTGCCAAACCAGTGCATCCCACCCAGCTTTAGTGGGGTAATGTGTGTATACTGTGTTTGGGTTACAGGAGATTTAGATGCACTGCCAGAAGAGAAATTAAATAGCAGTTCTGAAAAACAGTTTTTAAAAGGATGAATCTGTAATATCAAGTAGACTGAGGAGCTTTTCAATTTATTTGAATGAGTAAATGAATACAGGGGAGAGAGAGAAATCTTAGAATTATCCTCAGATATGAATCATTGGATATCTTGTACAGGCTTTTCTTCAGTTATCTCACTGTGACTGGCTGTCAATCAGTCCGTTTGCTTAAGGACCTGAAAGAGGCTTGAGGTTGCATCGTGTTGGCAAAGCAGTACAATTGCCTTTCTGCTGTTATTGGCTGTCCCTGGTAATCTGCATTTGTATGGAATAGACATTTTTGTGACAAAGCAACAGACTGTTGTATTGATTATGATTGGAGTGTACAGAAGAAAGCTTGGACCTGTTATATCTGTTAGTAATACCATGGGTAGTAGTTCACACTTTACATAAGGATCACCAAGCCTCAAAAAAACTTAACAACCTCTTATTGGGGTGGGGGGAAGAGAGCCATCCAGGGTTAGCAGTTGGCTCGTATTTTTGCTGACAGTGGAGAGCAACTTAGTTTCCAACATTAGTAATTGTAAAGCCAAGATCTTGGGCAGTGATAGGCTGATCTTAGCTGGAGATTACCTGAAACTCTGGGCGAAAGAGAAGAGCCTCTACTTGGAGCAGAAGTGTTGCTACCTCAGGTTTTTGAAGGGAAAAAGTTTATCCTTTCCTCCCAAACACTATGAGGAGGGAAAAGCCAAACAGAAAGAGGAGGAACTGTGTGAAAACACAGCAGAAATCTCAGATTGTCTCATTCAGGTTTGGGGAAGAGGGTGATGAGAAATGTCAAAGGATGTTCTGAATTTTTTACTTGAATATCACTGCCACGTGTGTGCAATGAGAGTAAGTAAATACATCAATCCTCGTGAGGTGGCTTTTGTCCTTCTGTAGCCCCCAGACACATTGAAGGATCATTGTTTTAACTGCTGCATTGGAAAACATTCTTTCCCCCAAGGGATCTAAAGGCTCGACAAATTAGTGTAAAAATACAGAGTATATGAGGGAGAACAAAACAAATATTAGAGCTAGTTAGAAAATGATCAGAAATGTTTAATGCTTCCAATAAACAATTTTATTTTGAGGAAAAAAGTCTCAGCTGCTGTGGCTCTTGCTCACCTCTTGCTGTCTGCTTCTACTCCCTCTTGTTTTTTTAGGGCAGAGGTGAGGAAAGAATACTAAAGCAAAATTGAGAAAAGTGATATTTTTCCACCATGAAAGGAAA
The DNA here is from genome assembly GCF_022539395.1 of Myiozetetes cayanensis. Lineage (NCBI taxonomy): Eukaryota > Metazoa > Chordata > Aves > Passeriformes > Tyrannidae > Myiozetetes > Myiozetetes cayanensis. Next base: position 28,681,535 of record NW_026086605.1, read on the forward strand.
TACAAGAATCAGGGGATTTGAGTTCCCGTTTCAACCTTTAGAGAATTTTGTAGATAAACAATATGTTTGGACAAAACTGAGAGCTGGATTTTACCATTTAAGATAAAACCATATTTATTTCAATTCTAATGCATACTGATACACACATTTGTAAAGGACGAGTAAACAAAATAAATGTCAAACCTCCTGTTACTGGTTTGCAGTTGGAAGTTTGTCATTGGTATTATGATAGAAGAGTTAGATGGGATTGGAAGGATTAGAAGATCTTGGTTTTACCTTTACAAAATGTATGTATGTCATACATTTATATGCAAATGAGAAAATTCTGCTGTGTGACAAAAGGAGAAAATTGTGTTGGTGCTTTCTGTTTTGAAGAGGCATTTGATTTATCATATTTACTGCAGTATATTGTTTCAGCTAATACCATACCTACTTACAAAGGTATAAAGTCCTTTCAAATTTCTTTACAATGCTTGTGGTCAACCTTGCGTGAAATGGCCATTTGTTCTTCCCATATTAAAGCTTGTGCTTTCATGTAGTTCTGAGAATTTCCTATTACTGTAAATTAATTTCACTTCATTAAATGGTTGGGTCACAGGCAAAGGAATAATAGCAGTCAGAGACACAGGAGATTACTAGTTTGAATAATTGTAAATTGGCACCCACTGCTTTCTCTCTGATACTGGAAAGGAGCTGCTGGCTGTCAAAGCCATTTGATTAATCAAAAAAGCCTATAAATGTGAACTCTAAAGTTAGACAAGATAAAATTATTATCTATACAAACAACATTTTACAGTGTGGAACAACAGATTCTAGTCCCTGTGGGAGACAGTGACACAATGGTAAAGATTCAGTTTTCTATGTTGCTTTGCTGTTACTTCAGGTCACTTGTGATTATTCAACGACTCAGCAGTTGAACATCATGCATAGAGGGCTCAGTTGTGAAGAGATGACTCCAGGGCATGGAGAATTTATTGTTAAGATATTAATTTGTCCTCTCATGTAAACCATTATGATAAGGTCTAGTAAAAATAGAAAACTTGCTTTTTTCACATTCCTTTTTTTTTTTTTCAAAGTCTGGCCCAATGCTTATTGAAAACAACTGAAGACCTACTAATTTCAGTAGATTTCTGATCAAAACACTAATATCTAAAGAAAGGTGAGGGGAATAATTTTTCCAGGATCCACCTTCACTTTTACTGAATAGAAAGAATGAAGTAGCATTGGAGAACATCCTCAATGCAGGTGTTTCAGAAAGGGCTATAAAACTGCCCTTGGAGAAGCAAACTGGAAACTACATGGTCAGAGAGGCTGCATATGCAGTATAGCAGCTACAGGGAGCTGCAAACAAGCTAGGCAGACCCCTCAGAGCTGTTGGAATTATGGTGGACATTCCTTCAGCATTTCCTCTGAAACCTTACACAGGACACGGAGAAGAATCCTTGCTGCTCTCTTCTTAGCCAACCCCAGTGCCACCTCTCTGCTTAAACAAGGGTGAAAATTTCAATTATTGCTCTTTCTGCATCAAACACTCTTGATATCAAGTCTGTCTCCTCAGCCTGGAGTTGTATGTGGCACAAAGGATTTCAGCATTGCAGTCCTGTCTGGGAGAGAGAGGGAAGATATATTTCTGTGACGGGTCTTCTGGAAGCACTCTGGTGGTGGCAACACATTGTCAGCTCTGTCAGAGGGTGAAGGTTGAGGCAAAGCTGACAGGTCTTGCTTTGCCCTGAAAATACCACATGGTATTCACTGTGTGCCTTTGACACACTCAGATGGAAGGAGTGGTGATGCTCTGTTCTGATTTGCTCTTTGTACCCATGCTTGTCATTAGATTACTCAGTAAGAAAAGCTTGTTGGAAAGATTGATCAGTAATTTATCACTGCTTCTATCTTATCCAGACCATACGTGATGTTTATCATGTAACTAAGGGTGGCATAATTACTTAGATAAAGGATAATTCTGCAAACATTTATGTATGTAAATTCAACAGGGAAATTTGTATCAGCCCAATTAGTCATACAATTTAAATCCTATTGATTCAAAAAGTATGGTACTGAAAATTTACAGCCATTTTTGATTTGCTGTCACTTTACTTAAAACATTGAAGGAACTTTGATTTTTGCATCAGACAGATGCTTCTAACACTTTTTTTTTTTTAGGCACCTTATTTTCTGTGGTAGTAATTCAAGCAGTGATAAAAACAAGACATCTCAGTTTATTTCAGTTATTACCGCAATTATTCATTTGAGACAGGTTGTGAGCCTTCCCTGGCAACAGGATGGAATAGCAAAGCTTAAGATTGTATATAGTGGTTTCCCAAGCTGCACAGGCATGAAGCTCAAAAGTAGAACTTGAGAAATAATAAGTGTATTGGGCATTTAATAATCAGTTACTAAATGAAAGAGAAAGTTCAAGGTTTTTTTTTTAATTAAAAATGCTCAGTAATCACAGAGAAGAAGTCAGGCCCATGTGAAGCCTGGAAAAGCTGTATGATGTCCTAGTTGATTTTAAATTACAGGAATAAATGTTTAAAATCCATCCTGAGATTATGCTTTTTGTTTGCTCTTAATCCACTACGGATTATAGTGGTGGAATTTCAAATGAGAACAGTATAAGAGTGCCAGAGATCTGTTTTGGTTGTTTTGTGTTGTTACTGTTTTGAGTTTTTTTGAACAAGTATAATTTTTCAGACAAGTTTATGACACTTGGCTTGGAATAAAGGTGTACCCTGTGGCAGAGGGCATTTGGAAGAGTATGGATACGTATATGCATAGCTTTTATACAAGTAAGTTTCTGTGGTTATGCTAAATGAAAATTGAGAATTGCAATGGTTGCTTACTCCTGTTTACTGAGGCCAAGAAATGTCCTCCCTGTTTTTTAGTTAGATAGGTAGATGAGGTAGAAAATAAATTATCTTGGTTTTTGAAAGCTGATGAAGGCTCTTTCTGCTTGTTTGTTTCTCCCAGCACAGTTTCAAGAGAGGATGAGAGGTGCTGAATCCTGTCAGTGGCTCCATCCCCAGCAGAGAGGCAGAGGTCTCTGAGCAAGAAGGCTCAAGTATGAACAAGTCTGGAATAACCAGAACTGAATAAATAAAAGTTTATGTTGGAAGTTAGTCTTTTTGAATATACCTTGTTTAGCCAAGACCCAGAAAACAAGAGACACACGGTTCAAAATTCCAGGTTATCTTTCATTTTTAAAAGAGCAGGAGAACCAATGGTGTAGGGTTTTCACACAGCTGTGGTAGACTCTTCAATCTGCCTAGTGAGACAAGGGAATAAAGGTGGTATAGAGGGAGAGGAAGAGTTTTATGTTGGTAGAGTTTTATCTACAGCTGGGTGCAAACAGTTCCATTTGTCTCCAGGTTTGGAAGAGAGTAAATAGCTGGTGAGGGTTCCAGAATAAAGACTGGCAGTGTACTTGTAATTAATTTGGGAAATAAATCTTTCTCTGGAATAGGGAGCATGGAGTAGCTAAGGGAAAGCAAAATAATGGTGTAGCAGTGTGCTGCAGTCTTCTCACTTGACTGATAGCTTTTCTGTTTCAGCTGCACAGCACAGACAGGTGAGTAATGTCTTGTGCTTGTTGAGAGGGACAGGAAGGAGTCAGCTGACAGAGAGACAGCCAAGACACAGACTTTAGAGAGAATTGCTGAATAGACTTAATGAAAAGAAACAGGGAACAATGGGAGGTGAGGGAAGGTGATGTTTGAGCATGGTACGAGGCTGCTGTGAGAGGCAATTTGCACAGAGCTCAGCCATGTGGTATCTCATCAGACACAGCTAACTGAAGTGGTGAAATGTGCTCTCCAAGGCAAGGCAGTAGTAAATCTAGCAGGGGAAATGGCTTCTTGCCACTTGTCCCAGAAGTATCGCCCTGGATGGGAAAACCATCTCTCTCCCAGAAGCCAACAAATGATGACAGAAAAATGTACATATTCAAATGGTTTCAGAAGGACCTCCCTCCTCTGTTTTCTTTTTCCTAAAGCCAGAGAAGAGAATGAATGCATGACATAAGTAGAACAGAAACAAACTGTGTGCTCTAATAAGTTACATTAGTTTTCCAGCTAAATGTATTCTTTGACCAATAAATCTTATTTAGATATAGCCAAATATAAAAATCAATAGCCAAAACATGTACAGACATTATTTACTGGTTAGCATAGCTACTAATACAATCCTGCTGTTCTGTATGATGCAGATCCTTGAACAGTTGCAACAGTGGTTTGCCTACCTGTGTCAGTCCTAGATTTGCAACATTTTGTGCATGAATATATGTATAAGTATCTATCAAAATGCACATATATACTATGGAGTTACTTAGTCCTATATATCAAGCTTGAGAAAATGTGCGCATATTTTCCCAGAAATACTATGATAAATCCAGGAGTCAATTTTTCTGAGTCCCCATCCAGTGTGGTGAGAACTCAACTTTGTCTAAAATACCCATTATGCTTGTAGCATACCCTTTATGCTTTGGATGTTACTGCTCTCTTCCTTTCATTTTCCTTTTTTTCCTGTTTGCTGTGCCTGTCCCCAGACAGCTGCGGGGTGTGTGTGTGTATATTTATATATATATCTGTGGGAGTATATCCATACAAATATTCATGTACACAAATACGTGTATACCTACCCAGGGAAGGAGTAGATATGGATTATGGATTGACAATTCTGGCTGTGATCTTCAGATTCATGAAGGAGAGATTCTTCTGCCACCTTCCAGCATTCAATTAATAAACAATCAAACCACAGGCTTAGGAGTAGCTGCAGGCATGACGCAGTAGGATAGAATTTGCAAGTGCAAACTTGCACTGATATTCTTAAAAGCTAAGGTTTTGTTTTCAGTTTGAATGTTGTAAGGGAGAAAGTGGTAAAAGACACCGATTTACGTGCATAGACAGGAGTACACATCTTTAAAGTACTTTTCAAGCAGAGACACCAAAAGAGACAATGGTATGAATGAGTTTCTGGTGAGGGCTTCTGGGATATTAAAAGAGTATCTTCAAGTGTGTGCTGCCTTTTCCCTCCTCTGGAGCAGAAACCAGCAGGTTCAGCCACATCCTTTGCTGTGATGAACCCTTCTACTGAAGGCAAGAAAGAATCCAGATTTTTAAAGCAAAGGTACTGTTGAAGGTCTTGAACAAGGATGAGTGGCTTGAGCTCCTTGTTCTGTCATGTGTTGTGGGTGATGTTGATCATGCACTTGATCTCTCTGCCTTAATTTCCAATTGCAAAAAAAGGCATCATCATACTATATTTATTTTTTCCTATTCCTGTCTATTGAAAACTTTTTCTATATCATCTTGGTTTTCACCAGTGGGGGTGGTACCAGCCTGATTTGAACAGCCCTCCCCAGAATTCTGTCATACTCTCATCAAGAAAGTAGAGCCTCAGATTTCTTTGCTTACTTTGGTGTGTACTTGTTTGTAAGAGATAGAATTTTCAAGGAACTATTAACTGAGTTATTTTATGAAAACATATGGACTAACTGGCTCTTAATAGTCTTCTAAATCCATCAGTTTTGTAGGATTTGAAGCAATATTTGAGAGACAAAAGACTCCTGAGAATGAAATCTTGTCCCCCTGACTTGAACGGAGCTAATATTCATACTATATTACTTTATTAAGTCTTGAATCATATTTATTTTTGTGCAAGTTCTTCAGAGCTGAAATAATCAGTCTTCTTTTCTCATCCCCAAATTCAGAATATAGCAATTCAACTACATAAATAAATAGACTTTGAAAAATGAGTTCCTTTTCTTTGGCAGTCAAGCTTTAGTACAATCTTTATCACAATGGTAAAGGATTACTGCTTTTGTACTTAATGCCTTAAAAAATTAGAACACCTTAATCTTTTAAAAACAATTTGGATTTGGAAAAACAAATGGCATTGAAGCTGACAAGATGCTTGCCAAGTTCCAGGAGATGCAATTTACAACATCTGAGATATTAAACCTTGAATGCCTGAGCTCCAAATAGAAATGGGGACTTGGTATTAACTCTTTCAGCTCTGCTGTGGTCTCTGATATATAAAGTGCATATTTTTGTGCCTTTCTCATAAAACCTGGGAGGCTGCTGCTGTGTCTCTGTACTGTGTCAGGGGTACAGGATAGGAAATTACCTCCTGGATTGCTTGCTGCTGTCCCCTGAGAACAGAGGCCACCATGATGAATAAATATATATTCCACACTTTCCTGAACTAATGATTCAGTTTCCTGAAATGGAACTGTGTGTGTTTGGACTGCCACTACTGTTGTGAGGTGAATATAGAATCTCCCCATAATACTTAAAAGCCTTTCTATTCTTGACCAGAATATATTTGTGATCTTGCTAGTATCCATATGTCTTTGTGCTAGCATGGCCCTGTGAGCTTAGCAGTTGGGATGCCTTCGTTTTATCCTCCTGAGGTACTTAATATAGTACTTGAAATATAGCAAGTATATTGTCTTATGGTTCTGCTACTAAACCATCCAAACTTAAACTCTACTTTCAACCTGCTAGTGACTACAGGAATCTCTCTCTATGTTGATATTAATGTTTTTTTCACTCTAATGACAACATTTCAACTGATAGGAATATACATATATGCATATATACATATATATGTATTAGCATCTAATTGTTAATGGGTGTGAAAATTGCTAGATCACAGACAATGAAGCTGTAATAGCACCTCTGGTGTTTTTCAAATTGATGAAGTTTCAAATAATAGATTTTCTTTTTTTGTTATCTGAGTGCATGACCTTATTTTTCATAGCAGTGAATTTCAGCATAATTACCTGGTTTCAGAATTCATCGTCTTTTTAAATGCTCTCTAAATACCTCTGTATTTATCATTCTTCCTAGTTTTCTGTCATAGTTAATTCCTTTAATAGTATTTGTCAGATTCATTGCTGCTAATATTAAATAAGAAACTAAAACTCTCAGGTTCCACAGGGAGTAATTGCTGAGTGAATAGGATAAACTGAAAAGCTCAAAATCTAAGCAGGCAGAGGAAATTTGGAAATTCTTTAAGACCCTCTGTTGAGAAGCTATGAACCCTGACTGTACTTAGCTTCATTTACCTAATGATTACACTTTCTTAGAAGATCTGTTGTTGTTATTTTTTCACTCTGGCTTTGAGATTTTAAAATTTAATAAGTGAACACCACACCTGCAGAATATTTTAACAGGTAAGGGTTATTCTTCTATATTCAATGTTGACTGTAAGTCTGCTATCCCAAGAAGTCTTTCCTTTGTAAAACTTCCCTTGCATTACACAGATTCAGTCTGTTTTACTATGTCCCTATTTATTTCTTTGTTGTCTTTTATCTCACTATTTAAGTACCATTCTTTTTCTGACTCTAATGTCATCATATTTGTATTCATCTTACTTCTGTTTATGCATCTTGCACTCTCTGGACATGGCTGTTAGTATATCCTCATTAAAAAAATTTCAGAGTCTCACAAATTAGAAGTAGCTTTAGAGACTGTGAGCCCTCTGTGCTTTTTAATATTTAATTTTTCTTTTAGTAGTTTCAGACTCCCTCAAGGCCAGCACTGAAAGTCTTATCTGAAAGAATCACCAAAGACATGTTCATTTTAATGAAAATACTTTTCAGTGGTTACATTTACTGATCATTTCTTTTTACCACAAGTCTTTTATCTGTCTGTTCCTCTTCAATAAATGCATCCTACCTTAATTTGCACTGTACATCTATTTCACCTATATATAAATATTACTTTATCTGGAAGTAACTTTGCAGTGGCACCTGTCCTAAGTGAAAAAAGACTTTTTTTTTTTTCTTCTTTCTTTATTATTTGTTTTCTAACTCAAGACAACATGTCTTGTCCCAGCTTGCTGACCTCTTCCTTCTGTGCTCTCTGACAGGCCAGTCAGTTTGTCCCTCATGCAATTCAACAGTTCATGGGATTGTGTGAATCTCCAAACTTCTCAATTTTATTTTTACTTCATCTGATTTGTGGTTGCCTCCTACCTTTCCTGTCCCCTTTCCCATCTTCTTCATTCATGTTTTTTAATCTTGCATGTGTTGTCCTCATCAAACATAGGTCTCAGCCCTTGGATTTTACCTTGTTTTGTGCTTGCTGAGTTCTTCTGGTCTTTTTATTTGTCTGTCTCTTTGCTCTATGCAGCACCTCTGTTCCTCTTTGCAGCTGCCTTGCCCTGCTAACAACCCTTTTCCTTGTTATATTTGATCCCTCCTCTATCTTGTCTTTCTGCCCACATGACTCCAGGTCTTTTTGTTTCCAGGTATTTACAACTCATATCAAGTCAAATTAATATTTTTATTATTTTTTTCTTGTGCATTCTCTTAAAAACAATGTGAATTTCTCCCATGTCTCCAGATACATCTTTAGTCCTTAGTTCTTTTCTTCCATACTTTCTAACAGGTGATTATATTATCGTTATATTTCCGTCAGGTAACTAAACAAGGATCTGTTTTTCTTCAGTTTTTTTCAGCTAGTAACATTTCTTGCCACACTTTTTTGAGTTTTCTGTAAAAACAGATCTAACCCTGATTTAAAAATGTCCATTCCAATTCCATGTTTTATTGCTCCTCTCTTTATCATTACCTTTCCACAAACATTACATCTCTCAAACTGCATTTTTGACACCCCTGCTTATTGTTGTACCAAGATGCTGTCCTTCTAAATTTTTTATTGAATTTTTTTATTAGGTAAAACTTTTTTTGTTTTGTTAGTTTTGCAGTTAACTGCTGCTCAATCATAGCCAAAGATGCCTGTGTTATGTGCTCAAATGAATGGCCTTTGTCTCACTCAAAAGTTCAGTGTAGATTCTGCAAACATGGAAACCTGACCACACCACAGACTTTTTGAATAAAGCTCCCATCAACTAATAGATGATTCTCATTTCCATCTCCCATGGATTTTCCCTCAAGGAGGATGGATTACATGCCAAATTCCGTGTTCTGCACTCTCTGTTGTATTGTTCCACAACAGGTTGCTGTCACTTTATCTTCAGAAAAAGAAATTACTTGATGGATGCTTTTGTATATTAGCTTGAAATCTGAATCCACTGAACATAAAAACAATTTTTGTTTTCCAGTCATAGTTTGTCACAAACTTAAAACTGTGTTCATTCCATAATATCTGGGGACTGTTTTCCTCCTCTAAGCAGATCGTTAGAGTTTCACAACATAAACCAGTGTGCCTCTATATAAATTGTCCTGCTATACCATACAGTGTACTTTGTCAGTGAGGTGCAGGCTACTTTAATCAGATGTAATAGAAATTTCCCTTGGAAATCCTTTCATACCTACATGGATGGAATGATAGAAATCAGTGCTAAGGCTAGTATATCACTGGCCAAGCTCAGATTTTTAAATTAAAATAATAAAATTAAAATTAAATTAAATTAAAATTTAAAAGTAGTTTCCCTTTTTCTCTGGATTTGTAGGGAAATTCAGATGCATGGAAATTCTAACACAAAACTGTGTTTTGTCTAAATCCTACCTCAGAAACAATGGGAAAAACCCTGCAGAACTTCAAGTGCTAAAAATTATTTAGTTTCAAGAACAGAATCAAAGCATGGTCTGTAATGAATGCAGGTTTCCCTTGAGTCAGAAGATAAGCTGTTCCTCCAGACAATGTAGAAAGGTTCATTCTCAAAAACATGTTTGTCTAAAACTTTGCAAACACTGTGTGAGCTTGTGTTAGTTAGATGAAGAAGAAAAAGTTTCAAAGGATCAAATATGTTTTGGTTTGGTTTTGTTTTTGTTGTTTTTTTTTTTTTAAATTACTAACTTTGCCATACTCTTCTGAATAACTTTGTGCAAGCCTTTGGGAAAAGTAAGTATGTTTTCCAGTCAAATCTGCTCGTGTCCCATTACTAAAATATATATTTTTAATATCATTCTTGCTGCCAGTGGCAGCAAGACTGGCAGTAATGAGATCACCATGGGGGTTCCAGTGCACCTCTGCAAACTTTGAGAAAGTATAGGTGCAAAACACCATGGGAATGAGCTCATATGGTGAATATTTGAACATCTGCTTGGAGGAAAAATCTCTGAACAAAAAGTCAATTTGTTTGTGCCTGCTTCCCGTTGGCATGAGCTGTACATGTACACTGTGCTGGGGGCCTGCTGCTTCTGCATAACCTTCCCCAGCCTGCAAGGCTTTGCACGGAGTTGTTGAGACTGGACATCCTGAGGGAGAGTTAACCCCTTCCATTACCACCATCGCTGCTCCTCGTGGTTTTCCTTCCTCCTAAAGGAAGGAAAGAGTTATCACTTGGCAAATACACAGCAGGCAAGTTGTCCTCAGGCAGTGTAAAGAGCAGCAAATACTTTTTCCTCTTGGCAGAGCTGATCAGGCACAATCTTGTGGTTTGAAGATGGTCAAGGTGATCTTTAAGGTGCTCTTTAATGCTCACACAGCCTGTGGCACGTTTGTGCATGTAAAGTGCCCCGTGACTGACAAGAAGGTCCTCAGACCTGTAAGGATTTTGCTTTATTTATGTCTTTATTTTGCAATTTAAAATAAGAGTGCTGTAGGCAGAAAAGAACCAGTTTGAAAGACTTTATGTTTCAAGCTGACTAGTGTCATCTTTCCTTTAAAACCAGACATGATTTTTAAAAAAGTTAAGAGAAGAGATAGCATGTATATCAATGGATGAAAAGATGGATACTGGACAGGGTAACCTTTGATGTTGACATACCTTTCCAAGTTATGGAGTTTAAAAAACCATAACCTACATAAAATAGCAGCCTTGCATTGTGATTTGCTACCTTGTGCTAGAGGCAGCGAATCAGTATTAAAGCTGTAACTTCCTCAAAATCAACATTGTCTCCTCACCCCATAGCTGGTTCAGAGTTTGTGATAGATGATCCTGGGAGATCAGCTATCATGCTGTCAAGACAAAGCATATGTCTTCATAGGTGAAATTAGCAATGTGTAAGCTGTGTGCATGACAGAAAGATAAGAAATTTACATCTTCCTTTAATGATATAGTTACCATCTGCTGTTTATACCTACAAAAATCAAACTTTGGAAAACTCTGTGCAAACTCTATAAAGTTATCTTGAACTTTCAGAGGAAACTGAAGTTGGAGCCTAAGCTATTGTTCTGAGTAGAGCTGAGAGAGCACAGTGTATGAGACTGGTGGTGTACACTGGGACACGTTATATCCTCGCTGTGGAAGGGCTGCTCATTATCAGAATAGAAACCAATCATCCATGCTGAAAATAGGCTTGCCTACCCAGGGTCTATGCCTGTGAAAGCATTTTCAGCCTTCAGACCAATGTCCACTCAGGTCCCTGTAGGCATTACAAACTGAAGACTTAAACTATTAAATTGTTTCAGTGGCAATTTTTCTCTTAATGGGAGACAGGAGGGGAACCAAAGCAAACCAACCAAAAAAGACCCAAGCTCCGAGTGCTGGCCAGTTCTGATGAATTTTAATTCATTCTCTGGAGTTTGACTCTTTTGGGTGTGCATTTCTTAACAAAGCATTACAAAACTGTCTCTAAAAACCTGAGGTTTTTAATAGAATATAGATGTACAAACCTGTTATTTTCAAGAAGAAATTCAGCATCAAGGAACAAAATGTAGTTATTCTTCTCAAAGATTTCATTGAGCCTTCAAATTCAACTCAATATGCAGCTCTGGTAAAATTTTAAGTACCATATTCTGAGAGCTTTAGTTCTTTAGTTAACATTAGATTTATGTCTTTACGGAAATGTTGCTTTCTGACAGCTGTGCAATTATCCAGTGTCACTACTGTGCCATGTAGTTAAATGGTCAACAGTTACCATGTTTATAAACAGTGTGTGACATTTGAGCTTTGAAAAGCAAATTCCTACTGAATGCTCTTGGAAAAGTTCCATGCACGGTATTTTTATGCCTCATTCAGCGGAATATGCACTAAATGGAATGGCAACAGAGATTGACTGTAATAAGCATTACATATAAAATGGGAATCAGATTAAACAGAAATCCCAATGCATTACATTGAAATGATTAAGGTTAGAACAAAAGGCAACGCCACATGTATTACAGTAGTGACTCAAGAACATTACAGCTGTGTACACAGAAGATGCAGTCCATAGTTCCTCTTCTCCCCATCTTCCTTACAGTTTTCTTCATCTCCAACACTTCTCTTGATTAACATTAATCTTTTATGCAGGTTTTCTTTATTTTATTTTTTTTCCTGATCCCATATGACCTAAGTGATAGGCAACTAGTGCAGTGCAAACTTCAAAATGCATTATTAGTATATTTTTGTTTGCGTTGTTATCAAATCACATTGTGCAAAATGTCTGGTACACCTCATAATTTGCATTTATGAACTGTAGGGGGGTGTGCTAAAAGCTGGTGAAGGTTCGGGTCATATTTACTCCTGTTTGCATGAACTGTCTTGTTAGCATGCGAACATGGAACTCAGTTGGGGATGGTGTTTGGGAATGTATTTTAGTCTCCCCTCACTTTTTATTTTTCTCCCCTTTTTTTTTTTTTTTCCCTTCTCCCTGTGTGGTTTTTTTCTTTTTATTCCTCACTCCTCCCCCCATTAGGCTGAGTTATTTAGCTTGTGGAGGAACTGAAATGGAGGTCAAGAAAGGACGATCTCATATCATTTAGACAGAGACCATAAATGAAATATTACGGAGTTTATGGGGAACAAGAACCTTGGATAGCTATCTCAGACTAATGACCAGGCACCTGAGTAGGAGAGTATAGAGATCTATGTCACCAATCTGGCCTATCTTTTGTGATATTCAAGCTCAATATGCCAGGTTTTTTAGGCTTGTATTAATGGAGGAGCCTACAATGGTTAAAATACCATCCAGTCTCGTGACAGCCTTTCAATTACTGCTTGTGCTTTGTCAGTACCATGCAGGGAAGAATAGCTTTTCTCAGCAATGCAGTTCTGCAGAAGAGTAAGAGGGAAATATCAGGCTTCATATTTTAATGGAACACTGCATAACTGGAAAAAACCGTCCCCACTGAGTGAGGGCTTTCAGTACTGTGTTTATAGAGTGTATACCAAGAATGAGGTACTACTCATAGCAAATTATTAAAAAACGTGGATGCTAAAAGCACATTGTGCTTGTGGTTCATTAATGACTTGTACGGAGCTAATATGTACCAAGTTTTGGGATTGACAGCTCCTATTGTAAGAGTAGGGAAATGAAGAGCATCACTGAGCCGAGGTGTAGTGATCAGTCAAAGGCAGGGACTTTGTGAGCCTGCAAAGTGCTTTTAAAAAATCATGTGCATGCACATTTCTAGGAATATGTTCAGAAAAAGGAAGATTATAGATTTTCTGGCAAAACTTTTGTTATTGGACGTACTAATTTTTCATGGAAAGTGATGTTCAGTAGGAAAGGGACAGTTTCAGAGAATTTTCTGGTCTGAAAAAAATATGTCATGGAAACGCTTTCAATTCCCTTTTTTCTGTTTAGAGAAGGAAGAATTTAATATTTCACTTTGAAATGACATTTAGGAATTTTAATTAACCTCTATTAAATAAGAAAACTTACAGATCTGATCCAGTTTACTGCAACTGAATTTTTTCTCTTCAAGATTATTAGTCCAAAATGACATAATTTTATGACTAGAGCTGGATTGTTGTACTAAAAAATTTTGTTTAATCCCTGTTCTAATGGTGCCATTACCAATTAAGCTCTAAAACAATATCCATTTTGAGTGTTCTTTAGTATAGTATAAGAATTATAATATTTATATAAATAATTTATTTATTGTGACTAGTTACACTTACTTTATTTTCACTCTAACAAAGGTCCTCTGGATATACTGAGCCAGAGGCATTTATTTAAAATGCAAGGGAAAGAAGGTTCTAGGGAATTACAGGAATTGAACTTCTACAGAGAAACTGTTTTTCTGTGAAGTTCTATTACCTATGCAAATCACACCTGGACAAAGACTGCACTATTTTAATTGAAGAAATTTCTAAATATAAATTGGATATCTAGGGGATTTAGAGTGAACCCATCTGTTCTACTAAAATTGACTTTTTCATATCTGCTATCTTACCTTATTTGTATCAAGACATACACAAAGCTTCTCAGATAAACAGGTGCACTTCGATATTATCCAATTAATTACTGTCAGTTGTATTGCACTGGAAACTTGGTCTGTAGCTCTTCTTTGGGATCAAAACCAGTTCCCTGATTCCTAGGATGTTTTCCTGGGTATTTAAATCAAGAACAAAGCCATTTTAAAAAGTACAAGTCCATCTCCTGCTACGAAACCAGCAGCTGGACCTAGGTTTGACTCAGGGTTACAAAACGCTATAAAGAAGGTAGTGATTCTTTTTGTTCCCTACTGCAGTTTTGCTATAGTAGATTTCAAAATGGTTCTGAAGTATTTTTTCTTATTTTGGGGGGATGGGAGAAGAAAAGACAGTAAGCAAATAATTTCTGCAAGGATATGAAGGGAAAAGAAAAAAGAAAAAGCAGCTTTGGAAGCAGGGACTAGCTGCAACCTTACTGGGGATAAGACTTGGAAACAATTTTCCCTTGAATCCTGTTCAGTGGCAAACATAAAGTGAGCAGGTAATGAATTGTAAGAGCTGAGAATGATCCCTTATGAAAGACTTGTAAAGAGCTGAGATTTAGACAGGATTACTTCCCCAAACCCTCTTTTACTTATACCTTCATTATGAATAATGAATAATTTAAAAAGTTAAAAAAAAATAAGAGGGAAAGAAGGAAAAGGTAAAAAAAGAAGTTTATTTGTCATTGTTGTACTGGTTATTTTAGACATATGAAGGGAAAGGTGACAAATTCCCTCAGAAGAACCGGAGTTTTGGGATACTTGCCTATGATGATGTGGCGAAGGAGTATTTTTATTTTTTTTACTAATTTCATAATGTAAAGCTGACCCTGAGTATTTCCTAACCTCATCCCCCACTGCCCTGGTCTCTAAAAAAAAACTTGGGTCTTCTGCAGGCTGCCTCTTCAGATGCTCACTGGCCAGCACATTCTGTACCCTGTTTTCTGCTGTAAGTGCTGAGGAACACATTCAGTGCAGGTAGCTCAGAGAGCAGCTCAGTGTGAGCTCCAGGCTGAGCTCTGGGTGGGAGCCCCAGACAAGAAGACATGAACTGCTGACCCTTTGCATGACAAAAGGCCCGGGGACCTGTGGCACAGCCAGGTGAGGGACTGAGGGAGCCACTGAGGGACAGGGCTGGAGCTGACAACCCCTATAGACTGTCCCGCGCTTATACTGTGAGAGTATAAAATCCCAGCATTTCCTTTGTTTAGGGTCCCTCCTCAGAGGTACCAGCTCAAACTGCTATTCAGTTATTGCAACAAGATTAAACTATTTTAAAGATTGGGACATCTGAGACTCTGCTATGGGAAACCTGGGGCTGAGCCAGTGAGGAAACCTCAGCGTGAGGGTGCGGGGGTGTAGCTGCCCAGGGACCTCAGTGCCTCAGGGGGCTGCTCAGGTGGTGTGAGTGTGACCCAAGAGTGGGTCCTGGGTGGTCAGACAGGGAAGTTTCCTTAACATAAGCATCCTGGGGCTGGCCATGATCTGTCTGGCTGGTAGGGGTCTGCAGTGGGGTCACAAGAGGAACACAGCTGTGTAGGAGGGGCTTTGTGACAGGGCCTGGTTCCTGGAGCTGTGGTCTGGGGATGATCCAGTGACACGGAGCAGTCACTGCATTGCAGGTGTATCTGCTCTCTGATGACAGCTGTAATTAGTCATCGGTTAGAGTCCTGGTTTCATCTGGGATAGAGTTAATTTTTCTCTATCCCAGTAGCTGTACAGTGCTGTGTTTTGCACTCAGTTTGGGAATAATGTTGATAACACAGTGATGTTGTAGTTGTTGCCAAGTCGTGCTTACTCAAGGACTTTTCAGTTTACCTTGTTTTCCAGAGAGGAGATGCACAAGAAGCCAGGAAGAAGCATGGCCAGGACAGTTGGCCCAAACTAGCCAAAGGCATATTCCATGCCATAGAGCATCCTGCCCAGTATGTCAACTGGAGGAAGTTTAATGGGAACCACCAATCACTCAGGAAGGGGTTGGCATCAGTCAGTGAGTGGTGAGCAGCTGTACTGGTCACCACTTGCCTTTCTAGGGGTTTATTTTTCTCTGTCTTTTTGTTGTCTCAATTTTTATTACAGTTATTTTTTAATTATTTTATTTTATTTCAATTATTAAACTGTTCTTATCTCAACATACATGTTTTACCTTTTTTTTTTCTGATTTTCCTCTCTATCCCACTGGGATAGCTGAGGGTGGTGAGCAAGCTGGCTAGTTTCTGGCTGGAATTAAACTATGACAGCTGGCAATATTTTTGGTTTTGTGTTCTTTCAGTATTTCTCAGGACACCCTTTTCAAATTATTTTCTAACTGTGAACACCCCAGTTTACTCTGTTTCCTTTTCTCACTCTGGAAAGCTGTGATGTTCTTTATGCTCACCATTAAGGTAAAGGATGTGCAAGTAATAACCTTTGCTATTTTGATGTCCCTCCTAGCAAAACAGGATTTTATATCATGGATTTCAGGGTGGCAACCCTTGTTTCCAAAAATTGAGACACAGCGGGAACATCTGTGTTTGCCACCTGCACGACATTTCCTTCTAGGATCCTGGGGTTGGTTATGGGGCTTCCAGACATTCCTACTGCCTGTTCCCCATGGTACATAGCAAGGAGACAACAGGTTTGCAACTATAACACTGATGCATGTAATTCTAAACTCTTTAGCACATCCTGCTGTCACTGGAACAGTCTGCTCAGGTTTGTTTGAACACTCACCAGCATCTCTTTCAGTTGTGTCCAGCCACTCATCCCTGCATTCCTTTCTAGGCAGCCTGCTTTTTGCTGTTAACAGCAAGGTGTTGACCCTGGCAAAGCAGCCAGGTATTGTGGAAAAGAGCCTTCCCCATTACTGGCCACCCTTTATATCCTTGGAGAGGAAAGGATTGTTTCTGTTTCTTTTTTTTTTTTTTTTCCTTTGCAGAACTGATTTATTTCTGAACATAGCAGTATTTATTGCTTACTTTCCTAACTTCTCCTCTTAATCCTGCAACTGCCATTAGATAAAATAATGAACCGAGTTACTTACTCATAAAGGCAATGTAAATATTTGTTCTTCGTTGTATTCCAGTAAAATAATGTTGTCATGGATTATTGGCAGTAAATTATTTTAAGTTATATATTTAAAAGTAAACAAAGCTATATACATGAAACTATCTTGGAACATTTTTCATCTAGCATCTTATTTTTTGCTTTTATCATTGTTGCTATGAGATCTGAAATCTTAATGCTCATATTTTGATTTCCAGAGTCATCTTATTTCATTTCTATTGCAAATGCATTCTACTCAGAAATCATAAACAGTTTTCTACATTTTCTGCTCCCCTTCCCATCTTCCAATTCAGGCCCAATTCTGATAATATCATTTACATGTTGTCACTAATAGTGGTCCACTGAGTGTATTACAATTCTCTTGTTTGGGTTCTGCATTTTACGTTTGGCTCTTGAAACGTAGCTGGGGAGGAAGAAGGGCATACAGTCTCAAATAAACCTCTTTTTTCCAAATTTGTAGAAACTATTTGCTACTCCAAGAGAAAATAAAGGAAAGATGGATGCCCTTTAATTTCCAGTGTGCTGTTTATCTCAAAAGCAGATTTTCTATTTGATAAAAATATTGTGAGGCATTACTCCCAAGTACCAACTAGACCCTATGCACATATAAAGTGAACTAAGACATTTTGAGTGTATATTCATATTTTTTTCATAAAACTCCCCATTACATATTTTAACATGTGAACCTGCCCCAATAGATGGCAGCACTTTTCCTCAGCCACAGTGATCTCACAAATTCCTAGTCCACTTTCTTTATATAGAGTGCATTTGTGAAATAGGCTGTAATAGATCCTTCAAGGATGCTTCATAAACAATTCTTTTCTTTTTGAATGGGCAGACACAAACATAAGCAAATGGCAAAATCTTGAACGGCTTGAATTATTAGAAATGAGTGACCGTAATCTACCCAGTGCTGATACGCTTTTCCTCTTTAAAATAAAATAAACTCCATAACTTACAAACATGTCATTTCTTTCTTATTCTGAGAATTCTCAGTAAATTTTCCTGATATCACAGGTCTCCAGGACTTTGCTCTTCACACTGCTTAACTTTCATGAGCCTCCAGCAATACACCGGTGCTATCAGAAAGTCGAAACCTCTGAGAGGTGTTTTTCAATAGGTTTTTTTTTTTTTTTAGGATTTTTTAAGATGTCAAGTCTGTAAATATGGTGCAAAATCTGAAGCACAAAATGCAAGAAGTTTCTACTCCCTCTCAGCGTGTTTGGGTTTTGAGTAATGGTTCATGCTATGTGTTGCAGTTCTTAAGAGAAGACATTTAGAGTTATTTAAAACTTGACTATCTATGGAGATGTTTCTAAATACATTTCAGGCTATTAGAATGCAGAGCCATTGCCTCTGTAGGAGGAGCACTGAATGGTCTAGCACTCTGATGACTAAAGAGAAACTCTTAGCAACCTAAATTTAGGCACCTCATTTTAAAAACTTTGGCCCAGATATGTGAACCCAGAAGAATGAGTTACAATAATTCATCTCAAATTCCCTGGCTCTTTCAGCTTCCCAGACTTAGCATTTATTCATACAAATTGCTCACTGTTGCAGATAAATCACAAAATGTAGCCAGTGCAATAACTCTGCACCTGAGCATTATTTAATTCTGTGTTGCAAATGCTGGCAGTACTTTACTTTTTCTCTATATGTTACCGCACCTGGCTATTTTGACTTTGTCTGAACATTTTTGGGGGTGAATAGGGAGAAAATGTACAAGGTTTTGCCCTCCTGTTCATCACTGCTACTTTTCCTAAGAGCTGCTATTCCTCAATTGGGTGGTCAGTTTAATCTTCCTGCCAGCTTAAAATAAATGCAAAGGAGACAATTACCAAGGGGGACAATTTTTCAGTGCATGCTTAGGAGAGGATTATTTTATCAGAAGTGTTGTCTCTAGTGGTTCTCATCTGCTTTGACACCAGTTTTCATTATTTTCCCATGATGCTGTTTATGATGATGAAGAGAATTACTGTGCTCTGTCTGTGTTGATTTTTCTCTTTCCATGAGTTTGTGGTTTCTCTTTTGGGATTTTTGTTTCTTTAAAGGAGTACTTCACCTGGTGGACATGAGAAATAGATGGAGATATGTGTGTTGGGTACAATTTTTCTTATGTTTGTGTGGGTTATGCAAATGAGGAAAACTTTAAAACACATTTATTTAGGCAAGTAATCTATACCTTTTTTTTTTTTAAGCACAGTATAAATTAAAATTATTGTTAAAAATGTTGGTGTTAGCTGCTTAGTGAAGTTTTGCTTTGTTTGGTTTTTTTGGGGGATCAGGTAACAGTACTCCCTGTATTAAGGATGGATCTCTTGTCATTTCACTGCAACCTTAGAAGTTGTGGGCGTTTATTCTAAGCCAGTCATCTGTAGTCAGTGTCATCAGCGAAGGTGATTCATCCCATCTGATGCTAAATGTCTGAGAGGCTTATTATGCAAATCTGTTCTGAAGAGGAAGGTGGTTGATGATGTTCCTGCTCTGCCCAGTGCCACAGTCTACAGAGTGTCTCTGTATCAGTGCAATTGTTTTTGAACAGAGTTCAGAAATTATCCAGGTTAAGAAACGGTAACTGGAAGTATTTTGTTGATCTGTATTTGGTTTTTTAACCATGTTAATATCTGTTCAATAAATGGGGTCATACTGGCAGAGAAGAAGGAAGTGGTTGAAGGCAGGAACATTCAAAACTTTGTGTAATGAACCGCCTTCTGAAATACGTGTGTGCACTGGGACTGTCCTGTTTCATTAGGTGAGATGAACACACAACAGTAATTGTTTAACCATGTATTAAGCAGGACATTAACAATATCACTAGCAGTGTACTGTACACCTCTTGGTGCTTGCTATTGCTTTATTAGACTGTTGAGTATCTTCAAGTGAGTTTATCTATGTCAAACAAAGGGAATAGTTAAGAACTTGTATGTATGTTGCCAAATCTTTCCACTGAGGTCCTCAGTACTAGTATTGCTGTTTGTGATAGCAATCTTCCCCAGTTTTGCCTTCCTAGTGAACCATGAGGGTTACTTCTATATGGATAAATATGCTAACTGCTGAGGTGGGTTCTTTCTTTACAATATGTAGTGATTGTCCAAGTCCATACCAGGAAGCCAGAAAATGTGACCATGCAAACCATAACTACACCTTGGGTTATTGTGCAAATATGAAGAGAGGATGACTTGTGTGAACTTCACTTGGGTGTCTCAGAGTGGTGTTTTCCATGAAGTAGGTTAACCAACTGTTAAACTACCAGAGTTGCAGTGAGGCAGAGGCAGAGTGTTTTGGGAAGCACATTGAAAAGAAACTCAATCTAGTAGGATGCATTAGATATATCATACAAAAGCATAAACTCATGAACTGCATGTTTGGTGTGCACTTGTTCATCACAGAAGCCCTTATGCTGATGTACCACCCTGCTCCAGTGTGCTTTTGTGGTACATATACCTGATCAGGGTACTTTGGTTTAGGAACTGAAGTCAGGGAGAGGTGAATACCACCTATAAGAGACTGTCCCATGAAGCAGCAGAGGAAGAGATGACAAGAACTATACTGAAACAATGTCAATAACAATTAAAACAATCAAAATGAGCTTTATAGTACATTTTTATATAAGTTTTTTTCTGGAATATATTTCACATGTTTTATTTATTTTTATTATTATGTTTCTTTTTATTTTTGTAGGCTGTGGAAACCAACCTTGCATCAAAGGATAGTCACTGGGTCTATGTAAATGAGGTAAGAAAGTCAAAAGAGAAAATAGTTTGCTACATTGACTCATCACCATTTTTTGTTTCATATGTTTTGACACACCGAGACTGAGAATATACTTAACTGTACTGAGCATATACTTAACATTTTTGCTTTTTGAATGGCACAAGATGCAAACTCTGCAGTGTCATTGCTTGCCTGTCTTAGTTGAACTGGCATAGGTCCAACACCCGAGGTCAAGATAAAGCTTCCAATACACCTCATAGCAGCTGGGAGACTTTATTTTTACCTGCATGCTGATGCTATTTCATTAGCAATTTAGGAAGCAGAGAATATCTCAAAAGAAATGTCAAATATAGGCATCTCTATCTGCCAGAAGCTCACCCTTCACTGCTATGAAAGCCCTCACGCAGGTGCCAGGACAGGAAAGAGCGCTGAGGTGGTTGTGAGCTTAGCTCATTCAAATTTACATGATACACAGGTTTTCTCTAGCGCAGAACTGTGTTGGTGAATTGGCCAAGATCCAGAATAGCATAGATTCAAAATTTGATGTTTCCTCTCTGCAGCAGACGGTGTCCTGTCCTGCTACCGTGATTATTTATTTTACCTTAGTACCATTATGTCCCAATGGGAATCCATTCAGATTTGAATTTACAAAGTGATGAAATGTTGTATCATATATAATAATTTATAAATCACTGATAAATTGCAGTTTTTTATACATTTGTGGTTTTAATAATGATTCATTAAAAGATAGCATAATATCTAAGTTAAAAAGAACAGTGTTCATTGTCTTATTTTTATACTATAAATACATAGCCTTTAATTTAATAATGAATTCCTTGGTTAATTTCTCATTCCTTTCTTTGCACCTAGTTAATAATTTTGGATAGGCAAGTTTTAATAATACCTATAAATTGTACTGTGTGGCATTAGAAAGGCTCTGTAATTAAATAGGGGTTAGGGAAAGCTAGTGAAATCCCAGCTTGTGAAGGCTTTATAAATTCTTTCTGATCCTTGTTACATTTAAGTACCTCCTGGCTTGTCAGCTGCAGTAATGACCCACTACAAAACCTCAGCAAGATGCCCAGAGAGTCAGTGTTTATATCCACATAAAGATAATACAGTGCATATTTCCCTAAACATTTATAGAGAGGGAGCGTTTGTGAATTTTTTATTGTTGTGTTATTGTTCAGATGTTAAAACTCACTTCATGAGGCCTGAATCTGGAACATCACAATAAAAGCCTTCAGCACTCATGCACTAACATGTGCATGCATACACATGCATGAACACATCACGCAGGGTGTCAATTCTGCTTCTATTTTTGGAGCTTTTTTATTTTTTCTCTTTTATGGCTAAAGACTGGATAGGGAAGCCATGATAGCAACATGTAAATCTAAAGTATAACTTTCTGGTGAAAAATATTGGTACTCATAATTATAAATATCATAAAATGAAATTAAATTCTAACAGACAATTACAGAAGCTTTTTAGACTCATGAAACTTTGGAGAACTCTTTGCAGGCAAAAATCTCTTAACTGTCCTCTTTAACAGAAGAGTGTTGGTCTTTGTGTGTGTGCTTAGAGCTACTATGAAAAGATGGTATATTAAGCATCCACATGAATGCATCTAAAGACAGATGGAGATTCCTTATGGCTTGCTTCTTATTTAAGTGTGCATGTGAATACCCCCATGCTAGTAAGAAGACAGACTGATCATCATGATCACCATGTACAAGTTTCCAGTTGGTAGTAGTGAGAACTGCAGGAGTACTTGATGGAAAATATAATGCTGATTGTTGCTGTGATTTGAAGAGTGGAATGAAGTTTTAATTCCCAACAATCAGCTCTTCTCAGTCAAATCAGATCTTTTTGATGTAATTCTGCAAGTGTAGCAGTCCATTATGTAAATGTACCAAAAACTCAGCTAGGCCTTTATTTCTCCCAGGTAGATCGAAAATCCCACCCTTCCCTGTTCACCCTCTGTTCTGTGTGACCTAATGATCCCATTGCAAGGAGAGAGAGATGTAGGGCTGAAGAATTTAAGGGCCTTGAACAGCTTAGATTGCTGAGGTCTATTGGTCTGGAACACCTTTTGTCTGCCCTATCTCTCACCTTTTGTCAAGCCAATGAGGTTCTGAAACTTGGACTTACCTTGCTTTAGTAAGAATGACTACAGAGCATGCTATTATTTCAATAAGAGATCTTTTTTTATTGGTTTACTTCACTTAAATCTAGTTTACTATCCCTCTACTGATAATTTTTGGTTTTTTTTAACTTGTGCACCTTCTCATACAGTAAGACAGGAGTTAGGTTTTGGAGTTAGACTTAAATTTTGTTAGGTGAGCAACACTGCCCAGCTTGGGATGAGATAACTTAAATCTCTATGGCTGGTAAGCTTATTGCCCAGCAAATGAACCAATGTGGAATGTAAGAGTTGTTCCCAAATTACAGAGCTGTACTGTCAAAATCCTGTTTGGTAGCTTTTAAATAACCCAGGTCTCTGTGCTGGGGTATCTGTTCAGTTTGGGTGCCACTGCTGGTGCAAAAGGACTCTGCCATCTCAGTGAATTGAGAGTTGAATTTATTGCATAGGGTTGGAAGGCTGAAACAGTACATGGCAAGATTTCTAGGATAAGATAATACACAGAGATGGGTCTTAGCAGGCAATGTCATGTCCTCATACATCCTCTTTGAAGCCAAGTCATAAAAACCTTACTGCTTTAAAAATATATACTTATAAGTGTGTCTACTTTTCTGATTTCAGACAGTGTTATGTTTCAAACTTGCAGAACTATCAAAAGTACTGGAGATTAGAGGGGGAAAAATCTTTTTCTAACTACCCATCCCCTTTTAGATTTATATTTCATCATCTGCACTTTTTTTTAATTCATCTGGAAATACTGAATCATCCCTTGCATTCATTTAGGTAGCAATTCTACCTGAATTCTGGGTTAAACATGCTGAGTAGCTTTTTAAGAGCAAGAATATTTGTGATTTCTGTAGAAAGGCAGGCAAAAGCAAACAACTCTTCCAAACAATGACATGCTTAGCTGTGTCTCCAGATTAGTCCAAAACATTTTGTTACCTGTGTTGGGAGTTGCCAATGACTAGTAGTTTGGACCCTACTGAAGATCTGCTAGAACATATCTAGTGTTCTGCTTGTGCTTTTTTTGTTTGTGCTTTTAATTGTTGAAGTGACCCATCAGCTTTGATAGATGTGTGTTGCTGCTTCTTTTGGCATGACTGGCATAATTGTAGACAACCCCTGTTTTTTTGCTGTTTATTTCCTGTCTTTTTTTTTCTAGTTTCCCTTCCTATTTTTATTTTTCTCTTTTCTTTCTCTTTCATACCTGACATCAAGCATCTCTGTTCCTTGTGACATTTTTCATTCTCTCCTTCTCTTTTTCTGCCTTTTCCAAGAAAATGCTGTGCCTTCCCCAGAGCACGTATCTGTGGGAGAGGCACAAGAGCACTACTTGAAACTGAGTTTCTATGTGGTTGTACCAGGAGCAGTGCTCTGGGAGCCTGTGTCTGCTTCTTTATTAGAAACAGCAGTAGGTCTGGGAGGATAAATAGCACTAGAAACCATCTTTCTCTCTGGGACATTTAATGGGTTTGAAATTTTCTTCATTCCAAGGATAGAGAAAAGATAAAATATACTATTCTGCAAAACTGCAATATGGACCAAAACAAGTAATCAAATTTAAAATGGTATTTTATCCCCTCATATTAATATATTTAATTCTAATTCCAGTTTTCTAAAGGCTCATTATTTTTACATGTAAATCAGTATGAAAAGCAATGAACTACTCTTCATGGAAGAGAAATGGGTACTGAATTTGACTGATAGTTCAGTTGAGAGTTGTTTTACTGTTATCTCATCCGTCCTTTAATTTCTTTTTCAACAAACTTCCACCACTATTCAGAAGTTTAATTGAAAGCTGTAAGACATGGCAAGACAAAGCACAAGACTACTGATTATACAGGAGATTATTTTTCATGAAAGACTAGTAGGGATGAAGAGAGGGCAACATAATGTTACATGCCCAAACCATGTGAACTCAGGGAGAGCTGAGGGACAAACCTTGTTCAAAAGCTGCCTGGAAATATGCAAAAGAAAGAGAAAGACTGAGAAAGACTTTTTTTTTTTTTTTAAGTGCCTTTTTCTTTTTTTTTTTCTTTTAAAGAAACGCCCCAGAGAAAAGAAATTAAAATAAACGAAGATTTTAATTTTCCTGGCAGTCAAAAAGTAATGTTGGGATACAGACAGAACTTCACAATTTCCTGTGATTGACAGCATTATCCCTACATGTTAAAAAAAGTTAAGGCAGCCGTCACTTCAGATTTCATTATGGCTAAGGAAGAATGGGCTGAGGAAACCAGAAGATAATTGGTGTGAAAGTGATTATGACATGGTAGCATGCACTGTTTGGAGAAGAGGAAGAGGTGAGAAAAGGTCAGTGGGGATAACAGACAGCAATAAAAAGATTTCACAACTTTAGAAAACTAGTAGTGATTTTGGAAAGATAATGCAGTAAATAAAGGATGGCAAAATATCTGTGGAATTCTGTTAAGATTGTCATGATTCCAATGGGTTAACTTCAGAACCTGAAATCAGAGATGAACTCTAAAGAAAAAATGTTGAGAAGAAAAAGGGAGGAGTGTAAAGGTGTACCAAAGTAAGTGACTATAAAATGAGGCTGTGGTTCAGAATGAGTCATACTAGGTATCACAAAAAGTAACCAGAAAACATTTAGGTACAGCAGAAGATAAAGGAAAGTATAAGATGATTACTCGATGGCAAAATGAGGTTCTAATGTTTTTACATTCAAACATTTTTTACATTTACAGTTCCTTGATGCTGACTTTGTACAAACTATTAATTATAACCAGACTGTTAAAAACATATTGTAGTAGACCCAGTTTATTTACAAAAATCTGAGGCACTCCACCAGATGTGATTCAATATAGAGAAGTGCCGAGTATTTTGCATGTGGCTGCAAAATGTGGTATAGTTGGTGAGCATTTGCAGGAGCAACTTAGAATCCTTGTGGATAAAAACCAGAATGACAATCAGTGCTGTTGTGGTCTTGCTAAGGAAGCAAATGTAGTGTTCAGATACATTACCAGAAACATTCTTTGTAAGATAAGGCAGGCAATTATTTCACTGTGTTTGACATCAGTTTGGCCTTATTGGAACAATGTAGCAAGTTTTGGGCAAGATACTTTAAAACAAAACAAGAGAATGTGGAACAGTATGGAAAATTTAGAGGAGAGCACATGGTATGATGAGAGCTCAGTAAAACATAACCCATTCAAAGAGGATGAAAATCTTAGGTTTGATTCTTATGAAACTTAAGATGGAGCAAGGGTATAGCAGCACAAACAAAACAAGAATCTGATCACATGTTCACTCTGGAAAGATAAAGGAAATGCAATTTAGTCTTCTGCAGTAAAAATGAGATCTAGTATTGGAAAGTGGTTTATGATCTAAATATGACGGTATATAGAACAACTTCCTTGGTTACCTTCGTTCATCCCATCATTTGTCTTTCTTCTCACCTGGTTCTGCTATTGTTTTTTATTCTTTGTTTTTCAGCATCCTACTCACATTATGTAAGTCTGCTATATATTTTCACATGTCAGTATGGAAAGACAAATACAACTGAGTTTTGAATGCCACTGGGTATTTTCTGATCTGCACCTTCTGTTCTAGGTCTTTTCACACAACATTTTTCAATATGGTTCATGACAGTGACAGTTCATACAAAAAGCCACTGCATATACTTCTTATCAAATCATTTATTCAATACTTTTGGTGGCAAACATAAATATATGGGAACTGTGACTCGTATTTGATTTCCAGTCATCATGGAACTCCATCCTTCTCTGTCTACTACTGAGTAAACTGGAACGATTGTGTTTGATTAGATTCTGTCAGCCAAATCCACCCTTGGGGCTGCCTCAGTGATTTGACTTAGCCAGGGATGAACTTAGCATTATATTTCTTGATATCAGTCATTTGTAATGGGGGATTATATTGTAATTTTGTGTAGTTTTGATAGAAGAATGCCTAGTAATGGATTACTAGCACTTTCAGTGCTTTAAAAAATATATTTAATTGTAAGGTGTAAAAAATGAGTCTGAAAGCTAAAGAGTAGAGCTTTTACTTGACTGCAGTGTTCATTTGCTGCTTTTCAATTGTATTGATTCTCATTGATTCAAATCAATCCACACTAGATCAGATACAAAGGAGTATTTGTTGGTAACATAAATTACCTTCTTTTATACTCTTAAAATCACCACATTCTGTACCATATGGATTAACAAATGCTGAAATTCAAACAATATTTCCTTTTATCACGTTAGTTCCTTACCGTCTAAATGATCGGGTGCTCTCTAGAAAGGAATGTACTACGGGGTAAAGTCCTCCTTGTAGGTCAAGTACCAATCCCTGTGGATATTTGTCATGGCACAACAGTTTAAGAAGGGAGGAGGTGTTCGCAGGGACTTCCCAGTGGGTGATTGTATCTCTCAATTTCACTCCTCACCATACAGTTTAATGCTATGCAGAGGAACTTGACTCTCAGGTCACATAGGGGCTCGTTTCTTTATTGCTTAGAAAACTTGTGCTGTCATTTGGAAAAGTAATAAAAAGATGTGGAAATATAGCAGAGTACACATTTCAGCAGTGGCAGGAAGCCTTAGACAGAAAGTGCTAAGGGACTTGGAGAACTCTGAGCCATGTGGAGATGATATTGTCCTCATGACTTGAATATAAGTCAAAAATTTTAGACAGCAGTTGACCTTATTCTTCTTGTTTGGACAGATGACACTTTCCAAATGATGCTGGTGGTGTTGCCAGCAGATTAAGTTGTAGGTCTTCAGCTGACTGATAAAACTTTCCCAAACTTAGCCTAGGTGATCAGTCAGAACACAGTGCAGAAAAATGGCTATTGATGCTTTTTGCTTCCCCCTTTCAGGAAAGGAAATGTACTCAGAGCATGTTTCTGCTACTATTTTTCTGGATTCAGCTCAACTCTCTTATTTCCATTGTTTTCATAGGTCTCTCTTCACAGAGTTTCACTGTCTGTAGAAGGCAGTTTGCTCTATGAGGGACAAGAAAATGCCCCATCATCTCTTTCCTGGTGTGACACATTTCTTACTTTCCATTCCTATCCTGCAGCCTCATTACTACTGCCAGTATTTGTTTTCTTTCCTTTTCCCACATCAGACATGCCCAGTATGTCCCTAATTACCCATCCTCTTGATTTGAGAAACAAACGGTTTCTCAACTGTCATCTGGGTACTTCTTCATTATTTTCCTCTATAAAATATTTTTTTAAAAGTTGAGAGAAAGGAGCAGAAAATAGAATAGTAATTATCAGATAAAGTCTATCTCAGCAAGCTACTTTTTTCCCCAGGGGTAGCATGTAGGAAGGTGTTAGATAATGAATGATGAGCAAAGTTTTCCTAGCACATGGTTTGTAGAGCAATATTAGGAAAACTTCTGACTTTGGAAGAAAAGTCCCTTATGAATACAATGTTTGTTCTTCACTTTTGCTTGGATACTTTTTTTCTAGAAATTTCTCTTTTATATGCATTTTGGGCTATGAACAGGTAGACCCTGTGCAAAATTTCCCATGAAAAATGTTATGCCCTGATTTTCACTTGGGTAGAGCCAGGACTGTTAGATAGACTGGAATTCTTTCTTAGGATTTCTCTTCATATGAAAGTGCCTAATATTTTTTTTTTTAGTTCCATTTTAAAGCATCAGCCTGTGTAATGGTATTTGTGTTTACTTTGATAACCAGAAGTTAGTAAATCTTTAACACTTCCCAGTGTCTTAGTTTTGCTTGGAAAAAAGCAGACTTTTAAATGACCACTTAGCAATGCAAGTGAGGCAAGCTTCTAAGATATTTTAAAATTATATAAAAATTAACAGGGTAAAAAAGTAAAAAAATTGAATAAAAATACAAGTAATACACTGTGAAAATTTCTTAACCTTTAGAAAATGACATATTTCAATGCAAAATGTAACAATTTACAATTACAATTTATTCCAATTGTATTCCAGATACTCTATATTTATTACTTGCCTAAGGAAATCTTACTTCCCTACTATCTTTGACACTGCAGAATTTGTATCTTATTTATTTATTTTCACAAAAAAAAATCTATGTGCTTTTTTCTGTGGGTTTTTTTGGTGTTTTGGTTTTTTGGTTTTTTTGGGTTTTTTTTACTTGTATATGTTTGAAAGATATACATATGAAAGTGTACTGCATGTATACCTGCATCACTCTCAAATAAATTAGGGTTTAGAATTAATCTGCAGTTTTAGTCAGTTAGGAGCAAGATTATAGATGAGTTTTGATGAGTTGTTTTATCAGTGAATTCCACTCTAAAAATAATGTTGGGGTTTTTTTTCAGTTTTGTCCAGCTTTTACTATCATTTTGTTTGCTTGTTTTTTATTATTTTTCCCCTGAGATAAATAATTTTTAATTTAGAATAATATTCTATTACATCAGGGATCTTTTACTGTGTAGGTACTCGCTATGATCTGAGAAAGACATCTGGACACCCAGTGCAGAGTCCTTATATCCAGAAATAGAGCTAATTCAACTAAATTATAAATAAATCCCTGTAGAGATTTTTAGGAGCATTGGGTAAAAAGAAGTGAGGTAATGTTGGATGTATGGGAGGACAATGAGAATGGGAGTTGGACAGGTGGTCATGCAGACTTGTATTAAAATGCTTTCTGTGCTATGAAGAATGGATAGTGCCCTTTCCTTAAGGGATTAATCTTTATGGATATATCTGTTTCTGTTCATGTGGGATGCAGAGAAGCCAGCATGATGGAACTGTTGAATAAATCTATGTACAGGGTGAGCTGTGGTGAATTTTTTGGTTTTTTTTTTTTTTAAATGGTTAATTGAATGATGTTTTCTGGATTTTCAACAAGTGTCCCTTTTCAGATGCAAATAGTGCATTGAGGGGACTTAGAATAACCCAATAAACAGCATTGATACTACTGAAAAAAATCCACATATAAATCTGTAAGCTGTCTCCACGAGCATTCCTGTCCTCATTGCCTTTCAGTTTAATCCTCTGGTTTTCTCAGGGACATGCTTTCTGGAAATATGTTTTGGTTATTTAAATTATTAATTTCATTAAAATTTATAATTTTCTGTCATTACCTCTAGGAAAATAGAGACTATAATGTGAAACATAATTGTCTCATTTTGCGATTTGTGTTATGATGGTTGAGCACAACTAGAGCGGATTTAAATATTCCCCTGAGCAGTATGACTAAATATTGCACACTAACTGAAGTTCTTTGTGTGCAGATAAATAAACAGATAAACGAATTCCCCAAATAGCCAATATTTATGTGCAAATAAATAGATAATGCCAGAAAAATTTGTTATTAATATGCCACATGAACAAAAATAGAGCATTTAAAGGAATATCTTTTAAGCATTAAGTCAGGTGGTGAGAACTAATATTAGTCTGGGTGAATAGTCAGTCTTACACTTATGTCTGCCTACCAAAATATTTAAGTGCTCCCTGCTATTTTGGAAATAGCCAGTCTTTCCCTTTCTAAAGGAAAAAAAATTAGGATAAGAATACTTAGATATGAGAACAACTTTTGTCCCTGGGTAAACTGTTCTCCCTCCACCCTCATTCAAGAAATTCAATATTTACAGGCTTTAGGGCAAACTACTGTTACAGGTGCCAAGTAATAGAGGGTTGGGCTCTTTAACCTTGCACAAAGCATATCCCTGAAACAAGCCAGAACTCACCATCTGTAAATATTTACCCTATAATGCAGTATCAACATCATGGGATTGTGAAAGCCAAAAAGTGGTCATTTGATACAGAATTTTGCAAGGAGTATTGCCTGGCCCAACCAGCTGATAAGCTCTACTTGCAATACAGCATTCATGCGTGGTATAAATGGTAATAACTGTGTGCTGGCTAATGATCCAAGAACAAAATTGGAAATTTGGGACGCATTTGTTTTGGGGGAAAAAACCCTCTAGGACTGAATTAAATAATTCGCTCAGTTTCACAGTGCAAAGAATTTTTTTTTATCGTGTGCAGGAAGGAAACATATTACTTTTAAACAAATAAGTAGATGAATAGACTTTAATTGTAAGACCAGCGTGAAATCTGTTTTCCCTTGTGACTCCAAGTTTTAGAACTACTTTTTGGATATATGCTGTTATTCTGTTGAGTGTAAAAGTAAGAACGAACTTCACATATACTTCTTTTCCCTTGTTTTTGGCTTGCCTTTTTTTTTTTTTCTTTCTTTTTCCCTGTATTTATCTCAGTTGGGACGCAGGTGACCTTTCTGCGTGTGACATTTAAGATTTCACGTGCT
This sequence comes from Myiozetetes cayanensis, assembly GCF_022539395.1. NCBI lineage: Eukaryota > Metazoa > Chordata > Aves > Passeriformes > Tyrannidae > Myiozetetes > Myiozetetes cayanensis. The sequence continues at coordinate 28,712,715 of NW_026086605.1, forward strand.
ACTAAGCCAGGACTGTAAGTTTTCTGGAGACAAGCCTGCAGGGCCTTCCAGTGCCAGGCAAGAGGAAGGGATGAACATTTCCCCTTGGGGAGTCCATAGCAAGGCCAGTGCAGGATGGCTGTGACCTGCAGTCAGGCACTCAGCCATGCTTTCCTGCTCCTGGACCTGCCTAGGTGCCCTGGGATGCTGCCTGTGGCTGTACCACCCTGTGAATTGGCTCGGGAAGGCCCGGAGTTACCTTTGGTGTTTAGAGCAGCAGCTCTAAAATGCAGACATAGGCCTTTTGTTCCCAGCACTTTCAACAGCAACTTTTTTTCTCTGCGCTTTAACATTTCTAAAAAGGAACCCAATTTCTAAAAGGAGGGGATTGTTTGCTGATATAAATATCCATCAGCTGAAAAAAAAACAAACCAGGAGCTTTGTTCCCCTTGGCATTATGTGCTGAACTGAGGCATTGAAGGATTTAGCTACTGTCAGCTGGTTACACAGAAAAAGGTGGCCCTTTCAGGGTTAGATTTAGCCAAGTTTAGGTTCTGAAATTCCCTCCAGAGGCTCCCATTTTTCTTTAGCTGATAGTGACATGGCTTTTACATTCAGGACTCACTTGGTGCCTATAGATAAGTGGGAAGAACCTGGGTTAATGTGCCTATCATAACTGATCTCTTTTACTGCCTTACTTCTGGAAATCCCATGGAGGAAGCAGTTCTGATCTGCTACAGATAGGCTTAAAAGTCTCAGGTGAAGCATTTTGACACGGGTTATGAGACATCTTTGAAAGGCTCTGTATCACTTAGAGAGAACACAAAATGTGTTTGGTGCGAGCTGAACTGAAGGTTTGGATGATTTGTGATTCCTTTTTTTTTTCTCTGTTTCCAGCCACTCGGTCTGAGTGTGCCTGCCAAGGGATGCAGCCTAGGAGGTTATGAGCTAAAGCTATGCCATAAAACTGTCTCTCCCTCTGACTGCAGTTTAGACATGGGGTGTGGTTTTAACACACACACACACACCCCCAGCCCCAAAAAAGAGAAATCCAAGATAGCAGCCTGGACGAATCCGTAGAGCTTGTGGGTCTACTTCAGTATCTGATTGCAAGGCTACAGGTGCTGCCCAGCATTTTCTATTAAGCTTCAAAATCTTTTCCTTTACAGGAATATATTTTTTTTCTGATTTACTATTTTCATGCCACACCAGTTGGTCTGTCATTAATGCAATGAATTTCACCTTCTGCAAAGTTAAAAATTCATGTTCCTAAAAGATGATGGGAAACTGGCAAAGAAGGACTAACCTGAGCCAAAGCTATGGTACAGTCAACCGTAACAAGTAATTATAATAACCTCACGGTCATTTCACTCACAGCTTGACAGAGAAAATGGCAAGAAAACAAAAAAAATTTTTTTCTTTGAATGTTAAATGTCTGGGGTCAGGTTCACTTCTGCTGATACACATCTCAAGGTGAGGGCCCTGCTGACTAAGTGCAGCGACAGGAGTGATTTGCAGTCCCCTGCCCTGCAGGGGGCTGAGACAGCCCTATACAGGCTGGGCATTGGGTTGGCCCAGCTGGGACAGCCCTCCTGTGCTGGAAATGGGCTGATGTGAATTCCAGATGCTGCTGGTGGCTGTGGTGAGGAGCTGGGATGTAAAGCAGGTGCTCAGGGGATGAGTGCAGACAGCAATGCCACTGTGTCTGTTTTCTTACAGTGAACTCCTGCCAGGAGAAAACATCACAAACTGCACCTTTGATATGATTTCAGGATCTACTAACCCTGTGATTTTCCTAGGGTAAAAAAAAAAAAAAGAGGTTTTGGTTTTGTGTTTTTCTTCAAATACAAAATATGTAAAGCACGTAGTTGAGTTGGCTGCAGTCCCAGTTCAAGAGCAGTAGATGCAGGCTCTGTCCCAGGATGGATTAGGAGGCTAAGGCATGTGAAGGTCTGCAAAGAAGCTTTAGAAAGTGCAAAGCCTGGAATGAAGAGCGGCCTGTCCTTTAGATCTCCTTGTATCTTATCCCAATTTATTGTGTGCAGAAATTGGTGTTCCTAAATGTGTCAAATCCTTCCATGAAATTTCTCCTATTTTTTTGTTTCCTGGTACAGATAACCTCAAAAGGCTTCCTTGAGTCATTATCAGGATTAGTCTGCAGAAATGATCTACTGTTCTTATGGGAAAAGTGCTTACTTGTAGCATTGTTCAAGGTGTAAGGGCCATATTTCCTGAAGAGTGCTATGTTTTCCAATTGTTATTTTGTCCTGAGGATATAGTGAGCTTCTAGCCTGTTAAACAAGAATTCTTTCTATATAAATTTGATTTCAAGGCTTTTTTTTTTTTTTTTTTTATTTAGAAACCTGTCGAGACCATCTTGGTGCTTTTCTATGAGGAACTACATATGCAGAATTTTAGAATTGCCAAGATAGATGGTACTATGTTAGGCTGTTCTCTTTTGTTTCAGATGATGTATAAAAAAATAGCATTTTTATTATTAAAAACAAAATAATAACATTTGGCCTAGACTAAGCATATGCCTCTGTAATGTTTTTCTCCTATTGCCTTTTTGAAAACATTTCTCCAATAATGAAAGGAGGATATAAAACGTCTGGACAAAGACATGTTTTTAAAAGGCTGTGTCTCCATTCACAGGAAATCACTGATAATGAGATATTAGAGTTGGTGCATAGTGCTCTGGGGAGGATGACAGTGATCCGGCAAATTTTCCCTCTCTCAAGGGACAACAACCAGAGGTGCATGAGGAACAACCACCGGATATCGTCCCTGCTGTGTGACCCACAGGAAGGCTACCTTCAGATGCTGCAGGTCAGTAGCTGTACCCAGCAGAAAAGTCCATCTTAGGAATTTGACATGGATTAGTTTTCTGTGACTGTATTAACTCAAAGGAAGGATAAAATGAGCACATTTGAGATAAATCTGGAGATGTAACCTGTGGTCAACTTTTCCGGGACTTAATTATTTATTTTATTTCCCGGAACTGGGTACTTTAGGTGTGATGTTATGTCCATAAAGTACCAGCAAGTGGTTGCACTAACTCAGAGCTGATTTTTCATATCTCATTCTCTTATCTCATATATTTTCTATTTGAAAAATATTGTGACTTCATAGTCTTGTGCTATTTGTTACTGCTTGATTATTATGTTTATGCTTTTTAGACATCTGTTGTGAAAGAGTTAATCTGGGAGGATAACAGAACTCTGATAGGTATTGAGCTGTGGAGTATTTCATATTTAGTTAAATGGACTGTATCCAGCTGATGTATTCAATCTGTCCCGTTTCAATAGTCTCAGAAGTCTCCAGCAGTTGATAATTGACTGAGCATGTGAAATATGCACTACTAGTTCAAGTTCCAGATTTTGGTAACAGATTTGACTCTGATATAAGCAGCATCTTGAAATTTCTTGGCAATTTATGCCAGATATCTGAATTTTTCTTGCCATAATTTAAATATAATTTGAAGTGCTATTTCCAAGGATTGTACGATAATTTACAAACAAAGGCCTTAGACTTTCAATGGGGATTCCATGTGTTTTGGTTTACTTTAGACAGAGTTAAGGATCTTGTTTGTGTCACTGTTGAAGGTGTTGGATAAAACTATAAACTTGATCGAAAATTTAGTCTTAAGCTGAGATGAAGTGAGTGAGGACACGTTGGTTGAGCCTGTGGGTTGGCAGGTGTGGGTATTGTGTGGTAGAGTGAGCCTAGAAAGGGCTTGGTTAGGCTGTGGGGAGAGGGCTGTTGGCACTCTGGGCTGCTGCAGCCTGGTCAGGAAGGTGGTGTGGGGTGAGGAGTCCTCAAAAGGGAACTCATATCCTGGCTTGGAAGAGCTTCTGAAGAGCATGGTGTGAGGCTTATGGAAAACCAGGAGAGGAAGGAGACTGTCAGGAAGCAAAATGGGTCAAGATTTCCCAAGAAACATGGGTAGGGATGTTCATTTTACTGAACTTGTGTCCTGCTAAAAAATTGTAGCTGCAGAGACTGAAATCCTTTAAGGGAGGGATATGGACCTTTCCTCCTTGAAGAGAACCTCTGCTGGCTCAGGTTCTGTCCTAGCAGTGGCAAAGGCTGGGAAATGCCTATCACAGATCCTGTAGTTCTGAGCACTGGTGTATTCTTTCTGCACAAGTGAAAGTCTGTGCCTGTTTTGGCTAAGAAAGAAAGAAACATTTTTGATCTTTGTTAGTAACTCTGAGGTATGCTGTAATGAGAACAAGAGCTGCTCATTTCAGAGGATCAAAGCAATTTCCAGTACGATGAAAAAATTATCTATGCTGCACCAACAAATCACTCATTGGGGAACAATCTTCCATTACAGCAGGATTTTGACTATTACTGCCTATGCCGGTTTATGCATAATCTAATTCAGAGACTCATCTGAAGGGCTCTGACAGGCCTCTGAACAAGTTCTTATTTGCTAATACATTGGCTGGTTTGCTAACACAAACAGCCTTATGTCCTATTACTAAATTTCTTTGTTAAGGACCCTTCAAAAAGGACTCTCTTCCTGCTGATTCCCAAATGTGGGTTGTGAGAAGCAAAACATTCTCAGTTTCTGTCTTCCATAAGTATTATACCACCTTAGAAACTGTCTTTGAGAGAATGAATGGTATGGTAATGTTATGCTTTGCCCATTAGCTTCTTCTCTCTGAACCTAGAAGAAAGAGATGTAAAGAAGTCCAGAGGTAAAATGTTTGCCTTTTGGAAGCTGAGTCCATAGCATTTATGTCCAGTCTCACTGGCATGAAAGATGAAGGGCACATGTGAGAACACTCGAATTAGGTGTCCCCGGTATATCTTGTGCTATCTTAAAGTGTCTACAGCTTGAATACAGGATGCTTTTATGATGTGCAGTTGTATCTGAAGTGCTCCACAACTGCATTTTTGTCATAGGCTTTGCCAAAACATCTTACGTAACACCTTGTGGACATAGGGCTCATATTAATTTCTGAGTACGACTGACATGTTATTAATGGTCCTGTAATTCAGGTACTTCCAGTTTTCTGTTTCCTTTCTTATGCTCAAAAAATAGTTTTGACCTTTTGCTGTACAGAAGTACATCACTAAATTATCCCTGTTGCCAGAGGCTGCAGTAGCTCCAAGTTCCGTGTCGGGCTGCATGAATCCACCAGAGGCAGTGACCGCCTGCCAGTGCTGAGTCTTTGTGTTGCTTTGAAGTAGTTTGATTAACACCACAGTTTGGAAATCCCTGGTTCATTCTCCCTTGGGCAGTCTCATATTTAATAAGTGTTTGTTGTCAGGGTAACTTACCAGCTATTGTTGGTTAATTATTTATTTAATGACTTTGAAGAAGAATAAGCTAATCTCTGTCAGCCTCTAGCTGTAATATTTTTATAGGGGAGAATTTAGCATTTTTAACAAGCTAGTAAAGAAAGAAACATTTATGTAATGGATTATTAACTTTGTTCTGGCTAAATTAATGAAAATCTTTTTGGAATGATTTTGTTCTCTGTGTCTTTAGTACCATATCCTGGAAAGTTGTTTTTCAGTGGGTGATCATCCTGGTTTGGCATTCTGACAAGGCGTTTAAAGATCATGCTGTTCTGCAAGCTCATCCAAAAACTCATCTGTTCTGAATGCTTTGTGGAAATCCAATCTTATTCCATCAACCCACTTGTCAGAATTTTGCTCATGCCCTTATTTCTTGCACGTATAATATACTCAGCTGGGTTTCTACTTCGACTGGAGAAAAAGCTTTATAGAGTTTCCTGTCTTGGTCATTTTATTTGGCTTCAGAAGTCTACACTTCTCTCTTCCTTATTCTTCATATTGGATTTTTTGTGTCCATCTCTCTTACTCTTTGTAAATGGAAAAGAAACAGTTTAGAATTTGCTGTCTTCCATTGGCCATGAGTATCTTGTGGTTTGGGCCATCACTGTTGTCAGTATTGCCTGATCTGGAGAGGGAATACGGAAGCACTTCAAGATTCATAGTTAAATCTAGTTATTGCTGGGTAGACTTAGTATGTATCCATGCACGGCATTTGAATGCTGTATAGTGGTATAACTGCTATAAACTATTTATTTCACACATGGTCTTACAGAGTCAATTAGGAAAAAATGTTGCTGCATAACCTGCTGCTTTCCAAAATCCTTCCCTTAAAATAAATGTTGGTTTTGACGCCTCTCTACAAACTTGGATTTTTGATGAAGATATTTTGTTTAATTTCATGAGGCGTTCATAAGCTCTAAATCAGTTCTCTCCTGTTTTTTGTTTTTGAAGACAGATTTCTCTTTAGAATTGTAATTCCCATTAGTTCGGTTTTTTTACCATGTTTACCTTTTATGCAGTTAATGAGTTCAATCTATGTGAGATTCTAAAGATACTAAAATGTATTACAGGCCCACAGTGTATATGAATTAATTTAGAATGGTCCAAAATACATAGTAAGATTAAAAAGGCAAGAAGAAAACCCCAGCATAGTGTGTCACAAAATTAATGAGGTTATTGCTGACAGGATTGAGGGTCCAACATCCCTTCTGAAGAACTATTCCAGGCATTGCTTTGACATATTTGAAGAGAAGATGTTGCAAAGTGTGGGAGGCTATTCATTGAAAGAGCTGCTCTTCTCTCTCTGTAAAAATTTCATTCTTCAAAGACATGTCCATCAGATATCTTTGTAGGCATCTCTTAACAGTTGTTCCTGCAGAGCTGTGTTTTTATTCCTGAACTATCCTCTTTTCAGGAGTCACTTCAATTTAACTTCTGTAAGTGAAGTTATGTTTTGAAAATGTGTTTGGCTGCCTAAACTTAAGGGCCTGATCCTGCAGTTTTCCCAACTAAATGGCCTTATTCTCTTTTGACCTGTTTACACTGCTGTTATTACACAGCTATAAGTGCTACTGGAGGCAGTAAATATTGATTAACCCCTATTAAAGCATCAACTTTCTCCAGTGAAGGATCAGTGAGCCATATTTTTCTTTTTCTTTCATTAAAAACCTATATTTACATGTCTCTTTAGTCAAGTTTAATTATGGATTTTTGGCCATATATTCAGTCATAGGGAAATTGTTTATGAGTACCACATGAATGAAAAATATCCTTGAACTGACTTTACTGCCCACTGCACGACATAATCTCTCCCTGAAGACCAATGGTATGTGCTTTATACAAAGTGTGTTAGCAGAAGAATTTGTTAAAGAACCCCAAAGCACTGTGGGTTTCCTGTGGCCATGAGGAATTTTGTGAGCACTCTGGAGGCTGGAGCCCCAGTGAGCTTTTCTGCTCTGCTCAGACTGCCTCTGCTGGCTGCTGGATTTCTCTATTTGCATAATAATTTCATTGAATTTTTGTTCAGTGCTCTATCAGGGAGCAGACAACAGTGGCTGGAAGAAAGGGTTAGTACCTCCATTTTTCATTTGTTATTGCCTCTGAAACCTAATTTGCACCCATATTTATTTATAAATGAGGTAGAATAAAATTATAATCTTATACTCTGTTTTGCAATTTCAACATTACCTCTTGTCCTCCTGTCTGACTCTTAGTTGTGTTCTGTTTCTTTTTTATTAAATGCCTCCTACCAGACTTTCCCTGGATGGTTAGTGTTAGCTGTGCCAAATTCTTGAGTGTTTAATGAGTGAAGCCAATGCCTCCAGCTAACAAACTTGAGCATCACAGGGGAACCCAGGCCTCGTATTATTGTTAACATGTTGTTATAAAACATACTGGGGAAGAAAACACTCATAATTATGTTAATTACTCATAATAAATAGCTGAAGGACAGTGAACATTCAGAGAATAGAAACTGTGGGTAGGGAAAAGCGTTGTAAAACGTGTAACTCAGTAAAAACAGCAGAAAATAAAAAAGCAAAGAAGAGGTGCTTATCAATTAAAGAGAGATTCCAAGAGTGCATTTTCCCAAAGAAATCTTTGGAAAGCCTCATTGTTTGAGATACCTAAAACTAGAATGGGCAAAGCACTGAATCATACACGAGTTAGATTTCCTTTCTCTCAGAATAATAGGCTTGTCTTTCTGTGGTTTTAGGAGTATTTCATTAATTTTATTTCAGCTGCCTCAGTGATAATAAATAAATAGCCCTTTGGAAGTTTGAAGCTGACATTTGAGTCCTTAATGAATGTTTGTTTTTTGATTCTGTTTTTCTGATGAACACCAGGCTGCTGGCTGTGATTTTATTCTCTCTGAGCAGCAAAGCATGCATTTATATCATAGGCACTCGTGCAGTCTCACAGTGGTTTCTGCAAACCAAGAGTTGCTGACAAGGCATGGGCAGGGCCAGGAGTAACAGGAACCAGCCCACAGTGTCCCAGAGCAGCCCTAGGGAGCAGTGTGGACCAGGACGTGGTGGGCAGAGTTTGTGTAGCCATTCTTGAGGGAGGGCACATAGGGAGGACGCCTTCTTGGAGGGGGAGCATTCCATGAGCCAAGTGGAGAGAGCTGAAGTCCACATAACCCAGTAACTGGGCAATTCTGTGACCAGCTGCACAGGTCAAGGGCACTCATCCTGCCTGACCCCAGTGCAGAACGGTGGGCATTCATCTGAGGGCAGAGGCTGCACCTCTGCAGTGCAGATCTGCACCATCTAGCCCGGTGGGGGCTGATGCCTCCACCCAGATGGAGATGCTGAAGGGAGAGGATGAAGTGTCGACCTCAAACTTCAGGAAGTGCCTGGGCCTATATCCTGGTGCAGGGTTTGGCTATTTATACCATGGGGCTCTCTTTGGAAACCTGATTTGCTGGGAGCTGATGGGCTCCGTGTGTCACAAAAGGGGAAGAGCATTCTCTTTCATAGGTTTTCCAAGATAGTGAAGAGGGTTTTAAACTAAAATTTCCGTTGGAGGGGAACCTCAGTCCATCCCACTCCTACCAGACGATGTGAGCACCAGCAAGAGATGCCCAGAGCCTGGGAAAGGATCACAGCTCAGCAGGAGACCACCTGAAGCACAGCACAAAGGAATTTCAGCCAGTGAGTCGGCTTCATTTGTGCCCAACTTTAGTATTTTATGCAAACATAAATTAGGAATAAACTAGAGGAGTTAGAGTTAGAGATATGCACACTCCTGCAGGGCTATGATCTTATTGGCACCATGGAGTCGTGGAGGGATGGTTCTTGTGACTGACCTGTTGGAACGGAAGGGTACTGACTTTTAGGAAGGTCGGACAGAGGAAATGAGGAGGGGGTGTTGCTTTCTATGTCAAGGACCAGCTGGAGTGCATGGAGCTCTGCCTGGGGTTGGCTGAGGAGCTCACTGAGAGCATGGGGGTCAGGATTAAAGGGAGGACAGGGACAGGTGGCATTATAGTGGCCATACTGGCCACCCAACCAGGAAGACTAAGAGGATGAGAGTCCTGTACAGATGGATAGGATGGCATCACATTCACAGGCCCTACTCCTCATGTGGTACTTCAACCACCCTGCTATTTCTTGGAGAAACATCACAGCATGGCATGAAAAATCCAGGATGTTCTTGAAATACTTCCTTCTTCAAGGGACAGAGGATCCAAAGAAGAGGGGTGCTGTGCTGGACCTTGTTCTTGCTAACAAGGAGGGGACTGGTAAGAAAAGTGAAGCTGCAGGGCAGTTTTGGCCACAGTGACCATGAAATGGTAGAGTTCAACATCCTTAGGGCAGCGAGGAGGGTGCACAGCAATCTCACTATCCTGGTATCCAAGGGGATCAAAGTGGAAGTCAGTAAAAAATGCCAGGACGCCTGCATGGATGAAAAAGCAACCCCTGGACAAACTCAAACATTAAAAGGACCCCTACAGAGGGTGGAAGCATGGACAGGAAGCCTGGGAGAAATACGAAGAAATTGTCTGAGCAGCCAGGGGTCAGGTTAGGAAAGCTAAAACTCTAACAGAATTAAGTCTGGACAGGGGGTCAAGGGCAAAAATAAAATCTTCTATAGGTACAGCTGGTGATAAAAGGGAGACAAGGGACACTGTGAACTCTCTCTGAATGGAAATTGGAGACCTGATTACTCAGGATAAGGAGAAGACTGAGGTACTGAACGATTTATTTGCCTCAGACTTCACTGACAAGTGCTCCAGTGACTGAGGAGTTGTGGATGCTCCATCCCTGTCAGTGTCCAAGGCCAGGATGGATGGGGCTTTGAGCAACTTGCTCATTCTAGTGAACCTGCCATTCCAGTGAATGGCATCTCTGCCCACGGCAAGGGTGTTGAAACTAGATCATCTTTAAGGTCCTTACCAACCCAAGGCATGCTATGATTCTAGGAAACTTATTTAAGAGAACAAAACAGGTTAAATTTTCAGTTGCTACACTCCGACAGTGTCTTTGCAAGCACACTATTATACCATAAGTACACCATCCACCTTCTCTGCTCTGAGTAAGATGCATTCTGTCATTAGAGACCAAGTGTGTAACTGTGTCTGGCAGTACTTGAACTCTGAAAGTTGAAATGCAGTTTGAGGGCATGCTGGTGTGTGCATATGCAGTCACCATGACACCACTCCCCAGGCAGCAAGTGTTTCTGCTGCTGGCAGGCTGCACTTGGTCTGAGCTCCTCTTCCATCTGCTTCATCCTTGGAGCTGACTGCTGTGGCCACTCACAGAGCAATTTTGGCAGCAGCAAGGTACAGATGCCCAGCTCAGAAATGAGTTTTTGAAGTAGTGGCATCTCGGTGTCAGCTTGCCTTCCCAGCTGGTCTCTTCAGCATTCTTCTCTGGCTGGACTCCTGGTTCTCCTGGCCACTCAGAAGTTGGGGTCAGCCTTTGTGACTTTCTGGCCTTCCCAGAAGAACACTTGTTTCTGATTAGTCCCTCTGAAGGGGCTAAAAGCTATCTTTCTACATAACTTTAAAAGTAAAATCACTCTGAAAAACCTCATGAAATTCACATAGAAACCTCTATGAAATGACATTTAATAATGTGATAGATTTCCATTCTCGTTGAAAATTTCTGCTGTACTCTACTAGTGTACGGTAGATTTATTTCTTTAATACGAAAGAGAGCTTCATAAAGTCTGGAATAATTTCCAGAAGATAAACTAGAACATGCCTAAAATTACTCATGTACAGGCATATTCTTTAACATATTGTTGAAGAAGTCACCATCATTCTTATAGCAGATACATTAAAAAGCATTTCAGTAGCTCCTGCTCTTACACTGTCAGCAATGGAGTGAAAGAAGAACTGAAAATTACTGTCTTTTCCTCCAAACATGACTGAAATTAAACACTTTGCTCTAGTCTGGGAATTTTTATTCTATTAAGGGGAATCTCTCCAGGCAGATATATGCCCTTCCCTCCTCTGTTCCCCAGTGAATATACAAATAGGGGAAGTAAAAAATGCTCCAGAGCTTTAAAAGCCCAAAGTCGCCAAGTGCATTGATTTGTTTCTTCCTCTCTCTTACTTTGCTGTGAATTCTGAATGCTACCTGAAGACTAACTTGTAACTTTATTATTTTCTCATGCCTCTGACAGTATGGCTTAACCACTGATAGCTCACAAATTCTCTTTCAGTGTCATGTCTGTACTCATAGGGAGTTTGATAGTTCACTGAAAATTATGTGTGCATTTGCAGTTTCAAATGTATACAGGATATGTCTGTGGAATCCTTTTGCTTTTCAAAGCATTGCTGTTCTGGAGGTTACAGCAAACTCATGTTGCAAATATGATCTAGGACATCTGCAGAGATTTTGCTGTGTTAAAATGTCACAAAAGGTATTATTATATCCCTGGATTTACTGGGACATCAGGCCAGAATTTCTGTATCTTAAGTAACTTTTTTTCTGCAAGAGAATACATACATAGTAATGAATTCAAGTAGAAAGTGCATATTATTTTGAGAAGAGGAGCATATTTGAGGTGTTTAAGTATTTTTGTCTACCTCAGAAAGGAATTAGGGAAAAAAAGTAGGTAAAAATATACCTTATAGTAATTTAATAATATATCTTACTGTAGGTATTGAAGGAATCAACTGTTCAGATACACTCACATGACATTACTCAGGCATCCGATTGGACCTGATTGCATAATCCTGTTTTCTAGCATAAAGCTGGTTCCCATTTGGAATTAGGTAAAGACACTCAGTCTATACTACTGTGGATGGTCAGGAGCTGGGTTTTGCTCTGCCCACAGTGCTGAGGCACTATGGTTTTTTTTGTTCTTGATTATGTTTTGCACTTCAAAGGGACTCTTGACCTAGAGGACTACCAAAACAATAGTATCATGTGAACATCCTGTCTTCTCTTCTTCTAAATAAACACAGTCTAGACACTACTCTTCGATCACTGTGCAAAACCAGATGCCTTGACTCATAGGCTGTGTAAGTTTTAAAGGCTGTCCTTAACAGAATGGAGTTATATATTTTGTGTTAATTTGTGGATTAACTAGTAGACTGAACAAAGAAAATATTTTTTTTAAAAAAAGAGAATTTGTTTTCTTAATGTTACAGATCCAGCCTTAGTTGTGAAAGTTTTGATACTAGTTTTTTTCCAGCTTGCACATTTTCTGTTCTAAAAAAAAGAAGTGTTGATTGTGTGAATAAGATTCAACTTCCTCTTCAATATGATATTGACTCTTCAGTGAGAAATGAGTAAAATGCAGTTATATATGCGTGTCATTATTCCTGGAGTAGATGGAGTATGTTTATATGAAGAAAGGAATTTTGCTGATTAAAAACCACCATATACTCATGTTTTGGATGAGGTTTTCAGTAGAAGAGAACTGGAGTGGAGAAATACCAGTGGATATCTGTGTACAATAAGACGTGCAGAATATTCTTTTCATGGCAAAAAGTAACTTGCTGTATTCTCTGCAGCATTTTCTCCTGCCTTAGTACATACCTCCAGATGTATGGTAGAAGGTTATAAGTAGTTGGAGATTCTTCTTGTGCAGACCCTTTGTTGCTGTCACTCAGTTCATATAATTTTTTTCCAAAGAAATTAATGGAACAATAGTGATACAAAGTCTATTATCGGTCTAGCTGAACTATAAGGATTAGGTTGGTAAACATAGGTGTGGTTTGTTTTGCTCTGCAGCATGAGGTAATTTGAGCTGGATGCATGGTCATCTAGGCTGAGATCCTCAACACAATTCTCACAAGCCCTCAGTAAGTTATACTTGCAGAACTGGGGTGTTTTCTTCAAAAGTGGAAAAAGTAGAAAGAGTAAGAAAACAGTGCACCCAAGTGCATCTTCTGGTTTGTCCTAGAGCTCTCTGCTAGCATACCAAGCACACTGTTTTTGGGAGTGAGGCTGCAGTTTTCCAGAACTACAAGAGAGCAGCGATAAACAGAGAAAACACAAAGCATTTCTGATTTGTGGCAGTTCCAAGGCAATGGACAATGAGTTGCCAGTTAAAACGGAGTGTGTGAAATAAAACTCAGAGGGGAGCAAAAAGGATCATGATGGCACATAAGAAATGTTTGGGGTTTTTTTCCCTGCATGTAAAATCTATTTCTGAGTAAGTAGGTTTTGTGGTGTGTGGTTTATCTTCTGAGTTCTGAGGTTTGTTTTGATTTTTTTCTGTGAAGAGTAGTTTAACCCACAAGAAGAAAAGTGCCCTGTTGAATAATAAGGATTCGCTTGGTTGCTTTATTTGAAAGCTGTTTGGTAAACGTCTGGAGACTTGGGAAACAAATGCAGTTGAGAAGAAAACTTGGTTGCTGGGACTCTTATTAACTCTTTACTAAGAAAATCTGGAAAGTAGCTACTTTGGAAACTATTTTAAAAGGAAAAGGATTAAAACAGCAAGTTTTAATCCTTTTATCCAGCTGGATAAAACAAGTATAGGCAATGTGGACTGCTTGGTCAGCAAGGCTTGGAAGAAAAGAAGGGAAAAACGGTGTCAGTGGCAGCTGGAAGTGATTCTCGCTGATAGTTTCTTACAGGTTCTGCACTATTTTCATGTTAAGATCCCTTTTAATATTGAGTCAAATACGTGGGTATTCTCTACCTCTATTTTTGTGGGGTTTTTTTTTTGTATTTTGATTCTTTCAAAATTAATTTTTCTTTACATATCTTCTGTTCAGATTTACTTATACTAGAAGTATCGTTGAACAAGTATTCAATTTATGTTGAACTCCAGATTATGGGACATGAAACATTTTGTTTCTGAAGATTAGAATCTTAGAGATATCAGGAGTTTACTTGGAACCAGTGATGCAACAGTAATATATGTTTAAACTTTCACAGAGTGACAGTTTTATTGGCACACTTAGAGAGTGAAGGTTTTATAGGAAGTATGCAGCTGCATTAACTTCCACATGTAGCCCTTTCCTGGTCTCTAGGCATCACATTCTAAGGTGAATTAGAAAAATTACAGAAGGTAAATGGCATATTCTTGGATCACCCTGATTAAAGCCTTTGGCTGGGAGAACATCATTTGAATAATAAAAAAATGCTATATTCTGCAAATGATGTGAACTGAAGATTTGAATCTAGTAAAGAGTAAATCAAAACTGTGCATAAGTTTGAAGAAGAGTGCATATGAACTCTGGAAACAGGTGAAGAGTATTTAATTATTTTTGTTAAATCACTTCTCAGCAAACTCCCACTGCTCAGGTTTTACCACCTATGGTGGATACCACTACAGGTCAAAGATCTGATCTTGTATTGCTGGCCATGTCTTGGTTTGAAAAATGAAATACATAGCTCAGCATTACTAGTGTGGTGTTCTGTTCTTACTGGAGCCCTTGTCCTCTATTATTATTCTCTTTATCTCTCATGTAAAATCAAGAATGAGGAGACTAAAATCAATAGTTCCAGAGAAAGAAGCATAGTAACCGGTCTCCTGTATATTTGGTGGAGAGAGATGATAAGACTGAAACAATACTGTCATGTACCCTCCCATTGTTCTAATCAGTTGCATTAGTTTGCATTCATGCACTGTGGTGTTTTTGCTGTGCCAGAAATTACCAAGGGATTGCTCAAATGAATAAAAACCCCAACAACTTAATTCTATTCCATCTCTCTCTCCTTACTGAAAAAGTAGCAATCCTTGTCTTTCACTGATAGATAGCTGTACTCCCTCTATAGCTGAGTTTATATGTGAAGTGTGATCTCTTACTTTACAGCACTGCATTGCAGTGGTGTAGGTAATGCTCAGGCAGTGCATGTGTACCAGAGTCCCTTGGCCAGAAGGACCCAGATTCACTGATATTTGTCTCAAATGCCCTGACTATTGAACGGGTCAATCATTCCCAGCTTTTAGTCTTTGCCTGTGCCTTCTTTTGTTCTCTTTGTTAGCTGGTTCTTGCAGATACTTTGAAAGGTGCTCAAATAAACAAAGAGGCTCATTCTTATTATTGCTTGCAGGTTTCCAACCTGTACCTGTATGACAGTGTGCTCATGCTGGCCAATGCTTTCCACAGAAAACTGGAGGACAGGAAATGGCACAGCATGGCAAGCCTGAACTGCATGAGGAAATCCACCAAACCTTGGAATGGAGGACGATCCATGCTAGAGACTATTAAGAAGGTGAGAAAAGAAAAACCACAGTTGTGTGAGCAACTGAAAGAATTACTTCATTTCTACTCGAGCAATTGAAGAGGTTTCATTTTTATTCAACTTTTATTTATTAAAAGCAAGTGATTTACAACTACCAGGAATGATCCACAACTATGAAACAAGCAAATGATTTTATGATAAACAAATTGCAGACATTGCAGTGTTGCTCTAGTGGTGTGTGTTCTTCTCCTGTTGTTCTCACAACTACCTTCTGTGGAGGTAGTATGATTAGGAGTGGTCACAGAAACTGATGCATGCATTTTATAATGGGAACAACCTAAGGAGCTTAAGGGGGGCAACCAGTGATACAGTTTCAAGGCTTTTGTTCCATTTACTACAACTCAACTAACTTTGCATGTTAACTGAGCATTGGTAAGTATATTTTTGTGTACTGTAGGGATCTGAGTTAGCTAAGTTGTCACTAACAGTTGTGTTATGTGTAATGGGTATGTGTTATGTGTAATGTCTTGCAGCATTGCTGAATTACTCAAATATGGACAGTACTGTGGTTTTGCAGATGCCTGACAGCTTCTTGTATGAAAGTTACTTGATCACAAGTACTAGTGGAAAAAAACCTCTCTTTTTTTACTATCCTGACTTTAGAAATTATTATGAAGAAACCCCTTGTTTCCCAATACATATCAATGAAATAATTTTCCTTTAGTAAAAAGATGCAGTTTGATCATTCTGACCAGTCATAATGACACCATCCTTTGTTGCTAAATTATGTCAAACTTTGGTGTCACTTAAGCTTCTTTGCTACAAACCCAAAATCAAACTCGGTGATACTTTCACAGAGATACTTAGAATTTTATCTTTTTTTCCCCTACCTCTCTTGGGAGCACAGCTCTTTCTTTTGGACTGAATGTTCATGCCTTTGTATTGAGACCCAGAAGAGAACATACTTCAGTTTAAGTAGATACTGGAATAGCTGTTGTCTCACAGTCCACCAAAGTCCTTCTTCTTTTCTTTGGGCTCTGTTTCTGTGAGCAGTGATGAGCTGATGGCCATAGCCATGAACTGTGGGTATGTTAGTGCTAAAGTAATTCTCAAAAAACTCAACAGCCAACCAACCAAACAATAACAAAAAAAACCAAACAAAAACCTCCAAAATAAACAAACAAAACAAACCCCAAACAAACAAAACCCACAAAACAAACAAACAAACAAAAAACAAAACTACCCAAAATTAAAGTCTTTTGTCTGGTGCTGGTTTTGGGGTTGAGCTACTTAAGGACATGTAATTGCTACATTTAAGTTCACTGTAAGCATTTTCAAAGTAGATTTTGCACACCTTTAATGCAGAGGAGTCTTTATAAAGGTAAATTTGTTTTATTCTAACCTTTTGAATCTTATTTCCTCAGGGCCATATAACTGGGCTTACTGGTGTTATGGAGTTCAGAGAAGATGGTGCCAACCCCTATGTTCAATTTGAAATCCTGGGCACAAGCTACAGTGAAACCTTTGGCAAAGATGTGCGGAGGGTAAAGACATGCTGCTTTTCTGTTTTTTTTTTCCTCTAAATAATGTGCATTCTGCTTCACAGGAGAAAATGTTATTCTTTAAGAATGAATTAGTGGTAGGCTGCAGAAGAAATTTACTACAAAAGAAATATTTTCTAATTTATTACACGCTTAAATCTTGAAAATTAATTTTATATTGGTAGGCAGGAATCCTGCTAGTTGTTTCCCGTGTGCAGTAATGATGCAGTGCCATAACAATCCTGCGAACATAATAGGGAAGACTGCACAATTCTGGTCATGTATTTTATTGTTAATTAAGATATGATTGATATAATATAAATATGGAAGATATAATACAACTGGCACTTGTCTTACTAAGGAAGATAACTGAGAATATGAATTAGCTAAACACACAAAGATGTTCCAAGTATAGCTACTACAAGAACTTGAGATACATAAATAAAGAAACTATAGAGAAGATTATTTCTGAAATGAATGATGCTATTTCCTGAAAAATAAAGGATGATTCATCAGTGGTAGCTGGTGTGGTAAGAACTGATGGGGATTGGAAGGCAGTTAAAGTGGTTCCAAGGCTTTATTTACATAAATTGTCTTGGGCTGAGAAGGCTACCTCGAACGAGTTCATGCAGAGGGGGTGCTCCAAAAGTATTTGAAACTCTCAATTGAACAGTGAGGTACTGATTGGAAACCAGGATACAAACAATTTCTAAACTCGTCAGGTGGTTGAAATACAGATATTATCACTGTGTGATCAATGGGTCCTACATTAAACAGAGCTGAACAAAGAGGTTTTCTATGTATAGTTAAAATATATGACATTTTCTATTTTTGTTTGGCCATTGGTTTCTGTGATTTCTTTCGATTCACCTAAATTACAGAAGTCTAAATGGAAAAACAAGCAAGGAACTTGTGTTTGCGTTATCATTTTTATCAGCCAAAGATGAGATTTTTTTCAGAGTCTAGTTTGGCACAAGGATTCTGGACATGGAGCCAAAGACATGAAATATCTTTTAGAAATTCAACAGAAGGCAGATAAGTATTGGAAATGCATAAAATTCCAGAAGATATAATTGAAAATTTTCTGTTGCCAAAAAAATGTGTTTGAACACTTCAGATTGGCTAGGCACCCTCCTATATTGCAATGGTCAGAAAAGGCTATTTCTCAGTCTGCTTTTGCTTCTGGAAGATTGAAAATTAGGAAGTCTTAAGTTTCAAACACCACCTGAATTATTAAAAAATATATGCCCTATTGCCTCAATTTGGAAAAGTGTTGTCTATTTAATAAAATAAAGTCAGCTTAGGAGGTCTAGGAAACAGTTCCAGCTCATAGCCAGAAGTGTGCACCTCCCTTTATGCACAACTGTGCAGAACAGAAGTATCTGGTGCCATGTGAGATGCTGTGGGCTATCCTACTGAGTTTCCAGCTGCCACTGCAGAAAAGCAAGAGTGTCCTGTCAGTGCTGTGTTATCCCTAGCATATGGATGTCATGGGGTGTTTCAATTTGGTTCCATTTTGTTACAGAATTCCCAAGTGACCTTACATAAGTCACATAGCTGGTTGATGCTTTGATTTACCTTTCAGTAAAATTGGCATGAACACCACTCAGCACAGGTCTGAGCCTGAAAGGCTCAAACTGTGATGTGTGAGTATACATCACCTTTTTTTCTAATGTTTATTTCAAACACGGTAACGCAGATACAAAAGCTCTCCCTTCAGCGTGTGTAGCACACTGACCATATTGACATAAAATCCTGAGGTGTGAAGTGGAGAGAGCTAAAATACCACTCAAAAGGGACCACAAGGCAAAGAAATAGGTAAAATGACTAAATGGAAAAATTGCTAAAATGGCTTACCTGGTATAGCTACTGATCACTTTTGATCCCTAATGTGCTACTTTGGGATTAGGTGTTTAACGTAGGAGGCCTAACTTTTTGGATGTCAAATCCAGAACATTATACAGTTCCCAAAAATGAAAGGGAGTATAATTCTAAATGGGTAAAAAGCTAATGGCTGTGGAATACTGCTCTGAGATAAAATGATATTATCCTTTTAGTCTAATGCAGAGAGAGTAAAAAGTCAGCAATATGCTAGAGAAGTCTATAGAAGAACTCGGAAGAGATGATACCTCTCAGAGCATAACTACCATGGAATTCACTTATTTGAATTGACTTGTATTATTGCAGCAAAAATATGTTATAGCTTAGAATTGCTTTTAAAAACTCAGGAAGTCATGCTTGTCTTGTTTATATTATTTGAGTGAGAGACCAATTCTTATTCATTATTAGTTGTTTCCATTTCAGCCTTTACTCAGGTTTAGCTGTGGAGGCACGTATTTTGGGTAAAAACCAGAGGCTTTTTCTGCATGGTTTTCTTTTCTTCTGCATGGAGAGTATCTGTATTTATTTATCCCTGTCCAGACCCTTTAAAAAAATCTTTGCACTTGGGATCTGTGACAGGGTAAGGCAAAATACTATAACATTGAGTGTTGAACGTTAGATGGAATCCAGTCAAAAGCAAGTGGACTTTTAACTCTCAATATCCTATACAAAGGTTCTTGGGAATCATTCCCACCAGAAAGACTCCTAGGAGGATGTCCAAGATAGTAACTAAAATCTAGCAGGAATTTTCAGAGCTATTTGGTAGACACATGTTGACTCTCCAGTTGCCCTGAGATCAGGTCTTTTTATAGACAACTGTTGCTTTCACTAGCTGTGATTTAGTCAGGAGTGCAAGTAAATATATGTATTTTCTTGCATAGTATGCCTTCTGCTTTTTCAACAAGCACTTAGTATGTCTTTTGTTACACAAGTCTAACACCATGTGGTTTTTGTAAAGGCTTATAGTGCTTTTGTATGTAGCATTTATTTTTCCTTTGGGTGTACTTTAGTGAAAGGGAAACTTCAGAAAATGCTCTAATTTCTTTGGTTTAAACATAAAAGAACAGGGGATGTCCCTTAAGGTATATCACCTTGTTTTACAAGAGGTTCAAGTAATTCCCTTCTATTTACTGTGTGTATGTGGGGATTTAGAAAGCATGGTGCTTAAAAAAGAGATTAGTGTGGTGACTTATCAGGGCATTTGAAAGTTGAAGATTGTTAGACAAACTAGGCTTAAATGCCTAGTGCTTGGCAATTCCCCCTATGGTTTATATTCCTACTGTCTGCAAGCACCTTTAGAAATAACCGGAGTGACTGTATGTTTAAAAAAAATTAAATAAATACATAAAGTGATAAAGGAAGAAGTTAGAATAAAGCTGATGTCCTACTTCCATGGTACAAGGGATATGAAGTGGAAAAGCAAGTCAGGACTACATTAATTGAATCCTTAGTGACCATCTATATTGTTAGTTCTTATTAATGAAAGCCTTCATGTAACTGTCTGAACACCTGAGCTGGTTCACACTTCTTATGTCTCTGCACTTGGATGGATTCCACACAATGCAACAGTTTGATGATCCAGCTGTGAGAGCCAAAGTAAGGGAGCTGGCAATCCAGGGTGGTATTCCCTACCTCACAGTGAGCTCTTGAGGTGTAAACATATTTGTTTTCATTTGACCATGAATGCAGAGAGTACCGCAACAACTAACTGCCCTTGTAGGGATGTGATTAGGCTTAGTTAGATGATGCCTGTAAGGAGCTTTATGATAATCTTCATCTTCATCCTTGGCAGGAAGATCTTGTGTAAGTGTGAAATGATGTGGTTATTTAGTCTATTTTATGACAGGGATCATATTTTTTCTAAAGCAATCTGCATTTCTTTCCCAAGCTGGCTGTAATGAAGGCAGAATTAATGGTTTGCAAACATCCAGTATTTCTTAAGAAACATTCTGCTCAAAATGATAATTTTTGGGATTGGTTATTCATTTCTCTTAGCTGGTGTGCTTTAATTTTTTTAAATTAGATTTTCTTTAAATATCATCTACTTAGTAAACAGTTATAGTTGTTTCCTACAGCACTTCTGAGGCAGATTGCAGAAGTCACTGTAAGTGGTTTCTGTGATAGGTTTCAGAGTTGTTGAAACCCCATTTTTGAATTCTGATACAGCAGTTTAATTGAGATTGCTACCTATAGACAAAATCTCATCACTATCATGATGAGAAATCCTATGCTCCTTATTCATTGCAAAAAGGAATGGTATTTTTAGGGATCTGCAGTATCAAGTGCTTTCCTCTGTAAGAATATTGCCAAGTCACATCGTATGCTGCTAAGAGACGTATGCACACCAAAAGAATGTAATTGTAATTGAATCAGTTTTACTTATATGGACAAATATATAACTAAATTGCCTGAATTTAGCCATAAAGCAGATGCCTGCCTCCCATTGAGCACTTCATAAACATGTACTTGGGTATAATATTTTGATTTAACCACTGTGGCCAAAGTACCTTTCAGCAGAAATATAAGATGAAGTCTTGGTTACTTTTGATCAGTGAAGCCCCCCTGTTACTTTGCAAAGGGAAGGGCTAATAGTCCTCTCATTCTGAATAAAATACAGTTTCCACATATTTACATTTGGTTAAACTTTCTGTTTGAGTTGATTGAGTGTCATGGTGGAACAATTTGGGAAAAAGGTATTGTGATTCACCCTATAAATACATTGTGTCAAACTGAAGAAAGAACTGAAGTATTTTACTCAAAGTAATAAAACTCCTTAAATGTTTAGCAGTAATTTTCTGTACCAGATGGCTGTGAGAAGTAAATGCATACCTTGCAAATTCCATAGGTTGAATTTTTCATGGTGAAAAATACAGCTGAACATATAGGAAATTCCTATGAGCAACTATAGAAGAATACTAGAAAGAAACATGATGAACATGAGTGATTTTTTTCTGAAATGGAGTCATTGTTTTCTCAGGTTCTGCAAATTGGCCCCTTTTTTTTTTTTTTTTTTGTAATTGTAATACTTTATGTTCTGTATGCTTTCACTGTAAAATTCTAGCTGAATTATCACACTCACTGAAAAGTAGGTAAGCAATTTTAAAAATGTATTTTCTGTTGCAGATATGTGGTAAATAGTTTTTTAATTTTTTTATTTTATTTTATCTTCTTGGAAAACATTGCCAGTGGGACCCATGCTTGTATATAAACTGTTACTTGTATTTGCAAATACAAAATGCTGTATATACTTGCAAATTATACCAGTGTCAACCCCAAGTAAATGGGATGTCTTGCAAATTTGAGTTGGAATTTCTCCAAGCATGAGATCATGCTGGTCTTCTCCTTTGGAAGACTGTTCAGCTGTTTATATGACATTTTCACAGTGTGAAGCTTAAGGCTAGATTTTAAAAAGCAGCCATATCTGAGTTAAGAGTGGGGCCAGGATACCCAGAGCAATTAGGATGCTGCTGAAGTTTCCACAGCCCACATACACCACTACCTGGATGTTTAGAAATTGCATTTAATCTGTGTGTCACATACTATATCCTGCCTACAAGATTATAATGAATCTTGGGTATAACATTGTCCTTTTTTAACACATTATGCAATACTGCATAAAATTGGGATACTAGGTATGTTAAAATCAGCCTTATAAAAACAGGTACATCTTTAATTATGGAGTTTTCATCAAAGCTCCTATAATTTATTGATGAATCCTAGGAGAGTATTCAGAATGGGATGACAAGAAAGCTCTTTGCTGTAACTCAGCTCATGAAAAATCTGTGCTGAAATGTGGACACTTTGAGGAAAAAATGTATTTCCATACAGAAACAGGTGAAGATTTTCTGAGCTTAACACACACTGAAAAGAAGTATTTGAAAAAAAACCTGCACAAATTCTTTTTACATTTTGGAAATCCAAACACAGAGATTATTTGCTATTTTCTTTTTCATGGCATCGATCTTGAACAAAGGCAACAAGCTCACTGCTCCAGAAAAGAGAGACTGTCGCTCTTTTTAAATGTCCTGCCCTAAGAAATATCTTTGATACATGATTATTTAAAAACTCACACCATTCCAGAACTTTCTGTTTAGTGTCATAATAGCACTTTTTTTTTTTTGTAACGTCTGTTTAGTGAAATCACTTTGAAAGATAATGATGATAATGCCAAAATACAGTTCTTTAAGCTGTCAAATCAAATAGAGTCATCTTGGTTTTCAGAAGTGCATAAACTAAGGAGATCAAACTTCATTTATGGTATGATTTCAGTGTCAGGGACAGTTGCAAGGACTGTATGTTGAAGGAGAACATGCATGGTTTGTTTTCAGTAGTATTTGGAAAATGCCTTTAATTCTTCTAATGGTCATTGCCCTGTATAATTTGGCAAACTGCAAATAGATGTAGGCCAAGCATAATTTATGAAGTAATTTATGGCAGCAATAATTTTAAAATTCAGGATAACATCATGTGTATATTGCTCTGATATATTTGATATATCAAAAAGTGGATGTTTAAATACAGGTAGTTAAGTTATTTGGCCATGCTACCATCACAGTTTTAAGAAAAATGAAAGAATTTTATGGTTTCTCTTTAGTCTTATTAAAATACAGAACATAAATAGAAGTAATTAAAAATTACCCTTCTTGTTGTATTTTTCTTTCTGCTATTACATGCTGGATTATATTATTGTATATGAGTCAATAATTTGACATGCAGGTTTTCAAAAGACAAGTTTCATGGCAAGATCTTAGTGGCCAGCCCAAACACAGCTCCCGAGGAACTTCTGTGTGACAAAGTGCCACAAACTATCTGACTTGCTTTGGCTTGGTTCTTTAATTTCGTTATACTTTAAAAAGAGTAACCTTAGTTCCTCAACTCACTGTTTTGGAAATCTACATTCAAAAGGGCATCGGAGGTCTGATTAAACTTCTTTGTCTGTATTGGCTAATTCACTGCAATTACAGTACTTGGCAGAGATTGCCTGCTCCTGTTCCAGTTCCTGACAGAACTGCCTTTAAATTGAGGACTTTCTGTTTTCAGACTACACAGAAAATACTCAGTTTTACCTTAAAATAGGTACAATCTATAATCAATGTGAGCCTGTGCCAAGGAAAGGATTCCAAAATATGCCCGGTCCAGTACCAAAATATCTCCTGCAGTAGGAGTGAATTAATTTATGTATTTGGGTAAAATACACAGATGTCATATATTAAAACTTGTTCTCCATTTTGAGACAACATCATTTTACTGGATTGGAGACAGTATCAGGCATAGATAATAACTGTCAAAATGGAATATTCTTTCTGAACCTTACATCTATGTGACAAGCTACCAGATTTGCTATGTCTGGATTTTTAATGCATTACTGAGTGTGATACACAAACATTTACATAACTCTCAATGATATCTTTCCTATGAAAAGGTAAGTTTCAAACTCCCAAAAGAGTTTGCTGATGAGGTCTGAAGAGCTTGCAAATATTGAGCTTCACTGGAAAGCAGATGTAATGAAGAGCAAAGGAAAAAAAACCCGACATATAATCCAGGGATTCTCTGTTGTAGTGGAGGAGCTAAGGAAAATATCTTGCTGCTTAATATTGACCAAAGCAGGTAGCCAGATACAGGCTTTCTCTTAGGGGAAAAAAAAAAAAAAAACCAGCATAAAAATTGTTAAATCTGACATCAGTTATTTGCTTTAAAATTGCTTGCCAAGATCAGTTTCCCTGAATATGAACACTGTGAGAAAAAAGAGCTTGCTTACCTGTAATCATTAAATTTCTCTCAATTGGAATACTACCAAAAGGTCCCAAAAGGTCATGCTTTACACAGGACAGCACATGCACTTGTTCCCTCTGTGTCTGAAATTTCTGTGCTGTCTTGCCTTGTCCTGCCCTTTCTTCCACCACCACCGAACTTTGGGAAAACAAGCGGGGAGTCAAATCTTTTCTCTTACATGTCCTGTTTTCTGGGATACTGTGTCTGTGATTTTGTGTTACATAGTTTACTAAGGGACTCGAGACCCTACTAGCCTGTAGGGTGAATTGCTGGTTTCAGGAGCTTGACTACTTTATCTCCCTGTATTGTTTGTTGTAAAGTTTGGTGTTTTTTTGCTTCAAATTTTATAATTTGATAATATTTTGTTGCAATGCTATGAGAAAAGTGGTTATGTTCTAAAATGGTTGAAATAATACCATTTAGGGATGATGTCCAGCTTGTATCAGTTCATGGACATTTGTTTGGTTGGTTTTTTTGGGTTTTGGTTGTTTTTTTCTTTTTAAGTAAGGAGTGTTATCTATATATAAATAGGGCTGACAAAGTGCAAAACTAAGTGTACTTTTACAAAACAGTCTAAAGCTTTAGTGTGCAATACTGTGCTTGGTCAGATGGGTGACTGAAGGTATTGAAGCACTTAGTCCCTGGAGCCTTAACAGAGCGTAGTCCTGGATGAGCACACCACTCAGCAACTGCTTACATGGAGTTAAAAATGCTCATATCTAGTAACTAGAAGAACGGGTGATATTCAGTCATAATGAGAACATTTCAGTTTGAGTAGTTCTAGCACCATCTAGAATTTTCTTAAAGCTTTACGTGCAATTTATTCTTCCCTAAGATTATTAATGCAATAAGACATAAGCTAGTGGATGCTTTGAGAGATTGCTGTCTGAGCTGTGCTGAATGTAAACTGAGTTCATTCTCTCACTCTCTCTACTCTCATTCATGATGCCATTCAATACCAATCTACAAGGCCACTCTAGCTATTTACATTTCAGTAGCACCTGGAGGCTATGGATTTGTTATACCAAGAGCTGCCCAGGTATTTAACTGTATTATTATTATTGTGTGATATATAAACCATGTGGTTGTGTGTTCAGAAATCTGCTGTTGCAGTTTTGCCATTCTGACAGGAAAATGCTATTCTAATCGAAGTGTTGAGAATGTTCAGTATTGGTACTTCCCAGGATGTTTGCCAAGATAGGGGCCAGTAGTTCTGTGGATGAGAGGTGTAAGGTATGAATTTCAGGGTAAGTATAACAAACAGTGCTGCTTAATGCTGAAACTTGACAAGAGAGCAGCTCACTTCTGGAACAGAATCTGAGGCTGTGTCTGCTTTTTTCTTTCTTGAGAGGTTTTCTGAACTTTCAGTGATACGACAAGGTAATTGCACTAGAGAAACAAATGTTATTACTCCTTGGTTTTGGTTTGGTTCTCTTTTTTTTTTTTTTTTTTTTTTTCCCGGGCAAGAGGGCAAAAGAGAGCATAAAATAGCTACTTTATGAGCATGAGGGAAGTGCACTGAGAGTTTGTTATTATTTTTCATTAACTCTGATTGGTTTCTGAGTGTTCAGAGGAGGACTATTCCTCGATAGACTCACTGAAAGAACATTCAGAGCTCTTTTATTTAAACACAGATAGGAACACTATTACACAATAGTAACCAGTGAAGTGGAAAACAGAGATTTGATGGCTGACCTGGCTTAAAATGAACCTGAATCTAGGGTACAGCCCACAGAGTCTATTACTCTAGTGTGGCCCTCATTACAGGACATTGCAGTCTCTTTCATAATTAAAACAAAATGTCTAGTCTTGGGAACTCAAGATGAATCTCCTATGTCAGAGGCTTGCTCTCTCAGTTTGCTTCTCTTCCTCTCGTGCATCCCCCAGTTTCACACCCAGCTACGTGGTCCTCACTTTGGTATTGCATTCTGTCCCCTGAAAGCTCCCCTCTGTTGTGGGTGGTCATTTGTCTCCATGGAAGCCACGATGTCCTCCATTTCAGCAAGCAATTTGGTGTGACTTGTGTGCAGTCTGGCTCTGAAGAATTGGTACCTTCCTCTGCTGCCCAACTTTTTATTAGAACTCAACATATATTCACACTTGAACTGACAGATTAAATACATTCCATCCATTGTACAAATGGTTTCCTCCCCATTTCTATTTTGAATCTTTATGGAGGGTTTGGGCAAAGACAGATGAGTTGTTCAAAGGCCTATTACTATTTTATTTTAACTATGCTTTGATTTATTAAAAAAGTAAGGAGAAATGTAAAACACCTACTGTTGTCTCAGAAGAGAGAAGTTTTCATGTATGTTTTCATTCATTATGTAATGTACTTCTGTATATTTTTTCTATGGGTGGTATTACAGGACTTTATTATCAATTAATGTGTCAGCCATGACTTAACACCATCATAACACTTTATCCATGATGACTCCTGTTTAATTTCTCCAATTATCCAGGTACCATGCTCTTTGTCTATTTCTTCCATTACCAAGTTGCAGTGTGAACAGTCATTTGTTGTAGCCAGTAGGGAAGAACAAATGGAAAATATGGATTAGATTGCCTTTCTTTCTTTCTTTTTTTTTTTTTTTTTTGTGAGAGTCAGATTTCATAAGGAAAGGAGCTTAGATTAGACTAGACAGTAATTTTCTAGAACTAATCAAAACTTTAAGGCAGTAAGTAGTTTTGGCTTTAGAACAATTATTGCAATTACATTATTTTTTTAGTACAATTTCTTATGATTTTCCAGGTTCACAAGAGAGAGCTTACTGCAGTGCTAATGTGCTGTTTTAACAAGTGTGCTGTAGGCAAAACAGAATCTGATCATCATCTTCATCTGGACTTGCAACAGCAGGGCCATATCCTTCCAGGGGCCCTGGAGCCCCACCCAGATGGGGTCTCAGCAGAAGAGAGTAGAGGGGCAGATTCCCTTTCCCTGACCTGCTGGTCGTGCTGCTTTTCACACATCAGGGCACAGTTGGCTTTCTGGCTGCAAGCTTCTCATCAACATCTCTGTAGCAATGTCCTTTGTGCTTCAAAGTGGTGTGTTACTGAGCTAACCATGAAGGAAAGAACAATCAACACCCCAGAAAATCACAGTGTCCTCACTGCTGACTTGGTGTTATCTTGAGGTGAATTTGTTGAGTATAGTTCAATATTGGACAGTCTGATGAGGATATGAGAGTAATTTTTATCTGACAGCTGAGCCATCTGTGAAAAGTCAGAGCCATCATCACTAAAACCTTTTTGTCTGCCACAGAGTGACCCTGCTTTGGAATATAAATAATCTTCAACTTAAGGCTCAATAATGGTGGAGAAAATGAGGACGGGCCTTCCCCTCTCTGTCCCTCT
The DNA here is from genome assembly GCF_022539395.1 of Myiozetetes cayanensis. Classification (NCBI taxonomy): domain Eukaryota; kingdom Metazoa; phylum Chordata; class Aves; order Passeriformes; family Tyrannidae; genus Myiozetetes; species Myiozetetes cayanensis. Next base: position 28,740,655 of record NW_026086605.1, read on the forward strand.
CTCTGACATATGTGAAGGACATAAAGTTGAAGTGTGCTGGTACCACCTAGCATAAAGCAGCAATCTTCTCTTTATTATTTGCATAATTTTCATGCTTTAGATTTGGTCTAATTGGTTTTTGTATTGTTCAAAAAACAGTGCATGGCCTGAAAAACTTGGTTTATCTTTGTTATTTACAGCACAGGTTGGCTATTAAATGTCGGAGGAGTCAACCGCATTTATAAATTGATCTATAACTACCCTTATAACATTTTGTCCTAATATTAAGAAAACAAATTTTCTTGCTTAAAATAAATCAGTTGCACTTATTATACATATTTTCTGGTTTCATTTGAGGAGAACAGTTAGAGCTTTGTTTCTTTACCATTTATAGCACTTCAGAGAGGATCTTTACCTGCACGCTGCTCCTGCCATATTATCCTTCTCTGTTCTCGCAGATTTTGAGCAAAATATAGTTTAAGAACCTGTACTCATTTTACTGATGTCTCGGTATGGGAGGATTTATGTTAGGTCTTTTGAGTATTGATAGTGGATTTTGAAGATAAGCTGCCCTGTTTTCTCACCCTTTATGAAGTAAAGAAAAAGAGTCAGCGGGATCTTCTGGAAGGAAGGCAAGAATTGGAACAGCAAGGATCTCTTGAGCTCCCTTCCCTCCTGTGTGTCCCAACTCAGCCTGCCCACATTATTAATCCTCATTGCTCCATGGCAGTTAGTCAGGCTGCAGCAAAGATTTAACATCCTTCCCTGTAGCTGAATTAACTTTCTAGATATAGGTGGTATAAAATAGGTACATCAATGTACCTACTACCTCTCTGGTTTTAATTACTTCAGAAACCCTGTCTGTTCTGAATTCATAATAACTGTGTTTCCAAGACTTGCAAGTTTAGGATCAGGCTAGCAGCAAGGCTGTGTAGAGGCAGATTTCCAGTTGAAGCACGCTGTTTTGATTCTGATTTTGAAACACCACTGTAGGATATCTCACTTCTCTAGCTCTGGCTTGCTTCAGTAGGTATTGCATGGTCCAGTCCAGAAAGACAGCGTATGGATTAGTGATGCTCCAGATCAATGAGCAAAGGGTTGTTTTCTTTTCTCCTCCTTCTCCATTAGAAATTAACAGACCCAAAGCCATTTGTGTGTTTGTGTACAGCCACAATCTTGCCCATTGCCATTGCTTCAAATCCTTCCATGCTCCCCATGCTTTCCTGTCACCAAAAATAAGCATTAGCAATGTGTTCCAGGATAGAAATTGGGATGTCTGTTAGTCTGATCTATCTTAGTTCCAGAATTTCTTTAGTTTTCCATAGATATCTCAAAATGCCTGATGGCAAACTCAGTGGGGCATAGACCTAGGCAACAGCAGGATGCTCTGTGGGGGAGTGCACCAGGAGCACAGGCAGCTAATTTGAGTAATCCCAGAAAGCTGGGAGTGCAGTGATTGATGAGGAAAGGACCTCCAGCTGGCCTGTAACTGAAGCAAGCTGACAAAGTCTGTTGAATTAAATACTGGTTTGATTGACAGCATCTCAACTGAAATCCACATCAGGACTAGTTCTATTGCCTTCCTGATGTATATTTATACTGAAGTATGCCTGATCTTGGCTATCTCTAACTTTTTTATGTCACAATGTGCTCAATTATGACAAAATCCAAATGTTCTGCCTTTCTTTGTTGCTGTAAACTATTTGCATTAAATACCGAGTCTTTAAATTGTGGGAAAGACTATAAAATATACAAACTCCTATGTATGTATACATGCATATATAGGTTTCACTGTATCTTAATTTTCTCTGTGGCATATTAGAATATGCTTGTCTTGTCAGTCACTTAAAAAAAATACAAATCAACAAAAAAACAATTCCTCTGGGAGCATTTTAAAAGCTTTATATGGGCACATTTAAAGATGAAAAAAGTATAGCAGTAAGATTCATTCTTTTACTTCAGTGTGCTGACTAATGCTGTCAAAAATACAGTGTTGAGAAACAAGGCATGCCCAGTGGAAATACAGGGGTGTGAGAAAACCAGAAAGAATTTATGGATAATGGTCATCAATAAACCTGACAGGCAATATTAGTACTTCCTTTAGCTTATTACAAGCTAGAAATATAGCTCTGCTTTCCAGACTTTACATAAGAAATCATATTAATATTGCTGTGGGGAGGAGCCTTTCCTCATTTTCTCTGCACAGTACTTTGCAGACCATCCTGCAGTCTCCCTCCTAGTTCTCTGGGCTGGCCCCAGCTGCCTGGTCAGAGCACAGGTTGTCTGGTATCACTTTAGAAGGAGAAACAGAGGAGGAAAATTTGGATATAAAGAAAATGCAGGCTAGCTTAGGACATGTTCAACTGTTTCTTATTTAAATCAGAAGGTATTTTTAAAAATAATAGCAGTTTTTCATAGACTAAGAGATAGATTATATTCTACGTCAAATTTCTCTCCATTTTCAGAAAGTTAAGAAATGTTTTGGCTATCAGTTTTGTCATTGTGATTTTCAGTTTCAGGCACTAATTCCATATAAGGAATTTTTTATATACATGTAAATACATACATTAGCTTCTTTCATGTAAAGGATAAGTCTTTCATGTAAAAAACTAACTAATATTAGCCTGGTTTCACCAATAATAAGCAATTATTCCTTCAACTGCAGCTGGCAAGCAGTGAGTACAACCAGTGCAAGCAGGGGTTCTGTTTTAAGAAAGGCACCACATGTAAGGTAATCTAGATAAACATGCAAAACACACAGTGGCCCTCTAGCTTGTTTTTCTCTGCCTGTTGTTTCTCTTTGCAGCCATTCTAAACACCTTTGATTGGCTGTGCGTCATTACCAGGCATGTACATGCCTCAGCTGAGAGATTGTTAAAAACAGGTATTTTCTATTCATGAATCACATCTCTGATTCTAATTTATAAAGTGTCCTTTATTAAAACTTATTCTCACTTGGCATTTCTGTTAATTATCTGAGAGACAATGCACAATTTTTTTTCTTTTCATTTTTCTTTTGTAAAGACTAAAAATATTGATTTCTAGCCAGCTGGACTTTGTTGTCTTTCTGCTGCTATCTTTTGTCTCCATAGAAATACTGTCTCCTTCATGTTACCTTCACATGAAGACCTTTGTACATCTGCAGTTCTTTGTTTTCCTTAGGAGGAAATGAGGCTGCCTTGGAAATGGCTTTTGAATGGATTCTTAAATTCTCTCATGGTCAAAGGAAATCAGTTAATTCGTAATGAAAAGAAGAATAACTAAAGAGAATTGTTTCATACAGAGCTTTTTCTAAACTGTGATGACCTTTTGGTCACAGCACATGGGATAAGACTCCACAAAGCTACTTTTTGGACAGGATAAATATGAAGGTTGTTGGCACAGATCTCCTGAGCAGTGGGAGAATGGTCTTGCTTAGCCAGTGAAGTTATTGCCTGTGTGCAGTGTTGTGATGCTGCACAGGCAGCAGCACCCAAGTGAGTGAGGCAGAGTGTTGCTCCAGGTGCAAAGGCTGTGACCCAGCTGTGGTGTCTATTAGCTCTCTTACCTAGTGAGGACACTGCCAGTGACTGACTGAATCATGGCTGCAGAGAAACAATAAGCAGTTATGTCAGATTGTTCTAGCAGAGTTCAGTGGTAATACAAATACAATTTTCTGAACCAGCCTTGTATATAGCATAAATATGAACTTCTTTCCTGAAGACCGAGATGGAGAACAAAGTGCATAGTCACACTGATCTCAGGTGTTCTTCAGGACCCAAACCACGCCAGCTGCCTCCAAATGGCAGTAGGGGTTTGGCGTCACTGCACTCTGTATCAATTAATCACTTTAAAAAAAACCCCAAACAACTCTTCCTGTTTTGTGGTAATCTACCTTAAAGAAAAAAAAAGTCTGTTTATTTGCAACGTCAGAAGGCGTGATCTACCCAAAAATCTCCCAGCTAGAGAATTTCTAATTTTCTTAATAGATGTGTTTGGAAGATAGTGACTTACTGAGAATCATAGAGTTGTAATTATTAATTAAATACAGGGCACTGGGATACAAGTGTATAGAAACTGCCTTATTTATCAAAATACTTCTAAACAGCATCAGTAGTGCATGTTGATTTTTTATTCGTGTTTTAAGGGATTTATCTGGAGAATATGAGATGGGGGAGAAAGGACATCCAAGAAGAGCAGCTGCCTGGCTTCTCATGAAAATCAGGTGCCTTTAAGGTGACCAAAGTCGAGTGAATGAAGTCCATATTAATTTGGATCTGATCACAGTATGACTGACCCTGGGGGTCTGTGCCTTGTGCCCAGCCTGGTGTGTGCCACTAGAGGACAATGTCAGAGGGCAGTGTCTTGTTAAAATATTGGACCTGCCCCATGGTGAGTGCTCACACGGCTGTGCTCCTTCCACACACCTCTGAGGTATCGTGTTATCCTGCCTGCACTGCCCCTTTCCTATCCTAGCTTATGTTTCTTTTACCTGTTAAATATTGGCCTTAACCTTTTGCTTCACTTTCTTGCTTGTACAACAGTGCAAATTAGCCCATTTGTGCCTAGCTGGTTTCTCCTTGAAGCTGATTTTCATTTGTATTGTTTCTCTGTGTTTAAGGCAGATTCTTAGCTGTATCAGTTAACACCTGATGCAAACTCTCTCGTATTGAGAGAAATATGAGCTGCTAGTATCCATCCCCCTGAAAACTCCCTTGACTTTCTCCCCTTCTCCATCTGTTGTGTACTTTGAAATGGTTTACCTGGCATGCCTCAAACTGTTGACATTGTGAAGCAATTGTTACATTTCACCGCAAAAGCTGACAGAATAGACGTGCAAAAAGATGAAGGGCCCTTTAGAATGAAAATCTCTGTACTGCAATGAATATTCTGATTGATGAAATTCTCAACTGCTTCTGTTTTGTTTTTTTCTTCAAAACAAGAAAAAAAAAGCTTTCAGATGTGTTATAAACTTCTGATGCCACTTTTGAAATAAAATAGCAGACATCTACCTCAATAAGGTTTTAAACAATCTTTCAACTTCAGGACTTTGTTACATTATGCCCTCAGGAACCTATTCTTATTATAATTATTACCCAGAGGAAATATTCTTGAACAGTAAGACTTTTTCATGGTAATAGCACAGTAGATGTAATACTATATTGATGATTGTTTAAAAGCTTTTTGCCAGTGTGAGGTAGAATGATCCAACATGTTTGAAAAAAGATACTTTGGGTTGAAACAAGAACTGTAATAAAGGAGAAATAAGTTCTTAGGAAATGCATTGAAAATTAGTAGGTTGAAGATGAAAAGACTGAAATTATTAATAAGAGTGTTTCTTTCATTGCACAAGAATAGCTGCCATTTGTGCTGTTGGAAGGTTTGTAGTTAAAATCAAAGGATCTGTGTTCTCTCACTGCTGTTCTGTCACCTGTTACTTTAGTGACACTAAAAAGATGTCAGGGGGTCAGTTTCATAAGCAGTAAATGCACAGTGTTTGGTACACATTCAGGGTAGCTTGATTAATGTTATCAACACCAGAGCCATAATAACGATTCTGTATTCTAGAATTCACAGTGGAGCCCAGAACAGTGGCATTTCCAAATTTGTGAAGACAAGATGGTATGAGTCAGGAGGGTAGTTCTGCTGCACGTGACTACTGGGGATTTGAGTGTTGTATTTAAATATGGAGTAAATAGTCTGATACATTATCATAGAATGGGTTTGGAAAGGACTTAAAGATCATCATGGAGTTGCAATGGTCTTCCTTTTATCAGCGATGTACCTGTATGAGCTTATCTTGTTGCTCTTGTTGCCTTTGGCCAGACTTAATTCTATCAGGGCTTTAGCTTTCTTAATCTCATCCCTGGCTGCTCAGACAGCTTCTTTGTATTTCCCCCAGGATTCCTGTCCTTACTTCCACCCTCTGGGGGTTCCTTTTAGTGTTTGAGTTTGTCCAGGAGCATCCTTGTTAATCCATGCAGGCCTCCTGGTGTTTTTGTCTGACTTCATCTTGTTGGGATGCATCTCTCCAGATCCTGGAGGAAATGGCCTTTGAATATTGACCAGCTTTCTCGGGCCCCTCTTCCCTCCAGGGCTTTATTGCATGAAACTCTACCAAGCAGATCCCAGTTGAGGCCAAAGTCTGCTCTCATGAAGTTCATGGTGGTGAGTTTACATCTTCCTCGCTGCCCTGAGGACCTTGAACCCCACCATTTCATGGTCACTGCAGTAAAGGCTGCCCTGGAGCTTCACTTTCCCCACCAGACCCTCCTTGGTGGGGAGAACAAGGTCTCATGAATTAACTTGGGGAATAAGGAGAAAGCAGCGTGAAGCAAGACACAGAAGTGACTGAAAAGGGAAGAACAGAGTTCTTAAAGTTAGAAAATGGGATAAGTGGCAAATAATTGTATTTTCATCTCAAAATGTGGCCATTGTTTGTATCCATAACAGTAGTTAATTGAAACAGTAGCTAAAAAAGAAATAAAGCCGGAGAAACAAAAAAGATGTCAAGCATCGCCATAATAATTATTGGAATAGCCCACTGACAGACAAGTCTAAAATTAGTTTCTCTCATTTATTTAGGTTGTAATAGAATGTTTGTCCCATGCCTGCTATTAGAGATTAGAAGACATTATTGACTCTTCTTCCACAAGAAAACTGATATCAGTAATCGCCTGCAAGGGGAAGTTAGACTCCTTTAAACCAGATGATTAACCTTGTCATATTTCTGCTGGTATAGTGGATATAAGTGTCAGATAGTTTGGATACTTTTTCTATATTCAACATATTTTAATTAATTGAGGAGAGAAAGGAGATCAGTGTAGAATAGAAAAGAATGAGGACCATTAATAGTCTTATTTTCCTGTGAGCCTACAGTCTTGAGCAAAATACATTACATTTAAGACCATATTTGTAAAAATTCTTTTTCCTTTCATATTTTCCTTTTTTTCCATATTTTCCTTTTTTCCCATATTTTTCTTCCATATTTTCCTTTTCATATTTTCCTTTCACAAACCTTTGGAAAAACCTTTAGTCCTGTAAAATTAAGCATATTTTTATTTTTGTGCCATAGTTCTAAACTGTAGTTTTCCTATAAATGGAATGGCATGATGACCACTTTCATCACATTAAAACAATTTAAGATTTCTGCTGTACTTTAGCAGGTGTAAAGAGACTGGTTTGCCTTTCATTTGTATTAGTGGTAAGTTAAGAATGACCAAATGAGGCTACTAAAAAGCCTTCAAAAATAAAAAAGCTGTAAATAAAATAATTAATCTCTAAGATACCACTTTCACAGAGATTTCACTATGTTAGTTTGGTGATATAATCTATGACATGGATGTCCAGAGTGTTGTAGCAATAATTTAAGAGCAAATGTAATAGAGTATATGTTCCTGAAATGTTCCTGTTAACACAGACAGAAAATCACTAGGAACACTTAGCAAGACATCACAGGTAAAGAGTCAGCTGGAACCTCAGTTTTCATACAGTTGTGTAAGAGCAGTGAAGTTAAGGGATATTGATCAGATTTTGCCAATTAAGGATCTTGCCTGGCATATTTTTCCAGTAGGTTTATAACATCTATTCGCTCTGCAGGCTGCATAATAACAGTTCACCTAACCATATCTGACCTAACTCTATATTAGCTTAGGTATTGTTAGTTTTATTTCCATGGCACCATGAAATTCATACAAGGACTGCAAAACCCACTTATGCCTATGCTAAAAACCTAGCAAGTACAGTCATGTGGATGCAGTAAATGCAATGTAATTATTGTAAACTGGGCTGCTATATTAACTACTGATATTCGTGACATTTTGTGTTACTTTTGGCATTATGATAATAGACGGGGGTTAAGTAGGAGAATATCAGTGTTGTACTAAAATATTTCATTGTCTTAAGCACACTATGTTCCCTCTGAAAAACTTGTCTTTTACCCCATCATGGAACTAGGGGAATTTATCTGTCTTACATCCCTTGTGATAAATTCAAGATTGTGGGGGCTTTGAAGATGAAAATTCTGATCTGGCATTATTTTAGGCCTCTCATGTTCACATTTTACCACAATCATGGTCATAGTTAAAACACATAGAAAGCAGTAGCATACTAAATTCACAGTGGGGACTAGCTGGTTTTTGGTTTGGTTTGGTTTGGTTTGGTTTTGGTTTTGGGGTTTTGTTTGTTGGTTTTGTGTGGTGTTTTTTTTTTTTTTTTTTTTCCCTGAATCATTTTTTATTGCTCATAAGATTCAGGCTACCCAAACACAGGTTTATTTTGTGGGTTTTGTTCTTGTCAGATTTCTCTAAATGCCAGAGGAATTATCTAGACAGCTCACGAAAAAGGCTAATAATCATATTTATTTGTTATGATGTTCAAAACTTCCTGATGCAGCAAGGCCTTTAACCCAAATGTAATCTGAAAATTCAGAGTGACTGTTGACATGTTTAAATTCTTTGCTGAATAGGGACTGAAACTTTGCCCATCGTTAATGTCCCCAGTTCTTGCTGACTGCAGTGAGAGCCTAACGCTTGTGTCCAAGGGGAGATGGCTGGTAATGCATAAATTCCAACCCATAGGGAAATTCTTGAGTGAATGTGATGACTCTGTCAATCCACAATGTTGTAATTATCTTGCAATATTTCTTTATCGTGTATCGGCATTTCTTGACACCAAAAGATAACACTGTTTGTGTATGAACGTGAGAGAATTTACTGAACTTGTTTATTGCACCATGGGTTAAATTATAATGTCAGTGCTGCTGTTATGGTTAATAAGTTAGGCACATTCAAAACTGTCTAACATCCCCAATTTCTAAGAAGTAAAGGAAGAAAATGAACAAAAGTAGCATAATCATGACATGTCTGCTGTTTTCCTTTGAATATTTATTTTGAAATAATAAACTGAGATTGTCTAAGGTGACTCATAGGCATACTTTCAGATGTTAATGCTTGATACTTCATATTTTGGAGTTCTGGAGAAACGTTTATCTTAAAATATAGCATCTTTTCCAAGTAATTTGAAGTTAGTGACCTTATTATATCTGCAGAATGGTGGGAAGAAGAAGCCTCAAAAATGTCTTTATTGGATATTTCATCCGAAACACAACTAATAACATTTTGCCATGATATCCAGGGGGTGTTCTGAGAGGAAAAAACAAATATTCCTCTCTTTCTAAGGGATGCTATTTGGCTAATAAGCTGGTCAGCCTGTCAGGTGCATTAGCAGTAAGTGATGCCTCTGATGACTGCAATTAAGGAAAATAAGCTGCATGTGTCTGCTCGCCTGCCATCTCTCCTGTGCTGTGGTATTCTATCTAGTCAGTCCTTAGTGCCTCTCCTTTTCTCCCCCTCTATCCATCTTCCACCTCCTGGCCTTCTTGCTTCTGTTTTTTCCTGGGCATTCCTTCCTCCTCTTCTCAGCCCTCTGTGCCAGTGCTATATGAGATTTAAACTGTGTCCATACAAACATACATGTTCTCTCCTTTGTGTCCATCAGCTACATAGAATCATCAGGTGTATCAAGTCCTCACAAACCTCCTATCACCTTTCCTTTCTTAGCAGTTTTTGTGTTCAACTCTCTGCTATTTTCTATTGTTGTTTCTGTAGTAAATTAGTGTTAAGATTGTCAGTGTACTTTTCAAATAAATTGAGGGTTTGGTTGGTTTGTTTGTCTAGTGGTGGCTTTGTTTATTTATTTATTTATTTTTAATATACTTTTATTTTATTTCACTCCTTGTCTGGGAAGTTTGTCTTAAAGCTCAATTCTCTTGCTGAAGAATGCTTGATCTCCATGTCTGGGGAGTGACTTCTCTAGAGATCTTAGAAGAAAGCCTCTGGTGTGGTTTTCATAGATGAAAATATAGTTGAAATTTCACACAGTGAATTTGATTATGGAGAATATTCAAAATTAATATGGTAATATTAGACTTTAAAATTATCATGGGACATTGACAGGGAACCTGCAGGAGGAAGGCACATAATGTGCAACTGAGATTTAACCTGAAGATTGGGTGGCTTTTGTTCCAGCTGAAGGTCTCACATTTTTTTCATTCTCTGCATTTAGTGTTGTATATTAGAGCTTTCTGTGGTGTATGGATAGCTGTGGCCAGATCTTTATCGAGGGGAAAGTTGATAAACCAGAAATTACTATTGTTTAAGTTCAGCAAAGTTCAGTAAGAAGTCCGATAGGACCCATGGATTTTGCAACTAAGTTACCAACTATTAACACTTCTGTTTCCTCCTATAATTTTGCTCACATCCCTCTCTTCACTATTATATACTTTAATATAGAGAAGGTAAGCTGAACTCTGAACAAAAATCACGTTTTGAGTTTGATTACTTAAAACTTTTTATTTCTCCCAGCAAATGTATTTGATGCCTCCAATGTTTTCCAACAAATATTTCCCTTCATAGCTCTGTCAAGAAAGAAAGACAGGAAGGGAATTGTAAGGGCTTTCTAATTTGTCCAGGCATAAGTACATCTCACATGTAAGTAACGTTGTCAGTCTTTTTTTTTTCTGGTTCAGCCATAAAGGCTAGATTTCCTCTTTAAAATTAGCGATTTGATGGCCTTATATGACTCTGGCATCTGGAAACTTCAGAGCTTTTAATCATACCTGCTGGCAACATTGCAGTTAGTGTTCACAAACTAATTTATAAACCAGCCAGCCTTATACATGATGCATGAGCAGAACGACTGTCAGTTCTTCTCTTTTATTTTGCTAAATTACTTTGGCCAATCAGAAGAGAATTTGCATGCTTTCTGAACAAATTTTTGTTCTACCAGAACAAGTGTAGAAGTGTGAACTAAGCACGTTTTTTCAGACTTTGTCCAAAATGTGTTCTGCCATGACGTTTGATTCAGTTTCAACATCACATATTATTGAATACTTATCATCCTAACAGTGAAGTTTTCCTGGGATCTCACCTCCAGAACCGTGGTCAGAGTCCTCGGTTGATGTTTAGAAAAATCAGATCAATAAAAATCAGCTGTAGTGGTAGCTGGTTGACAGCTTTTCATTGAAATTATTTTCTGGGGGATAAAGCTGCACAGAAAATCATTTATTATGGTTAAAACATATGACATTGAAATTTAGAATTTGTTAACTGGGCAGTAGGGTTTAATTTTGACAAGTTTATTTAAAAACCCCACAATATTGACCTGGTTTAATATCATCCACCTTTTATTGTGATTCAGATTCTCTTATATATTTCCTGTACATGGTGATCCTGAGGGACTGGAGTGCAATTGTAGGAACTTATTCAGTGGAATATTATAGTTTTCCTAACAACTGGTCCATAGAAAGAATTTGAGAATTAGAATTGCAGTGAATGCAAAGAGGGAAATAGGTTTTAATTCTGGAATAGATAAGATCTGCAGAGGATATTTCCAAGGATTCCATTTTGTCAAAACATTTTCCTTGAATTAAAAATGCCAAAACATAATGTTTTTACACTGCCCAACTTAGATTTCTCTCTGTGGAAAAGCTCAGCTCTGCATCTCATTTCAGGAGGAAATCAAACTGCCTGGTTTCTGCAATGGTAGAAAGTTCCTGCTTTTTCTCAAGTCTGATCATCATACCTCCTTTAAATATATACATAAGTTAGTGGGATACGGGATGGGAGGATTTCTTGGGCTGCTTCTGGAAAGACAAGCATTCTCCTAGGGGAAGGATGCTACTTTAATTCCTTCCTAGGGGAAAGAATTGGTTCTGAAAGGGTTCTAGAACATCTATGTTTTGAGAAGCAGGCAGGAGAAGAAGACATCAAAGTGGATCAGTAAACATTCCTGCTGTGTTTCCTTCCCATTTGAGTGGTCCTGCACAGCACAGGTAAATCGTTATGCCAGGAGTGTCCTAATTCAGAAGCATTTTACTAGTGAGCTGCTATAACAAAGGAAGGCTATATTAAAGTATGCATTTGGGATTTTGGTTATTATAAATTACATTCTTTGAAATCTCATTTAGAACCAGAAACTAAAATGATGTTGGAAGGCTCAAAGGATTAATTCTTCCTGAACAATAGACTGTCACTGATCACTCTGTAAAGTAATTATGCCAAATTTAATTATAATACAAGCACACTGTATGATAGTCATAGTGTGCCCAAAAGAGAGCTTGAAAAGGTGTCTCACAAGCATATGGACTAGCTCTGGGAGCACAGTGGCAAATTACAGATGCTGTAATTGAGTACAACTTAATATCAGGCTTTCTTAATTAAAGGTTTGGGGTTGTGTGGGGTAGGTTCTGGTTGGCACACTTTGCTTTTCAATATCATCAGCATAATGGAATATACAGACTCTTCCTTCCCCATTTTATAGATTCTGCCAAAAGCCCTTATGACTTCCAGTGGCGTTAATGTGTTTAAATCAATTCCAGTATCACTGGAGAGGAGAAACCAGGAGTAATCAAATTGTGACAGGAGTAGAAAAATAACTGTTTTCCTTCTGGTATTTCAGAAACTGCACTATCATATGTTGCTGATATTTCATAATAATGCACTCATGCAACCCTAAGGCTCCTACTTCAACATTTCACTCTTCTCTCCTCAGTTTTCCATCCATCTTCATGTTAGATTTGCACTAGTTATGGAAATATGCTCCTGTTTCCAATTCCACCCCTGTGTCAGGCTGGAGCCTAAACTGAGGAAGCCACAACCACAACAGCCAGAGTGGTGTTAAAATGCTTAGCCAGAACCTCTTCTTGGGAACTACAAAAGTTGTGTGAGTCAGACATAAACAGATGAAATGAGTGCCAGTGCTTAGGAAGCAGTTCCACAGCTGGAATGTCATGGTGCTGTTTACCTGAGATGAAGTTTCATGCTCATGTTAGGTTAGGGCAAGTATCCTGGGAGAAAGCTGATGAGATCTAGAGCATGTGTGTCAGGGCAATGAAGCAGGAATGGTGGCAGAGAGAGGTAGATGCCTTTGGTTTGTGTTGACACATAAGGTGTTTAAAGCAAGAAAAAGGGTTAGAACCACAGGTCAGCACAAACAAAACGACTGTAGATCTGCTGAGTTTCCTGGGCTTGTATTCACAGCAGGCTTCAATTTAGCTTTGCATCTCAATGGAAAAAGTTAAAACCAGAAAAACTGTGAAGAGGAGAAAATCTAGTGTACCTAGCACAGAGGCGATTGTCACAGTGAGTTGCAGGTACAACTTCTAGTTATGCAGGGGACAGTGACAGCACATACTCTTCACTTTGCTTCCCCCATTTTCCCCTATCCCAAAATGCCTCTGTTCAAAATTGTTGCTCAATAAAACTAGTGAAACTCTTAAAAAAAAAAAAAAGTAGAGAAAAGTGTTTTCTCTGCTTTCTTCCAGTGTAGAACATTTTGTTTTCCAGGTTGTCTTTACAGCTGTATTACATTTTCAGGGAAAGCGTAGGAAAAAAATTGTTAAAAAAAAGAAAATCCCTATGCTCATTTTGGTTATTTGGCTTAACAGTCTGATAGCCTGGAACACTTTAATAGCTGGTCTGCTGTAGCAATTTACACCATCATTGAAATGTTTATCAGATCCTAAGCCATATCTGCCAGAGATAGGAAGAGTGTCAGTTTGTTTTACTGAAGAATATTGGATGTGAAATGTTGTGTGAGCTGTAATGTGAGCACTTTGCACAGCATCCACTAAGTGACCTTTAACGTGCCTGTGAAGAAATTTGTGTTGATTTGGTGGGCTGTTATGAGGGTAGGAATGATGTGCTGGTGACTGTCATTGTTTGAAGTGGTTGCTGGTCTTTTATTCTTAACCAATTCCCTAACCAATTGTTTCCAACGTATTCACACGCAGCCCATTATATAAACTGGTTTTCTCTTTGGTTTTCTATGTACACATGCAGTCTCTGTAATACTGCCAGACTAACACGTACCAAAGTCTTGATGAAAGTCATTAAGATGAGATTTATTCATATTAACAGCCAACTCCTGCTTATTGAGAGGTCCAGTATTCTTTCTTCATAGCTGATGTGGTGACACTTCAAGACCAGAAACTTGGCATAAGGAGATAGAAGCATCCCAAAAGAAGAACAAGTAACTGGGTTAAAAAACTATGAAAACTAGTTTAGAGTATTGGGGATTTTTTTTCAGTTCTAAAAGTTTTTTTTAAAATTGTATCTCTCTATAATGACTGTGACATTCAGTACTGAAATGCAATTGAAGCTCTACCAGATTCTTACAAGGGATAATTGCACAGGCTTCTTTATGCATGCGTATATATCTGTCTACATAGATCATGTATATCATATATATATATATATTTAACGACAGTGCATGCTTCCTAAAGGAGAGATGAAGAAATGCCATTTTTATGACAGCCCTAGGTGAATGTGGGAAGGGATATATTTTTACAAAAACACGTTTTAGCTAGTTCAGTTATGATCTTAGATTTAGTCTTGGAAAAGTCCTTCACTGGAGAAGCTGTCTCTAATCAGGACCACCTGAAGAGTTGCATCTTCCCACTCTCGGGATGCAGGGCCTTTGACCTGGGAACCCAACCCCTCTGGCTAGCCTGGCCTTTCAACATGTTTTGGACGAGAAACAGTCAAATGTTTTTCCCTCCCTGGAATTCTAAAAGTGAGGGTGTGCTTGTGCTGGTACCAGACTGACAGCCCCCAGTGTAGGAGGCCTTCTGCTTCTGAGCAAGGAACAGACACAGCTTTCATGGTCTGAGCTGCCAGTTCTGGAAGGACCTCAGCTATTGGAGCTCCTTCCCAACCCTCGACTCTGGCAGTTTTGTATGTCCATCAAAGCAGGTTGTCAGCTAACTGTGACCTTGAGAGTACCAATTAGAAGCATTTTAGGACCATCTCCTGGGCTGATGTGATGGTGATATTTATTGCTTATTCATTCATCCCTCTCTGTAACTGCTGCAGTTTGAAGTCTGCCATGGAGCTGGTTGTTAATCTCTAATGCAGGCCCTCATAGGTCTGTAACAAGCAAGTTTTCACTCAAGTATCACGAGCTACTAAGCTGATGGACAGCCAGCAGATTGTAGGGGCTTTCAGCCATCAGTGCTTGTCCTAAGCCTGCTCCAACAGCTGGGAATATTTTGCCATGGAGATGTTGACAAAACCTCATAATTATTAACACAGTTAATTTTGTTTCCTTTAATTAATTTGATTTGTGAGCAAAGGCTGTAGCCTTCAGACATTCAGGGACCTGTAAGACAATTTTGTGAATTACAAGAAAATCTGTGTTGGATGAAACACTTGTAGAGGCCCGATGTGCTTCATGGGAATAGAAATGCTGGAAGTTCAACAATTGCTGCAAATTACTCTTAGCCTTATGAAGAGTTGTGGGCAGCAATTACCAATAAATTATTTATTTTACTGTAGATCTAGTGAGAGGAGGGAGATTATTGATAGCTCATAGCTGTCTGCTTCGTATATACCACCTTCTGCTTATGCAATGGAAAGGTTTAGGATGAGTTAACAACAAATACAATGGAGGGTGTTATGATTTTTTTCCAGTAAATGGCAGGACTTTTTTTTTCAAGAAATGTTAAATGATTCTACATCTTACTGTCCATATCGTGTTTATTTTCTATTTTCTAAGTATATATATCTAAATATATTCCATTTCCATTAGTGATATTTGCTTTCCACTTTCCTTGTTCAGCCCTTTCTGCATTTTAGTGCTGAAATGCAGTGTCAAAGATTTTTAAGGCAAGTCTTTTAAGATAATTTTAAAATAAAGGTTTGAGACTTGCACCAGAAAGTTGTCTTTCTTAAGGTCAAATTTCAAATTTCCCATGGGCTGATTTTTAGCCAGTCTCTATGATTTGGGTTGGGTTGGGTTTTTGTGATTTTTATTTTCTTTTCCCCTTCCAAAAACTATTTGGAGTAACTAGAAAAGATATAAGAGGAAAAAGGGTGACTAGAGATATCAGATTGCTTCTATATGTACAGAGTATACAGACCACTATTTTTCAGTTCAGTAAGCAGGCAAAAGGAGGGAGTGTGACCAGGTGCTTAGGAACCAAAGAGATAAAAAGACGAAATGGGAACAATTATTCTTTTTTTCTCAGTAGCTGAAACCTAGATAATACTTAATAAAATGAACTGGTAGCCAGCTTACAACCTATAAGAGAAAGTACATTTTCAGAGCCTGCATGCTTATATTTTGAAATTCATTGCCACAGAATGCATGGAAGAGAGAAGTTTAAATGGACTCAGAAGATCTTAGGAAAATGAATGCCTGATGGGTCCAGTGAGGAAATAGTCTTTATATTGCATTAAGGAGATATTTCTCACCCTTAGAATTTCATGAGAGGGAATACTGATTTTTTCTTTAAATG
Organism: Myiozetetes cayanensis; assembly: GCF_022539395.1. Classification (NCBI taxonomy): domain Eukaryota; kingdom Metazoa; phylum Chordata; class Aves; order Passeriformes; family Tyrannidae; genus Myiozetetes; species Myiozetetes cayanensis. The sequence continues at coordinate 28,756,910 of NW_026086605.1, forward strand.
TATAAATGGCTGGATAACAATCACCATAGCAACAAAAAGAATAGCAGGTTAAAGCAGTGAGAAAGGGATTTAATGACTGCAACGTGTGTGGTTTTTTCCTCCTCAGCTATGTTTGTAGTAATTCTTTGCCATATTTCTGCATCCATATTTCTCTGAGGGCATTGCCCATTTTAGTCCTAATGCTGCATACAAATAGTCTGCTGTTTGTTGTTGAGAGACTGCCTGCCCCGCAGTGACCGAGAGCCATTTACACTGTAGAAATAAATCTTGTAATGTTTTAAGGTAGGGTGATCTTAAAATGAGGTCTGACCACTGGGTCATTCCCAGAGAGCTGCTGCCTTTTCCCCACTGGAGGCTCTGCTGCTCATCTGTGGCCCTCCATGGGCTCAAAGGGTTTGTCTCCTCGCACTGAGAAGTTTGGACCATGCATAAATCATGTCCTGCTTTCTAATTTGATCAGGCTTGACCTTTCCAGAAGCTTTTTCAAGACTTTGAGAACACCAGCGCATCAGGTGCAATTTTAAATGAGCTTTTTAGTAATTATATAAACTAACTAAATCACTGAATCCTCTTAAACATGATGTAGGGTGCTCTTACAAAGGTTCTTGGCGATCGGTGTTTATTTTTAAAGCTGTGGTAAGGACTCTGGAAGGCAAGCCTTTAAGCATTACACAGAGTACAAGCTGTATTTCTTACCTGCTTTCATTTCTTACCTTTGACTACTTTGCTGAAATTACCACATCCTTTCTAGTGATGGAGTTTTGCTGGTACATGTCAGTTTGTGGAGCTGGGGAAAAGTATTTATTACTGTAATCATTCTTATATACCCTATGTGCACTGTCTGTCACTGTGTAAAATTGCTCAGAAGTTCTGAGCTTCCAGTTGTTTTTTTTAAAAAGCTAAAAATTCTCCTGAATGTTGATTTGAAGCAGGGAAAAAAGAAGCAGGGCAATAGGTTGTAAGCAAAAGCAGTAAGCAGTAATATGTAAAAATACGCTTACCACCGTTTCTTTATGAAGGCTATTCAAAGATTAGCTAAGTATATTGTTATATTCCTTGTGAATACTTAGCAACTGGTATACAGTTTATATAAATGATAATATCTATGGATATAATGTTTGTATATTCTCTGCTAATTGGCTTCATGAGCAAGATGATTTTATTTGCCTTACAAAACCTGCTCTATGTACGTAACAAAGCCCAAGGGATAAATATATTTTTGAAAGCTGTTTCAATATAGCTTTGTTGTTAATTAAAACCATTAAATGCCTATCATTACATAGAAGCAAAGCCATGTTTTCCTTAATACCATCTACTGTTCTTCTGTTTCTTGGAGAGGTAATTATCCATTACCAAACACCAAGTTATGGTTTTTTACTCAGTGGTTTTCTTTGTTGGAGAAAAATGTCTGCAAATTCTTGAAACCATTTTGTGTCATTTTCTAGTAGAAGCAAGGATAAAGACAAAGTCATACTGTAAAGATCAAAATAAGGGAAAGTTTAGGAAAAAACGAACTTTTAAATTTATGACAAGAATTTTCAGTGTTCCATAGATGTGGGTGTAGATACCAGTGTGATAACCAGAGTTGGTCAAAACTAACTTAAAATCTTTAGCAGTGAAACTTTGACATTTAGGGTTGTGACTGATGTTAACTTGTCATGACAGCAATTCTGATAAAATACTGGTTTTTTTTTAAATGGTCATTTTAAAGTAGCAGCATTTTATCTAAAACTTCGACTTCTTTGTGATATCTGTTTTATAAATTACATTTTTAAATCCACTTTTCCTCTAGAACATTGTCCTTATTGCTATATCAAGGCTACCAAAATATCAGGAGGTAATTAGATAATAGCAATGGTAGGAAAATGGAATAAAATAACAAATGTATACAAATGTCAGGGGGAAATGTAAGAAAACAACCTTGAAGCTTTGCAAATGAGAATTTTACATAGAATTTTATTTTTTAAATAAGTTTCTACAAAAAAAATACTTTTGAAGTTGTGGAGCTTTCAAAAGTGTCAGGAGTATGACAGAAGAGCAGTTTTCAATACATAATTGGGAGATGGCTCGATACGTGACACCAAAGAGTGGGCTGAATCTGGATTTCATTCTGAGATGACTCTGTGATATCACCCAGAATCAGAAAGTGAAGTCACGATGGCCAAGCTTCAGAGGGTCTGCAGCTGGTGAAATCACACCATGGTCTGTTTCTCCCGGGCCAGGCTGTGAAAAGTTCAGTCGTTAGAACTGCAGAAATACATATGGGCTCCTTGAACCTGTAGCAAGACATCAAAAGCATTCAGCTCAGATAATTTCCAAGAAATCCAATAAGGAATTGCAAAAAAAACCCCAGTTGTTTTGACATAGCCAGTTGTAGCCTACCAGTTAATCCACAAGTGCAGAGCTCTTGTGTAGAACAACTGGAGAAGCCAGCAGGTCCCAACAGCTGCCCAGCTGCACAAACCTCTCTTACTCTCCCTCCCCAGTAAAATTAATAAAATACTGCTACAGGGAGGTCTTTGGTTACTCCACTGCACAGAGCAGTACAAGAACCTATAGAAAATCAACAAGAATTTGTATTTGTTGTTAGATCCAACTTTTCAATGACTTTTTTGTTTACAAAACAGTCTGCTGAGTTCACCATTGCAGAGATAACAAGGGTAGTTCTTCTCTCAAAAGCTTGTAATTGCCCACCAAAAAGCAGTTGGAAGCTTTGAAAAGAATCTGTTCTCTGTGTGAAACAGATTTGTTTCCACTTTACCCACACGTAATGAGTAATGGTGTTGGGAATTGGTTCAGTTTTGTCCACAAGCAGATGCTTTTGAGCTACCTGATTTTCAGTATTTAGCTGTAGCACTCACAATGTCCTTGGAGTCCAACACCTGTTGTCTCTCATTGTCACTGAGCAATGACTTTGTTTTTTAAACTGCCAAAGAAAGATGAGGGGCTTGTTTGTCTTTCAAATAGTGGCAAGGAGCTCGTGCTGCAGGGTTTTTTAGTCAGTAACTAGTGACATCTGTTGAAGACTTTATATCTGTATCGGTCTAACTTTTATGATTACTTAACAGTTTTAATTTCATGCTTAGCGACCTGGTTGTCCATATCAAAGGGTAATTTACAATGCCCCTGGCAAGTGCCTGACTCAGCAGAATCTAGGGTACTCACCGTTAATTTATTTGACCCTTAAAAAAATTGTGGTGCTGCATATATATCTTTTCTATATCAGTGTTGCCATCTGATTCAACAGCAGTATTTCTACACTATAGCATGTTGTTCGTATCTTAAAGCCTTGAAAAGTGGCAAAACTGCAGATGGACAGGGGTGCAAGTTTCCTGCCTGCTTTGTAAGAGAGAAGCCTGTGAAACTCCCAGAAAAAATACCTCCAATTTATTTTCCACACCTTTTTCACCACGTTTTGATTTTGTGTTAGGGAAATTAGGTACAAAAAATTTGGAGACAGAGCAATACTTGCCTGCACTTTATAAAGAAGTCATCAGAGGATAATATTCTTGTTCATATTGTTTTCATCACTCTTATGATTGCTTCATTTAGTGCTACATCCTTTTCAGTGCCTGTGTTGCTGCACTAATAACATCAGCATGTTGCAGTCACTGCTCCTTCAAAGACTAGTATTAATTGAAGCAATTTATTCTACCAGAGCTGAAGATGGCCTATTTATACTTTTATATAATGAATATTAACAGGTTACATTTATCTTGTCATGTCCTTTCAGCTCCTTTTTCTGCTAGGTGTGGATTTGCTGCCCCAGACTTGCTTTGCCCAGGCTCAGCACAGCAGAACCTGAGTGTTTCTGTGTTGCATGAGAGGTCAGAGATGCTCAGCAGCCATCATAATATGGAAAGAGGAGCAACCCTGAACTGGTATCCTTGCTCCTCCATTACTTGCCAGCAAAATAATCTCTCACTCTGCCAAATAATGGAGCAGCATCTTATTTCAGCAAAGAAGATGGTATTTATAATTTGTGTCCTTTGACATAATATTTTAAATGATGTATATGCAATATGAAGTATATGGTGCTGATCCATTTCCAGGGGATATAAGAAGTCTTACACTGTGTCAAAAAATCCTGTAGGGTTGCAGAAAACTGCTGTTTCTCTGTGAAACTCCTCAATCAGAGTACTGCAGAAAGCAGTATACACAAATGTATGTGCTAGAATACCTTGTCTTCCTTATTGTTAGTAGTATAAGGCATAATGTGTCTAATCTTCATTTATGTTGTAGAGCTCTATTGTATGTAAAATAGTTTGCTTTTAATAGTATGGCCATTACAATTAATTGAATTGGTCTTTGGCTAATGAAAAACATAAGGGGAAACAGGTCCTCTCACATCAAAATATTTGATGTTCTCTGCAATGAAGAGCCGTAAAAGTTGTGGAGCAAGATGCTGCTGAGTTAGGATAGCTAGGGTCAAAATTGTGAATTGCAGTGAACAGCAGAATTTGTAGAGCAAGAGCTGAGTAAATACACAGGGTTTTAGAGTATTAATGGTGAAATACCTCTACCAAAGGTAGACTGCTGTGTGCAGTCCTCTGTCCTCCTAAACTATCAGTTCTGAGATAGCTATTGTAGTTTTTCCCTTCTAGGTTTTCCCTATCTACTATGTAGGACTTATTGTAAATGACAGAGAGAGAGAGAGACTCTATATCCTAGACTCTAGTTACTCTATGGATGATAATGGTTAAATACTGTAGGTGATCTTACATGACAAAAACATGTTTCTGATAATTTGTATTTTGTTTTAAGGCAATGTAATTTTTATCATTTTTCTTTGGGTTTGAGATGTTCAAATGATTTTGAAATTTTTATTCTAATTTGTGCAAATTTTCTTCTTGTTACTGTGGAGCTTCTTGCTGAGGTACATTTTGTTTGCACAGCTGGAGATTTGTTTTCTTAAATTTCAAATCAGAATTTCGTGGGATTATCTGTGTGATAGCGACTCAGTTACTGCTACTCTTCTCTCTTAATTGTGAGCCAGTTCCCTTACATGGTTTGAAGGGCATTATGCTACTTCAAGGGCAGACTTTATGTGGCATCCTAATCCCAGACATTTGCCATTTATCTCTCTGGCTTCTCAGGCGAGCAGTGGTCTATATCTGTTTCCTTAGATATGTCAGTTCAGGTCAATTGCTCTTTCCTACTCAAATCCCTCCTTCAGCTTTCTTGAACTTTCTTTATTTTCTATTCTAGGTCTATGCTCAATTAATTTTATATAAGTGTAACTCTCAGGATTCGGTGGTATTACGTAGGCTTCCCAAGTTAACGATCGTAGGCTGGGACCTTAAATTGCTCCTGTGCACTTTCTACATAATTTCTCCCTGGCTGAGTTCTAGGAACGGCTTCATTTCAGCAGTGGGGAATGGCTTTTTCTATTGAAGGTGAAAATACCTGAGGTTTTCAAGTATTCAAGAATTATGACATTCTTCAAAAAGACTACACCAATATCTTTTACCTCTGTGAAAAACTATAATAGGCTTAAAGATGGTGATTAATCCACTCACCTGAGAAATGGCAAACTGATGAGATCACAGTTCAAACCCCAAACTTTGTGACTTGAAGTTGTTCCACATAGGACAAAAGTATCCTAATCACCTCTGGCTGAGATCCAGCGTTATGTGAAACACTGGCTCAGATCCGATACCTCTGGTAGATTCAGGAACCATGAGAGCGTTCTTTGATTTCCTTTATATAGGCACTTCCTCATATCCTGGATGTGCCAAGCCTTTCCCATGAAAAATTTTTTGTTTAGAAAAACTGAAAAAATCTCTGCCCTTTTATCTGTCATTTCAGAGTCTGCATTGAGAATGAATAAATGTTTCTAGGAAACGGTCTGTATTTGATGTGAAAGGGTCTCTGTAGATTATTAGAAGTTAGCAGCAGTAGTTCTGTTGCCTCTATCTAGTTTTGTTTCTAATTTTTCTGTTTCTTAGTCATCATTATCTTAAGTATTCACAGTTGCATCTGTTGGTTTTTTATGAACTGAATCCTTCACCCCAGTAGTATTTGTCCTGTTCTCCCTTGGTTTTCTTCCAGCATCCCTAAATCTTGTTCAGATAGACGCTAAACATGGTATTAAGATTGTATATTCTTCTCAGCTGTGTTGTGACTGCTCTAGGTGCAGCCTATGCCATGAGGCATGTAGAGTCCAAAACCACACTGACACTTCTGCAGTTGCCCTATTTTACAAGCTCACCATCATTTGCAGCTCACCCTGCACATTTTTTCAACATTATTTCTGTGTTTATTTCTTCAGTTGAAGTGTATGTTTCCCATTTTTCTGTTCCACCAGTTTTCACTTCTGGTTACACAAGATGCATGTTATTGTTTCATGTCTGAATTATTACCACTCCCATTTATTTTTCTCACTGTACTAGTCTGATATATTTTTAACACTTTCTAGTTTTGAGATATGTTTGCATCTTAGACATTTTATTTTTATTAATTTTCTGTTTCCTGTTCCAAAACATTAAAAAAACCATTAAGAAGATCTTGATATTGCCTTGCTCTTGATCATTCTTCATTCTTGCTTAGAAGCTAGTCTGTAAATCATGTGATATTGTGCCTATTCAGGAAACAAAATCGAATTTTCCTATGTGAGGTTTCATAAGACCTTGTGTGAACTAAAACTAAAATGTAGATACAGGCATGCTGTGCTCTTCTCTTCAGCTACCTCTTAATTTTGTAGTACTATTGAAAAAGCAGTAAAGCTTTTCCAGAATGACTTGTTGATTTTTTAGGTCTTACTGCCTCATGCTCATCTTCCTGTGATTCGCTGGAGAAATTTCATTATCGTTGATATAGCACCATAAATTTGCAAAAAAAAATTAAATTTGCACTAAAATTGGAATAAATAGCATTCTTCTCTCTGAAGATCTTGCATTCTTAAAGGCCCCTTAAAGCATCAACAGTCACATCTGTGTCCTTCACAGAAAACCAAGGTCCTTCTGTAGAAGCACCAGTGGTGTGACCTTCCCTCTCCTCCATTTTTCTCACTTTATATTGGCTAATCACTGCCTTTAAAGAGCTTACTTTCTCAGGAGATGGATGATCTCCCTACCCTTCTCTGAATTTTTACCATGTAGATGCAATCTTTGTGTGACCCTTTAATGGCAAAGTGAGCATCTTGATCATGGAACAGGGTGGGATAAAACTTGTCCAGTGTCTTATCGTTAATAATAACTACAAGATTATCCTTTGGAGTAGAAATGTTAGAATATAGCTAATAGTTATGTAGCTGTGATGAAAATAAATTGCATCAGTGTTTGGATTTGCCTGCTACCATGAGAATTGATAGCTTTTTATTTTCCTAATCCTGTTTTATACTACTGTGGATTACACAAATACACAGTCCAAGAACATTTTTTTAAAGATTTATTAATTTTTATCCCATATTTTAAATTAAAACATGTTAGTGCCTTCAAGGCAAGTCCAGTCATAAAAATGGAAATAATGTTTCAGGAATCCTATCAGTTCTTTAATAATGACACATAATCCGAAGTGTGAGTCCTACTAATACCTCATTGTGTGGGACAGCAAATTCTGTAGATTGCTGTTATACTGCATTTAGGAAGGAATAGTGGACTTAAATGTTTTAAGTCGACTTAAAATTTGTTTTAGAATTTAAACAAAATTCCTCTTATTCCTTAGAAATGCAGCAGAGGAATGTCCAATTTACTCCATTTATTTAATGGACCACTGCCTTCTCTCATATTTCTCTCTTGTAAACGTTAATTTTCTAGTTTTGTTTGTGTAATTTTTTATTGCCATGTTCAAATCTGCTTTTATAATGCATTTCAGTAAGAGTTTAGCTATATTGCAAGGTTGGCAAAGGGAGTGAGGCACCAATGTTATAAGAACATCATATTTGATATACACTGTGTTGAGTTCAAGGTTAAGAAACAGGTGGTCATTGAAGTGAAATCTGTTTCAACTCAACTTTAATCTAAAAGCATTATTAGATTGTGAGTGTCTGTCATAGATGAATTTATTTAACTCCTTGTACAAAACAGCTTTCATATTCACAGAAAATTTGCTCTGGTCTATATAAGTACCTCTGGCTCATAGAATGAGAACTGCCTGCCTTGCACTCTCTTCACTTCCCTGCCTTTTAGAAGTTTTTCAGTTGTGAAGGCAGGGGTTCCCATATTTAATTTCTTTGGATAGTATAACTTTATCTCCAAAGGAGACACCACACAGAAGTTTTCAGGTTTTGGTAAAAAAGAAGATATATGCTGTGGATAGACTATAACCATTTCAAACATTACTATACATCTGCTGATAATTACCTTTTTTTTTATTTCTTATGGGAATCACATTTTCCCTGAAAAGTAGATCATGTTTAGGATGGTGTCATACTTAAGACTGTGTTAGATAGCAGTGATATGCATTATTTGGGCAGTAGCTACTGTGTCATAAACTAAAGTAGTGTAGATGATCACATTCAATACCGTGATAAAAAACATCAAATACTTTTTGATAACGTCAGTTTTCAATTGTATTTACCAGTAGTTTGGGATAATTTGCATCTCAGTTTGTTTGGGTCTGAGACAGACATTTGCCACAGTCTAATGGTGTGAGTGTTTACAACAGAGTTAGAAAATCTAAATTCAAGTTCATGATTCAATGAATTTGTAATTATTGTGTAACAGAGTGGCATGAACATGCAGACTTTGCAGACAAACAGATACGCAACAACTGAGTTTATCACTGGTTCATCTCCTAAAGGAAGTGGCACCCAGGCTCTCAATCTAATTGATCAATTTCACAGGAGGTAGTGAATCTTGCACATCAGGGTTTAATTCATGCAGCTTTGATTTATTTGAGCAGGATTGTCTGCCTCATTATGCTGATGAGGGTTCTCACACTTCCATGGAGTTGTTGCTGATATTCTCTGGTGTGCGTTTGCCATCACTCAAGTAAATGTTGGGCAGCCAACAGCTACATAATTAACAAAGTCATGAAATTGCTTTTTAGAATTTGACTTCTGGTTTATCAAAGGGAACTCAGGAGCCCTAAACTTACACTGACATTAAGTTTTCTTTGGAGTTACTGACACATACCAATACCTTTCAGGGCAAAGGTCCTGAACAGGAGGTTCAACAGATATACTTTGGATGATGTCCTTTATCATTTGATGTTCCTAGGTTGTCTAACCATGTAATTTTCTTGTCTGTGTTTTGAGTAAGTATGTTTGTTTCATTCTGCCTTTCTTGTGGAGGGTTAAAGGATTAAAATTGTGACTCTCTCTCCAAGCCTTTCCTTGCAGTTCTGGTTGAAAATGCAGTAAATATTGATAACGATCAGAAGCGTGTCTGGAGTCAGAATTTTCAAAAAAATTACCTTTTTGTCTGAATTCTACATGTGTTTCCATTGTGTAGTCTTATCAGGTGATTTAGCCTCTGATGTATGGCTAGAACTATGGATTTCCCAGCAACAGGACTGTTTCAGAAAAAGAAACTAGGAGGGTTTAAATTGAAAATCTTTCGTAGAGTAGCTGATTTCAAAACTTGAACTCACATAACCCAGTAACTTGAGAATCAAAAAATTCCCACCCAGACTGCCATTCAATACATGTTCCAGAGACCACTGATATTTTTAAAACACATCCTGCAACTGCTGATTCTGCAAGTAGTTGTTTGCCATAATCAGATGTAAAAGCCCTTTATCTCCTATCACCTGATGGCTGTGCTATAACCTTTGGCTTCAGACTTCTGGTAGGAGCTCAGTACGTATTTTCACCAAGAATGAAACTCTAATGGCCTTAACAGCAGTACTCATTGTGTGTAACAGTGCTGGAAATTAGTTTCTTAGGCACTGATCTTGACAGGTCAGCTGTCACAAATTGATAGACATATCTGTAAATACATCAGTCCTATAAACAAAATTGTGTCTGCAGGAAGTGGAGGCTAAAATTGGCACAGTTCTGAACAAGTGAAATGTTCCAAAGCACAAGGATGGACAGGAAAAAATCCCTTCTGGAAATGGTTTTCCTTATGCTGTACCATTTATGAATTTTATCTGCATAGTTTGCTTTTTAGAGACTGAAAAGATTGCGCCTGTATAGAGAACACTATGGAGTTCTGTTCTGAAGTGACGTTTGCTCCTTCTCCTTGCACTTATCCCTGCTGCAGAAAGGAGGAATCTTTGTGTTGCTCCCTTTGAACAAAAGGAATAAGTTTACGGTTTTGCACTGGCATGTCTCCTGTATTTTTTGGAATTCTTGGAGTTAGTGCAAATTGTGAAACACAGGGTATGCAAGAAGTTTTACATTTCCCATTTTTTAATAAATATTTATCCATCACTTGTTGATTTTGCAAGCCATTTTGGCCAAAAATCTTAATCATATACTTACTGCCTAGGACTACTGAAGAAGGTTAAACAGTGAACTTTCTTTACAGATTTGAGACACAATATAAACCACACACACCTATGCTAGTCTTTGAAGTCGATGAACCACATTGATTTATTTCAAATGACAAATATGTCCATTTGTTTTGACAATAGCAAGAGTAAGAAACAACTGGAAATATTTCAGAGCAAGCATCTTAATTCATATTCAGAAGATACCATGGCTACAGGTCTTTATCTACCTGTGTTGCTGCAGACACTTTTATGTGTCGAAGCTCATCTGTCTCTCCAAACTGTCATCACAGGGGAGAGTTTTCAATCTGAAATACTTTAGCTTTCAGGTGTGTCATTAGAAAGCTGAATATTATTCATTCATTCACCTCCTCCATCCTCCAGGTCATCTGGATAAAAGGAGATGTACTTTAATTCTTTCCTCTCCTATGTCTCAACTTTCAAGATTTAATGACTATGGAATAATTTTCATCAGTTGTGATAGTTCCTGAATATTCACTGAATGTCCTGTTCTTTTTCTAGTTCCCTGTTTATCAGTTTAGTGAAACAAAATAAAAATAAAACTGTACAGATCACTTCCATCACATTTTATTTGTTGATTTGATTTGTGAGGCTTTAGGATAAAACTGAAGTCATAGAAATAAATCATGTAAGACATCTAGCCATAGGCATTTTCAGTGAAATAAGTTCTTTCCAAGAAGGTTTTGACTTGTTACATGAAAACTAGCTTCTGGAAGGAGGAATCCATATTTCACATATCTTGGACTGAGTTTAATTTCTACAGGGCATGCCTTCAGCTAACAACACTGCTTCCACATACGCGAGCATAGTATTGGTGTTTAAGAGTAGAGCTGGAAAAAAAAGAAGAAACAGTTTCTACTCGATACTATTTATGACTCTTCTGAACAAAATGACACTGTGGATTCTGTTTGAAGGCAAAAAGAGTGTCTGACTGCTGCTGCTGCTCAAAAGCATATTTAGTTTCAACAACCCAAAGGTCACTTAAGATTGACTTTTCTACTGAACCTGTTCTATTGAGTTGGACTGCATTTCTCTTCAGAAAATGCAGTAAAATTTATTTTTAAAATTATATATTTCATTTTAAAATAAAACATTTAGATATAATATTCCAGAGAGATATTCTGAAATTATGCATCCAGGTTTATCTGGCAGGTGCATGAAGTTGTAGTAGGTGTGAGATACTTGTTCATCAGAGCCTGGGACCTCAACAGGCTGCTACTGTTTTAGAGATGAGTTAGAAGTAAGAACAAGAGAAAATAGGACTTAGGATCTGAAGAAAGTCTGAAGGAGGAGACAATCTGACACCATAGAACCTATGTCAAGAATTTATTACTATAGGTGAACACCCACATTGTACAGCAGGAAAAATGATCAGTCTTTGATAAACAGGGGGGAATTATTTGAAAATAGGCAGGAATCCTAGCAGAGAGGGAAGTCTGGGATAGTGAAACCACAGATAATCCTCAGAACTGTCAGGCAATATAAACTTACTGAAGAGAAATGTCTTATCAGAGTGATCTAAGGGAAATAATAGGACAAATACCACAGATAACAGAGTGGTTACATTGCGTGCATAGATGAAAATACATTCAGGCAAGGTACTTGTTTATGTCTATCCTCTGAATCTCACTAATTCTGATTCTGCATTAAAAAAAGCCACACATCTCTCAACTTCTCTATATCAGTTCTGGATTCGGTCAAGCTACCATTAAATGTTTATGGGAATGCTGAAAGATTTCTGCTTACCAGGCCTTCAAACTCACTGCGCTTTCTGTTCCAGTTGGCAACGTGGGACTCTGAGAAAGGACTGAATGGCAGCCTACAGGAGAGACGTCTGGGCAATGACTTACAAGGAGTGACACTCAAAGTGGTGACTGTCTTGGTATGATGCTCTTTGAAGGATCTTTCTTTCGGGAAACAAAACGCTCAAAATAAAAAGGAGCCGACTGGGTATTTTGGGCACTTCCCGCAGTGTTTTTGCCTATCATTTTCAGTTCTGTATTTTTGGATGATCAGTTACATAAGCATGGAAGATAGATGATGGCCTTTTATTATTCTATGTGAAGCTGTGCGCTGTCAGAGATACAGAGCATTTGTTTGTTTGCTTGTGCTGTTTTTCTGCATTGTAATTCCTGCCAGGCAGAGAACCAGCACAGGGCCTGAGTGCACAGGGGGGCATTCCAGATATTGTGCTTTAACTTGGATAGGCAATTTCCAGCATTTCATGGATTTTAAGATCAGATGGGCCAATTATGATAATCTAATCTTGGCTCTTGTACACTGCAGGCTGTAAAATTTAATCAAGTGTTTCCTCCATCAAGCTCATAAATTCCCATTGAGATAAACTATATCTTTTAGAAAGGTGACATCTTTCCAAAGAAATCATTATGCTTTTGGGACTACTGTCTCTTAGACTCTAAGTGGTAGAAGAGCTCCTGTCAGCCAAGTGCTACATTAGGGGCGAATTAGGGCTTAAATGCATTCCTGCCTGAAATATTTTAGTCTGCAGATTGCAGAATGTGATGTCTTTCTGTGGCTTTTAATTATCTTTTTCCAAATCATGGTATAAATAGGCAGTACCACATAAGATCATTAAGGCACTCCTCCAGCCCCCAGTTTACTTTTCTCTATTTATGCTGCAGCTGATGGGGGAGGTGAGCAGACAATGTGAGTACTGGGGTACAAAGGCAGCCAGCTGTGGTGGCTGTGCTGCTGACAGCCCTGGCATTCCCCTGCAGGACAGCAGGACACCCATGCCCAGCAGAAAACATACCCCAAAATGCTGCATTTCCTTGTTCCCATAACATACTTTAACTTAAAATATTCTAGAAACTAGTACCCATGAAGGTTATTCTTTGAATTTTCAAAATTTTAATTGTTCAATAAATGCAGTGTTTTTAGCTCTTGTTTCAGTATGTCTCCTGGATAAAAGATTAAGCATTGTATACAAAAGATGGCTTTCTAAATTTAATATGATCTGAGATACATGGGCAGTAGTAATCTTCCTATCTATCCTTCCTATCATGTGCTCAACTTAATATCTGTATTCTAGACAGCTACTTAGGACACTAAGTTAGGTCTATGTGCCCCCTTTATGACCAGTGAGAAGAGGCAGGTATTTTAGAGAGGAACTAATCCTGTGTACACCAGGTCAAATTGTCTTCTGGAGTCTCTGCCTCTTCTCAAGAACTATGGAAAACCCAAGGCCATGGATAGGGCTCAGGTGCTGAGGCGGTGGTGTCTGGTTGGGATGCTTCACAGTATCTCACGTTGCCTACAGCTTTTGCACTCAGAAGGTTATGAGTGTCTCAAAATCCATGCCAAGTTGTTCAGAATTAGCTCAGGAAACATCCTTTTGCTAAGAGGAGCAAATTAAAAATCTTGTTTCAAGTATCAGTTAAGATATTTTTTTGTTCTCAGGAAGAACCTTTTGTGATGGTGGCAGAGAACATACTTGGGCAGCCAAAACGATATAAAGGATTTTCCATTGATGTCCTGGACGCACTTGCCAAGAATCTAGGCTTCAAGTATGAGATTTATCAAGCTCCTGATGGCAAATATGGACAGCAGCTCCAAAACAGCTCGTGGAATGGCATGATTGGAGAACTCATTAACAAGGTACACAGAGAAGAAGCTGCACTATAAGAAAAAAAAAAGAAAATGAAAAAGAAAAAATATTACTCATTGGAGTAGGGTGTCAGATCTTTGTAAAGGTGTTTAAATATTCTCCTTTCCCCATTTCAAATTACAAGTGAATGAATTAGGATGAAAGCATCAGTGCAGAATGCTTCTGAGCTGTGGATGGTTTAAGTGTGATATAAACTGCAATTTAAGACCCTGTATACAGGATAAGAACTAAAGAGTCTCTTGTTTTATTTGCTCCCAACTGCTCTCAACATAAATTATGTCAGTGTAAATCTGTGTGTTTACATAGCTATAAGAAGAGAGGGCATGCATGTGTGTGAGGGAATGACTACAGAAAATGGAGAAAAGATAGGGTATTCTCCTTCAAATATGAATTTCTATTATTTTAAATTTTCATTATGTCTTTGCTTCTTGTTTGTAGATAGGACTTTATTTCTGTCACTTTGTCTGACTCCAACACAGGAAAAGTGTTGGGACTAGTAGTCCCTATTTGGGACTAGGTCCCCCTAGTAATAGGGGACCAGAATTTGAACTAATCTCAAGATTATTTGTTCATTTAAAACAGAGAGGACCACATTTCTTTTCTTAACTACAGTCTTGCAAATCCAGAAGTAAGTTAACTGTACTCCATTTAAGTAGATGGGAAAAGTTTGTAGTTTAGAATCTCTCAGGAAATTGAATTAGAGTATGTTTTGTTAATGTTCTCACTATCTGACATGGGACAAATGTTAATCAAGAAGAAGAATCAAAGGAATTAATATTCCATGTTGCTGCTCTCTGTAGAAAAGGTTACTCTTCTGCAGTGGAGTTATTACTGAAATGAAAACTTTCCCATTATCTAGTAAGTACGTGGCTCAGTATCTGCTAAGTAGATGTTTAGAAAGAAGTAGAAGCAATTAAAGCAATAGCCAGTGTGTGTGATAAGGGGATGCTCTTGGTTGGTGCTAGGAAACATAAAGAATCTTTACCTTATTTTGCACTGACATAAGCTGTTTGATTTTCATTGATTTAAAAATGAGTTAAGGAATCCTCTTAAATTTCTTTGGAAATTGCTTTCTTTGAGGCAATAAAGTGTCTATTATGGTATATTTTAAAAGGCATTTCTGCTACCAGTTGTTCCATTGGCTCCAAAGGATTTTAAAGCAGACTTCCCTCATCTAATATTTGTTTTACTTTCCCAACAAAATTAGAGATAAGGAACAGAATGTACATTCTGTTTTCTTTGAAAAGAATCTTATTAAGATGGAAAAATATTGAAAATCTAACTGCAGCTCTTCAAAAGCTTTGGGAATCTTATTTATTAATTTCTTTTTTTCCTCCATCGAGTTTGCATACTCTTATAGGACCATCTACAAGCAAAACCTAAATGTTGAAGTCAAAGCAGTTTCAAGAACTAGTTTGCTTTTGGTGCCTTCTTCCTGTTACTACTTTTTGCAATCACTTTATACATTTTAAAAAACAAACAAAGTCTTCTCCCCAGTTGTCATATAAAGTCTCTTCATGAATATGGAAAGTTGGCAATTCTGCAGGGAGAAAAACAAACACTAGCTCTTTGCACCTTGCTACCAAATACACAAGCTAAATAAATGTGGTTTCTTTATTGCTTGCAGTGCACCAGGTTAATATGGTTTAGAGTTTTAGGCCTTCTCTGGAAAACAAGTGAGGGATAAAGGTTAAATAGGTTGCACTTCCAGAGAGTTTAAGAGTACCTTGACAGGTTATGTTTCACTACTCTGCTTCAGACCATGTTCAGAATTGTTCAGGTGCAATTTACTAATGCTTAAATTATGCAACGGAGTCTGGTTTTATTTTTAGAGTATTTATATAAATACACCTAAATGTTTTAAGTTATAGAATGAAATAGAAAGTGTCTCCTTAAGGCTCACACTGGCCAAAATGGTGGTGAAGGGAAGAGCTCTGACCTGTTGCGCTTGTCTCGCAGAGAGCAGACCTGGCCATCTCAGCCATCACCATAACACCCGAACGAGAGAGCGTTGTGGACTTCAGCAAGCGCTACATGGACTATTCTGTGGGGATCTTAATCAAAAAACCCGAAGAGAAAATCAACATCTTCTCTCTCTTTGCTCCTTTCGACTTTGCGGTGTGGGCCTGCATCGCCGCAGCCATCCCTATAGTCGGCGTCTTGATCTTCGTCCTGAACCGGATCCAGGCAGTCAGGGCACAGAACGCTTCCCAGCCCAGCCCTTCTGTGTCCTCCACCCTCCACAGTGCCATCTGGGTTGTGTACGGAGCCTTTGTTCAGCAAGGTACTTACCCTCCTGTGAATGGCACTGAAAGACCTTCAGAAATGGTCTGCCTTGGGTAAAGCAGGGCAGGACATGTCAGTCTTGGCCAGAGTGGGCTAAAGATGAAAGAGAAGGCTTGTATGGGGTGGTAAATATGTTTTACTAGCTGATTGAAAGTGGGAAGAGGTAGGTAAGATTGGGGGGGGGGTTATTTCTTTTTTGGCTTTTCTGCCTCTCAGTAATTCCACAAAAAGCAGGCTTTTTCTCTTTGGGAAAGTTGTTATACTAGAAATAAACTACAGAGCTGCTTGGTGCAGAATTGAAACACTTCTTCAGCTCCAAATCTAGCACTTTTTCTAATTGTTTGAATTTAATTTATAAATATAAGTAGAAATTTATATGCTTTTGAACTCACTGGAGACAATTCAACTCTTGGTTCTTTGAATTGAACATGAAAATGATTTGTGGTCTTGCAACTACCCTCAGGAATCTCTAGATGTAGGACTAAACCTACTGAATTCAGGAGGACTATTACCATTAACAAAGTTACTTCTGAAACTAATTGCTTGCAAAATCTGCGCACACAGTTTTTGTGCCATATCTATAATGTTAGTTCTATTCTTGAAAAGACAGGTCTTGTTGAATGCTGATATGTGGATAAGTTGTTAACTTTTTTCTACATTTTTTTGTTGTTGTTGTGATTGCAAGCTTATAAAGCTTCAATTGGAAAATCCGTCCTATTGCTATGAAACTTGGTCCCTCATCTCATTAATGTGGCATTCCTGATGGGTTTAAGTGCAGTAAGATATAATCAGCACAACTGTATGCTGAATTGACTAGCACCAGCTCTATGGGAAAATTTAGTCTCCAGTGATGTTCAAGCATAACTGTGCTTGAAGACTGCTGGAAAAAAATCTTCACGTTAGTTGAAATCTTGTAAAGAGTAACAAGTAATAACACTAATGCTTCAGTCTTTGCAGATTTAAATACAGCAAAAATAGCACACAAAACATTGGGCAGCTCTGTGGGTTTTTTCCCCCCAGTTCTAAAATGATAATTGAAAACAGAACATTACTGTATTCTGAGCACTGTAATGATTTAATTCCCACATATTAGTTGTGCTTCACCATTCAACTGCCTTTACTCAGAACATTTTTCATGTTCTCTAGATTTGATATTCAATAATTCTCAAGGGAAATTTTTTGAAAGCTGATTTTCTAGAACACTGTCTAGGGCAAGAGGTTGACTGGTGAAAATACTTGTAAATTACCAGTCTCAGCAGAAGCAATGCTTTTCCCACAGTGAAAGGGCAGACTAGAGGGGGAGCAGAGAGGGAGCTCCAACAAAGTTTAACACAACAGGGCACACAGAGGGTGATTGTAAATGGAAGCTGCTGAGAGACCCTTATTTTCTCTGTTTATTTGTAGGGAGTGAATCCACTGTCAATTCTGTGGCAATGCGCATTGTAATGGGAAGCTGGTGGCTCTTCACCCTTATCGTGTGCTCTTCCTACACAGCGAATTTAGCAGCATTTCTCACAGTATCAAGGATGGATAATCCCATCAGGTAAGAGCCTCTTTTTAACGGGAAGCTAGAAACCTGGATTTCACAGTACAGTATTACCCATTTGAGCACTCATTCTTGCAAGAAAGAGATAACTCTCTAACAAAATACTCTGCTTATTTTCAGTGTCTGTTTTTCTCTTCTCTCCCCCTCTCCACCTTCACTCCAACAGCCCCCAAGCAGTTTTGACAGGTGCATGGAGAGTACAGTGACCCTTCAATTGTGCATTTTTCCAGAAGAGAGGTCTTTCATGAGCTCCTGGTTGTTTGGTGGCGATTTGTGTGTGTGTATGTAACTTGAGGGGGTTTCATCAAATTTAAAGGCTAAATAATGTTTTCATTTCTTTCCTCACAAAAACATGGACAAAATTCCCAGCTTCACACTGGCCTGGAGTACTGGGAGGGCCATTGGTCTTTACTGAAAGGGTAAGAGCCTGATAGCTCATGTTTGATCTGATGGCAGTGGAGTGGAGAGGTGACAGTGCAGCACAGGCTCTCCTTCTAGAAAATTCTGAGGCAAAGATTTCGGGTGCTAGAGGGTGCCACAGTTAAGTTGTTGGTCTCCTCTGGGATTGCATAGGGAAGAGTGGGACTGAATATTTGTGCTCGCCTCCTGAAACAGAAGCAGTGTCAGTGAGGTGAGGCTGGTACTTAAAAAGCTGCTTTTACCTTCTCTGTGGTATCTGCAGAGAAGGGCATGAATAAGTGCACTTCTCATAAACCTGAGTTCAACAGCATTTTCAATTTTTAACATGTCAATGTGTACTTGCAGAAAATGTAACATTTTTTATGGATATAGTCTTTTAATAATAATAAAGTCTGCCCAAAACCATAACAAGCTTTGGTCTTAAATTAATTTTCTGTTAGTTTGACCAAAATAAGTGGGTCTTAACAGTAATAGAAATAAGTACTCCAAGTAATTTCTGGAAATAACATGAGAAACTATATAGAATAAAACTTTGTGTGAATAAAATCTCTATGTGAGGCCTGGATGTACTGGGATAAAGGTTAAGCTCAGTGAATAAATTGCTCTTGAAAAACAAGACACAAATAGCTATCCAGAAAGCTTGAAAAATTATATTCTTAAAAAGTTTTGAAAGTTCTATTTCTTTCGTTGCAGAATAGTTTTTCTGTTTGGGCTAAATTAGCACTTCCTAAAACTTAGCAAAGTTCAGAGGAGGACAAAAGTTGGAGTGTAATTGCGTGAGGAATCTCCAAAGAAAGACAGAGGTTTAAGAGCAGAACTGTGAATTTTTAGAGGAGGCCTTTGAGGCTGAGCTGTTACAACATTTACAAGGGGTTTTGATTTCCTTTCTTTTTAAAAAGAAAGGACATTGGTAAGAATCATGAGGAGGAGAGAAGTTCTTTGGGTAAAGGAACTGCTCGATGTTGTTTCACAAGCAAAGACCCAGGCACCCTTCTGCAAGTTCCTGTTATCCCCTTGTACAAGGTGAGGATACAGAAGGAAGAAATCACTCTGTTGTGATTTGAAAACATCAGCAGAGTCATTCAGGTGCCAAAACGTAAATTCCAAAAGTAATTTAAGCTGCCATAAGGCTTCACTGCCTCTGCTGCAGCTACTTGGCTGTAAGGCCAGGGGTCTCCATCAGGAGTTGTCAGCCACAATGTGGATTGTTCATATTGCCTGAGATGTCAAAAGTGGTCCTGGATGCTGAGGCTTAGGTACCCAAATAATTCCTGAGGGACTCTGAAACGGAACTGTCAGAATACTCTCTGAGTTGACTGCTGGTTGGCATAACTGAGACAGTTAAGAGACTGGCTTGTCTTGGCTTGCCTATGGCTATTTTATAACGTTTGCATATTGTCCCCAAGGTGCTGCTACTCGAGAGAAAGAGATCTTGACTAACCCCTCTCATTGAAAACTGTGATTGCCTTAGGAAAGAGGAAATGGGATAAAGAAGTAGGTCTCTCTTCATCCACTTCAAAGTTATGATGAAGATATTTTCATGTCCCTACTCTTTAGGAGAAGCATCTTATAAAATGTTTTGTCAGATTTAGAGCATATTATTTTCCTGAGAAAGTAAATTACTGCCCTACCTGGATTCATTGTGTCTCAGCTCCCAGTACTAACTGGCTTCAGAATCATATGATGTGGAGTGGCTATTTTTGCCTCTCTCACTCTGCCCTCAGCTTGCCCACATTATATCTTTCATGAACCCAGAAAAGAATACTTATGTGAAATCCATTTTTCCCACCCAAAGAGGCACAATGAATTACAGTTGAAAACTTGCTCACCAGCTGAGAGCAACCAAATCCATCTGTGTATACTTCCATTGTTAAGAAAAAACAACCTCCATCCTTTCAGTAAATGTGTGCTGTTATCTCCCCCTCTATAGAGAAGTCCTCTGGTGTTCAGTACTGCTGCAGCTAAATTGCCAGCAGGAGAGAAATAAGTATTATGGTGCTGCAGTAGCTGCTACATAGTTAAGATTTTCATTACAAGGCTAATTTTCTTCCCAAGCCCTCTCCAAAATGCTTAATAAAAGTTGTTTCAGCATCAAATTTGGCATGTGTGGTCTGTGACTAGCGAAATAGAAGTAAGTTTGACTGAATAACTAGGTGTCAATCAATCCAGTGATCATTGCCTTAATTTCACTGCAAAAACAAGTGTGTCATAGAAATCATAAATGATATTTATTAGAAGGGGCTTGGTGAGACTTTCGCTGTAACGATGTTGAACTGTTGGAAGGCAGCTTTTTAAAATTAGAATGTCAGATGAAAACCTGCTCATAGGTGAATAATTTTTTGTTTTATGTCTGGCGTAGTTAAGTCTCACAAGAGTATTCCACCCTGCCGTGAGTTTTAGAGACTTCCTGTGTTCACAGAAAGGTGAAATATCCAGAGCAGGAGGCATGACAGGAAGTAACTTTGATGTGCCACCTGTATTTCTGTTTCCTGAAAGATATTTCCTAAATCCTTAACAGGTTCCCAAGTGCTATGCGGTCCAGGTGCTCAAATCCCGTGTGTAGGATGTGCTTATCTTGGAAAGAAAAATATCCTTCTCCTTGCATTTTCCCAAACCCTCGAGGGCTTCATCACATACATGCTACCAGGAGGAGGCACTGGCTTTCTGGCCTGCCATGGCAGCACATGCTGCCTTGCTCTTCACATGCTCTGTGTGCTCATCTCTCATCCTTCTGTGACAGGGTGGAGAGGAGGGTCTGAATGTAGAGTTTAAGACCCACATCAAAACCTCTGTCCCTTCAGAAGATCAAGGCTAGCAGGAAACAGTGTGAACCTTCCCTGGCTGTTCTCCATTTTTGGTTTCTAGCAGACTGTGCTTCTGCTCCCCTTTGCTCTTTTAATGCTGCTTCTCTAATCCCTCTGTCCGAATGACCTCCTTCACTTCTCATCTTCTCTCTGCCTCAACCTCACAACGAGGGAGCAAAGGCAGTGTCGTGGTTATCTCAGAATTTCTGTGTTTATAGAGATTCACAGGTAAGGCAGGGAAACATCAAGTAGATTTCCTGGCCACATATGGGCAGAGAAGTGAGATATTACCCAGTTCAATAAAAAACAGGGAAGGTGGTTCGTGTGAGTGTGCTGGGGGCAACTGCTTTGGAGCTCAGGCCAGGAAGCTGTAACTTTGTAAATGGTTAGTTCTCAAACCACTCATGGTCTAACTTTGTAAATGAGTAGTTCTCAATATTTGTTTTGAAATAGAAATCTTCGTAATGTTTAGAGCCTGTGCTAATACTCGACAAACTCATTTAAACCCAAATAATTTGCATAATATTCGCCTTCAGTGCTGGGCCAGTCTGCTAAGTAAGGCAGAATTATTACATACAAGTTTGTTATTTCTTTTGTGTTATTACATTTTCAAACAACTCTTGGATCTGCTGTCTGACCTTCCATTTGTAATTATGAGTTTAATTAGCAGTGACTTGCATTCCAGCCTCATTTCTTGCTAACAAGCGGACTACATGCAGTTCAGTAGCTGCACAGATATTCTGAAACTCAGGTTTTGGAGAGCTTGTTTGACAATATGTTAAGAATCACGTAAGAAAAAAAGGACATTGAAAAGTATTCTATTTGCAAATTCAAAAGAGTTTAAATTGAAGATTTTATCAAATTGATCCTTAACATTTGTACATGCTGTGGCTGTTTTGACAGGCATCTTTATATATGCATCCATGGACTGCATACAAATGCATGCTATGTCTCCTCTTAAGTTCACAGCTGTTGTTTCATGGTTTGGGATTTCCTTATTTGCATTTTAATCCCCAAATTTCCTGTGTTTTGGTGACAGCTGAAGATTTACTGCAGCTTAGTTGGGGTGATAGGCTGGCACTTGGAAGACTTGGGTGCAAATTCTTTTTCTACCGCATGCTTTGTTTGATCTTGGCAAGCTTAACCTCCTCTCGTCTCGGTTCTCTTTCTGCATAACAGAGTAATAATATTTTCTTATCTTATGTGGCATGTTGTCAATTTAGCTGCTTTAAAGATGATGGCCAGAAATGACCATATTATAGTAGCACTGCAGGTATCAAAATATATAGAGTTTCTGGATTGGATATAAAACAGAAACAATCTCAAAATATTTTAAAAGAAAATGAAGAAAGTACTTGGAAGATGCCAGCTAGAGGGAAATGAACAAAGGTTTCATCTGCTGTAGTTAAGTGAATTTGATAGAGTTTATAGCAAGAACCTCACAGGAATCCCTCTGTATTTTCAGCAATTTTGTCTTGAATTTCCTATATTTGAAAACAGCCTTTCTGTTGTTCATATCATACTTGGTTTTTAAAATATTTCATTGGATTATCATCTGTTATGTTTAATTTGCGCGATGCTTTGTGGTGTCTGTGCAGCACCTCAGGCACATTGGCAGGAGGCATGTAGGAAAGAGCATGATAAAAAATAATTATTGTTATTATTATTTAAGGCCTGTGAGCAAATGCTTCGATCACTACATAACTAGATTAAGTTCATCCATGAAAAAAAGAAAGTTAAAAAAGAGTGTAAGAAGGATGCAAGCGAATGAGCAAGGGCAAAAACTCAAAACTTTTTTTCCTTTCCAGAACATTCCCTGTTTAGAGTGCATGGATGAAATTTCCTGGGAAATGCTCTGCAGCCTGTGCTCAGGGGGAGAGCTTGCCAGCCCTTTGCCTTCGGGCGCTGCTCAGGACAAGGCACTGTGCTGCTGCCAGTGCTAGAACCCCCATTGTCTGTCTTTTCATTTCACTTCTATTG
Source organism: Myiozetetes cayanensis (assembly GCF_022539395.1). Lineage (NCBI taxonomy): Eukaryota > Metazoa > Chordata > Aves > Passeriformes > Tyrannidae > Myiozetetes > Myiozetetes cayanensis. Next base: position 28,779,972 of record NW_026086605.1, read on the forward strand.
GTGCTGTTGCCCAGTGGGTGCTTCTGGGAAAGTCTGGAGCCTTTCAAAAAGCTCTCTGAATGCTGGCATATGCCGCTCAACCACGGCTTAAAACGGATCCTAATTGCTCCTTTAATTGAACAAGCAGGCAAGCGCCTAAGTGCAAATATTTCCCAAGGACGTTTTTTCCCCGAGAAAATTGAGAATGCGCAGCTAAAAATCAAGCTTGCCTTCCATCTCTCCAATTGCCCTTAAAAAATGTGGCGTATATTGGAGATCAATGGCAAACCAAGAGATTTGTGGTTCCCTAAGTCTCCAACTTGACTTTTACGACATCTATATCATAACATCTCTTCGTTCGTTCGTGTAACTGGGTTCTGTGACTTAGGTGGGTTGAGGCATTAAAATTCAAATGCATGCACAGTTTAGAGAAGAAAATGATTTGGATATAACATTAGCAAAATCTACCATCTGTGCAGGTAATAAAATCTTTTTTTTTATTATTTTTTTCTTTTGCTTTGAAAGGATGAAAATCTAGCAAGAGTAACAACCCTCATGACAGCCCATCAAAATGTACAGGGAGTGGTTTAAATCTGATATTTGATACTAAGTCTCAGCTCAGACTGAGTCGCCTTTTGGGTCAGATTGTCTCATATTAACATGGGTTATTCAGTGGCTGCCCATCGAGTAGCTGTATGCTTTCTGCATACATTAAATCACATTGGCCCCTGACTTAAATCTTCTTTGTTGCAGTATGAGGCTTCTTTTTATTACAAGGAGAGTACCTATGGCTTATTTTGTTGCATTATATTTTCTGTTTGACTCCTAAGGGATAAACAGTACAAAATGCAGTAATAGAAGATTTTTGCTCAATAGGATATTTATACTTCTATTGTTTCTCTCTAAAGAAGCTGATTTAATGTCTTATATGAATTGATAATACAATCTAATATAGCAGGATATTAAAAAAGCAAAATAATTATTACTATAGCAAATCAAATAGAAACAGCCTTAAAGCTTCAGACATCTCCTAACTGCTCAATCCATCACTTCTAAAGACCAAAACAGGAGTAAGAAGAAAAATTTCATGGTGAATTCTGTTTTGGAAATTATTCTGTGTGAAGAAAAACCATTGAAGAGGCTGGCACGTATTCTCATCTATTTGAATATCACTCCTGGAAAAGCATTAGTATTTTTTTTCACTGTAGCAGGCAGATATTTCCTTGACCTACAATGCAAAATTACTTAACTTCTTTTTCCATGTAAATATACTATTACATGTGTTTGCCTGCTTGCTATGTTTGCTGTCCTTTTGAGCAAACATGGAGTGTCACATGCCCCTATGGTGTGTATATATATATATATATATATATATCTTTGTCAGAAGGGTATTTAAAAAAACGCACTCTCAGAGCCAGGTAGAACCTGAAAATATACAAATACCTTTATGATATTTGCTAGTGAAGCTGCTGCCTGGAAAAAACAAAACAAAACAAAACAAAACTAATCCCCTGTAAAATAACTTGTATTTTATATCATTTATCTGTGCTGGTCAGAGTCATTAGTGTGACTTTTATTATAAAAGTAATGAAGATTTGTCTGTTACAGGGTAAGATAGTGCATATTACTACATAGGTTTCCAAATTGTCCAGAGTCAGCTCTCTCTGAGGGTATCCCTGAAGACAATCTGGCAACCCTGAAGCCAGAGCAAGCAAATAAATTGCATTCACAAAACTACCAATAATTAGTAAACACTTAATCACAGTAAGTTCATTCCTCAATTTGTGAGGTGAAGCTGAAAGATAATGTATTGACTTTCAAGAAGGGAAAGTTGTACTTGTTTTTTTACTTGCTGTCAGCTCAGACATGACATACACAGACTTCCAACTCTGCTAATCTGCAATATTTTGGGAAATGCTTCATTTCTCATGTAAAAAATGTCTTCTCACCTTGCACAATTCTTCACCAGTGGTTCTGTCATTCCTGTACCATGATTGTTCAGTATCAGATTTTCTCACCCACCTGACAGCAAAAGTAATTTTCCCACCTTCTGTTCATTACCACGTATTCAATGTCAGCAGGCTGACTGTGAGTATAAGGAACAGGCACTGAATTGTTTATTTCTCTAGATTATTTTGGACAGAGGGATGAGAAGAAAAACAAGGGAAATTTCCAGATGGGGCAGGGTAAGAACACTGGCCCAGCTGTCTTCCCAGAGTCATGGCTGGTTATTAACACTGACCAGCGCCACTGTGCTATGGCCAGCCCTGTGCTCCACTTAGATGGACCATCTTTCACATTGAAAGACTTGAATTGATATCCTGCTATAAAAATGAAGTAAAGATCATACTTTCTATAGCCTAAAAGTTCAGTTTCATACAAGCAATTCAAAAGCTGATGTCTTGGGAAAATGCTCAGTAGGCTTGTGATGGTTCACAAGGCGTTCTCTCAGAGACTAAAGGCTAAACATGCCTGTGCTGTAGGTTGGGAAGGTGAGAGTTTCAGTTTTGGTGAGTTCAGTGCACATTCACCCATTTCATCTTACGCTGATGAAATTAGCCATAAATTAAAAAAATCAAACTTTGTATGGAATAGCTGGGGTACAGGAACGTGTCTGTTATTCACTTCTGCTCTGGACACTGGAACTTCAGTCAAAGGGTGATGCAAATGGCTTTCTGCAGTGACATTTTAAATCATGCAAGCTAAATTCATTGGTGTTGTGAGGAGGATTTATTTTTTGATTCCTTGTTGTTTTTGGTTTTTTTTCTCCCATGCATTTGTACAATTCTCATGCCTTTATAGTATGAATATATATTTAGTCAAACAGTTGCACTGCTCTTTAAAATCACTCAATGAAGAGAATTCTTTTGGTTTTCTAGATCCTGAAATAGCTTTTGCTGATAGTATAACAGCTTCTTATAATTTCTTTTAATAGTCCCTCATGTTAAGATAGTTTGCATCTGTGTCTTTGATATGGTTTCTTTCAGGAATTGCCAGCCCTTCTGTAGCCTTTTCTCTCTAAAGCAATGCCCCAAGAGATTCTCTTCTCCAGTTCTTGAAGTTTTTTGAGTCTGGTCTTTTGAAATGTATTATTTTTACATTTTTGTTTGGTTTTTTCCCCTCTCAGGTTAGTGAGTCCCATCGTCTTGCAAACACTTTAAATCTGGTTACTTTTCTCTCTGACATTTCCATTCAAATCTATCAAATCTAAAATAGTTACTCCCCTTATAAATGTCTTCATGATAGGAGATCATTCATTCTCACACCTTACACTCTTAACACTTCAACTGATACACAGGATGGTATTTCATCTGCTGAAATAAAAATTGCTCCAATACATTCTTAAATGTTTATAGACCCTCTTGCCATGAGGTGGAAATCTGTAAACTTGCCGTTTAAAGAAAAGGCTTTAAAAATTGAGTATCTTTATAAGGAGATTTAGAAACTATCCCCATGTATGTAAAAAAAAACCCAAAAAACCAAAACCAATCAAAAAATACAATCAAAACACTTTTAATTGATGCACTTTATGGATGTTTAGGAGAGAAAGGAGCTAGGTGTTCTTAGTTTCCGTGGGAACTAAGTTACTACTGTTTATTACCATGAGTGCTTTCCTATTAGTTCTTCATTCTTGTGTTGCAAAAGATTTTCTGAAGAGAAAGAAAACTTTTCTGGAAATAGTACTGCTTTGCTAAGAGAAGGGTTGCATATGTTCTTTCCTTTTCCTGGGCTCATCTGCCTTGTTGAGCAATGTTCTCTTCTTCTGCACGTGTGCCCCCTTTATAATATAACACAGGAGTGTTTCCAGGCTCATCTGGAGATGAGGGAGAGAATGGTTTTGCCTTAGAAAAACTATTTTGGTACAGCTGACAAAGTTTGTTACATTAAAAGAAATGTAATTACATGCACTAAAGTTGTTTGCCTTCCAAGCCATTAAAACGAGCCTAAGAGAATATGCCACTGATGTAATTTAATTGATTTATGAGTAGTCATATCTATCTAGAAAAGAATAGAAAACCATCAGTTAAAATGGGGTGGATGCTAACTACTGTGTTTTTCACATGTGGCAATAATGCAATTCCCAAGCTCATATTTCAAAGTTTGTAGTTAGGCTACCCAATAAACTAATAAATCTCAATATAAAGAACAGCTAGTTGGTGTTGATGTGGTGTTTTCAGCACTTCTGGTAGGAGGTTCAGTATTCAGGAGAGACTTGTGTCCAGGATGAGGAGACGGAGAGGTCAAAGGGTAAGGTCTCTTCTTCTGTTTACCCTTCTGTCCATCAGGATGCAATGGGAAGCACACCAAATACTATGTGCTTGCAGTGCTCTGAGAAACAAGCAAGTGAGCCTCCAGGCCTTAAAATATGCATGCGTGTTGTGTGCACTTTAGACATCAATAATAACTGGTGAATGTTATATGTACTTTCAGTATTAATGAAGAGCCCTATATTTTGATTTCCCAGGAGTATGCAGCACATGCTCTAGCGTTCAAGATGCCTCTTCAGAGCCTTTCTGTTTTCTTCTCTTCTTTCTGTCAACATTGATAGCTTCTGCTTTACTCCCTGTGGTAAGGGAAGGGTGTGAAGCTGTTTTCCAGCATCACACTGTACCTTTGACAGATCTGAACTCACCCAGCCCCTCCTCCCCAGCTATGAGGCTGCTGACATGCAACAGCTCCTGATAAATCAAAACTTAATAAAGAGTTGAGTAGGACCTCATCCCACACTGGGATTTCATGGACTTTAATGGAACTACTCACAGTATAATGATATCCTAACAGTCATTGTATAAAGTACCACTAACACCAAGTAAAGACTTCATAAGCCAGCACCAAGATGCCAAGCTTATCTGTTCCCCACTCTATTTAATTAAAAAGCTACTCTTTGCCATCTGAGTGCAAAACAGAATGTCAGTGCTATCAGTACTTATAAAACCAGTTGAAAAGGAAGAAAGCAATTTCTTCCCTCTAGATCTTAATCATTAATCTTCATTAGGATTTTTAGCTTCCGAGTGTGAGTGGTAAAAGACATCAGCATAGCAAACAATTTAAAGTGCATCTGCATATATAATGTAGGTAGTTTGTTATTTTCATTATAGGTAAAAGCATGTGTCAGTTGCCAGATGTGTTTGATTCAAACAATATGATTTTCATGCCAACTTTATGATATGTTTGATTTAGGTGAAGTGACTAAAACCTGCCGTTGGGACTGTGTTGCTGTTAAACACCAGCTGCAGCTTTTATTTTAATTAATAATTTAAGGAGTAGAATACCTTTCTTTAATTAACATGTTTAACCCTTTGAGCTACTCAGAGAAAGGCAACACAATGGCAAAGTAGTTTAAAAGTAAAGCAAAAAAATTATTCAAAGGTAGTTCAAACAGAAGTACTTCTTTGCTCCAACCAAGCTACAAGCTCTTGAGATTTTTCACCTTTTCTTTACATTTTAATTTACTCTTCACTGTTGAATGGGATATGGAGTGGGGGTAAAGAATTCAGGAGAACCCAGGTTTTTAGCAGGACTGATTATTCTGGATTTGCAGGATGAGCTGCAACTGCTCATAGCTGTTCTGAATCCCTTTCCAGACTTTTAACTGAGTCTGTCAATGTCTTAAGCGCTGTTGTGCCAAAACTTCCCTTGATCTGTTCTGAAAATCTGCCCAGTCATGTAGTAGTTTAAATGTGGATCTGATCATACAAATTAAAGCTCCTGATTTTGAAAACCTGAGCCTACATCTTAAAAGAAACTCCAATGTGTTAGGCTGTCTGTGTCTTTGTCAGTCAGATACTTTCCTTTGTTAAATTGCAAATACGATGGGCAAACTGGGTAATATCTCAAGGTTATTAATATCTCAAGGTTATTAAGTTTATAGAAATATGGAAAAATGGGGTGATGAAGAGGGGTCCTCTTGTAGTCATTTACAAGAGTAAATGACTCTTGTAAATATGAAGACTGCCTTCTGACTTTGCTCCATGAGTTAAACATCAAGATGAACTCATACGGAATTATAAAGTCCCCGGCCATGAGAGAAACTCCATCCAGAGATCACAAAGTATTGGGCACCAGCAGATCCACCTTTGAGATGCAAATGCTCAAAAACTACCTTCCATTGCCCCCACTATCAGTGGAATTATTTATTATGCTGTTTTTTTGGTTTTGAAAACATTTCAAGCAAAGTGATCATAACTTCTGCTGTAAGGACCATCATGGTTTCTTTATGATATGATAACAATTTACAAAATATAGGACATCCAGAAAGAAAAAAGCCTACAAATAAGCATCAAACTAAAAAAAGAATAGTTAATGGAAAAAAAATCAGCAATCTAAGTGACTTATGCTTTTATTGCCTGGAGGAGGTTTGGAGAAGAGGAGGTTTGGAAGTATAGTTAGAAACATTGGACTGGCAATCAGGAGATGTTTAGCTTATTTCTAGCTGTTTAACAAATTTCTTTATGTGCGGTGCTGGAGCAGAGCCAGTGGCAGCTCTAGGCAAAATGAACTTCTACGATCCAGCGACAAGTCAAGTCACACTCGTACAGATCACTGCAGATGACTGGAGTTGCCGAGGTGGTCCCGAGGGCATCATTTAGAAATAGCAATGGATAGGAATACCCAGGGGTCTAATTTTGTTTACAGAAGAACCTGTTTTACTGATTATGATGAGAATCCAGTTTGATTTTTAGATCCAAATTTGAGTCTCAGAGCCAGAAATACTGTTAAGTCTTTTTTTTTTTTTTTGGAAAATGGGCATGTTTCCTAAGTAAACTGCTGGGAGATACTAAGAAGTTCTGTGAGCAATGGGACACAGCCTAGTTGTATGTGGGTTTGTCCTACATTCTCCCCACTTTGGCTTTACCAAAAATACTAAAGATTGTTCTGAGTTCGCTAAACAGAAAGTGAGATTTCAGGTGCTGCTAATAGAACCTATTTTTGCTGCATCTCAGTCTCTCAGAAAATACACAAATGTTTTCCCAATACAATGTGTGTAGCTAGGAATTACTTACTATTAAAATCGTAAACATGACAGTGTATCATTTATTAATGGCTTGACTGTCTTTGCATTTCAGTGGGCATACCTACCATTTGTTCCTGTCTTTTAAAAATTAATCATGCAGTAGCTCTGCTGGAACAGAGTCCCTGTGAAAACAGGGAAATCATTGCTGTATGAGGAGTTAAGAAGACAGTTTAGTTTAGTTTAGTTTACTTGTTTTTCACGTTGCATGTAGGAACTGAGGCTAGTGGAATTAATTTCAAAGAAATTAAATCAGTTTGGAGCTCTACAAGTTCTGCACTTTTAGCACTTTTTCTACATAATATTTGGCTGTTTTGTTTTGCATTTTTCTTACTCTTTGTATTTTTGTTTCCAATCTTGGAAACCTTGAGCATGTGTTTTTGTGTGCTTGAATAGATCTCAGCAGTATTGGTCTACCTGTTAAGTCTGCTAGGTAGCTTACAAAGGAAATTTATTTAGGGCAGCAGGAGAGAGAGGATCCTGATCTTACAGTGGATAGGTGACAGAACTCTTTCCATCACACATGGCACACAGAATATGTAGCAAGCCCCCGCCTCCTGTGGCAGAAATAAACCTGGCTTTAGCTTCCTTTCCCCAGTAAATCCATACCTGGGTGTTGCATTTGGCTTTTGGTTGAACCTCATATAGGGCAGCGAGTCCCAGTCCGGACAAGGTCTGGTAGATGTCACCACATTAGCAGCACTGGCCATTATCATTATGGAAAAAGCTACTGCAGTGCCATTACCTGCTGAGGAGCTTAATCACTGTTTATTTTTGCTGCAATAAGAGTATGTAGTTGACATGGCAACGTTTTCTGTGACACATGTCAATTGATTGTTTTTTCCACTGGAGGAAATCCTGCTTCTTTGAAATCCTGTGTAGCAGCTGTTCCTGCCCCACTGATGATGACAAGAGAAGACACAGCCTTAACTGTCTGCACTGTTTGTCTCCTCCTGTGATTTGGAAGGGTTCAGCCCTGGTGTGAAGGGCTGCAACTCCACTGATTCAGTGTAGTTTAATCTGTCAGTACTGATGGTTTCCCTTGTAGAAGCTCCCATGAGGCTTTTTCTGTTGAGGCTTTTGTTTAAAGTGAATGGTATTTTTCATGGAGAGCTGATAAAATGAGTTTTATAGGAACTATAAAACAGTATATATTTGCTGGTGAAGGACTTGATTCAGCAAAATGTATACTAGGCATGCAAATGCTGCTTCCTATTTCTACTGGGCTTACCTCTAATTGGTAAAGTTAAGATTTTGCTTATGTATTTGGTGAAGAAACCTGTTGCTCTGCATATCACTGCACAGAGACAGAATTAAGAGCATTTAGAGTGACTTGATTTGCAGTGAAATGGAACACTGCAGGATTTGATCATGTCTCCATAGAGAAGCTGGCAATTTAACAATTGGTTTAAGAGCTCAGCTTGATTATTCATAATTTCAAAGAAAGTCAGAGATGCACAAATTAAAACCATGGACCCAATTCTTCTGAAGCCTAAAGTTATTAGGTGTGGAGATAAAGTTGCTTTCATTTTAATATTCTCTTTACAAGGCTGCTGCTATTCTAACAATACTTTGAACAGTTTTATTGGCCTCACTAAGAATAACCTTTAAAGTAGACCATCTTTTATTTTATGTATGTCCAATTTAACACACACTTGTAACATTCCTGACTTGGAACAAATGTTGAAAATCCATGGAAATATAATACTTTTTTTAAAATTTTTTTTAAGGATATTTACTTTTTAGACTTTTAGGTGCTAAATATAGGTCAATTCTATTGCTATCTCATTGTTCAGTAAATATATCATTCTTTCTCATAAAATTGGAGGCTTATGAAGTATCCTTTGCACTAAATTTTAGAGACACTAACTGCTGTCTTCTCTTCCATTTTGAAGTGGGCCTGTGCTTTTGTAACTTGGATTCAGCAGGACAGTGAAGCTTTTCAAGCAAGTCGAAGTCAATGTGACTGTCATCCCCTAGTGGCAGTTTATATCCATAACAGAGGCATTTTATTTTTTCCCCAGCCTGTCAAGAAGTTGAACTATTCAGCCTTGGGAGTCCAGCTCTAGAGAATGTCTTAACATGAAAGTTTGAACTCTGTTTCAGATGTCTTCAGACATGCTTTAACCACTCCTAAATTTTATTTATAACTGGAGACACAAAGGTTGTTCATTTGTGAACAGCGGATGAAGGCTCAAATCCTTTGTCATATATTTTTTGGATATAAAAATTAATGAGGACTCAGATCAGGACTGAGGTTCTGAATGGTAGAATCTTCTGTTCATGTAGACATTGTCTGTACCACCACAGTACAACTTCAACCTTGATTCAGCTTTGCAGATGATTTCCTCACTGGACATACCTACAAAATTTGCTGGTCTGGCAAAGCTTGCTTGGTTTCCAAGTTCATGTCTCAGTGGGTGGGTTGATGTGATGGACAATATTAGTGCCATTTTATCATTTGTCCTCATTGTCGTGGAAAATTCATCCATGGAGGGAGTAGTTCTGATCAGTTTTACATCTCAAAATTCTTTACGTTTCTGCAGTTCACAGTAGGTAGAATCCTCTTTCAATTTCTCAGAATTCTCATTGCTTTCCACTGGTGATGACTTTATCAAATAAATCTCCCTTCAGACAGGATTTTATATTCTAGGTTTCTTGGGCTTGTGGTATAAGGTTGTCAAACCTTTCTCATGGTTTGCGGTTGTCAAATCAATTCAGGTACTTTTATCTTCACTTAGAAGTTTAGTGGATTTGCTGTTCTCCCAGTGCATAAAACAGGTATTTCCCTCTCATATATCCTGTGGAGAAAACAATTCTAGTTAGGAAGTGCATTTATATTTAGTTCTGTAGGTGTAATGAATTCCTAGCTTTTGGAGAAAAAAAAGAGCTTAAAAGAAAATAAAGTAGTTTCAAGGTATTTAAAAATAGAAATTTAGGACCTGTGCCATACCTTTTTTGTATGCATTTTTAAGGCTTCATTTAGGCAGAGCAGTTTAAAAAGTCTCATCATCTCTAGGACACTTTATCTTGATGGCAGCCATCACCTAAAATGTTATGCTGCAGTGAGCAAAAATCTGAGTGTACTGCCTTCCTAAGGTAAAAGAAGAATGTAGCTTGCTCTCCAAATTTGAAAAAAATCAGTAAATTTATTTTGCTGTCTGTATATGGCTTAGGGATTAATGTTCATTAAGAAAATTAATTTTATATGAGAGGAATTATGTATATCTTGGTTTTGACAATTGTAGTGCTGCAAAATGTTCTCATAACAAGTCAGAACGAGAACAGGAGCACAGCATGAAAAACGTTGCATAATTTTAAAATAATACTGCGGATTCAGAAATGCTGAAATATTATTTTTCTGTAAGCAATAGCAGACTGGAAATATCCCCAGTTTTACGGTGTCAGAACGTGGGCAGTTGTGAAGACTAAGGAGAAACTACCTCTAAATCAAGAATCTGTCAGGATTTTCCCATGATGGTTTTTCTGAAGTCAAGATAAAATGCTGCATTTGTTATTGAGGTGTAAAAGACCACTCCTGGATGATGCCATGGTGCCAGCCACTGGCCTGCTCACAGGAATAGACTCTACACACAGGAGTTCAGATGTGAAGCTTACTACAAATGTTTTTATAAATACGAACAGTAAGGATGAGGAAAAGAAAGATTTTTTGCCTTTTTTCCTAGTTCCTTTATTTAGTAAAACTTATTTTAATTAAAAAAAAAAATCCCCTTTTTTAGAAATAACAGGAACCTGAGAGTTTTTTTGAAAAATGCTTTGATCACATCTGATGATCCTGAAGACTCCAGTTGAGTTAATTGATCAGCAGTTACCTCAAAGCACCTGGTGCCAAGTTTAGTCTGTCACTAATTATTCATCCAGAAGTCTTGGGCTTGTAGCAGTAGAAGAGTAAAATAAACCCCTAGTGGCAGCATATTTTTAGTCTATATATCCACAGCTACATGAGGCTTTTACTAATAAGAAGACATCTCCACAAGGTGTATCTTAACCAGTATTGTTATTCTGGCAATTATTTCCAGTGGTCTAATTATAAATGCTAGTACAGCTCTTGCCTGGCTGTGTCCTCTGCAGCATATGTTTTATGTCACTATGTTTCTGAAAAACAAAACAAGCAGAGAGCTCAATTTTCAGTTGACTGTGCATGAAGTAATTGCAATTCCACTGGGAAGTACTATCAATTGTGGTGCTGATCTAGCAGGCATAACTACAGGCATTAAAAATATTTTGGCTGGTAATACAGTTTTAAAAGACACCCTTTTTCTTCAGGTTGACCACAGATACATTTAATTAAATCAATTGGTTTGCATGTACTTGTCAATTACAGCAATCACACAGTGGATGTATTTATCTACAAATTGAAACTGGGCTCCTGTAACTGTAAGTGAGGAACATCGGCTTTTTCTGCTTTACTAGCTTTTATCTTTAATCACACTTACAGAGAGCCTTTAATGGGTTGTGAGATCCAATAATTGAGGTGGTAAGGTTAATGGGGCATCTTGTTATGCAACAGGGTTTTGTTGCAAATAATTTTATATGTTAAATGCGTGAGATCTTTGCAACAGGAAAGTGAGACAAGAATTTGAGTGGCTAAAGGAGAGGCATCCAGCTAACATCTGGTTGCAGAAGTAAAGCTTAAGAACAATGACAGCAACTGCCTTTAGAGAATGACAAAATTGTAAGAGACAGCCAGTATCTGAAATGTAGAGAATGATTTTGTCTGGCAATGGCAGATCTGAGGGAGTTAAAATAACATTTTTTAAAACCTGCACTTGTGATTATCTTACTTCACCCTGTAAAAAGTAGGAGATATTCATCTTTATTCAGTATCTTTTATGCACATGACCATACTGAACATGCACAAATCTTTTCATCACTTCTCTAACCATGGGGATGCTGAGCATCACCTCCACTTTCAGTGCAGAAATGCAGATAATTTTTATTCAGATTGAAGAACTGTGGTCTAGACCACTGTCTGTCAGGATAATTTCTGAGATGATAGGTTTTTGGCTAAGTGGTCCATTTGGTAAAGGCATAAGGTTATTTTCTCAGTCAGTCACCATCCTTCTGAATTTATGCCACAGGAGTCACTGGCAAGCTTAGTTACCTACTATGCCCCTCACTGTATCCTTTGGTGACCATCTGTGTCTCTCAGAAGATATTTCCAGTGATGGGAGAATTTCCTATGTCATTATAATACATCAAACAGTGCACTGAGAGAAAGGTATCTGTAATCCTTAGGACACACAGTACTCCACATTTTCCCTTCCATGGAAATGCTGCCAGCTAAAGTGGTAGTCACCTTATTCCCCACACCCAGGCTAAGGCTGTGCTTCTCTCCCTGCCACCTGAACTGATAGTCTGTTTATTGCAAAGGGCTTGATTTAAACCCCAGAATTTGCTCACTCTGCCCTGGGATGCCTAAAGAATTAAAGAAACTGTGCTACTCATAAAGCAACATGTACTGTGCTTCTGCACAGCACTGATTGTCGATAAAATGTAATTTAGCTAAAATAAAAATACCGATCATCAATAAAGTACAATTTAGCTAAAACAAAAGGCACGTTTCTGAGTAAAAGCCTCAGCAGTATTAGAGGCAGTAGAAGTGATACAGAAAATACTGATGATATGAAAATTGCAGGTTTAATTATTTTTTTTAAATATCCAAACTTTCATGTTCAAACTTTCAAAGAGAATGGCAGTAGGAGCAGTAGGCATTTCCATAGTTGTTACCAGCTGACACTTGTGTTAAAGAATATTAGCTGAAATATTTCTGCTACTGTGCTTCTACCAAACATGCTCCCCAAACCTGGTATGAAAAGGTTGCTACAGAAACCCTTCTGTGTGTATCCAGTACCTTTCTTTGTTCTTTGTACATAAAATAGACAGAAATGTGTCTTTTAACAGCCAGATCATCCATTCCCAGGATGGAAGGAATTCCATGGGGTATGATGAAACTTACTTTAAAAAATAAAGACAAAACTAAAAGCATCATGTAATCATTTAGATCATGACTGGAGGAAAAACAGTCCTATTCAATGAAATGTACCTGTAGATTTAGGAGGCCAGAATAGACCTTTCAGAATTGTTTAAAAAAAGGGAGAAATAAAACCTACACAGTTTCTCTCATATTTCATTAGAATTTAGAATTTCCAACAACCTCAAGGATGTTTGTTTTTTACTTTAGCAAAGTTCCATGTGGAGAGCTAGGGAAATAACAGGAGGTTTGGGGTTTGATGGAACTCCTAGAGGTAGCCCAAATCCACAACTGTGCTATGTATATAGAGAAAAACTGTTCACACAGTCTTACTCAAAGCTGCTTAACAGCTTAAAATGATAAAAAGTCCTTAACACAATTTAAGAACTTAAACCACTTAAACTGTTTGAAGCAGCTTTTGAGTTTGAAGAGTTTGGGAGGGGGGGGGTGGTGAGAGGCATCCCTGCAGAGCTGCAGGCCAGGGGACAGAGCTGGCAGGGTCCCACGTGGTGGGTCCCACCAAAGGGGCCCTTTTGCAGCTAAACTTGGGAGGCCTGGAGGTGACATGATGGAGAAGAGAGAAGAGTTTTCTGCATATTTTTATATAGAATTGTATATATGCCCAGATTGCTTTGCTTTAAATAGTGTTGCAGGGAATCTTACAGGGATGAGAGGTGTCAGCAGTGGCATCTCCCCAGAGAAACAGGGAAGATAGGGCAGAAAAACATTGTGTATGACAAGTCCTCAGTTATGGAAAACAACTTGGGCTTATGGGCCAAGGGAAGGCTCCTCAGGAGCATCGTGAAGAAATCTTCTACACAAGCTGCAAGGAAAAGTGTTCTGGTTTTGTGGCTCCAGGAGTCAGGGGCAGGGAGTGAGGTGGCATGAGTGGGCCTTTCCTTGAGGAGGAATTTTTGATTCTGAAAGATTGTTTTGGGGAAAGAGAAATGGCACGGGTGGAAGGGGTGGCAGGGAGAGTTGCTTTAGTTTGACTGATCTCAAACAGTGCTAGCTGGTCACATCAGAAGCGTGTTGTTAACAGGTGAAGTCATATGTTTATAAAACAGAAAATAAACCATTATTTTTGAGATCTAGTTTGGTCCCTGCTGCCATGTGTGGCAGTCAGTGGTTGCATGTGTGTTTGTGTGTGTGTGTGTGTGTGCACTCAGATGGGAAAAAATGGTGGCACTGCACAGAAGTGATACTTGTGGGGAAAGGAGGAAGGCAGAGGAATGGGAGTGAATGTCTGAAGGGGAAAACAGCTAGGCTGCTGCTTCTGATGGCAGTGATGCCACCTTAAATGTTTTGAAACTTGGTCTGGTTTTCATTGATGCAGGCAGTGATTTACACCTTTCTGTGCAGAAAAGGCTGTAAAACAGGAGTGAATTACATTCTGTACAATTTGAAAATAAATTGCGCATTCACAGCCACTCAGGGTGAGGCCTATTTACACTTCCAGAGTGGTATATGATGAGTAAATGAAAGTTAGTCCTGTGTGTGAATGAAAAATGCCTGTTTTACCAGAGGCTGTGAAAAGGGAGAGCAAGAGAGACTTAGTGGAAATTGGAAGCGAGACTTTTATTTGTTTGTTTAAAACAATCATATTGATTTGGAGTCAGAGGGAGCATTGGTGTAACTGCAAACTAATTCCACTGAATTCTGCAAGGTATTTCTGGTGATGCTGATGGGGCTGGAAGCTTATGTTTATAATGTGAGCTTTTCTTGTGTTCAGGTAAGTGTTTATCACATTATATTCTTGTGTGATGTTGGTGGCATAATATTTAACATGAATGTTATCTGTCCAAAAACACAATCTTCACTGGGGAGAAGCAGAGCTTGGGTATAGTTAAGATCATTTGATCTCAGTACAATTAAATAACTCCTTGGTTTTCTTTTATGATAAGGAATGAGATATGCAAATGTTACTTGGTGAGAGTAAGTGCTTTTTGATTAATGACAGATACAGAAAGAAACCATTTAATTAATGAAATCTTGCTGTTGTGCACATAATGCTAATATCTCAATATTACTTGAATTTCAGAACATTTCAAGATCTGTCCAAACAAATGGATATATCTTATGGTACAGTCAGGGATTCAGCAGTGTATGAATACTTTAAAGCAAAAGGGACAAACCCTTTGGAGCAGGATAACACATTTGCTGAACTGTGGAGGACAATCAGTAAGAATAATGGGGCAGATAATTGCGTATCGAACCCTTCTGAAGGCATCAGGAAGGTAAGACTGGATCACAGGGGCTTTCATTTAATTTTTGTATCACTGTTGTTTCTATGGAGTTATTGTTAAGTTCCAAGAAAGAAATTACGGTCATTTAAGAAAACCCTGAATTTCTTTTAGTACCTTGATGGCAGATAAGAATCATATTTTGGGGTCATGGCTTTGAAGTAAGTACTTTAGCTCTACTTAAGTCTTCAGTATGTAAGTCCTTCTTTGAATCTGGTCATAAGGTTTCTCAGTTTCTTGAGAGTTTTTATAATGCCTTTTTGAGTGTCATTCTGTACATCATCCAGGTACTGACTTTTGTCCTTTTGCTCATTTGAGTTTTTGGGGATTTTTTTCATGAATTGAACATGTTGGAAATGTAAGTGGAAATCAGGGGATTCACAGAATGTGTACTCATTTCTCTTAAACAATATTTAATGCAAGATTTTTTTTGTTTATTGCAAACTGAAAAATGCATTCCCCTGACACCATGCTTTTACCTACATTTTATTTCCCTCAAATAAGACTACACATTTCTTTTGTGAAACTGAGCACTGATGTGAGATTCAGTGACTGATAGATAACAGCTTGGGATCCTACACCAATGTACCAAGTCCTGTGATAAAGAGTATTGGTTCAGATCAGACTGTTACAAATGTCCACTCTCTCTCACAGCCTCTCTTTCCCCTCTACTTCCCATCCTGAAGCTCAGGAAAAACAGATAGAACCTTTCATCAAACCACATGTGTCAAGGAGCAGAAGGGATGCAGACATGTTGTAAGCTAATGTGCTGCTTCTTTAGTGAAAGGTGTCCTCTTTGTCTGTCAATTATCTTTTTCATAAAACAAGCTAACAGCCGTTATTAGCGCAGTGGATGTTTGATCAGATGTACTCTTGTCTGTGAAACACTGGTTCTGAATTAATATATATTACTAGCTCTTTATGCTTTTGTAAGTGGGAAAGGATAATATGGTTGAGTCTTCCATTTTTTTTTTTTTTTTACTTGGGATTTTTGAAACCTTTTCTTAACAGTGAGAGGGAGAGTATCCAAAATCTACTGGTTTTTACAACGCTTTAAGGAGGGTGAACATTAACACAAGCCAACTCACTTCCCAATTCATTATCCTTTAGCAAAAGATTCCCAACTGTTTGCATCACTTTTGGACAAAACCTTTGTACAAATACTGTTGTGTTCTCAGCATAGGTTCACCCTGCCTTTTCACTCAACTCTCAGCTGAGCTTCCCTAAAGGCCTCTGTCACCAGCTCCAGTGGCCTTTCTCCCTTGGTTCAAGGTAGAGCTCTGGCAATAGCAAGGTATGCAGCGTGTTTATTGAATTATTTATTTGATCCACTCAGCCCTTTATGAATATAAGACCTCTATTTTGAGAGATTTTGGTAGCATTTAAAGGAGAAATGGAGACATTATGTACTTTTCTATGTACCCTATCATTTAAGCCAGTAATAAAGCAGCTTACCTCAGAAAAACATACAGTATTTTACTTTTCTTTTTTCTTTTGTACCATTCTTATGGCAGGGGATGTTCTTTATCCATGAAATTGTAAATACTCTTATTCTGTAAGCCTACTGCATGCTGCCATTTATGATAGCTAGATTTTCCTAAGCCAGAAATGTAACTGTAGATTGGCAGGCTGCTGAGAATACCAATTATATTGTCTGTATGGAACTGGCAGCTTCATCTTATCTATGTGATAATAACTTTTCATATGAAGTTTGATTTCAATATTGTAGGGTGATTTTTATATGACTAGATCAACTCCTTCAATTAATGTCAACAATCAAATTTTACTTCGGTCTCCAAAGATGACCAAGGCCACTATTTGGTTAGACACCTACATATATGGGGATTAATATTTAATAACATTGTCAACTAAACTGTTGTGTTTATAGTTTAAGTGTCACTCTTCCTAGCTCATGAGCTCTTTCAATAAACAGACAAGTTTTCCATGTCAAGTATTACAGCTAGAAATTCTGTTTTCTTCTAAAGGAGAATTGATGTCAGCCAAGGAAATGAGAGTTTCATCCATAAACACATACTGCTGCATGAAAGACATGTAAATGTGCCTTAAAAATGTATTTTATAGGAAATAGGAAATCTAAATCTCTCTAGCATAAAAAGATCCATAAAACGCTTTTCTGAATGAGGAGTTGCCTGACACAATGCAAAAAACACCCAAACAACCCAAAAAAACCCACTACTCTCCTTTCTTCCCTTCTCCTCCTTTCCACTTCAGACAGTACCACAGTTCAGCTGTGGTTACAGACAGAGCAATGCCACTTCAGTGCAAAACAGGGGAGTGCTGGTTGCCTGTGCTGCAGGCAGGTATTTCACATGTTTGTCTCTATTCCATCTCCCTCCATGTCACGGAGATTTTCCTACTCCCTTTGACTGTCTGAAAGAAAAAGGGTGGTAGTGGAAGAAAGTCCTGAGAGTTTTTGAGGTGTTTGGTGCCAAGGCAGAGGTCTCTCTTCAAACCCAGCACAGTCCTTGTAGCCACAGTGACCATCTCCCATAAGCAACAGGAGGATGTTTCAGAGGAGGCAAGTTGCTTTTGTTGTGCTCCCAAGGTAGCTGAAAGAGGTCACTGAAGATTGAAAACGTCCTCGTATTCACCAGTGCCCCTGCAGAGCATTAGAGCAGGTCACCAGGCAAATCACCAGTCCATACAAAATACTATTTTGTCACTTGAAATACTATAACAGATGATGACTGATTAACAGGGTCACAGGGAAAGTTTCTTTCTGGGTCAAGCTCCAGCCAGGATCCCCAGGTACTCCTGCCATCTCATCCCAGGTGGACATTTGTACTGGAATCACACACATTTCTAAGCCATTTGCACATCTCAGCAAACTGTTTGCATCATACCCAGTGGCAATTAGTTTTCAGGGTAATGTATGCAATAACCTATGGTTTTTTTCATTGTGGGCACCCATTTTTGCTTTGAAAGAATGAAGTAATATGATACCCATGTAATGCCATATCTGCTATATATATGCACCTAGGAGAATTAAACTGTTGTTGTATTTTATAAAGCCCTGCTTTGGTTGAGGGTCTTCCTCTGTCCAATCAATTTTGTGCCAAAGATGCTCTGAATCCTTTCGTTTCTTCCTGTGTATCACTTTTGATCAGAAGTGAACAAGGCCAAGTAGAGCACAAAATGAGAATGCATCATTGATTTAGGCAATAGCACAGTAAGAATTTATTCCTTCCCTTTTTTTCTCCCCTCAAAAAGTCTCCCTTGACTGCAAATGAACAGCAAACTTTAAATCAGACTGATCTTACTGAACAGTCACCTCTATTCATTCTTATTTTGAGAGTAAAAGTAATTTAAAACTTCAATTAATATGGCTTTTAAAAAATATTTTTCCAATAATTTATTGTCCACAATGAATTTTATATCGTGAATTGGGGTTCTCCAACCATATGCTTTCATGGACCCTCATAAATTTCTGTTTCTTGACCCATTTGAAGTAAAAGCAAATGCTTCCTTAAACCTGAATTTATTACATCCTATAGTGGTTCCTTAATTATTTTAATGTTGGAAACATTTCAACAGGATTAAATGGCATGTCTTTCTTTTTATTAGAATTGTTTTGCTTCTCTTAAAGCATTTTTTTATAGATAATAAATGTTATCCAAGCATGTTTTTGAACTACTCCACTAATGCCATTGTAAAGGTCACTTTTTGATATTTCTGTGGTACCAGCCATGTAATGGGATCAGCTACAGTGACACTCTGTTCTGGTAGTAAATTAATGACAAATTTTGCATTATTCTGGCACTTGTGTCTTTAGTATGATAGCTTCTTCATAAATTAATCTGGAATTAATCTTTTTTTTCATGTTATTATTATTTCTTATATACTTTATTTGAAATAACATAATTAACCATCAGTAAGCCAGGACCCTTTGAACAATAGTCTTCTATCTCCCTCCACATTGAAGAGTGACTTTATGAGGTTGCTTACTGCTTTTCTGGAGTATTATTTCCTATGTGGTCCTTCTTACGTCTTGGAAGGAATCTTCTTTGGCCTTTTAATTTTTTTAGGATTGTGAAGAAGAAACATTTTTTTTAATACAAGTTTTGCCCGGGGTGGTCTTTTTTCTTAAATCTGTTTTCATAAATCTCTTAAACTAAAGATGAATCTGGTGTCTTTGGTGTAAGCCAACGTAGTTGTTCTACCTGGGTAGAATAAATGAGTGCTGCTTTGTCTGGCTTTCTGATAAGAAGGATGTTGAATGTTTATCCAAGTGATTTTTTTGTTCTGCAGCACGCTTGTGTGCTGGCAGTCACTATAAGGCCATAGCAAAGGAGCAAAATACGAAAGACAATTATAAATCTAAAGTACAAATTTTAGCTTATTAGTCTGTATTTAATTTCAGTCATTTTTTATTCTAGCTATTTTACCTATGCTCAGCTGGTGTTTGCCACAGGCCCTTTTACCAGCTCTCTCTCTCTATTCTATCTTTGCAATGATGTCTGATCGCTACTAAAACATTTTTACGGGCCCTAAAAACACACAATTCAGGCTTTAGATGGCTGAGCCGTGAATGCAAGAGCGTGAGGATATGGATATTTGCTGTATTGGGATCAGGACTCGGTTACATGGGTAGGTACATCTGTGTTATACACAACTAGGGTGCTTTTGTGTTCCTTGCTCGTCCATCCCATGGTCAGTGCCAGGTCTTCCTACCTTCCCAGTGGCCTGGAAGCTTAGGGGCATGCATATGTGCACACTTTCATGTAAAAAGAAATGAAAAGTTTAAACAGCCTTTAAACATTTTGGGTTGATTTTTCTTTGAAAATAAGTGTCAATTTGATTTTATTTGGCTTTTACCACTTGCCTAGTGAAGGTATGTAAAAATTAAACATTCTTCAAGCACACATGTATGTGTGCAGTTGTGTGTCTTGCACATATTTTTTTGTAGTTTGACAGCTTTTCTTTAAATTGAACAAATGATACTGCTTAGCTGTCACAACAGATATTAACAGGGAAGGGAAGGATGCTGAATTTAGATAGCAACTAAGCATTTTGTTACAAGAAAACTTTCCACACAATGAACACACTAATAGTATGAGGTCTCCACTCTTCAGAGAAGAAAATTGAGCATGTGGAAGAAGTTTTGGAAGAAACAAATCTCTCCTTAAGAAAAAGGGATCTTCAGAGAATCTGCTTTTGGCATTGGACAGGGGGAGCAGTCTTACACCCAGTATTTCTGGGAGATGAGACGTATGCACAGCTAAGAGTTTAAAACTCAGATTCCTGTTTATGCTAAAATGATCAGGCTGTCAGAGAAATAATGTGATGATATTGGATAGAATGATTAATGTAATTAAAAAAATATATAAAATAGATGTGAAGAGACCTGGTAGACTTTTTTATTGACCACTTGCACTTGTAGGATGTAATTTGAGATAGCAACACTGCAAACAAAAGTTAAGCAGATCTTTACAAAAGATCTGCTGTCCAGCATTGAAAGTCAGTGTACAAAACTCCTCTATATAAAATAACACACAGAAAACTGAGCCTTGAAAAGTAGAATCAATAATGTGATTTTCTTGTAGTCATTGCATTATGACAGAAATCGAATATGTGAGGAAGATTGTGTTCCTCAAGTATTACTAAGAAACAGGTGAGGAACGTATTATATGTTGTCAGTGTTGTTCTTTTCCAAACTGTAAATTTGAAAAGCAAATTTACAGACCAATTCTGAAAGAACAGAAGATAGATACAATTCCTTAAAGCAAATGAACATACAAAACAACAACAACAACAAAACCCAAACAAGCAACCAAAACATCCCCTACAGAAATACAAGACACATTTTAGCACAGCAACTTAGGCCAAATCTTCTCTGGGTGTCCGATTTCTTTATATCCATCAGGCGAAATTTTGTTCTCGGATAGCATGGATTTTGAATAAATTCTGTGCACGGTAACAAGTGCTGTTGTCTTTGTTCCCATGAGTGCATATTTTTAATGCACCTGAACTTGCAGTTTCCTGTCGTAGGTATCAAAAGCCTATGTACTATTTACCACAGATCAAAACCTGACTGAGATGTGCAAAACCAGGGCCTTTGCTGGTCCTTCCCTGCCAGGATGGCTAGTGGGACTGATGGCCATTGCCTCTGGTCCCTCACCAGGTAGGAGGTTTATCAGCACCATCACAGCTGTCAAAGTGTAAAATGGGAAACGTTGAACTCCCTCACAGGAAGGGCAGAGAGGAAGATGCAGAGATTTACAGCTAAAACCCCAGTTAATTAGCTACGTGGTCACTCAGAAAATACCTTTGAAGAGTATCTTTTAGGGTTCCAAGAACACAGGTTGCTGATGGAATGTAGGAATGTAGGCCAAATGCACTTTCTTTCCATTCTGAATTTTGTACACATCGCTGTGTTGGCAGGTTTTGAAGCCTTTTCTGGTGTTTGCTTATAGTAAAAGTGATTTTTTTGTTCTTTCCTCCTTTATGCCACCATTACCAGATTAGGTAAACAGCCAGGTGGAGTATTGCAATGCAAGTGTGGAAGTCTTGCTCTGATCTGGTTTCATACAATGATATTAAAGTGCAACATATTTTTATGAACATGCTGGTTTAACAAGTCGTGTCAGCTAAATCAATGTGTGATTCTAATAGTAGAGTGGGGCTCCTGTTTGAATAACTCCTGTAATAGGAGTTACTTCCTACTGTAGTTCATGTTTTACTAGGATATCAATTGCTGTTTGGGGCTGTGTGAATCATTGACTGTTACTCTGAACTGACCAAGCGAGATGGCAAAGGAGAAAGTGGGAACAAACTCACAATAGTAGCATGCCCTTAACAAAAATAGTATTTTCAAAGGGATCAGTATATAGGCTTCTTTAAAACTTACCAAAGAGGAACATTTCTACTTTGTTTTAACTCAGAAGCAAATGAATTTGTGGGTCTTTAATTGCCTTGATGTTGATAAAAGGGAAGGTGGGAAAAGAGGTAGATTGTGGCAAGTAGCTTACAGAAAATCCGGGAAAAATAATTTTAATCTTTGTTTCCCTAGATTCTACCCACTAGGGGATAACTCACTCATTTGATTTATTCTCATGTGTAAGCAACTGCAAGGGACTTCAGAAACCTATGGTTTTTATCAAAGCATGGTGAATTAAAATTATCTTAATTGCTCAACTGAGGAATCCAATATAATAAAACATCTAACAGAGTCTTACAAACTTACAGGTGAATTTAAAAATAAGCTTACACAGAAATTGAAAGTATGCAGAGGAATGAAATAATACTGTCAGAACTTCAGCCATTTGCTAAGGGAGCTTGGTAAATCAGTTCACAGAAAGAAATATATACAGGAGTTCAGCTCACTATTTTGTTTTGATCTGACCTAAAAAAGGATCTGAAATCACTCAAAGTTTAAAAAAAAAAAAAAAAAAAAAAGTGTACACATTTATTACCTTAGATGTTCCAGCCCATCTGTTCTGTCGTTCACTAGGGACTTAAAAACTTACTGCTTTAATATATTAAGAAACCAATAATTACTTTGACCAAGAAAATGATTATTATTTTTGCTTTGTTGAATCACTATCCAGAGATGTTTCTTTCTTCTTGTGTTAAGTACAGTGATTTACATTCACTGTATGCCCCATGTGCAGGCATTGGTTTCAGTCCCAATTAAGTCTGATGTTTAAGGGCATCTGCATGGGTGTGTGTTAAAATAAAACAATATTTATCCCAAAACTGAGATAATGGGAGATTCTTGTGAATCTTCTTACCTGTGAAGAAAAGAGGAAACTCTTTAAAATCAGAGCATGCGTTTCATTACAGGACTAACATAACTCTTAGAAAGACTTTGTTTATTTGGAAGGGAAATGTGTTTTATTTACGTGTTTATATCAGCAAAGCTACAAAGTTACAATTTTGGTGACTGTGATGACTAGGAAACATCACTTAGTGCTCATACTGTGCCTGTCTTGTTACACGAATGTATGGAACCAGCACATTCCATTCTCCTGCAAAACATACATAAAATCCCATCATCTAGAGTAATAGCTCTGATTTATAATGAATAACCTGTTACATAAACTTTACTTATATCTAAAGTTGGCTATGTTATCCTATGTATTCCTATTAAAAAAGGAAGATATTTTAGCAATGTTTGAAGTAGATGAGGTACTGCTGAGAGGGAAGAGTGTCAGAAATATATTAAGATGTTGGAGGTCTACAGATAACTTGTGACCTAATGAAATACCACCAAGGAATAATTACAAGATCTGGATTCTTTTGCTGGCTTGGGTTTTGTCCTACCTAGGAATTCAGTTTAGTTTAGATTGTGCTGTGTTCATGCTGCATTTACAGGCCAAGAAAGGAAATTATGCTTTCCTGTGGGATGTGACAGTGGTGGAATACGCGGCGCTGACAGATGACGAATGCTCTGTGACAGTCATAGGAAACAGCATCAGCAGCAAAGGATACGGGATAGCACTCCAGCATGGAAGTCCCTACAGAGATCTTTTCTCCCAGAGGTAAACTGAAACAAAGCTCGTTTTATAGGATTCCTCTCTATAGCCAGCAACCATTTGTGGTTCACATTAATGACAGCAGAGAGGTTGAGTTCAGGCTGCAACAAAGCTGCTACTTCTGCTCCATGTGGATCTGGTTTGGGAGGAGGGATGGAGGTGATGTGTTGATGTGTGGCCTCACACCTTCATGCAGTGCTGCCTCTGGCACAAAGGAGCGATGAATATGTTTTTCATATGAATGTGTACACTGAAACGAAGACATGCAGTGGTGCAGGCATGTGTGGCCTTAGGAAAAGGTGAGCTGGTGCTCCCCTCCAGGCAGGGAACTGAAGCAAGATTTCCTCATTCTGCTCCTTCTTTATAAAAAGAAGCAAAACTCCAGCTGCGTAACTAGAGACAAAGCTGCCTCAAGAGAACAGATTGTTAGTAAACAGCTAAAACAGTTATCAAACCAAATCCAAAATGAATCATTCATGCAGAGAAGGGACACTTCACAAGAGACAAAACAATGATTAATTAGCAACTGTTAACACAGTAATTCAGGCATTAAGTAACAGCACTGAAGTAAAATCCTTTTGAATAAAGTACATTTGCTGAAGTAAATGAGTTGGTTGCTGCTTAAATAGATTTGTATTAAGTGGTGCACAAACAGTAGCATGTTTAGCCTCCCATGATTTTGAAATTATTGTGGAAGAGCAGCAGTGGAGTGGGTTGAGCATTTCACTAGTGGGACCAGCTGTTGCAGCTGAATGTAGCCAGACCAGGCATGACTAACTGGTGATTTCCCTTGGAAATGCTGTTTGCATTGCAGTGGAATTTTTGACAGTCTCTTTTTTTTCTGAAGTTACCCAGTGGAGTTTACCTGCTGCTGTGAGTAGAAAGAAGTCTTGGTATAGTGGAGTTTCAGATGAAAAATAAAACACTGTGGTGGTGGGGGGGGGTGGAGCTTTGAGCTGTGGGATGATAGATTTAGGAGTTGTGCAGCATAAAGAAAAGATAAAAAAACTGTGAAAAGGTATAATTGAAAATAATACTTGTCTTTTGAAATTTCTGCAGGATCCTAGAGTTGCAAGAAAGTGGAGATTTGGATGTTCTTAAACAGAAATGGTGGCCACGGATGGGACGCTGTGACCTGAATAGCCATACCAATGCACAGACAGATGGGAAGGCACTCAAGCTTCACAGTTTTGCAGGCGTTTTCTGCATTTTAGCAATAGGCCTTCTTCTTGCTTGCTTGGTGGCAGCATTGGAATTGTGGTGGAACAGCAACCGTTGTCATCAAGAAACACCGAAAGAGGTCCATAACTTTTATTCTTATCACAATTAAAAGTAGAAAACACAAAAGAAAGAGAGAGAGTGAGTGAAAGTTGTGGGATTTTAGGTGCTCTCATACAATAAATTTGATTTACATTGATTCTCCATACTAAGCTTTGCATATAACTTTTTGGGTGGTTGTTTCTAAGCAAATAAAAGAGCAAACAAATGTGTCTTTTGTGCACATGGAAGGTGCCAAACTGACGGCCCTGGAGACTAAAGTCCTCTATTTATTTGTAGAGCAGATACAGCATGGGCAGCAGCAGTGCAAACTTCCCCTCATTGCCCCACCATTGTGCCTCAGCCCTGACCTGGAGAGACCACCTTTAGGGGTAAGAGAGTAGTTCAGAAACACGCCCTCGGCCACTCTGCTGTGAGTGACAGGGAGGCCAGTCACGGGCACCCAGCTGTGCCATCTGTGGTAATGTCGTCCCTGATCTGAGCCCCCACCCACTGGCTGTGAGAACCATGTCCATCCTGTGCAGGCTGTGCAGCTGCCAGCCGTCTGGTAGCTTCTTTCCTTCATGGCTGACCTAGGCTGAGTTTGAAGAGGTACATGAGCAATTAAAAATAAACCAGCTAGTTAATAATTGAATAAACCATATTGTCATGACACTGTTTAAATGCTTCCCTTCTTCTGAGTTCAGTTTTATTTCTAAAAATAGGAGCCTCTGAGAAAACTGACCTTCGTATAACATGTTTTACCTAGAAAAATACCTCTGAGAATTTTCTTGGGTTTTAAGTTTTCATGCACAGTAGTGAGTAATGCTAGTTAGCAATGCTATGATAGAATAATCAGTCCATGCTCAGATCTGTCTTGCATGAAGCCTATATTTGTTTACTTATACTAAATGTTTAACAAACTAACCTCTTGTTATTTTGGAGACATTGAGGCATTTGTTGGTGCTTTCATCTTGGAACAGATGTTTGTTACAAGCAAATAATAGCAGTGAGCTGCACTACAGCTGGAAAATAGTATGTAACCCATCAGCTCTAATCTATGTTTCTCAAGTTGCAGTAGTACTTGACTAATTGACATACCTATCATCTGTAAGCAATTTTGGCAAATTGGCAACCTGGTCTAGTGGATGGCATCCCTTCCCGTGGTGGAAGAGTTAGAACTCGAGGATATCAAGGTCCCTTCCAACCCAAACTGTTCTGTGATCCCATGATTTTGCCCTGCTACTGTGTAGAAGTCGCTCCTGCTGTAACCCCAAAGGTCCCCCCACCTCAACATTGTGAAGGCCTAAAGCCCAGTGGTTGGTGGTTCATTGCCCACTGTGAAAGAGTATCAGGAAAGGGACAGTGGGGTTGTCTGAAGGGTCCTCCTGCTGCATCTGCACAAGCACAAATCTGGCCAGACTATGCTGTGAGTTCCCCTTTCTATGCTCAGGGACTCACTTTTGTGTATCTTCATAGAATGAGATGAGAATATGACTAAATGGCAGTTTCATATAAGATGAAATAATTCACTCATTAGTTGCAAGGAGTTTTAAATACTCATTTTCTATTACTGAAAAAAGTTCTGTCTTGCCAAGTTTAAATATTTTCCTTTTTTTGCCTTTCCCCTTTATTTCTCTTTGTATAACTGTTAAAAGGAGTACTACATATCCCTGCCTATCCCATCCCATCCCATCTTTTCTCCCTTTCTCATCCTTCTCCCCTTTCCCTCCAGTGCATTTTTGATCAGGGTTGCTCTGTACATCTGTACTGCTCTTTTGCAGTTTCTGTGACAAACAGTAGAATGCTTTTGAGCTTCTGTGTTTTAAAATCTGCTGAAGTTACTCACATGGTACAGCTGTGCCTGGGAAAATCACTGTGTGTGGGGTTGGCTCTGCCTTTGGAGCACAAGCAGGCTGGGTTAAGGAGGGAAATTAAACTCAGGTACAGCACATGGACTGGTTCTGGAAAGATCAGTGATGTGAGTCCTGCTGAGGGAGAGGGAGCAGAGTCAGTGGGAGCCCTGGCACAAGTAGGTGTTAAGGTTGAATGAGGAAGTGCATGTTCCCAGGGAGAGGGCACGGGGCTAAGCCAAGCTGGTCAGGAGGGAAACATATGGTGGGTATGCCAGGCAGGCAGGATGGGGTGGAATGAGGGGTCCCTGGCAGGGACAGCTGGGTGCAATGAAAGGCAAGCAGCTAGAGGCACCTTTGGATCCAGCCAGAGGGAGGAGTGACTGCTGCCCAGCACCATGGACAGGCAGGATGCTCAGGGACCCTCTGCCCAGATGTGAGACAGCCACACTGCTGTTGTAATCTAAGCTCTGATCCCACTGCAGACCAAGGGCTGGGGGTTCTGGTCACAGTGACCACAACATCCACTTTACTAAATTAGCAAAAGAATGTAACAGATATTTTCCAGTAGAGTAGGAGTCAGAGATATTTTATTTATGTGCTACCAGTGAGGAGGTGTCAAAGTGGAATTGCTGATGGCTACTGCAATTAAGGTGGGAAAACAAGTTTCAGAAGAGATGGTGTACATGAGTTGGAGGCTTTAGATGTGTTTAGAAGACCTAAGTTTCAAAACTTTGGGAAGGACAGGATCCAGGACTGAGGGGAGCATGGAGTCTTGGGTACTCCCCTGTTTGAGTCAGGAGAAGTGGTGCAGAGCACAAGGAGAATTTGATATCCAGGAGGAGCATGTTCAGGATATCTGATTTCACCACTGTTTCTGGCATTTCTACAGCAAGAACCATAACAATAGAGCTGCAGCATGTGTAGCACACACAGAACATTAAAATCTGCCTCTTAGCTGCATCTGATACTCCAGCCAAGTCATTAGTTCAGTAACAGCTGCAAACTCAAGTCATGCTGCTGATTTTCTTCTGCTTTTGGGAAGGCTTTGGCAAAACATGAGTGTTGTGATATCACCTAGAAATTGTGGGAACTGGGTTTTCTCTCAGCCACTTTCTTCTGTGAAGTGCAGAGCTTGTGGAGGGTCACAGAAGAGGCTGATTTTCTTGCAGTCTGACATTGGACTTTGGTGTCACCTGTGAGGCAAAGGAGAAGGTGGCAATATTTGGCTTCTGTGACCTTTAGCCTGTTAGAAGCTTTATAAATCCATTGTACAAAATTGGAGTGGAATCAGAACTGAATGAGGAGTTGTTGTGGCTCGCAGAGCTCTCGTGTAACCTTCTCTGTTGGCACGAGCCACTCGGTAGGCTGTATCATGTCAACAGCTGCCAGCTCAAAAAACCAGAGATGTTGGGAAGATGGAGGCACAATTGCTATGGCAGATTTATGACAGGGTTGGGTGGTATGCATCTTGCCAGAGAGAGAGAGAAATCATTTTTTTAGAGATTCTTTGCATGTCGAGGGTCTGTGAAGTCTGGGGTCAGAAGAATGTGTGCAGCCTTCATTAGCATTGGAGAAATGTTCTCAGTTGACATTAAGGTGTTGGGGTTTTGCCAGTTTGTTTGTCTTTTCTTTCTCCACTTTGTATTTCTTAGGCTTTTGTGGAGGTAAGGATGAGCCAATACATTGATGTTCAGAGACTCAGATGTCTGCATGGTATAAATCACAGCTCTTAATTCCAATGAGTGTGAAGAATGTAATGTTGACTGTGTACCTGGGTGGAGCAGGAAACTTGCCTTTTGAAACCTGACAACACAACTTGGACCTTGACATTAACATCATCTACTTTTGTAGAGACTTTATAGGAAGAGTTAGATAAAGTGAAAACTACTTTCGGTTGCGATATTTTTACATTATTCACATATGAAGAAACTCTGCCCCACAAAATTTAAAAAAAAAAAAAAAAAGTAATAATTTTTCTACCCATTAGGTCAATTCATTAAGATAAACTTCCAGGAAACATGAATTTCCTTTATTTTCCCAAAGACACAAATGCCACTGATTCACAATTGTGTCATCCAAAGAACAGTGACATTTCTTGCTGGAAGAGTGAGGGCTGGGTTGACTTTCTTTTTCAGGATGTTGACACAAAATATTTTTATTCTATTTGAAACAGATTTATAAAAATGTTTCTAAGTATTTCTGATTTACAAATCTTAATGTTATCCTTATTAATTTTTCATTTAATCCTTATCAGATCAGATTAACAAAAGAAAGATTAGTTCCAACATCAGGAAAAAATGTATATCTGCAACATCATACCACATTCTTCTGTTAGGGCTCAAGTTTGTAATCACAAAGTTGGAAAGATATCTGGTAGGATTAAAATGTCCTTTTTAATTTCTAATACAGAGAAACTTACACTTAGTCATCTTTTCCAAAACAGATCTTCTGGAATTTTTAATCACCCTCTCCTAATTGACATTACACAGCCATCCTATATCCGCAGTAAAATTTAGCCAGCTCATACATCTGTCTCTGTGTGTTAAAAAATTGAATTTACACAGCTGCTATGCAGCCTGCAATACTGATACCTAATCTTTTAACTTTGTTAAGCTTCAGAAAATCGGGGAGTTGTAAAAAAATGAGTATTTATTGTGGAGTCTCTGTTCAGCCACTCTATGTCCCTTTTAAATAACTGAGCAATCAGATAAAGTTGTTAAACCTTGGTACCACATAAATGTTGAGCCTTTAACAATTATCTCTGGAGTTCTATATCTTTTTGTATTGTCCTATGAATTTATTTCACAAAATGAGTAAGCCATAATGTAATTTGGATCATTAAACTGCCAAGGGCTTTGCCACATCATCAGATTGTTGGTATCTTTCATTCCATTTGACAGAATGAAAGACAGTTTTCACATCCCCATTGTCATTATGATCAAGTGTAGCTGCTTATTGCAATGGACTCCCCAGCATCCTCTGTGTTTTATCAGCTATGTCTTAGTGTGATGTGCTGTTCCTCTTGAAGATTATTACTTCTGAGATCTCTTCAGAACTATTAAGGAATCATTCCTAGTTCATCCACATACTACAAAACAATGGAATCTTATAAGCAAAGATAAAATATCTTACTCTTCATGGAAAGAAAGTTGAATTCCCATATTTTTCACTGTGCATGAGGTGTATTCATTAAAAAGAAATGGCAACTCCCTATAAAACAAAATTAACTGCAGAATAATTTTTTTTTCTGGGAACTGGTACTTGTTGCATCTCTCATAAAAGGTGATATTGATTCACTTCTAGTTACCATGGCTCTTGAAAGACAATGTTAGAATGACCTCAAGAAATTCTTGGTTTGATTCTTTCTTTGCTCAGATAATGTATATGATAAATCAGAAATCTATTTTTTTCCCCAACCTTCTGTGCTATTCCTAGCAATATGAGTGATTCTGTAGTGCAAGAAGATTTTGGATTTTTATTGGGTAAGAAATAGCATAACATCTCCTGAGTTGCTACTAGTCATTGTCTCCTAAGTTGTGTCAAATTTATAATTTATTAACAATCACGGTCCTCACAGCTTAGTTTGCTATTTGTTAACTTTCTCTTGCTTCTGCAAAACCATTTTGTTCAGTAGACTCTTTTCACTTTTCTGTTTTTACTTTTTGTTTTTAAATTATTAAAACAGAGCAGCAATTCAGGTACTGTCCAGAGTGGGAACCAGACTCGTGTACAGCATCTTATAATTCCTGTTTCCTGCTACTCCAGCTTAATAATGTTTTAAATGTATTGAATCTCAGAAAGTCTAGACTCTGCAAGTTCTATAAGATAGTAGGGAGGTAGCAAAATTACTCTAAAAACTATCACAAATATCTTGGCAGCATGCAGGATGAAAGGAAGAAAATCTGTATCTCTGGCCGGGGCAGCCCTGTGTGATCTGCCTTAAGTTCCCTTGTTTCCATGTCCAGTGATGTGCAGATTCCAGCCTACCTCAAAAATCCATACTTTTAGCTTTAGCAGTCATGAAAGTTACCCACTAAAACTCTCCTCTGGTATTAGAAGAGCTTGAAACTCAGTGTACCTTAGAAATGGAAGTCTGAGCTGGCAGACACGAGTCCAATGGATCAAAATTTGTCACTGCTGAGAGTTGTGTTTTGCACCATATTCATCTCACTTAAATTCTCCCACCAGATACTATTCCATGGCAACTGAGGCTTCTCTACCTGCAGCATGGTGTCAGCAGTGTTGATTTTGATGATTAAAGAGTCTCTTGCTTTCACCATTATTTTCACTTTCCTTGTCTTTTTCTTTGTCACTTCATTTACCTTCTCTCCTTTGTGGTGTTACCTTTTATTCTGACAATTTGATTCCCCCCCAGGATGGTTCCTTTTGAAAGTGAAAGGAAACATGAGATCATGAAACTGATATTTTATTTTCCCTTCATTGCATGTTCTCTATATTTTATCTTGGTTTTATTTTAAGTTATTTTTTTCTGTATTTTAATGACATGTCTGAAATCTTTGTACATTTTTTTGCTCAGTTGCATATAAATTATCATTTGTTTGTACCACTGTATTGTATTCTACTTTTCTAAGAATAAATAAAGTTTTTTGGGGAAAATAAATCACGCAAACACTGGCAAAATAATGCATTTTAATGCCATCTAGAAATTCAGTTTCAAACTGGCTTTGAATATAATAAGCTGAGAAACTTCATTTAACTAGCATTTTTAAATCAGCAAAGCGGTGTTAGGAATCAGTCAACCCAGAATGCAAAGTTTAATGTTGTTTGATGATAAAGTATAAGCTGGAAGAATCAGTGAAAGGAAAAAAAGAGCAGAGGAGTATATAATATATGAATTGCCTTGTACAGAAACTGATAATAGCTGGAAGGGCATCTTAACTAACTCTGTGTTGGCTTTTTACATGAGTGAAGAAACAAGATTTTCTCTTTGGAAGTGCCTCGCAGTGAAGCAGATATTCTGTAATATCTGGTCACGGGCAGTGTGCACAGCCAGAGTCCAATGAAATCAGTCAACTCTTGCTATTGATCACCATAGATTTCAGTCAAGGCTCTAATGGATTTAGGAGTGACATGTCATCCCTGTGATTTATGACACTGCTACCCAAAGCAGTGTTGAAGCAATTCAGTTTGGTACCAGGATATTTCCCTAACTGCAAGGAAGGGATTTTTCTCTTTGGTTTAATTTTTCTCGCAGTCATGTGAGAAAACCCTGCTAATGGGATTCTTAGGGATATAATCTGGATTTACTTGGCATGAATCTTAGGGGAGAAAAAAATTATCCAACAGAAATCCAACATCAAAAAATGAATGTTGCCATGCAGAGAAATAAAAAAGAAATAACCTGTTTAAAGTTTCAGTTTGGTAATGAGTGTAAGTACTTGCTTAGTTTGCATTACATCATCTATCCCAGAGAACTTCCAAGGCTACTCATGTGCTGCATGAGCTTATGTGTTTTACTGAATTGGAGGCTTAATGTGTCAGATTCTTTTAGATTCTTCACACATTGTTTACAGAGCTAATTTTTGTACGTTTTATCTCAGCCTACAGTGCTATTTTAAAGTTGACTTTTTGAAGGGGGTGTAAAATAACAAAATCAGTAAAAGTTTAAAATAAAAAAACATAAAATGTGACCTTTTTCTCAAATTTCTTTTACATTTTTGTGGTTTGAAAAATGCCTTAGGTGTTGATCTGACTAAGTGTTTAAACATGTACATAAAAATAAATGTGTATCCTGCTCTCACCCAGATCACCCAAACACTTCCATTCTTTTTAGTAGTATAGGATCAAACTGCAATTGCTTTGAAACCAAGATATATAAAGCAGAAACTGGAAGTTACATGTGCATTGAAGTTATTTGCTGATGATTGACCTTGCCATGCAATAATATTAACAGGCAATTTATAAATCTCTTTATCCATTGAATTTAAATAATTTTGTAGTACGTGAAATAACCTATGGTCAATAATAGCAAAATATTAATTATCACAGATATCAATACTGTGGAAAATATATTGTTTTTTAAATAATCAGTGGTTTGGTTATGATTTCCCATAAGTTCAGGACCATATTTATAAACCCATATATAGAAAAGAGCTACTCAAACTTGCTCAATAAAACAAGTATTATTTCTTCAGAATTATTCAGTATGCAAGAGTTCTCTTCTGGGAAGCTGGTGACCAGATTTTTATTATGCTGATCTATTTTAATGATTTGGCTGGTCATATCTTTTCTTATGTCAAAATAGAAGCTTGGGCAGTTGCCAAAACATAGCCACGAATGGGGTTCAGAAATCTTTTCAAAATTCAGTTTTTAATTAAAAAAAATTGTGTCTAATAATCAGGAGTAAGAGTTTTTTTAAGGTTTTCATATACCTGGAGTGAAGAGGAGAGGCTTTGTAAGGCAACAATCACTGAGCATCTAACAGGTTGTAGAATCAACTCTTTGTCTCCTGCGTCGAGTCTCCTACTCCTGACATAATAGGAAAAAAAAATGAGAACTTTTGAGATTTGGATTTGCCTAGACTGGAATGGTGAAGAATGAGGATGTAGAGCAATCTGTTGTGCCTGATGCTCCAGTAGAGTAAATCAGACTGTTGGGGGATAGCAGTGCTTTGCTTTGGGCTCACTAGAGTGAAAAATTACATCCCTTATGGACTAGATAATAATTTAGGATTAAAAAGCTGTGCAAAGCAATGTAAAGAATCCATTAATTTTTAGTGAATTTTGGAATGGAATCTTCATGAATTTAATTCTTACTTCATAAAAGAGTAATCTGTCACCTCACAAGGCAATTTTAGGCGTAGTCAAATTCTAAAAGCATCACCCTCCTGAGAGCCATCTTATGTTACCATGCTATTTCAGACCAGAAGTATAAGAAATAAGAAGTAAATGTTTGCTGAAAAGAGAGAACTATTAATTATTAGCCTCATTATCTTGATACTTTTTTTTTTCTCCCCACATCTTCCTTTCCCTTTCCATCTGGAGATGGCCAATGATGTGAGGCTGGGCCTCAGAAGCATGGTGAGAATTTATAATAAACATACAGATAATCGGTTTCTTGTTGAAAATGCCTGCACAGAAGAGTACCTGATAGTTTTTTCCTCATCTTTACCTCTCCCCGGAACTCCCCTTGAACCTCACCTTTGTGTTGCTGGAAATGCCTGTAACTACAATATTTGTGGTGTGTACACAGTAAAGGTTTCTCCGGTTGCAAGTTCTCCTTTCTCCCAAGAGTTCCTTTGCAGAGACCTGGGCATGCTCATCCACCAGCACTCATTCTGTACTGCATTTTGCTGCTTGTGTTAAAAATGTGTTTCTGTGCATTCTCTCTTATTGTCCTGTTTATTTTTAACCTCATGAAAACTGTGGAAACATTTGTATAATGTGAACCAGTCATTCATTTTCTTTGTAGCTGGGTTACCGTCTTGAGAACCAAGGCTGGTAAGGATTTTAAAGCTTGAATATCTCAGCATGAGGCTGAGTGTCCCCTTTTGTATTGAGTAACAAATGAAAATGCTATCACAGCCTCTTACCTTGCAGGTTTGAGCGTGCTGTGAGCTGTTTCTCTGTGATTGCACTTGGTTAATGGATTGTGGTGAATGTGGGAGTAGATCACTGGAGGAGACTGTGGGCTGCTGCTGTCACCTCATGTGCAATGTTCTCCCACTGGTACTGTGTCCTGCATATTGACTCACACAGTGCCACAGTGTGGGACTGCAGTTGAAGAGGACAAGTAAAACAAAGAGAGAGGTTTAGCTGGTTTAAGTTGGTGTTCATGGTCAGCTCACTGGCCGGTGCATTTCTGGACAAGGCTCACTGGCAGGAACCACAGGACAGTTACAGCCACCTTAAGAGTTACATCCCTGGTTAGATGTGATTTCAGGTTAGATAAATCCAACCTGGGTAAGGGTATGGGAAGATATGAACTGCTTTGGGAAGGTCCTTGCTACTTGTACAAATTCTGAGGCAAGTCACTGCTACTTTTTTGGTCTCTAGGCCTTTGGTAATAATTTCTTTCTTTCACCTATTTTTGGGCCATGGGTCAGTGGGAATAAACTTTGGCAATGTATTTGAAACAATTTTCTATCACATTAACATCATCTTTGCAGTATTCTATTATTTCTCACCTTTTTTTCAGGTTTACTTAGAAGGGAAAAGAATGTTACTGTTTCTTCATAAAGGAATTTCTGCTCTCTGGCGGAGGAGAGCATCACCTAGCGAACAAGGTGGCCTCTTGTGCATAATTTTTATGAAGTTTTGTACCTTTGCGGATGATTACACGTTGAATGCAATTAACATACTGCAAAACTTTAATTTCTTTTATTGTTTCAATTAGATAACAGCCAACTGGACCTCAGCTGATGTCATTCTCGGTACATTCTTCTAACATCTGTTTTATAGATGATGACTTACTTAATTGCTAATTTAAAATATGTGGTACAGTTTCCACTCAGAAGAGCAGAAGCTTGATTGCAGGATTGGTCCTATTTATAAAAGCAGCTTTTCAAGTAGACAAGGTGTGGCTTTACATATTTCTAATAGGGGACTGTTACGGTCAAACCAGCATCTTGCAGAGTACCTTGAGAAACCACTCAGCAAGTTTTATGTAACATTAAGTGCTATTTGACTGGGTTAGTTGCCTGTGTTAAATTAATGACAGCAAGCATACATCATCACTGCATCTGTTTACATGTCTGTCTGCATTTCACTGCATTGTCGACTGAGGAATCTCTGGAATAATGAGTGTGGCAAGCTGAGTCGTATTAAAAAGGGGTTATTTGTATTAATATAACACCATACTGTGTTGTCATTGTTTTGCAGCACAACTATTACACATATCATCACCACTTTTTCTTCCTGAGCAAGCCAATTATGCCTGGTTTTGCCAGTCTGTCAGAGCCTCCTGGAATAAATTAAAATTACAGCTTTGCATATGCAGTAGTTGTAGCTGAAAGTAATGATAATGACCCTGGGTGAATACAGGATTTCAGAATAATCTTAAACAAATGTACATATGCAGAGCTGCTGCTGCTGCTGCCTTATTTCTCCTTTAGAAGATAAATGTTTGAGTCCATGATGTCTGGAACCCCATGGACAGAAGCTGGTAGCTGGGTGGAGCTGTGGGTTTTAATGTTGAGCTGAGAAGAGAATAGCCTGTGGGTACCTGAGCACAGAAATTGCACTGTTTTATTTCTCTGCTTTGGTTTTCAATTATGTGGTATGTCTGTTTGTGCATGGAAGTGCCTCAGAGTGTGCCTTCCATCACCTGTGCCTCATGACCTCTGATAACTGTATTTTTAAACATACATGTGTGAGTCAAGAGGACTTTCATATGGATGGGAGAGAGACTGGCATGTATCCGGGAAGAGGTCAGAAGAGGGAATGTCTGCCTGAGGCTGGGGTGTGGCTCAAATGTTGAAACCCAGTCCTAATCTCAAAATTACATTCTTTTTTAAGTAGTTCTTTCACAGGATAAAAATGTAGTATTAGTATTTATGTCTTTCATCAAAAGATAACCTTCATATTGTCACCCAAGACAGAAACAAACCAACCAACCAACCAGAAATGTATCATGATTGATCATTAAGACTGTATTACGTTAAAAGCATCATTTTCTGCATATCTCCGGAGGCTTATTAAGAATTACATTTTATTTCTTGCCACAGTTATCAGCACCTACTGGGAGGTATTGACACATTCATGATAGTCCCTTCCTGTATGAGCCTGTCTGCTCATGTTGGCTACCTTTCTGAATTTCTAGTTCTTTTAGGATCAAGGCCATCAGTCTTTTCTTCTGTAGTCTAGTGTGATTTGATTTGCATGTGTGGGATGCAGATGAAACCAATCAGAGTTTTGGCATAGTTTTAGCATCAAACTTCTCCAGGTATTCAATCTTCTTTTGGGGCATTTGTTTTCCTTTTTTGCCTTACTGAAACTGCTTCATCAGCTTGTAACATTTTTCTGTCTTCAACTGGCTTCTCAAACTCTGCTAATAGCTCAGAGAAATCATGAGTAAGAACAAGAGGCCACAGGGGAGTCTTTAATAAAAATATTTTTCTCAAAAATCTTCCCTTTGGAAAATCCCAAGTGTTGCAACCTGTCAGCTGAGCAGTATTACCTTTTAATTAATGGTGTTTAGAGTGATGTAGGCAATTTCTGGAAAACATTAGCCAGTAGCTCCTTTTCAACACTCAGTGAGATGTCTCTTGAATTTGATCATGTTAACTGACTCCAAACCTCCCAAGCAGTTTCATATTCTTTCAATATAACTGCCCATGGGCTTTTATCAGATTAGAACCCACTTGCAAAAGTCCCAGAAAATGAGCTAGAAAAAAAAAAATTTTGATTACTCTGTAAATCATCCTGTCTGCATTTATATCTTGCCATAATTTCTCTCTGCTCTATAAGGCCAAAGTTAGTTAGTCCTGAAAGGGAATTGTAGTTGATTGCAGGTGTGGTTGTGAAGGTTTAATCATTCCCAGGTAATTCTGGTGTGCATCGTTCAAATCCACTCCAGCAGTTGCCAGGGTGTGCTCTTGCTGTCAGTCACAGGCCATTGAACCTGTCACTCACCATGGAGTGTTTGGGACGTATCAGAAACGTGCCCTTCAATCACCCTTCCAGAACTCAAGCTCATTGGGGGAGAATGACATTTCAATTGGTATTTATGAATAAGATAATTTCCTGACCAGGAGCAATGTTTGGTTAGCTGTTTTCCTTAAGCCTGCAGAGGATAAGCCTGTATGTATAATTCATTTTCCTTACACGTTTCTTCCCTTCACTGATTAATTTCTTCAACTGATCTATTTGGAGTACAACATTAATATTGAAAACAGAATTATGAAGCTAGCAAAGGAGAAATATTTTATCTTCTTATGGCAACACAAACATATGCATTTATCCAGTGTAGCCATAGATGAAAAGTGAACTGGCGTGAAACATCTGAGATGTGACAGATTTATAATATTAACTAAATTTTATATATTAAGTGCAAAACAGAAAGAGGAGCAACCTTTGGTGACATG
This sequence comes from Myiozetetes cayanensis, assembly GCF_022539395.1. NCBI lineage: Eukaryota > Metazoa > Chordata > Aves > Passeriformes > Tyrannidae > Myiozetetes > Myiozetetes cayanensis. Next base: position 28,817,853 of record NW_026086605.1, read on the forward strand.
TCTGTCACAGGCACTGAGGTATTAAGTTTGGAGCTCATTCATTCAGCTCTTGGAGAGGCCTCACTCAGGCTCAGTGGAGCTGAAGGCAGAAAGCTTTGTGCAGAGTAGCAGTAGGGCTGCCCCCAAGGGGCTCTCCTTGGGTAAGGGAGGGCTCTGTGCTACAAAACCGGCTCACCAGAGCCTGTTTTTCATCCAGCTGCCAGATCTGGTGCCTCTGCCATTCCCCAGCTCCAAGCCTCGAGGTATAAATTTGTAGTATTTTATTAATTTTAGTTCATTAATTTTATCATAGAGGGATACAAGAATAGAGAACAGTTACAGCAGCAGAAATCTTGAAAATCTTCTTCAATGCTACATTACCATTTCCCAATTAAGGTGACAAAGCCTCAGGAAATGAAAAAAAGATGCAACCTAAGTTCTTAAAAATTATAAAAAATTACTCATATTTAATGAGAATTAGAGAACTAAACCCTGAGCTGAAAAGGGAGCAAAATGTCATGACTTTTAGGATTTTTTTTTTCTGGCTTTATTAGTATTTAATCCTTTTTCCATTTAGCTTGTTAGTATTTGATAACACATGCTTTGTTACTGAATTTTCCAGAAGAACAATAAAGGAAAAAAAAAAGATTAGATTTACAGAATTTACAAATTCTGAAAGGTTGACTTGTCACATAAAGCTATCCCAAAACCTTCAGTTCTGTAAATCTTGGGATTAAAAGCAGTTTTATAGTATGCAATGGCAAACTAATCTTTTCAAGGTTTCTGATTTTTATCTTAGGGTTTTTTTAAAGCATTTGAAAAATCATTCATTCAACATTAAGATAGTGTCATACAAAGCTTGACATTTAGTTATTTAGTTGTTCTTCAAATAATAAGACAAAGAAAAAGGGAAGAACCTTTAAAAATGTGGGTTTATTATTCCTCAGAGACAAGTTGTTTTCCATAACCTTTACAAACATTTTATTTTGACAATGAAAAGAAGGAATAATGTGAATTCCTGAGCTATTGAAAGCCTTTAAAAAGTTTTCTCTGCTCTCAATGAGGCCAGAAAGTTGTCCTTAATGCTGAAGAAAGAGAAGTAGGCAAATGAAATCCTCACCCCTACCTCTCAAAAAGATCCCAAGCATTTACTTCTCTACTTACTACGTGAAGTGTTCTGATGTAGGCAGAATGGGATGTCTGCATGCAGGAATTTGGTTTTTATTTTTTCTTGAGAATGGAAACTTCAGCACATTTAGCATAAGTTTCTGTTGTGAAACATAACCAACTGCAAATCCACCATTTTCTGCTGCAGTAGAAGAAAAGACCTGTTAGGCCAACGGAGGGGAACATTCCAAATAATGTGGTCCTTAAGAATCCCTGTGGTCTGGACCAGGAGATGCTTGTTAAGAGCATCCCATCTGTGGTTCTTCATGCCTTCATGTTGAAAGGGCTAAGCTAAATATAAAGCGAGGATTAATCCATGCCTTGAATTTTATGACCCTTTGGGCACAGATGCTCCAGAGGAAGAGCCTGCTTCATTCACAAATGTATTTTTACTCTGCAAACAGTTAATGCTACATATTGCAATTATTGAAACCCTACCTTTCCCTTTGGCTTGGCTTTATCCAAGTCACGTTATATTTGTTCCCATAGCAAAGCAGGATGGAATGCACTGAGGATGTACTTGCAATTGAAAAATTCAAGTGCAAATAAAATGGTGATGTTTATTTTCCCTTGAAATGATCCGAAGAAGGCATTAGTACTTGGCAAAAGCTCAGAAAAATGTAAATGAGTCATGAACGTTTCTCCAAAGTCTCATTTAGGAAAATTTGTTCTAATATTTGCTCAGTTCTACCCCGAGTTCTTTTGTTTTGTTTTGTTATGTTTTGTTTTGTACTAGGGGCTTGACAAGAATATGGGTCCCAGATAACTAGACTCCAAACTAGGAGTCTAAATCAAAGCTAGCAACATTATTTAGAAAACAAATAGCAGAGAGTACCTAAAGAAGGATTATATAACGGGCTTCTGGGAGTTAGCTTCCTGAGACAAAGGTACCATCATACATGCTGGGTTTGTGGACAAGCAGAGCTTTGCAGCAAGCTTTTGTTGGCAGGCAGGTGAGGAAAATGCAGCTCTAGGTGGCTGGACATCTCTGCAAAAGGAAGCTACCTGTGGAGGTCGAGCCCTTCTTCTCATCAGTGAATAATATAAAAACTTGTCTCATACTTGTCCCCAGTCCACAATTTTACTTCAAGAAAGAGAAACAAAGGAAATTATGAATAAATCCATGTAATCCTCTGGATGCTACCACAAATCCTTAATTTACCTAGCTACAGAGTTCATGAAAGAGCCTCTGAGTTATGGCCAGCTTAATTGTCTAATGTATTGAATGAAGAGCCTCACAGGTCACATATGGTTGTTGGAAAGAAGGCCTTAATGAAGCTGAAGGGCTTATCTTATCAAGTGTTTTGTGATCCTTTTATGTCAAAAAAGTTAATTATTTGATTTCTTATCCATTGATTTTCTTCAACTCAAAATTATCTGATTAGAGGATTTGGCTGAAAAAGCAGCATTTTTAAGAAAAATAGTCTGTTTCTTTGGTGAGGAAGATTACATCCCCTGGGTTTCTGGGAGCTTCATTGGGATTTTGGTGTATTTGTGATGTAAATTAAATAGGAATTCATTTTTTACTGATTAGCAAAGACGTTGCAACATGCAGCTCAGCCCTGTAATTGTGGGCCAATGGCACTCCAATTGAAAACAATATGGACTTAGCCTAAGTTAAGGACAGAGGTTTGGACTCAACATCATGTAACACTAATTCATTTCCAAATCCATGCAGGGATCAGCAATTCAGTGGTTCTTGAGTAATGTAGAAGTGATGTTAAGTCACAAGGTTAGAATCAAATCTGTAGTTGACATTGTCTGGAATCAAGGACTTTGGAGTTGACTTTTCAATTTACATGCAGAAGCAAAATTGCTTAGCATATGCCACTGGAATAATATTTTAATTCTCTCTTCTCCACCTGAACACCAGTGGCGAAAGATTATGAGGAGTGAGTGGCAGTGATGCTTCTCTGTTCCCAGAGCCAAGGTTTTGGTGTGAATCAGTAAGATTGCTGGTGTTGGGTTTAACCAGCCAGCACTCATTGACTTTGGGCAGTCGGGGATTCATGGAACACAAAATTTTTGGGTAGTCCTGCTTCCTAGGTTGGGGTCTTGCTGGCTGCCCAATCGTAATTGCAGGTTTCTGTCAGAGGGGGAATTTCTCCAGTTCCAGGGTTGCTGGGTTTTTAGAGATGGGTGCTTTGCTGCTATTCTGCTGTATGTTACACTTGCATCAAATAACTACAACTGCAGATCATAGCTGTGCTTTATGAAATGTAGAGTAATGATAAAATACAATACCTTTTTACTGGCAATTCAATGCTAGCTGTTAAAATTCAGTTATACAGCATCCCAGGTGGTTGACTTTACCCTGCCAGTTTTTTTGCTTTCCAATTTCAGCATCCTGAATGCTGGGCTGAGGTGATAAACAGCCCATTGCAGGTCTTTGCTGCTTCAGGCTTTAAAGGCAACTTTTTCTTCTGTATTTCCTCATGGAAGCTAAAACATATTGAGTGAGTGGTCCTGAAAGCCTATTGAAGAGACCAGTCCAGAAACCTTAGGCAATATATTTTCAGAGGATGTTATAAAGACCAGCATTTTCTTCCCAAGCTCTGACCACAGACAGACTTCTTCCAGATGGCGTGTCAAGGTGACAGACAGCTTATAGCTGGTCATGCAACTGTTCTAAACACAACTATGTGGTCCCCTCCTGAGGGTTCCCAGATTAGGTCTCTCCCAGTGCTGCTCCAGTAGGGCTATGTTGCCACATGGGTGACCCAGTGCTTCCTGATGGGAAGGGAAGAATTCTTCACCACCACAACCCCTGGCCAGTAGATTTTGACATAATGAAGCAAGTACCGTGAAGTCAGTGGGTTTTTTTACTGACATGTTTTACTGATGTGCTCTTTAGAAAATGCACTGCATATAGATGAGACAGTGGTGAGCTGTCACATGGTTACAAGGTGGAGAGCTGCCCATTGGAATTTGGAGTCCCAGTTTTGCTTGTTTGTCTGGCATAGGCTTTTTTTCCAGCTTGTGCGAGGTGAGCAAAGGATGTGCTGGTCCCTGGTGCCAGATCCTATCAGCTGACCACAGCCATCTGTTTACCTCCAAGGAGGAATGGGATTGGCAACACAGGGCATTCTACAGGTTGAGATTGAGCTGGTGTTTTTAATTCAGTGTGTTTTGCAGCTGGAGATGTTGGGCAGACCTTGAGGTTTTGCATGGGCACAGATGAAATCGAAGTGATGTAACGACTGATCAGCAACTCCGGTCACACACACGAAATGAAGGGGGGCCAGACGGGGTTGGAGATTGTGTTTGGACTGATTGTTCTGGTTTCTTCCTCACTAGGACAAAGAAGTGAATCTGGAGCAGGTCCACAGGCGCATGAACAGTTTAATTGACGAAGACATAGCCCACAAGCAAATCTCTCCGGCGTCCATTGAAATCTCAGCCCTGGAGATCGGTGGCATGCAGCCAGCCCAGACCCTGGAGCCCGTGCGCGAATACCAGAACACGCAACTGTCTGTCACCACCTTTTTACCAGAACAGACAACTCATGGTGCCAGCAGGACACTCACAGCTGCCTCTGGCAGCAACCTGCCGCTGCCCCTGAGCAGCTCAGCCACCATGCCCTCCATACAGTGCAAACACAGGTCACCAAACGGAGGACTATTTCGTCAGAGCCCCGTGAAAACCCCCATCCCAATGTCATTCCAGTCCGTGCCGGGGGGAGTCATTCCAGAAGCGATGGAGCCCTCGCATGGAACATCCATATGATGAAAACAAACAGTAAAACAACCAGCAGAGCTTTTTAATACAAAAAAATTTAAAAGGAACAAAAAAAAAAAAGCAAACAAACTCTTACATTTTTCTTGTATATACTTGTAAATAATGAAAGAATGAAGTGGGGTAAAAGTGTATTTTGAATATTCCCAATTTTAGAAGTAAGTAAAAAACAAAACAAAAACAAACAAAATGTATGAATGACTTTGTAAATTTTGTTCTATATGAATAAAAAGGCAAACTACTTGTGGTCGTTCTCAAGTGCCAAAGAAGACCTGTTACTGGGACTGAGGGCCATACTTTTCTTTTTTTCCATGGATTTCAACACTTATTCCCTTACAGGTTTGTTGGGGTTTTTTTTAAGAGCAAAAAAGTTATCTGTTTCTTGCTAGAAAAATTCACCATGCTCAGATCTCTCCTTTTCCCAGAACCCTATTTTATAATCAAGATGACAATTCACTTGCAGAACTTAACAGCAGGTATTAGCATAGCAGTAACAAATATTTGAAAGGTGAATTATAACTAAAATCCAACAAACAATAAACAGGAAAAAAAAAAGAAAAAAAGAGAATTTTTTCCTTCTAACAAGAATTTAAACTTCCACACAGTTTCTAAGTTTAAACACAGGATTGTTGGATTGTGTTTTTACATGTCTGCTCTGCTGTGTGGCTCCTGTTTAACTTTCTCTGTTTTGTTATACATATATATAATATATATTATATATATTATGAGGTATATATTATATATATATAAACACTCTGATGAACAACATGTTTTAGGTTAAGGGGAAAGCTTTTAAGAAAAACTGCTCAGCTTTTATTTTTTTTTCTTGTGTACATGACTGAAAATGGGGAGGAACCAATGGAGTGAGCAAAGGAAGAACTGTAAAGGCAGGAGATAATGGCATTGCAGTGTCTGTGCCCTCTGGTGCCATTTCTTTCTTTAAGATTTCAATGAATTTGTTACATAATGGATGCAATGCTCTCTGTTGAAGTCATATCCCTGAATGGCAAGGCTAAGCTCATGACTATAAGCACAGCTCTGCTTTCTTTTTCCATTGATTTTGTAAAGAGAAACATTTTAATAGCCATATCTATAATTGTGGTAGAAATGGCTGTAAAAAAAAAACACAACTTTTTTTTTTGTCTATGAGACACAGAGAACAAAGATAGAGCAACCCATATAGCTAATTTAATGTCTTGTTCTGCAAATATTACCAGTGTAATTTCATATGACAGAAAAAAAATCAAATCAAAACCTAACACATTGTTTCCTTCCCAAATAGTGTCTTGAATGCCAAACATAACGGCTCCCTGCTCCCCCACCTACGCTTAATGGACCATCACTCTCTTTCAAAATGGGGATAATTTAGTGTCTTCTCAAATGTATCCCTATAACTAGGTTGTAATTTCCCTTCCCAGCTGGATTTCTTCACTTTATTAGAACACTGCTATTTGGAAAAGGTTGTAGAACCTGGTGCAGCGAAATCACTGTCTACATTAAGGTGAAAAATTCTGTTTGAACAAAGGTAGAAATGCTTTCACATCCCAAGAAAGTCAGCAGGCAATCTGGGCCAGGTTTTTTGATAAATAAACATTCCATTGACTGCTCCTAATTTGATTTGCATAATTACACAACAGATATATTTATGGGCTGATTAAAGTCCCCAAATTTTTACATTTCTAGTTTAAGCAATAGGGAGGAAAAGTCAACCTGTGACATAAAACCAGCCTGATGGAAGAGCATACTCAGCACACTACTTTTTAAATAACGAATATTGATGGTAAGCTTATAGAAGGAGTACTCTTACAGGAATTAATTTGTCTCTCTTGACAAGCTGTTTCCTCCTGAAGATGCTGTGATTTTGCAGCTTGGCACAAATTGAACTATTTGCCTCAAACTAATTAAAAATGAATAATGCTCTACTCAGCTGACTAGATTTATCCTATTTAGAGACTTGTCCCACACAAACTTGGGATTTTTTTTCTTTATTCTTTTGTCACACTTTTTCTTATCGTTATCTTAACAAACCTATGGCCACAGGAAAAAAATTCTTCCATGAATACACTAATTAGTTATGGCAGAAATAGCTGCACTAATAAGAATATGCACACACAGGAATCTGTAAAGGTGCTTAGGAGAAAGCGTGCAACTATTTGCATTTGAAAAAATCTCTTGTCTTTATTACCAGTTCGGGATTTTAGCAGCAACAGAGGAATATGCTCCAGAAGAGGTGCAAGGAGATGCTGGAGTAGCTACAAGGGTGCAATCTGCAACCTTGGGCTTGGTTATACTGGATAACTTTAACTGACCTGCATTTGTGGGGCAGATGGTGAATACAGTTTTTTGGGGGTATTAATTTTAACATTCTTTGTATTCAGTGTTCTCCTCCTGGCTTAGTCTTGCTGTAAAGTTTGGAAGTCTGGTTTAACTTATAAACAACGTTAGATCTCACTTATGCATAGAATGTGACTCGCCTGTTTGAGGGTTCTGTAGCTTTACATCTAAGATGATCAGGATCTTGAAGACTCAAACCACGCAGCCCTCATTCAGTAAAGTATTTAAGCATGTGTGGAAGTCCTCTCAAAAGCAGCTGCTTTATGCACAGGCTGAAGTTCTTCACTGATTAACGATGCAGTTAAAATGCACGTCTCAAATTAAATATGTGCCTAATTTTAAGCAGGTGAGTGAGCTTGCCAACCTCCCTGGGACTATTCAGTTGCTTTAAGTTAACTGCCTTGAGTGCTTTGCTGCACCAGGGTCTATTCTGTAAAAGTAAGGATCTATGATGGATCTGTCATTGTCTTAGTTATTTGTTTATATAAAAGTTAGCAAGTCATAGCTTGAGCCTATCAGGCTTGACAGGGAGCTGTTAAATCCTTCATGTGATAGTGGTTTGGTTTTAGATTATTTAAGCAAATCACCGGGTTCTCCTTGAACATAAACAATGTTTCTATCCCCATGAGTTTCATTTTTCAAAGTAAATGGAGAATGTATGTTTTTCATATCCTGTCTCCTGTTTTATATTTGTATCTTCCTTTTGACAGATCAAAGCATTCACTTTCTATATAATATATATTCACCACACACATGCATATATATATATATATGTGCAGTTACTCACAGAAGAAGTGAGAAATATAATTTCCATGTGATGTAAATGAGCATAAGCTGAAAGCTCTCACAGAGCTGTGCTTATTTACACCACCTGCAGATTTGACCCTTCACTTTTAATATCTGGCAAGTCGAAATAGAAAAACTGCAGAAACTTTTGAAAACTTTGAAGACCAAACTGTGCCCTTGATTTTCAAATGGAACTTCCCCTGACTAAACTTAAAAAAGAGAGTAATGTATGATCTCGAATATTCTAGCTCCTCTGGGATGTTTACATTGCAAAGGTGATTGTACATGAAATGTATCTTCCTTTTGTCGTGCTCTTTTGATGATGAACTTTCACAAAGCTGACATCTGTGGCACAGCACTTGTAGCGTGTCTTGTTCTATTAATCCATTAGTTTAGAAATTACTTTATTTTCTTACAAAAATGTGACTCAGTTTCTTCTATTTGCTTGCAATCCACGGGCAATCTGCTTTCAGTCTGAAAAATGCGTTGCTCTTACTTCTTAGTATGTCATGTTTTCCTATTGCAGTGGAGAAAAAGAGTAATTGTGCTTTCTAATTCCAGAGTTGAAACTCGATAGAACATTCTTATGCTGAGTTACTACATGTGTGCAATACTTGTCTTGCAAAGTAAAATTCCCAATATCTGCCTTGCTTTGATAACCATTGCTGCACTGTAGAGGAAATCTCAGCGAAACAACTCACTTTTTCTCAGTCTGCTGATAGAATAAAACACTTAAACCTGGGTTCTCACCTGTGTAAATCAGTATCCCTCCAGTGAGTGGGTCAAGCTTACTGAGTTTCAGCAGGTGAAGATTTGGATCTTAATATTGAACTTGAGAGCACTGCTTTCCATGACTTGTATTCAGCAAGAGCTCTGAAAAGGAAAAAGTTCTGAGAGTCTCAAAAATGAACCAGAAAGAGGAACATTTATTAAAATTTTGAGCACGTAACACGGATTAGAGCTTAAAATGTATGCTAAAATTGCTTAGAGAAAAAATTTCTTCCTCAAGTCTGTTCAAATTTAGGTATAGCTCTCCTTTAAGATAGGCTTAAAGCTGTTGAGTTGGTGACAAGTGGAGCATTGAGAGAAAATCATGTTAGTGGGGCAATACAGCAATTACAGTGCTCAGACCTTGTTGTTTTATTTTGCTTTACTGACTTGAACTTACATTATGAGCAGCTAAAGAATGACATAAATGTAAACACATTACATTTGGGGGACCCTGTTGGAAATTTCTTAAAGAATCCACATCCTTTGGCAACCCTGGGGAATGCAAGGAGAAAGTCAGAAGAAAACTCTGAAGAGAAGCAAAATTAAAGGTAAAAACAAACGTGGTGAAGGGGGAGGGAGAAAAGGGTGGTTACAACTCATGTTTAGCAAAGCTGTATTACTTGTATGAGAAGCCTCAATTCCATCATACAAGCAGTTGCCTCAGTTAATTATTATTTTCCTTAATTTTTAGGAAACAAATAAAAACAGCATTTGTTCTACCAGAAACAGTTGTTATATTATTTAAGAGTTGGAATAATTTCTTTGGTGATGCCTGTTTTTTGGCTTGATTGTGACTCAGCTGGGGAAAATCAGCTTCAATCAGTGATTTGCACCCAAACCAGCTGTGGGCTGCTGGCTGGGAGATACTCCCAAGGGCTGTTCAGGTCTGCAGCTGGGAAAAATCAGCCTCAATCAGCTACCCATAAACCTCTCAATTCTCCAGGTTTGGGTCAGAGTTCTGGCTTAGCAGTATTAGCTGCACGTGTCTCTGAACTCCTGGATAAGGACACTGCTTTGCTGCTGTTCAGATTGGTGGGAAGCAGAACAGAAACGTGGCTTCTTCAGGCTTGTAAGGTAACCAATAACAGAAGCAAATAAAGTGTAAGGTGTCAGATTTTACTGAGTTTTATCTTCTCCTAAATTTACTGGCAGCCCTACTAGAGGAGTTTTTTGATGTTTTATTTTTAAGTGTGCACTTACAAGGTACTACTTAACTGACTTTCTTTTATCCCCACTTAAACTGATATTGGCTTGCTTAGGAATCAATTAATGCTGGTCATAACTTCACATCATGTTGTAAGGGAGCACCATCGTGAGAGAGTTGTTTTGTCTTTTTTAATTTCTTTTTTTCTTTTGTAATTCTTTGGAAGATGACTCATCTTTCAGTAACTGGTTCTGTTGTTGCAGTTATAAAGTTTTGTAGTTATGAGGGTGTCAAGGTTTCTGTCTGTTTTAGTCTCTATCACGTGAAGAGGGGGATAAGTGCTCACAATCATAGATACACGTAGACATGGAAATTAGCAGGCTAAGGACAAAGCTTGAACAAAAGGGCGGGGAGGGGAAAAAAAAAGTCTCTGCACATGTTGCCAAAGTTTTGGGTGCTTGGATGGCTGGCTGGGACAGAATCTGATTTCTGAATCATATGCTACATGTGAAGGTACTGTAGTTATCATCTGAAACATTTCTAGGTGCAAATCACAGCTCAAAATCCCCCCAGTTGTTTTCAAGAGGGTTTTTTATTTTTCTTCTTAATAATTGTTTTGTTGTAATGTCATAACTAAAACTGTATGAGAGGGGATGTGGAACCTGAGGTTTTACAACAGCTGCTTTTAGACTCTCATTCTGAAAGTCACTCACTCATTAAAAGAAATATCTTGGAGATATTTCTATACTTAAATTTTTTCTTATTTTCTTTCCATCTTGTAAAATGTATGTATTTTTTTCTGATGGAATTACTTTCAAAGTGGTTAAGTAGAGCCCAGCACTGCAGGTGAGAAGTGCAGCTCAAAGAGCAAAAGACTGTGCAACCATGACAATGAACTGCAAAGAACAGAGATCCCAGATTTATGTAGCTTTTTCTATGTATCAGCAGAAAAAGATTTCTGTTTAATGTGGGTTTTTTATGTGATGTATATTGGATCAATCCTGTCAAGTTAAATACTTGCCAGAAGCAAAATATTCCAGCCCACCAAAGTGCTGAAATGCATATTTGCAAATAAATCTAAGCAGTCACTGGAATGTTTCCCTGTCTTATGTAGAGAAAGCATCATTTTAGTCTGCTGAAATTAGTATAGGTTAAAGATTTAAAGAACTTGAGCATGGAGTAGCACTGTTCTGTGCCCAGGGCTTGTGGTGTAGCGTCCCACAGCCATAAGCAGCCTTACTGAAAAGTGGGCATGAAATTAGGTTTGGGAGCTACTGCTTCATCCTGAGACAGAGAGTCCTTGCCCATAAATAAATCTGGGATGACTGTAGGTGAAAGATCACTTGCAGTTGCAGACTCTCTTTCATTTGGGAACATTAGCAAGGATTTCAGAGGAGTGAGCTCGGTCCTGGTTGCTGACCATTGCCCTGATAAGAAGGGACAGGAGTGTCCTGTCCTGGGTGATGGAGTGCAATGTGTCCATGTGTGCTGTGGTTTTGCCTCCCTATAAGGATGCTGCTTTCCAGTGTTGGCTTTGTTGCTGCTGCTGGGCAGATAACCTGACAGAAGAAACTCATGAGAAGTGCCAGGTGTAGGCAGGTACAGCATTTAAAAGTGTTGAAATTTAGCAGTTCCCGCATATCAGCTGACATGTTCAGGGAAACATAATGCCAAGTTTTGCTTGATTCTAAAGGCAGTTTGAATGATGGTGGGAAACCTTTTTTATTTTTTTGTGAGGGTGCTTTGTTCATGAAAGCTTTCAGCTTGCAGTATAGCAAACATTCATGTGGCAGTAGAGCCCACAGCTCAGCATACACCTTGCGGGCACCCTGAGGTGGTAGCACAGTGAGTGTGGAGTGAGGTGGCATTTGGCAGAATTTGCTGCAAGCTTCCCACAGAGCTCCTGCCTGCTGCTGTGGGAACAGAGGAGGGCAGGGGAACCCCACAGCAACATTGGCATGGGGAGCTGCTGGGGAAGGGGAATTTGAGGCAACCCTGGAGAGCAGGGGGAGTATCTGGGAGGCTGCAGGTCTCCTGAGAAGAGTGCTGATGGCATAGGTGAGGTGGGAAATACCCATCAATAGGGGCTGGTGAGGCTTGGAAATAGAGAAAATGCTGTTATCAGAGTATGAATGCACCCCAGGCTATGGACTGTGGAACATAGAGGTTGTTGGATGATGCTGTCATTATTTACATAGAGGTTTCCTAAAATTCACGTGTTACTAACTGGGAAAACTCAAGTCAGACTGGTCCTGGCACATGGAGAGAAGAAATAGTGATTGTACTGGGCTGTGCTGATCGTCTCAGGCCATGACTGGCTGTTTCAAGTCCGTTCTGTTTGATTTCCTTTCCTCTTCTATGTCTGTAGGTCGGCTCACACATCTTTCTGGGCTGTGATTAGTTGTGCAACATTTACCCGGCTCTTTGACAGGGGGAATGTGCTTTTACAACACAAGAACAGTTTCTTCTTGCGCATTTGCATTCCTAGCTTTGTCTTGTCATTCATGTCAAAATGTCAAGCAGAGAAACATATGCTTTCAAATGGAGTTTCTGCAAACCATTTGGATCAATAAGGACTGTCTGCATATTTGTAACATCTGCCATGGAGGAATATGAAACTCTATCAATTCAGTGGCTTAGTATACCATATTTTATTCCAGACTGTAGATTGTTTACATTCAGTGACAGAAAAAATTGCTGCTCTAGGGACTGCAGAGGTCTATTGTAAAGCAAGTCCTCCTTACTGGAAAGTGGAATGTGCCATCTTCTGCACACAGCAAATACATGCCATCCTGACAGGCCAGGGCATTAATCCATAGACATGTCACTCGTGGCTCCTGACAGCTCAGTGCAGCTGCTGATCATCCCTGGGCTGCTCCAAAGGCTGGTGCGGGCAATAATTTCAGTTATTCTGAGACAACACCTGAAAAGCTGCCAGGGTGTCAGGAGGAGAGACTACTTGCCTGTGGACAGCAAGAGCGAGCATCTGGAGCAAAGTGGGGGAAGTGTCTGGCAGTAGTCTGTGGAAGCACTGAAGATGAAAGCTCCCTTGTGCTCTGCTTGGTGGGATTTGGACGTTGAGGTACACCTCTAAGGGCTCAGATGTCACAGCCAGAAAATGGTGGTGGAAGGCAGTGATAGAAAGAATGGTCTCAAAAAATAGGGAGAGCCAGTATCAGAACATAGAGCAAGTTAACAGCTTGCTTGGCCCTCGAACAAAACTCCTTACAGAGAGTAGGTATTTTGCCATGTGAAACCGTGAGGTTGCAAAAGAAGCATCCTACAGTGCCAGCCTGGATATTAAGCAGCTGGGCAAGTCCCAGACCTGTAGTTATAAAGCTGCTTAGTTCCACAGTATTAAGTGCCATGAAAAGTGTATTAAACCTTTTATTAAGAGCTCAAAGTACACACAGTGAAAGCATGCAAAATGTAAAGTGTTAAATTAGACTGTCGATTTAATTATTCTTTATCACTTAATCCCTTTACCTGTGTGGCTTGTTAAAGGCAAACCCTTCTCTGCTTTTCAGTCAAGAGTTGCAGAGAACTGCAAAAGTCCTCTGGGAAAGAGGGAAGGAGGGGAATTGGGGAATGCCCTCATGCAGGGCTGGAGGAACACTTGAGCTTCAGCAGGACTGATGCACGAGCAGGGAGTGAGAGAGAGGGCTGTGATGGAGGAGGAGACAAACTTGGTGTGCAGTGACAGCTCTGTGAGGTGCAGTGCCAACAGCCAGGGATTACAGCTCTCTTGAACTGGGATCTTGGGATTTAGTTTTGCCTGAAGTTTGGGAATGGAAAGTGGTTCTGCTCTGACACTCGGTGCGTGTCGGCAGTGCCTCTTGGGGTACTCTGGTGCCTTTGGGAGGCTCAGGCTCAACACCAGGCAGATTGGGTTGGGCAGTGGGTTTACTTCAATGGTTGGCACTTCCTTTTTCTGGTTTGACCTCAAACTGTTATAAAAATAAGCATTAAGAGAAGATAGAATAAATAAACAAAAAAACCCATATAAAGCCTAAGGGAAAATTCTGGCTTTTTCCTCACCAATAAAGTGATTATCTTCTCAAAGACAAAAGTCTATGTATGTGCAGGATTTGATGAACAGATAAGATAACAACATACTAAGAAAAAAAAAAAACAAACCACAAAAACCAAGACCTACTCTACAGTTTTTGTGCCTCTGGAGTCTTTTTATATTAAAATATAATATTTGAAAATTTTTAGTTGAATTTTGATCAAAGATTGCATTGGATCTGAGGGTGTATAATTCCTGTGGGTGGGAAATGCATAGGATTTTGTTTTTAAATTAGCTGATCAGTTTTACGTAAGTACCAGCAAAAGTAAAAATGACTATTCCATGAGCTGCAAATCAAAAGTATTCATAGTTGATAAAGAAACATTAAAATTTAATTTTGCTTTTGTTTTTAAAAGAAGCAGATAATTGGAAACAATTAGCATTGAATTAATCAACTGGCTTTAGTTATAATGGGTTTATTAAGTCATTATTGAGAGATTGAGTGGTGGCACATGTTGATTATGTTTAGATGTCACTTTTCTTTGTTTTTTAAAGCACTAGAAAGAAATAGCTCAAGTCTTCTGACAGAAAAAAAAAAAAAAAGGTAAAAATTGATGTTATGATGGAGCCTAAGATATTTAAAGTCTCCAAACTATTAAATTGGAATTTATAAGCTTATCTCTACAGAGCCTCTTTGATAGTGCCTTATCAAAGTAGCAGTCTGCTCACTGTTAGCTTGTGTGTGTTGTGTCAGATTGAGATTTACCCATACTCTAATATTTGTGAAAGGTGGGAGGGGTTTTGATTGTTTGGGGATTTTTTTGTTTGTTTTGGTTTTTTGTCAGTTTTTGTTGTTGTTGTTGGGGTGTTTTTTGGTGGTTTTCTTGGGAGAGGTTAGGCAGGGGTTGACTTTCATCAGCTTTGAAACTTCTGTTATCCTGAGTATGTGTTCATCTTAATAATTATAAAACTTCAGACAAATTTTGCATCCTTCTGCCAGGAGAGAACACTGAATAAAGGGCTTTAAATCACAATAATTAACTAAGACACCTGAAGTACTTGCCACTTTGTTCTGTCTCTGGGCAGAACCGCAGGGTTTTGATCATCTGTGGGATCCTCTCTGTTGTGGTTCAACACACAGTATAGAAAGAGATGTGTATTTGTGGAATTCTGATAATGCAAAATGTTTCAGGTTCATCAACTCTTCAAATACCTAATGTTTACTTGTGCTGGCTTTCTGTTAGGTATGCTTTGTATCCCACCTTTGTGAGTCATAGAGACTTTAGGTTCCACGAAAAGATCCAACTTTTCAAAAATAAAAGCAATACAGCAGCCTTTCAGCACTATAAACAGCTATTGCTTCACTCCTAATGTTATATATAGAGAAAGTGCAGGAAGGACTTTTGATGTAGAAGCCATTAAATAAACTGTGGTAAATATTATTTATATTCTATTTATGCTAATATTGTTTGCATTTTTCAGTCTTTGGTTAATTTAGATCAATAATTCATGCAGCTTCTGATATTGCATACGTATTTTTTCAATATTTCTCAGCATATAAACACAGGGAATGTTACCTCTTGCAATGGGAGTAGGAGGGAATATTTATTTGTATTTGCTGTATTGCAGCTATTGTTCAGAGTGCGATAATTTATAGAGCACAAAGAATTATCTTTTGTAAGTAAGATGATCTGGCTGAAAAAGTGGAAGCACTTTCAAGGAATGGGACATAAAATAGGGTCCTTCTGCCTGTCTGAAAACCTTGGAATTAAAATGTGTTAGTCTCTTTAGGCAGATTTTTAGTTTTGCTGTGAAGTGTTTGAAATGTCTTTTTTTTTTATCTTGGAGGGGGAGAGACAAGATGTGCAATGTTTCTTTGGCTTTCCTTTGCATATTTATCTTTAAGGTTGCTGTGATAACCTGTGTCATATGAAGATTTGGATGTGATGGGAGCATTGTAAGGTTGGACTCTTTGTTGTTTGTTTGTGGGTTGTGTAGGTGTTTTTATGATGAAGAATAACGTCCCAAAGAAAATAACCCCAAGGTCTCAACCTTAACATCAGAGAATTAATTTGTATCTTGCAGGATCTGTCATTTTTGTGACTCAGTTATAATCTGCTCTTACTCAACTTCCCAGAGAACTAAAAACTTCAATGTGTTGCTATGGCCAGTGTAAATGAGGATAATTTGCTATGAAATGTGATGTATCACGTAGTGCCTAATTATGTCACCTCGAGGCTTGACCCCTCTGCACTGTGACAGGCACAGTTAGCAATTCTCTCAAATTTTCCATCCAGAACAAAACCCCTATCTGGTTATAACTGAAGGAAAAGAAAAGCAGTGGAAAAGGAGAAGCATTCCATTTGTCCCAGTGCAATGATATTCTGTATCCCTACACGCCAGGCATGACTCTTTGCTGGGGTTGCAGGCGAAAAATGACTTATTTGTAAGCAAGATTTGCTGGAGCTGAAAGTCTGTCTTACTGCCATAGGAAGATGTCATTTCTGACTAGTCTTTTTCTTTTGTCCTTCCCAAGTACTTCAACATTCCCAGCTGCAGTTAACCAGGAGAGTTTATACATCCTTTCTAATCGCTCCTTGCTTTTTCTTTTATGACTTGCCTGCATGAAAATCCTTTCCTTCCTGAGGGAGTGGTCTGCTCTACATTTGACATGGCCCACATAAATGATATTTCTTCCACTGGAGTCACTTATTTTTTCAGAAAGTAACTTGGGAACTTAAGAATACCTATATTCTTGCTGGCTGACATGCAGCTGACAGAGTAGAAAAATGAGAGGGAGAAGGGTGAGGGGGGGAAATTCAGTAGAAAACGAATTGTAAAATCCTTTAAAAATCTGAATTGGGATGTTTGTGGATAATTCTGTTTAGCTAGTAAAAATTTGCAACTTGGTCCCTTAAATACAGTGTATTAAGAGTTGTACATTTAAGTAATCATCAGTGTGAGCAAGAAGATGTCTCAGCTTGGCCTGTGCCTGTCCTTTAGGTTGGTTTTGTACAAAGGAACTGAAAGTTGGCTCTGCTTTTCTATATTGCCCTGGTACCACTCACCAGAGCCACTCCAGCAGCTGAGCACAGATTTGCCCATGGGATCAGTGCTGGATGAAGTGGTAAACTAAGCAAGTTTGAGACAGAGCAATTGATGCTTTCTTTTCCTTTTACTCCACCACCCTTCCCCCTACCCCCAGTAAGTTATCTTCTCAGCCGTCACACAGTACCCTTTATTCTGAACATCACCACTGGTTGGAAACTTGTTGTGCATGCCTGGGCAGAGGCTTGGCCCTCACTGGGACTTTGAAGGGCTGACTGGTGCAGGACTCCCCTCCCTACCCACGGGGGAGAAGTATTTGGGGTCTGATTTCTACCAAGCCTTTGTGTTTCCTGTTCCTCAAAGCATCTCTTCTTTAGGCACTTTGAACCTGTCTTTGTCCCTGCAGACCCAGAAGAGTTTTCAGCTGAGCTGGGGCATCCAAAGCTGATCCCATCTGTGAATGCTTCAGTGTTCAGCCTGTTACAGAGGACAGGCAATCAGCTTCTGAGGAGAGAAGGCTGGTTTGAATCTTTATCTACCATTCACAACCCAACTCCTCTAATCTTGTTAGATAATTTTTTTTTCTGCTTTTCAAGTTTTGTTGTGGCAGTTCTGGGACATGGATGAAGTCACAGGCTGGGTACTTGTCTCTGGCTCTTTTTTTACACTACACATGTGCAGTGTAACTCAGCCTTGTTTGCCTGTGGGGATTTGTTTTCTACTGGGTAGTTAAATTTGCATGTGTGAAATGCTGAAGTTTTAGTTGTGTGACCTTTTTAATTGTTTGGCTTTTACATGTAAATTGGTTCTATGTCAGCCAAATACTACCTTAATTAGAAAACAAAATATGCAACCTGGCACCTAATGTTTCCATTAACTTGTTTAAATAGTCTGCAAATTTGGATTTGGGCCAGACTGTTTATTTAGAATGTATTTTTAATTGGATTATTGGTATGTAATAATTGATATATCACTGATCCATTATTAAAATATAGATGTGTTTGGAAGTGTTCTGACACATCCCAGTGGATTTTAATTGAAATATTTACTCTTATACAGCAATTTCTTCTTTCAATGCTAAATAATAAAAAACCCAAGTGATTTGATGGTATATTAAATAAATCCTATCTTTTTGTCAGAAATGGATTAATCTTTTACTGCTATTTGAGATGTATCCATGAGCTTTTTTTATGTATAGAGAAAGCTATCGTTTTTCTCTAGAGGTTCAGAATGGATACCCTAATTTTTGAAATATGAAACTGGAATAACATTTCTTGTTAGAAAGCTAGAAAATACTTTTTCTTGGAGTGTACCTCCTTCGAAAACTGACTAATTGCTTCCACTTTTTTTTTTTTGCATCTTTTAGTCATTTTTAAAGAGGTAAGTAGTGAAAAGAAAAATCCATTCTTAATCCAAGAAAAGATCTTCTGCTGTCTCTTCACAACTGAGTTACACTAAGAAGCACTTTTGAGAAACAGCTTCAAATGCCCTTTTTTATTTTTTTAAATGTACCTTTTTATATCAACTGGATCATCTTCTGTGACCCTTTCAAAAGGACGCCAGATTTAAGAAGTATGGCTTTTTTCTTCCGAAAAGACGGAGGGTTTTTGTCTTCCCCACTGCCCACCAGCCCCCCTATGCACTTTTTCCTGCACAAACCCTGCTGCACGGGCCGTGCTGGTAATCTGGGAGGAGGGAACTAAAAAGAAGAGCAAGACCTGAGTGTTTTCCTGCTCAGTGAGAGCTTCCCTGGCAGGTTGCAGTGGGGCTGCCTTCAAGAGCCCACTGAGCTGCAGGGGTGAGGGTGTGCAGAGGGGCTGCAGGGCTGCAGGCTCTGCTCCTGCCCCAGCTCCCGTTGTGTGCCCCTGGGCACACCTGTCTCTGGTTGGGTCAGGAATGCACAGCTCTTGGGCCTGAAGTCTATGCAGAAAGCTGCTGATGAGGGATAAAATGAGCAGCAAAGAGTACTGAGCAGGATCCTCCTTCTTTGATCCAGTCGTACATCACTGCAGGTCCCTCACTTTAATTTCTGTCTTTTCCCTGTTCGTAGATGTCTCCCACCCTGTAAAGCTTCTGTCCGTGCTCTGAACCACGTTAGTGGCTCCTTTGGAGATTTCTGGTCCAAAGGATTTGTTAGCTCAGACTCAAGCCAGTCTACCTGTGAGAAGGGATTTGAGAAAGAAACCACCTTTCTCTGTGTTCTTGTATGGAAGGATGTAATCACAGCCTGTCACTAAGAACTGCTCTGTATTTTGGAGAGAGTAATGACATTTCACCACACTTCTCGAGTGATGCACACTGGATGATTATTTTTAAGTTAAGTTCATGATAAAGCTAAAACTGTTTCAAGCAGACATTGTTTTCTAGGAACTGTTATTTGTCCAGCCTGAATCTGATGGCTTTGTGTTGGTGTTTTTATTTCAAACAACTGTATAAAGGTGGCAGCCCAGTTACAGCCCTTACAGCAGACTTTGGAAGCTCTTATTCCCAGGAGATGAATGTGTGCTAAGGACTGGAGCCCAGGGGATCACCAGTGTTGCATGCTCTCCCCAGTGCAGTATTGGGTTTAACCCCAAACTGAAGTCTGAAAGTTTGGGTTGCACAGCTTTGAGCTAAGGTCAGCCCTGTACAACCGGGGAGAAAATGGATTTGTTTCACATGGCTTCAGTGACTGTTAGGTTGATGGTTACCTGTGTGCTTTCACAAAGAACGTGTGCAGGGGCTGGACTGTAGTGGGGAGAACGTGCTGTTTTACTGCTAGATGGAGGTCTCCGACAGGAGTGTGCAAGGGTAATGATCCTTCTGTGTCCCCGTGAGTTTCCAGCTGGAATCCAACCCACACCTCACTTTGTGCTGCTGAGTCAAGAGTAGCCAAGGGTACTGAGGCAGAGAAAATGGCAAGCAGCCTATCTGTCCCTGATGGTCATCCTGTGGAAGGGTTTTCTGTCAGATGCTGCTGAAAATCTGAGCAGGCTAGAAAGTGCTTTTGTTATCCTTATAGGCTGCTTAGATTGGAAGCTTCTTCCCCTGCCTACCTTGCTATCTTTTTAGCTATTTTCACTAACTATTGTCTAGATTCTTTCAATGTTTCCTTTGTTAAAAAAAAACCTTAAATGATTTGTGGGTTTAGGAACCCTTTCCAGTTCCTAGGTAATGTATTTTATTTGTACAAGGAGCTAATCTGAGGAATGAAGCTTCTTTCATGACACCTGTTGCTGAAGACTCTCTGCCCTGCTCTACAAAGCAATGATTCTCATGGAAGGAAGGTGAAACATTTTTAGTCAAATGTAATGACAAGTTTATTCCAAAATATCAGAAATTATCCTCTGCATATTGCCTCTGTTGCCTACCAAGGTCACCAGATTCCTGTAGTTTGAGACATGTCTAAAAGATTACAACCTTTATGCTATAAAGGTTAATTATGGGGGAGCTGGATGTGGGAACCATCTCCTACTTGGAATGAAAAACCAAAATGCCACCTTCATATCTTGTTAACTGCTGAAACCTCCCTGTCCTGGCCAAGGTAAAGAGTCATTGCCCCATCTGTCTCTTGGTTTGGCTCAGGTTTCCTTTCTAGCTAAAACTAGTTCATAGCTGTTGCTTTCTCTATCCCAGTGCAGCTCTCTATGGCAAGGTTGGTCCTCTTGGTCACTGTGGAAGCTGATTGTTAACGGGGAGAGAGATATCCATATTAAAATATATGTATTTAATTTTTTTTCAGAGTGATCTTGCTGAAAGGACTTCCATGTTAGTTGTGAAATCTGACCTTTTATGGGATTCAGAACCATAGGCTAGGGACTAAGAAAATAGTGGGTTACTTCCACAGGCTAGGAACTAAGAAACTACAGCCATCCCTATCATACATAGAACCAGCACAGTATTATGAGTTATCATGGTTCTTAAACATGAAAAAAACACCAATTTCTGTGTAGAATGAGGAAAAATGCCCTGGAGGATTATACAAATAGAAGTTTCAGCTCTTGCCTCAGAAGGTAGAAGAATGAAAATATACCTGAGTCACCTTCTGCTCACATATGGAATTTGTTCACTCATACTTTTACCTGTCGTAATGCCAGTGGTCAACTGAACCTGAGATCATTTAAGAGCAGACAAAGCCTTGGCACCAGCATCTCTAATTCAGCTTGGTGTTTCTGGGAGGTACTATCTTTTATGTAAGAAACTTGTTTCCTGGAGAAGGGATCAATTAATAACTAATACTCTGCTTATACAGGAACCAAAGAGTGAGTGTTAAAATTGCCTGAGCAGGTTCTGTATTCAAGTCCCTCAGTTGGTGTAGGATTTTCTGTCTACCTTTATCAATCACTTATTTGCTCTGGAAGAAAAAAGACTCCCAACAATCTCTCTGGAAGTCCCTATGCTTGTTCTTCAGCCAGGATTTACAGTCTTTGATAGATTCCCAGCACCAGTGTGCTGTTTCTTAAATGAATCTTAAAGGGCTCATTTCCTTAGTTATATTCCCATTTTATTTAATTACGCTTCCTGAAGAGAAGCCATTCTATTTTATGTTTAACACTGCTGTATGCATGGGAAGTGAGTGGTGTATAGAACTGGGAAAAGTCTGGTGCAATTAAGCTTTTTGTGACAGTAATGAAGCTGTGACCATACCACCGTGATATCTGGAAAATACATTTCAGTAACAGTATTTTATTTGGTTTTGTTATTTGAAAGCATTTTATGAAAAATACTTATTTAAATATTTTTAAAAAGTAATACTTTTTAAATTTTTTTCCTAAGACTTTACTTGCTGCAAGATTTCCTTTGATTTTAACTCCTCTGTCTGAAAAGCTTGCGAATTACTTAGCTGAAACAAATCTTTCTGTGAATCCAGTGGGGAATTTAGTGTTTCCTCCAGGAGAGACTGTTTTTAACCTTTTATTGCAAGCAAGCAGGCTGGTTAAAGGGAAGAGCACTAATCTCTGAGATGCAGCAGCTCCAGGTGTCCAGGATCAAGTTCCCTCTGTACGAATGGGTGGTGGAAGCGGTAGTTTTTCTTGGTATCTCTTAAACGCCCATTATGACTTCTGCAGCTGTTCTGTGTCCCTTTCTCTAAGGTAGTAGTTTGGTCTGCTCTGGGCAAGGTAAGAGCACTGCTGCTTCCCTGCTTTCTTAAGAGTGTCTCAGCTGGGCTCCAAAGTAAAGCTTAGTGCAATAAACATTCATTTTTTTAGACTGGTGAAAGTGTTGACATGTACAAGTGCTTGCAAACTAGAGGTAAAAAGGGTCGAATTGGTTGTATAGCTGTAGCAGTTAATATCAAGGAGTAAAGACAGAAGAAACAGCAAAACGATGGTCTTCACCAGCCTGGTAGCTTTTGCAGCCTCCCCAACAGTGCATGCTCTTAGTTAGTCTCAGCCTAACTGACACTGATCAACAAAATTACTTTTTGAGGTCATTGCTGTGGACAGAACCTTGCACCAGAGATAAGCAGCACGTGCTTCACGGGCAGAGCGATGCCCGAGATAGCCCCATCGGCCATGGAGGCTGTGACCTGCCTTGGCAATGCTGGAGGCTGCTGAGCAGGGATCAGGTCACTTCAGTCCTGTGGCTTTGTTAATTTGAGCTGCATGGAGTAACCCAAGATTTATCTGAATTTAAAGGGATCATTTTGACCTTTTTTTTTTTTCTTTTCGTGCATGTGTTTGTCTTTGCTATACATGAACTACTTGATAATTCAACTCATGGTCAAAATTTTTTCTTCTAAAAGTCTTATAAGTTTACTGAAGAATTTCTAAAATGAATGGTGCCTATGTGAAGTTTGGGGTTAAGCTGAGTGAGTTTAATCACTACTGGAAGTCTTTTCCCACAGTTAAAATGGGGATCAAATCCAATTTGCTTAGAATGCAAAGTATTGGGAAAATTATAGCAAAGCTGTTGGTTTTTTCCTGTAATGAGAGTTAACAAGAGGACTGAAATAAAAGAAACATGGGTGGAATATTTTCTGCCCAGTAAATCTTCCTTCCTTCTGAATGAATGACAAAACCTCTTCATCACTGAGGGCAGCTGAACCACATGGGAAAAGACATTGGAATCATTCTTGGCTGCATTAGGTGGTATAGCTGCTGTCAAATAAATGGAACAGATACTTGGATAATGGTAGCAAACACCTCAAAATGTAGTTACTAGAGCTTATGGTTTGGGAGTCACCCAAGCACACTCTTTTGGGATGCTGTAAAACTTGGAGCCTAAACTATTTTCTGTTTTCCCTGGAAAACCACAGTGATGTCACTGACTTTTGTGCAGAAAACATTGTTAAATGAGTCCAATCTTCTTTAAGTTTTCTTCTGTCGGGCGAGATAGATGTATAATGAAAAACTCAGCCATTAGAAAGGAAAAGATCTAGAAAGTCACCTGATGGACATCGTTTGTTGTAAACCGATTGCTTCACTTTGAAGTGAGAGACTGCGAAGCAAATGGCAAGGAGGCCCTTCAGCATTAACTAAATTACTTTTGCTAAAAGAAGGTGGTAAAAAATGAAGGTGTACCAAGTTCAGCCTCATTCAGAAACTGTCTTATTAGGGTTTTGGGTTGGATTTAGGCTTAATGCACTACTAATGTGTTCAACCATTTGTTAGCCCTAATTCTGGACAGTAACCTGTTTTATGGGGCAAGCTGGTGCATCTCTAATGTTGCAATTATTACTCACCTGTACTGGGTGTTAGTGTCTCCAGTAGAAAATTGAGTTCTTGGGGCCTCCCAGCATCCCCAAACCAGCTTATTTCCTTCTGTATGCCTGCCCTGTTAACATCAGGGAAGGCTTGAGAAGTTTTATAAGCACACTTCCACTTACGTGTGACCGAAAATAAGATGACACGTAATCAATTTATTCCTCTGGTGCAAAGAAATAATAGGTTGCAACTGGTTAGCATTTTCTAATGATCTCTGAGCATTGGAAGAGTCATCAGCTTTGTTCCGTGTAATTGCATTCTTTAAATGTGGCTATTTGTGGTAGATTATAGCTTGCAACTACAAATGCATTTGAGTGGGCAGCAGATGAAGTCCGTTGGTTCTCCTTTTAGCTTTCTTGGTTTTAGTGCAGTAGAAGCTGGCTTGCTTCCATGAGAGGAGGTAAACTGTCTGAGGTGCACTTCAATTCTACAAAATACTTCCTATTTTCTTGGTCTGATTCTTCTGTTTCTGGAGTTTTATAACTACAGAAACTTCAGTTTCTACTGCTGTGAAATACTCCTTAGAAAACTGCAGAATTAGGAAGGCACTCCATGTAAAACATTCAAGCATCATTTCATTATACATTGCAATTTTTATGCAACATTTAAAATAAAACACAGGAAAAAAAAAGTCAGAATTCCTGTATAATAGCTCCTCATAGTTGGGGAAGGTCTTCGCTATAGGCTGTACGATGCTGAAGTCAATACTAATTCTGTCTTCATTGCATCAGGTAACTTACAGACCCAAAGAGCAGAAGCTGCCATTTTTAACCTTTAATTCTTATGCAGTAATATAGGTTATTTAACTATTTTTTCCAGTCTGTTATAAGTCTTGAGTGGTAACTCAGTCTTCATGCTAGCCTAATCTTCAGCTCAGTGACTGCCAATTACTAACAGAAACACAGCGATGTTGCTTTAGCAATTATGATCTCAAGGTCAAACAGAAATGAGAAGTGACCACTCTTGTTTCAAGGTGCCCAGGCCTGAGATCTGTAGAAGTCAATTCCAAAACACTGATCTTACTTCATGACAAAGAACCATACCCTTCAATCTTTCCCAAAATCTTAAAAGGCCATCTACCTCTTCTGCTCTGCTTTTCCAACCCTTTTTAATACTAAGTAGATATGTCCTGATGGAAAACATGGGACTGTTTCATACTGACTTCACGGTGAAACTCTTCCCCAAAAGTAATCTTTTCACCTGTGCATGTGACTGCCTGTGCACACACACTTTCACATAGTATATGTAAAACATGGGGAACATGGTAGTTCTTTAGGTACATGCAGGAAGAAACAATTAATACACCTCACTTGAAACTGTCTTACATAAAGCAAAATGGAATAGGGCATCTATTGCTGCTTACAGGAAAAGGGGGTTTTTTTTCTCTTTTCATGGAAAAATAGAGGAGATGTCAAAAGAAATCCCCATTTGTTTATTTTCACATGCCAAGTGGTGTTGACTTCCTGAAAACAGGCATCTCTCCACAAGCTCTGTCTCCTTCGTTGATTAGAAACGACCTTGGCTCACAGCCAAGAGACTTGCCTTTCCTCAGAAAGAGAGGCTAACTTTCTACAGCTCTAAAGTTCCTCTGAAAATCATCCCTGTTTTTTTGTGTAGAAGCACTTGTATCTAAGAAGGGCAACCTATTTGAGAATTCAGAGGAAACTATACTAGTGTCATAAAAAATGACTCTTCACTCAATGAGTATTTTATTGGGGTAGAATGAAAACCCCAAAGAATGTGTTCCTCTG
The DNA here is from genome assembly GCF_022539395.1 of Myiozetetes cayanensis. Lineage (NCBI taxonomy): Eukaryota > Metazoa > Chordata > Aves > Passeriformes > Tyrannidae > Myiozetetes > Myiozetetes cayanensis. The sequence continues at coordinate 28,843,263 of NW_026086605.1, forward strand.
AGACCAGGCTCAGCAGCACACCATGCGTGATCCTAGATCTTGTGTACCACAAATCCTGTCTCTTAACACCCCAAGCCCAGGCTTCATTTCTTACTTTCAATTTGCCACCAATGTACAGAAACTTAGCAACTGCAGTTTGGTTTTTAAGTAATTGTGCTAGTAGTTTGCATGAAAAAGATGCCTCTCACAGCACGTATAGGTAATTTAGGAACTCTTACAGTGTAATTCTGTTACAGTGAAATTCTGTTAGCAGATGGCAAGGAGTATTATGAGTTCCACAAAGTCCAGGTACAGCAGCTAAGCAACTGCTCTTTGGAGAGGGGGCTCGTGTGGGGGGAAGAACAACAGCTTGCATTAGTGTCGGAACTAATTTGGCTGAATTCCCCATCCATCTCCTTCCCTTCTTTTATCCTGTTGCAAGTACCTTTGTTTTACCTTTCCCAGACTCTTGTGGCTGTTCAGAAATACTCTTTCTATGCCTGGGTGCTGTTCAGGGGAACACCATGTGGTCCCAGCTGGAGCTGTGCAGCCCTGTGCCAACAGGGTCAGCTGTACCCTGTCCTCCCACCCCTCCCTGTGCAGCGACATCTATGCTTATGCAAGGGAACTTGTCTTAGTAGTTCCTGCTCTCTGAAATTTGGTCTATCTTAGTTGAAGTTATAGCATGAGAAAAAGACAGTGAAATAATTTCTCTTTCTGCCTCTTGATTCCGTAATCCTCCCTATACCCCCCCCACCACCAATCTGCTCAGGTGCCTGGATTTGTATTTCCTGCTTTGATCACAAGGACAGAGGTGCTTCTGAGGAACTTGACTTTAGCCTGTTGTTAACAAGCATTAAGTGACATGGTGAGCGCTCTGTGTCCTGTCCATTGGCCAAGCCTGTCACGGGTCCTGCTGTGGACATTTTTGGGAGGCAGACAGTAGCTTGAAGCGAACAAATTAAATTCTTGTGGGTCAGACCTGAAGGTCCTCGACAGAAGTTCCTAGGCTGTCTGTCTGACATGTTTGAAGGAGAGCAGAGGAACAGGATATGTAATAAAATAATGGTGCTGTGAGAAATCTTATTGACTGACTTTGTATCAGCCCAGTGCTACTCAGCCCAGCCATGCCCACCTACCCCTTCCTTCCCAGTGCCTCCTTCCCATCTTGGCTCTGCTGTGGGGCCAGCTACAACTCACTGCTATAGCACTGGTGGCAACTTCTATTATTTGCACTTTCCTGCTCAGAAAAGGGGTTCAGAAGTTCTTAAGTTCAACTTAAGTACTTTAAAAGTGAAATGCAGAAGTGACAGGTACCTACAGCAACTGGGAAGAGAGGAAGGAGGAAAGGAAGCAGGAGGTGGCTGAAATGCTTTATTTCCTCAAAACCTCATCTTCATCCACCTCTTTTTGCCCTTCCTCTCTTTTTCACCTCTTTCTCTAATCACTGTTTTTCCCTTGGGCATTGCTCCTTTAGTCGAAGGTAGGTTGTCTGGTTAGGAACACAGGCCTTGATGGCAGGCTGTATGGCACCAGGTGCACAGCTGGTGTGCTGGAAGTCACCTATTAGTAGTGTCTACTCCAGAAGCTTCCCAAAACACTGTGAATATTATCTCACTCACTGGTTCTGAATGGTGTGCTGTGTCAGGAGCTTTGTGTCTGACTACACAGGTATGCCTTGAGGGTTGTTATTTGGCCACAGTCTTGCGGTAGTGAAGTGTTGTAGTGGTTTAGTGATTTAGAAGAATTTAGAGGCTTGTTGTGGTTTTCATAGAAGAAAAAAAAACCTTTTTATTATTTTCTTGAGAAAACAAAACATATATGGGCAGCCACTATCTTGGAAAATGTACAGTAAACCTCACAGAGGGAATTTAGTGAAGTCTTTTCTCTGAAAATATCCATGGTGAATCATGTTATGTGTCTATCAAATTTGATACCATTGACTTATAGTAACTGGAAGAAAAAATACAATTAACCTAGATTGTAAAATCCAAAGTTAGTGGGACCAAAAAAGCTCCTCAAAAAAAAAATTGTGCCACAAAGGTACATATAGCAGAAATTAATTTCAAAACGAAGCCATCTGTTTCCATGCAAGTTATCCTGTAATTTTAGAGTATTAAATCCTTGGTGAAAAGCTAGTAATCATCCTTAGGAAAGAAAGACTGGAGACATTTCTAGTTCATGTTAGGCTTTGCTATTTCTTTACATACTGTTAAATGCTGACCAGAAATACTGCATATTGCTTCTAATTATTCACATTTTGCATCAGTTTCATAATCAGTGAAACTGTCCTCATGTGTAATTAAGGAAGAAAGGCTATAGTGTCCCAGGAAGGTACCTCACAGAGCTGCTGCCTGCCTTGTCTAGCAAAAGCATGAAGTAGGCAGCAGCCCCTGACAGACAGGAGCGTATCAAGATAGATTACCAAACATTTACAAAATAGATCAAGCAGAACAAGAACTTTGTTTGAGAAATGTTATATTAATGCTTCGCTAGACAAGCCTAACTACTGTAAAATATTAATAAATGAGGCATTATTTATTTCATAAATGTGTGGGGGTGTGGATGTGTGTGTCCATATCTATATATTATAGAAGAGCATTTATTTTATATTATTTTACAGAAAATAAACCCCTTGAGCTTTCTGAAGAGGGGGCTTTCTAATTAACCACAGTCACTTGTTATAGAAATACCCAAAGTCACCCCAAATACGAGATGCTTAAGTGAGCTATTTAACACTGTAATGGATAGGAACAAAACTTGCCCAGTTCTCTTGGTTAAAAAAAAATAAACCACCAGCAAAATAACAAACAAGTCAAAAACCTCAACCCACCTAAGAAAAACCCACTCAAAACCAAGGGAAAAAAAGTCACACCAAACAAAATCTAATTGGTTTGAAGCTGACCTTCAGTGCTGGTAGCAGCCTCTGCTGTTTCCTTTCCATCCTGCAATTTGGGGCATGAAGCAATCAATTGCTAAATGTTTGCACAGAGATCTCCAACCCTGTGTCTTCCAGATAGCAAAAACCTAGATGCTGGACAACTTCTGTAAGCTTTCCCAAAGTGAGTGTGCCTCCAGTGTTTTGGAGGGCTAACGTTGAAATTGGTGCTGGAATTGGTTTGTCATCTACATTACAGAGCTGGGCCCAGCAGTGGCTGAGCTGACCTTGTGATGCTGTTCACAGGCATGCACTGTTTCCAAGATTTTCCTTTTGGCAAGGAGGGGGAAGGAGCAGGTATCAAAACCTTTTTTACATATATCTTTGACATTTCCCAGTGAGAGCATTTGTTCATCAAGTGGATGTGATTTATAGGTACTGTGCATCAGTGCTGTGCTGCCCTCGCTCTGTATGAGGGATTGCCTGAAACGCTGGCAGTAGCAGAGGAGGCTGTGGCTAATCCTGGTAATCCCTCCGTCTTGTTTATGCTGTACATATTTATCTGTTGTAACAGTATGTTTGGTAGGCCAGGAGTTCAGTAAAAGAGAATTTTTGTCTAACCTTGTAATACCATAGCTGCTGTCAAAGCAGTTCTCAGGTGCAGAGGTCTCTGCAGCCCGGAACAGCGCTGGGAGTGCTGCTCACCAGCCCTGCTAAAGTTTAAATGAGCCTCCTCCTAGCAAGCAACTGTTCTGTACTGAACCCAGGGTAAATCATTTGTGGTTATGCACTGACTGTAAAGCTGAAGAGATGGTGTGCACCTTGGTGTTACATGCAGTTTCAGCTCAGCCTGTATCCTGGGCTGTTAGCAGACTCTGTATTATCTGAGTTGGCTCAGGCCACCTTTATACCTATTACAGAGATTTACAGCAGCCCTGAGCTTCACAGAGACAAGCAGGGTTTTATCAGAGACTTTGTGAGTTCCTGTTCACCAGAATAAGGGTACTATTGGTGCCAGCCCTGTTATCATCAGATTAATTACATGTTGTTCCCCATGCTGCAGCGTGTGCCTGCAACTGTGCGTGGTCACGGGTGGCTGGAGGGACCTGAAACCCTCTGTGGGAGGCGGAGAAATGACAGCAGTATAGAGCTGGTATAGGCTTGAAAACAAACTTCCACTGAAGTTTTCACCACTTGCTTTTTGTCTTCTCTGCGAATGTTTAGAGGCCTGAGAGAGGTCTCCAGAAAGAGCACAGGAATTCAGGGCCATCCCAGGAATAAGGATGGCACGTTACTAACAGATACCTTTTTGGCAAACAGGTTGGAGTTTAAGTCATGTTCTACTCAGTTGTATATCCTGACTTTTTTTTTTTCCAGAGGGTAAGCACCTGTCTCCATTTAGAATGCTGTCTTTAGTAATACTTTGTTCTCCAACTCATATTTTCTCACAGAAAGTTTCTGCTTCAATAAAATCCTCAGATTGAAAGAAAAGCAACTTTTTATTTTTCTTTTTTCCTTTTTTTTTTTTGGTGGACGGTTTCTGACCTGCTGTATTTTAGAGGGTGTGCTACTGTGAAGACTTGGATACCACAGAAGTTAAGCTCCTGCTATTGCTTCTCAATGGAGATCCTAAATCCTTTAGCACTTGAGAGGTGAATCAAAGCTCCATTGAAGTCAGAGTCTGAGACTTGTAGGATGTGACGTTTCCAAGGCACCTCACTTTGCGTAGGGAAGCCACAGGTAAACTTTGATGGCTGGAATTAAAGGCCTTCTGGAAAGCCCAGTGACTTCAATAGGTCCTCAATTAGCCCTTATGGTGTGCTTTTCTCTTGGTGGGGAGTTGGCAAGAAGGTCATAAATAAACTTGGCTCAGCCTTAGGGAGCTGCTTTGGATTTGGTTCATGTGTGGATGAGTGCTTTCTCTCCTCAGCATGCTTTCTCCTCTCACAATGTACATAGGATGATGAAAGTCTGGGTGCTGTGTTTATGAAAGGGTGGTGATGAACATCTCTTGTGGACAGGCTGGAAAGTCAAGCCCTGTTCATGATCTGTTTGGTGAACTGCAGATCCTTTCATTCATTATCTGCAGGGCCCTGCAAGGGGAGTTTGTGTACAAGTTACAATGAAATTGAAGCTGGAGAAACAAGTTGGCTAAGAAAACTGGATTGGGGATGGTCATCAAGCTTGGAGGAGCAGGAGGGCCACTGTGCAGTGGTGTTAGTTATTAGGGGATTGAGCACATTTCATTGAGTTGATGCAGAAAGGTGATGAGCATCAGAAACCTCCTGTGGGGCTGGAGCTGCTCAGCACCTCTGGGGTTTGATTGCAACACATGCTTGGTTTATCTGCATGATGAACACCAGTCTGACTCTGCTGCTTTGTTACTTACCTGTGAATTGCTTTAATGCAGCATAAGCTTTGACTTTCACTGAATTCCCTATGCTCTCAGAGGGGTAAAAAATTGTGAAGTTACAATTTGCATGCATACAGAACTGCTATGTGGAAAAAACCCCACCTGCTGAAATAAGTCTCATAAAGATATTTGGGGGTTTTTCTTAGGCTTTTGGTTTATGCTTCTGTAGTATTCAGTAATAATAGAAAGATGGTGCTTTGGGGCTGGAGTAAGTGTTTGCCTTTGCTGTTGGGGAGGAAAAACAAAGAAATAAAATCCTCATGCACTGGTTGCTGTTTTAGGTGAGGAAATAGTCAAATAATCAACATGGCACTAATTTGCCATTGGAGCAGATATGTCAGGAAGGATTGTGAAAATGCACTGATGGTAGCAATTATATTGATAACCTACCATTCCCAGAAGCACAGAAATCAATCTTGCACTGACAGGATTCTGACAAATTTCTATGAAAATCAAAAAGGAATCAATATTAATTGTAGGATAGAAGTAGTGCTGAGGACTTTCTTGTTCTGTTTGGTTTTCCCCTTTCTTTATTCTTTCTCATCTTCCTCCAAACAGCATGGTTGAAAACACTGCAAATGAGAGAAGTAAGAGGAACATTAAAAGACAAGTGTCATTAGATACACAGAGTGGCTGCCTGACTAACCTGCTTTCTTTATACTTACCTGCATGTAGTATTTTAATAGCTTTGAGATTTAGGAGGTGTGCTCTCAGGGAGTCCCGTGTTTTATGCTGGGGAGTGTGGTGGGTTATATTACTGATATTGAGTCTCATACCTTTTTTCACCTCTGACAGCTCTATATCACAGGATTAGGAACAATTTACCTTTTGTCCTGCCATTAGTTAAGTAGATGAGTTCATTGCTCTGCTAAAGGGGCACACTCCTACAGCATCACCTCCCTGCCTGATCCTTAACTCACAGCTGTGTGCCAGGTAATAATTTTATTTGGTAGTGAATGAGAAGTTTTTGACATTCCACAAACTTATCTTGCCTCCCCTTCTTTTCAGCAATGTTAAAAAACTTCTCAGATGCTGGTTTCCAGCCCTTCAGTGTGTCACCAGCCATACACTTTGCACTGCATTTCATTTTACTTTTCACACTGTAGTGGATTTAATTTTAGTTGTAACACATGCGGAAAGGGAGATTTTGGACCTCAAGAGAGCTTTCCAGTTTGAAATATAAGTGAATTTGTGATTGGGAAGCTTAAAAAAAACAAAGTGTTCTGAACACACTGAATGTGTGTTCTTTTTCTTCATATTTTCAGTTTGTTCCTTTGAGATGTTTCTCTTTTAACCCAGTTTGGAGTGGCAAGAACTGCAGAATTGTTCTGACACCTGTGAGATGAAGTGGGTCATGCAAGCATACAGTGATGGAAATAAGGGAGTGAAGTTGACTGTCCCATCTGCATGTCTTACTCACTGTGCTGAGAACAAAGCATATTTGGCAAAAAGAGTTAAAGTTAACATGAAGCCGTCTGAAATCCACCAGATTAGAAATGACTGCAAAAGATATGAAGGAGTTGGTTAAAATTCCATGAGCCAAATCCACATTGCATGCCATTAATTGAGAACCTGCCACTTTCAGCAGTATGAGCAAGAAAACCAGAGGCTTTGGAATATATTAGATTGGGAGTATTAAGTTTAACTAGAAATTGCTAAATTAAATGTTTAATAAAATCTCAGTTAGAAAAGAAAGAACACTCTGTTCCTCAAAGCTGTACCTCCTAGGAAATGTACATGCACCCAGCTGTCTGGGCAGAGCGCTGATCGTGTATTGCAAATTTGTGTGATGGAGATATGTGACTGTGAACTGCTGGAGAGCCCACCCTGCAGAAGTCCAGAAAGGACCAATTTATTCTTGCCGTGAGTAATAACCAGGCCAGAGTCATGTACTGTGCAAAATGCTGTGTTTCTGCAAAGAGCAGCGAGCGCTAGAGGGTGAGAGGAAAGTTTGCTTTTTCATAATGAGGAAATAATGTAAATGTAGGTAATCATAAAGGCCTGCAAAGGTGTTTGAGGAACATGGAGGGAGTGACACTACCTGCTCCCTTGCTCACTGTGCCCTTGTGAGACGGTATTTAAAAGGGCAGTGAAAGGCCCAGACCGAGCTTTTCCAGGTTTCTGTCAGAGCCTGCAAGCCCAAGGACCAAGAGGTGTTCTCTGGTGGGGCTGGAGTAGAAGGAAGTGGGTGGGAGAAAAGTGTGCTGTCATCCCAGGAGCATCTGGGGTTCAGAAGGTGCCTGTAACAGGTATGGTAGCTTGATGTATTGTTGCAAAACACTTTTTGCAGGAGCAGAGAGAGTTAAAATAACCTTGATATCAAGTATCTACTGCTCTCTCCAATTCTTCCTCCATCATCTGTCTAGTGGTTGGAATTTTTAAATAATCTCAACATGGGGAAGTGACAGCATACTGCTCTGAGTGTAGTAACAAGAGGTGTGGATTGCAAAGCCCTCTTTGTTCTACAGTAAATGGATTTAAAGGACGTGTAGTGTTGTAATTAGAATATTGCAACAGTCTTTGCAAATCTTAATTAGCACCACCAGATTAGCAATTTAAAGAACACTGTAATGCCAGCACCTAACAAGTTTCTTGAGTCAAAGGAAGTTAATCCCGAGTTACTGACAAGCGACTCTTACATCATGAACATAGAGCAGAGGAAGTGACTCCTGAAAACCAAAATAATTCTCCCATTGGAAATGGGCTGAAATGGATTACGTTTGCCATGCAGAAGCTTGTGCATCAGAATTGCTCCTCAGGTTCACAGGCTGGCCTGGATTTGAAAAGATTTGAACAGGACTGGTCACCAAAATGAATTCTTTAATGCAAAGAATTTAGGAAATGAAAAGGTCTTAGTTCTGGATCTCAGATTAGCATGAACATCTTGTCTTGGAAATTTTCAGGAGTCCAAAATGCCCTACAGTCATGTAAATCAAGTTCATTTACAACACTTAGTTTCTGGTTTCTTTAACTCTAAATTCACCTATCTTCTGAAACAAGAGAGATGTTCTCCTTCATCAAAAGGAATTGTGTTTAGCAGAGTCATAATAGTCCACACTTTCAACTTAAATATTTTAAAAAACCCAACAAACAAAACTTGCTCTAAGTGACTCTCTTTCCACAAGTAGTTGAGCTTTAACAAAGTGTTATTTTCTGGTGGAGAAATGTCTCTGTAAAATTCTCAGGAGTTTCCACAGCAAATCATGTTCCATAGGAACTAATGCATTTTCGTTTGTCATCCCAGTGCGTTTTTAATACTTTCAATGAAGCAAAATGTGCATTGAACCAGTCATGCCTGGAATATTCCATGTCATGTGAATGCTCCTGTTGTGTAGAACCATCACTTTTGTGTTTTTCTTGTAGGTATTTTAACATGCTTTGGTTCTCTTTCTTTGTTGAGTGCACACCAAAATATAATTCTTTATAACTCGAAGTTCAGAAGCTAGGGCTTTTCTGTCTTTTTTTCTGAGGTAGGCCAGTGTTGCTATCTTATAGCAGTGAGGGTTCTGGCAGCTGGTGGTGGCTGAGTATAGCACTGAAAACACAAAAGCATTGCAGAGTTAGTTTATTAGAAAAGGCATCAGCAGCTGGGCTCTAAACTTAAGGATTACTGACTGGCCAAGCAGGTTGTGAGCCCTTTTTACAGAACTGTTTGTATCTGGCAGAAAAATGTCAAACATGCTCTCAGAGTCCCTAAGAAATGTGCCTATTTCAGTACACAGAACATTCTCACATACTGAAATGGGTCTCTGGATTCCCTCCGAGCAGTGGGGTTCTTTGCACTGTTTCATGTTTTGTTCCTTTGTGCAACTCTCTAGTCTGGACATTTTTGGCCTTTTTTTTTTTTTTTTTTTTTTAAACCAAGGTTGTTTAAAGTCTGGGAAAGTAGACCTTAAAATTGGCAGCAACAACTCCTGCCATAGACTGCCAACTGAGTATCATATATGTGAAGAACATCTTTAATTCTATGCCCATATAAAAACCTAGCACTGGATTTTTTTGAGAATAAAATTTATTCTGCTACTACTACTATAAAAAAAAATCATTTGTTTTATAAGTCTCTTTCGTAAATACAGACAGTAAAGTTCAGTGATAGCTGTGCTCATAAAATTGTTCAATGAGTTTGTCCATTAAATATATTGTGCCTTATTTTCAAAGTATGATGTTGCATTATACTCTGTAAGTCTATTTCGCCATCTTTTAAAGTCAGGTTTGGCCTTCCTTGACTTTCAAGGCAGAAATAAGTAATCAAAATAGTGTTAAATAGTGTTGAAAAAAAAAAAAAAGGGGGTTTCTTTTTTATTATTATTTTTATTTTTTAGACTTGGCTTGTCTACCTTGTTTTTGTGCAAAGAAGTTCTGAAATTCTTGACTAAAGACTAGGAGGTTGTAAAACACGGAGAGATATCACTCTGGTTTGAGGCTGAGGTTATGGTATCTTCTATATTTCTTTTGCTTTTGCTAAGCCTTTTGTTATTTGGTAACAAATGGTTAAATTTCCATCAAGGAAAATTTTTTGGTTTGTGTTTTTGCTGAAGCAGTGTTTTAGCAGCATTTGACAATATGGACAGCATTTGAACTCTGGTAAACAAAAGAAAAAAAAAGTGAATATTCAGAACCCACTGTCTAGTCCAACCTCATGCAGATTCAATCTGAGTTACAAACTTCACTCAAATTGAAATTTCTCCAGGCTTTGGTGATAGACCTTGATTCTCTTTTAAATAAAGAACCCTCCTATAGTTTTGCTGACCATCTCTCTTTAACTTTTGGAGGACAGCTTTGAAAGCCACTTGATAAACACTTGCCTGTCTGTTGGCACTGACCACTGCTGTGCTTGTGCAGTATGGGTGGAGTACCAGCCGCCCTTGAGAAGCCACAGCATGTGGTCTCTCAGGCTTTAATTTTCCACATTTTGTACATTTTTGTACAGCTTTATGATGAAATCTTAACTGCCCAGATCTGGACTAAAGGTTCTTAAATATTTCTTGTTTCCATTTCAAGAAATGGTCATTTACTTTTCTTTCTGAAATGGCCTTTGGAAAAGTCAACCATATGCCTCATTGCTTATAAGAATAATAAATACCTTTGGGCTTTGGTAAATCCTTAGCTAAATGACTTCAGGGTCAATTTTCTCTAATAGACTTAGTCACTTGGTGCATGCTAATTTCTGAAGGAAAAAGAACAAAGGAGATTTCTGAAGGAAAAAGCATATTGAAGAACAACTGTATAGCAGTTTTTGTGAGTGTGAAACATTTCACTGTAAATCCAGAGAAGGGGCTCTGAGTCCTGTTTGACCTGCCTTCACCTGACCTTTCTTAAAAGCAGTTCCTGGTAGCCTGGCAGGTGAATTGAATGGAAGTGGGCACTTACCATATCACTCTCTTTTGGTGCACAGGAGCCAAGTGCCCACCAAAGGCTGTTTCCAACTCTGTCAGGTTTTTAACCTGAGTGTTGAGGCAAATCAGACCAAGTTCACCTCGCCTGTATCTGAGAGTGGGGTCTGAGCTCAGTGTCACCCTTCCCAGCTCCCCTCCTGCCTTAGGAGGTCATTGAATCCTTGCTCTTACCCTCTGGCCATGGCAAATATACGTGCCATTTCTGCTGCATCTTGGTTATTCTTGCTTTTCTTCACCTAATAAACCCAGTTAAACCTCATACTTTTACTTGCACCTGCAACTTCTCTTGGAAAGCAAAGAACAAAACCAAAATGGTTGCATTTTTGGCTGATTGTAAGGAGAGCAGTGGCCAGTGGCTGTGTTTACTTTCATAAGTTGCATTTGATGGTGCTGTCAGAGGTTTTTTCAAGGGCAACTTGGAGTTTCAAAGGTTCTCGTGGCATTGATGGTCAGCAATTGTCAAATCAAATGGAATGGTGGTGAGTGAGGCAGTGCTTCAAAGGGGTCCTTCTTGGGCACAGAGAGCTGAAACTCCAGTTGAGGTGCTCCAGAGCACCTTCTGCCCTGACCTCAGAAGAAGATAATTAGTGATAAAGATTCAGGAGCTTTCCTCTGTGTTCAAAGTTTTGTTTCTCTGTCTACAGGGATACTTGCAGTGAACACCAAACTAAAACAGGGAGAAGCAATGGCACTTGAAGGAAGGTTTCTGAATGTCTATACATGGACTGGAAATATTCCCTTGATGTTTTTCTTTTTGAAGAAGCACGCCGGAGGTGTGCTCCTGCAGAGGTCAGTGACAGTGGGTCAGTGCTTCTGAGTGCCATTAGATTAGACCCAGTACAAAATCCCCCTGTACAACAAAGGTATGTCAGTACATACAGATTCTTTGGGATATAATTGTCCCAGGGAACTATTTTGTTTGATGAGAGACTCAGAGAGTCATCTCTGGTCCCTTATCAGTTTACTTTGCTGTATAAGACTTCAAGATTATGATCTCCTTGAAGGTACCAGCTCCAAGACTTCCAAGTCAGCTGTGTGTCTGGGTCCTCTCACTCCATCTGTGGGCTGAGGGGGAGACAAAAATCTAAAAACTCCAAAAAACAATATGTCTGAGGCTCTGGGCTCCTGGACCACTGGAGATTCCCAATATATTCCAACTAGAATAAATCAAAATACTAACACTCCCCAACCCTCTGGGAATTATAATTCTCTGCACAGCTCCCAGATATATTTAGAAAAATTAATTTCAGGCTCTTTTGGTTTCAGCTTTTTCCTCTTTTTTTCTTTGGAAGCCTCCAGAGCTGAATTAACTTCCAGTATCTTCAGTGTGAATTCAGCTTCTACCACTCCTGTAACCACCAGCAGAGTACAGTGTGAAATGAACCCCTGGTCTCACAAGGGTCCTCTCCTGGCAATAGCCATTGTCTCACCTGATGCAGATTGGCTGTTTTAGCTGTAGTCTCATTAGAGATCTATGCATAAATGAACGAGACTGGAAGATGAATTGTTCTTTCCTCCCTGTTGCAGGATAAGGCCAGCTAGGAACCAAATGTCAGCAATAGGGCAGCAAGACCTGCTCTCTAGATAAATATATTATTTCAGCTCAGAGAATTATCAAACCAGAACTTAGGACTAGTGCAAAATTCAAACAGACCCTTAGCACAGGTGCAGATGTAAAATAAACCAAGGGGTAATAGTGACAAGCAGTGCAAATAGCATGAGGAAGCTGCCAAGTTCTCATGTTATGGTCTGTGCTGAGCAAAGCACTTCTTCCTCTTCCTCACATCTCTGACCCAGGGCCAACAGTGCTATAGCTCATAAAGGTATTGCAAAGGACAATTTGCTCAATCATGGAATAATATGGGAGAATTCTAAAATATATAAGAAATTTTAACACTAGATATAACAGTCTGGGAACCTGTTTGTTTTAATAAAGGACAGCATCTTATTTCCACAGTGCATCTAGCAGGGCCAGTTGCATTAGGAATAGGAGGTACATTCTACTTCTGGTTTGCAGTAACAGGACACATGTAAGTGTGACCGTTCTCTTGAGGGCTTTTTAGAGGAAAGACACTGACACGACAACTTTAGGTGGAATCAAAAAATATGTGAGTTTTTTTGTCAGCATTGAGCTGTGGTGCCCTGAATAGTTTCTGTGTTATTGAGGTACCTAGTTTTGAAACTATGCACAGGATGTTGACTCTGACAAAGGGAAGAAGCTCTGAGCTACACTATATCAGTATTGGTGTGATGTATGATGGACTGATTTTGGTCACTCTTTTCTATTCAGGTCCTGCTGTCAAAAAGAGGTATAATAGGTTTGTGGTTATTTCTTGTTAATTAAAATGGATCATGCACTACCTTATTTGTTTCTCAGACATCCCTAATTGTGAACAGGCACAAGCAAAGAACTGCAGTGTCTGGGGAGAGGGAGCAGATGACATTGTTTTGGTAAACCTCCTACTACTCAGGGAGAATTTTTGCTCTCTCTGTCTTTTTTCATTTTTTTTTTAATTTTATTTTATGATACTGTTGTGGAGTCTGAGTTTTGACTTGTAAGTCCTTCACTGGTCTTAGAAATTATGGAGAAGGTTGAGGAGATAAGGAAAATGTTTAAATAGTGCTTTGAACTGCAAGTGGAAGTTTTGGGGGATGAAGTAAGGAAAAGTGAAGATAAAAATTACAACAGCTGCTCAGTATGTATAGAAATACCTCAAATCTAAATAAAAGTATGGAATTGGAAATGACTTTCTTAAACTGTTCTAAAAAATGCAGTAAAATTCAATGATTAAACCTAAACCACAAAGATTTCTCAAATTAAAGGCTGAGTCTTTTATAGTCGAGAAAAACACTCTATACTCAAAAGACATGCTCATAAAAGGAGGCAGAGCAAACCAAGCATACTGTACAAAATAAACACTAAAGTCTCACTAACTGGAGTAATAATTGGAGCAGCGTGGTTCAAAGGAAGCAAAAAGCTAGGGAAGTCAAAGCTCAGCTTGAACTGCTAAAATATAGGAGAAAAATCAATTTATAGGAAAGTACAAGGCAAAACAAGGACAATTACATTCACTGAACTTGACAAAGAGCATGTTAGTAACTGGTATGGTGCAATGTGATGGTGAGCTGGCACCCTGGCACTGACCAGTGCAGGGATGGTAGCTCAGGACTGGGCAGTGGTGCCAGGGCAAAGCAGAGTCCCTTTACATGGGCTGCATCCAGCACAGATAAGGCTCAAGACCTTAAAAATTACCTAAAGGATAAGCAGGAATATTTCTGTGAGAATGGCAGCTGGCAAGTTTCATCCCAGGGAAAATAGAATTTTGCTGTGATTGTGAGATGCGTGGAGAACCCTCCAGCTGACCCAGGAAGCTGTTTGAGTTGGGTGTGACTCAATATCTACACCATTGACCAAGGTGGGATCAGTTATCACTCATTCAGGATCTAGGCAAATAAATATATATTTACCTGACAGCTGGAAAACATGCTCTCCCTGACTCTGCTTCAAAATTAATAGGGCCAAATGGCTCCAGATGTTGTCTGCAGTGGAAAGAGCTTTGATGTTCTGTGATCCATTTAGTAAAGCAAGGCATCATGTTGGCAGTTAATATCAACAGTGAAGCTTCTCAGCCTCTTAGGCTACATCTTGTAGAGGATGTTACTTACGTCCTGGCTAATAGATGAGTTTTTCTCAGACATTGTAATGCTGGGGGGCACTTGCAGCAGAGGAACAAAATTTTTCCTCATTATTGTGCATATGGCAAGGCACAGGCAGCGTGGTCCGTGCAGAGGTGTAAAGGGAGATTTCTTTCTTTCTTGTTTGAACAGGCTGTTATTTCCTGATTGCATTTAATTTTTATAAGGTTTTGAAACTCATTGTGGGCTGTATTTCCTTCTTCTTGACAAGAAGCCCAAGGCTATGTTATTCCTTGTGATAAGTACATTGCTCGCCAGGACTGGAAGGGTGTGTTTTGGCTGCCTGCTTTGCGCAGTTATTCCGCCCTCCCTTGCACAAGCATCAGGGTGAACTGGGCCACGGCGGGGCTTCTGCTAACCCCAGGCACCTTCAGGGCCTGTGGGGGGGGGGAAGAAAAGGAAAGTCCCCTGGGGATGGGAGGCACATGGTGCAGAGCTGGGTGGTTCAGCTTTCACTGCAGATCTTTTCAAGGAGGAGGAGAGGGCAGCCCCAACACTGGCTTCAGAGGTGACAGCAGAGCTTTATTAGGGTCCAAAGTGCACTGTGCTGTGTCTAGTGATTCAGAAAGTTTTATTGAGCAAATAAAACCATGTAATGAATCTGCCTGAAAAGACAAAGCAGGTGGGAGGACAGCTGGTCAAGGTTTTAGTTGTCTTTTTCTCTGTCCTTTGATCTACCATATTCTGAGTGGTATGTATGTCAGAAGTTAATAAT
This sequence comes from Myiozetetes cayanensis, assembly GCF_022539395.1. Lineage (NCBI taxonomy): Eukaryota > Metazoa > Chordata > Aves > Passeriformes > Tyrannidae > Myiozetetes > Myiozetetes cayanensis. The sequence continues at coordinate 28,858,340 of NW_026086605.1, forward strand.
TTTAGCTTTTTTTTGCAAAGCTCGATAAAATTTGTTTATAATCCTATCTATTTCATACTTTCAGACCAACTCACAGCTGTGATAAATACATGCATTACTAAAACAGTCAGTCTTTCCAGATGCCCAATAAGTTTATCTGGAGCTAAGTGAAATTATGTAGCTTTGACAAGGCTCAATATTGCATGACTACTAGAAATGTAGACTAAAGTGGGAAAGAGATATGAGAGAAGAAACATGCCAAACAGTAATACCAAACAGAACAATATGTGAAGAAATTAATATTTCCCACTTGTGCAGCTCCCACATAGGGAAGGAATGTTGGTGATTTTCTCAGCTATTGTGAAAAGTGTAAAAAATAATAGTTGCTATAGTAAAGGAACATGTTTAAAAGAAGTCATGGGGAAATTTGCAGTGATGGAAAAAAATTAGGCTTCAGGTTGCTCATTTCAGCTCTGTAGGTGATCTTCTGCTGGAATAACTTGGAAAAAAGGCTGCCATGCTCCTTGTGTTCATCTTGCAGGTCTAAATGTTGGTCACCAACTGAGTCCAAGCTCATTTGATTCTGATGATTACATGATCAAAGCATAAACCACTTCAGCAAGTTTAATATAGTGATAAGAGAACATTTACCACCACAGAGAGTGGGTACCCTGCATTCCGTGTGAATGACAGAGATGTTGGTATTGGGGATAGTCCAACACTTAAAAATCAAGGGGGGGTTCAGGCTTTGCTAAATCACATACATTTCCTCCTGGATTTTCACCATAAATTAGTAGAATGTGGAATCTGTACAGTTAGGAAGTTCTAAGAGAGCATTCAACCCAAAAATATTCTTGTAAAAATTAATAGTTGAGTAACCTTGCAGAAATCACTGGAGGGGATTCGGTACAGTGGGTGGTCACAGACAGCAGATGAGCTGCAATCAGAAAATGGCAACTAATCCTGCAATCTTTGCAAGCAAGTACATCTTAGAACATGCATAGAAGACAGATGGTAATATGCTTTTCCATAATGCCTGGTTTAGATGCTTTACATTACAGAAAGCTGAAAGAAGTATGGGCATTTAGCACTCCAGGTTGCCTTTGCAAATCTCTGCTGTTGTTCAAATACAGCAGGAGGGAAAGCAGTCAGAATAAGTCACCTCATCCATAGCTTGTTGATCACACAGTGAAAATATTTGATATTGGAAGTATGGATGAGACCTGGGGGCAGAGGAAGAATTCCCCTAGAGAAATGCTGCAGGAACAAATATTAAACATCCATAGCTTGTTCTCTTTTGCATTTCTGCCTGAAACACATGCAAGTTCAAATAAGTTTAAATTTGTCTAGTCACATCTTTCTTTACTTTAAATCCACAAGTTCTGGAAGATGCTCACTGGGTCATGTAAATTGTGAGGGAAAAAAATGCCTAAGTGAAGATTTCCTGAAGTTTGCTCAGAGAACGAAGAAAGCAGGGACATGACAGTTGTAGAAAGCATTTTATCCCTGCCATGCTCTTTTTGGCTTTTGAAGATTTCAGAGCATATAGGAAACATCTGCAAGAGCTGTAATAAACAATATGCCATTTTTGCAGTATAAGATATTTATTGTTGGATTAGAAGTTAACATCCTGCTTTAGTCACCTTTGTGATATGAAAGGCACAAACTATTCAGGCTGCACTTGGAGTTTAAAAATATAAAAAAATGGAAAGCACTTGTAATGGAAATTAGTTTGGTTTTTTTCCCTTTTCTCCAGGAAGGGTTGTTTGAAGGCAAAACAATATAGTCCTTATGTCCTTAACTGTTACTGAAGTAACACTGTCAGTGTGCATGAATGAATGGCTCTTATAAAAGTTCTATTAACAAGAAAGAATAAAAAAAGGTGCTTAACTTTATTTACATCAGACCTTACTGCTCTTACGTCAAACAGGAGCGTGGGGGAAGTGATGCTCCAAACTGAAGAAGAGAGAGGATGAATCCTATTGCACTTAAGGACAGCTGTCTACCTACCCTTGCAGGCATCTCTTGCCATGTGCTTCCAAAGACCCTGGGGAGGAGCAGAGCTGCTCCCACAGCACTGCCGTCTGCTCCTAGAGTAACCACAGAACTGGTGCCAGGGATAAAAGGTACCATTAATTTTTCCTTAAATAGGGCTATGTCTCTTTGTGTCTTTTGCAAGGAAGTGAAGCATAAAGACCTTTACTGGCTTTGTGAAGTACAGAAAGGCAATGCTGATCTCAGGCTCTTGCCCAAGGTTGTTTATGCACAGTGACAGGCTTCAGTAATCCCAGCACTGGGCTAATTTCTGCCAAAATTAAGGCAATCTGATCATGCACAAAGTGAAGCCAAATTGGGTCCGCTGTGATTTTCTGCATCCGGTTTTGGATGTAACTCTCAGTAAATTTCGTTGTGGGGTTTTTTATGTCAACTATGTAGCAGTATCAAATTTCTGGAAAAGAGCTATTAGCATAAAACCGGCCACTTTGGTGTAATTGTAGAAGATGCACAGGTTACCAGTGCATCCCTCAAAGTAATAAATGGGAAAATTAATGAGTTCAACCACAGAAGGAAGCTGTAGGGAAGGACTTCTCCCTGGGAATGTGTCTCTGAGGCACTTTGCAACTCTGGAGGACTTTGGCTGGCAGCCATTTCCCCTCTTCTGCTGTTTGGTTAAACACTGACACAGTTTGGTCTGTGTCTGCAAAGCATGAATGCACGAGAAAGGAGTCATGCTGAAACCTGGCCCCAACCCACGGAGTGGAGGTGTTGCTGGAAAGAGTTCCTAGAGGATGTCCCCTTGCCTGGGTCTGGCCTTTCTGCTCTCAACACTGCGGTGTCACAGTTGCGTTATTTACCATCATTTGGAGATTAAAGATGAATTGTGCTAAGACTTGTAAAAATATGTAGTGAGAAAAAGCCTCCCGAAAAACTTGATTCTAAATAAGAAAAACTGATCAAGAGTAAGAAAGGACATGGGGAAACAAAGCCTTGCAAAAGGTCTCACAGCAGGGTCGGTGGCAGAGCTGGCAATATGAGCTGGTCAGAAAAGTCAATCTCTTTCCCTCTGAATGTTCTCCTTGAAGGCAAATGAAATTACAAGAGCTTTCAAGGTGATTGCTGGAAGCTAAACAGCCTGACCCTTTGCCTTCTTGGCTCACTGTGATCTCTCGGCTGTTGGAGAGGTATCTAAACCTTGATTAGGAAAAAACCATCCCAGGCTGTTGCTTGAAAATGTAGCAAAAAGCATATGGCAGGAACACTTAGAGCATTGCTATTTATCAGGCAAATCTCTTCACTAAATGTATTGACTGTTGTGTTTAGTAAATCATATATATTAGCTGGCTATAAATGCATATTTTTTATAGATGAGGAAGTCTGTCGACTTGATGGGAGCTGACTGGCTCTAAGATGAGTGAGATTCCATTGGTAGGGGTCTCTGTTGAAGACATGCAAATTAACACCAGCCAGAAATGTAAAAAGTGAGATAGCAACATAGAGTGACACCAGAGCCAAGGATTTCTTTGCTTCACATTCATTAACTGAAGAGCTAGAGGAAGAAAAGCAGAGTGGCACAGAAAGGAATGCAGTAAAATCCAGGAAATGTGTCTTCATTTGCTCCTTTTATGCTTCCTTTTCTCCTACGTGGAGAAGACTTTAGTGGTGACTTTATTGCTCTCTACAAATACCTGAGGCTGGGCTCAATCTCTTCTTCCAGGTAAAAAGTGATAGGACAAGAGGAAACAGCCTCAAGTTGTGCCAGGGAAGATTTAGATTGGATATTAGGGAAAATTTCTTGTCTGAAAGGATGTGAAGCATGGGAACAGGTTGCCAAGGGAAGTGGTGGAATCGCTATCCCTGGAAATGCTCAAAAAGCAGGTGGATTGGCACTTGGGTATAGTGGTGAATGTGTCTGTGCTGGCTTAACAATTGGAATTGATGGTCTCCAAGTTCTTTTCCAATCTAAAAATTCCATGATTCTATATTAAGTGAGCAGATCTCATCTACTCAAGCTACATCAGCCTGGGACTTTTGACCTGGGATTCTTCCCAAAACTGTGCCTGCTTAAGGACCTTCCTAACTATGCTTAACTCCTGAGGCTGAGAGAACTCCACAGAGCTTGTCCAGCCACCCAGGAAACAGCAACTTTTGCCAGTGTATTGCTGCCAAATCCTGCCCTGCAGCCCATAGAAGCACCTCCTGCAGCCCTGCCTGCTGCTGTGCTTCAGTGTGTTTAGGAATCAGCTGAAATCCCCGCTGCACACATGAGGTGCTCCTGGATGGAGTTTGTGGCTTATTCTCAGTTTTCCTAGGCTGCTGCCATAGATGCATTCACTACTGTGCAGGACTCTGTCCTTTGGAGCTTTCAGGAGGCAACGGTCTCTGCATGTTACCAAAGCATGAAGTGATTTAGCCAGGCTGTCCTAGGCTAGCATCTGCCTGTGTTAAACATTGATTTAACTTTGTATTTTTCTCAGGCATATAGAAACATAAAAAAGTACAGTACTTCTATCAAAGGCATATTTCAGCTTTTTATCTTCTTCTTTCATCTTTCTTTTTGTCTTTTGAAAAGGTGATTCAAAATCAATAGTTATGTTTAAATATAATCGTTTAAATGTGTCTAGATTTGTTGATACAGTCTTTGATAAAAGATATTTCTGCTGAGGAAGTCAGTGAAAATATTCTTTAGGGTGATGTTTCAGGCACATCTTTCAAGCCTTATATCACACCTTATACTGGACTATAAACTAATTTTGAATTGAAATCATATTCTGAGTGGAATAAAAGTGGTGGGTTTAAATTTCATTTTTTGTTGTTCACCTTTGCTCTTGAACACGTTTTGCAAGTTACTCACCACTTGAGTAACTTCATAAAACTGCATTGATCACTTTTCAAGAAGTTCCTGTTGGAGAGTGGAAGAACTTGTCTGCTATCTGGTTTTCAGAAGATCAAACCGTAACTTAGCTCTTTGCTGAGGAAGAAGTCCCGGGGAACTTTTATTTTCCTTCTGGTGCTCGTCCTTGTTTCTCAGAGTGTTTCACGGACAGCTGTTCCCAGCCATCTGTTGTACAGTCTGGGATGCTGCTTGAGCACATATGGATTAAGATATAGTAGCTGGGATTCAGGGGTTTGAGTGCCAGTCTGGTGCTGAGCTCACGAGAGCTGCCTCCAGCTCAGCCGTAAGGGGATAGCTGGCAGTTCAGAGCTGGGGGTGAAGGATCAATGGATACAGCTTTGGATGCAGCAGGCCTGTGTCTGGTTTCCATAAACTATCAAAGATAACGAGCCTTATCTGGAATAACTCAATGGCCTTTCTAGACTTGAGGCAAACCCTTGACTTCACCGAGATTAGTTTCTACCGCGTGTACGTATATGTGCTCTGTCACAAACAAACTGCCCTGGGGTGGCCTGACCCAGTGTTGCTGGGTCTGGATTTCCAGGGAGAGATTTGCATTCAGTTTGGAGGAATGAATAAACTGCCCCAGATTTAGAGCAGTGGCAAGCAGAGGCTGGTTGCTTGTTTGAAGAAACAAGCAGGCAGAGCTGCTGCTTACCATGCCTGTCTCAGCCCCAGGGGCTGGAAAAACCTTTGTGTAGTCTAAAACTGCTGCCCTAGACAGGGAATGTATCACGGGTATTTTCAGTACTTAGTCTCCTTTCAGTCTCCTTTAAGGATGAGTTGCATTTCTCTGAGTTGATTAAGTTTTGACAAGGACTGTCAAGCTCTCTGAAGAAGGACTGTTTCCTAAGACACCACCAATGCTTAGGGTTGGCCACAGGCTATGATCACAAGCTGGCTCAGGTTCATCTGACTGATATTGATTCTATTTTCTCCTTAGAACGTTGTTGTTGTTGTTGTTACTTAAGTCCTGGTCCCTCAGTAGCTTGCCCTGACAAGCAAAGAGGTGGCTGCCACTGCAGATAGACAGTACTTTCTTGGGTTTTGGAAAAGTTCAGGGAAGAGTTAAAGCTATGAAGAGTTATCTTGAAAATCAACAAGTCAGGCAGAATAATTGGCATAAATGCAGTCAGTGTTTACAGCCACATCTATGTGCAGAAGTTATTTTGGGTCACTGTGGTATAAATAACAATGGCATATCTAACATTTTAAAATTCTCTCTGTGTTCTCCAACTCATTTTCCATCTTGATGCCTACATGTCAGATCAGGGCAAGTAAAACTGCAAGGAAAAAACAGACAAGGCCGTTTTAAGACTGAGAAACACAGTGTGAATGCCTAGGATTCAGGCTACAATGTAGCTCATCTTTGACCCCAGATAAATTAGCTGGTGCTGAGCTTGCCACTTGGGTGTCTCAAGTCCTGCTCAACTTTGCACCAGATCTGCTGGGCGAGGCTGGGCATTGTTAAACCATGCTGCAGGTAGGACCACACCAGAATAGGAACAAAAATAACAGCAGTAATGGATGGGGCTGCTGAACAAAGCACTCAAAAGAAGAAAGGTGTTTGTCCTTTCAGCTTCTTGCTTCTGCACACTCCGATTTAAATAACAGCAATTCAGCCTTGGGAACATGAATATGTCAGTGTGGCCAGGCCAATTGCTGCATCTTTTGAGTTGGAATGGAAAGGTGTGGTGTTAAAGCCCACGCTCCAAGAATGCTGGGGACTTTATTACTCAGCTTATAGTAAGATGCTGAGTTACTGGATGGGCTATGTTTTATTGCAGTTATTGAAGAGGCTATCAAAACAGAAAGCCCTGTTAAACCTGGATATGATAGCTTTAAATTACCCTTGCAAATTTGTCGACCTGGGTGTAGCTGGAGGACAGTCTAACCCTCTGCAGGCATTAGAGCAACCCTGGGTTGCCTTACACCCTGCCTGGTGCCTTCAGCTCTGCTCTGCTGTTGGGTGCTAGTCCAGCCTTCCTCCCTATCTCGAGAAAGGAGTTGCTTGTGCTTCTTTTTTCTATATTATTGAAGTGGCTGGGCTCAGAATCTAGAGAGCAGGACACCATATCAAATATTAATAGGGTTTTAGAAATAATGCCTAATATTTAGAATGTGGGGATATTCTTAATCCACACCTTATGGTTCTATAGAATCTGCTTTTTTTCAAGCTTAGTTTGTTTTTGTGTTAGTTTTTGGGGGGTGTGTTTCTGTTTGAGTGGTTTTGTGGCTGTTGTTTTTGTTTGTTTTGGATTTTTTACTTTTGGTGGTGATTTGTTTCCCAGATAGTGTAAACATTCTTTTCCACAGTTCTCCAATTCCTTACTGTTCTTCTCTTCCCACCAACAATTTTTTTCCTCCTGCTTTAACTCTTGCTAAAACCCTGTAACTCAGATATGTTTTGTGCTGGTTTCCTTCCCCCTGTCTCCCAAGGAGTTTAGATGTAAGTATCTAAATCGTAGATGATAAGAGCTTGCTGTGACAGATGCTTGAAGAAACCCTCTTCCCAAGCGTTTCCAGCTTTTGCAGTTCAGCACCACTGGCATTCTGCACTGTTCCCTTGTTGTGCAGCTCCCTGTCATTTCACTTTAACTGGAAATTAAAAAAAAAAAAAAATCCCTAAAGCAGTTAACCAACTTGCTTGAGGGGTGAAGTGAGGCCATCTCAAATGACTTGTGATGGAGATCAAGAGGTAAAGCACTGCCTAAGAGATGGCAGGTTGGAAGAAAGAGCCCAGGATTAGAGATCATGTTTTCAGAAGACTTTGGGGGAATAGCCATTATGAAAATAGTCTAAATTGCTCCATGTGCTCACAGCTTGAATGCTGTGTTGCCCTGGAATATTAATCCCGAACTGCCTGCTATTGCTCACATAAAGGACACACATTGAATTTAAATGATGGTCAGCCAAGAATCATCAGAGTATGACTGCCCAGTAGGTTTCAGTCCATGACAATATGACACAGAGTACAGCCACACTAGTTCTTCATAGCAGACTAAATCCTCCTGTAAAATGTCCCACCCTCATGTGTACCTGCTGTCCTGTGCTGTGAACTGAACATTTCCCACTCTGTACTGAGGCAGGATGTCACCACTGGCTCTTTAGTCAGCAGCCCAATTTTTCTAGGGCTTAATTGCCTTGGCTGGCTGGGCAAGCTGTCCAACTGACAGCCTGGGCAGAGGGAGTGCTTTACCGCGGCTTTTATTTATTTAGCTGTTGGATACACGGTGCTCTTCTTTTATTACCTGTCACATCTTGCCCTTTCTTGCTTTATAAGGAGCCTGTTCCACAGCAGGACCCTGGGATCTCTGGCAGGAAGATGGAGGTTTTGCTCCATACAGCAGTCAGGAGAACAGTAGGAGCACGGCACATGTTTGGCATTCCTTTTCTTTACCCCAATGTCTGTATATACTACATCTTGAAAATCCTGGGCAAGAGCACAAGAGCTCAGTTAACATCTCAGAGTTTGAAAGGTAGTAAGACAAAACACAAGTACTGATAGCTTAAGTGAATTCTGTGAATCCTGCCTATAAACTTCGTGAGAAGGAATTGCATTGGGAACACAGAATTAGCAATTGCTGAGGGGTGCTGATGTCTACACTTGTGCTCTTTGATTTGCGCGTATTTTGGCAGCAGTGGACAAATCACTTTGAAAACTGAAGTAGGCAAGCAAAGGGTATTACAGTATTGCAATTGATAACTGAAAAAAAGTCACCAGGAAATATCATTGTGTATCTAGCAAGTATGGCAAAATGTGGTCCCCACTGCAGATCCAGCACCAGCAGAAGGCCTGTCGTTGACTGATTGCTACTCTTGCTAGAAAGAAAACCACAGACAAACTATCTGCTGATGAACACTCTACAGTCACTGACCTGGCAGAGTCTGAATTAATAATGTTACCAAGTTTAAAAGGTCTTTTGACTAATTCTACATGTGTGTAAGTGGCTGTGTATGGAACAAACTGGTGGAGAAGTTGGCAGCCTGCAATAGACTCTGTGGGTTGGAGTCATCTCTACCTGCCTGCAAATACTGAAAGGGTAGGTGGAGAGCTATGGAGAGAGTCTCTGATGGCATGGGAAAGAAAGCACTTCCAGAGCTTCAAACTAGTCTATTTTGGGTGCTGGTAAAGTTCTTACTTTTATTTCTTACTGAAGAAAAGAAATGTCAATAACCCATTCAGATGTAGAAACCTATATTTGTCTATATTTATATTTAATTGCACCCTGTGTGCCCACAGCTCCCTAAAAACAACACCAATTACCAGCTCCTGGGAATTTGAGCCTTTGTCTGATATTTCAGTGAGGGAAACAAAATCACCTGCAAGCATTTTACTCTGAGAAGAATGCTGAAGAGCTTCATGTATCAAGAAACATCTTTGCTATCACACTTGGTTAAATAAAGTAGACTATTTCGTAAATCTGTGAACAAACGAAAAAAAAATCGTGTGTACAGACCCATCCTTCTTTCTCTTCTTTTCTTGTCCCACAGTTGTGGGGTAAATGATAATGGAGCAAGGATATCTTTGACACTCTCCTGTCTCATCTTCTTGGAATTTGATTTTTTTTGAAGTATCACCATAACATTGATATTTTTCTGATACAGCTAGTTTAACCATAACATGGCCCTTTTTTCCTTTTGGAATTTTCCCCTCCATTAGAAAACTTCAGTGATTAATGTTCAGAATATCCAGTACTTGGATTTCTGAGGAACATAAGATTTCTAACTACATGACCACCCAGAAGTTTTTCACCTTTGGGAAAGGGAAAGATATGATTTTCCAGCATGACAACACTTTCCTCAACTTTTGGTGGGTCGTGAATTCTGAGAAAGTTAAAGGTACAGCAGTAAGTTTGAAAGATGTTTTAAATTTTTTGTACATCTGAGCACAGTACAGCCGTGGCTTATTTTAATTAAAGTCTGGTTTGCAGTTGCAAGGATAGAAGAAATGGTCTCCATAAAATTTTTTAAGACTCTCTAAAAAGTGTCTTACACAGAGTTTTTCCCTTCCTGTAAAATAAGTTGCATATGTGGAATATACAGCAATCCCATATAAAAAAGGTTTTATTGGCACTTGTAGTAATGACTTTCATAACTTATTCATGAGTTCACTGCTCATGAGTAATTTGGTCATCCAAAATACAGGCCAATAAAACTTTTATACCATGCTGTCATGTCTTCTGCGCTTCAGGTGGGGAGATAAACAGAGGCATACCAGAAACATTTTGTAGATCCTTTAAGGGAAGACTTAAAATAGAGGCTAAGTTCAGCTGTGATTAAAAGAAAATTGATTAGATGAAGGGGAGCTGATAAAAACCACCACGACCAAAGCAAATGTGTTCTGGTTTTGACCTGATAAAATTGATATCACTTTTTAAAGTGTCTAAGTTCATGTGTACTTAAGGGTCAGAAACTGGTGCTCATCATATTTGCTGCATATTCTTGCAGGTCTCCCCTCGTTTTCCCTTTGGGTTTTGTATTTTGGGTGTTGCTTTGTTTTAGTTTGTTGGTTGGTTGTATTTTGTTTTGTTGTGGGTTTTTTTGTTGTTTTTTTTTTTGTTGTTGTTTTGTTGTTTGTGGGGGTTTTTAGGTTTTTTGTTTTGGGGTTTTTTTGTTGTTTGTTTTGTTTTTATTTAATTTTATTATTTAGCCTAGTGAGTGGCAGTGGGAGAGTTGTATCAACACTGGACTTTTTTATGGCATCTGAAGGTGTTCAGGAGGGAGCGCTTTCATACAGTTGGAGCATAGATGGGATGTAAATCTAAAATCAGGCTATCTGCACACAGAGAATGTGATCCCTTATAAATCTAGTTTGACACAATTCTCTATTTTTAGCTCTCTGGTGCAGTATCATATGACTAAGTGCCCTGAGGGCATCTGCTGCTCCCACAAAAGAGGAGGACTCCCACCTCCAGAAGGCAGGCTCATATTTGCTATGCTACTGAAGAAATATAATGAGCTCCTGACTAACCTGACATTTTATAACCAAGAGAACTTTTAAGTACCTGAGCTTGGAAGTAGTGCATCAATTGCCACTTATTCTATTTCTCCACCACTTTAAACCAGCGGCATGAAATTTTTAAGCCTGCTTCTCTAGTTGTTTCTTTTTTGTTTTTTTTTTTTTTTTTTTTTCTTTCGTAAAATACATATCTTGTGTGTATTCTCCAACTCAGAGCAGGATGGGTGTCTCCCCTGCCTTCCACTCCTTCCCGTTTCTTAGGCAGAGGCTATTACTTTGATATGGAGACCACAACCTTGCACCAGATACATTTTTTTTTAATAAGAACGTTGTTCCTTTAGCAGCTTGGCAAAACACCACAATACAGGGAGGGGGGTGTGGTACTGCTGACTGCCATATCCAAGGCTGGGAAAGGGTGTGAAGGGGAAGGACTTGCTTTGGCACAACTGCCATAAAGAGGGCTGGTTGCAGAGGCACTTTTGCAAAATGGAAAGGTCTTCCTTCCCCAGTAAATAAAGGAAACTTTTCAGCCTGAATAGAACATAGAGGATCTTTATCGATGAGCTGAACATCACTATTTTTTTATTTGCTATTGAGCAAAACCTGACCTGAAGCCATTCTCTTGGAATGACTGGTATTTGCCATCCTGGTGTGCTGGATGTAAGGCCAGGCTTTAGAAGGAATAAAAAGGAGAGGGGTGAGGGTATGGAAATGTATAACTGTAAGGACCTAATGCAGTAAGTGAGACTGGTTCACAGATTTTCTAGTAATGATAGCAAGAGAATAGCTGTAGGGTCATCTAGCCTGACAGGAGTGAAGTTTTTGATTGAAGACAGACCTTGTGGTGAATATGCCCTCCATTAACAAAAATGTTAAGGGTATTTGCCAACTCAAACACTTCAACACTACATTAGTAACCCAGGAGGGTCACAGAAAATGTCTGACTCAATAAAGCAGGAGCCTAAGCCTTTGTAAGGGTCTCCCAGTCCTCAGACTGGCACTTCCAACTTGTAATACAGCGTTGTCCATCAAGCCCTGAGTGCACATCTGGTAGTTGGAGAGATTTGTAAGTTTAAGGCTGTTTTCTGGATATTCTAATATTGAAAATGCTGTCTTGTATGTACAATCTTGTTAAAGTGGGCTCATTTTATTCAAACAATGTTTCAGCAAAGGAGACCTTGTCACCCATGGTTCCTTGAATTATTATACAAATACACACACGCTATTCTTTTTTTTTTAACCCTCACAGATCTGTCATTAACCTTTGTAATTTACAGTGGTTCTAGCAGAAGCTGTCCCAATTTTACTGAAATCTGAAGCAGATAAAATTGTGTGCCAGACAGTTTGTGTATGTATACACACCACTACGTCCTATGGGTTAAAACACAGAGAGATATAAGTATTACGTTAACTATTTCTTAAGGTAGTATTTTAAAGGATTGTTTAATTTATGTTATTTACTTTTCATTCTCTCTGCTAAGGAAATTTGTATATCCCTCATGCCTGTGTGTAGTTATAGCTGGTGCCAAGGCACTTAACAAGGTAGGAGGTCCCATTAATTACATTTTTCAATGTATCCGCATGAACGCGGCAACACTCACAGGCTTTTACACCCTGCTGGTAGCATGGGAGGTTGATTGTCAGTCCTCCAACTGTACAAGTGTCATTTGCAGGTTAAAATGACTGTAAATTAATTATGTTTTTCTGGAAGATGGGGGGAGTGAATAAAAATTCCTAGGTCGCATAACTTACGACAGCTCTCTGCTGTGTGAAAGAAGAGTTATTAATTTTCACTTTTTTTGCTTTTCCTCCCCACTTCTTCTAAAGGTAAGTAATGAGAGTACTACTTAGAGCAGCAAGATGTCTGTCCTGTTCACTTTGATGCATATGTGGGGTTTTTTCTTTTGCTCTTCTGAATATTTTAAATTTTTATAAGTGGTTGAAGGAAATATCATTTGAAGGTCTTGTGATTTGTGGCTCCCTGGGAACGAAGGATGAGGAAGGTGTGTTTTCCTGGAATCTCCTGCTGGTGTCCCAGGCAGAGATCATACACAGGTTTACCTCCAAGAAAACCTCATCCTTAATTTTCCACTGCTTTGTCATCCTTGCTGGCAAAAAAACACTTCTTTTAAATAATACAAAAATTAGATTCATGGGGAGAAGATGCCTTGTCTCTAATGGCTTCCTAGGTGACAGCCTAACATGCAAATGAACCATAATCTGTTAATCTGCATCTAACTCTGGACTACATTTAACTGTGTTACTAATCAGGGTTCTGTTAGCAAAACTTCCTTGTTTACAGACAGTATGTCTTCAAAGTATGCCTAGAAAAGCCCTACAGACTAGGCAGCTGCAGCCTAAGAATTGTCAGGGTCTACAAACTCCGTGAAAGTCCTTACTTAATTCGGTATTAATTGTTTTTTTTTTTTTTTTTAAATAGTGCAGTTCACTGCCTACTCTTTTCTGAAAATCAGGCCTAGGTCACTACTTAAGTCATTGCTGAAAAGGAGTACTTGCTTTCAAAACAAAATTTCATGAAAAAAATGCACTGATGCATATTAAGATACTGAAAAAAATTACTAGATAATTTTAATTGTCACTCTCAGTAAGTTATTAAACATACTTCACTGTTGTAAGGGGACTATTTATTTCAGTGTTTGATATAATCCATATTTATTTATTATCAATCACATCTGTGAAGAGAACTGTCCCCTTTCCTTACACACATGGCTATGTTTGGCTGTAGTCTGTGAATCATGGATGTGTAATAAGAAAGATTATTATCAACAACTCCTTATGGAATTGAAGTTTCTCTTCCAGAAATACTGCAAGTTTGTGCATATTCTTCAGCTATTGCAGATGCTTCTTGGCTGGTGTTTAAATCATCAATAAAAGTGACTCCTGGAAAATGTGGAACTTTCTGTAAAAACTTCAGCTGAAAATATTTTTTGTTTTCAGCTGCAAATCAAAACCTGACATATTCCAGTAGCAAATGAAAAAATATTTTAATTCTGAATTACCACTGTGTTTCCTCTGGGGAGATGATTTAGGTATCTTGTGTTTGTCTCTGCCATTCATGGGTTCTATCTTTAATAATACATCATGATTTTTCTCTTGTGATGGGACTTAGTGGAGTCTGGTGCTAGGTGCCTGAATGTAATTTAAGGGCAGATAAAGAAGAGAAAGGGAGAAAAGAAACATTCATTTTTTGTGAAGTACTGATGGTTTTTTCGCATTGAGATATTCTGCTGTTTGTTACTTTGATAAGAAAGTGAACTATACCAAAGCAAGTAATATCTTATCATTAAAAAAAAATGTTCAGTTAAAATCTCAATATAAAAAAATGTTGACCTATCATAGCTCTGAACTGTATAACACTGAGCTGTGTAACTACTGTCAGTATGCAGAACATGTCTTTCAGCCATAATGCATATGGATGAGAAAATTATCCTGTGAAAGGCATACAGTGAAGAAATCTTGATTGCTTTCTGGTGTTATTTATATATTTAAATTGGAGTTTTAAAATTAGTATATGTAGAAAACAAAGGGGTTATTTAGGACATACTGAAACGTTACAGTAATACTCTCATTACCAATAATTAATTTGCTGCAAATCTGATACAACTCGATAAAAGTCACTTAATTTACATCAATATGAAAAAGTTGAAAAAGACGTTCAAAACCAATTTTTAACACTTTTGGTATAATGAAGAGATTGCCTCTTAAGCTTTATTGGATTGGCTAGAAATGCTGTTACAGTAGGCTGAAAAAAAGGTTCTTGATCCGCTGTCAATCGTGTTGAACAGGGAGAAGCCATTGTGTGCTGCCTACCATTGCAGTTAACAGAGAGAAAACCTAGGAGTGTGATGGGGCTAGAGAGGGATCCAGAATGTGTCCTGTGCCTCCCTGTCGGAAAAGCCAGTTGTGCCAAAGCGGATATGAATGGAGAAAACGTCTGCTTTGTCAGACTCCCAACAGGAAATCCTTCATTGTCCCTATCTATTACAGAGCAGTAGCTACAGAGCTGTCATCTTTTTTTGCCACTTTAACTCTTTCTTACTCTGCACTTCCTGCTCACACATAGATGGATTTAGTCATCTCAGGAGGGTTTCTTTTGAAATCTTTAATCATAATTAAGTGAATTGATTTATACATAGCACTTGTAATCATAGTCAAGTGGATGCAAAAAGGGCTTGGAAAGGGCATTCAAAGTGCCTGTTAACGGCAGGCTATAGACACTGGATGATGACTGTTATGCACTGCTGAATAAATCAGTCTCGTGACACTATGAAATCAATTTTGCTTCGTGTTGTTCATCAAACAATTAATATAAAGAATCTGATTTCAAAACTATAAAATCAATCTTTGGCTCCTGTTGTTTCGTAAGGCGATCAATACAAACAATGTGACTTCAAACATCTGCTGTCACATGAGCCGCTGCATCATCAGCCTTAAAAATGCCAACAAGCCCTCTGATGGTTCAAATTGAGTTGCCAGGTGAGGTACATGAGAAGGTGTTTTAGCTGTTGATGCCTTCACAGGTGAGTGAAAGGTCACAGTCAAAGAGGGCTTCAGCACTTCTGCTCCACCTGCCCCACCGAAATGGGGCCAGTCCCCTCCTATGTCTGTCTTACTGCTGGCACCCACAGCACTCTGGCCTTGGAGCTGAAGTTTTACCCAAAGGACTCTGCTGTGGGCTCTGTAGCTCGAAGCCCTCCTGGGAGATTTAGCTGATAATTTCCTATTTCTATGCAATCCAGGCACTGTTCAGATAATTTCTTGAGGCCGTGTTAACAGAGGTAATATTTGAGGAAAGACAGTATCCTTGCTTCAGGAGGGTTAAATGGACACAAATCAGGAAAACAAATTCGGTAGAGTTTGTGGGGCAGAATAGAAACGCTCGCATAAGGCTAAGACAGTGGTAAACAAAAAGAATGAAATATTTAATTTTCAGACAGATCTAATTCTGTCTTTCTCAGTCATAGTGCTGACCCATTAAAAGACACTTTCTGTAGGAGGGTAACATGAAGGCTATACATCTAACAGACTGTAAAGGGAAAATTCATGGAGACAGAGGGCTGAGTGAAACTTTTTATAAGGAAACTTTTCCATGAAATATGCAAATTTGACAACAGTAAAATGTTTTGCTAATACTTGCTGACACCAGGAATTTCATTTTTCTATTTCTGAAAGATTCAACATTCTAGTTTCAGCATTTAAAATAATGCATTGACTTATGGTTATATATGACTTTATATTAGAAAATATTTTTAGCAGTATTTTAAAATGTGAAATAAAAGAAAAATAGAATAGAAAAAAATTAATATGATATTTTAGTTTTTGCAAGGATAAATTTGGCACAGATATAAAAACCATTTTTTTCCACTGTGGTCTAGTTGGTTTCACATTTGATAGGTGCCTACAGACTCTGCCAGTTCGTATTTGTTATTCTAGGAACCAATATAATAGTAATAACCAACCATAAAAATGGAAAAATAAAGTCTCCCTGGAAAATATTGAAGGGAGAGCACTTCCACGCCTGAGATTGTGTGGTGCATGTTGATACAACGTCATAAAAATCTTATCAAGAGTAGAACCTGCCGGTAAGCTGGGTATGTGTCCTGGTCGTGGTCCTTAAGTGCTGTAGATGTCACTGCTGGTTGTGCTGATCAGCAGAGGAGCAGGGATTGCACAGGATGGCAGGAGCAGTTAGAAAGTGTTTTGGCTGCTAACTTTGCCCAGAGCAATTTCATTAATGTTGGTTTCCTAAGCATTTCACGTGGTGTCAGTGAGTCTGTGCTCGCTGCCTCGCAGCTGATCGGGGGTACCCAGGAGCCGCCGTCTTTCAAAAGGTTCTTCATTCCTTTATTTCCCCTGGAGAGGAAAAAAAAAAAGTGATAAAGCAGATCTGCCACCAAAAGCACGGAGCACGCTCCAAAGGCTTTTTAGGCGGGATGACAGATGTGGTGATGTGTTCTCACAGCCCATGGAAAATCCTCGGACGCTGCTGTGGGCTTGCTGAGGCTGCTTTCACTCACTCTTAGTGAGGAGATGGAGAGCCCACCAGCTGGAAAGCTGGAGGAAAGAAGGGGAAAATGCTCCCCGAAATAGAACATGCTTTGTAAGGCAGAGCTGACACAGTGAGGAGGTCAGCACCGCTCTTGCCAAAGGACTGGACTTTAAAGCAGAATTTTAGTGAAACTCAAGTTGCTCAAGCTTTTAGGAACCAAAAATGCAGGTGGAGCATGTGTTTTCAGGCTGTGTTCAGCAGAGCAGGGAGGAGAGCTGAGAGCAGGGCTGGTGGCACTGGTGTTTGGTGGGTTGGTGGGGAATCCCTGAGAGCTGGGAAGCCCTGTCCTGCACAAAGCCCAGTAGCACTGCCTCACCAGGGAGCTCTGCACAGAGAGCTTCATCTTCTGGCAATGCAGGAGATCAAAAACACAGGCAACACTTTCTTGTATTTAGGGAAATTCACATACTTCTTACATTAGCTGATCTACACCTGATTTGGGGATTCATAGCATGATCTCCCATTGACTGCTGTTCTGGGCATATTTATAGTACAAATTTCCCAGTAAAATATAAATTAATTATCATTTATATTACAATATTATCCTTGATCCCCTAAGGCTGCTAGTTCTGCACAAATTTATACTGTAAAAAAACTCTTTGTTCTCAAAGAGGTTATTATTATTATATGTAATTCCGTAAGACAAAAAATGTCTTAAGAAGCATTATCAACTCTATTATTTTCTCTTGTTTCAGATAGGGAACTTGAAATAGACTTATTTCCATGGGTCTAGAACAATTTCATACAGGAGACTGGGAATTCAGCCAAAAATGCCTCAGATTTTAGACAATATCCCTAAATGGTCAGTTATACTAAGAGTCCCATAGGTATTGATACTGCCTGTAAATATATATATTTAAATAACAATAAAGCACTGCAGTAACTGATTCTGGAGTAAAGAGATTATAGTGTTTTAATCTGCAAGTGTAGAACTTAAAACATGCTTTCCGTCATTTTACAATTATTAAAGTTCAAGTTAAAAATTCAAGTTATCTTTCCTGAGATCTATGCTCATGAACATGGGCTACCATGAAGCTAAAACCTGAGCCCTGCAGAAATAGATTACATTCCTTAATTTAGCAGTCTTTCAAACTCTTGATGTATATGCACAGTACATAGACTAACCTGAAAGCATTTGCAATGATAACAGAGATAACATTTTGTTTTCAGATGGTGCTGTCGTTTTTACTGATTATCATTAAATGCATTAGAGATCCTGGCTTCAGGATAGCCTTCTGACTTGCTGAGGGACTACAGTCTTGCTGGGGGGTGGTAGGGGATTCTCTGTCCTGAGCATTTCACCCCATACAGCAATGAGATGGATCCCAGGGGGATGTCCTCTGCTTCCATCAGGCTTTGGGCTGTGGCATCCCTGGGGTGTGATGGGAGGACTGCCTGGATGGCTCAGGTCATGGCTGGCTCTAGAAAGCTGCACAGGACAAGGGTGGGAAGCTCTGGTTATCTGAGGCACAGGAAATTTTAAAGCCCTAGGTTACAGTCTAATCAGAGAAACATCTGGAAAGAACAGGGACAGCCTGTGCCATGGAAAACTTGAATCTCAGTCTGTTTTGTATACCACAAATCAGTTTATAGCTGAGCTGGTTAAATGCTACCCATCCATTTTGATAGATCCTCAGTAACAGTTTTGGGGAAATCAGTGTGAGTAATGTATGCCAGGTATGACTCAGGTGCAGATGTGTGTGTTTCTGTGGGCAGAGGCAAGCAAACTTCTGGCCTAACATTTTCCTTAAAGGGATTTCAAATGTGGACTGTTTGTTTTGTTGGCAGGGCAAGGCTGTTAAAAACCTGCTCCAGGTTTCCGTTAATGAATTCCTGATTGAAGGGAATCTTGGTATGATGCAAAATGAGAGATGCAGTAAAGCCCTCTGTTGTAGTTTCTAGCATCCTGGCAATACTGAATTTCAAATTATACAACTTATTTCATGCTTATGCAGTAGTCATCTTTTTACTTTAAGGTTTTCCCCAAGTAATATATGAAGGAAATTAGTATTCCAATTGAGGTCTCTATTAAAAGAAGTTAGGATTTGCAGGGAAGTAAATTATATTAATTAATTATCACATTCCTGTGGTCTGAAAGAAACCTCTCAGATCTCTAACACCAGGTGGAAAATAGCTGAGGTCATATATCCTACAGACCTGCTGAACAGAAACACTTGTTTCACCTAATTTTCCCAACTATAGTTCTAAGTCTGGAGGGCTTTAACATAATCCATCTGACTAGTGATGAGTTTTTAACTTTGAAAAATTGTTAATGAGAAAAAGACGAACCATCAGGAGTGCAATTGGCACTGTTAAAAATCACACTTACTGCAAACTGAGTATCTGAAGCCCTCAGAGCCTTCCTGACTCTGACCTCCCAGTGCTGGGAAACCAGAGTAAAGAATGTGCTGAAATTCAAATATTATAGCTCTCTAAGTGTGCTGGACTTGCAGACAGTCAGCAGCTGCTGGACAGGAGGTCTCTTGAGCTACCTTCCAGACCTTTAGAAAGAGCTGCCATGTTACAGACTCAGGGCTAATTTTAGGAGTTTGATGAACTGTGGTTTTCCTTTCATTTGCTCGTAGGGGTTGTAAATTGCTAATGATCTGCAGCAGAAATTAATTATTGCTAATTATTCCCTTTCAGCCACAGCTCAAATCTTTTTTTAGCGCTGTGTGTGGATGCAGGTTAAATGAAGTCCAAATCCCATTCCTTTTGCTGTCCTTGAATTTAAACAGCAGATCCTACTCGCTCTTCAAATCCAGACTGGCCCATGCAGGAATGCATGGGAGGGATGTTCTTGTTTTCAGAGGCAGAGAGGAGGTGGATGCTTAAAGCCTAAAATTGGATTAAGGCCTTTCTTTTGTCACAGGCTCACTCTTTCTCCTCGGGCTTTAAGTAGGACAAAGTGAGACTGATATCTCTTCCAAATTCCTATACTAAGGGAGATTCTCTTTATGAGGAGAACAGAGCATCTGATTTTATGTCAGTGACGGTCACGATAATACTCCAAGTCTGCTATGCAAAGTGGTGTGATTTTCAATGCAGTCTGTGTGGGAACAATTATGCTGTTATTAAAAATATAACTTGCAAAACTTAAAAGATGGGAACTAATTATATAAACTGGCTCTTGGACAAATGATGTTGAACTGGCAAGGCAAACTAAATGAAATGTCAACCAGTCCATGGTTAACTTGCCTAAATGAACTTGTGGTTTTAGTCAGCACAGAGCCATGTGTTATCGCTGCCTCTCTCAGGTGGGTCTGGAGATGGATGGGAAAACATGAAAACACCTACCAGCAAACTATAGAATTTTCAGGGGACAAAGAGCAACCAAAGTATGAGTTTTTTCCCCACCCTGTCACAAAACTATTGCCACTTAGTGTTGTAGTGAATAATCTTCAATGAGGTTAGTATGTGCTTGCTGGCAGGGTGATGCTCTCCCTTGTCTCACCTTGGAAACATGTCAGCTCTAAAGGCACTTAGGAGGTTTGCTGGCAGAAAAGCAAGTGCCTCAATTTCTGCATTTCATCACATGCATGATAGCCTGAATATTGAGCTACACAGTCGTATGCAATGACAGAGCCCTCTTGGCAGTGAACGTGGCACTTTCTGGGGCAGGCCAGGCCAGCACAACGTGCTCTCATAATACAAAGCAGCCCTGAGCTGCTCTTCTTGCACTTAATAGTCCAGAGCTTAAAGGACTCCTGCAACCTGCAAAGGAGATTTGAATCTCATCTCATCCCTGACTCAGAGCTGTGATTTCAGCTAAAATAAGGCAATGATCTTTGAGAAAGGAAGAGTTCAGGTCATTTTCTTAGTCTGTTAGAAGCAGTATGTGATTCAGTGAGTGTCTCTGCAGGGGAAACCTGGGGCCACCAAAAGCCCTGATTTTAGGTGTTGTCATTTTGAGACAAAGTCCTCCTGGTGAATGTAGCCTCCTGTTGACTCTAGGCCATCAAATGAGAATCTGCTTCTTTCACCTGTGCCTGGCCTATCCTCACACAACTCATGTGATGTGATCAGTTTGCTAGTGGGAATTGTGATAATTTTGTCTGCCACTGAATTTGAAGTTGCAGGTTAAAAATAATTTCTCCAGCAAATCTCATCCTTTTGACACAAACTACATAGCTAGAATATTCATTTACAGAAAAGGGACAGCATTATTATCTGAACAGTGACAGTGAGTGCTGTTAATTCCCCCATGCTGCTTAATGACACAAATCTGTTCTAAAGAGTGGTTATGTTTCTGTGGAGCCAACTCTTCTTCACCTCACCATGTATCTCTATTATAAGACACACAGAAAATGGAGCAGGCATTGGTCCTCAGCATCATCTCTTGTAGCGTGGGAAGTACAGGTACCAACCTCTTTGTCAGATATGTTTTTGGGGAGACTGTTGGGCTTTCTGCTGCCCCGTATCACAGGATGTACGATCACTTAGGCTGGTTGCAATTAGTCATATGCTGGACATCTCCTCTGCTCCTTCCAGCACCTGCCACTCCTCCATAAGGAACCTGAACTCCTCTGAGATGTGCTGAATTGAGACACTGTCTGTAACCATGTACCTTGAGAGCTCATCTGCAGACTTTATTACAACAATTACTAAGGATCATTTGACTGTAAATGCTGGCTCTCTCTTGCTATGAATCAATGTCATTAACCTTAACAGTATTGACGTGTTCTTCCTATGCATTTCAAGCAGTTTAATAAACAAGAGAAGAGTTAAGCACTGTGTGCTGTGATATATTCCTGCCTTACTGGATCTGGATAAACACAGTGACACTTCATTGTACTCTGAGATTTATGAAGGAACTATAATGTGGGAGAGAAGGGGAAAGACAGGCTTGTGCTGGTAAAAAAGCAGAGCTTGACAGAGAAATGGGAGCAGCTTGCACACATGTGCTCAGCTGAAGAGCTGGCAGCTGACAGTGATCTGATACCTGCTATGTAGGAATCACTTCCAATTCTTTCTGCCACATCACTGGTACTCTCAATGATTCTAAATCATTCTGAGAACAATAGATCTCAGTGTATTGAAGTGAAAGGTGGAAAAGAAGGGGAAAAAAAAAAAAAAGGCATATGCAGGAAAGTAGCTCTTTTTGATGTGTCTTTTTAGGTGACCATAGTAAAGAGTATATGCTTGTATGTGCTTATGTCTTGCAAAAGTATAGTTCTGTGTATTATGGGGTCTTTTGCTATTTTATTACACTGCTTAATATAAAAAAACCCAACCAACCAATGAAAAAAAACCAATCAAAACAACTGAGGAAACAATGGAGTAAACCAGAAATCCAGTTTCTGACAGTGTATAAAATGACTTGGAGGTTTCCTTTCCTCGCCCCTCCAAAATCTTGAAAATCTTTTGTTTTAATTATTTCTTAGCCAGCAGTCCCCATGCAGTGGTACTGGCCAACATGATCCCTAGGAGGCTCTTAGATATTTTCTGGAAAAATATCCCTGAGAACAGTCCAAGCTGAGGAAATTATGTTATATGTAGAGCTGTCACTGCTCAAGGTTTCTGCTTGCAACAGGAAGGGTTAGAGATCTCTACCTCGGGGCAGCTGGCAGGTGTGGTGAGGGTGGCATGCAATCCCTGAGAGCAGGGGCAGAACTGGACATTGTGGGTCAGTGCCACTCACCAGCTGACACTCACAGCAATGTCAGGACCTCATCAGGCAGCAGAGTCCTGTAATGTCAGCCAGAAATCTGCAAGGACTGAGAACAGCCTGTGTTTCATTACCTGGTGAAAATCCTGGGTAAATCAGGAAACAGATGTGACAAGCACAGCAGATGACACTGGGCTCCTCCACTCTGCAGCTGGCCGTAGGTGCAGCCAAACTTTCTGGCTCTAATGGGCAGAGAACAGGCAACAGCTTTGTAGCTGGCTAAAACAGGAGGTCTGAAGACAATGTCCTTTGTAGGAAACATGAAGCACTTCACTGAGCCTCCTGTCTAAGTGATAGGATCCGAGTCTGCAGGTCTCCAGCCTGGAGCAACCTTTGTGAATGGACTACCTCCACAGAGTAGCTGTGGAGAAGGGGTGCCCAGATACCATCTGGAAAACCTTCCTGTTTTAGTGCCTGTGCATGAGCATCCTGGAGCTTGACAAGTCACCAAAGGGCTCAGCAGCTTCATGTTTCCTAATTCCTAACATATGTAGAACTTCAGCTGTGACACAATCAATTAAAGCCAATAGAGAGAGTTGGATCCAGGCCTTTGCTGAGCTGAAAGGCCTATATTTTGTGTTTTAGGAATGTAACACATCCCTCTGCTTTTCTGAATGGGGTTACAAGGGAATAATCTGCCTTTGGGTGTACCTGCTCAGCCAGCTTTCAGCAGACCAGTTGTTGGGGGAGGTACCCCACATTGTCATGACTCTGAGTGCTCAGGGACACTCAGGGGTCAGAACTTCGCAGGCATGAGCCCTCTGAAACATTTCAGATAGGGAGATTTTTCCAAGCAGACTGGTCTGAAGCACATTCCTTTGCCTCCTTTATTTACCTTTTTAAGTGTGTTCAGGTCCCACACAAAGACCTTATGAATGACCTCCTGTTAGCTTCTTCCATGAATATGAATGTCTTTGCACAAAGTTTTGCATGTTCAGCTTCGTAAAAACACGTCCTTTAAAATCAGCAACCGTGGGCTGGAAGCTTTAAACAATCTTGATGTATGCTAAAGAATTTCAGTTCACTTTTAAGTTCTCGAGTAATGTTTTATATTCTAAATTAATAGATATGAAAAAAAAAATTAAGTATATCCTCTTGAGTTTGAAATCTTCCAGTCAGTTTTATTTTACTGTCTCAGACTATATTGATATATATATATTAGATGTTTTATGGAATAAGTAGCTGTTACACCTAAGTATTTAAATCAAAATTAGTAATTTATACAGATTTTCTACTTTAGACTTCATTAGAAAATCATAGTTTTCTTTATCCATTCAGTGTCTTTTATTACGCATATGTAACTATAGAGACTGATTCTGAAAGAAAAAAAAAAAGAAAAGAATAAAACAACAAAACCCCTCAGTGAGTATCTCAATTTTTAGTCAATCTATACTGATTAGTTGTGTTTGGTCAGATGTGTAATATGACATTGTTCTTTTGCTGTGACTGGATGAATGCACAGATAATTGTGATATGAATCATTACATTTGCAAAGCAAAATCCATTTTCTACCATAATGCTCCCACGAGCATTTTTTATAGAGATGAATTGTTGAAAGGCACTATTTTTGAATATGTTGGCCATTTTTAAGTGTCTCTCTTGAACAGCTTTAGAAATTATTTGCACCTGATTTCAATTGGAGTCAAGGAGCTGGGGCTGGGAATAGGTGCTGCTTGTCTGAGTTGGTGGAAATGAAGGTGATTAGGTTGGAGAAGGGGGTCAACCTGCCCCATCCCATCTCCTACAGCCTGGGCACTGACCTCTGCAGAGGGGCTCCCCAGAGTGTGTGGGGAAGGCTGGAGGTGTCACTGAGGCTGGCTCTGTGGTGTGCCCCGTGGCTGTGGAGGCTGACCCTGCACGTGCCTCAGAGCAACAGGGCCAGGGAAGCCACTGCTTCCCCGTGGCCCCCGAGACATGGCACCTGGAATGGGTCACCCTGGGGTGCAACGTGTGGCTGGTGGAGGGCTCGTGGCTGCTCTTCTGGTCTGTACTGAAACACTCGTGCTGCCATGGATTTGCACAATGCTTATGCTTCTGTAAGTGAAAACACAGTTTAATGAGTGATTTCCTACTGACTTTGTCATGGATGGGGATGCTGGGAGTGACTATTCCTATTTCGTAGGTGTTTTCTGCCTCAGTTGTCTTCAACTTAGAGACCTTTTGTCATGCTTTTTGGGATGTGTTTTCCCCTGTAAGTTTACCTTGGTGAACAGCCAAGCTCGCAACCTGAGCAAACTAACCTTGAATAAGTTTGCACATGGATAAGAAGATGCAGGAATGGGAGGGGTAGATGGACTCGCAGTTACTGCAGCTCACAAGGATCAGGCCCATTTCAGATGCTGTCTAGTTTCTTGTGTTACACCAGGCACGTTGGGGATTAGAGCTTTCTTCCTCTCAGCCTGCCCAGTCTGTCTGTCAGGGTTGCCAGATGTTCACTGTAATAAGAATTATTTAGGTAGAGCATCAGGTGCAACTGGGACCCAATATCACACGGTGTCATTAGTCTCCATTGTTATGCATGAATGGAAGAAACAAAGCACAGGTTAATGCAGAGACAGAGAGACATGCATAAAGTTATAGTGCTGATAGCCCTGTGCTAGTAAATATTATTATCTCATAGACCTCCTTGAAAGCATCGAGAAATTCTAGCTCTTGTAAATTATTTGTAATTACAATAGTACCTTATTGCTGTCTTTTTTAAAAATTATATAATTAGATGATGTATAATATCATATATAATAGATGTTAACTTTGAGATTTTGTGGTGCCTGGAGGAAAGAGATGTGAAAGTGTTTGTCTGTGAGTACAGACAGCAGTGAAATTGTCACCTCATGTACAGCCTGAAGAACAACTTCAGGAAACCAAGCACTTGAATTAATACCACAGAAGAGGGAAAAGGCTTTTGAAGATCTCAAACACAGTTAGATGTCTTAAACACCCATGGGTTTAATACCAAGTGAAGTACTTGCAGGTTTTAAAAAAAAATCCTTCTCTGATCAGGGAGCCAGAGAGGGTGTACAGTGAGAGCTCTCAGCAACCCAAGCTCTGCAGAAACCTAATGGTGAGCACAGCAGGAGAGTTTCTCTGGATGGAGAAAGTCCTAGCTGAGAACAGACCAGCACGAAGGAGTTCAAGGTGCTGATTAGAAGTCTCCTACTCTGCCTTTCATGAAGAACAACAAAAGGAAAAAATAATTTAAAACCCTCAAGAACTAGAGGAAGCAAATTAAATTACTGTTCGAAAAGAATAATCGCTAGTAGAAGTGTGAAGTGTTGATCTTATGTATTTTTTGCACATTGTAGAAATCCTTAAAGGCTGTCAGCATTTTAATTAAATATGACAGCTTGACAAAAGGAGCAGCTAGGTGTGAAATGCATATACTGCTGGAGGGAGGCTTTCTGTGCAATGCTGACCTGGAATCGGGAAGTCGCTGACTGTGACCTTCGCCGTGCTTTGAGGAGCAGCCAGAGCTGCAGGCGGGGTTGTCAACTGTGCAGTCCCCAAAACTGACACACCACATTCATTACAGCGTGAGTCAGGCATGGTGAGAGCACTGCCACTGCTGCTTGCTGCCACTCATGCTGACTGCGTTCAAGCAGAGAAAGGAGCTGACCCTTCCCCTCGATGTGCAAGTTTGGTTCCTTACTGGTGTAATGGACTAACCTGAAAAAATTATGAGAAATGGCATTCTTCCAACCTTCTTTCTGTTGGTGGGGAAAAAAAACAATCGATCTTAGCTGTAGGATTCTGGCACTTAATCTTATTATTATTAGAGACCAGCTATGACTGTAGCCTGTAACCAAGTTCTTTCTACCATTACATGGCTTTTCCATTAACTGCTTCCTCTAGTGAAAGGCTTCCTACCTCAGTACTACCTTGCTGCATTTCAGGCATCTCTATTATTAATAATTGCTATTCAGTGTAATAAATCCCATTATAATTGATTTATTTAGCACAATATGGATATTTCATGTCTTCTGATTATGCTTCCTTGAGAGCTTCAATGGCAGGATTTCCCTATACCCTCTGACATCCTGATGCAGCAGATCCTGACCTGTATTCTATCAGTAGCATCTCACTGTAAGAAGATTTGAAACTCACTTTAGAAATGGAAATGAAAAAGTTTAAAAATTTTCAGGCCCATTTCAGATTTTGGAGGGCTTGGATATTTCAGAATTTTCAAGATGAAGGCCAAGTCTTGTGAGACTCCACCTCGAATACTGCATCTAGCTCTGGGGTCCTCAGGAAAGACATGGACCTGTTGGAGCAAGTGCAAAGGATGCAACAGAGCAAGGGGTAGTGATTTTAAACTAAAAGAAGGTAAACTGAGACTAGATACATAGAAGATGTCTTTTATGATGTGTGTTGTGGAACAGTAGAAGAGGTTCCCAGAGAGTTGCTGGATGCTCCGCCCCTGGAGACATTCAAGGTCAGGTTGGATGGGACTCTGAGCAACCTGATCTAGTTGAAGATGTCCCTGCTGATTGCAGGGTGTTGGACTAGATGAGCTATAAAGGTCCCTTCCAACCTAAACTATTCTATGATTTTGTGTAATTCTAGGGAAGCTGCAAAAACCACTGCCAGGCAGACCTTGTCAGAACTGAGCGTATCTTGCCTCATGAAAGTCCAATACCCTTTGGTGTTCAGATCCTAAGAGCCACTGATGTAATCATCAAATCTACTTTCATGATCTCTTACATTGTAGAAATGTTATCTACCATGTAATTTATGAAGTAAAACTGGTTTTAAATTCAGAAAAAAATCTGTACTGCTCAAGAGTAGTAGGTTGTACATTAACTTGTAGCTCAGCTTGGTCACTTCTGTGAAAACTATTTTAGGTAAGAACATCTGTTCAGAGAGGACTGAAATTTCATTAACATCCTGAAAAGGAATGAGATAGAATTTCTGTACAGTAAAACTTAATAGTCATTGTACTTAGGTTAATGTAAATTGAGGTCTATATCCTGATACATGCCTCAAAGTAGTTGAAGAGTTCAACAAATTCCTCACAACCACTTAATAACTGATCATTTGTTATTATCTCAGTGGATTTCTAGTACTCATTCTGCCATAATTTGTCCCCCTCATATCCTCAAACATAAACAGTGATCAGTGTAAAAAGACTTGAAACAAACATCCTTTGAAAGAAGCGAATTAAACAGTAGCATTGTGATTCACTAATACATTTTCCTGAGCAATAAGTATAAATATGTTGTTTTATTCCCCTCTATAAACATCTGAACAGGGTGATTAATGACAAAATCAATCACTCTATTCATGCACTAATAGTCACACCTACAGCAGCATATGGTTTGTTCCTAAAACTCAAAAAACTGTGCAACAGAGACAATCCTGCTGTAGGTGCTGTGGAGATGAGCTGGACTGGGACGAGAAATGCCCTGGGAGTTTTGCCAGTTGAGTTCAAGGTGAACTGTGCTAGATGTGGAGACCCCAGAGAGGCTGGGCCAGTGCCACTGAAAACATCAGGAACACTCATTCAGTGCCTGGCAACAGCTGATCTGGCCCATAGAACCCTGCAGCCATTTCAGAAACTTGCACAGAAGTGAATAGCTCTGTACAACCCAGCATGGGCAAAATCAAAACAAAATGTGTGTTCAGCAGGATGATCAATAAATGTGCTGCAAGAGGGCTTGACAGTTTAGAATTTTTTGGGGAAAAATTGCCAAAACTAAAAACACCCCTCCAAAACTGGAAGTAGATTCAACAATCTAGTAAAAAAAAAATGTGCTATTTGAACTATATCAGCTTTTAAACAGCTTCAGGCTATGAATTTACCAGGTTCATTTAATTTTTCACTATTTTTGTTATTAATTTTTATAGATTTATTTCTGGGATGACAGACTTTTCCATGCTCTCTGCTCCTTCCTTGAGATGACCACTTACTGGGGCTTCTCTCATTCATCTGCTTGAACACTGGTCCATCTAAAGCAAGAAATCTTTTCTAGTATATGGGTTATTTTGTTGTATACTTCATGCTAAAGCATTTGTCTAACGTGGCTGTGTAGCTGAACAGCCAACCACTATCTATTGGTGTTAGGATGTGTAAAATAAATACTAGTTCTACCCAGCTGTTACCATGGGTACAGGTGTATGTTGTGAGTTAAAACTGTTGTCCTCTTTGGTAAAAGGAGCCCAGGAAGTCACAGTTAGCCTGACATGAACTCCAAAAGCAATAAAACTAGGTTTTAGATTGCATCCCCCCACCCCTATTTGTGTTTTACATCTTCTGTGCATCAGGTTAAACACCCTTTGCCATGCCATGTGGAATGACTTCCTCTCAGAGCGAGGAGACGGAAAATGAGAGAGGGAGCTGAGGTTCACCAGAGCAGCTTAGCATAAAACCATATTTACAACAACAGACTGCTGCATCAGGAAAGATGCCATGTGTTTAACTGTGCTGAATGACCCAAGGAAGTCCCTGTTATGGGCACATTTCTCTGGAAAAGCTTTCTCTGAATCTGGAAGGGAATGTGGTCGTATGTGTTAGGTGGAATATTGCTAGTGGTCTCCATGCACAGACCTAATCCCAGTGCTCTGGTTTAGAGGGCAGGGCTCTGTAGTTATGAAGGTCATGAAGATATTTTTCCTTAACTGTGTGTGCCTGGCTGGCTGGTCTGTGGTGTACAAAGGGGGAAACAGCTGCTGTCACAGACAGCTGGGGGCAGCTGCCTGTTGTATCTGCAACAAGAGAGCAGTGGGACTCAGGTGAGAGGTCAGGTACTCGAGTGCTACCTCATCCTTCCTCTAGGCTGCAGAGGAACACGCCTGTGAGGCTGCAGGTGATATACATCTGGTTAGCTGCTGTGTTACTGAACTTGCAGTCCGATCTAATTCTCCTGGAAGAACTGGGTTATGCTTTAAAAGCCTTCCTTAAGCACCGGTGGTTTCCTCAGACTGAAACTTGACACGTAACTTTCAACTTCTAAAGGTCATTTCTGTTCATTCCTGCTGGGAAAACACAGCTGAGCCTTTTTGGAATATGGTTTTTGCAATAAAACATTGTTATTGGAACAGTAATATTTGAAAATAAACTCTATCCACTTTATCAGAAATCAAAAGAACTTCTTAAAAGGTTGACAGGTACATGTAGGCATCTGAAAATACAATGCTTCTGTCTCCTGCTGTCTTCTTAGATAAAATTAAATGGTGAAAAGGAACCCAGTGTGATGTTTATGAAAGGAGAAGAATTATATTTCTTCTGATGTATCTAAAAACTATTATAGTGGCATTTTTTTTACTGTTGCTTCTGATTCAGGACACAACATATAAAACAAATGGGAGAGCTGTAGCACCTATCAGTCTTTACCTCAGATTTTTCTGCAATAACCCATCCTTCACCTCCAAAGTTTCTCTCTTACAGGTTTTCACTGAAGTGGAAATACTACAAAATATATTTCTAGATGAACACTAGCAGTAAAGCTTACACTGGAAAGAAACATGATAACATTTTTTTTTTTTTATTATAGGAAGGTACTTTTAAGCAATGGCTGAACCAGAATTTACACCACTTGCAAACTGTTTCATACTGATCAAGATGATAGTTTTTCTATCTATTTCTAATTGAACTGTTTTCTGTTAATTAAAAATACCCAGTATATTGTTTTTCCAAGGTTCAAAGAGT
This sequence comes from Myiozetetes cayanensis, assembly GCF_022539395.1. Classification (NCBI taxonomy): domain Eukaryota; kingdom Metazoa; phylum Chordata; class Aves; order Passeriformes; family Tyrannidae; genus Myiozetetes; species Myiozetetes cayanensis. Next base: position 28,888,555 of record NW_026086605.1, read on the forward strand.
TAAAATGTGTTGAATTCACAAAAACTTTGATCAGAAAAGCCTGTTTTCTAAGTTTCCATTTCATTAAAATAAGCCCAAACTGGCTTGTACCATCTATTCATTCATCTAATTAATTCTGAGGGTTTTGTTACCTACAGCATATTTGCTTCCTTTCCTATGCTTTCCTGAGCCACAATTTACCTTCCCAAACCACCTCATCTTCTATTGCTCTGAAGTTAAATTATTAAATAAAGATCATAAAGAATAAAAGTAACTCCCCTGATTCCCTCATTAACAGTGTCCTCTGGCTTCCCCAAATCATGTGGTGCATGAAACAAGGAGCGAGGCAGCACTACAGCTCTTTCCCCAAGCCCTGAGGAGGCATACAGGGAAGGAAACCCATGCCTGGTGTCTCCATACAAGCTGTTTTTTGGCCCTTCACTTTGTAGCTCAGCAGCAAGGATAGACACACACGTAAAAGAAGCACAGCACGTGGTTTGTAGCAGCCCAAGAGTGATGATCACTGTCCCCTTCACGGTGAGTCCTCAGCGAGCACAGCAGCAACTTCTTACTTGTTGCTGCTGCTGCTCCAGGTCCTGGAAGTCAGCCAGGAAAACATCATCAGGAAGTGATTTGCAAAGCCTGATGGAGCGCTACTTACAGAAAAACTGCTGGCTTCAATCCTGGTCTTGCACAAAGCCTCTGTCCTTAGCAGGGTATGAGCAAGATACTTTCAGGAGGCTGAATGGAGACTAATTTTCAAGGCCAAGGAGGGAAAAATAACAGATCTGTCTGCTCTGGATGGGTGCATCCAGCTTTGCGTGATTTGAATTTGAGTTCTCTCTTGATAAGGCTGGAAGTGGTGTTCTTTTCAAATATCATCTGGAGATCATGTGGAAACTCTCAGGGAATGATGGGTCTCAGGACCCACCTCCATCCGTGGCCCCTGAGCTCTGAGGAGTGTACCTGTGTTGCAGCATGCTTCCTCCTCCTGACCTTGATCTTCTTCTTGGCTGAAAGCCCTGAACACCCTTCTTTATGGAAATTCCACCTGGAAAGAGCTTCTGATTTGTCCCTTTGTAACAGGCTTCTACGAAAACTGGGGTGATAAACTTGTGTGATCCCCCCTCCATAGCTGCACCCCTGCAAACTTGTTCCTCAGCCTGGCTTTATTTGCCATTGAGGGAGCCTGGCTGCAGCATCCTCTCCATGCACAGAGGTAAGTTTCAGGATTTATCTGTGTACTTTCTTCATGTCCCATTGTTCTTCCCACATACAGCAGAATAATTACAACCTCGCACAAAAAATGAACAGACCAGGCTTTTGTCCTTATCTCTTCCTGCCTCCCTGTTGTTTCTCTTCCTATTCAAATGCGTTTGAAACAGAGTTTCCCCTGAAACATTTAAAAAACTTCCCCACCAGCTCTCCTCTTTTTATTTTTTTGTTAAACATGATTTAAAAAGAGTCCCTACAAATTGATTTTTTTTTTCCCCAGAAAGACAACCAGATTTGAAACAGAGGTCCATTTTGAAGAAAGACAAAATGAGAAACCCTCAAGTGTTTGAAATTTCTGTTCAGATCTGCTTTTGGTGCCTGCAGTGCTTTCCGAAGAGTCAGGGCAACATTTACCCCTGAGGTAGCAATTAAAGAGGGAAACTTTAAGTGGAATTAAGCTCAGTTCCCAGGGAAAGTCTGACTCTCATCTTTGAGTAATTCCCCATATTCTTTGACAAGTGATTTCACCAACACCATTACTCCAGACTGTTTTGCACGGTGGTTGTATGGCTTTTTGCTAAACTCACCACACTGTTGCTCATTCAACATTCATTAGGGCTTTTTTTTTTCCTCTGTAAGAAATGCTTCTCTCTCACTGTCAAACATCTAGTCATCGCAGTGAGTGAGTTGGGGAATTTTTTACTGAGTGCTGTGCAAAGCAATTTGCAAGCCTATCTCCAAGAAGCACCTTTCCAGCAGGTGATCTGGAAACATTTCTTGTATCACAGCCATTTCATAAACAGAAAAATAAGAGTCCCTTATTGTTGTGATTTAACCCCAGCTAGCAACTGAGTACCATGTAGCCATTTGCTCACACATTCTTCCCCTAAATGAGTCATCAAGTGTTGGGCACTGCACACTTCAGAGCAGAGGCAGCCTGTCCCCAGTTTGCATTTTGTTTGGTTCCCGAAGAACCAATGGTATTTGGGATTTAATGGCCACAGATGTCATAGAGGAGGAGGGAAAAAAGGAAAAGAACAAAAAAGAAAGAAAATGCCCATCCCACAGCTGGTAAGATCCCACCAAGGACTTTGTGTGATAGCTCTAATTCAGCGCACATGCAGGGGTTGTTGAGAATGTGGTGAAGATGTTGGTGTCTGCAGTGTTTCAGTGCTTTGTGCATGGGTTCAGGCAGCCTTATTTTCATTTATTTCAGCCACTATCCAGGCAGTGATATAGTTTGTATCACTGATTTCCACCTCCCCCTCCCCAGACTTCAGGAAAATTTTCAAATGCTTTTCATCATTTCTGGTCTAGCATTCCTCCTACCCCTTATTGCATTCCTTCTTTAGGCTTCGGCTAAAATGATGAGGTCAGAGTTTTTATGAAGAACAGTGCAGTTCTGAGTCTTGGGTTTTTTCCTTTTCATCACTGTACTTTACATTGTATATGCACTAAATAGAAATATCTTCTAGAAATAGATATCATCAATATCATCAATAGAAATCATCTTCTAGTAGGCTTCAAGCAGAGACAAAGCTTTAGTGCACTATATTTGGGCTTGCTTTCAGTTGGGTGGTTTAAATAAAAAGCAATCAGCATTTATAACTGACTTTCAGGGGCTTCAGCATTGTTGGGGAAAGCCAACGATGTGTTCTGTGTTCTCTGGTTCTGCGAACATCTCAATTATCTGAAAGAGAAATCTCAAAAGAGCAAGTCTTTCCATACAGGAATTCTGACCTGTCTAAAATCAACAGCCCGGGATTCAACCACTGGACAGCTTGTGATACAGTTTGTGTCTGTACATGCAGCTCACTGCTTTCCAGAGAAAAGGAGGCTGGGTGAGCTTGATAATTATCCAGAGTTTTGCACATTTATCTGGAAAGAAGCCTTTGAAATTCATCAGCTGCTGTTTGGGATGTGATAGAGACTCCTGCTCTGCAAACTACGATGCCACACATTCAGACTTAAAAGCTTTCTTAAAAATGAAATGACAGAAACTTAGAAACTCCATGAGGAAAAAAAGAAATGTATGTGGAAATATATTTTACATCTTTAATTGCATGCCCTGCAAGAATCTATTCCCATAATTAAAGGGCACATGATAATTAGCATGAAGAGGCAAACTACAAGTGAAAAGTCAATGGAGTTGTGTTAAAAAGGCATATAAGTTTCTTTTATATTCAGTTGGAAAGTCCTTTTTTGAAGCATTTATTGCAGAGTTGTAAAAAATAATCCATAAAAGAAAGTAATTTTGCCAGGAAAATGATGTCCTAAAAGCTGTTTCCCATTTTACAGTGTAATGCTTGTCTTTTGTCATGATAAAAATGTTCAACATGTTTTGGGGTCCATACTTATTTATCCCTTCCTCTAGTCAGGAAATGTCAATAGTGCTCAGAAGGAGATGGAAATGTCAGCAGTGCCATTCTTAGCAGGGATTACACATTTCAATAAGTAATAATTTTTGATATTTCATCCTAGAGACAAACTGGTATCTGAACCCTTGCAAACAACCTGGGGCAGGCTTTTACAGTCACCAGTGCCAAAATTCATGCACCCAAAAACGGCCCAATTTTTGACCACTAATTTTAATTCAAGCCAGTCTTTCCCTTTTGTCCAAACAGATGGGAAAATATCAAAATGTTAAGTAGCTCCATTTTCACCACAGGGCTCTTTCAAAGGCTTTAAAATTTTGGATAGCAGCCAGATTTTCAGCTGGATTTTTCTCCTTGTGTTTAGCCCCTACAGCTCTGAAGGCACAAGAAAGGAGTTACATGCAACTCCCTTTAGCATGCCCTGCTTGTTTTCTCTGCTGCTCAGTTAGCAAACTTTACCCAAAGTAGGTTAATGTTCTGATGCACAGCAGGCTCCAAACCCAAAACTTGATTTTTACTTTTTTTTTTTTAAGGCTGTCATCACTCATTCATCCAAGGACCTATGCTATCTCTCTCTTTACCTACAACAGGACATTTTTGAAATCTAAGTCTTGAAGACCCAGGCACTATTTTTAGGATTCAGAGGAGTTACTTTAATCAGCCATTTTGTTTTCCTGCAGTGACAATTGTGATTTATCTTATCGCTAAATAAGGCTTTGCTCGTGAGAATTTGCATGGGGAGTCATCCAAGAAAAACAGGAGGCAGTGGGACTTGCATCAGAAGGCAGGTGTATTTTTGGGTAGTTCTTCTTTAGCATCTCGCCCTCACCATTACACTTGTCTAAACTTTTCAGGCTCTGAAGACTTTCGACTGGGCCCTGGATCAAGTCTGAAGTGATGGAGAAGGTAGGCATGGGGCTTTTTTGACAAAGGTGTGGAGGAGGCAGTCAGTTCCTGTATATAGGATGTATGTGTATATCTATGTATGAGGGTGTACATATATATGTATTTATGCTCTTTTTATCTTGCCTTTGAAGTCAGAGATATTTAATGCCCCCTTTCCTTTCCCAATATAAAAGTGATTCAATGCAGGAAGGTGTCGTGGCCCCCAAGTGCCAAGGGATGCATTGTCTGTAAAGGGAATCATGGAATCATAGAATGGCTTGGCTTGGAAGGGACCTTAAAGATCATCTAGTACATTCTGTTGCATGTGCTTTCTGTTACTTACCAAACCCACTTGTGTCCTCAGCAAGTATTTGTGGTGTTTAGTATTCTTCAGCAACTACATATGGAAACTAATATTTGGATTTTGGGAAGACATGACTGCATCTCAAACTTACTTACCCTAAAGAGGTGGACTCGTTTGTCAGAAAAAGGGAGGAAAAAATCAGTGCAAAGTGCTTCCTACAGTGTGTCAGGAGCTAGAAGTGGAAAGCTATTAATGTAAGTATGTGGCCTGGAGAAATAAATATATTATATGATCTCATAAGGATGATTTTAACTTTTAACTTGGAAGGGGGAGAAGGGAGGTTATATTGCTTATGTTGCTTCGAGGTATTAGCCTGACGATGATAAGTCTTTCTGTGTCACTGTAGTGAAGAATCACAGGAAGTTTCTTCATCTGGGATAGGAAGAGACTTGATTCTTCACATTTTAATATCTCTGCACTTCTGAAATATGTTACAACTTGGGTGCTTCTCATAAGAAGCCCTAGAAAACAGCAGAAGAGGTTTCAAAGGCAGGAGGAGAGTTAAAGGTACCACTGTTAAAATAGCAATCTGTGTAAACTGCTTTACAACTTCAGAGTTATGCAAAGCCATAACTTACCTTGGCCTCCTGCCCCAGATTGCATGTCTGTAAAGCACTGCAACCCTGCCTTGACACATTTTATAGTGCACTTCAGCTTGGAGGGAAATAAACTAGTTGTTAAAATGCTGCTGCAAGTCCCAGGGTCCGTCCCATCTGCCTGTGGACAAGTGGACCGATGAGACTGTCCCGTGTGTGTGGGTAGATGAGAAGTCTTGGGGGGTTGTTTTGCTTGATGTTGCTTGTACTATAAGTAAGGGGCACTTCCTGTTCCCAGTTGTGATGATGTACAGCTGTACAGTAAATTTGTTCCCCACTACCTGTCACGTAGTTGCCCAGGTAATTGCATGTAGCTCATATTACACAGCTTTATGGAATTGCTGCACTGTCTGGTCTGTGTTCTAATCATGAGCAGCAATAGCTGTATCATAACAACAGGGGTGTTTGTTTAAAATGAGATCATCAGCTTCTAGGAAGGTAAAAATGGGATCTAAATCGTAATTCGTGTGAATAACAATGAATAACTGACATTCCACATGCCTGCAGTTTGACTTAATTTTGAGCCTAAATCAGAACTCACTCAGTGGTTATACACATTTGTAGTTTTATGCACACAAGAACCTCACAGTGGAATCCGAAGGGGGCAGAACCCTGATGCTGTGGCAGGAGGCAGGCAGCAAACAGTGCCCAGTGTGATCATGTGCAGCCACTTCCCAAAAACACCCTGGAGACAGGCTGTCCTGCCCCCTGTCCTCAGGGGTCTGCAGGTGGGAACCTCCCACAGCTCTTCTGCACTTTTACATCTGATCCCAGATGGATCCCACGTTACACGAGGAGGAGGGAAAATGGAAAGCTAATGAGCAGAGGATCTGAAAAGCAAACTGCTTTTTATCTATAAAGGGCTTGATCTACATTGCACTGACAAGTTTCGTGCAATGCAAAGGAGGAACTGATGTGTGAATTAGAGCAGTTTATGCACATTTAAAGAACTTTTTAATTCTGTAATTAGATGGGCATCTCTACAGAAAGTACATCAGCAACCTAAATAGAAGATATGAGAAAACTGCTATTATTTTATGTTGTTCTCTCTGCATCCCTTTTAGATCCAGTGCACTGTCCAGCTAAATATTTCTTTAGATTTTGTCCCTGTAAGAGGTTCTTAATGCAAAAGCATCCTATCAAGAGGGCCTTTTTATTATTATTTTGATGTGTCTGTGTGCACTGGGGTAATGCCATGCTACAAATAGCGAGTTTTTTCTTTGTTTTTAAAATAATTTTATGATTTTATTGAAATAGTTTTAAAATAGTTTCCTGCTTTCAAAAGAGCAAAATACAGCTGGTACTGGCATCTGATTAATGCTTGTTATTTCATGACAACTGTAATTAAATTCAACTAATTCTCCACTGCAATATTTATGGAAAACAAGAAACAAAAGCTGTAGTTCAACATTTATACTGCAGAGCATAGGGGCACAGGAATTTTCGAGCTGTGAAAAGCTGCAGGACAGGGTGGTGACCCCTGGGGTGGACTGCAGGGAGCCCAGACTTTCCTTTGCATTCCACTGGCTGATGTGGAACCACTACATGCACACTCTGCCTCACAACATCTTCTTGCTTCCATTTCTTTTCTTCTGCTATGAAGGATGTGTCAGCAGAGAGAATCAGTCTTGGGGCTGTGTTACACAAAGGGTTGCTTTGAACTGTGCCTCAGCCTTCACTGCTGTGGAGATGTCCCTCTGACTGGACAACCATCAGGGAGATTTACAGCCACCTTCGTCTGCTTTCAGTTTGCAATTTAAGGGAAGAACAGGGAAACATAATTCCCTGGAAGCTCCTCTTTGCTGACAGCTTCTGAAACACCCAAGCTCTGACAGATGGATGTGGTGGCAGTTCATGGATATGTTAGTGGTTACAGCAGTGCCACTGCTCTCAGCTCATCACAGAGACCTGAAGCAATGACAAGAATGTCTCCAAAACTGGTTCTGTTTTTTGGTTTTTGTGGTTTTTGGGTTTTTTTTTTGTTGCTTTTTTTTTTAATGTTTGGATGAGGTTATTTTCCCTACGTAGCTCTGCCTGTCAAAACTGATCATAGTAATAGATGGAACAAGCTGTCCAAATCATGACCTAACCCTCCCCACTCTCAGTGGACAACTGCTCTGTTAAAACAAAGTTTTTCACTTTATGTGCCCCCAAAATGGTGTCATGGTCTTTACAGTGGCAGGCAGGTAGACATGCACAGCTAACGTGGCCAGAAGAACACAGCCTGGGAGAGCTTCACTGCAGGCAGATGATCAAAAGTGCTTGTTCACCACAACTGAGTCAAGTTGGGTTTACTAATGTGTTCATTGGACTGAACACCAAGTACAGGTAGCAATGCTGAGTATCTTGAGCACAAAGTCTGTTGCTCAGAGAACAGATATTGCAACAGACTATTAGGACAGGGAAATAGTGCTTTAATTTGGCAAACCACAATGTATCAATTTAAATAGTGCCCTCTCCCCCACCATAAGCTGCTGGACTTAAACACTGCCCACACATTTCCAAAGCTCAGTGCTCCAGAGTCTGATTTGTGAGCACTCTGACCTGGTCTCACCCAAAATACAAGTTTTGCCTGTTATATGAACAATGATGGATGCTTGGGTTTGAAGAGGGGGAGCACATACTGTTTGAAGTAAATGCCAGAGAGCTGCTTATCCTACAGTCCAGAATGTGCTCCTAAGTATACAGAGGAACACATCCTTCTGGCTGTATATTAGGTGAAAATCTTGTGCAGCAGGAGAGATGCCAGGGTGTGTGGTGCTTGTGTTTCAATAAGAGGGGACACAGGACACGTGGTGTGAAAAGGCTGCTGAAGTAGCCTGCATTGTCACTGTCTTCCAGCTGTCAGTTCTTTCTCAATGTTTAACTGGAGATGGTTCAGTGGTTCAAATGAAACTTCAACTGTGGGACATCTTGGATAAATTTTAGCCTTGAAGTAGATTTGTGGGTAGCAGTTGGCCTGGTTGGTGTAATGTGGGAACTAAATATTAAAATTGTCTCACTAGGCTATTTCCTCACTGACAAAAAAAATCCTTTCTAGAGGAGAAAAAAAAATATCCACCACCACCAAATATTTTTGATAAACCCAGCAGGATTAGAATAGAATATTTCAATTTTTAGTTTCAGTACAAGATTCTTTTTTTTTCAGTGCCCTACTTTCTCAGTCTTTTTTTCTAATGTTATTTTGTGTGGCTAAGAGAGAAGAGCTTGCTTGTCTTCCTCAAGTTATTTAGAGCTTTTCATTGACTAATGCCTTTTGTCACAAGTGACAGTGAAGGACCTGTTTGGTAAAAGAGATCAATGGAGACGAAGGTGACATTTCAGACCACTATTTTAAAACTAATGCATTGCTATTTATCTGACCAGGGCACCAAGGAACACTGGCTCTTAGTCTAAGACAATCACAACACTCACTGTAACTTCCTCCTCCTACAAACGCATGTTTCCTTTTTCTGTCGCTCTTTTGAAACCCAGTACTTTTCAAATTTCTTCTTGACTCTTCCAGAAAACTCTTTGTCATTCTCTGGTCCTATGAAACTTTTATCAACAGACTTCCCACTGTGTTGGCAGGGTTAAGCACCCGTTGGCTGAGGTGGGGCTTTGTCAGCAACCAGTGGGTGACTTGCTTCCTCTGGGTCCCTGCACCCAGGTTTTGCAGGGTGGTTTTTGCAGGGACAGAGCCTTTAGTGATGGGGAGGTCCAAGGGCATGAGGGGTGTTACTTCCTTTTTGTTCTGCACTGAGAAAAGTGTGGTGTTGGCACTAAGCAAGTTAAGGAAGTGTGATTTCATGCTTCAGCTCTCTCTACAATTTCAAATGCACTAAAGATACTTGTGAAAAGTGCTAAAGTGATAGACAGGGAAGAACTTAAAGCCCCTTTTCGCTTGGAGAAGAGGTACAGTAGAAGTTAAAGGACATCCTACATTATATACTGAAGGGATCAGCTTTGAGAATACAATATGGTTCAATTCCCAAACACATTTAGGATTTCTTGCACATCTTCTTTGCTAAGAACTCCAGGAAGGGTGGCAGCTTGCAAATCTGCAGTGATCTGAGACCACCATATACTCAAATAAGTTTCAAAGCAGTGGCTAAATTAAACCCTACCAATGTTGACTGGCTTTGAGTAAATACTTACTACTTTGATTCCAATTACTACTCTCTCTTTACACGTAAACTTTGCCATCTGTGTCCAGAAGTACTGGCTTTCATGGTCTGTCTGCTTGACATCCTCCACACTTAATTCCAGAATAAGAAGGTCAGTTCAGATAAAGCATAATACAATTACATATAAAACAAAACCCCAGTAACTTCTGTACACAAATGAAATAACAACATATTGATAACCCACCCTACGTGCTGCCCGGCTGTCTTGCACTGTGTCACAGCAATGCATTTAGTACAGACCAAGCAAAAGTAAGACAGATTGCTTTCCCAGAATTCATTCAGTTAATGGAGAAAAATTCACCCTGATCTAAGCTGGCTCCAGCAGTTTCTCAGAAATATTAATGTCTCAAGCTCTCATGCCTTTAATACGGTAAAATATAATGTATTTCAATGGAAAACAAATTCCCCATTTCTTCTCTTCTGGCACTTGGTGCAGCTGATAGCTACAGTACTGGTTTCAAGAGGAGCATGCTGAGCTAATTATATTTCTTCTAAACATTGTTGATTTCTTGATTGCTAATGTGGTATTTGAGAGTCAGTGATTCTTAAATGTCAGCTTAAGAATCCATCTTTACCAATCTGAAACCCCTAAATGCAGATCTTGTTTTACCAATATTCCCAGTAAAGGATTATTCTCTCTGCTGCTTGTCTGGCAAGTGAGACAAATAACAATTTCCAAAGGCTGCATTTTTTTCCTCCATCATATTTAATTGGTGGGAGCATGGAGACTCGGAAACATTTTCATTAATGCTTTATTATTAATCAGTAAAAGATGGATGCAACATTTGAGGGAAGCACTGAATGGTGAATTCCCTAAACAATTTACTGTAGCTTCCTTGCCCTATTAGTGCAAATGTTGCAACAGCACAATGCGAATGAGCTCTCTCTTTAATGTCCTCTTTATGAAAAGGGAGAAAAAAAATCCTCTAACAGGATAAATCAAAACTGTTTGGTAAACAAATGCTAATGATATTATTTTTCTCAATTTTTCTAAGGTTCTGTGGGCACAGCATTCGTACAGTTTTTGGCTGATGAGTCACGTAAATATTACCTCCACATTTTTGGTAAGTTTCCCTCTTTATTTTGCTTGTATAATATTGTATGTGTTACTTCTTTTTACATGTTTACAATATTGGAAAAAACATTAATTAAGCTTGGGTTTCAATCTAGATATACACGTCTATATGTCCTGCAGGGAGGGTCTACCACCACAAATGCCCCTCGGAGGAGGAGAGCCCTACTGGCTGCTGTGCAGAAAAACAGTGGCTCTCATTCCTAAATGTGCACTGGGCAGGCAGCTGAGCAGCATGCAAGGTGTCCAGCACAAAAGCAGAGACAGTGAGGAGCAAAGCCATACTTGTGTGGGAAAAGGGGAGGGAGTAAAAATGAGTCTGATGGTTGGCATGAAAATGCATGGAAAAAGTCTTGAAATCTGGATATGCAAATTCATATCCAGTCCTTGCTATAAATCTTCCTGTTTGGGTGTCTGTAAGGATTGGTCATGGGAACAGTATGTGGATTCAGTTACTCTCGTAAGCAGAACTTTTGATTTTTAGAAATTTTGCAGAAAATATCTCAATTATACACAGAAATCTTTTCAATGCTACTGTCAGTAGTAATGCAGAGACTAAAGTACCATGGCATCCTTTTTTATTGCACTGACATCTCTAAGCAATAGCAGACTGATGGGATGTGACTGCTGGAGCTGTCCTAAAACAGCAAACCATGGGGGTGTTATGCCTTGGGGTCCTGATGGATGGCAAATCCCCCTGCTCTGCCCTCAGTTTATCCATATATATATATATATATATATCAGTGTAGCTCTGCAGTCTGGAATCAGTCATGGTCTACCAGGGCCAGACAGGCTGAGCTCTGCATTTTTTGGTGGGTCATGGCCTGAGTTAAGGTTGTCCTGGAATCATGAGTAGGCAATGACCAAAGCAGCTCTCCAGCACCTGGTGCACAGTACTGGATGCTGAAGATGGAAGAATCTACTCTTCAGTCTCAGTTTAATCCGTCCAGTTTCCTGAAACCTTTAGCTTTTCTCCTGGCTGAGATAAATCTCTCAACCATCACTGTCCTCTTGCTGTGCTTGATGCTGCATGTCCTCCTCTTGTGCACCTCTGGTTGGGTACTGTCCAATTTGCGCTATTTCTTCTCAGCTGGTGCTTGTCAGATGATTGTTTTCCTTGAGAACAATTGTTCATACCCAGATATGGCAAGGGGGAAGTACCCCATTATCCTATTCCTCAGTCAAGTAATATTCAGGCACCAAATGCAAACATCTGCAGACTTGTAACCATTTTTAAAACCCTTGGATGAAAATATTTGGGAGCAGAGAAACTGAGGAATGTAATTAAACTGAAGGTATGGCACAGCCTATTCTCATCCAACAAGGAATAACACTGACTGAATGAAAATAAAATAGCACATCTTTTTGCCTAGTTTTCTCTCTCATAGGATTTCTTCCTCAGCCACACAAATCAAATCAGATGCATCCATGAGACTATTTACTGCTTTCAACTAAAATTGGAAGGGCAGCAGGTAAGAACGGGTATATTTATTTTCTGTTTAACTCTCAGGAGCAGCAAGTCACAAACCTGGGACCTATCATGATTGACAAAGCAAGTCATTAGATAATTACACGGAAATCCTTTTTATTGAAACATCTGTGTTAAAATGTGCAAGCTAAACAGAATTCTAACAGGCTATGAGTCTAAATCCCTGAGCTTTAATTTGGTAGCGGAGAAACTTGACATATTTTCAGCATTATTTCAAAAATAGTTTAAACAGATCCCATTATAGGGCAAGAGTTTTTGGAGAGAAACAATATTTTGCTTTGGCATCAAAGCAAATGTTTGATAAAATGTTTATTATGACATAAAACATAAGCACAGTTTCAAGCTACAATGCCTTTTTTACTTCAGCCTTCCCCTTCAGTTCTGTCTTCACCTTTCTACCAGGTCACCAGCTCTTTCCTTTCACTCCAGTTCCTCTACTATATTTTATTCTTTTCCACTGGTTGAAGAGGCATCAAGCCTCTGTGTTGTTATTTTGATGCTTCACCAGACATTACCCTTCTGGGTTTCTTAGTCAGCAAAGTCCCAGACTGCAGACCTTGGGTATCCTCCCATTCCTGTATCCCAAGAAGTCCTGGACTCTGGGACTATGCTGATGCTAGCAAATAAATACAGCCCAAAGGAGCAGACCTGAAGAGGATAGGGGTTGGCATGCAGCGGGTGGTTCAAATCCACCCTGCATGTTTTAGGAAATTTTACTTTGAGCACGTTCTAGGCTGGTCCTGTGGGGATCAACTGGAGCACTCCTGTCAGTTTAGCTTCTCCTGACAGGGGCCCATCTGCGTGTCCTGAGACTGGCAGCTGATGGAAACCAAAGCACAGGGATTTGCTGAGGCAGAAGCGCAGTATGAACTCAAATGCTAACATAGGTTGTAACTCCCTCTTTCCTGGCTTTGCATTTCCCTCTCTGTATTTCCCATTATGCCTTTGTCTGGTCAAGGGGAATCTTTTCTATTTCCCCAAGACCCATTTGCACTTAATGAGTATCTCCCTGACGTGAACTTTCCTGGCTTACCCTTCCCTCTCGCTGCTCGAATTCCAGCAGGAAGAGAAGATGTTCTTCCAGCTTGGCACTAGCCAGGAAAGTCCCACTTGCTCCCAACTCTGGAGCACCTCACAGCATATAGACAATATCTCCCCATGAGGATGTCTAGGCAAAGAACTGTATTTCTATTCCTTCTTCAAAATCATGAAGTATTTCAAATCTCTTGATAAAGTAGTTATTTAAAAAAACTAGTTTTAAGAAATAAAATTCTTTCCTTATTCTTACATTTAGCCTGATTTTTTAGAATATTTTCCTTCAATTTAGCCAAAATAAGGAAAAGTTAATCTTGATCTGTAGGAGTTCAGCCATAGTTTGAGCCTTGAATGTACAATCCTATGATAGGAAATAACAGATGTCCCTACATGTAGGTATCATTAGTCTTTTTCTTGTGATATTGCACCCTAGGAATTCTCCACATGCTATATCTCTAGAACTGTAGTTGATCATACTTTTATTACTAGTTATGCAGCAATATAAATACGTGGGTTTGTTGGGTTTTTTTTTCTCCCAGCAAGTCAACACACACAACCTTTTCTCTGTTGTAAATCTGTGAAAAGTCCTCAGGAGACCTAGACTCACAAGGCTCAAAATCTAAGGTGCTTATAGTAAAAGCTTCTTCGAGAATAATACTTGAGAGACTAACTCTATTGATGTCTTTGAAATAACTTGTACAAAAGAGGATATTGGAATGGTTTCACGCATTGACAGTCGTTGAAGGTGTCTGTATGAAGCATCTTTATCTACCAACTTCCCTTTCTTCTTTTCTTTTTTTTTCTGTTTGCCCACACTCTAAAAAAACACATGGAGTTTTCCAAGGCTATAAATCTAGGGTTTTTTTCTCCTCTCTCTTTGAGAAAAACGCATGATGAAATGTTGCCTCTCCTGGTATTTGCTAGTGTGTACTTTAGTGTTACCTACTAGAGTAAGACTTCCTATGTGGGCATTCCTCCAGCCAGGATCCAAATAGATTTTTTACATGTAAACAATCTCAAGTACCCCCTCATATCATTTTTTTTCCATTTTATATGTAAACAGGGAGAGATGAAATGATCATATGAAAATAGGGAAAAAGGTATAAAACACATGTGGCAAGAAGAATCAAGGATCTCTGAAAATTGCATCTTATGTGAAAGTTAAAGCATCATCATTCTTTGTGGATGATAGTCATATTCACTTATTTTGCTTTTTAAACAACTGTTGACATGTTTTGATGTATTCCATGTAACAATTTTCTTTATATTTCTTTTACTTTATTTTCCCAGTCACTTACCATACATACACCCATGAAAAATAGCTCTCAAAATCTGAACAGAAATTACCTTTTCTTTTGATTCTGCTTGTGGGAATAGAAGATTTGTATGCATTGAACACTTAAACAGCAATTGTATAAAATTCATAAAGTGTCAACACAATGTAAAAACTGTAGATATTCTACTTAATGGCCTTGCCAATATCTAAAGAAAATGAAGGGACAAATAATAACCAAAAACTTTTAGATGGAATCTACATCTACAAATAATAACTTTGTCATAAAGAAGAATTTTCAGAATCATCACTTTCAGAGAGAGATGCAGCCATGAGACAGTGGGTGCAAACCCACAAGTGAAATAGCCTCTGGCTCTCTGTGTAAACCAGAAACCAATTAGAAATATTACAATTACAATTACAAGCCTGTATTAGTCATGAGACAATGACAATCAAGATAGTTATAGCCAGGAAAAATCAAACATGTTGTCTTATTAATAAGATTATCTGCCACCTTCACCCTCTTTTAATGCCCCCCAGGCTGAGTTACCTTCCCCAGTGTCCCCTCCCCTGTTCTCACATTGCTGGTTTCAGCATCTCACACACTAAATGATCTGTGGAAAGAAAGTGCCAGGGCTGGTCCACTGCTTGTGCACTGGCTGTGGAAACATTTTAGTTTCTCTCATCTGGTGGTAGGGGACAGGCTCATTCAAAGCCAAAATCTTTCTCTTCCCTAATACCTCAGTGCTGCTTCGTTGTTCAACAAAGCCTTGAAAACACCAAAAAACCACTATGTATTGCTCTATATGCTTTCCCCTAAAAATGCTGTCCTGTAGTAATTCTCCAAAACAAAATTTTTGCCTTTATCCTTTACTCTAGTGAAGCTTTTATCAAAAACTATTAGGAATTTGTGAAATGAGTATGTAAAGATGCAGTGATCTAAGCTGCTTGTTCCCTTGGTATCCCTGTTGGGCCCAGGCTGTCTGCCTCTCCGCAGGTGTTTTCCTCTGCACACTCATACAGTATAAAATCAAACAGGACTTGGGTCTAAAGCACCTTTATTAGTGTTAAATTGGATCACTTACACAGTTTTCCTAACAAACTTAATTTGCCATTTGTGTTTTCCTAAGAGCATGAGTTTGGTTTAATTTGTTTCATTTCATCCCGTGCCCAGTTGTCTGTAATTTTACTATCAATTTCTATACTTTTATGGTGACTTAGATAAATATTACTAAATTACAGAGATTTTATAAAAGCCAAACAGGTAATGCCATTAACCTCAACCAGTCCAAAATAATCCTATTAAACTTCCAGTCAAATTGCCTCATGATGAATGTGCAGTCAAACTCACAAAAATTAACCATTTCACTACAGGTTAGTAAATCATGTACTGAATATTTTTCTTCATCCATTGCTGTAATAGCATGTTACCACAGAGCTGTCAGCAACCAGTGGGTAGTGATACAAATATCTTCTGGCCTGAGGTCCACCTTGAGGACACTGGTGGTTTTTGACATCGAAACCTGAGTAAATACACAGTCACATTTGCACTGCTTGTCTCTGGCCACAGAAATGGCTTCTTGAGTGCCAATTAAATACTAGTTTTTTTCTGCTCTTTTATTAGCCTCAGTGGGCAATTGTTTTCCTGCACTTTGAATCTTTTCCATTCTGAAAAATCCAAGGCTTTGATTGATCAAGCTATTCCTGCTCTTCTCAAGACTCTAGTAAAGCTATCGGATAAGGAAATTGAAACAGTACAAAGAATTTCCATATGGAGACTTCTACTAATAGCTTTGCACATTTATTAAATCAGGATAACTCTTAAAGCCTGAGAGATACTGACGAACTGAGGCTGAAAGAGAAGTTGGTTGGCAATTTCTGCTTTGTGGGGGTTTTCTGGGGGCTGAGCTCTGTTTGAGCAATCCTGGAGCATGGGAGCTGCACTGTATGATGTGATGGCTGGTTCCAAGTGGCACCTGTCAGAAGCCCTGAATTGTACAATCCCCTAAAATTTGGCAAGTTTTGTTTCTTTAGGTCTCCCTTAGGGCTTAACATTTCTTACCATAATTGGGAAGAATCACAGCTGATATTCACAATGGAGCAATTGTTATTCCAAGCCCCAAAGCCCCTGGATTATAGCTCAATGTATTGTGACCTTCATCTCTGCATTAAAAAATAATTAGCCTGAACAGCGGCATGTCTGAAAAATGTTTCAAATGCTCCAGATTCCCAAACTGGGCAACTATTAGCTCCTTTTACCAGGAGCCCCCCAAAAACCAACAAACAAAAATCCCAAACCAACCAACCAACCAAACAAAACCAAAACCCACAAAAAACCTCCAAAACCAAACCAAAACAAAAAAATAAATGGAAGTACATACAGGGAAGAGCCACCAAGGAATTTTTTATTACACTACTAAGGGAATTCAGCAGAGAAATAAACGTGGGAAATACTGACTCGGGACTCTCTCCTCTCTTAAGCTGTTTAAGATATGGATAATCAATGCCCAGATTGTTTCTTGCAATCTTTTCTGGCAAATATATTTTTCTTTCATCTGAATTATAACTCTATCTTATATGTCTTCTACTATTATTACTCTTGTGGCAAGTACTATTAGCTGAAGAGACTGCTATGCTTTCCTTGAGTTTTATTTTTGTCTCCCTCTGATTCCTACTCAAGATGCCAAAGTGTAGTTGCTTTTGCTAGTGGAGAAAAGTGGCATTTAGTTAACTGTTAGCAGTAAAGCAGCAAAATCTGGCTGACAGTTGTGCGTGCAGAATGAACACACAAGGCCTCTAAAACACCTCTCTAGGATGGGAGCTACAAGGAAGAGAGCATGGTTTCAATCTATTTAGGTAGATGAGGATAGCACTTTCAAGGTACAAAGCCATCCATTTGATGTGTACCAACCAGACTGTTAAACAAATCCTTTTCTTTTAGTACATACAGATAAATGTACAAAACTCTGCAAAACTTCTCTTTTCACAGCCTATAAATCATGTGCAATACCTCTGCATTATATAGTTTCCATCATGCCCACAATGCTATTGGAGCTCATCCTCTGCATAATCATTATCCAGCATCCACCTTGCCTTTCACCATGCTGGAAAAAACCCCAGAAATTCAGAATTTATTTTATCCATAGAAAAATGAGTAGCTCCAAGCATCATCATCATTCCCAACAATTCTTCATGTGTGTTACCTACATGGTTCTTCCTCTTTTTCAGGGGGATATTAAACTTGTTTTCCTTACATCAGATATGAGTCAAAAATAAATCTAGATGCGCTTTGTCGTTTCACCTGGGAAAAGCCCTGGCACTCAGGGTAGGCTACCTGTACTCCCTGAGGTCACCTTTTGTCTCCATCCTTTGCTGATTCATTTTGGAGCCCACACTCTGGTGTGCAGGGTGGGTGTCCCTGGCTGCCAAGGCACAGGCTCTCCTGGGCTGCCCAGCAGCACGACCTGTCGAGAGAATCCCTTCAGTGCACTTCCCTAAAGGTCTGTCCTCAGCCTGTATGTCCCTGGGCACCTGGCCTTATGTTAATCCACATTCCACCTGACAATGTGATCCAGTGTTTGTCTTTCACTGAACTTATCTCACTGTTGCCCTAATTTCCAAAAAGCTGATTTCACTTTCTAATTCTGCATGGTGTCCCTAAACTGAGTTTCCATTTTTCTTTCCTCTGTTCTCACAGAGGCCATGCTATCTTTCCAAAATCTCTATTTGTTTTCAGAGGATACATTTCCACTTGGAATTAATTATATATTGCTGTTTCTCTTGATATATGTATGGCATATGGCAAATAAAATATACACTAAATCTGTTACTATCTTATCTAGACTCTAGAGATTTATATTCTGTAGAACCCTTGCCAAAAATTACAAGGTATGTAAGTGTGACTGAGTAAAAAACTGATGGACCTCTACAACTGAGAAACAGACTTGTTCATAACATGCAAAGATGATGGGGAACAAACAAGTTCTTAAGGTGCTAAAAACTGTCATCAACAAAAATCGCCGTAATTTCATGGCCTTCTGATTTTCATAAAAGTCCTTACCTTTGGGTTTATTCAAGAATGATTTAAGCATTTTTGTCGACGTATTTTTCTGTTTCAAGTGATTTAACCTTAACAAACTTTTTTTGCCATTGCAAGTTCCTCATTTTATACATAGAATATGGGTACTTACTCATCACAGATTTATGAGTGCTTTGAAACTCACATATTTAAACAAGAGAACAAAATCTCTCTGTTATATCTGCCTAATGCCATAGGAACTGTCAGTGTCTTAATTAAATCTTTGTCATCCTGCTACGACTGTGGAAAAGCATAAGGGCCTGATTTCTTGTAGGAGCTCTCAGCAGATGAGAGCTGGCTCAGGGGAAGTGCTCAGCATCAGAAAGGGATAGCATAACACTGTCTCTCACTGGAACCGGGACTGAGCTCGTTTATTGCTGGCTTTATGTGCTGTTGGTTTTGCTTTCGCTATAGCTTTCAGTGTCCCTGTCTGACTTCAGGCTTCCCCTTGCTCCAAGCCCCAAGGAAACCTCCAGGCATACGTGCCTAATCTAAAGAGACAAGGTTGGGAAGAACTGCAACTACACAGAAGTTGGAAATACCAGGCAAGGGAAAGTAAATCTGGTGTTTAAGGTATTATTTGATTCTTACTTTTACCTGAGGTGATATATGAAGTCTAGGGCAGAGAAGGGAGATGAACCTTAACCTTCCATTTGAGTGCATTTAACCATAAAACTGTCATTTGTCACAGCATGCATGATGAATGCACAAATAAAACTGCTTTCCACATTACCCCTCCTGGAGGATTTTACAGTCATGACACTGGACAGGAATCAAATGGCTTGATTTAGTTTCCTACATCTGCAGTACAATCCCCCAACACCGGGAGGAACCTGCCCTCAAGGCTGACATACCTCTTCTGAGAAATCATAAAAATGCACTTGTTTGTTTTTGGAAAGCTTTGTGGTGGGAAAATGCAAGGGCCAGTGAGATAGATAAAGATCTTTAAACAGCTTTCTGAAAGCTGCTTCTCTAAAGTCTTTCTTTGCAGTATTGAAAAGCTCTCTTAAAAAGTTATACAGTCAACAGTGGCTGAAATTAAGAATCTAAATTAAAGCATATGCAACTCTGAAAAAGAAAAACCCCAAAACAAAACAGATGCCTAAAAAGGGACCTGTGCCACTAAGCTTTGTGTGTTTCAGATAGACTGGATACAACAACACACACCCAATGTCTCAAAATACTCAGAGCCTCGAGGGATCAGTAACTATGTCATACTATTCCTGTAACCTGCATCCTTCTTGCCTTTATCCCGACACTAATGTGACATTCTGAGCTTCCTGGAGACAATTAAATTTTTTTCACTCACTTCACTGGGCTGGTAGCTGAGTTCCTGATGCGTATCCTCACTTGTTTTACATATCTATGGTTTAGATGGAGGAAGCTCCACAATGGGTTCCTTCCAGGATCCTTCCTGCCCACCCTATGCAACCAAGCCCTTGTACCATCCCTCCTTGTTGCTGACTGCACTTGATGTGAAATGGGACACATCACCATCCTGTGCTTAGGCTATCTGGTGGCTGAGGAGCATGGTCAGGAGAGAGCAGCAGCTGGAGTTGAGTTAGATATTGTGTTAGTAGCTATAAGGGTTTGCTTGCTTCCCCCCCCCCACCCCAAGAGGAAACTAGGAACCAGGAGCATTGAGTTAAAATGTTAAAACTTTCCAAGAAATCATAATTACATAAGAAAACATCAGTCTGCTCTTCCCTTCAGAGTGGTACCACATGGGCATTTTGGACTTAATTCTGCTGGTCCATTTTTTTCTAGTGCCCTATCACTTTTGTATTCGACACTATTTTCTTTCAGATGCTACAGTTTAAAACCTTACTGCTTCACATCATGTGGTATTCAAAGCTTTTTACATTATCTTATTGTAACTTCAAAAAAGGCGAATTATTCAGTGTGTCAAAGGAAATAGCTTCCATCCACTGCATTCTTAGGCTGAAAGAAAAGGTTTGCAATCTGTCCTCTCAACTTTATTAAAAAAACATAAGGCATCAGCCTTCATGTAGCTCAAATACATTTCCCTACGTGGTGACATACCATGCCTGATACCGTAGAATGAACTTGATATGAATTTCTATTCAGTGCACTCAGCACACTGAGTACTACTTAATTCTCCAGTACTGTGTGATTGAACACACTGATCATGGAAACGGAATGCTTGCTCAGCCTTGCACTTTGCCTTGCTCTCTCCTGTTTTTGTTGGTGTTTTTTTGTGGTGATGTTCTTCCCTTCCCATGTCTGGTGATTCAACACTGTCTTCCCATGACCAAGAAGAATTTAACTCTCAGGCCCTGCCCTTGTTCCCAGGATTGCACAGCCCCACCTTGGCAATAGTTCAGCGACTGTCATCCTGTGCAGCAGCCACCCCGTGCTGTTTATGCTCGAACTTACACATAAAAAAAGTTTATAGATAAGAAGATATTTATAGATATGTATAGATATAGAAATGTAGAAAAACTGGCAGTCTTAATCCATCCAAGATTTCTGCTTTGGACTGTCCCTAAGGGACTTCTGTGGTGGTATCATGAGGGCTCTTGTGTCACTGCTTAGCCCAGGGTCTCAGTGACACCTGTGACTCAGTGACACACAAGTTCATCTGTTTTCCCTCAGGGGACTTGCTAGTCTTGATATCATTAATTTTTATGTGAAGTACATAGGGTTAGCAGCTTGGGACACATGTGCCTAAAGATTTATAACAGATATTCAAAAATGAGGAAAATCAAAAGATTTTCTATAATTGGGACAGAAGCTACTATTGAGGTCAATAAGGGAAAGAGTGTTTTCTGTTTGAGCACAAAGCTCTTGTTTCTCAGACGAATCCAAGCTATAATTTTCTACAGAAAACCTCCAACGATGTACAACCTACACCTGGTAGCACAGGTTTTAGCAGTTACAGCTGGCCTAGAGAAATGTGGGAAATTGGCAATTTACAGGGTATCAGTGCCTATGTCTCTTTCAGGTGCTGTGGTCAGAAAGTTATGTTACAGAGGAGAAAACTTCTGCATTCTCTGTCATGTCTTGTACAGATTAAGGAAAGATAACCTGTCTAATCATCATTATATGCTCGAAAGCATAGATAGAAAAATCCATGCATATCAGCTCTCTAAGTCTCAAGGAAATTTGCAGAGGAAACAAATGACCCACAGTGAAAAGGGATAATACTTTACAAAATTGGTACCTGGAAGCCATGTGGATAAACTAACTGTAAAAATGACCCATTTTTTTCATCGTGAAATTAATTCTCTGTAAAGTATAGGAAAGAGATTTTTATGCTGTTTTACCACCTGCTCCTCATGCCTGGGATCTGTGTACTCATTTTTGATTTATGAGGGAAAGTGGGGAAATCAGATGAATTTTAAATGGCATATATCAAGATCATAGTGTGTTTGGTTTTTTTTTCTTACTCTATTTTTGTCAAATAGCAAAATTTTTACTGCTTGTAAAGCTGGAGAATTTTTGGTTACTTCTCCTCCAACATTTTATCACTGCTCCACTGCCAAGGAAGTCTTTTGCTAAGGAGTAAAAGCAAATTATTTGACATGTGGTGAGTCTAGCCAACAAACAACTTGACCAGGTCATATCAACTGTTACAATAACTTTTTTACATTTTTGTTAATAACTTGGATGTATGTGTACAACTGTGGCCAGGGGTGTATTTAACACTCTCAGAAAATGTCAATCTATCTGCTCTGGCATCAGACATGCTGTGCAGCAGTGGAGTAACTTTGCTATTGCTCTTCAATATGTGAAACAGAGTATGCTGGACACATTATAAGGTAATTGAAAAAAAACCCACAACAATATTTTATCAAGTTTAAAAAAAAAATAAAAAAAAGGTAAATAGCCTCACCCTCATGGAAAGCCAGGAACTTAGGTGTGCAATTAACCCTCAAAATTTCACTCCAGGTGACACTTCATCACTGTGGACCAATGGCATCAAAGCCTATTTGTCAGGGCCCACCAGGAGAAAAGAGTAGGAGGGATTTGGAGGCAAAGTGTTGCAAGTGGGGTCCAATTTCTCCATACAGGAGAAAAAAAGAAAGGCAAGCAGAGTTATGTGTGCTGTGAGTACACTTTCCCCTTTATAGCTGAGAAATTACATGTACAGCTTTTACTCTTTCTGAACCCAAGCATCTACTACTGCTGGTTAAGAGATAAAAATGCAGATGAAAAAGGCAATAGAAATAAATAGAAAACCCTCTTTCTATGGATGTAATTAAATTATCTGACATCAAGTTATACAACTGATATTTTTAGGTAATCTGGGAAATTTGGATAGAATTGATATCAGGAATCAGTCAGTGATAAACACTATTGGTCTTTGGAGATAAGTGCAGGTTATTAACAGAAAACTCTGGGAAAAATACTATTGAAAATTCTTCTGAAATATTTTATTTCTTCTGCAATTTTTTCTCTCTGCTTATTACTAAACCTTTCTTGTTCTGTGATCTTAATTTAAAGGTTATATTTTCAATTTTCAACTCAAATTATAACTATGTCAGTGGTAAATCTTGTTCTTCAGGACTTGTGATGTGTCTAATGAATTGGAAGAACAGAGACTTAGTTTTAAATTCGGTATTACTGTGTCTTTTTCCAAAACTCGAATTTTTCTCACAGTAATGATGTTAATAATTTTTCTCATTAAAAACATCCTGATGGCTAAATTTTTTCCCAATCAAGAGGTCAGGAAACTGAAAGAGAAAGAATGAAGAGCTCCTGCCCTGAAGATGCTCTGTAGGTATTAAAAATACAGTAGTTCTCTGGGTTATTTCGTGACAAATACCTGATTTTGAACCTTCATATTGAAAGGTCTTGTCTAACTGCAATCTAAATGTTATTTAAAACTTTAACAAAGAAGTTCCTTTTAAGAAACATTGCTTTGCCTTTCTTCTTTCCATATCAAAAGAGAATGACAACTGCATGACGGAAATGTAAGTCCAGGGTGGAGAAATATATAAAATTTATAGAAATGTCTTGTCTGGAGAATAGTGCCTTTTGTGTTACTCTTTTTTTGTTTGGGAAAATTGTGATATAGATGAATTGTTTAAACAACTGCCCCTGCTAGACAGTATTTATATCATGGACTTTTACCTTTAAAAATAAAAAAGCCTTAAAATCATCAAATTCTAATATTCTGTCCTTGAGCAAGTTCAGAATTACACCTATCCTAATCTTGTATCTTTTTACTTTTTTGGTTTTTTGCTATATCTGACACCTATATGTGTGCTATTCTTTCAGTCTCTCTACAATATATGTATGGTATTTTTCACATTTATCATAAAGCAGAATCTTATGGAGACTGACCTTTGTACTGTTCCTCATATACAACTGAGTCTGAAATTACTGTTATTTAATTACTGGAGAGAGAGATACTTTACTTGAAAAATGGCTAAATACCAGAACATTAAACTATATTAAAAAAGAATTAATTCTATTTAGTCTGTTTGTTTAGACAGTTATACTTCTGGACGGGTTCTTAGCATGGGTAGGAGGTGTGAGTTACTGCCCAAGAGGTCTGGATTTTTATCTTGCTGTTCTGGATGTGCTCCAAATGTTAGTGTTTGATAGGAGGAATAAGCTATTACTTAAAAGGGACAGCTAAGTGTATAGCAGTGTCATGATTAATGAAAAATACTCATCTATTTCAGGGGTGTATAGTTCCTGAGTAACACCTGAAAGAAATGGGGTTTATACAATAAAACAGAGTAATTCAGATTTTCACTTATAGCAAAGGACTTTTCTCCAGTATTTCAACAAGCTTTTGGGTTTAGTGTTGGCAGAGTGTTGCTTGGTTGTTTGCAAAAGGATTGTCCTTGTGGAGTTCATTCCACACTTCAGCAATTCTTTTGGATGGTCCTGGTCCCACAGTCCCTGTGGGATCTGGGTTTCTGCTCTCCCAGAGGATCCAGTGTACATTTTTTCCTGTGTGGTAGTTTTGTGGCTACAGAAAAAGGGGCAACACGTGCAGTTGATGTCCTTGGTTTGACTTGGAGATTCTTGATCACACAAATAGACTATTCCAGCTTCCTCAGACTGACATGGACTATGCTAAAAAAGACCAAAGTCCCACAGATTCATTTCAGGACCTAATTCAAATCTAATTTACTCCTTTATTGATCTATATTTGGTATAGTTATCTTTAAAAGTCAGGTCCCTATTTTGGATATAAAAACCTCATCCTTCATAGTTTTTCCATCTTTGCTTCTGCTTCTTTATCACCATTAATCTTTATCAGTTTCTATGGCATTATGTCCAGAACAGTGCACAACAGAGGAACACATCCAGTCTGAGATGAGCAAGTGAATACGATCACGCATGGATGTGTAAAATTACAAAATAATTTGTTCGCTCTCAGCATTTCTCACTTTTAATGTTGTATTTTTGAAGCTATTGTTAAATCTTTTTTCTAGCCTTCTGAACCATAGTCTTTTCTCTAATAAGGTGAATGTATCTCCTTTTTGTTAGATGATACAATGTACAAGATCCATACTATTTATATACTCATCAGTGCAGTGGGGTTTTTTTGTTTGCTTGGTAGGTTTTGTTTTTTATAATGCAAACTATATTAGATATCAAAATAATGATGAGAAGAACGATAATGTACACAGAAGGAGTTATCACTCTAAAAGAAGGATGTCTGTTTGTTCTCTCCAATTACCAGGAATATCATGGTGTGTTTTAAGGGCTTATGAATGAGAACTTTGATTTCCAATTGTGATGAGACCTTGTTAAAAGAATAGGTAAATAGAGAATATAAAAGGGAAAAACAATTGAGAGGCAATGTTACATTGCACCTGAAGTCTCCTAAAGGGACAGGTTGTTGTTATTATTATTATTATTATTATTATTATTATGCATGTTATTTAGTCATCATCATCATCTATATAGCCACACATTTTCTTTTTCTCAAATGAAAGAAAACTAATTCCTTCAATATATGAAGAAAAGACTTCTAGGGCACCGTGAATGTGTAAATGTAAAAGACAGAAAGGCTCTGCATTTTGCAGAGCATGGGTAACTCTTGACAAATACACTTCCTTCAATAAAAGAAATAGTATGACTGGATTAATATTCCTGTGTTTTCATTAGGGCCTAAATTCAGATTCACACTATGTAACTATGCAATTATATCCTCTTAAATCTTTTTGTGGACTACCTGAATTAGGGCTCATTGCAATTAGCACAAACAGGGCAGCAAGGATGTACTTTTAACATATGGAGTAAAGAAAGGGGAAGGAAATTTGGAGGAATATGAAAGTCATGGTGCGATTTAACTACCAGCTTGGTGTGACTGAGAGGCTTTAAATTTGTTTCTTGTAAAACAGGTAGGAAACTTGGAAGCCACTCTCAGAAATCAGAACTAGGATGCTGAAAGCAAGAGATTCTGTACATTTTTGCTTTTGTGCATCTCAGTGCTACTCCTGTCCTAATGGTCTTTATGTGAGTTAAAAACAGCTAAATGTAGCTTCTGTGCTGCCCTGTGCTTTAGGCTGGGCCTCAACCAGCTGATGATCAGGGTAGAGTAAAGCCCTTTCAATAGCTGACAACCTTGGAGGTTAATCTGCAGCTCTTGAAGGAAAATTGTGCCTTTTAAGTGTCCAGTACTGGACCCATCAAGACTTCTTACTTTTGACTCGCCCTCCTGCTTTTTCTCCTCAGAAGGTTGCTGTGGTGTTTAGTGGGGTTTTTTCCATGGAGTGACATTTTCCTTGGTCCTTTCGGATCTTGCATCAGTCATAAGCACTGTTTGCAGCAGAACTCAAGGCATGATCACATTCCCCATTTTATCCAGATCATGCACTGAACAAATCTGCACCAAACTCAATAACATCAGGATAAAGAAACAGTTTAGCAGAAACATACATATGGATGATAACTTTCAATAAAAATCCATGACAGTCAAATAGAATTGAAATTGAATTTTAGAGTATCCAGAAATTATGTGCCTTGACTTTTTACTATTAATAGATCTATCAGACTTTGCAACTTTCAGATGAAGCACCAGTGCTAGCTGATAGCTGTGTGCTGAAAGAATAAGCATTTATTCCAGCTCCTCAACTAGAGACATTAGCAGTCTTTGAGAGAAACAGGAGAAGTTCTATTTTAAGGGCAGGACTGTGACAGAAGGTGGGGTACGTCCAACACAGAGGGATCAGAGCTGTGTATGGCTGATGGAAAGCTGGGACAAGGGTTCAAGTAAAAAGGTTAGGGTCAGCTCAGGTTGCATTCTTGGGAAGTAAGAATAAGGCAGAAGCAAGAGGTGGGGTAATGATTTAGGCAGCAAATATCTCGGTTAAACACCAGGGCGAGAAAATGGGCCTGATGCTAGGACTAAGAGGGAGGGACTTGGAGGAGTTATACACAGAACTCAGGGCAAAGTAGATTATCTGCTTTACAACAGTGGTGCCAGATCTTGAGCTGCTGTTCAGGAGCACAGTAACAAACCACCAGCACAGCACAGCAGTCCCATTTGCAGCTGCACTCGCTCGTTACGCTTGGAACTTCTAATCAACAACCAAAGGTCCCAAAAGGCAAATAACATCACTATCCATCAGCCAGCAGATTGCCTGAATAACCTTCTTTGTTACAGCTGAGAGGATAGAAGCATGGATTTCAAGAATGTTTAGTGGACATCTTCATGCTTTCTTCTCCCAGGGTACCAATACATTTAGGAAAATTCAGCTGATAATATTTATACACTGAAAGGGCTTTTTTGATACAAAGCAGTCGTGCTGGTATGGACCAAGCATTCACCTTTTTTTTTTTTTTCCCCTCAGGCAGTTTAAGTTGAAAGTCAATATTTAAGACACAGAATGTTGTGTTTGTAATTGTGCAAACCAACTAGATTTTTCTACTATCATAGTACACTGGCTAACAAAACCTCATTTGAAGAGGTGTACAGACTTCAGAATGAAATACTGCCTGCATTCACTGGACCAATATCTGCAATAAATGCCAAAAGGGAAAAAAATCCCTTCCCTTTATTACTGAAGAGTCCAAGAAATTGAAAGACTTAATGGTTGGACCTATTGTTCTTGGGATTGCTGGAGCAATTCATTGTTGATCCAAGTGAGCTGGAGTCAGGCCCTGTGGGACTTACGCAAGAATAGTCCCAGTATTGCCTAAAACTGATTCTTGCACCATTTCTTCCCCTTTGCTGTTGGGGTAAAGGGACAGCTAATAGCTAATCAAATTGCCCTACTTCACAGCTTGCTTGCAACCACCCCTGGCAGTCCTGCTTCACTTAGTTTGCTGCCACACACTGCAAATCTAACAATTCACAACACTAAAACTTACAGCCTACACGTATCACGTTGCTGATGCTGTTGTATCAGTCTAATCACCAATACATATTGTATGGAAAGTTGACAAATACATCAGGTTATTGAGGTTCATTTTAGCTTTGGCTATGCATGATTTAATATAGAAAGAAATCAGGTTAGGGAAAGCTTTGAATATGTATTTTCTAGGGGGGAAAAAAAAAAGTTTTTTTCTCGCCTCCTCTCACTGCTTCTCAGTCATCTAGAGAGAGAAAAATGATGAAAATGACACATGAGCTGCTGCAAAACCAAAAATAAGACAGCTTTTATTTTATATTTGGAAAGGGAGGTTAGTTTTTTCTGTGTCTATTTTTCTTTTTTTTTTTTTTTTTAAGTCTTCAAACAAGGTGGCATTTAAAGTAGACATTCACCACATCAAAAGAAGCAAAGAAATTTATTGTATTTTATTGCTGGGGAGGTGACCAATGGGAAAAGAAGTAAAAAGTGAGGGAGAGGGTGGGAAGTGGGAGCAGTTACAGGGAAATGCATTTGTGTGGGTTGGGTTTAGCAGTTAGGGAAGTACTTAGAAAAATAGCTTCACATTTACACTCGGAAATGAGGAATAGCCTCTCTCTTAAAAGAATTGCATATAAAGCATTCTTGAAGCTAGTATTAGGTAGGCAGGACTGAGGATGATGCTGGCAGAAGACTAAATATGTAACTACTAATTGTGGCCCAACCAAATGGGTGACCTTCCAGTTCAGTAAATGTAAAGGTCCCGAGGTTAAAAAAGGAGGGTAACTGAATGCTAAGGGACTTTATTTTTTTTCTATACTAAAAAAAATTAGTCCTGCTCCTTACAAAGAGTTTTGACATTGGCCTCAGACACAAACTGCAGAAATAAAAAAATAAAAGCCACCAAGTTCACGCTTTGAAGTTCACTAGGATTAGCCACACAAGAGCAAATTCCAGGAAGAGAAGGTAATCAAAATGCAGGCAAGCAATTAGATCTGCATATTAAGTATGAAAATACACAGTGCTGGGTTGCATATTAAGCTAGTGCAGTAACCTTGTGCTTCTGGAGCTGCTCGGTGAGGTTACTGGGCAGAAGAGCTCAGAGGACTCACCTCCTGAGGGGAAAATTTCTTTTCTTTGGCTATAACCATGGATATGGTGCTGAAAATGCTCTTTGTGCTTGATCCTTATCAGGGAGGGGGCTGGGGATTGCAGGCAGTGGTGAGCCCTGCCCAGACTGGGGAAGCCCAGCCAGGGGTGGTGGGCATTGGGTAGGGCTGTGGAAGCCACACGGGGTGAGTGGCTGCCCTTGGGGTGGCCATGCTTGACTCACAATTCTGATCCCAGCAGCTGCCTGGGATTTTTTTTTTTTTTAATTTTTATTAACGTAGTGGGATTTTACTTCAGCAGAAGGAGCCTATTCTGATTTTGGAAACCGGTGCTTCCTGAAGAAACTCCATTTTATCTGTAATTATTATTACTATTTCTTTTTCTTCTCTCTTTAAAATTGAGGACTGAGAGTTTTCTGACACCTGTGTGGCTGCATTGGGCTCTCCCTGCTCTCTGCTGTTGCTCAGTGGCAGTGAGCACAGAGCTGGGAGAAAGGTCTGACCATCCAGGCATCCATCCATCTTGCTTTTTAGCATTGCCAGCACAATTCTAAGGTTTCTAAGGGTTTCTAAGGTTTGAGTTACCTTATTTGTAAAGTTTTAGCATAGAGCTGCTACCCTATGCCCATCTCCTGTCCCTGGTAGTCTGTTTGTGCACACTCAGTAATTGCCAAATGTTGATAAACCCCATATCAGAGGCTTAGACACATTTTCTCCCCCAGGTTCCTAAATGCTTCTGTTGGTTAGGACTCAAAAGGCAAGCCAGGAATTGCTGGCTTGTTGGCTGAGTTATTTCTTTCTAAAATTCTGTGTGCTTCCAGGGGAGATTTATCCTCACCTTCTCAAGAAAGTTCATTGGCCTTTAGTGAGAAACATGAGTACAATACGAGTTGTACTGATACTTTATGTGACATGGCACATATGAAATAAAATAAATGCCACTCTTGTCTTCCTGTCTTAGCCCTTAATTTCACTGTGTACCTCTAATGCTTCCATTTATAAAAGTCTTTTGAAGATGAGGTACTCGCTCATTCAAAGTGGTTTGAGGTTTTTTTTTTATTTTCTGTAAGGAGCTTGATATTGTGGCAGGGAAAGAAAGCAAGAAGCAAAGGATGGAAAGAATGATCACCTCTAAGGAAAGAAGCTTACTTCTTCAGGAGCCAGGTAAAATCATTCTGGCTAAGCATCAAAGACACAACACAGCCAGAATGTTTTATTGTTCTCTTTTCCCCCTCTAAAATAGTACGTTTGACAAAGCTGTCCCTTTAAATATACTCAACTATCTCATTTCACCAAGTATTTGCTGTATTTATCAGCCCTGTGTGTTGGTGTGGGTGTCAGAAATATGCAGGTGATGTCATTTTTCATTCCCTAACCCAGAGTTTAACTGACAATATCATTCCACACCCCTCCTCCCACCCTTCTTCCACCTCTTCAGCTTAAACCATGTTCTCTGAGGCCTTTTGGGTCAACACACTTCAAAAACGTGTTACCTTCATCATTTAAAATTTTCTCTAGGAAAGAGAAACTTCATGACTCCATTTTTACATCCCTGTTGATATGGAGATGAAAGATATGCCCAACATGAATTTACTTTGCTTAATCCTATCTAGTAATAATTTCTGGGGCACACAGAATGAAGGGATAGCACACTACTGGTGGTACAGAGCAATTTGGCCATTAGTATACTTTGAATTATGAAGATTTGTCACCTTCATTTTACTATCTTTCTCATTTAAAAAAAAAAAAAGCCCTCTAAATTATCTCTTCTGCATAGAATTTTGTGTTGGAATGTCTATTTTCATATAACCATATTAAATAAAACATGGTAATAAGCCCTTGGGTAAAGTATTTTGCCCTACCTTTAATCCATTCAGAAAAGATTCCAGGGTAAACAGTAAGTTTTCCCTTTTTTCTCCCCAGTGGTATATATCATTACTAGAGGAAATACAAGCTTAGAAAAGAAGTGGTTAGGGGGCATACAAAAGAAAAAGGCAAGAACTTAATTGCATTGAGAGAGAAAAGGTCTCAGCAGTCTGGCTCCTCTCTTTTCAAAGGATCTTCATGCTCCTAGCATCCTAGGGGCTTTTCTGAAAAAGGAAAACAAAAGTGCAAAGACCAGCAATGGAACATGGACTGCACCATAGACAAGTGTCCTCGGGACTGTCCTGGGAACCAGAGGTCAAACTGAGAGGCAAAGTTCTTCCTCTGCCTTGTCTTCCCCCAAGTGAACGGGAACGTGTGTTGTATTCAGCTCTTGTTCCCTGTCCCCAGCTTCACCTGACTCATAAGTGTAGACACAAACAAAACCACCCCCTCACTTCGGTGGAGCTGTGACTGTTGTGCTGGCTGGGAGGTAACGGTAACATCTGAGTCACAGGAGTAACTTGGGACCATAAGCCAGGCCTTTCAAAAGCCAGGCTTTCAGCCTTCTGAAGTTGTTAGGCAAAGCCACAGCCCACAGTCTTGTAGCTCAGTACCCCCCTCATTATGGTTACAGTACTGATAGTTGCCTGTGATTACTTACTGAGTCAATTAATGAGATAAAGTAAAAGTGTGCGTGAGAGCATACTGGGTAATTCAGAGGTTGAAAGGCTATATTGAAACACATCTGGTCATAATTAAGTTTAACTGTACAATTTCATCTGGCCAAACATAATT
Source organism: Myiozetetes cayanensis (assembly GCF_022539395.1). NCBI lineage: Eukaryota > Metazoa > Chordata > Aves > Passeriformes > Tyrannidae > Myiozetetes > Myiozetetes cayanensis. The sequence goes on from NW_026086605.1 coordinate 28,920,133, forward strand.
ACTTGCAACTAAATGTATGTCAGTGTAGCTGATTGACACGTATACTATATATAGCCACCACAAGCAAGGGACAAGGTGTAGGTCAGTTGCATGGAAAAGTAAAAAGCCTGCTTACAAGGGATGGAGTCGGACAGAAAAACAAAGTAATAAAAAAGGTATAGTCAATTAACTTCACGCAGAGTTTAAGAAGTTTAAGATCCATTGTTTTAAAAAGGCATAGCCCAACCTAGAGGAAGGGTTTCTTTTACTTTCTTCTGGACTGTCTCTTCTCTCAGTTACAGTGATTACAGTTTTGTCCTTTATTGTGATCAGTTAATGCTATGAATGGGAAAAGTTACTGAAAAGAGGAAAGAAAATGGTGGGTTTAATTTGTACACAACAGGAATCAGCAGAAGTGACTGATGGAATCCACAGGAATTGGTGATTTGCCAGTGTTAAAACAGTGCTGAAGCTGATTAATTTTTCTCTAGAAGTGGTACCTACATGTCCTGCTGCACAAGACAAATCTTCTCCAAACAGTAAAAGAATCTCTTTGAAATGTGATTCTAATAATGTTTGTAACCACTACTACTTTCACCTTATCTCTCCATGTATTGAACTATTACTCCAGTAAGTGCTGAAGTTGTACAGGCCTTTTTTTGTGGATGCCAGGCAAAAGGGAATTTGAAGACTTGCTCCAGAATTCATCAGGAGTTGGAGAAAGGAAATTCTTGACTGAAAATTGCTTTTCATTACATTCTCTCCTTTCCAGGAAAGGCTCACTTCCCACAGGTGCCGTAATTCTCCATGGGCTCTACAAGGACACCAGTTTTACTGAAAATTCAATCTCTTTACTACAATAGAAGCCCAGTTGAGCTGCCATTCACATCAGCACTCAACTAACCCCATGCCAATACTGTGTGATTCATTGATTGTTATCATATGAACTGTCACTTCTAACTTTGAAAAACATTAGACAGAGATGAAACTCACTGTAAGTGAGTCTGGGCAGGCTCAGTTGTAATAATGAAAAGGAATGATTACAACTCTAAGTTGTACCAAGACACGTGGGCCTATTCTGCTTTCACTTAAATACAATTTAGACTTCTGCAATTTGTTTACAGCATACCTCAACATAAGGTGCCATGTGGCAGTAGAAGCGTGGGTGCTAATAAGAGCACATGTGAGACAACTGTGTCTCTGTGTACCCCTTTCTCAGTCATCCCAGGAACACTCCAAGTTGAGGCTTTAGCCTGGAGACAACTGAAGTTGGTTGTAGATTTTTTTCCCCTGCTATCAGCTCAGGGATTTGGGTGGCATCTGACTCATTAATAAATTAATGAACATTAAGACTACTCCCAGCCTGTGTCTTTCAGGGAGATGCATCACCAAGATTCTTTGTGATACTGTTTATTACTACGGAGGGCTTGGAGGCTTTGGATCTCAGGCTGTGGCTGCAATTAACAAGGCAGGTCTACCTGCACTCAGCTCCTCATCCTCATTGAAATCACGCAGACGATGCACAGTGGTGAGATTGGGCTGCTGTCTGGAGCTGCACCCTGGACAGGCCAGCTGAGCATGGAAAAGGCTGGGGCACTCTGTCCCCACCCCTCCCTGAAGCAGAGGAACACCTGGGCTGACACTGCCAGCACTGGCCTTTGCTTTTGTTTCATTCCCCTTGCTTACTGGCCATGCCCCATGCCTTTGCTGGGGACTGCACTCAAGCACAGTTTTTATTTCTATTCCTCAGAGCCTTCCAGGTTCATTGCCCAGGTATTGCACAGCTGTGTTTCTGAGATACTCCACACATCAGTTTGAGAAAGGCAATCTCTGTGATCTCTGTGTTTGCCATGACTTGAAAGCATCATTTAATAATGTTGATCCAGTTGGAAGCTTTACTGGTTGTATTCCACACACATAAACCTGAAAATATTTCATCATTTTTCAAGGAAGGAAGGGCTTAAAATGGAGATAAATCAATATCCAATGGAATGGATATTGATTCATTTCCTCACCTCTGGAATGAATACCTTCTCCTCAGCAAAAAGCTATGAAGGGGAAGTCATTGTTCATCTGAAACAAACAAGGGTCCATAAATCTTAATCCTGCTGAAAGATAGTTCTGAGAGGAGACCAGACATATACAGTTTAGCATTCCTGCAACCAAACATGTCAGTGCCTTTCTTCTACTGTTTTGTCTACCACTTGACCTGTATTTTTTAATGTAAAGTTTTTTAAATGTAGGAATAAATTCTCATTTTAATAGCAAAACTGTATTCATATTCTTCCATTTGTTCTACTTATTCAGTGGAATTCCACGCTTTAATGAACATCTGACTTTAACCTTTCACAGTACCTAACATGTCATTTTGCCAAGACTGACTTTGAATGTAAGATCTTGCAGCAGAATATCTCTGTGAGGCTGGAACAGAGGTCCAAATGATCTGGTACTTGTTCTTAGTAGTCTCTCCTTCTCTGACCATTTCCAGGTCAGGAGACTGCCTGAGTCAGTTTGTGCATGCAGAAAACCTCAAAGGATTTCAATTCTGTTAGTTCTGTCTCATCTCAGGCTCCTCCAAACTGCTTGAGACTACTGAGGGCAGACACAAACTGTTTAATATTAAACACAAACTAAAGCAACAAAAAGCATGGAGAATGGAAACCATAGCTGAAATTTTAAATTAGGTGTATCTCATTAAACTCAGAAAAAAAACCCAACAACAAACCAAAACAAAAAAAACAACCAACCAACCAAAAAAAAAAACCAAACCAAACAAAACAAAAAACCAGAAGGATTTGTTTCTGTGCTTTCCTGGTCTCCACTAGAGCTCTGGCAGCCCAGAGGGCGTGGGTGCTGGGAGAGGAGGCAGCACCGGGGTCTGCATCGCTGTGGTTGCCTCAGCCCTACAGAGGGCACTGGACCCAGTGTTTCTGCAGTGCTGCCGGTGTGGGACCATGCAAAGCAGAGGTGCAGCAGGTCAGCAGATCAGCTACACACATTGAAATAACCATGTCATCTGATGACCCATGTTCTTCAGCCTTATTCATGCATCTGAGCTGATGAAGACCTAGATCTGTCTCAGGAAGCTGAGGAGCTGCAAACTGGCTGCAACCAGATGCTTAAAGCTGGGGAAATGTGTCAGTAACTTCCAGACCTGATCCCCTACTTCCTACTAGACGTATATCCTCTGAATATTTCACAATCCTTTTAAAATGCATTCTTTTTGCACAAATACCTTTTGTATTTGTTTCCTATGAATATTTATGCAGCTGGCTTCTGCTGGGCAAAATCTGCATGGAAGGTGTTTTAAATCACTCTCAGGGCTAATCACACTGGCACTATATTTGCACAATTCTCCTTAAGGCCAAAATGGCACCAGGTGCCTTGTGGGATCAGCTGCAGCTCACTGTGGAGCCAATAGGCTCCTAAGGTAGCAGAAATATCTTCTTAAGTGCATTTAAGTCTGTTCTCAACACCTCCACATCCCCGGGCACCCCAGATAGCACCGAGTCTGCCTTTCTGGCTACAGCATTGGCAGATACAATGGCAAAGAAATGGCATTCAAAGCTATTGCAATTGGACATATCCTGAGGTTTGTGGTTATGTGTGTTAGGGGCTGCTAAAAAAGGCCCTATTTTGAAGCTTTCTTCTGTAACTGGTTTAAGACGCTATCAGTGTGAGACAATGTAAATTGTGTGTCATGTTGATACACGGAAAAATCTGTGTCCAGTAATACACAGTATTTTTTTTTTGTTGCTACTCAGTCTTTGTTATTTAGGCAACCTCCTTCCTAGTGGACAATTATGGAATGACCTGTGTGTAATAAATTGCTTTCTATCCAATAAAATTATCAACTGGTATACCCAAACAGCATGGTGGTATCTCTTCTGTATGCATTTTTCTGTATATATGCATATATATACACACATATACATGATACGCATATTTTATGAATACTTAAGAATACTTAATAATATGTTCTATTTTAGTGTTTAGGTTTATTTTAAATATATGTATTTTAGACCTATAATTCAACAACTATAGTTTATAAAAGTATATTTACTCATATAATATACTGAGGGATTTTCTTCTCTCCCACCTACATGTCCTTCTATTTTCTTCTATGTCTTTGTTATCGGTGACTCTATGTGACCAAAAAGAAATTTGAGGTTAATATGTTAAGTCTGTATATATATGTTAAGTCTATATATAAATATATATATTTATATATAAATATATATGCTTATAACATTATATGTGTATATATCATACACATTATGCATAATGTGTATATATATACACTATAATTTATCAGAATGTAATATTGCAATAAAAATTTAATGTATGATCTAATATAACATATTACAATATTTATGTAACATGCAATATGTCATATAACAATGTGATAGATAACATTCTGTATGTTGCCACATGTAACATGTATCATATAATTGAATCAGTAAGATACATGTGACATATATCATATAATATGTAACATGTCATATAATGTACAATGTATGATATATTATTTATTACCAGTGCAAGTTTTACAATTGCTGTCACGCATCATAATTAAATCATGTTTTGTTTTTTAAAATCTCATTAAAGAACACCTCTCTGAGAACAAGTATGCCATTAATTACTTTGTCTAACAGAAGCTTGTTCTGTCTGATTTATCTTATCCATGATAAACAGGTACTGTCATTTCACCCTCTCTCCCTATGAAAGTTTGTGTGTGAAACCCATCATTTTATCTCCGCTCTCTCAAGAGCTCTTTCTGCTCTTCTGCAGAACACACTATTGAGGGTGAAGGAGCACTGATTTAGAAAACGGCATTCTGTTCTCTTTCTATTAATCTGTACTCTTTTTTAGCCATGTTACTGCTCTGGTTGCCATCCCACCACCCTTGTACATTGAGCAAAATTGTTTATGACTTCAGGTGTCCTTGCTCAGTGATCACAGTTAATTCAGATCCAAACAGGAGATGGCCACATAAGTGTTTCCTGGCTGGTGTTGCTCAGTATGAAGAACTGAAAATATGATTGTCCAATATACAGGGGTTGTATTTTTTTACAGTTCATTTCAGTCTGCTTAAAGTGCTGATTGATTTGAAACAAAGATTTATTTTTTTTTTTTAAGCTGCATATTTCAGGGGTTTCGTGGGATTTACTGTTTTCTAATTTGATCAAATAACAGTAGCTTTAATAAGAGACTCCTGTCTCTCTGTGGGTTGCCATCAGGTTTCAAGTGTAAGAAATGCTCCTCCATGCTACAATGCCAGATTGTTCCTCTGCTATCATGAGGTGCAAGACAGATAAGATCTCTGACAGGAAGGCATTGGGAGGTTCCTATCAGCAGCTCCCAGGCAGAGGCTCAGAGACACCACAGCTCTTGGATTTCCTCTTAACGGCATGCTGAATGCCAAGAAAGCAATCACAATAGCTCCAAAGCTGTATTTTCTCACTACAATGGCAAAATGAAACAAATACTTCCTAGTGAAGTTAGCACTGCAATAACAATATCATACTGATTCAAAAAATGGACCTCAGAGTTTACCTCCCCTGCAATAGGTGCCAAAAAACCACCTCTCTGTGGTTAGCACTGCCAGGGACAGGATTTACCCATCCAAATTCTGCTCATAAACTGAAGGACTGATACAGTGTTTTCACAAAAGCAAGCTGCTCATATGGTTGAGTTGTCCACTTTAGTCTCACAGCATCTCACCTCAGCTACATGACTGCAAGACTCATCCCTCTGTGTTGTGGGGGATATTTCTCTGCAAATGGGGTGTTATGCATATCTGAGTCTCTAATCTCTGACAGGAGAAAAAAATTAAAAAGGCAAAAACAAGGACAAAACCCCCTCAATCAATCAAGCAGTGTTGTAGGCTCATCTACACACCTTAGTGATGCATGGCAGGGAAGCTGTGAGTGGTTTGAATTTAAGAGCTCTTTCAAAAAGTAACAAACACACTGCAGGGCTTTGTTTCCCACCCCACTTTTAGTTTCCATGACTTTTAGGCATAGCAAATGTTTTGACATTCAGTGCTGAAGAGAGGCTAAGCTACACTTTCCAGTCAGGGTAAGTATCCTAAATGACCCATGGCCTCCTTACACAGCTCAGTCTGAGGTTTAGATCACCTGCTAGGGGAACACTGGTGGGGAAAAATAAACTTCCATTTTCTGCACTTCAAGATTGCAGACTTTTTGTTATTGTTCATTTTAGACAGGGATTTTTTTTTTTGGTGGGATTTTTTTTTTTGCTGTTGCAGTTTTTCTTTTTGCAGAGTGTACATTACTGTCAGTTGGAATACTAATGGACATCAACATAAACATCATCTCCAGGGCTGTTCAATGAAACTAAGGCGGATTGTCTTGAAATTAGCTTGACTCATATCTGAAAATTGCCAGTGATTAGCTGATTATGGTTTGAATTGAACTCAGATTGCTACAAAAAGCTACAAAAAGTCATCCTCAGATGTATTCTAGTAAATGATGCCTCAGATGCCTCAGTTGCTGCCAGCACTTGCATTAGGGATGAAGGTCTATTACCACATCACACTGATGGCAGTCATTTTAAAATATATATTTTGCCTGGGGAGAATCTGTCTCTTGGGGAAAATTCTGTCTTTTTTGCTTTTTAACCTACTCACTAGGAGGGAAAAAAAAAAAAAAAGTAAATTGAGACGTCACAAACGGCAGAACAAATTAAAATATTCTCCCTATGAGCAAAACTTGTTCCTCTGTAAATATAATTATTATAATTACAGAATGATTCAATCCTGTTGTCTTACTAGGAATAATTCCTTCTCTACTGCTAGTATGTGACATTTAAAATAATTTTAAGTAAATTGAAGGCCAAGTTCTAACAATGTTGATAGATGTCAGGTTTATTAAGGAAAAAAAAGTGTTACTTTGTCATAATTATAAAGTTGTGAGAACACTTCTGGGTTTATTAAGTCCTGTGGATTTTAGAACTTGATACAAACAAGAGAAGACTATCAATTTCTCTGTCCAAAGCAACGAAGCACATACATTTGTCACATGTGCATCTGCATTTCCCAGAGTTGAAATAAATACAGTTCAGTTTCACGAAAATAAGCAAGTCTCTCATTTCAAACTGGTCACTTCTGAGTGTGTCTCTGCATGGTTTACAGGCTGCTCTGCCCTCAAGTGCCTCTTTTCTTTTTTCTCCACAGAGGAAATTCCCTTACAGTCTTTACATGTGAAAATGTATTTGAGCTCTAGCCCTTCTTGCATTACCAAGCATATTGCACAGGGAAATATTCAGATGGTATCTACAAGTCGGGAGTCATATTTTACTGCCGTACCACTTCCTACAGGTATTAGATTTAGAATACTCACAATTGCTACTCATTTCTTTTTAGTGCATATTTGACTTCCCACCAAAAAAAAATAAACTCTAAAAAATAAATCCTAACTTGGTATCTCTGGTGATGTGAGAGAACACTACTGAGTCCTGCACTGCCAACACTCATTTGGGGTAAGGATTAGGGAAATAACAAAGACCCTGTCACACCTGTCAGTGGTAGAAGCCACAGTGGGACCAAGAGATGAACACTGATTACCAGGACCAGGTGGCAGTCACAGCCCCATAGACACTCCCGTTGGAAGGGACCTCAGGAGGCACCCCTGCCCCAAAGCCCTGCTCTGTTCCTGTGGTGACAGAGCAGGTTGCTCAGCGGCTGCTGCCCACTGCAGGGATGGGGTGTCTGCACACCTGACTGCCCTGTGTGACCCATGTGCAATAACACTGCCCTGGAAACAGAAACTGGAAAACGGTAGGCTTCATGTCAGTTCGAATTTTTAGCATCTCCAGGCAAGATCCTGAAGAATAGGGTCAAGTATGACATGTGAATGCCATTTTTACAGACGAGAAGAGGGCTACAGGGGAGGTTTCAGGGACCAATGCAGAACACTGTTGTAAATGACTCAAAAAGTGGCTGAACAGGGAGGGGATGACATCTGCTCATGACAATAAATGCACTTCTCAAAGGAGAGGGGCACATGCTCAGGACCACAGAAAGAACCACTAAGACTTACTGACTCTTAAATTATTGAAACAAAATTATTTTTAACAAGTTAAAAAAAAAATAGCAGAGGAAATTCAGTGACAGAAACGAACATGGGAGACCCCTACACACCCTCCCCACCACTCCCCCTGGCAACTTTTCATATGAAATGGTTGCTTCTGTATCATCTCTAACAACCCAGAAGAGCCACACCTACCAGCTAGCATTAAGGCAGCATCAGCACAGTGCTAACAGTCAAACATCAACAAAATAAAGGAAAACTGATATTAGGATCTTGTGCCAGGTACAGAACACAAAGAAAGGTTATCATTAGGAATTGTATAAATCCCTATTTTGCCTACGTTATCATTACTGCTTTCCTCCCTCTTCTCCATCTCATAAACAGGTGTAGAGGAACAAAAGGTGGTTGATCAGATATCAACCAGCTTCTCCTAGATGGACTAAGTAAACAAGACAACACCAAAGTGTAATTTGGCTAAGTATGACTTTGCAGAGGATGATAAAGTCTGGGCAATGGGCAAGGGTGTGTGTCAGGAATAATCATAGCAGTGTCTAAGGCAATGATTAGAAACAATAGAAGGAAATAAGCAGATGGTTGCTAGTTTCAAAACTAACAAAAGGTATGAAATCACACTGGGAAAAAGCTCTGCTTTTAAATGGCTGCAGTGGAAAGCCTGCAGAGAAACAAGAGCAAACAAGACACAGTCATGAAAGAAAAAAAAAAACCACTGAGAACGTAGACACATGTGTCTCAGAAATTAGCTGCCATATAAAGCCTTTATAGGTGGTAGAGTACCCTGGGGACATCAGTCTGCACTTGCCTTGTTCCTAAGCTCATGCTCAGATGTCTACTGGGGATATGATGAGGGGCATGTTGAGCTAACACAGCCTGGCCAGTCTCATGTTCTCACTCAGACCCTTGCTGTGGCATACCCAGCAATTGAAAGGGCTTAAAAATATTCAGGTTGCTATAACTATCAAATTCTGCTGGCATGGAATCTGTGTTTGATGATATAAGATATGAGAAGAAATATGTGATGTTTGTGCTGTTAAAAGCACAAGGTGGACCTCTTAATAGATACGCTTTATAAATGTATAACACCTAAAACCGAATTCTAACCTTAGTTATGCAATATGTATTCCTTGTCTGTCTGCTTGCAAACTACACTGACTAATTATTCAGACTTTATGAATAATTTAAATTATCATTAGAATCTCTTGCATTATAGTCAAGAAAATGTGACGGTCCCCTAGTCTTTATTTAAGAAATTATTTTAAAAATCTTTGCTTTTTTCTTCATTTCAAGTTTAAGTTCCTGAGTACAGGCTAACCTTAGTGTCTCCAGGCTTTGAAACGACCCACACAAAACCATACTCATTTTTATGATACTCAAATGACCTGATATTTTTCTCCCTGATTGAAGTCGCTTTCATCACTAAAGGTGATGATGCCACTAGCAGGACTGATGTTTCATCTCCAGGACCTGTGAACATTTTGCAGTGAGTACTCTAGAGCCCCATCTCCTTCACCTTGCTGGTGCAATACTGGGGTGCTGAAGTGGCCCTCACAGTGGGGGTGGTATTAAGGAAACAGCGACAAGTTGAGTTCCCCGCCCCCAATACTGTGGCATCCAACTCCAGTTCTGTCAGTACCAATCATCTTACCTTAACAACTAAACCAGGATGGCAGCCATTTAGAAAGCTTAAATATTTAATTTAGGAACAATAGTAGGTCATTTAAATAATTAAATTCAAGGGAACACTCAGACAACTCACAAGACCATAAGGGTTTCATTTTGTCTGATATCAATGCATACATTACCTACATGAGCACCTGCAGTTGTTAGCTAAAGTCACTTCTCCCCTCACATACAGACACACAGGTCCTCTCAGACCAGAGAGCTGTGCAGTGCTGCATCTTTTCCTTTGGCCACAGTACAAGAGCAAATTAAGAAAGAAGGGGAAAAAAAAAAAAAGCAGGTTATTGCTGTTGCTGTGATGGCTGCTCTTGGAGAACCATCCCTTGTCTTGGCCCTGGGACATCTCAGTTAAGTGGGGAAGTGGATGCAAAACTTACTGCTGTAAGTCACCATCAGGTGTTAAGTCTGCAAGCAAAGGGAGCCCAGCCTGGGCACTGCCTTCTGAAGTGGGAGAACAGCCTTTGACACTGCTGCCCCTGAAGCTCCTCACACCACAGTGCCAAAGGGGAGGATGGCTGTGCTGCCAGTGGCTTCTTGGAAAACAGTGTTAAAGTGTCTAGAAAATGTGATGAGGGGCTCAGGGGGCGCCATACAGGTGTACCAGTTCTCAAAAAGAGGTGGGTTTTTGCCTTTTTTTTAAATCCAAACTAAAATAATTAATAACCAACTAATGAGTTTGATATGAACATTGCTGTCAGCTAAAAAGTTCATATTAACATAAACTAATCACATATGTTAATTATCTCAATGTGTCTAATCACTATTTCTTAAATAACTACTTTGTCATAGGTAAGTAATATTTAGGAATACGTTCCCTTAGCTATGAAGTAAAACACACACACACACATCAGACTACATCGGCTGTGCAGAATTTTGTATCTCTAGTGTGAGGCTTGGACATGCATATGGATCCAAAACTTTAGCTACCTGCAGGCCAGAAGGCAAGCTTTTGTGCCCTCATTTGAAATATTAGCTTTTGGATCAAATGGCAGCATGGAACAGCTGTGAGCTGCAAGCCTCCTACCAGCAACTAACGACAAGCTAAGCTAAAGGCTAATGAAACATCAAAAAGGGGTCCTATGATGCCAGTAGCTAAGCAGCCTGCTGCACAGGGAGATGTCAGTCTGCTCACATCACCAACAACCACCAGCACAAGGACCAGATCAGCCACTGCGGTCACGCCCTGCTGAGTTTTACAAACGTCATGGGAAAGACCCCAGTCTGGGAAGCCCCCAGTCCCTCCGAGTCACTGACCTCCTGAATGCCACCCTTGCTACATGTGGACGACAGCTGATGATCCTGCTCTGTCACAGCCTCATGGTCCTCAGGAGCTCACTGCTCAGTGTCCACCTTCACTCATCACTCCCTCAATGCCTTCTGCAGGTGCTCCTTAAGCTGCTGTAAATGGGTAATGTGCCACTACAAGGTTTCTCAATCAGGGTAAGGATTTTCTCACTTGGGAAAGACCTATTTGGCTGTTTATGTTGCAGAGACAGCAAATTTTTGTAAGGTCATGACACAGACTATACCCTTGCTAACTCTCACAACAGAAGTCCAACAGTGAGGCAAAATCCTGACCTCCACAGGTAAGTTATCTTAATGCATAAAGAGATATTGCAGTTTTATAAAATCCTACATTAAATATAACATTCTTACATAAACTTAATTTTATATGACAAATACATTAATTTGCAATAGTCAAAACAGTTTTGATGATGATCCCACTCATTTGTACCTTATCTGTTTGATCAAGGAAGTAGACCTCCAGGATCTCTGCTGGGTTTTATATTTCTCACCTTGATATAATGCTGCCAGAATTTACAGGCGGCCTCTCTGGGACTCCCCTGGGAGTTCCTCAGATGTCTACCAAGCATGGCATTTTTAATGCCTAGTGGAGGCTGTTGGCTCAGTATCAGCACCTCCTGGCATCAGCCTCCTGCTCCCTTTTCCAGCCAGTACAATCTGATTTTCTGCTCCTGCATAGATGCAGACTGTAAGTTAATGGAAAAGGGAAGGAGATTGTTTATTTCCCTGCCATTAGGGACAGCTCGTGAACAGCCCATCCCAAGCAGCAGCCCTGTCCCCAGACACTTGGCAAAGCTGCCTTTAGAATTATTTTTGTTCTCCTTCCATTAGAAAAAACCCTTTGTCCTATCAACCTATTAGCAGCTGGATATTTTACTTTACATTCAGTTATGTTCTCAGACAAAGAACAAGTTATGAAAGTACCTTTTGGACTAATATCAAATGTATTTCTTGATGAATTGCAAACTTGTAAACTACTTCGAAGCTTTTGAAATGTAAAAATCTATTAAGCCTTTCCATAAAGTAATTCTGTAATGTACTGTACTTTTTTTGCCCAAGGATGGCAGATGTAATAGAACACCTGCTACTGACTGGAGTTGGTGCTTGTCATTGGGTACTTTTATTTTCCATTCCGTTTTTCGTGGGGTTTCAAACCCTCACTTAAGAAATGAAGAGCCCTCGATGTGACAAATATTATTCAAGGAGTCCCAATCATCCTCCAGAGTAAGCAGAACCCTTGTGCCATTGCAGGGGCCTAAATACAGCCTAGTGGCCTTGCTTTTAAACATGGCTCACCAAACTCTTCAGTCCACACCTAAGTAACTGCTAGTAAATAGTTGTCTCTTCAAGCTGAGAAAATGGACCCATTTTCTGGGATCCCCCCAAAAAGGCCACTCGTCATGCAGGACATTCCCTAACGTAGGTTGGGTTACACCTTCCAGAAACCAGTCTCAGCCCTGGCTTAAACTGTGGTGCAGATCCTGGACTATAAATACTTGTTAAAGTTAAAATATTCTTTACTATCAGCCTTCAATACAGATAAGTAAATATGTTTTAAGCCTCATTTAGCTGGAAGATGTGACCTTAGCAAGACTAAACGGCTATCAAAAAATCATGAGCAATTTTCTGCAGTAGATGAAAAAATTAAACTTTGTTGGTTTTTAGCTTCTGTTGTGAATACAACCTTAACATTAAACCTGATATAGAGAGAAACCAGGCAAGGGACTAAAACCTCAGCTCTAACAACTCCTCCCTAAAGGACAATTACAAAAGCCCTTAACCTTACTCAGCAAGGTCTTTACACATAATTAGAATTTTTTTTTCCAAAGCACCTAAAAAATTAACCATATCCTAGTGTTTGCTGCTCCAGCACGAAGTGAAAGAATCCCACAACACATAATTTCTGAGATTCCCTGCAGGGCCCGTGACTTTACCAGAGGATACTGCAACAGCTAGGAAAGGACTGAAAAATGGGAAAAGATGTCCAATTCCTTGCAACATACTTCTGAAACTTCTTTCCTAAAAGACCTTTTTTTTATCATGCAAGAACACATAAATACATTTGAAAACTATTTTCTCCTTTACTGTGTTCCAAGATGGCTTGGGGAGGGGTGCTTTAAAACTTTTAATTCCATGTGCTTTAAAAAAACCCCAAACTGCATTAATACAGAAACTGATAAGCTCTTCCTAGCAGGGGCATCACCCACTGAGTTGTGGAGCTCCCCTGTGTTCTCTGTGGACTGCATTACCAAGGTTAGCTCTGCCCTTCAGAGAAATTTGAATCAAGACAAACTTCAGTCATAATCTTTTCTCACAGACTTGGCTGCTTTCAGGATCGCGTGCCAAGGATTAATCTTCTCAGATAGCATTCCCATTTCCCCCAAATATATGGCTGGACTAATGAATTTTCTGCAGTAACGAGCTGGGTAAAGAACACTTCAAGTGTGCCCCTAAAACTGCTGTTTTTTAAGAAGGTGAGGTTTCCAAGCAACGAGTGTGGCAGACTGAGAAACCAACAGCAATAATCATCCTTATGCATAGGAAGCTACATGAGGAGTTTGCTGTACAGTTAATCAAAACTTTCTTCTGGCCAGGTTAAATCCTTTCAATTCACATTTGAAATTCACTTTTCTACTAATGCCACCTGTTCAGTGGCTCCAAACTACAATGGCCATAAGTTACAAAAAACCCCATAATGCAGGCAGGTCACTGAAGAAATTCACCCAACACATTATTACACAAACAAAAAAAAAAAAAGTAAAAATCAATTATATACATTTGGGTAAACCTCAAACAATGAAAGAGAAAAGGTCAAAACAAAATTAAACCATTTTGCAAGTAATTATGCAACAATAATCCCCATGAGAATGGTGTTCTGAAAGCAGTTGCTTTGTGGTTAACATTAGTGTCATCTAATAGCATTCTAATTTTTATTCTGCTTGCAAACTCTAACAGTAAAGAAAAAAAAAGGTAGAAAATTCAGTGTGGAGTTTTGCATGTGTGTGTGTATATACTCATATATTTTTGTCCCCAAAGCATCATTTACCGTGAGCAATAGAGAGAATACATATCTATAGACAACAAGCAGAATAAAGAGATGAAATCAAAAGAAGACCCTTTCTTTGAAGTGACTGTGTTGGGACCCCCTGGAGACTCCAGGCAGATGGTTTTTAGCTTAAAGAAGCGCAGAATGTCATGATGTCATCTTTGCAACACTTGATCTAAAGTGTCCTAGATCAACAAGACAGTTATGGGAGGATTAAACAAACACCCAAACAAAACCTTCAGAAATGCTACAAGTCAGATGCTAAGCCAGGACAAACCAATTAAGGCCTTTTGAAAGCAATTTCAGTTTACACCAGTAAAACTTGCCAAATCCACAAGATCAGAGGATGCAAGGGAGGCTTCAGAAGAGGGCACCATTATAATTTTTTTTTGATGACTAAGGAGAAAAAGGGGAGGAATATTCTGCCAAGGTGTAGTAGCAGAGAGATGAAAGTAAAAATACAGATAAAGTTTATTTGCATAAACTTTCTACTCATCAGTCTTAAAAACAATGCTTGAATTGCCTCCAGAGCTGCAGTTGTAAAGTAGTGTCAAACAAAAACGAGAAAGATTCTTGAAAAGATGCAGCTGTAAAGCAGTAGATACCTTTTCACCTATTTGCCATTTACTTGCTTTCTTCAAAAGAATATTTTTACAAAGAAACAACTTCTTGGTGAAATTCAGCTAATTACTGAAACCTCAAGGTAACAAAGAGCCTGCACAAATAAACTCTGGAGAGAATTTCCTACTCAACATGTAAGAAGCAGAAATCAATACAGCTGGGTTAGACAGTAGCACCTCAGAACCTCTCTTTCATCAATTGGAGAAGACAAGCCTTCTGACTGTAATTCTGTATTCAGGCCATTGTATTATTTACCTTTTGGGTCCATTAATGAAAAATTGTGTTTAACCTTACATGTAGTGTGGGAGATGGGAAAGAAGGAAGTGGCAGATAAAAGTATCTCTTTTTTTTTGACCATATGTAATGTTGTTGACGCTCTGTTCTCTCATGCACTGTTTTCTCCTGGTTTCACTAGCAACTGAAGAAATACATCCAGCTAAACACACCCTGAATTACATTTTGCTATCATCTTCAGCTGAGTTCATTTAACATTGTTAAGTATAGCCACACCAAGCACAGTTTGCTTGTGCTTGCAGCTTTTGCACAAGGACTTGCTCTTGAGGTCTTTTCACATTATGCTCAAGCCCAAGACTTAGATCTAAGTCTCAGTTAAAATAACAACTATAACCAGGAACAAAATCATGTCTTAATCTATGCCTGTGTACGATGGAAGTATCAAAATAGTTATGGCTATACCTTGCCATTGATGCAACAATGTAGATGATACATACTAGCTATAGTGGGCAGAAGCTCATATGCACTATGTGTGTAATAAAACAGTTGGAAAAATGACAGAAATCAGAATGACATGAGAAACACCTCCCAGAGATCCCCAACTTTTCTTCCTAGCAAGAAAAAAAAGACCAGAATGAAGATCCAGCAGATCCCCCTTACGTCACGTGTGGTTTCATGACACACAGGGACCTTTTATTGCGAAAAACATTTTCATCACAAAGTTATTTCACAATGTTGTATTATTTTAAAAGTACTGATGGCTTGTAGTAAAAACAATGTAGAACTAGATGTTCTGTAAGAACAAAATCAAATACCACATTTCTTGAATGCAAACTCACATTGTCAGGGCTGAGGCTTAAATCAATATGAGTAATAGAAAGTCATTATTACTGTACACTAAAGGAGCGATGTGGAAGATTTATGCAAGAATTTGACATCAGCTCTTAATTACCAGTTTTGTCAATATATTCTCTTACAGTCAGTGTTTTAGAGAAGCGGTGTGTGAAATAAGAAAAATACACAAGGTAGCTATTGACAGCTAGTTCTAGCTGTACTGTACAAGTACTTGACAGAATACATTTTTTTTAAAGAGATTAAATAGAAATTAAAAACAATTAAAAAATATTATGTTCTCCTTGGTTTATCTGCTGCCTTCTGATCAACTTAAATTTTCAAAGAGGAAGAGGAGGAGGAAGAAACATTGGTCTCTGGAGTCACAGAACATGATAAGGCTCAGGGAGGGTCCTGCATTGTGGGTGATACCTGGAAAATACTTAAAGAGGAGAGGAGCTTGCCAGCATTGGGGTTAGACTTACAACCAGCTGCAGAAACACGGTGCGAAAGCAGAAACTTCTGAAAAGGCTTTGCACTAGGTGTGTGCTGCAAAGTCCTCCAAATGTGCCAGAGTTTATTAAACAGTGGAAGAAGAGCTCTGGACTCTGCAGTTGGAATTCTTCATGTGGTGGTCAGAAGGGGACTGGTTTTCAGGCATTCTATTTAGTTCATCTCAGCCATGAACCCAGTTTAGAGAGCAGTGTTATTCTAATTTGTTCTATGATCTTACAAAATCATAGTTCTAAAGATCAGAGAGTGCTGGATGAAGGGCCCATCACAGTCCTAGTCTTCAACTGAGTTTGAATTTCTGTAGTGTGGACTGCTGGCAATTATAAATTAATTTTTAGGAACTGATCCTTAAAAGGGAACATTTTAAAAACCAATTTATTTTAGAGGTTAAAGTGTGACTGGTTGTTTTAATTTGATTGGTAGTCTTCAAAGATGCAACATTTTAGTTTGAGTGTCAACTTATTCTGAAAGGCTAACCAATCATGTAATCTAGATAAGTCTTAGTCTAAATAGGATAAAGATGGCCATGCATAATTAAAGTATTCAAAGGCACCTTATTTAGTTCACTGCAAGCTTTCTGGATCCCTTGAACCATACCAAAGGAACACTCATTGAAGCAAATAGTTTGAGAGATCTATCACATTAGTACGGGTAGTGAATCCTACTTTATACTAAGAAGTAATTTTAATATAATCATCCTTATGTGATGAGAATTTTCAAAATAGATTAGCAAGGTTTGATTATCTCTACTCCAGAAAACTCGAAATGTTCCATGTTAAATTTGCAAGTTTAACTCTATTAGCTTAAAACTCTTTTGCTTTTTCGTCCTATAGTTCCTTTTCAACTAATGTCACTTAATAAAGCAGAACAGTTCACATAGTTCTGCTTTTAACTAAAAATCAAGAAATCTAATAGGGTAGTGGAAAATGCTTTATAAGTTATTTTCATTTGATTTTCAGTACAAAGTCTTCTTAGGTACGTTGCACGTAAGTACTCTACTGCAATGTAAATTCTTTTTCCTTGTTATTTCTTAGAAAGCAAGAATTGTCTTGGTGGGGGGAAAAAAAAAAAAAAAGAAAAAGAGCATAGACATTATAATCTTGAGGGTTCCAAAACCAGAACTTTATTTATGTCTTCACATCTATAAACTATTGCTGGCAGCACACCTATCAACTGATACCTAAGAGATCATAGAATCCCTTTTGTCCTCCCATCCATCTATAAGTAAGTTTTGAGTCTATTGGCCTGTTTCATATGCAATGTGCCTCATTTCTGCAGGAAGTGAAGGAATAACAGTTTCTTTCTATTTTCAGAAACTAATTAAGAAACTTGGTCCCAGCCCTCTGGCTGGAAGTAGAGGAGAATAAACACATGCAGGGGGTACTTGCTGGCTGCACAATCACAGCAGTTTGAATCAGACCTCTCGACCAATTAATCTAAGTCCCGGAGCCTCAAAAACTAATCCCAAATCTGCCTTTCTCTCATGAACAAAAGCAGCAAAGGTGTTTGCCAATCCTGGAAAAAATGACTGGTGTGATACCTAGAGTAGAATCTGTCTGATGGCATGAAAGAAACCGGTGATCTAAGAGGGAAGGAAGGTTTATCTCTGTGCAGTAAAACACAAGTAAAATACCAGAAGGAAGGCACAGCTAGAAAAGCAATAATCTGGCAATTACCTGAAGTCTTCTCTGTAATTCTCTCTTTTTTTGTTTTCAGACAAAGAGACAGATAATTTTTACAGGAGACATGCTTTCCATTTGTGGTTAGTTCTAGTGAGCTCATTTTGGAGGCCTGCTAGGGCGAACTACCAGCACTCAGCACCTGATCCCCCAAGGTGGTTCTCAGGCTTCCTCCGTGCAAAGAGAAAACTTTCAGTTCTTGCAAGAAATTAATACAGAAATAGAAGAAGTGCGGAAATAAAGCAAGCTTTATATAAATCAGAATTCTAACATTCTACATTTGTACCTAATGCTGACAAACAACCCAGGACCAGAGAGACACTTAAATTCAAATTAATTTGGTAGTTTGGTAGTCTGGCTCCCTGGCTTCAGGAGAGTGAGAGGGTCACATTTGACCTGAAAACTCTGGTAGTACAGGCAGAATAAACAGGGTCCCTATGAAATATCGACCAGAGAGCTGCCCAAGCCTAATCTTATGTTTAAAGCATGAATTTAACTTGTATGAACGTGATCTTATATGGAAGCTAGGTTCCTACTGGGAGGGGGTAGCTCTCATTAGGCCAAAATTCATAACTTGAAAGCACAGAAAATATTTCAGAGGTCTTCCTTTATATCTGAAACCTCTTTTCAAGGTAAGCTGAAGCTGAAACCAGGCTGTGAGTCCAAACTGATTGCACTTTCTATGGCTCCCTGCCAAAGTTGTGATTGAAATGAGCCTAATTTCTGGTCCATCTCAGGTTTAAGGTACATTTACATTTTAAGGTAACAGACACAAATTAAATACTGCAATAATACTTACTCCTTTTCCTAATGTTTATTTTGGGGACTTCCACACTCTGGGCATACCATTGACAAGCAAAATCTGTTACAGTGAGGGGTTCATACTAATTAAGGTCACTGATATAAAAATAACTACAGTTGTATAACGGAGCTGTTTATGTTACTAAGATTTATAGTGAGAATTATTAACTTTAACAGGTATTTTATCTAAAGCAATGTCCATGAAATAGGATGACCTTTTATCTATTACCTGTTGGTTTTACAGCACCTATGAGTTCCAGATTGATGAGTTTCATACTCAGGCCAATTTCATTACATGTTCTATTTATATCACCTTTTTTTTTTTCCCTTGAATAACGGGGGGAAAAAAATCTACAACCAAAAAACATCATCACCCAAACCCTGACATGTTTATGGCATAAAAATTTGATGAACTAACTACAGTGGTTATCAAATGCACAGTGACTCTGGGCCCTTGGACAGATGAGACAAAGCTCTGAACCCAGCAACCCAACAGGTTAGCTGTGTTAAATATTGCATTATTTGTCATAACACATTCATTTAACGCATGAGGAGATAAGGCTCCAGTGGTCGAAACTCAAGACATCACAGGGATATTTGTGGGCTTTGAAAAGACTGAAGTTAACAGAAAAACTTTATGGCCAGGGAAAAAATAGGGAAAATAGCCAAAGTAAGCCCTGAAAATATGCAAAGCACTTCCTGACTTTCAAGGATATCCCTCCCTAGGCTGCCCCATGGAAGTCTTCATCAAAACAAGGACTATTTCTTATTTTCGACCTTAAAGAAACAGCTGGAGTTTCAAAATGCTCAGCACCAGGCAGATCCAAAGGTGGCAATCTGACTGAAGAATGCTCAGCCATATAAACAGTAAATAACGAGAAAGGGTTACTTTGATAAAGTGGTTGCTATAGCATACAGAGAAACTGGAAACTGTAGCTTCTTTACCATGTTCTCCCCTCAGAATATTGCTCAAGTGCTTTCAAACCTGGTCTCACAACACCTCTGAAAGTCCAAATAAATTACAGAATACAGCAGTCATACTGCAGTTGAATAGTTCTAAATAAAATTGACTATTTAAATGATTCAGTCCCTCTATTTCTCCCAGAATATCTTTATTTCCCCTCTGAGATCTACAAATCACATATCCTCCTGCTTTCTTCTCAGGTTTGTGCTGAAGTACAGAAATCTTTAATTGGAGTATTATCTGATCCTTTATAGCCCCAAAGATAACTTTTGTTGACTGGTCTCTTAAAATGCTTTGAATCACAGAAACATTGAGACACCTCCACAAAATAATTATTAGTGCTGAATTTGCACCATCATCATTAAACTTGGGACTAACATCCAGCTGAGATAACTGAGGAGGTTTGTATTTCTTCTAGATTAATGACTTTACAGTTTCTGTGGGAGAAAACACATCGAGGCTGAATCCCTCTGCAAGTGCAGAAGTAGCCCCATGACAAGCACAATTAGAATTTCTTTTCCTTCTTCATAATGCTCTGCTAAACAGGGAGAAACTACGAAAAAAACCCACCCAACTAAACATAGAGAAAAGTCCAAGAAAAACAGAAAAGTCAAATATTTCCAGAGAATTTCAGCAGAATATGTATAGTGACACATGGAGAAAGCTGAGGTACTCAATGACTTTTTTGCCTCAGTCTTCACCAGAATGTACTTCGGCCACAGAAAAATTGTGGATGCCCCACCCCTGGAAGTGTTCAAGGCCAGGCTGGATGGAGCTTTGATCCAGTCTAGTGGAAGATGACTGGATCTAGATGGTCTTTAAGTCCCTTCCAAGCCAAACCATTCTATAAATCTACAAAGAAATTGGTGAATTTTAAGATCATCCCTGTTTGGCCACCTGCTCTGAAAAAAACACCTTTTTACACAGTTTCTCTTCTTTGTTATAATACTCCTGCCAAGAAAACTCCATATTGTATACTCTGCAATAAAACCATCTGGCAATGCTAACCCCAGCAATTGACATTAATAGTGTTATTATTTTCAGGTACAGCACCCCACTGTGGATACAGCCTAGTGTTTCACACACACCTGTATTTAGTCTTGCATGTCTTTAAGTGCTTAAATAGAAAGCTTCATATTCAAAAGTTCTGATTATCTGGCAGTAGCTTGTGCTGGCTTTTAACTGACTTTTAACTTTGTGAAGGCCTTAATTTCCACAATATTACATTTTTTTCCAAGCAGCAAATACTAATTTTTATCATCCACACTAGTGGATATGATTTTCTGCACTGATGACATCCTCCTTTGTTTTAAACCATACCACTGCTCTGTTGAATATAAAACCATAAAACTTTTGGGTAACTGATTACTTCTCCTAAAGGGTATCACAGCTTCAAAGATTTCTCTCTTCCTAGGAGATGAGCAGAAGCTGCATAATTTGTACTTCATGACAAAACAACAGCTCACACTCTGAATTAGCAGTGTTATACTCTGATGCGTGTCAGCAATGGCAGTGCAGTGCTGGCTGGTTATTTAACGAAGATAAATTAATTTGTAGCTGTCAGTCATGTTTGCCAGATTTGCTTAGATTCTGAAATTTATTGACAAGCTATAATAACTGACATTTAAATTGTCTGTTCTTGTAGAAGCAAACATGAAGCAGGGACCTAAAATATGACATTTAGTTCTAATCCCTGTTGCAAATAGAGAGGAGAGGTATCATTTGCTACTTCTGTATTTCTTCTATTTAAAATGGGTATTCTCAAATGCTCCAGCATCTTTTTAAAGTAGCATTTGAAGATCTTAAATTTACCTCTTCCTGAAATATTTATATCTGTTTCTCAAATTCCTTGAATGCAGTTGATTTTATTCTGTCAGACAAGTGCAAAAGGGTACATTCATCCCATTCTGTTCCTATACTTCTGGCTCATTCAAATCATAATTAGCAGGCAGTTTGATGGTGATTGAAAGGACCTGGCTGCATCATCTTTGTTGCTGCCACATGGGAAAAGGAATTCAGCTTCTTGTGTTTCACTTTCCCTCTCTGCATGACTGCCCTGATGGTCACACACTCACAGTGATGGGGAGAGAAGGGACACAAACTCCAGCTTCCTCCACTCCTCCAGCAAGGTGCTTGAGGGCACAGAGCACACGCCTTGAGACAGCTTCATCCCATGGTGCAGTTGATCATAGCACAGCCAGGGAAAATTGTACAACCAAACAGCTACAGTAATGCTGTCAGAAATGTTATAAAGCAAATCTTTGGCTGAAAGAACCCCCACACAAATTGCAAACCTTTTTTGTTCCTCTTGATGCCCACTGCTCCCCTTAAGAGGAACAGATTGATGAGCTGTCCACAGTCTTGTGTGCAAACCTCAGGTCAGTGCCTGCTTTCAGAAATGTCATAACCAAAAGGGAGCAAGATGTTTCTTTTCTATTTTGAAATAAATGCTTCAGTGCTAAACAGACTGCTAATCCACATTAGAAGTCCATCCTTCCATAATGACTCTACTACAAATCATCCAACTTGAACATAAATAACAGTTACCAGTCTGAAGAACTTGGTGTTGATGTTTGGCTCAGACAGACTCAGAAGCTCATTTGCACGACTGAACTTGAACCCCTGAACAAAATACTCCGACATGGCTGTGAAAGCAAATGAAAAAATTCACAGGAATGAAATGTTCTTCCTGGAATTTACCATGAACCTCAGAGTGTGCACACAAAACAAAGGGACACAGTCAGACTAAATTGCCCAGGGAAAAAAAAGAAAAATCTGAACTGAAAACTGGGAGATGCAGGGAGGCTGCTGCCTTACCTGCAAAATGCCACCCCTCCACCTGAAAAGCTTTTTTGATGGCTCATTCTCTCAAACCCTCTGATTGCAACCGCCAGCACAAAAAATCAGCCACTTGTGTAGATCACTTTGAGCTGATTATTGTAAAGAGTCCCCACTTCAAATAAGGGGTTAAATCCTCTTTCTGTTACATGATAATGTTTTTCTTCAAGGGGTTTGATTGGCCTGGTGCTCACACATTCAATCCGTGCAGAAGGACTAGGGCAGTGATTGCAAAAATGACACCCAGCACAGCTCCATTAAATCTGCTATTGTGTCAGAACACAAAGAACAAAACTAGCTCCTGGTTGCCTTAAAACCTAGAAGTAATATTTTCTTTCTTTTATTAGTGGGCACATTTTTGAAAAGCAACAACAGCTGATGCTTCAAGTCCTTCACTGGTCCCCTAATCATGACTGACCAGAAAAGTAGAGCATCCTTGGCTTCCCTTCAGGCCTTTTAACCACTCCAGCTGGTCACTAACTGCTCTGTAAAAAGACCTCTGTATGACACATTTGTACACAGTATGGATCCTGCAGGTTTCCTATCCCCATGGTAGCAGTTAGGTAAGTGTTCCCTTCATGTATTGGCTATGTCCTGCCTTACAGGCATGTATCTATGTATTTTTCCCTTTTTGCCAGCTTCTCTGACTTCTATTTTTAATATTCAGTTAACTTTGTAGAAAGTAATTATATTCTGCTCATTCTACACCAGCTGGTATTTACTTCATCCTCCATCAGGCATCAACAGAGCATGGGGCTGCAAGACAGAAACATTACTCTGGCAAGTATAAATATTTCATTTTTCACACCACAAATGCGTTGATGATTTATTAATTAGCCTAAAGGCCTGCTGCTACTGCATAGCTGAGTAGCAAAATAACTCAGCTACGACGACTGAGAAAGTCTGTGGCTCACATCCCGTTGGAAAGCTTTGACCAGCAGCATGTCTGAAGGCTAAAAAACATTTCCAACGGGCCAAGACCAAAATTACCAAGATAAATCTTGGACATTACAACCTTTGGACCAGCTTTGGAGAGACGGCTTGTGGAATTTGAAGCAGCAGCAGCAGCTCAGATGCTGGCCTTGTGCTGGTTCTGCTGAGGGAACCTGTCTGGCTGCTGTCAAACACATTCTCAGCAGAACTGATACTCTGTAGCAGCCATAACACTCAAGCAAGCCAATAAGAGCAGGAAACTGAGCAACAGTGTACTATTAATCCTCGGTGTTCGTAATTTCAGATCCAGGCTGGCAAACATATCTATCTTTTTCCTTTAACACATACATACAAAAACAAAAACAACAACAAAAACACACACACACAAACCAAACAAAACAAAAAAAACCACACCACAAACAAACAAAAAAAATCACACAAAAACCACACAAAAAAAACCAAAAAAACCCCAACCAACCAACCACAAAAACACACCACAAAAAAACAAAAACTGGAAACTCTCCTTCAAAAATTTAAAAATTTTAACAATTTTTCTTATGTCTTAACTTTACTTTCAGAACAGCCAAGACATTGTCTACTTAATTTTGTTTTAAAAAAAAACCTCAATAATTTAGGAGCTGATTCTAGCAATCTCTGAATTTTAAATGGAAAGCAGAGAAAGGAAAGATGAATATCCTAAAATAACTTACACCTTTTTTAAAGCATGCTGAAACACCATTTCAGTTCCGGAAAACATTCCAGTGTTCCCGTTTTCATTCTGTATGCCTTTACTTTTAATTATATTTTCAAAACTAAACATTATAATCGCCATAGTGATGAATTATCTTTAGGCATAAGTAAAACTCTGAACTGCACTGCTGCATTCAAACAGCTGAAACCAGTGGCCAGTTATGAAGGGCATTTTTAGGAGTCAATACTGGGGTACCTCCACCAGGGACCAAATAGCTGGAAAAAATGCATCCTCGGCAAATTTGCAGTGACACCACACTGCAGTTCACAGAAGGTCTATTAGAGGGCAGGGCTACTGTTCAGGAAACTTGTCAGGCTGCAAGGATGGACCCAGTGGAGCCTCAAGGAGCTCAGCAAAGGCAAATGCAAGCTCTGCACCCTCATCCTGGGCAGCTTTAGCAAGAGGGCAGCCAGCAGGCTGGAAATTAATTCCTACCACCAGGCATCTGAAAGGCCACATCGCATGCACAATGCTCCAAACACTGTCCCTCACTAGGAGAAAGATATCAATACCCCCATGGAGGGGGATGGAGCACACAGCTCAGGAAGAGCCCAGGGACCTGGGCTTGCTCTACCTCAAGGCAAGAAGGAGAAAGGGTGACCTGCTGCACTCTCCAACCACTTGGAGTGGTGTCCAGGGAAAATGCAGCCTGACCTTCCCAGAAATGGTCAGTGAAAGAATAAAGAAATGTTCATAAATCACAGCTGGGTATAAGGTCAGGAGGAAAAGAACCAAACTAAACAGCACAACAAGGTCAAGCCCTGCAACAGTTGTCCAAACTGTCTGCGGAGTCTCCATCACAAAGGTATTCAGTGCTGGGCTGCATGAGCCCCTCAGCAAGCTGACTGCTCTTTGAAGAGCCCTGCTTTGAGTAGTAGGTTGGACTGTTTAACCGTCCCAGTGGCCCCTTCTAACCTAAATTATTCAATGATTTAATGAGTCAAAGAACTTAGTGGTAATTGCTATTTATACAGCCTACTTAATAATTGATGTCATTTGATGTTTGTATCATAAAGTTTCGACCCTATTCCAAAAAGATTTCTGTTTTCTTTCTCTCCAAGGAAATATCTTTTGCACCTGAAAAATTATCTGACATATCCAAAACTGGAAGTATTTTAGTCTAAGGTTCTCAGAATGCAGCCTTGGTCCATTTTGGGCTGAAAATACCTTTTAAAGGATCAGAAGTTTCCATGGAGTTAAGTTCTGCCTGACAGTTGCAGTGTATGCACACACAACACTTTAACTTTTGCTAAAATAAAGTCTGTGCTTTTCCCTATCTACCTCTCTTGCCCTTTCTTAAGGCTTTTTAGTAGGATATTTTTAAAAAAGAAATATTGAGAGTGGTCCCATTAGCAACTTCCCTTTAGTTTTTTGTTATTTACCTCTTGCACATAACCAGAGACCCCAGTAGAGACTTGGTAGGTAGTCTAAAATTGTACAGCAAAGAGCAAAAAATCGATGCCCAAGAGGGGTGGTGTATGACATGCCAGATACACGGTGGAAGGTTTGGAAAGGGATAAAGAGAGGTAGCAAAACATCAGAGTTGGGAATACAGTCTGCATCTCTGGGTCTCAGTACAGTGCTATCTGGTGGAAAAAAAAGCTGGTAAGATGGGAAAAAAATCATTTTGAAGTCTCTTGCTGACACAGTCTGCCTGAGGTTAAAGACAACAAAGCCAATGTTAGACTTCTTTGCAAGAGTTATTTTTAAGGTTACTCCTGTTCACTAGATAAACATCACAAGTTGGCACAATGGGAAAAGTAAGGTAGACACCGATGTCTGCTTCATTCATGTGCTGGCAGCAGGAGACAGCTTGTGGCCAGGACAGGGGGAGCAGCAGCACTGTCACTGCTGGTGAGTCGTGGTGGCCACCACCTGCCTGGCCTCCCTGCCAGGGAGAGGTGCCAGCACAGCACCACCCCGTTTGGCAGTGGGGCTGGCAGAGCTGAGAATCAGCTCAGCACAAGCACCAAGCAGCCAGAAAAGGGCTGGGCGTTTAAGCCTCGAGAAACAGTGATTGGTGGATTCAGCAAATTCAGTGAATAAAATCATATATAAAGCCCTCCTTTCGCAGGATTTTCTTAAGCGGGTTATGCCCTCCAGGGAACTTACTACTGCCAGAAAATTTAACATCCACCAAGACTGCTCTGGACACTCAGTACTTTCTTTAAAATGTAAGTCTTGGCCAGCTCTGGCCATTCTGTCACCAGTGTTCCTGCACAGGCTGAGCACTCCGTAGGCAGCTCCTCACAGACCATGCCTGGCTGAGCATCGGGGGAGTCAGGGGGCTGTGCTCCGCTTCCATTAATTTGTGCAAACAGGATCTTTGCACTAAATGCATGCTTATTTCTCAGTTTTACAGTGCATGTTTTGAGGTTAAAAAAAAAAAAATAAAGAGAGAGAGAAAAAAGGTTTTGAACAACTATTTTACTTCAGCATAGTATTAGCATTAATACTCTTCTTAGAAGACCCCTGGCAACACAGCAAGAATTGATTTATACCTGGACCCATTTCTCTCTGACACTTTCTAGCAGCTCCTGTCAAACACTAGTTTATATGTTTATATTATTTCCCTTTATTGCACATTAATAATGTATGCTTTGTTATTATCAACATTAATATTCAGTGAATAAATGCAGCTTTACTAAATTCTTGATTAGTGTTGCAATGAATGCACATGTTGATATACCTGTGATTGCAAATGCTTTTTAGATGGACAGTTGTTCTAATGGATAGCTAATGCTTCTGAAATAAATGGTAGCAACGTCTCATTAATTTACACAGAAAGATACAAAAGGTTCAATTCCCTAGACATAAGTTTTGATCTTCCTTTTTTTTTTTTTCTTAATAATCCTGGCAGTTCTATGCACACTGAAGATACAAAATAGAAGTTGTTCTTATAAGAAAGAGGTAATGGGAAGTTTCTTGGGTTCTTTTTTCCTCTCTGAAAGATTTCAGATTTTTCATTTCAAGTTCTTGCACAAGAACATCTGTGATCTTACACATTCAAGACTTCATCATTCTCACTGTCAATTTTATACTTAGAAGGAATCCAGAATAAGACATAGGTTTGTTTGTTTATTTTTAACTAAAACCATCAATAAAATATTATAATCTACACCTGAGAAATATCTCTCTCTGCAGCACACATGCAATATTTTACTTACTTCTAGGTTAAATCCCTCATCCAATAATGGATTTTCAAGGGAGCACAAGAATTATCTCTTGAGCATCTCTGCCATTCTTGTCAGTGCTTTGGTTGCCTTACGCCCTCAAAAATTTTTGTTTAAGTAAAGATTTCAAACTTATTAATTGCCAGCATGCTGCCTTTTTTGGACTGCCTTGAGCATATGTCACTTATTACAATATATAAGACATTGTAGCTGTGAAATGGAGCACTATAACAACAAGGGCATGTAGGATAGGGTATTAAACCAGAGAAGTAGGTGTGACAGAAGGCCTGGGGTTTGTCAATAATTCATGCTTTATGGCAAGAGCAAACTGATAAAAGGCATTAAAAAGAGTTAAATCTATTCTATTTCTGTGATCTGAATCCTTCATCAAGGTGTGAACTAACACCTCTAATAAGAGGCAAAGGAGTCACAATTCAGTAGCTGATCACTTCTCCATTTCCATGCTATTCCACACAAATAAAAATTAAATGCTGTCCTTGAAGGCAAGACACTCTAAGCACCTTCCCAGAAAAAGAAGGGACAACAGCCAACACGACAGGGACAAAAATGTTCAGCATTCTTGGTCTGACTCTGCCTCGCTGTCTCAGTGCCATCCTCATAATTCAGGGAAGTATTTGGTCTCAGAGAAGCCAGGCTGAGGGGCCTTGAAGTGCAGCAGCAATGTCAACAGTGGCTACAACCTTAAAATCTTTGCCTCTGACAAGCCATGACCTCAAATCACAGTGCTCTGCAGTTGGATGAGGGGGAATTAAAAAAAAAAAAAAAAAGTTTTATGGAAGAAGGAAAGGCCCTTGATGCACATTCCCTGTGTTGAATATACTTGTTGGTACTTGTTGAACTTCTAGGACGTGTGGCTGGCGTTGCTCTGCACTGAGAGACTAAAACTTCCAAGTCCTTCTCTATCTTAAAAGGAGAAAAATTCTTCATGGTAGTTACATCACCAGCACATGTGACAAATATGCTTGTACTGCCCATCAGCTTTTGCATGAGAAAAAGCACCTAATGTTTGCCAATATGTAGTACATGAGTTTATTGTGGCTGAAAGGTTTGCTGTCTTGCAGAAATGAATGAATCATCACTAGTGCTCCTGGAAACAAAGGAAATATTTAGGTGGACAAATACTGTCACAGGAAGAATATGGCTTAATTTAATAGTAAATAATGAGAAATAGTGAAAATATTGAAATAAATTAAAAATTACTGGTTAATTGCCAGAAGAATTTCACCGTCAAAATACAGTGATAAACACTCATCTTACAGACACCAGATTCATCATTAGAATGTCAAAAGAAAAGTTGAGACAAGTGAAAAATAAGAAAAATATAAATAAGAAAGGAATTTTTCAAGAACCTGGGAAAAAATGCATTTCCATTCTTGTTTAGAGCAATGTGGTTGTCCAGTAAAATCTAAGTTTTTCTGAGGTGATACTGCCCGTTGTGACTTTTGGAAGCTTTTGATAAATACTTTTCTTAAAGTCAACCTAAAACTAGTTTATTTGCTCAAGTGTATCCAAATTAAACTATGGTGTGAAAATCTAAATATGTTAATCTTTCAATGCATTACTATCTAAAACACACAAGACTGAAAACTTAAAGAATATGAACAACTGGTGTAAACCAAAAGAATCCTATTCAAATATGTCACTAAGTCTGGTAGCTAGATCTCCCTTTTGCTTTGATATTTGTTCTGCTTTAAAATCTTTGGAACATCTCCTGAATAATTTTACAAATTATAAAAGCCAATACTTTTATTATAAGTCACTATTAAAATATTACATTATTCTAATCTTCTGTTCCAATCTACAATAAAAATAACGGATGTCTATTATAACCTGCATGGTCAAACAGCTCTTTAATCTCAGCACTGTTCCTACCTGACACCAGAGTATGACTTTGTGCTAAGAAAAGGACCAAAACCCATCCTGAAATGCAATCAGGTGGGATAAATTTTTATCTACAGTTTAGATGGCTAGAATTGTCACCTTCCAAAATTAATACTGCTGCATGGAAGAACCCCAAAATCAAGCATGGTTTGTTCCCTCACATGGGGGTTAAACATACAGAGGTGTATTTACAGGTGTCAAAGCTTCTAGAAAGCAGCTCTTGAAGCATCCTATTATTAATGACTTCAAGCTATTAATGATTTCAAGCTATATTTCAAAGTTGAGAAATAATTTTAAATTTTAAGGTCTATAAGAATCAAAAGTATGTGCCTTTCACAAATTACTGTGGGCCATAGAGGAACAGACAGGTGCTCTGCACAGGTTCCCCAAGTTTATTTCTGAGATGCAGTTCACGTGGTACAAAAGACACTCACAGAGACCCAACTGCAAATCCTCACACAACTACTGAACCCACTTGCTGTTCATGCAGCAGTAGGAAGAAGGGAAGGGATTTTGATGATACAAGAATGACACAATGATTCTACATGAACATGCCCATATTTCCCACCTCCTCTCAAAGATCAGTAATTTCCTGAGAGTGTTACAGAAGCAGGAAGTTTGGCAGTGAAAGCTGGCAGTTTACAAAAGCCAGACGATAGTCAATGGTCAATGTGGTTATTTGTTTTCTGCAGGTGAATCCTGACAAATACTCAGTGTGGGGAAAACAGGGAAAGCTTTAGGAGTTAAAAATGCAGAGAAATCATTTTGGTATCTGTGGAGTCAGCAAAAAACTCCACCTATAACTGAACTGACCCAAGTGACAGAAGTCTATAAGAAAGCAGTTTCATTAGTTGTGCTTATTCAGTAGTACCCTTTGGGACCAAGGGAGATCTGTTCTGCTGCAATTACACAGGGTCTCAACTAGCATGAAGGTGAACAGTAATGCATTACCCTGCAGCACCATTAAGCCTGTATGAGCACAGAGAAGGACACAGCTTTAACACAGAAATCTTTTGAAGACTTGTTTTTAAGATTCTGAATGAATATACATTTAGATAACTGTTCCTTCTGAGTTTGGTGAGATTGAATATCTTTCCGCCCTCAACTCTGTGCCCTATTTCCCTTTCCAGCAGCCACAAAGACTGACTGGAAGTCTATCCATGAGTGATTTCTACAAAATTAGTCAAATGCATTTTCACGGAGGGCTCCCACCAGCTTTCTGCATAATCACACTGTGTTATCATTATGCAACCTGAAAGGCATGGTGGCAAAATCCCTAAGTGGAAGAGACTGATATGGCTAACACTGAGACTGCTACAAATAGTGCTGCACAATGAAAATTCCAGACTAGCTCGCTGGCAAAGACGGGCACAAGCCAGCTTTACTGGGCTGCACACCAGAGTTGTGCAGGCTCTTAGAAGCAGCATGCTACAAGGCTCTATGCTGCTGAACAGCTTCCTGTTGCCTCAAGTATCCTATTATTGCTCTGCTGAAGATGATCTTAATGGCAAATACGCTCTTCCCTAACACAATAGCCAAGAAGTTCTACCAACGAGGGTTTTGAGAAAGCCTAAAGTCGCAGACGCTCCTGAGAGGAGTAATCCATCTTTCATTCTTAGTTTTTTATTGTTTACTGTTTTAGAAGCTACAGAAAATTACCTTGAAAGCCTTTCCTTAAGAATCAAGAGAGGTTATTATATTATGTTCTGACAGGATGCAGTACAATTGTCTCCTCCTTTGCAAGTTTTTTCCCTCCAAATAAATACATTTTCTTCCATTTCTCTTTCTGTATGCATTTATAATGTTTTCCAGAGTATTTCATGTTCAGCAAGACTGCTACCTTTGTAGATATTTTTTGTGGTCCCCTTTTATTCACTGACAAATTTACATTTAGATTATATATTTCTACCTTTTTATTGGAACAAATGGCAGTAAAAGCACATTTGATATAGTGTTTGCATCCAAATATAAATATCAGTAACTGGCCATGAATTTCTCAAGCCCTACAGTGAGAAAATAAAATGCTACATTATGTCACCTATCTAAGTCCATCGTGGGAAGCAGATGGAGACAGATGAACAAACCTGTAATGCTGGGGTAGTACATCATAAAAATCCTGGGGTGTTGTGAACTTCACTTCATCCCCCAGTATTGCCCTGCTTTTGGAGAAGCCAACCATTCCTTGGTAACCTTTCAATTTCCTGCAAAGTCAAACATTCCAGCTTCACCAGAAACATAAACTTTCCTTGTCACAGATTGTCAAACAGTTTTTGGGGAGCTGAAATACTCTGTTCATGAGTGGGTAATGTATGGTGGACACATTTGGATAAGACCTTCAGTTAGTAAGTGATTCAGAAAACAATAAAATGTCTCTTTTCCAGCAAGAAAAGAGCACTGGGTAAAATGCCAGCTCTGGAAAATGAGAATCCATCTTCTGCTTGTTCCTGATTCTTAGTAACCTTTGATCTCAAACTACATTCATGTAATCTATTGAATACGAATAGAGCGTACTAAGTTCCAGAAGCAGCTATAGCAACAAGCCAAATTCTGCCTAATCATCTTTGTGTAATTCACAGAAATATTGCAACTGTTTTCTTGCTAATCATCCAAATGCTGGAGAATACTGAATTCTCCAAGTTATGTTTTTCACAACAGCACATGCTCATTTTTTCAATAGGTTTTTTTATACAGTCCACCCCCAGCCCTGCACCAGAAAATTCCACAGCAGAGAGTTTAACAACCTAAACCTTTAAACTTTTCACTGCATATAATAGAATCAGTCACACTTTTTCCCTGTCTTTTTTTCCTTTACCTTTGGCAATCTCACTTTTGAAAAGGACAACTGAAACATGGTAACTTTGCAAAAGCTGGAAAAAAATCTCTTCATCTCAGTGTCCTTTTTGCTACAGAAAGGGAGAAGGGTTAGAAAAGCTGAGATGCAGCAACAGAGGAGGAAAATGGGTAAGAAGATAAAAATAACCAATGAGGAAGAAAAAGATATCACTTACTGCAAAAAACCTCCATCAAAATAGAAAATGTGTATGTTTGTGCCTATGCCTTCCCATGGTTTGCTGTGAGGAAAGCATCCAATATTGAAGCACCTCAAGATATAATTTATTTCAAATACCATGTTGAGAAAGCCAGACCAAAGAAATGGGAGAAAACACTCAAAGAATAAATACAAGGACTGTCTAATTCAAGTTCCTCAAAATGGTAACAGCCTCAAGCATCTGAGGGGAAGGTGAGCAGGGAAGAGAAGTTTTATCACTTCTTGAAGGAGCTCGGGGTTCGTCTGTTACTTCCAGCTGTTTTTTCCGAGGTGAAGGCAGCTGGTTTGCCTTCTCTTCCAAAGTCAGAGAGGGTAAGGAGCACAGCTCTACTGGGCTGTAAATTCACATGCAGCATTACCATGCACTCACTGCTTCAAGTGCTACCTGGCAAATAACCAGATATTAGTCCCATGGGCCCTTTGGCTTGAAGTCAAGGGCTGTGAAAGCACAGGTTTGGCAGGGAGGGCCTGGGAGCCCCAGGGCAGGTACAAGGTGAGGGGTGAAGCTTTCAGACCATGCCACAGACAGCACTCACAGCTCGTGCCAGGCAGAGCCAGCCCACGCTGCCCTCACTGGGAACATGGGGAAGCAATGTTAAACACCCTACAGATAGTGGCTGAAACAGCAGCAGAGGAAAAGGAGAATCCCCGAGGATGCCCAGAGGGAACAACCAAGAATAAGAAACTACCCACATTTATATATGTTAATAGAACCACGTTTATGACAGCTGCTTATTTGGAGGTTTAGCTCTTGCTGTTTAGTGTAGAACTATCAGCAAAGTGGGTATGAAAGAGTAGATGATACTGAATTATCTGAGCTACTGACTGTGTCTTGCGTGGGCTCTGAGGGCTCTGCCAGCAGCTGGATGGAGACACAGCTCACTGCTATTGAGCCTCCAACACCAAGAGGTGAGCAAATCCTAATTTTGGCACACTTCAAGGTGTCCTTTTCTCTATTTCCCCAGCCCTCACTGCTCTGGGAGGAAAGGACTCAAACCATTAATTCAAAAAAGAGAAAACAATAACATTTTCTAGCAATAGTAGGGTGAAGAAATCATCTTTTCACTGCAGTTGATCCTGCACAGGTCTATTTACTTTGCTGAAGAGAGGACACAGCTGTTTAAAATGACAGCACAGCAGCTTTTCTGTCTGTTCTGCTCTAACAGCAGTGCAAATTCCCCTTGATGCCTCACCTTGCAGAGCTCTGGATGCAAGATGCTCCTAGGGTAATGGGTTGTAGCTTGAGCATTTCGAAATACTCTTCTACTCTTTGAAGGTTGAAAAAAAAGAGAAAAGATGGGATACCATAAGGAGAGAGAAAATAATAGCAGGTTGACATAAGGGAATAGGTCATTTTCACGAAGTTTATCTGCAGCAGATTATGATTTTCAAATGTAAACCCCATTCATTGAGACAAGAAATCAAACATAGTGTAGAACATATTCCCTGGTCTTTTCTCAACAGAAGAAAAGTATATTAGATCCAGTTGAACAACCTGTAATGAATAACGTAGCTGACATAACATACCTGTGCTGTGTATATCACCAACGTACACTGGGTTTCTCAACTATTCATTTATTACTCAGAAAACCTTTGCTAAACAAGCCAATTACACATCCACCTCTTAAGTAGGAAATATGCTCTCAATATGACTACAGGCTTACAATTTAGGAAAAATACTTGGGCAGTTCAGGCACGTTTCATGACATCCACAAGTCCCTCAAAGCAAAGCTCATATTGAAAATTACCATGGTTTGTCCCAAGCTGTCATTTGGTGAATAAGGTGAGCAAGACCTGTCTGTTGAAGAGGGTAAATGAAGCAGTGAAGTTTGGAGGAATCCTGGCACCAGCCAGCCAGGCCCTGAGCTCTCAGGCCTCAAGCTACTGGTCATGGGTGCAGAGAGACTTCACACAGCTTTGCAGTTAACCTCACAGTTAAAAAAAAATAAAGTACTGGCTTGAAGCCAACATCTCCACAGCTCTGCAGGATTTTTCTCCAAGGGTATCAGATAAAGAACCTCCTATAGCCACCACTATTTTTCACTATTTGCTCCCCCCCTTTCTGGCCCTGAGTCTTTTTCTCCCTGCTATTGCTTTTCAAGTCCAAGCACACTACAGAGTTAACACATATACACAAACACTTCCAGAGCTGGAACCTCCTCAGTCTTGCATTGACTCCATTTGGGCTCTGAATAACTCGCAGCACACAACACATTAGTGCTCAGACCCTACTGGACTGGACAATCAGACCCATTCCTACAGCCAAGGAAGATGGAACGTGGGGATTATGTGCAAGGGTATCCATATCAAGGACACCAGGATATGGCTGCAGTGTATGAGAAGAAATATGGCCCAAGGAGGCTGGATTTCCAACACATGAAAGCCTGCCACCTCCTCCAAGGAACTGTGATTGGGTCTCTGACCACCAAATTCACCTCATTTTGTCCAGTCAGTTTTAACTTGCTAGATCAGGTTGCTCAAAGCCCCATCCAACCTGGTCTTGAACACTTCCAGGGATGGGGCATCCACAACTTCTCTGGGCAAAGAGTAGCACAAAGGTAGTACAGGAGTAGAGGAGGAGTTCGTTCTCTTCCCATTCTGAGCCTGCCCCAAGCTTTGGGGTTGTATAATAAACTGCTTTTGTTCCAGACCAAAAAAAAAAAAAATTATTTTGTATTTAGAAGGCAAAGCTTTGTTGGATGAAAGAGATAAATGCCAACACCACTCTGTTTTAGTAAAGCTGCTGGGATGCGTGGGAAAATTGGCTCAAATGCATGTTTCATTCAGTCCCTGATTTATTGCTGTTTGTCTTCATTTCTTCAGCAACTCAAAATACGCTTAAGTAGAAATAATGTTTAAGCAGATTTGCTCTACTCCTTACAACAGCAGGCTTTCAGAAGACATGGGCATTACTCTAAATCAATTACTTTTTGCTTCTTTCTCTTGTCTTTAGCTGGACTGGACTTCTCTGCTCAGTCAGTGGAAGCTGTTATATAGCTGACAAGAAATTTCCCAGCTGAAAAATACAGAGTGCCAACCAAACCTTGCTGAGCATTATTTCATCAGGCAGCCACTGTGCCTCTTTACAGTATAAATGATAGACTGAGGTATGAGGCCTCCAAAAGGCCCACAGTTGTTTTGGCCTTGAACTTTGCCTGGTCTTAAGGAGTCTTACCCTAAGTACCAACTATTATTCAAGAGGCCTTTTGAAATTAACTCTCTTTTCTGGCTTGTTGAAGTATACCGGCACTTTTATTTTGGGTTTTTTTGTATGGAATGGGGGTACCTTGCTTGTTTAACACAGTAAGAAAACACAAGTCATCATCTCCAATCCTCCTGTAAACTATGAGATTTGAAGCATGAAGCACTCAGTGATGACCTATTCAAGGTACACATGGAGGAACAGTGAAGTTGTATAGCCATTTGCTACAAGTTAGGCTCCAAAAACCCACTCCAGGGTAACTAAATACCTTACCTCAGAGCTCTTTGCTTTTGAATATTTTCTCTGGGGATATAACCTGTCAAGCAACTTGCAGAGTAGAGCCTCCCCTATGAGTCTCCATCATTCAAAACCTATTTAAATATCTGCAACTTTCCCCTGAAGGTTCAGGGTGGCCAAACAGATCAACCCTGGATATGAAACAGGATTGTTACCAGTTGTTAAGGGCCTACTTTTCTATCTGTTCATCCCTGTTGCCTCAGTCCTTCACGTGTAAATGCCACCTGTGCCCTCCTGATTGAAATGAATATTTTATATCCATAAATTCCTTCCAGCTTTATGGTTGATCTGTAGATTTTACTGAACTACACCACTTGCACATCTGATAGGTTTTGTCTACACTTACAGTACCTGCAGCCACATTTCCCAGTCTGCGTTTGTCCGAATTTGGCTCAGACAGAACCACATCTCTGTACAAGCAAAAAAGTGGAGTTCCTACGCCCTGAGGTTACAATTTTGTCAAAGTTCACATTTTTGACATAGTTTTTTTAAAGCTATAAAACATTCAAGAGACTGACAGGTCCAGACAACTTTTGTTTCCGGAGAACAACTCACACAAAAATTACAAAGGTTACTTTTAGGTACTTAGTTTATATTCTAAACTTGATTTACCCCTGAATGGTCCTTTGTAAGCCATTTATGTTTCTCATTAAAATAGAGCAGCTTCAAGTTCTTCTGTTATCTATGTCAGAAATTAAAATTAGATTTTTTTTTGCATTTCTTTTATCATACTAGCTCAATTCCACACCACACATGAAAGCTTGGTCTCTGCTTTCTTCTAGCCAGAAACACTTAATCCTCTTAATGGGTGACTCACCCGACTTACTTAGTCTGGTCAGATAGGAAATCATCTGCACAGCCAAAGAATTACAAGTATGGAACAACACTGCATGAAATTACCTCAAGGATTTCCATATGGATCTTGATGTCTACAAGACTATCCTACCTAATAAGCCCAGGGGATTCAGATAACATATTTACAAACCCTACTTTCATTGATTTTTTTTTTTACTTTTTTCCTCTTCTCATTAAACAAGACAGATACCCAATTTAAAGTCACTGGTTAACAGCTAAAAGCAACTTTTATAAGCTTTGTAGCAAGTAGGAGTGACAAAAACACCTCTTCTATCACTTCCTGTAGGTCAATAAAATATAACATGATGAACCATCTGCTGCTTGTATAATGGGTAAAGGCTGGAATAACACATCAGAACTAATCTAGTCTTTTCAGGGTTATCTTCATGAGTTTAAAATGTAACCCTCCCACTGGCTGCATGGAAGAGCTGACTTAGCTCTGGAATAGCTGAAGTCACCCTCTGCACTCACAATCTTATCTGCTTCCATTGTCACTATAATCAACTCACCAGGCAGTGAAAATAAAAATTAAATTACCAAAAGCACCTTTAGATATTTCTCATACATACCCAAAATAGATTAGTATTTTAACAACACATGAGAAAATGTAAAAACAGCGAAGATGTAATGTTATTACATTTGGGATGAACACATCTGGGAGAAAATCTCAGAATAACAAGTCAGGGTACTTATCTGTTACACAGAGCCAGATGGGAGGTGGATGGGTGGCTGCTGCGAGGAACAAGCAGGGCAGGAAGGTCCCTTGTGCTGAGCTGCAGGAAGCTGCAAAGCCTTGGCACAGGTACATGACCTAAGGTGCATGTGGAGCAGGTAAGGGACATCCCAGCCTCCCATCTGGCTCCAGGAGGGCCAGCTGGACACAAGACATAACACAGAGGCTAGCACCCACCCCAGACATGCACTTAGCCTAGTAAATCTGGAGACAGCCCAGCACCCTGCTGGGAAAACAACCACCTTTCCAGAACCTGTCTCGGCCCATCTCAGGGAAAACTCCCACAAGCTGCTATATAAGATTATTCCTTGTCTCTCCTCATGTCAGGAGGCTCTGCAGAGAATACAAAGTCTGTAGAGAAGACTGATGGGATTTTCCATGATGCTACATAACACTGATCTGTGCCTTTCAGATGGTGCACAAGCAGTAACATAGGAGATTATACTCCTGCTGTTTAAATCTTATGAAGAATAAGGGACAAGGTTTAAAAATAAAGAGCTGTGATGTAAAAGGATGTATTTGTATGTCCTAGCTTAGTCAGCAGTAGAAATTACATTTAATTAAGAAAACACCAATAATCTTCAAACAGCATTAACTTTAAACCAACTAAATCCATGAAATATCTTCAGCTTAATTTCTAAAGTACTGTTAAATAATTACTGTATCTCTTCTGATATCAATTTAAGCAGAAAATTTAGTCTCTTGAGGAACGTTGGACAAAGACACAAACATCAGCATCAATTATTTTTATTTCCACAATTATCTTTCTTAATGCTAATTCCTAAATACAGTTTAGAAGTGATGCTTTCTCTAAGTCTTAGCTTGCTTTGAGTTTCTCACTTGCAGATGAAATTCAAAAAATACAAGGATCATTAATCCAACAAGACAAAACTAACACAACTTACCCCCATTAACAGCTAGCAAATTAACAAACCAAATATACTGAAAAGAAAGAGAAAAGCCTGTATATATAAATGTCATAAGTCACAGGTGTTTGTTTGGGTTTTTTTAGTTTATTTCATCCTACGTACAGCAGCAGTGGCACACTTCAGCTGGAGGCAGCCTGATAAATGTTCACATAAACTGTGGCTTGCAAAAAGGAGAGATAAACTGTTCTTTCAGAGACATTTCTCATGGTAATTCTTTATTTACATCCTCATATTGATAGCTAAACCTAAAGTAAAAATATTCTATATGTTTGTGGTTTGGAGTGTAAAGCAGAGGGATTACTAAATGTCTCAGTGTTTCCATTGAAAGGTACTGTCTGAGGTCTTCTAGGGCTGTTTGGAACTAAAACTGAGGAAAATTTTTAGGTGCTTCAGAACTTTATGAACCATATTTTAAGTGATAAATTCAGATTTTTTAACTCTTCATTTTTTAGAACTCATGTCTCCCAGAAAAGAGACATTGAAAACAACAGGAAAGTTTGTACAGTAAATCACGGTTTAGGCTGATAAATACAAAATCATTCAAAACCCATCTGAAAGATCTTCAGAACACTAATAACAATATAATATAGTTCAGTTTCTGAATCAAATTTGCCTAAGCTCAGATGGGGTGATCTCATGTGCATGTAAATTAACAAAACTGTGGCAGTTCTGCCTTTCTAAGGCAGAGTCCAAAAGGAGTTGTAAACTCCTTTACAGCTCTAAATGTAAAATACCACACACATCTGGCAACAGTCCCACTGCAGAGAAAAAAGAAGTTTCCACCTTAACATAAGATGATGGGCCTTACAAAAACCTGATCTATCAAGAAGGATCAAAATGACCATACAAATGAAAAGCATTGGCAACCTGGTATCACTGTAGCACCTTTCTGTAGCCAGGTGGCTGCTGTCACCAGAACGGACAAGATCCTTGTGCTTAGAGCAGGCTCTGCCCATGGCTGTGACTTAAGACTATTTTCTGCAAGCCAAAGGAAGGATGTCTTTTTCCTTGCTTATTCCCCCCTTCCCCTGCCCCATCACTTTAATGTTAGACCCTGTCTTTAAGCTATTAAATCCATCCAGTTAAGGGACACTGATTTAGTGCCTCACACTGACCTCCACATTTTGGAAGTGCATCTCAGTATCATCTGTGCTTGCCTGCAATTACATATTTCCCGTTCTGTTGCAACCCAGAACATCCTTCTATCATGTGTGGGACTGTTGTTTGTTTCTCACCAGCCTGTTGTGCCCTATGGCATTACCCCATCCTTTCTATCCCAGGGACCCAGAGGGTGCAGGAAGGCTTTTTCAGCAACAACAGCTATTGCTGCTTCGATAGAGATTGCTGTGGGTGGACAGCATCCTGACAAGGATAAAATGGCCCCTTCTCAGCCACAGAGTCATATTCTGTGCTGCATTATTGCTCTGTAAAAGAAGGTGGGTTTTTTCCTTGGTAGTTGGCAGGTGTGCCCCTCTGAGGAGCCTTCTTTCAGCTGAATCCATGCCCTCCCATCATTTTAACAGATTTTAAGAGAGAACCAGTATTTTAGTGGACAGAATGTTTGCTGTCAGACACACAGAGGTAACACTGCTGACAGGGTTTCATGTCACACTCCAGTAAAAACAAAAATTGGTTCATTCTGAATAATTAACCTTTAACCTAATTGGAATGAACCAAGGGGGGAGGGGGGGGGGGAATGCCCCTTTTCTCAGAATACCAACTTTCTGACTGGAAAGAGCATCCCAGTCTAGCCAGTTGTACAGCTGCACTCCAAACAGAAGGGTTAGGTGGTAGGATCCTGGGATGGATACCCCTGGGTGCTCTGCTTTGAAGCTGAGCTGCCCCTCATCATTCTGTCACTAAAAACATTTGATCATTCTTCAAGAGAGTGATATGTTGTCCACAAATCACTGCATGTTTTCCCTAGGTGTACATGGAAAGAGTGGTTCAAAGAACACCAAAGTGCAGTTGTTTACTAAGGCTTAAAATACACAAATTCCAAAAGCATCTTTGCTAACTACTCACACCAACATTAGGGTCTTCTTCTCAGCTCACAGTTGGGGTATTCTAACTCTTTAGTACTGATGAACATTATATATTCTTGTAATCAAGGTATGTGACTATAAATTAGCAATGTGTAATCCAAAGATTTCTGTTATTGAAGTGAAATGTCAAGAGAGGAACATCTCGGGGTGTCTCAGACCTAGCATATGTATCAGCCTCAGAAGAGTCTGAAGTTTGCTACAGCTCAAGCAATCACCCCTACACATGGAGATGTGCACCTACCTCATCTGCAAAAATTGGGCTGAGATCATATACCAAACATCCCACCTTCACCCAGACAGTTACAGGAACTAAACCTATTTCATTCAAAGTTTCAAGAAACAGGGAAGACTGTGATCACAAGGTATTTTTTTCCAGGTGTAAGCTCTTTGTTTTAACAGTTGTTTTTTGCAGAATCCTATTCTGCTTTCAGCTTTGTCCCCAGCGCTCTGGTACCCTACTTAGCTGAAATATCCCCTCATTGTATATCCTACTGCTTCTCCTCTGCAGTTTAGACTAGGTTAGCTTTCTCTTCTCCTTCAGCTGAAACACTCATCATGTATATCCATCCCTAAGCCACATAATTCAGGATTAATCGTTCCACCCTGCTAAATGTCATTGACTTCTGCTCATTTCTTCTTCAACATTTTTTTACTTGAGGGCTAAGTAAATGGTAATAGCCAAGGATAGCTTTATCCAGCACATAAAGGGCACCTTCCTCTTTTGAACTCAGAGGACAATATTATACAAAAGCATTCCAATGTAATTGAAGAAAATGTACCAGTTAACACACACTTATTTCTGACTTCTATAGTCAACTTTCCATCCTCCATTAACTATTGCTTATTTTTACAACCTCGCAAAGAAAAATAATGCAATTTTTTTTTCCCTAAAAAACCAAGATCTTCACAAAACAGCACGAAACCATCTGAAACCCTCCCTCGGCAAAGTTTGTGCTTTACAGAATTGGCAGGTGCACGCAAGGAATGTGACACAAAGCGCAGTTTGTGTAGTGGGCCAGAGACTGAGGCTTGACAGCCAACTGCTGCCCCCGTCACCAGCATCACTGCCTTTCCTTCTCGTACTCACAGGCAGCTCTGACACTCATCTGCAGTGCCCTGGCCTCTCTGCAGTCTGCATTTTGCACACCTATGGTGCCTGTGTAATAAAGGCACAGCAACAAGCAGGAGACACCAGGTTTCTGATTGGGCTATGCCAACCACTGCTTTAAAGTGAGTAGCTTCAGGCTTAATGCTAGTCCTTGCTTCATATGCACTTTCATGGAAAATTTAAACAGCAAAGTCAAGCAGCCTTAGTGCTGAGCCAGGTCAGAGAATGTGAGCAACAACTCAACATGTCAGGAATATGAAGGAGATGAGCAGAAAGGGGCTGATTTGAAAACAAGGAGTCTGAGTGGTGGCTGAGCTGGTGCTTA
Organism: Myiozetetes cayanensis; assembly: GCF_022539395.1. Classification (NCBI taxonomy): domain Eukaryota; kingdom Metazoa; phylum Chordata; class Aves; order Passeriformes; family Tyrannidae; genus Myiozetetes; species Myiozetetes cayanensis. Next base: position 28,961,998 of record NW_026086605.1, read on the forward strand.
GACCCAGGGGGAATAGTCTTTGTGGTTGTCCAACACATTTACAGTAAATTAAACAGGAGTTTTCTCTTTCTAGCAAAGTGTGCGTGGCCACATCTCAAATGATACACAAGTTTTCCAGAAAGGACTCGGGTGGGAACAGCAAGCAGCCACTCATACAAGGCCAGGTTTCTGACTGAGGGATACCCCTTGACAGTGTCTTTAAGAAATAAAGCTTAAATATTTTCACCATTCTCCTAACCCAAGCTACAAAGCTATCTGCTACAAAAAAAGCACTGCCTACTGATACTGCAGTAGAAACAAAGAGGTGTGTTTGCTCACACACACAAACAGAGCACTCTTGAGTAGGACATTTCAGAGCCATGCAATTGTGGGAACAGGCTAAAGTGTTTACAGGGGTCTCAGCATGAGCTGGCAACCTAACCCTGGGAAATGGTGCATGCTATCAGAACATTATCTCATGGCTTCAATACAAGCAGGACACTCAGACCTCTTCAGAGCCCCTCATCCAGTCAAAGATCAAATACAGAATTTTTCATATGTTCTTTGAAGAAGAAAAAGGAAAATATTTCAGAAGACTACTTTGCTCACACTAAAAAACCCATCACATGCATTTGCCTGAATCAATTTGTTAGTCTACAACAACTGGTCAAGCAATTTCAACAGATCAAAACAGCAAGGAAACGAAAATAATCAAGGCAACAGCTTAAAAATACAGTCTTTCCTTTTCTCTTAGGGAATAAGAATTTTGTTATGAAATTCATGGAAATTTATTTTTTAACCCAATCTCCTGCTCCCCACAGAAAGTAAAATATTTATTTTGGGATTATATTAAATTGGCTAGTTACTTGCAGTGGTTATCTTTTTTCTTTCTCTGCCCACCTCAAAAAAAAAAAAAAAACAACAAAAAACTGCACTCCTATTTGACTTGAATTATTTTTGTGGTCTGAGCCACTTGCATGAAAAACCGACAAATCAACCCAATCCCACCACCCTTCAAATGTTCATTTATATCCACATACTTCATAGACTAAAACAAAAATTACCTTTTATGCTTCCACATAGAAAATTTAAGCTTCCTTGCGAGAGAACCGAGGTACAAGTCCCAGACGAGCAGAGTTGATTACCCAGCAGCTCAGGCAGATCTGTGCCTCCTGCCCTGCCATCTTGTTTCCTCATTAGTGTTGATTGGTACTTTTGCAGCTGAGCCTAATTAAGGGTGTTGGGGTGCGGACCTGCAAGGCCCAGGTGTGAGGGCAGTGCCTGTGCTCTGTCCCCTGTTCCATTTGCATCTCTTACCACGCTGTTGAACAGTGCCAGAGGAGATTCCCTGTGCTCCCATGCCCAGTGCCAGGTTATGAACATTGGTATCTCAGAGCGAGGCAAGCACTGTTGTGTTTTATGTCCCCCCTGAGTCTGACTTGCCTTCCTTCTTTTACACATAGGTATGGATGGCCTCCTAAAATTAAGACAGAAGATCATAAAAATAGATGCCTTGAAGATCTGCTTTACCACAGTATGAAATTATACTCATGCCTTAGTTTGTGATTTCAAGAGCAGTGCAATTACTGCTCCTTGGGAAGTACAAAACGCAGAGACAACTGGGTCTTTTAAAAAATTCAAGTTGTTTTCCTGTCCTTTTTTTCGTTTTCTTATAATTAACAATTATCATTACGTGGTTCTGTTCAGTCTGACACTCCTGTAAAGTTGATGGCTCTGCATTGAAAACACCAAAAGAAAAGAAGCAAGAAAGGAAAATGAAGAAACCTCATATTACTTTGACTTCCCCACCTACAGTGCTGTGTGCCTGTGAATCCAGCGATATTTTACTTGTCCCTATTCAATACGCAACTTCCACATTTTAGATAACATATCAAAAAAAAAAAGGTACTTTATTTTGTTTGGAGGTTTTTATATATGCTTTGATTTTTTTTAACTGGAGAATGTGACTTACATTTCTGAGCATATGAAGAGTGGAAATGCCTCAGAATTAAAAACACAATGGGAACAATTTTAAAGCTTACAATTTCCATAAAACATTTAGATACATTTCAAATCTAAATGAGCTGCTGATGAGAGAGCTGTTCTTTTTGTGTTATATGACAGCAGAATCCCAAGATCCTTGTTCAACCATGATTCTCACTGAAATTTAGGAAAAAATTATCTGAGCCAAGACAGCAGGATTCAGTCCCAGAGATTTTTCTGCAAGGCCCTAGGGCCAAATTCATTCTTGATTTAAATCAGACCAGCAGAAGTGAAGTCAATAAAATGCCACTGATTTATATCAGCTCTTATTTATTGCTATAGCACCCATGCTTACTTCCATGCCCCCACTGTAATCATTCTCCACCATTCATTAGGTCCATATATAAAAGCTGTCAGAAATCACAAGCCAACTGGCTGCTCTTTGCAAACCTCCAAATGTCAGATTTCCCTTATTTGCAAAAAAGATCTTGATCTTACTAATGCTGGTGGAAATAAGGATTCCCATAATGCAACCCCATGCTGCTCTATTGGGATTAATGAGATAAAAATCAAGAACTGGAACACAGAGCTACTGTGAGCATTACTGTGTTCACATTGCTTTGAGGTGTGGCATGCAGGGAATTTTAGGGCTGGCTCTTTCTGGGTTTTCTCTCTGGTAACTTCAGTTCTATTTAATAATGTGAAACCTCTTAGTGACATTTCTAGACAGATTCCCTGTCATTTCCTACTGAGTTGCCTTGTTTTTTTCTTTTACCATTGTTCTGCAGAGATGCTCAAAACTCATTTGCATCAAAATGCCCTGTTATCACATTATTTATGCAAAATGACGAATCCCTACAGTGTCTGAAGACAGAATGGGGGAATGCCTGGCTGTGTTCAGTGTTTTGCTGAAGACCAAGGGGGCGACTGCAAAGCGTATCCCCCAATAGCCCTTCGGTTCAGTTCTCAGTGACTTGATGCTGCCAATGTGGATTCCTTCTGGAAGAAACCCGAATCATGGCTCCATGCCACAAGCCATGCAGTCCAAGAGGCCCCACAGCCTCACCATGGCTGTCCCAGTCACACCTAATGCTTTGTTCTTCCACAAAGCTTCAAAACACAAAACCTGGAGGCATTTATTCCCAAGGACTAGATTATCTCTCAGTATTTAACAGCTCGGCATGAGTTGTTTTGGTCAACCAACCACTCCTCTGAAACTGAATTACAGCTCTCATAGATTTAACCAATGTCCTGTGAACTTTTAGGTTCCTTCTCCAGAATCTCCATTGAAGCTTAATTCATTATGCCCCTGGTAATGTCATAAAACAACAAAAAAACCTCTCAATCTACAAAGCCAGTGTGGGAATATCTGCCCAATTAGGCTGCTTTCTTTCACTATCCTAGTGTTTTGAAATAGGACAAATGTATAATTTTAATATGTTGATCATTTATCTTTTACTCGGGCTTCTGCTAATTTTGAAGGAACAACAAATTGTAAAAGTATAGTGTAATTATTTTAGTCTTGCTTACCTTTTTTGTTTTCTTTATTTTCCTTTAAGAGATAATGCTGGAGCTTCCTTTAAAACAGGAAGATCTTGTATCCCACTGCTGCACAAAGAAGTGCTCCCAACTATGCACCATACGCTATGCCATTTAATTTATTAGGTATTTACTAGTTTAAAAAAATGGATCACAATCTGAGAAGTAAATATACAACACTCAACCTGAAAGTAGTCTTACTTACATGATAGAGTCATCTTTTACATGGGCTGAAGCTCAAAACCTTTAGTCTAAGTTCATGAAGTATAAATTGTCTTCCGAAAACTGCGTTTGTTCCATGCAAACCTGATAAGATCACACTGAAAGATGGACAGATTCTTTGAAAATAAATGAGTCAATATGACTGTGAGAGAGATGACTGTTCTGGTGACTAAGTGCTGTGAAACATGGGAGGACAATGGAAGCCTGCATATAGAAAAGTCCTTCCCCCCTTTTTGTCAAACAAGTTTTACTTGAATCAAAATTACAGTCCTCCAGGTGCACTTCAGTTTGTGAGGCTTGATATGATGAAGTAAATCAGCATAAGGAGGACCATAATCCAGCAGTTTGTCCAGGAACAATTACCTGCCAGAACTCTAGACCGGACTGGATTTCCACTGAAGTTACACTGATTTCCTTGACTTTACCATTGATTACAACTTGATTTGAAGCAAGGCATTCATTACTGCCTTGAGATATTATTGAGTTAATTTACTGTGTATCAAAACTTTAAAAGTTAAGAAATAAAGAATGTTGTCTGAGCAAAACAGAGCTGGTCTGCTTTTTGTTCTTATGTGACATGCACCTAGTCTTTTTAAAAACTTCACTGCTTGCCTTATTGACGTCTTGAGGCAAGGACTATAGTGAATTAAGGTGGGTTGATTTAAATTGGTTGATTTGTTTGAATGTCCATATCTGTAAAGCACTAGGGTAAAAGATGCAAATACAGCTATATGCTCCATCATCTATATTAAATTGTCTTTTTTTTGGTTATTTTTTTATTGTTATTCAGTGTCTCTTGTAAATGTCAAAACTTCACAGCTGTTGTAGTCAACTTACATGCAGAAACTTCGGGCTGAAATTTTGTAGTTCAGTGTTGTTTGCCTGAAACTGAAAGAAATACATGTAATCTTAGTCTAAAGATCAAATCCCTGAACCCCCTGTACCAGTGACTCTGTAGGCTGTGAGACTGTTGCTATTAAAGTGTTTTGCCCAAAACATCATCTTGATAAAGCGAGTGAGAATAAAATGCAGAAGCTTAAATGAGGCCACTCATCCAGCTTTCCAAACAGGCATCACATTTTCAATAATAGTAAATCCATCTTTATCAGAGTATACACCTATTGTCTAAAGCACTTCACATGCATGGTTCTCACTAAAGCAAACCGAACATGTTCTGAGACACTTCTGAGACAATGTCAAATGAATTTCACTCTACAAGTTCCTATACTAATCTAGTAATCATTCCTCAAGGCTTTCTATCTCTGCTGCCATATGGTTTTCTGTGGAGAGAGCATTAGAGTTGAATTTGGTTGTCAGCATTTGTTTTGTTCACAGGAGTATCCTTCACTAAAACAAATAAGCATATGTAGTCAATAGTCATGATGGCACTTACATTTCCCTTGCTGCACGGAGCTGACACCTTTGCCAAGTCACTCACTGTGACAGGACTTCATTCATATAACTCCTTTCTTCACAGTTTGTGTTACATTTTTATTCTTCTCAAATGATGTTTGCATCATCACCTGCTCTAATCACCTTTGCTCTTGAATTCCTTAAAACTCTTCTTAAAATTCATGAAGCAAATCGATGTGTATGACTGGGAAATGACTCTGCTACCCTCATCCTTGCAACACATGGAACCAATTATGTCATCCTAAACAGACTGTGTAATCTTGAATACTTAATGTACAAATCCTCAAAAGGCTTGTGGACAATGGATTGCATTTGAACAGAAGCAATTAAAAGGAGCAAAACTATTTCAGAAGGGAGCCAGTCCACAGGAAAGAAGACAGATGTATCAAAGGAAGGGATGAATACATCAATGTATTTATGAGCGTTTGTCTGGGATGAGGAACCTCAGCTGTGAAAAAAGGGACTGCTCCTGAGAAGCCACAACAGGTGGGCTGCCTACACAGATCAAATTCACTTAAAACAGGGGGGGCAATGTCACTGAATGTCACTTCTTCTCTGCAGAAATCCAGCTGAGGGAGTACAGTGCTCCATCTGGCAGAAAAGTAGTCAGACCTACAGAGAAGAAATTTTGACTGTGTTCACTTGGGAGAGGCTGAAGCATACATCTAAATATGGAAAGCCTTTCATGAGAAAGGTGAAATTTAATTTCTTCCTTCTCTTTCCTCTTTTCCATTTATTTTTTCTTTATTTTTTTCTCATGGGGGTAATTCTCTTCATCATTACTGGCTAGTCTGAAAGCAGTGAAATATCTAGAGCATTTCAATTTTATCCCTGAGGGTTGTGCCATCTCAAAAGGCATTTTATTATCATGATATGTAACTTTATTTTGTCATTTGTTTAGCCCTAATTGTGACATGCATCTTATTTAATTTTTTGATCCTTTTATTGTTAAATTTTCTTGCGTGTGGTTGAGGTGACCTAAATGCTCCCCATTTGTCATTTCTTTATTTCTGCTCTGCAGTAGAATAAGGAGGACATCACATCCTCTCTAAGATGCCTTGATCATGTTTTATTTTCTTTGATGTATTCTGAGTGTGCCCTTTCCTCTGTCATATGCAGTGCTTCTTGTAGCAACTTTTAACAACTGTGATTGATTTCTTGGTTTCCTTTTAACCACAGTCTAAAGCTTCTTCAGTTTTCCAACTGCCACCATCCTTCAGTTTCCACATCTTGACATTTTTTCTAAAAACTTTCTAAATGATTCTGGAGAATCCATGGTTTGATAATTCTTCTCAATATATCTTTATATACTGTGCTTTAGCCATGTGTAATAATAAAGCTTTGAGACAGTAAACAAAAACTTAATTCAGAATTCTTCATACATTTTAATTTAAATACTTCTGCCTTTCATATTACTAGGGACAAATGAAATTACCATAAGCACAGAAAGCACATGCTTGGCTTCAGCTGAAATAATACTGTGATGTTTCGTATGTCTTCATTTTCTTAACAAGAAGCTGGGGAACTTGGAGGCATTGATCAACAAATTTTATGGTGTCACTGAGAGCACATTACAACTATATAATACCTTCCTGTTTTCACAAGACTATTATGAGTATGATATTGAGAATTTAAGGGACTTACCTGGGCTTCTGCATTTATGGAATTTTTAAACACCTAGATGTAAGCAGGTGGGACTGCCAGGTATGCCTTTCAGGTAGAAAGAGCCATAAGGAGCCCTATCTCATCAAGGCCCATTGCCTCTGGTTTTATTCAGAAATTAAAAGCCTGCAAAGTTTAACAGCATCCCTTTACAATATAGTCTCCTGTGCAAAGAAGACTTCTCAATTTACTGTAGAAGTCCAATATCAGAGGAAATCAGAAATAAAAACTCCATCTAAGACAGTTCCATGCCGAGTCAGTATTGCATTTCAGTGGTGAACACAAAGGAGGAACATATGTGAATTGTTCCTTGTTCTTCTATTTCCAGTTTTTCCAGCATCAAGGATGTTAGTTGTAGAAACAACTGTGTTATCACATGAAAATTAGGAAGCACCAGTTGAGAAGCTGGTGGCAAAGGAGAGAAGCCACACAAATTTCTCATTAGCAATTTATGAGCCTTATAGGAACAATCTCTGGAAAATTCTCACAAACAAGTGAGATGCAAGTTTCCCACAACCATGGGAATCTTCATGATTTTTATTTTTTAAAGGAGTGCAATAAAAATAAGATATTATTAAAACAGGAAGGTTTATCTCATCTTAATTCTCTTTCTGAATAATTTCCCTGCAGTTTATTTGCCTTTTGTGATAGTTCACGTGAAACAGGAAATTGATTTATTTCTATGCACAATAAAAAAGGCAAGCTGAGGAGCTGGAGACAAAGAGAAGAAACTAAATATGTAAGATAACCCAACTATGCCTTGCAGATGTATAACGTTAAGTTTAATGCCCAAGTGCTGATGATCCTTCATACATTGGGTTTATAAAGCTCCAGAGTTCAATGAAGATTTTGGATAAGAATAACAGAGGAAGTAGTAGTTCCTGCCAGTAGTAGGAATGGACTAAGGGAGCAGAATCTCTTCAGTGAAAAGCATTAGTTCCAGAAGAGATAATTGAATGTGGTATTAGTTGATTGAAGGAATACAACTGGAACTTTGCCTTTAGTTTGACTGAAATCCATATAGGTGGGTGCCTTTAACTAGATAAGATCTGGTATGAATGAGGTTATGACTTTAAAAGGTAGAGTGAAGGAGTTAACTGCAGTTGGCAGGGGTATCTGATGCATGTGCAAAAGGATCAATGTTCTTTCTTGTCTCTCTCCAATGCCATATAAATCTCAATAGCTGTTGGATGAATCAGCAGAAGAGAAGACCTGAAAAATCAGTTTGTTATTGACTTACGATCTCCAGGACTTAGTTCTTCTTTCTGCCTTTAGTGTTATTCAATATAGCCTATATTCAATATAGCCTGAAAATTATTTGTTGGAAAATCCAGTCCTTTTGGAAGTTTGAGCTTGATTTCAAAGCAAAAATCCTCATTTAAAACAAACATTTGCACATTCACTTTTCAACAATCAGTTGACTATAAAAGTGTGTAAACCCAACACCCAAAACCAGAGCTGAAACTTCAGTTGGGTGTACACATAGAGAAAAGTTCCACGCTGAAGACACTACAACTTGATTAGGTAAGAAAAGAGTAGATGAAAAAAATAGATTAAAAAAGTATGATTTCTGGCAGAGCTACAAGGACAGGTAAACTTGGAGAATTAGGCACACTGTTAATCACTAAACAGAGAATGTCTAAAAATGTTAGGAATCCTTCAGCACTAGCTTAGTTATTTCACCTGAGAAGTATATTTCCTCCTCAGCCTGATTTTTTTCCAGTCCCTGAAGTCAGGTAAGAGTGAATGAACAAAAGCCAAGGAAAAAATAGTTTAGATAACACTGGTCAAAATATTATTAATATTGTTATTAGCATTAGCATAATCTTTTAATCAGATGCAGTATCAGAGATAGCCAAATCTGATGAGAGATTGTTCAAATTTTGCTCGAGTTCTACATACAGAGTGGAGCTGTTCCCTGCTTAAATTATTTCTCAAGACTACAATATGTTAATTTTCTAGCAAGCCAGGTGAAGTGAAGGATGAGTGACATCAGACCAGCCATGACTGGTCAGAAAAGCTATATGTCTGGTAAATCTGCAGTGCCCACCCCACCTTCTTTCTGGAATAGGAAAAGAGAGCAAGACAGCAACTGTATCTGTGTTCCCATGTGACAGCACCTATCTCGTGGAGGCCACTGAGATCACTGTTGAGACCACTTAGTCATGGTGGCAATTATAATGATGTGGAGAAACAAATAACTGAAAAGAGAAAATTCCCACCATCATTATTACAGTTCTTAAGCTCAGCTCCACACTCCACAGAAATTGTATTTAATTTCTAGCAATGAAAATTTGAAGGCATCTGTATTTGACCAATGATGCAAACTCTGCAATCCATAAAATCACTTAAGCCAGTTCTCTTCAGCCCTAAACTGGTGGGATCTCAGACCAAACCACTTACACAAAAAAACCCACCATCTTATTTTTTTGCCTATTTCAAAACTGAAAAAACCCCACAGAATTCAAAGAGATTAAATAATTTGCTCAGGGAAAAAAAATTAATCAGCTACTGAGCTATGGAGAAACCCATTTTGTCTGGTCTTCACAGAACAGGATGACTGTGTTGCTTTATTCATATAAACTAACTTACAACACAGAGCTTTGGCCATAACAACTTTGTACATGCAGGAAATGAAGTCAGCATAAGTAGATCAGAGATAATTTTTTCACCTTCTGACAGGAAAAAGGCCAGATCTCTAAAAAAATGGGGCTTTGTGTTTCTCGATGTACAATTTTTCTGAGATAATATGAAGAGGTAATATTCATTTCTTAACATATCCCTGTCTATAACATTTTCCCATCTGGGATGTTATTTCTGTCTATAAATACGATGATATCAAATAAGACAATAAAAAGTGGACAGTAAAATGAAGAATCAGACACCCAAGTGGTGATCCCAACCATCCCACAGGTATGAAAAGAACACTGGACAGTTTGACAACACCTAAATAAATGTGTAGTTATAAAACTGTGCTACCATTTTTATTGCATGATAAAAAGATATCTAAAAACACTGGCTAGATTGTTGATGGCTCAGTTATAGAAAAAAGGCAAAGGGAAGAACTGTCAAATTCTTTTACCACTGCTCTGTTCGTGGTATTGATGTGGGGCAAACTCATTGGCAGACAAGTGAAAAGAAGTGAAAGCGAAAAGAAACATTCCTTTCCCATAAAAGTTTGAGAAATTTAAACACGTGTCTATTGAAGCCTATAGTTAGGTTTTCTAACTATGTAAAACCTATTATTCATCAGCTTCCTTCATGCTATGACATCTGAACTGAATTAAAATCTTTTTTTAAAATGTTTTGGATTTGAATACACACTATCTGATTAAATTTATATCCCTAAATCCTTAAAAGTTCTTGAGAACCACTTCCAAAATTTCTCTCTTTCTTATTTCCCAAAAGAGGCAGTAAGGTGGGACTTTCTCTCTCCTTTCTGCCACCCAGCATCTCTGATCTCTGCAAGCAGAGGTGGAGTTGCAGGCCCTCACGAAAATAGATTGACAACTGCACCCATCTCCACCACTGGCTGCTCCATCCCCAAGAAGAGGAAGATGTCCTCTGCTGATAATATGGCCTGTTCTTTCCTCTCCTCAGGAAAAGGTATGAGGTCTTTCTGGAGAGGAAAAAGAAAAGTAATTCTGCTGGGGAAAAGCTGCAAAAATTTGAGCCCTAAACATGAATACTTAGAAAGAGAATAAATTCCATATTTGGTTCTCTAATCGTAGGGGCCGTTGGACAAATCTGGATTTAAGGCAATCTGGGGAAATGAAGGGGCTCCAGGTGACTCTGTCAACAGAGCTATTAATAAATAATGACTTTCTCAGATATAGAATACAGAAACAAGAAGCTGCCTGCTGCTCATCTGCACACTGCTGAGAGCAAAGCATATTTGCACAGACCTTTTTTGGCACTTAGGAAGGGTAAAATTTGGGTTTCTGCTGAAAAGTGAAATGCTTTCTTTCCAGATCAGCTGCTGATAGCCCTCTGTTCCTAGCAGTGAAGAGGTTTTAAATATTGACAGTATTTCTTATGTCCTGCATGAGCAGTAAATGAACACATTCCTTTATCTCCCTTTATATCCTTTCCTACTTGAATTTTTTTTTTTTTTTAAACAATACTTCTCTCCATTTAAAAAGCAGGGACAATTAGTAATTCCTCAGTTGAAGCAGTATGCCTTCCCTGATTTGGTTCACCTTTGCAAATTGTCTATGTAGTTTTATTTCCTTCCTTTTGTAATTCTTGTTGTTTTGTTGTTCAATCTGCAGTACACAGGAGGCTGGTAGAGTTACAGGAAGAAAATGAGCTGCATAATGCAACCTGAGAAGGGTGTGGCAAATGGGGACTTACTGGAAAATTGATCCAAAGGGATTATTTCAAAGTCATCTTTTCTAAAGCTCTATTTTAATGGGATTAGACAGATGCCTGATCCATATTTGATTTCAGCAACCTTTCAGAGACCCTTGCCTGCCTATGATATCTCTGTGCTGTAAAGGAAGCTGCAGCTATGATATTTGTTTTATTTCAGGGTAAATTCCATAGGAAAGTAGGATATTTTAGAGCTGTGAAAAGATGTCAAGATATCAGAAAATACTGATCTTATGGCTTTATAAATATCCTCCTCCTTTTTTTTTTTCTTTTTATTCATCATAGCAGCCTACAGCTACTATATCTAAGGAAGTGCTAAACTTTCTCTCATACAGCAGACTGACATATTTTATCAGATTTCATGTTTCTTTCAAACATGCAGTAATCTCACTGACATAATTGCTCCATACATTTCAATTGACTTAGATTTCTTTGCATGAGATCTTGACTCTGCTGATGACAGAGGCAAAATTACAATCCCTTAAGCCACCATATTTCTAAGTACTACTTAAATAATCTTACCACTGACCTTACTCATGTTTTTTTCCTCAGCATATAGACAGAAGATGAAGAGTTGTGTCCTGCTGGATAGTTCTCCATGACCACAGTTTGTGGAGACTTGCAAGGCAATGATTCTGACAAGGCAGGTTGGCAAGGCCCCAAAGTTGATGTTGCTTTCATTAATTTTTCCAGTCCTTTATATTTAAACGTAAATTTCTGCAACATGAAAATTTTCCTAAAGTTACCACCTTTTTAGACATCAGTAAATCAAACCAACTGACTGCAATTAGTCCTGTGTTAAATGTTCACTTATATTTTTGGTGGATTTGGCCCCAGGATTTGCAACCAGGTAAGGGTCTTGCATCCATTTCACACAAACAAAAGAATCCAGGTAATTAAGAGAAATATTTTGGTTTCTCTCTTTTCTCTTCTCCAAATGCATTTTATACTGTTTGGCTAAGCAATACCAGACTTGTGGGGATAGGAGACAATGTGTTTAATAGAAAATTATAATATTATTATGCAAAACTAGAGACAAAATAAGTCCATTAATTTATTTAAATTTTGTCTTCCGTGTTTTTACACAAGTCTGAGCTCAAGAGGTGAAACAAGTGGCTCATCCCAGAACAACGGCCTTAATTTACTTCACAAATGAGACACAGGAGCCCCAGCAGCAGAGACAAAACAGGAGATAGGCTGAGGGGAGGTTTCAGTGTAATTACTTATGCTTAATGGACTTTCATATTTAGCGTGGGGCTCAGCTCTTCCAGTTCACCTTAAAAAGGTAATGGGACCCTTTCTAAGCTGCCAGAAAAGGTTTGGCTCTGGCACTGAGGGGCCTCCAGTGCAAATTTACTTGTATCATTAGAAAAGCCATTTCCTTTTACGTGTAAGCCTAATGAAAGTACACTTAATTTGTAATTTTGTATAATTATAGATCTTGATGAGACAGATGAATGTGAATTCAGTATCAGCTTGTGAGTTCATCATTCCTTGTATCATCCATTTCTCAATTATCTCTAATGATTGTCTTCAAGAGATTTATATCTTGTCATTTTCCTGCTAACCCACGTAACAATATCCTTGCAGAACTGTACCAGCAGTTTGTCCTGAGGAGAAGAGCTTGTATCCCACAGCAAGTTTTTGAAGGTTAAGCTTCTAAAATACTTCCAGACTATCTCCAATGTAGATTCTGATTTCACAGAATCACACACACAATATGCTAAGTTGGAAGAGACCCACAAGGATCATTGAGTTCAACTCCTGGCCCTTCACAGGACCATCCCCAAAAGTCACACCACGTGCCTGAGAGTATCACTCAAATGTTCCTCAAACTCTGGCAGGCTTGGTGCTGTGACCAATTCCCTGGGAAGGCTGTTCCATTTCCTTGCAGCTTGTGGTATTCCTATTGCTTGCTTTCCACCTCTAGAACAACAGCCAGGTACTGCAACACCGATGCCTTCCCATCTCAAATTTCCATCCCGTTCTCTCCTATGAAACCTTGGTGAAGTACATGTTAGATCTCAATAACATAGACAGTTGTTTCTCCATGCACTTCTTTTTCTTTTTTTTTTTTTTTTTTAATACATCAGTACAATTTTCTAAATGTCCTGTGGGGTTTTCCAGTTCTCAGCTTCCTTTTTTTAAACATTCCTCTTATGTCCTCACAGTCAGTTCAATGGCAAAGAGACCTCCACCCTGGGTTCTGGGCTGTATATTGCAGCTGCCTTCTAGGTCTCTCATTGCTCTTCTTATTCATAGTAATCTTTTCCTCACAGTCATGCTTTTTCTTTTTCTTTATTTTTTATTTTAACTGCTGAACTTACTCCCAGGGACAATGCTTACAAGAGAACTATAAGACCTAACAGTAAAAGCAAACATGAAGCACCCTGGGGAGGGCCTGCACACTTTTCAGAATTTGTTGCTGATTCTTAAGGGAACTACATGTTTCTGAAAAAAATGTGTTCTGGACAATGATGAGCAGTTCCTCTTCCACAACTCTCCCATTAGGAAAGCAGACATCCAAATAATTCAGATATAAATAAAATTTTTAGAAATCCCACATTTCTGATCTCCCTTTTATCCTTTACATGGTCATCTCCCAGTATTTAGGGTAAGGATTCATTTCCATTTCGGAGTATGGAAAAAGTAAGCTCACATATTATGGTGGTTTTCCTGTGCTCATTCATCTTACTGACTTTCATCTTGAAAGCCTTCAGGATTAACTGAGAACAATTTTTTTTTTTTCATCCTAAGGTGATGGAGGCAGCAGCCTTAGCAGAAACAAATTCTTTTCCATCAGAAGGAGGGCTCATAATGTAGCTCTGTTTATCATCCTACAAAATAAGAAATACTGCAGCTGCTCAGTCTGCCACTTTGAAACGTTCAGAACCAGTTATGTTTTGTCATTATTTGCTTGACCAGGAAGGTATTTCAGTGCTCTTATGAAAAATATTTTGGTTATGATGTTTGCAGTGTATGATGTAATTGACTTCCCTTATGCATCCATAAATTGTCAGGTACTCCAGGTATCTATCACATCCCATCTGATTATAGAAATGCTTGTAGATAATTCAATAAACATAGTTTTATGAAACACCTGAATAAGCAGTGTTTAAAGATTTGCACATTTAAATGGACTGGAAAGACATTAAATAAATGTAAGACAGATTCCATCTTATAGTGCAAAAAAAAAAAAAACAACAACGTGACTTTCCATCACCAGCTGATGAATCCTTATTGTATTGCAAATGCTGAAGTAATTTTGTTCAGTTTTATGAGCAATAAGCTAATTGTTCAACACTACAAAAGGCTGGACAAAGATAAGAAGGGAACAGTACCTTTTCCAGACAAAACTGCTGGACAATTCTAGCCTTGCTCTGTCTTTCTCAGAGAAACTCTGATTGATGTAAGAATTACCCCAGACAAAACCCACGGCATCACTCTACACTTCCAGCAGCTCCTAGGAAATAAGGTTTCCTATTCTACTTAAGAATGAAGCAGAAAATTATAGTTCTCAGACTCACAGGATTAACAGGTTCCCCAAGGGCTCTCATAACTAGGCTTTATTGCTAAATGTGGTTCGTGTTTGGATGGTATTTAGAGAAAGCTCTTATGTAAAGAAATTGTGAGCCCTTCAGTGCCTGACTGCAACTCACTGACCCTGGTGAGATCTTGCCCTTGCCAACAAATATGAACTGGCAACTGGCCTGTCATCACACTTTCACCTATCACAAAAGCTTGGTTTAGGTGATTTCTAGCATTTAAAAATGCTTGTAGTATGACAAACAGAAGTGAGGAAGAGTTTGGAGAGATACAAGTGGCAAGGGAAAGAATATTTCTTACAAAGAAATATGTATGGTTACATAAATAAAGGATTACCAGAAAAAAAAATTAAAGGGAAAGAGTGTGAATTTAGAATTACATTTTCATCACAAGGTAGAATACAAATATCAACATAATTTTTGTAAAAATGTATTTACTGCAGTGCTTTTTAGCTCAGTAGTAATTCTTGGATATACCTGGCTGAAAACTTACCATGGAAAATGTTTTCAAAGAGAAGAACTTGAGGTTGGGTCCATGGCTACTGTATTTCCACAATTCTTCTTTAGAGAACCAAGTTCAAATCACTCCATCCAGCACATCATCTGTTCGTCTTCTCTGTTACAATCCTGATGACTAAATAAAAGGAGATAAGGAAAAAAAATCTCAAATAATTGCAAAAAGAGGTGGTGTCGTTCTTGGGAATTGCTCAGACACTAACAGCAGGACACAAAACTAGATCTGGGAGGTGGATAAATCTCCAGTTCTAAGTGATGTCTCCCTCTTGCAGTAAGATAGATGCATATTTGAAGAAATAGAATGAGAAGTGATTTTTTTTTCTTAAACTGAGAGGAGAACTACTCAGGGAATAAGAAGATAAGCAGAACAAAGAGATTCCACAAGTCATAATTTCCTCTGTTTTCTTTTCTCCAATTATAGAATGAAAATATCAAGCATGCAGATAGCTTACCCATGTAATGTTTAATTTCATAGGATTTTTTGAGAGAAGACAATAGAGGAAAAATACAATAATCACATCTTGCCTGTCATATCATAACCATATTGTAAACTGGAAGATTTAGAAAGGGTAGTAAAAACTGAAATGTTTAGAAGATTGCAATGCATGGATGTGTATGTACAAAAGAAATCCTTGACTAAGAAGTGATCTTTCTCACTTTCCTTTTTCAAAATGTGCTACTGACAAGGGGATTTCTATGTAAAGCAGCAGCAATAATCCTCATCCCCACAACTGCCACATGCATTTGCATAATAGGAATTTCTTCTGGATTTTCTGACCTCCCCACAGAGATCATCATATGGATTTCTGTAATTGAACCTGTCTTTGTTTTAGCCTTATATGCTGTGTTCTTGACAGTATTGGCACACAGTAGCAGCTTAGACTATAATAAGGTGTTAGCTTTTGCTTGTTTCCATGCCTGCTGTAGCCATTGGTGTGGATAATTACTGTATTCCTTTCTCTCTCTCCCTTTCCTTTTTAGACCCATTGTTCCAACTTCTGGCAATGAAGGAAGCACTCAGGATTCCAGCATCACCTCCATTTTGCAGTTGCACTACTCTGATTTGTTTCCAGGAGCTGCTTATTCCATCTCTCAGCTGTCCTGGGAAGATGTTTAGCAGCAGAGGGAGGGATATGGGAACCACAGAAAATAGCTCTGGAGAGGCAGAACATTGTTAGCTCATTTGGCCCCATTTTGTGGACAAGTCTCACTGCTTCCAGTGGCTTGGGCTTCACACCGTCCTGTAACTTTATACCTCAAACTCGCCACCTTTCTCAGTTAAAGGCTGGGAAGATTATCTGAGTTGCCTCAAAGTTAATTTCTTCAGTCAAGCATTCAGGAAAGAAGAGAAAACCACCAATTGTTTTCAGCAGCAGACTCAGTTAATAAATCCCACTGAGACATGACAACCCTTTTTACTTTGAATCACACTCCCATTCCTGACTTTTTTCCTTCCTTATTTGTATAGTTCTTTTTCAGCATGTTACCAGAAAGTGAAAAAAAAAAATAATTTAAAAGCACAGTATAAAAAGATCAGATATGAAAGTCATGGCTCAAGATATGACATCATTGCTGTCCTGAAGTCAGCTTAAGTCGGTCTTCCTCTTGAAACAGTGGGCTCTGGAAAAAGCCCTCAAGCCCAATATTACTTTTAACTTTTTTAATCCCCACTTGCTTTAGCGCTGATCTGACAAACTGTTCTGCTGGTGCTGAACTCACTATTATTGAATGATTGATTGGCAGGCTTCTCCTGTCTGAGATAGTGTGGCTGCTGCTCAGCCCGTGCTCCTTCGACTGAGAAAGGACCAATGAATTTTAAGATGCTTTGCTCTCCAAGGAGCCTCTTTATTATCCTCCAGCTCTTCTGACACTTCAGAAATACAAAGTCAAGTTTCCCCTCTGCCTGCTCCCTATTTGGAATGATTGTTTTGTTGCATTTTGGCTGCACAAAGGATTGTAGTTCAAAAGTAGCGCAAACTCTGTTAAATGACAGCTGTTAAACTACATCCATGGGCACTGGTATACAAGAGCTCAAAAGTGATGAAGTTTGGGATGGGAATGGGAGTGAAGCTGGGCTGAAGACAGATCTTTTATACCTCAAATCCCCAATGAAGCATTGACAGGGGAACAAAAGTATAGTGTGATTTATCCCAACCTCAAATAAAGGCTTCATTTACGACAACAGAATCTGAATTGAACTTTGTTGTGGGCTTGGTCTAAAATCTTGTTCTACTTTCATCTCTCTTTTGCCACATTGCTATTGGCATAAACTGTAATGACCCCAAAGACGTGCAACAGGAAGATCACCTATGGCACCTATGGCACTACCTCCTTTCTTCTGGAAAACCACTGAAAAGGATGCTTGAAATAACTGAATCTGTAGATCCTTGCATGAAGTCCATTTCCACAAAGAGCCACCCAGACTGACAGCTGCTGCATTTGTGCCAGGATGTTTGATAGATTTAGCAGTAAAGCACATTTGAAGAGGCAGAAACTGAGCTTTTCTGAATTCAGTCTAATGCAGCCCATTCTTTATGAACTAGAGTAGTTATTCTCCGTGTATCCCCTCCCAAAGTAAGGTATGTGAAAGAAGTTTTTTCGTGCCAAGAATCATAATTTATGACTAGCACCTTTCATTTCATAAGCTATCAGCTACTATTTAGAAATACTTTAAGTAAATATATATTCCATTCATATATATTCAAATTTTGTTAACACAAAGCTACTGTCACAGTGGTTAGTTCATCTGTTATTTACATCAATAAAAATAAAAATATTATTCTTCAACCTCAGCATAGCCTATATTTAAATATTTTTAAAAGTTTGGCAAATATTGACCCTTACACAGCTCCAGGTCTGGAAACTGTTATCGTTCTCCCTGTGAAGACTGTGAATGCCAAATATATTAAGTAATTTCTCCCAAAGCTTCTCATTGAGATGTCTGATACTTTCTAACTTATTGTCCTTTCCCATAACCATTATATTTTATTATTTTTCAAGAAGCAACTAAAAACTAAAGGCAGAAAATAAAAAGATTGTTAATGTGTGGCAGAATAAAAGGAAAATCTGAGTCAGGCTACAGCTAAACCTGAGCTTGGCAAGCACCAGAGGACTGGTGCTCTTCTGTCCCATGGCAATACTTTTATTTTAAACTGTCTTTATCAGATACAGCACTGAGAAGGAACACAGTGTAGGCAGGCTAATTAGTTTGTTAGCAGGGTTAATCATTACATCAGTATGGTACCCTAGCCTACTCCTGTTATCCACTCAAGAAAACTGACTAATTCAGTTAGATGTGGATTTTTTTTTTTATAGTAGGATACAGCTTTCGCCTTTTACCTTTTACTTGATAAGCTGTATTTTAGAGACCATTAGTGAAGAAGTGAAAAGAATATACAATGTTATGTATTTAGCAGTGCACGTGGTATTTTCTAGAACCAGGAAAAGACATCAGAACTGAAAGATAATTTTTTTAAAATGGTGTATGCTGCCATGTTTTTGATAACTGAAAAAAAAGTCACCATTTTTCTTTCAAGTTTTTCCTTGAAACAACATGGCTGAACATCTCCTTTTGCACTAACTCCAGCTGCTGTTTTTTGTTCTCTGCTCACTGTCCGATAATATTTTTGGTTGCAAGCTGTCAAGATAGGCCTTTTTTACTTCTTTCCTCAAATTCAGTGGAAACACACAATTCTTTTCTGTTTCATTCTCCTCTGGCTTTAGTCCTCTGCCAGCTTTGCACAGGTACTTCATTCCCCAACACCCTAAAGAGACCTATGACAGGCTGAAAGAATTGCAGTCCCCTGCAATGAAGATCATCAGTGTTATCAGACTCTAAATCTACTTTTTAAAAAAATTTTTTTATAAAGTCTGCTTCAAGAGAATGACTGGATTCCCACCTAGCCCATTTCAATGTTGAGCTCTGAGGCCCTGCACCTCTTTACAGTCTGCTCAGAAAAGAAACCACACAGGCCCAAGAAACATGATTAGAATGTTCAACCACACAAAAGATTTCCATATAAATATTTGCAAAAGACCAGAGCTACCAGATTGAAAGAGAATAGGATATAACAGAAATGCCTTAACATTAAAACTATGTTTCAATAAACTAAAACTCTGGTCGAACTCCATGTTGGGATGCCCAGGTGCTGTGATAAATGGAGCACTCAATCCTGTTTCACCTGCAGGAAGGGGAAACAAATTCTTTGTAATGCACTTTATTAAAATGCTGATTTTGACTTTTTGGCTATGACAGGGCAATCTGTAAGAGAAAGTAATAAGGCAGGGAAGCTTTGAATTTTAATATCTCTCTTCCTCCTCTTCCTTCCCTTTGTGTTTTTCTGCCCTCCCTTGGCTAAATAGAATTGGATGAGTATGACTCAAGCACATACAAAATTAAAAGTCTTGTATAAAATTAAAAGGCTTACCCTTGCTTGCTTCTTTATTTACCTATATAACTATATACATAAAGATCTCAATAATCCCAAGAACAGTTTATCTGAGAGTACCAATAGTATGACTATGTGACTTTTCCAGAAAATTGGCTTAAATTGATGATCATTGGTCCTTGTATAGGAAATACAATTTGAAAAAATATTTCAAAATTAAATTCATACTGCTTGGTGTAATTTCCTGATGTCTGTTTCTTCTTAGTGGCTCATACTTTTTATTACAGGTATAACATCCTGCAGAAGTGTCCTCTAGTGGATTCTGAAGAAAATGAAGTCAGAAATATCTTCCATATTGTGTATTCACCAGGATATTTAAATTGAAGGAATTGATTTTTTCCAGTCAAGTGTTGCACTAAAAACAAATCTAGGAAGACACCTGGTTTAAAACAACCAACCAAAAAAGAAAAAAAAAAAGTCCTGAAGGCTCTGGGGAGAAGAGACTTCATTGATATTAATAATGTTCAATTTTAAGATCACTGTCCTGGGACTTCAGCACAGGAATGGAGTCTTGTGGCAAAAGTAAACAAAACAAAAGCATGTGAAAGAGGAGCATCCCAGGATCTTATAGTCTTGGATCAGCCAGTAACTTGGTCTATGACCTTGGATAAATCACTTGTCTGATTACATCTCAGGAAATCAGCTGGAAAACAAGCATAAAGGCTGCCCTCTCTGACAAGCTGCTCTGAACAAACTGAAACGTGCTCCTGTGACGTCCCTTATTGTCATGTATTTCTTTAGATAGAGCATTGCCTAATGGGTATGTTGTGGGGGAAGGGGTACTATAACCTAAGATGACAGATGCAAAATACACCTATATTCATTTACTGCATAAAAGGTTAGACTTCCTGCTCATGTAAATATAACAACTGTACACTGGACAAGACAGCAAAAGATTAGTAGATGGTTTTCTAACTTATTTACTTCAAATCTTACAAAATAATAGCTAGATTTAAGTTGTTGGTAAAAAGTTCAAAATTATTTTGAATTTTATCCCAACACATTCCTCCATGCTAAATGTCATAGTTTATGTGTAAACCAAAATGTATCTCAGATGGACACAACTGGTGAATATGAACCAACTGGCACAGGAAGCCTTGTCTATTGTTCTACCCAACTCAACTCAATCCTAACCCAGTGCACACACATCATGGACCTCACAGTCTTCATCACCCTTATTACAAATTAAATATTATTTTTGAAAAGAGTTGGGAAGCTGAAAGAAGATGAAAAGACAAAATGGATGCAACGGCTGGCTGACTGCTAAAAAGTCTGGAAGGTTTTTTTATTTGAGGTTTTGGAAAATGTGAGATGAAAGAATGCACCATTTTTGTAGATAAGTATATGTGAGAGGTAAAAAATCCACAATACACACTGTGTTCCTGGTGACTCCTTAAGCACTGGTGCTTTACTTTGTTAAGCTCTGATTCTCGGAGCAAGTGTTTGTATGCAACTTGGCAGTTGCTAAGGTAACAATCATTTGGGGGAAACAGTGGAGTAAAACAGACTTATAAAACCTACATAAAATTGACATGAAATGACAATGGCTTCCCTAGGCTTACAGTAACTTTCTATATGTTCATGATTACACATGTCTTGCAAAAATATTTCTATTTCCTAGGAATTACCTAGTTATGTTTCTGTTTAGAAGGTGAGTGGTGGTGCCACTTATATTTGTTTAAAAAAAGAAAAATATTGGTTAATGAAGGAAATGAAGGAAACGTACTTTTGTCTGAAACCATCACCATTTAAAACACAAAATATTTATCCCAGTATTTACATGCCATTATTTCTTTTCCAAAGGAACATAACCCAGCACAGATTCAGGGGCTGCTGAGGTGACAACCTGTTGTCCCCATCCTCAAGCCTGTTTGCGCTCTGGAGCACAGGATGCCCTAAGAGCCAGGACAGTCATCTCTTCTTCCCCTGGCTCTTGAACATACCTCTTTCACAACTAGCTTGGATTTTCCTATGCTGTCTACTTTTTGTAAACCCATGGGTTTCCCCAGACCAATACAATTTGTCAGTGGATAGTAGCACCCATATTTGAGATAAGGCACATGGGCTCATTCTGTACCCCATATTGCCTTCCAAGCTTTGCTTCTACAAAAAAATCTATAGGTTGGCTTAACTAATGAAGACATTCTGCAGCTGCTTCAGTTAGTAATAGGCTATGAAGGATGCTTCTTCTATTTTAAGTAAAATTTTAACTGGAGCATGCTTCAGTGATGTCAAGAATTCATTCATTCATTCACCTAGGAAATCTTTTCTTGATATCTTTATATTCTGCATCACTTTTTTGAGACATGCAGTGTTCTTAGATGATGATACCTGGAAGCTGAATATCTTTATTAAATCTATGAGCAAAACATAAAATGTTTTATTAAAAAAAAAAAAAAAAAAAAAGAAAAGGAGAGGAAACTCCTCTGCAGGAGTTTCTAACACTTTGTAACAGGCAGCAGCTCAACACAGTCAAAGCACTTGGGGTCACTGTTCAGCATAGGCTTCTTAAAGGCTCAGTTATCTTTTTCTGATAGAAAAGCAGAAAACGAGAGTAGTCATGGCCACATAACAAAGTCAAATCAGATAGAAGCACAGGTGTTGGCAGCATCCAAACTGGGAAAATAGCAGACAAAGAACTCCAAACTGGCACAAATCTCTATCTACCATTTAAAAGCAAACATGTACAAACACCTAGATTTCTCTAACAAGAGTCCCTTAAGCATTCAGTTTTTTGTGTCAACAGTCAAGGAAAAGCTAGGAATAGAAACCAGGGTGATTCCTGTAGTAAAGACCTACCAATCAGAGATGAAATCCAAGGTGTCAAGACAACTCAACAAGATGCCTTAAGATAGGCATAATAAATTCAAGTAACAATGTTTGTTGAGTGCTTTCAGCAGCTCTTGGACTTTAAGCTGAAATCTAGGCATAATTTTCACACTGGTGAAAGATCACTTGCACTGCTGTATATATTTCAATTTTAAGAAAAGCAGAGGGAAAATGCAAGTCTTCAGGCTAAACACTTCCCAGATGTAAGATTGTACTTGTCCATAATAATAAGTATTACACTAGTTCAGATCTATTTTGTAAATGTCTTTGAACCTGTGTCTACCTCCAGGGTAGAAAAAAAAAACAAAACAAAACCAAAACCAAACTAGGCAACTTTCAGCATAGAAAGATGGTCATAGCTAAAAAAAGCCTTTCTGAATCCAGCTTGTACCCTGAATATCCCAGGGGAATCAAGTTGTGTCTAGTGTTGTCTATCTTGATTCCTTGCCTGCCTGTCTGCACTCTCAAATAGTGATTTCTAAAATGTTAGCCCCACTGGCAGGCTCTGGCTGAGGCTGCCAGGGAGCCAAGTGATCAACTCTGCTCTGTTTCCAGCAGAGACTTGTGCCCTGTGGTATGTGCCCAGTGCACGGGAGGAGGTCACAGCAGGAAGGGAAAGGTGGCACCTGCTCTGTCCAGAGCAGCAAAGAGACAGCAAAACTACATTTTCTTTAGTGTTTCCTCCCTCTGGCACTCAGAGCACCAGCGATGCGGTTTTCTGGAGAGAGGCATCAACAGTCCCACTTTTCAAGCATCCCAGCAGGTTGCCAGAGGGAAGAAGTAGTTTGGATACGCAGCTGAGAAAGATCCTTCCTGCTCTTTTTTTGTTGTTGTTTTCAAGTTCGTGGTTTTTATCCTTACAGACTATAAAGGTTTGGCTTTTCCTTGTGTTGACATGAATGTGAATGAGGCATCTGCCTCATGAAAACATAAGGACCACTGGCACAAAAATCCCTTTCTTCTTATGTTGCCATTTTCTCTGCTGAGACAGTTTTTGTCTTGGCTAGTTACCGTGTTCAGGTCTTTTGCAAGGCTTTTCCTATTAAGGAAAGAAAGTCCAGGGTACTCCATGAAACACTTGATTTCATATTTCACAGTGTCTCTGTCTCTCTCTCCCTGGCAATTTACAGCTGCTCCTCATGAGAGGCACTAGGCAAAAAAAAGTGTCTGTGTGCGTGCACACAGGGCAAACTACTCCAGTCTGTGATATGTTGATGAGTTTATAACTGCACAGTAAATCTCAGAGCAGACAAAAGCTGCCATTCATTACTCCTGTTTTGTCTGTAATTTTTTTACGTTACATTTTAATGTCATTCCTGTCCACGAAAAGGAAAATTATGGGAACAATTCAAATAGTTTCTTACCATCAGCAGAGAGGGAAATTGAGGACATGAGCCACTGCTCCAGAGGGATTTCACTGTGTGAATTTACACGTGTGCAAAAGAAGGAAAAGGACCTAGTTAAAAGTAAGTGATACTGAAGTCAGCTGACTCTAAAATCTGCAAGACAGATTGGTGCTATGAGACCAACTTAATAGCCTGAGAAAACTGGTGGCAGCAGACAGACATCACAACAAGCCTGGGACACAAAGTCCTCTCGATACCATGATTTCAGTCCCAGGATATGCCCAGGCAGTTTGTCACCCTCTTAATGATCTCTGAGTCACCATAATCAAATCCAAATATCTAATTAAAACATCACTTGGAGAAGGCCAGTGTGTCTAAAACCCCCTGCAGCTGTGAATTTCTTTAGTCTAAATCAATGTGTTTCAGTAAACTGTGTGCTGGCAGCCTCAGGTAGGACTTCTCAAAACTTTCCTACCTCAGATAATTTTTTCAAACCTAGACCTACTACTTTAGTATGAGCAATAAATAGTCAAAAGAAGATTCTTAGAGCATGAGAATGATCTCATTGTAATCTAAACACGTGCCGGATTTTATTTTTAGAACAAAGGGGTGAGTGGCAACAAGAGAGAGTCACACAGTACAACAGTAATTTAGTATTATTTACATAATTAACAAAACTTTTCCTGAGGTCTTGCAGGGACATCTTACAAGAAAAAAGCTACTAGCTGTGTTCTATCTTACATGAAATCTCTCTGCTGACTTAAATGGAATTTTTCTTCCACAAGACAAGCAGAAATCTTTTCCTTCTGAAGGAAAAGATACATTTGTCTCTTAGCCAGGAATAAGTGATATGAATGTTTGAACATCCAAAATGTCAGGGGAAGCAAAGGGTTAGCTGTGCTGAAGGGCCTCAGGGTTGTTGGGCATCCTTTCAGCAGAAATGGTTTTTACACTAATATTTGGCAGCTCACACTCTATTTGATGGTGAAAAAATGGACCCTTAGAATACATCTAGTAGGGACACAGTGCCTGGCAAGAAATGGATCCTGTGCTAAATTCGACCCAAGCCTCTGGCAAGGAAGCCTGACCCTCTTGAAATTATTGAATTCACTAATGGGATCATTCTCTGTGAGGAAAGAGATAAATATCCAAACCATTTATCACAATCAGATTATTAAACATTTAAAAGTGACATTAAAGGGGATAATACTCAGACTAATGCACATATCAGAACTGGCAGCCCAAAAGCATATTAGCAGTCTGAATTGCAAAGCCCTGAATCTGGAGGTGCTAATCACAGTGTGCTGGGCTGGGTGTCTGGTGAAAATGAACATCCATAGCCTGAGGCCTTGGTGCTGTAGTTTGACTGTTCAACACTACAGCAGAGCAGTCAAACAGAAAAAGCAAACCAATATTCAGGAGAGCTCCGCGCCAAAGCTTAGATCCTTGACACAATCACTTTGTTGTGCTGCCATCCTTATTTTTAGCATATTTTGATAGAATTTTCTTTTTGTCTCAGCCTGGTGGCAGTTAATTAAATCAATGTTTCACTGGATCTAGATGCATATTCTATGTGATGAACTGGTTCAAAGGAAAAACCTGTTTGAACTGCAGTGGGTAGATGGGCGTGGGGGGTGGAAGCCCTTACATAAATAACCACATCATTTTATGAATCAGCACTTAGTGTTTTTCAACATTTCCTCGAATCTCTCTGATATTTCTTATCTAGATGTCAGTTCTGTTTGTTTTGTTAAACTGACATATGAACAAATCAATCTGTCTGCTACTCGGAGCAGCTCAGCCCTTTGCATCTGTGTTCCTGAAAGCTGAGGGAAAAAGAGGAGGAAGAAAAACAAATTCCTCACAGAGTGCAGGGAGATATGTTCCTTTTTTCCTGGCAATTCAGTTAAACCCTGAAGGGCCATTCATTAGGATTTGATGTTGGATTTTGGACCAGAAAGGCTACTAATTGGAGGCACCAAATGCTGTATGATTACTTATGTGCCTTGACCTCATAAGGGAAATCAAACATATCCTTAGAAATAAATACAAGAAGACAAATTCATTGCACCTCTGAGTAAAATCAGCCATATATTCTGGGGAGATCTGCTGACTAAATTAAAGGACAACAGGAGGCTGAAGGAGAACTGGAGCATTTCTCAGCCCTTCATGACCTGAACCCTAAAGAAGGGAGTGAATGTGACAGCCTGTGTAGCAGGAACATGTTCTTACTAATTGTCTTCCTATTTGCTTATCTTCATGAAGAATCAGAGCAGATCCTGTCTAATTGACTACCTCTAACCCTGTGGCTACTACATTAAAAAAGCAGGAAAAAAAATGTTATTCCAAGTAATGATCCAATTGCTGCTATGTCACTTTCATACTACATCCCAGAGAAACATGAATTTTAACATTTTATGTGGCTGGCAATAGGGAACACAGCAGCGAGTCCTTGATGAAGATAGCAGCTACTGAGGGTGAATTAACCTTTCCTGGCCACCAGTGGCTTTTTTCCTGGGCAGAAAATGTTGATTCTTCTTCATAATTAAAAATATTTTTAGTGTACATTAGTTATCAACGACCACTGCAGGTAGCAGAGGAAAATTTGTGTGAAAAAAATGGCAAAAATGCAATGGATTTTGATGATGAGGTAAATATTTTTTTGAAAGACTCAAAGACTTTAAACATAAGATAAGCTTTAGTCAGTTTGTTCTGGAAAATTTAGGCCATCAAACTTTATACAGTGACTTCTATAATGAGCCTAATAACTTAAAGATAAGCTAAAGCATTTATTTTACAAAAAGGCCAATCTTACAGCTGAGAGAAAATTTACTGTATCACTTGAAAAGTTCTGCAATTACGATTATCCTCATTATAAAAATGTGTTCCTCCTCATTATTTTAGGTGTTGTTGTTGAAAGCTTAATGGTTCACACTTATTTATATGGGAAAAATAAACACTTTATTATGAAGCATGGAACTACAGTATAATGTTCTCCAAAATTAGTTCAATTTTAATGAGGCTGCAGGAAAAGTAAGTTATAGTTTCATTTTTGTTCTGGCTAGGTGCTGAAACGCAGCTGCAAGGGCTGTTCCAACCCTAGCAGACAGGCTGAATTCTCTCACAAAATTCTGCTCTCAGGAGACAATAATCAAATTGTCATTAAGACCTTTGAATCTCTCTGTTGAAATCCTTAGGCTATCAGCAGATCCAAAACAACTTACTTTTAAACCAAGGTATTTAACCTTGGAGGGCTTATTTGATATGAAACACAGCTGCTTTTCAATTTCTAAGTTGACAAAAAACTATGCATCTGAAATCTACCTTGGGTTTTTGAGTTCACATACTGAAGCACTTGAAAATGCAAGTATAGTTTCGTATTATTTTCCTACAGGATGGTGGCAGGAAAGGTTTATAACACTGAGGACAGCCCCTGAATTTCCACACAATTTCCATTCATTTTTCACACGAGCCTTTATAAACTGTCAATATTTACCTGGGGAGAACAATTTTCCACAATGCCAAAAATGAAAATGGAACTATAACTTACAATTGCAGCAAAACAAAATGGTTTTCGTGATATTGGATTGAAAAAAAAAATTAAAAATAAAAATCCGATTGAGGCTAAGCCAACATTTTGTTTCAGTGCTTCACTTCATATAAATAAATCTGTGCCAGAGGAATAAGCTTAGCATCACTGGAAGCTGAACAGATGTTTGTGATTCTCAGCCCATCTCCGTGGTACCTAAATTCCAAATTGATACTAAAAACCTGGTACTGAAAACTCCTCCTCACCACTTCGAGTTGTAACACAGACGAAATCTGCTTTGACCTTCATGATCCCCGTATACAATAGCAAAAATAAACAAACCAGTGCTTATCTGCTTTTCTTACACTGAAAGAGAACAAGAAGGGCCTTAAATGATGGAGCCTCCTTCTGCCTGCACATATAGAGACACGTACACACACGCACTCATGTCAGCCCTCACAGATTTTCTGGTATCCTTCACAGTAAGGCACAAAAGCTCAGGCACACTTCCACTGCATGGACGTGGAGACTTATTAACTGTGTAACCCATCTAAGCAGCAAGATGGACAGATGTAAAAAGTTCTAGCCCTACCTGTGTTATTCTTCAGTGATACTATCCACTTCCCAAGGCTGTTTATTACTTGGACTAAAATTTCTTAGATTAATACATGAAAATACATTCTTCTAGTTTCCTCAGATTCTTTGTGATTGCTGCTTTTAGTTCCAACTGAGATTTTCACCAGGAAAATTGAACTTCAGCATCATCACACCTCTGTTTTAAGTTGCTGAAATAACCATCTATTCAAGATCTGCAGTATAAAGAAAGTGTCACAAATACTTCTGAGTGCAGAGTGGGGCTTATAGATGTATTTCTATGCTGCTGGATCTTTTTAAACAGCCCCTTGCAGTCCTGGGAGGAAAAGTGGGCCAGGTGTTTGAGAATAGCAAAGAATCTGCAAATCCTACCATTCACACTTTTAAACCAAGTGTGTCATATGTGTAAGACTCAATCTGAATGAATTCTTGCTTCTGACCCTGGGTATCTTTTTCTTGCAAACCCCTTGTAATATAAGATACTGATCAAGGTAAGTCAAGAATCAATGTTTACTCAGATTTCAAACCAAAAAGGAGAAAGCATTAAACTGCCCTTGAACAGGTAGGACAGGGACACATAGCAGTGCTGCCTTGAGCATTGTAATGACTTCAAAAAAAACCCCCAAATCTAAAACCAGACACAACTGTATCAAATTCAGCTTTTTTATCATTCACACCAATATTTTTCCTCGTTTTCATTTGCTGTGTAAAATAAAATCCATCATTGAGTTTTCAATAGACTGGTTCAGTCTTCAAATACCCTGGATATCATTTATGGGTTTTCTTCTTTCTCTATTCTGGGACATGCAGGGATTTTTCTCAGCTTTCCCTTTCCTCCCAAAATGCTGAAATATAATCATACTCAAGATTAATTCTTCATAGACAGAGTTGAAAACTATACGCTTGAAAATGAAATCTAGTTCATAGTCAATATTACTCATATAAAATGAACAAACAGGTTCACAGTTCGAAATTTTTTATTACAGTGCAACCTGAGATTCTATTTAAGGCTCTTCAGATGCGAGGAAAAATATTGAGGGTTTTTTTGTGTTGTTTTTACAAAATTCAAGTTCTGTATATAATAAATAGTGTTCCTAATTTCAAGACAGCAGCTCACTTGCAGAACAATCTGTAAGTTCTAAAGATTTCCTTAAAGCATTTGACGTAAGTTATACCTCAGCAAAGGTCAGCTCTCGCTTTAAGACTATTGAGAAGGTTAATTTGACCAGATGAATTCAGACTTCACTCTGAAACTCAGTTGACATTTTTAGATGAAAAGTGAGTGATGGTAGTAAGGGAAAAAAAATCAGTCTCAGCTGCTTCTGTTCAGTCACCAGGGAAAGCAGAAAATTTTCTATTGTACAGAACACTCAAGATTAAAACCCCAAAATTCTCAATTATCGTGCCCATATGGAAGCTGGATTTTGGAACTCAACAGTTTCAAAGAAGCTTTTTCACACTGTAGTACTTTATAGATTTCTGCCATGCCTTTATTTTGACACTCATAGAAGTTAATTTTTGATGTCATGCTCTCCATCCTGATGTAGCTTCAATAGTCAGCTGGGAGCAAGAGGGAAGGATGGAATGGGGAGAGCATCTTTCCAGGCTAAGGTGGGAGCCTGGCTAATTGTGGAATGCAACTGCTGAGCTCCAGCACAGTGGACAGGACTCAAAGAGCAAGGAACAGTCCTCACTCAGTGCACTGATTGCTCCAAATGAAGGGCAGAGAAACAAGGATCTAAGTTTTAAGGACTGAAGTTAGGGAAGAACATAAATGTTGGGAATAATCTATATTTGGAAGAAACAAGAGGCATATATGTCAGTGTTTACACATGCACACACACATATATATGTATAACATAAATATATATATACACACACCCATGCATACATACATGTAATGGAACTCAACTGAAAATGTCTGAGAAAAGCTTGCTTTTTTACAAGAAAAATAGGAATGTTTAAGTTGCCATTTTCACCTACAGTGCACAATCCACTTTTGTAGAGCTGAGCAATTTTTAAGCAGGCACTCTGCCACTTCAGCACAGCCATGCCAGCCAACCAGCCTGTCCCTGAAGCTTGAGACTCCCTTGCCAGCTCTCCATCCCAAAATCACTGGGCATCATACATGGTCTTGCTCCTGTGGCTAGAGGAGATGTGTCACTGCCTGAATGTGGAGCATGGGTAAACTTTCCAAAATCCCCAGTCAGCAAAATAAAAATATCTATTCTGGGAAGTAGGTCCACCAGGGTTTGGATTTTCTGTGAGAGTGAAACAGAAGAGAATAAGCTACGTGCAGTGCTACGTGCTACCTGTGATCTGCCAGGAGGGCTCACAACTCCGTTAGGAAGCAGCGGGAATTTTGGAGTTAGGGCAAGGGGCACAGTGCAAGATAGACACAACTGCTGCTTCTCCAGCCACCCTTGGAGCTCAGCCAAGGGATCCCAAAGACTCTGGGACCTCACCTAGGACTCAGTAACCTCCAGAGCAGTAGAGTGAGGACAGGATTTGATATCCCTGTCTTGAGCATTACAGGCTTCTGCTCCACTACCATGTGACCCCATCAGCGTGTCTCTGGTCACAGGCATTTATCCACAGGAAGATCCTGAATATTCCTGTGGCTTTTTCTACAGAGAAGCAGTAGGACTTTTCACTATATACATTTTTCTCATCACTGCCTTACTATCAGACCGTTTACATAAGTTCTGCTTATGTAAAAACAAGTCAGAAGACACATCTATAAATTCATTACTACTTAACGCTTTTCAAATAGCCAAAAGCAGTACCAAAAGCTGAGGTGCAAAGACTGAAATTCTAGAGATCACACAACCACAAGAGGGGATGGGGTTTTTTTTTGCCTTTCTGATAATGCTGTATCAAAGCACAGCAGTTAAAAGGATCTCTTATAAATTAGTCACACTACTTTCATTTCTCTTTAGGGCACGGTTTTCTATTGGGTAAATCCCTGCCTGCAAAGGGGTAACTAAGCCACAGGTAACCTGTGGGAACCAAAAAAACAGTTGTATTTTGCAAAGTGCTGATGTACAAAGATTTGGAAGTGTTTACTTCAACAAGAGTGAAAAAAATAGTCAGAACAGTTTTTCACTGTCAAAGATGCACATTCTGCAAAATGTTTACATACATGTGTATTTGTGCATCCACAGCCAATTACACATAAATATATAAATACACACACACATATTTTTATCGTGGTATTAATATTCTAATACATTTAGAAACATGATCTAGATATGTCATAATTTACCCATAAGTGTGCTTGCTGTACAAGAGCAGCTAACGTTTTTACTTCAATCATGGTTGTAATTAAGTAGGAGGAAAAGTGAAGTGGCTGAAGGTTCATGCTAGAAGACTGACATGATGTCAGGTTTCATAAGTAATAAGATGTGGAAAATGTCAAATTATTGCTGAGGGAGAAAATGTCAAAGATGCACTTAAAATTAGATTTCCCATGCAAGAGTCCCAGTGAAAAAGAGAATATAGAATGATTATGACCAATGTCCAGATGATGGCCTTCAAGACCTAGTGATGTCTTTGACTCAAGTGCACAGAGCTGTTTCACTTCTTCATTGACACCTGAAAAATATTTCCATTCTATATCTTTTCCTAACTATTTCCACAAAAAACTCAGCTCTGTTATCAGGGTTAAAACTGCCTCAGTGTCCCGGTTTCAGCTGGAATAGAGTTAATTTTTCATCCTAGTAGCTGTACAGTGCTGTGGTTTGGATTCAGTAGGAGAATTACATTGATAACACAGTGATGTTGTAGTTATTGCTAAGTTGTGCTGACTCCAAACCAAGGACTCCAAATCAGTTCCCCGTGCTTTGCCAGTGAGGAAGCGCACAAGAAGCCAGGAGAGAGCACGGCCAGGACAGCTGACCCAAACTGTCCAAAGGCATATTCCATATCACAGAGCAGCATGCCCAGTATCTAAATGGGGGGGACTTGCCTGGGAGCCACCAAGAGCTGCTGGGGCCCAGACTGGGCATTGGGCAGAGTGGTGAGCAGTTGTACCAGGCACCACTTGTCCCTCTGGGGTTTTATTTCACTCTCTCCTTTTCATTACTATTTTCATCATCATTATTATCATCATCATATTTTATTTTGTTTAAAGCATTAAACAGCTATTATCCCAACCCATGAATTTTACTCTTTTCCCCAGACAGGGATGGGGTACTTAGTTGCCAGCTGGGGTTAAACCACCACAACAGGATATAACTTCTTCAAAATGCTTTCCTTCACGATTTTGAGCTGTTATATTTTAGCCTGAATTAGCATAGTTCTAATTTCTCCCTTTTGTGTTTTTTTTTCTTTTTTTTTTTTTTCTTTTTAACCTTTCAGAAAAACTCTTGAATATGAAAATGTATCATTTACTAAACCAACACATTCTGAAATTACACGTCACACCAAGAAACACTTAATGGCTCACAGGACTGGCATGCCCCAGTTTAGATAAGTCTTCAGTAAGGAAGGATATACCACAGTCAACTCCCTCAATCCTCTGTGATCAAAGTACTTGAAAGTGAGTAGGCAGCTTTTATCAGTAAATGCTTGGTTTTAAATCATAACAGCTATTCAGGTTTCCTTGTCCTTGTTTGTAAATTGCCTACTCTTTTTTTTTTTTTTTCCCCAAAATGTTCCAGACATCTACCAAGGGAAAAACTCTAAAACTTTATGATGCATCTGAGTGGATGATTAATCAATCTTTGAACTTATAACTTCAGTGCTGCACAGACACAGAAGGTAGCTGTTAGGAAGCATTAAAAGTGTGCAGCTACCCGTCACTCAGTACACATTTCTTCTTGCTCCCTTCCCCAGTCCCTTTTAGAACTTCTGTTGCCATATTGCCAGTAAATTCTTAACGTATAATAATGTTACTTTTATAGTTTAGAGCTATATATTCCATTGAATGGCTTTTAAAAAACGTCCATAGGCACTTGTTTTCAAAACTATATTTTTTTTCATCTTTCTTCCAATGTTGTATGCAGCTGAATTTCTGAAGGGGAAGCCACAATTTTCTTCCAAAAGGGTAATGTCAGTAATCAGAGAACCAGAATTTCCCTTCACTGCAGGGGGACAGTCACTACGTATTTCACTCTGCCTTGTTAAGTGTGTTTGTTTAACTGGTAAAGTTCTCTTTTTCTGTAGAGTAAAAGTGAAGGAAGTACCTCAGTGATGTCCCAGAAATCGCACAAGAGGTGCCAGGTAGGTGTTTCACATCTGGAAAGCTCTGCACACGTAGTGTTTGTACCCTGAATTTCAAGAACCAAAACCCAACTCTTTTTCAAATTGCACTCTTCATTTTAACTTTGTGATGTTTATTCCTAAGACTAGATATATTAGCACTGCATCTGAACATGAGGCCACACTGGTGACATCATAGAATTGTAGAATGGTTTGGGTTAGAAGAGACATTAAAGATCCTCTACTTCCAAACTCTCTGCCGTGGGCAGGGACACCTTCCACTAGACCATGCTCCTCAGAAACCCATCCAGCCCGGCCTTGAACACTTCCAGGATGAGGCATCCACAGCTTCTCTGGGCAACCCTTATGAATGTTGAGTAACTTGGCATTATATTTTGGGTGGCTT
The DNA here is from genome assembly GCF_022539395.1 of Myiozetetes cayanensis. NCBI lineage: Eukaryota > Metazoa > Chordata > Aves > Passeriformes > Tyrannidae > Myiozetetes > Myiozetetes cayanensis. Next base: position 28,995,582 of record NW_026086605.1, read on the forward strand.
TATAAACAGAAAAACAGAGGGAATAACTGGGTTAGAGAAAGTTTCATTATAACTGGGTTATAATGATAACCAAGGCACTCCTCATTATTTCGTTGCAAGTAAAATGTGTCTCTGTTACAGATAAATCTTCAGTGTCCTTAGAGAGAGGAAAAATACCTTAGATTCTGCCAGTGTAATCTCAGAATATTCCATTTTAGACAATATTAACATCAGTTGGGAATAGAATATTAATATCTCTGAATTGAAATAACTGGTATTTGCACTTAAAATCCAAGTTTTATTATGATTTCAATATTCCGTGATAATTTTCCTGATGTAGTTTTCAGTGTTTCAAACTTCAGTGCAGCCTCATCTATTCGTCATTTGGGATAAAGCAGTTTATAACTAAATCTCTTTCTTTCCTACCTATTATAATTTGGAAAAGATATTTATCAGTAGTTGAAAATATTATTTCACTTTTTATATCAAGTCAAGACTGAATTATCTATATTAATGTAAATTTCATTAGAGAAAGCAGGTGTATTGGTGTGATACTCAGTAGGAGATAATTTGGTTCTTATTAGAAAATGTCTGGCTAACAGAGGGTCACTTGTACTTTTAAATGTATTCTATTACTTAATTGACTTTCCAAAGATATAGAAAGGAAAAGCTACAGAAATGGGGGGGAAAAAAAAAATCAAAACCCAACACCTGCTAACATGTTAAAAATTATATATATCATGCAATTAATTTTTCCCTAGCCTGACAAATAAGAAATTCAAACCAAGAATCCACTAAGAAAATGAACTTTATGCCAGATCCCTCGGTGAAGCCTCTTTCTTCAGAATAGTAATTCAGCTGTTGGTTACCTTTAGCACTGGGTAAATTCTCACTGCAGTTAGCATTAAATACCTGTTTGCCAGACACCTCCCTGTGTTAAAATGGGTTTTCTGTGCTGCTGAACTGGTCCCTACAGCTCTGACCAGCCAAGAGTAGCTACACCATGTTAGAAGGATGTGGAACACTCAGACCATGAAACTGCAGGTTTTAAATGGAGCTGTTTTACCAAGGAAGATGAGAGGGCAGAGTCTCCCCTCACCTGCAGCCTCTGATGTAATTAGTAGAAGCAGGAAAAGTCTTGCTGCTTCTGCCTGGGAAATACTCCTTCTCTATATGTAGTTGAACTGTCTCTGACCTTTTTTTAGGCCTTTAGGTAACAAGTTGAGCAAGTAATGTCTTGCAGCCTACGCTTTGACCTTCCAGTTAGATGATTTTGGTTGGAAAGTCATCTTACTGTAGCCTTCAACTTACATCATGTGAAAAATACATCATCATCTGAAACAGACATTACATACATGCAAAAGCTGAAGAAAATTCAGGTTCATCAGGAGAAGTAATGATTTGAGTGATGTTTAGCTGGACATCTTTGTGTCACTGGTGAAACAGCACATCATGGGCTCTAGGCTTATTTTGTCTTGCTTTAATATTAGTGCTTGTCATTTTACAAAGCAGATATGCTGAGAGAATCAACCTAATGAGTTTTGTAAGATGAAGTAGGAAGGCTATTTTACAGAATTTGGAATGATATTTATTTTTCAACAGTTTGGACCAAAAAGCCTTAAAGCGTACACATCCCAATCAACACACATAATTTGACTCCAGATATTTTTATCTTTAAACTGGATGCTTGCATTCTATATATAACTTTTGAGTTCGTAATCTTATATTGTCTCTTTATCTTACTGCAGTCAGTTCTTTACTACTTTAGAATATATAGTTTATCTGTGTGAGATCTTTTTCCTTTCTCTGGAATTACTGGTTTCATTTATCCCTACCATGTCCACTACCTCTCTTGTTATGAGGTCTGACATTAAGAGATCACGGTAGCTGAAAAATACAGCAGGAAAGCAAAGAGAAAGAAAATAAAACCCCCTGCTTTAACTGTAGCTTCACTTAGAGTTTTCACTGTAGGGTAAAAAACCAGGCACTCTTATGTATAACCAGCAACCCTTCTTATAGTGACAGTCTATGGATTATCTGGAACAACTACTGTTTTCCCCTTAGGTTCCTGTGGTTTTAATGGACCTGATTCACCTTAAGATGATGAGATACTAAGCCAAGAAGATACACTAAAAGCCAATGAGCACCTTTAACTGTTTGATGTTCTCACCATCCTGCAGACCTCTGACTGCTACTTCCTTATCTCATTACAGATTCCTTTTAATTAAAAGTCTCCTCGACTCTCAATGTTTCATATGCTCATAGTACTATGGATTTTAAAGAAAACACAAGATCCCACAATTTACTGCTGAAATTAGTTACATGCTAAAGATGCCAAACTGTTGGAGAGAGCACCACTCAACGCCTGCTCAGTCCTGTTGAGAGGATGTGAGAAAAACACAGGTTGTGAATAGAGATTTACTGGAGTGCCTTGTAGGGATTAATTTCACTAGAAAAAGATTACAGCAGATGTTAGCATTGCTTTCTAACAAGAGTCCTTTCTGCTGTAAGATTTTAGGATGTAATTTCTCCCCTCGCTGGGATGAAAATATTCAGGAACGGTGTTCTTGGGCTGTGTGCCAGCCCTTGCATACCTGAAAACAGGCTAATCTTACCTATTGGAAAGTTAAATGTCTGGTCTAAAGTGACTGTCTGCTGTCACACTTCTTGAGGGTGTGCAACTCGCTTCTCTTGGGTGCTAAGTTGTCACTGTAGCCACCTCCCCTCTGCCACTGACCACGTGAATAGTTGAGTTGCTTTGGGTGAGGTCACTTAGGTGTTGAACTTTCATACAGCTAAATTTGGACAGGCATTTTCCCACTGCTGGCCACCACTGGTACTACTAGAACCTGGCAATGGCACGCAGAATTGGTATTTTTGGTGCTTGTCTGCAATATAAATAACTAACATTCAAAATTAATGGATATGGTCAATCATGGCAGTGATTCTGCTTACAGGAGAGGTGGCCAGAGCACAGAACCATCATGGAAAGCAGAGCACAAGAAATACTGGGAAAATGTCAATCTTGCTGCTGCAACCAACAACTGGGATTATACACTGAGCCTTCTATGTGCTTTCTCTGGCCAGAACACTTTTCTGTGCTCTCTTTAGAAATTCATTATCCTGGATGCTTTTTCCTTTTTTTTTTTCCCCTAAATGTTCCAGTTGGCGAGAGCAGAGTACAGAACATGAGCTGCTGCACTGCAGATCAAAGAAAGCCAAAATACCTTAGATCAGACTGTGATCCACAGGCATAGGTAGGCAAAATATGGTGTGGTGTCAGAAGCTTAAAAGGAATGATAAGAAGAGAGTGTTTGAACCTTCAGGTGGCAGTGATATGTGTTTACTTATTTATTTTCAGCATGGCACTTTTGTTTAAACAGAAGAAAGAGTTACAAGGCCCAATATCTGGAGAGAGGAATGGCATTGTCAGGGTAAGAAAAAAGAGCAGCAGGGATCTTTTGATAATAGTGTATCCAAAGAAACCATTTTGATTTCAGTTTTTCATTGTATTTCATCAATATTGCAGAAACAGCACTCATGGAGATGTAAAGCCCTGAAATTATAAATCCATCTTTATGGCATGATGTTGACTGAGATTCACTTAGGCTTTCCCATCTCCAGAGTACCCTGACTGATGTGCATCTTTGAAGTCCACCTCTTCTCAAACAGCTTCCCAGTAATTGTATTCTCCTGATTTGCTACAGATTCTTCCCTGCCAGATGTTCCCTCTCAAACCCTTCATGGATCTGTTACAGGGAGATGGAATTGTTGTGCATGCTAATCTTGCATTATTGTCAACAACAAATCCATCATAAGTTGAGCTGGTAGAATATTATTCAGAAAATATGCTTCTTGATTAATTTCTCTATTTTGCATTTCACTAATGAAAATTGTCTTCTGTTGTACTTTACAGAAGAACTCTTTAACAGATCCAAGACTGCATCAAACCTCAGTATGTTCATCTCATTCAGATTTCAGTGTAGTTAATGATTCTGAACTCACTCTGAATATAGTTTACTGTTCAGTAAATGTTTATTAAGTGGACTACTTGAATGCAGAAGTCAAATTCAGCAAGTGATAAAATATTTGTAAAAATCTTTTGCTCCTAAAAAATGGGCTCATATATCACAAATGTCCCATGCGGAAAAAGAACCACATGAAAGATACCAGAGATTTCTTCTGTTCTCTGTGAGCCAAAAATGTTCTTCCATATCCTAGAACATGGAAAGAACATGAATACAACTCTACCTGATTATGCTTATGGATATGAAATATCTAACAGGAGAGAAACAAACAGACCAAATTCAAAATTTTCTAAGATTTTCTTCCACTGTGTGAGATCTACTTCATATTGTGAGATTTAAGTTTAAGAGAGGCAAAATCTCATGCAGACAGAGCTATTTATTTTCTATGTTGTGTATACTAGTCCAGTGTCTCTTAGCTTCTACTACCTTAAAATTCAGTGGAGCTCCAATTTACAACAGTACCTTAACCTGAATGAGCAGCAATTCCACTGAGAAAGTGCTAAAAGGATTATTTTCATTTGTTCACAGAAAACTAGTTTTCATCCAGAAATAATTTAGTTTGGCTTGCCACCTTCCTGCTCAGCTTTCCTCCCTGTATTGCACAGGTCCAGTCATAGGAAAAAAGCAGATTCAGATATATTGATTTTCCTTCCAATGGCTGGCTGTCATCAGGCAGGTGTGGGAATCTCCTACAGAGGCAAATGATTGAGTTTGCAGGCAACTTCATGCTGTAGTTTTATTTTCTGCTTTTATTTTTTCCAACAAGCCACACCAGCTTAACCTGAAGGTGAGCAGAAAAGCTAGTGAATTATAAAATATGAAGGTAATTAATTTGGCCTCTGACCAGCACATAACCTTTGCTGCCTTTATGCTAAATTTGTGTTACACTGCCTACTTGTGCCTTCCTCTCCCACAAATCCTCTTGAAACTGAAAGTGCCACCAGCATAAGCAAGCTGCTCTCCAGCATGAGGAAGAGAACAACTTGTCCTTACAGGAGAAAGGGCTTATTAGCAGTGTTGGGTTGCTATTCAATCTGCATCATTTTGGAAGAGGTAGAAAGGAAATTATACATTCAACACACATCTAACCCAGGGATATATTGCCAGTAGCTTTTCCAAAAAGTGTTACTGCTCAAATAAAGCTGATCTACGAGCCTCACAGCTCAGAGAGTTTTACAATGCAGTCAGCATTTTCTCCTTTGTTCACTTGATTGAGCAGTCATAGATTTAAAACTGAGAGATTTAACCAGACAGCATAAGAAGGAACACAAAACATATGATTTAGGTATCCAGAGCAGAGCTATACATCCCACCGCAAACTATGAAAGTCAAAAGACAAAGACTTTCAGGGTCACACCCCATGTAACCTACAGGAGCGTGGGAGGAGGCAGAAATGATTGGCAGTGAATGTTCTCAAGGAAAGGGTCTGCGTAGCACAGTAAAACCCAACCCACACCAACAGCACCCTGAGAACCACCAAGACACCGGGCAGCTGTACTGCTGCTTTTGCCATGGTCAGTGTATGATAATGCTGGTCAAACATTGACAGGAACCAAACACAGCACTGAACAGACTGATCTAATCCTGCTGTTAATCAGATAAGACTTGAGATGGAGCACATTTGTGGCACTGATGGTAAGGGCTGGCCCAGAGGGCTTAAGGTGGTGCTCAGAAAGCCAAGTTCTGACACAGATGCTAATAATAAAACAGCAATTTCTTTTCTCCTCAGTAGAAATTATCTGATTTCAAGTGCCTAAAGTTGCAGTCTCTGATGAAGACTGACAGATTAGAATGGATTGGAACCAGCCAAGGAAGTTCTTTGTAATTCATAACAGGGTAGACACAGTGATGTGGATTTAAAAATAAAAATCAATCTGAACTCTTGCTTGAAAATGAAAGGGAAACCATTCTGAGTACTAAATCAATTAGACTGACATCTTTTAACTGCCAGATTTTAAGATTTAAATTGAATATTCCAACTCCGGTCACAAGTGAAAATGAATTCAGGTGCACTAAACGTTCCCCTCACCAAAAGTGTGATCAATGAAAGGGAGGACTCAGGATTTCAGTCTTCTCTGGTGTTTCATATCAGCACTGACGTGTTCTGTTGGACACCTGGGGAGCCATGAATGAGAAGTTCAAGACAAGGTGAATATCTCAAAGGTAGAGGCACAGTACTGTCTCCACTGCTAGGCTGATATAAATTTTCTTTTCTTTCTTCTTTTCTTTTTTTTTTTTTTTTTAATCTATATTTGGTTCTGTGTTTGTGTTGTTTGGTTGATGCTTGTTTTTTGTTTGTTTGTTCGTTGGTTTTCTTTTTAGTTGTTTTTCACTCTGATGAGAACTCAATCCCTCAAATTGGGGATTTTTTTCTCAAAAGAGGTAAAAAAAAAAAAAGTGTCCTGTGAAGATACTGGAGACTCTCCTTCTACCACTCAGATCAATAGAGACAGCTAACTTTTCCTTTTTTATCAGTTTCTGTTTATCTACTTGCAAGCTGTCATATGCTACACTGTGTGCCTTGTAGCACATGCCCTTTCCCTGCCACGTCCCTCATCCCTGCCTCTTTCTGCTCCAGAAAGTTGTTAGATGCCAAACACACGGGGCTTGGATCACTGGCAGTTTCCTCAAGAAACACAAATCAGAGAGCACCCCTGTGCTTTAACAGTTTGGTGCCTCCATGTGTCAAACATTTGGAAATCTGTGAGAGCTGGGACAAACTCCTGCCCACTGGAGCAGTGTTGCTGAAGGGATGCCCAACCCAGAGACTCAGTGGAGGAGAGGATTGTTCTGCATCTTCATGCAGAGACGCAGCTTTGGTGTCCTGTTTGCTTTGCCACAGTGCATTCCCCAGGTGGAATTTGAATGAAGACATGCAACAGTTTTGCTGTATAGTGACTGCCCTAGGAAGCTGGTACAATTTTGTTTCTCCAAGTGGATGGATTCTCACACAGGCCTGTGAGTTTTGGTTCAAAAGCTGCAATTACTTTCTCATGTTTGTTATGGACTGTAAGTGTGAGGAATGCTGTCATATGTTAGTATCACACTGTCCTTTGGAATCAGATTTAAAAATAAAACACTGAAAAAGCAAATTTTGCTTTTTAGAAGGTGTGCCTGGATCTCATTTAATGACACTGTGGCTTAAAATGGAACAGATTCATTTCTGGAGACCTATGGAGAAGATGAACTTGATCTGACAAACTGCCCTGAGATGATCAAGCACAGCTGAAGAATCTGCTGCCCTGGGAGGGTGGCAGGAAGGATGGATCCCTACTGTCAGACACTACAGCTGAACAGAAAAAGGCAAGGGCCACAGGTTAACTACAAATGCCAGAAACCATGAATCAGGTTTTGCTGCTCATGAGGCAATTCCCTCTACTGGTATGAAGAAACAGTGGCTTTAATAGTGAAGTAATTGATATTCCTGTCATTAAGCTAATTAGCCACGATGCTTCTTCCACTTCCTCTGCTTTCCGTGGAAGTCTCCTGCCTGAGGACTATGATATCTGATGAGATCTGTGGATTAATATAGAGAGTAACAGGCTCTAAGCTGTACCTTCAATCAATTCAAGATCCTGGGGCTGAAAAATATTTATGCAACAGTTGGAGACTGGGAGCACTTCTTCCCCTCACCGGGCAGAAAATTTAAGAGGCATTGACTACTAAAAAATCTTTGAAGACAAATATTTACCACAGAGCTGTTACCTCTTGTATAAAATTGTAGCCAGCATTAATTTAGAAAAAAAAAAATCTTTCAGTGGTTAAAATTTACTGCAATCTCTATTTACATAGCTAGCTGAGATAGTGATCTTACCAGGGTAAGGAGCAGTTCTCCTGTATGAGGAAGAGCTAAGCAGATTAAGGCTTTTCAATTTGGAGTAGAGATAAGTGAGGAGGACATGACAGAGGTTTATAAAATCAATAGAGCAATGGAAAAGTGCACAGAGAACAATTATTCATTTTTCTTCTAATGCAAGGATTAAGGGGAATTAAATGAACAGATGACAGATTTTAGAAAGCATATAAAAGAAAGTTCACACAAAATGCAATTAAAAGTGTGGAGCTCATTACCACAAGATGCTGGAAATGCTAAAAGTTTGTGAATTTGAAGAGTAAGATACTGGGAAAAAAATCCACTAAGATTTCTCTCCATGCAGGCACTATACAAGTCTCAAGATTTAAGCTTCAACTCACAGGAATTTTGGAGAACGTACCTGGGAAACATCACTCTTAGATGCCCATTGCTTTCTTCTGTAGGAGGTAAAATATCTTGCCTTGATATACTTTCAAGCTGGCCTGATGCAATGATCTTATGTCATTGTCAATAGACTTGAAGCCACAGAGAGCTGCAAAGCTGAGACATGACCACGGGGGTTTTGCTGTAACTAAAACCAGTGGGACTAGTGTTGCCTTTGGGATTAAAGCTTACATGGGAACACCACTCTGCTAAAGTGCAAAATTAACTTAAGTGACTTGAATAGTAGAAAAAGAAGTAGAAAATGGCTCATGACTGACTTGAGTGAGACAGAAAGCTCTGAAGGAATAACATACTCAGTAAAGAATTGATCCTCCCAGGGTTAAAGCTGATACATATCTCAGTAAGAGTTCACAGGAGATCCTTTTAGTGCTGGGCACCAGGAAACTCACACGGATGCCATGCGGGAACCTGACAGTGTGTCACTTGTCCTTTCACGTGACTGAATCAAAGCAGTAATAATGGTTTTTGTTCCCATATGCAACACACTGGGATATCCATAATTTAAATATTTCACATAGTACAATTCTGAAAACATAGTATCTTAAAATTGTCGTTAAATTAGCATTTGTTCCCATGTTGGTTTTGACCTTCTTTTTTTCTTCTTCTTTTAACATAGGAGGCAAAGAGAGGCAAAATAGCTGTAAGCCTGTAGAAAGAGTGCTTACACATGTGTTTGATGTGACCTGCAGAGTGGCTGTGGCAGCCTATACTATTGCACAGTAATCTTTCTGCCACTTATGTTAGACAAAAACCTGTTGCTGTGCTTAACAGGATGTGTCCAGTGTCTTTTAATAAGACACAAAAGATACTTTGGTGCTTATTTTATTTTGATAGACAAAATTACCAGGAAGGTCACACAAAAACAGTCATTGCAGCAATTTTAGCCTCCAGCAATCAATTTAAAACAAAATAAAAAAGGGGGGGGGGGGAAAGAGGGGGGACTATGGATCAGTACCTGGCTCATTAATGAGTAATTAAATGCAGATTAAAGATGTAGTAACATACAGTCCAGTCATGGAAATTTAGCTGTCAGATGATGTGGAGATGGCTGTTTTTAAGGAATCTGATGAATTCCGGCTCATGGGAAGCTGTCACAATGATGAAACAAGACCAGCCTGGGCTAATAGATTTATCCATTTCTACCTGGCAGATTATAATAGGATTTGGAGTCATCCTGCTGATCAGTGGGTATCAGTAGAAAGCTCATCACACAAAGAGTGTCATTTGAAGTGGATCGAAGGAGACTATTTTTTGGAGCTAGATACCTGGAGACATCATCACTTGAAGAAAAGCTGAGAGGGAAGACGGCGTGTTGGGGTATAACTTGCAACAGATTGTCAAACCATCTGCAAAGAAGTAGCTAAAATAGCTGATGTGCTGCTGTTGTCTATTCATGGGGAATTCCCACAGGAGATTCCTTCCCTTCCCATTTCCCTGGAGACCTAACAGTGCTGTGAGATCTAATGCTTCATACTTCTGACTGAATGTGCAGACATTTTGATAAAGAAAAGGCTGAAATAATCAGTATTTCCAAAGCCTCCAGCTAAAATGCTGGAGAAGCCAATCAATGTTTCCAATTTGCTAAAGATAGAACTCACTTGGAAAGCTGGAGAAAGTATTATTAAGCAGTTGACTTACTCTCAGGCACATGGTAGGACCCTTGGGGATGGTCCTGTGCAGGGCCAGGAGTTGGACTCAGCGATCCTTGTGGGTCCCTTCCAGCTCAGCATATTGTGTGATTGTGGGACTGCAATAAAGACAACAGCACTGTGATATCTCTATTACATGTGTGTGAAACCAGGCTCTCCTCTGGCAATTCTCCTGACACTTGGGATTGTTCCTAAATGCAAACCCAAATCAGCTTTGCTTTTGTTGTTTGAGAGCAGGGTGGTCAGTGCTAAAGAAGGATGCTGAAGGCATGTCTGTGCCACATGAATGCCACGTTTCCCACACTTACCAAGGGAAAGAAAACGTGGAAACTCTCAGCTGACTCCATAAATGTGTATGAAGCCATGCAGTGCAGAAAATAGCTGCTAGTGAAGGGGTTATTCTATCCCACATCTACACCCAGCCCTTATGGTGAGGGCTGTCACTAATGCCCTGACACGTGGCTTGAACCAGTCTCAAATATCTCATTTTATGCAGTCCAGAGGAGCAACCATATTTGTATGAGGTATTCATCCAAGTCACACTGGTCAAGTCCTGATAAAAGTTGCCAAAGGCATTAAATTTTGCTTTCTTCTATATTTTAAATTTTCTGTGAATTCTGGAGAAGCAAAAATAACTCTTATTCCTTTCCCTGTCACCTTTTAATTAGTGCACCAGTAGCAGACGTTAGCACCAAAATGATGGCCAACATAGCTCAAATAAATTCAGTGTGTTTTATTGATTTCTAATCTTAAAAAATTAACAACCTGGAAGCGATTACAAAAAGAACGCCAAAATCCTAATCCCACCTAAAAGTCAGTATTTTCAAGCACAGATTATGCACTTATGAAAGGGAAAATGGAAAAAGTGATAAATAGATCAGTTTTGCTAAAAAGGAAAAATGTTTTAGTGTAGAAAATGAACGACCAAAACACTATTAGGAAAAAAGCACCAGAAAAAGCAGTTCCTTGTTCCAAGATATTTCAACATAAATAAGCAAAATATATAGTGTACATTGAAATAATATCAATATTATTTTTCAAACCAGAAAGTTCAAAGTGAAGTACAGCTAAAGGGAATTTGTTATATACACATAATACTGAAGAAGTCTATCACAAAGCAAATTTCATGCAAAATACCTGAACAAGGATCATATTATTTTTTTCTATGGTGTGTTTATGGTATTACTATCCAGTCATGAAATGAAATGTGCAAATAATAAATGGAAGGCATTTGATTCAGATATCAACAATACCAGAGGTTGAGCTCAAGGTTTTCAAAAGCTGCTATGGTATAAACAGAACTGGTATTTTTAGTGGGAAAAAGAATGTAATTTGTAAACTAAAGTTTATCTGCAGTGGTCACTGGATTTGTATTAACACTAGAACACAGAGTCATGATCCACAAGCCTTTCTTTCAGCAGAAAAAGAAAAGTTTCTTAAAATGAAAAGGGCTGGACTCCTGGGATTGTATACACCAATGGCACCTGATGTATGGACGTACAGCTGCTGCCCTCAGTGGGGAAAGATGGTTAGAAAACAGAGAGGAATAAAAAGAACAACTGTGATGTCAGGACTAACTCCTCATTCAACTTTTGATCTCTATCAGTGAGGGTCTGCAAAGACAGTGAGACTACAGATACTTCTGCAAATACTTCAGGTAAGTACTTGGGCAAATCAACTTCTTGTCCTCAAGTTCACTTCTCACTTAGAGTGCAAGATGCCAGTTATTTACTAAGTGGGCAAACAATAAAACACTTTTGGAAACAATACTGTGTTTCCATCTTTCTCCTCTGAGCACATAATGATTCATGTTCTTCCACATGCTTTTCTGTACCTGCAATACACCTGCCCTTATAAATGTGGCTGATAGTGGAGGGGACATCTAATGAAAGCTCATTTGTCCCTTTGCTAGTGTCCTTCAGAGAAAAATTTAGGCTCTTATTTCTCATGTGGGATCTGAGCCAAAATCTCTTAGTAAATTCTGTGGGTGTTGGATCACAAGGCTCTAAAAAGTAATAGGAATAAAAGGAATCTCCTGTCTACCTTTTAATTTTTATCTTAAAATAGTATTTCATATGCTTTGCCATTTTATGTACACACCTTTGGCTTTGGACCAAATCCTAACCGGTGTAAATCAGCCTCACACCACAGGCAGTGGAGCTGCACAAGCCAACAACAAGCCTGGAATTGGCCCACTGCAAATAAGTTATAGATTTACCTGCTTCTGTATCACACCACTAGTTCCTGTTATTGCTTTCTAAAGTGCTTTGGGAAATTAAGGGAGTAGTAGGAGCTACATTAAATTAGATTCCAGTCTAATACAATCTGACCTGTATTTCACAATGAAAGAACTTTTACTTCTGAAATGCTGAGCAATGAATTTTATAAAGTATTCAAAGAAGGATAATTTCAGATGGCTCTATGTTACCCTGTTCAGAACCATGTGGGAAAATCTATTGCTGGCATATTTTTTTTCCTGTCCTCCTAATTATCTTTAATGCTAATTAACAAGTGTATGTTAGTTCAATCTCATTGTTACTCCATAAAGTTTAGTTTAAAATTACAATAATGAATTCCAACTTCTTCAGCCAAATATAATAAAATGGTGATTAATATTCCCCTGGGCTAGGATGGAATATGATTCAGGGTAATCTAAAATAGTTTTAAGTGAAAAGTTTGATATCCATCAGGTACTGAAGCTGACACAGAAAATGTAAGATGTGATTAGCAATGTGGTGAAACAAGTAGGTCACTGCTCTCTGCTCAAATCACAAGTGCTGTGGCTGCTATGACGTGGTCAGAATTGCTTGGCTGAGTATGGACTTGTTGTGTCCTTGTTTTCCCCTTGTTCAATTCTTGTGCCTCTATTAGTCTTGAAATCTGCCCACATATACTTCTGCATGGAATGAAAAAAAGCAAACCTCCCACTTTGTCAAATAAAAATAATTTTTTCCATGAGTTTAGGTAGGTTGTGCATAGTTAACTAAACAGAATAGAAATTTAACATAATTCAGAGGCACCCAATGTCCTGTCAGTGCACTTAACATCAAAAATTTCACACCCTATCCAAGATGCAAGTGCCTGTCACAGGTGTCATCCACTCTCACATGACAGTATCACAGAAAAGGTTTGTTTGGAATGACACATGGATGGACAGAAGCAGTGACCTTGGCAGGGAGCCAGCAGGCAGGTGGCCCTGTGAGGCGATGACAGTCACTTATCCTGAGGAACAAATGGGCCAAGACCACATTGCTGAGCCTTCTGCCAGCGACAAACTTCCAAGAACAAATGTAAAGCTTGTTTGCCAGGGACATGTAACAGGCTGCACACTCAAGAACGTACAGCGCTTTTATAAAAATACACATTTTCTGTTATCCTATATATCCAGTGCTGCCAAAATTACATTTTCTCTAAGAACAGAAGGAGGTACAAAAATGGGAGCTCTTGATCTCACTCTGACAATAATCCATAGAAATTCATGCCCCAAAATTCTTACATTACATAATCCAATTTATACAAACATGTTCTCTAGTCACATGCTGTGGGGACTGCTGCAGTCAAAGGAGTTACATAGATGGAGAAAGGGTATAAATCCAGGATGAATTCCAATCTGACTAGCTATCCTCTCACACTACATTGCACACTTCCAACTCTCTTCAGGTTCCACAAACTGAGAAATCATAGGAAAGAGTACCACAACAGATGCACTGAAACCCACCCTTAACTGCAAAATTAGTTTCACAGCTGCAGATAGATCTTTAAAGTGCAAATATGCAGGGAGTCCAATCTCTCCTTTTCAACACTGAAAATTGAAATCCTCTCTGTGATTTAAACAAAAACCCCAAACAAACAGTAAAGCCAACATACACCTCACCCCAAACCCAAGAAATTGCTGCTGAGACCAAAGTATATGAAGACATGGTAATGGGATTGCTTTAATACTATAGGAGATCTGCCTGTGGCCCTGAATGTTCCCATCCCTCATTTCCCCAAGTAGATGAGAAAAACCTCTCTGACAACTTTACTGTAATACCAAATATTTTATAGGTGCTCTGGTGATGCAGGGTTTTGTTACAAAGAAGTACAAGGTACAAAATATCTTTTGTGTGTAGCTGCCTATGTATATATGTAAAAATTTTACAAAGCTGAGCAAACACTGCCCTATGCATTTTTATTTCTTTGAAAACAAAATTTTCCTTCTCTCTCTTTATCTGTGTGTACAAAATGAAGAAAACTTTCAGCTTTCTTGTGTTCAACTTGTGTCTTGTGCATCTGGGTAATACAGAGCTGAATTTGGTGAGGGGGCAAATATTCCTATCACCTGACAGCTCCTAAACCCACACTTCTCTGTATTTTGCAGCACTCCCTCATGCAGCTGAACAAAGGCAGTACAGATTTCACCCGCTGTGTCCCACTGCAATCTGGAGGGAAACAGGGAAGCAGAGACAAAGATCCATTCCAAGACAATATTACACCTGTATGTTCTCTATTTATACTTTCTTTGAGCACTGAATATTTTTTGGAGCACTGAATATTTACAGAACTGCTTCATTGACAAATCACTCAGGGGCAACACACAAAAAGTACTTGTGTGCTACGGTGCACAAACACTGAACTTACTGGAGGAATTGCATTGCTCCCTAAACCAGGGAGGCCTGTTTTCATACATATTTTACTCGTGTCACTTTACTCATAGTTGTAAACCAACAAGTGCAGACAGAAACAGGTGTGTTTCCTATCTCTGATGGGGCATGGAAAGGGCTCTCCCTTCTGACCTGGGGAAGGAGGCTGCTATTTTAGCTTAATCCACTTTCTAGAACAAGCAAACAAATGACAAATGAGAAATAGGTTATTGTTGTTTCTAACTGGTATGATATATACATAGAACACTCGGTTTTATGTAAAAGCAAACAAACCAACCCCGCTTTGCTCTCATTTTTTGCACTGGTGGGTATTTGCAGTGAACTGGAAAGCTCTCAGAGGAGAGGTGTTACCTATTTGAATTCTAAAGTGCTGTATTTGCTAAGTAAGTTAAAAAGTAGGAGAAGTTTTACGTGTTATCTCAGAACACATGAAAGTAAATTGATGCAAATAGGGGTAAGAGGAGTATCACATTGTGCAATCATAAGGCAAACTCAGCAGTGACAACTGAAAGGGCAAGTTTATGAAAAAATCATAGTTTTCTACCACATGATTTATTATTTATTTATGGTAAAAAACTGCACAGTATAGAGGTTTGGGGTTTTTTCTTTTCTTTTTTTTCCATTAAAAAATAAAATTTTTCAATTGTTTTAACATAATTTACCATCTGTTGATTTTAAAAAGTGTTGAGTATATATTTTTTCCCTTCACTCACAGAAAGAATTCCTTCCTGTTTGTTGTGTCTCATACGTCAAAGGAATGGAAAGCTCATAAGGGTGAGAAGTGTTTATCCAAGGTACTTGTTTCCAAAAGCAAACTGACGTGTCTCTAAATGGTGTCAGCAGCACACCCATAATGCTCTATGAAAGTGTATAACCACTATTTAAGCAGTGTCACCACTGGCCAGGCACACCCCTCAAAGCTGGGCGTCCCATGACACCTCAAGAAGGGAGAGGAAACCACGTGTGCTCTGCGTGGTGCCAGTGGCAACTTTGGAAGAGTCTTTGGGATCATGCAATAGGCACTTGCAGAGAAGAGCAGCTCGTTCAGTACTCTGACTCAGAAACAGCCCTCAAAATAGACACACAGCTGGCCCCTGAACATGGGGAAGGTATAACACCTTTTCCAAACTCTATTCCACTGAAATCTCTTCTTGGGAGACAAGAGAGACTGAATGCAGAGCAATGGATTTTTAGTGTTCAGACTTTTATTGTCTAGACCTGAAGAGAATACAAGGGAAAGCAAGAACTTGGCCTTAGACAGTGCTCTCATCTAGAACTCCTGCTAGAACATCAAAGAAAAATAATTTGTTTTCTTTTTTTGTTGTTGTTATAGGATGGACATCAATGCTCTGAGGAGATGTTGTGTGGATGACCAATTACGTTAGAGATATTTAGGAATATTATATACTGTTAGAGAAGCCAAAAAGAGAAAACTTCCTTGATAAAGGAGAAATGAAAGACTTACATGCTCTTAAGTAAAGGTACATCAAAGGTCACTATATTTGATATTACTTTATGTAGTACCTATCACACCATACTTTCCACATCAAATGCAGGTACAGACACAAAGCAGGTTCTGTTGTAGTTCCCCTGGGTAAGGTCACAAACAACTACATTATTTGTTTACCTCCAAGAAAAAGCACTTTGCAATAGTGTGACATTTATTCTCACATTTGAATATATATATATATACACACATATATAAAAGCAGAAGACTTTTGTTTTTAATGAATATCTCACCCCAGCTGTGTTTGACACAAAGCAAGGTAATAGTCAGTGCTAAAGGAAAATGAAATGTGATTAGAAAAAAAATCCAGAAAAAATATATGCAGTGTATCCTTCAGCCAAAGGGAGTGCAAAACAGAAGGTCAGAAGAAATTTCAACAATAAATATTTGCAGTCACTTACTGTATCTTTCTGAGGGGGCCAGTAACAAACTCTATTACTTTATCTGGTGATCTTGCTTGAACTTTGTTTCCTTAGCATAAGAATAGCTGAAAGATAAAGTCCAGGAGCACTTTTGGATGCTCTCTACCCTCAGACAGTCCCCAAGGCCAGACTAGATCTGAACTGCAATCCCAGAGATGCCCATCAGGTGGACATCCAGTCTTCAGCACAAATTGATTTACACTGTGAATGTGACCATAGCACCAGTTAGTGTAGGCAGAGTTGCAGAGACACAAAACCATCCAAATACACCTGACCCACAAAGATCACAAAATTTAAGGAACCATTGCTTCCCTATTAGACACAAGTTAGAAGGTGTTCTTGACTGAGTAACTGGGAAGAAATTTTGCAAGAGAAGGCTCCAATTTCACTAACAATGCTGTTCTAGCACTAAAAATTTAAATTGACCATATAAGTTCACTATCACGTGTTAATTGTACTTAGGAGGCAATGATTCAGTAACCTACTCAAATAATTTACCTCCTGTCTTCAAGGCTCAATTCTTCATAACATAAATAGAAAAAAATTCAAGCTGTATTTTCTCTTGAATATTTTGACTTACACTTTTGTGTGTGGGAAGATTTTAACCAAGCAGTTGCTCATGTAGTAAATAATGAAAACAGAAGCAAAATGTTAAATACGGCTTAGCAATTAAATAAATACAATATTAAAAAAATTTAATTTTACAATATTCCCTGCTTAGAATAAGCAGGAAGGGGCTTTCAAGAAGAAAGAGTTATCTTAAAAACACACAAAATATACTAGAAGTATGCATCAGAATACTGGTCCAAATTCTGAAAATATACTCTGGCCTTAAAGAAAGGACACAAGAATTTAGTGCTGCTCAATGGAATATGCTCTGTGTAACATAAAGCCTGTTTATTAGTTTTATACCAGATAAATTTCTATGGTTTTTATAAGAAGTATAGGGGAAAGTGCTTTGACAAGCAAGTATTTTTAATTAATCTAGTTCTCAGAGAAATATTTACACTAAATGTCTCCCTGTCTTGTTGGCCATACCACAGCAGCAACAAGGTGGCAAAGGCTCTGCACTCAGCTCCTGAGGAGACACATCACAGCATGTGGAGCTGCATTTTCAAGCACTGTTGACAAAATTCCAGAGGGAATTTGGGCTCCAGTCAGCCAGTGAAGGCTTACTTGGCAGGTTAGGGTTACCTGGCCCTACACCCTAAAGCAGTGGTTTTGCAGTTCTCTGTGCAGTCCTTTCTTCCCTCTGCAGTGAAGCTTGTGGAAGGTTCTCTGCCCAGGGAAGGAGGATTGGAACCAGATGATCTTTAAGGTCCTTTCTAACTCAAACCATTCTATTATTCTGTGATTCAGCAGCCAGCATCCTTGTGCAGATAAAAGTTTTATAAACTTGAGATTAGACTGGATCACACTGTCCTTGGAACTAACCATCAGTCTAGGAGGTAGCATGATTTCCTCCCACAGTGATCAGAGTAGTCTCCAATAAGTCAAAACATTTCTTTCACTCTCGTTCAGAAACTTTGAAGCAAGAGGTGTGCTACATCCTCCTTTGTGCATTTACTTCCAAGGAAAACACTCCTGTTGAAATTCTACCTTAAATTTTGTTTCAGCTTACAGCCCCTGAGGTTTAAAACACTTGATTTTTTTTTTTTTTCACCTATTGCACATTAGTCAGTTTAAAATGCAATTACTGGTTTTGGTCATAAGGGTAGACCCCTATATAGAGGGTTCATAAAACATAAATAATGCCAACCATAGTGATTTTCATTGAACTCCTGGCATTTCCATTGTTGCAAACTAAGTCCTGAAGAAGTTTCTGCAATATGTATAAATAAGCCTTTAATCCACCTTTTCTATTTCTAACTCTCCAGTTGTCAGAGTGCTCAGTGCCCTATGGGATATGCAAGGAAACAAATATCTAACTCTCATCAGAAGATCATGTAATCAGAGAGAAAATGTAGCTCAGATGCCAAATGTGTTGATCAAGATATAAACTCTTCTAAGGGGACCTGCAATCTGCATTTTCCATCTTTCAGTTCTTTCTGCAGGCTTGTTACTCTTGAGATGATGTTCCTTTTAACCAAATCACATATCCTCTTTCCCCTTTGACTTACTCCATTTAAGATTTATTTTTCCTTAACACTTTTTCTCCTGTGCAGTTTTTTTTGTGATTTTCTCTGCAGAGATCACTATCTGAAATTGAAGTGCTCTATAATGTCTGTCACAAGAAATTCCTTAAAAAAAACAGTCACTGCATAGTATCTGAGACTCTCTATGGTGAATTTTCCTATGTCATTCTTTCCAAATGCCACAGTCAAATTGAAGTTTCCATACTGAAGGCAGCATCTGCTTCAAGGACGGATTCACTACACCTTCACCGCAGAGTTTCCCCAAAGTCTTCTAAACAGCAATGTATTTTTACTGTATCTAGTTCAAAGTAGCGTCTTTAAAAAGGCACTGAAAGTTTGGGAATGAGGAGGAGGGCTTAGGTTGACAGCATCAAGGCTGAAAAGTTATTCAGCAACATGTCTGTCTCCAGATCTCTGGTAACAAGAAATAGAAGGTTGTGGAGCCTCAGGCTGTAAAAGATTCCAAGACTGCCCTAAAGACAGCATCTCAAACTGCCCAGTACTGTGGAGACTTGCCAAAACTTTCACAGAGCCAGATATTTTCCAGCAACACCCACTTGGGAGAGGAGACTTGCCCACCTTACCGTTTCTGTGGAACTCAAGTGAAACTATAATTTGCTCGGCTTACCCTGATGCTTTGACAGGTACACTGCCTCAGAATCATTGGTTACTGATTTATTTTATTATCCAGATGCAAAAATAAGGTGATGAACCATGCAAAAATTTCTTTCCCAAACCAATGTTCAAAACTGACTTCCACATAAGCCTAGCCACCCCCTTCCTGAAGAGAACACCAGGTAGAATCATAGGAGCCTGCTGTCTGCTTTTTTTGCTGGTTTAATGGGATCACGGTGAGCAAATATTAAATGTTGGCCAACAGCAAGTGGAATGACTACAAGCCTGAAGTGCAATAACACCCAGTAATTCCCAGGGAAGGCAAATTATTAATTTGTAACTAGTCATTCTTTTCAATTACAGGGTACTTTTCCTGGGAAGCTGTTTTCTCACTGATCTTTCAGCTGCAATGTGCCCTCCATTGCCCTGACACATTCAGATACTCTAATCAGCTGAACCTTGTGAAAGTGGTAATTACTGTGTGTTGGGGCTGAAGAAAGCCTCAGACATAAGAACAGATGCAGGCCCTCAGAGCAGTAAAGATTTACTTATTAGACTATGTCATCTTCCATCAGTCTGTCGTGACTTTTAAAGTTGATAATTTACAGTAATGCACTAAAAAAGATAATTCTAATTTGCCTTATCATACTGTTGCTGAAATACTGCTTTCTTTCAATATTTCATACACTGTTGCCTGTGCCAACTTGTTAGAGAAGATATTTTTTTGTTTTCTGAGAACTCAAAAAAATAAAAAAGGTGTTCTTCTTCTGAAGAGCTTTGTGATTACTGCAACTGCACACTTACACCTGTTCCTTGAATAATTCATGTGTCTTCTCAGTACTAAGATCTGAAAGGGAAATATTTCAATAAAGAGATCAGGATATGAGCAAAGTCTAAAGTCAATAGAGAGCAAAACAGAAACTGATCCTGGGTTAGTAAACACATTGTCATTTTATGATGCGTCTGAAGTAGGCACAGACTGGATGGATAGAGATAAGTCAGAGGCCTGAGTTCTGCCAGGCCAGGGCTCAAATGAAGCTGCACAGCACATCAGGTCAGGATTTCTTACAGATGGATTTCTGACTGCCATGAAGCATGATAATTACATCGCACCTGTGTTCTGAGGGGAAGCAGATAGGCTCTGAGCTGTGTTACTTTAAAAGGAACAACCATCAGGCCCTACTCTTTGCATAGGTCATTGTAGGGATGATGCACTTGAATATCAGGGTAAATTTTGAAGTTCTACTTATTTTCCAGAGTCCTCTATTTCCTAAAACACAACTGTGGAACAAGGGTAAGGAAGCAGAGCAGGAAGCTGTAAGTAACCATGATCTGAATCACTTGTTCAGATTAAAGGAAAAGGACCCTGGGTTTTGAGATGGGCACCATAACCACATCAAAAGGTGCAACTGAGACAGTGTAAAGAGAAATGTGCAAAACAGATTATTCTTCCTCGAAGTTACAAGAAAGGGAGGCCTTGGCAACATCCTAAAACACCTCTTGGATGCCATAATGCAGCACATTGAATTGGATTATAATATTTCCATGTAACTCTCAGAGATTTGATAAAGCTAACACTATCACTCTGCATTGACTGATGAGCAGCTCACTTCATTTGCTGAACTTGGACTGTGCTCCCAAATCCCAGAGGCAAGAAGCTTCCACAGCACTTGCATAAATTATGACTGACTCATAAAATTATTAATCACTCTGCTGTGTGGTAAATTCTCTGTTCCCTGCTCCCCCACATATACCACAGTAGCTTTACCAAAAGTTGTAAGCCCTTCCTAGTCATTTTAATGTTTGGGTTTTTAGTTATTTTCTGCCAAGTACCTACTTCTATAAACAAAGCCAAAAGCCATCCCACAGCACTTGTTGTAGCTGTGAGCTTGCTATCAGGGTGATGGGATACTTGAGGCACCCTTAGGTTTTAAGAATTGCCCCCAAGACAATATATATAATGTCATCAGGAAATGAAAGCTAAATCCTCTTAAGTGATTGAGAAAATAGACCCTTCTTTAAAAGTATGCTCTCCTCCATCCTCTCACTCTTCTCTTCCTAAAGTATTACAGCTTGGCTCTGTGGCAGGGCTGGGCCACGTTCACATACAGAAAAAAATTAAGTTTCTGGATTTCTCCTGTGCAGTACAGATGTTGTCTCTTCAGCATGGAGATCCCTTTCATAATGGCTAGAAAAGAAGTTTTCATTACATTTTTCTTCTTGTATTTTTTTGCCAGATATCACCACCATCCCAGATCTGATCATTTCTGAATTGAGAACAGATCTCTTCCCAAGCTGTTGTTTAATCCTCAAAACTGTGGATCATTTTCATGTGATTCAGTTAGAAATCCCATAGGTTCTGAAACCTGTTAAAGATTATAAAGATATAGAAGGCTGGGTTGGAATGTGATCTTCAAGAACTTATCTATTTTATTGCTTCCAAGGGGCTTGTCAGCTTCCTACTGAAATACAGTTGAGTAATAGTATAGTGAATATAGATGAGAAGATAGCTTTTTATTAGCACTAAATGATCAGGTTGATTGACATTAGGGATCTTTTTTATATAATTTCATTGACAAAACCATATGCTGAAAGGCGCCTTTATTTCCCAATAACACATTACTTTATGTAATAAACCAACTCGCTACACAGTATATTAAGCCATAATGTTGCTGATCATTTGGAATACACCTCTACTGTAATTTCTACTACCCCCAGCAAAAAAGCATGAACCTGTTTTTTAAATTTCACTTAAACTTACTAAAAATTACTTATAGTTATTTCATATATGGTTCTAAGATTCTTTGAACTAAACATTTTACAGTAGGGCACTACTGAGAGCCTCAGCACACCTGAGGCTGAGACTCACAGCACCTCATGCCATCACAAAAGGAAAGAAATTGCTCTCATAAGATAAAGGGGTCCATAATGGACTGAGTTATATATGCCATTTCTAAACCTTGTTAGTTGTTGATCTAACCCTCTCTAAGAGGGCTTGCAGGGATAAAATGTCTACCCTTTCCTCTGAAATACCATTTTCAGAACATAACTGTGCTCTCCATACATTTTTTGCATATATATAGAATCCTCTTGCGTATTTGTAATATTATGTCTCCCCTCCTCCATTCCTTTCAGTGTTCTTCACTACCATATTTTCACTCTCTTCACTTGTTCATGAATCTGACATTTTCTAAATCTTGGCCTTTTCTATTGGTCTCCTAGAAATCTTTGTAATGTTTATTTTCTCTATATAGAGTATCATATCAGTCACATATGACTAAAAGGACTAAGTCCAGAGATACTAGACATTTTTCAGTGTATTTCTTAGTAAGTTTTAGTGAAATTTGGACCTCTAGAAATATTTGCCTTTGGCTTCTTGAGGAAAATACTCAAAAAGGAAAGCCAGAAGTCATCTGATCTCTCATCAAGAACTAAATTAAGGGAACTATGCCTCCAAAAGCTTGGTCTGCATTTTCACAGTGTTAATTATTCTTTGATGCTTCAGATTTCAGATGTCCTGGTCAGTCATACAGCCAGGTGGCCACTCAAACTGAATGCCTACAGTTCCCAAGATCAAAAAGAAACCAGAGGATAAAGTAGGAGCCCTGAGTGGAAATCCACAGGTGAGTACAGAGTCCTTCAATAGAACCTCATTTACAGCAGACTGCAGTAACTTAGTGTGTAACTACTGCCTTCATTTGTTGCCTATGGCCAGAGATTAATCACAAGATAAGCTAACACAAGATAACCCACTGAAAGGAAAAATAATGTCCTGCTTTGCATAAAGCGACTTTATATCATGGGAACTACCAGGGAGTTATTAAAAGTTACACAAAGGCAAAAGATTTGTTTAAACAAAAAAAGGCTGAAGCCCAAAGTAGCCCAGAGGTCACAGAACTTTTTTTATGTTCCCCAACAGATTAACTGCTTGGCCTAAAAAAAAAAAACAAAACAAAACCCACATTATTTTGAAATTCATTTCTAAGATGGCTCTTCTACATTTAGTAAGTTTACTTTCCAGGATTAAAAAAAAATAAAAAAAAATAAAATAAGAATTGATTGAGGAACATTTTATCTTCCCACAATATACCTTTTTTTTAATTTTTTTTTTTTAAAGCAGTGCTTAAGAATTCATGAAGAGTTGTGGGATTTTAAATCTCTGAAAACAGGGAAGCCATGTGAAGTGCAATTGAGATGCACCTATTTGAACTTTATGAAGAATGCAATAGATTTTCATGAAAATTACTCTAAAAACTATTACATTTTATTTTTTATGAAATGAGTGGGAGTAGAATATGAACACTGTTATTGCATTTAAAAGCTCTCTTTGGGAATTCTTTGCCTGCATCTCTTTTGAACACAACATAGTCACATAACTCAGTCACTAAAAAGATATACATAGGAGTTGGAGGAATATTAGCACTCATGGCAGGCAACCTTCCCAAAGCTGAATTTAGACTAAGGTTTTGTTTCAAAAGAAAAACTGTCAGCCCTCTTTCTCACCTGGTGTTTAAATGCAATAGTATTCATGGGGGATATATTAGCAGCTGTGGCTCTTTGCTAATTTGTAAAATGGACATGTGAAATTCTGTATTGCCTAAACTGAGACACTAATATTCACTCAGAGCCTTCTGAGCAGTTCTCATTCACTACAGGGTTTGCAAGTCTGTCTTTTTTTTTTTTTTTTTTTGCCACTGAACCCCTCAGACACCCAGAGCTGGACATGCAACCTCAAAACACCCTGTTAGTGTGTTCTGGCAAAGCCAGAAATAAGGAGCAAAATGCCCAACCTACTGTTCCTGGCTGTGCTATTGGTCTGCTCTCTGAGTGGGTGGCAACTCCTCAGTGAGTTTCTGGACAGGCACAAAAAAAAAAGGCACAAAAAAACCCCACCAAAAAATCTGAAGTCTGATTCTTTTCTGTACAAGACTTATCTGACAGAGTTCTAATTTCCAGGAAAAAACCAAAAAGACTGATTTTAGTTGAATGATCCTTTTTGGTTTAGTTGATTTTATCAGATAAGGAGCTTTTTTATCATGGCTTTACTTTGTTTTCTCTAAACCTGAATTACAGGTGTACATTCTTCAGAACTACAGTAGTGCTGCTGTGACACATTTATGTGAGAAGTCTAAACCTCAGAGAAATAATTGAAATTAAAACCAGAAAAAATGTCAGAAATTGCTGTCCAATAGTTCAAACAGTGGCAGAACTACGGAAAAAGATGTGAAATATAAAGACTGAGGTGGAACTATTAGAAATATTATAAAGATTTCTTATATGATTTGGTGGGATGATTGCTTCCCTTCTGACTTGTAAAAATCAAGAGGAAAAAAGGAGAATAAAACGAAAAGAGCCTAAAATAATGGGAAAAATGGGAGAGGAGGAAGCAAGCATTAGCAACCAATGAGGGATAGAAACAATGCCTAGTTCAGTTGATAACCTTCTGGGGAAAGAGGACTGACAAATTTTATGTAACCTTTATAAACTTTATGGAAGCTTTACTCTCTGCTATTTAGTCACTGGTGTAGGAGAACTATGATAATCATAAGAGCCACAGAGATACAGGACAGATCTATTGCAAAGTCCTCTAATTTCTAGTCACATTCTTTCCTTTTTGAAGTAAATCATGAGTTGTTAATGTAAAAGTTTCTGGAGACAGGTAAAGTTTTGCCCTTCTTCCCTGAAGATCTATAAGAATTATCACAAGTTTGCACAAAAGAGCCTCAATTCTCACTCACTTGCAGAAGTAAAACCGTCTGTATAAAAAGAGCAGAAAGGACAAGTACTGATGACTGGACTCAAAACCACACATGTGAGTTTTCTAACACACTGGAAAATCACTTCTTTTTGTTACTCCTCCAGTCCTGGCAAAGCCCAAGCTGATGCACAGTTTCTACCTCTTACATAGCAAATGCATCATTCTCACTCATGCACTTATGAATAGGTTATAAGTTGTGACTAAATGTAATTATGTAAATGATAGTCATTTGTTTGCTATACAGATTAATGTTCTGCTTCACTGAGGTCCCAGTATGGAGCAGCAGAAGTTTGAGCTTTGCAGCTGTGCCTCTGTGTGGTGCTGCCTCTCATGTAAAAATTAAAATGAAGATGAAATTTGTCTTTTAGTTAGAGGGAACAAAACAAACCATGCCTGTGTTACTTAATACATTATCTATTACTTTCTACAGGTAGCAGAATCAATCACCTCTCCCAGTGGTGGCAAACTCCTGGGGAATAATTTCATACACCTCCAGCTCTATAATACAACGTCAAAGTGTTAATTAGAATCTGGAAAAAATGGATTTGTCTTTTTTTTAGTGAAGCTAAACTCCTTTTGTCAAACTGAGACCTGTCAAGAGGCATGAAAAGTAAAGTTCTGCTACACTGAGAAGATATAGCTAATAAGGATTTTTATAAAATGGGGTTTCCTTCCCATTAATATTTTTTGTTTGTTTTGGAACTAGTAGGTTTTTCTATTTTGCATAAGGATTAATCTGAGAGCTTTTAAGGGTGGAAAGAGTGTCTAACAAAGAAAACCTCTTCTAAAGCATAAGTACCTGTGTGCTTCATAAACTTGCTTGCACAGATGTTTCCTTTAAAGGCAAGTCACTAGCAATTCTGTGTATTGTTGACAATTTCTCCTCCTTCTCTGGAGAGTTACCTGGAAAGGTCTTTTCAGAACTAGACTACAGTACTGCTGTCAGGCTGACTGATCTCATGTCTGACTAGTTCTCGAAGTTATGTAGCCCATTTCTCTTGTTTAAACCAGTAACACTGTGGGCAGACTGAACACAGCTTTACATCGTTACGATAACACTTCCAGAACTCATAATACAGTTACTGCAAAGTCTTTATATTCAATTTTCTAATTACATCTCTTGAATTATGCATGTCTCTACCTAATATAGAGGATGCAACATAAGTAGCTCTAGGGAAGAGGGGTAAAAAAAAATATGCCAGACTTAAAGAGGTTCCTAAAGGTGGCAGCTAGTTTGTTAAAAGTGAGACCAAAAGGTAAGCAATTCTCTCACAAAAGTTCCTTTCACTGACAACATCAGTCGTGAGACTTGCTTTATTATCAGCACATCATGGCAATGGAGGCAGGAACAGACTGCCTACACACTCCAATGCTTTATTAGTAAGAAATCAATATTCAGGAAAAGGAAAATTGTCTTTCAGGGCTCTTACATCTGTTAACAACGAAAGAACCTCTGCTGTTCTGCACTTCATTTTCATGGAGTCACCCAAACCCTTTCTCACAGAATTTTAGCCCTTCATTACTTTAATCAGCTTTCTATTAATTGCACATGTAAGAAAAGTACCAAACGTATTTCTATCACTCTTTAAACTATATGTTACTGTTCTCCAACCATAGTTACAGAAGGACAGTCGCTAGATGTTTCTGGGCTCTCTGGTGATGCCTGGGGAGCACTTGCTGTTGCAGAATTGAGCATGAGATCTGTTTGGATCCCCTCTGGAATCCTTTTCTGCCATGAATCTATATTTCTAGCTACTCAAAAGTAGCTTTAGAGCAACTCTTACTGTTTTGGTGTTGCTATGAAATTGTGTAGGAACAAACCATGTGTATCCCAGAGAACCGGACACTGATTTCTTACACTGATTTTTCAGGTCATCTATCTCATTCTAAACACACAAATCTCTATTTACACAGTAGGAAACAAAAAAATAATCCCTTACATAGTGACCAGTGTGCCTTGCTGGTTCCTCATGTAGCTCTAGGGGAAGTAGTAACACTTTCACACCTTAGAAATAGGCTATTTGTAAATTTATCAGAGCTTCTTAGGTGAAACAGTTATTAGCCTTTCAAGTCTTACCCATTTGAAGGAATACACCCAGAGATATTTAGAATCTTTAAAAATGCCATCCACAGGGAGAAGAAAAGAGTTAACTTTTTTAACATATTCCTGATTGATTCATAAAGACTAACTTGCATTATCTCATTACGTACATACACAGTGAAAATTACAGGAGGGCAATTCATACACCATGTTCCTCTTTTATAATTTAACAGAAAATATCCTTTATCCTCATTTTAATCTTCCCCTATTTCCATGCTCAGATGTTAATCAGTGTACAGAAAGTCTGCCTCCAGTCAGCCAAGATCCATTTCTCACAGTACTTGCAAGTCACAGAGAAGCATAATTGTACAGCCACAGCAACAGCAGACCTGACCCACCAGGATGCTCCATGAGTGCAACCAGTTCAAATATTCATAAAGCTACTAATTCATAGCAAGTTCTTGTCTCCCATCAGGGTTTTGCCTTGGACTGCATGCAGATTCCAAGGGTACTATGCCTTCTTGCAAAGCAGAACTGTAAGAAATTAATATTTCAGGAAGTGAAAATAGAAAGATAGAACAATGCCATGGCTTTCCCTGCTTTTCCTGAAAGAAATATTTTTCCAAGTCATCATTAATCATATGTGCAACCAATAATGTTTGAATAGTTATTTGTTTAAGTAACAATATATTCCTATTTATTGATTTTTCATCAAATATCAGTTTTGTGAAAATAATTATGCTATTCAACAGTACATGGTTGATAATATTATTCTTTTCAAAGACTGTTAAATATCAAATATTTTAAGATGTTATACAGTACCATATTTTAATGTTTACCATTTCTCATCTCCTAACAAAGAAAACATGCATTTCCTTTTTTCCATCCCAGTGAAACAAAACAGTGCAAAGAGACAGAATAAAACTTAAAGCGACAGAGTCCTAATGGCAATAAAAGTATTTTTGGTCAAAAGATTCCAGTTAAAACTCTATTGCAAAACAGTTGTGTCCTAAAGATTGGCCTGAGCTGACTGGTTCCAATCCTTTTCAGGTTATGAGTTAGAAAAGGTGCCACAGATTCTGTAGACAGGAGGTACTCTGTAGTGTGATCAACTAATTTTCAGACTACAAATTCAAATATATAAATTAACAACATCTTTAAAAGAAAACCGAAGGAAAAAAATATGAGTAGCAGTGTTTGGCACATGAGAGAACGCTAAATATGAAGCGGCCATGCACTACAAGCATTGCACAAGCCAAGCTGTAAGACTTAAAGCCAAGTCTCTGCACGTTCTCTTGCCAATATGTCTCAGCCCTTCTCTGGAAGGCAAATTGTATTGATGTGAATTCAGTCCTTGGCTGTTTAGCTAAAACTGCTGATATCCTTTACTCCCCATCATAAAGCAAATTCTCACCAGTACTGTGGATCTGCAAGGTCTGAGACCTATACTCAAGATCAAAAGATAAAGATGCCTCTAGAGGAGACACCTTAGGAGTTCTGGTGACCTGAGGGAGGTATTGACTGCTTTGCCTTCATGTCAGGCTTGGGATCCTAGTTCTCAGAAAGTCAGGAGTCAGACTGAAGAATAAGGCCTTCCTTACAGGGAAGGGAAAGTGTCTTTTTAAATTCTGCTAGGCTGGAAGTATCAGAATATTTGTGACAGCAACACTGGCTAATTTTAGTTACCGAGCTAAATCACTGTCAATGTGAAGAGGCTGTAAAGAAATGCTAAGCTGATAAATTACTTTGGGTCACCAATAAAGTGATGATTCTGTATGGTCACTCACTGCTGGATGGCCCACAAGCTTCCCAAGGAGTCTATTAGCTCCATAATTGTCCAAGCAAACCTGCTGCTTCTCTTTGTAAAGGCTCCCTGTTTCCCTAATTCCCTTAAGGCTTGGCTTTGTCTCTTTACCCAGCTCCCCGTGCCAGCTGTGGAGAACTGTGCTTTAAACGACTCTGGCAAAAGGCAGCTGGGAATGGTTGTTACACTGTAGTGAGGTTCATGTTATGCATTGCTGATCAGGCATTGAATGAAGCACACCCGGTAGGCACTTTGGCTCTGTCACTGGGAGTATAACAGAGAAAAGCACTCCAAATGGAAACAAACACAAAAAGCCTTCAGAGCAGTAAACAGCTCTGCCAAAGCTGGGGAAAAAACAAAAAAACACCCAGAGAAAAACCCTTCATCAGTGAGAACCATGACCAGAGAAGGTAGCACCCTTTAACAAGTGATGTGATGGCTTCGTGGCAGCAAAAAGGAACATTTACATTAAAGGACTGGAGTTCTTATAGTCTTTAGGAGCCTAATATAACATCTTACTGGCATACTTCGAGGACTATTGACTCTGAATACAAAGGTGGGTAGCGGCTGTTTGGTTGGGGGTTTTTGGGAGTAGGGATTGACTGATTTTTTGGGTTGGTTGACTGCATTCACTTTAACATGTAGTTGATTTAATAAAGATTAAAAAACAGAAAAGCATTTTTAAAGTTCAGAAAATCATCTTATGAATGGGAGCCTACACAAATCCCTAGTAAGAAATTTGTCTGGACTTTTAAAATAAGACAGAACACTCTTTTCAGCCATGAACACAGGACTCAATTAGGTGTTTACAAAGAGATGGCAGTTTGCCAGAAAGTCACCTACGAAGCTCCAAGTCAAGATGTGCAGAAAGGGAGGCAGCCTGTGTTATTCACAACGCCACCAGGCAAGAGATTCAATGAAAACGATTCCATGGGGACGTTAAGGGGAAACAATGCCTGGAAGTATGGGTGACATCAAAGAGAGTCTGATGAGAGTTCAGACATGAGAGTTCTCCTATTTCTACATCACAAAACAAAAGGGAGGCACATGCAGGTAATGAGTTGGAAGGTGAAAGACTAAGAAGAACAACAAAACCAAACCACAAACAAAACAAACAAAAATAAAAATCACCAAACTAAGACAACTGAGCCCGGAGAAACAACAGATTTGAAACCAACAGAACCACTTACTGACAATAACACGGTTCCCTAAAGGCTCCCCTGTCCTGATCTCAGAACACATGTACCTGCACGTTTCTAAAAACTGTTCTTAATAGGGTGCTTATTGATATTTGAAACGACAGGTATTGTTTTCAGGTTGCTAGCCTCTAATATTATACTTAGCTCATGGAGAAAGTATTAGAGCTTAAATAAAATGACACAATGCAGTTAACTCAGTAGCAACATAGGCTGGATAGAAGCAGATGCTTCTGTAGCTTTGGGGAATTACAAATCCACACCTGAGACAACAAATGATTTTCTAGATGGAAAATGAAGTAGTTGAAATAAATATGAATATGAAATAAGTACATTAGGTACAGAGAAAAGACAAACATCAACCTGTAACACTTATTCAAAGTCCAAATTGCAATCCACTCCCGTGTGTACTAGAGACTCCTCCATTCCCATGCCCAAATCACCCAGCTGTTCAGAGCAGAGACTCTGGAAAATTAGTCACTAGCTTGAAAAGATGGATTCCTCTGTTCAGAGGTATTTCACTAGGTGACGATGGCTCTCTTCAAAGTCCAGGCAGGGAAAAAGACAGTCTGAGTCTGACATTTCACAGCAGGTTAGCTCATTATGAACAAAAAATGGAAATGATTGATCACAGTGTAGAAAGACCCTAAGTCTACAGGTTAAACATGCTTCAACAGCTGGGGTCTGACCTCCCTCATCTGGGTCCAGCTGCCACCTCTCAGCCTCTCTCCTCCTCCCAGCCTTGTGAGCCACTTCCCCACTAACTTCTCAACAGTGCCCTTCTCCTTTTAATCTTGTTTTTGAGCCTCTAAGCTTGAGCTGGCCAAACACAAGGGAAGAAGCCTTCAGAAGCCCTCCTTTCCCTGCAGCTAGTCTCAGAGAGGGCAGCTCCTGTCCCTAAATCCTCTATTCCTCTTTGCTCACAGCTACTTCTGCCAACAACCCCCTCTGCTTACTGTGAAAAGCCCCTTCATTTACTTGTTTATTTATAAGGTGGGGGAGTTGATTTCAATATATGTAAATGAAACCCTGCAGGAGAGAAGGAGGAGAATCTTTCAAACTACATTTGCCCATAGCACAGCAACTAAATTTCAATTTTATCTATAAGGTTATGAATAAATATTAATGAGCTTATTAATTGAATAACTAATATCTTAGAAAACTATACGTTTTCATAATTTGAGATTTTTTTCTACTCTTCACTCCTTAGCTCTTAAAGCTATCCTTAATGACAGTAATTGCTTTCCTGGTCATCACTACTTAAAACTATATTACATGCCCCCCAAAATAGGAGACAAACATTAATATGTGTAACCACCTTTTGAACAAAATTCTTCTCCTTTAAAAGAAATAAAAATTGTATTTTCTTACTCTTTCCAATAGTAGCATTTTCACTATTCTGATTGTTATGCTCTCTTCATCGTTATTTTACAGTTTTCTACCCATTTTACCAAATTTGCCCTGCAATTTTTTACTGACTTGAAAGCATTGCAGAAATGCTTTCCACGAGTTTACAAGTGACTGTGAAGGACACCCAGTGCACAAAGCCTGTTAGCAACAAAGTACAGATGTTTTAATCATTCCCTGGGCCATGAATTGCCTTCTTCCCATGGAATCTCCACTATTGCTCTTTGCAGGAGAGCATTAGGTTTTTTAAAAAATAGCTGTGTGGGAACTGACAGGATCCTTAAACATAGTTAGTGAGCTGATATCGGAGTACTAAACATAATAAGGCTGATCTTAAGCTGAAACAGAAAAGCAGTGGACATAAGTAGAGTATATCTGCTTTTATCACACAGGCAGGTAGGAGATGTCATTACTAATGAAGCTGCATATTAATCTGTGTCACAAGGCTTTCACTCTTTGAGCAAGTCTGTGCAGGGAGCATTGCAGCTCAGGCCTGGGCACATGGCCATTAGTGGCATCCGAGGACCGCGTGGTGGCAGCTGTAATTGCAGAGTGTCCTCTCTCTGCACAGCGAGTGGTTCTTAATGGTTTCTCAGGATCCCAGCAAGTGCTCTCTTTGCTGGCTGCTTCAGCACCTTAGGCCAGTATTTTCATCATCAGGTGTGGCTGCACTAATAGGAGCAATCCTCAGGTGTCTGACATGTCACTTAGATAGATGCTTATTCCCTAACTTCACATGAACTCAGCTGCTTTGCTGCTGAACTCCAGATACATCAGCTTCCCAGCCCGGCTATGAAGTTTCTTTTCAGAGACTTCAGAGCTATGGCATTTTATTATAACAGGATCTTTACTGCCTTCCTCCATAAAACCATCCTTCATTTTGCCATGACTGGTGATGCTGGGAATCAGGAGAGATTCTTGTAGATGTTATTGATTTCAGCATCATGCTCAAGATGCATGGGTGAAACTGTCTGCAGAAGTAAGGTTTGAATGCTCTGCAAAACCAAGAAAGGTTTTGAACCTCTCCTCTAACCTTATTCACTTGCTTTACTTGGCCAACTTCTGAAATTTTTCAAGAGCACATGCAGATCCACTAGGTGCAGTTTAAATGGCACTGCATCAGGTGGATATTACCTTGGCCTGAACTCATTACAAGAAATCTTGCCCACATTGTTGTTTTCAGGACAATTATATAAGTACTCACTCATTTCTTTTGCTATTTCTGATAACATTTTTATACAGAACAGTTATTGTATCTCGATCACTTGTTCTTTTGAGTCTTCCACATTTTATCTTTTGTTCTTGTTGGTTTTATTCCAATCCCTCTGAAACAGTGTAATAACTGATCGGCTACTGGAAATTCTTTCCAGGACAATATTGCACCTTAGGCTTCACCTTTGTAGCATCGAGATCAAACACAGGAATCTCAGCAATGTAAAAGCTGCTGCTATGCTGAGAACACTTTTTTGTATCTTGTGATATATTTTAACTATACAGCCACACAATGCACACTCCCTTTACAGCACCCTGACATGTTTCTTACATCCAGTAATAAGAGCTAAGGAAAGCAGGGCTGACATCTGCACTCATGAGCCAAATCCCATCAGGGAGGTTTTTTGCAACAATATCTCTCCAGCTACTACACCTGAAGCTGTGATTTTTAGTATTCTGTTTTCTAAACTTAGTAATCTTCAGAAAGTCTTCTCTATGTCCCAGTTACTCCTTAAAGATACACCCACATCCTTATCCCCAATGTGTTACAGAAGTGTTATGTTTCTACTTACCTAGAGTAACATCAGGGGTGTCTAATCATTCCTAACCTGATTTCTAAAGGTCAGAAAGAAGAGGTAGAAAGAACTGTTGGTTTTAATTGCTTTTAATATTCCAGTTCCCTTCATCTGTAGCCATACAATAGTTTTATCTGCGCTTCTTTCACATCCTGCCGTATGCAAAATCTACATGGTATCAGCTCTGGAGTCTCTCTTGCACTGAACAGACAGCAGATGTTCCCCTGAAATGTTGTCTACCAAATGGAGTTTTGAAAGCAATAAATTCTCTTCCTTGCTTTTCCAACTGAACCAAATGAAATAATAGACTCTGAATTATCTAACCAAGCCTGGAGTAAATACACATATTTTTATACTTTTATAGATATCATGCTTTAACCCCAGCCAGCAACTAAGCATCAGCCAGTCACTCATTCACTCACCCCTGGGTGGGATGGGGAAGAGAATCAGAAGGGTAAAAGTGAGAAAACTCGTGGGTTGAGATAAACAGTTTAACAGGGAAAAACACAGCTCTGGATGCAAGTAAAGCAAAACAAGGAATTCGTTCCCCACTTCCCATGAGCAGGCAGGGGTTCAGCTCCATCATGCACAGTGGTTATTTGAGAAGTAAAATTCCATCACTCCAAACATCCCCCCCAACCTTCTTTTTCTTCCTCCAGCTTTATATGCTGAGCATGGAGCAATAATACCATATGGAATATCTCTTGAGTCATTTGGGGTCAGCTGTCCTGGCTGTGTCCCCTCCCAACTCCTCATGCATCCCCAACCTCCTCACTGGTGGGGTGGGGTGAGGAACAGAAAAGCCTTGACTCTGTATAAGAGTTGCTCAGCACTAATGAAAACATCTCTGTATTATCAACACAGTTTCCAGCATAAATCCAAAACACAGCTTTGTACTAGCTGCCATGAAGGAAAAACTCTATCCCACACAAAACCAACACAAAAGAGTTTCCATCTGTTTGGATAAATCATGTAATTTCAGTATCGTCCTTTTGATGATTTTTACAGGTCTGGGTCACATCTACCATCCCTTTCTTAAAATAGACACACATTGCCTCACAAAAATTCCTTAATTTCGTTATCCTCCTTCATTTTGGGCGTTACTCTTAAGGAAAATCAGTTTTGTGCTTAAAGCTTTTGCAATGACCAAGTAGACTAGCCTAAACACACATCTAGCAAAATAACATAATTTTTTGCCCCACTGTCATTTTTGTGCTGCATGCGTCACACAGCACTCAGCTAGCAACATCTTCTCTTGTGTACATCAGTGGTGTTCCCTTCCAAGCAGATGAAACAGCTTCTCTACCACATCTTAAAGAGATATTTGTGCTACAGCTGAACCTTCACTGGATTTCATCTCTGTCATACAGTTTACTTTTGTCTTGATATTAGCTGAGAACTTTATAGAACAGTCAGGAAAACATTTTTCCCCTCATTTTCCTCTGTAGTCAAAACCAACTCTTCCTCCACAGGTGCTTGAGCTGGCCTGAACAGCACACCCTGCTTTTCCTGCTTCCCTGGCAGCACTCAAGTTTGGCTCTTTTCCCCTTTTACAGGTCACTCCTCCCACTGCCTATGCCCCGGGTCACACCTGCTGTGAAAGGGCCCTTCCTGGGAGCTTTGGGCAGCATATTGTCCTCTTCTGATGCATACATGTGATCCTTTGTTGTAATTTGGGATTACCACATTTGTCCAGAGTGGTTCTTAGGAGAACTTTCTTATATCTACGCTGTTTTTTCACATACTTTCCTCAGCTATACTGATGACTTTTTTCTATTGTTAAACTGCCCATTAAAAGCCTGTCCCTTAGTGTACTAATTCTACCTGCAAAAGACATTTTTCATGGTTGTACATCTACTGGTTGTCTTAGATATTCCTTGACCGCTTCCTTAACAAAGTTTGTTTTCTATGAAGCTATTATTGTTTGGAAAACAAAAGTAATCAACCACTTATCTGGATTTCTCCTGTCTGTTCATATGAGACCTCTACAAAGCACCTATGTTCTGTATCTACCCTTTCCCTCCCTTCCAATAAGTTTTAAAAACTAAGAGGATTTCTTTAAGAGCCTACCCACCTGCCTCAGGGTGGGGAAGTTCGTGCCCTTCTGCATAGCTCTGTTCTCTGCAGTGCTTTTGGTTAAAAATCCACAGGCTGTACTCCTTTGTCTTATTTACATGAAGGCCACAGTCTCTTTTCCTTCTCTTACCACACTATTTTGATTTAGATACCTGCCAGTAACAGAAATTAACTGAAGAAAGGGTGATCTAAGCTGACTTTTATTACAACCTCCCCAAAGAGTTCTACCTCATCTGTGCTGCCCACTACACACCTAGAGAGTGACCAGGCTGTTAAAGCTTTATATCTCTTAAAGAAGCAATATACCTGTACAGGGACTAACACACACCTGAGTAATGTGATATTGACTTCACATCACTGGGATGCTTTATTAGATTGTCTGCAGCCACTACCCTTGGGCATCTTCAAATGTGAGTTTCTGAAGAGAAACTAGCTTGGGGATGCAGAGAGATGAGTTTGTGTTTCACAGATGTGTTTTTTTTTTTTTTTTTTTTTACAAAGTTACAGGTGAAGCTGTATTGTTGTATTTAAAAAATAAAAATTGGAAAGCATGCTTACACAAGCAAATGAAATAGAGAGATGAGAAATGATCACGAACAACTGTTTTGCACTTTTACAGGGATCACAGTAGGAGAATACACCCATATGTACTAATCACTGTTTAATGGATGCACAAGGTCAAAGAACACAATGCCTTGACAAAATATTAAAGGATTAAAAATGAAACACTTGAGACATGTCATTTAAAAAGAGCATTTGAATTTATGGGAAACAACCATGTGAAATATTAATAAAGTTAGCAGCATCTCTTAAAATTGATGAGCACCTACTGGGATATTTCTGTGATATAACAAATTACTTTATCTGAAAAATATCCCACATAAAATCATCCAAACATTTTATTGCTGAAAAAAAAAAATAAAAAATCAAGGAGCATTTGCTGAGCTGGTGCTACCTAACTTGGGTACCTAAACTACCAGTCTACACTGTGTTATCAGGGATGTTTACCAAGTGGTTATTCAGAACACCTCAGATAAAAGCTGAGTCTTTTTTCACTGACTAACCACAAAGTTTAAGTTATAATCTGTAAAAATTAATCTTTAATCACCTTCATGATAACTGACACTCTTAAGTTACCAGTGGATTTATCACTGACCTGTCTAACAAACTTAACTTCTCATCTTTTTCCTCCTCCATGAAGGCACACCAATCTATAAAAACCAGTTACAGCTAATCATACAAAGAAATTTTGTTTTGAACTTTGTAATAAAAGTTGCAAAACAGAAATATGATCTCACTGTAAGGCTCAGAACTGTAATGTCGATTCGAGAAAGGTTCACTTTTCCCGGGAGCAGTGATTTTGGTTTTATTTGAGCTCGTGTGGCTTATGTGTGCAGGAAGCAGGGAGCTGGTTGAGGCACCAACTTCTATCGTGTCAGGTAACATATTTTCATCTTTACAGCATTTTTTAGGCTTTCACTGTAAATTTGAGGGACTAGCAACTAACAGACAAAAACTGCCACTCACAAAGGGGATCCAAGAATGATTAGAACTTCTTGATTGAAGGCAGCTGTTGGGAAGACCTGGCCCAGACTTCAGAGTGGCTAACACAGCCCTACACCTGATAGGCAGGAAAGCCAGAAGTGTCCTGCATAAAACTTTGGAGAAAAAGGTGGCAGAAGGAGAAGCAGTGTGTGCTTGTGATGGAAAGCACTAAGAGTGGATCAAACCCCAGTTCAGATCAGACAATTGAGCTGTGACATACTTTATAGGCCATAGCGTCATGACTAGGACTCTTAACATTCATCCTCATTATACAGAGAGACTACAGAGATTCAAAAAAGTAAGGCAAGTTGCATTTGTAACTGATTGTTGGGAAAACAGTAAAAGGAAGTTTGTGGAAATAATATGCCTGAGAATAAAAACATCAGCAGAAATTACTGGGTTCCAAAACCAAAATACATGTTTGTATGTCCAGAAGATATTTAGCAGGGAAAAAAACAAACACAAAACCAAAAACAAAGTTTGTGATAAGTAAATAAATTGCAAACAATGCATAAAACAAATTATAGAAAAACCTTGTTATATTCTTCAAACAAACATAGTAACTAGGATAAACTTCCTCCCAGTTGCCTCAGTGATGTTTCCTTGCAGATGACTTGCTCCTGGACAACATGCCCCTGTCATACTGCCACAGGAATTCCCTGTTCACAACTTGGCTCAATACAGAATTTTTCTAGCTTTAAACAGGATATTTACAAAAGTTTCAAATTGTTCTTCCTTCTTCTTGCTACTTTATCAGTTTTTTAGAACCCCCCCACCTACCTTGGCCAGCTGAGAAGTTTCCCTCATAAATGATACATCATGATTGAGTTTTCAAAGTGAGGAGAATGGAGTCAGCTTCTTTGCTACCAAAGAAAAGCCACAGGGAGATAGATTGCTTTTTAAAGCAACTAAATGATGATAACATTAAACCTGCAATATCTACAGGTCTGACTAGAAAAATACAGTTCAACTGCCTAAAGTGCCTTTGCCAGGACTCCAGGAATCGTCTGAGAGTTCAAATGCAGCATGTTTTATCCAATTCAGTCACTAGTAGAGAGAGTTTTGTCTTGCACCTTTCATATCTTCTCCAGATTACTCATCTATTCTCATAAAACCAAGGCAGTTTTAGTGTTACTAAATTTAACAGAACACACAAGCTATTGTAGCAACTGTATTTTGCTTAAAGCAAATTTTGAACAAAATACTGGACATAACACTACACCCCAAGCTTTCTCTGGCCATCTCATTTGGTAGGAGAGGGCAAAGCTAAGATAGTAGAAATCTGACCTGGTATCATACCACCATCAATATCTTTACTGCCAAGAGGGATTTCTTTACCTCATGAACCAGCCCATCACCCAGGAGTGCTGGAACAGATGTTCCTAGGAGCCTTCTTGGAACAGTAACGTGGGGTTCTGACTCCTTAGAGAAAGAAAAGGGATATAGAGCCAAAATTTGTATTTCCAGATCTGATCAGCTACCTAATACTTTTTTTATGATCTGGCAATGTTAACTTCATAGCAACACAAAGATAGCTGACAAGCAAAATTCCTCATTGTGGCTGACTTCAAAGCTTTCTCAGTAAAATTACAATTTTTGTCAAGTGTAAGTTAGTATGACATGCTAAACTAAGACACTTATAATTCTCTGGTATTGCTGACTATGGCCTGGACCTGCTTGTTTTCAGAAACAAAGGAGGCTGGTTGTGTTGTGCCTTGAGGGACTCTGGTGCACTCTGGTTGTCTCTTTTCCCAGTGTCATCCTGCACCAGTCAAGCATATACTCCTACAACTCTCTGTGCAGGTGATGTGAAAGCATTTTGTGCTATACAAGTGGTTTACATCAAGGTACTCTCTGGGTTGGCTGGATTTCCATTAACCCCGTCCTCCTGAGAGCGCAGCATGCCCTCAGTCACATTAGAGCTGAGTCTGCCATGAAAGACTCCCAGCCAGGCAAAAGCAGCCCAGAAAAAGCTGATGAAGCTCTTTAAATACTAAAGAGATGTTGCCTAACATGTAAAGGGAGGGACTATGAACTGCTAAATCCATCCCTGCCCTCACCTCAAGCAGACAGATGCATGAGATACCATACCATCCATGTTATGCTAGGCACAAAAAAAGTCTAGGAGGAAGAAAGAGCAGGTGTACATTAAGCATTTTTAGCTCTTACATCAAAATACAGCTCCATCAGTGTCATAAAGTGACTGTTGGGAAAAAAAACCCTGATTTTACTATGAAATTTCTCTTTGACATCAGTGGGTGTTTGCATGCTTATTTACATGGATTTGCATGTTGCCACCTCCCAGCACAGCACACAATTCTCTTAAACCTTGTTCATTGGGCATTTTAGCAACCAACCCTTACACCAAGACACACAAAACCACGTAGGTTTATTCCTGTTGCCATAAGAATCTTGCTTCTTTTAACTCCAAGTGCTGAACATGGCATATTCAGCTTTACCAAGGGACCATACTGGACAAAAAAAAACCCCAGCAGCAGTGTAGCCTAGGCAGTGAACCAGCAGTGGGTTTCTTGGATTCTGCTTAAGGAGTGCCAGCTGCCAGAACAGGAGAATATTATAATTGAGAACAATCAAAGAACTTTCACTTGTAGACAGTTGCTTCATTATTTCATAAGTGGCAATATGTAGCATGTAATTATTGCCATATGTAAAATGCTACATTAATTTAGTTCTTTGTAGATTGTGTGAAGGGCCCTTTATGTATCTTGAAAGAGTACTCAAGGAAACACAGCTAATTATCTAATTTTTCAGAACTGAGCAAAAATTGGGAAGATGTAGTCCCCATGAATTACTGCATCACTATCAGCCAAAAAAGCCAGGGGCAAAACCAGATTGAATTTGCTTAATTACGTCCAGATCCACTGAAGTATATACATATCTCTAAGCCAGCAAGGGAGCCTATGGACATCAAAAAACTTGAAATAACTGTGTTGAAAGAGAGCATAATGCTAAATATGGCATGGGTTTCAGTTTCTACATAGGATTTCCCATATACTTAGGATGATCTGCATGCTCAAGTATTTTGCACATTCATTGCTTTGCCTCCTGTCAGAGAATTGCATAGTAGAAAGTTCTAGAAAACTGTGTTGAAGCTGATTTCACACCCTATTTCATTCCTTCTCATTTCTCACTCAGTTTTATAGGAAAAAAACAACATTCAGCACTGTAGACTTTAGACACAACATGTATGAAATTACAGATGTAGGAACATTTACAATTATGACAAAATTATGGTTCAAACTATCCACATTTTAGTTCAAACCAAGTGCAAGGAAAAAACTGCTTTCCAGGCAAAGCAGAAACAAGGTGTGTTATCAATTTTTGGGTGACACATGGATGTTAGAGATATTTCCTATCTGCACAGCGAGACAGTCCTTTTTTGGTATTTTCTTGAGATAAAACATCCATCTGTCAGATCATTACAGGAATTATATATATATATATATATAAATCTTTGTCAGTACTGACTATTTGACATATTGTGGATAAAAAGCAATTCTTGACCAGAGGGAATTCCCCAACTGTGGCAAACCAGGATACAGCTCAGCTAAGGGGCAAAGTGCACTAACCTGTGAAGAAACTCAAGACAACCCAAGTTGTCATGGGACAGAGGGATACAGCCACAAGAGAGACAAGTGATACAGGAGAAAGCTCACAGGCCAAACACACAATGATTTAGACAGGTGACATAAATTACACTTGACCTGCAATAAAGTCATCATTAACTTCCACCTTCCATTCCAATTTAATGACAACATTTTTACCTAAGTAAAATGTTTCATCTTAATTGTCTTCTCCAGATATTCCAG
Organism: Myiozetetes cayanensis; assembly: GCF_022539395.1. NCBI lineage: Eukaryota > Metazoa > Chordata > Aves > Passeriformes > Tyrannidae > Myiozetetes > Myiozetetes cayanensis. Next base: position 29,036,262 of record NW_026086605.1, read on the forward strand.
TAATGTGATATAAAAACTAATTCTAGAGTAAAAGATTGTTTATACCGCCCATTTTATAATCCCAAAGAGCAAAGTAATCCCACGTATTTGTCATAACTCTAAACCAAATTTAAAAGTTCAGTGTTTTCAAACATGTCTAAACTTTGGGTACCTCCTGAGTCCAGAAATAAAGATGTTATTTTGCTCCTAGGAGACAAAAGTTTGAGGCCATAATGTGTTTAGATAACTCATGTTAACAACTGAGACTGAGAGGACACAGCCATTCTGAATTTTGACCTTTTGAAGTTTGCAACTCTTTTGCACTACAATGTGCTTTATAATGCATCTAATTATTTTCTGGTTTTGTGGCCTTGAGTAGCTCCTAGCTGATAAAGGCTGAACATCTCTGATTCAACTAATACCTCATGATAAAATTATGGATGCACAAAGGAAAATTTTGATTTTTTTTCTCTCCAGGTACTTGTTCAGTTACTTCAATTTTCTTAAAAAGGTGAACATGTCTTTAAAGAGAAAGGGAACAAACCGAGTCAGCTTACACTGCAGTAGCTATGACAACAGACTTTGAAATAAGTGTGGAAAAAGCTAGACCTGAATCTTAATTTCATTTAATTATTTTGTCACTCTACACTTCACATTCACTATTTTGCATTTTACTCTGAAATTCTACAGAAATTGTGATTTCTTGCTAACATGACATGCATAGTATCTTGTGTAGATAGGATCTATAGAATCTGCTAAGTTGGAAATGAAAATATTCAGAGAAGTAGTAGACAACTCATATTGTCTTCAGATGAATGTCAGTCTTCCTTCTGGGGAATATTCCTTACTCACAGATGCTGGGCTCAATGCAGATGGGCATGTGTGAGAGATTTGACTTCATGAAGGAATGATCCCATGGATCAACCATTAGCAAACTGTATCCTATTGTCTATTAGAGGCGAGGTGTTCAAAATAAAAAGACAGGAGAGGTAGTACAGTTAAAAGTCAAGTTTTCAGTGGATACAGCAACTGGGCTGGAGTACAAAAGAAAAAACTTCAGTTTTAGAAGCTCTTCCTTTCTTTCTTTCAGTCCTTCCCATCTTCATTGGACAGTCTTTTCTAGATTATATCCACAATCATGGATACTACTACCTTTACTAGACAGAAGATCTGGCTCCCTATTTATGTCTCCCTTTCTATTCCTCTATATTATCTCTAGCAGAAGGAGCAGAGAGCAAATTTTTCCCTCTTTCATCAAGTACAGCAGTTTAGAGATTGAAAACACTTAAAAAAGAAAGTTAAAAAAAAAAAAAAAAAGATACACTGAGACCATTACCCCTAACATCTCTTCTTACTCCATAAACGTTCCATCTACCCTCTGTCTATTTTCTTTGAAAACATTCAGGACTTCACAGAAGAACGACATCACTTTACAGCTGCGATTATACAGAAGAGGAGTCATTTAAACCTCTTTTGAAGTGACCCATGTCACCTGTGCTCCCAAAGCAACTTACTGAGCTACAGACACCCATGAGCTCCCACACCTGCCCAGGCCAGGGACATTATGCAGCACTTTCCCCCACCGGCCCCAGTCAGCTCCTCTGGAGGCAGCATCCCCCAAGCTCAGTGCAGTGGATTGTAGGGCACCACTGCACAGTTTGGCACCGGGCACGCAGTCATAAAATACAGAAAACAGATGGTCATCATGCTAATAAATGCTTATTAATTCCCTTAAGAGTTCATTGTTGCACAATCAATCCTCAGAATTCTCCCAGAAAGCAAAAAGTGCATAAGAAATGTAAAAAAATATAAGTCATTCTTTTTCTTCGAGTCTGATACTGTCAATTTTTTTTTTTTCCACTTAGCTCCCTCCACTTTCTCAGTAAGGTGCCTACTGCTGCAATGGATGAAGAAAGACTGGTTGAACAAAGACTGGAAGTAAGGAGCATTAATCTGCATTCCTTTTTACTAGTGCACTAATTTTTAGACTTAACTGTCTGAGTGCTGGAAATCTGTGTGAGGACACCTCATGTGTAAGCATCCACAGATAATAGTCACAAGAGGAGGCCCAGGTCTTGGTCATCAGACACCTGCACCCATTGAAAAACATTGGCTGGCCCATGCTCAAATACATTATTCCTATTCCCTGATTTGTCCTCTTTTCAAACTGCAGCCCTCTCTCACACTCTTGTAGATCTGCCCTGCATTTCCAGTATCTTCAGTGTAAGTGAAGCATTGCAGTGTCCCATCTATGATTTGCAGAGCTATGAACATTTATAAGGTACTTACAGATTTCATCCGTAGCTTCCAAGCAGCTGAAGACCATCATCACAACAAGTCCTTCATCAGAAGATGAGATTCGGGATTCACTGACTGCAAAAAAATGAAAGAGATACTTGTGTGACCCCTAAGGAAGAAAAGAGGTGACAAACACAAACCCAAGCACAGCCCTAGCTTACAAAGGCACCATTTGCCTTTCACACAGGGAAACGCTCCCTGGAGGACTCAAGGTAGTTTAAAAAGGTCCTACCCCCAGGCACAGCTGCCACCTCTTACCCTAATTTCCCATCTGGGAGTGGAGAAGCAGCATTAACTCTTCAGTGCCTGGCTCAAGGAGGGTAGAGCAGGGTGTGATGCTTGGAGACCTTGTTTCTGAGAACTTCTTGCCATTGAATTTGGAAATGCTCCCAGTGTATTATTCCATCTGTGCTCTGCTTGCAGCTATGATCTTTGATCTTTCTCTTCCACCCTCAACAGAATCAGGATGAAATGGCCTTGCCTTCAGTATTTTGCTCATTCCAAGTACTTCTAAAAGTCATCTTCATTTCTGCATCCACTGTGCTCAGTACACAAAGAGTTCATTTGTGCTAATGAGTCTTGTGAAGTGCATGCACAGCTATTTTTAAATTCTTCCTCTTTAAATCAGATATGATTTTTTTTTGGAAATCTGTTTTCTGTTGACTCCAGTGGGCACTGAATGCTAGGGAAATAAAACATTTTGTACTAGAGTTGGTATAGCCTTTCCATTCTTCTTCTCTCTAGCCACATGACAGCATTGAGAACCTTGTTTCAGTCTCTCATGTAGCATATTTAAAAGTTATTCTGCTTTTTGTAATCATGGAATGAGTCATGGGCACTTCAAGTTCAATAAATCCCCAGAGGCAGCCAGCTTGGTTTATTTTCAGCTCTGATGACCCACGGAGGGAAAATTAGTTTATTTTTCTGAGACAAGGGAATTGGATTTTTTCCTCATTATATGTAAACAATCCCCCTAACATAGGAGAGGGAAAAAGTTCATAATAAAAGGCAATGTTTATTAAAATATCAGCTTTCCCCTGCTGCAGGAGGATTATTAGCATCACTGACTTCCTTCCTGTTCTAACAATCTATTGCCAGCTTTCACACAGAAGGACTTTTGTGGTTGCTGCTCCAGGACAGTGAGAGTCTGGGAAGTTTATCCTTCATGTGACAACAGTGTTGTAAAGAATAAAAAAACAAGGTGCTGAGTTTCCTGGTGAGGGGGTGACAGAAGAACCCCCTTTTTCAAATATTGCCACTGAGTTAAAGATCTTCAGTAGAAGCATGAGATGAATTGCTTCCTTTCTAAGAACCAGTCTGATATAGCCTAGAGAAATATGTTCTCAGAAAGAGAGGCATATTTACTGGTGCATTTCATACACTGCATTATTATGTACAAACACAGAGGCAAGGCAGTGTTAAAGGAGAAAAGAGAGGGTGATGTGCTGGTCATGTACAGTGACATCTAGCAATAACTGACACAGAAATGACACACTAAAATAGTGCAGAATGAGTATAAATTGGCCCATATTATGTCTTAAGTATTGCAGAAGGTTTCCTGAGAAAAGTTTTTAGTTTATTTAAGCCTTACTGCACTACATTTTTTTCTTTACTGATTTCTTGAATCTATAAACCTCAAAACAAATTATGATTTTCAGTGCAGAGATTTAGAATTCAGGCTACAGAAGCCAATTTAGCACTTTAAATGCAAAAATAGTTCTCTCTAAAAAGGGACACTTCATTTATTTTTAAGGAGAAACTGAAAAAGAATACCTAATTAAAGTGGGTTTGGGTTTTATTTTTAAGAGAAAAATGTGTGAGAGACGACATTTATTTAAATCTTTAAAAACTCATATCTCTTCCATGGGTTTCATTTTATTTTCATAGTATGAAAACACATCCTTCTCTTTTTTTTCCTCCCAGTTTTTCCCAGGACAGACACTGAAGCAAAGATACTTTTTTATAAATCTATCTCTACATTTGCTCAATCTATTGTTTAATCCCTATTTCTTCACAATGTTTGATGAAAAACTTCTGCTTTCCTGCGAGAAAATTGTTCAGTCAAAGCTCCATTTTTAATTGCTGAATATTAGAAACCACTTCTGTGCACCATAGCTGTTAAGGATGGCTTCCTTATTTTCAGCTCCCGTTCTGCTTGTACCCATTGTCATTCTGATTGCCAACCGAGTATGATTTTAAACCTCCTGACATGACAAAAACAAAGACATTAAAAGACTTTCTAAGAGTCATTTAACAATTGTTCGAAGGTGCTTTGAACAATCCCTGCCTTCCTTTCTAGGAATGTCTCCTTTCCTTGGATACTCCCTTGCTTGACAAGTTTGCGACGATGAGGTCGCACACACAGATCCGTGTTCCCTCCATCAATCATCAGATGACTGCCATTTTCTGGGGATTTTTTTTTTTTAATTGAGTCCCTCAACCACTGTTGACGTGTACTTTTCTTTCTCTGTACCACAGTCACGCAGAAGAGGTGTCAAAACCCTTTCTGTATAGAATAGAGTTTACAGGGATATCCTTTAATTTTCCTGGATATTTACAAAGCACAGAGCATGACTCTTTTACATTTTGATACTTTAAGCTATATACTCAATATGCTGTGAATTGTGAAATAACTGTGAAGTTGTGATTTATGCTAGTGCACCTTAGACTTCAGGCCCACCTGTGCTCTTCTGTAAAATGTCAGAAAAGACCTACCATGAGATAGTCAAAGTTTTGTCTGCTCAGAACTGTTTTATTTTCTGAAAACCAACACACTAACTGCTCTAAATTGCCATAAAGAGCTCCACCAGCCCTGACTTGCAGTTTTCAGAGTGCTATAGACAAAAGCTTCAGGTAATTTATAGCAAGTAAAGAAGCTACATACTCAAGGAGGGGAAAGAAGAATGGCTTTAAGAACACACGACTGCTTTGTGCTGGCTTTGCACTGCATCATATACCCAGTGAGTGCTAAACACAACAGAAACATTTTAAGTCTTGGCAGAAAAACCCTATGTCTTCCTAAGAACAGTTGGGTCATTAGTGGCCATTGAGTCAGACAGACCGTGGCTGTCTCAGAGCTATTAGGTAGATGGGGAGAGGTTGGTGGTGAGAAAATGTTGTACTGGAGGATCACACTGAGCAATTACTGGGCTCAGCTGTGTGCAGAAAGACAGCCCTGCTGCAGGGCTGATAGGCAGATGGAAGCCGAAAGGGAAATCAGCACTTCATAAAAGTTAATGACCAAAGATATACTTCTTATGAGTCCTGACCATAGCAGGATTCAAGTGCAAAGCACAATGCTATTTCCTCTTCCATTGCTCCCTCTTGTTTTGGACCAGTCTCCCTCTCTTGTTTTGTTGTTGTTACTGTTGGTTTTTAAGATGTGCCTTTGTGAGAGAGCCCTGTATAAAGACAGCTTCCATTATTTTCTTCCCTCTCATTATCAGATCTGACTCAGGTAGGCCATCCATTTTCTTTTCTACTTTCCCAAAGGTAATATCTCAAGTGAGATTAAATACCCTCTTCCAGATGGCCCATTTTTGGTAAGAAAATTAATCCATGAAGCCAAGAATTGGTAGATCCTGGAATCCTGCACAGAGAGAGGCACTGATATTCTGAGTACTAGCCCTTTCGACTACTACTGTTACATTCTCTGTACTGACATTGTTCCAAATTAAGATTATCTCTCATGACTGCCAAACACTAAGTGTAATTTCCTGTCTCCCAAAGTTTGCAGTGTAATGTTTCAGCATTTTATTGAGTATTTTATTACTAATACTACAGTTCAAAATTATTATTAAATTATAATATTTAAGAACAAATATTAAATATATAATTGAAAAGAGACTGTGTTCATTTTCTACTGACTGGAAACAAGAGAAGATAATAATGTGCAAAATGCAGCTTTCAGCCCTGTAGCACTGAAGTATGTATATATGTATGCTGGCCAAAACTAACTATAAACACTAAATATCAGTCTAACAATAACAAATGTAAACAAAATATCTGAATTTCTTACAATAATAACCTTCTCATAATCACCTTTTTTTCCTTCCTTTTCACCTACATATATATCCCTCTGTTCTACCTCTTCCTGCTTTTCTATTCTGTTACCAGCTCTGCAAACATACTGCAAGTATTTTCATATAAGTTCATATAAGTGAAAAAGATATGTGAACTGTTTCAGTGTTTGTTATCAAACACTGGGTCAAACACACAGACTGTGCCTCAGAGAGGAGGGGTTAACACTGAGGTCACTGTGCCCTGCCACAAGGGCCCACAGGAGCTTCACAACTGGAAGCACCATGATCGACACAACACAGCCCTGAACTCATTGAGTCTTCCTGCTGGTTTAAAAAATTGGAGTTTTATTCCAAACTCAGTGTAATTCAGCCTGTGATCATAGGATAAATATTTCCTCTCTGCTTTCTATTTTACCAGTTGTTAAGGATACATAAAGATGTCTCTAATTTTTAAGGCGTTTTGAGCCATATGGGGTGGGGGAACTCATTGGCATTAATGTTCCATTTTGATGATTAGGGTGAGTGGCATAGGGCAGGAAGAAACCCAAGGACAAATTCACTTATAAGTATGGTGCTGTAAAAGAAGCTCTGGAATACACAAGCAAGACAAAAATCAAAAAATTAAATAATTCCAACAGAGCTTGTAAGATACAGAATAAATATCAGTAGACTTTAAGTATTCTGTCTTATCAAAACTGCATTTATGATAGAATAAAAAATTATTGCATTGCTAAAGGAACAGTCATAACTGTGAAGAAAAAATGTTGAATTATTATGGCAAACTACACAGCAAGAGCGCATTTATGGCTCCACTCAGGGCAGACTGCTCAGTCAGGATTTTTTTCACATATATTATCATATAAACCTCCTGTGCCACATGCAGTTTTGCAGAGTTCGGATGATGAAAGAGCAAGAGGGGGATAACTTTACTTATTGTTGTGGAAACCTATTTATCATCCTTGTCTAGAATTATTGTCTTTTTACTTAAGTTGAAAATGTTTTCATTAACTCCATGACATCTTCCCTTCACCCCAAATTTCCTTTCTTCATGGGTGCATGTACACCATTATTACTGGAAGATGTGCTTTTATAAATTGTACTACCAAGGTTGCTACTACCAATTTACCATCACTGGGCAAATTTTGATTATCAGATCAAAATAAACTATAATAGCTCAGGACTGTCCCAAAATTCAAACCCCTTTGTCTTACTATTTCTGGTACAATTCATAAGGTCAGTGGACTGCAAATTAAATATTATATGACAGTTACATGATTAACTCACACAGTTTTTGAAGGTCTATGGATAGTATGATCAGAACTATCTTTGTCCTTTTCAAGTAGATGCATCCTCTTGGTCTCCACCTAAGGTTTCCTTTGCTAGAGGTTCAGCAGTAGGAGAACAAATCCCAGTCTTGACTGGGAAAGGGAAAGAAAAGAAGGGAAAGGGAAAAGACTATCTAAAATTTGCTGAGATCTTGAGCTGCTACTCTGCCTCCAAACATATACATTTCCATGGCAATACCAAGTGAAAGTACAGCATCTGTGCTGCAAACCTCACTTGGAGACAGCCTTTGAAATGTCAGAATTTTTGTGGGTGCAGATGATATTGAACATATGGTGTTTGAAAGAGTGGCCAACATTGCAAAAGCCTTTGGAACCATCTGATGTTTTATTTTGTGTTTCCCCACCCTCAGCTTTTAAGCCTGTCGTATTTTCCTAGTAGAAATATAGTGACCCATTTGTGGCAACAGCTGCACATTCAACTTGTCACTGGTGATGTTATTTATCATTGGGAAAAGGAAAGATTCAAGAATATAATGATGAACCTAAATTTGAGGGAGGAGGAAAAAAAAAACCAAAACAGCTCTCATACTTCATTGTCTGGTCTGGATTATCATAACATGTAAAGATTACTTGGTAATCACAAGTTGACTCTGAATGTTCATGCTACGTACACAGGTGGAGCAAAAGTCCTTTCTCATCCATAAGTACAGTGTTCTAGATATCTCAGGCAGAGAGCACAACATTTCATTGATGTGAGATGTCAGTCTGAACTGGGAAATGCCATGAAGCATGAAGTGATGAATTACCATCATTTTTGCCAGGCTTCATAATACACAGCGGCTTCACACTACATTGTTTTAACTTGCAACTGTGTTATTAATTTAATTAGGAAATATCTAAAAAGTAAAGCCTTAAAAAATAGCTCTGGGTTGTTTCTCTTAAATTTTGTGCAGTTTTTCTCAACCTTTCTAAGCAAAAACTATTCTTTCTCAACTCATGCATTATGCAGTTCCTAACTTTCTCTATACATCATCTGTCTCACACTGAGGGACCATAGTTGACACAACTGCATCATACCACAAATGTGATTTCCTGCTATTAATTCTGTGGTAAAACTAGTCTGGAATAGTTTAATTCCCTGGCATTTTCTGGGTATCTCCTTATTTGTGAATTCAGGCTTCCATAACCTGTCTGTATAAAACAAATGTCCCAATCTCAAGGTACCAAATTTCAGGTTTGAAAAGTCTACAAACTTCTGCTTTGGTCTGTACTGAAAACGTGAACATCAGTACTTTTGGGCATCAGACTTTCAGTGTTGACCTTACATGTCATGAGACACTAATCCAAAACCACATTAAACCCATCATTCAGATGAGTAACTAATAATTTATTCATAAGTTGGCAAAGAGACATCCTTCATATTTCATATGTGTCTGTCTGTGCTCTGTACCTGGGCAAAGAAGGATGTTAAGCCTGTATATCTCTTTCTCATTGCTTTCACCTGCATTTCAGCCTGACCAGTTAAGAGTAAATTTGGGACACTTCTCAGTTTCTACTCACATCTCTGCAGCTGCAAGTCATTCAAATCAGTTTACATTTGTGATTGGCTGTAATAGCTGGTAGAGAGCGAGAAACTGCTGTACACTGACAGACTCCCACGGGATGCACACATATTGTATCAGACAGGAACAGATTAAAAGAACAGAATTCAGGATTCCATCTCTGGAAAAGAATGTGAAAGCTAGTGAAGAGTGATGAGATTATGCATTGAAAACTCTCCTACAGTCAGCTCATAGGAAGTCCATTGCTGAGGGAGCTTATATTCATTTGTGGCCTTCAAGTGCTTTTTGGTTATACAGTGCTTCTGAAGTGTTTCAGGAAAAGAAAAAAAATAAAGAAAACGAATTAAAAAAAAATTCTTTCAAGTTCTTAAGGGGAGAATGTACCTTTGTATGTGGAATAGATGTACATGAAAATGTCAATAACTCAACCCCATGGCAAGGGTCTTCAAAATCTTCTACAAGGAAGAAATTCTTCTCTTTGGTTCCCTGAAATCTGGAGGATGGTTTCCATACTTCATGCAATCAGGTCAATAAGTGGACATAAGAAGTCAATAAGGGAGGACACAGGGCCTTTTCATATTGTGCCAAGCTTTATAACTTATATAACTTATCATCGAGTTAATTGATTTGTAAGTGATATTTCCAGCTGGTCTGTGTTGTGTGATTGATAGCACTCTGTATCTGTCCTGAGCATGAGCTGCACATGGCACACTGGTGAATACTCTCTAACCACAGCTGAGGAAATTTGTTGCAGAGGCAGCCTAGGTGGAAAATTCCGTTCAGAAATAGTGGAGGAACTAGTGAGTGTCACAGCCCCACTCATATGCTTCTGCCTTCTATATTCATTCCTTAGCTTTTGTATTGAGAATTCCAATAAAGATGACAAGCACAAAAATGCTTTGTCTTCTGTATCATGAACATCTGCTTATTGAGAACTGTTTGATGCTATAAAATCCTCTCTACCAAGCCATAAAAAGAACTACCCTTTTATTACAGATCTCTGCCTGATAATATGATATCAATTTCATCATCCAGAAGTTCAAATAGTGATTTAATTTTTATTTGCAACAAAGAAATCCACCACTAATAAGCAGCAGAGAAAGGGCTCCAGTGGGTTGCTGAGCTTTTGGCTCTCCATAAACACACTGATCATATGGGCATGCACAAAATGTATGAGTACAATAAACATATATAAAGGTACAAACACACTGATGTATGTGCATGCATATCAACATATATGCCTACTGGAAGGGCTGTACTGAGTACATCTCCATGGAACAGAGCAATCAGATATACAGGATGAACCTTACAAACGTTTACATTACTCCTTTGGAATGTTGTGATTTCTTTTCTAGAGGACTTACATTTTAAAGTCAAAGGTGGAAAAAAAAAGTAGAAGAAATAAAAGGATTATTACAGCGTCTGAAAAGCACTTTTCCCTGCAACACTTTTGCAGCCAAAATGATACTAAAGGGATTGAAGTAACCTTAGCATTGCTCCATAGCAACACCAATCTTCTCTCCTCCTTTTTCCCAGCCAGGCAGTGAGACTGTCTTGGGTATTGTCTCACCTATTCAATAACACAGCTAGGGAATGAAAAGGCTGAGAAAAAACCCCCAAAAGTAGAGTAGGAAAGATGAAAAATGATATCAACAGGAAGAGAAGCATTTGTGGGGGGTGGGAAATCAGCAAAGACAGAGACTGATGTTACAGCTGCACACCTGTACTCATGGCAGCCTCACAAGGGTGTGCAGCACTGCCTTTTCTTTCGAAGTTATTCAGCTGGGGAAGTTATACTTCAATGTATGTTTGATGTCCAAGACATCCTTTACATATACATATACCTTTATGTCTTTATATACATAGACTGTAGGCTTTTTCTCAATTCTCCATTTCCATTTTATTCAAGTTATTGTTTAATACGGTTTTTGAGCTGAGAAAATTGATGGGTAAAAGATTATACAAAACAGAGGGGATATGGCTGCAAACAAGGGGGGGATCATAAAATGCTCCTCCCTGAACTCCCACAAAACTGAAGGCAGCAATCTTCATAACTATAATGTGGAGGCAGTTGTTTGTTGTGTTGCTGTGAAGCAATAGCAAAAGAAAACAAAAGAACGTTTCATCTATTCATTTTAGGCATCTCTAACTATGCCTCTGTGGAAAGTGCAGATTGGTTTCATTGTGCTACTGAAATGAACCCAAGATCTTGCGCGTCATTTCAAATAACGAGAACAACATATTTCTCCATTACTTTTTTTACTTTAAGCACGTGTGTTTTGTAGTTAATGTAGTTCCTGGTGTTATGAGAGAGCAGTGAAAATGGAATCCATGCTTAATGCACTGAACTTTGACAACAGCAGCTGCAACTCAAAATTAAAATCCACTGCTCTGCTTTGCTCTTAAGGGTCTGAACCGGCTTTGAGGAACTGCTGCAGCGCACTGTGGAAGAGGATTTCTGAAATGAAAAACGCCTGAACGACTGCCCAAAGGATAGATCAAATGACCAAAAGCAAACAGTGATGTGCTGGGTTGTTTGCTGAATACTCACTCAGGTGAAATCAGACTAAACCCATAAGCCTTGGAAATTTCAAGACAAAAGAGAGATACTGAATTTTTATCATCTGCTGCAAGGCACTAATCATGGAGATAAAAGACTCATTTAGACTGGATGACTTGACCCAAAAGCCAAAGGAGGCATTGAAGGGAATGAGGTTTCTGCTGTTGGTCTCAGAGCACTTTAGATCTGGCCAGAAGACATATACACTGCAAATTTTGATTAAGTTGTTTTGGAGCGGGGGAGGGGGGTGTATTTTTGGGTTTGGGGGATGGTTTTTTGGTTTGTGGGTTTTTTTCAGATAGCAGCAGTGTACTGAGAATTAATCACTTTTTCTCAGGGATCTGATGATGTCCTTTAGGTATTTAACTGCATTTTATAATGACCTAATATATTCAGGTTTTGTTTGTTTGTTTTCCCCTTATGTCATCAAAGACCTGCTTTGGATTTCTGGTTGAAGTAGGAATTATGGAAAACCCAGGAAACCTCTGAAGGAGGGTTCATTAGAACAGCCTCTGCTGAGTGCCTGGCAGGTGTCAGCCTCAGCTGCACCCTGGCTGAGGAAGCTGAAATTATCTCCAGTGATTTTATTTATCTACTATAGGGACAGTGGGTGAAAAATCCAAGGATGGAAGAGCGTGCAGAAACTATGATCTTAAAAAGATTATGGATGAGGACTGACAGAAAGACTTGCTGGTGCCATACTTGCCTGCTCTCAGGGGATGGTACCTGTGTCAGCCAGAACTCACCACTTGAAACTGGAGTCTTCCTGCTGCCTGCCCAGAAGAGGCAGTTTTTAATCATACACAGGCTCATTCATTTATCCCAGAGGGATAAATGGCAGGTAGGGAAATAATATGGCCCTACTGAGTCTGAAAATTGACATGTAAAGTTAGTAACTTAAAATGAAAGAAAGTGACAAGCTGAATTATGTTCCTATGATGTAAAATGTTATTGATTCACTTTAACAATACAGTCACACTGCTGAATGTGCTTCTTATTATATGTTAATCGCAATAATGTAAATATCTTGCAGATCTTTGTGTGCCATCCACCATTCATTTTCAATGAGGAACAGAAGTAGCAGGAGTCAATAGGTCTGACTCTGCAAGCTTTCTTTCTTTTTGCAGTTAACTTTCCATGTATTGAAACTCTCTGAATACAGATTGAGTTGCTTTGTTCGATATTTATTATTGTTCCACCTGCGTTGAAATGGGAACAGCTCTGGCTTTGATAAATAGATTCAAAGGCAGTCAAAATTCATTGTTACCTCTTTTAAATGCTTTTGCGTCCTCCGCTGGAGTTCTTTCTTGATAAACTCTTCCAACAAGGCTTCTCTTGAATCAAAATAGGTATATACACTTCTTGCTTTCACAGGACATCAGTGCAAACCCTTTCATTGATCCAGATTGTCGTATGTCACATATAGGTCCAACTATTTGGACAGCCAAAGTCTGTTCCTCTTTTCCACATTGAGAGATGTGGTACTCCTTCCTAAATCAGTGAGGCCATGTCCATGATAACTGGTGGCTAATTAAAAATAAAGGTGTCAGAATCTCACAGTAGAACTTCACTAGCTTTCCAAAGCATACCAAAGAACAGTCATTATCACAGTATGAAGTATCATAAATAATTAGTACTAATTCCACACGTGTCAAGTGAATGATCAGTGTGATTTTGTATTGTGATCAACTTACCTATTTATTTCATTACTGTGCTCATTTGCAAGCTCAGTATTTTGCCAATTCTGCCATTCACACTTGTTCTCCCAACATTTTTGCAAAGAAAGAAAAAGCCACTGGATTATCTTGCTATTTTCCTAAATCGCAACACCAGCTAACTATAAATATTTCACCACACAATAACAGCACAATCTTGATTTAACTCATCCTTGAGCCACTGCACCAAGAATATCTCCCTCCAGTTTTTTAACTTTGCTTATGAAGGCAGAATAATATTACAAACTGCAGTTGTAAAATAAGGCAATATTAAGCATAAGGCTGATGCAAAACTCAAAAAGAAAATGAAAGAAGTGGAGTTCAAAGATGTGCATTATGTGGATAAAGTACTTCTTCAAGAATTCATGTTTGTGCCTTTTCCCTCTTCCTTTTACTTATGTATTGAATGAGGACTTTTTTCTCCCAGGAGGAGAACAGAGTGTACAGGAAAAGAGCATTGAAATGACTAACTTACATACACACACAGAGTTTTTACGTAAATAATGCGTTTAAATTTAGTTCCAAGATCATCCTTGTCAGCAGCCCATGATGTAACTTGCTGAATAATGAAAGAGGAGCAACATTAGTTTATAGTGATTGCTGGTTTTGTTCCATTATTAAGTTTTGATGCCTAGTGCTACAGGGCAATGCAACATGACACGCCTAAGCGGTGATACGAGTACTATGAAAATTTAAACTCAGGCACACACCAAGAAGCTGGAAACAGCTGAACATGAAGTGGCTAAGGCATCCAAAGAGCAAACAAAATGAACAAAATAATCCACTCATCCTATTATGCCTACTTTGCTTCCTTCCTCTGCAAATCTCATACACCTGTGCCTGAAAGACACCTCCTGCTTTCACCTTCTCTTCAGGTTTAATCCAGACATCTCTCTTGGACTATCCTATTTATTAAAACTTGTTGGTGAATGTACAATTGCTGACAGTTCACCTAACTGGAGTCCCTTGATATAGCCACAGGACAGGAAAACAGAGCTGCAGCCCAGGTGTTTAGGGTACAGGAAGGGCTTGCTCACCCTTGCCCTACACAGTATAAAGGGTTTGTCTGTGCAATTCAGCTGCTACCAAGTCGAGTAAGTAGCTAAGAGCAATCCATTCTTGCTGTGCTATTTCCTACATAATCCAAAAGCTAGTCAGAAATTTTCCCCTTCCTCATTTTTTTTTTTTTTTAATTTATGAAAAGAGATGTAATTCACCCAACAGAAATGGGAAATATCAATTATAATAAAATTATTAACACAGGAGGGAGAAAAACAGTGAAAGCATTTTAAAAGTGTTGAAAGATTCCAATTAATTTTCCATTACAGAATTGCTCATTGTTTTGAAATTGTACAGAATGAGAATAGAAGGTAACAAAATTATCACAGCAGCATAATTCAGTTTACAAGGATTTTAAATCTTTTTTTAACCTTCCTAACATTTGTGGATGGGGAGGAAATGTAAACAGCCTAAAATATTTTCAGAGGCTCCATTTGGCTCCGTAGCTGAGCAATTTGCAATAGGTTACCTGGTTATATTTCACAAGGAAACATTGAAGTGGAAACTTCCATAACAGCCCTCAGCTGATCCCATCAGACTGAGTAAAAGACAGGTCTGTTAACAGCACGTGCTGAATCGAAGGGAAGCAGGATACAGACACACCTGCCACTGGGCAGCATCATCCAGCAGAGGGTAATCTGGGGCTACAAGATTCTGCCACAGCTCAGCACAGTCACACATGAAAGTCTGCAGCCTACCTGCCCCAGAAGAAGCAGGTAGATGTTGACAGCAAGAAATGTGTGGAAGAGCTGGCTCTCCACTGCAGCCCGAGTCCTGCTGCCTGAGTTTGGACCACCCAGTCCTAGTCTGCCTGAGTGAGCATCATGAGCCTTGCAACAACTGATTTGAGACTGTGGCACCTTATGCTCAGAGTGGGAAACTATAGTTACATCCCTGAAAGCCAGATGCTTTGAAGCCAATAGAAGTATTCCTGATGGAGTTTCTGAGTCAGCTGATATAATTCACCAGGTTCCACAGAAAACTAAATAACAGGCTTTTGTGTCAGAGAGAGACTACAGGGAGCTTGGTTGTCGTCTACAGAAATCCATGGGACAGATTGTGTTCCTGTTCAGTAGTTCATTTTCAGAAGGTGATTTAGCCACTTGTTTTACTCAATTTAAAACTGTCAGCCTGTTTTTCATAAGAGAAAATAGACTTCAGAGCCTAAGAAACTGTCTTTTTGTTCTTCACAATGGCTTCGAGTGGTTCCTCCAGTACTCCAACTAGCCTGGGCAGTTTCCCTCAGCTCCATGTCTGTGGTCTCCATGGGGAGATACATCATAGAGAGAAATCAAATCAAAATTTACTGCAAGATTAAAGGCACTGGAGATCAGAGCAAGTTGCAAGGAACCACTGTGCATCAGAGTAATGCTCTGACCAATGCGGCTTTGAATTCCTCTCCAGTTTTGCAGATTATCAGGGAACAATAGTCAAGTTAAAACACGGCCATTTCTTCTTATAAGCGATCACGCTTGGCTGGAACTTGTCCTGTCACTGTCTGCACTAATCAGTCACTTCAAAGTTTGCCTGGCACCCTCCGGGGCTGCCCCCTGCACATAGCCTCTCCTTACCCTCTCATTTCAACTTCATCACAACTTCTTAGACTGGTAGGAGAGAGCTTAGAGGGACAACTCACTAGACGCCGAGCAGGAACCTAGGGAGTATAGGGCTAAATCCAAGCACAATGGAAGATTTATTTTGTGCGCTTGGTAGCTTGCCATTCTACTTTGTTTCTCAAGGTAGATTTCTCTCTGCATTAGCAGAGGCAATAGCCTTCAGCTCTGCTCCCTTCCTTTTTTCTCTTCTTGTGCAATGAAGAAAAACTGACTCAAGCTTAGTGGTAATAGAGAGCATAGTCTTTAACTACTGCAGTTCTCTTACAGAATTTTGATAACTCCTTTGCCAATAGAGCTGGCAGAAAGGAGAATGAGAGAGGGGAGGACATTCTTTTCTTCTTTACTACTTTGAAAGTTTTGAATATTTTCACATAACTACAGAACTGACAAAAATGAGAAGGAAAACGCCTTTTGAAACATGAAAATTCAATATTAGAAATGTGATGACAAGACACAAATGTAGCTGTCTGAAAAGGTTTGCTGAACGGGGAACATGGGGCTGTTGTACCACTCCTGCAGAGGAAGAATGAAGAAAGCAAAAGGAGCAGGCTGTGGGGAGACAGAGCAGCAGATAGACTGAGATTCTTTTAATTGAAAATTGAATCCAGCTTCATTCATTATATATTTTTTGTGAAACAGTGGAATTAAAAAGAAAAGGTTTCAATGAAACGTGGGGCTTCCAGCTTGCTCGAGAATATCACAAAAGCCCTTATTCAGCTTCCCTTAAGCCAAGAGAAACATGTCTTTTCTGGTTCAATTTTCAGCTCTTTGAAGCAGAAACTCACTCTTTTATGTGTCCCTACAGTGCCCAGTGCAATAGGTCTCCTGTCTCAGCAGGGGCTTCTAAGTGCTATTGTAATAAAATTGATTAATCATAATTTTTAATGAACTCCTTAATATTTTTGGTATCATCCTTGACTAAAAAATATATGCAGGCTGAAAAGGCATGAAAGTTTAATTTAGAATACAGTAAAGAGAACTTTTTGCCATAAGAAAATCTAACTCAAAAGGTAGCAAAAAATGCTGTTCATGCTAAGCAGATGCAGAAAGAGTAACAAACAGAAACAAAACAGAAATCTGGCCTTGAAATCTATTTATAACCTAAAAATTAAGTGGGAGATGGGTGAGATATGCAGTAGCATGTAGGGATGCTATTTATGACTTTAAGAAGAGCGAGCTGTACTGTTATCTAGCTCCATCTTCATGGAAATGAAGGGCCACTCAGAGATAGATGTGTAAATCTTCTTGATGTGATTCCTCCCCACTCTTTTGCAAAGTAGCACTTAATATTGACTTCTGCACTACTATCACATAAACCCTGTGATAGCCGTGGAAATGAAAGGGCCACCTCACATCTCTAACTGGCACTGGTTCAGGTTGCAAATGTGGGTGGACACTGCTGCATCAGTCTGTGCTTCAATAAATGTTTTTAAGGCTTATTTTTCACAGCAGGAGCAGAAATGAAATCTAAGATTCAATTGTACGTGTTGACAGCCTGGGACAAGTGCCAGTTTGCCATAACCCCATGTACCAGCCCAGCCCTTTTACTCTCTAAAGTACCATTATTGTAAATTGGTTCAGAGCCTGGCAAACATATGAAGGGCACACATGTGCCTCTCTGCAAATATACATATAAAGTACACATAAATGATCCTGGTTTTCTTTTTCTCTCTGGTAAAAATAATTTAAAAGCCTTAATGTGAACTATGCTTTTTTCCTCAGCTAGGGCAGATTTCTATCTGAGATAGTTTTTCTAGGCTTTCCTCCAAGTCAGGGAAGAACATAAGAAATATGAGCAGAAGGGACTCATCTCTCTCTGTGGGAAATATGTGAAGCTTGGACCCTTCCCATCTCTCTCCATTAGCCACAGTCCATCCTAGGCAGGTAACTGAGGCTCACACATCTTAGACTTTGTTGGATTAAATCCTTGGTATTTGGATGCCTAATGCCATTTGATTTGAATCTTTATATAACTGCCTATCAAAGAACCATAAATGTATCTAAAAATGTTAGTTCTATACAGAAAGAACTGCCAGTTTTAAAGTCTATTTTCTGTGGTAATTTGCAATCTGAAGTATTAGGTCCATTGAACTATACAAAAATTTGCCTTTTGTAATTTAGAGTTATAAAACACAATAAAACTTATAATATAGAAATAGATAAGCTTTTACCTTAGAATTAAATCTTCAGTGTCCATGACATTAAGCGAAACATATAATAGAATAGTAGAATACCTGGTTGGAAGAGATCTCAAGAATGATACAGTCCAACGTTCCTTGGCAAAAGCAGGGTACAGACAAGTACCCTGTCCAGGTAAATTTTAGAAGGGTCCAACACAGGGAAATCAATCACTTTCTTGGGTAGTTCATTCCAATGGTGGATTCTCATAATTAAAATTTTACTTTTGAGTACAGTCAGAATCTACCCAGGAGTAACTTGTGCCCATTACTTCTCATTTTTTCCCATGGACTCCTCGTAAAAAGGGAGCCTCCATCTCTTTTTAGGAGACCTTATCACCATGTTCCTTTAAACACTGAAACATGGTGATAAGGTCTCCCCTAAACCTTCTTTTCTCAAGGCTAAAAAAACCACTTATCTCATTCTTTCCTCCTATCACAGGTTTCCCAGGCCTTTGATCCTCTTTCTGGCCTTTCTCTGGACCCTCTCAATCCTGTCCACATCTTTTTACTATAGCACAAACCACACCTGAGGACAGTATTCCAGGTGTGCCCTGGCAAGCACTGAGCAGAGTGTGGAAATCACCTGCATCTCTGCTGCTGATGCTGTTGTTGATGCAGCCCAGTATCCTGTTGCTTTGCTTTGCCTCAGCAGCACATTGTTCATTTATATTAACCTTGAATCCCCAGTTCCCTTTCCACGACCTGCTCCCCAGCCAGGTAGATTCCAGCCTGTGCTACACTCCTGGGTTATGTTTTCCCAGGTGCAAGACCTTATGCTTGTCCCTGTTGAACTTTATAAGGTTCTTGTTAGCCCATTCTTCCAGCCTATCCAGGTCTCTCTGCAGAAAGGCTTTCCCTTCTGAAATGTCCACTTACCCACTCAGTTTGGTGTCATTGGCAAACTTGATCCCGTCTTCCACATCTCTTACAAAGATGCTAAACAGTGTCAGGCCAAATATGGATTCCTGGGGGACTCCATTTGTGACAAGTTTCCAGTTTTCCTTCCGTTTCTCCTCCTACATACCCGAAGAAACTCTATCCTGCAGTTTTTGATCCCTCTGGCTAATTTCAATTTGAGCTGAGCTTTTGCATTTCTAATTGCATCTCTGCACACCCTGGTAATGCCCTTGTAGTTCTCAATATCTATTCATCTGGTTCTCCATCTCTTTTACTCACCTCTTTTGGTATTGAGCACCAGAACCCTGCAGTTCGGCCATGCTGCTGAACAGAAAATCCCATATGTGAATGAATATGAGGAAGCTTTTTTCCCTGCAAATTATTTCTCAGAAATGTCAGCTGTGTGATAAAGCTGTGGGATTAATTAATTTAGTACGCATCTGTAATTGCCTTATTGCAATCCTTCTCTCCCAGGACTAAAGCTAAAGCTCCAAACCTCGAAGTATCTTCAAATAGCAGCTTTTTCCTAATCATAGCATGCCACAATTTTATTCTCTTAGCTTCAACACATAAGGAATTTTTGTACCTATTGTATAGAGGTACTGTATTTATGGGCAGCCTGCAAGTCTGCATAGATATTGCCACTACCTTATAGTACAAACCACTTTAAAATGTAGTTGATTTTTCCCATTAATGCTGAGTACCATCGGGAAGTTAAGTGCAAGACATAAGTTGGATATACAGGTGTATACCATTTCTATGCAACAGCTAAATCAGATTTTAAATAAAAAGACACCACTGGATCAGCTAATAATATTACCTAATTTAATCAAGTTAATCTTTTAGAGAGTCCAATTATCATATCAGCTCAACAATGTCTCCCCCAAACCATCCAGTTCTTGGCTGGACTACTTAAACAGGAATTTACATTCCTATAGTTACCTATGCCAGTCATAGATTTTATAAACACAAACCACAAGAAGCAACAAAGCCCAGGTGTGTTTTTTTAACTGTGGACACTTATTTGCCTGAACACATTAGATTACTTCCACTCTGTTCACACTTGTGTACCTTTTCTAAGTAAGTGAATTAAATGCTTCATGAACCCGGAGAGGTTTTTGAACTTTTACATGTTTTTTTTTACCAGAAGGATCATTCTGAAGGGTCTAGCTGGACAGTGAACAGATGGTTACCTGGTCTGTTTGATTGTCACAAAAGAAGAAAGCCCTAAGCCAAGAATTATTCATGGAAATTACTCAACCAATAGTTGAAATAACTATATTACATTCAGGATCATTTCAAACTTATTATACACGACTAGCAATGAAAAAGGATAAATTATAAATTGGATTTCAAAAAATTATTCCTGACAAGAATACTTTTTTCCTTGAAGATAAAATGTGTACCATGGTTTTATTTAAAAATCCACGTCTTGGGTAATGTCTGATCCCATGAATAACCATCACAAGGAAGAGCAAGTTCTCATTAATTGAAACTGAACTCAACAGCCTGCTCGAAACCACAACTCAGATGAAAGCCCAGCAGTTCAAGCCATGTGGGCCAGGGAAACAACAGTGATTACATTTATTATTTAAGGAAAGGGATAGCAAAATGATGAGCACATCTTGCAGCAGGTATCTGCAGCCTTATGGGAGGAAGCAACGTGTCCTACAGCCCTCTGGCACTGAGTCCTTCTACTTCAGCAAATGCACCGCTTTGTTTCACCAAGATACGTGAGCAGCCTGGGAAAAGTCTGCATGGGGAACAGTCACTGCAAGTCATCTTGTTTTTCTGGTACCTTAAATATTTTATTTTAATCCCTAACTAGAGTATATACGTGATGAGCAAGATAAAGCGAACTCTTTAACAACCTGTCTCTCTTTTTTGGACAAGCAAGCCTTGATTTACAGCACATGGGAGAAGATAGTCAGCACTTCCCAGATGACCCTTCTTTAAAATTATATCTTTTTTACATAATTTGTATTCTGGTTTCCAGCTAAACCAAGACTTTTGCTGTCAATCTATGTGTGTCTGTTCCAGTCCATTCACTAATAATTTCTGTCACTCTTTGGGCAATTTCAAATTCAAATTCAACAGAGGTAACTTTCAAATATATCCAAACCCTAAAAACATTAGTTAGCAACTGTGTCACATAGAATCAATTACTTACCTTCTGGAGAAAAGTAATTGATAACTCTGTGTAGATTTATCCTGCAAAAGTCCAAAACCATCTAGGAAATCTCACAGTATTCACCCAGCAGTCAATGGGCACATTACCTACAAGAGGCAAGGGGAGAAGACAAATAAGGGTTAAAAGAACAACAGGTTCATAGCAAATCATATTCCACTAGGTTATAGAATATTTTCTTTTTAAGGACTGTTTTTGGGGTTTTTTTTAAAGTTTCTTGTACAAGTCTTCAAATAAATTAATTTTAAACCATTTATAAGTGTTATACCAATTTCCCCCCCCCCCCCCCCCCTACTGCTGGACTCCTGTTTGCAAAAGTGCCCATGAAAGAAACTTCTGCAACACTGTAAATGCTCTTTCTTATGATTTGTTCCAGCCATATTGCAGTTTTCAGTCTTCAGCAATGAAAACATGGAAACTTCACCAGATGAAGTTTGATGGATGGAGGAAGAAAGGCAAGCACTGGCAGAAAAATAATATGTCAGAAGCTGGCTCTGATTGCACCTCTGAGATCAGTGAGGAGCAGGAAGAGTGCTCCCATTTTCCAGCTCTTACAACAGACTGCTGGCCTTGTCACCCATTGACCAGGTTTGCTGGAATTCTGAGGTGGTATTCTATAACCTCATGGTCAGTTTTTCCTCCAAGGAAGGACACACTTCATTAGAAAATGAAATCAATCATCTTCCCTTCTTCCTTTAACTTTATCAACACCTTGACTTCACTTAGAGCTATTCCACTCACAGTGAGAGGGAAGCAAGGGCCCACTATCTGAATGTCAAGCTTGTCTTATTTCATCTTTCTTTTCCTAATTTAATTCTTATTTTTGTAATTCTCACATTTCCTTAGGTTATTTAGGATGACAACAGCCTCTTGCCTTGTGTGCTGCGGAACTAAAACTATTTTCAGAAGCACTAGACCCAAGGAATGAGAAATAACATCTATAAAACTTGTCCAGTCGGTTTACTTAAGCTGTGTAATACTTCCAGACACTTGTTATTACGGACTTGCTGGACTTCCTCAGTCCCTTCGACACTGTGCCCTTGCTTTCTGGGTTTTTTTGATAAGAAAACCAACACGATAACCCCAGCAGACTTTTTTCTTTTCCCCTGGAGATGTGTATCCTTATAGATTGTATGCTGTGATCCCTTTGATTCAAAAGTGTTCCCTGAGTAAATGCTATTGAATCTGACAGCTACAGTAATACTGCCCCACCATATGCATTTTCTATATAGATCATGGCCCTTCCCCTACTTCTTGCACAAAACCTTGTTGAGAATGAATCTGTGGAAGGTCCATGACATCTCCTTGAGTGTGTATTGTGTTCTATTTCCCACAGCTCGTGGAAGGCTTCAACAACCACAGCTAATGAAGGACAGAGAGAAAACATGTTAGAGAATAAAGTGACAATAGGACAAATATAACTCATGTGAGAGAAAGGACGGGTTATTGTAGGAAGGCGATAGTTTTGTGTGATGCCTGAACTTAGACTGTGTGGTCAGAAAGAAAATTCCTGGCTTTCTGACCCACCTACCAGAGACTCTGCAGAGGAAAGGAAGGAGCGGAGGAACCTCATTGTGTCTGGTCTCAGTGCATCAGCACACCGGTGTGGAGAAGCTGAGTTTCAAGGCCCACAGGGGCCAATGCACTCTAAATGCACACTTCTTTGAGTCCCATCAGAAGAGAAATCACTCAGAGAAAGAACACATATATACTTCTTGAATTACTGAACAGAAAATAAATCAGAAGCCCAAATGATTCCACCTCAGTTCAGCATGCCCAAACTAATTTGCTTGTATTGATATTTTCATTCAAATAAGCCTTCTTGCAAAAAGTTAAGCACAGTGCTAGGAAAAATCATTGGTCCTGCAGCTGTGATCAGGGAATGAATGAGACATGACAGTGCTCTTGTAGAAGTTCAGACAGCCTGAGCTTGCCTCAGTCATATTTTCCTGCAGTGGCAACATCCTGTGTGATGTAGTTTTGTGTCATTTCTGACATTGCCATTTCAGATGTTGTAAAGTCTTGGAAGCAAGAGAAGGCACCAGGGTAAGATGGGAGGAAATAGAAAAGAAAATACTGTCTGACAACATATATTCAGTCCCTTGTGTCACTGCAAGATTTGCATGACTTGTCAGGATAGCCACCAATCTTATCAAAATGTGCCTAGAGCCGGCTTGGCAAACAAGCCAAGCCTGGGAAACCACCTCTTGGGTTGCTATTATAAACTACATAACAGAGATTTGGTCAGTTGATTTGAATTTTCCCTTCCCATGGCAACCTTCCTCCTTTCTGCACAAGAAACTGAAGTCTGAGCTGAATGCATTTCTGCTAATCAGTGGTAGCAAATGGGACAAGAAAAAGGCAGTTTTAGCACAATTAGCAGCATTTACACCGGATACTTTTCTTCAGTTTGCTCAAGAGCTGATTCTCTGGAGTCTCCCAGTAGGGTTGAGCTGACATTGCAGCTTAAAGGGTGTGAAATTACCTGTGCACATGTTATTTTTGTGTACATTGACAGTAACATGGTTATCTGAGGTCTGTCCTACTGTCAAGCTAATCAGGTTCAAAGAGAAGTTGACAGGCAGATGAAAGGACACCTAGCACAACAGGAGATGGCAGATTTCTTTAGCAAATCATCATAAAATTAGGTAATAAAGGCTATAAAACATTTCTTTATAAATTATATCTATCACATGAACACTAACCTGCTAAAATGTCATGACTTTCATATACAGATATCTCTGCCACTATGAGACCAAGGAACCTTTTAATGCAAATTCTTCCCATTATCAGATTGATTTCATAACATTTGATGGCCAGCTCTTTCTGGCTAATTAGATGGTCAAAAAATGTTCCAATTAATCTGTACTTAATCAACCAAAAGCATTTCATTGGAAAACTACACCCTTCCAAGAATTTTCAACAAACGTAAAATGGGATATTTGATGGGAATCTGTATGATCATTGACAAAATTCCATCTCTTTTCCTGCCTTCCCTCCCTCAGCTGAGTACTTGGTGGGCTTCAGGTCCTGGATTGGAGAGCAGTCTAATGTTGAGATATGAGGAGCAGCATTTCTGAGGCACAGATTCAGGAGGATCCTGCAGAGCCACTCCCTGGTGTCCAAACTGCCAGTCTGGGACCTCCAGTCCCTCATCAGTGAAACCATAACTTCCAGTTTTGGTGACCCTGCAAGAGACTCTCACTTACGCACTGTGTTTTTGTTAGATATGTGACAAATTTGTGGACAAATTAAAGATGGACTCACCAGGGCAAAATGTTTAAAGCAGCTGTACAGATTCCAAGCTCTCGATTCAGGTAGCCTTCAGTCTTGAGTTCCATTTCCTGGAAGGTACCTGTTTTCAGGTTTCAAGCATTAAAATTCTATTTAGGTAGTTTTCAGGTCCTCAAAATATTGAGCAGCTGCTCTGTGAAAGACAAAACCCTCAGGAGACTCTAGTGTCAGAAGCCCAAAGGGAAAGTAACCACAAATCCCCTGCCCCTCTGTGTGACAGTTCTGTCAGCTTTGTGGTTCCAGAAGGTGAAGAATTGAAAGTGTCTCACTGTTTCTACAGGTAAAAATATTAAGTCATTCAACTGTGGGTTTGTTGCTGCTGTTTTCTGTTTTGGTTTGGATTTTTGTGGGTTTTTTGGTTGGTTGGTTTGGTTGTTGTTGTTTTGTTTTGTTGATTTTTGTTTGGGTATTTTGTTTGGGGTTTTTTTGTGCTGCTTTCCTGAGAAAAGGGGAGACCAGCTTACAGGGAAAATCAGAATGATTTTGGCAAGCAGATATTCTCTTATTTTATGTATTAATTGAGAAGTAACAGTGGTTACCAAAACAAATGCACAACAGAAATAAGAAATTACTTACTCTGCATACCACAGAGAGAATGAAAACGAAGCACCACATATGGTCTCATAACAGTTATGAAATTTCTGTTCTCTTGCTTCCAGACTAACTGTACCTGATTTACTTAATTACAAGATCATAATCTGGTCCATATTTTAAGGTATTTTCTATTATTTCAAAGATGATTTTGGGTGCAAAACTGAAAAGGAATTCGAGGTAGAGGATTATTCTGTCACTTACCAATGACAAAAACAAAAAGGGTTCTAGTCTGTCATTCAGTGTGCTACACTGATAAATATAAATAGTGAAAATTCATGAACAAGATTATTTCCAAATTATAAGATCAGAATACTAATAAGTTATTGTATTCTGCGTTCTTTTAATTCTTTAGTTTATTAGCTGTTGAAAAGTTAGAGTTGGCTTTCAAGTTCTTTCCTTCAGCAAGCCAAAAACTTACTTGAAAAAAAACCAAAACATAAAAAACCAAAATAAAGACAAACTGGGGTTCTGGATGAATTCTGGACTTACAGAGAAAGACCAGGTATGGAAAAATCACAAGAAAACTGCACTACATGCCAACATTATACTCTTACGCTGTCTGGTGCTATAAAGACAACTGGAATTAAGCTTTGAATTTTATTTCAATAGAAACAAACTAAGAATTTATTTCAATAGAAAGAAACTAAGAATTAACTCATAAATTAATCATTTATTAATGATTTCTGCCTATGTTTGTCCAAAATTTCATTGCTTTCTTAAATATTTTTATGTTTTTACAGTTCTTGTTTACAGCTGTAGTATAATTATTGCTACAGTACTTGAAAGGCATAAAGGGAAAATTTTACATATGTCATTGAAGAGCATTGGATTATCTGTATTTTTCTACAAAGCCAGAAGTACTTACAAAGTATAGCTTAGTGATGCTCAGTGTGTTTAGGTGATTATTAGAGATCTTATAGGGATTGACAGCATAAATACATTTAAATGTCTTGAAAACAAAAACTTTTCTTTTGACTTTAAAATGTCTTATACATCACAGAATTTAATATACAGTAAAGTAGAAGTAGTCTTAAACAGGTTTCAGCTGTTCAATAGTTCTGTTTGTAAGTATTTATCTGGTAGAGAAGGGAAAAGAATGAAAGATGGTTCAATTAGCACTGTCAAAAAGACACCAAAATTAAGTTAGCAGGAGGGATAATGTTAACAAATCTTAGCTTTTTGTCTCTCTGTATGATCAGCACTCATTTACCACAGTTATTTGACCTGTTAAGAGATACATAAAACCACACAGCCAGCCGTGCTTTATTGCAGCTTATTGTTTTGGACACCGCAGGAAGAAAGGCATAACAGAGGCAATGTGGTTTAATTAGGCCGGAACTTGATTAACTTTGCACATTGGGGATGTCTTCCAGAATTCACTCATCCAGAGCAGAGATTACTCGTTCAGACCATCTGGTGGAGGGTTGCCCACTGCCCTGCTGCCCTCCCAGCACTTAACCTGGCCTGGCCTCCCCACAGGGAGCTGCTCCTTCAACCCACACGAGAGCTGAGGGGAGCGAGGGCAGACTCTGGACCTGTGCTCTGGCAGCCAGGGAAAGCCTGACACCCTGCCACCTGCTGCACTGCAAGACATCCATCTAACATTGCTTTAAAAGCTCTGCTTGCCAGGAAATCCAGCTCTTGATGGACAGCTACCTTGAAAGGATAAATATCCATCTGCAGCAATGTGACCATGACCTGATCTATATTACTTACCATCAGCCTATGAGAATGAGATTGGAAGTAAACACAGCAAGTAATCCTGTTTAAGAACACTATAAACTATCTTCATAGGTTAGACTAGTAACATCATTTTCAAAAACACTGAAAGTAATATCATCAGCTTGTTAAAGATAAAAATGCATGTGGCGGGTTTTTTTTTCTTTTTTGCTAGTAGAGGATATAACATCTCTTTCTCTTCTCAAACCAGGTCAGATATGAGGGTGTGTTTCCCAATGAGTGGAACAGGGGCAGTGATGAGGGAATGTTTGCATCTCATCCAAACATTCCATTTCCATTTTCCTTCTGATGTTGCCTCTTCTTTTCCCTATTATAAATATTTCATTTGTATCCCATTTTAAATGATATTTGAAGTGTCATGTTTTGCAATGCTAAACTGTAATGTGTGCTCTTGCAGGAATGCTGCCTTTTTCTTCAATGAAATTCTGAGGAAGTCAACCTGTAGTTCTGATATATTTCATGTAATTGGAAGACATTTTGCATCAAAATACCTCAGAATAGTAATGCTCCATATATTCAAATCATCCTTTTATTTAACTGTTCCAATTTGACTATAAAAGATTTACATTAGGCACTTCTGTCTCAGAGTCCCACACTAGCGCGGTAACAACTGCAAATGTAATAATGATCATCCTCCTGTGGTCACAGTGCTCTGCCAAAGCAGTGGTTTTGGAATGACCATATGCATTCCAAATGAGTGGGTTTGCAAAAGACATAATAATAACCAGTATGGGGTTTCAAAACGTGCTTTGCTGCCTTGGCATGCTGCAAAAAGAAATAAAATTCAGCTAACGTGCTCTGATGTGCTTCATTCAGAAAGTTCACTACTCTTCTCTGTCCTCCTGTTCCCACACAGACATTCACCTCATGCATTACTCACACTCCTCCCCTCATGACATTTGCTCTGCCTTCCCTGTGAAGACATTTATCCACACTCAGTGGTGTTTACCACATTAGAAATATCCCACGCATTTACTATTAGACTGAATGCTCTTTGCAGGTAAGATCAACCCATGATCCACCTACAGTGCAGCGAGCATGAGTGCCTCCCACCATCCCTGGGACACAAAGATTATGCTTTGCATTCTGAGCACCATCTGAACATATCCACACCAATATTCATCCATAAGCCCTGACAAGTGAGGTTTTGCTTTAGAAGAGCTTTTCATTCCCTTGCATTGTCTTTCATGCTTCCATGCTATGTGTTGATTTTTCTTTATGGTAATTTCTGTGGAATTTTAAAAGAAGATCCAGAATCTTCTATAGAAAGGGCTCTGTGTGATTATTTGATCCAGAAAGGGTTATCTGTTCCACTTTTTTTATTTCAAGCAAGAAAGATGTCCTTAGAGCACTACATATAATTTAGCCAGAGCAAAATATAGCATGTACTATGATGTGAGCATTGATTTGGTTTTCTTTGCCCATCTATTATCTCAATGAATGCATTTGGAGAAGGTACAACAGTAAATCAGCTGTGGAAATTATCCTTGAATTAAGATGAGAGAATTCACAGCCCTGTCACCTGGGCACATATGAGAAATGGAGTTATTATGCTTACCTTCTCTACTAAAACAATGCATTAGAAAGGTTTGGCTTCTTATAAGTAATTTCATAAATACATTATTATCTAGCAACAGGAAAAAAACCCTGTGACTATTGACATTATCTACGCTTCATCTGGATTCTGGAGAGCAACATGAATGGAGAATGGATAAGATGACAGACATAATACATCAAAGGAATTAAAAGCAGCACCTGGTAGTAAATGTGTATTTTACAGCTACTTCCTGAGCTGCTCCAGACAGTGCTACTGCTTGAATTCACAGTGTAAGGAAAAATCCAGACTGTGCAACCTACCTAGTGATGGGAATGTGATTGCTTTTATAGTCCATATCTGCCACCTATTACCTGTCAGCTACATCACTCCAGTTTTGCGCAGTCCATTCAGAACACCTACCAAGATAACCTACAAATAACTTCACTTTTTGAGGAGGAATAAAAAAAATTCCACTTAGCCATAGCACGGCTTGTCAGTAAAGCCAATCAGACATTGGGTTGTTACACGCTATCTCTGCTGGATACAATTTGAAACACTGCGTTTTCCAGCTTGTTTCATATGTATGTTCATAGGCACACAGTTAAACTCAGGCTTAATGTAATTGGACTAGAAAATCCATTCAAATTGTTCACAGAATAAAAGATGACTTTAGAACCAGATGTCTAGACGGCATTTCTATTTAATTTCTGGTGAGATCACTCTAAGTCCACTTCCAGCACTCATCCAGGGGATTTCCACCACAAGCTTTTGCTGCATTAAAGGTAGTGTCTACATTGAGGTTTTATTCTGATTCTTGATGACAGAGACTAGTGTTGCTTTACTAATCAGAGCCCTGCCACGTGCTGCTGTTTACACTGCTAGAGATTATTCTAGACCAAAAGTGGATCGGTGACACAGGCATCTTAAACATCTCATATTATTGATGACAAACACCATGATAATTTTTAACGTGCAAGGAGCCCCCACACGTCACTCTTTCAAGAAAATAATTGGGACTTAAAGCAGCTCAGCACTGGTGTTGTGAGTTGGTCACTGCCACACCAGGAAATGCCTGCCAGGTTTAAAGTCATTAGAAAGCTACAAGGCTCTTACTTTATATTCCTAATCAGTGAGTAAACTGATAAACAGAGGACTGTTCTATCCAATCTCACTCTCCCAAGATCTCTCTTACCCTAAGCACAATATACACATCTCCTTGGAAACCAGTGCACTATGCCCTGTGCACAGAAATCCTAGCCACTTTGCAGAACCAGGTCCCACGTGCCTGAATACAGCAAAAATAAAAGGTTTTACTCTTCCAGGGCACTTCCAGTAACTGAATTCAAGCAGGCAAAGTTGTTAACATATATGCAGATGCGCATTTTCCAAGTGATACTTAAGAATAGCTCAGCAGTAAGGGACTCAAGAAAGTTTCCTTTTATCCAATCTATGAATCTGTCAATATATATCGAGAGGATTTGTGAGTATTGTTTTAATGATCATTTGGGGGCACTATAATTACAATACAAAACCATCTGCTTCTTGGGGAGTGCCTAATTACTCTGTGTCAAAATGAGATTAGCTTGAATTTCCTTCCATCTCATTTTAACCTTAGTATGAGTTGATATATGAAATCCAGATCATTAAAGGGAAGCATTAGACAATCTTATAACAAATAGCTTTCTTAATTTGTACTCCTTTAAATGAGTTGCTGTTTCCTAGAAATTATCATGGAGTCAACTCTACTAAATCTGTTTTCTTCTGTGCTTAGTTTCTCACCAAATTATCTGCTGTGGGAAACAAGGCCTGACCAAGCCAGCCCTGGGAGCCAGTGGCACTGACAGTATGGGAAAGCTCCATCTCAGTGCTGAGATGGATGCTTGAGCATTTTTAATGAAAATTCTTATGAAAGGCTAAATTTTAAAACCTGTTCCTTAAGCCTCAAGTAGCCTAAATTTGTTCATGGTTAGGCTTCAGGTAAACCCTGCCTTTTGACAAGCTTCCCTGACAACCTTCCTGCAGATTCAGAAAGTTCTTCTTTATCTGGCATTGACAGATAATCACTGAATCTTTCCACACCCATAGCTGATGTCTTTCAATATACTGCAAAATTTTATACTGAAATAGGCTACTACAACACACAAATTACTGTGAGACGAAAGCAAGAAATTTAGTTCCACTCCTCTTGCCTTCTACCTTTTCTTTTCATCTCCACTGTTTCTTTTTCTTCAGCAGCTTCACATTTAATTTCCTCTTCCAGTAGTACAAATAATTATTTGCTTATTTCTTTGCTACTTCTATACATAGTTAACTGGTTTCACCAAGAGGATAGTGCCAAGTGGTAAGAAAGATTTACTTATGTTAAATTACATCTCTGGAAAAAGTTTCTGTTTGCCTTGATGGGAATGGGAATCTGAGTGCCACAGAATGCAATCATTTTTTGTCTCTCAGGCAAATTGGAATCACGACCTGACAAACTCTGCATGCTGTTTCCAGTGTTCAGGGTGATCAGGGTGGCAAATTCAGCCCAACTTTCAGCAGTCTTAATCTTTAAAGAAAGTGTGTGACAAGTACACATTTTAAATATGTGGTTTGACCTTGCATCAAAACAAAGGTTAAAGAGGTAAAATGCAATAATTTAAGAGATTTTTTCTTCTCAAGGACTGTATGCTCTCTCATAAATCTGTATGTACTAATAAGACTCATATATCACTTCCAGTGTAATGTACAGGACAGAATTAACCTTAATTCTTGCTTTTTCTTTTAGAAGAGAATCATGCCAGATTCACTGCAGCAGCAAGTAAAAACCTCTGTTTATCCAGACCTAAGCATTTACGAAGCTAGTAGTACATTTTTTGTTATTTCATTAAAATTCTTGAGCTTTGACCTGTAAGAAACAATTCTGTAGGTGAAAGAGTTTTATCTCCACATCTGTTCTTTGCAAAAGTGACCTAACAAGAAGGTGCAACAAGGATTCTAACTGTGGGAGGAAGAAGGAAAGGGATTGGTTTCGATATGCAACACTCTGAGCTGAATAAGTCTATCAATGCATTTTAAAATCTTTGCAAAAGCTTGCCCTCAACATCACCTTGAAATGCCATGGCCCTCACTACATTCACATAAGGAGCTTAAAACTTCCTTATTCCTAATCAATTGCTCTGGCAACTATACTTATGTAACGTTTCTCTGTTTTTTGTTTTTAACTGCTGCTGAGATGAATTTACAGGCATAATAAAATAGGAAAATATATTTGCAATGTAAAAGAACCACATACATTTATTTTATCAAAACTGTTTTTTCTAAAGTAAATGTTTCTAGCCAATTAAAAATATATTAATATGTAATATTCACATTGTGGCATGCTTATACATTTGATTTTATAATAACAAATAAGATAGATTTGAAATAAACACAAAGAGTTTTCACAAATTATTCTATGTGTTATTCTGTATTAAATCCATAACATGCTGTTCCCCTGAGTCTTAGGCAAATGTATCTTATTTTTGCTACTTTCCTTGCACGCAGAATTCTGTATAAATGAGTGCACTCACACAATTATACTTCCCTTCTAAAGAAAACATCAAAATAATTGTATTTTTTCTATCACTACAGCAATTTCCATTGAAGACCTCACTATTAAATGGAAGATAAGGTTATGCTTCCTACAGGAAACAAGATGAGCTGTTAGCCAGAAGTGGTAGGACCTGCCTTTGCAACTGCTGAGGAGAGCACACACAAGCACCGAAAACTGACATTCACGCCCACCTTCCACGATGACCACAAACAGCTTCACCCAATTACCCTTTGCTTTATCTGGTTTGTGTTGGCTGTATACATGCAGCTTACATGCTTCCAGAGCATTAATAGTGATAATGGCATTTCCAAAAAAAAAGGGACAGGCTTGTATGGTGGTGCACCGGCACACCTGGCAGCACAGGATGACAGAACACAACCCAGGGCTCAGGTGAAGGCAGCCACCCTTCCTCTCAGGTGAGGGGTTCTGCCTTGGATAGCCACACTGCACTCACCATATGGTGGATGCAAATGTCAGTAGGAGTAACTGAACATTCCCAGGAAAGGAGCACACTGGCTGCAGACAGCTCCCCTCAGTTAACATTTACACAGGGATGACTCCCTGATCTCTTGATTCTGCTCCCTGCCTGAGCTCTCACACACAGAGGTCACAGAGTTGCTGTGCTCCTGTGACCACGCAGGCTTAAAAAGCAGGTGGCAACATTTACATATTCCCATCACCATTGTCATAAATACAGGCTGTGGTAAGAGACTGTGAGTGTCTCCTCTGAATCAGAATGCGAGTGCTGTGGGAATGCACAAAGTCAAAAGCGTGTGGAAATGTTAAGTGAATTTATGAGCTGTAAATGGAATTGAATCAATGCAAAAATTTTTATATGGCATTTGGCTATTCACTGTGTTGAACTATTTTGTTATTTTATAATGTACCTTTATTATACATATAGGCTGTACATGAAGTACCTCAGAAACACATTCCAGTCCACAGATTATCTTGCAATCAGTGACATCACAGTCAATAAAAATAAATTAAAATAACATGTCTGTTCTGAACTTTCAGACAACAGCAACACCTATTTTTCTTTCTCTTCTCACTGAATTAAGGCTCTGAGCTGACATTGTGGAATCGTCACGGCGGCCTGGGAATAATGGTTGTTGTGGGTTTTCAACCCCCCACCCCAAGGCTGAAAATAGTTTTTTCCAGGTGGATTTCCAGAGCAAAACTAATCAAAAGTTTTAGTAACGCCTCTGCCAATTACATATTTAAGAAAACGGAAGAGAAACCTGTGGTGCAGAAGAAATGGGAGAGCCAGCGTAGCAGCCGGGTGTCTGCATCCCCTGGGGCCAAGTCTGGCCTGGGTGAGGGGGGCCAGGCCCCCCTTCTCTCCTGTAACAGAGTACAGAATAAAAAACTTTAGAGAAGAACTTGAATGAGACATGCTGTAGAAGGAATTCCGGCAGAGAGATAACGAAGCCTCCAAGGTCAAAGCTGGCAGCCAGAGGAGAGAGAAGTAAAGCTTGAAAAGGGGGCTGCTTCTTCCCCCCACTCTCTCTCCATCCCTTTAGAGGAAAGAGACTGAAAACTAAAAATCCCTGCCACCTGTAGAAGATTGTTGGGGAGCAGAAACTCCCCTCTGTAGCTCATGAAAGAGCCCATGCCAAAGCAGAGTGCATGAAGAAGACTCCATGGGAGGCCTAAAATAAAACAGAGTCCTGCTGGAGACCTGTGGCCCATGGAGAGAGAGACCTACGCTGGAGCGAGTCAGCCCAGGTAGGATGCTGTGATCTCAGTGAGGGATCCATGCTGGTGCAGCTGAATTTGTGATCCTGAGGGACAGCAGAGAATGAAAGGTAGACTCACGCTAGAGAGGTCCATCAAGGATTGTCTCTCGTGAGGAGGGACCCCACAGGAAACAGGGGTGGACTCAAAAGCCATTATCGATACCTTGTGACCCTGTGGTGAAGATCCATGGCAAAACAAGTGTCCCCTTGCAGTCCATGGAAGACCCTACAGGGCCTGGGTACACCCCAGCCTCCAGTCTTAGCCCAGGAGGGGTTGGGCCCAGCCCTGAGGTTGACATAGAAGAGAGAGAGAAGAGAAACAGTTCCAGCTGTGACGAATCAGAGCTGTCGTCCTAGAGATAGTGGAAGAAGAACTTTCGAGTGCTGCAAAATTATTTAGAAGACCTGTAGCTCCAGAAATGGAAAAGAGACTGTTTCTCCTCCTGAACTGATACAAGGGGGGAGGGGTATTTCTGTAAATACATAGCATTTTCACCTAATTAGAATTGTAGTATATATAGTTCTTTAGTTTTTATCTAGCTAGTAATAAATCCTAATATTATTCTCCCCAATCAGATCTCTTTTGTCTGCATAAACCTTCTCTCAAAGTATAGCAATTGTGGGGGGGTTGGAGGGGAGAGGAAATTGGCCCAAAGCAAACCCACGACAATGGTGCATACTGTAGGGAAACCACTGCCCCACCCTGACAGCCAGGGAGAGTGTCCGGAGACAGAGCTGGGCTGTGCCAACAGAACCTGTCTGTTTGCTCTGTGAGACATTCACAGACACAGATCTGTCTCAGAGGACTGGAAAGCCCAAGGGGAGTAAGAAAAATAAATGGCAGCTAATGTAGATTAAGTGCTGGGATTATGATCTTAATTGTGAGTGACTATTATTCTCACCGGTATGCAGGTAATCATAATCACCAAATTAAACTGGTAAGATTTCTTTAGTTCAGTAGATGACAGCAGGACAGTTCTATTTATTCAACCAATTTGATTAGATTAACTACTGTATATCTGAAATAAGAATTCAAAATAACCTTTTATAATACCTTTTATAATACCTTGAGCTAAAAGGAGAAATTTGTTCAGGATTGTCTCCCTTTCTGGCCCAGCATATCCTCCTATCATCCCTGCTGGGGACAATATCTCTTTTTCTCTCATGCTTTTTACACTGGGGATGTTCTCTGCCTCTCAAGCCTTGCTTCTCTCACCTCTGCAGGTGCTTAGTGTCAACTTCATTCCTCTGAATCTCTCCCTAGACCTTTACAGTACAAATCTTTTGCTTTTGTCTGGATGAAACCCCTGGAGCTTTCCTCAGAGGCGAGGAGAAGCTGTAGCACGATGCAGTTCTACTGCTAAACACAATTCAAAAAACATACAAGGGAAAAAGAACTCAAGAACATGAAAGAAACAACAGTGTATTTCTGCTGCTAGTATTGCAATCTTGTCAAAGTAGGTCCTGAATTCTGATCAGAGCCTGACTGACTTGCTTTTTGCTCAGCAATTTATTTTAAATTGAGCCCAGTGAGCCAATTCTGTGCACTTATGAATACACACAGCTACCACAATCTGCTTGGGCAGCACAGAGGGGGTGGGAAGGCTTGCTGGGGAGACATCCACTGCACGAGAGGCATCCCAAGCAAGTCAGAAGAACACAACTAGTGACTACACTGTGATGTGAACATTCATCTCCTCTTCAAGGAATTCATTGTGAGCATCAAACTTTTAGTGCCAAGGGTATCTTTACCTGGAACCCCCAATCTATTCAAACTGAATGCAAACTCTTGTTTGGAAACAGACACATCCCAAAACGCTGGGGTAATGTCAAGTAATGATTTTAAATGGAAAAAACGTTCCTGAGAGTGCTGGTGGCTTATTTTTAGTTCTGAAGACCCTTTACTTCCTCTGAAATAAAGTTTGAATTGGGAATACTCAAACCACAGAGGACCTGACCTTACCTCAAATATAAGTGTCTCCATACGTATGTATGTGTCTCAAATCAGTGCTGGCTGTAGGATTTCTTTAAGAGGCTCATTTTTAAGTGACTAAGGGATATAACTGAACAGCAAACATTTTTAGATAATGATCTGGATGGAAGCTAGGAAAAACATAAGGTGCATCATTAGAAGAAAATCTCAAAAAGTTTTGAAAGTTACATTTTTCTCATAGTTCTTTCAAGATTAATTTTCCCTAAAAAATTCATCCTAATTTACTCTTGGGTCTCTTCATAAATCTGATTTATTAGAAAGTCATCTTAAATTATTTTCAGTGGTTCATCATCTCTCTCCCCAACAATATAGCGAAGTCATCTTACAAAGAGGGAAAAGGCAGAATTCTGGAGTGGGAGAGGAGTTGGCTAGATGTTCCTTTATTTCTTTTTCTATTCACATTTAGCTTGCTACACGTTAAAAATACTTCCCTGTTATATTTGTTTCTGTTTCATAGAAGGAAATGTTTACAAAGAGGTAGAAGCCAAGACCCCTCATTATAAAAAGGTGCAAACTCTCAGAATAAAACACAGCAGAGACCTTGGGCTTCTTTTTATTTCCTTCTAGCCACTGCACAGACACCTCCCAGCTCCTGCACTCTCAGAGGAAAACCTGTTATCACAAGCGTTAGAAATGGCAGAGAGTCTCATTCCAGCTGACCCTGTATCTCAAGTTCTGGTGTCCAACATGCCCTCCTGGGGTCCTTTCCTGATCTCTGGCCTTTACTTAGGTAACCTGATGAAGACAGTAAGAATCTGGGTTTAACTAATGAGCTATTGAAAAGATTTCATCAGGAAGAAAGAGAAATAAGTGAGGGAGATTTGTTAGATTCTGCTTCATGTTACCAAGGTATCCTGTCACAGTTTTTTGACCTAAGGAGGAAGCTCTGCAGTCTTCTTTTATTTTCTCCCATCATTGTATCAATCATGTCTTGGAAGATTAAAATTTAATAAAGACCAGTGTCTAAAAAAGAAAAGCCTGAATAATAGAGCAAATAGAGCAAAAGACTGAGCTGCCTCTATTCAGGAATAGGATACAGATTTTCGACCACAAGGCACATTGAATGAACAGAGGCCAGCAACCAGGTGTGACACCCCATGGGGGTGGCAAACAGGCATGGGGACAGCAGGGGAAGTAATTATAATGAGCTGAGCTTTGTTGCCCAGTTCCGAGGATTCAAACAGGGACACCCTGCTCTTTTTCAGCCAGTTGTGCACGTCTATGACCCTGTCTCTCTTTGTGTAAGCTGGACTGATTCTATAAAGAAGAAGCATCTTCCTGCACTCCCAGCAAGCCAGATGTTCTTGGGCATGTGAGCTTTATGCTGATATCCCAAAGGTAATAGCAGGGCTCTCCTGGAAAGTAAGACTCAACAAATGAAAGCTGGAAGAGTTCACCCAAAATCTGGAGATAAAAAAAAACCTGCATGCCTTGGAAGTCAGTCAAAGATTTCCATGAGAACAACAAAAAACATGGTAAAGTCTGTTTCTGTTAACAGACATGTACTTGCTCTTTCCCACATTTTTTCCCCTTTTGCTGTATCTCTCTCTGTTTCAAAGGCCACTGCTACATTCTTTCTGGCAGATAATCAGTTAAATCAATAGCTCTTTGACAGTTTGTTCGGAATTCCCAAAGCAAACGCAATTTCGTTGTGGATCTGATGTACGTTTATCCCATTAATCTTTTCCTTAGCCTTCAGGAGCACCTGGTTTTTGGCACATGAATAAAATCCTAGATCCATGTAACTCACATGACCAGTAGTGCACTGTCATGGGTGAGGAAGAGGAGGAGAGTCGTTCCAGTGTGGTCTCTGCATGTTGAAGTGTGGGATTTGATTGCCCTCATTATGGCAGTTGGTGTAGCTGACTCTTATTACAGCTGTAACACCACAAAGGCCTTTGGAAAACCCTGAGTTTGTTCCTATGGTCTCCCGTGGTGGTAAATTATAGTATGAATACACAATGTGGCAGAAAGTAATAATCTTGAGTAATGTAGCTGATCTTAATTTCTCTTTAATTTCATTAAGTGTATTCCTGTCAGGCAGTGGACAGGTTTTCAGTTCCTGGGAGCAGATGCTCACGTCCTAAAGCTAGACCTGAAATACTTATCATGAAGACAGAGGCCATTTGCACAGCCTGGACCCAAACAAGGAGTAATGTCGGCATTTTTGGTTCAGAATCATTTCTGTTCCAGAATAGGTGTATGAAAAGACAGGTACTGCTTTATGGTCTGGGAATTTCTGTTCTTTAGACTACCATCTCCTCCACACTCCTGGTGAGTGGTGCTCAGCAGGACTCACCTGGCAGAGGTGAGCAGGTGGTTTACATGGGAGGGGTTTGGCAGACAGCTGCCCACGGAGAGGGTGCCCAGAGACAAGCCTCTCTGTGTACAGAAAGTGCATCTGTGCTTCAGGTCCTGTCAACAGCAGGCTGATCCCACAGCATCATGGAAGAGGGAACTGAAATCACCGCAGAGAATTGTGGGCTTACATTGAAATGACAGACATTACACTGAACAGACCGAGGCAGAATCATATACTAACTTCTGCTGACTCTGCTGTAAAACATCTGGGAAAGTGATGAAATAAAAAGTGTTGTTTCTTAAACTAATGAACTAGGGCTTCTCAAAGCTTGTCTGTAGACAAAAAACTCCATCATATTAATAGAAACTGCCTAGATTCTCTAACACATAGATAGAGGAAGTCTGTAAGAATTCATAAGAAAAAACATACTGGAATGAAGATGATCAGCTTTTCATACAGAGGAGCAAAGAACTTTGCTCTCAAAGGTTCCCCTGTTTCTATTTGGTATTAATATTAGGAATGCATTTCTCATTCTCAGGGCATGCAGAAAAGGCTATTGCATATCATCCCGTGAAGTGAATCCCAATGCCAAATAGACTGACCTCACTTTCCACGTGCCTTTCTTTCAAATTCATGTACTAAGGAGGCTGGTTTAAGTCTTTCCCCTTCCAATTATCTCCTTAGTTCTGTCCGCCAAATTTACTAGAAGTCTCTGAAAGTCTTTTGGAAATCGAATCAAAGGTTCATAAGCAAACTTGCTGCAGAGCAAATGCAGGACCTTCCTCTGCCTTGGTAAATCTGATATTTGGTAGCAACTTATTTAGCTGTAGATAAGGTGAGGCAACTGAGTGTCACTCAAGCAGATGGTCTATTATAAAAACTACATAGATATATTTAGTGTGTATCTAGTGATCTATTCTATCATCACATTCAGAGACTCCAGGACATATTTGATAAATTATTAGCTTGATCATCCATTCTTTACTTGAAAGACGCCAGATTGAAAACTGTGATTACGGACAAGTATTAAGGTAATAAGTTACTTTGCTTCAGAAATTGAGTCATCTCGTACATTTATATATTTATATATATAACATAAATATTATATATTTTTATATATTTATATTTTTATATTATATATTTATATAATATATATTATATATTACATAAATATTATATCAGGAAAAATTGAGACTAAATTTGGAATAGGAGATGGCAAAAAAACTAGTTGAAGAAGATCCCGTAGTACTAGTACACATACATGCACACATTTAACAATTTTGTGACCCCCTTGTGGTAATCTAATCCAAATTGAATTCTGAAAATAATATTAGTTTATACAAAAGAGAGAGCCTATTCATCATAAAACAGAAATCTTTATTCAACTAGCTGATTAAAGGATTTTTTTCCATAGCTCTTTAATCTAATTTTTACGTGTTACATCCCATTAGTGGGTTCTAAGAGAATAAATCATTTAAACTATATAATACCAAATAAGTCAGTTGCAGGTTTGACAAGCCATTGACTATACACAAGATAAAAAGTAAGTACTGAGAGGAATGACAAAATTAGCAAAGCTTAAAATCCTTTATGTATAGCTTAGTTATTACAGCAGTACTAGAAAATGAAAGCAATAATTACAGTGGCTAATTCCCCTTAGAATAATACAGTGTAGTGAACTCATTTCTCATGTGTGTGCAATATTGCTCTCTACTGGCTGCTGACTGGATCAGAAGAAGCAAAGTTTTAACCAAAGGAGCTTTCATGTGGTCTCTCAAATCCTGACTCTATCTGTAAGCTGAAAAAATAATTCCTAAGAGGTTTGATCACACAGCAGCAGCCAGCTTACTTTCAAGACAGCTGCTGGATATCCTGCTCCTTTATTGCAAAGACCAAATAGAATATCAAGGGTGGAAAAATGTAGGTGGTGCAGTCATTTGAAAACCTTTCCAGTGGCTAGCAATCTCAGAGGTGCTGGTATGACATTACAGGAATAAGGATAATACTCACTGTAAAATAGAAATTAACTGTTATACCGATATAAGTGAAAGGAAACCTCTTTTTGCTCACACGGAAAATGTTTCCAAATCTGTGATAAATGCAGTACAGTTCTAATCTCTGCTCCCTCAGGTACAAATTTATAATTTAAACAAGTATTATGCCTTCCATCCAGATCCTTTGGCACCATTATTTTAAAAATCCAGAATTACTGAGGGGACAAAATCTACAAGGGAAACAGAATCTATGAGAGAAAGAGTAGATCCCTCTTTTGTTAAATATTGCTGTATGTAAGTTTGTTCCTTCCAGTCCCCAAAGAGTCTACTACGGATTTTTTAACCTCAGAGTTACCTAAATGTTATGCTGCCGGAAATCAGTGCAGGACCTGCTCCTCTGATGTACGTATGTGGCTTTCAAACAAACTTGTTAGTCATGTGCAGGTGGCAAAAGATACAGGCTGTGAAACATGAGTACTTCCCTGCTTTTTCCTCCACAACCTCAGCCACATTTTGACCTCTGAGCCAAAATGTTAAATGAATAGAAATGTGCCCTCTCAAAAACCCAGATGGAGTCTGACAAGAGTGAGTGCCCTCAGAGAGGTTTAGAAGCTTACAAACCTGTTCTTAACTATAAAAGCGAGGAGAAAAATCATATTCTGGGGAATGGAGAATAGTTAAAAGCAGTTCTAGGTTTGAATACTTGTTAACTAATCTGAATAACTTTCCTCACAGTCAGACAGATATAGGAAAATTGCATAGAAAAAATTTGTATCTTTTCCACTTCCATACTATTCTTTTGAAAACAGAGACCAGAACTCCATACATGCAGGTAGTATTCAAGATACAAGCTAATCTGGGGAGCATTCAAGGGCATAATAACAACAACATTATTATTATTATTTATACAACTATATTATTTATAACAACAATCTCATTATTATTTGCTTCCCAATGAAGTCCTCATTAGTCCTTTAGTCTTTTTTGTTTTTTTTTCCCCACAGAACTACCATTACTCTCAGGTCCTCTCCCCAGGTAATAGTGGTCAGCTCAGACCTTATTTTATATGCAAAGATAAGACTTTTTTATTCCCCAGGTGTATCATTTCACAACTATTTACACTGAATATTACTTGCTGATTTAATAACCACTCTTTTAAGAGCCTTGTGCAGTTCTTCACAGCCAGGCCTCATCTTTTCACCCTCTGCAACTTACCAGCATCAGCACATTTTACCATCTTAAAAGTCACTCCTTTAATAAATCATTTATAAGTGTGTTGAGCAGTGGAGATCACAGCATGCATCTCTCAGACTCCTCTCACCAACCATTTAGTCATTCATTTCTTTTCCCAACTTTCACACTTTTTTTTTTTTTTAATCCATAAAGTACCCTTCTTTCTATTTATGACACCATCTTTTCCAAAAGAACTTTTAAGAGGTCTTGCTGATAAACCTAGTGGAAGCCTTTTAGAATATGTTCTACATGAGTTGGGGTTTATAATATCTCGGGACTCAATGGAATTGGGATAAAAACATTAGAGAACAAGGTAGGTTAACAACATGTAACCTGGGCAGTTACCCACCATCACGGTGACCTCCTCCCATAGGAAGGACAATGAATACCCTTGACTGATAGCCAGGAATGGCAGTTAAAAATAAAATTAGAAAAAACCCCTTTGCTAGAATTTTTAAAGTCTACCAATTGCACTAATTCCTACTGGTAAAAAGCAGTTTAAGGGCCAGTCAAAATCTGACCCTCAAGGTTTACCTGCCTCAGAAGACTGTCAGAGTTCACCCATTCACCCAACTTCACTTGAGAGATGTGACAGAAGGGAGTGAAAGGAGCTGGAAATGTCACAAGAATTTTCGTAACGTTTTCCTGGTGCCTACCAGATCATTGTCTTGGTCATTTACGGTATTTTCATGTCAAAAGCAAAATAAACAGTGATAGCAGTGAAGAACAGCCAAGGTTCACACTTCTTTTTTCACTGTTTTTTTCGTCAGTCAAAACAAACTGTCGACAAAAGCCATTCATTTCCCACAGACTGAATGCTTCAGCAATGTACATCATCCTATTATGAGCTGAACCCACTCCAAAACTAGACTTCCTCAACTTAAAACAGTCAAAGACCAGAAATTACAGATTTTAAAAGTTAGTGTGACAAAGAAAAAAAGAAACCAACTTTCACTGAACACCTCAGAGGGCCTTGGCCTTGACTTGATTTGGTGAGTGAGGTGACTGTTTTTGCTGTTTGATATTTTGCTGTGTAGCTGTGTAAGTCAAGAAGGAAATCAAGTGGCCTCCTCCAAATGACAGGTGACTTGAGATGGCCTTTCTCAAGTACAAAAGTTGTGTGTGAAGGAGGAAGACAGAGGCAAGATCAAAAGCGAATGTCTTGTCTCGGGAGGTGGAAAAAAAGTGATGGCTCTGGAAGTGGCGGAGCCAGTTCAAGAGAGGACACAGAGTGTATCAGCCAAACAGATACTGTCGGCTGCACCTTACAGCCTTGAAATGCTGAACTGATTTGAAGTATCATGTGGCTACAGCTTATGAGAACTGAGCAAATGGAAGGGCTCAAAAGAGAAAAACAGATCATTACAGGCAAAGAAAGATAGAAACTTCAGATCTGAAACTCTACAAGATGTACTGGACATACACAAACTTTTGTTCACTTCTACTAAGAAGGTTAGGGGACAGCAAAGGGAAACATGAAAGAGAAAAACATGATAAATTTTTAATATTTTAAAAATAATTTCATTCAGTTCACCTTGTAGAAAGCCAGTTTGCTTATCTGAATGTTCATGATGTAAAAGTGGGGTTAGAAACTACTATTTGAAATTATTTACCTAAGTTCAGATTTCTTATAATGAATTTAAGGAAACTACAAGCATTCTAAACTTTCCTAAAATACATCTTACTTCTGCAGAATATTACAATATATTCTGCATTCAGCTTGAAATTGGACTGATCCTGTTAAGGCATCTTCCAGCATACTTGAAATGAATTACAAAGGAGTGCAAGATGGACAGCCCTGGCAGTGAGAAATCCTGTCTCAGAACAACTTTCTCTCACTGCACCTGTCTACAAATGCTGTTCTAAGAATCCAAGGCTTTAATATCCTTTACGATAATTAAATTAATACAGTTTTGTCAATGAAAGTTCTGTTGAATACAAATTCAGTTGAATCAGAAGGCTGCCCTGTTTCAGCCCCAAGCCCACTTCAGCCCATAAAGCCCACTCAGGTTTCATAAAGGAGAATTGCAGTGCCAAACCACCCACAACCAGACACAGAGGAAGCAACTAAGGCTAATATGACGCTATTTGTCTCTGCATTGCTGGGTTTCTGGTGAGCATAAGCTAAGACTTTTAACATCAATTTTTTCCCACACAGGTTTTGCATTTAATTATAGAGTAAGGTCACCATGTGTTCCAAGAGCAATCAGCTTACTGATACGTTATTCTGAAGCCAGCCTTCATTCAGTGTGACACATGCTGCTTATGCACTACCAAATAGAGCTATAATGAAGTGAGGCTGGGGAAAAATACGCTGGAATCTGATGTAATGCCAGCTAAGAAAGAGCTTATCTCTACTTTATTATTATTATTATATTTAATAAACAAACTTTATGACTGCAGAAGAAAGAAACAAATGAGAGCTTTCTAGGATAGTTATAAAAGCCTCCCATAAAAAATGTGTTTACTGAGTTACAATTACTTTCCATTCTGTGTTAAAATAAAATTTAAAGGAAAAAAAATGGCAGGCTGAAAAAAACAGAGAAGT
Organism: Myiozetetes cayanensis; assembly: GCF_022539395.1. Classification (NCBI taxonomy): domain Eukaryota; kingdom Metazoa; phylum Chordata; class Aves; order Passeriformes; family Tyrannidae; genus Myiozetetes; species Myiozetetes cayanensis. The sequence goes on from NW_026086605.1 coordinate 29,080,172, forward strand.
TTACAATTATGATGTGAAGAACAACAAAACTCTCTTAAGGTATAAGACAAGAATATATTCCAGGTTGTGGCTTATGAGCATATTTGGTCAAGATATAGCCTTCTGTATAAAATGTATCATGAGCTCTTCTGTTTAATTGCTGGTCTGACTTAAAGATCCATTGAAGGACCCTGGAAAACTTTCTAAAACAAGAAAATATTGCTGATGAGCAGTTTTGGATTTGGACTATTTCTGACACCATCTAATCAGCCTTCTTAAAAAGACTTCTCAGTCATTATCTATGAACACGAGGCTGCAAGGTGGTAAAGGATCCTCATTCTGCTGGGTCAGCCCTGTACTGGCACTTGTTAAACACCTTGTGAGCTGGGACTGAGCATTTCTCACTGAACTCTTCATTTCTCATTTCTGCAGTATCCTGACAGCCTTTACCCCTCTTTTTAGCAATTACATCTTGACTTGACATGGAGTTTTGTTGCATAGTACATGGTGCATATCACCGTGGTTCCTGAAGCATGATTGAGGCTTAAGCCCTGTTACAGTATAGAACTTTTATTTGTTTTCCTAAACTTCAATAATTGCTGCCAAAAAAAAAAAAAAGAGATCAAATTTTTCACATGTTGCAATAGGAGCTCCAAAGATTTCAAAGCTGATCGTTATTCTGTATATATTTCCAGGGTCCTCACTTTTGTATTTCAAGACAAAATCTGTCACAGAAAAATGTATTGCATTTTCAGCATAAACAAATAATTAGTTTCATTTTTCAGTTTCCAAATTATATAAAACTGAGCTTGAAATAGAGAAGATCTCATTCATATTTCCTAGGCTTTTGGTTTTCATACCTCTCTGACTCACTGTGGGCTAATACAAAGCCAACGGTACATTATGAACTCTTGGGTGTCCAAGTCTGTCTGTCCTCATTTCTTGCACCCACCTAATATGAGTGCATGCATTCTACAGATGAATCCAAACCCTGAGTAACTCACACTGCTGTACAAGGAACTTACTTCAGCAACAGTATCATGAAAAATCCCTGTTCAAAATTTGGACAGGGTCAAAGCTTTGTGAGAGCAGTATAATGTACATTTTTTTGTCATAATTCTTATTTCTATTTTACTGCTCTTATTATGAAAAGACATTGCATAGATTACTTTGCATGTTCTAGCTGCACTCACAGAGATGCATTCTTTAGTATTTTCCATAATAGACTTCACATCTGGAGGATATTATTTGCATAACAAGTTTCTGCCAAGACCAGTGTCTTAAACTGAATTTCAAGAATATTAACTCAGAGCAGAATTTTATAGCAAGCTCAGTGTGAGTACTACTCAAAAATAAAATAATTTCCTTAGAAAATATGCTGATTTTTGTGCTGTACCTGAAAACAAAGCTTCTGGGGGCAGAAGCAATCTGTTTGGAAGCCAACAATGTTCCTGTGAGGACACATAATTCAGTGCCAAACCGGTTATACCCTTAATTAATTTGCAGAGTGTATCGGCCAGCCCAATGAAAGAGGAGCATCCAAGAGGCTTAACCTCCCTACATTCCAGTAACACACAGTCCCGTAGTCAGATCTGGGAAATCTGGAACAGCCTTACAGACTGTGATCTTGGACTGTGATTCAGCCTTTGAACCTTCTGCTGACTTTGATTCTGACCTGCCACTCAAATAAACTATTCTGGACCATCTTCAGCAAAAGAACAAGGCAAAGCTAATATTGCTTTATTATTAAAATCAAAGCAGTTTTCCATCATGGTTTTGACATAAATTCTTCTTTACTTTTAGCATGACCTGGCACAGCAAGAAAGTCTTCTGACAAAAACATTGCTCTGAGGAAAGCTTTAAAATTTATTTACCCCATGCATGTCATTGTATTTTTTCTTCTACATTTTCAGTTTTACATGACTATTTCTGTTCTCAAGGACTTCCAAACTTGTATGTGATCTGCATATAAATATTTACAATTCTAGAAACATAAATAATTTCTTTACATCTTTGACAAACCAGTATCATCTCTTATTACTACTGTAAAGTATTTACTGCAAATTAATCTTGCACTTCATTACAAAACCAATAGAAATTAAAAAAAATAAAAAAACTCCACACCAAATCCTCATGATAGCAATCTGAACAACTCAAGAAACAGGAAACTTCTTTAATTTCTAAACTATGAGTCAATATAATCTTTTAAGTTATAAAGTAGCTTCAGTATATTACCATATAATCTATGTCTAAGCCTTCCTTACTTGCATTTCTACAAGAACTTTTCTTGAAGATACCACACCCCTGAAAACTTGACACTACAATATTTTCTAGCAAACATAATAGTAAAAGGAAAGATGCCTAAAATATTGTCACTAAAACTGTAGAGATTACCCCCATTTTAATTAAGTTTGCACACTAAACTAAATCCAGTATTCCATGAAATTGTTTTAGTAAGAAAAGGTGGACTATCACTTTCCCATAGACCTGTTGCCAAAAAACCAAATAATCCTTTTAGACAAGACAAATAATTTAGGAAGAAATTACATCTGTGGGAAATAAACAAAAAAAAAATCTCACTGTCATAAGGAGATTTTTTTCCTTAATGAACCATTTCAGAGCTCTAGAAAATCCTGGAAAATTTTTGCTGATCTTTTGTAGCTAGAAAGTTACCATGGTATTGGGTTTTACTGCTGGTTTTCTTTCCTGCATGAATGTGCAGCATATTAGATTCTCCATATGGGTTATGTTCATTAAAATAGCCAAAGACGACTGTAATTTTCCAATAAATTGTTGTAGAATTTTAAAGACCAAGAAGCAACATTAAGAAACATCCTAAAACCACAGACCTGAACAAGGAAAGCAGATTAGTAGCTGTTCCATATATGCATATGCATGCTGTATTTACAATGTCTATGCATTTTGAAAGGTGTTCAGTATTAATCTGCAATAACCAAAATGGCTATCGCTTACAAGTATCAGTATTCCTATGCTTACAAGCATTGTAGACTTTAATAATACCACATTTTGGCCTTTTTGTGACAGAGATGATCAAAGACAGGGAGATACGGAGAGCTTAAAGTTCAAGGTTATGTTAGCAGTGGTATGACATCAGACAACAGCTACCCAACTCCAAATCACATTGGTCTTTCCTGTTGCAGCTTTCCCTCTGTAAAAAGGGTCTTTACCCTAATCTGTCAAACTCAACCATAGCAAAATTTTTTTAAGGCCTGATTTTATACCACCTGCAAGCAGTATTTTTGGATGTCTTAATGATATCCCCTGCTAACCCTTTTATCTTGTTTTATCATGCTAACCAAGGTTTTAATCTCCAGGGGCAATAGACTCAGTGCATCCCTGTGTCTATCTGCATTTAGCCATATGGCCTGTCCTAGGGCACTTGAATCTGCGTTTCAGTGAGCTGATGCTTTTCCCAGGACTGTCTGAGTTCAGAGTGTCCAATCTAGTCCAGTCCTTGGATGTCATTACTGAAAGTCCTAGTAAGAAAGAAAGTGGTAAACTTAACAGTGTGTACTTGTTAAGTGCTTACAGTCATCATAAAGGACAGGATGAGCTCAAATTTGTCCTAGTTTTCATCCAGAGCCTCAGAGTTGTTCAAGACACTGTGTCACTTGCTGTGGAGCACTGTGGAATACACGCTGCTGCTACTTGCAGCCTAATTAGGCTTTTTCTTTTGGAGGAAAACCATATAGATATCACTGTCCATGCCTGACTAATTCCTATAGAAGTGGAAAGAATAGCAATTGTAACAAGAACTCAAATGAGAACTGGTCATGGAGTATGGTTTGGTTAAGCAAATCTCTTTTCTGATCATGAACTGTTCCTTCTAGCTGTATATTTTAACCAGTCAGCACATGCAGCTACAATTTTGTTTTCTTGGCTCTCTTGCTCACTTGCTTGGCTAAACATGACTGGCAGTTGCAAATTGAATTGTTGCTAACTGATACCTCTGAAGAAACAAACTCCAGCATTCTTACTAATTTCAATAACTTAAATGCTTCTACATGAGAGAAAAGAAACATAACGAAAGGAAATTTTTCTATCAGCAGCCAAATTGCATAGCCTTGATAGTTTCCAGAATAGAGATAGCTTCATGACACCATGAACCAAAGGAAAAAAACACAAGTCTTTGCTGGAAACGGCATGTTTGTGCAGTTTGAATTCATTAAGTTCTCCCTGGTAAATTGAGATAATTCTCAATTTTGTTGTTGTGGGTATAGAAAAGGCAGAACCCCTTCCCAGACAAAACAATATACATCAACCCCCCTCTGCCAGCTTACAATAACTGAAATCATAATCAAGCATCGCTAAAGAAACATGTTTTTCTTTTCTAAAAATTCTCTACTTTATTGAGAAGAAAGATTCAGCTCTGAGAGATTCATGTTCTGTTCCTTTTTCCTTTCACCAAATGTCAGTCACTTAGGATATTTTCAACTCTTGCACAGAAAAGATGCCTCTGACTTTCATATTACACTCAAATGATTAGCTTCTATGAGAGTGACAAGAAAATGCAAGTGTACAAAATTACAGTTACAATGGCCACCTCTATTGCTTTCCTTGTGTCTAAAGCTTTAGCCTTTGGTATATGGAAAGATTCCTAATGGGATATTTCTCCATATGAAGCAGAAGTAGCTAATGCAGAATTACTGGTGAAAGTCTGTGTGCCTGAGTGAAGAAAGAGAGAGGGCTTCAAGGAAGGTTTATTGTATTTCTATCAAGACAACAGTTTTAAACTGCATTTCTTTACTAACCTTGAGGGATTCATGGGTATTTCCTTTTTCTCCTCACTCCTTTTGAGATCCTTCCCAAATTAGACCACAGTATTTTCCAGACACACCCAATCAGAAATCCCTTCATTATCAACTGCTGACAGAAAATAATGGTTCCATATAAAATATAGCCCATGATTGAGCACAAATTATAGAAAAGTAGGTTTGGTAACATCCTTTGTAATTTAACTAGTTTAGGTCTCTCCAGAGGGGTATCCATTATTCCATTCCTAAAAGATTTTTTTCCAACATGCTTCAAAAGATCAAAATGCAGTGATAGGATTCCAGCTCCTCAACATGCTCTTACATGCTCAGGTTTAAAAGCCTGCTCCAACACACTTAGGTATTTATTTTTCTCCATTATTTGTAATCTCAGGGTTGAAACCTCAGTAAACAAGAGAAATTTCCTGTGGGAGATGGGAGGCCTGATAATGAGCTAGCTGAAGGCAGGGGTCTGTACAGCCTTCTGGACCGGACCTATTTCATAATTCAACTTGGATTATGGACTTTGCTATTACTATTTTTCTTGGGATTTTTTCTACTTAAGGACAGGTAATTGTTTGCACCTTCCTCCTGCAGGAATCCTTAATGCTGACCCCTACTGTGACCAGCTGGTCATCTTTTGATTTTGTTTTATCCTAGAGACTGCCTTTACTTGAGGAAAAGCAGCATTTGCAGATGGAATTCAACAAATAATGATAGGAGCAAGCAGTAGCACAATTCTTACATCTTTCTTCCACACCACAGGAAAATCTGCCCTTCTAACATTTCTAGCCCAGTTGGAAGCAAGAAAAATTAGAGATCTCATAAGAGAAGCCAAGATCAAGGTCTTCAAATAGTCACATGTTTGAAATAATTGTCTCTTGAGCCAGCCCAGTGGTGGACAGTTTTGAGATTTTCCCATTCATAAGTTCCGATACCTTTTTGCAGCAGCAAAGATTCAGCACGGGTCATGATGCTAACACAAAAATCCAAGTGAGGTGAAGAGATTTGACCTACAGTTTCTTGACATTTAAAGCCCAATTAAGAAGATCACTCTCTACAGAACCACATCAGCTTCATTGCTCGCTCTCTCTTGGTTACTCTGAGTTTACGCAGTATGAAATTTCTCTTCGACAGAGTTTGTAATGTTCCAGGAAAGGGAATGCCGGCACCTATCCCACTCAGAGCAATTTTGGGGTTCACATTTAGATTCTCCATGAGTCTCAGGGCATGTACTGGCTCCAGCTGGTACATCTCCTGACTTCTGATAAACCCAGTACTGCTCCAGCATCAGCTCTGTCTGCTTATTAACAAATGTGCTGTATTGTCTGGTCTCCAGTCTATCAGATCTGACACAGAGGTGCTTCCTCCATGTAAATTACGATAAATGGTGCCCACACACACACGTACACTCGACCCACTTATGGTAAGTACGTTTCAGAACCAATTATTTATCTCCTTCGAACTTTTAGAGCCAGATTTAGCTGAGGAATAAAATGCTGTAGGGGCTGAACAGTCTTGAAAGTCTCACTATATAAATTGCAGTGTTATAATTACAGCCCAATTAAAATTCAGTGTTACTCTCTTCATTAATTATCATCTCTAGCCTTACAAATAAGTTGGGAAAGACACTGCTGCTCCTTAGAACATGCAGATATCCCCTGCCTGCTTTGACTTTGAGAAAACCTTGAGGCTAAGTTTTGTGCCTCAACAATAGAGAGCACAACAGGTAGAACCCCTGGTTTGCACTCTTAGCCTCACAACCACTCCATTCTGTGAATCACAAATGCTCAAAACTCTCCACCAAATTCAGTCAGAGTTCTTGCTTCAGAAGGTGTGAAAAACTCAGTCCTGTGAACAGCAATGTAATTGGAGGCCACGGTAAGAGGACACATAAAAGCTGTTGATAGGACAGCTATGTCTGCAGCAAAACTTCAAGGCTGCACAGTCACATGCTGATACTGTATGAGCTCATTCTGCTGCTTCTAAAACAATGACGTCTCACTGCTTTAATCATAATTTTGTGAAGAAGTTTCCCCTGTCATTGTGGGACCTACATAAAGGCACAATAAAGTCTGCAGGAAGTTTGACATGGATCAATGCTGGTAGGTGATAACCAGTTCACAAGTCCAGACTGAAAGGGCAAGAATTCCTGACTTCAGGCTGTGCTCACAAACACAGCATCACAGGAACTCTGCAATTTAATAATTTAGGAATTGCTACACTCCCAAGGGAGTTAATACTATAATTTATCTTACCTTCTTAGACACACCTTGTATTTCACAGAGAATGGCTTGCCTCAAATGCTATAGTGTTAGTGCTTGCTTAGGCTATTAATGCCAAGGTCTATCTGAGTGCCATGCAGGAATTACCAGGCATCAGACCAGCATGAGTACACTGTTCAGCTTTGACCAATGTAATATTTCTGAGTATACAGCAAGTGCTCCTCAGACTGTTGCCCAGTGCCACACATACCTTTTTGGCCCCACCAGAACTTAATCACCCTTTCTTGCACCCCAAAAAACATGGTCACAAACTGAGCAAAAATACCATTTCTCTTATTTCTTTCTCATTCCACAACCAACTCAAATATCTTTTTGTTTGTCAGACTCATAATTCAGACTGATCACCTGCTGTGTTGCCCTGTTGCTTGTACCATCTGAAGTAACTGTTTTACTGATTTAGAGTTTACTGATTTTACTTGGTCCAATGCATTATTCCATCTCTAATTAAATGAGTAGAATCATAGTACATTAGCTCTGTAATATCTTTTTAAGTAAAAAACCATAAAAGTACAAAGGGCTGTTTCTTTCTGTTAAAACACAACATGGATCTAACCTCAAGTGAGATGTTTTCCAGCAGCTTGACTTTTATTCCAAATTAGTAACCACATCCTTTGCACAGGTGTTGAAAACCCAAAAGGATTCAATTATCATTAGAAGAAATGCCTGTGCTATAATAAGAGAACAATGTGTTGCAAAAGGGACTATAGTAAAAGAACAACTAAACAGACACATAATTTCAAAGCTGTTTCTGCCTTAATAACATCTGTCAATTTTTCTGTTGTGTTTAGAAAGCAAAGATCAAAGCATCTCTCACTTGGGCAGGTTGGTAACGGGGATCACGACAACCAGCATGGAATGAGCTGCCTCAGGCACAGGCTTACAGGGAAGTGTGGGAGGATGTGGAGCATCAACTTCCACACCACAAACTGAATGGAGGATGGCTATAAGAATGGTTTTGGATAACATCTTATGTTGTCTCACACTTCCCTGAGGGATTCCTACGAGCTTCCTCTTTTCCTTCATGCTGGTCAATATCCCACTGCAGTATTTCTTTCTTTCAGACAGTTACTGAACATGGGAACATGGATCTGTACTTGATATGCTGAGCACATTAATTGCACTTCCTTTCTTTGCCTCCTTATTTTATTTGCTGCTCTGTACCTATGTTTTAAATATGCTTTCTATCCATCAAAGAGCTAATAGTTATTCTGAATTAAACATGATTTCCAGGGACTGGCAGACCTTTCTTCTCCGATATGTATATACAAAACAAAAATAAAGCTCAAGAGAAATGTCAGGGATAATTAGACAAAACAGTGTCATATACAGTGAGGAAAAAAAAGAGACCCATCGGGTAGCATATGTAAAGTGATATTCTCAGTTATCAAAGTACTCCTTTCTACTCACAAACTGATTTTCATTTCTACTTCTCTGGAACTGAAGCAGCAGGGTTTGGAATCTTGCTGCTTTTTCTTTTAACTTTACATCGGTTATATATTTGGGCAACATAAAGGTTGATTTTATATTTCTTTCAGCTTACAGTCAATCAACAAAATCAGCATGTCTTCCAAAACCAGAGTTAGCTTTCTGTCTTTCCTCAGAGGGTCTGTAAAATGTAATTAATATTTGTAAAGCGCTAGAATATTCTTGTATAGGAAGTGTTAACTTACTGCCAGGTATTGAATACAGGCAGTGCTCATTCTGTTCAAGTTTCCAAATGTGACTCAGGGGCAGATTCAAAAAGGGGCATTGACACACAAATAAAAAAAAGCTGAATACTTTCAATGCACAACCCAAAAAGAGCCCCCAAAATGTCTACCCGATGAATACTCAAATCTGTAAGTAGAAAACTCACCAAGCCCTTTCCTTCTGAGCTCAGAACTCTTTGGTCATTAGGAAGTGGGTTTGTGAACTCTCTCTGAGCTGCTTAGGTTCGGCCTGAAGATTTACACATCTTGCTCCCAGACACACAGAAAGCAGACAGGCAGCTGTAATTTAGTTTTCACATTCTATGTGAGTGAACATACTTTGGCTAAACACAGTTGTAAAAAGCAGCATCACAGAGAAAAGACAGGATGGGTTGAACAGCTGGAGGGTTTGTCCTCTGCTTCTATTTCTTTTCCAGAAATTATTTCACGTATGACAAAGAAATGGCCTTCTGCATAGGTTTGGCTCTTGTTGACAGGCTCTCCCCAGTTATGAGGACTAACACTGGTACTGCCTTCAGCTTGCAGACACATGTTCAATAGGGCAGAAGGAGGCTTCCCACCCCATGTGACCTGTTTCAGCAGATCACAAGCTCTGCAGGCCAAGAAGAGACTCAATAAAAAAGTAGCATACCTCATGGTTCACCCTCCAAGTGCTAAATATGACTGCCTGTTATACCCTGGAACTGCAAGATTGAAATGGCATTCTGTGCATCACAGCAGTTCTATTTCTAATCCCAGTTTGAACTAGAAACCACACAGAACATGAAGATTATTAACTGTTTAAAAAAAAAAAAAGTATACCTGTTACCAAGACACACTCTCAGACCCTGGACAAAATAAATTCCATTTGGGATCTGTAGCAGAAATGCTTTCATAGTGAAGTCTCAGGATTATCATGAGTCATAGGTAAGCAGGTGACATGTCTTGGGCAGTTAACCTTTCCTTCAGGTGCAATACGTGATCTTTGCAGTAACTGAGTGAAGTCTGGGAAAAAGCAGCACGAGCTATTTACTAGAGGTCACATTTTTAATCACAAGATATTGAAGACGTCTGCCTTAAAGCTATTTAGTTTTTCAACTACAACGAGATCCAAAAAAATAAAATACAAAGAAGCACGCCCACTGAAGGCTTGAGCTCTTTAAATGTCTTAAAAATAACAGCAGAGAATAATGAAAACGCAGAGAGAAGTGAATTTATTGGCAGACTGACAGCATTTTCTAGCAGCCTGGGGGCAGGAAGTTTGTTGGAAAGACAGAGGCCTTTGTAAACCCTTTGTTAGCAATGGACTTAAAAAAGTTTGGGATTATAGCCATTTCTGTGCTGATCTAAGGCAGTGGCCTTCCAGTTAAATGGTTGCCATCGGCTGTGTAAGAAGGAAGCCAGCAGCATGTCCTATAGTCATCAAACCATCGCGTGTGACCTCGGCCGAAGGGACAGCAGAGAAGCGAGCCGCAGGTGAGGGAGGTGCCTTTGGCTTGCAGAGCGAGGCGCTGCTCGGGGCAGCCCCAGCTGAGCTGGGGGGAGCTGATGGCTGGGGGGAGCTGATGGCTGCAGGCTCTGCTGCCCAGGAAAGGGCAGAGCTGCGTGGAAATGCACCCCGGAGGAGCACAGGCTCTGCAATGCTCTTGGGAGGGGCTGTTTCCTTCCTCTGGTTCCACCCTGGGGATCCTGCAGCAGTGGTTAGTGCCCCCCCCATCAGACAGCAGCTGTGCCGGCAGTGGGTGCAGTCACTGTTTCTGAAGTTATAACACACGACTTCGCTGTAACAACTTGTACGTGGCAGGGCAGATCTCGGGTTCCTGGGAGCTAAGCTGCAGACGCTGTTTATTTCCACCCAGGACTTGCAATGAGACATGAATAGGGATGTTGCCATTGTTCTCAAGATTTGACAAATTTAACTGACGTGCACTACAGAGTGTAATCATACCCCAGAGACTGAGAAATCCTTCCTGAAAAACCATCAAGGACAATGTTTGTACGTACTTATGTTTGAAGTACAGATATGTAAATGTTATGTTGTTACATTTAGATTTAAATTAGATAAAAACCAAGGCGGAGTGAAGCAGAAGAATTATGAGGGACACCACCAACAGATTCATTATGTCATAAATACGAGTCAAATATGAATATTTTAATTGTCCTTTAGCATTATATTTTTTTCTCTGTTCAACTAAGGCAAGATTTTCTAAGGATTCATGTTACATATTCTATACAGCATGAGTGGAGACTATCAAGACCTCTTTATTGAGTTTTATATGCAGCTCAGCAGTTTCACTGCATAGTGCTTTCAGATATTTCCTGAGAAGACAGGTTGATGACTTGTAGGTGAGGAAAGGTACAGGAGAAAAGGGGAATTTAATTTTTTTAATGCATTATTCTCTCACTTTCTTATTGTGTCATTAAATATGTACTTTTGCCCTCCTGGAAAAGTTCCAAGAAAGCTTTCTGAGGACTGGTTATGTAAACTGTATTTCTTAAGAAGTGGATACTTTCTGTGATACTTCAGTATTTTTCAAAAATTGATGAAATTTACACTTTTTTAAAATATATATATTTGCCTACATATCATCACGTGTAAGGCATTAATATTGCACATCATTGTGAAAGAAATTATAATCTGACAAGTTTTAGCACTTAAAGAGTCTGGTTTTGACCATCAGACTGCTCCCATTTGCCTTGTAATGAGAATTCCTAAGTAAAGATGAAACAGACCATTAAAAACAATGACCCATCTAGGAAACCACTTAGATTTTATCCCAAATTATTTGTGCCCCCAACCTTGCACAAATGGAGAACTTTAATGATGTGGTTTCTCTTCTAGGAACAAGTCTACATTCTTTGCTAATATAAACCAGGAGAAAAACAGTATTTTGAGGTTTAGAAGGTGGAAACAGATTGTAGTTCTAACTCAGTGAGTTGAAATATCTGTAATAAGTCTAATATCCGAACAGTAGAGAGATCATCCTGACCACGGGTCTGTTTGTCTGTGCCTGGAAAACATATGCTTGGGGCAGATGCATTGTGTTTGCTGGCACACAGGTCAGGGAATTCTGAAAAGGTCATTTGAGCTGGTACACAGAAAAGCTGGACAAATATTCCACCATTGCAAGGATGTCCATTAAATCAGTCATCGTTTTCTGGTCACGTTTTAGTTCAGTGATTCAAGATTTGCTGTACTGTGTTTTGGAAACAGCAATGTGACTAGCTAAGCTAGTTGATTTTAAGGAATAAGCAAGGGGAAAAAAAAAAAAAAGGGGGTGTTCATTATGGAAATTGTGTATTCCTTCAGCATTATATTCAAGTTAGTCTAATTAAGTACATTTCAGTCCAAGCTGTAGGGAGTTTTTGTTTTTCTAGGCAGAAAACAAGATTAATCTGAGAGCAGTGGTATTTTTATGTTAATGCAAAAGCCTGGTAGAGTGAAGAGGCAGCAGCAGATGTACCTTAGTGTCCTGGTAAACCCTGGGGGTGAAATGACTGTTGTCACATAGTAAAACAAAAGTGAAGATATACAGAAATATAGTAGGCCTGTGTTCTCTTTGGTTATTTAGAATTTGGATTCTTGAGTTCATCAAAAACTTATTTTTTTTTTCCAACAGATTTTCAGTCACTGCTGCTCGTGAAGTAGAGTGGGAAATTCAGGAGAGACAAGACAGGACTGATACATTACCACCTAGACCAGAATCACTGAAGAAAAATGGTGCATCATGGACATATTTCTTGCCAAGGAAGAATCTAGAAGCTCTGAATGGGAGAAGAAATGGCACCTAATTTTACAGTTATTATGGACTGTACTGTAATTTATACCTGAAGTCTGTCTAAGGGTCTAGCATGTAAAATGGATAACCTTCCAGTATGGCAAAGATGAGAAAAGGTTTAAGTGATGTCACAAAATATTGCTTGTCAATGCTTGGACAAAGCCATATTGCCCAAGCGCCCACACAACTGAGAAAATCAACTGAAGATGGGATTTGTGCATTCCAAAACAAAGAAATTATCTAAGCTGAAGAAAAATGCAGTGTTTTAAAATGCACATTGATATTTCATAGCAGCAAAATACAACAGTGCCTTAATCTCTTTCTTTCTAAGGGTCCTGTAATACCTCACTGAGATATAGTTAGAGATGAAACAAGTACTCTTGAATGACAAGTACTGACCCATCACAGTACAAGAGGTATTTACTAATGCTATCTTCTAGATTAAAGAAAAAACAAACATATAACACACTTCACTTTCCAATCAATACTTGCAGACACAGAGACACAAAACATCTTTTATACTCAGACAGAAATAACAAACTTGCAGCTTCCTGCCTAATGATGGAAACGTGGTTTAATGGGAAATCTTACAGAATATGTGCATCTGCCTCACACAACAGATAGTGAAATCACACTGCTCCATGCTTACAAGAGATAAATTACTTAGGTAAGGGGTCATAAGCAGGAGATGGCACCTCCAGAGAACATTACAGACTGAAAAGTATTTCTAAAGATACAGAATAATATATTGAATGTTTGTTAGTCAGTTCTCAACAAATGGAGGCTTGTTCTAGTGGATGCAACTGAACAGTCACTGCCAGGCTCACTGTGCCAGGTAACCCGTTCTTGGGGGATACTTCTCCAGGGTAAGCATAGTTATACTTCTGCTATGTGTGCACTCCATCTCCACTGGCTCTCAAGGAAACATGGCAGAAAATTAATGCCACCTGCACGATTATCAGTGGAGACCACATTCTGAAATTGTGGATGGAAGCATTTTCGGAAAGTTGGATGTAAATGAAACATCAAGCACGAAAGAAAAGAGACAGAGCTTTGCTTTTCAGAACAGGATAATGTGTGGGTGAGCAGTTATGTAACACATAATATCACCATTTTGGTTATTTATTCCTTTCTAAATATCCATCAGCTTGGACAAACATAGCAACAGTCTGATAAAGATATTTTGGAGTACTGGTAGACTTATATTATTGTTAGAGTATTTAATGATTATAGCTATTTCAGGGAAGTGGAAGCAATGGCATTATTTGACACTGTTTGTTGCAGTTTAATCTAAAAAGGATACTTTTGTTAAACTTCATGTTAAATTCTTGACCAAGATGTCATTAAAGCAATCAAAATATAATAAATCAAGGGTAACATATATAAAAATATATATTTATATACAGAATTATATATTTATGTATGTATATATAAATATATATTTATCTATATATATGCACATACCTAACATATAAGTTTAATATTTATAGAGATCAGTATTTTGCAAGATCTGTGAGGATAGGATTAGAAAGAAGATATTTTATAAGATTCTATTATTTTGTTTGGTTATCAATTTTTCTCTGAGAAAGCTTCAGTAGCTTCTAATAGACATCCTGGCTAGACAAGCTATGTGTAGTCATTGACTTCTTCATAATGAGGCCAAAGGAAATGGAAAAATATGTTAACAAAAATAGCCAAATAAATTTTAATAATGAGAAAATGATGTGTATGTGTGCTGTATGATAGGCCCTAGTGTAAGAACTTAACTCAATCAGACAGTGATCTGCAGATGGACACTACATTCAGTTCAAAGATGAAGAGGCTTCATTAATCAAATCCATTATCTACTGGAAAAATCTATTCAGTTCAAATAATTCTTACATCTTCACACTGGTCATGTAGCTGCTGCCTTGATAACAATCTAGCAGTGTGTGCTAAGGAGAATGAAATGGCTAATTTAGGGGAAAATTTTAAAATAGTAGGGCCATATGTAACAAGGTAGAAGCCTGAATTCCTCCTAAATACATTCTACTCCCAGCCAAACCAGCTAGGCCAGAGGGAGGGGAACAAGGTGGGAGGGGGACATGGTGGGAGGGTCTTCTCATTACCTTTGTATTGCTGTACCTCAGAATTTTTCAAGCTCAGTTTGCTCAAGATTACCAGAAACGTACATTTTCAAGCTTTTCTTTACAATTGCAAAAGCTAAAATAATGTATATGAGGGTTAGGGGATAGTGTTTTAATGAAAATAAACAGACCCAAAGAGTTCCCGATAATTACCTGATTTCAAAAGCTTAAGCTGTAAGCCAGGAAAACTGTGCCAGCTGGGATATTTTTTATATGTAGACTAGAAGGAGTAGAACCATTCATTCTTGAATTTCTGGTCTGATTTTCCATAAAAATCTAAGAAAATACTTTAAGGTTATTATAATGTGTTTGAGGGACAACCATATTCCCCATGACATCAGATTTGTTTCAAAATTATTCTCTGGAAGAAGGAAATAAACTGTTTTACATTTTTGTTTCTCTTACCCTGGAAGAAAAATTCTTGTGATCTTTCCATGTAAAAGTATATTGGCTTACACAGAAGATGGGTTCATAATACTATGGTATTTCAACTCACAAGTTAATTTTGCCAAACAGAAACTGAAAAGAACAATCTATCCAGGGTCACTATTCCCTAACTGCATGAACCAAGCAGGTCTTCACTAAACTCCAATATGCACTGACATGCATAAAGTTCAACATGACATCATGTTGGCACTCACCATGTGACTCAAGAAGTGAAACAGAAACTAGATTTTAAAAACAATCCATAGCTTGCTTTTTATGACCCTAAGACTGAATGAAACGAACAGCTTTAAGTTGCACAGGGTAGGATTCAAAGTACATACATGTCCATAAGGTGGATGAGTGTTTCTGAGATAAGATGCCTCTTCCTGAGCATAAGACCAGATGTCAAAGCTCTCTCTATAGAATGGGCTACATTATACCTTGGAAATATTTATTTTCAATAGCTATAAATAAAAGTCTAGATGGGTTGCTGTGATATGTGACACATGTGTGGGGTTATGTCAAGAAATAACAGCATAGTGGCCTTCTTAGCTTTCTGCAGACAAGACCCCTGGGAACTATTGGGTACTGCAAGGAGACACAAAACCAAAAAAAAAAAAAAAAAAAAAGGCAAAAAGTTAATATGCAGGGCAGTCGAGAATAGTTTTGCTGCTGCCTGATTAGTTGTAAATAGAGGCTTATTTCACTGTCCTTGCAAACTTATTAGCACTAGATTTCCTCATTGTGGAAGTTTTCTGAGATCCATTCACACTTTTAACTCAAGCTCTTTCTCTGCTCCCTCTCACTGAGCCAGCTGTCTTAGAGGGTATTGTCCAAACTGTTTTCTTGATGGGCCTAGTTCAAGGAGGAGAGAAACACTGCTGCTGAGCATCGTTCAGAAGGAATAAAAGTCCCTTTAAACAGACTGCCTCACTTCATGAGTAGGAGAATATGAGAAGCTATTTCTGTTCAATATAAGGGCCAGGAAGGAGAAATAATCTCAGAGAAAAACAGAAAATCTATGATAGTCAAAATGAGTTTAGCATCATGCTTATGATACGGGAAGTGCAAAGCCTTCTTACCTTAAATAAGATTTGCTGTTGCGGTTCTTTATTAGATAACATGAATTGCCCTCAGCAAAACAAATTTTTATGGATAGTTGCCATAGGGAAATGTCTAGGAGAATTAACCAGTTCACTGTACTGTGGTAGCCTCAGATCAGGCTCTGCTAGAGGCTGCAGTGCTATGCCTTTAGGGACACAAAGGGGTAAGAAGGCAAGAAGAAAACTGGTACAGAAAAAGACAAACAATACAAAACCCCCAAAAAGTGCAGCTGGGGACACAGGAGGAGGTCTTAAAGCACTATAGTGGGAACCTAATAAAGTGCAGGTTATTGGTGCAGAGACGCCAGACAAACCTACAAATTCCCTGAATTCTGTTTCTACAAACTCCAGTTTAGCAAAATCCTGTATGAAAACTTGAACTATGGTTTTATACACTCTTCCTAAGGGATTAGGGACAGCCCTTGCCATGTTTAACTGGGGTCAAACTTCTTCCATTTCAGGAAAAAAGACGTGTGAACACAAGAGATACTGAAGTAACCTCTTACCCAGCCATGATATCTAACAGGTCAGGTTTAGGAAAAGATGTACTTTCAGCAGAAGGTGGTGAGTGCTAACAGTTTTCAGGAATGCTTTCTCTTGAACTTAAGGTCAAGTTTAGGAACAAGTTTTTATTTAGATCAGATTTCTCAGTGTCTTTTAGAAAGACATGTTGCCTAATTGTTTACAAAAGTACTTGTACTGGGTAGTCTGGATACTTTATACTTAAGAATTTGTAAACAAACTTGGTATGGTATGAATTTATTGTTCATCCCAGCTTGAGCAATAAATTAGACAAGATGCCCTTCTGAAATCCTATTCAATCTGAATTCTATTATTCTGTCACTGTTTTGTTGTTTGAATTGTTCCATTTGGTCCTTTCCAACCCAGCTGATTCTATGATTTGATGACATTTAACAGGCATCTTCCTTACCTTGAGAATTTAAACATTCACAGAAGGGAGAACTATGTCTGTGTATAGAAATAGCAATATCACTTTTAGTGGTAGTTCCTGGAGTATTAACTCATCTATCAAGGTTTTGATGGGTTAGGAGGGAATTAGCTGACCTGGCAAATTTCAGGAATCAAGCACAGTTGTTTGTAAACTCAGGCATAGACATCTTAGCTACTGTACTGCTTCACAACATAACACTCCCAGAATATATTTGAAAAACAAAGCATCACTGCATCTTACTGCTTTTCCAGGCAAAGCCAAAAAAGGAACTGGACATCACAACCCTATCTCCTCTTCACCTATGTTTCTGGTAGCTTTTCCACCTCTTTATTTCTTTACATTAAAGGTTTTTCCAACCTTTAAATGTGTCGAAGACTTCTAATAATTCCACCGAGGAACTGCTGACTTCTTACTTCCAGAAGATCTTACTTGATGTTCAGTTTGACTAACGACTTTATTCCACCCATTTTTCCTACACATCCATGCACATTCTTCCTTGTTTAGCATGTTCACATCCTTCTGAAATAAATTAGGTTTTCATCCTTTAGCCTTTTCCTGTCCACATGTAATTCTACTACAAGCACATGGACTTCTGTCGGCCTTTTATTTGCAGACTGTCTTAGCAATACTCTTCTTCGTGCCTGATCTCTTTAGGGCTGTCTGTTTTTTCCTTTGGCAGTGTCTGTATATTCATTCCATTATCAGAACACAAAGAATTATTCTAGGTACTGCCACCCCTAGAGCTAAAGAAAGAGGAATAAGCATGTGACAGCTGTGTGTTGAGAAGCCTACATTTGAAGCATAAAATCCTACTGGGCTTTTTTCCCCCAACATATCACCCTACAAAATCATGTCTAGTTTACTGCTGGCTATTTCTAGCTCTCCTTTTCAGTATTACTGATTTCCATGCTCCTCCTTCCCACTAAATATCAATGCTTCAGATTGTATCACTTCAAGACAGCAGTGTCTCCTCTGGGAATAGCAGTTGCTGGTTACCACCTGCCGGCCAGCCAGGATCATACCACTGAGCACTGCTCGCTGCCTTTCATGCACAGCTCTGAACACCAGAGTCTGAACTATCTTAATTTAACAGGCCTTCTGACAAGTTGCAAAGATGAAAACCAAAAATCAATCCAATCAAGTTCTCAGCTGTAGATAAAACAAAATTTTAAGGATTTTCAGTCAGGTATTGCAGCAGGTAGCACAGTAAGATCTATGCAGGAAAATGAACTCTCTAAATGTCCAGAAAACTGCTGTTCCTCACATATCTGGAGAAGTTCTAATATGAGAGACAGGCCCATGGAAGGCTTGGAACACTTCTATGGGTGTAGAAATAACATATCATTTTCTTATTTATGTAGAGGAAATGACATGTTAAGGAGTTACATCTCTCCCTGTGAGGGAACTAGATTTCTTTGGGAGACAGAGAACAAGCTCCACGCACCATACAGACCAAAGCTTCTGTCCAGTACAAAAGCCAAGGTGGAAGGAGGGGATGAGAGGGGGTGGTTACTGCAGAGGAGTGACTCAGAAAGATATGCAAACAGAAGAATTAGACAAGAGCTCAGGAACAGCCCATGCAAAAACTAGAAATGTGATCTGGGGGATCATCATCTGGGTTGCCCCATCAACCAAGATGGGGTATTTGATGCTAAGCATTGAGAAGACATGAAGTTTTAAGGAAAGGTAATTGCCAATTCAAGACTTTGTGTGGTGTTTAATGCCAAATAGGTCTCTGCAGAAACCATTCCATACTAAGGATTTGCCCGCCCTTCCTGATCGAGAGAGTCACAGACATCCTAGGCTGTGGTTGCAGTTGTGATTTTCTCATTTTCCTGTCTGGCATCCATGCAAACAGAGAGCACACATAAATTTAGAAAAGCCCAGTATCTAGTATTCAATGGGGTTTTTTTATTGCCTGCACTGAAAACATTTCTGATACTCTACAACTAGAGCCAGCTAACCAGGAGAGAGTGATGCTGAAATTTCAGGAGGATTTTACTTTTTTTTCTGTGTAATCTCTTCTAAGATCTTTAGCCAAAAAACAATTGCATGTTCATTGAAGTTGTTTGTTTCACCTGTATTTCCTGGGATAACATGCGATTTTCACATTAATTAAAGTGGTGTTACTGACATAGACCAAACTGCATTCCTAGCGACTGATCTGTACATCAGCAGTGGTATGAACTTTGCTGCTCTTCCATTCCTTAAAGGTTTTAATCTATGACTCATGAACAGCTTCACTGAGGTGCAGAATAACCTTCAGAGAAGACTGTTTTTCAATCAATAGCGTTTCAGTAGAAAAGCAGTACATGCATGAATACACTAATTGGAGGATGTGTTTCCTTAGTCTCAGTTCCATTATTGTATTCTAATTTCCCACTGTTTTTGCAATTTAACATTTCTGGTTGATAAAAAGCTCATGATACAGAGTATTTATTTAACATATATGAGAATTAACTACCAATTTTGAAGACAATTTGAACTGTGCGAGTTTAAATTGAAGCTATTAACATGTTTGCAGTTGTTCTGAAAAAAACATTGACATCCACAAATCAGTTGCCACAAGAAAGCTTTGATGTCTTTGTCCTGACCACATCCCTTATTTGTCACAGAAGCATCTACCTTGTATTTTAGAAAAGGTTACAAGTTCTTATACCCTCGTGGTGCTCTTTCAGAGGTGCCTCCACCCATATTTCTTGTCAAACCCTCAGTCTTAACCTCTTACCATCATTGCTAAATTATGTGCATTTTGGGCACAAATCACACATACATTCCCGAAGCACAGCAAAGGTTAGGCAAGTAAAAGTAAAAACAGTGCATTATTCAAAAGAAATAAGGTACATAGATCTAAAGCAAGCACAATATAAAACTCTCTCTAAAAGAAGCCTCCGAGCTTGTGCCTTATTTAAGATTGCAGCCCTAATTAAGTAGTTGCTGCCAAGCAGCATTGAACCAGTAGCAAAAGGCCCAGAGAAGATTCTGGTGGAAAGACAATAATCCATGAGCAAAAATACCCTGTCAAAGAAATATAGAGAAGCAGCAATGTCTCCTGGTTGCTCTGCTAACAATGCAGCCCCCATGAGGCAGGGTCTCAGCTACAGTGGTGTCCCTGAGGTGCACAGTAGGCTGGCAGGAGAGACAACAAATGAACTGGCAGATTCATTCCAATGTTAAAAATGAAGCATTTTACTGAAATTTATGTGTACACAAACAGTGCAACCAGAGTGGGACCCCCTCAGCATATAAAGTTTTCAGATATTCAGTCCAATTTCTTTCCTCTCTCCTTTTATTGTATTCCTCTATTTGTAAACCAAATTTGCATTGCAGGAGTTTCCAGTGAAAGCTGGATGTTTGAGCAGTTCAGGGATAGATGAACTTTTCATATCCAGAGTTCACCTCAGCTTTTACTGTTTTCAATGAAAAAAAACCAACAGACAACAATAACAAAAATCTATGTGTTCCAGGGTCTGAGCATATCATTGGGGTACTCTTGGGATGTCCCTATTAATCAAAAGTTTCATCCTAAGTACTCATTCCTACCTTAATGAAATTACACTGAAGTTCCCAACTCTGCTTCATCCATAACACCACAGTTAAGCTTTGTTTCCAGCTAAGATACTTATCACCTAAAAATACTTTTATGTTGGAGCTTCAAAAGTCACTGTTAATGCTTTACAGTGAAGCCACTGGAAATCCTCTTGGCCTCACCTAAGTATAATGGGAATTCTGTACACAGAAGGTTTTCCATGATACTTTGTGATCTTCTCCCCTTACATTTGGGCACAAACTCCACCTGTCAGAATAGGGAAATTCCTTTGCTGTATTTCCAAGACCAGAAAAGAAGCTTTAAAATCATTACCAAACTGAACTGAATATGTCTTTGTAATCTAGTGAAAAATTTCTGTTTGAGGGGAGTTTTAAGAGGGTCCTAAATGTTTCTTTTCTTCAGTTTAATTTTCAGTCTACTTGTTTACTTCTCTTCCTACAAGTCCCATTTCCCAGGTCTTCTTCTGGGACTTGCTGAACTTTCTACAAAGGTATTCTAAATTTCTGAGAATGAAGGAGTATGTCATATTTTTGTTACTCTTCGGGGAAAAACACCATGTGACAGGGAAGAGGAGACTTAATAAAAGGGACAAAAAAGGGAAGACTGAACAGCACGTACCAAGGGAATTCTCCTTTTGTCTCCCCTCTCTTGCCACTATGACTTAGACAGGAGGATCACTTCTCATCAAAACATCCTTCCTTCTCGATATTCTTTGCATACCTTGCCTAGCACAACAAGACACCAATCCCGACAGGTTCCTTTATGAATGACTATAATAAACTTATAAAGCCATATTATCCTATACTTCCTCACAGAGATACCAACTTTTCCACCTCTACCCCCTCCCCCTTAGTGCTCATATAGGCTACAGCCATGTTTATCCCAGTATATTAAAATATAGCAGCTATGGGAGCTGTCAGAAACAATTCCTGTTTCCTTGCACTGGAGAAGTTCAGAATGTATTATGACTTTATGGTTAGCTTTCATTAAAACCTAAAAAATTATATATATATACCACCACTGGGAGATAATGAACTACATGCTATCCTAGCTTTACAGACCTAGAAAATGAGATGTCAAGTGTGGGGAAGTACACCTGTAATTGCCTCTAGTGAGAGAGACAGCTGGAGCTCATCACTGCTGTTTCTCCACAAACAGGCTGAATGAAAAGATATCTCTCTGGCTCCCCTGAGTTCTCCCAAAGGGTCAACTCTCACTTCAGCTCATGTAAAATCTCCCACTGCTTTACTCTACTTGTTAATTTCTTTGCAGTTCAGCCTTTCTTAACCACTTTGCAGCTAAAATAAAATCCCACAAGCACCCTTAGAGTGCCACCTTTGGAAAAGTAATTCCAAAAAATACTCCAGGCTTCTGGGCTAGCTATATGCATCCATATATATATATATATATATATATATATATGTATACCGTATGCATACCAAATCAATCTAAGGTTACATTTAAAAGAAATTTCTAAAAGCAGTGGGATGGAAGGGGATTAGGCTACTCAAGATCTATTGATAAACCCTGGAGTCTCTTGTCAGGACATACTTTTCCCATTAAAATAATTTTAATGCAATGATTATAATTTTTTCTTTTCTTCAGAGGAGGAAAAAAAGAAAAAAAGAGTGCAATGTCAAATTCATTCAGGAGGAGAAGTTAAAACAAACAGCTGAAGTTAACTGGAACACTGACCTCCCACAAAAATATTTTAAAGAGATAATATCAAATTGCAGCCAGAAACTGGTGTCAGTTTTCATTCAAATCATTAAATATGTTCATCTAATTGACTACCTTTATGAGATATTGAGTTCTGCTACTTTATTAACTTTTTTTATTTTTTTTTCCTGTGGGATTACCATGGTAAATGGACCCCATTGCATCAGCATAAGGTCCTCACATCAGCAACAGAGTATCTTAATCTCTACCCACTACCTCATATCATACCAAGATTAGAGACATTTTATAGATTAATGATGGCTTGTTCATTTAGACTCATCAGCTGTGGGAATCCCCATGTTTTCTTGCTTGTCTGAACTCTGGATCAAGGCATTTTCAGTGTTTTATTTTGCCCAACTACAATCTTAGGCTTATCCTAGATTTGTCAGTATAATTTTTCTTTCTCCTTTCTGAAAATAATAATTCTGAAGCATGTGAGAGTAGAGCAGCAGCCTGTGGACTCCAAGAAGGAAAGTGCCCTTCCAGCTCCACATTGGTGAGCTCCCTCAATACCTTGTCCCTATAAGGGTCAGTTTTCACATACAAAAAAATTCTTCAAAAGAAGCTCTGCAGACTGGAGGTCACCTTAGGTCTTTTGAGGCAGGTTAAGAAACTGTGCATAAATCACACTTTTGGCTTTTGGAATTTTGGCAATTCATGTGTTTAAGAAGAATAAATTACTTTCCCCCTTCGTGTTGCCACCCCTTGGTAGTGCCTTACATCAGCCCCAGAGTGAATCCAGGGGCACTTGTCAGAGACAGAAATGACAGCTATCCATCTGCCTCTTTCTCCATGTGCTATTTACCTCAAGCACATTTTTTGGCATGGTGGTGATAGATTTTTATCATTTAATTAAATCAGTCACTGTCTACTTCTGTTTTCACTGCCAGTAGGCTCAGCAAACACTTCCCAAATCCCAGGATCCTTCTAGAAACTAAATGAAACACAGGAGTACAGTATTCCCTCTCTTCCATTGCTCAAATGACTGCAAAGCAGGGCTATTCATATGCATTCTGCTCATTTTTCATAATTAATGGTAATCTCCAAATCTCCTAGCATATTTGGAAACATTCTATATCCTTGAATCACTTTTGTTCAGGAAAGTACTTTTTAAATTATTCTCCAAGCTGAAAGAGGTTTCAATATATGACTAAATTGTAAACCCTGGAATTAAAAGTAGAGGGCATGATTTTTTTATAAGAACAAGTTCCTCACTTCTGGCACCTATTGTAGCAGATGTACTTGGTGCTAACTAGTGATTGATCAAGTATCTTTTGTCCTTTTAAGCCAGAGTGACAAGTTTTTGCAGCTGCAGAATGGGGTGGGCTAATGAAGACACTGAAAGCTATCCTTGCTATCCTGTCCAACAGCAATCCTGAGGAAGCACTGGTAAAGCTACTTGAGAAGGATCAAGCACATTTTTGTTTCAGAATGGGTACATGCTCATAATTTACCATCTGAAAAGTCAAAGCCCATACCTGAGGATAGTGGTTTTCCATCAGTGGCTGTTTTTAAGGGCAAATACTGCACTGTAGTAGGTGGGGGTGGGGGGTGGTGTGTGTAGTGCACATGTAGGGAAGAGGAAAAAAATAGTAGAAAAAAGACTCCAAAAAGTCACTGTTTTCCACATTGCTGAATCAGAAATACAGCTTCTAACCAGGGGTGGTACCTCCCTCTGCTTCTCTGACACTATTGATTCAACCTCTTCTTTCTCAGAAAGACAAAGTACCTGATCAGGGGTTAGGCTACAGCAGACAAAGATGATCCACCTATTCCACAAATTGCTGATAAATGACATTGTAATAGAAGGGTTAACTTTGTTCATAAAATCTTATGTGTATGAGGGAATAAGGAACTTTTGTTATAATTCAACAAGATAAGTTTCATGGACATCCTGTTAATCAAGCGAGTGTCAGTAAAAATAATTGCAGACATCTTGCTAAACAAACAAGTATCAGTATTGGTAAAATTTACAGCTGATAAGAACTGCACCTTTCATCTCTGACAAATGCCAGATGACCACTTAACAACGAGCCACGAACTCAAGCCACAAGCAGATTTACATCCAAAACCCGTGACTTGAAAATGTATAAAAAAGAGACACTGACTTCATTTTGGTGTGTGCCTCAGTGGGGCACCTGCCCCCAGGCCACCCAGCGCTGTTTTGCTTTATTATCGCTTGCTTAATAAATTTATCAATGTTTAATTGGAATTGAGTTGTCTAAATTCTTATACTAACTTATAACAACACTGCAGTTTCTTTCTCCTCTGTATAAATAACGTTTTCTCCAAATATTTTACTGAATTGTCTTCAGTCTATCACATCTAAGGCTTCTGTTGTCACCCGCTCCCTCTGACTGAGAAAAAGTGATCACTTCTCTTTATTTGTAGGTAGATAGATTACCTATATACTTGTCTGGTCTTTTTGGTTTCCCTCTCACATCTCTAAAGTCTTTCCTTACAGCCCTGACAAACAATAGAAAAGCTGGAAGCTTTCCTTTAGTTTAACAGAGAACATTAAGTAATCTTATTAAATTGCATTTTGCTCTGCAGTATCAGAGGTTTCTATCTACCTTTCAGAAAGCATGAAAAGGAAATTTGGGTTGCAGTTCAAAAAATAGCCCAAAGAAGAAAGCTCTGAATCTTTTCCCCATTTTGCTATCAGCCACAGAACTACCCCATTAAAATCAGCTTCCAGGCAAACTGATGTTTTCTTAACATATGTTCCTCAAAGCTGTGCCAGCTGTGGTGCTTTCTACAGCCAACAACGGTGTTAATTGAGGTAAGCAACAATAACATAAATAGCTAAGTTACAGCAGTTTCTAAGATATTTAAAGCTGACTTGCATAAGCTATGCTAAACTACTGAGATTGTGTCTCCTGTCCTTTCAGATTTAAAGTAACCGGTGGTTTTGTTTGCTTGTCACAGCTTGTGGCTGATCAGAATAAAGGAGACACCAAATGTAGCTTTGGTTTCTGTTTCTAAGCTCAAAATGGCCTTAGCAGTGTTTGCTACAGACCCAACTTGAGATATGAAGTACATGAATCTTTATCAGCATCTTCTTTGGCTTTGCCATTGATCATGTTAAGTTAAATAGGCATTAACAAAAATATTGCAGTCTTTCCTAGCATTAAGAAACTTGGCTAAGAATGAGCTTCTTCTCCAGTATTTAATTTTGTTCATGGGACTTAACATGGTGTTGAAAGAGATTCCAGATTTGTCTCACAATTCCATCTACTTGATCAGGTACTGATGAATTTTGAGGTATCTGTGCCCATGAGTGAAAATAATACCATAAACAAAAAAAACCCAACCAAACAAAACAAAACAAAACAAAAAAAACAGCAACAAAACCTCGAAACCAAACCAAATGAACAAACAAGCAAAAAACACAAAACATAAAAAATGTCCCTAGATTCTTGTGTCACGCACCTCAGGAAAGAGCCAAAAATCAGAGAGCTACCTAATTCTGCCGAAAGTAACAAAATGAAAGAATCCTTTACTAATCTACCTTGAAATGCACAAAAGCTAAGAAGCACATCTCCAACCAGTGAGTACATTTCAACCAGTGCGGTGACTGAAAAACATCGTGTCTACAGCTTTGAGGAGGTGTCAGTACAGAAAGCCCAAGAGCACATGCAGGGAAGGCACAGAGGGACGAGCTGGTTTCCCCTGGAGAGCCCTGTACCACTATTCTACCTCACAGAAGACACTGACCTCGCAAGCAACAGCACCAAGGAAGATGGAAGAAAATAGAACTGTTCAGTCCTGTCAGGATATATATGAAACTGGGGTTTCTTGAGGAGAAAGCTTCCCTTCTGCTTAAACCCTCCTCCTTCTCTGCTGACAAACTGAACCCTCAGTTGTGTTAGCAGCATGGAAATTTACATCAACTGGAGTTTTTGTCTTCCTGACTCTTTTTTTGTGTTAACATTTTCCTGTGTCACCAGTTCCTAGATGACTATCCCAAAGGCAGGTTGTATTTTTACAGCAAACATAAGTTGATTAAAAGAACTGGATCACTTAATGATAATTTTCTACATGCAAAAAACATTGCTCAAGAAAGTGTAGACCTTCTCTTTTTTCATATTATTTTTAATTAGGGGCATTACCCTTGACTCTTCAAGAATACAGAAATGTCCTACAAACCCAAAGAAATGTTATTTAGAGCCTATTAAAGGTGAACAGTTGCATTACAAGGTGCAGCCCTCTGTCTTGTAGCTAGTCATTAAAATCCTTATTTGCTATGATCTCTGAGGTGGTGTGTCATTTTGAACTACAAGAATGAGTTTTTAACTTGATGGGAGAGGCATATGGACACAAATTACTTTCTCTTAGTCTGTTTCTTGGTGGTGGTTCTTGGGGTTTTTGTGGTTTGGGGTTTTTGTTTGGTTTTGTTTTGGTTTTTTTTTACAGCCTCTCCAGTTCCTAAAGAATATGGTTTTAAATTAGGGTCTTTGACAGCAAAAGCGGAGCACATTTTATAACTCCCAGAGCTACAAGAAACAGCTGTATATAAGCATAAAACCAGACAGTTCCTGTCTGAATGTGCTCCAGGACACCGCTGGCCCAGTTCTCAGTTGTATTACAGCCCCTGTTGTGCCATTCCTCTTGTGCAAAGAGGCCATCAAGCCACGTTCTCCAGAAATCCCTTCAGCAACAAGTCAAACCCTGCACAGAGCAAAGCCAGCGTAGCTGCTCATCGCCCCTTCCTCAGTGCTCCAGAGCCTTAGGGAATGCACGGCTCTGCTGCAGCTTCCCTTGCCTGCTCTCTCCAGAGTAGCTCATCTGAATGCTGAGAAACTGGGTTACTGCAGTCTTCGAGGTATTCCAACTTTAATAAGGAGAAAAGGATTGGCCTAAGAGATACAAATATTTTAATTTTTTTTTTTTTTTAAATTCACATTGTCTTCTCTCGGGGAAGTGTCCCTGTGCCAGAAACTTTACTGGCACAAGAGCTTGGCACAGTGTTTTTTTTCCCTAGGCTACTGTACTCATTTGTTGCTAATTATAAGGTAAAGGTGGTGTTTTTTTCCTCTCCCCTATGGATTGCAATCATATGTTCAACCTAGATTTAAAAATAAATAGATATAGAGCCTTCAGGCATGTTACTTCTCTTATTTCTCCTAGACTGCACAGAAGTAACTCAACAAATATAGGCTGTCATTTCACAGATTACACGCATGGGGCAGGAAGTGAGTTTGAGCTGTTCTTGCTTTTGGATGGACTCTGTTGTTGAAGCAATTGTGGCTACTTTTCAGGGAGCACACAGATGGCTTGGTGATTACTGACATGCTGGGGCCTCAAAACTAGAGCTAATTGAAGAATAGCAATTTTTAGTTAGAAAATGTCCATGACATAAAACAAGCTTTTACAATTTCTTCTGTAAGTTTTCCAAGAAAGTTGACTGAAATCTGCAATACTTTATCTGAAAAATTATGTCAGCTTTTTTCAGTTCTAATTCATAGAAAAAATGTGAAAAGCATATCCTTGCTATGAGGATTAAAAAAATGCATACAACCCCCTCAAATTTTCCAGTAAAAGAAAGTTCCAATAGGAATTTCTCAGAAGACATTTTAGCTCAGTTGAAAGTTTTTCCTCAGATTTTCTTAATGTCTCAGGCCAAGTCATTTCATTGCTCCATGTCAGCAACATATTTGAAAGCGGCTAAGATAGTGATTTCTCATCCATTTTTCTTTGAGTCTTGGTTATACGGGCAACAAGTTATTTTGGATGGGCATTCTCTTGCTATTTTCTGTAGGACACTGCATTGCACATTAAGTTATCACCTATCATTCAGAGTGTCTAGGGACTGTTCTAACACCAATGATAAATTAGAGTAATCCACATTAACTGAACATTTTTCACCAAGTTTATTTGTGATTTTCTAAAACCATATATACATAATTATAAAAGCACAGCTCTATAAGGATTAGTTCCTTGCTTTTTAAATTGAGTCAGCCTGTTTCCATAGTATCCTTCATCATGTTCTGATACTTGTATTTGAAAATTCAGAAGGAGAATAAGTGAATAAATTGTATTGCAAAGTGTGTAAAACTTGGAATTTTAAACAACAGTCAACCTTTGGGGGTAGAAGCAATAATTTGGTTCCTTAGTTACATCACAGAGGTTTTGTGCCTTATGTAAAAACATATTTGTTCAGCTTGCTTGCTGCCAGATGATCTCCAAGATGATAGTTTATCATGGTTGACTGAACATGGGAGACCTGCATGTGTGTTTGAAAGGTAACCCTTCTGATGTTCTTGCCAGCACCAAGAGCCTCAGCAAAATGAGGTTTGGCACAGGGAGAACCTTGGTAGGTGACTCTGAGAGTTGAAGCTCTTTGCTCTCACCCGGAGCAGGCACATCCCTGAACGTTCAGCTGCAGTGGTCATTTGGTGAGGGGACATATTTTACACTGATGAATGCTAAAGGGGTGGCAGGAAGGACATTTGACTGTCATGTCAGATACCCACACAATACAGGACAAAGAAACAATCTCACTCAGGCATTATCAATTCTCACTGAAGGAGGGAACTGCCAGATGTGTGAGAGCATGAAAAAAAAGTAGGTGCCTTTGAATCCTGCATACCTGGAGCTCCACATCAAGGGTTTGTGCAGGAAATGAGGAACACAATGCAATGGATGCTTGATTGAGATGAAAAGCTGAAAAGTGTTTCTTAAACACAAAAGAAAAGCATACTTCCCTTCTCTGAGAGCTGGGCATAGTAGAGGATAAACAAAGGGGTCTGGCTGCGGGGGACTTCGGTGGAAGGATAGTGTAATGTGTGCATGGCCCAGCTGTGCTCACACAGGAGAAGTGTCAGAACCCACAAACACAGACAGCCAACAAAGCAGTGACACCAGTTCATCCAGCTGAGGGAACTGGCACAAGCAAGTGGTCTTGTGCACTGTCCCCTCTGGAGGATGACGTATAAGGAGTCAGAATACGAGAGAGGCTCCTCTCCCAGACCTGCCGTGCTCATTTCTGGAGGTTACTGTCAGTTCAGTGCAGCAGTGGGACAGGATCACTACATGGAGTGCCTGGAAAGCCCAGAATAAAGACAAACACAGGGACAATTCTGTGCCTGGTTTTTAAAAGGCCATTAGTCTAAACTTCCTGTCGGCACAAAGCTCTGCAAACACTAAAGATACAGTGGGGATAATGTTGCTGTAGTCATGATGGTCTAAGACATTAGTGATGGAAGGTTTATTAAGTAGAAGAGTGTCTGGCATTACAGGAATTTATAAATGCCTATAGGGCCAGCTATCTGCAGTAAGAAAAAATGAGATGGGCCTGCAGAGCAGCCAGAAAGCTTTTCCTCAGCCAGAATTTCTCTGGGGTTGTGAGCACTTTAGATGCTGCAGTGGGGAAGCAGTGGACATTACAGGCAGGGTGATGTAGTCATTAACATGAGCCGAGCAGGTTGGGCAGGTGATGCTCTGCTCCACTCTCTCCTTCTGCTTTGGTGGCTGCAGCCATGGTCCCTACAGCCCTCAAAACTTTCCCTGCATGCAACCCCAGCAGGTTTGTCAAATGACAGCTTATCTATGCCATCCTTGTGATTTCTTTCAGCCTGGTTTTAAAAATAGTTTCTGAGTAATTATGTGTCACATAAGAATAAACCTGCATGCTGGTGCATCTTTCCTGTCAACACAGAATAACAGCACACCAGTTTCTACATTTCAGTCTTTTTCTTGTCTTTTTTTTTTTCTGCAAAGATCAACAACTTCTGCAGCAAAAGGACACAGTATAATCAGGAGATCATCAGCCTGAATAAGTATAAAACTTGCAAAATTCTGCACTCTGTGAAGAAACCTGATCCTTTTTTTAGCATCCAAGCACACATACTGCAAAGCTAAATCCACCTATAAAATAAATTAACACAAGCCTCTTCGTATCACCAGGACTGCACTTACTAATGAGGACAGTATATGTATTTTCTTTCTTTCCTCTTGAAAAATTTTGCATAATTCTGATGATCTGTCACAGTTGGGTCTGCTTTTGTAGCTTCTTTGCTTCAGAGCATTTACAAAACCTTTGCTAAGCCTGGTTCTAGGCACTTGCACCAGTAAGGTGAGCCCCTGAGATGTTCTGCCTTTCTAGTGTTCATACTTCAAAGCTGAGGAATGACCATTTGTATAGAAGTGAGTGTGTCATGCACACCTCCTGGCCACACTGAATAAGAACAGAGAAAACTCATGTTCTTCCCTGTGCATTGAAATGGCCATGCCTGCTCCTCATGCCTTGAAATACTTCTACATTTCCTTTCCCAGAGAAGTGATTTGCCATTGTCTGCAGCTACCCTGGACTGTTACAAAGCTTGATTAAAAGGTTTTTCCTTTTGAAGTTGGAAGGCCTCCATTTGCAGTTAGGTTTGATACCTCACCTTTAAGGTTCAAAAAACATTTTAGCTGTCTGCTGATAGAAGTTCACGGTCACACAAGGAACTGCAGCATCACTGATATCCTGCAGTGACCAGTGGATTTGTTCCAATAAGGGAACAAAAACTTCAGTGAAGAAAGCTGTCAAGGGACTCCAACACTAGATCTCAACAGCTTTGCCATGGCAGCAAGTATTATCTCAGGGTATTTCACAGTATCCCACAAAGCCATGTTTTAAGCTGATGAGATTTCTGTGTGTTACTGATACATCCAACTCACGGACAGTGATTGTGAACATGAACTGTCATCTGGGCTGCCCAGCTGACTACAGATGTACAGGAAAATAAAGCTGACAGAATTTTTGGAAGATACTTTTGTATGGCTCACAATGCCTGGTAAAAACCTCAGCACAGCTCTGGGTGAAGAAGTGAAAAGGGAATTACTTGGAATGACCCCTGAATGACAGAGGGACAACAGCCAGACAAGAGCAGCAAAACAAAGCTTCGGTGGCACTGACAAAGGTATCATGAGTATGGAGGGGATTTGAAAGGATTTATGGCATACTGATTTATCATTAGCAGGATTTTTCCTGGCTCCCTTTAAAGTGGTAGCTCCAATAGTACTACAGAATGAACAGGTATAACAATGAAAAATAACACCAAGGAAAAATTCTTCTGGAGTTTACTCTCCACAAGTTCTTTTTCTTCCTTTTATTTTTGTAGCTCAATTACTGTATATCTAATTTTTCCAAGTCTTACAACACTAAAAGTATTAAAATCTCTTTAATTTATAAATTAAATAAATACACAAAGTTACTGCAGCCTGTCTGCTGCCAGTCTGGGAGCTTACCATTGTTGAGTGTCTGCAACTTGAGCAGAATGGGTGGTGGTGCTTGTAAAGCTAACAAGAACAATAATATATGCAGAGCAGTTCAAGACAACATGCAATTATAAACACTTCCCGCAGAGCACATTAGGTCTGGAGGTTCATAAGAGCTTTTTAGATTCCATATTTTAATCACTCATCTTGAAACAGTCTGAAAAACAAAACAAAACAAAACAAAACCAACCCACAACAAAAAACCCATTACATATCCAAGGTCAAGAGTACAATTGTTTTTTTGTCCTTGAAGAGGAGGGATGATTTTGTGACATTGCCCTTCTCAAAACTATTGTCTGTTCCTCTGCATTGTTGGTCATAGGCCTGACATTAGAAAAGAAATCCCTGTAGACAGATAAGTGAGATTTATAAGGCCGAATACTCAACTGTATAAATGACCTTACATCGACTTCACCTGTCACCATGTGGCATAAGAAGAGCTGCTCTCACCAGTTGGCTGGCCCCAAGCTACTGTTTTGTAAAGTTAAACTGCTCCCAAGGAATTGTTTGCAGAAAAACAGGGGATTGCTCACTGATTTCTCAAACACTGAGGAACTAAAAGAAACAGGGAAGAAAACATACTTCTATCTATCCCAAGCAGTCAGCATGGAAACTATCCTCCCCATCTCTGCAACACCTGGAAGAGCTGATTATAACTGTAGATCCTAATTACAGTGGCAATAACACAAGGTAGATAGTTCTTTAAAAATAAACGGAGATGAAGTAGTACTATTGATCACTATTATTAACATAGTGGGTCAGCATAATTTAAACCTTTCTATTAAGGCACAAAGATGTGTTTTCAAGATAGGTCATTGGTGCAATTATTGAGCTGAGTAGGAGGTAGAAATGTAATTATGTAAACTAACTAAATTAAGAGGATTGCACAGTTCATTAGAGTCCATTTTTTTGGTCAACATTTTGGATCACCAGCTGCTATAAAATTTAGTTTCCATTAAAAAGCATTAATTGCTTCTCCTCTATGAAAGCAGGCCAGTTGTGTTAGTTGAGCAGTTCCATCCTTGCTACTCTATTGCAGGTGTGGAAATAGCCTTCTGCTCCACACCAGTGCTCAGGACAGGCTCATCAAGCCTTCAGTGGACAAGATACTCCTGCCAGCTGTGCCTACAACCACACTGGATGGTGAGAACTGTATAGCTGATATCCTTGGGTGTTTAAGGCAGCAAATATGACTGAAGAGAGCATCCCACTTTAGTAACTAATTTCTAAACACAGAGCTAGGCCCTTCCCAAAGGAGTATCTCTGTGGCCAGAAAGAAGAATGGGGGGAGGCTTAGTCACTGTTTGTTACACCTGCTGAGCTGAGACAGACAGCTCATTTCAGGCTAGGGCTTTCAAACAAGACTGAGAACAATGGGCATGCTTTTCCAAGTTAGTTGTGGTCAGGCATCAGTTAGTTACCTGTTTTCCAGAGACTGAAAAATCCATCCAAAACTACTTTCCTGGAGTCAAATATGGTCTCTATCATGTACCCATGCCATTCTCACTGTCTCTTGGTCCCGTTTCTCATGCTCTCAACTGAAGGAATAAACAAGCCCCTGCTGTCAGATGAAGAATACAGCAAAAGGCTTCATTTCACACATTTCTTGTCCCTGGCTTTATTGTCCCTCGTGCTACTGAGGGGTAATATTAAGGTAAATATTGCTCTATATCCTGTAAAATAGATGCAGACCACACCTTTGACTCTCAGCAACAGAAAAGTTTCCTATCTGTAAGAGGTCAATCTGCAGATAAAATAATCTTCCTTCTAAACTGGAGACTTTGTTACTTGTGAGTTATATGTGACTCTCCCTTCCTCACAGGGACAACACTTTGTCATCAACCATTTTTCTGCAGATGCTGTTGGCTGACTGGAGCCCAGGGCAATCAGTCACCAGCTGCTCCTCTGCCTCCAGACAGGATATTCAGTCTACAACAGGCAAACCTCATGCTGCTCCATCCCTGCCAGACTATTTCTTGGGGTTTTGTTGAGCTTAGAGGATTTTTATTGTTTGAAGGTTCTTATTGTTTGAAGGTCTTCCCTAAAGACAGGGAATGCTTTTGCTACAATGTTCTAATACATTTTGACTCACTGACTGGCCACTCAAGCTGTTTGCATACAAGGGTTAATGCTGAAGAACTACATAAAGATATATGTCTTGTATGTGTAAGGAGTATAAATGGGTATAGTACAGTAAAGAAGGTGATCATACTGGCTTTATTTGCTAAACAGTAGATAAAATACCACTAGTTCTCCTCTCCTTAAAGGAAACTACTAGATACAGTTACAGATGTTCACAGGGAGAGAAACGGTTCCACACTCAGGAGCATGTTTACATAATATTTTTCTACATGCAGGGGAAAGGGAAAAAAGAGTAATTCTATATCCATGTAAAAAGATGGATGCCTGTGCTGTGTGAGGCTGCTATGGAAGCATATTTGATTTTTGTACCTAATAGCTTCTGAGCAGGCTTTACCTGCAGTAATCATCAGACTGTGTGTTTGTTCTTTTTTAAATGAGCATCCTGCGGGTGACTAAGCAAAGGGAACCTATGGAAACCTCCTCTCACAGCATGTAAATCAGTGCTGCAAGATTCCCTTTTCCCTTGCTGACAGTATTTCCCTTGCTGTTGCTTGCACAGATAAATTAGGGACTCAGGAGCAACACCTCCAGCAGCCCTCGGTGCCCCCACCCACTCGCGCCCCGCTTTGGCGCAGGGAGGGTTGCTCTGCGCCAGCAGAGTTTGCTGCGATGACTCACTTGTGAAACATGGCTGTGCTCACACAGGCACCACCACGGCGCAGTCTGCAGTGCCAGGATCAATGCCATACCTACAGCTGCACCTCAGTGTGCCCAGGAAATCCAATACAGTCCCCACAGGCAGTGCTCTGCTGTCCCTGGCTCAGTACGGGTCCGCACTTTTCCTTGACTCCGTAACCCTGCCTGTTTATTTTCACAGAATTTCTTAAGCTTTCCTGGGAAGTGAGCTGGACTACATTTTTCTTTTCCAAAGTAGAAGCTAAGCGTGGCTGGGGAACAGCAGCAGGAGGGGCGAGCTGCTCTCCCTAAAAAAGATCAGAACCTGCCAATCACCCTCTTGTCTCTGTGCTGGGCAGAAACTCGAGGACCCCCAGGCCCAGAGCAGCAAAGGAGGAGCACACATTAAGTTGCTCCTCAAAGATCCACAGCACCAGGGAGCAGAAAAGCCAGATTTAGGAGCCAGGATCCACGTGTCGTCTTCAGCACGTGAAATGCAAGCCAAGTGACAGAATCTGACTGTGAGTGCAACAAGTTCTGCTGCACAGAAAAGGCCAGATTACAAGAGATGTGAAAGAACAGACTTAAGGAGCTGCTCTGGAAGCTTAACATAGATCTGCCCCAAGGAGAAAACCTGCTATTAGTTATTTGAATAGTTCATTCACCCTAGTCTAAATTCACCTAAAGATTCTTCAATAGAGAATCACTATGAGACCACCAGATCAAAACAAAGGTAAAAATTTACAGGGAGAAGAGATAGAGGAAAATTTAATCATGCAAAAGTGAGAAAATCATAAAATTACATGCTAAAGCTAAAGAAACAAATACATTTTCAACATTAACCAGAAAACAAATGCTGCCACCACCTATTTTACAGGTCTAAAAATCTATTTATGATGTCAGTAGAATAGGGTCAAGCCTTTTTTTGGCATTCCTTCAGACAGGCCCCTGACAGTATCTGTAATACCTAGTCATGTCATTTCTGACTCAAAAGAGCAAAAGTTACTATGCCTCCTAATTGTGGTCTCAGAAAAGTCTGAAGTGCCCCTTGCACTTAAAGAACAACTTTACTTCTGCCACAGGAAATCTACTTGTCTACTTTTTTTTTCTGGCCCTGTGATAAAAACTCCCTGGGTATATCACTTTCACTTCTAGAGGAACTTTTAAAAATAGTTCTGCATTTACCTATCCCTTTAATACTAACTCAGTCCTTCGAAAAGTATTGAGTCTTTGTGGTTTATTTCTCTACAAGTAATTATTTCTCCAGATTGCCTGCTAATAATATATTATTTTTCAGTGCTATTATTTCTCTTCAGTTAGCTCTTCATGTAAAACTTCTCAAATGACTGATGCTAATGCAACTGTCAAAAGGTTGGAAAATATTTGACTTTCCTTTTCACAAGCCCAGATCCATAGTTTTACGCATTCTGGATCTATATTTTCAACTCAAATGGTGCAATGAATAACATTTTTACTAGGTTAATCGATACATACCTCACCTCTAGCAATAGAAATCTACAGTACAGTTAATGAATCCATTTATAGGACTAAATTAGACAAACTATTTATGAAGATTCTGACCATTTCTTGACAGCTTTCCATGTCTTAGACACAAGAAGAGAAAGAAGGTTGGCCTAGCAGCATTATTGATGTTTTACTTAAACCTCAATATTGCAAACTTGTTCAGTATATCCAATTTTAATTAAAAGAGGGAGGTTCTTCCAGAATTTTAAGTTAACACAGAGAACAGTCTTGACTGCCCCATAACACATGTAAACTTGTAATATCTGGTTATTACTTCCTTTCACTCCCAAAAATTGAGATAATTAGACAGTTAGATTCTCAGACCCAGCTAACAACACTTCACCATCCTTACTTGCATCCTGACTTTGCCTAATACAAGTTTTATGATACAATTTTGACTTAATTCCCCACATTGCTTGGTCTATAAAACAATATTTTTCTTCAAAGTTGTTCAAAGCAACGAGATCAGAAGCAAATGCCAACACACTGGTCTTAATTGGACCAGCAGTACTCCATTCCTAACTTCATTCTAGTTTAGAAATAAACAAAGTTAATGTGAAGGTAAGAAAGAAGCAAAGCCTATGTTATCTCTGTTTGATATAAATCCATATATTTTTTAGTTCAAGGCACAATTTCATACAACTTTCTCATGAAGTTATAAAAAAAGCAAAAGCCTTTGTACTGATCATCTTTTCTTTCTTTCTTATTTACCAGCTGTAGAAAACTTCTAATTTCCTTTGATAAAAGTTCATCTCATGTCAAGAACCCAAACTTTTGCAAATCTGGCTTTAAAATAATTGGGAAAAAAAGGCATACAGTTCAACTTCATATTAGTGGGTCTTTAGTATCCAAATTTTCTCTACAGGTAATTCAAACCTTTTTTTATTTTTTTTTTTATTTTTGTTCAGAATTTGCCCTTTTATTAGCCATTAAATATATTAATCCAAATACCTCTTTGAGGTTCAGCCTGTCAGGTTCCGTTCATTGTATGGAATGATTTGAGTGTCACCTCAAAAATTAGCTTTGCCTAGATTTACTTGCTGTCTTTCATCACTGACTTCTTTGGTGGCCTCATGTAAAACTTAGGAATTATCAAGTTATTAATATTCCTTTGATCCTGATGTTCCCTCTCCTGTTGAAGAGCAGGGTTTCTAACTGACAACCAGTAACTTATATGTGTTCCTCTACCTGAGTTTATCATACCCAGCAAACTCAGACACAGTTTTCATGGACCACCTCTTTGTTTAATTTAATATTAAGCTTAACTGCATATTAAAACCAGTCTTGTATTTCCCATACTGATTCATTCACTCCTGTTATATTTCTTAAAATTCTGGGAAATAAAATACAATCCTATGTCTACTTTGATTGGTTAAACACATATAAAGAGCATTGAAGAAAATATTTTTGTATAAAATGTAATCTATCTAGAAGCCTGAACTGAGCTGTTTGCTATGTTGAGCCCACTGGACAGGATGCATTTGAGTTTGGAAGCTTCATTATAAAAAAGGCAAGACTGGACAGATATTGTTCATTATTAATCTCTGGTTGCTCTCAAATTCTTTACAACATCATGAAGCTAAAGGAAAGCATTATCACCTAACAACTCTAGCTTTGCTTTTGAAAACATCTCATCTCTTTTCTGTTATATTGTACCATCAGGACTTGATTGGAAATGTCAAGCTGCCCAGTTCTGCAGGAACTGTATAAAAATACAATAGCAAGATCCATAGTTCTATCACATTTATTTTGGAGGAATGACAACCAACCTTGGCACTGGACACTAAATTAATAATATGTTCCACTGGGAAGTTTCACTTTGAAGGGTTGCTGAGTGGCTGCCAGCTCCTGAGTGGAAAGTAAATGTAGCAGACTTCAGTAAAATGAACTGCCAGGGCTGAACCCACAAGTCAGAACAGACACAGTTCCAGGCAGAACCACGTGTGGCAGGTGCTCCAGCTTCATGATCGTCGTGGCTGGTCTTACAGCTCTATCTCCCCGAGTTCTGTGTCTTTAGGGATTGAGAGAAAACAGCTTCACAGAGTTCCTGTTCTCAGTCTCTGACACTATCAGCAAGCTACACTTCCTCTTCTCAGCTCCTCACTGTATACATATTAAACTAAAACTTGTGATTTGCTTCCAGATAAATATATCTTTTTGATAGAAAGGTCACGTATAAAGGGCAAGTTGCAGACTCAGAGCTGAGGTTGGTGCACTCAGAAGCAATCAGGACAAGCCACAGCCTTTTTGTATGTTTGACTGACAGATTCTCTCAGCCCTCAAAACGGCTACTGAAAAGGAGTGCTCAAAACTGCTTTTGAAAGTCAAGGCCATGGCCTGCACAGCACATAAACAAACAGGTTTTAGCTGTTGCATTAGCTTGAATTCCCAGGGAAAATGAAACTCTGCAATTTAATGTACACTGGTATTATTCCTTGGTTGTACTATGTTCTACTTACTAAAAATGTCTGAATACCTTTAAAAGGTTTTAAGAGGTGAAACAATGTTGTGACACATGCAAGACTGAGGCAAAATATCAACTCCAAAAATGCAAAATAAATCCAAAGCCTTCAACTGGAATACTGAACTAAATTAAAACTGATTTTAAGGTTAAAATTCAGCTACTAATGCTTTTCTACTTGTCTTCATTCTCCATTTCCTATTATGTGTGTTTTGAATGTCCCACAGACTCCACAGTAGGACAACTTTCTCACTGTCCTGTTATTTCAACTGTTTAGGAAGAGGAAGGAACAGTCACACAACATAAAAACTAGTGGTTGCAGAAAAGATCTCTTAAATATGTTGTCCCATCTTCAGTAGTGGCTTATGAGGTATGGGAAGAGCTGAGAACCTGAGATTAACGATACACATCCAGAGCAAAAACAAATTCCAGATTCTAGTATTATTCTCTTTTATTTTGGCCAAAAGTTTCAGTTATGTTTTAGAATTGATTTTGTGCACTTCAGAGAGAAGCCCCCAAGAACTGTTTATCTCGCACCAGTGGGCTGTGTTGTCCCTCCACATCAGGGGCTCTGCAGGAGCCTGTTGCTAATTTTGTGGCAAGTTGAACATGCACAGTATGAGCTTCTCAAACACTGACTTTGCAACATCTGAGAGATTTTTTTTTTCAACTGAGTCAAAGCCACATTTCCTCTACTGAGGAGCAAGCTCATGGCAAGAGAGAAGTTCTAAGAGAATCTACTTCTGAGTTATCTGAGTGCATACATAGCTCCCGAAGATTTTTTAAAAGAATGGAAAAAAACTTCTTAAAAGAAATAAAAAAGAGGATTTTTATGCTTTGGATCAATGAAAACTGGACAAACAGAATTTCACAAAATGTAGCAAAAAAAAAAAAAAAGAAAGAGTAACTAAAACAAGACCTTTTCTTTGAAGAAAAAGTAGTAGACTTCAGATAAAGTACTTTAGAAACTGTTAGTAGGCTACTAAAGTAATACATTTGAAGGGAAAGTTCTTACTCTAACTCCAGTAGTAGAAATTACTAAAGAATTTCAATTTTTTACTAAAAAGACTGGGGAAGCTTAGCCTGTACTTTCATTTAGCTTATCAGCAAGGAAAGTCATCCATTGATAAAGGCTCTGGGCTCTCCAAAGGTGCTCAGATTCAAGGGCCACCTTTATACCACAGCAATTTCTGCAACTTTTTTCTCAACCTGGTAACTGATGCTACACCATAAAATATCAATAAATATCCAGTCACTTCGCTATCCATCCTTACATAGAGCATATTTTTAGTGATAAAGATAGCTTGAGTAGGATACTGAATAAGTAAACATTATTCAGTTGCAGTGTATTACTGAAAGCCTGTTTTTCTTTTTCATGTAATACTCAGAGTACCTTGAAAAGAAAAACAAAATGCTAGAAAGAATCCTTATTCCAGATATGCAACAAAACTCTCAAGCAGGATCCCTCTAACTCCCTGTCTGGTGAATGTTTCCCCCTGTTGCTCTTATCAGGACACATCCCTGGAAGTTTTTTGGAATTATTTTGAAGAGGGCATAGCAGCAGCAAGTCTGTCATAACAAGGGCAACATCTGTGCTTCTCTGGCTATCTGGAATCCCAAATCCAGCGTATATCTTGTTGTGGTTTAGGAATGAGACCAAAGATTTCAGTTGTGACTTGACAATGAAACACGACAGGGTGTGATTATCTGAATATTGAATCAGAT
This sequence comes from Myiozetetes cayanensis, assembly GCF_022539395.1. Classification (NCBI taxonomy): domain Eukaryota; kingdom Metazoa; phylum Chordata; class Aves; order Passeriformes; family Tyrannidae; genus Myiozetetes; species Myiozetetes cayanensis. Next base: position 29,120,282 of record NW_026086605.1, read on the forward strand.
TTCTGGGGAAGCTGCCTGTCTGAAATCACTGCATTTTTATTAAATTTGACACTACATGTGGAGATAAAAATAGTCAGTGACTACATTTCATTACTATGGTAAAAAAAAGGGACTTCTTTATTAATATAAAGCTTCCAGACTGTCTAAAGGTCTGTATTGCATTAACAAAAACTACTACACTGCTTTGTGCCTCGGATAAGCTCTCTGGAATTAATGCATGTGGGCAAAGAGATACCACTCAGCACAGGCTGTAGTAGCACTGTCTGCCAGAGAACAATTCAGTAAATTCAGGTGTAATTTGCAGTGACTAAACAAAGCACAGTTTAGTCTTAGAGTAGCATGGGAATGGTACACAAGCCAGGCTATGGATGACACACGTTGGTGGGCTTTATGTCACACATTCCATGGTATTTATTCATGGGGGCAGATCCTCACACATCAATCCTCAGAATTACATGCATCGAAGGAATCACAGTTCACTGGCCCTGCCAGATATAAGATGCACAGACAGGTTGTATATATCACAAAACACAAGAGACTTCAATTTCTATAGCCCAAATAGCAAAGTTCTAGTAAACCATGCCAGACAGTTCCTCGTCTGGAGAGGCAGCTCAGGTGGTTATTTTTTTCCAGCATTATTGCTAGCAGATAGTTTCCAGGCATTATTAAATTCCTACTCCCTAACAACCAATTCCCTATTATTAACATGCATTGACAGCCCACTCACTACCTGTAAATGTACAACGTATTTGGCACAAATCAAGTTTCATTTGCTGCCTGAGAGTATGGATTTAGTTTGATGGGTACTATCACAAACAAACCACAGAACTGCTTGGGGCCAGGCAACGCAGATAAGCCAGTGCAAACTCAAATTTCATCGAACAGCTGGAGAAGTCAACTGGACTGCACAGCCTTGCACAGTATAAAAGAAGTCATTCTCTGCATTTCGAGCAAATGTGTATTTTCCAGGCTCACAAAAATTTTCCACTCCATTATCAAACAAACAAAAAGGCTGTGAAAATTGAGAAACATGTCCGTATTATTTGTAAGAATATAAAAAATACACCTGTTGATTATTGATGCATTGACAGTTAATGCAATGGAGCATTAAACTGAAAGATATGTTCAGCTACCCAAGAATACATATATCAAATTTTGTTATCTAGCCACCCAGTTTCTAAATTGACTCGTCTTACAGTACCACTCACTCCCCACTGGGGTCATTTGCTCCAGTATGGGGCTGGGAGAGCTGTCCTCGTTTGTAATATGGTGGACTTCCCTCTGCCACTCTGGGAAACGATGTTTTGAGCACTTAAAAAGGTGAAGTCTTAAGAATAGAGAGGCCAAAATAATGTTTTAAAAAAAAAAAGTTTATCCTAAGTTAGTCATCAAGGATCTAGGTCTAAGTCAGAGAATAGTTAAGCCTACCTAAATTTCTAAGGAAAACACAAAATTCATAAAGCCTGTATTGCATTAATGATTTTCCCTCTTCTTGGTGGAGCCTTCATGGTACCCTGTTTGAGAGAATGAGCTCTCTCTTACTCACCTCCCATATTACTTGCCATCCATGAAGAGAGTTTATATCAGGGAGTAAAATTGGCTAGTGCTGATTAGGTAGAAAAAGTAATTAACAGGAGACAGTCTGATCAGGAAGCATGATCTAAAAACTCAGGGAACTGTCAAGTTCGTTGACCAAGAGAAGCATGGTTAATAAACTCCACACTTAAAAATGTTTGGGTTGGTGGGGGCATGTTTTGGAAAGGTGGAACTGAGAGAGAAAAATTAATGTTGGTACTGGGATTACTATGATGATAATAAGAAAGGGAGTGGTTGCAAATGGAGCTCTTAAAGCCTCTTGAGAAAAATCCATTATTCTTTATTTTTTAATTTTGTTTGTAGAATACAGAAAATTGTCCTAACTTTTCAGCCATGGAAAAAGCCCAAAACGTTTTGCTCAAATTTCCAGTAACGTGAACAATCAGTAAGTGACCAATTTTAATGAGGCCTCCAAGAGTCATTAGAAAGCTAATGGTTTCACAGATTATATCACTTTGTCAGTTGATTACCTTGCTTCGTGTTGGGAGTGCATGTGATTACTGCCTTGCAGGGATCAGCAGCAGCACCTCTTATATGAAAAACAACAGCAAGTAGCGAAGAGTTGGATTACTCTTCCTGCTTGCCCTGGGCTTTGCCCTCAGCTCCTTCCCAGGCATCTGGCAGAGCTGATGCTCCGCTTGATTCTGCTGTTTCCATCTCAGGGCAACAGCAGCCAGAGAGCTGCCTCACACTTGTCCTGACTTACTGCATAAATGCCTTGGGTGGCTGCTGTGGCTGGCTCAGAGACCCCATTTCACAGAGCCCATGAGCCCCAAGAGGAGAATAAACACTTACAGTAACAGAATTGAATTTATTTCCAGTAATATATTTCCATGCACTGATCACCATCTCTTGTGCTGTTTAACCCATACAATACAGGACTGGTATGTAATCAGTATCAGAATTAATTATTTGGAGTTTTTACAACCAATTATTCTTGCTAAAATTCCATTCTCCATAAAAGTTAAAAAAGAGATGAAAAAATCTTGGAAGTCACACCGATGCCATTTCCAAGGGAGGATCCCTGGACATGGCAGTCCTTAGGCAATACCATTTATTATTCAAAAGGTGAAGACAGACCTTTGCCAAAGAAAAAACAAGATAGTTTTGAAGATGATTGTGGTCCAGTTACAGTAAATCCCTCTGGAAATAACTGCATTGTCCTGAAGGCTTTCCAAGTTAAATGTTTTCACATTTATCATGGCAAATGCAGAGTATCATCAAGATATCTGCTTGCAGATCTTGGCTAATAGCTAAAAACTGAATCAGCTCCATTATTGCCTTTATTGCTGACATCTGTTTCTCCCTAAAGATGTGTAAATAACTGCGGCCAACACAGCTGACAGGGAGGGAAGAGATTCAAACCAAAAATGAAAAGTGCCTCTGGGATATTTTTCAGGCCCACTGATAATGAATTTCAATGACTGTTGCTTTTTTATGGCATGTACTTAGACCCTAGGCTAAGAATACAGTACTGTAGTATAGATGCCTCTTTTTCTAAGACACAAACTTTGTTTTTATACTACAGTAAGCTCTAATTCAGTGTTTCCCAACCTAAGGAAGTGAAAGAATACATATTTATCCACGAAAGCTGTAATGATGTCATATTAATGGTAAGAATTTGAGGAAATTTAAAAGCAGGAGACGTGGCAAAAATAGTTATCCTTCCAATCACTTTTACTGGGAAGTGAAGGACAGCCCTGTACTGGCTGTACTGCTACTGACTTGAAAGAGTCCAAGTGAAGTCTCCTTTGAACATAATTTATTGTGTACATTTGGAATATCCCATCTGTCTATTTTTTTTTTAAGAGAAGAAGTTAAAGGTAGTAAAGAACACATTCTTCACTCAGACCTATCTTCACACATTATAAGTGGAGAAGTGACAGTGAAAAGGAAAGCTCAGTCAAGTGGAAGAAAGTGACTAAGTTATTTTGTTTATTATATTCATTACAGTCATGCCCAGGGACATGGCAAGTCTAGGGCCCAGTGATGCAAAAATCACTGTGCAACACAGAGTAAGAGCTGGTGTGAGTTCAGAAATGCTTGCAGCCAAATAGACAAGACAAAAGCCACTGCAGAAAAAAAGCACACAAGAGGACTGAGAACACAGCTGTCCTAGTAAACATATTTTCAGGATCATAAGAATAGCTTTATTGTTTTCTTTAACATCATGATTGATTTGGGGTGGGTGAAGGTATCAATTTCTGGTGGGAAGGGACTAGCAAAGTGGAAATCCAAAGAGATGAGATGAAGGGGAGAAGAAGGAGGAAAAAGACAGCAGGAGTCGCAGAAGACACTGAGCTGCACAGGGTCCTGCAAGGTAGCACCTGGTCTATGGACTAGGGATAGCAACAGGCACGAAGACACTTGCCAAAATATTTACAAAATCTGCAAGAGAACAAATACCATATTCCAGATATTGTAGCAATGTTTTTCACTGATTAAAATGATGAATATCAATTGTACACTGAAACTAGATGCTGACAAAAGGCATTGCCCTCTCTTTTGCTGTGTGTATAATTTCCTGTTCACTAATACACCCCAAAGATGAGAATAATAAAAAAAAAGTACCTTCAGCTTAGCAACAGAAGAGTTTCCTGAAGTCTCATCCAATGCTGTAGTATAGAGCACAGACAGGTACTTCACCCAAAAGAAAACCATCAAGGCTTTCAGGTGAGCTACAAAATTACTGTTCCCAACAAAATGCTTTCTAAGAGTGTATCTTGATCATTGAACTATACCCTTTGGAGAAAATATTATTGAAAAGCCATTGGACAACATAAAATACCCTCATTAAACACTGTCAAGTTGATATCATTAAGTTATGAAGATTGATCAATGGTGCTTGACAGAACCGCTGGAGCAGCAGAACTCCCAGTCATTGCAGGCTAAAGATGGAGCTGCTGTAGTGCTGTGATTTGCTGCAGTGGGGATATTATGACTGTTTAAGTGGTTTCAGAGCTGTCTTTGAACTGTGCATAGGAATAATTCCAGAACAATTGACAATAAAAAGGTGAGCCTATAATTGTTTCGGTCTTGGGGGAAACGAGAATCAGTTTTGCACACAAGTTTCTGGTAAGTTTCCAATTCTTAGGGACAAATTACAATAGCTTAGCAGGAAACAAACAAGTATTGTTTGCTTTTTATGCCAAAACCAAAAAGAGTAGAAAGATATATGTACAGAAGATAATCTTCACTGCCATCCCCAAATCCACAGCATAAGCAGTTTCTGTTGAAGGTACAGCCCTGCAGCTTCAATAAGGATGGAATTTGAACACTTTCTTCCCTTTCCCACACCAGGACCTGATCTCTCTGTCTGCTCACATTCACTCTGGGCATCACTGTGAGCAGACCAGCTGCCTACACTCTCACAAACACCACTAGGACCAGTTCCTCCATCACTCTCATCTTCGTGTTGGAGACCTAAGTGAGAACTGTAGTCTGCTCTCAAAAAAAAAAAAAATCTCAATGAAAATGAAGTTGCATTAATTCTTGTGCTTAGCTTTCTTACATACTTTCAACTTTTCAAGTTTGAAGTTTCACTTACTCTTTCTTTCTTATCCATGTGTATTTGACCCTGATTAAAGTAAAAACTCCTGAGGGAGAGGCTGGAAGCTGAAAAGAGGAAAAGATGTGGTTTCAGGTTTTGGGATTTCCTAATAAATCATCCTTTGACCAATCACAGAAAATTATTATATTGTTAAATATATTTTTGTTTTCCCAGGAAGAATTTTTAGTTGAGGAAAAAGTAAAATAAGTCAGAGAAGAGAAATTTTGGTTGCTTCCCCTCCTTTCAGCACAGTAATGAAGATAATCAGAGACAAAACTCAGTGTCTTGCATCATCTAGAGCAAGGCAGTTTCTTTTTTTCTTTCTTTTTCCCAGCCATAAATCTTGGTGTCAGTGACCCTGGAGGTTTCATCATTCTTCTCTTTATCCAGAAATATTTACCTTACCTTTCAAACTGTTTGAATCTAGGAAGAAAAAAGGCTCATCATTTTGTGCATAATTTCAGTGAAAATAATTCCAAAAAGCTTGGTGATACATACTGAACATTCAACCTGTACAGTACAGCAAAACCTCTTAAACTGCTGCTCAGGGTACTGACAGGAATTGATTACTCCATGGAGGTCGTCTGTCAATAGCAGCGAAGCAGATCCATACTCAGTGAGATGCCTTGGGAAATACCAGGAGGGGAGCCTGGTAATTTGGAGCAGCTTGTTATGGTAGTCTCGAACAAGTTTCAGTATTTGTATGATATAAAGTGTTCCTCAAGTAGGCAGCAAGAATGAATCAGTTTTGCTAGATGTTACCAGATAAGACTTCAAGGTATTAATTAAACAGTTATTTCCAGAAGACATGAAAATTCCATGTCAGAGTATCTTTTAGTTCAAGTTCACTAAGCAAAGTGGTTTTGCCACAAGGCTGAAATATGGTCACTGTATCCCCAAATCCACAAGAGATAGGAAATCCTGACTAACTTTTAATTTTACTAAGATTTTCATTTTATGCCACTAAAACATGCAGCTCAAATTAATAAAAAACCTGTTTGTTTTCTCTCCCCTTTCAAAAGCCTGAAGCAGGCTCTGTCTGCTCAGATGCCTCTTGAGCCAGCTACAAGACTGGTAAAACAGTAGTGACAGAGCAAGAGGAGTGAGAGTTCAAGGATTTCCCCCCAAATAATAAGCCAAAGATAGCATTGTTTGATCAAAATGTCACCAGGGAAGAGAAAGGGCTGCAGACATACTGCAGCTTCAGCAATAATATCATAAAGGAGACTTGCCCCTGGATAATTGAAAGGTCCCAACATGAAGCAGAGTGCCTGGCCTCAGTGGCCATCGACCAGCTGCACAAAGGCAAAGTCACTCCCTGTCCTGGTAGCCTGGCTGCTGGGGGGTTGAAGAACCTCTGCCCAGACATCTACTTTTCTGAAGAACAACACAGGCAATGATTAGCTCTGCAGGCAACAGCCAGAGTTTTGGCCAAAAAGCACAGAATAGCAAGGAGGGTTTATTAAAGCAGTAGTAGGTAGTGAAAAGGGGCTGTCTGAAGCTGTGTTTGACTTGCACATGAAAGCTCTGTGCTAGTTCACTAAGTGAGGCTGGGCACCTGCCTTGCCTAGAGCACACACTTCCACAGGAAGAAGTGGAAGACACTGTGAAAAGAACAGCTCGAATATCAGGGGCTGTGAATATTTCCATTTTTGCCAGGAGAGCCAGCAGTGTCCGTGTCAGCACAGAGGCCAGACGATGATCTGCATTTGACAGCATCTGTGGACAGCCCACAGCACCTCGCTCTTTCCTCATCCCAGCCTGCCCCCACTGTTCTGTCTGCCTGTCCTCCCGCTCTGTCTTCCTGTGACACCTAAGCCACTCCCTGAGAGTAGTAGATGGGGTTAATTGAGATGAGAAAATTTCACTTAAGAAGGGCTAGTGAAGTGGGTTGAGCTGTGCACATCATCCCTGTGCTGCGTGGGCTGTGCCGTGTGGGCTCGGGAGCCTGACTCCACACTGAGCTTGTCTTGTTCCAGCGAGCACACACTCACTTCTGCCTTTTGTTACTCCTGATGAATTTTAATCACTAATGCCTTGTTTTCAAGTAACGGTCTGCTGCATGAATCACCCAGAAGATGGTTATAATTCAAGACGCACCACTGAAAACCAGCACAATGTAACCTCAATTGTCTCCCGTTCACATATTTCTTTCAGGTTATAATATGTCTAATTTCACTTCCCCAAAGTTGCAGAGATAGGAGCAGCGTTCCTCCCTGCAGCCGCAGCCGGTAACTATGGTGACCAACACCAGTGTGATGAACACACCTTCTGTTCCAACAGGAGCCCAGAAGCACCGAAGTTAAGAAATGATGTAAATAAAAATAGGGCTGAAAACAAAACCAAAGGAACTGGGAAAACTTTGCCTGGGTTTTAAATACAAAATTATGGACTAGAAACAAAGCATTATTGATGAATTCCTTAATGTCTGTATGTATGTAACTCTCACATCCCTTCACCTTTTAAAAACACTGGGTAAAGCCAGGAAAGTATATTTTTTTTTAATATTTAGTTGGAAAGAACAGAATAGATTTATCACTGCCCCTGCCACACATATGAACACACTTCAGAATACACACTTCACATACACACTTCAGATTCCCTCCTTATTACAGAGTATTATTACAAGAAGTTCTAGGTCCAGTCATGTCTGGTATGTGGCACAAATGAGATAATAAGTAGATGCAGGCCTGGAGGACTTAATAAATCAGCTGCAAAGTCGAGCGTGCAATGTCCTGATCTGCAGCAGGCATGTTCTGCTGGGGAGGGAAGCACAAGATTTGCATAATGGACAAAATGCTGCCCAGCTTTATTCCCTAAGTGTGCTTTCAGCTGCTCCCATCTGCTAAGGACTTGCAAGCTTCCCTTACAAGCAAAAGCAGTGTCTTAGAAGGGAAGCAGGATTGTCCCGACCTCAGCATCTCTGAGACTGCTTTACATGGCACAGGAGAGGTGCTGCCCGTGCACACCCACATCCACGCTGTCTGTGTGCACAGCACACAGAGCCCCACCCTCTCTCTTAACGCTAAAACCAAGCGTGACTAGAAGGTGACTTCTGTCTGGGAGAGAGGTGTGTGTTGGGGTGCTGTCTCGTATGGTCATGGAGTGGTTTGGTTGGCAGGCAACTGAAATATCAGCTAGTTCCAACCTCCCTGCCATGGGGCTGTGTCTCGATCTGAATTCTGTCTCTGCTGCTCCCGGTTGACACTAAAGGGTAAAGTGAAAGGGAGTGATTTACCAAAACCCTGCATAATAAAGGGCTTTGCCAGAATTAGAAGCCAAGTTTTTTTGTCTCCAGTTAAGCAATGAGCTATCATACATAATTCAAAAGCTTTTTTCCGAATATTTCACACATTAATTAGTAGTAGTACTATGAATATTCTTCTAATTGTGTCACTGGTAGTTTTTTTGCTGTTTCCTAATCATACAAGAACTTTTTTAATCTCTAGCATTTACACAATACATTCATTACATTTTTTTCTGCCCTTTCCTTTATTCACTTTTTTAAAAAATGTGTTTCTGCTTATCCTAAGTCTATCTGAAAGAAATTTTCTATGTAGCTGGCAGTTGGTTTCCTGTGCCATAGAGTTTCACTGGTGGTAATCTAGCCAGAATCAGGGACTGGGGACAGAGAGGGGCTGATTAGAGTGATATTTCAAAGAACAATGTGCTGGTTTATTCCCAACGAAATGGGGGAAAGAAAAAAGCTGTAAGTTTAAAGAAGTTAAACCAGAAGGAAATCTTAATTTATTTTAATGTCTCTGCTCACAGTCAGCAGGTTTCAGGGCACTTGCATATCCAAACTAATCAAGTGCTAGTTTCTGTGTGACAGTCTCTCCTCCCCTCTTGACACCCCTCAAGGCTGCTTTCAACTCGCTGAAAGTCCTCAGACACAAAGTCCAAACAACCTGAGCCAGGCACGCACTTTTGTTGGTGCCGAGGTGCAGCAAACCCTAGGGCACATTTCATGTTCCTCCTCATGTGCTATCTCAAGGCCTCCTCTTCCCCCTGCCCACCCCCCCATGCTGTCCCTTCCAAATAAACACACCAACAAAACGAAAAGCTCTCCTTTCCTCTCTGAAAAAAAAGGAGACAAAACCACAACAACTTCGCTTGAACAGTCCCAGTACTTCTGAGTCCTCAACTCCGCCAACATCTGTTTCCCCTGTCTGTAGTTAAAATGCAAATGCCATTTTCTTTTCTCTCCCTTCTTCCTTCCCTAGACAACTGTGAGACCTGCTACCTGTTTTTAGGCAAAGTAAAAGAGCTTTTCCTTGTTGGCTCTCTCCAAAAATCACAGGGAACAAAGCATTTGTTATTTTTAGATCGCACAGTTCCACTCAGTGCAGGAGGCTCTCTGTCCTGGAAAGATGAGGATTCTTACGTGGAGCTTGAAAAATATTTATTGCACTGCTGGTTTAACCACTTGTTTTCAGAGTGCTGCATTGAAAACCTGCTAATGGAAGTAGCCAAAAGCTATTAGAACCTCCTGCTTGTCCAAGCACTGAAAGTTGAAATGTACATCCAAGCCTTCTCTGCCTGCAGCATCAAACTCATCTTTTCTCATCCTTGTAACCCTATTATTTGCAGCCTGACAGTTTTCCCCTCTGTGCCTTGGAGCCTCCTCCCATCCCCTGAGCCATACTATTTAAGTTCTTTCAGGTTAAACCTTTTCTTTTATTTTTCTGCTGTCTCTAAAGGATTCCACTTCAGGACTAAGCAGCTCTCTGTGATTCTCACTCCCCCATATGCTCTGTGAGGGTATTTTCCACATCGTGTCACCATGTAATAAGCAAGGAAGTGACATCTAATGCCAGTTCCTAGTGAAGGTGGGCTATAGGATGCAATCCAGCAACAAATGAAAGATAGATTGGAAAACACAAGGTCCCTGGCAAACTTAGCTCCTTAAAGAGAGATGACAAACTCAGAAAGTGAGATGCAGCCTGAAAATCTGGAGAGTGGAGAGGAATGGCAGACTTTAATATCTTTGAGAAAAAGAGGAAATTGAGAAGCACTGCAGTGCACCTAAATGTATGCCACACTTGAGCATACATTTGAGCACTGAGGACCTCCCTCTCTTAGGGGAAAGTGATGCTCACAAGACCACACAACCTGTCAGTGGGTATCTCTTTTCTGCCTGCCACTATCTTGAGACATCTCAAAGACAAGCAAACAACCAAAAATACTTGCAAACTTATTAATTGGGGTTGAAGAGAGAAACCCAAATTAGCAGTTGGTGGAAGATATTTTTGGAATAGGCTTTAAAACAACAAATCGGAAAAGCATTTGACGCGCATTACACTTGTGACTAAGGGTTCTGAGGTCATGGGGATCACTTGTGGGCTGGAAGGTATGAGCACAGACAATTGCACTGTTGGATCAGAAACACCATCTCTGCAATGTGGTGCCTCTTCCAAAAGAGCACCAAGCACATTTAATTCCCTGTGTGGGTAGTTTGTAGTTGAAACCAATTATATTACATATGGGATAGCATATATGACGAGGTTTTTCAAGGAGTTTGCACTTTGGATCACAGACACATGAAAATACGTTATTTAAGTAATTAAGATCTATATTTTTACAAATTTTCACCTTTTTCAGATATCATGCAATATGCTTACATATACCTTCACCCCAGAAAATGTCATGTTTTTAAGAGAATCTGACTTCTTTATAGCCCAATATTTTCAATCACTATTATATATACCTATTAGGTATGTAGTAATTTACAAAATCAGAACATTATATATTAAAAGACAAAAAAGATATTTTTCTCTCATGTTACTTCTCCCTCCTAATGGTAGTAATCATCATTACTGGAAAGTTGATTATTTAAGGAAGAAACCTTCAGCACTCTCCCACAATAGCTGCTAAACCACTCAGTGATCTCTGGTTAATATATGAGTATTTTAACAAGGGACTTAATTCTGTAGAAGGATCCTGTATTATCTACATTCTGTTGGTCTACAAGCACAATGAAATTACTCTTTTGTGGTATATTTCAGCATTGGAATTTTGAAACACCAATAAAATGGAGACATATTACAAAGGAACTTTTTCTTAATTACTCTTTTAGATATCAAAACATGTTTAGTTTGAGTTGAGAGTATATGCTGGAGGCAAGTGTGGCCTATTCAGAATGGTTTCCTTGTTCCAAAAATAATAAGCTGTATTCTTTTGATACTAACACAGATGTAAGGAGGAACCACATCAAAGTAATGAAGCTACACTAGTACGGCACGAGAGTAGAATCCAGCTGCATTTTTAAAGATATTTTCTCTACAGTCATGATTTGAAAGGGAAATAGAAAAAAAATAACAGCAACAACAAAATATTAGGAATCTCAGTTCCTGCATGGCATTTCTGTCACATCTGAAACTCTGATTGATTTGACCAAGAAATGAACACCAGCATTTGGGGATGCTAAATAGCAGCTTTGTCAGGATGGCTAAGGAAGAGTCTTGGAACATCCTTACTTGACTCGATGTGTTGTCACAGCAATTTGAACTGATGGCAGTTTTGAAATCTGAACAAAACTTTGTACCTTGACACTACCTGGAAAGTCAACATGCAGTCAGAACAGCTTCATCCAACACTCACAGCTGCTCAGATTAAATTAGTTCCCATCCATTACCTTCTATCCTCTAGGTCTAACATTATGTCCAAAAAATAAGGTCAGTGGTGAGGTGGGGCATTTCTTAAAGAAAGCTGATGTCCCAGAACAACTCTCAAACAGCACCATCGAGATAGTGTTGGTGATCTAGAACAGATAGGCAGTGTGCTGGTGCATGCATTAACCTCATGGTCTGCAAGCTCATAGACCTTAAGATCTTTCTCTTCCATTTTCTTTTTTTTCCCCCCCTTTCTTTTTTGGTTCCATGTGTTTCCAGGTTCCGAAAATAACACATGCTCAGAAAAAAGAAAAAGAAGGAGATAAAGAACAAAAAGCTCCAAGAAATACTCTGAGGTCTTTGCTTTTGAGAAAGGAATGAAAAATCTACCTAGGATTCACTGTTTCCCAAAGATACAATTCTGTCCCTAAATTTTATAAAACATATTATTACAAAATGTGAGGCTATGGAGAAAACTTTAATCCAAAGAACAATATAAACTGACAGAGTTCACAAGTTGACCATTCAACCTCCATGACAGGCCTGAGAACCTCCTTTTCTTTTTAAGGGAGAATGAAGAAGCAAAGAAGGAAATGGTGCTGTGGTTGTATAGACCAGGCTAGCCACTGTATTCAAGGGAAAATACGTTAGGATTAAATTCCATATTTGACTCTCTGTTGCACAAAGCAGACTACACAGAAAGAGAAGAGCTGGAACAGCCATTACAATTAAGAACTCCCCAAAGTAAAGAACTGCATTCCCCAGTGATGACAAGGTAATTTCCAATGTCAAAGGGCGGATGCACCTGATGGGAGCTGGACTCTCCTGGCATGACATGTATGCATTTCCAGAGGAGTGTAGACACAGGACTGCACAGTCACCCCTTTCAGACCGGGGCTTCAATGACTCCCAGCGCTGAGAAACAAGCATGACTCCTTTTTTCTCTATTGATTTTGGGTGCTCTGGTCTGTTCTATCCCAGACCCTGTTAATTGCAGTCCCTTGGGATTTTTTCCTCTGTGGCATTAATTTGTTGTATCTCCTACTTGCTGGGATTGGAAGGATGTCACCTAGTTCTCCACAGGATACACCTAAGTGATGTAACACACACCATTCAAGGCTACATGTTTTGACACCTGTGCTGTTTGCAGCAGGGGTTTCCCATCACAGATGTGCACAACTTCATTTTCATGAAGCATTTGGAGCTTCTGGGACCTAAAATCATACTGGGTATTTTCGTTTTACCTTAACTATGGCTCTGCATGTCTACAAGGACCAACTGACTCTGACATACAGTTCTAGCAGCCCAGATAACCCTGTTTTCAGTTTTCTGTTGAACAAGATGTCAGTAGATGACAATCCATACTCCACTGATGTCATTCTGTAATTTAACAACATTAAATATGGGTCAGAGGCTGACCTCCATCACCATTTCAGCAGACACTTTATTATTTTGTTTTCACTCAACAAGTTAGACTGAGAATAATGGGGATATGCTGTGCCATAATTCATTGCAGCAGCTTAAGCATATGCTCATGAAATGGCAGTTTGTTGTCTGACATAATTGTGTCAGACTTACCATGGCTAGCAAAAGCAGATTTTGTTCAGCTGTTGAACTCTAAAATCTTCTAATACAACCATTTTAAGAGACATAGGCAAATCCTAGTTGATGATAAATAAACTGCTTAATATTTGCTCCCCCATGTCTGCATGAATAAATCTGTATTATTTTGCCCACAGAACACAGTTCCTGCCACACAGGAGGACAAGAAGCAAAAGGAGAACTTAAGTACCTTAAACACAGCACGGTTGGTACTTAAACAGAGCACTATCAATAACTATAAGTATTATACAGATATAAAAAAATAACTGACCATGTTAGATTCTCCATACCACATTTGTAAAAGGCTATGAAAAAAAAAATAGTCCTAAATCATGCAGAACAGAGAAATATGACAGTTTGGGGAGCTCACAGCAGCATGTGGGGGCTGGTGCATCCACCCACCCTTACAGAGCTGTCTGAACGTGCTGGGTCTCTCGTGCCAATAACAGTGGCAGATACTGCTGCAGATGCTGCCATGCTGGTGTTGTGCCCATAATCTGTTCTCATTTCATGTCTTATTTCCTTTGAATTAAAAGTTGAGTGGTGTGTGAGGCACCATCCTTCAGGAGTCTTTCTGCAGTCTCCAAGGGCTCCTCCTTAGCTGAGTACTTCAGAGGCTGTAAATACAGCTGTTAATTTCTCTGATAAATAACAGAAGGACACAGGAAGAGAGAAGGAATTGGCACCGCTGTGTCAGTTTCATTACTTAGGAAAATTATCCTTTTACTCTTCAGAACACTGAATAGATATTTGCATCCTAAACCCAGCAGGTTTAATTTGTAGCCTCCTTCCTGCACTGTGATTCAGACCAAGACCTACCAAAACCACTAACAAACAAAACATTTGGAAATAGCAGTGCTGCTTTTTTTGATGTGTCATTTTCTGACTGCTGCTTTGAAGGAGAAGTATGTTATGAATTTACACTTTATTATCACTATTACTAATCTTGCTTTATTATCACTATCACTAATCCTGTTTGAGATCCTATATTAAATGGTTCACACACAAAGATCTGTAGGTGCATTTTTTTGTCCTTACCTCAGACCTATATCTACAAGAACTCTCTCTGATATTTTATTTTCCTTCAACTTATTTTATAATTTCAGTTTCTCTCCATTAGTACTCCTTGATTTTAAAGCAGCAGAAGAATTTTTTTCTTCTGACTGTATCGATTTGAAAAACATCAACTTACATTTTCAGAATAAGTTAATATGAAACCCTCTTTTTTGATCTGACAACACCTTCATTACATATACTCTATTACTGAAAACCTGTTTGTTTCTATGCCAAAAGAAATTATACTGGCACCAGGGCTGCAAGAATTTTTTTTACTGTAGCAATTGTGGAGCTCTTCAAGACAATAGTGCTACAGACTTTAACAATAGTGTTGTAAGTCTGTCTGTGTGTTTATTATTCCACTCTGAAAAAAAGCAGTGAGAGATGGTTTCTCCTTCCCAACCAGGTATTGGAGGGGAAAAAGAAAATAAGTTAATTTTTTTTTGACAATATTTAAAAAAACACTTCCTTTACTGTTTCAGTTATAATAAAATTTTACTTCTTTGAGCATAACATAACATAACCTGGGATATACCATAAACCCAAGAGCATCAAATTAAATTCTACCAGGGTTTCTTTAATATACTGCCACACAAATCAAGTAACTGGCAGCACAGTCATTTTCCTACTATCCTTGGAAGGTTTTGTAGAACAGAATATATTTAAGTTTTACTTCTTAAACATAATTTGCACTAATGACTAGATCACCCAGTGTGAATTACCGAATGCTGCAAATTAACAAAGAGGAGAGAATACCCAATTATTTTTAAAGGGCTAATGGATCCTAAAATGTACTGGTAATATACTTTAAAGATGATGTGTTGTTTTAATTATTCATAATCATAGCATAAAAGCAAAGTATAGTTTGGCATGTCTGTACTGGTAATGATCATCCCCCTTATAACCATGTTTGTCCTGGTGATCCTAGGGGGAGGGTGGGATGGGAGGAGTTCTCTGGAGTGTCACCTGCCACGGTAACAAATGAGCAGAGGTCAGAAAAAGGGGATTCTGTTTCATGACAAGGACAATGGAAAGAGACTCACAGCTACTGCTTAGAAAGTGCCTGTGCCTTAGACAAAGAAATCACAGTTTCCAGAGCTGTCATTCAACCTCCTTTTGCTATTGCTAAGGCTTGTGTAGCACCAGACACCCTCTGTGTAGGAAAAGTCTGTTAATACTTCACAACGTGCTCCCAGCGGACTCAACAATACCTCCAAGATGCCAGCTCACCTTCCCTGCAACCATTACAGTGTGATTTTCTGCCACGACTATGGCTTTCTGCCAAGCTATGACTCTAATACTTCATAGGATACCATCAACCATCAACCCAGTCCCAGCACTTTGCTGCCATTGGCTTGGCAGTGTTGTCACAGGAGAACAACTGCAAACATTATTTACTCAAATGTGGAACGACAGAGCTGGATGGAAATGGCAAAGATACACATATGAGTTGACATGAATGAATCTTTGAAGTCCTATATATTAAAAATTAATGTTTAGAAAAGACAAATGCACCCTAGAGTCTCCCTACTCAGACTGCACACCCTACTGCTGAGCTTTCCACCTCTGCACCAACTGTTCAGACCCCTCGAAGCTTTGCTAGTGCTGATGTGCTTGAGCTCTGTTAATGCAATCCTTCCTTTCAATTTGGCTATTGCTAGCTCTTCTCATTTTCAACAAAGTCAAACACCAACACCTTTAATGCATTTCCAGCTGTGTTGGAGTATGTTCCTAAAATGACTCCAGTTTCTCAAATTGCTCCTTTTAAGGTACAAATCATCTTTGTTTTTTTTTTTTTTTTTCCTCCTTTGGCAAGCACTGCGTCTTATTGTGAAAATAACTGTTTTTACTAGCAAAGAAAAAAGCCTGATATTATTGGGCCCACACATCATGAGCAGCTGTGGGTCTATTTCAGATCAGACACGGCTATTACAGCAGCTGGGAAGTGGCGACTGTCTCCTCGTAGAACCTGAGCCCTGAGCTCAAACATCTCCAGGAAGATGTGTGCTGGCTTCACATTCTCAGCTGTGCAGGACAATGCTCCTCAAGGTTTCCTAACAGCTTATCTGATACCGTATAAAAGCCATGTCTTTGGCACAAACGAGGAATTACAGTTTGCCTGCATGTTTTAGAAATCATGTTGATCTCACTGGAAGTGCTGCAACCTATTTAGCCTGAGAGCTGGTTTGGATATTTACATTTTTTTTTCTTAAACCACATTTTGGTGGACAAGTCTCTTTACTGTCAGAAATCACAAATACGAGTTATTGAAGATTTTCCCACAGTTCAACTGAGGATATCTAGAAAACATGTCATAGCTAGACTAGATGTTGTTTTGATGAAAAAAAATTACTTCAGGCTTCTCAGCATGTTACTCCTCTGGTGTGAAGAAATTTACTAAATTATTTGGGTTTTTTTATTTTTTTACAAGTAAGGTTTATAATTTTCCCAATTATTTTTTGTCTTGGCGTCCTAAAGAGACAATGGTTGTGCAAATCAGCTGGCAGACACCCAGCCCCTAAGCCTGGAAACCAATTTCGATCATGTTTGGAAGAAAAGCAGAACTCTCAAACATGCCACTGTTGTTGTGAAAAATGATGTTTGGCTAGAGGAGAGGGACCAAGGCCCCGAGAACTTGGCTGCTACACAGATACTGCTCAGTAGTAACCAGTCAGCCAAACTCAATCTCTAGCCTAGCAAGAGCACATGCTTTCAGTGGGGATGTCTGGGTACATCACAAACAAGAAGGAGGCAGAGGTGCCATAGTAAGGAAAGAGAGCCAAGCAGAAGACCCACATCCTCTATTAATTTTCAGAGAAGTCTCCCAGATTATTACACTCAGAGTTCCTTTGATAAGGTCTTTCTTTCCTGAGAGTCTGATGAAAATCCTCGTACTCTGCCACATCAACCCTACAGGTTCTTCATCTCAGTCCTTCCCCACTCTGGGCTGGCTGCTGTTCCTGCACTAAGATCTGCTTCTACTCTGTGAGGATGCCAGCCCTCTATTCAGTTTTTGTGTTCTAGCAACTAATTTTAGGCCTCAGCTATTCCAGCTTTCTTTCAGCATGTCCATGCCAGTCATCCTTAACCCTGGGTCTTATTTATACTTGATTCATTTTTACCTTGTTTATTCTTTTGCTTCAATGTCCAGTCCTTTCAAAACTCCCCATGGAGCCATTCTACTTCCTACAATTGTTCTATTTCTCCTTGTTTTTCATAAGAGTAGTCACTGTTTTTCTTCCAGTCCAACCCCTCAGAAAAACTGTTAGGATTTTTTTGGTTTGGTTTAGCATATTGTACACTTCAATCAACAAAATTACATTAGAAACACAATTTATTAACCATTTTTAAAACTTTTCTTTGCGAGGACCTTTGCGTTTATTCTGCTGTTCTCATTCCTTCCTTTCTCAGAACTCATTTTGTGATCACTGTCACCCAAATGATTTCTCACCATTGGAACTAATCAGACAGTTACTTTCTGCTGATGAGACTGAAGCCTAAATGAGTTACTGGTCTGGAATCCCATCATCTGGCATGGAGAGTTGTCTCTGACACAATACAAGAACATGGTAAGCCATCAGTAACCTGTCATACTTTATTTCTAACTGGTACCCTGTTAATTAACCTCATTATGTGGGGTTAATTAACCCCAGAATCCCATTAGCGTCATATTCTGCCTCTGGGAAGCTTTTATCAGCTGCTCAGAAACCCCCAGCCTCATCCACTCCAAGGCAGTATCACCTCAGAAGCATCACTTAGAACTGTTGAGTTAAACTCTGACACATTATTTCAGCACATGTCACAAGCTTTGCATCAGAGCCACTTCTACAAGGTTGTTGTGACTCTACTTGGGAAGGCCACATGAGATGTAACAGCTTTTCTTTAGGAGTAGGATGTAACTGTCTGGCACTGAGGGGTTAGAGGATGGGGGGAGGATTACAGGAAAAAATAAGGAAGAGAAAACTAATAAGAGAGAGCAAACTAACTTATTCTTCCCAATGATCTATTTGTGCTGAGGGATGTCAGAGTGCATCACCTCTTTACATCCACTTGCTTCTCACACATTTCTCCCCATTTTCATTTCTGCATTTCTGAAGACAAGGCCAGCCTGAAGAATTTCAAAGCTTAGCAGGTGCACAAACCAAAATATAACACGCCACAGGAATCTACCAGTATATCAAGATCCCATTTTTACAATCCTGCCCTTTAATGAGTACAAAATTATGCTGTGTTTTTATATAACATCAATTCTGCTCTATTCCATTTTATGATGGAATAATAATTTAATAACCTAATTGCATATGATAAATACTTTTAAAAAAATAATTGTAGGCAGCCTAAAATTTCATTGGAAATGTTCTTTTAAATTGATCTCAGTAGTATTTTTAAAAAATCCTGCAGAGAATGGTGATTAGGATTTATACATGCAACTTGTCTGGAGAATCCTAGCAAGAAAGACAAATGGTATTAAAACACTGCAATGCTGATACTTGAGACTGAGCTGGTGTTCAAAGGGATTTTGAACAAAACGAACTGGAAATATTTCCACAAACAATATCCCCACCCCACCTAAGTTATGATATTGATATTTTTTGTTGTTGTTTGTTTAAATTTCAAATGCTAAGAAATTAAGTATTTCCATATTTCTTAATAATTTTTAGTAGTTTCTTTTAAGTCAAATGTAATCCTTCTTTAAACTTTAAGAGACAGAAATGCTGGCATTTTCTGGCAGGAAATATGCTCCAGTTCTTTGGGGCAGGGACCTGATGGATCATCGTCCTCTGTCTTTGTAAAGCAGTACACAAACCTTCCAAAGCCCCTACAATAACAGCATCTATTTGGCACAGATTTTGTGTAGTGACGTTAATGGGAGGTTTGAGTTGACTTCACCTGACACTGTGGCAGCTTCTACATCAGGCCAGAGCTCAGTAACAGCAGTTTAATGCTAGACATATAATCCCGTGCTGTTTCACTATAATTAATGAGCACAGCTCACAGACAATGTAACAACAGAAGATTAACTCAATCTATTATGGCTCTATTATGCTATTAGAGAATTATGCCCGTTAGCACATTCATACAGAACTTTCTTCATCCATAACAAAATTACAGTCTATTGTTGGGAGAAAAATTATTAACTGCAATAGATTCAGACAGAAGGTAAAGAATATCATCCATAATGAGGCTTCTAAGTTTACTTCTTATGAACTCTCTAAAAGATTACAAAAATGAACTTCTGTGTTGCAAATATTAGGACATGTTTAATAATAATCATGTTACAGCTCTGTCTCAGCATGAGAAAAAGTGTTAGTGTCACTGCAGTTTTCCCTTCCTTCAGAATTCTTAGCTCAGTTGCACAGGACACTCTGCTACTTCATTGCTTCATGAAGAACAAAATTATGATATACTTGAAGAATTTCCATTTTAGTACAATCAAAACTGATCAGCTGATAAACCTTTCTGTCTGAATTTGTCTCTGTGTCATTATGGTCATGACTAGACTCTGCTGTTAGTCCTAGAGGATATCCTAAGATGATACAAGGAAAAAAAAAGACATTTTAAAAACATCCAAATATAGATTCAACCTATTTTTCTCAAAAAAATAAAAAAAATAATTCAGCTTGTTGGTGGAATGGTAAAAATTGAATTACTCTCTATTACACTTTTAAAAATGAATAACTGTTTCTACCACATACCTTCCCCTAATTCTCATGAAAATGTCTTGTGATGCCACTTCCTGCCTATAAAAACTGCTATATGCTGTTAGGAAAATTATTTGGTCAGAGTAATACAGTAAAACAAAAACCTACTCATATAAATATTCTATCAGACTTTCTGCTGCCTTCTCAGACGGTGGCAGTTTCTGCCCAGAAGACTGACAAGGCCAAAATTGAACCACTCTTGAGAGTTGCCCCAGAAGATTAAGACATTGGGAAATGCAAAGTGCATTTTGTTTAACAATAGTTTCTTTCCACTTTTGATTCTAGTCCTTCTGTCATGGAAGAGTTTATGTGTACGTCTTTACAGGAGATACAGAAGATTTTCACATACAGTCATCAAAGAGAACAAATTAGCAATTTTCCCCTAATCTCATGGGTAGATTAAGTTTAATGTTGTGACTTTATCCTAGTAACATAGACCACTCTATTGCCTTTTGTGGAGCTACCAGAGTATGAAATTATATGTGATCTCCATGAACTATCCTTACATATTTATTAAAGGACTGTTTCACTGATAATTCAACACCAGCATCTGTGAACACACACAGGCAAAGGCTTATTCTCAAGCACTTATCAGTTGTTTCTTATCCATAAATAACATTTTCAACACTCAATGCATACAGCACTATTTACTGAGGAGAACTTGTATGTATTTAGTATAACTCCAAATCTAGACACATTAGGCACACACTGTATGAACACAGGGACAGCCCTCCCACAAAACATCTCCAGATTGTGCACTTAACCTTGAAATGACAACACTTTCTGGATCAATGGGCTCAGTGTGTGGTAACAGGTTAGGTCTGGGCTGCTGAAATGCCCTTCCCAGCTGCTGCTGAGCAGCTCCCCTTCTGCTTCTGCCAACAGCTGAGTTGGTGTCATGCCACAGAAACCTGTTTCAAATGCAGCAAGACAGAGTAGAGCCTACAGGTAGTCGAGATGGGAGTAGATAGTACTTAGTTGCAATGAATTTTGCTAAGGCCTTCCAAGAGAATTTTTCTGCCATGAAGAAAATGTTTCTACAAAAAAATAGTCTCTGCCTGATTGCCAGCCAATACTACCCAGCATTTTAAAGCCTGGCATCCCAGTGACTTCCTGCAGCTTTTCCCATGTTAGATCAAAGAGCAGTGAAGTTAATGTCAATTGCCTCTGTACTTTGCAGCAGACCCACAGTTACAGGAACAACTTTGGGGATGTTATTTAATCTGAGTGGAACAGTACCACAGTTCTACAGGAAATAGTCCTGCCTAAACAAAGAGATCAATAACTGCTAAGGTAATTTACTTTTAGCTACACATGTTGAACCCAAGTTTAACCAGGAAGATCTCAGTGCAATATCTTACATTATATAATAACATAATATGTTATATAATAACAGCCCAGGCTTCTGTAATCTGATGATATCTCATTGGATACTTGTCCTAACTTACACAGTATCTTCTTTCCCAATAGGTGCCTGGGTATTGAAATTAATGGTGCAATGGGCACCTCTTTGCAATTTTCCAGTTGGCTTCAGGTACCAAACACTGTTCTTGAATAACTGCCCTTCAGGGACACACACACCATTTCATTTATCATACCAGAATATTTAAAAAATATAAACAAAATCCCACATATTGTGAGATTTACAACCAATAGTCTAACTGTGATTTCATTCCTTGTGTGGGCCAAGAAATGCCCAGCTCTGGTTCATTTTTCTTCCTCACAAAGCCACACTGTAACAAAATTTACACCAAATTGAGGCATGACAGACAATACTTAGAATAGCAAATTTTCCTGCCCACTATTACAGCCAGGACACCCAAATCCTGAACTGTTCACAACTTGTAAGGGATCTAGGAAATTCTTCACTACTGCAGTTTGGAACAGACTAGATTTTAATAAAGGAAACAACACATAAAAGTTTATCTTCTGTGGCTTAGTCAATCACAAGAAACCTAATCAGACCTCAAGAGTTCATGTTCTTTCATTAAGTGTAAATATCAGGACAGAGATCTGAAGAGAAATATGCAGATACTAGCAAAGACTAAGAACCGTGCATTCTTTGAAATGTCAAAGTTCTTACAGATTAATTATGCAACCATGGAAAACAGGAAAGCTTTATTTGCTTGAACCAAAGAATAGGTGCTTAAATGAGTGAAATAATAAAAAAGTAGGCAGAAATAGTTACAGGTAATTTTTTTGCACCCCAAAACATTTAGTGGGAAAGGAATTTAAAAATATCCGATCTTGTCCAGTGCTTTTCTGTGAAATGAGAAAAATCACAAAGCGGAGGAACCTAAACCCTGATCTGTACCCAGATCAAGGAAACTTTCCTGCTCTAAACATCTGCAAAATTTGGGTTAGTACCAGGCAAACACAGAAGTCCATGTGGTTTCATTAATTGACCATGTTCCACCATTATACAGATTTTGTCAGGGGTTTTATTTTTGTTTTCTTGGTTTATTAGGAGACCTGTTTGCGTACTTGTTTACTTGGTGGGAAAGGGAACGTCATTTCCACTCATTGCTAGGATGAATGTTAGTAAATGAGAGGATGTGGAACAATACTGGGTGGCTCTTGTGCACATGACAAGAGCAAATCTCTGTCCCCCACTGAGCTCTGCCAACCCTCATGATTTTCAGAGCAAAACCAGACTTGTGTCACCCTGGCACTCTGCCATATATTCACAAGGCTTGGCATCATTTATACTCAACATATATACTATCTTTAGCACAGAGATTATATCTTCTTACACACAGCCAATTTTTTGCTTTAAGAAAGTAAGAGCTGCCATTTCAGGAACAGGGATTAACTCAGGCTGATCTCACCTCTCCTTGCAGTTAACCCACTTTTGGCATAAAATCAGGCGGACAGCTGCTGACTGTTTACAGTGCCAGTCAGCCCCAGGATGTGGAGCATGGAATATTCCACATCCTGATATGGAATACACCCCAAGCACTTGGGACCTGAATCATATCTCACTTTCAGAAGCTCTGTATTCACTGCTTTCCATTTGGTTTACTGCAAAGGAATACAATGCATATGTCCAGACCACAAGGCATATGCATATGTTCCCAGTGGCAGCCTGTTAGATCAGTTTCTACCAGCAGACTCATAAGGAAGGTGACATTTGATAGTCAGATTTTTGTGGTTAATATGCCAAAGGCAAGTCGAACAAAAAGCCTTGATGTATTGGTCAGCAGCAGAAATATGGTATTGAATAAGTACTGAACACTGATGGTCTTCAAGAGAAATGTTGTGATAGACCATTCTGGTCCAAGGGGAAAATTCCAAGCTCAGGAGAAGACTTTAAAAACTGCATGAAACAGAGGGATGAATAGGGTGCAAGGCTTGGAGAGAAAAGCACCTTCCTTAGAAGGCAAAAACGAAAAGCAAGAGACAAACAGGAGGCAAAGGTGTTGTCTTTGAGAAAAGCACCTATTCCTACCTGTATTTTTTTAAGCATCAGTCATAGAAGTATTTCACTTCCAGGAGGAGAATTTAAAGAGAAAAATGTTGAAATAGCAGGCTGGACACCAGTACAAGTATTTAAGGATGTGGGATTACATCGACAAGTAAAGTGGATTATTTCATCTTTGTCGTAGATTTTGGGGGATTCTGGTAAGTCATCATGTTAGTCAAAAAGAGGAAAGATTATAGTTTTCCGGACATTGAAAGCACACAATTTTGGTTGAAAAGGAAAGGGGCAAATTCTGCCTTCTATTGCACTGATTTAAACCTGGAGCAACTCAGCTAAAGTCTGTTTTGTCAATGGAAATTGAACAAGAGATATGAGACCAAAAAACTGTGCAACTAGCATTTAATGGACAAGTGACTTTCTGGAAATTGGATCTCCAGCAATAAAAACACCTAAAGGCAAGTATTTAACAAGAATTTGTTGCAGAGAACAGTAGCTGTGTGAAGATGATAGATCCCCAAACACACTGAAAACCTGTCTGCAACCTAATACTCTTAACAGCTCAGTGTCTCTGGGAAGTGTGCTCTCTGCAATGGTGAATGAGGTTCCAATTACACACAGACACAATAATTCCTTTTCAGCAGAAAGAAGAGAAAAATAAAAAAGTATTATGCAAGACAGCAGTATGTCAGAACAACAGCATTGCATACTCAGCAACAGAGCTGGAAGTAACCAGCTCATTCAACACTTGCTGTTTTTCTTGCCACTCTTGCAGTTATTCATGTCAGGAATTTCTGAAAAGGCAACATTTCAGCACACCAGTTCAGGCAGAAGTAGGGACTCCACCAGACAGACAGAAGTGATGGCAATGATCCAGGAAGCAAGACACGTCTCATGTGCAGACTTCATAGGCAGTGTTGCAAAGAACAGTAACATGCATGATGTGGCACCACAGAGCATCCAAAAATGAGCTTGGGAAAGGTTCATAGGGGTTTCCATCCACACCAACCCCTTTTAAGGTGGTAATCACAGCAGTCACTGGTGCCCTACTGACAAGAACTCTGGTCTGAATGTGCAGCAGCAAAAGCCACTGCTAAATCCTCATCTAAGGTACAACTAGTTTGCAGTGGCACAAGTCTTGTGCCTTGTTGACTGGAGTTCCTAAAATACCCAGGGGACCCCTATTAGTTTCATCCAGGACTGTCTAATGGTCTCTCAGCTGTACATGAAGCTGACTAGAGAGGCAGACCTGAAGCTCTGCACTGTTTGTCTGTCCATCCTGAGGTAAATGACACCTACTACCTCAGACAGTTATTATTTAAAATATTTCATATCTGACAGGGCAATAATCTACAGGTTTCTACAGTAATGACAAAGACCATCACTATGAAAGACGAATTATATTAGGTCTTTAATTTTCCTTTTTGAGGACTCAATGTTTGGCAGAAAAACAAAAAAACCCAAAGTTCCCTACATCTGTTGAACATTCTGAACATAAGACATTCAGTAGTACCTTTGCAGTGAAATTACTACCAAATGGAGAAAAGAGGCTCCTCAGTAACCACAGGGCAAGAAAAATGTACCTCCTTCATTATTTGGTACCTCCTCATCAGCTGTGCTGAATGAATTACTCAGACAAAGCCAACAGAGACTGCCTTATTTCATGCTCTACTTAAATCTTCTAACAGCCACATTTTCTGAAATCCAACCAAAATGCTAAGATCTACCAAACATTTGAGTGTCTATTTGTTTTAATTGGTAGCTGTGGTCTTATGCAAATGTAGCTCTACATGTAATTAGTGTGTATTGTGATAAAGCTGCCAGTTATTAATAAAGTTCTTAATAGAATCAGACATTGATGTACTTTGATTTTCTATGTTTGATCAGACATTGCATGTATATTCTCAGCTGAAGCCATATCATTAAATGAATTGTACAGGAAGTATTATCTTAGTCTACATTCTATTCTTTGGTTGTTATGTCCTTTCTTTTAATGTTTCCCCCAACTCTGGGGTTTTCCTATTAGTTCTAGAACAACCAGCTTTGACACAGTGAAAACATTATCTCCTTCCATAACTGCTTCTTACTTAGAAAACGAACAAAGCTTGTATTTGCTGCAGGACTGAACCCCAGTGAAGTGACCCTCTTTATCACTCACATTCCCAATTTTCCATTACAACTGCTTCCTGTTTTCCCAAAGAATATTACAGCAACACAAGCATTTCCCCTGTGTGTATTGCTTTCAGTGAATCCAGAGTAAAATTGAAGGCAAGCCCTTCTCCCGCTGCACCGTAGGATGTACTGAGTAAGGCACAGGATGCCTCTGCTCTTTGTTGCACTGCATGAAAATCCAGTCTCCCCCTGAAAACATATGGCAGTGTATGGAAGTCCTCAGACTGGCCTACTCCATTTCTGAGGATTTTCCTCCTCCTTCCATCTGGGTTTTCCTGTTCTACCCTTCCTTTCCTTCACTTAATATTCTCCCTCTATTTTTTACCCTAGAACAACCTTCCATCGCTTCCCCAAACATCCTTCTATTAACTGTCTGTCATACAAACTCTTAATTCTCTTAAGTTTGACCCTGGTTCTACAATAATAAGGAGAATCTCTCTAAAGATCAAAGAAATTCATTTATATCTCCTAGCACAAAATGTCATCTTATCAGTATTTGTTTTCAATAAAAACTTTCCTGGTTATATCAGAAGAAAACCTCAGATTTCAAACCAGCCATCCACAATTATTACATCAGATTTGTTTAAATTCCACTTGTAAATGCCACTGATTGATTGATAATAGGTATTCTTACCTTTTTTATTTTGCAGGCAGACATTTGGTAAACTTTATGTTGGATGAAGGAAAGGGGAAGAGTTGAGAAAGCCTGAGACAATAGTGAAAATAATATAAACAGACAATGTTTTCTTTTTGTATCAGAATGTGTGTGTTTGTTGTGACATACTGCATCAGAGATTGTTCTGCAATTAGAGATTTCCATTTAAATCAAGAAGCACTTGTTAAATAAAAAGGTAGGACAACTAAATGAACTCCCACATATATTGAGCTCTACCACTGCATCTCACTTAATCACGGTGAAATGTGTAAGCTCCCTTAATTAGCATAGCCAGAGTGAATTAAATTTTATTTCACATTGACTTTCTCTGGGCCTTCCTTATTCTGTAGTTCTTATTATCAAACCTATGCAGTATAGCAGCAGTCAATCCTGCTTCACAGAGAACATAACTTGATTATTCATTTGCAAGTTTATTCCAAAATAGATCATTCTAATGGATTAAATCTAAATATGCATCAGACCCGTTAACACATACATTTATCAGTTTGGCTCTATGCAGAGCAGCAGACTTCATCAGTCCATAGCTAAACAGCACACTACATTACCACACCATTTGTTTCTCCAGCTGTTCAGCATGCCCATGTTAACCAAACTCAGTGCTAAATACTGCTGTACCAGTGCAGACCCAAAACCCCAAGCTCTTTCTCACAGGTCAGTGCACCTTTCCAACTTTCATCACAGCTCCCAGAGCAGAAAATCACAGAAAACTGAAAAAATGCTTACTGAAAAACAAAAAGAGCAGCTAAAGCTTCAGCAATCTATCCATCTTTCCATATAAACCCCTGCTTTAATTAAAATGTGCTTAACATACTCTGCTTCACATAGCATAGCCCTGATATCCCAATTCACCCAGAGCTTCCAGACAGACACAAATTCCAGATAGACTGGGTGGAGAAAACTGCTCTCCAACTTTTAGAAGAGCAATCCATATTTTCTAGAGACAACAAAAGGGAAACTTTTGGAGGTCAGGCTATTCCCCACTCATGGGGCTGCCTAAGGAATGAGGAGGTAACGAGAGCACAGGAGCACACAGCCTGACGGCCACTATCAGTGTATTTGCTCCCCAAAGCCTGGTCTCCTTGTTTCACAGGATGATGTTCAGGGAAGGCAGGATATTTGCTAGAGAAATATCTCAGGCCCAGTGAATCGCAGACAGTGTGACACGTACGTGTCACAACAGTGTAGTTACGGCCTTCTCATTGAACATGTAGGTGTCATACTGTCTTAGGATGAAAATAAACACATCAGTACTTTAATCTGCTGTGGCTACATTATAGTCACTAGATTATGGCATCATACAATGTATATTTACATTTGCAGCAGGCTTCCCCTGAATAAACAGGAACATTTCCTATTATGTATCTTGTGGATCTGAGTGCTGAATTTACTTTTTACAGCACCTCACATACTGGATTCCAAATATGTTTGGCCTCTGTCCTTGTGTTAAACTATGCTTGTTTGCCTCAAGGTTTCTTCATGTGCTGTGTATTTTCCTACAAAGCTGCCTGGGAAGTTATGATGTGAGAGCATTCAGTCAATGCCAACAACTCCTTGAACACTTTCTAGGTTTGAGGCTGGCTGTTGGAGGAATTCATTGTCCTTTGGGACTTTGCCCAGCAGTCTCACTATAGTGCCTGGCAAGTACAGTAACCTCCATATCCTTTGTCATGCCCTTGCACCCAGTGAGCCTTCAAAATGATTCAGCTTCAGTCCCTCTCACCCCCTTCTCCATCCTGCATATTGGGGGTTGTGGAGGGGAGAGGATCTGACACCCCTGTGGCTTTCCACCTTTTTAACAGTTCAGCCAGCCAGCAATCAGAAGGAGTCCACAGATGAGCCTGAAGCTAATGGAGAACATCCAGCTGGCCCTTCATTTCAAAGTCCCTGAAATATGTACCATATTTTAAATTGCTTATGATCTGTCACCAGCAAGACCTTCCTCTCCACCCACCTCCACCCCTTTCCCTCTCCCTCTCCTCTGCAGAAGTTCCCACCCAAATAGGAACCACAGCCACTGCTGCAAGATCAAGCAAGCAATACAGCCCTGTGTAGAAAGCAGGTCCACTGCACAAATTTATATTTTACATCACATCAGGAGAACAAAAAAGAAAGAAAAAAGGAAAGGGAGAGGACTGCAGTTAGGACCATTAATGTTTCACGAAACATCTCACATCCTTGCTACAACTGACAGGAGAATAAAGATACAGTCATTAAAATTCAGATAACAGGATACTGCCTTGGTGTTCTTTATATTAAAATTCTGAGCTGAACTATTGCTTTGCAGAAATATGTGTCTCTCTGTATTCTCTTACATCAGTGTCTTAGGAAAGACTTAATGCTTCAGCATCAGTAACAGTGGCCTGTGTTGCTCCTATAGTGCAGTTTGTTGGCTTATGGGGAAAGGTTTTCATTATATTACAGTCCACACCACTGAAAAGGCAACTGTAGAGCAAGATGTACACTTCAAGGTCATTTTTGTTCCCTTTTGTTAACAGTAAGTGTTAACAAATGTAAACACCAAAGGTGGAGAAAAATACTGAAGTGCTCATAGGGAAAGTTTTCCTTTACCCTTGCAACTTCTGGGAGCCATTTTTCAAAGGAGGAATTTAAGATCTGCAATTGGGACCCACGTTTCCACTGTGCTGTTCTGCATAGAGTGGAGATACCAAGGTTATAAAGAGGTAATGTAAATAAAAATTGGAATTTCTGAGCAAAACTTGAAACTTTTGAAGCTTTAATTTAATCTAGCTTTTATGAAAATATAAAGGTTTTGTTTGGGTTTGTTTTTACGCTATTCCCTTATGAAGCCTAGGAAAATAAATAAATGCTTTTTCACTATATTAAAAAAGCTTTACATAGCATTCATATTTAGAAGTGAAAAAGATCATGAACCAAGAAAGGGTTTTACAAAACTTATCTGGTGAAAATATTTTTCAAATATTGTTGAAAGCAAAAGATTAAGTTTTCCTGTCCCTACTTTGTGGAGATTTTAAAGTTTTAACCTCTTTCTTTCTTTCTTAAACATAGGGTTACGGTAGAATACTATAAAATACAAGAATAACACACTATTCACATTCAACTGGAGCTCATCATTTATCTGACAGATGTTAAACCTGGGCTGATTCATTACCCTCGTGCTAATCATCACACAACCTAGGCTCAGTACACCTGGCAGGGATGGCTTTTCTAGTCAAGCATGAGCTCTACTGAAGAAAGGAAAATTCGTTCCATGAAGAATCAAGTGCTTTTTGCTAAAAGAGATACATGGGGGGGAGGGGGGGGAAGGGAAGGGAAGGCGGAATCCCAAAAAGTAAACCACAGATTTTTCAGAAGTTTGCCTTCCTTTATAAAAAGCGTGACTATTTGTGATTATTTGCAGTCTACTTTGTTTTAGATATAGGATAGATACAATCTTTCTTGGCATTAGTGGAAATCTGGAGCCAAAAGAAAAATCTTCAGGTAATTTTTCTTGTGCAACTCTTTAATTGCATGCTGACAATACTGATGTGCAAACTTTTCTGCTCTCTGGCTCTAAAAAAATCACTGGGAACTACATGAGCACTTTTAAGCTTTCTGCATTTCCTAGTTTATTACCCCTGATATACTGGTAGTTCAAACAATAGAGAGCGTTGGTATAATATGCAACACATCATACAAATAATCTCTAAAACAACAACCAAAGCAAACCATTTGTGTGACTTATGGTTGTTTTCTGATGATGCACATGGCTCAAGTCACCAGTTCACAAAGCTTGTGGAAGCTAATGATAACCCCTTGATTCACTAAGTTCAAGTAAGAGTGATAAGAGAGGTCTCTCTGCTCAAGCGGTTTGCCATCCTCAGAAGACACTACATGTCCTTCCCTGAAGCTCTGAATAAGCTGCCTATCAGAAATTTATTTCCTTCTTTTAAGTATGGTGCAATCTAGTGTTAGGACTGTCCTGAAAAAGCTGGAATTATAAGTATGGGCTCATATTCACGAAGCCAGTGTACTACTGTGCAAACACTCTAAGTCTGATTTAAGGTTCAGAGCAAAGTGCTGCATTTTCTGTATATACTTTCCCCTCCCTTTTACTGTTTAGATGAGTTCTGAGTTGCTATAAAGGAAATTTATATTCTATGAAATTCTTATTTCCCTGAAAAGTGTATTTGAGAACATTTTCGAGTGTATCTCTGAATATATGGGAGTAATTCCTTATAGGGGAAAAAATTGTTTTCCCTTACATTATACGTGTTATGTAGTTTATGCTATTAAAAGGGAAACTAAAGTTACTGTTTGAAAGGACATTAAATGTTTGAATTATTGAGAATGAAAAGCCTATAATTATTAAAATATAAATTTATTGCTTTTTTAAGAAGTATGGCATAAATACACATTGAAAATAAACTTTAATTTTTTTCTACAGTAACCTGACGTTTCTAGGAAACTGTCCTTGCCTTACAGCCAGGCTCATATATCAGTGCACACTTGGGGGAGGTCAGCATCAGCCTGGAAAAAAACCTTCTGAGATTACCAGAGTCTTCCCTTGTCTTTGGAAAATACTTGTATTAAGTGGATGACGATGGTACTTATTTATTTCCTTCTGTAAGATGCATGAATAAACACACCAACACCCTCAACACAATCTTCCTTCCACATTTTGTCTCTCTTTCAAGACTGCAGTGACCTTCTGGATTTTTCTTCAAGTCTCAGTTCACCCTCTAATTTTGCCAATGCAATTTTCCACGAATAAATAATAGAGCTTACTCTGTGAACCTAGAACAAGCAGAAACTAAAATGTTATATTTGAAGATTCCAGCAAATTGAAAACTGACCTATACTAAAATGACAAATCTAAGTTCACACATAGGGAAAAAAGAGAGTTTGAATCACCATCACTTCCCTGGAAGTTCTATAGAAATAATAGGTTACTTTTTTGCCAGAACCAAGTTAAATTTGACATGAAAAAAGAAAAAAAATCCAAGTTTTTTTTTATTTTTTTCCCATTAAAAATTAATAGAGTAAGAGAGAAAAACAGATCTTTGTATTATTCTTCCTCCTGACCTCTTTTTATTTCTGGTCTTTCTCCAAACAAACATGAGAAAGGAGGCCTGAGCCATGGAGAAAATGCTTGGTCCACCAGTGGGGCTGGCAGAGGTCTGCAGGAGTCACAGGGCTCCACACCTGCCTACTGGACACAATGACAGCATTGATATTTTCAACAGAACTCTCAAGAACTCATGACATACTAATGACCACCAAGAGGCTGAGACAACTGTTAGTCACAAAAGAAGGTTTTAGCAGTGAATTGAAGTCAATAAATCAATATGTACTATTTTCTCTTTTGGATGTTTGACAGGCATGAGAGTCTTTGCTGCCCTTTTATCCTGAAAAGGATAACCCTAACTCTAAAGGATAGCCAAAGGATTTTAAAGGTATAACCCTTTAAAATTAACCTACTTTTAGGACAAGAAAAATTTCGAACAAGAAGTGCATATTCAGCTGATACTGAAGTAACGCCTGACTAATAATAAAGAAATTTCTCTCTAATCATAGGCTTCAGATGCCTGGTAGGACCAGCTGTGGCTTGTGCTTTAGAAACAATGAGTGCAACTTAGAAAATATGTTTATTTGAATCTCAACCCCCACAGGAGGGCACATCCACCAAGAAACTACCATAAGAGTGCATGGTCTCCATCCCAGGTGTCCCATGCCCAGGCTTCCTGGATGTTTCTTCTGCTCAGGCCAAAGACTGATCAAACTTCGAAGCAGAAGCAAAATGAAGAATGTATTTTAACCTATCTCTTTCTTTCAGTCCAATTTCTAGTGATTTTCCTTTTTATCACTTCAAGGGTTTCATTATGTGGGAGGAGAAAATATTAAAAAAATTCAAACTCCTGTGCCTCTTATTGTGGAACACAAACAAGGCATCAACCCTCACTGTGCAGTCTCAGAAACAGGACTGGCCAATTCCTCGAGTTCAACTTTGTTTTCTGTGCCCTAAGAAAGTCACTAAGAAGTGCCTCAGGATTTGACAGAGCTTAGGAAATCCAAGGTACCTCTTTTTTATAGGCATCTCTCTGTCAACACTGATGCAGACAGGAAAAATATAGAAAGGTCCGGTCCTCATGTATGGCCATGGATCCTCCTTATTGGGAGAATCAGAGAGCATTAAGGCATGGAAACTGAAGCTGAACAGAAAGGGAGAGAAATGCAGATCAGTCCATGAAATGTGTTTGCAGTGGAAGGCCTGAGACTATGGAAATTATATGTTAAAAGTTCAGAAAAAAAATCATCCTGGTCAGCATTTTTTCAAATTAAAACATCAAAAGAAACCATCACCGATGTCTTGAGGGAAACAAGCCAGGATTAGCACAAGGCTGCATATACTAAGTGGGTATTTTCCGACTTCCCTCGTTTCACTGCAGTGCTGTAGAAGAGACAGAGCTCTGTTAAAAGCATTCCCATCATATCCACTTGTATTGCCATGACTTATCCACGGAAAAGAAAAAAAACAAATTAAATATCTGTACAACTGATTCCCACTCTTCTATCTGTCTAAAAGAAGGTTACGAAATTGTTTCATTACAGCAGGTACCAAGGAACACGAATGGTGATTCTGCAGGTGGCAATTTACAAGGGACATATAAACACTATTACAGAAAAGAGACATATCCTCACATGCTCTGAAAATACTATGTTTTGTATGTTGGCTGACTTCTGCAAAGCTTGATGATAATTTTATTCTTTTTCTTTCCAGATGCCAGCTCTTGCCTGTTCAGTAATATGTACAAAATCCTCAGCTTTGGTAAAATAATATTTCTGGAGCCCTGCCACTGGGCATTGGTGGGAAGCAGATTTAAAAGAAACAGACCCAGAAGGTTCCTTCACTTTCTTGTAGCCAAGCAAATTGGTCTCCTGTCTATGTGCAATGCTTCCCTGTGAGGTCAGCATCACCAAGGAGCAGTGTAGCTGTGGAACAGATGTATCTCATCCAGGGCCACAGCTCTCACTGGGCTGCTGCTGACACCGAGGAGCAAAGGAAATGCAAAGGACCCCCACATCTAGCACTGGTATAACTAATCCTGTTTTTCTCATATTCCTTTCAAGTTAAAAGGACAGCAAGTGGTGACATTTGAATGCCATTCTGTCTGTTTATAGCACATCTTCCTTCCAAATAAGAAGGAAGAAAAATAAACGCAGATAGTCAGAAATTGACAAAATGGTTTGAAAACAGGATGCCTGTGTCCCTAAGTCCCTAACTCGGTTCCTTGCAGCTTTCAGGTACTGTGGTTTGCTTTTGCAGTGATGTGACCTTAGCAGCTTTGCTCCCTTGGGCCAGCCTGCTCACTGTGCCTTCACACACAGCCCACTGGTTCACAGGGGCAAGTCGGGCAGCTGAATACAACTCTCAATTTAGCTAAAAGTATCATTTGAAATCTCCCAGTGCCTTAGATACGTAGCAGTGTCTGTTTACCTCAGAGACTCCCCTAATCAACTCTCCCCAGTAACCCAGAAGTCTGAAAGAGATTTATCTTCCTGTCTCAAGTCCCCATCTGCCAACTCTAAAGTGCAGCCTGTCCATCTGTGACTCTCAACATCAGCTAATTCAGAGAGCCACTTGTTTGGAAAAACACATCAAGACACTAGAGACAGGGAAAGGGAAATGTATCTTAAAGCAAACAAAATAACCAAACAATGAGTAAATATGACTGAGGTCAACAGCAGAGCAAGTGAAAATGCAAGCATCAGCTTCCTTTCCCCAAAGAACAACAGAAGAAGAAAAGAGAAATCTAATCCATTACACAAATGTCTGATATCCTCACCTCCTTTAGTGGGAGGAATGATACAGCATTATCTTTCATAGGGAAAAAATGAAATAAAGACCAGCTATTTGTTCTTACTCTGAAGTCTGAAACATCACCTCTCTTTCACCAGTTCACCACGGCTGATTTTCCACCATTGAAGCTGCACTCCCTAATGAAGCATTAAGGGTTACATAGTCACCAGAACCAATTATGACTAGAATATTGAGCTATGCTGTCTGCTTGCCTAGAAAACTATCAGAAACTTGGATGGAAAGGGTGCTGCACCAAGTCTGTTTGGGGTATGGCCAAGTTCATTCAATCTAGTTTGATCAGCCCCTCATTAACAGTCCTTTTATAGATGTCGTTATTAGTGTTGAGTGGATTAGGGAGGTGATGGTGTATGTTCATGGAACATAACTGCTAGTCCCTAGCCTGCCTGATAAATTTTAATCACTCAGCTCCACTGCACTTCCTCTCTAGTCTTTCAATTCTGGATTTATTCCCTAAAATTGCTTTCCTTGAGAATTTTACAGCTAGCTAATTGACTTTCTGTTCCTTCTCTTGCATTGTGCATGAATAAGGTCTTTTCAAAGTCCTGCCAGCAGCTCTTTCCTTTAATGAAAGTACTGTATTGTATTCATAAACCACCTGAATAGAAGGAAGGTTCACAAAACCCACAATAGTGTTTAGAAGAGGAATAATCATTGAACAAATACAGAGCATTATATATAATCTTTATAAGAGCTCTAATTCATATGAAAATGGTTGAGACATGCTGCTAAGGAGGACTGGATTCTATCACATGCTGAAATGGCAAAGCTTTAAGAAAAATTTACAAGAAACATATTCTCTTTCTTCTTTTTGCTCGTTTTTTTTTTTTTTTTTTAAATATTTTCTCCTCTATTTCAGTATTATATTATTTCTGGTACCTATTTCCATAAGAATTTGTTTTAGGTTTTTTTCCCCTCAAAGAATTTTACACATAAATTTCCATTTTGCAATTGTTATGGAAGTTAACATTGATTACTGGAAGAAATTTGATCACAGGTAGATTTGTTGTTCTGTGGTTATTGATCAAGAGGTGAGTGAGTGCCCAGGATTCCAGGAAGCTAAAGCTTTCCCACTACGGTTAACAGCCTTGTTATGGAATGGACTTTTGTGGGAAGAAAGGGAATGAAACAATAAAAACAATCAATGCTGAAGGCCATCTTGTATCTGCATATGAATCCAGCAATGAAAAACTATAAAAATGCAGATTATTCATTGACAATTACACAGTCACCGTTATGTTTCAGAGCCAGAATTGAAGCACAGCCATTAGTCCAGCCTTTCCAAAACTTAGTTCATTGAATGTTCATTTTACATTTTGGACACCACCTCTACATCCATTAAAGCTGGGCACCACTACCATACTTGGCATCAGACACTGTCTGTGTGTGTGTGTCTATGTATGTTTTTATGCAAAGCATAGGAATATTTTTTTATCTGGGACAGTATTCTAGATCAGTATTTTAATTCTGTGACTAAAAACAGATTTTCCACATTGATTTTACTGGAGTATTTTCTTTTTTTTACTGATCTCATAATTTCCTAAAACTGGCATTTTATATGGTATTTGGGTCATTTTACATCTTAACGTCATTCAAAAGAAGAAATTTAAACTACATATGGTGGAAAGGTGGACAACTGAGAAAAGGCTCTGCTGCTTCCCCTCAGAGGTTCCTGCAGCACAGCCTCCAACTGCCTCATGACTCTGAAGGAATGGCTGAGCTGGATCTAACCGACATTGCCTTCTATTTTTGCCATCCAAGGTGGGATCCGACAGCGATTTTAATTTGGGAAAAATGGTACCTCTGACACCAAGTTCTCAGTTCAGAACATCTGTGCAAAGGCTTATGAGCTCTGCAGGGGCGTCTGAGTTATTTCTAACGACCGTTTAAGTGTCCAACAGTTTTCTGTTACAGCTGTTTTCTCTGAACACCTGAACTGACCATGAGATTTCCAGGGAACTAGATGCTGACAGATTACTTTTTTTCCATTAGTTTCTTAAAAGGAACCTATATATTAAACAATGAGTAATGGTTTACAATGCCTCTGGAGTCAGGAAACTTGTCTACTTACACACACAGGTGATAGATTTCTTTTTCAAAGAAGGTAGTCATTATGAGGTTCAAAAAAAACCTCAAAACTCTCTTCAGTATGCAGATACAGCAGAGCTCAGTGATAAAAAACAGCCTTGCTTGATGCCAAAAGGGGAAATGAGCTCTCCCTTGGAAATAAATGTCCATTGGTGTATGGGAGACACCCTAATGACCAGGAAGGGGGTAAACAAAGACAACAGACTGATTAAGGTATGGACAGCTATGAAGATGTTATCCCTACTTTCCTGCTTCCTAGTCCCTCATGCATTAGGCAGATAAAGAGGAGGGAGCTGTAAATAGCCCAGATAATTGTTTGTGCCAGAAAAAAGCATTAAGGTATGTATTTACTTTAAAAAGACAAAACCCCCTCCTCTGCCCCACTGCTTTCCCCACAGAATCAGAACAACTTTTAAGCCTTTTTTCCCTCATGTGTTGCTATTTTTGTAATTAATATATCTACCATAGCAACACATTTCAAGCTTGAATACATATTTTCTTGGAAACACTTTCAAATAGGCAGTTTAACTATTTATCTTTCCTATATCATATTCACAACAGATGTTTTCCCCCTTGCACAATAATTACTTGTACTCTGTTCCCATTAGGTATGCACTTAGAGAAAAATGATATTATTACTATTTAGTTGCTTTTAGCATGAGTAGCCCGAAGGATTGTATTATGATCACTGAATCATGATAAAATAATACAGAACAAATCCAGAGTTGTGGCTAACCATCTACCCATGGACAGAGTTTGGAAGGGATGATCCTGATGTTCAATTACAGTTTTAGAAGTCAGCATTGGTTTCCTGATCCCCTGTTTGCTGCAGGGATAAATAAAATCATAACTGAACTATTTTATATTATTAAAAGAGTCTCGGGAGGAAGAAAAACACTAAAATGGTCTGTCAAAAATAAATACTGTCAAATTGGTGTTAGTCAGCTTTTCTTGAGCTCTTGTGGTTCCCTCTTGTCAGCAGTCTGAAAGGGCTGCACAGAGCTGCCTAACTACTGCAGTGCTCCTGAACCTCAAATCCCTCCCTTTCCAGCTTTCTCCAGCTCCTCCACTTGGGCACATTTATGCCACATCTTTGCTTCCTGTCTCACTGTTAAGATCCTAAGTGCCAGATGCACCTGTTTAGGGTGGAATCTTTTATCATGTGTATGTGGTGTGGATCCCAAAGTTGCCCTGTACTGCAACTACTGCTTCACTAGACAAAAGAGTGCTGAGCTGAAGCCCCTCCTGACCCACTCACACCTTGGTGTGCAATCCAGCATGTTTCTCATGACTCCACAAACTTCCTCTGTCCTTGCACAGCCCTCACTGTGCCAAGCCTCCCCCCTTACCCTTTGACTGCAGAAGTGGTCCCCATCACATGGCACCCTGGAGGATAACTGCAGTGTTTTAGTGTTTGGCATAGAGCAGCAGTGGAAAACACAGCCATGCTGGTAATGCTGAAAGCAAGCATAAGTCACATTTTAGAAATCTGTGGTGGACGAAGCCTTTGCTATTCAGAAAAAGCTCTAAGCCAAAGAGTCTGACCGAGGGCTGCCTCATCCACTGTCAGAATTAACACAGCAGCACAGAGCAACCAGAGCTTCTGACTGATGCTGTAACAACTGCCTCCCACTGACTCTCACTCTGGAAGACAAACTTTCTGCTTCTCTTTCCTCCTCCTACATCATTTCTGCTCTCCTCATCTGGTGCTAAGTCAACTCCTCTGGCTGTGCCATATTCTGACACTCAGTCATGATAATCCACTGCATTTGCTGTGTGGGAGGGCCTCAAACTGACTCATCAAATAATAAGTCTGGGCCTTTCAGTGCCATGTAAGAAGACTATTTTATGCCAGGCCTCAGTTCTGATGTAGCCAGTTAGCAGGGACTCAGGCAGCTCTTGTCTTGATTTTTTCCTCAGTATTAACAAGTCACTAATGTTCTTATTCTTTTGTCTTCCTTTTGTAAACTTTTTTAAAAGTCATAATATATCAATGTTTCATTTTTAACTAATAAGCAATGCTTCAGAAATGACTGTCTCCTCCAGCTGGAAACAGAAAATGTTCTTTTAGTTATTTGGTCTGAAGGAAGTTTATCTCCTGACTGTCGGTCTCCTTACTACCACCTACTGCATGCAGATACATTGCAGCTTAAAGCCTTCTGAAGTAAAACTGAATGAACAGTAAAACTAGTCAGTCTTTGCAGACAGCCAGCTCAGCTACCTTTCACGCCATGTCACATCATAGGTGTAGATTCACTCCAATGAGTGAGTAACAAAAGATGCCTTCAGCATTTTTGAGAGCTTTTGGCTTTGGTAAGGCTATTCACAGAAGCATTCCACACCTTACTTTGTGGTTTCATCTTCACTTGTATTATTCCTGCCACTGCACTTCAGTGTGAAAGCCCTCAAATGTAAAAATTGTGTTTAAACTGATTCACAGGCACTGGAACCTGATGGTCCTTCTGTCAAAGCATTGCACTTATTTTTCCAAAATTGCAGCAATCTCCCAAAACAACTCCCAAGCTCAGTTTATGAACTAATACTAGCTGAAAACCATTCCCAGTGGCAGCATGCATACACCCACCATTGTTTGGAGGCTGAGTATAACAGGGAGGACTGGTCACCCTGTGCTGCCGGGCTCAGAGCCAGAGGGTGCTTCTGTGCATGTATAATTTACTAACATGGATGTGGCCAAGCAGCCTGACAAAAAAGCACTTCATTCAGTGCCTTCATCTCACCCATTTATCTCAGTGCAACACTTCTGTCCTGTGCAACAGCCAAATAACGTCCTTTATGCACACAGCTTAAATCTATCCACACTAAAAATCACACTAATTTTCTACCAGTCTCAATGGCTGTGGGACCAGGTATGCAGCCTCTCTCTTGACCCTACTCTCTGTCATTCAGCAAGACAAGCAATCAGTGCTGAGTGTTTCAGTGTGGTTATCTGTGTGTACTACCAGGCTCCGAGTTGCAGCAGCATTGAGAACTGCAGGTAAAAATTGCCCACGGTCTTACTTTTCTCTCCCTTCACACTGCATACACACAACCAGGACATGGAAGAGGAATAAGCAGGGTTTTCCTTGGCACACCATTTCAGTGTAGGAACCACACAGCCATCAGGCCAGACTTGAGACCCTAATCCAATCCGTTCATCCCTTCATGTAGCCTTTAGTACCGTGCTTGCACAGCTCGATGCTGGTGGCACTCATGGTGCACAGCTGCAACAAGAGAGAGAGAACTGAGCTCCATTAATCAGTTCCAGCCCTCTACTCCAAATGTGTTTTTTTCAGGTGTTACTTCCCAGAGGAAGTCTGAGTTGCCTTTATAATGCTCTTTCATCCAAATATACTTAAAAAATAAAGACGGTTCATCTGTCTAGTCTTAGGCCTTTCTTTTTATATATTATATAGCAAGAGCTCTAAGAAACTCCTGTAGTTAAGAGAAACAGAGGAGAAATATTATTGTCAGTCTCTTAACATTTACCTTCAGAAGGTAACCTTGGCTTTGTTCAAATGCCTGCCAAAAGTCGGATGAACACTATAGAGAGGTCTACCAAAAAATGCCAGTTCTCTGCCTTCTTCTCCTTCCTTTGGCCAGTTTTTTAAATCAGGCTACACACTGGATCATACATCATACATAAGAAGCTTCCAGTGAGTGCTTTTACCTCAGCCTATTTGTGTAGAGACATTTCTGCAGTAACATATGCATGAGTCATATCTTACTTCTATCTTGAGGGACCTGCATCAGCATAAAAAGAGAAGACCTTACTTGACATTGCTGATTTCTACAAAAGAAAAGAAGGAAAACTAAAAGGTTTCTTTCCTTGAAAAAAAAAAAAAAAAAGCACAACAACACTTCTGACATATGTCAAAAGGAGCAAATAAAATGAAAACATGTTCTTTTCTCCTAGAATATCTAAGGCAAGATTGATTATGTGTTAGAATTTACAGCACAAAGGAAAAAAGTTGGAAGGGTCGCTAATGTTAGAACAAGCTACAGCAATTCAGAGTCCCTGAATACATGGAAGAAAAACAGCAGTGACATCACTCAAACGTGTCGCAAGTTATTTAAGAAAGTTAACTCAACCTTTCACCTTCAGATGAAAACCTACAGATGGAGTGGGCCATACATCCTGTGCCTGCGTGCAGTCCCAGATACCCTATCTTCATTTCAGGGGATAAAATCAGTGAGACAGATCCACCCTCACTTCAGAGACATAAAGTGAATGAGAAAGATGTTCCAGCTCATGAAATATTGCAGACTCCAAAGGAATACCTGCGGATGTCAGAAAGTTCCAACGAAGGAGGCAAACTCAAAGTCTAGAATCTGCAAGTCTTTTCTGCAGTTTGAGAACTCCTAACTTCTACAAACCATTCCTAAATTCCTGTTCTCCTGATGCAAAACAGGGTAGGTCATATGATGGAAATCACCTGACACTTTTCCGAGCACTTTGGAAATGAGCATATCTTTGGACACCACTCAAGTAAATCATAAGGTTTTTAGCAAGGAGCTAGAAATTATGGTCAAAGGAACGGAAAAGATGTTGAAAATTGAGTGTTGGTGACTGGCAGGGATAAATACAGATGGATAATTTCCACATTACCTGCACATCTCACTCTTTGGAAGCAGAAAGAAGACCCCAGATATTCTCCTCTGAATAAGCATCTATTCTAGAGCTACTGTAAATGGCTACACTGTAAAATGTCACCATTAATTCCCAGGAGTATTATGCACCTGGTTCACGAGACACATCATCCTGCATAGTATAAATAATGATGTTTGTGCCCTGAAGCTAAGAACCCAACTGATAAAGGATGTTGTATGGCCACTGTGGCAGCCCCTGGTGGTCTAGGGGTAAAGGCGCCGCGCTATCACCGCTGAGACCCGGGTTCGATTCCCGGTCAGGGCCACTCCCGGGCAGGTGGGGCTCGTTAGCCCTTAAAGGCAACCCACCTACGTCCTAAGGACCTCGCTGCCACCGTCCAAGCTCGCTTGGCCCCGGCAGATGAACCTTAGGATTAAAGGGTGGGCTCAGTTCCGCGCACACTGTGTCTCACCTAAAAAATCCAATGCGCAGGCTGGAAGGTGGAAAGACCTTCCCCGGATCTTCGCTCGCAAAGACTGGCCATTATATTATGGCCACTGTACAAGATACACTGGGCTCAGTGTGCAAACCTGACAGTCTCCAGACCAGCAATGTATAATTCAGAGCTCCTCTCCCTCCTCTTTGCTCATTTATTAAGTTAAAGAGAGCATAAAGTGACAAAGGAGACAGGGAAAGAGCTGCTTGTGTCTCTGTATAGAGAAACACGTGCCTTGAGCCATCCTGTGCAGTCTCCCACAGTTCAGCTACGATGAATTTTACAGACCACAGGTGAGCGTTTCCAAGGCCGCTGCCAGAGCCCACCGTCAGGTAAGAAGAGCTCACGCTGTGGCCCTCGTGTCAGCCTCTGCAGCTGTAAGCTGAATAGATCCACTTTCTCTCGACCCTTTTAGTGACAGTAATTCCGAAAGGGAAGTGTGTTAATGGATACTTAACATACTGCCAAGTCCTTCAAGCATATACTTGGAACACTGGCCAAGAGAGGTGGAAAATGCTTCTTTTCACTCATTTCAGACACATTGCTTTTCATTTTGAGCCTCTAGTTTGAGATATCTGACCCTCTCTGACCTCTATTTTCTCCAAAATTTCAAACTCATAAATTCAAACAAATCCAGCTCTCCATCCAAGGCAGTTTATGCAAGGGCTTCACAGATGAAACTACTGCTACCTCTACAAAGTGTGTAAGATGCAGACAGGCACTCACTGGGAGAGACTGGCTTCCCAGTCTTCCCTGTCACTTCACAACTTAAAAAACTATCATGATGTGACATAGAGAACTTAAAATAACAACTAATTCCATTTAGAAATAGCTGTATTATTCATCACACATTTTTGGGGTTTGTCCTTTTGTTTTTAATAATGAGGATAGTTTCATAAATATTGCAATGTTTGTTTCTTAATTAATGTTTTCTTGGCAGCTTATCCCTAATATATTGCTATAACTAAAGCTGTCAATTAATTTATTGGATTAATTTAGCCTTTTTCTTGAAAAAAAAATGCATTTTGTGGGACATGATTGCTATTCAGGAGGATTTGCTAATATTTTCTTTTTGCAATTTTCTGCATAGAGGTTATAATAAGTTCTCAGGTTTAAAAAGGAAATTATACTAACATATTTTATCTCAAAGTATAGGGTAACCAGATAATTTTTCTCTTCTATCCAGTGGGATGGAAGCAATTCAGTTCTCAAATTGTTGATTTTTAAGTGAAGAACTAAGGAATTAGAGCAAAAGCACTTTTCAAAAAAAAAACTCCAAAAGTCCCACTGTTCAAAAACAAAGGAGAGAGAAAAATAAAAGGAACAAGAGAATATCTAGAAACAAACTTTTCTTCACATTTCTTTGATGCCCCAGTCTTGGCTCCCACTGATTTTAGTCAGCAGGCTTTGAGTCACTCTGAAAGTTTCTGAAATAGCTGCACTTGTCATCCTCCCTATTTGCCCTGTAAAGTTTACTTTGACCTTTGTATTACAGATCATCTTAGCGTTGGTTTAGCACATCCAGCATCCTTGTCACAAGTCTGCTGCCAGGGTCTGTTGCAGGGGAGTTTACTTCCTCAGAGTGGAATAGATGACACTTGCAGCCAAACAAATTAAAAAAACCCAAAAGTAAATAAAAATACTCCCTCCAAGTTTTGATCCATCCTGTTTTGTTCTCATTTCTAAACAGAGACAAAAACACCTCGCTCAGACTGCAAGGGGAAGGAGAAAGACACTACTAATGAAAACAACTTACTACAGCATTGCCACAACTTCATCACCAAAATCTCCCCCAGCCCTATTGATCTTTCACTGAGTGCTACTTCTGTTAAAACTGACTTTTTCATGATGTGTATTATTTCTCAAATATAACACTTTCATAGCAGTAGCTTCATTAGCCTGAGAAAAGTTGGTATGTTCTTTTATAGTGCCACAGTAATAGATTTTACTCTAAGCTTGTGATCTAGTGGTATGCTACTTTGCTGTAAAGACAATAGATTTTTTACAGACTTAATATTTGTGAATAATTCCACATTCTCTTAAAGATTAACTCCAGAAAGTAGATATAGATCCTTGTATTTTCAGTGTTAACAATGAAGCATAAAATGTAACATTGAAATAGCAACAGTTGTTTATTTCTATGTCAATCACTTTAAGCGAAAAACA
Source organism: Myiozetetes cayanensis (assembly GCF_022539395.1). Classification (NCBI taxonomy): domain Eukaryota; kingdom Metazoa; phylum Chordata; class Aves; order Passeriformes; family Tyrannidae; genus Myiozetetes; species Myiozetetes cayanensis. The sequence goes on from NW_026086605.1 coordinate 29,163,840, forward strand.
CCACGAGGGAGTTGTGATAGGTAGCTCTTGGAAAACTCATCTCTAATTGTGAAGTCAACTGAAAAATTTGTGTTTGGCTTCAATAAGGACTAGATGTGACTCTAAGCACCTGAACACCTCCAATGCTTAACACTGCACTTCATACATCTTGCTATAACAGTCACCTGTTGTGTAGAACACAGCTGCATCATCATGTTTTTTTAAAAAGCATATGCATTACAAAATAATTCTGATCTAATTTGCTGTTGTAAAGACCATCCATTTGTATGGAGAGTTCAACAAATTTGACTGTGGATTTTTTTTTTCATTAATTCATGTGGTGACTTTAAAAAGTAAGAAGTAGAAATTGCATCCCATTTGCAGAAGAGTTACTATTGACTTGTCCTTAAAAGTTAAAGCTCCTCCCATTCTCTGTCTACTGAATCCATAATCTTAAGTAAATTCCACTCCATAGGCACAAAAATGCATGGATGTGCACGTGGATGAAATTTCCATTGACACAAATGAAATTCCAGACATCTAAAGGCAGGGTTTAGCCCAGAGTACTCAGTGTGTGACAACTCATTTATTCTCATGGCAAAGAACTGATGAAGGAGAAAGGCTCTTAACGTGACACAGAGAGCTCAAAAAGCCAAAATGGGAATTCAGGAAGACATTCCACTGTTTTTTTAAAAATACTTCTGCATGTCAACTCTGTGCTCAGCATGGTGGACTCTGCTCCCTCCAGTCTTCAGTAAGATCTTATTTGTCCCTCAACTATAATTGCAGAGTGGCTACAAATTTGTCTATTTCTTTTTCTCCTTAGCAACAAGTAAACACAATCCTCTGATGGAGTGCCATATACTTTGAAATAAATTGCCACGGGATACTGAAGGAAGTAAGAAAGAGTTGTATTACCAAAAAAAAAAAAAAATTCATGATTTTGATACCAAAAAGTTGAACAATTTTCATCACTAAAGCATTGATATCTTCCATTTACTTCTTATTACTCAGAAGTTTAATTTTTTGTCAAAAAAAAAAATAAAAAAAGACTTAATCAAACAATGTACCATGAAATAGTTTTCATGCAAGTCAATAAGACAGAGTGTAGAAAGTGAGCTACTACTAAAAGAAAACTCTAAGGAAACTATAGAATTGCCTAAAGAAGGAGTATCTGTAGTTTCCAAAATGCAATCACAGTTGACAGAAATTCTCACCTTTACTTACAATCTCACCAGAGACTAAGGATTGAGAAACCACAGGAAACTGTTTAGTGTCTTGTCTTTCAAAGCAATCTCTTCAGATTAAGAACAAACCGAAATGCTGAACTCATGTGAGGGCACTTTCACTATTGCTGCTCAATGTTTTATGTGATGTTCTGTGGGGAGCTAGAAGGTTTCAGTCTCTCTTGCTCCCAGACTAGCATTTTTCACCATAAAATAGAATAAAATAAAAAAGAAGTCACGGACAATAAAATCAATCCACTAAAGCATTTTTTTGACGATGCTCAAATATTTGCATCAGCCCAGTGTTCCTCTCAAAAATATGCACAGTAAAGAGAGCATTTTTATTTGACAGCTGACCAGCAGGGAAGAACCAAATGTTCAAATTAATGGTAAATATAACTCAAGAGGAGAGTTGTTGGGGCACACATGCAGACATATAATATAGACTGCAATGTACAGCCTGAAATTTTGAAAGCCTCCAGAGAAAGGGGAGTGGAAAGGTTTATCGGGAAGTAAGGAAAATAAAGAATGTGCCAAAGTGTTGAGTAAAGGCAATAGGCTGGAGAGCATCAGAAATATGGCATAAACTAGTGCTGTCAGGATGATACTGGGAACCAAAGACACATTGTCACTCTCCAAGGATCCCAGGTGTTTATCATGTGATGCTACAAAACCAAATGGTATCTCCTGAATGCTGAGCACCATAGAGATATTTCATGTGAAGCCTAGCTCTACCAGTAGAGCTGAAAAATAACCCTATCTGGAGGAATTTTGGACTAATATTCAAGAAGAGAAATTTAAGGACATCCCTAGTTCTTCTTCAGTAGCACCTTTAGAAGCCAAACAACACAAGGGCAGAAAAAGAACACAGCAGCAAAAATTTAACTGCTTTGGTTTGATTTCAGTAAGGACTTCAGAATCCCTGGTTATACTGCCAGTTATACCTACACAGCTAATGACAGTTCTGCATCAGGCCTGGTGCCCTTTCCTTGTCCTTCTCTCCCATTCCAAATATTATTTTTTTTAAATTGAAAGATGTTCTGGACTTGACACCAAACATTTCATGCGTCAGGAAAACATGGGTTATGGATTTGGAGTTCTGCCCAGTATGAATAATGCAGCAGAGTACTGTGGAGCACGAACTGTTAGAGAAATCACAGCTGCTGGTCTTGACTGCTCGTCTAGACAAAAATTAGGTCTTGGTGTGTTCCTGATGCCAGTCAGAGGCTTCAGGACAGGTACTGAAATATGGATTTCACATGCCATGTTAATTCTGTCAGCATATGTCCAATAATCCTGTGGCCCCCATTCCTGTCCTCCCCAATCTATTCATCTATCCTTCATATGCTGAAACTTTACTCTGTTGGCATTTTCTCCCTAGAACTTTTGCTCTGGAAAGCTGAAACTACAACACGGAAAATCAGTAGGTGTTGTAGATAGCAAGCTATTTTGACAACAAAACCAGAATCCCCTGTATCAAGTACTTGTCCAGTAATATTCATTGCATTTTTTTGCTTGCTTAGCCTTCCAATACTATGGTCCATGGATAAGGCCCTTAGACCTGAGCAATTTTTTCTGATTTTCGAGCAAACCTCAAGGTCTAGGTGTGTATAAGACTTAATTTTAGTTTTCCTTTTCCTCACTTACTGTCTCTGCTTCTGGAAGCAATGCCTAGCTGATATTCCAGCAAAAGCATCCTCCAGCTCCCAAGCACAGCACCAGCATCCTCTCTGTTGAGGCCACAGGCCATGCCTGCATCCTGATTTCTGCTCTCTGAAACAGTTAAACCCATTCTCCTACTAAAGAGGGAAATTAAAGAATATGGGGTTACTGTGTTATAAAGGTCCTACAAGTAAAGGGTTGAAGTATTAGGTGCAGTGCCAGGTGAGTTGCTCTAATTCAGTTTCCCACCTGAACTACACTTCAGTGGTTCAGTTCTCACCCTAACAGAGGAGGAATTCATCCCACAGTTCTTAGCCACAGTCAAATCTGACCTTAGGGATGAAGAGAAAAGAACACTATGCTGAAGTAGATGAAATTTCGAGAGCAGCCAGGAGGGTAAGAAGATGCTCTTGTTTCTATCCTATCATTTCTGTATCAATTACAGCAGGTACATCCCGAATAAAATCACATAGAGTCAACTAAGCCTTATCTTAGAGAACGGGTCATCACCAGAAAGGACCAGCAATTCTATGTTGACTCAACCCTGAGTCATTTTCATTGGGTTTCAACTGACATTGACTTTACATCATATTCATCTGAACAAGGAGCCTCTGCCCTTTCCACTAATCCTCATCATAACAGAGAAGAAAATCACAGGGAAAAAGAGGGAGGTGAAGATACTATGGCTAAAATTTACCTTGCAATAGAATAATATTAAGCTTCTGTGGGGCACATTTTCTTACTTTATGAAGGAGTTTAATGATGACTTTTAAGAGCAATAAATAAATTGGCTGCTCGAAAGCATTTCCAGGCTAGTATTGCTTTTCTCCTGCTAAGCCTGCTAATTATGCCATTTTCCATTAACTGAGAACATAAAGTGCTTAAAACCAGCTTTGAATCAGTTTTCTGAACTGTAGCAGCTCCTCAGAAGTGCACCACTATCAGAGTATCCTCACTTTGCAGTGAATATACTCGCAAAGGGCAAGATTTCTGTGTCTGACTGTGAATTCCTTCCCTGACAATTTTCTCTCAGAAGTGACCAAGCCTCCATCACCAATTTTCTGCTAAAAAAGATCAACCTGGGCATTTCAATTTCCACAAGAGCATAGCTAGTAGCATGTAAAAGTATAAGAATGGATCCTTATTTAGGTTTCCAGCTACCAGACAGCACACTGTATTTTAGGTTTCATTTTATGAGTATTTGAAGCAATAAAATTCAGAAGTAACTTATTTAAAGAAGCTATATAGGCAAAATAAACTAGTTTATCTGTGTTAATCCCTCATGAGAAAAACTGCCCCATACTATCACATTAAATATTTAAAGCTATGATGATAATGATGGATTTGCATCAGGTCCAAGTATTACATGTCACTCCTGAGAATTTGTCAGCAAAATCCAACAAACGGGTTTGCACTTTCCCATCTATTCTTAGCCTTCTTGTTTATTTATTCTTACATGTACAAAGATGTCTACAAATCTGAACCCACTCTGTCAACTGGGCTTGTATCTACAGGACACATGCAAAACTTCAAAATGAATTTTTTATCATTTCTTTTTAAGGCTGAGAACAGAAAGGATCAAACATTGAGTATGTTGTAATTTGCCGACTTCTTCTTGTAGGTTTTTTGACTCTGAAGTGAAAAAAATAAGATAGTTCTCAGTCCTTAGTTTTTCATCTTCAAAAATATGAAATTCTCCTTGACACAAGAGTTGTCTTGCTACTGGATTAAAAAAAAATAATATATATATGTATATCCTAAAAAAAAAACCCAAGCGCAGTTATTTTGTCTTTTCAGAAATATGAAATATGAAACACTGTAAGCATTACTTTTAGCTGATCTTAGAACAGCATATGGGCTGCTGTTTTCATTTCAGGAATGGGGGAAAGAGACAGACAAATTTCTTCTGATTTAGTTTATATACTTCCTTTAGAAAGCATGGTGGTCACCAGAAGACATATTTTAGAATCTTAGTGACTTATTGAAACTTTGAAATTGCAGGTATGAGAAAGTGGTCACCTTACTTTTCATCAGGCTATGGACAGTAATGTACAACAAGTAAATATGTCCTGGCAATTCTTCTTTTCCTGCCAGCATGGACCACAGCACCAGTGTGCAAGCAAGACTTTGGAAACAAAATGCTTCCAAAACTGGCTGCTCTGGGGTAATATTTAGATTACAAGAATATGCACTAATAAGAAATTATTTTTCATGTCCTTAGAGATACAACACATCTCTGAAAGTACACACACAGTGTCAACCAGTTATGAATGTTTAAATAGCACATTACTTTGCTCATTTATTTTATATTTTAATATTAAATAATATGCATAGAAAGTCCTAATATAATAAAACTTAAAAATACGTGTCTTCTAAAGTAAATCAAAGCAAAGTTAAATTATGCCTATGATAAACTTATTTCAGCTGACTTTCCCTTCAGGTTACTCAAGCTCTCTTGTTTATATAAATCTAATTTTCATTTTCAATGTATTTAAATTATTTGCAATAGGATTCCCTATTAAATAAATTGGTTTGAGTTTGAGGGGAGAAGAGACTCTATTCTGGTATTGTGTTTCTAAACAAATAAACAAACAACAACAAAAATAATAAGAGAAATATCAGGTTTTTCAGCCTCCAGAGATTTCTGATAGATTATTTCATGTGTGGGATTTTTTTCCTCCTTAACAAATACACAGAAACACAGAAAAATATCCTACAGGGAGAGGTTGATTGAACTGGCCAGTGACTGATGGTAAATATGAGTCTAGCAACAGGAAATTGATGAATTTGAAAATGAGGGATTATCAAGTTAGTAATTATGATTTCAAGTAAAAAAAACAAAGAAAAATTTCCTAGTGTCTTAGAACCCAGAAGTAAAATATTTTGATCATATAAATTCAAATAAATGTCTCCAGTTTTATTGTCATTGTAAAAATTCTGCCTTTGCAGAAGTCTGAAAATAACTCAGAGGAAGTTGAATACAATAAAAAATGAGAAATCAAAGATCTTTTTAAGGTCCTCAAAGGGGAAACCCTGATTTTGTTTAAGGAAGGAAACTCAGAGGTGAGACGGAAATCACAAGGAAATACTGAGTCAGTACAGGGGTTAGAGAAGGACAGAGAAATAGTGCAATGAGATTAGAAGCTCTTTGAAAATTCAGACATCCAAGTTCTTTCATGTTAGAATTTCTTTTTCCAGCTCCCCATGATGGATAGCAGATGTTCATGATAGGCTTTCATGAGGGAAAATGAAGCCCAGAGAGGTCAGGGTGGAAGGAATTTTACGGAGCTGCTGATATTTAGGTGTTCTAGACTTCAAGATGAAGGTACCCCATTGTTCTCCAACAGGTAGAAGAAAAACAGTGTACAAGCTCCACAGCACTGCTCTGTATCCATTACTGCAACTTTCTAAAATAGCACAAACAATATTTAGTTGATATTAATAGGGTAATATCCAGTGATGTTTTTCATAGATTGATATTTTACTACTTTGGTACAAGATCCCAAACAATTCCAGTGACAAAAAGTCAATTGGGTCAATGCTCAGTGGTGAGCCAAGTTGTGTTGCAGCCTGTTCTCTCTTCAGAAAGGCTTAACCACCTTCACAGGACCAGTCACAGAAAGGCCCTTGAGCAGAGCAGCAACTTTTCCCTTTCTAAACATCGCTGAAGTATTTAAGTAAATACCTCGGACTGCCGTCCTTCCAACTATCCCAGATTGGCATTTATGACCTTTAAAGGATTTCAAATCCTAAAAGGACTTGTGGGAACGTTCCTGAGCTCCCCCATCCAGTGATACCTGTGGCAATGTTCTATTGCTGAGGAACCTTTGCAATACTGTACCGAGACATATGAGAATCAAAAGAAAACTACAGGAATTCCTGGTATTAAAACCAGGGGAAAATCCTGAATCACCCAGGACTGCACTTTTGTAACTATTTAGTGGTAAAGACCTTACCTTCTGGCCAAACTTTCCACAGCATTTGGCAGTAAACAAGTCTGTAATGTGAAGATGCTGAAACATATATTCCCCACACATGCCTTTTCCCATTGAGCTGAACTCTGAACAAAATATCTGTGAGAGAATTCTTGTTTCAAGGAGTGTGAAAGAACATAAAAAATCAGTGGTTTTTTAAGGCCAATGTGTGAAGGAAATAGATCTCAAGCTCTTCTCCTTTTCTGATAAAATACTGCTATTCAGTGGTCTGAAATAATATGGGTGTATCACCCAAGTAAGAACTTAAGCTTTGAGAGATCTGATGACACTTTTGCAAGTTAAGATTTGTGTTCTCCCACATCTGGCTGACACATTCATCCAAGACCCTTCTCCCCCCTCCAGTGTTTGCTGCTATATGAGGAAATAAGAGGACTTGAAAGAAAAATGATGGCATTCTTGTCAGAAATCTCTTTATAACAAGGCATCAGAGGATGTGAGAAAATTGAAGATTTTTGCCACTCTAATCACTTAGTTTTAAAATCAGCAGTGGCAGGCCCAGTGAGCTATGGAAAAAGGCATCAATTAAATATTACTCATTTGTTCTTATTTGAGTTTTAAATGCCTAAGTTTCATAAAGTCTGAACCTCCACTCATACAAATATGTAATAAAATCTTAGAGACCCTAATCTATTGACCTGGTCTATTTGGTCCTACCAAAATAACTAGTTTATTTGCAAAACTAATATTTTTTTGCAAAACTAAATATTTTTGTGGGTGGGACACTGAAAGTCTGATATCATCAGTCTGTAATGAGTCTTGCAATTTGTAACAATGCCTGTGGAATCCTTGAGTTGTTGTTGTTGTTGTTGACCCAAAAGTGAAAAGATTTTACCAGATGGATTGTCAGAAAAAATTGCTTCATGAGAAGAGCAGAAATTAGGATATCTTCTGGATAGGTTAACTCCCTGACCTGTCCTGGAAACAGAGGGAAAAGGAGTGGTCCTGCTGTGCTGTTCAAAACTTCCAAACCACCAGCTTGCATTCATACACATTCCTTCATCCACTCCATATTGGTGCAAAACACAGCAAAAACATAGTGGTATTTGTCTCAGGACTAAATAAACCACAGATCACTCAGAGTGTAGTAACTACCCACTTAAACAGACTCTGGGTACCTAAAGATGGATCTCACAGCTGTTTCCTCTAGTCTGAACTCCAAGGACAGAACTTAGAAAGAAGTGATCTGCAGAATACTGATCACTTGTGAAGGCTGATTAGAAATGCAGCTGACAGAGTTACTTGGAAGGTACAAGAAGTAACAATTGCCTCCTGGCTATTTGGACATTCAGGCAAGGGATAAACAGCACCACTGTAGGATTGGAGACAGACTTTGTGATTCATAACTTGTTGAATACATTAGGTGGGAAAAGGGTCCAGCTGGTCCTGTTAGCTACAGTGTTTTTTAGATCCATCACAGAAACAATACCTGTATTTACTTCTGTCGTTCTTTCTCCCTGACAGACCTCTGGGAAATGCTATTTTTATTGAATTGCAGACTGATCAATTGGGAAAATTGGATTTGCCCAATTAGGCTTCAGTTGGGAACCCCAAGGCTGGACTGACACAAAGAATTGGAAACTAAGAGCCCACACAGAGCCCACTGAGGCCAAGTAGGTGTCCAACAGCACATGATTCTAGCAAATATCTTCTTTAGGTTCTGCTATGAAGGCTTTACTAAGCCTGCCTTTGGCTGAAATAGAACTATGCCTAAAGTTGTATCTTCAAATGGAAAAACTGTTTATAAAGGATCACATCTAAGATTTTTAATGAAATGTTTATCTCGAAAAGACCTTCACTACTGAAATTTCATAAAACTGAAACCAGAGGAATAAATATGCTTTCTTCTACCTAATTCAAAAAAACAAATAAACAAAACTCTAAATGGGATACTGGTAAAAAACCCTGTTACCTTGCTTCAGGAAGAACATTTAGGCTAATAACTGGCACAGGGAAGTAGTGCATCCTGTTGTCTCTGGCTTCTCAGGAGTCCAGAGGAGATAAGATTGAATGGTATTGTATGTGGATTTCTGGTGAGCACATGGAAAAACAGATCCCACCCTTCTCAAAGTGTTCCCTGAGGCCAGGCAGTAGAATGTAGATTCTCCAAGCTATTAGGCACTGGTACCACCCTCTGCTCTAATCCACAAAATCCTGCATTCACTGAATACGTTATTGAGAAACTTTAGGGCAAAGAATTCAATGGACTTTAAAATCCTATAAAAACACACATGAAGTGCTCTTAGATGTTCAAGAGTGAAAGAGAAGGGATACAGAAGCCAATGGGAAAGGCAGATTGGTCCAGCAAGAATAAAGCAATTACAATATTACTAGAAGAAATTAAACAAAAACAAACAAACAAAAAAGGGGCCACCGAATCAACCAAACAAAAACAAACAAAACCAACCAAACAAAACAAAAACCAAAATCGGCAAACAAAAAACCACCAATTTGAAAACTTGGTTAAAATAATGACACTAGTACCCATGTTTTTACTTAAGCAATAAGTACCAGAAGTGAAGCAAACTTTTCTGGTACACCTTCATCAGCTGTGGATTACTCATAAGGTCGTGCATTTGCAAAGGAGGTTATTTTGAAGCATTGGATTACTGCAGAAACAGCCTTATCTAAATTAGTTCTGCCCACACTCTCAGCCAATAAATTTCTCCACCTGTTTGCATATTGATTTTTTTCCCCCATCTTTTATTTATTTCAGCTTTGAAAAGAAAAAGTCTCTTAAGCAGCTAACAGGAAGCATTAGTTCAGAAAGGTTATTTTTTTTTGCTGTCAAATGTCTCTCTACTCAGATCACTTTATAAATGTAAAATAAAAGGCTTAAAAAGTTGTGATCCAGTGTAGAATTCTAATTCAGCTTAGATAACACATTGTCTCATTGAAAACACAATATATTATTTTTGTGTTTAACACTCTGCTGATCTGGATCAGAACCTATTAGCTCTCAGCTCTCTTCTGGTATGTAGAAAAAGGATTGCCTAAAGGACCTTTATTTTATTTTTCTAGTCCATCTAGTCCATTTTGCTTCCCTTTTTCTGCAGCAAATAAAGCGATGCAATATATATTTATCAGTCCCCACAGACACCAGCAAGCATGAGAGTTAAAACAATAATCAAGAGTAGATTGTGAGATTTCACAGATGGACAATTAAGCAGCCTATGAACATGTCATTTTCTCTCTGGTTTAAAATGTCCTTTGGACAGATTTTCATTCCTGTGACACTCACAGCCAAGGCACTTAACCTTTAATACCACGATATAACAGTACTGCTTCTTGATACTTCTCAGGTGCTAACAAATTATCCCTACTGATTTCACCTTGAGCATTTGATCTCTTCCAAGGGTGTGACTTCTCTGAGAGATCGACAGTGTTATACAATCAAATGAATACCTAGCTAATACTCATTTGGTCATTTTTCATCTCATTTATAGTACTTTGTGATTAAGTTTAATTTGTTTTTATTTCTGATGAAGCTGTTGTCTTACAAAAGTACAAAAAGTATTAGAGTGTTTACTGTTCCTTGGAGACCCAGCTCTCCTGAATCATCTCTGGAAAACCAGTTGGCAGATCTTTGTCTGCCTAAAAGAGGAAGGCAGACAGTTCTTAGCTAGAAATCAATGCATGCTCTGCAAACTTCTGTTTAGAAGCAGGTGCTGAGAGAATTATGCAATAACAGGAGTGTAGCTGACCCCTCTGGTTCCTAAGAAAAAGCAACAACCTTTTCCACAGCCATCTACACTGTCCTACTGTGGTCTTACCTCCGAGTACAAGAATCTAGATAAAAGTTTCCAATGCTAGTACAGTAAGGTTCACAGCTGAGTCAGAGGAACTTTGGTAGACAAGTACCTAAAAAGAATTAATTCCAAAAATAAACACATGGATAAATAAAGAAATAAATAAAGGACAAAACTTACCTGGGGGTAGACGCCTTTCTGAGATAAGAAAAGACAGAGACACTATCCCAATAAAGTCTCCCACCCTGAATCTCACATAGTGGCTGCCCTACAGCACATGTGCTGGTTTTGCCTGACCTGCTCAACACCAGTGTTTTGTCCAAATATTATCTTCGAGGATTCCCTCCCACCACAAGTGACACAGGTGGGACATATTCAGGGAAATGGATTAGCGTAGAGACCTGTATTCAACTTAACCAATTGCTCTACTGTTTAGGCTCTAAGGCAAATTATATGGTTTTGTTTTCTCATATTCATTAAACATTTTTCCACAACATGTGTGGTTTTATGATTTTGCTGCTACTGCATTAATAGTAAGCGTTCTAAGAGAGGCATATGAAAAACTCTTCCAGTTGTCTTCCACTACCTTGTGTGCAAATATTGGGAGAACCTGGACTAACTTTATAGCCTGCAGGTGTCTTTTGGAAGCAGAGACCTGGAATTTATTTTATATTGTATCACTGATTGCCAGGCTCTGGCTAACAAGTTCTGCTACAGCTTTAACTCATTGACCTGATAAGGCTCATAGGTTGTCACAGAGCTCTGAAGTGCTGCTTCAAGGTGTTTTCTGGGTAGAGATTTCATTTTAGACAGGACAGGTTCAAGGATCAAGAAACTGAGGTCAAAGATTATAAACCACAGAATAATAAGGCAAGAGCAGTATCATTTTACACCTGCAATGAATATTGTTATCGGCTACAATAGAAAAATATTCTTCAAAGAGCTCACTGAGCTGAGTTCCCTGTTGTATTAGGCAATTGTATCAGGCAATTGTATCATGCATGCCTTTTAGGCTGACTGAACTATCTAGCAGCAAGCTCATTGTTTTTGGTTTTGTGCCTACTGCTCCAGTGGGAAACATCATCCTTTTGCTCTGAGGGTTGAGTTTTCACTGTGCTTTGAGACAACAGTTTTTACTTCAAACTAGAGCAGGCTGCAGATACACACCCAGCCTCCTGAGATATCCCAGCTGACATCCTGGAATTCATTTGCACATGAGCTCAGTGCCCTCCTTGAGAGCGGGTTTCTAATGCAGGACCAAGTCATTGCAGTAATTCCCTGCCTTCTTTATTGTGATTTGTTCCAGGTTTTCTTCTTCCTTGAATGTGTTTCCACCTCATCAGCTATCCTATTTTGTTCTCAGGTTCAATAATCTCTCCCCTGCTGAAAACAAACATTTTATTTTTAGGTCATGAGTAACACCTTTTTCCATATATATCACTGACAGGCTTTTTTTTCTTCTTTAGTCATTCAGGTGTCCAGTTCAACATGATGAAAAAATTATCACCTTGCTCTGACTTTCTGTGATGCAGCTTAATTTTTAGATTCTTCTGTATTTAACTTTAACTCATAACTCCTGATTTCTATTTCAGTAATTTCATAACCCTGTTGAACACACAGCCCTTTGCCTTGAAGGCTTTTTCTGTTGTTCCTAAAATAAACTCCAGATGACTTTTCTACCTGTAACTTAAGGACGCTGCTAGCATTTAAATGCTTTAGAGTAGCTGACATTTTTGCAAAGCTTTTTTGAACTCAAGAGCCTAAATACAATGGGCACTTCCCTAGATCTTTGGATCATTCCTCTGTTCCCCAACAGTGGTGCCACGGATCCTCAGCTACTTAGCCCTATAATAATAGAGAAATCCCAAAGAGTCCTCGAATATCTTTCTTAATCCTCTTAATTTGTTGTTCTTAACTCATGAGGTTAGAGAGGCACTTGTCTGTGTCCAGGCACATCCACACCTGCACAGGCTGAGATGTTTTTGCAACATGCAATTTCCTCCTAAGCTACTCGAAACTTTCTCTGGTGCTTCCCTGCCGCCATCCCAGCTCCTCTCCCTTCCCTGCTACCCATCAGCTGGCCCGTTTCCTCCTCTGTCACCTCTTACAGTGGCCCCTAAAATATTTTCCTCTTGTCCTAAAAAACTTTGCTCCTGCCTCTACTGCAGAATTTCCAATTCAACCATACTTATTTACAGACCTATTTTTATCCTTCTGTTTAATTAACTTATATATTTTGTAACAATTTAAGTGTAGCTTGTATCTGAGAACTACTTTACTATCCTCTACCTTAAGCAGTTTGAGTCCAGAAATGTCTTTTTCAACTGTGCTTTGCCATCTTACTTCCATCCCATTATAAGTACAGAGTGCTTTTTTGAGTGTCCTTTTCTGCTTCTCCTGATTTGCACAGGTCTTTCAAATTTGACATTGCAATTAAACCCTTTATTCCAGCGTGGTTTTGCCATCCTATATATCCACCCTCAGGTTCTGGACCAGAAGTTCCTGTTTCTCCCCCTTTGCCCATGCTCCTTTCATTAACAAGATTGGCATCACAGCAGTGGCTCATTAATCACACCTCTTCTCTTTTCACTATTTGGTAGCAGCTGCATCACTTATGCTACTACAGCTCTCAGTGGTTTTGTTACCTCATTCTTCCTTGTTGTCTACCATGCTAACTTTTATTTCTGCCTTCTTTTTTTTTTTTTTAATATTAAAAAAAACTGGAACACATTGGTGTTTCAAGCCCAACTAATATTGAAAACACCTCTTACATCATCTATCCTGATGGCTGTACTTATGAGGTTAAATATTGTGTGCAGGTGGTAATAAAAGTAGTATATGAATACAAAAATTCAGCAGTGCTTTATTGCTATTTTACATGCTCCTATTTCCCTAAAGCAGGTACCCTAATTAGAATAAATTGTCTACTAATTTTTTTTAATAATAAAGTGTATTTTTTGACAGTAATAGTAAAATTACATGTTACATTTTTTCTGTTACTCATTTTAAACATAAATATTACAGCCACTGTCAGGACCAGTGTTAATTGTGCTCTCCCTGAAGCAGTGAAAGCGTTTAAGGAGGCATTTTCTTTTTAACTTCCCTTCTAGCTTCAAGAAAATTTAATAAGATCACCTAAAAGAGACAAAGAGGTGTGGTAGAACTTTTTTTCTCTCATGCTTTTTCAAAGAGATGACTTAATTTGCTTTCCTTCCTGCTATCTCTTTAACCACAAACTACATGCAAGTGTTATATCTCTTTTCTACCTTGTCTCAGAAGTAGAAGCTGTTACACATCTACACAGGAGCACAAGTAACATGAGACAGACACACAGGCCAAAATCCAAGAGATCATGTAGGCTGGGTAACAGAAGTAGAGAGCCTGATGACTTGCAGTTCAAATCATGATCAAATCAATTGTTCATAAAAAAAACCAAAATCAAACAAGTTGTGACCACTTTGTAGGAAATGGCTATCTGTGGATCGAGGAAAGCTATAAACCACAATTTCAAAAATTATACTGTGCTAAGACAAAAACTGCTAAGGAAATTCCCTGTGATTTTTGAAGCTCTTGATGAGATCTCTACGCTCTCATGAAAGTTGAAAGAAAAAGTGGAACATTAAATATTTGTTCTGCAAAGTCTTCAGAGACTACAGCTGGAAAGGTTTGTCTGTGCCTATTACTACTATATTTAGAGGTAAGCAGTGGACACACACAAAAAAAGAAAAAGTCAAAAACCTTATCTTTCACAATTTTGAGATTTATGGATAAATCTGGTGAGATGACATTTTCTTCCTTCAGGGCCACAGTCAGAACTAACAAAAACAAAATAGAAAAGAGGTCAGCTTTCTGAAAACAGTTTTTTCTTTACAAATTCTCCCACTTTTCCAGGTGTGTTTCCTTTTAGCTAATGCAGGTGACCTGCTAGCACCTTTTGCTCTTCATGTTCCTGGAAATTGCTAGTTGATAAAATCACAAAGTGAAGATGATGGAGTGAGGACCCCTTTTGCACGAGCATGTACTATTTTACCTAACAAAGCCAACAGAATCATTATTTCCTCACAACACCAGATTTTGTCACTAATCCAAGTCATTTGCAGAAAGGTACTGATCAATGGAAAAGCAAGGGAAAGTCTCTTGGAATAAGGGCTTCAAAGAAATATCCCAAGGTCACAGATCCATTACTTGGAAAGCACCTAGGCCAGGTTAGAAATTTTTTATCTAAATTATTTTTCAAAGATAAACTGAAGTCAATGAGCAAATACACAGAACTGCAGAAATGTCTGTTATCAGTTTGAAATTCATCCATGGTTTAATTATTTGGTAAAAATAAAGGAGGGTTTCTTGATTTGTTCAGAAAATAATACTGTCTGCAGGGATGAAAAAAAAAAAAAAAAAAAAAGTCTTTTTCCAGTCTAGCAACTGGAAAAACCTGTGAAATGTTAGAGATATTTTATCTTCATTTTGTATATCTCCAAGCAAGCTGAACGAAATTAATTTACATAGTAGATAAACTGTTTTGGTCCTAGAATGGCATCCCAAAAGACATTTTAATGTAAAAGCAATAAATCTGATGTATAAACTACTCTTTTTTTTAAATGATGCCAGGAGTCTATACTCTATTAAAAAATAGCAGCAAAGCATTGGTGATTGTCAGTATATAACAACATTTTACCATATCAGCCTTTTCCAGAATTTCAAACAAATATTCATGTAATTGTCTTTTTGCCCTTGTGTCAGAAATAGTAAAAATTGTGCCTTTCCCAGCTCTTATTTGAATGCATTATACAGCTTCTCAACAAGCAGAACAGTAGCTCAGCTCTGACAGTACGGGTTCAATCTGCAGGAAGGCTTCTGTGCCAGGGCTGCTTCAGCCACAGTGCAGCATTTTCCTTCCTCAACATCTCATATCTGTGAGTGCAAGTTGGGACTGACAAACTCCTCACCATGGCCATGGCAAAACTCACAGTGCTTTACAAGGATGGATTCTCTACCACAACACACATTGACTCCAGACTGGCATAGCTGGTTTGTTACTTGCCAAGTCTTTGGCACAGGGAACAGTTTGCATCTTAGAGTTCCCCAGGAAAGACAGACCTGTTTTAATTCTGTCCAGCTTTTACCTATGGAGCAGGAATGACTGATTTGTACCACAAAATGCCCTGAAAGTGACAAAAAAATCAGAGAAGCAGCCTTCATTGGCACAATGCTAAGACAGTGGAAGCCAGCCATAGGCTGCTTTCTACCATTGAGAGGAGATGTCTGGAAGGAAAAGCAAATGAACATAGATTCTTCAGCAGGACAGACAATTCCATTCAGGATCTATGGGTTATCTATTTACATGAGAGCATGTATTCCATAAACCGTGTCGATGTTTTGTGACCAATTACTCTGTGATTCATGTTAGTGATGTTTTATAAGTTTTGCAGAAGGAAAATATTTTAGGATTGAGCTATACCCATCTCTTTCAGGAAATGCTTTTATTTAGAAATATATCTCAGCCTTTTCTACAGGGATTAGTTATAAAACAAAAAATATTTTATGTACCCGCTTAGGTGTGGATCAATAAAACTTATTTTCATAGCCATTGTGTTGATGCAGTAGTGTTTGCTGAATCTGACCTTACTCCCTCTGCAATCCTGAACATTTAATTCACAAAACTCCATCCTGCTGTAAACTGTAAAGCTACAAGATACGGATTTAAGTGGGCATAGACAATACAGTGAACCCAACATACAGAAAACTGTACTCTAAATTCTGGACTTCTTTGATTTAAAATCATATTATCAAACAAAAAATGTGGGTTTTTTTTATTAATGAAATTATAAAAACAATTGAAACTACAATACTACAGCAGCTTCTTTAACTGGCCCATTTTGAAAAGGTACACCATTTTTCATATTGTTTTGTATTCAGTTGGCCTCATCATTAGTAACTATTCCAAATCATTCCTCAAAGCAGAACAAAAAATAAATTTGGTGTAGACAATGGGATTTTTTAATCCATTCAACTCCGCTTTGCAAATTCACTCATCAGTTTAGTGTCATAACCTTCAAACTAGAAGCAGAATGGGTGCCAGCACTGGGGCCTGTTCCATGGCAGACTTCAGAAGCAGCTGGGAAATATGCCATTTTTGGTGAGTTGTTGGGAGTGTTTCTCAAGCCCCGTGGAAATGCTTGTCTCTGCTTCCTATTACATGAAAACAACTTGAGGATCAAAATCTGGGAAGTTTAAAACTCACATAAATAAATTTCTAGTTAGCCACAGAACTAGGTTCACAGAACTGAGAAACATCAGAGTTAAGTTTGCACAAAGTCAACACTGCCCCCTGGGAGGACCGTGATATTGTGGCCTGTAATTAATAAGATCACTTATTATTTGTCCTTCCATGGGACCCCACAACTGATTTAGCAGCCCACAATGAAGGAATGAGCTATTCAGTAGACTTTTACTGTCATTTTTTAGCTATATTCAGCCCCTTCTCAGCCCCTGCAGCTGCCCCTTCACTCATACAGACTCCTAGCACGACATTCCCACGGCTGCCGAGTGACACTGGCACAGGCTGGGACAAAGGAGAGAACCTGCCTGAGGTACCTGCACCCTTGCAATGACAGTGCCCAGTCTGACTGGAACACTGTCACACATGAACCTCCATAAAACACTCTGGTACCTCCTTAGTGAGGAGAATGCTGTAGTCCTGCCCCTTTAACCAAGAGAAACAAAAAATAAGTTGAAAAACTGGGAAAAACGACTTTTTGACCGCCATGGTTTTGGTTTGTGTCTGACGATGTTTTGCAAGAGCTTCCCTTTCTCGTTTCTCCTAAAAACAGGAAACAAATAAATAGTACAAATAAACTTTGAACAAAATCAAAAAACCTGCTCAGGTGGACCTATTTACTTAACACCACAAAGGCATCAACATCCCTCCAGCTCTACTCCTTCCTCCCCAAAGAGCTACACCTGCATCCTAATCCCATGGAAGTCCCAGGGAAAGACAGAAACGTCACCAGAAAGCAGCAGCCTACTGAAACTAAAGACAATAATTTAAAAAAAATTTATAATGAAAACTCTTAAGTAACTTTACCTATAGCTTTCACATACATCAGCATAATTCTGTTTAAAGAGCAGAAAAGCAAGCTCTTGGGAAAAAATCATACATTACAGAGGTGATGAAGTAGATGTCACAGCCAGGGGACTGTAGATTTTAGTTCAGCAATAAAGGTGAATGACATTAAAAAGAAAAAGCACCAGTAATAGCATCAGCCAAAGCAGAACCAGCTGAAAAAATCCCTGCAGCCTCTCAACTTTACCATAAATGACTGTGCTAATAAAAGATGCTGAGAGAATAAAATAAGAGGAAATACAATATTCAAGTCAGAATCATTTCTAAATACTCACTAATATGTTTAAAAAGTTTCCAGAAGATGCCAGTGGCTGTTGAAGCAGGGCAAATGTTTCCATGTTGCTAATGCAAAGACAGCCATGTTCATGACAGATGTTTGTCAGTCACACCTTACATACCCCAAAAGAGATATATTGCCCAATTAAACAAACAACAGCAACAACATCAACAACAAAAAGAGCACCCAGGGCAACTCTTGGGTCACATCTGGCTAACTAAGAGCAGCTGTGTTGGAACAAAGGTAAGCAAGTTGCCTTGTTATATAAGCAGCACCAATATCCTCTGAAACATTAAGATGCAAAATTTATTAAATTAATTGTGGGTTGGTTTGCTCTCTCTTCGCCTTGAAAAGATATGAATTCATTTATCAAGCAATAATTGTTTTCAGGTTGGCTTAGGGATTTTTCCCTTCCTGATTTAGCCTAACGTAAGATGTAAGGACTGGATTATTAAAGTAAAATTAATATTTTGGCTGCCTATAAATATGAAAAAGAAAGAAAAAAAATCAACAAAAGTATGAAGCTAAAACTGGGACAGAGAAAGCAGCCAGGTTAAAGATTAGTTTGATCATTACATTTCCTAAAAAGTACAGAAAATAAACTTTTACTTAGCTGCTACTATTAAACTAAGAATGACGAGCAAATGGTAGAGTTAAAACTGCAAGTTTGTGGTTGGAAGTTTCCTAGCAGAGCTTTTTGAGTATTGCACACACCAAACCTCCATCTCTGCAGTGTGTGAACACAGGGCTCTGGAGCTGGGAATGCCAGGGCAAGCAAGGGCTGCTCGATGTGTTGTGGACTTCTCTATTTAGTGAAGAATTCATTACAGAAGGGCTACAGCAGTCTGAAGTTGTATGACAGAGTATGAAGCTCTGGTAGTGCTGGCAGCCCACACTAAACCAACCTCTTCACATTTGACAGCCAAAGGATGAGGATGAGAAATAATTCAGAGCTTCTACCCCATCTCCTCTCTTGGGCTTGTATATGAAAAGTCTAGGGCTGCAGGAGGAATAGAGGCTCCCCTAACACACACTACCCATGTCCCCACTGCCTAGCACAGCTTGTTGAATTCTTTCTATCACAGTTAGGAGAGGAATGGGATAATTGTCTTCACAGAATTGGTCTAATTTCTGATGGTCCCCCTCTCCAGTACAGAACAGCTGTATGACAAGTAATGTCTTTGGATATCTTGAAGATTGAGATTTCAGAAAAGTGCAAAAAATCAGTTCCTCTAACTAGAAGTCTGACAGCAGATGAGAGGATCAGAAGACTGGTCAGAGATGATTCAGGAGTCACCTCAAAGACTGATTGAATTAACAGATGTATTAATTTACAAAAACATACAGTTTGCTTTTATCAAAGCACAATTGTCTTTTTTTGCTGTAAACAACTTCTTAAAAAGAAGCAGAAGACAGCAGATGAACTTGTTAGCATTTGTTAATTAAATGCCTGCAGTCTCTTCCTTTACCATTTTCTAAAGTTCAGAAACACAAAGGCAAAACATGAAATTAATGGACAAGGCCAGGTCAGAGAACTGAAGTCAAAAAGTACAACTGAAGCCAAGGCTACAACCTCTGCTGCTCAAGAGCTGCTTCAGGCTGTGGCCAGAAACAAGAAACCACACTGTCCTCTAACAGAGGGATGTGAGTCAGGGCTTTCAAGGAGTATACACAAAATTCCTCCTTTCCTCCATCAGCTGCTTCCTTCCTCCTACACTCATCTGCAAATCTCTTCCCCTTAGTACAAAGAAGAGAACAGAAATTTGAGGTTGTATTTTGCCTTTGGCTGGAACAAGAAAAACACTTGGTAGCAGAAACCCCCTAATTTTTAATCATTATAATTTATAATTATTATGGCCACATAATAATGTATCCCTAAACATCCACATGAAAGAGGAATGATTTGAAAATGACTGGAAGGCAGATGCCACCAGCCTAGCAGGTCAATGAAATCAGCTAGTAATTAAAGTTTTCTAAAGAACTCATTCTTTCTGATTTCTTTTCAGTAACTTGAAAAGACAACACAGAGGGGGTCCTTCCTTTAAATGCAGTGATATTCATCAAATCCATTTGTAAATATTAGTTCAGTTGAAACAACACATAAGATATAAAATGTAATTAAGTTCTGTATAGATTTCACTTTCATGGAAGACTAAGAACAGCAAGAAAGAAATGATGTTATTCTGTTTCTAGAGCTCATAGGAACCACTAATGATTTCAAAAGCCCACGACTCATCAGCTGCAATTAAAACAATTGCAATGACGGTGACCCCAGCAGAAGAAAAAATATAATTACAAAGACAGCAAGAAATACAAAGAGATGAAGTTGGAATACAGATGTCACTGATTCATGGAATGCACAAAAAAAATAATTCTGCGAGTGTATTTCCGAGTACCTCCTAATCCAGAGTTACAGCAATGATGGCTGGCCAGAAAACTGCAATTCCAATGCCCTGCACATCTCTGACTGAGGACTTGACTTCTGCTTTGGAAAAAGACATCCCTGTGGACTGCTTCTGGAGGGAAAGTAAACATAGCCCAGAAGCACAGACCCTGCCAGAAGGTGAACCATGTGCTGCACACAGTCAGCCTTAGGGTTTTGAACATCTCAGATTAATTCATTTATTTACGTAATATTTTTAGTAATAATGGGCAGGACATCCTAGTTTCAACAAAACAGATTCCACCAAAAAACACCCAAAAACTAAAAAAAAAAAAAAAAAAACCCAACCAAACAACCCCCCCCCCCAGTTTTGTAAAGTTCTCTTTGTTTCACTCCTGATGCGTGGCTACTTTAATTAATATTTACAATATTAAAGAAAAAAACCTGAATTTAAAAAAAAAAAGTCTGTATGTCAACATCTGGCCATTATTCTCAGCAAAACCTCCTTTCCCAGTTTTCTTCCTTAAAATCTTTGCTTTTAGTATCATCATCTTGGGCAGATTCATCGTTCTCTCTTCACTTGCTAACTTATCACACCACAGACTGATACTTTTAAGCATTATCTTTTTCATAGGTTGGATAGAATATCTGCATTTGCATCCTTTTCCCTTCCTCCTCCCCATCTCATGTTTCTAGCTCCTTTCCTCGGAGATCTGATAGCATCATTGCTGTATTCCCTGATGGGATGCTTAGACCACATGGGAATTTCCTCTTTTCCAGCTAGGCCTCCAATTAGAATGATTGCTCTTTAATACACAGAAACAGTCAGAAGAGCTATAAAAAATGGCTACATCCCATTCAGAGCATTACTTATGCAAGAAAAAATAATAATAAAAAAAAATTAAAATTATCACCCAGTTAAATAGCTTTGTGCTCAAAAGAGCTTGGAAAAACGCCTTCTAAAAGACACTGCCCCTGGTATCTGGCTGCTAAGCTGCCAACATAATCATCCCTTCAGTAATTTCAATGAAAATGAGCCATGTTTACAAAACCCTACTGTTTTAGCAAACTTGACTTACCCAGCCAGAGCAAGTCAGCTGGCAGAGCTAGTCCTCCTTTGGGATGAAATATTGGGCACCTCATAACTCAGAGAGGACTTGTGCTGTCCTTCAGCAGTAAGAGTTAAGCCCACCTGGGCCTACCCATTTACAGGTAAAACTGACTTGATTCAAAAATTCTCTCCATTCCACGTCTCCCCTCCTATTTACTTGACATGTTTTGAGGAGTGCCAGAGTGCACTGATTTGTGCTGGAAGTGAAGCTGGCAGACACATTTAAAGACAAAAATATGAGAGAGTCTCTGATGTTCAATTTTATGGTTTGGTGGGTTTTTGTTTGTTTGTTTTCCTTCTATGTTAAATTTGATACTTTTCCTTCTAGTTTGGCCTGCATAATTTTTATTGCTGGTGGTAACCAATAAAAGGAGAGAACTTAAACTTGTTTTAAAGACTCTAGGCTGGAAATTGGGAAATAAATGTAATCCAACAGTTGTACATTATGGATACCTGATATGAAAAATAATGAGAGACAAATCATTTTCTGAGCACAGAACTAGGCAATAAATCACAAGTAATACAAAGACTTCACAAAAAGAAATTCTGGCCAAGAAACTATGTATTTATCCCTGTTGATGTTTCTTGTGGTTTGGACCATTGTTTCAAGGTTGATCTTGACATGTCAGACACTCTGTTAATACTACAGTGAAAGCTGCTCAGGAAATATATCTAATTGCTAACCCATGAAAGGTTTCCTCCTGGACACTTTTCTAAATAATCTAATAGCTTGATGTCTAAACGGGTATTTTAAAAAGATGTTTTTCAATTCCTTGCTCTCTAGTAGTTTTAAAATTTCAAACTATACTAGAGGATCAAAAAACTTTTCCTGGTACATGTAGGTAATACTTTTCAACAAAGCCAAACTTTCTGTAAGCAGAAAAAGAGCTGATGAGTACAGGTACCCGTACAAATACTGGAGTGATGGGTGGCAAAAGAAATCCTAAACCAGATAGTCTCACAGGCGCTCGATGCCTCAAGTAAGTTATGGAAAGGAACAACTAACAACTACTTCCATGATTTCTTTTTTGTTTCCAGATAAGACCTGCAATCTGTCAGCAGGAGGAGAATTCCTTTTTCGAGCCAATGTTGTATGCATTAGAGTGCAGCAAAAGAAAAGAAAAGAAAAAACAAGTCTTGCAGTTAGTTTTGTCTTCACAAATCCAGGTGTCCATTTGGGAGACACATTCTTAATGGATGGTGCTCTGGTGAAAGTCGAGAGGGGAACAGAGGGAATGAAAAAGGGGATTGCACAAGAAGAGGAGGGATATGAGCAGAACCCCTGTGCTGGAATGGTAACTCCGAACACCAAAATTCAGTAAGAACAAAGATTTCTCCCAGACAAAAGGTGCCAGCACAGGAAGCTCTATGTGTCCAGGGAGTGCCAAGAGTGGCCCACCAACTGCACAGGAGAGACGGGGGAGAAGGCCTTTCTTTCCTGGGTGGAAATGCATTCCTTCGCTTCCAGAACCCCTGCTCTGGAATTGTCATTCCGAGTCCCAAAATTCAATATGGACAAACATTCGAAGAGAGAGTGAGACAGGACATATAGCAAGTCAAGGTCAAGACCACAACACCTGTATTCTTCACTCTGTTCCCTTGCTCACACAGTCCTGCACAGGGTCCCCTGGCTTCCATTCACAACAGCCCCCGTCTGGAGTCACTGGGGAACATGGAATGCATGTTTATGTATATTAGTTCTCCCACTGAACTCGTCAGTGTTTCAAGTTCAGGCAGAAAAGTACATTTTGAGAAATGAGTACATGTGGCATTTTCACTGACTCAGAGAGCCAAAATTACTCTATCAATTCATTTCCTATTTGGCAAGTGAGGTTTACATTTCCCTAAACAACCTCTCCAACGCCATCACTTCCTCCAGCATCCCTGTAGTTAATTCAGTCTATGAGCTTGGATGGCATCAGAGCTAAAAGACTTCCTTTGGAAACCTACAACAGGCTTAGCACATCTTAAATCCCACCTACTCAGCTCCAGCCTTGGCCATGGACACAATCCTACATTTATGATATACTCACACTTATTGCCACTGTCAGCATTTCTGACCAGGGCAAAAAAGGAGCCAGAATGCAACAAGCAATAAAAATGCCCACTCAGTACTTTTTGAAATTTCCTATTTGCTTATGTCATCACCATTATTATTTTAATGTCTCTTCCTAAAAATATTTCATGTAATTTCAAATAATTATGAGAAAGTATTATTTTATTAGTAGGAATTCATAATAAACTCATGACTAACTGCAATTATTTATCAAAGCAGTTGCCTGACCAGAAAGAAAGAAAAGCCCTCTATTTGTTACAATTACAGCATTTTAAAAAGTTGGCTTTCTTACCATTTTTTTAAAGCCAGATAAAAAGATATTAAATTCCTTTTTTTAATGAAGCATTTCCTTCAGAGTGATTTTTCAACAAAAATTTATTAAGTATAGCAAGAAGAGTTGAAAATATGTAAATTTGATAGAAAATATTTGCCTTAGCTGATGAAGTATTTTCATTCCATTGCTACATGTTTGGAAAATTCAAGTAAATAATTAAAGCAGATGTATCTGCAGAATTCCGCACATGAAACATAAATGAAAAGTGGGCCTGACAAAACGTGAGAAATATTCCCAGGATGGATGAAATGACCTAATGAAAGCCAGAAAATGAGACCTTAAGTTCTTACTCTTTCCCACTATATCTTTTTAGTTTTGAGAAAATGTGCAGAACTTCCCTGATGGGTACTAAAACCTTTCCAGGATCTTTATTGCTCTGGCTGATGACTGATGAATTCTGACTGAAATTCCCCACTCAGTATATCCTCTGCCTTTTTTTTTTCCCATTCTGAGACAGCTAACTTCTCCTGCTCCATATATCACATGGAGATACCTTGCACGGGCTTGCAGTTGCCAAGTCAGATGCCTAATTACTAAGTGCCACAATAAATAACTGAGTGGACCTGGCCCCAAGGCGCCAGTTCCACCTTTAGTGTGAAGCTAAGGGATAAGGAAGGCAAAACAAAATATAATCCGAGTTCAGGTTCAATCCCCAGGCTGAAATTTGATGGAACACCATGTTTATTCAAGCAGCTGGGATAGCAAACACATGCATAAAAGGCAGTATTGCCATTTATTGTAGCTGTCATTTCACACTAGCACAGCCTCAAACACAGACTCACATTCAAGCCTCTCAAGTCAAAGCTGACCTCACATCCCAGTTTCCATATGTGGTACAGGAAGCGTGTGCAGCCTCAAACACCTGATGCACTTGCCTAAAAGGATTGACCTGACCAAGAAATGCATTCAGTGGGTATTGTTTCCCCAGGGCCCTGGGCTCAATCCCTCATCTGTTTGTCTGTTACAGATGTCTGAGTCTTCAAGTCCTCTTTTTCAACCTGCTTCATTTTCTCATGCTTTTGAGAAAAAAAAAACATAGCAAAAAAAATGTTTTCCTTTTCCTTTCTGCCAAGGCTTTAAGAGCATCTGCTACCCAAGGGTTAAACATGCTGTCCTTAGGTGCATTTATGGTAGCAGGTCTGACTTCTGCAATGAACACTAAGCAAGAGCTTCAGTGTTACTCTCACTACCCATTCACGAGTCCAGATAACTGATGGAATAATACTAGTTTCTAATTCTATAAAGCAGATAAAAGCCACAGGGGCCATTGCCACTGACATGGTCTCAGACACTCCTTCTACAGAGGCTTTTGCCTGGCACGGTTGCCAGCTGAGCATTTTTTGGGTAGCCAGGTAAGCACAGCAACAATGGAGCTAGAGGGGAGAGAAGGTGAAAGTGCAGGTTTAGAAGGAAGCAAAGAAAGAAAACAGAAAGGAAAGGAAGCTCCTTCCCTCTATACCCCACAACAGCTCTGCCTACCCATGTGAAGCAGAGTCAGGATCATCTTCTGACCCCACTGCTACAGCTGGGGCTGGAGGGAGCTCTGCCCTCACTGCCTTACAAAAATTCCAGGAGTGGAGTTCAGATTGGAAATGTGTTTTTCTACCTTATCATCTCTCAACAGGCATCTGTTTCAGAAAAATTAGGTGTTTCTCTCCTGAACACCTACAAGTGAGCTGTCTTAATTTACTTTCCACATGATTACACATCCTTTCCACTCCAAATATAAATTAAGTAATAAATAAATAAAAACCCACTCAGAACTGACAAACCCCTTCATTTCTCCTACTTCCCTGTTTATTTTTCTGATGGCATTTTACACTATTGCCTTTAAACTGCTTGTCCATGGCATGTTTTTAAATGCTACAAGCAAGAGCAGGTTTGAAAAACAAGAGAGCTGTACAGTTGGAAAGCTGAAGTGCAATTGGCATACCAATAAATGCCTTGATAGTAACTTCAATACAACTGCACTCATGTGTCTTGTTTTCAGAGTTTCTCTCAGAATTTTTCTCTCACACTGTTTTTTGAAAAACCTTGGGCCCCACACAGAGGATGAACCAGGACTGGCCCCCAGTGTTACAAAAAAGATGGTTAAAAGGGTAAAAGACTGTGCAAGGCAATCACTGATGCTGGAGATACCTTGCTAGGTATTCCAGACTATGACTGATTCTAATCCTGTTAAAACAGGGTAAATATCACCTGCCAAATGAGTGCTAAATTCTATGTTCCCAAGGAATTACCCATGCTGACTCCTTTCCTTTTTTTGTTGGATCAGAGAAATGGAATCAGAAAGGAAAAAATCAAAGTAATCCCATCACTCCATAATGAATGTAGAAAGGAAGGGTTATGTCTGCAGTTCCAAAAGCTGTAGTTTTATTATGCAAGGACTGAAATCTCTGTGAAATATCTTAATTGCACAGACACTGAGCCTGCCAGGTCAGATCCTGTTTTTGCTGCTCTTGGCCAAGACAGGAGAGGAGTTGTTCTTGCCATCTACAGTTCATCCTAGGGGTAAGAGTTTCCCCAGTGTGCTGCTTTGGGCAGCTACTGGCAGTGCAGAAAGCTGCAGCTACTTTTCTGTACATCTTCTGAACATGAAAAGCTTTTCCTACAGCCCATACCAGATGTCCACACTGTCCTAGCAGCTTGTCCCTTGTCACACAGCTCAGTCTCTCAGAAAAATCACATCTGCTCTGGGTCAAGCAACACTGAGGTTACCAGGGGATGCTCTAGCAGGATGTCCCCTCTCCACAGCCAGATAACTACTAAAAAGGAAGAAACCAACTCTTTTTTCATTTCTTCATAATTCTGTCTGGTCTGATGTATCTTTGGTGGCAACGACAAACACATGAACCAGGTATTCTTAGAGGCAGAAAACTAGAGGGAATTTATAACCTCCTTTCTCTGGTTCCTTTTGCACTTGAAAAGGGAGAACCAAGTTTAAAACGTTGGACATAGATGCCCATACTTCACTATAGTCCAAACCATAAACCCCTGGTCACATATTCCTGATGTCCTAACACTGTCAGATCAGCAAATGGAGCAGACACCAGGAGATGGGACATTCAACAAGATGATGTTGGGTATGGAGGAATGTTGCATGGAGAGGAAAACTTTGCACTCATGTTTTTGACTAATTTTCTTTTTTAAACAAAGCAGAATGAGTTCCTTCTATTAAAGGAAAAGAGAAAAAAAATCACTGTAAAGTATTCTTTTGGGGGACAAGATTTTCAGTGATGGTGTTTGGTTTTTTGCTTTATATGAGATTAGGTAGAGAACTCTTTAAACTGACCTGAAAATTTCCTGTTGTGTGACTATATTTTCAATTCTAATTTTTAGTGTCCCCACTTTTCTTTACAAAGTAACATTTCAAGGAAAAATATCTTCAAGAAAGGCCTTGAAACCATAGGCAATTTGATCAAGCCCACAAGGATAAAACCTAGGGCTTGACTCTTGAGCTCTGGTGAAACTAGTTGAAGTGTTAAAAGATGTTCCCATACCCTGCTGACCTCCCTGCTCCTTTGCTGACCTCCTGCGCTCCTGAAGAAAAGCAGCAGAAGCGAATGTGTGCAAACATCTCAGCCATTCCCACTCACAGGCTCTCTTACCAGTGTGATCTCACCTCTCTGGCCTAATTAGCCTGAGCACTCAATGACAACCTGCCAGCAATTATGCAGGAGCTGCTCAGTCATAGCTGAGATGCTGCATATGCTCCTGTCTGCTCACCCGGCTACAGACGTGGCAACTTCTTGCCAAAGGGCAGGGAGAACACCGGGTTTGGTAGCACACTAAGTTGCTTCAGCCAGATTTAGCAGAGCACTCAAATCCCTGGTCCTAGTCTTAATCACATGTGTATGACAGTAGAAAGAAAAAAAGACATGGGTTTCCCTTGGGGGAGCAGGGGGAAATTTTGCAGAACACATTTGCCTTCTCACAGACTTGCTGTGCTTGGCAATTGTTTAACTTTCTGAAGTGCATTGATTACTGTTATTTACTATAAAGAAACAGAATCCTAGTGAATGACTGGAGTCTCAGAGCTCCTTCACACTGAACACTTGTCTTACATATCATATATTGCACTGACAGGAGAGAGTGCATACGGATGCAGTGTCTTCCTTCTGCACAAGCAACACTATGAAAAGGCAACTTTTATATCCAGGCAAACCTTCAATCTCCACTAAGAATGGCAAACTACACCCTGGCCCAGTACACAGTCTCTTACTCTCCTTGGTGGAGCTGGTTCTGCTTAGACATTCCAAGGCAGAAAGCACGTGGGAACATCCCTGCAGCCAATCACTGGGGCTCAGCTGGGAGAGCACAGCCAGAGAGAAAACTGGGATGTTCCATAAAGCAAAAAGCCAGCCTAACTCCGTGACATCAGGCAGGGAAAACTCTGGGTAGTTTTACTAGCTTTTCTAGAAGAAAATTTATGTAACATGTACAGCTGCCTCAAGTATCAGAAACGTGGCTTACATGACATACTGATTGCTTGGCTGAGGTCTAAAGCTCCAAGCGATTTTCTCAGCACCCTTGAAGCCTGCCTGGATGCAGCACTGAATGTGTGCCTTAACGTCAGGGGACTGCTGGCCAGATGCAGTAAATAGGACTCTTCTCTTCACAGTTTATTGGCACAGCAAACGTTTCCTCTATTCTATAACCACAGGTGTCTTTCAATTCCTTGAGGTTTAATACTTCTGTTGGTATTAGATCAATCTTTCTCTTTACAATAGACTTTTCAACAGTAACTATATCTTCCTTAAGTTAAGGCTCAGAAAAATTGACAGATCAAGAGATACCATGTGGGTGAATGCTGAAAGCAAAAGAGAAAGGGGTAGAAAATCTGTCCTTGTATCCAGAACTAATTAGATCTGGAGAATAATGGATTTTATTTTTTTTTTTTACTTTGGTGGATGAACTTAAATTAAAAAAAAGAAGGTTAGATCAAATCCAAATTATTTATTTATTTTAATAGTTGGGAGTTTTAATTAAAAAAGACAGAAACCTCTCACTACACTATGATTTTGATACTATTCAATTTTCTGAAAGGTTTTGAGCTGGTTTTTTTTTTTTTTTCATTAGGTCTGCTTTTAAGTGAAATTGGAATGCCTTATTGTAATTAGGAAACAATAAGTTCTGTACAAAAATGTGGAAATGAGAATTTCCTGTATTTCTGGAATACAATACAACTTTGAAAATGGCAAACTAAATTTTAAAGATTTTTTTGCCTTTCCCTGCTCAGTTTGGCCTAAATTCTTGAAGTTGTCACACAGCAGTTTTTCTTGGGTGAGCTGTAGCAGTAGGTTAGTTTCTCTCCCTGTGCAGAGCTTTGAGCATGCCTTAAAGTAGTTCAGGGCCCACATTCTAACCTTGTCACAATCCTGACAAATCCTACTCTGTCCAAAATAAGTGGCTTTGATCCACTTCAAAAATGAACTGCTCGTTCCATGCTTTTTCAGCCCCATTACCCATAATCCCCACCCTGTGGAGGAGACACGATGAAAACCTAACCTCTTCTTTTCCAAGCTTTTTATTTTCTTGCTGGTTTCTCATTTTTTACACTCCTTCTGCTTCTGGCAGACCATTTTCAGAAGTTTTCGGGGTCCCTGCTGATGACCAGGATTTGTACATCTCCACAGTTTCTGGCCCTGTCTTTCTCTGTTCTAGTGTAACTCACGTTTCCATTGTTTGATTCAATTCATGGTCTTGGCCCCCCCTTCACATCTCATTTTTCCAGTCTTGATGCTATTTCATGTGTGCTCTACTCCACTCCTACTTTTCATTCCCTCAATGAAGTTATAATATTATATAAGATATATTATTCTCCAGATAAACAAGGCAGGGATTCCACATGGCATAAATCAAGATGCAGAACTTGTAAAACCTCTTACCAGATTCCCAGCAACCAGTGTTTCTGTCTGGGCAGTGTTATCCAAATGTAATTTCAGCAGGAGTTGACAAAAAATTTCCCCAGAATTAAAATCCCCAGGGAAGCTTCATCTCTCCAGTGAGGTTCTGGCCTCTTTACAGGGTGGTAAGAGGGTTTCCTTAAGTAGTCCCACATCACTGGACTCATAAGGAAAGGAATCATCTCAGTAAACCTTTCTTTCTCATAGGCTGGTTAGGGGATTATCAAATGCTTTTGTGTTTTTTTTTCCACAGAGAACTATTCCTGTTTCCATCATGTGAACTGTTTTATATGTAATCTGTTGTATTAATCAAGTCCCAGGTTAAGTCAAAGCCTGAAGTCAGCCTAACAATCTGATTACCCTAAAACAAGTGTACATCATCATCCTTTATACAAGATAAGACCCTCCATGCCTTGTCTTGCCATTTCAGAGTTTTAGCTTTCAGCAACACAGCCATTTATCAGATACATGAGTATTCTGTGCTCTCTGCTCTGCACTTCATTTGGGGCTCCAAGGGAATAGCAGTACCCTTTTTTTTTAATTCTTCTTTTTTTTTTTGTTTTGGTTTGGTTTGGGCTTTGTTTTTGCTTTTTTAAATTTTAATTTATTCTCTCTCCTAGAGAAATGTTAAGGGGCCTGAAATCCCCCCCACCAAAAAAGAGGGAAAAAAAAGAAAGAAAAAATTACTTTTTCTGGAATTTTTCTTCAAAGTTTTTAGTGATCAAAAAACTGTTTGGTTCTATCAAAAGTAACACAGCCTGAGAATGCTGGGATTAAGGCCCTTTGGAGGCCTGCTTATCAAAAGGTACAAATATTAGCCTGACACCAAAAGAGGAGAAAGAAAAGAGAAAGAACATCAGGACTTAGGAAAATCAAACTGCAACACTCCATCAGGAGGCGTTCAAACCTCTTCCTCCAGACTGCTATGAAAAAAAAAAAAAAAAAACCACTCCAAACCCAAAAATCTAGCTCCTAATTCAGAGACTTAATTTGCTTTATACAAGAAGACATAAAGAAAAGAAAGTAAAAAAGCAGGAAAAAGATTTTTTTGGCATTGCTGACCTGTTGAAAAGAAAGTGAACCTCTAAGAAAGGGCCAGAAAGACAGAAAACTCTCCACAGCAAAAACGCAGTCTGAAGTTCATTAGGCTGTTTCTGTTCATGTTTGAAGGGAGCTCATTGAAAGGGATTGCTGGGGCTGGTAAGCTTGAAATCAAACATACGTCTGGTCACGGCTCAGGTACCTACGTGCACGTCACAGGAGTGTTTTGCTTTGTGCACAGCCTGTCTCCTGGGGTAAATCACAAGGCAGACTGCCTTCCTCCTGGTCCCTGAGAAAGATGAGGAATGATGTAGCAATGTACCCAGCCAGGTTACCACAGGTGAAATAAAACCTAAATGTTCTCCAGGGAAGTTTCCCGACAAGTGGGTGGTATCACAAAGGTGTTACTGGAGTAAGTTTTGTTCTGGCTATTAGGAATTTTTATGCTCGTAGGAAAAACTCAGATCAAATAAATCTTGACTATATCTTGCATGAATCATTCAAACACCAGGAGATGGCCTTTCATGCTCAAGTGCTATTTTTCAGGATGATTTTATTCACTTCATAGCACTTGGTGTGAAACTTCATGCCACAGAGAATTTTTCTAAACAGCATTATTGTCACTGCAGGTTGACGACTTTGAAGCTTTCCTTTAAAAAGAGGAGGAGGAGGAAAGCATTTCGTATAATGCTGAAGGAAATGCAGTACTTCTATTTGAAGCTCAGTGCAAATCAGTGACTGGGTGGGTTATTAAAAAAAATGTTGTCATTTTCCTGCAAACTTCTAGAGGGAATAAGCCTCACTTGAGCTAACTTTAAATTTACCTCCTAGCCTTTCTCTCTGTATTAATTGAACTGCAGCTATACTTTGACACACCTCTGCTCCAAACACCAGCTATAGGTAGCAGACAGGACTACAGAGGTTCCTATAGGCCATTGCAATTCTACATGAGCATTCTCAGTTCTCTCTCCAAGTTTTAACAAGTTTAAGATCCACCCAAGCCTGAATCCTCACTGAAATTTAGCCAGCAGTCATCATCAATTTAGGCAGCAGAAACACTTTTATTAATCTGTTTTTACTCATAAACTGTACCTGAAGTCACATTTACAATGCCTGTATTTACTCAACCTTCCTACAGGCATTGCTGGTAAGGTGACTCTGAGATTAACAGAACTTTAATGACATTTAAGAGTCTCTCAAGATCTTAAGGGCAACAATTCCGACAGCCTTAGCCTGAGCACTCCCAGCAGTGCTGTTGGTTGCAGTAGGACTATAGAATGAAGTAGATGTTCACTGGCATGAGCAAAGTTGATACTGTTGATATCATCTGGCCCTAGGTTATCTGGGCAATTACACTGGAGAGCTCTTCAACACAGCACTTCCAGTTTTTCATAATCTCTCTCTGGGCATTATATTGTTAACAGCAATTAGTTTTTCAGGGTCCCATTTTAAATAGTGTATTTATGAGTACACTAATACTGCAAAATTCTGCTGCCAAAAAAAAAACAAACAATGTGGACATTCTCTTTGGCTACGTGCACTGTGCCTGCACTATTTGCTGCGTTGGAATACCACAAATATGAAATATATCTTTACTGTAAGAAAACATGACGCATGCATGCAAATCTGTGAGGATACACAATATGGATAATTTGTCATCCTTTCTCAAGGGAAGCACAACCTGCTGATAGCATCATGTAGCTATGGCTCTGTTCCCACACTCATTAATACTGATCTCAGAACTACTGCATCACCTGGCAGGACAAACAGTGCCAGTCAGGCAGAAGCCCACAGCTACATTTCTTCAGAACCAGACTGAGATATGGAAGGACAAGCAGCTGCTGACATCACATATAGTCCAAAATGGCAAAGTCAGCCCTGGAAGAGGTGTGCATGTATTTTTAATAACCAGGTTCCACTGAGCAAAGGGAAATTGCTCATGTTCAGGACCAAAACTTCTTTTTAGAGCCTTAAACTCCTGGAGTTGCAGCTTGGCAGGTTTGGGGAGGGAGTGGCGGTCGGGTAGTGGTTATTCTGTCAAAGAAGATTTGGGGTTTTTTTCTGTTTCTGGAGTATCTGGGAAAATGGGGTTGAAGAGCAACAAGAAACTGAAGGGATAAAGCAGCAACACAAGCCTACCTGACAAAGATTAACTCTGAAATCCAGCCTTTCTGTAAATGACACCTTCCCAGAAGCGCAAAAGATGACAGCAGATTTTGTGCTAGGTATAATGTGTATGAGACCAACACGAAGGAAAGAGGGTTTTTTAAGTCTGTCGTCAAATATACAGTCTTTTGTGATCATCTGTCACTGAACAACAACACGATCTGATGGTAATTAGAACATCAATGAAGTAATTACCTCCATTCACACGGAAAGGTGGCTGGATAGTGGAGTGAACCAAAGTACGTTAATACAGAAGGAAGAAAACAGATCCATTCCTCTCTCTGTCAGATAAATGCATTGCATAAAGCTATCTTTGTATCATTTGGATGTGTTCTTGTGGGTGCATTAACACTCTCAGTTTTTCATGCCTGGATTTATAGGAGATACTAATCACCAAGCACAGGAAACATACTTTAGTTTAGCATTCTCAAATGAGGCCTTCAAAAGTAACCCATTTCTTTCTTATCTACCATATGATTAGAAGATTCCTATTTTTCCTTACACTCATTTTTCTTCAGGGTGATAGCAATATGTAATTACATGATTTAAGTGAAGTTAAAGAGCAGTTTTTAAAGTGAATATAGTGTACACATGTGATAAGACTGAAAGGAACATTACCTCAAGCTAAGCTGTTTGATTTTTCTTTCTCCTAGATCCCTTTGCTATATCATGCTTCACGAGCACCATGTTGTCCTTAGCCAGAATATAAATAGAAACAACCTTAAAATATTTTCAAGAATATTTGCCAGCTCCAGCACAAAAATCTATTTATCCATCTCCACTATCCCAATGAAGATAACAAAGCAAGCTAATTATAGTTAATTATTCTACCTAAAGCATAATACTGAGAAAACTGGTAATAATTTAACAAGCTGTAATCAAAATCAGAGTATCTATCCATATGCATCTGTTATAGGGGCTCCAACACTAATGAAGGCTTAGCACTTTGTATTCTCACTACAAAAAAATCTAAACATATGGGTGTTCTAAAAGCCCACAACGTAAAGAGTGACATTTCGTGTTCAAAAAATGAGAGAAAGAAAAGAGAAAAATTGATGAGTGACCTAGTTTATTTAACATATTATCTTTGTGAGTTTTCACTTATTAATTTTGGCAGAAATAGGATCAAATGTTGCTGTCACTAACAATGGTAGGAAAATGTTTAGTTAAGGCCTGACTAGGATTTATCATGCAAAACAAAATTGCCTGGTTATTCTGATGGCTATATCCGATCAGCACAGATCCAAAAGGATAAGGAGCAAGTCATATAGCAATAAAACAAGTTTTATCATGTCATTGGTTTGTCACTGAACCAGTATTTTTTACAAAAATATCCAAGCTGAGAGTTCAGCACTTATCCTGCAACATTCAGTAACTGCTGCCTTGCATGGTCCTGTAGATAAAAAGTGTTTGAACAAGTTTGGTCTTAGCGTCACTGTTATCTGTTTTGACCATTTTTACAATTTTTATCAATGAAATTAGACTCTACTTATGTGAGATAACACCAAAATCACATTTTAGTGATGTTCAGAAATAGTTTTTGTCCTTTAGGTTACTTGGGTTTACTTTGCCTCAGATGGGACTCGTAGCTCTGCATGAAATACTGCTTCAAACTTTGCTGAAAGGCACAGAAACACAGTGTCTTCTGTTACCCTCAGTTCAGATTTCCCAAGCAGTTTCAAAAACTACAACACTGAGAGAGACTTGTTTAAACAGACCACAAATCTTGTGAGAAACTGTGAGTTCAAGAAATGCATGTCATTATGAGCAGTCATTGCAGATGAGCTATGTCTCTGCCCAGGAGAACAGAGGTGAGCCAGCAGTTCCTACCAGGGTCTTCATTTCCCACCCGCGGCTCCCATTTCCCAGTTCTTAGGGATGTGCCATTACCTGGCTTCATGGACAAACTGCCTGGAAAGTGGTAGCCCAAAAAAACCCCAGACTTAAGAAACACAAACTGAAAATGATGGCCAAGTGCTGGATTTTAATCTCTAGCTTCAATCCATAGGAGAGACAGGGAGTATTTGGGAAGCACATGTGCCAAACAGATCCCAAACGCAGATGTCTGTGTCTCAGAGTGGCGCTCAGTCAAAACTGTAGCTCCAGGCCACAACTGTGCTAACAGCTTTGTACTAATGAAGGGAGGCTTTCCCAAGGAGATTAGCACAAAACTTCATCTTCCTTAATAAAATATGTTCTAGAATTATTCGTTTGGCAGATCATAAAATATCTGGTTTCCTTTAATTATTCTTAAGGATCGTGATTCCCAACAATGAGTTCACAGCTTGCAATTTCTTTCTCTCTTCTGTAGTCACCTGTACTGTGACTGAATAAATCTGAACTTGAAGGGGAAAGCATGGCTTTACCCTTCCTTATATAGCTGCCAAAGTTACTGAGTAACACACAGTATCCAAGAGACAGCCATCTCTGCGGCAAGAGCAAATAGAGGAGGAAAAAGAAATGAGTGAGAGAATGCACTAGTTTGTGCCAGCTGGTTTAACTTAAAGAGTCAGGCCCAGAAACCCCTGGACTATTCCAGTGCCATTGTCTATGGGGTACTGTGTTACCACAATTGGGGGTACAGATACGGGCAGGCAAACAGCAATTACTCCTTTTGCATGCAGAAATGGTCACTCCTGGAAAAACACAGTTCCCGTGTGCTAAGACACAGTTTCTTAATTGTTTGGTTGTTCAGTCTTGGACTTACACTATGGTATTCACACTTTGGTTTCTCAAAGAAATAGAAAACTGGAAAAAAAATTAACAACCAGAGTTCTTGTGTTATCAACCTAAAAATTCAGGAACCAGATTTTCTTTAGCAGTCACCCAGAAGACAATGCAAGGAACTGCTTTTCTATCACTTGCTTTTTCTCACCACTGTTCAGTAATTTTCCCTCACAGTATCAAGAATTATTGTTTTATAGTGCAAGGATACACTGTAATAGAGTAGGACCTGCAAAATGAAACACACTTCTCTCGACTGCCAGTTAGCAACCATCAACAAGTTGAGTGGAACTAATGGAGCTGGGCAAGCCCAGGGGCATGTGTTTTACAGGAAAATGGGAACTGCACTGCCTAATTCCTGCAGGCACACTCAGACTTTTACCTCCATATGTAGTTCCTACTAAGTGCCTGCCTTCCCCTGCTGCTTCCCCGTGCTCCAGGCTCAGAAGTGACTACTCATCACATGGACCATTTCCTGACCACTGTGCTTCGCTGCGTAGTGTGGAGTCAACAGGTTTTTACCAGCATGACTATTTACGTGGTCGCAGAAAATCTGCTCGTCATTTCTTCATGTTTGGTGCTACACTGACATCTTGTGGCCCTTAACCCTGGTGAGACTGTAAACAGGGCCAACAGATTTCCAAGCGTTTCAGCAAGGATGCAGTAACGTTAAGCTTGGGAAAGCAGCACCAATGTTTGAATTCATGTTCCAATCTTTTACATAACCCATTTTGGCAACCAACTTCTATGTCAAATATCTAAAATTAAACAAAATCAAATCAAAAGTAGTAATGAACATGTTGTGAAGCTAAACCAGAATTGCATAAGGCAAATTCCTTGTTCAGATATAAACTACTTCTCAGTCTGAGGAGAAGACAGAGTCTACAGATACCTATTGCTCTCATGTTTCATTATCAGGCTCTATCCTTGGCTTTATAAAGTTGAGGTTTCGAATTGCTGTAACAGTATCTACACTTTACTTCAGCTA
Source organism: Myiozetetes cayanensis (assembly GCF_022539395.1). Classification (NCBI taxonomy): domain Eukaryota; kingdom Metazoa; phylum Chordata; class Aves; order Passeriformes; family Tyrannidae; genus Myiozetetes; species Myiozetetes cayanensis. Next base: position 29,200,557 of record NW_026086605.1, read on the forward strand.
AAAATTCTCAAGAAGAGCAAAAACATATGGATAGTGTTGGTACTATTTATCCATCATAATTAATGATCAGTAATAAGAATAGAAGCAAGAAAATCTATTTGGAAACAATGTCAGTAGTTGTATCCATAGCTTAACGCTACATGAGATGAAATCATATGCCTGTGACAAGACAGATCTGTCACACTGGCATAATATACCCAAATGAAGAACACTTTGCCTTCTTTGCCTTTATCCTAATGAAGAGTGGAGAAGAAAAACCAGACACCATAGAAAGGTGCATAACTGCTTAACCCTAAACTGGAAAACATGAGAGACCACATTGCAGTCCAGATTCATTCCTCTAAGCACTCATCCACCTCAGCTAAAACAGGATCTCTGACACTTGCTGGGTAGGGCAATGCAGAAACATTCCTCTGCAGGAAGACTGAAATTTTGCCTTGGATGCACTGAGCTTTGAAGGCATGGATCTTTCTCTTCGACAACTATTGTGTAGATCTAACTAGTTCAGTTAAAAGCTACAAGCTAAAATGTTTTCAGAGAAGCATCAAGAACTGAGGAGCCATGCCTTTTTTATAAGCAAAGTATTGCAGATGAAATAAATGGGATACTGAAGTTAGGGTAATGGAGAGGAGATTTACATGAATAGTCTAACAGCTAAATCCAATTTAATCAATTTAATTCCATATTCCTATTACTGTGCTAGGTAAAGTTCCTTTTCTGATCTAGAAAATTATCAGTGTATGAACATTAGACACTTAGATTATGACAGAAGCAATATGGGAGACACACTAAGAGTCATAGTTGCTAAAAGGGCTTCTCTATATGGAAAATAGAGGAAGATCTCACTGCAAAACCCAGCCTAAGGGAATCAACTTCTTTTCTTAGAAGAATACTGAAAGCAAACAGTATTTTGCACATTCATCGTTGGGTCTGATGCAATCACTGACAAAAGGGACATTGCAAGGGAACATCTTCCCCTCCCATAGATGTCACTGGCTGTAGGATACACATCACTGCATAGGAGACTCCTGAGAGAGGGAACAGAGAAGAAGCTAAAGAGAGAGAGGACTGACTTGACTGGTGGACTCAAGTTCAAAGCAAGTTCAGGGCAGTGACAGAAGATTAGATTGTCTAGCCTGGTCCACTTGCTCTTGTAGACAACCTATCAAATAAATTCTCCCATAAACCTGTCATGTTCCTCCTCAAAAGCCATTTTGTCTCTACCATGTCAGACTTCCATCTGTTAGAGATCAGACACTGCTTCTCCACTGCAGCCTGTGTTCATAGCCAATATACCTGCTCTTGGCTTTTGTGCCAACACATTCCTTTCACCCACACAGCTCTCGTCTTTCCTGATGGATTTATAGACAGTTTCCACATTGTCTCTCACCCTTCATTAGGCTCAAGTGAACAGACAAAGCCCTTCTAATCTCTTCTCATCAGGGCTGTCAATGCAGCAGGTTGTGCCCATGGTAGTTCAGCCTCCTCAGTTTTGCACTTGGCTGATCAGAGTTGCAGAGAGGATCCCAGATGATCTCTCCCGACTGCTTCATGCAGGAATGGCAACACCTTTCCATCTCCACTGGCAGCACTTGTCCCCACACAGGCTAAGGCATCACTCACCCTTTCTAAAGGCTCTATGGTACAAGCAAGCCCAGAGGGCCTCCATTTCTTTAAACTGATTTGTGCTTGTTTTCACTCTGTTTCATCCTGATCCTGTTATCCCAGACCTCAAGATAACTCAGCATGTAGAAATGCTCTTCCAAATTAGCCTTTTTAAGCATGTTCTCTGCTTGTCCTGGGAAGACCTTTTTCTCTTACAGGTACGACAGGTATAAGAGATGCCCTCTTTGTCTTAATAAGTGATACAAACACCTCTCACCACAGCAGTCGGGAAGGACTTGTTATTGCTGGAGACACTGCACACACTAAGGCACGACTTCTTATAAGCAGTGCTATCACCAGCAAAACCATCTTGGAGAAAACACATTGTCCCAAGTGACTGGGATATTGCAATGACAAAATTAGTGAGAACACGCTGGATGCAAGCGTTTGGATTTGACATACCAACGTTATGTGCTGGATTGAAAACAGTTTAAGCAATGAGAAATATGGGTAGTGATGAAATGCCACAAAACATACTAGTTTAGTAGAAGAAACGGCTGAAGCTTCATTTGAATTTTTTTAAACCAAATAGGTTAAAGATTAATTGTAATTAAGCAGTGACTTGTAGGAGAAATCTTTCATTGGCATGCATATGAAGTCAGTATTTGATCCAGTATAGCTTCTCTATCTTTGATGCCTATAATAAGCAGCCAGAAATAAGGCAAAGAAAATAAATGTAATTAGATTGGAGTATTTTCACAGGTGGAATTGGAACCACTTCCACACTACCAGCACTGGGAAGATGACTTTGTTCTACTTCTTTTCCCACACCTTCTCCATGAGGTTAGCAGTCTTTTGTGGAGCTAAAATACAAATGAATCTACTAAACAACAGAGCATGTGATTAAGCTGGCAACTAGAATAAGTCTTCAGATATACTGGCAGATTCACTGTCATGCTGTAATACTCTGCTCCTTTTATACTACTCAGCAAACTCTGGAAAACTGCTCTGTTGGATATAATCTTAAACACAGAGAGAAGTTTCAAGCAGGTTCACAGCAGCCTGAAGCTGCCCTCTCTGATGACATTCAGCTACAGGGAAAGCACTAGGAGGGTATAAACCCACTACTTATCCCAAGCTGGAAGCCCTTGAAAAGCTGTGATCCACAGATACAAGTTAGAACAAGCTCTGTTCTTGTTAGATAGGAGTTATAAAGAAAACAGAGAATCTGAGAAGCAGATCTCACTCTGTTGGAGACATCCAATTCTCTTTTGCACTGCAGGAAGAAAGCAGACCAGTAAATCTGGCAGGGTGCATAAAAATGGCCCCAGCACTAGAGTAATTAAACAGGTTGCAATGGGTGACAAAAGCTACAGAAAGAAAATAGTTGGGCTTGATCTTCAAATCTTATCTGCAATTTAACAGTAATTCTGCTCTTTAAAAAGCTGCTAGACTGACACATGTAGAGATGCTGTTATCTGACACCCACCAAGTCAGCACAGCATTGTCAGAAGCAAAGCCCACTCCACTTACTTGACCCTGCCCTCCCACCCCGGCCCAGAGGAGGTGAGCAGTGCAGAAAGCAGATAGCTCTGCTTCCCACACAACCCTTGGCCTCCCTCCAACATGCCTTGGGATGCAAGTCTGTGTTCATGGGAATGCTTCTGAAAATGTGAAGACTTGTCCCTGAGCCCAGACACTGGCAAAGGGAAAACATCATCTCATGTACTCATTGAGTGAAAGGAAGATGTAAAAAGAAAGAGACCAAAAAAAGGCCAGATATGAATTCCAGGCTCTCAAGAAAAGACATGGTGGAGCTTCAGCCATTAGAACTGCACAAACACTTCATTAGGAGGGATTAACTCCCAGCATGGGCCACAGTCAGCTGTAGATGAGGTAAAATCAGATTCTGGGTCTCTAATGTTTTGCAACTTTGTGATTGCAAAACAAAAGGAAAAAAAAGCCAGCCTAGAAGAAAAACCACAGGGATGTAGCACTATCAGAAGTGCTACAGCTGGATAGCCTACCCTCAGTGACCTGTTAGGAATAATGAACAAAACCATCATGGATGAACTCATCTGTCATATAGGTTTAAATGTAGCTCTCTGTTATTTAGAGAGAATTAAAAATATTTTGGTGAGTACTGTGCCTGTTCAGAATCATTTCAGTGCAGGGAGAAACAGATTACTCCAAATAGCTCTTATGATTGGAGGCATTTCCAACTTTAAGAAATTCAAAGTGGTGTTTAGGCTGGCACAGTCACCTCCCTACATGTATAAAATGGCATAATAAAGATAAACGCTGTCTACCACTGTATCCTGGGCAGCTCCCAGCCAGTGCTACAACATACACTGTGCTCTGGGAAATACAATATAAAGCAGTAGGCAGAAAGGAGTTTAAGAGACCACAGCTATATTCCTTCAGAGAAAAAAAGCTTGTAGGTATTTTATTTTACATGGAGAAAGCCCTTAGAGGCTGCTTCTGAAACGCCTCTGCTCCAGCCACAAGAGTTGCTTGGAATGAGCCATTCCACTTGTGTCATACCCACCACTGCACCCCAGCATTCTCCCCCTTCCCACCAAACAGCACAAAGAACCCTTTGAGCACACCAGATCAAGATGATCATGCCATTTCTTTTTCTTTTTTTTTTTTTTTTTTTTTATTTTATAACACATGCTGGAACAAGTCTAACTCTATGCCTGTTGGCTGCTACTCTTTTATTCTCTTGAAGTCAAAAAAGTCACATGCTGGGTGCATTCATGGTTATAAAGCTGTAAAAACCTCTCTTAGTTTCCTTTAATACAGATTAATTATTATTTTTCCTATTAATAGTCCTACTTTTTTTTTTCCATTGGTTCTAACTGTTCCCCAGTTCCCATAAGGATCTAAAGACTGTCTGAGTTGGAAGAGAAAATACTTCTTCTCTTCCCACTACAGCTGGATCCACCTCTGGGCAGGCTGCAGGCTTGTGGGCAAGGTAGAATAAATGAGACAGTCTCTACCACTGGGTATGCTTTCTCTGCCAGGGATATTCAATTACTACCCCTGTAGCTGGCAGTCTAGCAGCTTCTGGCATTCCCAAATAAACCAGGACTAGCTAAAATAAGACAATACAGCTTTTCACACAGTCCATTCACCAGGTTCAATTTTCTGCAGATGTGTTTAGTTGTCATGTCCCCAATCTACCTTTAGTGCACTGAGAATACTGCATAGGCTTCTCTTCTGTTGGATTTGTGACGCTTCTTTTTCTAGTTTCAACTCACTGCGCTAACTTTGCTACTGAAAATTCAGTCATTCTACCTGAAACTACACAAATAGAGGGTTTGGACTGACTCATATTGAGTTGGTATTTAATGTTCATTCTAGGGGAAGCTTAACTAGGAGAAAATTGGGTGGAGAGCATATGTCACCAGAGAGGTCACGAAGGATTTATTAGATCAAGCAATACTGATTTCTGCCACAGTCACTTTTTAATCAGCAAATAAGCCAGGAGATATCCTGAGCACCCTACGTGGTGTTCTCCCAATTTTTTGAAGGATATTCTTTAATCTGTAGTAAGGGTAGTTAATATTATTTTTTTGAAAAAGGGTGACCACTGCCCTGATCCCCTGACTCTTATATCTCAAAGTCCAAATTTAGCATCAATATCCTTCCAATGAGACAAAAGTACCAAGCAGCTTGTTTATGGAGGAAATACAAACCAAACCTGAAAGCTTTACCAGTTTTCCATTAAAATACAAGTGTTTCTATTTTATTCTTTAAATGTTTCCCACTTAGTTCTTTTTCATACAGTCAGACTCCCTTCAGCCTGAGAATCCTCCTAATGATCGTGTTAGAGATTGGCTCAGACACAGTGACAAGGAGCTCACAGGAGGCTGTTGTATAGACACCTAAATCTGTGCTAATGACCAGAAATTCCCCAGGAGTTAGGAGAAGCAAAGACATGTTTCAGAACAGAATTCATCAGACTTTCATACAAATACTTTCAGACAGAGAGAAAGCATGCCCTGGAAGGGTTTATTTCTTTTTGGTAACTCTTAAGTGAGACACTGATGTCTGTGTTTGGTCACTTAAATCCTGTCCTTGTGGCACTAATCAAAAGCAGGGACTACTGAGAAGGAAGAGAACTCAAGGAATGCCAGAGGGGTTCTTAAGACTAAAAGACAACTCCCAGTTCCAAATGACTGTAGTGGATGAGAAAATAATACTTAGCTTCAAAAGAAGCTTCAGTATTGCCTCAATTTCACAAAGTACTTTTACCCTGTTTTTCAAACAAGTATAGTTTTTCAAAGCTAAAATTAATTTCCCTGCCACTAACTATTCAGGGACTTCCACTAGAGTATTTTAAGATTAATCACCACTGTTTTCACATGATGTCAATATTCTGCAACGGAATATGAACAAAGTGGGCAGCTTGCCTCTTCTAGAGGTAACTGCTTTGGCTCAGTAAGTCTTAACCAGAGAACTAAATTGTTTCAAAAAAAAAAAAAAAAAAGAAAATAAAAGAAAGGAGAAAAGAAACCTTATTTTAAAAGTTATATAAGGTCATTCAGGAACTTGATAGATTTTAACTTAGACCTGTTCCTAAAAGATCCACAAAGAAAATCAACTTATAGAAATGTATTTTGTTTTTTCTCTTCTTGTCTCATTAATGACAGATATGGCACAAAAAAAATAAATTATTGAAGCAAGAATTGCACCTTACCTGACTGTATCCCTACCTATTAAAAGTGCAATAAACCTGCACTCTTGAATTCTCTCTCTTCTTCTTGCACCTTTGAGTCCCTGAACTCATAGACAGCAAATTTAGGGCTGTTGCTTTTGACCCCTTGAGTATGTGACTTGCATTTTGTTTTCTACAACCTACACAGCCTGGGGCACATTATCTTATATTGCCTTACAGAAAAACAAAACAAAACAAACAAACAACAATCAAGCAAACAAAATAAAAACCTCACATCAAGAACTTTCTATTGAGTGACAAGTTGGAGAGCCAGGGAAAATATTAAGTATGTGTTTGAATATTTGAATGAATCAATGCACTTTTCTCTGTTTTTCTCAGAGCTGGAGTGCAGCCATAACCTTCCACGGTTAAAAATAGTGTCAGTAGGCAGCTCAGGCAGATGCAAATCATGTTCTTCAGCTTTATTTAATATCTCCTGAGTAAAGGGACAATTCATTCTTTTGAGATGTTATCGAAAATTAGTGGAATTATACCAGCAGTGAGCTGATAAGAATCCAAGAAAATTGCAATGGATTAAGTACAGTTAGCTTGAAAGAAAGCCACTTGATTGACTTGTTCTTCAACCTTCCTTACTCCTGCAATTTTAAAGACATGAAAAAAGTTCTCCTGATCATTGACCATAAAACCCTTAGCACCATATTTCAGGATAACTTACATTTCCCCTTTAAAGCAGTGATTTCTGTAAAAATTCTGTGTGTTTGATCATACCAAGGTCAGAAGCAAAGTCTAAAAGCTGTCAACATACTAATAAAATCCCCAAACTTTGCTTTCTCCTTTGTGATCACCAAGGGCTCATCTCCACATCCAGTCAGCAAGATAATTGAATAACATGGGTGACAAAACACAGCCCTGCCAAGCTTTTGGACTGACCTTGAACTCCTTGGTCAGCTCAGCATGTAAAACTCCTCTTTGTGAAAGTCCCCAAAGAATGAACTCTGAGTAAGCAGATCAATTTCCAGCCATCTTTCTCAAGTAGATCTCAGAGAGATTCAACAGTCTGAGTTAAACATTGCAGTAAAATTGGCCCAAAAAATAAGAGTTTCAAGCCAATATTAAAGTAGATCCTGTTGAATCTGAAGTGCATCATCACCTGATGCCTGGATCCACGTTGCAGTAAGTATACGAGATATATATATATATTTTAATGTAGTACAACAGATGCACACCTCAGGCAATATATTTTTCTATGACCCAGTTCTCAGACTTGCTTTATAGTGCTATAACAGTGTTATGGGTCTGCAGAGTAAACATCATTGTAATTTCATCTACTTTACTCTGCCAAAATGGTAACTAATATATCTATTATATACTCATTTATTAAGCAAGATTACATACAAAGTAGTTCATCATCCAGAAAGAAATTAGTAGCCAGGTGTTTTCACATTACTGAGCATAGTGATGAGTCTTTAGCTGTGGGTCATGCAAGTTTAAAGCTAAGGCAGGCTGAGGCACTTGGTACTGTGTTTTGCTTCTGAGACACCCTCTGCAATGGTTAACTTCAAGGGTCAGTTTTCTTTGGAGAAAACAAAACAAAAAAAAGGGGGGCAACATATTCCCAGTGCATTTTTATTTCTTTTTTTATGAGAAATTACACTATTTTCCACCTGCTCAAGATGCACAAGATTTTCTGTTGCCATTTCTTTCTATTTGGGTTCCTCCCAGGACAGGGTGAAAGCAAGGACTGGCAACTGTGAGAGCAGAAGCCTTACTATTTTTCAAAGTATAACAGTCAGAGTTCAAAAGGCAAGAGGCACTTTTAAGATACCCAGGCATAAATCTGTGTGCTTCTCTTGAAGGTAAAAGTTGTAATTAAAGTTGGCATTTCTGAGCAGCCTGCTAGTGCTGGTCATCTTGCTAACGAACAAAGAGGACATGCTTTGTGACACTGGCACACAATCCGTGGGTAAGAGCCGGTGCCTCTCTTGCAGGAAGCAGACAGAAGAGATGTGTGTGTATCTAAGATGGCCTAGAGGGAGCACGACTGAAAGATGTTTGGAAAAAAAAAGGTCGTGTAATCAGAGCAAAGAGAAATATGAGATGAAGCAAGGGATGTAAGATCACTGCTTTGCTTTCCCACAAGCTTTGCCCAGTATTTTGCCTTCTTTCCATTTCCTTATATATATTGTAGAGGAGAATTTATTAATTTTTTTTTAATATTCTGAAAATGAGAACTTGAAAAGCAAGATAGCAAAAGGGGGACAGATGCCAATATTCAGAGCAAACCTCTGGATGGCAGATAGAAAAAAATAATTTGGTTCTCCAAAACCTGTAATAAAGAATCAAGAAGTAAAATGCATCTGATTTTTATGCAGGTTATTTTCTCAGAGAGAAGGATTGAGCAAAATCAGATCACTTTTTTTTAAAATTTAAGTAAGTTTTAAGTAGCATTGATATTATAGTCTTGGAGATCACTTGGGCATATTTCACATTTTCATTATTCACACTGGGGCATATGAAAAAGTATCTTAGGTAATCTGGTCACGAAAATAATTTCATGTTTTATTGAAAATCTCAGCATCATCAGGAAATGATCTTAAAACAGTCAAAAGGTATATGCCCCACAGAATCAAATTTATATACAGCTAATTGCTTCAGAGGAGGAAGAATAAGCTGAACCCACTGAGATTCAAAATTGTGGTAATAGTAAGTATGTTAATCTGTTCCACTTGGCTTCTCAATACGTGAAAGCAAGTCAGCATCCACAATTCCTGTCCTCTTAGAGAGGTTTTTTAGAACAGATTATAGCACTACACCCTCTTTTAAAGCATTCTTCTGCAAACAAGTTAGAGAAAGGCAATTAACAGGAGTCAGAAGGTTAAAACTTCAGATAGGGTGCAAAGTGGGAATACCCTTTCTACAGGAAATGATTGCTGGAGCATTCTGGTGGCACTTTGTAACATGCTATGACAGACTCATATCCAACTATCAGTTCTTATCACAAGGGAAGAGAATAAAGGTAGGGCAGGATGAAGAGAAAATCCTTCTGTGTCTGATAAGAGAATTCTTCTCAACGTTTCTTAGGAAGGTCACATAACTAATTTATTCAAAATTAAAAAATAGCTAAAGGCAAAACAGAGAGAAGGTACTTTGCAGTATGAAACATTTGCTTGAAAAGAGATGAGATGGTAAAGCCAAGCACTAGGTTCTTATGTCTTCAATGAGATCTCTGAATTGTTACTATGACTCAGGAATGATGGGTAAGGGGGCAAACAGAAGCAGTGATGACAAGCGTGGACTATACCTCATTGAAGGTGATCAGATCCCCCATCTGAAATCCCACCAAAAAAATGTTAGTGCATCACCAGATTTCTGGAGACAAATTAAATCCCTAAAGAGAGTTTCAACAGAAGAAAAAGGGAGATACAGAATTTGGAAAGGGTTGGCATATCCAGGGAAGATAAACAGAAAAACACACAAGCATGGATGAAAGAAAATAATATCAGTGTTCAGATATTAATACAGACAATATTCCTGTGACAAGAAACATACTTCTGAAAAAGAAGCAGATTAGGTCCACCCAGAAGAGACGCTCAGACATACATTCACCTGATGTTCCACCTGGTGAGCAGAAACAAGGAGTCAGTTCCCACACCATCCAGAAGCACTGCCAGGCAGAGAAGACAGAAATCAGAGAGCTCCAGAGAGAAAACTTCTGCCTCTCTACTTGCTCATAACCCATTAATCTGACAGAGATGCTGATTTAAACCCAGCTCTGCTTAGAACAATCCTCCACAGGTCCACTGACACAAGGAGGCATAAAGACAGCTATAGTTGTAGCACAGTAGAATATAAATTGTCAGAAGCTGTACTAAATATCATAATCAGGAGATACAAGTAAATGTAGTGAAGGGGAATTATTAGAACTTTTCTAAAGACAAGTGGTGTCACAAAGATGTGTCGCACTTTGGTTTCAAAGAGTCAGTATACATCAAGAAATTCCAGAGATTTTATATGCCTACAATTTGAAAAGTCCTCAATAGAGTTGCTCATTAAAGAAAAAAAGGTGCTACAAAATAAAGTGCTGGGGCTGGGAGCAGCTGGACTGTCCATTCAAGCCCACAGACCAGTCTGAACTCCTGCACCACAGGAGCACCCTGACTGAAACCCTCCTTGGAGGGGGCTGAGCCTCAGGTATACAGTGGGCTTTGACTCCCATCCCACCTCTGATTCCCTGGGAAAAAAAGCAAACCACACTAGGTGAAGGGAACCAGAGCACTCTCTAGTCAAGGTCCTAAGGAGGACAGCAGTGGGCCCAGTTCCATGGTGGAAAGTTCAGCATGAGACAGGGCTTCTCTGGCTGCACAGGGACAAAACCCCTACAGAGACAACTGCCAGTTGTTATTATGAGCTTCTGAGCAAGGTTGAGCATGATTCTTATGCTGTTAGAGGGTTGATTCTTTATGTCAAACTTGCTTCTCTTCTTTACTATCATTTCTCTAGAACCCCACCATCCCTGAGGTACAAACCCATATGAAGTAATAGTGTATAAAAGAATCAAAACCCAGAAGACGCCTACATTGGTACTACACTTTCATTGTTTCACCCAAAGCAAGACTGTTCTCCGTGGCTAATTTCCAATTACATTTAAAAAAAAAAAAATCTTACCCAGAGTTACATCTCCTCTTGCCACTGAAAGGCTTATTTCACCGTCTATTAATGTCTTTGAAAAAGTTTTTCTGGCAGATCATCTTCCTGCTCTCCATGATAAATCTTGTTGTACTAATTTCTCTTCCCCAGCGATGTTTATTCCCTCAAATATTTGCAGAACATCGTCAAGTCACCTTGCAATCACTGCTTGGAGCATTCCTATCTCATCTACAGCCTTTCTGCACACAGCAAGCCAGTTCTTCCAGCCCCCTTTATCATTTGTCTTGTTCATTTTGTCAATTAGTTTCTCTGACCTGTCCTTTCACTTTGTTTTATTAATTTTTCAACACACCAACCCCTGTGAGGTAAGTAGAGATTAGCAGCCCCCACACACACATTGCTGCAATCAACATGGGACCAGCGAGGAGCTGATTCACTTGGTGACGCACAAACGGCAGGAACGGGGCCTGTGCAGTGCAGCTGCTTCAGAGAGAATTAAATGGTGCATTACAGCATTCAGCAGCCCTTTACACAGGACATTTTTATGTCACTTCAGTCTGAGCGACCACTGCAAGCACAGAGGGTTAGAGCTCCTCCCAGAGCACTTCTCTCCAATGTGGGTTCAGGGCAAGCACAGCCCCAGCTACTCCCCTGCCGGGAGCCAGGGTGGGACACTGAACTCATTCTCTTCATTGCTTTGCTTTCTTTCCTATGTTCCTCTTGCTAGGCTGGGAGAGAGTGTTGCACTTCCCCACACACACTTTTTCTGAGCACAGATATTATTTATGGTGAGTGGAAGATAATGGAGTTTTCTCTCTGTGTGGCTATGGCATACCCACACTGCAGTGATTTTTCCATTTCATTCCTAGGCTCTGTAGGTTCCCTCCTAGTGCTGCAAGAACATAAACCACATCTGTACTGATAGATACAGATATATCTAGATTTTTGACAGACCTGGATGTTGCTGGCCTGTATAAGATTACATTCATCCTTATTTATCAGAGTAGTAGTTACACATGCGTAGTGAGGAACTCTATTATCCTGTCTTTAATTTACTCTCAAGGAGTTCAGCTCTCACAAAATCCATATCAGAGCCCCCTTTCTCAATTATTTTAGCCAGAGAGGGGAGAGGTCTCTATCTGATCTGATAATGGAGCTATTTGGCTCAGCCCAGCCATTAATCCACCTGACAGCTTTCCTATGAAAAAGCAGAATTTCCATCCTCCAGTCCAATTTATTTCATCATCTGCACTTTCCTTCTTCTATCCCTGGTCACTGGTAATAATAAGAACTGTCCAGTAAAATATATAAATATGGCACATGTGTATAAATACAGCTAAAGCAGGTGGCACAGGTGTGACAAGGAGAGAATTCTGCCTCTAAAAGAATTTTTACCTCAAGCATTTACTTGCCCTATGGAAACTTAAACCAGTCACCATCCTTTTGAAAATATCCCAAATTTCCATTTTTTCTCAATAAATAAGCTCTTTGTTTTGTTGTGTGTGGAGGTTTGTTTCCTTGAGGTTTTTGTTTTAGTTTTGTTCTGGTTTTGTGTAAGACCCTATCACAGCAGTTTTCTGGTCTTAATGAAAAATACTATATTGTAATTCCAAAGTGAGATTTACTGATTGTGATGATACTCCAGGTATTATGGAGTGAATCTGGAAAAGAGACAGGCATGCAATATGGTTGTTGGGCTCTCCTGTCTGACCTGCTGCTCTGCAATTATCCTTAGCTGACAGCGTTTGACAAGGCTTAGTTGGACAAGCAGAAATGTCGGTGGAGAAGGGGTTTTCTTGATTATTTTCCTTTTTAAGTAAGAAAAGCTGACAAAATTTACATTTTACCCAGTATTAATAATGTTTGTAAAGTATTTTTTATTTAAAAATGCCAAACTTATTAAATGTTTGACCAAGATCTATTTTTAATAGAAATCATGTTTCTTTTCAAAACTTTGGAAGTAGAAGACAATGTCTTTCAGGTTCAAAACATTTCCAAAGTTTGGGTTATTCTAACAATAAAAATACCTCAAGTGTAGAAAATACATTCATGATACTAAGTGTACATACTATGAATTAACTATAAAATATCCCAATCCAAGTGCAGGCAACACTCAGTGAAATGCTCAGGTATTCTCCTCAGCTGCAGCTTGGTTCCTTGTTTTTACAGGTGGCAGCTCAGGAAGATTTCAAATGCAGTCACTAGAGGGAAAAAGGATTTTTCTCATAATGACATGCTGAGCAAAAGACAAGACAGAGTCTTTACTTTTCCTGCTTATATATTTACATGTTAGCTCCAAAGTCACTTAAAAATTATTTTTATGCATGCAAACAATACTTTGCATTTTCATCAAGCTACTTCAGTTTCTTAATTGAAAATGGAAATGTGAAAATGGAAAACATCTCAGCTATGCAGGCTGGGGAATCTCCTCTAGGTTTTTGAGAATCCTGTATTTTCTGGTTAGTTTTCTGATCCTTCTGTAAGTCTAGATGGTAAGACCCCACTGTGCAGTGGATGGGTAAATGGCAATGCCCAGAGAAAATCCTACCCTTCCTCATGCTCAATGCAGCCCTTTTATGGTTTTCCTGCATCACTGTGAGTCAGGATAGTAGGCCATGGCTTGAAATTAATCTCATACCTGGAAACTGCATGAAATGGTACAAAGATATTGGATGAATTCCTCTCTTTAGAAAGGCACAGCAGTTTCAGATGCACCAGAACAAAGTCTTCTACCGTGCCTGGAGCAGAACCCTGCCAGGGTATATGCACTGCATCAACTGATGTTCTGCGTTGCTATTTAAATCCTTTGTCTTAGCAAGATGTGATCTAATATGTTCAGGTTTAAACCCCTGCATTAAACCCTAGTTGAATAGGTTAAAAGACTCATTTGGGTTATGAGATTCAGACAAATTGGAATAGTTGAGGTGGAAAGGGTCTGAAACTCCCTGCACTCCCCTAGAGACTTGACAAAAGGATTTTGGCTTCTTCATTAATAAGTTCCATTTCTGGCTTCACTAAGACAAGATTCAAAGCAGAATCACTTTAAAGAAGGGCATAAACCAACAATACTTGGAGGCACCTCAGTGGCTGTGTCTGAATATTGAAGTAAACCACTTTCTTTCTACCTCCTGCCAAAGCATCACTGCAACCACTGGTACCTTCCCATCTCTAATGTCAATACAGTTCCCAAGAGGAGAAGTGGCTCATTGTATAAAGTCAAAAAAATTTTGGTCTTTTTCACTTATTGTACTTTTTCCAAGCCTTTTTTGAGCTAAGATTTGAGGCATTCTTTACTGCTTCATGCCAACTCTGTCACCAAAAAAAAAAAAAAAATCTACCATGGATTGCTTGCTTTCCTTTTTTTCTTAATGATGCTCAACAACAACAAAGTCTGTCTGCTCCCCATCACGCTCTCAGCTGTTGGAACTGACAGCCTCAAGTCCTGCTGTGACTGAGATGCCTTGAAAGTTTACCACAGGATTTATACTGCTTCCCACAAAGAACTTGAAGTCTTTATAGGTCTTGAAATGAGGATGAACTTGTGTTTTATAAGAGAGGTTATGTACCAATTTATCAGCAATTTCAGAAGGGAAAACATTTATGAAGAAGATGAAAAATAAAGATACATTTTCAATGATGTCTCCCAGGCCCAGGAAACACTCATAGCAAATTCTGGTCCCTTTCAGGTTCATTTGCCCTTGTCTCTCTCCTATATAATGTTTCCTCAGTACCTCTTTATTGGGGAAAACAAGAACAATTGATGGCATACAAAAAAGAGGGACTTTCACTTACTTCTACAAACACACTGCCTGAGTGCGTTTCAAACTGAAGGTAGCTTACAGAAATCATCGGTGCTAAAAAATGGAACTAAAAGGATTTACATGGCCTGCATAAATTTTAAACTTTAAACATTTCCCTGAAGTAAATTTTCTTTCTTCCATAGCGCAGTATTGAAAAAGGAAGAGAAGAAAAAACAATTTAATTAAGCGTTCCAAGGAATTTTCAGGACAAACTCTTAACTACCCATGAGATTTCCTTCTTGTAACCCAATCCTCTGTCTGAATAAGCGTTTTTTTGGTAAACATGTTTACTTTGATGTAAAATCTGTTTAAACCAAATGATGAAAATAGGTAACTAGGAGCCCCACAGGACCAGGTAAAGCAATGAAAAAGGGATTTCCGAGAAAGCTTCAGTCTGGCAGTGCCTGATGCAGTCAGAAAGGTGCTCATTGTGCTGTTCATTTTGAGATGAAGTTTAAATTATTGGTCACTGCTCACATCTTGAAAGTTGAACTCAAATACAGCATCTGAATGGCCACTTAAATCTGCCACTCCACCTGCCATTGCCAAATTATTTTTTTTTTTCCTTTTTAAAATATTCTAGAGCTTTGATTTATGAAAAATCATGGCAACCAACCCTTTCAGTTTGAGTTGAGGAAAAAATGTCAGTGTTTCTCAATGTTCAAGCTATTTCTTGGTCAGGCCTGTTGCATCATGCTAATCTTGAACATACAGACATCCCTACTTCTGAAACACCAGAATTCCTGAAAGCTCTTGGCATGAAAATGAAAACTAGCCTGTATTGCTTGTAATTATTTACATACATGACAGACAACATGTCTGCTTTCCTAGGCACTCCATTAAAATTGCTTTGTTCCCAGCCTTTGGAAAGCTAAATGAGCAAAAGAAATGAAGATACATGCAACCTGTGGCATAACCCATTTATTAAAATATGCTGAAGGCAGCAAGAGCTTTAATCCCTTTTTGGTTTTAGGCCTTAAAACCATGCAGCTACTCTGATCTCTCACCAGGTCATGAAGAGAGAAACTCATGCGTTTAAGTTTTAAAGTGTTAACTTCCTTGATTGCTCGGTTGGGAGAGCAGCTCACTGATGGTTCCTTATCTGCAGAGTAGCTAATCTGGTGGTGGCATCATCCACTGGGATCCCCTGCTCAGCTTGCCCTCTCCACTGCCAAACCCCAGCACTTCTTGAGAGAAGCAGTACCCATCATCAAATGTGAATATCCTCAAACATGCTGCTCAAAACTAGCCCAAACAAAAGCACAAGCTTCACCTCCCCAGAGATTCAAACTGGTTCTGGAACTACATGGTGCAATAACGCTGAAAGTCAACAGCTTAGATTCATAGCAAACAATTTCCCCCTTGCCTGGCTGTCACCAAAACCAGGTCCTAGAGGAACAGTGTTTGATAACCCTGCCAGGCCCATGCCCTTCCAGGTAATTGTGATTGATCTGGTTCAAATAATCAGAATGAACAGATGGTATCTATTTCTTCAGAGTCTCGTAGGAAGGACATTAGTAGGGCAGCACAGGATTTGTTTCTGCAACCATTAATCAGCTGTGAGTCCATATTCTACAATACACAGAACAGACTAGAGTTGTGCCATCCTTTGGAACCTGAACTGTCAGAACCAACAAATTCCTGTTCAGAGAGCAAAACAAACAAGAAAATTGAGAACAAAGCAAGGAGGAAGGCTCAAATGAGCTGTATAGGGGGTAAAGATGATACAGGCAAACAGAAGGGAAGCATAACTGTCAGGCAGCCATAAAACTGAAGCAGGGATCACCACTGTGCTTGCATCAGTCTAAACAAATACTCTTACAGGTTTGAAAAGAAAGACATCATCCCTCCAAAATGGCATTTTACCTACCAGCAGCATTAATTGCTTTTTTCATAGTCCCCCAACTGCTCCACGGTCTTGAGGGAATAAAAACAAACAATAAAAGCCTAACTACGTAAATCTCAAAGAATTTGCAAGGCAAATATTTTAAAAGTGACTCAAACCTTAAGAAACGTAAGTCCCTATGTAAATGGAAGAGTTATGAACAGTAATGGACTTAAAATGTGTTAGTTATTTATAAAACACTTCCACTTGACACAGTTGCTGCTTTCTTTCAGGACTTTGTTCATCAGGCATCTATACCCTGCAACAAATGTACTTTCTTACTCCTGTACACTTTGCTCTAATTAAAGATAGCACTAGCTATGATATAAATAGATGGCATGACAAGCATGGATGGTAACTTGTAGTCCATCACAAGTTTTATCTGTAATCACTGAAGAATATCCCTAGTTTACAGAAACAAAACAAAGTGGACTGGATAAGTGACTTGGTGAAGATTGTGCTGGTGCAAAACCTGGACTGCCATGCTGTGATGCCTCTTGGGTTGCATCTCCTCTAAGGTTAAAACAACTGTGAGCTTTCAAAGCATATGACACGCTCCATTTTCTCAGTGGCCTGGACCCTGCAGCACTGAACTCATACCTAACATAAATGCTGCAGCAACTACTACAACTGACTGCAAGTCCTGTAAAACACAAAACATAAAAGCAGGCATTTTTTTTTTTTTTTAGTTTTTCTTTTTGCTTCTTGTAAATTATTTCCTTCCAAAAATCACAACCACTTCAAGGAAGCTTTCTAGTAGTTACCACTTTTTTGAGCTGCTCTATTACTCATCCTTCCTTTTTGCCTCCCTCCTCCATATCACGCATCATCAAAATAACAGAATGGAAACCATTTAAGACACTAAATAATTTCTGGAGGTGAACAGGAGAGAAAGTCAAGTACCAAGCTCTGCCTGCCTTTTTGGATTCCTCACGTATCACATTCTGTATTTCACTCATCAAAATGTCATGCTTAAAAAAAATACACAGCCTGAAGAATAGAGGAAACAACAGAAAGGAGAAGGGAAGAAAAAATTTGACCCTTATGCTATTGCTCATGTTTGTCTATAAAAAATATTAGAGAAAGGATTCTCAAGTCTGACAGCAATCACAGCCATCTAGACAGTGTCTAACGCATGAATAATGCGTTGTCAGCTCAAGAAAAAGACCGAATTTTCTTGCCCCCGAAGGCCATTTTACAGCTTGGGTATATATCTGACATTAGGGAAAGAGAGATTGCATCATCTCTGATATATGACACTTGCTGTGTATGCAGCTGCTTTCAGGATTGACTCCCATGATAAACATGTCACTTCTGGAGAAAACTGATGGGAGACAGAATTGTCATTTCTCTAATTCATTCTTCCCAGTCACTTTGTCCTCCTGGTTCCAACGTGCTTTGTAGACTGAGATTCGACACATCTATCGATTTTCTTGGTGCATAAAGGTAAAAATATTTTTAAAGTTTCTGACTGAACTGGGTCCACGATACCTTAGTGCTTTGATTTTTTCCATTTCAGTAAAATGAATTAAAGTTGGGGAAAGAAAGACAGAGACATGTAAACTTTAGAGACAAAAGCCTGGTTTTGATCAAATAAAGCACCTTTGAGAATAGTAAAGTCCTCCTGTTAGCATGCAGCTTAATGGTACTGTGGCTATACCACTATTTTGTTTCTTCTTGCCTTTGAACAAAAACATAACCCAGTCTGTGCATACAGATTTGGTTTTGGATGCTTGGGAGTAGTTAAAGTTTCTAAAAGTGCCCTTAATACAACCCTCATAACTCATAATAATACTTAAATCTTTATAAAATGAAAGCAGATTTTCACAGGGTCAGAGATAATTTGGGTAAGTATAGCCCATTTTGGGCTCTGAACATGTCAGAATATATCCTTCGATTGCTTTAATATGAAATGAGACCCTGTGCCTACTATTTGCTCATTTATTTCTGTCATTTCACTGGCCACCCCTGGTAATTACCCAATATATCTGATTGATTTAAGGTTGGTATTTTAAAAAAAAACCCCAAATATATGTATACAGTTGCCTCTTGTTTTGTGTTTCTCTTATCTGATAGTTCAGTGGAGTTTTGCTGCTTTGCTCACAACATTGCTGTCAATTCTATGGCACAAAACAAATTCTGCAAAATCCCACTCTTCTGTTTTCAGCTTCCCTGCAGGAGAAGGCAGTGGCACAGCGGGTCTGAGCAGAGCTGGACCTGCTGCCTGTCTCTGTGGCACCCTGTGCTGCAGGAGGGAGCAGGGACAGACTGCAGAGCTGCCGCACATTTAGCACTGTAACTCTCCACAGGCTGAGATGAAGTGCAGAGAAACAACTCTGCCCATGGGGATGCCTTGTCGAGTTAAATCAGTTCATAAGACCTCCAGGCCAATGCTACAGAACAAGGGCTGTATTCAGAGGGCTGACCACAGGTCCATTTCCTCCCATCCTGGGGGGGAAAAGATGTAGTGCATCCCTCTGACCGCTCCTTGGCTTTCCCCAAGTCATTGCCAGGATGAAACCCTCCTCTTTGCTGCATGCTAATAAGGAAAGCACTGGGTGTAAGCTGCCAGTGTGATACACAGGATGTCCTTTCCACTCTTTTCTTTCAATTTTTCTCCCTGTGCTTGCCCCAGAGTGCAAGTCCTGCTTTCCTTTCCATGACAGTTACATCTGTCAAACCTGTCATATTTTGCATTCCCTCATGCCAGATGCAAATGCTAAAGCAGGTGCTACAGATGCTTGTTTGACCAGTGCAATGTGTTGATATTGTTTCTTGATATTTCACAAAGGAAAGAGTGGGAAAGAATGAAAGACAAAAAGAGAAAGGGAGGGCAGTGTTAGCATTCAGTGAGATAAATGGCTTTAAAGTACCTTGCTCTGCTGTGATGGCTTCCATCAGACATGCCCGGCAAGTTAAAAGAGGCATTTTTTCAAACAGATGGTCTCAAAGTCTTTACAGCATTACAGCTCAGAGCAGCAGCTACCTCACTGCCACATGCTGGGGAGGAACTGTGCCATGAAGGAGATGCACTCAATTTACCTGCCTGCCTTAATAACATCTGAACGTCTGGTCTGTTGAGGTGTTAAGGTACATCTTAGCAAAAGGCAGCTGCTAAAGGGACATAGCTGAGGTTATGGAGAAGAAAAAAAGGGCTTTTGTTAAGGCAGTGAGTTTACATTCTCAGGACAGAGGAACTTCAGTACATTTTGAACAAACCACGTCATCTCTGTGACAACGTTTACGCAACAGCACAGCTTGAGGACAGTGAGCCATCACATCCAGCCACCTTTTCTTTGTGAAAATACGATGGAGGCAGTCAGCTTATCACAAACTTTCACACAGGTTGCAGAAAGCTGGTTACCTCCAAAGTTCTGCAAATAGTATATTAGTTTATTGCAAATAGTATATTGGTGTGCTGCTGCCATACTGAGCCAAGTTACCAGGTCCTTTTGGGTACATATATTGCATTCACTAGAGAAAAGCCTTTAGTCAGCATAGGAGACTCATTTCCAGCTGTCCAGATAGACAGTAATTCGGGATTTGCAGGTTGCAGTAGGTCTGTCTGCCTCTCAAAAGATGTTATAAATAGAGCCAGGGCTTCTGTTCCCTATCTGTAGAATAAGGATAATAAATTATAACATCATCTTTGCCTTTCTCTCTCTTGTCTTCTAAATTTTTAAGTGCTTTAGGAAGAAATAAAAAAAAAATCATAAAAAATGGTGTTTCTTATAACACTAATTAAACTGTTTGCTGCTCTAAAACAGACAAAACACCTTCTTACAACAAGAGAGTTTCATCACAAAGTACTAGAAACTCAGAGCATCCCATGACTTCATGTCATGGAATGTCACGAGTTTCTAGTACCACTAGTGATGCTGCTACCAGATGAGAACAGGCATAAGAAATTTTTTCACGTGGACCTGCTAATGTACTTCCTTGCTGAGGCACAGCCAAAAATCAGGTGGCTAACTCATTTCCCATTGTTATCTCAGAGTAAATGGCTGGACTGCAACCCCCAGCCTCCACAGCTCATATATCAGCTCTCCTGCACCAATCACTCTCCAATATCCTCAGCAGGCTTTGCTATCCAAGGGTTTATTTTGTTTAAAGAAGAAACTATGCTTCTGTACCACTACATCAGAAATGAGCCTTCAAATCTTTTTCACCCTGGGCCAAAAGAACAGGAAAAAGCTTTTCTCTGAAATTTGCCTAAATTGGCATGTTATTTTCCAACTGCTGTCCCCTGTTTGAGTGGAGCTGGCAGATTTATGCATTCAGTATGTATTCACTTAAGCTACTTCTACCTAATGATAAAGAAAAATGTTAATTCATAAATAACCCTGGGCAGTGGCAGGCCTGAAATGTATGCATTACTTACTTACATCTGTGTTCAGCAAGCTGAAAAATGACAGTGCCCCAGCAGTGCAACCAGGCAAAGCATAAAGTGTTCAGCTGAGCAAAATGGAGAGTCCATGCTGTGCTCCTCTTACTGCCTGAGCTGGTAGGTCGTAGTTATACTCCTGGTGTAGTTTAAGCTGGCTCTGTGAGCTGCCAGCACCTGAGTCAGCAAACCAGAAGGTGAAACAGAGCCTTCAGCCACACCTGGGTGCCACAGAGAACCTGTCAGGTCGTGGCCTGCAGTTTAGGCACTGGTGGGTGTAGCTTCCCTCCTACCCACCTACCACCTCAGATATTTCCTCTGCTCTTCTGCCACAGGAGAGAGAGGATCTCATTTTCCATGGGGCAAGCAATCCAGACAGTTTAATAGCTTGATTTTTGCCATGCTTGTTCTCTCCTGTGAAAGTAAATCCCCCAGACTGCTGGGCTGGGTCACTTCCAAGTTTTGCAGTCAGGGATTTTCACAAAAAAGAGCTGACAACGCAAATGGCTCCAGCAAGGGGTTTTTTCCTGACCCTAGTGACCTTTTTATTTGAGCAGATAGCACCTTTTATGTCTTTGCACCATTTGGTTATCATATTTTTTTATCGCTGAGTGAACCTCTAGTGATGCCACTACCAGGCTAGAACAGGCATAAGAAATTCTTTCACATGGATCTGCTAATGCACTTCCTTGCTGAGGCACAGCACCCCAGCTACCCCAGGCTCAGGTATTCACATTAAGCACTTCACTCTCACACTGCAGTATCTCCTTTCAGTCCATTACTGAACAAGTAGAGCACCTATCCCAATAAAAAAACCACAATGCATCAGTTATGCTTCAATCATCACAGACTGATACCTCTGCTAAACAAAACAGAGTCATGCTCTCCTGTTTTCTTCTTAGTGAGTCCATCCCCATTTCAACTCCAGCCTGGCATAGGTGAGAATCTGAGAGAGAAAAGTTAGCAAGAATCCTTTCTCTTACCACACTCCAAACTAACTCCTTAAAAGAGACCAGCGTGGCAATTACTCGAGTTCATAACCTCTTTCTTAATTACCTACATAAAATCAAAGCTCTGCAAAGACATATGACGACTATGAATAAACCTCCTCATGTTTTTCAGCAATGTTTTCCTAATTATTAGTAATTTTTAATGTGATTACACATGAATAATAAGGAGAAAATTCCTTTGCATTTTTGATTTCCTCAACACAGTACATGTACAAGCCTTCACTAATCAGAGATTCCCTTCAGCAAAAATGCAACCTATTATTTCTGAACTTTTGATACCTTCATCCTGTAAACTCTGGAGCAGTGTGACCAAGGATACAATCAGCTTAAAGGTATTTGGATGCTAATGAACTACAGCTGTACTGTTTAAAGGGCTGAGAATGACAGTGCCTTTAACTCACTGCTCTGATTACCAGAGCTGGGAAAGAAGAGGGAAGAAAATGCAAACATAATGTACATATGTGTACATAATGTACACTAATCTCAGGCATCAGTGGTTCGCATTCCTCTCTTCCAGGCAAAAGAACAGAATGCCTGGATCCAGGGTTGAGTCCTAAATGAAAGACTAATGATCTTGCTTTGGTATTTTGCTGAGGTAACAGCATCCAGTCACTACATCCAGTTTCTATACAGTAGTGCTAAACGTGTTCCCATGTACCCTAATCTCAGGATTACCCTGGCAGAGAGATGAATAAACAAAGGAGAATGAATAGCATGCCCACGGGGTGTGTGGTGGCCAGAAACCAGCTCAGGCTGACACAGAATTGCTAAAAAGGACTGTGAAACAAGCTGTTAGTGCAAGGGGAGCCAGCAGTCCTGCAGGCTCCTACACGGGCACGCTCCCCAGGAAGGAGCCTACAGAAAGGCACAGTGAAGTAAACTTGTCAAGTGAGAGGTGTGTATGAAACACTTGAGTAAAGAATATATCTTTATATTAAGCTTACTGTAAAAGTCAGACTCCATAACTGCAGGAACAATCCTCAGCTGTGAAAATTCTGCCAGAAGTCTTCCACGACACATATCCTGTAAGGTCACAGAAGGGCAGTGGGTACCTCAAATTCGAGTAGAAGGAAAATATTTAACAGTAGAAGGACAAAGTCCTACTCATTATTTCAGCTTGGATTCTGAGACATGTTGTCTTTTACCATTATTCATATATTTTTACTGATAGATCATGTCAGCACTGCAGTTATTTGCGCTGGTGCCAGCATTCAGCTTCTGGGATGGCCCAACACCCTAAGAAGATTAAGAGTTTGGAACCTCTTATGCTTTCTGACTGACCCTTTACTAACAGGAAAGAGGCAGCGCCACACCACTTGATCAAGCTCTAAACTTTGCAAATTTATCTTCTGATTCACCTTGCCTGTCTGAGCATAACAACTTGTATGCTGCTGTATGCAGCACTGTAAGCAAGCAAAATGGTGTTTGCAATTCATGTCTGAAAAACACAAACGTCATGTTATACCAGTGGAATCAAAATTAGATTTCACATTCAGGTACCTTTTAAAACAGCCACCTTATAATGTGCTTTGATGAGTTATTAACACTTTTGAGAAGACCAATCTTCTGTCAATAGCATCGATTTAACAGTAATGGCTTTTTAAAATATCACCTCTTTCCAAACTAATGTGCAGGGAATTTGTCTAAGTTGCAGAAATCCAGGCAGGCAATGTGAACTGGCTACAGGATTCATATCCTTCAGTGTCTTTCTGTCATCTACATTTACTAATTGATAAAGATCTGAGACCACACCAAAGTACTTGTCTCTCTCCAGTTCACCTAGCAGCTAATAAATGTTTCCAGGATTCCATCCTTTCATTACTGAGTCAACTGAGGGGAAAATAGGTTTGCTCCTTGTGCCAAAATATCCCCAGAGAATTTGAGGTGCCGTTTGCATATCCTTAAACATTGTGTTCCTGAGGAACACAACCAGCCTGCACCAGTTCACTGAACTGCCTTACATCCTGGTCCTACAAACCATGGTATCCACTCTGTGGAACAGGCCATGGACTGAATGATGTTTTCAAAAAGGGACAGAAGGCTTTTGTCCTGCCCTGACAGCCGAGGAACATCATGTGCAACAGTACAATGAAATGGACAAAGGGAGGGAAAAGGACCTGGGAGCTGTTCAAGAGTTTTCTAAGAAGCTAAAATCTCAATGGAATTAAATATTCAGAAAGCACATTGAGTAAGGTCATGTATGATAAAACAACCCTATCCATCTACAGGCAAGTATAAGAGAGTAACAGAGAAACTTGGGAGTCAAGTGCTGTTCCTGTCCCCACTAAGGTGGGAATACTCTTCTAAAATCCAAGGGAGAAACATCACTCTTATGTAAGCTTGTATTTCTAGTAAAGAATTCCAGAAAATTGTTTAAAAGCAAATAGAAAGGATTCTCATTCTCTATGACTAATGTTTCTCACTTTTTCTTCCGGACTCCCCAACTACTTTTATTTGTTTGTTTCTCTTTACACAAGTAGGTTTTTCCACAACTGTACAGATATAGTAACATTTCAAGACAATTAACACTTGCCACAGATACCTGGTGACAGTAACCTTAATGATTTAGGCTTTAGCCCTTCTGTCTTTGTTTCTGCTCTCACATATTACTGATCTGGAGACAGTCAGGTGTCTTTTATTCGCTGATCTCAGCACACTACCTACTTGGTAGATTCATCGAAAAATAAAGTAGCTATTTACTCTGATCTGTAAAAAATACCCAGAATCTGGATATTCAAGTCCAGGGACTGCCAAGCTGCTACTCTTCAGAATGAGACTGAATGCTCTTGTTACATCACTTGACCTGATTATCTTACCAAAAAAAACCAGAAGACAAGAGACTATTAAAGAAACTGTACAGTGTTAGTTGATTGCTTTCATTCTTCTTTCTTCTGATTTTCAAAAGGTGAAGTTCTAGGATTGCTGCTTTCTTTGTTGATATTTAACTTCTTAGCAAGAGAAATGTAAATAAGCAGGAGAAAGTCTGCACATTGCAGAGCAAAACTTTTCTGTCCCTCTGGACTTCTGAAGGGAGGGAAAACATGGAAGACAAGGATACTAATGCCTGAAACAGGGAAGCCAGAAAAAAAGTAGGTGAATTTTGGTTATACTGATCAGAACATGTACACAAGGTTGAAAAGGAAGAAAAAAGACTCAAAATACCAAGAGCCCTGGGAAACAAAGATGAAGCACATAACTAGGATTATGTGATTTGACAGGCACTGGGAAGTAAATCAATGGGAAATTGCAAAAACAAGAGTGCTGCTGTGGAACAAGACTTTTGGACATTGACTTGAGAGATTTGCTCTGGCATGAAGTAAGGGAAGTGCTAGGATCTTAATAAACTGTTTTGGATTTACAGAGAACAAATTTTTCCTGTTAAAATAATCCCTTTGGGGCCTTCTGGAACTTCTTCTTTGAGAACTATTAAGGTTTGAGAACTTTGATCCTTTTTAAAAGTTATTCTCCTATCCATAAGGGAGAGATGGAAAAGGTTTCTTAAAAAAGGCAGAAACAGAGGTTTTCCCATGGGATATTGTAGCCTTCATGCATTCCCATGAATAACTTTTTCTTGATTGTTTCTCCTCCTAGAAGTAATGGTGGAAAAAGATTTCACCAGAGCTTACAAATTAAACTCCGTGTAGAGCTTGAGAAAGTCTTTAATGTTCATGCAAGCTGGGACTTATAACAATGATCTCAGTCAAGAGTAGCACAGGCAAGAGCTGGACTGTTTTCCTCCAGCTCTCTGAATCTATTTTTTCTGATCATCCTTGCCTCAGACTGCTCTTCTTGGGTCAGATCCAAAGCCTGATCCAAATGGAAAGGTCTTCTAAATCTAATTAGGCTTTTGCTGAAACTCGGGCACTTCAGGCTTGTGTTCTGACACACCCTCTCCTCCCAGCACCGCAGTCAGGGATGCTTTGTTGCAACGATTTCTGTGCAATTAATGCCAGACTAGTTTTGTGATATATGCTGATAGGAAATAAAATGGAGTACTCAGCTCCTTTTCACTAGGGAGTTCAGCCAGGACAACTTGTTTCCTAATGGATATATGCCAAGGGCTGAGAAAAGCTGTGGATCAGAGTCAAGCATACATTATTTCCATTGTTTGTTTTGCTACCTCAGAGGGATGAGAAATCACCAAGAAATATCACTCTATCAAGCAGCCTATCTGCAAAAGCCAGGACTGCACTTTAACAAGCCCTGCTCCCAGGAGCTCTCGCTCTCTACAGCTGCTGGCACAAAAATATTGACACCAGCTCACAAAAAGGTCCCTAAAACTTGTGCAAGAGAGATGAAATACTAAGTAGGCACGCAGAGAGAATTAGTCTTTCATTTTCAGCACACAGTGAGCAGAAAGGAGTATATCAGCCAACCAGTTTGAGGAAGCTCCCGTTCCCTTTGCCCTTGGAAATAAAGAGCCTTTTTTACAGATGAGTGATAACCAGCAACCACCTGACCCATTCTCCTGTACAGTTGGGAAGTTAGCAGTGCCCACAGAATTTAATTCACCTCCTCCAAAAAAGTTCTAAATACACCAACTAGACCTGTTACATGCTTGTTTACACAGGCAGAGGTAGCTGAGTTTCCATGGACAGAGGGCAGTTTTGTGTTCTCAGCTGGATTTTCCAACTTTCCAACCAAACGTTCTCTCCCAAATATTTCAATTGTGTTTACTGTTGGTTTCCAAAATCCTATACTAGATTGCTCTCTTCTTCTCAACCTTTTCATTTACGGTTTCCAACACAGTAAGGAATTTCAGGAGAGGCAGAAAAATTAGTCTTATCTTTACATTAAAATAAAACAGGTGAATAGTCCACGTGTGCTACTTTCCTACAGAGAAGGGACTCTAAAGCTATTTAAGTCCTAAATTCTAGGAAGACAAGAATTGCCTTTGTTTCCCACAAAGCTGTTCAACCGAACAATCAGCTCTGCAGCCTTCAGAGACCAAGGAGCCAGAAGGCATGGCTGCAATATTTCAGTCTGGAAAGCTTTCTGGTGGAGAATAGTTTTTTTCCCTAGTTAACCTTCACAGAGAGAGTCAAACTACCAAAACAAAACAAACCAAAAATCCAGGCCTGAGGGCTCCCGTTGTTATTAGTCATATCTATCTCATGCTGCTTTTCTATTCCGTTTCTCTAATAAAGCGGTACAATGCCTTCTGGCTTGCCAGAGACCTCATGACTGTAGGGAAATCTATTTTCTTACTTCTTTCCTGACAGAAAAGCCCTTTGTCCTGAGCAAAGATCCCCTCTAAAGCAGCAAGGCTCCAAGACCCAGCTTTTCCCAGCCCCTCTGGCTGCCATAAGGCTGTAATGAGCACCCACTTGCACCAGAAGGAAGTA
Source organism: Myiozetetes cayanensis (assembly GCF_022539395.1). NCBI lineage: Eukaryota > Metazoa > Chordata > Aves > Passeriformes > Tyrannidae > Myiozetetes > Myiozetetes cayanensis. The sequence goes on from NW_026086605.1 coordinate 29,227,917, forward strand.
ATCACACCCTGAAGCAAGAAGGGTGAAGGATCTTGGCAGTGCTCTTGGACATGCCAATTACTGTAGTCCATTTCTCCCCCCAGAAAAGGTCTTTTCACATGAATATTGTTTTGTTTCAGTTTTTGCACCACTCAGCACTTTATCTGGCAAATGAAACTCTTGTGTGCACTAGCAAGTAATTAGCAGAGGCTGGGTTATTAGGAAGTATTCTTGGCAGGTTATTTTTTTTTTTTCATGTAGTATATGTTTCTCCCCTAAGCTAACTAGGCATCTGGCAGCAATTACGCCCAAAGCCAGGCAACCCATCTAGTGTATACAGAAAATGGGGGAAAAGTAACTAAAATGCTTTCAAGAGTGTCTAAGAGGAAAATCTCCATGAGGAGAGAGAATTGAACTGACAGGATGAAAAGTGTTAATTGTGGGAACAGCCACCATAGGGTTTTGATAACAGCCATGGTAACTTATTTTTACATACTTTCTCTCCAGTTTTACTTATTTTTTTCCGTACCCAGATCTTGCATCCATCCTCATCTGTCCTTCCCACCTGGCTGTTACATTTTCCACCTGCAGGCATCCCTCTGCCCTGCTCTCACAGACAAGGGGAGCAGCCCCCATGCAGGTGGGTGCTTCAGCAGGTGGGTTGGGTCACAATCCAGGGGGAGAACTGCCACTCTGAGCCAAGGTGGTGCTCCTTGGTGCCACAGGCAGCAGGGACACCAAAATAGCAACGATAGTTCTAAGTCCATGAAATGAGGCTGTTGGCACAGTCATAAAAGGATCTCTGCTAACAGAGAGCTTCACCTGGCTAAGGGGATCTCAGTTACTTTTTATAAGGTACACCACTTTTTTCTCTCCCTTTTCTCTCAACAGGGAAGGACATGAAAACCATAAAAATGTGGCTTTCCCTGCCCTTCCAGGTAAGTATGAAAGAGTTTTACAGTACAGTGAAGGACCCTTCAAAACAGGAGAAGCCAAGAGCTCCCACTGAAGTCAAAGAGCAAGTCTGGGAGTTCCCAGGGCCAAACATGGAAGCACAGCGGAGAAAATTCACTGACAGCTGTAATCTATGTGTGTACCTTCACTGACAGCAAGTGGAGAGTCAGTTCTTTAGGACATTTTTCCAAGTACAGCTGGCTGTTTGTATCACTAGACTATACACCAAGAGCACACTTGACCTCAGATTTTCTGTTTTATACAGTCTGAACAGTGTCCACACAGTAAGGAAAGAATATTTAAAGATATTAAGTTTCCACTGATTCACTGCTGAGTGAAGGAGCTGGCACCAGGTGAGATGCTGATGATAGGAATACAGTGATGCCTCCAATAATTCAGAAGTGGTTTATGCCAACAAAAACAACTGCTAATTCTCTCTAATAGAGAACTATAAAAACAAAATAACAATCCATGTGCACAAAAGTCTCCTATTCTACAAGGCAGTTTATGTCCTGCTGCTCTGTGCTGGCTCCAATGCTCTAGATAGCTAAAGCAAACCCTACACTGATGACACGTGCCTGAATAATATTTTCACACACAGAATGAAACCTAACTACTTATCTATGTGTTTGAGCACACATACAAGAATACATTTCAAATATAAAACAAGTTTTGAAAAGATATCAGGGTCCCATTGTGCAGGAAATGAAGATGTATCATTACTTATGTATCTGTGCATTATATCCTACCTAGTCCTGCAGTACCCTTTCCCATGTTAGTGATGGCTACTAAAATGAGGGGAGAAACAAAAGCATCAGGCCATGTGGGCAGCCTTTGTGCAGTTCCAGTTGCCAGGGAGATGCCGTCCACCCTGTGTCCAAATCAGAACAGCTGTCTCATTTGGAAACTGACCTGCAGGCAACAACGAGCATGCTGTGCCCATTGGTGAAAAAATGGGCAAAAAGAGGAAAAAAATAATTAGAGACACCAATAAAAATGCAAAAATAAATCTTGCCCCCCCACCTTGTTGCTAAAATAAAATATTTGAGTTAGCAAGTTACTTCTAATGTAAGCTAATGAAGGGCATGATTCTTTTCCATGCATGTTAAAAAAAGTGTGGTTGCCATAATTTCCATTTCCATTTTGTGCTAAAAAATGCCCATCCAAAGACTGCTACAGCTGGTGGGAGATTTCACATTCAGTGAACTTTTGAAGGAGACTTATTAAAATTAAGGCAGTGTTTGACAGCGGTGTTGTGGAACAAGCTGCTGGGAGCTGTGCGGATACACAAGACTCAGTTCCTGCCCAGGGTTCCTCTGACAAAATGAGGCAACTCAGACCTACCACTATGCTACTCACACAGGTAATGGTTCTTCCTGCCTCCATTCTCTTAAGATCAAAACTGTAAAGTCTAACATGGACCACTGTTGACGATTTTTGTTCATGTTTAACCTAAATATTCATGCCCACTGGGAAGAGTCTACAAACACCTGATCTGTGTTCAGTGTTTTAAATAGCAAAGTGATAAAGTGATTTGAGAAACTGAACAAACAACTGCACATGTGAAAAGGCAGATGTTGATGGTTATGTATTAAAATTTGTTGTCACTTTAAGATGGAAACACACCCTTGCAATGCTTACAAATGCTTCTAACAAATGATTTTAAAACTAATGCTCCTTCAGTTTTCTATCTTTCAGTCAAACACATCGATTTGCCCTTAAACCTTCTGCTTTCTTCGCCTGACACACATGTAAGCTTGCCATGGTACAGCCTGAACTTCCTTTCTTCTTTACCACCAATCAAATTAAAGCTCTTCTACCATTTCATCTATAAATATCCATATGCACTGGGCAGGGTTTCAAATTAATATATTTGTTTCTGAAATTATGACAACTAAGCATGCACAAAAACACAGAGCAAAAGTTGTCTTGAAAATAATATTGCACCCTTCTATGTAATGCTGATGATGTCTAAATTAAACAAGTTTTTTCATGTAGCATCCTTAAAACTACGTTCAAAATCAGTCAGCTTGATTTCTTCTTTTCCCCACAACAGGTAATGTATTCTGCCTGCAGTGAAGGAGTTTGGGAGGGAGGCTGCCAATTTCAGTGAAGCTGACAGAGAATTTTCTAAGACAAAAAAGGACATTTTGTTCCAACATTCTCAGGTTCTATTATGTGGATTACTTTATGTGAGCACAAACACACAAACTGTGCAGGTACACACAATGCATACTGGCAGCTTGTGGATGACTAATTTCAGCATTACCAGAAAGAAATATTTTGATGAATTCACTTACGTGTTTGCATACTCAAAAAGAATCAGAATTTATAAAATATCTATTTTATATATGTAATATATGGGGTTTTTTCAAGTTTTCCAGCAAGCACTCTTAAATGGGATTTCACATTCATTATTTCTCCAGATTTTCCTTCCAAACATATTCTTCAGAATTCCTCTATCACATATCACACTAAAGCAAGAGTGATGTTTTTTGTGTTGCCCTACAATGAACTAATTGTCTGCATTTAACAGAGACAAGTAACCATTAAAAAAAAAAAATTAAAAAGACAAACAAAGCCAAAACAGATTTTAATTTTAAGCTCCTTAGTGTCTTGTTATATAAGGAATAGCCTGAGGGGAGATATCTTAGAGAGGATAGGAAGGTATCTTGACAGGTTCCTTTAAACTAAGATCCTGTTTTAAATTTATCTCTATCCTTATATTTAACTATCTGAATTTTAAGGGTCAAAAGCCAGGCAATTTCCTAGCAAGCATTTCACCTTGCTATGCTTGTTTGCACTCCGAAACTGTATTCTTAATGGATTTAAATGCTATAAAATATCACAAATGTACTGAAGAGGCTGATTTTTTTTTTTTTTTTTTTTGTGGAAGCGTTTCTTTGCTTCACAAGGTCAGTGCTTCACTAGACTGGAAAAACAAAGTGGATTATTAATACTATGTAATCTCAAAGAGTCTAAAACTCTCTTGACCTATGAAACTCACTGGTTTGTGAATCTGCAATTTGGATACATCTGAAACAAGAGGTGTAGGAGAGGGGAAAGGAGGCTCTTATGAAACTAAGTATGACTTTTCTGAGCGCTACAATGCCTACTACTGTAGGCACTATATGCCTACAGATGTTTCACTAATTTCAGAGCTAATAATTTCTCACCTCATACTCACAAATACAAACTAAGCTTGGTATCACACCACACGAAGTGCATCTGTCTGCATTACTATATTTAGACTGTTTCTTTCTGGCCAAATGCAACATTATAAAGATATATATCATAGATGGATAGCCTATGATTTTAATTTATATTTACCCTGAAGAACTAGGTAGGAAAGTAATTTCTGCTCTCAAAGAACTACTGCAAAACAAAATGGGGCAGAGGGAGGGGAGCTCTGAAAAGGTAGCAGTACAGGATAACACGCTCACATCTATTTCTGAAACTCTCACCAAAAATCAGGTTGAAATTGTTTCTCACGTGTACAGTTCTGCACTCCTGTGAACAATGAGAAAAAAAACAAAAAAAAACTGTGGACCTGGATAAATAGGAATCAACTATGCTGTAACTTTGAATTAAGGCTGGATTTCACAAACAACATGAGGCCCCTCTGTCTCTAGTTTTCTGAAAAAAATTGTTTTCAGTGTCTAGCAAAAACAAAGCTGACTGTGAGCTGTAGATTCAGATAATAAATACCATTCCTTGCGTAGCAATCACTGCACCAGATGATGTGGCACTACAGGAAGTTTTGTGGCATATTTGACTGTGTGCAGGCTGGACAATGGACGACTGAGCTGATGGGCAAGATGGAAACCTTGTTGCTCAATGCCTTCCAGCATATTTGACTCATGGCAGGAGCAGTTCTCTTTGCAGGTGTTCCTCCCTGCTGAACAGAACAGGGGCTACTACACATTAGGTCCTGGTGTATTAACAAGACTCCAAAAGTGCAGCTCTTCCTGTGGTGGTCACTGAAGTGCAGAGTGACAAGAGCAGGTCCATGTTCAGTGGTGCTTTCTGCAGCACCAGTAACATCCAGCAGAGCAGACAGCTCAGAGAAGAATCTGTTTCAGTTGCCTTACAGTCAAATACATGTTGGCATTCTGCGGTCTTCAAGAAAGCTGTGCCTTTCTTTTAAGCTAAGCTTAGAAGAGAATCCAGAAAAGTCTGGATACCAGAACGTTTCTTTGAAAAGAAGAAAATCTGGAATAAACTAATACTGTGTATTCAGAAACTCTTATGGAAAAAAAAAAAAGATAAAATAAATAGAATTCTAAAATAAATAGATTCTTCAATAAATAGAAGAATCCCGATATTGTACATTTGTTGAGTTCTGTAACTGCAGGTGAAAGACACAGTAATTGTGTAGAGTGCATCAACTAATGACAACTCAAGGCTGAAACCGACTCCCAGCCTCATCCTTTAAGTCACTTTGAAGCTATTTCACACTTGCAAGTCTTTTGACCACCATTAGATAGTCACCTGTTTCTGGCACATCACACTTCTCTACTTAGAGTTGACAACAAAAAGCAGGGAGAGTGCTTTTAAGACAGTGAATTACAGACATTGGAAATTTCACATTTACAACTAGCAAGATGTCACTGCAGAAAGCAAGAAAAGTTGTGGTTTTTTTTTTCTTTTTGCCAACGTAGAGGAGGCAAAAGACAGCATCTTCTCTGGTGATATTTCAAATGCTATTTGATGAAGTTGTCAGATTGCACCGAGTAACCATTCTCTGCAGAGGCATGTTCTGGGGATTTCATCTGCTGCCTGTCACTCAGCAGGACAGTGTGTTCCCATGTGTTTAGGCTTCTGTACAAATCACTGGCTTATCTCAAAATGAATGCTCGGCTTGGCAGATTTAGGAAACAGAGGAAGCAACAGGGCATCACCCATGGTATTCCATCCATCTCTACCACCCATGATGGGGAATATGATGATTTTTTTTTTTTTAATTTGCTGTGGATCAGAACTATTTCTCGCTAAACCAATTACATTCTTAGCAGGTCCAGTCCTTCAAAAAGTAAGGCAGAGAGCTGTAGCACGAGGGGAAGCAATTTTTCTCTCATTTACTGTCAAATGCACTCAGTGCATATGTTTGCTGGATTAACTGTTCCTCAATGAACTGCTCTCCTACTATGCTTAATGGCCTATAAGTTTCTGAGTGTGCTTTTGTTCTTACTTTTTTTTAGACCTTGATTTGAGAAACTCTGCTTATCTCTGTATATAATGTCTAGGCTCTTTGACTTATCGAGCTCTTTGGTACTCCAGCCCTCCCACTGTCTCCTTGGGCAGAGAAAAATAGACTAACACTGGTAGCAGCTTTATGGCTACCCCAGCAATAACCCCCATCTCCCAGGAGATTCATACCTGCTTATGATCAACATACAGACCACTGCTTCTGCGACTTTTTTGTTTTAAATGTGATTTTTTTAGGCAGCATTCCAAGGCAGTCTTTAAGACAGTCAAATGGAGGGAAACATCAGATAAAAAGGTATTACGCATCCCTGGTTACAAAGCTAAACCCTCCCACTTAAAGATGTCAGCAAGTGCTATAAATAAGGAAAAACAGCCACAACTTCATTGAAAATATCTACTGGAAACACACCTTTTTTTCAGGGGATTTGCAAATTTTCCCTAGCCTTTGACCTTGTGACCAGAATGGGTCAAAATCCTGAGATACCTGTTATGATGAGGCAGTGGGAAGCTGCTGACACACACAGTGAGTTCAGTTGACAAAACGTATTAAATACACATGTGTGGTTTTCCCTCTGAGGACATTTTCATACCACCATCAGAACTTTACTCCCATTTAAATCTCTTTGGAGCTGTCATCACCCTATCTATGTTATGTCAGACACCAAGAAGATTCATTTACAGTAGCCTCCAGACACATTTGCTGTTTCTCCAGAGTCCAACTACAAAAACTTCACCCATACCATCTCAGGGAAGACCTCAACATTCTTCCAACACCACCTTCTACAGATACACATTCATCTCCAGGAGGAAGGCAAGGTGACATTTTGGCTCTCCTGCTACATGACTAAATAACTACTTTAATCCTGCAAAGCCACTTATATACTTAATGCATGGAATAATAGCACTTACCCTTCACAAGCAATGAGGCATGCCCACAGTCCTAGAGTGAATCAGCACCAGCAATGGATTGAGCACTCAGGAGTTCTGCCCTCCACCTCTACACCCATTGTGACCCATCTGTCTTTGTGAGTATTCCTGGTATTGCTTGCAAAGGACACTTTCTTATCAAGATAAAGTAAAATGATATTGTCACAGTAGCTGCAGCAGTACACTCAGCTCTGCTGGCTGGAGACACAAATCAGAGTTTATTAAACAGGAAAAAGGACACAACTTGGAGGAGAGAAAAGAAGTCTTTAACCATCTTGTAACTCACAGCAGAAGGCCAATAAGAGCACTGTAAACATTATCTGATTGTGCTTTCTGAATAGCTCATTATCATGTCTTAGCTGTGACAAATTTCATATGAATATGAATGTAAGTATTACAATCTATTTAGCATCTGAAGAACACTCCTTAAAAAATATTTTTTAGGAAAGGGCATAGAACGTGATAAATGTAAGTTCCTTGTGCTGCTGCATTCACCTCAACAGTGTCTAGACAGACCCTCACTACGTAACCAAGATATCCTTCCTCCCTTAGATAATGCTGGGGTTTTACATAAACTGTGCAAACAGCAACCACCCTGTGTGCTTACATAGAATAGTGTTACACTGCAATTCCCTCATGGTGGACTGTAAATTAGTGGGCTGGGAGACCAAACTGCTGTTCTGACCCTTTCACATACTCTGCTGACTTTTACTTACAAGAATAAGAAATTCTTAATAGAATAGCTTGATCTGGCTTTCTTTAGCTGTATTGTGTAGCAAAGGGCTTTTAGTCAGACTGACAGTAACAGTTTGGAGTGGTTCCCACAGATAAAACATAGCAAAGCTGGCTATGCTGGGACAGAGTGTAAAGGATGTACTTGTATTCCATTATTGTTTTTTATATATAGGCTCTTCTTCCTTCTCCCTTTAAGATCAATGATGGTGACCATTGTTTAGACTCTCCATAAATCCTAGCAGCAATAAAACATATTACAGTCATTTTAAAAGAAATTGTGGAGTGCAGATAAGTGCTTCTGCACCTATTTTGATTTATCCTGTATCAGTTCAGCCTGATTTTCTCTTCAGAAGCAAATCTTTGTGTCTTTCAAATTACTTGACATACAGTGGCACAAATTGTCCTCAGTTATTTCACATTGATTAGTAACTGCCTGAAACACCACTTCCTGAGCTTACCTTTTGAGTGACAGTATTCTTTGTATCTACAGAACACCCCTGCACAGCAGGGCTGTGCCAGCTACAGATATGAACAATATATGATAGTAGCAACAATCCCCATTCAGAAACTCTGGCTGTACACATTATTGAAGCCAGGCCATTTTAAAACTGGCTATAATGAGAACCGGTTCTGAAATGATGTGCAAGTTCGAAAAAGGTAATTTTGAAGCTTTGAATAATTGGAAAAAACTGTGAGCAAATTATTTTTGTAATACTGTACCAGAGGTGCGTGCCAAGAAAAAAAGGCTTTTTGTCTTACCACCTCCTCCTCACTCCCAATTTTAATTACCACAGTTTGGCACCTGATCCTGCAGAGAACCATACAAAAGCCACGCGGGCCAGCTCTTTCCAGACGGACATAAAAGAGAGGGAGGGAGGAATTAATTAAATCCATTTCAAATCTTCAGTGAGTTTCCTTCTAAAGTCACTGTTCTGGTTTCTGCATAGCTAGTACAATGACATATGGTCATAAATAACAAACAGTTCCCTGCCTCCTCCTGTTGTCTCTCCTTTTCCACCCTCTGCAGAATCAAACAAAACAGGCTTATGATTCTGGTATTAGAAGCAAGCCAGTCGGGCTCCAGAAAAAACAGGCAGCTGAGCATGTTTTTCAATTCACAACATAGTGTAGAGTTTTCAAATGAGTTGGTTTATTCAGTCTTGCAGGTCACTGCTACCAAGATCTGCTTACTGCTTACATTTTAGGCACAGAATAGTAAACACATAGTTACCAAACGAAATTAAACTGAAACAAACCAAACTAAAACTTGGTTACCATAGCTACCAAATCATTGCTTTCCTAATTTTTTTTTTCTTTTATGTCTAATATTGTGAATTTATTCCCCCCTCAAAAGGAGCGTGTCACTTGTTTTTGGGATCCTTAGGAATAATACAAGTAGTGGCTGCAGCAGCTCAATACATCCTTTACAATTAATTAATGTTGCTGCCTTCTGTGGTTGAGCTGGAGGAAAAAACCTGGCCCATTTTCCACCTCTCATTTCCTCCACCTTGAAGGGCAGGAAGGTGGCAGACTTGACTGTACACACTATCAGAAAGCAAGGGGCAGGACCCACTAGTGTCTGGCCAGCTGGACTCCCTTTGGAGTGAAGCAAAGCCTCTGGAAGAAAGCCAAGTCTGGCACTGTTTGAGGATTTGCATTCTGTCCTCACGAGGGTCTAAGGTTGCCTGGAGTCTTAGGAAAACCTAAAGCAAACCCTCAGCACGTCACCTTTCCCCCTGATGCTCGTCCAAGGAAATAGCTACAATTTCTGTATAACAGCCAGCTTTTTGCCCAGTGTAATAGTTCTGTCCCTTATTTCAGGATGGGCTGCATTACTGGTAAGTTTTCAAATGTATATAGAATTATTAAGAATATTTAGTTTTTATATACAGGGAACAAGATAACATTAGTTTGAGAACTTGGCTACTTTTCAAAACCTCCTGGAAGAGGGTCAGGTTGATGTAAAGATCGTTCTCCTTGTGACCTGTAACAGTTGTTATATCTTCATATTTTTTCAAACTTATTGGGTTACTTTTAATCTGGCTTTAGTGAACATATTTGTACAAGAATTAAGTTACTATAGAATCTCATTTCATATTATTTCTTCAGCCTAGGCTATTCCAAGTTGGTTTTTTACTGCCCATTTTTAACCCTTCAGTGTACTACATCAAAACCCTGGGCAAAACACCAGCAATAAACTGTCAGTGCAGAGAGCACTTGCAGACACAACCTGCCAGTCAGAAAATTCCAGCAGAAGGTTTCCTTTTCAGCTCATAATCCTTCCAGCACAGGCTTTTTTGCTATGCTTTGAACAGGTCTGACTCAACTGACCTTCCGTTCTTTCCGTACAAAGAAACAAATAATAAGGTAAATGCCTGCTGTCTTTGGATCTGTTAACATTTAGCACTGTAAACACAAGCAGGACCCTTGAGAGGGAAGCTGACCTTTTGCACTAAATTATTAATTCTTATACTAATGCCTTCTAACACAGCAAAGAAAGGTTCAATTGCAGCAGGCCAGCACCATCCATGGTGACCAGTTACTGAGTTTTCCAGCCTAAACAGAAGTGATTCTGAGAAAAGCAGCAGACTGTATTATCAACTCAACACTGGACCATATATGAGAAATGCTACAGTATTAAACCCAGCATGTCAGAACACAGCTGAAAGACATGTCAGCTTCCAAGATGTTTGTTTTTCATTTGGACAGACGAATACTGCACTTCATCTCCACGTCCCACACTACCCATGCCAGTGAGCCCATGCAGCCCATGTAGCCCAGGGAGCAAAAGGTGCATTACAGCATGAAGGCCAAGAGATCAGAAAGCTCTTACTGCATTTGTGGATTGCTTACTGTCTTTTGGCTGATTTTTTTTTATACACAGACTGCAGCATAGAGCACAGAACATTGCAGGAGGTTTCTTTCCTCTGGAAAAAAACAATGAAAGGAGAATTCACAAATAACGTTCCTTGTGATGTTTATTTTTGTGAGTATAACCCCAGATTGCAGGAGCATCTGTAATCCCATCAAAACTAAGTCTTTTCTTGCCTTTCTCCTTTGCTGTTGATACTGGGAAGCTTCTGAGGGAAACTGTAAATTAATCATTTTTTAGCTTGTCAAACTTCCATTACCTTTATTAAAAATTATGATGGACTGCTGTATATGATTACTTCAGCTGAAAACAGCCTGGCTGCGTTTGCAGGACAGAAGCTGCCTGAGCACTGACCAGAGCTACAAATGCTACAACTGTTACACAGAGTTGTCTCTCAGAATAATCCTGCAGCACCCCCAGATTACACTGAGACACAGATGGTCTCTGGTCTCTGCATTAGAACTAATTAAAATTCAGACCTTCAGTTCCCCAGAAAATTCTAACATTTTGAAATGTGCTTGTTTTTCAGAATAGAATGCAAAACCACAAACAAACTGTTATACACAATTTCCAAATTATTTTGTTTGAATCTGTCAAGCTGTCCAAATACATTGAACCAGCTTATATTACAACACAAGAGAAAGATCTCCTGATTTTTCAGCTAGGATCACAGAAATGTTTTGCTTCAAAACAGGCTGGGGGTGGGGGGGGAGAAGCCTGAGTCAGCTACAAAGCTCTTGGCATCTGCCTTAGCCACCTGAGCTAAAATGCTGCTTTTAGCATGGTGCTACACCCAACAGGAGAGACTGATTCCTCTAGCAGCAATACAGAACATTAAGCAAGGCTCCTGACGAGAGTCAGGGTATTGATGCATTGGAAAACCTATAATGACTAATCCCCTCTTGAAGAGTCTTTTAATCATTTATTAAGTCCTTCATAAAAATGTGTTGGTGAAACCTTCAATGTAAACAAGAGTTTCATAAGAATTAATCAGTTTCCAGCTGTCAATCACTCTGAATGCAAGAAGATTGAGGAATTAGGAAAGGTTTTTAAGGCTCCAGGAGAGGCAGAGGTAAGGCTTAGGTCCATCATTAGCAAGGGGAACCTACATTAGATACCAAAGCAGAGCAGCAGAAAGGAATATGTGCCCTTCTCTAGGGTACCAGGTTCTCACTCATTGTGGAGGAACTCCAAGCAAAAGCTTCAAAAATTACTTTGAAAATACCAGGACTTTCCTAGAAAGCATTAGGAATGGAGGTCTATTTTGCAGCCACCCAGGAGGTATTTGCAAGAGAGGACAATTTGTCCCACACACGCTTTTATCTCACTACACAGCCTTTCAGTAGTTGCAGTTGTTAGTGAGGAATGAACCCCAGAGGAATAAAATACAGGTTAAGCCCTGTTGTGTATTTTGGAAAGTCATTCCAGATCAAGAAAAAAGAGATGAGGTGTTCTAAGACACTGAGGAAACAATTTTTATTCCACAAAAATACCTACAGTGTTTACTAGGAAGAGAATAAAAAGTGTCTAAGCATTTTGGATAAAGAAACAGGAGTAAGTACTCTAAGCCCTAAAAACTTTCCATCTATTGTGTTCACATCTCACCCTGCTTCAGGCATTCTTCAGGGTTCTCTAACGTAGCCTGGCTAAGAAAAGAAGCTCTTGTTTGAGAGAGGTCTCGATTTGTCAAATATCCACAACTGAACTAATCAACATGGCTGATACATAAATCCCCGTTGTGTTGGAGAGCATTTTCTCTCTTTTTAGTCTATGTTTATGTGTGGTAATGGTTGCTAGAAAGTAGCTTTGGGTTGCTAGAAAGTATCTTTATAAATCGAACTGATTGTTCAAGTATTATTTGGAAGGAGACTATATGCAGCACCAGGAGGATGGTCAAAAGAAATAACCTCTAATGTAGAATCTGATTCTTCTTTTGATTACAAGACTTTCAAAGTGATAAAAAATAAAAACCAATACACAGAGCAAGCCCTGGATCCTGGGATAACTTGATTCTTTACTGACAGAATTGTATTTCCATCAAGACCCTCGGCAGACTTTGGAAGAGTACATGAACTCTGTGCAGTCTGGCTAGAGCCCACAGCCAAATTTGGAGCCCCTGATGCAGAGTAAGCAGGCTCTAGTAAGGAAATATTACTGTTCAAGCTCTCTGTACATGCTTGAAGAACTCCATTCTTATTAGCAAAAACAGCCTCTAAAGAAGGAAGACAAAAGGGAAAGAACCTGAGGAGCAATATGAAAGAACTGCCTTGAAATAACCACATCTAGTAATGGTTTTCCAGATTGTCTGATTTGTTTGCAGCACAAACACCATAAACATTCACAGATTTCTACAAGATACACAAATACGCGATAGAACAAAGTTCCCAGGCTCCACTGTGATGGAGACATGTGAAACCAAATGCTTAAAGTTCACTCAAAGGGGCAAATCCTGGCAAAAGGGAAAGAGAAAGCTCCAGAAAGCCACAGACAGAAGGTGAATTAGTTTTTACACCTTGTCCCTAATGCTCCCAACCAGTTAAAGTAAACACAAGCAGGAAAAAGACACCATCAAAACAAAATGTCACCTTGAGCCCCAAATAACCCTTTTAAAGTTGTTCCTGCAAGACAGCTAAATATTGCTCAAAAAACTGCAAGGCAAAATGACAGGGTCGATTCATCACCAGACTCTGCAGCATTGGCAACATCAGAGCTCTACCATCAAAAAACACTAGGATTTTCTAACAAGCTTAGGAGAGCCAGGAAACCAAAGAAAATTTGGAATCCTCCTTGCTTTATGGACCAGAGCAAATATTTCTTTTGAAGAAATCACCCCTCATTCTTTACTGTGTTGAATCAAATCTCTTGCCCAGCTTCTTTAGGGCTTTTTGAACATTCCAGCTATATATATAGAAGGGGAAAATTTCCTTTTGTGAGACCAAAAAAATGAAACACTCTTGCAAGTGGACACACTTGTATTGCCTTCACTGAATCTTCATCAGTTTTTATCAGCACAACATTTGGTCTTCTCTATTGACTGTTATTATGGAGATCATACTGAGCACACAACCAACATAATAGAACATACTAATAAGTTTTAAATTGGCAATTATCTCAAATTTCTCTTTTAATTCACAGGGTTTAATCACATTCCCAGTTCTAGAAAAGCTGTATATTTTAGACTATAATTATTCTGTCTAGTAAAATGTGGATGCACACAATATAATAAACTGCCTTCTGGATTGATCACTGATCCATGGTCAGGGAAATGCTGTCTCCTTTGAAATTAAAATTATTTTTTACATGGAATAAAAAGATTTATTATTGGAATGCACGTGATAAAAATCAGAAACAACATCAATTTTTTGGGGAATGGGGGATGTTGATCATTTGCCTCTAGTTAGGTGCTCCTCTGTATCTTGCTGGAGTTGATTATTAACTGCATTTGGTAGTTTGTCCAGTACATATACGTATACCCACAGCTACATGCTCAATTACATTCTTACTAAGCTTTGATCAGGAGTTTTCTAAAAGGTATTGGTGAAGAAAACTATGCACATCTTGTCCAAAAAGGGTTCTCACCAGTATCATCACATTTGATCTCAGTCAACACCAATGAAATAGAAAAATCTGACCTAATATTACAAAAGTTGTGGTTTACTTCATGCTGGCTCCTATGGTTGGAATTAATAAAGCCACTTCATTACCTTGGGAAGAGACAGCTTATTCCTCATACTTTACTCCAGCATAAACATAAGGCCACCTAAGTACTGAAACTGTAAACAAGCATCAGTCCAAGTTTTCATGCATACATAATAGCTTGGGCAAATTCACAGTGACAACTTAGAAAAACAACTGCCTAATGCACACAGCTGAATAAAAATGCAACCTGCAGCTAAAGTAATTTTGTCTCTATACTTGAATACTGACAGAATGGGAGAGAAAAGTGCTGAAGAGCTGAGGAAGCTGTTATATATCACACTTGTGAATTCATTTGGACAAACTTCCATTTTTTCCAGATGAAAGACTTCATCCTGTGTTCTTGAGCTATCTTTAACATAAGGAGTTGTATGCCTAAAGCTTTATGATGGCAAAGACCTAACTTAAAACCTAGATTGACCCATTATTACCAGCAAGTTGCCATTAGCATCTGATTTTAATACAGGACAGTAGTTACATTAATATAGCTAAGCACAAGCACAAAATTGTTTTGAAGAGGCCCTTTGGCACCAACATTTCAGAGATGGTTTAGATCCAATTAGAATTTTTCCTGTGGTTCAGACCAAATGACAACTACGTTAGAAACATGAAGAGCCTGTTGGTACCACAGAGCACAGGTGACATTGCTTTAGCATGTTTTTCTTCATCAGTTTCACTAGTTGAACTTCTTGTAGATGCTGAAGTACTATGAGGAAGAAGTAACAAATATATTGAAATATACTGGAAGATATTGATAGAAGAGCAACAGAACAGCAAACAACTTCATTTTTTAAGTTAGTTATCAAAATGCTGAATCAAACCCTAAACTCCAGGGCCTCAACTCATTATCATTGCTAGTCACCTGTAGGTATTCTCATTCTAAGAAGAAAGAAGCCTGCTGTGATCCTGCATTTTGTGTACCACACATCTCGTTGGCTTGGAAAGAAAGAAGGCTCTGTCCAAAGGCAACACCTCAGCATTTGAACTTAAGAGTGCAATGACTCCCACAGCTCAGTCACCCTCTTCTTAAAGCAAGAAATCAAGCATGCCCAATATTAGATGCCTAGTATGAGGAATGTGTTCCTAATCTAAATGTTTTGCTTTACATTTTAATTAGATTTGTGAATTGCTAGTTTGAGATTTGGGTACAGATTGAAAAATTTAGAACTAACTTACTTGGAAATGTAAGCAATTATTAAATAGTAAAAGTCAAAAAGATGTCTGGTCAGTCCTCCTCCATTTGCACTGCAAACACGTGGCTCTGTTCTGAGAAGACAGTACAAAAACCCTGTTCTGAGTATAAAAGTGTGTCCCAGCACTTCTGGCTTCGGGATGCCTATAAATCAGCCACAGGAGAAAGTCAGAAAGGAGTGAAGCTCTTTGCCTGTTTATTTTCTTTATGGAGAGGTACATGAGAACAGTTTTGGAAGTTGAATCTAAATAAAGGCAGCATTTTCTTTGCTAAACCTTCCAGCACACTGCCAGTGTAAGTGAGGAGGGCTGACTTCTGTCATCTGGGACCAGGTGAGCAACTGGTCCTGAATTTAAATACTAGCAGTATTTTAGAACAGGCTAAACACTGAACTACTCTTGTGCTGAAATGACAGCATCATTTCAGTGTAATATTTCCCTGCAAGGGTTATAATGTACTTCATATACAGTGACTACAACATTTTAAAAAAGTCTTTAGGACTTGTTTCATCCCATCACAGCAAACATCTGAATTCCTCTTGAAAGTGTTAGAGATTATGGGGTCCTTTATTGAAAACACTCAAAAGAATGATGGTTGCATGTAAATTACAGAAATTTCCATGTTTTCCTTATTAAAACTACTTAGATTTCCTAACCAATATAGGTCAAGTGCCATTTTCTTTTGACAGGGCAAATAATCATATTTGGAAGATATAAGCATATATTCCTTGAGACAGACCTATAATATTTCAGCTTAGGCTCATGGACTGACATTTCTTTGAGCAATGAGGGTGTGAAAAGCCCATTTATAATATGCATTAACTCTCTCATTGCATCTATTTATTCTCTGTGTTACTTTCCATTTATGAAATTTCTCTAAGGATATTTCTCTTCTTTAAAAATCACTACCATTGCCCACAGCCTTGTGGGAGACACTTCTATAAATAGCAACAAAATAAACAAACCACAGTGCATACAGAATGGAAGACAATATATAAGAAAACAGATATGTGCTGTCAGCTGCCAAATGGTTATTTAAAAAAAAAAAAAGCATGGGGATAACATGACTTTAAAAATCATGATGCAAGAGAAATACCTGACAGAATATTTTAACATAAGAACGCCTGAAAGTAATACAGAAAAATTCCATGATCTTAAATGATCTGGTGCTAGCTGGACATTGGTAGCTGTATCCTGACTACAGACAGTATTTGAAAACAAATCCACTTTCAAGTGTGAGAATTTGAATTGCAAGCCAGAGGGATGTGGGTTGTTTTTTACCCTTTTGATGTTCATTGATGTTTAAATAATATTCCATCCAGTAGGCATGTTAGAGCAGTGGTGGCAAACACAGAGCTGTTACACTTGTACTTCTTAAATAGCTACCAGATCCATGCACTTAAAGGAATCTCACTGCCTCATGTGGCTACCAAAAAATCCTGTCTTACAAAAACATTTCTTATATGACTGTCCTTCTAA
This sequence comes from Myiozetetes cayanensis, assembly GCF_022539395.1. Taxonomy (NCBI): domain Eukaryota; kingdom Metazoa; phylum Chordata; class Aves; order Passeriformes; family Tyrannidae; genus Myiozetetes; species Myiozetetes cayanensis. The sequence goes on from NW_026086605.1 coordinate 29,244,958, forward strand.
ACTACACGGGTTGAAATGGGTTTACCATTCATAGCCACGTCACAGAGACTATCAAAGCTGCCACCTTCAACTGACAAGCCCAATTGAGATTCTGTTTCACAGGGAACGTATCGATGAGCTATGCTTTGAAGAACTGGTTGAGTCTTCCAGCAATTACACAGGAATGCCAAAAAATTAATAAAATCCCTACCTACATCTGAAAGGCCCCACCAAGCAGGTGAGGTGCCATAAAGCACAAAGTACAAATGAATGCCATGAAATTACATATGAACTGTAGGAAAATCCAAATTTCCTTTTTCAAGCTAAGAGTAACAACAGACATATTTTGTTCTGTGGCTCCTACTGCTGCAAAGTCACAGCCAGAAATACTATCAAGTCTTCAAACTGTTTATAAGCATGCAGTAGAAAATCATCTTAGCTAGGCCCAGTGGGTGTTTACAACAGCTGTAAATTCCCTTTTGACTTACACAGCTACAATGACTTTTACATCCTTTTCCTGAAAAATGAAGTAAATTGTCCACTGCCGAGAAGACGTTCAGTTTGTTCTTTCCGTCCATCTCTACTTGGATCCAGGAAACTGGAGCTTACCCTTTCTTACACAGACACCACTTTTTTGGGGTTTGACCTTTTTTCCTGCCCTGCCACAAAGTAGTTCTGTTCTTATGGTAAAAGGCTAAGTTGCATGTTCTGTCAATCAGGACATCAGCATCTTATTCTCAAAGCAAGTGTGATCAGGCACATTGCTTTACTCTGGACTCTCCAGACTGAAAAGCACCTACCACGGTTATGCCATTTTTGAAACAGAAAATCAATCCCACAAACAAGCTCCTTACATTTATTCATAATTCAAGACTGCCTTGCACTGGGAGTGCCTCTCACAGTAGGTTTCTTATACGAAAGCTTCGTTATCTACCGTGTGTGGCTGACGGGCATAATTTATTGGCAAAAATTTTGGGCCAAAAAAAATCACAGTATCACAGATGAATACTCATCATCAAAGGACAGCAAAGGACTTTCAGGACATCTGGAGCTGTGTACTGTCCAAGAGAGCCAACTGCACAATTCCAAGCAATTACAAGCTAACACACAATTGCCACAGTCCTGCTCCCAGACTGACTTTCTTCCTTTCGGGGAAGGAGGTTGTGGGCTTTAAAGGGGATCAGGACATGCTTTTGTAACCAGCTGTTGACACTCAAGCATTTAATGCTTAGGAAAGTCCAGCTGCTGTTCTCTGTTAATAGCAATCATAAAGCTAGACTCTTTGCTGGGCTCTAAGTAGAAGTTTAAAGGTCCCACAAGGCTTCTTCTAAAAGAGGAGTGAATGACCCTGATGTCTAGACCAACATTAGATTCATCTATAAAATTCAGGTCGTAATGTACAAAGCTGTGTGTGAACTATTGCTGAGCACATAATGACCAAGTTAATTGCCTATATAATCATTCTACAATCCAATGAAGTACCCTGAGATAGTCTGAATGGGAAAAGTACTATTAAAAAAACCTCAGGCCAGGCTAAACTTTAATTACATGACACCTGCAAATGATACGCTGAGAAACAACTCAGTAAAACACACACACTGTATAAAAATGTGTTCTGCTTGTGCCATTAATGGATAAAAGATCAATTCCTAAGGAGTTCATCCTGAAAGCTGCAAATAGCTGGAACGTGACAGATTACATATAGGAAAATCCTTGGGTTATTCACCTGTACTCTAAAACCACAGGCCAAGTTTCCTCTTCCCCTAAAGACGGTGCTAATTTCATACAAGTCCAACTCACAGAACTGCTCCATTAGTGAAGATGGGCCAAGGCAGGGTCTGGATGTGCTGATTGCTACAACAGCTTGTTGGATGACAAAATAATTTAGATTTTTTTTTTTAAAGAGGTAATATCAAACTCAAATATGTTTTTCTGAGACACTGGAGGGTTGGCAAACCAGATGAACCTGCACTTCTGTTTTATTCATGACTGATACAGGAGATAGCTGTGAAGGTTATGACACATTTTCCTTTACAACAGTTACAATTGGGCTCAAACAAGTAGTAGCTGCACCACTAATTGACTCAGCCAATGCATTTCCTATTAAACATTAAGAATTCATAAGCAGAACCAGAAATAAACTGTGTGTGGGTGTGAAGGTACATGTGACGGTAAAATCTAAGCCTGCATGAAATCTTATTAAATTCAGTAGAATGGGAAGATCCATAGTTATTTTAGAAAACTGTTGTTTTATTTGTTGGCTTACAAGAAAGCTATTGTTAGCCTGTTTGGCTTTGTCATTACTGTTCTAGCCTTTAATCCAACATGGTTTTATCACATGCAACATTATGCCATTTCACATCATGTACCTAATAGGATAATGTCAGGCAGGATAACATCACACCATCTGAAAGTCATCAGAATCACAGTGTATTCATCATACATTCTCCCTGGCACAGTGTAGAGTTCCACCCCCCCACCCCCATGATTTAATCCAGAAGACTCTGCCTTTGACTTTGACTTGACATGCTGCTTTGAACAGTAAATAGATTCAACCACCAGCTCACAAAACAAAGCTAGGCCAGGGTTTCAGAGTCCTGTTCTAATGCTTAGCTGCTGGAAAACAACCAGCAAAGTTGGTGAGGATAGAGGTAATTACCATAAGTTAAAGTAGTATTCTGTAAAGGGAAAATATATATAAAACAACCCTCAAAGAAAATTCTGTTTGCATACAACTAGCCCAAATATATCAAGATGACCTCAGGGATGAACCATACAAACATGTGCCTGTGGCCCAAACCTGACACAGATATGAACCTGCAAACTGAGCTGTTTCCACAGGATGCAGAGAGCAGCAAGAGCATCAATCCTACTTTTCTAGTGAGGTAAAAACGAAACCAAATAACCAGACTTGCCAAGTTGCCTGTCATATCACAGAAGTAAAATCAAGTTAAAGCTCACAATTCCCTAAACCACATCTTATCTATTCAATCACAGGGCACTCTGGACAGAAGACTAGAAGGTCATCCTCCTTTATATGGGATTGATCTTCACTGGAAGAGAAAGTTTATGTAGCCTAGCTAATAAGGCATCTCCATCAGCAGGTAAATAGCATAACTTTCTCTCACAGGAAACTAAAGATCCAGCTCACCTCCTAACACACAATATTCTAGGCACATTAAAAAAAAAAATTCAGGTATAGCCTCTGCCCAGACAATCTGATGGAAAATTCTCCTACTGAATTGTTCATACAGTAATTCCAATCAAGTGTTTATAGTTTTACTCCACTGAAATTTCTCCAAATGTTTACCCTTTTCCTTAAAATCTCAGTCCTGTCTTTCTGAGTGATTATTAAGAAGTGAGATAGCTTGCAGATATTTTCTCCCTCTGCCTTATGGCAAACAGACTTTGCCTTTGATGGAAATTGTTCTCCTGTTTCTTACCTCCCAGAAAAAAAATATCAGCCTTCACACTATTGATTTAAAAAAAAAAAATAGATAATTTTAAAGTGTTTGCAAACTGTGCAGCAATTAAAAATGTTGTCAAAATATTTTGAAGAGTCTCAAAAGAGTCTGTTTGTATTCACAGAATTTTTATAGATTAAATAGAAAAAACATTTAGGGATAAGGTTTGAGGAAAAAGAATCATTTTTCCCTAGTTTCTACTTGCAACCTTTCTGTATAAACTTAGCACTTTATTTCCATTTTCTTTCCTAGAGGCAAAGAATACAGAGAAGGATTTTTCATTCTTGACTGTTTTATCTGTCATTAATGAACACAGTAAGCATGTTAACTATCCAAGCATACATACCTCCTTTGACTCTAGTTCAACCTTAACAGTCTCTCAGCATGATTACAGTCAGTATGAGGAGATAGGGAAACATTATTCAAGTGTCCTTACAGTGCATCTTTCAACTCTGAATATACTCTGTATAGTTCCCTTGGAGTATATAGTCAATAAGAAACATGGTCCTTTAATAGCTATGAGAGAGAACTAGATCAAGACAATCACATTCATTTTAATTCACCACCAAATAAAAGTTAATTTGGGCTTGGAGACAATTGTTTAATTCTCTTGACTTAATGATATCTCAATCTCAATCAAGTAAATATTAAGTAAAGTAAATAAAAGAATACTTCTAAAGTGCTTCAAACTTTTAACAGGAATTATTCTGATACACAGTGATACCCCTCCCTTGCCTATTTTATGATATAAAGGATGTCAAAACAGCCAAAAATTATAAATACTAGCAGTTTAAAATATCAGAAGCACAGACACTACCTCACTGGTGTTCAGCTCTCCAATCAAAAATATTTTTACAGCAGCTGACAAAGTTGACATTGACATGAAGCAAATGAATAAGAACAACAAAAATATCACTGAATATTCAGTCACTAACTAGCCAAGAACACTGTATCTCCTCTCTTCCAGGCAGGGAAATCCACTTGGCCCCTCCGGCAGGACATTGCAAAGTTCACAGACTCTGACTGTCTCTGTGAACTTCTCATCTGCCAAACCATACAATTCACCTTCCCTGTCTTTATGCACTGCATCATAGAAGATGCAGGTCTCTCCCACGCCTATTGCTTCTGCTGTACTAAAGGACATTAGTGTTTTTATTATATCATAAACCACTGTCTGAATCTAATGATCTATTCTTACACTTTCAGATTTGGCATCCCACTGAGGAGGGTTGAGCTGCTGTGGTTTTTATCTTACTTCAGCTCTCTGAGTGGAGTCCCACATTTCTTCAGGAACAGCTGACTTGTTTTGATTGCAATTCTCCTTTAGTGAATAATGCGCAACAAATCCTACAAATCTCAGCACCTGCTGGTTCAGTTGCACCAACATCTCATAAACTGGTTCCAATCACACTCAGCTGTTGGCAGGGAGCCAACTGTAACCCTAATTCCTCAGTTTCTACCCAGAGTGAATTGTTACCACTCTATTTCTTTCCAGTTCTCAGGGCAGATGCCAATGAATGGAGGTTCACAACCAGTTCCTCTTTATCCTGCACAGCCCCAGCATTCACAGAAAAGTACAAAGTGGCACACCCTGCACAGTCTCTTCAGCAGTTTCACCAGTTGCTTATGATGGGACAAAATGAGCTCTGGCTGTGCTTTTGTCTTTAATTCTCCACCACTGTTCTAAAACACCATTTTTATTACAAAGTGAGCTCACCAGAAAATGTATTCTATATCTGTATAATCAAAACATTTACAAACAATTAGTCCTTCATTACTAGTAGATGATAAAAATAATAACACATAGGAAGTGTGGGTCTACAACCTTCACTTTCTCGGGGAGCTTAATGACTCTTCAGTCACCCACAACATCAAGAATCAGTGCAATATGTGCTATCACTGAACTTATTATTGAATGACTTAAGTCTAATTTTTTATTTCAGTAGCAAAACTCAGCAGAAAAAAATTCAATCTATCAATATTACAAATGAAATGCTTAATACTTGCACACATGTACTTATAGCTGCTCGTTGTTCCAAACTGTGAAGCTGGTCTGCTTAAAATCTGCTCAGTATGCTTTCCTCCTGTCCTTCCACCCACCTTATTTTTAATCCTATTCTGTCAGTACAGCACAGAGGTGAGACTTGAATCATTAAAGAAATCTCAGTTGGAAGGGCAATTGCAAAGCTGCCTTGTCTCCAATCCTTCCTTTCAGTTCTCCTTCAACCAAATGGACACACATCCCCTCAGTGCTAGCTTTCCCTTGCGTGTTGTCCTGGCTGAAATCTGCCTCCTATGAAAAGATCTCACAGCACCACTGTAGCCCTACATCCTCTGCTATTCCTGAGCATCTCTCTACTCCGTTTCCAGAGCTGGGCCTATGAGTTTCTGCATAATCTCACTGACCAGGTTTTCCAAGTGGCAAGTAAGAGAGTCCTATGGCTCAAGGAAAGAGTAGAGATGAAAAATATTGCATGAACAGCAACAAAGCTCAACATACAGGTTCTTGGCTCTCTACCATCCCTGCACTGTTGTATAGTTCAGTGCAAAGGGGGTATAATACACAGTGAAATCTAAATGCATTTGCTACCTCATGTCACTAGTGGTGCATATAAGTCCCCCTCAAAGATGGGAAGCAATCACAGCCTGCTCACATTTCCCTTCCTCACAAATCTTTTTATTATTATTTTTCACAGCTAAAGCTTGAAGAGAGTCTTGAGAGACATGCAGCTAAGGGAAGCTGCCTTTAATACTCTGACATTTCACACGAGCTGAAGAACTGCCCCTCATACATTTACCTAAAATGTATATGATGGTAAATTCCAGTGGCCCACTGCAGATTGAAGTTTTCTTCTATTTACTGATATGGTCATAGAAAACAGATAGTTTAAACAGGTAACTAGTTCAGTCCTTAAAGATTTCCTAATTAAATGAAACCGAAGTTTTGGGGCTTTTTGCATTCAAGATTGCTATGCACTGGCAATGATACTGACTGCAATATCACTACAATCCTTCTTTGGAATTACAGTTGATGGAGTTCTGCACTCTCACGATGTGACTTCAAGGCATAGTTCAGGAGCGACTGCTGTGCTGTAAACTAGTTTGTGTTTCACCATGGAGCCACAGATTCATGAGACAAAGCTGGAAACCAGTTGCAATACATGCATATTAAGAAACCCCCATTATAACAGATTAAATAGAAAACAGTTGGATTCATTAAGTCTTAATACCAACATAAGGATTAATTTACCCACCTGGATGCTTAACCAGCTCTGAAGTGCACAAAAGGATGGGTAAACTATCTTTTCCAATGTTTCTGAGTTTCAAATTACAAGCTGGTGTTGCAACCCTGTTCTGGCAGCATTGCCTTGCTGAGACAGCCAGCACAGTACTCGCTCTGCCTAATAGGTTTCATCTTGAAAATAGCAATTGTAACATCACTTTGTCTTCCATCTTCACTCAGTGACACTTCCATAAATCTATTTATATTCTGTTCTCTCCTAGTCTACTTTCTAACTTTCAAATGCATTTTCTCCTACCTACTTCACAAGGTCAAAGTCAAAACTCTTTCAACATGCATTGCCAGAAACTACCTCAGATTACTCCAAACAGCAACTGTACAAGGCTTGTATTTGTCCATTTCTATACTAGTCCTCTGTCTTATGACATCCATGGGACAAATAACAGATCAACTCTAAGAGCAGCCTGTGTACTGAACTGAATACTGGGGGAAGCAGGAACAGCTCTATGTGCAGAAGGATGACAAGAACTGGCCACAGCAGGATCAGCCATATCAAAACTGAAGTCAGCACTAGGAATAGCTACCTGTAGCAAAAAGCCACTCCCGAAGAGGCAGTTGGTAGAAGAACACAATACTGTCTACTACCACTTAGTGTCTCATCTAAGCTGTGCCCAAACCCCACACCTTTGCAGGTCAGAACCCCACGTTTAGGAACTCCCTGTGAGCTGCAGCACCTCTTGTGCCAGATAATCATCAGCCTCTGAACTCACCTTGCTGAGATTGCTCTAGAGCGACCAGATGTCAGTCAGCTGGACCAGACAAAAGGTAACATTCAGGGGATGTGAAGGACAGGTCAACAGAAGGCTGTAAACAGCAATTACATTAGAAAAGGATTAGCTAAATAAAAGTAATAGGAAGAGGGAATACTCAAAGGAAAGAAGTAGAGAGGCAATTTGAGGGAGGGGATGAAAGGTGAACACATTTGGAGTCAAGGTGAGATAAATAAGGATCAGGTGGAGACTTAGAGCAAACAGCACACCACCCCTGGGAAGGAACTGTACTGAAGAAATATTCCCAGCTCTGCAAGACCCTGGCTTTGACTTCACCTGCTGCACTCTGTTTCCAGTACTTGCTTGGGCAAGATGGGCAACTTGAGGAGGCAGAAGCACTAGGGGAAGGAGAGGGAAATACATAGAAAAAAAAAAATAGGCAGCAATCCACAATGTGGCAATTGCTTCAACCAAGGGTACCAGAAAACATGTAGCTCTATTTTGTCTTTAAAATAAGTAATTATGAACATAACTGCAAGAGAAGCATAACAAGCTCCCCATTTAGCTGGCTATTATTTTCTGCACATGTGGACTTTTTTAACATAACCTCAGCCACAAAAAGTCATATCTCATTGTTAATTTGTGGAAACTAAGCAGAAGCTCTGTAACAGAGGTTAATTTGGGTTTAAAATAAATGAAGTGCCATAGTATCACATGCTGCTGATTAAGCTGATTAAAAGTAGTGTCTGGGACAAAGCCTAATTATTTCTGACAAATTTTTCATGACTGGACACAGCCTTTTGTGAACTGGGATTATGCCTGTTCTAAGATCTGTCATCCGTGTCTCCAACGTCACCAGGCTCCTGTGACACAAAAGAGGCACAAGGACAACCTCTTCTGATTAATTCCAACAACTCTATATTGCAGTTCCCTACCTTGGTGATGGTTCAATCTCAAGGGACTCACTGCCTAACTTTGCCATTGGAGGCTGTAGACTCAAATTATCGTTGAATCATAGAATGGTTTGTATTGGAAGGGACCTTAGAAGATGACCTTGTTCCAAACCCCATTCCATGGAAATCCCTGAAATCAGCTCAGTTGGTTATAGCATGGTGCTAATAACACCAAGGTCGTGTGTTTGATCCCTGTATTGCCCATTCACTTAAGAGTTGGACTCTAGGATCCTTGTGGGTCCCTTCATTCAGAATATTTGGTGATTCTGGGAAAGGGAAGCCACCCACTAGACCAGGTTTCTCAAAGCCACATCCAACCTGGCCTTGAACACTTGTAGGGATGAGGAATCAACAACTTCTCTGGGAAACCTGTTCCAGTGCTTCACTACACTCACAAGGAAGAATTTCTTCTTCATATCTAATATAAATCCGCCCTCTTTCAGTTTAAAGCCACTCCTATCCACATGCTATCACTTCATGCCATTATTAAAAGTCCTGCCCTGGTTTTCTTGTACCCCCTCTTTGTAGTGGAAGGGTCTTTAAGGTTCTCTCCAAGCCTTCTATTCTCCAGGCTGAACACCCCAACTCTCAGGGTTCTTCATAGGAGAGGTTCTCTTGTCCTCTGCTCATCTTCATGGCCTCCTCTGAACTTGCTCTGACAGGTCATGTTCACCATGTCAGAACAAATTGAATCATTAATCATAGGGTCATAATTTTTTATTTTTAAATCCCATTCCTCTTCTGATCATTAAATAGACAATTAGTGAGATTTTAGCATACCAATGCAGACTTTACTGTTAACAAAAAAAAAAAAAGGTACATATCAAACCGATGATTCTGGGAAACCTCCAGTGCAAGAACTAAATGTAAAACTTATCATCCTATTTTGCCTTTTAACCTGAGAAACCCACGCAAATTTCCTATACTTATTCAAGGAACGCAGCATGGAGCTGTTCTATCCCCAATTAAGTTCCCAGAAGTTTAGCACAAACTTTGTTTCAGGGAATAAGAGGCTGAATAACCACAGTGACACAGAGAAGGTTGAAGCATTCAATGCCTTTTCTGCAATAATGGTGAAGGCTGACACCTTTCCAATGTGGTATAATAGACACCAACAAAGGCTCATGCACAGGTCTGTTCCCACAGGACTACTATATTCAGTGAGCAAAGTTGGGGAATCAGTGGGGAAGACAGAAGGTTTGTCAAGGTAAGGCTGTGCCTCTCATATTATTATTAACAGCATCATTACAGCAGACTAAACTGCAAACTGCAGTCTGTCACTATTATCTCAGAAGATGAAGCAAGAATGATTCTTCTTATCCCTTGTAAAATTTATTTAGATTATTAAAACTCCTTTACTAATTCAGTTTATTATTTTAGCCATGAGAAAGAATTTCTTTTATACCTGTAGTACATAAGTCTTTCCTGTTCTAGTCACTATGCTCCCCGATACCTAAAGATAATGACATTTCAGCTTTACTGGAAAAAAAAACCAAAACTCACATGAGGAAAAAAGAAACTACTGAACCCACTGGTAAGGATACAGAGACATTTAACAGAATAGAACTCACAGATTAGCCAATCTCTTATTCTTGGACTCAGTCCTCTTTCAAAGGCTGACGTGCTCGTACTGCAAAATTATAACATTGACCAAAACATCGAGATTCATGTAGGGAGTTGTGAGTTAAAATATCCCATTTCCCATAGCACAGAACTCACTTTTAATAAAGACAATCAATAACTGCCATTTACAGATAATTCAAATATTTTTATGCTTAAATGAGTGAAATTGCATGGACCAAGGTGTGTATTTTCACAGAGATTATATCCATACCCAATTCCAGCCGAAGGAAAGAGGAGCTATAACTGAACACAGCAGTGCTCAGCACCACTGACTGCCATGAGAATCACTGAAGAGAAATTCCTTACGTGCCTTCTATGCTCTGCATGTCCCAGCTGTAATTCTCTCTATAGCTCCTGAGGGTGTGCCTAATTAGATCTGCACATACAATTCATTCCCTGCCTCCCATCATCTTTGCTGCCCCTCTCTGCATTTGCTTGCCTTTTTGTGCCATTTTTTCAAGGAGTGACCAGAACTGCACATTACATTCGACGTGCACAGAAAGCCCAGATTTATAGATGGCATAAAGATGTTTTCTATTTTGTTCCCCTTTTTCCCCCTAACAATTTTTATGAGTCTATTTGCCTTTTCAGTATGACTGAGCACACAGATGATATTTGCAGTGAACCACACTCAGTGACCTTAAAGTTCTCCCTTCTGAATGGGAGTAGATGATGTAAAACTTACCATGGTATATGCATTAGAAGCTATTTTTCCTAGGATTATTATTTTACATTTATCAACACAGGACTTCATCTGCCTTTTTATCACCTATTCATTCAGCACTGAAAAATTACTCTGCAAGTCTTCCTAAGCAGATTTATGTCCAACTACCCCAACCTTTTTCTTCAATTGCAAATCATTTTGGTTTACTCCTCAAGCTCATTTTCTGCTCTGCTATAAATGCATGGAATGACATAATTCCCAGATCATATTCTCATGGAATCCTTCTAGTATCATCACCCCTTTGCTTTTTTTGTCTTTTAGTAATCTTTTTTATTTTTTTTTTTAGAGACAAGGTTACAAGACCAGTAACCAAATAGGAAACAAGGGAGGTGGGGGATAAATTAACTTAATGTCATCTGATACTCATAGATTCACCTTGCCTGGATTTAACTCTGTTGCCTTACTATCCTGAAGCTACACAAAAAAACAACTAGGTAATAATTTCGTACACAACACTCCCATGGAGATGACCAGCTGGAAAATTACCCGAGTGGTCTTAAATAAAGGGATACCATGATTCCTGTGGAAATTCATTAGGGATTGGCCCATTCTCAAGTGCCTTTGGCTGAGCTTCTTGGTCCTGTCCCTGCTTATTTACACCATTCTTTACTATTTCATATATTTGACCTGCGCTTCTACCTCCTCATTAATCCCATTTTCATTATATATATAAGCAATATATGTTCCGAGGACTTACATAGAAAGAGGAAGACTGGTTTAGTCTTTCTGTCACTAGTTCTTTCTAGAGTACATACTTGGGCTTGTATTTTCCTTTATTTTCCTTCTTACTTTCAGTATATTAATAAAAGCTCTTTAGGGTTGTTTATATTTTCTTGTTTGTATTTTTTGATGGGGTTTATTTGGTTTTGGTTTGTTGTGGTTTTTTTTGTTTGTTTGTTTTTTGTTTTTTTTTGTTTTGTTTTGGTTTTTTTTGTTTTGTTTGGTTTGGGGTTTTTGTGTTTTTTTTTTCAATTCCCTTTAGTCTTTGCTATTCTGACTTTTCCCCTGTCAGCTTTTGCTTCTCCTGAGTACTTTTTGTTATGCATTTTTATTTTCACTGGTGCATGATTCCAATCCAACTTCCATGTTTAGGGCACATCTCCATGGCCACATGAATGTACTGATTACCTGCTCTAGTTCTGTCTCCTCTTTGCACTGGGATAATTTTTCACTCAGATAATTCCTACTTCTTTTTTTTTTCTATTTTTTTTTTCCCTCCAGTAAAAACCATACACTTTAAACATCAGAAACCATATAATATCAGCATGAAATATGGAAGAGGTATTGCTTTGTGTTTAAAATAGAAGTGTAGAAACACGACTGGGACAGGGAAAGCAGCTGTGGACCCTTTTCTGTACTATTTTTCTGACACTTCATTACTTTTTCACTTCATCTCATCCTTACAAAGTGTTGACTGCAAATCTTATTTTGAGGATCTAAGAGCTCTCATTTTAAATAGAACAAAATGGTAAACCTGTTTTCGAAATTACATGGAGACAGTAAGAAAGCATCTCCTCAATTGCTATCATGGGAAATGAGTGACTTGCCTTGATATTAATAATGGTCCCTCTAATGGAAAATTTTTACAGTGATACCATATTCATGTTCATTAGTTGTCTATTAAAAAATAATAAAAAAACCCCCATACTTTAGCATTTGCACTGGTAAAAATTCATTTTTTCATAGGAAAACAGATTGCAAACTCAGTCTCAATTAATTCCATTCTGTCAGACATTTGCCCATTTTTGGTACTTCATTCCAGGTCATGCTGATGCAAAATTCAGAGATGCCAACTGTCCTGCATGAGAGCTGTCAGACAGATTAGTCCTCCTGCACTGACACAGCTACTACTTTGTCAGGACTGGGAACCAGTGTGTTGAAAAATGAAGCCTCAGCTGATGTGCCTATGGGAAGAAAGCAACTGGCAGTGCATGGGATTTGGTCCTATGGAGTCTTGGTCTGTAAGTCTGTGCTGTCCAAATTATATTCCCACTATTCCTTGAAAGAATTTGTTAGCAGTAAAACTCTCTCGAGTTCTCCAAGATCATCATTTACCCCTCCCCTGTGTTATATAAGATCTCCACATCCCCTTTTTTATTTCTTTTGTGTAATACTTAGGAAGCCTCTTTTTCCTTGTTCAGTTGAAACTGATTTTGATCCTTTCTTTTTCCAGATTCTCCCTCTCCTCTTAATTTGCTTAATGCTATTCACTCCAGCAGTCTTAGTTACATCCTGCTGGTTCACTTACTGGTTTTGTAGTGTCTCTGTGCCCATATACTGACACACTGTCAATGATTTCACAGCTGAGCAGACATTGTCCCACCTTTTATATACATCACTGGACACTCTCCAAGAATTCCTGTATTAAGTCCTTTTGGATCCAGAGCAACTGGTACTTTGTAGCTCTACCATAAAGGGTAACACATTATAGTTCTTTACATCTTTCTTGAGAATGTTGGAATTTCAGGACTGTTATTGTACAAGTAAAATGAGGAAGAAGTCACAGTTCAACAGGGCATAATTTTTAGTTCTCGCAGCTTCTTTCCTCATGCTGTGCTAATTTTTCAAAAGAGTCACAAATTCAGACTGCTGAGGAAATGTGACCCCGGTTTATTTCACTTCAGATCTGGAAAAAGAAAACAAAAAACTAAACCCCAAAGGGTATGATTACAATGGACTGTTTTTTTTTTGATTGTGTATCAGTGTGCAGATACTACCACAGAACAAAAAAGACGGCCCATTTCTTTGAGAGACACACTATATGGAAAACTTGTCACACCACATCACTAATCTCTCCTGTAAAATTTAGAGAGCAAAAAAAATCCTTTTCCCTTATAGTACTTGCATTCCAGTCCAAAAATCTATTTTTAAACCATTAGCATTAGTGTTTTGGAGGAAAGAAACAGAAGATCTAAGAAATGGAAACCACAACTAGTAAACAAGCAAAATATGCTACCAGCTGTATCTATTTGCAAGTGTTACTTGCCTTAAACATTTCTTAGAGAAAACATTCCCCAGGAAGAAAAAAGAAAAAAATAAAAAAAAAAAATCAGGCAATATGCAGCCTTCATGGATTAATAATGCCTTATAGCACAGAGACTTGGATCAAGTGTTCTTGCTGCTCAGACTTGTTTCTGTTTTGCTTAATGTAGGTATGTTATTACTAAAAGTTGCAAATAGCCTTTTAAGTTGCCAGCACTGCTGCTGTTGTGGAGCCTAAAGGGTTCCAGCATTAGATGAAATTTCCCAGGATAATCTCCTAGGCTACATGAATTGCTTTACATGGATTGCATTTTAAACCTCATTTGATAACGAATGTTTTAGAGAGGAAAAAAGTGCTTTCTGGCTTAATCACAAACCACGACAAGTTAAGTGTGCATAACAAGATTTGTCCACTTATCCAGTGTGAATAGGTGGAAAGAATTGCTCAGTTCTGCACTGGCAGCTTTAGAAGTGGCAGAGAAATGGAAAGAAAAAAAACTACAGAATATCATCCACACTCTTAATGCTCACCAGTTACTGTGAAAGTAGCAACCTTTGGGGTTCTTGCCCAGCATCAGGGCATTTTGGTAGACTACTGCCATCCTGCTTCAGGAGTCCTAATTTCCACTTGTGCATAGATGTAAGTCTTACTGTGTTTCAAGAGCTGCTTGCTTTAAACACAAAAAACCCTCACTGCTCAGAGTTCAGCATATGAAATTTGCAGAAATTCTGTCCTATTTTAACTGGAGATTTACTCTTCCCACTATCCTCTTTCCAGTCTGTTCCTAGCAGTCACACATGAGGGCAGGAAGCAACAAAAGCCTGACATAGTTCGTGTGGCAAAGAAGAACTGGATACTCTACAGTGTTAAGAACAGCAGCAAGGGAATTGCAAAGCGTGTGAGTGAATGAAGGTATGGCACACACACAAAAGAGGACAGATCCTTGGAGTTTTCACCAGGGTTGTACTTCTAGACACCATACTAGCCTGGTCCTACCAGGCTACAATTGGATAAAAAAGGCCAAAAAGTTTTTGATCTTAACACTAAAGGATGCTCACCCTTCCTGCTGTGACTTCCTGTAATGGTTTCAGTATGATTGATGAGAAACACCTTTAGTACAGATTTTAAGTGCTAAATGACCCATCTTTAACCTCACCCTAAACTGAACATTATTTCAAAATGAAACTGAACATAACCTTGAAGGATTAGGATAAAGATTACCAAAGCAACCATAAAAGTGTTAGATGTAACTGAGGATGCTGAATCCTTCTGTGGAACTAGCTGTCTGACCAGACAGCCTACAGAATGAGAAGGCATCAGTTCTCCTACTGCCATAAGGAGTTATGCAGACACTGGACAGATACTGCTTAGAGTAATACCTGGGAAATGGTGAGGCATTTTGACAAAACGCCTCTGCCAGAAGCATTCACCATTTACAGAACTAATGTAGCTCTGTCCACAGATAAATAACAAGCAAACAACATTGTTAATAAATTTGATACCAAGAGTTACTCCACTAAGGACCAACACAGGCATAAAAATTTGCAGAAATAATCCACTGCAACTAATATGTCAAACAACATCTGTTCATGCTATTTGTAATCCATTTTTCAGACTGATCACTTGAACTGTTAGTGCTTCTGTTTGCTAGACTGGTTGGCTGCATTTATCTAAAAAGAAAAACAGCACAAACAACACTCTGCAGATATTTCATTCCTTCTCCGAGGACTCTCACAAGTACCTATTCTCAAAGTTTTTAAAGACTTTCAGTTGCTGTGAGCATTCTACACTTAGAAATTACATATTTCTGTTCCAGGCCACTCAGTGGGAAAAAAGAACATCAACAAAATTGAATTGAATTTGCTGGTATCATGCCAACAGAATGCCTGACAATACTGACTGGTGAAGTCACCCAGGGCTATATGCTATGTAGAGTACTTTCTCCCAGCTCATTCCCAAAACTAAAAAAAAAAATTGAAAGAAAACCCTTTACCTCCTATGAGGAACCTTGAGGGAAAACAGGCAGACATCTAGGACAAAAGCACGTTAGTCAGAAAGTACACAGCAGAGAAGAGTTAAAATACCTCAAACTGCAAGAAGATCCATACATGCCTATATAACAGGGAGCTTCATCACTCCTAAGCCCTGAACACAGGAACACTCTGCTCCCTGCCCTCCCATTGCCCTTTTGCTTCCATTACTAGCCCACACAGCGACCCAGTGGTGCAGCAGATTCTGGGAGAATAACTTCTTTCTAGACAGGTCCTTGTTCACTGCAACAGCCTCAGTAATAAAAGGTGGGTTTCACATGTGTAAAATACTGTTAGATAATCTCATTCTTCTCTTCATTCTAGTAACCAGAAAAAAAACCTCAAAAAATCAACCCAAATGTAATGCAGCACACTTTGTTGAGCAGCCCTGAGGGGCCAGCTCCGTGGCTAAAGTGAAGAGTACGTTCTGGAGACTTGCATTCAACACCAGGTCTTAGTTCAGTCTAGTCCAGCACTAAAGTATGATTTACAAGTGTATTTACATTTTCCTATCTTGTTTTTCATAAACACAACCCAGTACCGGTGTCTCTATGCACCTTGGAAAAACCCCATATAACCCTGAATAAATAAAACACTATTGCTGGCACTTTTGGTATGAATGTCAACAGGAAAAGGAATAAATGAACACATAGGAGGAGGAAGGAATGTGCTTCTGATGCAATAATTTTAGTTCCCTTAAATCAGGACTGGGAGAGAAAGCACATCCCCTGCTTACAGGCCTGACCTAAAATTAACACAGTAGACTTTACTCCATTGAAATTTTTAAGGACACTTGAGAATTAAACTTCCCAATGTGGTCAAATACAGTTGTTTAATCTGAATGTTTCAGACTCAATCAAAATTTTGAGTCACCAGAGCTATGTTAATTTATACCAACTGAAGTTTTTCCTGAAAATCCCAATCAAGGGTGTTTGAGCACAGTCAATATCATCACCAGCTGGTATCAGTGAGCTCTGGAGGAGTGTTCAAGTGCAGGGCAGTTATTTCCATCCAAAAGAAATCACAGGATTGTGAACAGTGTTACTCATATACTTCCACGGGACCTTTACACTGAAGAGGAATTAGAACCAGAAACAAAACACCCAGTAAAGAACCAGACGTTTTACCCTTTTTCCCATTTTGTCCATATTTTACCATTCTTCTCTACAGTTTCATTATATAGAGACCGAATTCTTTGCAATATAGTTTGAACATTGGACAGTCAGTGTGAAATTATGTTACCAAAATGCATCTGGGCTTTATCTTATGTCTTAAATTCTTACTCTGACACAGTACTCACGACCTTTCCATTATGTCTTGTTTGTGAGTATCTAAGTGTGACAGAAAGGATGAATCATAAAAAAAATATTACTCAGTGAAACCAAATTAGTGTCCACATACACCAGGAAAGAGTACAAGATAATAGAAGTTTTAATCAATTCCCTGTTTAGGAAATGCAATGGTGCATATAATGTATCACTAGCAGCTTACAGTAAAACATCTTATTCTCTATCAAGATAAAGGTGAGTACTAATGACTGTGACTAAATCTTGACAGTCAAATGATCTCTTCTCCTTGTAACAGTCTGTCGTGTAATGAGCAATCAGAGCAGCTGAGCAGTAATTACATACATTCACTTCCACTAAAAGCATTTCTGATGGACTGAAGTGTATTGAAGTAGAAAAAAATATGATACAATTATTTTCCTTGCCTTTACATTGGACATGCAACTCCCATGTTTTGTTTCTGTTTGGTTGGTTTTGTGTTTGGTTCGTGGGTTTTTTTGTTCGTTTGTTTGTATTTGAGGTTTTTTAATTAAACCAAAAACCAAATGTCTTAAGAGTTTTTTATTTCTTTTAACTTAAGGTATTCTTTCCTGGTTTTAATTACCACCTATTTTGCTTTAGAGAAGACAGAATGTACATAATACATATTTAATACTTATTTCTTGTGTATTTTTAGGGCAAGCCATGGAAACACAGAGAACTATCCAGGCTTTCATATAACCAAGCTCTGGATGTGGAAGAGCAACCAAGTACCAGTTCACATAGCAGAGCCAAAAGCTTTTGATTAAGCTAAACAGGACAAAGTGTGAGAAACCTTCATGTTCTAACATGTTCTCTCAAAATCTGTGGGAGGAGGGAAAGAAAAAAATTCCAAGGTGGAATTTGGACATTTATTCAAGCTGATAATTTTCTGAATTTACAATGAATGAAGTAATAGGTAGAAAAAGATTCTTGAAGCATAGATAATGTTAAGTCTCCGGACTGACAGATCTTTCCAGATCAAGAACTGCTTTAATGTTATTGATATGTTGGCCTATTTATGACCACAAAGGCAGTTTTAAAGTCCATTAAATTAATGCAATAAGATCGTGCTTCAGTGTGAATTAAGACGGTATTTTACACATGGAGATAAATCTGTCTCAACCATCCTCAAAAATAACACAAGAGAAGGCAGTTTATAAGTCCTTTGCATTCCCTGATGCAAAGGATGCAACCTGAATGTTGTTTATATATTTTTACCACTATGACACATTTCAAAAGCCCACCTGAGCACTCCAATCTGCACTTCCATTAGGAATTTATTGATCCTGATTAAAAATATCTGCTATATTCATACAGAAAGCTTACAAACATATAACACTCATGGACAAGTCCAGTTTGTCAGTTCCAACCCTTAAATACCACAGCAGAATTTAAAACACTGTATAAGGTGAACAGAGACATAACATCTTCTGTGGTCTTAATTTCCCCTGGTTTCATCTATCTGTGATGTACTCCTCTGTCATATAGTTAATACAAGTTCTAAAAAGGTTTGGGAAGGCTCTCTGGAATCATTCCAAACCCCAATTTGTGCTGCACAGTATTGCCAGGTATCATAACTTTACATCACAGTTATCTATTCCCATGCAGCGCTCTCACTCCTTCAAAAATATTCCCTGTCCTATCTAATGATTTAACTTCCTTGCTACTCATCTTACATCTCACCTTGCAGAAGCTGCTGCTTCCCTGAGCATTACAAGATTTGGGAAGGTGTGGCTCTTCACTTGGAATAAAGAGGGCAATTTTTTCAGCATGTACTTTCCTTCACGTAATTTCTGATCTTTCACTCCTTGAGGGAAAGGTTCATTAAAATCAAATCTGCTAGTTTTCATGATAAGTGCATAAACTCTGCACTTAAATGAGGTTATTGGTGGTGTACATTTCAGTGTCTAATATTTTAATATAATGAGACTGCATACATCTGTGTACAAATAAACCTGTAATTGCAGGTGCTTTTTTCTAACCTCCCTTCTGTTCTACAGAATTAAATCTATATATTTGTTTTACAGAAACGATAAAAACATATTTTGCAACAATAACAGCTGCATGTCTACCAACTCTGTGATAATTTGACTGTGGTTCACTTTATATGGTTCCATATTTTTTTCTTTACACTTGAAAAGTCTGTTATGGAGGTTAAAACTGATGGTAGAAAAGGTAAAGAGGAGAACTTAATCTCTAGCTTTCCATGGAAGAGCAGCTGTAAGAGGACTATCCATCAAACAGTAAAACTCACAAATGCTGTCAAGTTCCAATAGGAAAACTCATCTTCGTGAGTAACCAATGCCTCTTTCTACGAATATTCTTTAAAATCAAAGTTTTGGCAATTTTTCATCAAAATTTCACTCCTTTGATATAGAAAAAAATGTCTGTTTGAGGGGTTTTGTATTGTTTTTACATAGGTGTAATCTATTTCTGCATAACATTTCCTACCATTGAGCTCAATTTCTACCACAAACATAATTAAACAGCTTGAAAAACAGGGACACAGATGAATTAAGCAAGTTTCTCCAAAGCCAAAAACACAATTTCAAATATTTTAACAAATTTAGATTGCCTTACTCTGAACTCCTCTACTACAATTTTATAGGGTTTTTTTCTGTAGACATCGTTAAAAACAAAATTAAAAATGACATATTCAAGCACACTTCTGCATGTTTCTGCATAACAAAGTGCTAATTAAGATATAACTAGAGCACTACCTTGCTGATCTGATGAAATGAACCACAGAATTAATTGGGACCACTTTAATGATCTTTCCTCCATCAGATAAAGATAATTTGATCCAAACAATTCTTACCTGCCAATTAAAGAACTTCCTGCATTTAGATTTCATTGCTATTAAAGTCAAGAGGATCGTAGCATTTTCCTTCAATGTGATTAAGCCATTTTTAATCTTTTCAGAGTAACACAATCATTTGCAAACATCAGAAAGGGAAAAGGAAATCCAAAGATAATGACAAGAAGGAGAGGTAAAGGGAAAAATCACCATGATCCATATGGTACAAAAGCAGATTTGATACTAATTAATAATGCCATATCTATAATCTATTTAACTTCCCATTCTGGCAAGATGCCCAAGTAATTTGTTTTGCTCTCTAATTCTACCCTTACTAAGTTGTTTATTATTCTTTCTGTTTTCCAAAATTAATAATCTATATTGCAGGAGAGATTGCTTTTTGAAGAGAAAGATGGGGGCCACTATTGCAAACAGCAAAGAACCCAGCTTCAGGGTTTCGGTAACCTGTCCAAAAGTGGTTTTGCTGCTGCCCAGAACATCCAATTTCCATTGGAAAACTCAGAGAGCCAAGCAAAGATAGAGTAGTATGATGCTTCAGAGGGCCTCCAGTCAAGAGGACCATGGAAGCAGGGCAAAGGGTGAACTGTTCGTGACCACAGCACAAGCACAGCCTTAATTCACCAAACCTCTGAAGGTCAGGGTACTTCCAGGGCTCTTAGCAAGGCAAAACAGTGTGACATATAAGACAAAAATAGGGTTTTAAGAGTCATCAGTCTGCCTAGTTTTTATTCCATCAACAGAGACAAGAAGACAGAAAAGGAAGGATTTCCAGCTGTTATTCTCTCTGTTGGTTGCCTTTTGCAGAATTTTTTTCAGCTCTTCCAGTAAAGCTGAGTCAGACCAGTCAGGGGGAAAACCAACGCACCCCACAAAACAGACCAACACGTGGTCAATCCTGCTAGCTTCTCCCCACAGACAAGCTTCCTTCAGCTCAGTGTAGAAGCCTATTAATCAAATTTGTCTTACTGCTATCAGACATGCACCTATTTTAAAGTGAAAGAAATGCAGTTGTTTTCACTTCAAGTCCTGTGGCACTACTAGGACTTATCACTATTCAGTAGTTTGCTCTGCACACGCACACAGAGGAGACTCCTCTGACTGCTGTTCTGGTGTCTAATGAGTACGTAAGAGCTGGAAAAAACTGCCAGCACTGGGGTTAAACCAGCATGTCCCCTGAATACTCATGATCTCAGCTTTGCTCTGCAGACAAGGAAGGTTGGATGGGCCCCTGAGTAACCTGATGTAGTGGGTGTCATTCTTGCCATGCCAGGGGGGTTGGAGCTCGATGATCTCTAATGGCCCTTCCAACCCAAACAATTCTATGACTCTTTGGTGTCCTGGCTTGCTTAACAGGACACCTGGTGTAGGACTTTGCTTACTTAACAGTAACATTGGTTTCCTGTAGTGATTGCTGTGGAAGGTTATTGCTCTGAAGCTCTTGCCTTCTTTTACAAGCTATGTAACCATTGCTGGGACCTAAGATAGTTAGGGAAGGATGTCTCCTTCAGGTCTTTTTAGAACTAGAGCCTTTCATTACTTGGTATTTCCTCCCTCACTCATTTTTCCAGCCTTTTTTTTTTTTTTTTTTTTTTTTTTTTTTTGAGAGGATGTGAACCAGGATGGGAACCAGGAAGAGAAGAGGGGTGCACCTTTCCAGAAATGTGGTGCAATTTGGCAGTACTGCAAGAAGGTGACAGACAACTAAGGCACTGTACTGGCCTTGAAACAGCAGGCAAGAAAAACTACAGCTCTAAATAGCCAAGACCTGAGGATTTAAGGGACTCTTGGAGTGTGATGGTATTTCTGCAGTGAGATAAAGATGCAGGTTCTTGTAGAGCACCATCAATCTGCACTTCTAATAGGAAACATGAATTAGAGGGTGTGAATCACTTTTCTACTGACACAAAACCAATGAACAATCAAAACATTTAATAGAAAGCATGAGCCTGATAGTCTAAAGATCTTGTGTGCATGCCATGAGTAATAATCCATACACTTAGTAGACACATGTTTCCTACCCCCACATACTTCACACAGTCCTCGTGGCTACTGCAGTCTTTAAATCTAAGTCTCCTGCACTAAATAACCATAATTACTTTCCCTCAGAGATAACTGGCAGCTCAGAGGCATCAAGGCTTTTGTCGCTGGAATTTTGCCATTTTTGCTGTGTAAGAACTGCACAATACACTCCTTATGAATGCCAACATTCCTTTATCTGTTTTGGTGTATTTATTTTTGTCCTTAGTGCAATAGCTCCAAGGAACAGATGATTAATTCTAGGTTATAGTGAAGGACGATTTACAATATGAAAGCTAACTTTGTAGTAGTAAAACCAGCTCCAAAAGGTGTTTATTGAAAATGGTATTTAATAGTGCATTTTCCTACCTACTGTCTCCTCAGTTCCAAAAAGGTTGTAACAGCTTTTCCCTCTTCTGTCTGATGCTGCTCTTGCACTAACAATCATGGTCCTTATCAATACTGTCACTGAAGCAGAAGCAAACATCTCTCCCCTCCTGTTGATTTTGCTTCCTGTACTGCTCACATACCATTTACAGTTATGAAACTCATTGCTGCAAACTTTAAGCAACTTCCTACTGCCAACTTTTGCTGACAGCCAGAATACAGAAAGGCTTTCAGTGGCATTTGGTATTGCTGATCTGAACCACAAGAGCTAAAACACTGAATACTAAGCACGTGATCATAGGAAGAGAAAGCAGCTTTGATGCCTCAAGGTTTGAAGTTCAATACTCCCCACTGGAACTCTGAGGAACGTTTTCTCTTGGGCTTTTTTCATTTATGGTTGCTT
Organism: Myiozetetes cayanensis; assembly: GCF_022539395.1. Lineage (NCBI taxonomy): Eukaryota > Metazoa > Chordata > Aves > Passeriformes > Tyrannidae > Myiozetetes > Myiozetetes cayanensis. The sequence continues at coordinate 29,267,656 of NW_026086605.1, forward strand.
AGTGCAGATGGTTTTCCACCTTACTCAGAAGTATCAAGTACCAGGTGCTCTCTTCCTTGCTAAGGCTACAGACTACATATTCAATGTGTCCTGCAAAATAGCTGTTTCCATAATATTCACTCTTTAGTTTTAAAAGGCACACAAAGAGACAATAATTTGGCATCAAAACAATGATATTTCTGTTAAGACTATCCCATCATCATTACAACTTTCCAGTTCTGGGAACAATTTGACAGGAAACAGATTCACCAAAGAATCCATGTGTTCCAGCAGCTCAGGTACAACCATGGTACCAGAAGTACAGCACTACTCTTGGAGCCAGCAGGGAGATTGCTGTGGATTTGTTCACTGCTGACCTGGAAGGCAGGCAAAGCGAAGCAGAGAGGAGATTGATTCATTGTCACATTACCTGGCTCTTAGTCATCCATAGCCCTGCCTTACACAGAGCCTCCACTTACCAAAAACAAGAGGTATGAGATGTAATTTAGGGGTTCTCATTTCTATGCACCAATAGTGTAGATTTCAGAACTAGGTTTAATTAGAACAGTAAAATCAATTTAGCAGAAGCTGTAAACTGTTTAAGGACTGAAGTAAATTAAACAAAGTTCTACATGTTTTTAAAAACAATCTATCAGGTTTTAACAAACATGTTAAGAGAAACAACCTTAAGACCTGAAAGTCAAATGGTGAATAATTAAAAAATATTAGCTGGATGGCTCCTCTCTTTAAAAGACAATAGTTCCAGAAATTAAGATGGCCAATGCCTTTTGAGAAATGCAACGTATATCACAGGATGAGTATCGACATGTCAAAATTTCTTTTTTCGCACTTTTTTTTTTCTTCCTCAGCAGCTAATATATATATACTGCTCATTTTATTTACTATTGCACACAGAGGATCAGTTCTGTATGTGATTGTCCCATTTGTTGTAAAGATAATAGATTTATATTTCATTATATCTAGGCTATCTGGCTCTACAGAGGGTAATTTTGCTAAATTGTATTACATTTACAGTCTAATGGCTTAAAAACAAAAAAGCAAACTAAGCAGTCTTTTTTTTTTTTTTCCAAGAAGCAAGAACTAGAACCAAACCTCCTCCTTCTGGCACCAACTTAACACAGCTAATCCAACCCTGCTGCCTCATTGGACACAGCCACCACACACACCAGCAGGAGAACTGAAGATCTTTCCCCCTGGGTAAACTCACCAGAGACACAGACCAACACAAAACCAACTTAAAATTAGCAGAAAAGATGCTTAGTGTTCCAAAGGGGTTTACGCAAGAGGGATAGTTAATATCCACCCAATTCAACAAGAACAAGAGTGTGTTGATATAAAACCAGTTGTTTCTATTTTATGTGACTTGATATAATTTGTTACTCTCCCAAGAAGGAAGATTTTTTTTTTTTTTGCATAATGCTGCTAATACAATATATAGAGACCATCCATCTGTATACTGCACAGTCAAGTGTATGGCATAATTCCTGCTTTAAAAATTATGTCTTCTAACAACTACTTCCTCCCCATATCCAGGGAAAACTTCCTGGAAAATTTGGGTCAATCTCCCTCTTCACAGAAAGAGACTGAAGCCTTAGGAAAAACATGATGATTACAGGCAAGCAGAATATTATGCAACCACAGAAAGCTGACCCAGTTTGGGTTCAATACAAAAATTTCAAAAAATTCTCAAATGTGCACAATCCTTGCACCTGTTTCAAGCGTGTTCCTAGAGATCACTGTTAGTCATAATCTGCACTACAAACTGGAATTCACTTTGTTGCAATCATTCTCAGTGTAAGCAAGCCCATACACGTCCTCTCAAAGACTGCTTAGCTCACAACTCAGTCAACATACTTTGAACCTGAAAAACATTTGCCTCCATTAAGGTACAGCAAAATCACCAAACCTCCAGTTAGTTAATGCACTGACAGGCCAGGAAGGGGATAGAAAGCATAAAAGACAAACAATATTCCTGAGCCAGATGCAATGAATATGGGTATACAGGATCTAAGAGAAACAAAACACCAGAAAAACATATTGATTAAATAAATGGACATTTTATATAAATTCTGTAATGATACCATGAAAGATACTGAGAAATTACACCAACTCTGTCTCTACAAATTTTATTAGAAGGAGCATGTTGTTGGTACCATTCATGTTCTGTTTTTACAACACCAAGCACACTATTTGAATAACGCTTGTCATTTTATACAATGCCCCATCACTGCTGTGCTGCTATTCAATTCATAGAAGAACAGTGCAGAAACAACTTTTTCCTTCACTTCAATATTGTCTACATAACATCACACACTTCCTACTGTACCCATCGAGCAGCAAATACTCACAAAGCCATCACATTCTAAGTTGAGTGTGACTCTGCAAATATCAATTGGTTTTTTTTCATAGTACTCAAACTATGAAATTCGGTCATACTCCATTTCTTTGCTTTTAAATGATTTCTACAAAGCACCTTTTTGTTTTCTTTTAAGAAATAATCAAAAAACAACACATTTGTGCTCCACAGCAGCAAGCTATCCAGCTTAATGTCTTCCTATTGTGAAGACTCAGGTGACTCTGAACCCTATATTAAGAAGAAAATAATCTGATTTTTTGTAGTATATGTCAGTTCTCAAGCAATTGTATATGTATTGCTTAGATTCCATTTCAATTACATAACTAGAAAGCAAGCAGTCAATAAACCTTTTCACACAGACCTGGATATTACCTCTGAAACAATAACCAATTACATGAAACATCCCATACTTAGTTGTCAAAAGTATCTAAAAATCTATGACAAAAGTTTTGAAGCTGCAACACTTAAAGAATAAAAACCCACAACTTTTATCCCTATGAATACAGAGCGTACAAAAGTTTCTCACCATGCCTAGATTTCAGAGGATTTTCAGAAGCAAATTCCAAATGCCTGACACAAGCTTTAAGAAGGCTTTTCTGCCCTTACCTAGAATAAAAGCTGCCTCTATGAGTCACTTCAAGTGAACTTCATTACTCACTTCACTGCAAGACCATCACATTGATAAGATATCCAAATGTTCCATGGAAATGAAATCTTTCATCATGAAACATTTTCTGGACATGACATTCCAGAAAAGAGGTTACAACACGTGTTTGAGTTGAAACACAGCAGTCTAAAGCATTCCTGTGATAATTAAGGAGCTGGATTGTGTTGTAGGAGTGCTGCACTGCCAGATGCCAACCAGCCAAGGGGCTCACTTTGGAAAATATTTGCAATAACTTTTCGAAATGCCAAATTTGAAAGACAACCATAACAATGAGTACATATGGCCTCAGGCTCATCTTATTTGAAGTGTTGTTTCAGCAACTGCTATTGATGTTCTGCCATAGTCATGGCATGGTCATAACATCATCTGCAGCAGCGTGGGATCTTTTATAAGCAGCTGTAGTGCTCACTGAAGTGCAGGTTACACTGCACAACTCAGTGACCACAGATGCTCATATCACCCTCCACGTATTGTTTGTGCTTTAATAGCAAAGGGAGCTGCTTAGTTCCATCATCTGTCATAACCCAGTGCCACTTTCCAGAACAGTTCTCTGAGAAGACAATTTGTGGTTTTGAGGACCAGGAAGTGCATCACCTCATCCTGAAGAGATGGACCTGCAGATATGCTTCTGGTTTTGTTTTCAGCCACTTGGAAATATTAGAAGGATATTCTGCCTGCAAACAGCTCTGACTAATATTCCAGCTAGCCTCTGCCTTTAAGCTGTTGTTTGCAGGTTATTGAATAAAAGAGCAGGATGACACCTGGCAGAGTATTTAGTGCTTTCACTACAGTCTTCAGGCTTCCTTCCCTCTTTTCAAAAGCATGAAAACTAAATGTCACCAATACTCATCCTATTCCTTTTCAAGTACACCTACTGCTTTACTGAGAGATGAAATATCCTAATTAACTCATCCTTGTCTTCACTTATCGACTTTAAAAAGCTTTACTTAAGTATTTAGTCATAAGTCAACTAAAAGGATTACAGCACACACTGTCAACACCAGTACAATAATAGAGTCAAAAAAGGCTAACAGAAGTAAGGAAGATTATCCTTTATTCTTTTATTGCAGGCAATAGCAGAAACTGCTCAAGCCTGCAACCATGATTTTTTTCCTAAGTACAAGTATTACTTGCACTTTCAGTGATTTAATTTCAGCATACTTCTCTGTCCTTCCTGCTGTGACTCAGTAAGAATGATGTGGACTTGCAGAATTAAAAAAGAAAAACAGTTTCAAGTAGCAAACCAAAACAGTTACCTGCCTCTATTTTTATACTGTATTCTTCTTGGCAGGATTGAAAGAAAAGAGCTGCTCTTATTCAGTCTGATGGTCTTACACAAACACTATTTTAACTGGACACTTTACAGAACAGCTAAAAGGTCCCTCTTGTACCTTGGAGAGATGAAACAATTGCACAGATGTCTTTATGACAGCTAACAATCCAATCACAAAACTGAACAGACTGAGCTCAGAAGGACATGAACATATTACGGATTTCAGGGTGTCCAGCTGCCCCACTTGTTGCTGAAAAGCACAAGTGGACTTTGTGCAGCAGGGAGGGTGCAGGTGGGACACAGGCAGCCAAGAGGTTCTGGGAGATGGCATAAGCCAGGAGAGCGATGCCTGCAAAGTGAAAATGTGCCCAAGTCATCCATATTTTTAAAGATGACAGCCAAGATCAAGAGTTCAGGACCTATGTAACTGCTTGATGAAATTCCAGAGGCCTGGCTCAGCCACTGGAGATTGCATGGGAGAATTATCAGGTTTGCAGAGTAAACTGACAAGGTTGTAATAAAGAGGAGTGTGAAAGCTCTAATTAGTTTCTGAAACAAGAGTTTAATAGAAACAAAACATTTTTTCTCAAAACAACTTGGGAAAGCAATATCACCCTTTTCTGCAGAAATTAAAAAAAAATGGGATTTATTTTTATTCAAGATATCTGCTCTTGCAGCTAGCTAAGATCCCTGGAGAAACAGTGGATGAATAAATCATTATCCAATAGAAAAACTGCTTATGGAGATTAGTTAACTTTATAGAAATTTTTATGACAACAGATTTGCACTTCAACAGAAGCATCCCGACTTTGATTTATTTAGGTAATCTGTATTTATTACAGTTTCTTGGGCTTGCCATTTGAATGGAACAACAGTTCTAGCCACTTACACTCTCTTTATGATGGAGGGTCTTCAGAAGCCCTTGACTTAAGCCTACTTTCCTTTTGCTGTTCCAAATATAAACTTTACTGTAGGCTCTAAGAGTAGCTGAATATAGCTAGAAACCAGGATTGTATCAAAGAGTATGTGACTGGCAATAAAACAATTAAAATCTATCCAATTAAAGAGGCCTCGAAACTTTAACTGTCAAATAAGTATTGTTAAGAGACTAAGTTTCATGTGTGAATGCCAAAGAGATAGCTTAATAAACACTTAGAATTCAAAAATCTTGTCAATAACTTGATAAAACGCCATCCCTAAAGTTGTTACCATGAAGACTGTAAGTGACTAAAAAATGAAATGTCTCATAAGAGCAGAAACTATGACAATACATGTTGAAACATAGCTAAGGTAACAAATGAAACACTATGGAATACACTGAGTAGAAAACTATCTGTGAAAAGGCAGCTCTTGGGCTCAAGATAAGAGTCAGAAAAATAACTATCACAGTAACCACACAGCCTGCCATGCAGAGCCCCAGTTCCACATAAATCAATGTGTTAAAAGACCACTGTTATCTGCTGTATAGCATGGTTTTAAAGGGAAGAGGCCTTCAAGTGGAGAGTTTGAACTGTCCCCTAACAGCTGACTTCAGTCCAGCACTCCAGTCAATCAGCCTTGGAACAGCAAATGACAGGGGACAGAGATACAAGTCAATACAGGAGCACAAGGAGGGCAGGGATGAAGTTCAAGGTGTGAGAAAAATATGGAGAAAGTGGGCTTTTTCATCCCTTATCCCTGGCTTTGCAATCCTCAATCTGACACTAAAGAGGAAAAGATCAGGACTGAAAGGAGCAAAATGTACCATTGAAGCTGCTAATCCACTGTCTAGTGCTGTCCCCAAGTCCACCGGGATATCAAGCTTTCCCTGATCCCAAGAGGATGTAATCAAATGGAGACAGAGAGAACAGATGGTATCGCCATCTCCATCCTGTTTTGCCAAACTTCAATCACTGTATGAAACTCACATCCCTGCTACCAACTTTTTTCACTTCCTCCTCCCTTAAGTTCCCTTTTTTCCTGATTCCAAAGGAGTCCAGCAAGGTGGTATCTTATCAAATACTGTTGTAGACCTGTGACCAAAACCACAGATACAGCAAATCTTTAAATACCTTGGATACAGGTTTCCAGTGCCTTGAAGTTTCTGATAGCAGCAATGAATAGTGCCTATCTCTCTTTAGCAGTGAAGGTGCAGTTGAGGGCAGAATTTTCATACCCAATTTGCATGTATCAGACTTTTAAAAAAGGCAAGATTGAGTGCAGAATGTGGCAGCTCAAAAGAGCTATACACTCTAAAGCAGAGGAACACTAAGATGTAAAGAGGTATTTCAATTTTGCACTTTTCTACAGGAAAAAGTCTTGCTGGAATGCTATCTACAATTCTGATGCTCAGTTTTTGATAAGAATATGGAAAAATTGAAAATATTTAGAAAACAACAAAAAACTATAATATTTTTTAATTAAGAATTCAAAAAGACGTTTATCCTAGAAGTGTGAGCAGAGGAGAATTTCATCATGGTGTAATAGAGACCTGAAGGGAGAGCAGAATTTGATGGCAGAGAAAGCTCTTCCATGTGGTTATTAAAGAGAGAACAGGCTACAATAGCAGAACCTGAAGGAAGCATATTCAGGTAAGAAATAAGAGGTACATTTGTTATGGTAAGATGCATTAATAGCTTACTCAGGATTCTCCATCTCTGCACACTTTGAAATCACAATTGAAAAGTTTAAACACACTCTAATTGAAGCAAAGGTCTTGGATGAAAGTCACCATGCAGGTGAGTTCAATGGCTCACAAAAGTCAGACTAAATAATCACAGTAGCCATTATGGCCTTAATATACACAATTCTCTGACTTATTTCTCACTTAATCCTAAGACATGGTCAGAAAAGTTACAAACTAAATCAGCTCTTTTACATTCAGTGACATGGCCACATGTCCCTATGCTTTCCATGCCAAAAATGCAGTGATTTCCTTAAAAATCTGTTTTCCAAGTCTACATACAAGCTAAATTACCCTGCTGGTTGTATGTGCTCATTCTAATAAACGTCATACAACATGGTCCACACAAAAAAATAATAAATCCATGCATGACATCCATGATCTGAAAACATATAACTCATGCATATAGCTCATATAACTCTAGACATTTATCTAATAAGCCTTTACTAATTTTAAATAATATAATTTAGACAGTCCAGTGAAAATTCATGGATGAAAAACCCATTGAGAACTTCTGAATTCCAACTCACTGCTTTGAAAGCTGTTGGAGTCTGGGTGAGCATCTTGGACACCACTACTAATGATTTGCTCTGTTCTTACACCTATTTGATATTGGTGATGTTGTTTTCCCCTCGGGAAAAAAAAGGATACTAATCTAGCTGGGATTTTGAGTTGACTCTACACATTCTTCTATTCTTAGGCTCAAATTTCCTAATCAGCTAATCTGTAAGGGCATAGATACATTTTATAGTGTTATTGCTCCATCCTCCCTTGCATTTGGATACATTTTGTGCAGCTATTTACAGAAACAGTATTTTTGCATGTATCTTATAAGCTATTTTTACATTTACTTGGGTAATATCATGGGGGCCATACCAAGATCTGCTAAAATACATATGTAAAAATTATACCTATAAAGAAGAAGCATATATCAAGTCAAAAGAAAACAAAACTAAAATTAAAAAAGGGGTATAGCAATATTTTGTAAAGGCCATTATTCATTAACTTGGAAAAAAACTTAAAGGTCCAAAATGACTGAAAGACACAGATTTTCATAATATTTTGAGACATGTAAAAGGTCATCTGAACATCCTATTGTGTAGTGAAGACGTAGGGGGCCTTTGGCATTAAAAAGGAAAAGAATCTTGTGAAACAGATGAATAATGGAATAAGGAAATATATCCACTGATTGTTACTCTATCAATAACAACCTATACAGATTTGCATCACAATTTTGGAAAAGATTGTAAAAGGAATATCAACCATGATTTTTATCTTTTTTTTTTTCCATCTCCCAGCACTGTACTTGCTTTGAACACAATAGAGTGAATTAAATTAAGCCTCCCTCAATACTCACTGGTGCTGAACTGCAGTCTTTCCTTTGTCTACCTGTAGACAAGGTCTATACAAACTAACATCCCCTCCAAATCAGTACTGTTCAAAAACAGGTGAAAAAACCACAAACAGAAAAAATGGGCAGATGTATTTAGTGATTCTAGGGTTTGGAATACTTAAAGAGAACTTAAATTTAAAGGCTAAGTAGACTGAATTAATTCAGTGTTGTTTGGAGCTCAGAAAATAAGTCATGCTTCAAATCTATACAGCTAGGGAAAGTCTTGAGGATGAATACAAAGCCAGGAAGAGGGAATCTGAACACACCATATTTCAAAGGCTATCTTGTGGTTTAGCAAGTCATCAGCATTGTGTTTTATGCTGCCACCCCCATGGCATTGTGCCTCCTACTGGTACCTTTCAATTTAGCAAGGTAAAGCAAGACTCAGAAAAACACATATTAGAACAAATTATTCTGGCCATACAAGCATTTATATAGGCAAGGCTTCTGGATATGAATAAAGCTAAATTAATTAAATGTAACATTGATATAATTCTCCCTGCGAGAGACAATCTGTTTTTCCTTTGGTTTGTGGTGATTCTAGGGCATTTTGATGTTACTATTGCAACATCAAAAACAGTCTTTTATCTATTATCCCATACATGGTAGCACATTGATATCTGTAGGAACAGTTTGCATCCTGTGCTTTTCGAAAATATTTGCAATCTGCCTTTTTGTGTTCATTAGTAGAATGCTTAAGTCAGACATCTTCATAATAGAAAGCTTTAACAATAAACCTAAGTCTCCCTGAATTCATCTGGAACAGTGAAGAGGCAAGGAAAAAATATAAACATTTTCAAACACTCAAAATCCAGTAGCATATCAAAAACTACAACAAAGAGTTTTATCTTCAAAAATTGACTTATCCTATGGCTTTAACTCATATAAGTCACAAAGCAGTACCTTGTTTGAGCTGAAGTCAGTCTATCTCTGATTGACTCTTCCATACACTGCTTTATTCCCACCTACAAAAAAAAAAAAAAAAAAAAAAAGGCAATTCTTTAAAAGCATTTCCCTTGAGGACTGTAAGAAGTATGCTTAGTTAATGTTAGGTACCATAGTAACTTTTTTTTTTCCCATAGAGTCTGCATTTTTGAGAACACCAATATCTATACTTTAGAAGCTGCAAATAAACCAGGTGTAAAAGAAACTTGGAAAAAGTTAGCTGGAGAGCAATCTCAGAAAAGGGAAAGTTTAAAAAACCTTGCAAAGTGCTTCTAAAATAATGCAAGCATGCATTGGGATTCCTTTACTGTACAGAAGAATTTAGGGATATGCTACAATAACAGCTAGAGAAACAGATTCCTTTATTTGAACACAGCATTTTAATTATGTTAACAAAACCAGGAGCAAAACCAGGCAGATGTGTAGCCTCAAACAAATTTTTATACTATAGAATTTCAGAAGCTCTTTAAAAATTCATCTATTCTCTTCTGAAATAGCTGCTATCTCAGAAGGTCAGTAACTGACTGCATATTATTGTCAATACTAACTTTAATGAAATCAGATTTTCTCTAAGTGGCACCAGTAAGCCCTAAATAAACCAGTTTAAAAAGATAAGAATGAAAAGCACCTCATCGTGATTTGGCAGTGTTGCAACACGTTCCTTATCCAAAAAACTCACCTCTTCTCCAAATTTACAAAATAAAGTAACTGAAGCTAGAGTCTCTAAACAAGATGAAATGTCTAAATACAGTCAGTGAAAAGCGAAGGAAGAACTGAAAATATTTAAGATGAACTGTGCCCCTGATGAGATTTCAGTTGTAGTTTGCAAAGGGAGGCAATAGAATAGATCAGTGCTTTCCTTCCTTTACCTACTTCTTCTCTAGCCTTTCTTAAGCACCACTTAGTCAAGAAGAAAAGGCCTGAAACTGCATTATGGAGAGCTCTGGAAGACTTCTTCCACATCTATTTTGGTAAAATCCTTTGGATGGTTACATTTGCATTATGTTCTCATCAGTCTTACAAACGAAGCCTTACCACTTCCATGGCTGTCCAGTGTGGAACAATGTACATGTTGCCACAGAGCACCAAGATTCCCCCCCCCCAGTTCAGCAATAGATGCTGAAGTGAGGAACTGGAATTAAGTGACCCTAACTAAGGAAACTGTAATTTTGTCTTGTCCTGACTGGTTGCTTCTAGGTCTCCAACTGATTCAACATAACTGAAGACATTCAGTTTTGGAAACAGAAACCCACACTGACTCAGTATAATCTGATTAAAAAACAAAGACCAGAGAGAACATTTTCTCCCACCCTATGATAGATGCTGTTGATGAAATCCTTGCCCTGAGAAATGTGGTTCTTACAGCTTTTCAGTAGCAAGTAAAGCCAGACAGAATTGAGATGGTTTTCCATATTTTCTCGAGAACTCAAAAATCTGCCCACTACACTGAAAAAAAATCATGTTTCTCTGCAGCATTTTTCTCAGGAACAGACAGCTCAGTGATGTCTTAAGCAAGCAGGCAGGAAAAAATGAATTGCCAATCAGTGTTTTCACATAGACCAGTACTGAAATTCAGCTTCTATTGAAGGAGCCAAAAGATACAAGCCATCCACTGAATGAAAAGAGAATAAAATCACCCCTTGGACCATCAGCAAGAGGTCACAAAAATAAAAACTAGCTTTCTGGAAGTTGGATCTTCAGAAATCAGAAACAGCCTGACAGTTCTGGCAGACACAGCAGGGAGAGGGGGGTGTCAATCCCCACAAGCAGGAATAAAATTTTTGAAATGACCTTTTCGTAAGAGCTTTCAAGTATCTCACATTGTTCTTGTCCACCTGCAACTATTGTTTTTTCTGCTTTGGAAAGAGTACTGCGAGACCCAGTTTCTCTTGTTTCACCAGAAGTGAAGACATCCAAATTCCAATATTCCTTATGGAAATTTCCATCCTTTTCATGTAACATTCCTGACAAGTCCAGAGGCCAGCCAACATACTATTTTATGTACTGGCACAGCCAGTAATTGTAGCATAGCTTTAGAACATATCATACATTTTTCTGAGACCAGAATTCTGTTATTGCAGAATAGAGACATGGCTTCACTTCTTTAATTCAAGCAGACTGCCACAAGCACACACCTTTGAACCAGCAGCATTCACAACTCTCAAATTCTAGAAGAAAGGAGAATGACCTTGCAACAGGTAGATTCTTTGAGCTGAGTTGATTGCAATACTATTTTTTTATTTAAAATGTATGGCTTTTAGAGGTTCAAAACTGTGTTGCATAAATTTCCTCTCAATTAATTCTCATTGGGTTGAAGATGAGGCCTACCCTACAAATTACAAGATATCTTAAGTAGTGCAAACAAAATATAATCTTAAGTGACAAATAATTGAGGTTTGGAGGCATCATTATTAGTCCTATTTAATACTTCCAATAGTCATCAGGAAGGTAGTTAACAGCATGGCAATGAAATCTCCAGATTAGAAATATGAGCAGAAATTATCAGCAAAATGCAATTTGGAAAGTCACAGGCTAAGACATCTGGAACAAAATAATACAAAAAGCTGTTCTGCACATTTTCTGTGTAGAAATTTCATCCTAGGGAAAGTTGGAAAATGATAATGTAACAAAACATTATATACATATATATATTTTTATATATATATATGTATATATTTCCTCTCTATATTTCCTATAGAGAGAGACATATAGGTGCATACTGTTTATATATATATATAGACCAAGCACAGGCAGGAGTTCTCTGACAGGAAAACTCACAGTTTGGTGCTCTGACAGTTCCTCTGACAGGAAAACTGATAGGACTAATGTTTTCTGATAGGAAAACTTTTGGTTTGCCTTTAATATTGAAGGAAATTTATGTCATGAAATTGGCTTCATAATACAGACTAAACTTCACACATGAGTTTATGCCACATGTCCCAGTTTGTGTCTGAACCCTGTTAAATTTCCAGGCTCCAGCAGTGAAGCTACATGAAGCTTCCTTGTTAATGAATTAATTTTTAGGAGTATAATTTGAAAGACAACTGTGATTCCGGAGTTCAGAAGAAAACAATGAAAAGGATAAAAACAAATCACACAGAGACAGCAGTTTGCCCATAGGATTAAAGGAAGCTGGACACATTTATGATGGCTACAGGAGAACTCACAGGGTGGACCAGCTTGTGGCTGTACAAAGGGACTCCCAGTACCAGAAAATCATAAAACAACTGTTTCCCAAGACTATTTAAGGCATGAAGAACTCTCAAAAAAAAACAAACCTATTTCGTTGTATGATATTCTTGACTCAAAAAATACTGTCTCAAGTAAAACTGAGGCATTTTCAAGCATGAGTCAGCCAACTCAGAGTGAATGTTTAGCACAGGATGTCTGTCACTATCTCTTTAGTTGATTGATTTCATAGGTCTGTCCATTAATAAATTAAATCTTGCAAAGCCATTAATTTGCTTATTTACTAAAAATAAAAAAAATTATCTGCCTAGTGAAATATCTCTTTAGTGTTTGAAATACACATTACTGCCATTAACTCTCTGAAGTAACAAGGAGCAGTAAAACCTAATTTATACCTAAATGTAAAGATAGAAATAGACAAGCAAGAGTTCTCCTTGTTTTATAAATAGCATAAGAGGGATCTAAGGTAACACAGAGCAGTGTTTCAAATATTGCATGTAGGCAGAGACACCAACATAAAACTTGCACTGGTTCAAACACCTGAACACGAGCAGTGTTTTCTCTCCCCTCTCCCCCACGTTGTACTTCTTGAAGCTTGATTTTAATTATTTCACACTTCCTGCTTTTTTATTCACCTACTAGAAATGTAGCTGAAGAGGTGGATGGAGTCAAATTATCAGCTATCAGAAACAGTAATCCCACAAGTTAGTGCAGACTCCAAATCACTTACACACTGGCATGGTGATAGAAAGAGAGGTAATTTAACTTCATAGCCTAAGCCGCAGTGTAGTTAAATCTCACTAACAAAACATAGTCAAATAGGAAAGTAAATTTGCAGTGAGAACTGCTACGTAAGTCTGTTAAGTTTTGCAGTTAAAGCAATGCAGAGGTAACATGTTTTTTCAGAGAATAGCCCATCCAAAAAAAAAAAAAAAAAAAAGTGAAAGTTAAATCGCGCAGACTCATCTTTACATGTTGAAACAAAGCACTATTTATACCCAGTCAATTGCTCTTCTTTCTGAAATATTACTCTGCACTTGACTACATGGACATGCTCTAATTCACCTCCACGGAACTCACGTATTGAAATCAAGGTTGTTGATTTAGCTGCAGAGTCGAGTCACTCAGTCACTGCAGTGCTGAGCATCTCTAATTCTTAGCTTTAATTCATCTCCACTATTTTAGTTATTTGAACTGGTTGCCATGAGCTGATGATTAATCTAGGCAGAGTAATCAGAAACTTCATAGGGCAGGACCTCCAGCTGCTCTTAAGCCACCGAAGGCAGACTCTTCATGTGCCAAAAAGGCGCATATGGATGAAAAAAAAGGTAATATCTCAAGGTTGAAAACAGAGTTCTGTTTCAAACAGGGTTTTAAGCCCAAAAAAAGGGAACCACAAGGGATTTCTGTGCTTGTAAATGACATAATTTAGACTGACAAAACAAAAATGTTCAAGAGAATATTCGAGAAACAAAACCATCTGTAAGCAGTATTCAGGCAATGAGGATCCTGTTCAGATGAGGGTCACTTGAATTATTGTGGCATAAGAACACAATTTCTGTAAGAGTTTGGGGGGGGGGGGAAAAAATATAAAACCAAAACCAAAAAATTAATCATAGAAACCTCATGTCTGTAGTGTCTTGCAGAACTTTTGACTGCACTGCTCAGTTTCAAAAGGAAACATAGATCTGAGTTGCATATGCTGGAATCATGACAAATCTGAAGGGATGAAATAATGCCCAACAAAGGCTGATAAAACTCAGTTAATTAGAAGTAAACAGATATTCTCACCATGTTATAAAAGTTCTTTATATCTATATATATATATATAAAGGGTAAAAAAACGCAGCATTTGAGACTCTAGAGATTGCATTTCTGATTTTAAAGAAACACTACATTTGTCAGGAACCTAATTAACACTAATGATAATTTACTATTTTCTTTTTCCCTCTCTTTTTCTGTACATTAGCTTATCAGTACAGCCTTGACTACAGTGCCCAGACTTTTAAAATCCTTGGCTTCTATCATCAACTCTTTCCTCACCAACTATTGGAACAGAGATTCCTAGACTGTCTCAGCTTGAGTCCTTGGAGTAGTTCAGGAACTAAGTAGTAAAATCACAGTGGGAGATAAACTTCCAGAAGTCCAAAGATTACACTCACACAAAAATTTCAAAAGAAACCAAAATAAAATTCCATGTGCAGTGAATTATTGGATTTTTGTCTCCTGAGCAAAAAGTTTGAAGCTAAAAAAATATTTATTTTTTATGCACGTTCTCTAGTAAGTGCATTGTAAAGGGACCTGATCCAGAACTACCCTATCCAGTACATGCCCTGTGTGCTCCAGTTAACACATTAAGTTGTGCATTGTAGTTTACATGCTTAAAACAGGATAAAAGACGTTCTTATGAAATCACTTCCACATTCAATAACAAATCAAGGGAATGGTATTGTCCAATCTCTTCATAAGCACAGTCCCTTTTCCTTTAGGAAGAAAAGAGAGGTGAATATGTGTCAAAGCCACATGGCTTCTCACCTACAACCAAGTGATTTATTTCCTCAAGAAAAGTAGAGCAGACAGGAAAGGATGATCTATGGCAATGTGCTCCAGCAAGCTGTTACAGCAGTGCCCCAAGTAGCACTGACCTGTGCTTGGTCACACCAGGTTTGTTATCCCTGCCCTCAGAGATGAGCTGCATCTCCTCAAAGAGTATGCCTGGAGTACAGGAGGCTCTCTGACACAGAGGGTAGGGGAAGTACACCTGCTATTTCTGCCCATCTGCCGTGCAGAGAACTGGACCAACCGAGCCCCCCCGCTGAAATAAACCTGGCATTGCAATACAATGAGAAAAGCTTTTGACCAGAGACACAGCAACCATGGAAGGAACATTGTCTGCTTGCTTTCCAGCAGCCAAGAATAATTTGGGCAAGATTCAAGCTTTATAATTTGAAAATAGTCTCTGAATTTTATGGAAATACCTCTACAAGAAGAGTTAAGAGGAGCAGATGAGATGTGAAGACGCACCTAACATCTGAACACGAGATATTTGCTTACTTCTAAGAGTGAACCTAATTCAAGTGTGGGTTGTCTCTGTAAACTGCTCCCCCTACCATAAAAGATGAGTTTCCACAGAAAACATCCATACATTAGATCTTTGTCCCTTGAAAAATTACACACAACTCTTTGAATTCTTCAAGGAGACCAAGCAAAAGAAACTACTATCTCACTTTTCCCACTAATTCCTCCCACTGCAATGACAGATAGGGTGTTCCTTCCCAGCCCCTTTAGTTGTACGGTGTGAGAACTAATACAAATACTACACTGAATGGATCTGGTGGGAGGACAAGTTGTGGCAATGACAGGCAGGTGCACGTGTCATCTCCAGAAAGCTCAGCACAAACAGCTTGATAAAGGCTGCTCACCATAGCATTGATATTCTGTCAAAACAAATATCTGTACCACAATAAGAACTCAAAATCTTTTATGAATGAGATCTATCTATAAGACCCTCCACAGAGGCCCTTATGTAGTTCTTCCCTGCATGGAGATTTATGAGTGCAGATTTGTGACTATTGATTTACTGTAACCTTTTGATCCCAGGCTGTGATCCCATTAGCTCTCAGAGAGGCAGGAGTGATGCCCTACTGCTGACTGCGTGTGGGCCTTCTAAGCAATCTCTGTCTACTTCAGGCAAGTGTACTGCCATGACGACAGACGGATATGCCTTGAGCCCTATGCTAAGTAAAAAGGTGGAACATGTTGCCATGGGGTGGATTTGCAAAGAGACATGAAAGTCATTGATACCTACAGTCTCTATGCATTCTGGGGAAAGCACTATCTGCCCTACTCAAGTTCCAGAACAGAAGTTCTGCCTTGAAAAATGTCCCTTTCAATACAACAAGAGTTTCCTACTTATTGTTCTATCATGTTGTGTTGCAGGATAAAGCTGAATAGCTATTACAAGTCAGGTTCATAAATCTCAGGCCATAACTGGACAATTACTAGGCAGGGGCATCACACCAGGCTGGGGTGAGGAAAGGGGAAAGGAAGTGTAGCTTAAACTACAGATGCTTATTTTGTGGCACTCCGTTTAGTAACCTGAAAAGTAAGTAGAGATCAAGCTGTGTTGAGAACTGATGCTTGGTTATCCGATTTGGAAGAGGGTTGTAACCTTTCCCATGCAAGCAAAATAAATGCTGTGTTATGAGGTCACTACAAGTCATTCAGAAACATCCTGCCTGAATCAAGCAGCAGCAGCAGATGATGAATTCTATCCATAAACTCACTAAGTCACCTCATTGTTCCTTCAGAAAGTTTAGACCTCTGTCTGCCCTGTGACTCAGCATTTTTCAGAATGAAAGCACTTGTGGGAAGTTACTTGAAATCAGTTCTACAGGACCATACACGTACAAGACACTTGTCAGCTTTCTGTGACAAGAACATCTGAACCTTGAGCAGCATGTTTCATTTATGACATTAGAACTATAGAAGTATTTCTGTTTTGCCACAGGAAGGAAGCAGATCTGACAGACACTGATCCATATATGCATCCAAAAGTTGACCAAGTTCAGCACACTGAATTTTACCCACAGCATTACGGGTATTCAGATATTAATGGCTATTACTGTTTATTCCATTTCCATTCTTTCTTTCACTATGTATTAGACACGAGGCAGTTGTAAGACAATATATAGCTGGTACTTTATAAAACAAGACACCTTCTGACAAGTGTAAATTAGCATAGTGGTCTTATTTGAGAGGTTTACATGAATGCATGCAAGCTGGAAGCCTGGCCTATAGCCTCTAAAGCAATTGAAATATAGGGGAGTACTTGGAAATGAAAGGTGATTTCTAGAGAAAATGAAGCATTTTCTTATATACTAGAGCAGAGCAAGCTCTAAACTAATGGTGTGCATTACTTCCTGGGATTTAGGAACTCCTTAATTCACCTTCTTTTTAATGTTTATAGGTACCCTCTTGACCACAATGGGCACTTTTGAGCACTAGCAATGAAGCAGAGGTAATGAGCTGCAGAGCAGCAAAAAGTCAGTGAGGTTGCATTTGAATCTCTTACATTTCCATCTGCTGCAACACTAAATCAAAAGAAATGGATTCTCTCTGTGTTCAGTGGGATTTGCCTATCTTTTATTCTTTATCTGTAAGCCATTATTAACTGCTAATTGACCCACATTAATATTTGCTCTCTTTTTGAGTCTTTGTTTTTTTAAGAACATTTTCTAAGTTTTTCCCATCCCCCAGCCTTCCACAAGTTCTTGAAAAGGAGTTTCTATCCACAAGCAAATAAAGCAGAATATATAATAAAAACAGATGATATTGAGATCAGTTAGGCTACAGACTTCACCCTGTCTAGGCAGAGCAAGATGGTAGAATTTCAGAGCCTCAGCAACTTTGAATCACAAAGATAGATAGCATAGAGGCCTGGAGTAGGCAAAAAAACATGAGAAACTTTTATTGGAGAAGAGACTGCATGGTGACCTATAGATTTCTCTAAGTATCACTGTCAGAAAAACATGCCATAGGAATCAGCTACAAATCTCCAGTCCAAGACTGGAAAACCAGGCACTTAATCACTAACAAAAACAAGTTTCCTGCTGAGCAAGGAAAGCACATCCCCTCCTGTGCAAGTTGGTCCTTGCATCTTTCTGCCAACTCTGTTAATTACCATCTGAGAGCAGACCTGAGACAATGCCAGTGTGGGATGTACTTCAATTACTACAGGTTGGGCTCCTCTGAGTTTCCTATTACCAAGGACTCTTGCCTTTCTGCCTTTATTTCATCCTACCTAACTACCCTGTTCTAATTTATAGCTTTGCAGTAGCAACACTGTAGTTAAAAGAGAAATGGCACTTCCACTCTACACCTCTATTTTATTCCTTTCATTGGAGTTCATTACTTCAGTTACACATAAAAACGTGCTTTCTGGCAATCCCTGTCCTCCTCTTCCTACACCACCCCCACAGCAAAAAATATTTGTCATTCCCCAAGGACACCGGGTGGCTGATCCTGTGCTCTCTCTTTCATAGCCTGTAGATTTGTCTTCAATGACAGCTTCTGGAGGTAAAAACCCTCAAGGATACTGCTGCACTCTTTGCTTAGGAGAGAATTAGAGTTTCCAAAGAATGTAATAGAGTGTCTATTTGCCCACATATACATGGAATGTCTATTTGTCTATATATACACAGAAGAAGGAAAGAGGGGGGGTTTTGACCTCTGCCCTGACAACACTTTACTTCTCTGCTTCTATTTTGAGGTTTCTCTGATCCCCAAAGAACCTGTCTGCAAATTTTACAAGAGATATGCATCAGAAGTCAGCATGTATGGCACTTACACTAGAAGTCAGCCAACAGTCTTGGGCTGTACTTGTTGTGCAGACTCTTCAGAGAGCAATAGGGTACCTTCAGTCACAGCACTGATCTCTTCTCTGTGGTTACCAGTGACAGGACCTGAGGGAATGGCCTGAAGTTGTGTCAAGGGAGGTTTAGGCTGCATATTAGGAAAAGGTTCTTCACCTGGAGGCAGGTTGGGCACTGGAACAGGCTCCCCAGGGTGGTGGTCACAGCACCAAGGCTGACAGAGCTCAAGAAGTGTTTGGATGATACCCTCGGGCACATGGTGTAAGTTTTGGGGATGGTCCTGTGCAGGGCTAAGGGTTGGATTCAGTGGTCCTTGTGGGTCCCTTCCAACTCAGCATATTCTGTGATTCTGTGACTATTACACCAAAGAGAAAGCAAAACAAGTTCACAAGTCTAAACCTGCGAGTTCTTCAAGTCCATTCACCTATTTTAGATCACTGGACGACAGAGACAAGGCAGAGAAAGTTTTATTTTTACAAAACCATGTGCTCTGTCAAGACACTTTTGGGAGCAATAAAGCAAGGGCTATTGAAACTTCACAAAGGATAATTGCCCCACCTCAAGCAACAGGGATGGGAATTTGTCAGTTTTATTAGCAGGTTTTATTTTTCATAAGCATTAAATCATATTTCATCGTTTCCCCAGTATACCCACATAGTCTTATTAACCTAAGAATTCCAAAAGTGAACAGACACTTTCATCCAACACTCCGTAAAATTACTCTGCACAACTGTGTGCATGCACACATGAAATACTGCAAAATGTCCTGTCCTGAGGAGAAAAAACTATTGCATTAACCTCCTCCAAATAGAAAAAGCACCTTCAAAAACTAAAAATAAATACTAACAAATAGGGGGGAAAGGCCAGCTCTTCAAATATTTCTCCAAGATTTTTGGGGTTTTTTGGATGTCATGGCAGAAATGGGATATAAAACAAGAATGGGTGTAAATGTTGGGGTCAAACTCAAATGGTGAATATGAGGCATTCAAGCAGTGGTGACCTATGTACCCCACAAACTAACAGGTAAAGCAGCCCTTCTCCCTTTTCCAGGCTGTATTTCACATACAACCTGCGGGACTAAAAAAATTTCTGCTTCCCAGTGCTAGCCACTTTTGAACAAGAAGAAAAGCTGCCTTGAACTGATGATTATCTCCATCACAGATTTTGAATTGTCCTCTGATGCATCTGGTAATGGCCATTCTGTGGGACAGAATGTAAGACTCGATAGGCTCTTGTTTCTCATTAAGAAACAGAAATATTACGGAAGCTTTTTGGTAGGTCTTGGTTCACAAACGGTTTTTCAGAGTACAAGGGAAAAACAGCATCATGTTCTACCAATTCTCTCTGCCCGCTCCTCCTCTTCCTTTTATTTTCATTTATGAAAATTCAGAATCTTGTTGTTATACAACTGGATTAAGCTGATAAAAATAGGTCAGATCAGAGGATTTTAAAATTTGCTGACTACTGCATCAGTTCAGTGGGTGCTGTGCATGATGGTCATACTATATAAAAGTCAATAAATAATTACAGCATAATGAAGAGGCCTATTAATGACAAATTATAGATGACGTTTTGTGATTCTTAACTAGTGTCTTTGGGGCACCTTTTTTCTTGTTCTTCTTGGGATTTTGAAGGGCGAAAGTAAACATGAATGCAATTATGCAAATCACAAATTTTGCAATCAGAGCTTCTGAGACCATCCTTTGTCCATCATAGATGACGTAGCCTCTGGCATCTTCTGACTAAAAGGAGACACTGCTTTTCTTCAGCTCTAGTAGGGTGTACAAAGCAATTTTAATCAACTCTGTCTTTTGGCCATAAGAATGGAAATGAGACATTGATCTTCCCCATCCTCTTCAGCAGAGGAAATAGCCTTTCCACAGGGACTTGATTAAAACACATTTCCATCACAGAAAGTTCTGTGGAGTTGAAGAATTATATTTCAGAGCATATTTTTAGGATCTTTTCTAAAAAATTGCCTCCTCTTTCAAATAAATTTTAAAAAAAGCCACTTCTTTCCACTGCACCCCAAGGAAAGTTTCTGAGATGTCTAACTTAGGTAAGACAACAGAAGCAGCAGCAGTCTCACTGCTGCCTGGTCTGATTCTGGCTGTGACATCGTAGTGACAGGAACATTCCTGCAGCCCAGAATCTTCTGCTGTTCAAAGGCATCTGGTTTTTGTTCTGAAACAGGTTGTAACTACTGCAAGCAAGAGGCAGTCTCAGAAATTCTTAAAAACCTGCAGACAAACATCCTTCAAGGAAAGAGTCACATTTACATCCCTTAGTGAAATTTCCACAAAACATCTCTAATTCTAGTGAGAATTTATTACTTCTGCTACTATATTGGCTCAGCCACAGATTTAGTTTATTCCTGACAGAAGCAGAACTCAACACAGCAGGAAAAGAAGAAGAGAGAAAGAAAAACACCTCTGACTGGATTCTCTGCTAGTGGTATTTTTGCCAGGTAAGAATCAATGTAAAACAGCCTAATTTACTGAATACAATTGACCTGCAATTTTCTGAGCCATAAATGGTTTTCCCATGGAAGACTTCAGCTCCAGGATAATATTAAGGCTTTCACTCCCTTAGGTGTTCTGAACTAACTAGACCTTCACTGAAGAGCAAGATACTAATTTACTTCTTCTGCAAGATACTGAGGAGGTCTGAGAAGTAAAGAAGAAATGTGGAAAATGAAGAAGGGGGGGAAATAGGAAGAATTCTATCTATATCCTGAAATAGCAAAGACCTAATAAGCCCAACAGCAAGCATGACACCTGTGACACCTGAAGATTCAAAGGTCCTTGTCCTCAGGTTGACATAAAAGGGAAACCCACTATGGGCAAACATTGGGCATCACATACCCACCCAGCAGCACCAGGCACTTAACATGTTTAACAAGCCCTTCTGCAGCAGATTTGGCATTGCAGCTACAGGAGGGAAACTTCTCATGTATCATGCCTGTCCTGGAGCTGCACTGCCCAGGAGTTTTGTTAACTGTTTTCTTAACAGAGATTTTAAGGCTCTCCTGGGGTACATAGCATTTATGGACAGGTTTCACTTGTTTCAGATTTTACTTGACCTGTTCATATTTACAACCTACTTTTATTCCCATCTCTGCACTGCAGCCCACTGTTTCTAAATTACCAAGGTAACAAGATTCTTTAATATTCACAATTTGTTTCCGCCAGTTGTTACAAGTCTGTTTTCCATTCCTGCTGTCAGTCTCTTCGGCTTCTCACTAACACTCCTATTTTCACCTCTCCAGTAACAAATATTTCTTTTTAATAAATATTAAACAGGGAAAAAAAAAAAAAAAGGCAGGAAAAATTACATCATCCACCCAGCAGAAGTTTCTGATGATTTCTAGAGTTAATACAAGAACCCCAGAGCTTTGGTTCAGAGTATCTTTTCATAAGTGACTCTATCCAGCTCCAGGAGCAGAGATAGCAATGCCCACGTTGCCTGATCACTGAAGAAACCAGACCCCAATAAATCTGCTGCCATAACACATTGGTGTACACCAATCTCCTGAAGGACAGGCCTCATGGGAAACTCCAGCAGAGGAAAATCCCTCCCTGCCCAATCAAACAGCAGCATGCAAGGAGGATTATCTCAAGAACAAGCCAAAACCAAGTCAGTTGGCTCACTGCTTTGGGGACCCACTGCCTGGGACTCCTGCCCGCCTGTTGAGTTTTACAGAAGCACTTTGCAAGGATATTTCCAGATAGGAAAGAAGAAAGAAAACAAACCCAAACCCACTGAGGTTAACATGGAAAATTCATGCTTTGGCTCTAGTAAACAATCATGTTTTAAAAGGCTGTT
The DNA here is from genome assembly GCF_022539395.1 of Myiozetetes cayanensis. NCBI lineage: Eukaryota > Metazoa > Chordata > Aves > Passeriformes > Tyrannidae > Myiozetetes > Myiozetetes cayanensis. Next base: position 29,290,340 of record NW_026086605.1, read on the forward strand.
AGGTTATGCAGGACAACAGGGCTTTGCCTGCTACTCTCTGGTTCAGGGTATTCCTGCCTTGCCTTCGGGTGGGAGTGAAGAAAGGAAGGGAGATTTTGTTCAGAGAAGTAACCTCAGACACTGCTAAGGAAATAATCCTGCAGGTTTGGAGGAAACTCTCAGCTTAGCACTGGTTTTGTTAATGTAATTGCAACAAAGTCTGGGAGATCCCCTGACAAGCCCTGCTATCAGAGCTCACAAAGGAGCTTTCCATGAAGGGGGAAAACAAAAAAAAAAAAAGGCTTCCTTCTCTGAAACCAAACACCCTTCTCTGATCCTTTGATCAAAGACCTCGCACTCTGCGTTTGAAACCCCCAGTAAAACAACACCAAATATCAAGAAAAGAAAAAAGGGTATCTAGAGCTTTTCATTAAATAAAAAGTTAAAAATAAATCATTCTAGCCTTTTCCCTTCCTTGCCAATACCGTTTATAATGCTAATGTGTCCCTATTTCCTGACTGACTTCTTTAAGGGTGGAAAAGACAAGGAATGTACACATTCAAGTAATAGGATGTCTTTGTCAGTTCATTCAAAATGTGCATTTCTATTAAGCAGCCAGGCCTTTTCCTTCATGCCACTGGAATGCCTGATTTTACTCAAACTGCTACTATCTACACTCACAAATAACTAAGTGATAATTCTCTTCTTTTAAGAGCTGTGTCTACCCACTGGCTCACAAGGGACTTGGTTACATGGCAAAAGCAGCAGTGCCACAACACTATAATGTGTGCCAGGTCGTTGTTCAAAATGTTGCAGGTAATTTCCTCATCACTTCCATGTTCCTATGAAAGCACATTATAATCTTTCTCCTCCTGCATAAGGCTGTAAAACGAGAACAGATTACTGTAATCCTTTTCCTCCCATGTCACACAAACAATATAATCTCCTTGCTATGTCAGAAGCAAATTTCTATCTGTAAACATCAAGTCAAACTTAAGGAGTTGCTGCTGCCTTCATTGTATTGGTAAACAGTTATGTAAGCTACTCATATATATTTAAGCACAAATACATTGATGAAACATTGAAGTTCTAGGCTGCAATTCAGCCTTTGGTTTCTTGCATTTATAAAGGACATAGAAGCACACTCCCTTCATAGGAAATTTAGGATTTAATTACAGTCCAGTACACCACTGCCTGACATGATACATGATAGCCCATGCTATTCTCAAATTCAGAGGCATCTGAGCATTTGAATTCTATTCTGAAAGACATTTAAATGACTTGAAAATTTAAAAGCAAGCAGAAAAATAAGTGGAGGAACAGGAGGCTGCCCAACACCCCATCAGCACCACAGATCCTAACCAGGTGGAAAACATTCTGACTGGAATTAGAGACAAGACAAGGATCACACTTTTCAAAGCACAGCAGAGACAGAGGCAGTCTTTCAAACAAAACGTCCACCATACTGGACTCAAAAATAAACAAAACAACTTGTAACTGTGACAAGGGTTAACAACTGTCTAGAAACAACTGCCTAAAGAATGAAGGACCATCTGCGTGCAAAGGACATGGCAGGTTTAAGATTTTCATAACATACAGGATAATGAAGAGGACTGAGCACAGAAAACACATCTGGATTTCAGCAAGTAGTGTTAAATAACGAGCTGGCACACACAATTCAATTTCTATTAGCAAAAAAGGCACAGAAAAGGAGACCAAGCTTTCCCTGAACTGGGGCTACTACAGGAAAGAATTGCTAGACACTGGACCATTTCCAGCTGGTATGAGAGTCTTAAATGCCATCTAGTGTCAGCAAATGCAGAATTAGTTGGCAGTGGATCATGACCCAGTAAAATCAGTGTTTTGCTACTAGCTTCAACAAGGTAAAGATTTTATGCATGGAATGATGATGTCTAATAGGACTAAACTGAAAGACAGATATTTTCATAACAGAACTGAACATGTTAACATGCAATAAGCAAAAGTACACCCCAGACATTGCACACTCAAGCTCGGATTCGACCTTTAAAGCAGCTTTACCTCAAGGGTTATAAATAAATAATTTTATACAACTCCTTCTTTTTAGTAGGACCACATTCCATATAAAGACAAGATCTGAATGTGCACCAGCTTTCTCCTTCCTCACCCAGACCCATATATCATAGACCCCAAAGGGAGCTCCAGCAGTGGGGTCACATGGAAGTCATGAGGTTTTTAACTGGGTCCCTATGTTGCAATGTGCACTGTCCTATCAACTAAATGCAACAAAATTAGATGACTCCTTTTTCACCAGAAAAAGTAAGACTTCATAAATCTGGTCCAGTGGTCCTACTCACTGACAGGTACTGAGGACACAGTTTTTTGGATATTTCTGGAGTGCGATTTCCATGGGTTTTGTAAGCTGAGGTTTTAGTTTCTTTACGCAATCTTTACTTATATTTATAAAGCTGCAGTGCCCGCATTTCACTTCAGCAGGAAAAGGTGAAGGAGTGCAAACATTAGATCAGAGTGCTTCAGGTTCAGAGTTTCTCAGATGACACATTCAATACACATATCTATAGACAGTGAACTGAAACAGAGCACGGAGAAGAACAGTGAGCTCATCTTCTGTCCTAGATCTTTGATTGTTGTTACAGAACAATGCCTATTTTTTGCTGGTTTGTTCAGGAACTTACACTTTATTAATTTTTTCGAAGTTTATCTTCAAATACTTAAAACTGAAAAGCTATCCTTTATGCCATTCATCACCCTTACCCTCAGCTCAAGGGCAAACTTCTTTCAACAGACTGCTGCTGACTGGGTTTGAGACAACTTGTTCACATACACTTTTCAGATGGCAGGGCTTTTGATCCTTTCCTCTAGTTTTGTACAGCCATTTATTCCTGGTCTGGAATACATGCTGCAGAGGATGCAGGACAAGGACCTGGGCTGTTTTTGTCTTGGGAAAGACAATAGAATTAGATTGTGTTGAAGAAGAGATACATCCTTATCAGAAGATAGTTCTGTGTTAAATAGATCCTAACTAGCTAATTCCACTCAACTTCAGCACAATTATGGCAATAAGAAGTGTGGCAATTCTGGAAGTGAAGTTCTGCTTTTTTGAGCTGTCCCAGACTGCTGAAACTTCGCTCTTAGGGCTGCAGTTTGTGAGAAAAAAAAAATAAAAGAAGCTGTTGTCAAATAAAAGAATCCTGTCCAGCTCTTACCAAAGTGTTCTTGTTTTTCCTCCTGGCAGATATGTGTAATGTGGTTTACAGTGTTAGTCCATAACATTTAAAAAAATCCTAGGTAACTAAATGGTATTTCCATCTTTATTTTTATGTCCAAAGGAGATTAATGGGCCTATCTGACTTATTGTTCCCCTATTCTCTGCCATTCTCTCATTTCAGAAAACTGGTGTAAAAGGAAAGATTTTTTTTCTGGTAAGTAGTTTTCAGCACCTCAACTTCTTACATTTAATTTGGACTTCCTAACGAGCATTCTTTGTTAAGAGAGAGAATTCAAATTAATAATATGCCCTGACATAACATCATTGCATCTTTTATTACTTACTTCCTTTGTCATTTTTAAGGTATTGCTGCTACTGCTGAACTGAAAGAACATGAATGTAGGGTTTCACCTGTGATCTAAGAGCCACAGAAGTTAACAGGAGCCTATAGTCCCACACACTTTGAAAGGTGCAGGTTTGCTTTTCTCACTGTTAGCAGCTCTTTGTTTCCCCCTTGCAGTGCACCTGGAGCCTCCTTCCTGTGAACCAGCCAGGAAAAGGGAATGGTTGAAACCTCCACCAAGAATAAAGGGCATATAGGTTGAGAAAAAGTCATTTGTAATGGGAAGAGGGTCAGGTCTGTCCTACTGAGATCAGGAACACAAGCTCCACATGTTCCTTAAAGTACAAGATGAGAAACTAGGGATTTCTAATGCCATCACAGCACCTCCACTCCATGTTTTACATCAGTAAATGTAATCTTTTAAAGCAGAATGTCCTACCCAGCCAATTTACTTTGCAGTTAGAGCAGAGTATATACATCCAAATGATAGCTCTTCTTAAGGTCTCAAAAAGTGACATATGGTAAAGCAAAATGATCAGCAGTTGAGCTACTTAAGAAATACTGCTCTTTCCCCATCCCAAAACCACATTGCTATCCACTGACATGTATACTATGAAGAAAAGAGCTAACTGAGAAAACAAACTGACTCACTGGCAAACGGCATTTCTGCACAAGTTCCCATGGAAAGTAAACACTTTAGGAAACAAATTGGAACAACAGATAAGCCAGTTCCCAACAGAATCCAGCTCCGTTCATCTCTATTAATGTAATGGAAAAAGAGCTCCTTTCCTAAGGTGGATCAGAATGCAAGAGGTTAGGAAGAATGATAAAGTGGAAAGCTCTTTAAATTCCTCTGTTTGTTCTCATCATCATCTTTCAAATCACAAAGTGTGTTAACAAAGTGCCTGCTGTAGGGTTGTCTCTTCTTGTAGGCAGCAAGGCTATGTGAAATGGCACTTGCTTCTGTCACCTCATCTTCAGTTTCCATAGGGCTATGGTTGTGGCAGCTACATACTTGCACCAAATGTGATCTGAAGGGGCCCAGAAATTCACCTCTGAACATCATCTCGGCTCTCCAGTTGGAGAATTACCACCCTTTGTCAGCCTTTTAATTACCCTCAGCAGCTCACAACAGGACTTCCCCCTCCTCAGCAGTTCCTACCAAGCCACAAGCAGGAACCTGAGATTCTCAGATGGACACAGAAGTTACCCCAACAATGCAAGCATGAGATTGATTGCTCAAAGCTACAATTAAGCTAATTAACTGAAGAAATGATGTGTTTGCTGCAAGCAGGAGTGCTTGTCCAAAGTTTTCTGAGGGGAAGATTTTCCCTAAGATAGTGAAGGGACAGTGAGATGCTGTGACAACTTTACCTCTTTTTGTATGACTCCTTGCTCAAAAGAACTCACAGTAATATCTTTCAGGTACTCAGGGAACTCACTATGACAGACAGGGGGTGAGAAAATCCAGTCTGCAAGAGAGTTAGGGGGAGAAATAAAGGACTTCTTACCTACTGCAGTGCAGTCAGCTGAGAGAGCAACACACTTATGTGACTCTCTTACAGTATATGCTGTATTTAGTTGTAAGATGAACAGCAATTATGCACTTATTTTAAATATATTTTTGAAACAGAAAATAGTGCAAAAGGCACACATCAGAGGAGCACAGCTAAAGCAATGCAGAAAGCAGCATTAAGGCAACAGAAGTTTTCTCTGTTTCACATCTCTTGCTTTGTGTAATACAGAAAAAAACCCAAAAGTTTAAACACTGAAGACAAATTGTAGGTGGGAAGGCAAGGAGTGATTATTTCTATTCGTTTTTGACTAATCAAAACATTTTTGCAGGCAAATTGCAAAGCCTTGTTTTGATTTTTACTTCTCTGTTCTGTATCAATATATCTAAAGACAAAACACTCAAATCACAGCCAAAAGAAAATAAAACGCCATTTGGGAAACATTGAAATAGAATGTTGCAACATCAGATTGATTTTATTTCTTCTCTTCTAAAGTGATATATCAGTGAATCATCACAATTTCACACCATGCATTTCACTGTAGACAGGGCTGCACAGACTGAGCCTGGACTCCATGCAAGTTTCTCTAACAAATAAACAAGTCAAAAAATTCCTGCCTGTCTGGACTTTTTGTTATTGTTGTTAAAAAACAAAACAAACAAAAAACCCAACAACCAAACACCAAAAAACACAAACCAAAACCCTCCAAACACATCAACTTTGTAATGTTCCCTCTGGTAAGCTTCTCTCACCAGGAAGCAACATTTTGCACAGAAGAGCTGGAAGACTGCATATATAGCATCTGAAACAAGGAAAAGAACAAGCTTTCTGTTCAATATTATAACAAAAGGAGAGATTGCTGTTGGCTTCAGTAGCACTTGGAATATTTTATACAAAGTGATCAGCAATTCTTTTAGCAACAACTTTTTAAAAAACTCTGGACTTATTCAAACCTACAGTTCTGCCCATCCTCCCCATCATGGGACTACTCCTCAAGCAAGACTGTTTTATACAAATGGCAATAACCCAGCTACAAAAACAATAGCTGAGAACTACCTGCTCTCTGTACAGGTTGCAGCCCATAATCATCTGCCTTGCCTCTGCTGAAAGCACAGCAATGATTACAGAGCTCTCATTTAAGGTATGTGAATTACAGAAAGATGTTACACATCAAAGTAATCAAAGGCAGTTTAGGTAATGAAGTTGACACAGAATGGATCATTTCCCAAAGAAACATTTCATTTGCATGTAATAGAGTTATTTTAAGTTAATTTTGACATCACATCATGATAACAACACTTGTTGACATTTACAGCATTTCGGTGACAAACCTTCTTGCATTGTGATGAATTAATTTTAGTCATAAGCAATAAATATAATTTCATTTCATACAGGGGAAAAAACCACCAAAATGCTAAGCACACAGCTATTCTCACTGCTGTGTGCAAGACGAATTGGCTGTCTGAGCAAATATGCCATAGGACACAACCTTCAGGAGCTTGAGAAGTTAATAAGGAGGCATTTTGAAAGATAGATGCACACAACTGCACATACAGGGAAACTGAATTCAGACAAATACCACCATCATCTGTCATTTGGCAGAAATACTTCCTTTGTTCCTTGTGAATTATCTCAGGAAAAAAATAATATTATAAACTGTGTATATTCTTTAGTGCAGATGCAAAGATCAGAAAGCCAGAGCCATTGTGTGCTAGCAAACACAAAGGGGGAAAGGCGCCCCAAACCAGCAATCAGCAGCCCTAAGAAACCCAAAGCAGTAAGAACGAGCTCTGGATGGAGAAGAGGAAATGGGAAACTGGTCCCTTTGGATCATTGGCACTACCTTTACTCCTGGCCACCATCATGTGGCTCAACAGAGAGGAAAGGTTGCCAAATGTGAGACACAGGACAGTATAGGACATCTAGAAAAAACCATATTGGAACTTGGGCAGAAAAGGAATATTTCCAGTCTTTTCAGATTTTCTTGCAGAACAGGAAAGGTCCACTGGACATATTTGTAAACATAACTGCAGAAAAGATAACACAGCAAGACAGTGTATTTACTGACAATATCTCCAGGAACACACAGTCCATGGCTTTCTGTGCTGCAACATGAGAGTATAACTGGTCCAAATAAGTCTTGGGCTGAAACATAACTCCTGAAATATTTTCACTTATACCAGTTAATGAGAAGCCTTACCAAGGTATATGCACATAGATTTCTCTCCTTCCCTCAGAAGTTCCCTTTCCTATAAGTTCATTAATTTACTGTTTATATAAACTCTCACCACAGTTATAACTTCCACTAAGTGGTTTCAAGGTTGATAAAAAACCCCTTGTTCTACAGAACATGTGGAAAAATAGCATACTGCTTGCACTGCAGAAGAGAATTGCATTCTCTCCTCCAAGACTTTCACTTGTACTCTGTCTTACATCATTAGTCAACTTAACCAAAGAAGAAGTCTTAATTTACATGGAGGAATGTAAAATCAGTGTGTTGGCAGATATGTACAGGGATATACATAGATTAAATTATGATCAGGAACAACTGTCAGATAGGATGTCTGCTGGCAAAACTGGGTAAGAAGATCTTGTGAATTACCTGCTTTTACTGTGTTTAACTTAGTAAATATTTATACCTCTATTTCATCAAATAATTTGTTAGTGAGGAAAAGCATAACTCTCATGAAATTGGGTACTTGGTTATCCAAAGTCTCTATGCTAAAGACAGTCCCAGTTCACGAGAAAGTATCTAAGTTCCACACACGCAGGCAGAAGCCCCCATGATTACAGATGACTTTGACAAACTGCCAAACTCTTTAGTGATTTCCTAATGATTTATAATTCTATTTAGCCATTTAATTGGCATAACAAAAGCAAGCTATCAGTTAACATGCTTATCAAATGTCCGTTTGGGCCTCGTTGTAATTTATATCTAATCAACAAAAAAATCACACGTTGTTTGATACCAACTAAATGTCTCAGCAGTTCTTTCAACATATTCCCCTAATAAGAGTGCAATTGTGTGCTCAACATTTCAGTAACATTTGAGGTAACACCCTGCAGACCATATCTAGCTCCTTTATCCTTGTAGAAGCTCAGTAGCTGTTAGGCATCAATATTTAATTACTAATAACTGCCTTAATACATCTAAGCAAGCCACTTATGAGATTATTGCTATAAATAGCAAACAAGATGAGTTTGCTTCAAAAACTTGTAATTTACACTTAAGGAAAATGAACTTATATGAAAAATACACAATGCTTGGCTTTGGTTAATCGTTTCCTTCCCAAATAAGAGAAGTGGCAGCAGCTCCTATGCCTTGGAGTAGTTCCATAAACACTTATATATAAAAAGGTAAAAGTTGTCCAAGTCTACAGCACCTACTTTCTGGGTAAATATGAAGAAATAAGGGGAAAAATTCTGTTATGAAAGAAAAAAAGAAAAAGGTAAGCTATAGAAAGTAAAAAAGGGAAAGGTACTTTGTGAGTCCCAGCAATCCTGGTTCCCAACAATATTGTTGTATCAAGAAGGAACAACTTGCACAAGCACTGCAAGGGACATCTCTCTTCACTATCTTGAACAAAACACTGTAAAGCTATTTATTGTTCTTTCAAAATGTCTCCCTCCTCCCCCTTGGCTTTTCAGCATGAACCATTTTTCATCCACCTACAAATGAAATGAAAACACAACAACAGAATGTGGTGTGGTTGTTTTTTTGAGTTTGGTTTTTTTTTTTTTTTTCATCCAACACCAGTAATTCCTTTCCCACCACACAGCTCTACAATCTTGAATGTAAGATATGAAGAAAAGTCTTAAGAACTTGGGACAGACTCTTCAGGCCCATGTTTTTCCCAACTCCGACTACCCAGCTCCCCACCTTATCTGTTACCTCGCTGATATGCAGCAGTGATTAGTATTGGAGTAGCAGCAAGGCTCATTATGGATCACAGAAAATATCTTTTCAGCAGGGTGTGATAGTACATCCGGAAAGAAGCCAAGTATTGATCTAATTTAATGGAAAGTCCAATCACACAGTGTAAGAACAGATCTGATTATCTGCATTGAAAAGGCTTTAGGTGCGATTGTTGATCCTGTTCCACATTTAAGTCTAAAATGCAGCCTTTGTGTAAGCCACTTCTCCTCCAGATAGGAAAGCCTTATTTTCAGTGCATCCTGTATCTTTTGAAAGGGCTTGTTCAGATGAACAGATGTAGTTTTCTAGGAGGGGAAAGGTTTAACAACTCTCAAATTTTAGTCTTCCTGCAGCTTCAAGACAGGGACCAAATATCAACACAGAGCGACCCCTCCTGCTTCACAACCAAAATGGCTTGGAAAATGCACAAAATAGTCCTTAGACTGATAGGGGAAAGGTAATGAAATCATAACAGCTTTAGATTAAAAACAAACTCCCTATTTTGACTAGGAAAAGAGTGCGACAGATGCATATTTACAAAATGCATTTTTATACCTCCTTGCAGGGTTGAGTAATCCTGTGTCAGAGATTTTTCTACAGATAAGAAAACTTAAGGCAAAGCTTCTTTCTAAACGATGTATTCCCTCTCTGCCATATAAAAAAAAGTTAAAAATTGTTTGTTCATATTCTTTCCCAGTTTGGGTCATTAATAGCACCTGAGTAGCTGCAGGATGAATTGCCATTTCAGTAGAGTGCTAGAGTTTGGATCCTTGACTTAGTCCAACAAGACTATTAGGAAGGTGATCAATGGACCATTTACTTGAAAGACAGGAGGACAAATGGTGATTTATCCTCTCCCTAGCTGGCCACCTATTTCCTCAAGCAATCATGAAATTACTATAGCCATGAAGGCAGCAGCCACTATTTCTTCTCCAGGCTGGAATTTTAATTGAGAAGGGAACTCTGAGTCATTGGGAGACTCGAAGGAAATTAGTGAGCACCACAGGCTCATTGATAAATGACTCCACAAGTCACCTGAAACAGCTGAACAGTGACCAGTTCCCTCACCAATCACAATGGACCTGAAGCCACCTAGAGCCCCAAATGGTGTTCCTAGGAATGACAAAGTAAATAGTTAGTATCCAGGAACCACAGAGATGGACAAAGTGCAACAAAGCCAACTCTTTTGGCTCCCAGACTTGACATAAAGCTCAATAACATCCCTTAAAGAAGGTTGAAACAGCTCTGATAGTTGTCAAGCGCTTTTGCCAGGGAAGTCATACAAAACCATTTTTGATTGAACGCATTTTGGCATACAACTGCCACAAATGTGGTTAGTGAACACTTGCTCAATTGCAACAAAGGTACGGGCTGAAGTCTATTTTGTACAAAATCTAGGGGAAAGCGAACTTAAACTGAGATTCAAGGAACGTTCTCATTTAAAAGCTGCTTTTCAGAAGCTGGAAATTCAAGCCATAATGCTCTTCTAGTGGTTTTACATTGTTATAGAAATTCTTGCCTAATTCTAAAAATCTAAATGCAGCAGTAACATTTTATAATAACTGCTCAGGAAGAGGGCAAGCATGAACTATATCCACTCTATCTATAACCTAGTCTTCACAGCTGCTAGACAACTCAATTCAGAAAAAGCAGACCCTGTTCCACTTCTGTATCCTGGCTGAGGGACTACAAACCCACATCTCACAGCAGGTTTGTGTTAATCCCAGGATAAATGGAAGAGTGAAGCTGGAGTGACTGAGCAGCTTCGCTTCCTGTTGAAGCCCTTCCAGGAAGGAATTTGGAAACCTAAGGGACAAAAGAGTCAAGATATGCAAAAAAATACTCAGAGCACTTAGCTAGGAAAGGAAGTGACCCAGTTTCATTATTATCAGCAAATAGTTAAGTTGACACTTCAGCAGGCAGGAGACCCCTGGAATGCAACAAAATTTCACTAACGCCCTCCTCACCAACACATTCTAGTGCTTAGGGGTAGGTTCTTATTTCACAGCAAGTCTGTGCATGCTCAGCTCTCTACTTTGGCCACAGAATCATGTGTTAAAGCACCCAATTCTCCCCAGGCCCTGGTCTAGGAACCACAGATAGCACAGGAATGCATCTCTCCTCTGAGAACCAAGTGCCTGAAGTCTAGCAAGCTCCTTATTTTTCTGGACACCTCAGTCATTTGCTGAGTCTTGTCCTGAGCATCATATTTCAAGTCCTGAGCATACATTACAAAATATGACTTTCACTTACTACTAACCTGAATCATATTTGAGCCAGTGACTTAAGTTGAAAGGCTCATGCATTTTACTGTCACTCTATGAGTCATCCAGACCCTAAGGCAGAACATTTCTCAAATGAAAAGACTGAAAGATTTTGCTGGAGGCCAAAAGCTAAGTACCTTAAAACTGTCTATGCATATTTCCATGTTAATCATGTTAATTAATTTCTGACTCTCCTACTGAAACCTGTGTGATTTTTCTGAAACAATAAAAGCAATAAAAAATTAATTTTTCATACACTACATTGAAATAAAAGATTTTATAAAAAGTGCTTTTTGTTTCAGCAAATTTCACAGGTTTAATAGGAATTGTCTATGTTATAAAAACACAGTTTTGCTTTTGAAAGCAAGTAACCATCATAGATTCAAGTTTTATCATCTACCATGTCTGTAATCAGGACAACTGAGTTTTTCTTGTTCCCTTTACAAAATGTAAAAAATGTTTATTAAATGTACTGTTGAACTGCTTCATGTGGCCCTGGACATGGCTTAAAGGTGGTTATGAAGTGCATGGATTTATCATTAAATGTTTTATAAACAAAATGGATCCTTATCCTACTATTAAAAATATATAGGGCTTTTCTTCCCTTTTTTCCAAGTTGTATTGACAAATGTTGAGCCCCACCAGATGTGGAAAGAAGAGCATCAACTCCAAGTTAACCACTGAGAACATTACTTTTTATTCAGTTTACTGGTCCATCAAACCACTTTGGCATATCTTTAACCAATAAAAAAGTCCCAAGAGGAAATCAACATTAAGCAAACATTTATTTACCAATTTAGGATGTAGGTCTCAAATGGAACTGCTCTTAAATCCCCCCTGCTTTGTAAAGGCTTCACATTTGAGTCCCTCACCCTTCCTAGGCACACACATGTTTGTCAGTTAGGTAATTTTGAAGGTGCTCGTGTAGAATCAAATTTCCTTTCGCCACACTCATTCACAACAGAAATTCACCATCTGGTGGCACAAAGCAGACAATCCCACAGGATGCAGTACACAAATGGCAGACACGTCTGCAGTTCTTCAGACTCAGGACTGGACAAATTGCTGTGGCTCACCACCACAGTCCTGGGCAGTGTGAAAGCAGGCTCCTGTCCCCATCCAGCTGAGAAGCATGCAGGGATTTTGTCCAGCTCATTAACTTCATCCAGTGTATTTACTCACTTCTCACAATGCTATGCATTGTGAGGAACCACCAGAACAAAATGGCGCTGGAAACAGCTGAAGGTTATGAGCGAATTTTTGGGTGGGGTTTTTTTTCGAGGTTTTGGTGTTTGTGGTTTGGGGGTTTTGTTTGGGTTTGTTTCATTTTGGGTATTTTAAAAACAAAAACTACAAAGCAAACCCATCTTTTTCTTCCTCCCTTCTCCCCCCAACATGACATGCCAGCAGCAGCTATCTCTGCAGGACAGAGCATGTGCACCCCACAGTAAGAGAACCTTTTTGAAAGAACTTGGCAGCTTTTACAGTTGTAGCTTCCACTCCTGTGGAAGGAGAAGCAGGACACAGACTGTAATGGCCTTTCCAGACAGGAACAGACAATGCAGCAGGCTGCTCTATCCTTGTCACTGCAGCATCCAGCCAGCATTTCATTATGCTTAAGTATGACAAGTGACATTGTACAGCTGCCATTTCTTCGGATCTTCACAACAAAAAAAACCCAGAAAGTATCTCAATAGGCTCTTCCAGCAGACAAAACTGGAAATTGTTAAATTGCACCTGAATAATATAGCTTTGTAGGGATTGTGTTGGGAACAATAACTTACATCTTACTACACATTCCCCTGCATATCCAGGGTTTGATAGAGGTCACGGGTACTGATAAATTTGGTTAAAATGGAGGCTGTTATTTTAGGTACCATAAGTTATCTGGTGTAGGATATTGCTGTGAATATTAAAACTATCTGGCTAGTCATTGAAACCAAATAAAATCAAGTGCTTTCAGTCACTCCATAGCAAGACCAAAGGACAGCACGTCCCTTGAATCCAACAACTCATTTCAGTTAAATCTGACAACAAGATCTGACAAGGTTAAATACTTAAACATTTAATGGAACTGTGGCCAGCAAAGGAGGTAATTCCTACTAATTACCTCCTGAAAGGTTGTAATATGAGCTCAATTCATGATAGTCACATTCTGGAGGACAGCCATTACTGATACTCCAAACTACAAAAGTTTTAGTTGTTACTAGAAAATTTGAACCACAATACATATTCATTATGGAAATCTGACTTAATTAGTTCTGTTGAGAGAAGAGATGCTTTATCAGCTGTATCTGCAGTACACAGATTAACCCTTTAATCTATATCTCCTATATTTCATATATAATTCCAGACAAAAATACTGGCATGAAATTCAATATTTATCTGTGGTTGTTTTTTTTTTTCCTGCTGCCTGCTTCAACAAAAGTGAAATTTGGTGAGGTGAAATTTCCAGTTTTAACAGGGTTTGGTTTGTAGTTAATCTTTATCTTCATGTGCTCATTAACAATTGGGGAATCAAATAGTGAGGAGAAGGAAGCCCCCCCTACCCCACTTCACAACACCTCTATTCAAGTGTGGTGGAACAGCCAAGCTTGCATCTGCTCACCTTATAACCTACTGCTGAGTGAAAAACTTCTGAGTTTATCAGTTTTGTTTCCTCGGCTTTTTTTTTTTTTTCTTTAGCAACAGCTAACAAAAGATGTGTCCAAACCATCAGTCATCTGCCTTATTGCACTGTGCTTGTAAACATGTGCTTTACAGCAGGGAAAACAGCTTCATTTATTGCTACTTACATACATAATACAGCAGTAATAGAACAGCCATAAAGTGAGTCTACCTACTGTCAGCACACTGGTACGTAATGGCATTGCCAGGTTTCTAACAGAATCATTATTAGTTAATATTTCCTTCTCAGGAACGCATCATGATACACTGACTTTTCATTATTAAATCTAATTTTCAAAAAATACCAGAGTTTTTACAACCTTTTTAGGGGGAAATATTTAAGATCAAAGTTCCCTGACAAAGACATTGTTCAGTTCTTGGTCCACTGCTGTTTCAGAAGGACTTTCACATCAAAAAGGAAATAAAAATAAAAGGAGTAACAGGAAGGAAGGACACCCAAAGACAGGTATGAGAAATAACATACCAAAACTAAATCAGGAAGATTTGATAATATGCAATATTCAGAGCCTAATATTCCAACCACAATGCATCCTCCTTTTCCTTCTCAATTAATTCCTCTAGCAGACTGACCACACAGCTTTCTCATATGTTTTATATTTTACTTTTAACTGAATAAACCAGTTGATTTCCATCTTCAAGCTCCTCACCAAGGTCACCTTCAGTGGTACCTTTTTTTTAGCACTGAGTTCCTTATTCTCTTCTCTCATCTCTACACAGTACTAAACCCAGCAGAACAAAAAGATCCAGATCAATACTTACAATTCCAGCTTGCTCACAAATAAAAGGAGTTTGCCAAACCTGCACCTTAAATGATCCATCACACCACACTTTGAAAACACAACACTGGTAATGAAATTTCCTTGTATTTGTAGAAACGTTGAGTAGTAGTTTCTCCAAATATCTGGCAATTTCACTTCTGAAGCCCCACTATTAGAGTGTCAGCCTGTTTTCATGCAACATTGCTTCCTGTGTATGAAATATTTCATAACATTTCTTCTTTCCACACTGAGTTTTCACTTTTGTTATCTGCTTTTCTATCTTGAATATTAATCAGACTTAAGTACTCATTCTTCAAGTGCTTATACATCTGTTGGACCTCACTTGCCAAGCCATTCTGTTGTCTCTAGAGAGACTCTTGTGTACAAAAACAGGGAGCTGAAAACATTTGCACACTGATGAAACAATCTTACAGAATGACACAGCACCAACAACAGCAACATTTTACCACCACTGATGAACTTAAGGCCAAGGTGTAGGACTTTGCTTTGAATGGGGGTGGATAAGAGAGGCAGGGGGAAATCTGCCAAGGACTGCTGTAGACTTCTATGATTTCCAACACATTCAGGTTTTCAGAAGGTTTGTGACCCTTTGAAACAACTGTGGCTTGATAATCAAAACAGACTTCTTATTGTTCTTGCCTCCAGTGAATTTTGAGACATTAGACTGAGTACAACGTGGTGCCCCTGTTGCACACACACTCTTACTCAATGTGAGAGGGCAGTTGTGGTTCTATCTTACATCAGCACATGTAGGTTTGCACATATGGAAGAAGCTCTAACACTGTAGGAGCCATTTTCCTTCAAGCCACAAAACAAAATTACTGAGGTGAAGCAGCATCTCTTGCAATGGGCTGGATCACTGGGACAGAATCCAAAACAGTATGTTTTGATGTATGGTGACAGAGGAGCATGACTTAAACAGCACAAGGCTCATTTAAAAAACTCCACTCTTTCCAAAATGAAACGTTACCTTTTAACCTTTGATTCCCAGAGCCCACACTACTACTGATACCTCCCCACTGTTCGACAAGAGGTCACTGACTGTCATTTGTTAGAGATGTAAGCTGAAGTGTCTGTCCTGTTTCTCTAACAACCATCTCTTAAACCTTAACTAGAACATCTTTACTTAAACTTAAAACTCTACAGTCATGAGGGAGAAGAGGAACATCAAAAGCATCCTGTGACTAACCTTGATTTCTTAAACAGCTCTGAGGTATGCTTGATAAGCATGAAATTGTGTTTGCCTTCTGATGCATGACAGACATCAAACATCAAAATGGTGATATGAGTGTGACACCAGTTTCAGGAGCACTGAGAATAACTGTTTATGATCCTAAACAGCTTGAATTACAGAAGAGGAGTTTCTGGGGCTGTAAAGTTCAAAGTAGTATTAATTCTGACAGTTGATGCCATTTTAAGAATTCAGATGATTTCTTTGTGCCTGAACTGAAGCCACCCTTGCCTTTTATATTTTCACTGCTTCGTGTCCCCCTTCTGTCACAAAAACTGGTATTTCCTGATATTTTGTACTGTTCCTGTGCCTTGTAGCAGTTCATCATGACTGACTTCCTCAGCAGCATCTGAGGAAGCCTGTAAGAAAATGTGAACTGAGGTAAATAATAAAAGGAACTCCTTGAACCAGTTTGGGCTTGAAAGCATCTGCACTTCACAGCAGGGCCCCAGCCCACCTTCCCTGGGCCCTGCTCTCTCCCATGGCACCCCACCCCCATGCTGCTCCCCAGGGAATCCTACAGTCATTAAGGCTGGAAAAGCCCTCTAAGATCAAGTCCAATCTAAGATTGCCAGGTCCACCATTAAACCATGTCCCTAAGCACCACCTCTACACTTTTTTGAACACTTCCAGGGATGGTGATACCACCACTTCCCTGAGCAGCCTGTTGCAATGATTGATCACCCTATCAGTGAAGAAAATTAGGGAGTGATGTCTCAGCCAGCCCCCGGGGTTCCACTCCAGTGCTCCTGGATCCTGTAGGTGGAGACAGCCCTGTCTCAGGGTCCCTGCCCATCCCCTGGATCCCTGTTTTCCTGCTGACCCACGTGCCCCCACTGAGCCCTGGCACAGCACTCTCAGCAATGCTACAAGCCTCACACAGCTTCTCCCTGAGCCCCACAGGGACAGCAGTGACCCTCACCCAGTGATCAGGGTCCCTGAAACAGTGCTGCTGTTTGGACAGTGCAATGTCAGAAAGTACACCCATTCCAATCCTAATTACATAAATCAAATGCAAGTTCTAAAAAAAAAAAAAATATCTCCAAATGCCACATGATTCAGCTATGGATCTCTACACTTACATGGTCTGATTAAAACCTTTAATCCCTTTCACTTGGGATCTTCTTGACTAAAAGAAAACTGGAGAACTGTATTTGATTTCATCTCAGGGCTTTAGCACAGTCTGGATTTCTTGGTCCTGTCATCCTCCCTTAGCACTGTAAACAGCCTATACATAACCAAGTAAATCATCCCAATTCCTGTAAGTATCCACTAATACCCCATCACAAAACTGCAGATTTAAACTATAATAAACCCAAACTAACATCAAACTACACAAAGGAAAATGGATACAATCTGCTCCATCATGAGACTATTTAAACGCAGATTTTGGGTATCTGCTATTAAGTATCCTTATACTTTTTTAAGATGGACTTGCTGGGAAACAAATGCTTTGTTTTGGTTGCACCATATTTCTTTCTTGTTAATAATCACATTCTAAGCCTGAGCTTAAGTCACAAACCTTAATTTTATTTTTTTGAGGACAGGACTGGAAAGAAAGTAAAATAAGCAACACTGCCTAAATTCCATAGAAAATGGGTTTCACATGCACTTGAGGAAACAGGGAATAGGAAAAAAGTACTATGTTTTGCTTTCTAAGAAAAATAAGGGCCTGACTTATTTTAAAATAGGATCTTCATGAAAACTGCACCCCAAGCACTGCAATCAGGCTTCAACATCTTGAGAGTTTACCCAGAAACATCATAGCTTAAGGTTTCACTTTGACTGAGTACATTTCCCCCTGCACACACAGAGATGTCCAAGGTCAGTGAAATGAGGAGCCTGCTCAGTTATGTGAGAATCTGTCAAGATAGTAACAGAGATCCTGACAGCATGATGACCCAGAAGGCATCATAAGCCAGTGGAAAGCCCTTTAGTCCAGATATCCTGACACCAAAGAGCTAAAAACAGTCCAGAAACATTTGCATGATTTCCAGAGCACTTCCCCTACAAAAGAATTTCATCCTTCACTGCATTTTTCTTCTAAATATTTCCTAGCATTATTACTAACAAGGCCATTTTAATGATGACCACAGAGAGTTGGCTGATAGGATGTACTAAACCTCATAATTGTTCTTATTAGGGAATTTATTGTCAGTAAAATATTATCAAGGAGACATAAGAGTTGAATGCTGACAAAATGAACTTTTACTGCTGACATTCATCTCTGTTACTGGGACCACATCTTCCAGCATTAAGGCCATGTCCATTTATAGAAATAAATGGGCACACAGCAACACTAAAGCTCTGAACAAGCCGTCTTGAGCCCTTATATCTGCCTTTAAATCTCCAAATGTACAAGATCAACCTACAGAGAACTACCTGACTTCCAATCACCTCCATTTACAGTACAGGACCTGAGACAAAATCACCCTGGAAACTATTTTCATGGATTGCTTTGCTTAGTTTTTTTTGGAGATGTTTTACAACAGAGGAGCATAGTATATGCTAGGACTGAAGCCATGTCCCATTTCTCCAAGTATCTCTACCATCACCTACCATCTCTGCAGCACAGAGCCTGGAGAAAGTTCTTAAAGTCTCCTATTGTTCAGCTGCAAATAAACCACCTCTAAACAAGAAGCCCAGACCACAGTTTTTACTATTCTCAGTATTGTGAGGTAACACCTCCCATTTGAACCATAAACTAGAAAACACTGCTTTGATTTATAATTTTATAAACACACAATTCTGAATACGCAATTATCAACACACGCTTCTTCCTGTTTCTGAACTGACAGATTCGAGGTCCTTGATAATTACACCAAAACCTTTTTCTATCAAGGTTTTATTTGACCAGCAGTACCCAAACCATTTTGTTCACCACCAGAATGATCAATAACAAGATTAAAAGAATAAATTTGGCTTCTTGTTTACCAAACAAGACACACAGTTCTAGTTGTGTCATTCTGTTTTATCTATCAGAGAAAAGGTAAAAAGCGAACCTTGAAATACAAGGCTGTCTCTGGTACCACTTAGTTCTGCTGCTTGTACAGAACTGAGGAACCAATAATGAAGATTATTTTCACTTACCATTCCTGAAGAACTTTGCAGGAGGAAAAAAAAAGGAAAAGAACACATTTTCATATGTATTATTTCTGTTTAGTAATACCCCTTCATTGTCTGTGGGAGAAGAGGTATTGACTTGAGAGCTCCTCAGATCTTTTAATGTACATATTATCAGTTCTATTTTGTAATTCCCCCTATTCATTTCAGCTTCATTGTAGATGCCTTGATATTTCTAGTAAAAATATATGAAAATGTCTCTCGACTCTGCTATGGAATCATGAGTAATATTGTATTGTTACCACCACTCACACAAAAGTCATTTACTTCATTATTACTCAACCTTAAAGTGATACCTTTGTGTGACAGTCATAATCTTTACTTCTTTTCAACTTTACAACTATGTGTGCCATTTCTTAACTGCCATCATTTAAAATGTTTCCCTGTAGTGCTTCAATTGCATTACCTAGTGTTATTTTGGAAAGGCAGATCTCACTTCCACTTCTGTTCAGATGGTAGCAACTTTTAAACAAATTTTGGGGAGCCACAGAAAAGGAGGTGGGCTGTTTTGTTTTTTGGTTTCTTTTAATTAGAAGAGAAACAACAACTAAAAAAAAAAAGGTATTCCCACTGCTAAGAACACTCTGTCCCAGCCTATTTTTCAGAATGCTTTCACCTTTTCCCCACGGCAAGGGGCTTGTAACCAGATGACTTATAAAATCCCTTCCAACCCAAAACATTCTAAGGTTCTATGAAATGTTTGTCCCTAAGCGTCTGTCCATAGGTTTTTGAAAGTTTAACTTTGTGGAAATAACACATATACTAACACAGATAATGTTCTCCCTAAAGATTCTACTGTGAGATAAAATGTAAGAGATTACACCTGCTTTTCGAGTGACCCTTTCCTGTCCTCTTTCCTTCTTTAATTCACATCTAAATCACCCAAAAGAAAGAGCTAATATAGCACCAGGATGGTGCATCAAAGTGATAATTCATCATCCCTTTCCTCTGAACAAACCCACAATCGATATTGATCTGGCAGTGACTCTCTGCAGTGTTCAGAGAGCAGGAAAACATCTGTGCCTTCCCCATACCTCAGTCCTTGCAGGTCCCATGGCTGCCCACGCAGTTCTGGGAGCTCTCAGGCTGCTAACACAGTCTCCCAGACCCCAAGACATGGATAGACTGTCTAGTTCACAGGGCTCTGTCTTTAAACACAGTGTACTCTCTTGTTTCAGACCAGACACCCCTCCAGGTTTTCTCCACAGCCAAGTTCTCATGACAGGAGAATTCCTGTGCAAGTACTTGCATTCTGCATTAGGGACAGAGCAACATTCCAGGACTGAGCCAGAAACTTGAAATTACTTTTCCATCCCTACCTTCAGGCTCCAAATTTCCCAATTTAAGACCATTAGAATCAGCTCTTTGCTGCCTGACATAGGTTATTTCACACAACAGTTGCCTAAGGGCTGTTAGGCATTACACTTACACACACACATACATATATCTCACCACTCTGACAGTCAAAGAAAGGGCACACATGCAAAACTCCCCCTGACACTGAGTTTCACATTGTTAGGTTCTTTTTTCTTCTTCTCCCATTTCTCAGAGTCCCTTGTTCTATCATAATTTCACACACTTATGTAAAAAAAACCCCACATCTCTGAAGCTGTGTTTTCTCCACCTGACCCCAGTAGAAGACAACTGCTTCACTACCAAGAGAGCAACTAAAACCAAGAAAATTTACCTTCATCACACAACAATAGTCCTAAAAATAGTGAGGTGATACACCGACTTCAGAGGCTTAATATTTCTTTCAATTTTTGCTACACTGCCTGCTTAAATGTTTCTATTGTGATGTGTACCAAGGGAACATTTAATAGACCCGCACCTAGATGCATGTAGGCTTTCATTTACCTTCAAGGTTATTTTCACAAAAGCATTATATTTTCTCCTTTTATCACAAAGCTGCCAGAGTACTTCAAGTCCTTCATCTGCAAATTATGAATTCCAATACAATTGCCAATACAGGAAGCGATAGACCATCTTTAGTTAGGAACATCATCCTCCCCTCCCCTTCTTAACACTGGGAGAAAATTACAAATGAGTCATTATGGAAAATTCTCAGCAAGCCAAGTACTGCACTATAAGCAATTTGGGAGCTTATTTTCCTCTCAGAATAATAAATTAATGACAACCCATAGTTCTCCAGTTTAATCTGAAGGATTGTATTTCTATTAGAGGAAATGCCAGTTTCCTTGGATCCTGCTTCTTAACTTGCATTGTCCACAACATGCCTCCTAAACCTCCACACAGAAAAGCTGCACTCAACATGGTATCCAGTTACTGTGTTGGAGTCTAAGCCTGCAGCTGTCCTTGTCTACATCAGAAACAGCTATTTGGGGGCACTTGAGAAACAACAATCCCATGCTGCAGAGGGATGCTGGGAAGCAAAATGGGCAGTATTTTCCATCTACTGAAGTAGCCCCTGCTCCGAGTCTGCCAAAAATTGTTTTCAAACATAAGCAAAAGATTAAGGTGTTCTGAGAAACCAGATGGCTCACAGCATCGCAGCTTCTTCTGTATCTATTTTCTCTTATCCCAATACCCCTGGAAATGGCAGTGGTTTGTGTCTGAGAGGCCTGACAGTCTCTGCTCTGTGGTTGCACTGCTGAGAGTGAGAAAACAATAGCTACCATGTAAGAGGAAGAAGGGACCACAAAGCCACAGACAGAAAAGTAATCTGCATCTTCACAGTAAAATAGCAAAACAGAGGCCCTCAGACTTTCTTGAAAGCATGAAGACTCCTTTCCTACCAGCTGCAGCAAGCCAACCCAGAAACACTTAGCATTAGTATTTAGAGCCTCTAATTACGTAAGAAGACTGTACTCTTCAGAAGAAAGAAAAACAGGCTCTGGACTCTCAGCCCCCTCACAGTGATACTTTTATACTTGGTAAAAATCTGTAGTCTTCTGCTTAGACATTATTAAAAAATAAAGAAAGAAAGAAAGAAAAAATCCATAACAGCAATACAGCAACAACAAAATCCCCAACAAGCAAACTAAACAACTTCAAAAAGCCTCCCAAAACAATACTCACCCCTTCCTGGTCGTCTGCCAGCAGCAGCTCTAAGGCCAGAGCTCTACTGGCTTTTTATCTCCTCCCCTAATCATCTCATGATAATTACTTCACCTAAATAGCAGCTGTTTCCCCTTAACTCCCACCTGCAAGCCAAAAGAACCAGCCCAAATTGTATCAGCAGGTTCATAATGAACTGGAATAGAGCGGGAGAAAACGGATTGGTTGCACCTGTTGCATTAGTGCTACACTCTCCTCGATGTTACTCTAATACCTGTGCATGTTGCCACTCATACGGTGTGGCAGAATATATCTTTCTTAAAAATACACTGAATAACCCAAACATATTGCTCTAGGCCCTAATTGCAGATCTCCTCAGGAACAGAGTGAAAAAATCACCTGTGTAAACTCAGTCTCATTCGGAGCCAGCTGTAATGAATCTCCACTGATTAGGAAGAATCTTGAAGTGTAGCAAGTTTTTTCCTCTCTTCACTTGATCACTTTATCTATTTATTCCATCAGTCTGGGAAATGAGATGTTTATTGTCACTTTTAACCCCATATTTAAGCTTAACCCTGATTTAAGCATTATTAATTCAAGTTTGGTATTTTATCTATATCTACTTTATGGGCTGTTATTGGCCTTGAGCATGTTGTCCCAAATTTCTCTTTCCCCATATTTGATAGTTCCTGTCTTTTAAGCCTCCTAAGAAATGGGTTTAGGGCCAACTCTTTCAGCAATGCTTCTCTGGGCAGGTTTGGTAGGATGCAAAGCCTTTCTCAGAGCTCAGCAGTGAGAAGTGGGTAGTTATCGTGATGACCTCAGAGCTCTGCAGCCTTCAGATGCAACCAGTTCTCAGACCCACACGTGAGCAGCTCCATCTAAGGACTTTTTTGGTGGATCTGGTTTTAAAATGCAATGATCAGCACATGGTTGAGAGTTGCATCTCTGGTTTCAATTGAGATTTTACTCTGCTCAGCACTAGGCTTGATCCAGCAGCCTGTGACTGGTTGCACTCTTGTTCTGAGCAATCTCTCTGTCAAACAGAATGTGAGCTCAAAAAACCCCTTTTTCCCTTCAGCATTTTATGCCAGATTTGCTGTCCTGCACATCCACTGGGATAAACAGCAATTGCACTGTATTATTTTGAATAGTATTTCACCAGTCCAACAACATCACAAATGAGGGTCATGATATTGCCCTTCTGGCAATTGGTAGCTCAGCTAAAAGTTATTGCTGTCACTCATGATAATTATCCATAAGAACTTGGAAAAGAAACAATTATTGCTGTACCAAACCACTCAGTGGCTTCCTGATTTTAAATTCCACTGCAGTTACATTATTTTGGCACATGTCAAGTGACACAGCAGAACAAAAAAAGCACATTTAAAGCTGAAAAGTACCTTTTCATTTTTCGTACCGGAACTTCTGTATCTCTGAAAAAATTAAAGCTTTACCCTTCGTTTTTAGCTGTATATTTAAGCAGCTGTGTTAAAACAATCAATAAAATCTAGTTTCCTGTTTGCTTTCTCAACTGCAGCTACACATGGCCTTGAGTCACAAGATGCAAGAGTTCAAAAGGACAAAACTATTCCATTTGAGATACTGTACCACTAATCAGCATCTATAATAATATGACTCTTATTCTTGAAAAATTTTTTGCAAAGAAATTAGCAGACAATTAGATCACTTTAAATTAATATATGGGCATATGATAAAGTGTCTAACCAAAAAATTGGGAAGAAGGAATGGTGAATCAATGCATAACTAATATCTGCTTACTACTATAAGGCTTTGGTTTGATTGGTTGTTCTGTCTTTTTTCTGGAGGACCACAGCATCATTATCTCAGATTTTGCCTGCACAAACGGGGTCCTGGAGAGATACCTGTGACTTATCCTTGCATATCCATCAGGCAGAGCTGAAAATACGTAGGTCTGCTTCCAGAGAAAAATCTCTTCACCACCATGTGCAATGTTGGAACATCTGTTTTCATTTACAGCCAGCTACACCTCAGGTACTGTTGAATGGGCACGTGTAATCCTGAATTTACTGTGGTTTGCCTGCTTCTTTCCATTGATGCATCCTTAATGCACCCATCTAACTGGGAAAAATCATAGCTGAGGTCTTGAGTAAAACTGAGAAGGACTGAATTGTGACAGTGAGCTCCCACATTGCCTTCCAGAAGGATGCAAGTGGATATGACACAGTGGAGATCACTTTTTAGCATTTTTTTAGAGTCATTCACAAATCAAATTTGCAAAGCAGATTTCAATACACCAGATATTTGGGCTCACTGTAAGGGTGTTATTTAGCACCTACATTGTTTAGCAAACAAGAATCTAAGAAAAGGAGTGGGTCTCAATGGCAGTTAAAGGAACAACTGACATTCCATCTTAGTGGGAAAAAGGTACCAAAGCCAATAAAAGTTTTCCTCACACCAATTAAAACCAGTAACTAGGTAATAATCCATTTAAATCAAGTATGTCCCAAATGACCCCAGAGAAATAAAAGTACATTCACTGAATTCTGTGCAAATAAATTCCTTCAATTGTACCTTAACCAAACTGAATACTAGAAAATACTTAAAATAAAAAGATACAAGTAGACAATTTTCAAGAAAAAGTCACTAAAATAGCAGAAAGTGTTACAGCTTCTCTCCAGTACATAAGGAATTAACGTAACAGTATTTCTGTTGGATTTTTCAAACCCTTCCAAGATAGGTGTATTCATATCTTAGGTTTTGATTTACTTAAAAACAACCATTTCTTCGTAATCTATTCTGCCTGGACTAAAGCACAAAAAGGTGAAGGCTAATCCTTTAGGGCTGAGACTATTAAGGAACTTAGATCCCTGAAGCCAACTAAAATTCAATATGAGTTAGATGCAAAAGTCTCCTTGCAAAAATCTCATCCCGGTTTTTGAGGCTTTGTGGTACCATCCACTCTCAGTGCTGATTTCACCCACAGTTGAGGAAAACGCACAGAACTTAATTGACATCACACAAAGGCTCAGCACAGTCTGTTAAAGCTAAACATGTGACAGACAGTGCTCATGCTCTGTTCTCTGAGATTCCTTGACAAGTTATATATGGCTCTTTTGTTGTCATCAAGGCAGTCATTGAAAGGTGAATGCAGCAGAAGAAACTGTGAGCATACACAGGGATTCAGACTGGGAAGGCAAATCCAGAATGAACTCATGCATAGCATACAGATCTGAATGACTCCTTTAAGGACCTCCAGAGTTTCTCTGCTTTCCCCTGCTCATCAGAGGCCTCTCTGGTGCCTGATGAAACTATGAAAGTAGCAGTATCAATGAGTTGAAAGCAGAGAAGCCACCACAATTGTTCTGCTGGACTCCAGAATCCCATTGCAGGAGACTGGGAAATAGGACTGTGGGGTCACCTGGGAGCTGGTTTCAAGTCGTTTCATTGCAACCATGGGAATATCTCCTTAGCATAATAAAACTGCTGTGTATGCTCACCAGCTTGCATACCCTAGTGCTCCCCCTTCACATGGCTCATGCAGCAGATTTTTGTAGACTAACAGCCAAAAAATTCAGCATCAGATTTAGATGTTGACAACAAAACAGATCATAAGAACACCAAATCTACTGACCTTAGCTGAATTTGGTGCAAGGTGTTTGCTAAGCAATCTCTTGTATTTCATCTCAGCATTTCTGGCCCAGCACATAAACAACGAATTCCTGGCTCTCAATATATTCACTACTTACTCAATCAACAAACACACATCTGTGTGGTTTTTATCTCATTTCTCTTTAGTATCACTCTTTTCCTTACTGCATATAGAAACCAAAAAACACAGAGACCAAGAGCGTTGCTTTTCACCTGGAATAAGGTGGCCTATCAAAGCCTCCAGTACTCTGAAGGAGGCAATATTTGTATAAAAACTGTCCCCAGAATGCTGCCTCTACAAAGGCATCAACAAGTAATCAAATTCTGAAAACTCTTGAAACTTTGACTTTCAGTCTGAATAATTTATTTTCTGTTTGAGCTCCTGCCTGGAAAGAAGCATGTATAACACTGATGGGGCTAGGATGCTACACTGAGCACCCCGAAGCTAAGGCTTAATGATTCAGTCTTCAAAACATTAAATCTCAGGATAAATTTTCCTTTGCTAGACATACTTACACTTACAGAACAGCAAGGTAACCCTATGGAGATAAAATCTAGATAAATAGTACATCACCACAGAGTAAACCCGAATAAACTGGGGAAAAAAAACTTGCTGGAATGAAGAAATTGAAGGGAGGGAATTTATTTTGTTCTAATTTAAAAAATCATTGGATAATTGTTTACATATCTTGTAAGCTCCATACTTTGAGGGGGATTGATGTAACTGACTCATCTCTGCTGCTGCTTAAAATAGAGACAGTATGATAAATATTATGCCTTTTAAGTTTCTCTTCAGATGAAACAAACAAACAAATAGCGCTTTCAAAGCCTGGAGTAGTAGGACCTGCCCAGCAGTTCTGGAGGATGATCACTGATCTCTGACTGCAGCAGAAAGAATTGTGCTCTTAAATGTCTCTGCCTGCCACATACACCACCGAGGTTCCCAGTCCTTCACCTGAGGCATTTCTTTCCTTACCTGGAAAGAATGGTAAAAACAGGGTGGCACACAGCAGCATTTGCTGAGTTCTGTCAATCCCCTGTGCTCTGTTGCTAAAGGTCTCTGAACCCCTACCAAAATGCTGAACAATTGTACAGCTTGTCAAAGCCCCCATTTGCCTTCTGGCTGTATTTTATCAATTGATCTCCCTTGCCCAATGTCTTGGTAGTCCAGGGGTACCAACTCCCTGCCAGACATAGATTTCAAGGGTATTTTTCCTGCAAGGCAGGAGGGGAAAAAAGAGAATAACAGTGGATCTATGCCAGCTGCTTGCCCACAAGCCTCTAGCAGAGTTGGGACATGACCCTTCTCACATACATTTGCTGCTAGGCTTTGCCTCTGGTGCATGGTAATGGGAACCCACACAGAAGATAGCACACAGAAATACAAGGCTACAGCAAGTGGAAAGGGTTGAACCCTTTATCTCTTCCATCTGATTCTCAGAACAAGTAAACCTGATCAAACCTCCCATTTCAGGGCATGAACAGCATCTGACAAAGCAGCTCCAGTACAGAGTAAATTTCTCTGTAAGAATCTGTGTTTCTAATCATGTTAAGAAGATGCCAAATAAGAGGGACTCCTCCTAGGAGGTCTAAACCCTTTACTAGGAGTTAAGTATGTTGAGCTGTGAGGAAAGCAATCTATTAGAAACACATTAGATTCAGAAGACTGATTTTAATGTGATATGCTTACTGTATGAATCAAAGGCAATCCATCAAGCCTCTCCTGCACTGCAAAAACCAGGGAGCAGATGTACTACACTAGGCTGTGGGCAATCCAAAGCATATTCACTTGTCCTGACCAGGGATGCTGCAGCACTGTGAACCAACCAAAACCAAATACACAGACCTCGGGACTTAGGCAGTGCTTGGTGCAGAGGATGTGACACTGCTAGTATTTTGTCCTTGGGAACATGCAGCCTCTGAGATAAGACGAGCATTTTCTGAGCTCTCCTGCAGAGTGCAAAAGAGTACCTGCCCTTGCCACTCGGTGAGGTGTTGACAGATGATTAAATGAGCAATGGCCATGAACTCTCCATAGAAGTGTCAGTAGTGCTTTTCACTTATCTTTTGTAGCAAAACTTGCTCCTACATTAGCCAGAAATAGTGTAGGAGGGGAACATGAGAGATCTGAAGCCCTCCAATGAACCCCACTTTGCATACGTCTCTTCATCAAAACTGACCTACACGTCCTCAGTCTCCTGGATGAGACCATAGCTCATACCATAGTAACCATTCACCCTGCCAGTTTGTGAACTTATGCTTCTGAATTCATCTACTAAAAAGTTCCTAAAACACGTGAAGCACGCATTACATAAGGTAGTCTTGATATCCCCAAGAACTAAAACACTGCACTAAGGGATAATGAACATAAAATTTTCAATTGCAAAGACTTACCATGGAAGCCACTGATTTTATAAAGAAGTGACATTGTCCTGGGGGGATAAAAATCCTCCAGAGAAAAAGAAAAAAAAAAAAAAAAAAAGAAGAAAGGATATAGAGGAAAGGGAAAACTACATTGAGAATCCCATGATTAATTGCTATCAATATTTGCATTATGTCTGTAACCGCATCTCCTAGTCATGGACAAGGACCTCTTGTGCTAACTACTAATATATTAATTCTGAGGCATATCTGTCTGCAGTGTTTGACAGCCTTTGTCATTAAAACATAAGGCACTTTGTAGCCTTGCCAACAGACCAAGTTTCTCCTTGTTCCCTGTAATTGGCGTGCCAGTAATAACGCTTCGCTCTCCAGGATGCTGGAGGAAGTGCTGTACTTCTCATTGCTAAACCAAGGACTGCAATGTGGCATTTAAAAGGCAATGGGAACAGTGAGGCCATGTAAGAAATGCCTGTGGTATTTCCAACTGAATAATATTAGTTCCTGAGGAGAAGCCCACCTCATACTGTTGGCTATCACTGCAAATGACCTTGCTGCCTCTGCTGCACTCATTGTAAATAAGAATCTCCCTGAAGTTAGTGGAACTACATAGCTGTAAAACTCGCAAGAGGAGAGATTTTACAGTATAAAACAAGCAGGCAGATAGTGCCTTGCACTTTTGACTAAATCTGAAATTAAATCTATTTTCAGACTCTGTCAAAAACAAAGAAAAGGAAAGTTTTCTCTAACTTGCTATTGAATGAGAACATATTTCTTATGTCTGCAGTCAGACATGCCTGGTAACTGCCTAATACCATGTCTGATTGTGCTGTGTGTATATGAACTGCATATTCATAGAATCATTTCTACTTTACAATACAACATTCTGCCACTTCAAGTTGCTGTGGAGGTACCTCAAAAAAGTGTTCAATGAAGGAACAGCATAGGATGTAGGTGGCTATTTAAAATTTTGGACCCAAACATCCCCATAATGGCACCAAATGACATCAGAAACCAGGAAACAAAAATGACTTACAAAATGAATTCTCTGTGCTGGCTCAAAGCATCATCCAAAGATCTCGAAGTACCTCTTTCAAAGTCCCTCATTCAAAACATGGCCCAGGCTGTGCCCTCTCCGAGAAGCTGTTATCAGAAAGAACAAGGAAGCAGCACGTATTTCTTGAGTGGAAACTCTCACAGTACATTTCCTAGAGTAGAAGTAATAATTGAAAAAGTTCTATGAATACTTTCCTAGTATCACCCTTAATCTTTCCTGATGCCTTATAACACCTTAGTGGTGTCTGAGTAAGAGCAGCTTAGTCACATATCAACTGCTCCTTGTGCTATGTGTGTAATTTTAGCTGTAGGTAAAGACAAGCTAAAGGTTTAGAGCTTCAAGTCCAGGAGATCCTGAAAAAAATCCAGAATTTTAGGAGAGCTCTCTAATAAGCAAACAATCCTAGTTTGTTTCCACTTGAGCATTTTCCGACCATTTCCTTAATAAGGACTAGATCTGAGACATTAGTGCTGCCAAGACTCTGGAAAGTCGTAGTAACTGGGTTTGACTGACTACAAGGCATTTACGCCCACCACTGAGACAGCAGCCTCGCAGACTTCAAAGAACACAGCAGACATGCATAGCAGTATTAAACTAATTATCAAGATCATTGTTGACTTTCTCTTCCCACACAGTTTGTCTTTCTAATTACAACTACAAATACACAACCTAGGTGACCCCCTTCCCACATATATTCACCAAACACTGAAAAATCCCCCTTGCAATTCCAGATGTGATCAGCTGGTGGTTAACAGGAGTCCTCTTTGGAGAATAGCCATCTACTCTAAACACATATTAGTTAAATCCAAAGGTACTTCTGGGAGGCATTTCATTCTCCTGAGTCAACACAACCTCATCTCATGTCTGGGAGCATCAACCCTCCCACTGTGACTTGCCGTGTTCAACACAACCCTGGGCAGCTACTTAAGGGCAGAAGACACAGCTCTGGTGCTCTGCCTGTTGCGTATTCCTTTGCACTCATAAAAAAATGGGCCACTCTTGCTTACTTGTGCAACATATTGCACCTGTCATGACCTTCTCAAGGCTCAGAACAAAAGGGATTTGGCATCTACTTCGGAATTTGTACCCTTTCAAGCCGAGGGGATAACTATGGTCACTGGCCTCCAGCTCCCTTCTACCACTTCCTCAGCAGTGGGTGACATTTTCTAGACACCGTCTGACACCCCTTGGAAAAAAATGTGCTTATTTAAAACAGACTGCTCAGTCTGAACAGTGATTTGGGAGGGGGAAGGGTGCTTGCCTCTATATTTTGCTTGTTTGTTTGTTTGCCATTCTTAAATGCACACATTTGCATAAAAGAAGCAATGTTGTATCATCTTCTCCCAGAGCTTATTCCCCATCTGAATCCTGTTGATGACAGCTTAATCATTTCCACAGCAACCAAGATCATGACATCAAATAGGGTATAAGCAGCAGGAACAGATGATCTCTCAGGAAACAGAGATTCTCTTCCATGTACATAAATACTCTGAAAAACAAGAGAGAAACGGAAAATATCTGTCCAAAAAATGTGATTATTATAAGAGGGAATGGCTGTAATTTTTTCTTTCATTGTCTCTTTGCTGTTTCCTAACAGTAGAAAATTATATTATTTTCCATGGTTTTAAACAGTATTAAATGACAGACCTAGCATGAGGGACAGACAGTATCCTTGGTCAGAGCTGGTAGGGCAGGTTTACATGCAGTTCCTCTGCCAGGCACAGCCCATGCTTTAGGTGGTTGCAAAGGAATCCTTCTTGACCTGTTTGGCTTTAGCAACTTTGGCTAAGTTTGTTCTAAATCAGGGAAATAGCTAGACACACGACCCTAAATCCTTATTTTCTATAATTCCAGGTGCTTTTACTTCAAAAATATTCCTTTTTGTGATGAAACAAAAAACTAAACCTCTGTTCTTACTAGAGAGGCCCTTTTTATGTAACCTTTCACAATAAGGACCTCAAAGTTCTGACCTTTCAGTTCCTCCAGCAAACGAGTAATGTGCCACAACACAGCGTGTAGCAAGCAGATCTGAGTTTCTTGTCTCTGGAGCATGTACTGACGATCAAAGATTGGTTCTCAGTTCCCATGTTGAGTACAAATTACTCCGTGGTTGGGTTTTAGGAAAAGCGGATCCTTCTGCTGCCCATTTTGCCTACAGTGCAGTGCCATGCAGTGTTGCAGGCTGCTTCCCCACGTCTTGCTTTACGTGCTGCAGCTCCCTAACTTAATTGAGCTGTACAGGTAGATGGAAATAGCTGCACTTTTTGAATGCTTGGGGATGAATTACAAATGATTGTTTAGTTCAGGGATGGCCAGTTTCAAGCAACTCAGAATTATTTGATCTTACCTACCATGCCAAGCTATGCCGTGGCTCACGGCCACGTGGAGACAGGGACAGGCGAATGGTCACGCCAGACTGAATGGGTGACATCAAACCTGCAGGTGGTAAAACTACTGAGGAAAGTAATATCTGACACAGGAATAAACTAAGTAAAACTGCCAGAAGAATGGATTACTGATCGCTCTGCCTTCAGTTTGAAAATTAACGCTTCAGAGAGACAGAGAGCAATCCCGCTCCCTTTCCAAGTGAATAAATCTGGTGAAGGCAGGAGCTGCTAAAATTAAGATCTGTGGCCCTCAAGTGTGTGCTGGTGGTAATGCATGTGGGAACACCCGTGCTGAGCTCACACAGAGGGAGGGAGATGATACAAGAGACATGGTCAAGGGAGAACAGGGACCAGTAAGGAGTAAGGAAGGTAACACCAAAGCAGCTTTGAAACTCGCAGGTTCCCAGAACACCCACAAAGCCCTGTCACACCAGGTAAAGTCAAGTCTTTCACTAACTTACAACCAAAGGCAAGGTGACAGCCCACAAGATTTCCAGCAGGGCTCTTGCCTTTGATCCGGTCTCCTTTATTGTTGCATAAAGTCAGCTCATGTGACTGGACACAAATGAAAACCATCTCACTTTTTCCAGTGTGGATAGTTTTGGACTTGGATCTCCTGGTAAATTTTGGCTGAAAAGTCAGTGGTAAGATTAGTACAGAAATATTTGCACCTGTCTGTGTCAAATAAGTGACATCTCCTGCCACTGGCTGATAGTCAGAAGGGAGCTGAAGACTATACAGCAAATTTTAGGCAAAGGTGAAACATGAACGGCTTACTGATTAGAATAAGCCACACTAAAGGCTGGGAGTTGACTCTGGAGTTTAGGCCTTCAAAACAGCACTTAATCTCTTCCCCAAATGTTGGAGAGGATCAAACAGTGAAACACTTTTGTGAACTTCAGCATGAGCACCCACATTTTCAAATTTTAAGCTGGTGGAATTGTGTGTTAATGTGAGAGATGTGAGCCTTGTGACAAAATGCAGGGGTCAGTTCCTGTGGAAAAAATAACCCAATCAAACAAAGTGTGGTTATATATAGTTTAAGGTATGAGAAAGAAAAGGATCACAACTCTTTTTCTCATCATTCCTTTACACAAACTCCACGATGATTTTGGAATTCTGGCTCATGAATTTTGAAATGCACTAAGCTGGACATATTCCCCGGTGACCTCTTGAGTGCTCAAAAGATGTAAATCTGCCAGTTTTTATTGCTGGCTACCCACAAATTCAGGTCATTTATCAAACAGCACTATGAACACTCACCCAGGAGTCTGCCCTATCATCTTTCTCACAGGATATACTGAGGGGGCCACACATAACTTTTATTTACAGTTATTCTGTTACAAGTAGCTAAACCTCCACTGTACACATAGATACGTATTTTTAAAAAGGAAAATTTGGGATGTCTGAAACATGAACTGAACTATACACAAAACCAGGTACAAACCTTTGACTTAAATGGACAAAACAAATCTTTCTGTGATTTTTTTTTTCTACAATTCAGATTTTATCGTGTTTTACACTGATTTTTTCCTTGTGCCCCAAGTGCCAAATGTTTCTTCCTGTTTGAAGGTATTTTTTTGAATGGCTGGTACATTTCAGAATAAACTCAGTAGGGAGGGTTTTAACAATAACAAAATATCCAAATTGCCCTTTCAGCAAGGACTTTTCCCATGTTTGTACACTCAATTTCAGGCAAACAGTGTGAACATTTTATGCAAAACCAATGGCTTGGTAACGAAAAGAAAGGTGTGATGTGAAGCACAATTTCCCAATTATCATTACTCGTCAGAATCATAGAACTGTTTCAGTTAGAAAATAGCCCTAAGATCATCAGGTTCAGCCACCTACCTGGCACTGCCAAGTCTACCCCCGTAGATCGCGCCCCAAAGTGCCACATGTACGTATTTTAAATGCCTCCAGAGATGATGACTCAACTGCTTTCCTGAGCAGTCTGTTCCAATGCTTGACAACCCTCTCAGAGAGGATTTTTTTCCCTGATATCCATTGTCATCACATTTCCTCCCAACGTGCTTTTCATATTGCCTCTGAATTTCCAAGAATCAACATAATTAGTCACTTTGAACAGAGACCCTCTGACCTGTGTAAACAGACACAGCCATAAAGCTTTCTAATTTTTTAATCAGCGTTGCTTCCGTGCCAGGAGAAAGATTCAGTTTACTGAGATACGCTCCTCTGCTGAGAAACACATTATCTAGGTTTCATGGTGGAGTAAGAGGTTTGCTGAAGAGTGTGGCCTTCTTTTCCCAAAAGGCCTTTATTCTGCATATCCACAGACTTAAACAAAAGAAAAAAATGTCTTAATTCTGCACGGCTGCATTGGAAGAACTGTAATACAGCAAGCCCTGAGTGTGGAAAAGTTGTGGGCCACCACATCAAATACAACTCATTATTAGTAAATTGCCCAATGTTTAGACATTTAAGATAACCTCTTTTGTCACTTTCCCAGGCATAGAAGTCTCTTCCTGAAAGAACTGACATTATATCCACACCTGAGGGCAAGACCTTTAGTGCAAAATGCACAACCTGCAAATCCTACAGCCTTTACACACGCGCTGTGCTGAACGCAGGAGGCACTCCCTGTACACTGACTGGCAGTGTCTGCAGAAGCAGCTTATCTTCATGCTGGCTTGCAGCATTCTGGTGGAGGGGTAGGAGGGATGCCTACACAGTCACAGTCCATGCCAAGAGATGTGTACTGCTGCCAGGGGCACAGCTTTCCCCAGGACTGTCAATAAGGAACAAACTGACCTCTGTGAAAGGAGCAGAGAGGTTCCTTTCAAGAGCAGGAGGGATCCAGATTTTTAATTCAGCAGCTAAATGAGCTGGACACTGACTAGTGATCAAACTAAAGGACTGAAAGTAAGAAGATGGGCTTAGTCTTGTTCCTGAAGTGAGGGTGGGGGGTGGGGGTAGAAAAAAATAAAGTGGAAGAAATCAGTGAAACTTCTCACTGCTTCTCTTCCCAAAATGTATCATAAAAATGCTCATTGACCTCAGTGAAGGTTGTGAGGTGTGTAACAAGAGTGTGTCAGTAGTTGACTATGAGTAAAAAGGTAGAGCCAAATAGGATCTGTAAATGCTATTGAAGACAAGAGCACTCCAAAGACATTTTCTTCACTTCCCATCTAGTGCCAACGTGAACATCAAGGACACCCCCTTCTCCCCCATTTCCACTACTCTGGAGAAGTAATTCAGGTGTCAAAGTATGGCTTGGAAGAACTGTTAGAGAACAGGAAAAAAAAGAACCAGATAAACAATGTCTTTACATAAGTTAACTTAAATTCACATAATAAATCTACTTCATCGGCCTTTATTGAGTGTCCTAGTCCAGAGCTACAGATCTATAATTAGCTCTACAGTGCTGTCAGTTTGTTACAGTTCATGTGGCAAAACCCTTCTTTCAAAAACAGCAGCTAATTCTTCCTCTCTGAAAGATTTCAAATGAAAAAGGCAGCCCATCCACGTGGCAGCAAATGAGGAGCTGAAATGTGTTTTCCTTATTAAATGGCACCAGCTGAAAGATTTTCTGCCTTTTACTGTCTCCTGAGTCTCCCTGAGGTCACCCATCTCAGAGAGCACCTGCACAGAAAGACAGGCTCAAAAAGATATTTCTCGTCTGCCAACCCCCCCTCCTGCAAGGCAGAGGGGGATGTTCTGAACAACCTGGGCACTGGCTCCTGGCTCTGCCAGGGTAAGGCAGGAGTGAGGCTATGGAGGCTCCTGTGTGAGGGAAGGATCATGAACAGGACCTGACTGGGTCAACCTTGCAGAGTTCTCTCTCGGAGCTCTTTGGCTCTGCAGCTCCTGAAAATGAGCCAGGGCATGGGAGCTGCAGAAGGAGGCTGTTTGTCAGGAGGACCAAAATCCCCATCATATTATGCAAACCCTACAATGCCTCAGACAGTAATTTATACACAGAGCAATTTCCAAAGGATGCTGTTTCTCAGAGCCCCTCTCTCATGGAGAGCTGGTGCTCTCAAAATACTTGTACCACGCCTTCCAGCTGCTCAGTCTGATGCACTATGTGTTTCCAAAAACAGAAACACTGGATCAGAGTGCCAGAGGGAAAAAAACCTACAGTATTCCCTCTCTATTAATCTCACAGAGATGAGGAGCTATCAAACAGTGTCAACACCTCAGGAAGATGTCAGCTGCGTTCCAAACTCTGTCCTGCAATAACTTGAATGAGTATAAAATACTGACAGTAAGCAACAGATGCCTTTGTCTCTTCCCAGATTGTCTTTAGCATGAATTTCAAAATCGAGTAAACTGAAAATGCAATGAAGCTTTAATATAAAAAACATTGCCTAAGACTTGTCCCTCCTTATGTCTTTTATAAGTACTGTCACAAAAGACTTTCATCACCATCTAAAGCAGGAAAGAAGAGTGGAAAAGAGTGGAACAGGACTGGCAGCAGCAGACCTTGAGATGTAATTGGTCAAACTCTGTCTTTTCCGAATTTTGTTAACACTCACGGCTTCTGCAAAACCAGGAAAGACAGGATGCAATAACATATGCAAAATTAAGCAACAGCCTCTCCTGTCACATCCAAGTCCTTCTTTCTGTGGCCTTCATGGGATGCTAGCATGGAAAGGTCAGCAGCAGTATTTCTGCTGCTGCTCAGACATAGCTGTGTGGGAACACACTAAGCAGCCAGCATGCAGCACGTGGCATTCATCCCACAGAGGATGACTGGCACCTTCCACGGGATAAATGCAGCTAAACCCATTTGCAGCACAATGGACTGCCCCTGGAAGCAAAGAGAATCTTCAGCGTGAGCCAAGGCCATTTCAAGCACATCCTATGGCACTTAAATGCCGAAATGTATTTCAACAACTACGTCAGATGTTCAAACCTCCACAGATTTGGGGACAAAGAAAGAGACCAGTGAGGTGAACCACCAGAAATTTCTTAACAAAAATTTTTTTTTTAAATTTTTTTTTTTTGTTGTTGTTGGACTGAGCAAATCAAGCACTAACACTGCCAGGAAAGCTTGCAGCCCAGCTGAACTGTGCAATTGAATCTCACCAGTTTGCTTGGTGTCATTCAAAAACAAAGGAGGAAATCCTGCTGCAGAAAAAGCATCTACAGTCCCCATTGCTCCTGGTGAGTGGTGACTGCACATCCTCAGGGCTGCTTTATCCACTGTCTCTGGGATCAGGAAACAGCGCATCAGAATTTTGGGACTGCTGAGTCTGGAGCTTGGAGCGGTGACACCAGGACTGTTATGAGATTATTTCTGACACGATGACAGAGAAATATGAAGTAAAAAGTTAAAAATAGCTTGTGCAATAGCTAAAGTAGAACCAGTTTTAAATGCATGAGGTTCCTACTGTCCCAAGAAACATCTGGTGCACTCTGCTATGCCTGTGCTCATATTCACTTCACATAACACCAAGTGCAGCACTTGGATCGCTGACATTTGTGCAGGGATACCTCTGTCTATTTGCTACAGGATCTGTCCCCTGGAATCAGCTCTCAGTTACTATGACAAAAAGGACCCCAAATCAGCTACACAACAAAAATAAGAACTTTTGTGAAAGTGACTTAAGTTTGCTTCATTTTACAGGATCTTTTTGGAACTGTTATAGAGGAAGTTGAACAATGGGAAATAATTCTATAACTTTTTGCATGAATAATCAGCCAAGATTTAATTGCCAGTAGTGGTGAAATCTGCACTGCTCTAGTGATGGTATTGCTTGATCTTGACATCTTTATCCACATGCCTCACATCAAGTTTAGTGGAAGATTGGAGCAGAGGACAGATTTTCAAGAATTTGTTGAACTCTCCTTGTCCTAATTTGTGTAAGGTAAATGTTAGGGCTTACTATCACCCCTGAATATTCCTTAGCTCCCTAGATGATAACCGTCTTCGACTGAGATTCACACACACACACACACAGAGCTACAAGCAGGACCATAGTCACAGACGTGAGTGACTTTTCCAGGTTTATTTCTGAATGAATCAGATGGCATAGACAGTGTGAGATCTGTTTTGCCACATATACCAACATCTTTTGAGGATGATACAGTCTTCTGAACCATCAAAGTTCAAGCAAACAGCAGCCACTTGAATAGGAGCTTAATAGGATAATAAATTCTCCAGCCTTCTTCATTACCTTGCAAGGTGTGAGCTGATGTACAGAATCAGGCAAGCACAGTGCAGTGATTCCTCTGCAGAATACAGGCAGTTCTTTTGCTCTTCATCAACAGCATTTCTTTGTTTACATCAAAGCCTTCACTGACAACATTTACATGTGATCTCATTCCTGATCAAGCCTGGCTCGGATTCCCTGGCTGTTTTGATTACCAGTGACCAGAGGAAAGAAAAGGGCAGGGCGGGAGAGTTTCCAACAGTAGCAGCCACATAACAGAAACACAGATTCTTTCTTCCTCAACCTTAAAAGAAAAAGGATTTGCTGGGCTGGATTTTCATCTCCTTTGCCTTTTCATTCAGAGTAACAGTTGTTTGATTCTGTGTGTCCTGTCAATAGTTTGGACATACTAATATATAATGCTTGGGCTATATTTATAGCAGGAACATTTCCTCATGAAAAGCATAAGTTAGAGACTCAGTGACTAAAAAAGTTGCTTGTGGGGCTTTTTTGGTGTGTGGTTTTCTTGGTTGTTTTTTTGTTTAGTTTGGGGAATTTTGGTGTTTGGTTTGGGAGGGGGTGGTGTTTGGTTTGGAGGTTGGTTGGTTGGTTTAGTTTTGGGGGTTTTTTTAGGTATCTGATTGCAAGTGCCAGGAAATTTTCTTGATGAAGAATCCATAAACTAGATGATTCAGTCTCTGTCCAAATCTGGAAAGGCCTTGTTACACTCACTACAGGCCAGTTCATGCTTCTATATCTGCTGGGATTATTAACAACACACCATTCTCTTCTAATTCACAGACAACTCAGACACTGCATCTATAGTGTAAAGATAGGAAAAAAACCCACCCCAAAACAACAAAATAAGGACAATATTTTTCCATTATGAACTGGATTTTATCCTAAACACCTCCAGGAAGGAGCACTTGTTCCATACATACCTCAGAGCATCAGGCAGCTAATATCAGCTCCAGTTCAATGTGTTACACTACAATTCTCCCCAGTACCTTCCAGCAGCTACCATCCATTTTCTTGTACTTTTTCATGACCACATACTCCTTACCCAAACACCAGCTTGGAATTCTCCATATATGCCTGTTCCAAGAGCTCCTTAGAGAGCTGTCAGATAAGGAAGTGGGACTATTTGTCTTTCACCCAAGTGAAAGTGGCACATCCCCTCCTCCTGCCAGAGATATGGCTAAATTAGAAAATGTTGGAGTCGTCTACCTCTTTTCAATGTCTCTTCTGGACTCAAATGTCTCCTGTCATTTCATTCACTTAAGAAAATCATTGCTTCAAACAAAATATCCTTTAATTTTTGAAGAGAACTTCACACAAACTAACAGACAAGCAGACTCACTCCTTCTCTCTGATTTCCAGAAAACAGATAGGAATGGCAGTGGCATCACAGCACCTCCTGCCCTTCATCCCTTGCTGGCCAAGTTCACCTTCACTACATTTCCAAGCCCACCATCACTTCATTTCCAGGCTTATCACTTTAGCTATTTGCTTCCTCCATGAAACTATGACTAAATGAGTGCCATGAATCCTATTCTTTAGACACTTATCTGCCAGGAACATGAAGAGAACTCACTTCCCCAGAACAACACAAGATAATAATCACTGCTGGAAGCAAATTTAGGAGGGAAAGATGTTACAGACCATTGGCAGTCCCCTGAGCCATCCCTGTAAAGATTTCTTTGTAGGAGGAACAATGGAGGAAACAAAGATAGGAACAGTCAAGGACTGTGTTTGTCAGATTAAGAGGATGCAGATAAGGACCAGGGCTCTCTTCTTTTACAGGGTGAGAGCACACAGACTGGTGGAGTTTTGAAAATATCAGTGGGGAAGGACAGAAGTATTGATCTGTATTGAAGGGGAGGGCAATGCTAAAAATAAAACAGTAATTCTATTTTTCAGTCAGAAAGAAAAAAGGGAAAATGTCTGCTCCTATTTTACACAGCAAATCAAAGACTTGATGATTTATAACCAGAACAATAGACCTGGCTTCTAAACTGCCCACTCTCACTTGCTGTAAGTCTACACCTCATCTGTCAGCAGCAGGGATGGAAATGATTGATCTGTGACTTTGTTGGCACAATAAATGCCAATGTATACAGATGAGGATCTTTCTTAGCATTGGCTACCTCAAATCATACCTATTACAACTACATATATGACTATAAACACAGATAGTTTTGTTATTTCCTGTCTCCCGCTTGGAACTCTTGACTGTTTGCAAGGAACTGGGAGGAAAACAATAGGGGCTGCGTGTCTTGGTGAGAGGGAGGGACTTAGACCAGCACAGACACAACCTTACCATTTGATATTGTTGATGTTTTTCATTCCTTTCTTTTGTAAAGGCTTTCAAGAGCTGTGCTTTTCCCTTCTGTGCCTCTGCCACAAGTACACAACCAACCTTAAAAGGAGCGGAATTTGATCTTCTTTGAGCAA
This sequence comes from Myiozetetes cayanensis, assembly GCF_022539395.1. Classification (NCBI taxonomy): domain Eukaryota; kingdom Metazoa; phylum Chordata; class Aves; order Passeriformes; family Tyrannidae; genus Myiozetetes; species Myiozetetes cayanensis. The sequence goes on from NW_026086605.1 coordinate 29,330,432, forward strand.
CGAAATATTTTCCGTCCTGCAGAACAACCTATGTTCTTGTTTGAACCTTCAACATCTTCTCTTCCTTTTCATTGCTTTCCTCCTCTCCCCTTCTGGCCTTTCATTTTTCTGACCCTTCACCTGTTCTGTCTTGGTCTGGAGCCTTTGCAGAAAAATCCTGGACTCACTTTAAAGGCCATTCTCACTCAGAAGAACACATCAAGATTCACTGATGTTTCCACAAAAACTTCTAAATGCAATAAAAGCAGAGTCAAAAGACACATATTTCCTATTACTATTTAAAAGATGAAAGCAGAAAACAGCTCAAAATTAGCCCCCCAGTTCCCCTCCAAGATGAGTGTTTTTAAAATACCCAAAGTATAACAGCAATAATAACAGGGAGATGCCATTGTTTCAAACCTTTTATTTCCACCATTCTCTTTTTATTCTTTTCCTTTGTGTTTTGGCAGCTGTGAATAATTCCATTCCCTGGAATTGTTCTGCAGGCTATTAATGTCTGCGACCTTTTGCATCAACAACAGCTCTACTTTCCAGTCATTTCTGGAAGTGCTGCCTAATATGAATTTAACATGACTGAGGCAGCCTCCCACACAAACACACACACACCCCTTTCTGAGACATGCAGAAGTGTGCTTCATCCCATCCCTATACAGAATAATTCCCTTCATCAGAGAGGTTTATACCTTGTAAATAGCTGTGTTTTGTGGTAACAGGGAACAACCACCTCTATCACAACCTTCCCTATTTCTCCTGGGGAAATAAAAGCATTGATATTACAGTGGGATGATTTCATTATATAAGAAAATAAAAACTCATTAAGTCTAAGCCATTCTGGGGTTCTCCTTTGAATTAGCTCTGCTGCTGCTTTTACTTTTTAAGAATGTGTAAAGAACCCATATGTGATAAAAGAGATATCAAAAGCATTTGCCAAACCTATGATCAAATGCTTGTATACATCAAGAGAGTCTGCAGTTCCTTTTAGATTCATTTAATCAAAGAGGTTAATAGGCTGGAGTCTAGTTACCAACAGCACAGCACTGCTGCAACAGTCTCCCATGCTGGAAACAAATAGCAGGTATCCTCTTGCAAAATAAAGTAAGTGGGAAGCAGATATGCAGAATGAAAAGGCTCGAAATAGAGATGTTTTTAAGAACACTTTAAAATTTCAAGTAGACCTTTCTTCACTTAGGAGCCAAAGATTGGTCAAAAGAATTTGCAGAAAGCTGGTTTTGGTTTTGTTTCTTTTGAAACAGGTTAAATGAATTGCCTCAATAGGTCAAGAATTACCCAGCTTAACTCCTCACTATAATTTATGCTTTTTAGAAGTCAAAGTTAAGATGATATTTCTTCTCCAGTTCAAATGACAAGTGAAATAAAAAAGTGGGTGTTAAAACAAGCTTTAGAAACATATGGGACTCCAGCAATGCCTAAAACCACACGTGAATATTTTACAGCAGGTAAGTGCCTGTGTAAGCTTTCCTTGGGTAAAAACCATAAATTTAATTTCCAGCTGCCATCAGACATTAACTTCTCTGACAAAATCTTTTGGGTCTCTGCTTCTCTTGGTTCAGTTTTTTTCTTTTTTTCTAGTCACACAGAGCAATGAGCAGGGCCTTCTGGACAATTTCCTCTGAAATCCATTTGTCAGACAAAAATGACGGCTTTTTTCCTAACAAAACAAAACATTTCAAGACATTTGTCTTTCTCATTGTATATAATAAATGTTCATAAAAATCTGTTCAATTAAATTCTTTCTAGATGAAGCTCTTCACACTCTCTGACATGGAACTGACAATTTGTAAGGCAAATTAAGACAAAGAATGTTCTGGCCTGGTTCGTGTTTACATTTTTCTTGGAAAAATATCTCATCACACAGAGCTCTAACAAACTGCCTGACTAATCAGAGAACCACAGTAATAAGGAAAGCAGACATGATGCCTCCTGGAAAAAAAAATAATAAGGTCTTTTTAAGCTGGGAATAAGGTAGATAGCATTGTGAATGCAGGGGAGCACTGCAGAATTCCTGAGAAATCCCAAATTCCAGGGAATGAGTGAACCACTCAGAAACCCATCTCCCAAAGTGGAAGACAACTGTGATTTCTCATGCTGTGTTTATAATACCTTGCACAATGATAAACCTTCCTCAGAAATATATTGTAACACAAATTGTGACTAATATAACCCAGAACAGTTGTTTTTAAATAACTCAGCTCCTTCCAGTGGTCTGCTGCAGAGTACACTTCACTTGGAAGTTAGTGATTGAGACTAGCCCAGGAAAGGAGCTGTTGCTAGCTAACAGCTGCTTGAGAATCATATTTCAGCTCCTGGGAACAAACACCAGAGTTACTCAAAACACCACCATAAGCAGTTGCTCCTCCATCATGTTATACCTGATAGGGAAAGGCCTGGATACCTCTGGAACAGAGGTACCTCAGAAATATCAATCCATCCATATGGCTTGCTGAGCACTGGTTTGGCAGAGCAGCGTGGGGATATTAACACATCTGCTGTCTATCTTACACTGGTTTGAGAGAGAGAAGTGCAACTCTCTGCTGATGCATCCATGAGAAATAACACACTGAAAAAAAAAACACCTCAAAAAAATGTTAATTTGTTTTGCTGCATCCAATATGTTCTTGTCTCTTATCTAAAATGCCCATCTGGCCAAAAAACATACAGCACCTGTGTAAATTTTTACGTATTGATGCTTGAAGTGCTAAATATTTCTTGTTGTAAAAATAAGTCATGGATATTAAGGGGAACATTTTTTTAATATACTCGCAAATTTATGCACGCCTGACTTTACTGTACACACATTTTCTGTTTTCACACGAAGATGAGCATGATGGGTAGAGGAGAGAAAGCAAAAAGATAAAAGAATGGACCAAATACTTATCAGCCCACTTTGTAGATCTCAGTGATAAATTTTCAAGTGTTTAAGCTGAGCTCCTCCAGCTCTTTTCTGATGTAGAAAAGCATTATTCTCCATCTTTCCAAAAGATAGCTAAGTCATAGAGGAAAGAAAGAAATTAAGTACTGCAGAAGTAGTCTATCAGATATGCACCAACAAATCCCAGCTAGTAATGATACTAAATATGCATTATTTTCTATCCCAAACAAGGGCAATGTCTCTTGGGGAAGAGTGGGGGGGGGTTTGGTTCTGTACTTTTAAATGCCCAAGAACTGCAGAACACTGGTATCTAAGATCTTACCTCTAATCTTCAGAATAAAAGGATAGGAAAGAATGAACAGATGGTGTTGAGGTCACTGGCAGAACATCCTGGACTAGAGAAACAAGCTCGATCCACACTCGTTTGCTACCCTAAAGTCTGCTATTACAGCAGGATTATTGCAAACATGACTGTTTCCTAGCTGGCTAAAAGCAAAGAATAAAGAATAAATAATAAAATACATTTTGAGTTTCAATGATTATTATGCAATTGCAATGATTGCATTAAGAAAGAGACAGAAAGTCTGTGAAGCCTGAAGTTTGCCCATGGCTGGGAACAGGCTCAGGCTCCTACTTTAAACTCTGCCCATGAAGGCCTTGTGATTCTCTACAGGACTTTGCCATATGATAACATGGTTATCCAGAGTTCTACAGTTAAAAAACACCCCTTAGTTCTCCAAAGAAGGGATGAGGAGATTCTTCTCACGTGGACTTCCTAATCTCCTGCTGTTGTTCAGAAGGAGAATCAACTAGTTATTTTTCTGTTCAACACCTAGGAGAAAAAGTTTTCAATTAACTCCTCAGGTAATCCTGTGCAAGGTCAAGTAAGCCAAGAGTAGATGAAAGACCTAGAAAAAGGTGGAAGAGTAAAAATCATCCTTAGTATCCTGCTCAACCGAGCTATTCCAGTGTTGCAGTAGGATTTAAATAAATCAACTTAATCACTCTTCTTATTATCATTGCAATTAATCATTGGATTTCTGAGGCAGCATCACTTTGTTACTTAGTATTTTTGTGACTCTTCACCTTCCTCGTTTACTGATCTGTTATAAATTAAATACAGCTCAGGGAGCTGCCTGTTCTAAAAGATTCTTTGTTATGCAGTCTTTATCATTTCAAGTTTTGAAACATGAAGTACATGTTAAAATCCAATTAGAATGACAAACGAATCATGAGAAAGTCTAATGGGATAAAACAAATTTGAAAGCTTAAACAATTTCCAATTTACACTTATAGTGTATAATCTAATGTAGCTCACCTTGCCAAATGGCCCCATTAGCATTTAAACTTTGGAAGAACACCATATGCAGTGAAAGGATATTGATTACTACACACTACTGGAAGGAAAATTAAAACTAAGAAAGGTGTGACAGTTCTGGATGAGGTGTGATTGCAATCGCCTCAGTCCAGACTGAGGGACTGAGAAGGTCATCTCTGTATGGTTGGAGCTGGTCCCTCACAGGTAATGTATGTGCAAAGCAAAATTATGCAGGTTCTTCTGTAAAGATCCCTGTAAATCCATCATAGACAAGCAAATAAATGTCACCATTTTATCTCTTCACCCATCTCTGAACAGACTTTCCAGACTCAACAGGACAAACTAGGGAATCCTTTTGGGTGCAGGTCTCAGATTAGAAAAGGGAGAGGTGTTGATTTGCTATGCCAAGAAGTCAAAAGTCTTTTCATTTCAAGAGGTATTTGAGAATAGGAACTAAGGGAAGTAATATAGGAGAGAAGTAAGTGGAAAGATAAGAAAGAAGGAAGTAGAAAAAACTGTACTGATTGTATTAAAAAAGAGACGTAAGCCTGTAAAGTGAGCACTGAACATGAGTTTAGTGCATGAAAAAAATGTTGTATTCAATCATCTGGACAAAAGTGGGAAAGAGGGAGTAGAAGCAAAGAGCAGACAGAAAGGAGGACTGAAATATTAATGGATGGGAAGAAATGAATGCCAAAAAGTAGTTCAAGAGAAGCAACCAAGGACTGCACTGCTGAGGTCAGACAGCCAAACACACAGATTTAGCAAAGTCCAAGGGTTTTTTTCTGCTACTGTAGTTAGAAACAGCTCTTTTTAACAATTATACCACTACAGTTGTGACTTAACATAAATACCTACAATTTAAGTAGATGCAACATGACACGTGCATGAGGCAAAGAACAGTTATGGGAATTTTTAACACCTGTCAAAGCAACTTTCCTCAGGGGTCAATACCAGTGATTAACAAACCTAACTAGGTTTAGATACAAGTTCTTAACTTTGATGGAGAGCAGAAAAATAAGGCTGTGTATTTTTATGTAGTAAGTCATGTGAATGCTCTTACATCTCCCGAACACCCATTTTCAAAAGGTTGTGTTGCTGGCAGAAACCCACAAACATGCACAGAATACATTCAAAAAATGAAAGAATAGAAAGGTATCAAGAAATCCAGTAAGAAGAAACTACCTTAAAAAAAAAAAGAAAAAGAAAAGGAGAAGAGGCAGAGGTAGTTATTTATTTGTACCCTTGGCATAGCAACATTGCACAAATATCCTGCAGGACAGTATCCAAGCTTCTGAGAATGCATTAAACCTCGATTCTCCACATTTTGTGACTAGTTGCTTAAGGGCAATGTCCCAAGCAGCCAATTGAGACTGAACATCTGGAAGGTGAATGCTTGATTCATAAGCAGAGCCTGAAGCCCTGGCTGCAGGACCTTGTGGAAATGGCAGATGACATTTTCATGCTCTGTTTCTGTAACACTCATTCCTGCCCTTTGAGGGGCTGCATTGTTAGCAGACCATAAAGATTGTGCCTGAAGGGATTTTGAATGATGATTTCCAGATCAATATTGGACCATTAGAACAAATTGCAGAATTGGTCCTGTGCATTTTCTAGAGCAAACAAACAAACAAACAAAATAAATAAATAGAGATCACATGGACATTCTTTACAAAGAATTTAAATCTAACCTGGCATTTAGAAAACAAAAAACGACAAAATTGCACAGTGCTTTCTCTTTCTGTGACTCTTATCCAAACTGTAAACTACTTTTGATAAAGATCCCGCAGCCACAATGTAATCTGGCATGACTGACACTCTTAGCACACAGAAATGCTTCACCTCCACAGTGCAACTGAGCTGTCTTTTAAAAGTTAAGCAAAGGCTCGAAGTTTAAACTGAGGTGTCAAGGAATCTGATGTATTGCTCAAGTGTGCACGAGTGTCTGTGCCCACATAACTGTGCATCATTAGAAATGTTAAAGGCTATTGCACAGTGGGAAAGCTGTACAAAGAAAGCTCCTGTCCAAACCATGGTTGCTAAATGAACAATCAAACCGAACTGCCATTCAGTTCCTAGTGGTAACTGTAGAAAAAACTTTGAAATAACTGTAGTTTTTTTCCAGTTTTTGCTCCTGTGTTCATCTCCATGCTAAGACACTCTAAGTTTAATATGACATTCCTGCCATAAAGAGAACACAAACCTCCTGACTCATGTCCCATATACAATGTGTATTTGAGCCACATCCCATCTGTCCTGGTCACTCTGCTGTCACACAAGCTCTTTTCTTCCTTGGTATGACAAATGAGGAAGATGAAAAATACAATAAAACATGTGTAATAAAGCACACGTGATTTTGGAAATGGGTTATTTTTGTGTCTCTCCTGTGTTGCCTTTCAATTCTCTTCAGCAATTATGCATAACCACCATGGAGAGGAGCATGAAGATTCATACAATTTTTTTTTTAATTGCTGCTTTCAATATCACTTTCTAACACCTTTTTTCTCCCTCCTCTGCTCTCTTTTTTGGCTCTGCCACAAAACTTTTGCAGAGAGTTGAGAACAACTGCAATCAGCCAGTCAGTAAAATGGTGACTGGCATACCCTGGCGAGCCTTGCCTAGCAATTAGATAAAAAGCAGTTTGAAGATTCTTGAAGGCACACGAAAACCAGTGCATGTCCCAGACATGACTTACCTCATCACATATTAAAAGCATTTCTGCATCTTTGCACCACTGAAGTCTGTCATTTATACAACAAACACAAGTCAAAAATCTCATAAATGTCACTTACTAAGTTTCAGATCCCAGAATGCAGAGCTTTGAAAATAGAATCTGAAATGTTCAAGAGGATTTTGTAATTAACCTTTGTAAATTATGAGATTGGAACAACTTATTTATTCAAGGCAAGCATCATATGTCATTGCTGCAGTTCACTTCTGTGAATGCCTGCAAATATGACTCTACATATGCCTGCACGCAAGACAAGTTTTGTGTAAATGTGCATGTTTAGGATTGTTACGGTTATTTTCACATCTCTTTGTATATAATGTCTGAATATGGCTGAGCCTGAGAACAGCTAAATGACATCCAGTAAATATAAAGTCCTGTATATGAAAGGAATACACTGAGGTGCGTGCCTATGAGGATCATTCCTTACACAGCTCTGTTATCAGAGATCAGTATGGCTCAGTTAATTTAGCAGTGCTTCCAGCACCAGCAAGAGCTTCTGCAGCTCTGATCCTCTGCTCCTGCCTCCTCGTGGGACACACGTATTCTGCAGCTGTTTAGTGTAAGCCATCCAAACACATGTTCTTCGTGTTTACTGCGTTTTCTGTTCCTGCTCTACCCTCTGTAGCCTTCAAAAATTTTACCCTTAGGTTCTAGTTGCAGAGATCAGGTGATTTATAAGAAGCAATTTTTCTCCTGCTGGTTTGTATCCCTTGCAGTGTGTAACAGTCAAGGCACTTGATGGCCTGCCAGGAGGTTGGCATAAGCAAGGGAAAAGAAGGGAGGAATGCCAGATATTTGGTCTCAAATGACCACTTGAAATCCTTCACTGCACAAGCAGAAAACTAGAATTTTGTACAAAAAGTCTAAAAAATAGGACCTGGAACTTCAACAGGGTTGATTCTATAAAGAACTAAGGGTTTTGCTTTTACCTACTAGGTTTTGTGTTTCTGACAGGGATAGTTGTATCATATGTATTAGGGAGCTTTCAATCTGGGCTTATTTTCTAGTAAACATCTGATTAAACTACTGGGAAAGCCAGGATGAAAGGACTAATAAAGCTACTTAGTACTGTCAGCTTTCATAGGGAGGTAAAGGGAATTCCAAGGAATAATGCAGTAAATGAAATAACACAAATGGTAAAAGCAGCTGACTACATATTCTCTTAGGTATTCAAGGTATTTTAAAGGTGAATTTTGCACTGTTGACTGACGAAGTTAAGTGTTTGATTGACTGACTGGTGTTTGCTTGAATTTTTTGACAGCTGAAATGTCTCAGGGCATTTGTTTAAGTTAATGGGAAGGTAAAACCTTTGAAGTCCATTAAAGAGCACAGAGCATATCAGCATTTCACTCTCTCTAATTCAGAGTTTATAGTCATTGTGTCAGCTACAAAGACCTGCTCTCATCACAGGGTAAAAGCTCTAAATAATCTTCTCATGTGTGACCCATATGATGACACACTAGTACCTCTCAAAAGGATCCTGCACGCTCTCATCTCCTGGCACTCTCTCCTTGTGATGATTTCCATCCTGCTGTCTATGGCCTTGTTTTGAATGTTGCAAGTCATTATCCAAAGGAATGTCATACACACGGAGTAAACCTGCAACAACTGTGTTCATGTTTTGAGAAGTTCTTCTCTCCAGTCTCAGTATGAAAAGCTGAATGAATTTATAGCTTTCAGCTGAGCCTGGTGGAGTTAGTACTACATTTTAGATCTAATTTTCCCAGCAGAAATTTTGGCCTTTAATCGTCAGTGTTGAGTTACTCCAAATTCAATTCAAATATAAGCTCTTTGTGTGCTGCTTTGAGTTTACCTTTTTCATTCCAGAGCCTTCTTCCTACATTATCTTTATATTAGTCATTATGAGATTAGTGGTATTTTCTGGGTTTTATTAGCAAATCCTCAGAAATTTTAACTGCGTTTGTAACTTCTGAATGAGATAAAGAGCAGCCTGCCTATTATCATTGTATTGTCTATTCACTGGCATGACTTTATCTCATGATGCTACAAGAAAACATTTACTGGCATTATTTCCAAGTTTACTCGTTTCTCTCTGAACCCAAAGAGAAGATCTATACTTCTCAAGCATCCAGTACAGGTGTGTAGGTAATAAGAAATACTCTATATTGTGAGATAAACTGCTTAGTGAAACTTTTCAATGAACTAAGGTTTCGCACGTGGGGTTTTGATGTGACGGGCAAAAGAGGTCTGGCTTTTTGATCTGTTCAGCTGGTGTCTCAGAATCTGAGTGAATGTGCTCTTTGGGCATTTCTGAAGGTACCCAGAGCTGCTCAGCTTACACAACTGGTGATACAACCACACATCAGCTTTTTCCCTAACCCAATGTCGGTCACTGCAGTTCTAGACAAATAGCAAATCTACCTGCATATCTATTCATCTTCAGTTAAATGTTTTTTACTCTAAAATTTTTAATATTAACAGCACTGGTTTGGGCAGTAACAACAGGATGTTAGCTCTGAGAGGGAGGTACCCATTACCATCTCCAGCAAGGTCACCAGCTGCTTGTGCAACACATCTCACTGCATCCTGACTTACCTTCCTCCCCTTTGTGCCAGACAGGATTGCACTGCTTAGAGAAGACAAAATGACCCTTACTTCAAAGAAACAGGTCCTGTTATCTGTACTAGTCAGAAGCCTTTGCAATCAGTCTGATCAGTGACTTTGGGCTGATGTGGACTAGCTGGTTCTCCAACACAGTCCACTTAATACTTCTGAATTTCACTTCAGAAAACAGAGGGCGTTTGGACCCAAGACACATGACCCATAATCTGATGGCAGCGTGGCATCCCCCACAAATAAACTCAAAGAGAGTTCTAACTGGGTTTCTTTCTTTCTTTCTTTCTTTTTTTTTTTTTTTTTTTTAAATGTATACTCTTCATTCTGGGGCTCAAATTGTGCACACTCTAGACCCAAAGCACCACAAGTCTTTAACTGGGCTTGTACATAGCAACACTGGGCCCCAAGAGCCTCAGAAATCCACTGGAGGATTACAAAGACTGCCAAGATCAGTGAGGTGCTGTGCTCTTTAATTTCCCAGGTGTAGATAAAAGACCCTCTATCTGAAGTCCTTCTCCTGTGCTGAGTGCTGTCCCAGCACAGCATGGAAATTACAGGGTTCAGCAGGGGGCAACAAGGGAAGGAGGGAAGTTAGTTTGGCAGAATGCTGACCCAGCCACACAGGACACCTCCTGACAAGGTATCTAAATCATAGCAATTTGTGAGACCAGCAGAGCCCAGATGAATGGCAGGTGTGAGATTTATAGAAGCTCCTTGTAATTCTGCAGCAACGAGCCCTTTGGAGAACACAGTGAAGGGGGAAGGGAGAAGTGCAATGAAGGAAAGAAGAAAAGCTGCACAGAAGAACAGCTGTGTCCTGTGTAGGAACGGTAGGGAAGTGGAGGAAAGAGAATATTCTTTCTTTCACATGGGTTTATTCTTCATTTAAAATTTGTTATAGTCCTCTCCAGAAGCCCTTCTCCACAGTTTCTTTAAATTTTAGCCGGGACAGTTTCTTTCCACTGGCAGATTTTCAGGCAAATGAAGTCAAAATACAGATCAACCCCAGGCTATGCATCTTCAGCACAAATATTCTACTGTCAAAGTAAACAAACTTATTCTGGATTGCAGTTTTCTTTTTGCAGAAAACCCTTCCTTCCCCCCCTCTGAAGAATTCCCCAGCAGAGAGGGAGAACATCTTTTCACTGCTTCACATGACCCACTGCACAAAGGAAAATGTGGCACAAGAACAGTGGATGTCAGTTGTTGCCTGTTTGGTAGCCTCAATAAACTGGCAATCCCTAGTTGTTTTCAGGATGGAACAGCCTACTTTTCTCAACTCCTTGCTATGAATTTTGTTTGGAAACATTCCCAAAAGAATCTGGGCAACACAAGATTAAATGTGCCATCTTCACAAGTTCAATATTTCACCTTTGGCAGTCTGAATGTGAGAAAGAACCCCAATACCACTGCAAGTGTCACCGAAATAAAAAGGATCCTCACACAGACAGAAAGGTCACACACATATTTCTGACTCCAGGGCTGGGGCCATATTTTGTACGAAACCTTTCCAAACATTCTGCAAGATAATTGGAAATTGCAGGTATAGAATTGTGAAAATGAAAGAGAATTTACCCACAGTGCAGAACACATCCATTTGTGTCTTGATAGTCTTCCCACGGGTCTGGTGCTCAGTACTGTTCTGTTCTCATCACTTCCAGAATAATCTCAGTGAGATGTCAGAGGAACTAACACGGGCAGGATATCTGGTAAAATATCACCCATCAGTCCCTGTTAGAGGAAAAGGAAAAATATGAGTTGGAGTTTGTAGCTCAAACATAAAAGCAGCAAAGACTAAAACAACTCATGAAAGAAGGAGAGGAAACTGCTCAGGTTTTTGTGGCCATCAGCTAGAGCACCTTTTGCATTCACCAAGAATGTCCAGGGCAATGAACTACATTTCCCTTCAAGCTGCAAGTAAGACTCATTGTTTCTGAAGGAGAATAGACACAGTTTTGTTGTCTCTCTGATAAGGCAGATTTAACCATGTAAGTGATGCTGATAACAGAACTCTCCTGGAGAGCAGAGGCTGCTGGATCAGGCTGTTGTTCCTTGCTAAAAGGACAGACAATGAGTTGATTTGGATTGTGAACTTGCTTTTGTTCTTACTTTGCAGGACCTCTATTTGTAGAGGAAATGTGGACTCTATTCTGTCCTCTATGTAACCTGAAAAGTTTCCAACTCTTCAATATCACAGTTCATAGTTTGTGTGTGTTAGAAAAGGCAGTCATGAGGGAAGAATGAAATAGCCTTTCCATCCAATACCTTAAAATCGGTGAGTTTTTATTCAAATAAGATCACAGGAGCAGCAAGAAGCATCTTGCAAATGTGTATTCCATTAAAAGGACCCCCAGGTTTCATTATGCAGCCTACATCTGAGTCAGCGCCACTTCCTTTTGATAACTACCCTGCTATCTGAAAAAAATTCAACTGCATTATCCTGTAAAAATAATCTGAAATACAGTCTATTTTGTCCAGTAAACATGCAGAACAAAAGCATCAGTGTAACAGCACCACTGTTTTCCAAGCCTGTAACACAGCTGAAGGTTCTTTATCATTCTTTCTTGTAGTGTTTGCAGCTGAGAGAAGAATAACCTGGAGAATAAGGATGTGATAGCGTTACAGAAACCTGCTGATAGCAGAGCAGCTCCTCTGACACCTAATTTATTCCATGTAGTTCAATCATTATTCCTTATTTCTCTGCTGCAAGATTTATTGAATATTGTATCGCAGTTTGCAATTAAAATAAACTACTTCATGAAAGTCGAACATTTCACTTGCCACAACAGAAAAAAAATCCAAATAGATTCTGGTATCCTGTTTGTTTCAACATATGGTTCACAATTTCACTTTCATCTTCTGAAATTCAGTTCTAATAAGCAGCACTTCTATATTTCCTGCTGTATCATGTTACTCTCCCTCCATGCACAGATGACTAACCATACCTGGTGTTTATACAATCCTCTGAGTAACATTTCTCTGTAAGGAAATGCTCAGAATTTCTTAGTGCCTCTGAATAGAGCAAAGAAATGTTCTCCCCTCCTCAAGCACTAGGTAAAATGGCACATAAAGAAGCTAAATCTGAGTGGAAAATATCCTTTTCATCTTGCACAAAGGTTAAAGTTTTAGAAAGTTGTCCAATCCTGAAATATGGTGAAACACAAGTATCACAAAAATGGTTTTAACTCGACATACAAAGATAAGAAAATAGGTTTCTGGATGGGTCAGTCAGAGTTCTCTGGACTCCTTATGTTTGAGTGTTATTTTCCTACTTTAGACAAGTTTTGCTTTTTAACTATAATTGCCTGTCATATCAAAATAAAGGGAAAGAGCAGATCTGAAACACAGAAATGTTTGATTTAGAAAAGACCCAAACTATGATTTCTAGTAATTTAATCAAAATTTAAGTGAGGAAAACAAACCCAACAAACAAACAACACCAACACCCAAATTGGCCAAAATAAAAGATCACTTCAAAAAGTTAAAAACTCAAAGAAACACACCACCCCCCTTCAAATCCTACCATTTCCCAGCCAAGGGAAATATGCTTCATGCCAATACTAAACCTAAGAAAAGGTTCTTCTTCCATCAGCCTATCAGTGATAAGGGCTGTCATATTATTACTGACCCAGCTTAGAAGTATAATAATAATAATAATGTATAATAATGGCCAGTCTTCGCGAGCGAAGATCCGGGGAAGGTCTTTCCACCTTCCAGCCTGCGCATTGGATTTTTTAGGTGAGACACAGTGTGCGCGGAACTGAGCCCACCCTTTAATCCTAAGGTTCATCTGCCGGGGCCAAGCGAGCTTGGACGGTGGCAGCGAGGTCCTTAGGACGTAGGTGGGTTGCCTTTAAGAGCTAACGAGCCCCACCTGCCCGGGAGTCAGCTTAGAAGTACAGCATCAGCTAAAGCAGGGTTGGGTTGTTTTACACTCAGACCTAAACTCGAGTGTATTTCCTCACAAAGAAGATATCCAGAAGACAGACACCTGCCCAGGGTCCTTCCTCAGGCAACAGTTTGTTTCCTGCTTCTCCTGGAGAGGCTTCCAAGGGCTGCAATTCACTCCTGCTCTTATCCCCTGCCTCCCAACCCCTTGAGGAGTTGTGCCTCGCCCTAACAGATATTCCATGCTCCCACTGCTGGCTCCAGCAGCAACTTCTTGGAGTAAGACAAATCAGGTGTCCATACTGAGCAACCACGTGCGTGCAGAGGCACTCAAATATTTATCATCCATCCACCATCCATACCCCCCAACACAGTGGGCAGAGTGACACAGATACCTGGGCTCCTTTTCATGACCAGGAAGAAAACCTCTGTTAGTGGGCATAAAGCTCTGAGAACATTTCTTTCTACTTCTTTAGAATTAATAAAATCCCCGATATAATTGTTCTTGTGAAGGAGGTAAACAAGGGGGAATAAGAGATGTAAAGAATCACGTTGGCACTGCAGTGTAATCTATGTACAGGAATCAAGGCTGTTGGTTTGCCTTTATAGCATCCTTATATCTGTGCTTCATGATATTTTGGTGCTAAATGCCACTCCTTTTTCATTATGACAGTACATGCCAGCTGGTGATTGATGTGGTGCTGAAAGCTACTTACACAAGAAATACTCTTCATTGTGAAAGGGCCATTACAGCACGTTTACTAAATAATACGTGGTATGAAACTCTTCCCAGACACAGAATGCAGTTGCTACAGGGTTGAAAATATCCAGCAAGTTGCCATTTCTCTTTCTAGCACCTACATAAAAAGAAGAAAATGGATGTACTCTACTCAGAACTAGCAGTGTGCGGATGATCCATTGTCACTCTTGCAGCAATCACAGAGAAAACGAATGGTGCCCTTTACTGAGTAACACCATGGCTTCTTGGAGGCATCTCAACAAGACAGAGACCAAGACTGATCTCTCAGTTAAAAGAACAGGACTAATGAAAGTCAAAGTGGACGTGGCTACAGGAAAGATAGTAATGTTAAAGTATTTGTAACCTGCTGGACAATATCTGTGTATATCTGAACGTGTGCACACAATTCACTGCTCGAAGTACCGAATATGACAGACCTACAGGCAAGTAAGTCACAGCAGTCCAGACTGAACTCCACAAGTCTTTCTTCCCTTCAAACCTAAATTGGTTTGTTGCTCAGAGATCTGCAAATCACTTGGGTTTAGATACACCTCAGGAGAATCACAGATGTGACAGGTTTTGAGATCGAACACTGAACAGATTAGACCATCCTGCACACAAGTCAACCTTGCACTGCCAGACAGTGCAAGGTTGTGCCAAAGGCTTTCCCATCTTCCAAGGAAATCTAAATTTACTTGGAGGGAAAGTAATCTTGTTGACAGGTAAAGGCTGTGACTGGAAAACATCTGGCAGTTTAACTTCCTAAGCCGTGATCCTTTTAAGAACCACAAAGCCCAGCAGAGAAAACAATTTGTTCAACAGTGACCTGAATCAGAAATACTTCTGTGAATCAAGAACTGATGGCCTCAAAGCCCGATGAAGTCTTAAAGGTGAGTACATTGTCATGCTAATACTTGCTGACATGGATGCAACAGAAAATTATTTCTGTAAATACTGCACACGACGTGTATATATATTCAGGTGCCCTTGTGCATTGATGGAAATCCTGATGTCAGTTGGAGAGTTTTTCTGGGATTTTGTGGGCAGCAAGTATTTTTCTAAGCCCTTGACACCATTTGCAACAGACCTCATGACACCCTCTGGGTCATTTCCTAAGGCGGTGTCGTGACACCACACTTCATTCAATGTCAGTTCTAAAGCAGCTTCCCTTGGGCATCCTAGAGAAGCCACACAGCCTGGATTACAGGATCTTAGAGGGGGTCTAGAGAGAGGTATAAGAGCACCTACTCTTTTAATCAGGGCCACAGTCAGCAGTAAGTAAACAGGTAAAACTAAAAAAAAAAAAAAAAGAAAATAAGTGAGAAGCTAGAGGGCAAGCTGCAGAAATCAAACTGAAGCTTCAAAGACACAGTTGGGATGAAGAAAGAATAAATTCATTTTGGGAATCTATTCTGGTGTCACATTGCACGAAGCACTGTAAATTTCTTTTCTTTGTGTCCCACAATACTAGGACTTTGATGCTTTTAATTTTAACTTAGCAGTATTAGTAAGTTGTGGGAACATGTTTTCCATTGATTTCTCTGGTACAGTCTCAATGGCAAAGACCCTGTCACTCTTTCATTGAAATTCATTATATGCATTTCTCTTCATGGTAGTTCACTTTTGCAGAAGGGGAATTGAGCTACTCTGACTTATCCCCAGGACACCCAATAGTGGATGGAAATAACACCGAGGCTTTGTAAAAGTTCTTAGTACAATTACTTTTTGCTTGAGGCAATGAAAGGATCAATAAAACGTGGGGATTTGGTGTGAAAACCTCTCATTTCTTGGCATGCATCAGTCCTTTTGGATTTTCACTGTGGAGGAGGAAATAATTGGGTGAAGTCATGTGAAGTCTACACTGGGGGAAAACCAAAATAAAACAACAACAACAAAACCAAAACCAAAACAACAACAAAAACCCAAAACCAAAAACAAACAAACAAACAAATTTGGCACAGAAGTACCAAGCCTTTGAGAGAAACAATATTTGTAAACCAGGTTAGTTGGGAGCTGCATATTCCAAACAATCACAACCAAATACAGAGGTCCAAACATTCACCATTAACTTCCAATGTTAACCAAACATTTCCTTCATATTTCCTCCAAGATTAAAATGTTGCTTCCATGGGTAGGAAAAAAACTCCAGTTTTGCTATAAAAATGACAAAGTTTTCCTACTTTCATTAAGATGAAAACATTTAATTTGAAAAAAAAACAAACAACAAAAAACCAACAAACAAACTGGCAAGCACAAAGTTCCACCATGCATCAATTCTGCAAAACTTTTCAACCTTGCAGTTTTAGAACTTAGGGCTTGGAAAGAGGAAATGGGTCCAGTGCTCAATAGAGATTGCTTTAGATATTCTTGCTTTTGGATCTTCTGCTGCTACAGGGACTCCAAAAAAACCTATGGCAAATACAGATGGCCCTAATATTTGAGGGAGGAAGCATTTTGAAGCACAAGTTCTTAACCTTTTCTGTGAAAGAAATAAGACAAAAGAGCAAAGCTCCCTTTTTGCAGCAGAACTGTGCATGATGAATAACTTGTAAACCATTTAAGTCAAAATATGTTTGATGACATGTTCTGTCAATAAAGTCACGTGGTGGTTTAAACCCAAGATTGTGTTTAAGGGTAAGCTCTGCCCAGTCTAAACTGAACTGTCTTAGTTTCTTCATTATTTTTGTAAGACAGTTTTGGGCTGGTCTTCGGCATTCGACCAAAATGACTCTTTAAATTATGGTCTTATATTTGTAGTAATCTTGTAAAAGATAATTTGCAAAATGTAATATACAAGCCAGAATGGCAGGTCTACACAGTCATTGTTGAAAACTTGGAATAAAAAAGAAATCAGAATTCTGAGGTGCATCTCAGTAGCTCCATAATCACATTTGGGCATGATAATAAAGGTTGATACATTCTTTGATACTTGGTGCTATTCCCCAATGACATAAAGTAGAAAATTCATGACATTTTGCTAATTAACTTGAGCACTTCATTCCATAATATAACTAAAACCTTAAGCATGCTATTAATATTCTCCAAGAACTCAATATATGAAAATGACTGAAAGTGTTTCCAAGCACACTTTAAAGGCAAAGGCTAGTTTGTTATAGCCTAGATACTAAGGCTGTATGACACAACTGTACTGCTGCATTTCACACTAATACCATGGTCCAGAAAACCCCAATCCAGGCAGGAGGCTGAGCACTGGGAATAGCAGAACCATTGTGACCCTCTTTAAGAAATGACACTGTACTTGGGCAAATGGTAGGGCAGATTTTTCAGTAATAGATGTGGTTTCATATGAACTTTAAATCTCCTGTTTTCAATTAGCTTGTTTATTTTACCATGCATAGTAATTTAAAATTGTAGTTAAGCCACATTTAAATAGCATTTGCTAATTAGTAAATTGGAACCCAGTAAATCAGATGCAAATCACTGGTTTATATACACAATGTGAACACCCTTGGCTCCATTTTCCCAGCAGTGTTATTTAATTCAGGAGATCTGAAAGAGCACAGGATGCAAACCTCCCTTCACAGCACAGTTGGGGTAGGGAGTTGCTTGGTTAGTCAGTTGTTTCAACAATTACATGAGCCACTTTTGGCTCAGATTAAAATGGTTATACTTTAGGAGACAGGTATTTTCCTATCACAACAATCCATTAAAAGTTATGACTGGTAACATGATAAATCCATCAACATTCAAACTTTTGCAGAGAAAGACAGAGAGGCAGACAGATCAACCATGGCCTCACTGGCACTGCTTCAGCCATCTGTCTCCCCAAAATACAGTGATGAATCTTGGCCAGGAGACTTCATAGCTGCTCTGTCCTTAAATACAAATACTACTTTTCCTTCCAGACAGGGGTAGGTATGCTCCCATCTTCAAACTGCACTGGGTTTGATAAATGCTAGGCACAAACAGGCAATAAATTCAGAATTGTCTTTTCACCTTGTTATGACACACAGTTCTAAAAAATGTTAAGTACTGCAGGAATAACATCCTTTTTGGCTTTTTACTTATGCCCATGGGAAGTGGGAATGAAACACAACCAAACCACATTCACCCCCTATGTATTATGGAATATGGCCAGGGCAGGGTACCTGGTCCTGAGGGCTTGCTGTGCACCCAGGCACTGTTCTGTGACTGCTGACACACTGTGGGGCTTGAGCCAACCTCTTCACCCCTAAAGACACATCTTGAGATATTAATCAGAAAAAAAACCTGAATGGGAATGGGAACAGTTTTTGCATGAAATACCACTTCTACTCGTTATTTTGGAATTAGAGAAAAAAGAAATTAAATATTTCTCCAGATTGGAAATGCAGAATTTATTTCCATCAACAAATCAAAGGCTTGTTTTGACTTACATGTATATTGAAGACTGAGAGAAGGAGTATTTCAGATTTCAGTAGTACTTCTTCACTTTTTCCAATGACTTTTGCAACAGTCATCCTGTATCTTTTTTTTTTCAAGGATGCGGGAACCGCTGGCAGAGAAATATTTCTAAGAGCTGAGTGGCAATTTAAGACATCTCATTTGCTTGCTAAGGCTACTCCTTTTTTACAGTTTCAGGCAAACCAAATGTAAGCCAATCATTTCATTTTTAATTCCTCACTTGGTACTCACACGTGGATAAGTTCCCTGAAGAGTGTCCACTGAGCTTTTAGTTTTAAAGCATGCAAGATACAGATCTCAGATTTAGCCTCAAGCCTTTTCCCTCAATGGTTGTCAAAATAAAGCATAATGGAACTCCACCTGAAATTGGCTGTGTTTCAGGAAAAGTCAAGACATTTCACACTACAGAGGAGATAACCTTGGAAAATTCCCTTGTTTCATGATAAGAGAGGCCAGTTTCCCTTCTGTTTAGAAACTTTGACTGTCTAAAAAGAGACTAGGTCATGTTCAATTGTGCATATTATCTTAACAGATTGTCTTCGCAGCAGGAGGGATCTTCTTGTTTTTAAAATAAATTCTTAACAGCTTCAGTTGCGGCCACCCACAGACCAGATACCATGCAAAACCACGAGTCCCTGCTTGAAAGGAGATGCAAGGGAGCTGTGAAGAGAAATAACTAAGTAAGATGTGGGGATAAAAACGTGCCAAACTTCACAAGGGAAACAACACAAAACAAGAGGGCTGATGAAAGGGAGGTGTATTACTGGTATTTCCCTTTCAAACACATGGCAAATAGATTTGCTAAAAGGCCTGCCTGCTACTGGGACTCCCTGCAGTACAGAGAGTCTTCCTAAACGTAGCTACAATTTTAAAAGGACTGGAGATGTTCCCACATAAAAGGTGGCCATGTAGATCTTTTTTTCTCTTACCAAAGCAGAAAGAAACACTGGCATTTTTGAAAATTTGTGTAATATGAGGCAGCTGAGCTGCACACTGACAAACCCTGAGTGAAACTTTAGGGACTGATTCTGCCTGAATCTTGTGAGTCCCACCGAAGTCGGGGTGGGGTCTTGCTGAAGCACAAGCCTGCCCCTGCTGCACATGTCACTTCAGCATTTTAGGTCAGTCCTTCAAAGGGAACATCCAAATCAACATGAAAATTTAGGTCAGATGATGTAATCTAAAACCTGGATTAAACTGTTAAACTTCAGAGAAATAGATTATCTTTCAGCCAGATGTGTGAGGGGAGGCACCGACAGCTGGGTGAATTTGAAACGTGGGCTAAAAGCCAACAGAAAAAGGTGAGACTTCTCCTTTTAGTAGGTGAGTGGATTTAGTTTGGGTCAAAATGCCCTCATCCTACATATATCCTGTCCACTGTTGCCTTCTATCTTCCAGGAACGCACATAACACAAGCTCTGGAAGCTTACAGACAATTGTGGTGCAGGAGGCAGCCCAAAACTCTTTCTCACCAGCTCCTTAAATTGGGTGAACCTCAAAGCAAACACACAAGGATGTGACAAGAATCCTGTGCACAAGCTGTCACTGCCATCCAATGCAAACGTGGTGATCAAGGACCTTCAAACAAGTGAAATGTCTTTCAGGGAAAGGAATAAAAAGATGAAAGATATTTTGATAAACAGAAAAAAAAGCAAAGCTGTCACCTGTGTGGAAGATAAATTTGGAGATTTTTTTCCTAGTTTGATCTGGTGTTCTCTGAGCAAACCAATGGCATTACCTGCACCCTATAATGTTAGGAAAAAGGCCCCTTTAAAGTCTTCTTTGACGTGTCAACTTAGGAACTGCATAGTTACAGGAAAAGACCTGCAAGTAACTTTGCATTTTAGGTGACCAACCAAAAAATCCTCATTCTTTGAATCTGTAGGCAGGAAAAAACTAGCCTGACTTTGCTGTCTTGTTTATTTACAAAACAGGAGTTGAAAGGCACTGAGAAATAGCCCACATGAAACACATGAATAGCATAATGACAAACAAGCCAACATATGAGCCAGCAGAGTGCTGAATGGCAGTGTAAAAGCCAGATAACCCTCTATAACATTCAACCAAAGAGACGAAGTACTATGATGAAGGAAAAAAGCAGAAAATAGAAGGAACAATAATCATAAAATATCAATCATTTGAAGCCCTACAATGGCCAGGTGAAGAAAGGAAAAGCTGGCCATATTTTCAAGAACATGGAAGGCATTTTGGACGCTCTCATTAAAATAAATCTGTTTTTTTCCTAATACTGGAGCTCAAAGCACCAGATTTTTTTCATCTTTCCCTTTTCTGTTTCCTCTGCTTAGTGTCCTCTGCTTTGCAATATCATCTCTGCTTTGTGCCTTCCATGCAGCAACAGCATATGTGGCTTCAAAAAAGGAGAAAAACCCACCACTATCCCAAAGCAGCCTCCTGCTGGGGCTTGTACACCAGGGGACAGATAGAGACCAGCTGTGGGTATCCAGCACACTGAATCCTGCAACCAACTCCACGTTCCAGAACAAGGAGTCACTCCTATTTCTATCCACATTAAATAAACACTGCATTTTGACCAAGACCATGTCCCATTTCACTCACATTTGATGAAATCAACACAGGAGCTACCAGCTGATCAATAAATATGATTTGTTGTCCTTTGGTACTACATAAAACAGGACAGAGCAGTATCCTACCCCTGCCACTGTAACAAACACTGCCTGCCTCCTCCTGCCAGCAGTCCCCATGTCCCAGGAACAATGTAGGAACAGACTTTTCTGTCAGGCCAGCTCTACTTAGCATCAGGGCTCTTCTGAAGTGCCTCACTGTTCCCTGAACAATGCAGGAAAACTGGGGACACTGTGATAAGATAAATTACTGTGAATGTTTCTTCGGTGAGCAGGAGCCAGATGGCCCAATGGCACCGTGCTGTTGGGTCTACAGTTTCCGTGGATTTCAGGGCATCCAATGTTCTTGTGGCAGAAAGGTTGAATTTGCCTGCCACTGAGATCCAGCAGAATCCATTATCTCTGCAGCTCACCCCGGGCTCAGGACACTGCAGCACTGGTCACCTCTGTGCTGAGCACTTGCAGTCCATGGAGCTAAGGGAGACTGAGCAGAAGAAAGGAACATAATTACATTTGCCATCAAGAACTGGTCCCTGAGGACCAGATTCATACATTATATCATGTATGGACTTATTTCCTGAATTAAGGCCCAGAAATCAGAGGTCCAGACCTGCAAACACCTTCAGGTGCCATGGTACTGAGCAGCCACCTTCTCACCAAGCAAGTAGTACAGGGGAGCCCTGAGTCAGCTACCTGGGATGTGTGTGCTACCTACAAGAAGAACCAAACATACAATATCCCAGGAAAACCCTATAGATCCTAGGGAAAATCATGACTATCTGACAAGTCCCCTTGAAGAAGGAGCCTGCTCTGACCTGAGCAGTGTCATTCCAGGTCTAAGGTGAGATGGTTTCCTGTCAGGACAGGTGTTCACATGTAATTGTCCCCAAACAGTTGCCTCCAGGCTCTTCCTCTGACCGCCATAAGCTCAGAATTGAATCAACAGAAGCCAGATAATAAGCTAGGAACCAAGACAGACAGCCAAGCAGAGAGGCCTCTCTCTGAGCTAGCAGGGATTTCCTGAGGACAAACCTGAAATCTCACCCTTTCCAGAAATTAAAGCTAGAGGAATACACCTGCTTTGAGGAGCCTTGACCCTGTTCCCTCTCCTCAAAACCACTTCCCTTAACCCCCTTCTTTAAAGCCAGGTAAAATTCTCCTTCCTTCCTTTCAAAAAGCACCAATATTCTCATCTTCAGTATCTGACTGCTTAAAGTATTCACAGAAAGTATGGTGTAATTTACTCTCGATGCTTTTCAAGCTCACACCTGTGTACCTAATGTTTTAAGTGATATTTTTAACAGAGGCTATGCTTATCCTTGGATGCAGGGCTGAGGGACAGCAGGTGGCCAGCACCAACCACCAGCAGGACTCACTCTTTGACACAGGCCCTCTCAATTTGGGGCAGTTTATCCTGCTGAGACCTTCACCTCAAACAAGACACTTAATCTGACAGGACAGACTCAGTTGACTACACAGTCTCATATGGTGAAAAGACAAAAAGTTCATATAACTTCTGCAGTTTTTTAAATGGTGAATGAATGGGGAGGGAGGGAAGCAGTAGTGTCTTTTGAAAACATGCAAGGATCTGCTTCACCAGATTTGAAAACTGCAGTCTGAAAATGAACTGGATGTTCTGCTAGGAGACTTGTTTTTCCAGGGGAAAAAGAATCAACATATTTTAAGACAGTGCTTTGTAAACCTTGCATGTAGGCAGCTGCAGTCTATCATATCTGGTTCTCTTCTGGACTGATTCTCCCAGAAAGGTTTCATCAGCTTACAAGCAGCTAGGTTGTTGTTTCATTTCCCCTTAGGATTCTGCTGTGTGTCAAAGTAAGAAATTGAGACTAAACAAGAAAACGTGGAGTAAAGTTTAAGTACCTCTGCTGTGAAAGCTGTTAAATGAGAAACAGGCATTGCAGACTACAAGTGTCAATTAGGTACTGGTTCCATTGGGAGATGACATTTTCACATTGTTTCTGCCTTCTGGTTTCTTGTTGACAAATTTGAGCTTAGAAAAGTTATCCCCTAGTTACATGTATTCCTGACATCCTTCCTTTGCAGGCTTGTCAGCACAGACATTTCACATGGAACTTATTTGCCACTGTCATTTTAAATTAATTAAAAAATTTCAAATCCTGTAATAAAAATATAGATTTCCTCCTCACTCACTGCTAATCTGGGGTACTCAGTTGTCAGAATGAAGTAATGATTTCAGGAATCTCTGGCTTTTGTCACCCAAATTTCAGTAAGCATTTCAGTGAGATCTGATCTGTGATTGACAGACATGTGCAATGCAGTCCCAAAAGTCTCCCTTACAGATTGTAAATTGCATAGCCTTTGCAGGAAGGCAGAAGGAAAGGGGAAAAAGAAAAAAAAAAAAAGACAAAAAAAAGAAGCAAAACATCCAGTGAATGTTTTATGAAATCTGAAATTCCAAAAACTGAACATAATTTCACAGTGTTCCAAACGTGCTTTTTAGGAGCTGGACTCATTCTTAAGAACACGTCTTCTCCCAGGTGGGGCAGGTAATTGCAGGGAGAGTGCCATGGTCCTGCCTTCAGGCCATGAAAAGACCAGTGGAGAGTTGTGATCCTTGGCAGTTCTCTGCTGCAGGAGCGGCTTCTGGAACAGGGAGATGCTCTGTTCCAAACCCCACAGCAGACAGACTGTTAAAAGGTTTTGAGCCCAGCACAAAAGGCTTTGCAACAATAACAAATCAATTCATACAGAGACCCAGCTATGAAAAATGGCTGATTGTCTCCTGAGTGGCTGAAAAGGTGTAGCTGAAATTGAAATCCGATCCTCTAATTCTATCTCCATATGCCATTGTAATTCCATCAGTCTCCTTTCACCACTCGCTCCTGGACTCCCTCAGCCTGGGATTTCTTGTATCACTTAACCCCACACTTATATCTGAAATCAGGAAAGAGAGCTGTTCTTGTAACATGTGGCATCATGCCACTGAGCTTCCCAAGGACCAAAAATACCCTTCTTGCACCAGCGCCAGGATAATTGGAATGCATTGCCATCAATACAACAGTCAGTGTTTCTGCTGCATCTGCATTCCACGTGGACTGTGAGTTTGACAAGCTCCCATAATAATGGAAAACATTTCCGACAACTTCCAGAGCTAATATATTCCGATCCCTACAGAGCAAATTTTGTAAAAGAGAAGTGTATCAATTTACAGCTAAGAGTTGGTTAAGAAAGGTAGAGCTTTCCACAGAGAGGAATATAACAGCGAAGACATAAAGGTAGAGAAAACTTATTTTCAAAACTTTCAAGCATACATTGTGCCTAAAGCAAAGTTTGCATTTCCCCTTCAAGAATGCCATTAAAGTCCAGGGAAACTTGGGAACACATACTTGAATAAGAGCCACGAAAGACTTTGGCAGAGTTCAGTTACTGACACAAATTAAAAGTAGAGATTTTCCCTGCAGTATGTCCCACACACACCTACTAACACAGACAGGACAGGAACACCTGGCTGAAGTCCCACACAGAGCAGAAGTCCCACGTGGCTGTTAGAGAGTAACAAAACGTGTCAACTCAGAACAGGCAAGTGGGCATGGACAAATCCAGAGAAATGCCATGGAAACTCACCATGAAACAGGACTGAAATAAGCCAGTTCAGGGCTGTGCAGAAAGGATGGACAGTGCCCTCCAGTAAGGCAGCCTAACATAGGAGTTCCCTTCTTGCTCGTTTCATAAGGAACTTTGCTGTATCACTGAGGTAGAAAGTGAAACACAGTTCTGTAATGGGATTTTTCCTCCTGAGCACTGCCATTATGCAGAACACAATCAAAATAAATCTGGCAAGAAAGTGGAAGTCCAATATACAATAAGGCACAAGAAGGAAAGCAGCCTCTTTTCTGCAGTCAGCAGCCTGTGCAGTTTGGTTAAATCCTTCAGATGACTGCAATTTCTGTGCTACAAACCAAAGTTTCTGTTCTTGTGGACAGACAAACCCATACCTTTGCAGTGTGGACATACACTGACTGGCCAGTGAAAAATTTCCATAACCAAAATGCGAATTTGGAGTTTCCTTCTTGTAAGGATTTTTGTATCCAAAATAACCCCAGTGCATGGATCTCCAGATGCAGCACTCTGTCAGTGTTTTGGGGAATAGGATCTATTGACATTTTGGGTCTCATTTGACCTAAAACCATTCAAACTAATTCTCAGTTTGACAAGGAGAGCATTATCTATATTCCATATATTTGAAGCGATGTCAAAGGTGCTGCAATCAGAAACAGCCTTTATAACATGGGATTCAACACCAAACAAATACTTTCAGATTACACTGTTTAGCTACATGGTCAGCACAGCTTATCCATATGCTCATACACTGGAACCAGATGGTCACATTGTTAGGCTTAAACTTGACAGGGCAGGATAAATACGATGCACATCTATTCCGTGTGTTCCTTTTTCAATTTCAGGCTGCCTATTGCAACAACAGCTACTAAGGTCTATTCAGCTAGAAAGAAGATATTAAGCTATCTAGAAAGTGGCACAAAAACATAATACTGAAGTTTGAATTTTAAGCTATGAATGCATATGGGTCCAAAGAGACCTTCCCAAGGTCATCTTTCTCCAGGAGAGCATTCCTTTCCTTTGAACTGACAATTCATCAGACATGAGGAATTCTCAAAAGAAGAGTATTTAAGCCTTTATATAGTTCTGACTGCGTGCAGAAGGCACTGTCACCACTATAGCTGTCCACATTCTTCTGTTGAGCACAGTTTAATGCTTTGACAGACTAAAACATCATCATGGTACAAAGTAGTTTTGTGAAATTGCCTCAGCACCCACTCGGATCCTACACTCATCATCTGAATGAGCAGATGGAAATAAAAAAAGGGTTACTACTAGTAGTGAATTGTGTCCTATTACTGTGCTTGGACAAGACACAAAACATTAGAAACAATTCAAGGGTTCTCACCATATGCTGCATACAATCTACAAATTTTGACCTTGAGTCAGCACAAGCAGTTCAGATACATTACTTAAAAATGAACCAAGCTCTCAGTCTTTGAAATTTCAGTCCTAATATGAGCTACTGATTCTGGTTTGGCATAACAACTGTCTGAAGTCTATACATTTTTACTTAAAAGGAGAAAAATGGTAAGGCAGAAAGCTTTAACTTCAATTTTACCCACCTTCTCTCCTCTGAGTAAAGCCAACCATGTTTTCTAGAATATTTTGTCTCCTCTTTCTTGCTATTAAGGCTGTCATTTTTTTTTTTTTGTCACGCAGGCAGACAACAAGGGAGCATATGGCCTATTTTTCTATGATGAAAACCTTGCAATTACAGCAAAGAATTCCCAGCAGAAATATGTGAAAGCATCACCACAACGCTTGCACTGGAGTGCTACTCCTGGTTGTTCACCCCTCTTACCTCCTTGCAGGCCTCTGCTCACAAGCCATAGGGGTTATTGCTTTCCTATTGTATTCAATAGGTTTTTTTTTTAGGTCAGCTCTTAAAACCATGTACTTTACACAACATGAAAACAGCATATTAACACAGCTACTAATAAGATTAGGGTTTCCAGTGTCTGCCTGCACCTTTGCAAGGCACAGACAGTAAGGTAAGCCATACTTTGCTGTTCTGATTATCCCTCAGCCACAAATAGTGCACAGAGCCAAAACATTATCTTCCCTTTAAAAAGCCTCCAAGGGCTTGTAAAGCCTGCTGAAACCCATGCCAGTCTGAATTCAATACACTGCCTCTACCTTATAGGTTGCCAGGCTCATTAGCAAGTTTTTAACTCACCTTATTGTGGTTGTTTTGTGGGATATAGACAACTTCATATTGCTGGTAATGTTCTCCAAGCAGTCTGATTCTAACTTTGCTTTCCCTATTGATTCTTCTCACCTGCCAACATTGATTTTTTTTTTTTGCCTTTTCCACATTTCTGTTCTGATGGGAAAGCCATGGCATTTGCATTAGCTCCTTTTTTGTACCCAAGGATCATCTGTGGAGAAGCAGGGAACATATTGCCAGCTGAGTTACTGGGGTGAGTAAAAAGGGTCCAGAGAGAGTAACTGATATTGTGCTGCCCTGTGCATCACACAGCAAGGGCATCTCAAACACATACAATGTAAATATTCCTGTGTGTATATACATACATAAAATACTTACTGGTAAAGAAGGGATAGCGTTTTTCCTTTCCATGTGAAAAATATTCTTGCTTTATGAAAGAGAGTTTGTATTGAACACATTCAGATACGGCCACATCATGTCATAGCTAGCCTCTGGTGGCCCATACCTAATGGATTGCACTCAAGCTCTTCTAGTTTATGTCAAGGCCAAAACAAAGTCAGTCTCAAATCAGGGAACTGTAAGTCCCCCTTCAGTCTTCTATTTGTACCCAGTAAAAACTGAGGGCATCTGAAAATCTTGCCCTGAAAACCTTGAGAAAGTTTCCTCCAGTTTTTAAAGTAGCCAAATAGGGTTGTCATTAGTGAAATGCTAATGAAAATGGTTCAGCCTGTTCTGATTGTGACCCTTCTTACCATTTCCAAGCCTTTTCAATCCACTATCAGTGCTGACACATGTGAAAGCATCATTGCCTCTCTACCCAATTTTGGAAAAGGGAAAAATGTTATTGCCTTGTCTTCTACACAGACTGGGTGTACAGGAATGAATGAATCATGAAAATTTCTAGGACATACTAAATACTAAAGCACAACCTGGGCTCCTGGGAATGCAGTCACTGGGTGCTGTGCTCTCCCTCAGAACTGCTCTTCTGTGAAGCAATTTGCCACCTTTGAAAAGATTTGAAAAGATTACAAGTCCAGCACTGCACTCATTGAACCTTTTGAACACCTTGAAGCCACTACCAAATCTTACCAACTGTTTTAAAAGCTGCAGCAAAAGTTCAGTAGTCTTGATTTGCTCCAAGAAAGCTTCAGCTTTAACAAAACTCTCACTGACCTCAAAGAGAACAGCAACATCCAGCCCTCCCTTGCAGCATGGTCCTGCTACACTAATAGGACCTGTGTAACCCTACTTTCAATTATCTCACAGGAAACCCATTAAGAGAATATTAAACAAGTGTTAAACAGGATGAAACATTTCTTTCTGTTTAAACGAGCTTCTTTAATTTTTTCTCTCAGGTGGATAATAAGAAGCTTGAACACATGATTAGCAGAGTATAAGGAAAAAATAGGAAGGCCTTCAAAATTCTAAACTGTTGTTTTAAAATGGCAATGGCCATATCCTACTGATTCCTAAACACATAATGCACTCTGGAAATGGGGAGGATTTGGTCTGGGATCCTTTCTGTCCTTGTGTCTTTGGACAGTCCCATCTCCTACTTTTAACTGTCTCAAGATGCAATTTGGTGCTGCATTTCCAGGTTCCACACATCAATATACTCCAAGCACAGACCTGCAAATGCCTTTCTGTGCATCCTATCCCTTCTGCATGTCCTGTCCTTCCTAATTCCAGAAACACAATCCCATAAATATGTTACCATCTCACCACCAGGTGAAATGGTGTCTCCAGATGCCTCTACCATTCCTGCCACTGAAGCCTCAGCTTTGTGAAAGGTTGTCTATGGTAATACCAAAGAACTGCAGAATTCACACCACTACTGCCAAATGTTGGGATAGAAACCGAATAAGGAAAAGTCTGTGAGTGAGCATGAGAGTCAGGCATGCACTCTGAACACTACCATAATTTCTCAAATTTCGTAACCTTCAGAACTGTAGGGTAGGCAGCTTTTTTTTTCCCCCACCAAAGGAGGCAAAAGGTCCATGTTAAAAATACTCCACACAACATTTTCAAAACTGCTTTTGCAAACAGAACAAAATCCTATATATCCAGTGATATCAAGTTACTTTTCCATATTATGTAAAAACGTACAGTAGATACAAAATACACAGTAGCTATTTCCATTAGAATTTCAGTGCCTGTTGCAATGGTTCTCTACTTCCTCCTCCCTCCCAGCTTTACCTAGTTGGCCCACATGAGCAAATGAAACCAGGTTTTAGTGGTACTTCAGAGAGAAAATGTCATGAATATTCATGAAGCTCTTGCTCCCATTGAAATACACTTTAGGAAATCAAAACATTGTGCAGAAGAAAAGCAAAAAGCTTTCAATGACAATTACCAAAATATTTTCTTTCAGTAAGGTCAGGGGCTTGTGTCCACTACTCACTTAATAGTAAATAAAACAAGAGAAATATTCCAATCCTGAGAGGAGCTGAATACCCAGGAACTTTGAAACACACCACCCCCCACAGCACCTTTATGCATCTTTCAAATTGTTCCAGTTATCTCTCTGTCAATAATCTTTGCTCTTCTTTGCTCCTGCTGATCCTCTGATAGAACTGAGGGGAAAGACTTATCTAAAGATGAGATCATTCTTGTGATTTACTTTTTTACAGGTATCAGCACATTTGAGTAAGTAGCACACCTTTAAATATTTGAAAGCTATTGTGATGTGCTTTGGAGAGTAGACAGCAAAACCCCACCTGCTATGCTGAGCTTAGTTTCTATTTAAAATAAACAGTTTTATTCTACCTCCCCATTGCTTCTTTTTAATATTTAAAGGGAAAAGCAAATTTCCCTTAAGAAACTAAACGTGAGGTATAGTAAAAAATAATCTTTATATTGTTACATTATTACTGTAAAATGAAGGGAGGTATATATTAAAGTTTGCAGCACAGCAGAAATAAAAAATATTTAGATGGAGAAATTTGATAGTAGTAGAGGTGTCTGGAGATTACTTTCTACTTTTAAATTCTGTGAAGCAATTTATATTGGGATACTTAGACAAATTCCAATCTCTAAAGAAAACAAAGACAGAGAGAATACATGTTTCTGAAGTGTCTCTGAAAATTTATAAATGATGATTTATTATGAACTTTCTGTTTAAAAAAAGAAGGGGAAAATGTATTACAGAAGGCATTGCACTTTGTAAGTGTGCTTTTTGGATAATCAAATGAAGGTCTTTTGTTATACATCTATTGATTTTAAGTACAGATTTTATACAATGCAGGCACTTAGGATATTTCTCATTTTTAAAAATTCATATAGGAAGGAGAGAGATAGATTTCAAAGTGAACACAACACATATTTGTAAAATAATTGCGGTTTATTGACCAAACCCATTAAAGGCACTGCAGACAACAGCATTACTTGACAGTCCTCACTGAGTTATTGATTCACTTTTCTCTCCCAAAAGCACAGTTGCTCAGGCTTTGTTCAGTTTAGTGAACACGAGGCAGAAGGAATCTTTTCGTTGCCACTCTTCCAGTTGTTATTAGACATCACTTTCCTGTGCTGCTTTTGGCAGGAAAGTGTTAGTGTAAGGTGCCTGGCAGAGACAAGCACTCCTGACTCAGAGGTGTGTTTACTATCAGCACAAAGACAACAGCTCTGGCCCCAGCCAACAGTCTCCTCCAGATGCCTGCTTTGCCCTTGCACAGGCATCTGAAAAAAATTGGTATGAAGGGCTTGCAACAGCCCGTCTATGAAATGGTGACACCTTGGTGCTGCTTGCAAATGAGAAAATCCTGAATTCTGAGCTTCCTGATGTAACACAACACACCCACAGATCTCTTTGCACAAAGGGATGTATCTTAATGCTGTGAAAAATCTGAAAGGTACCCGAAGTCAGCTGGGCAGCATCTGCTATGATCAAGCAGTGAGTGTTCACAAAGGAATTCATTGGGCAGGAGGGCCAGGCATGCAGAGACCTAAATGGAGATGGACACAAAGTCGTCTGATTACACCAGCAGTTGAATCAAACTATAAGAGGTTTTAAGAACCAGGTACCCATTTACCATGAAAGATAGGAGCTCTTCAGCTGCCCCTGCTCTGCTCATGTGAGCTACAACCATGACTGCACACGCTTCCAGGTGGTGAAACCCGTGGAGATGTGGTGGTCACTGCAGGTCCTCTGCCCCTTACCCTTTCCTGCCAGGCAGCAGCTGTTCCTGCTGAGTCCCTTCAAAATGGTCATTGCCCTGGACATCACTGCCACGTGAGATTCAGAAAAACCTCCTGGGAAGGCCTCTTGTGGAAATGAAGGCTCTGCAGCTTACTGAAGCTGTTTCAGAAATCATCCACCGCTGTATTCCAATGATTCGTCTGCAGATGGCCATAGCTGCTGTAACCCTTAGAGGAGAATTCATTGTGCTGCTTCTTGTTCATCCTGAAACTGTTAGATGAAGGAATTCCCAGAGAAGTGCCACACTTTATAACTCCGTACCATAACATAGAATGCACTGTCCATGATTAAAAGCATGATTACAGGCACTCGTTCTTCAAATTCTTTTTCCAATTGCAGATCAAATGGCAAAAGCATGCATGATTAACTATCAAGATTTACTATCAAGATTAACAACCAAGAATAAAGTCAGATTTTGATCTGATTTTCTGGAGAATGGAATGGAATTAACTGCTGGAATAGAATTAACCAGTGCATCCCATCTTGGCATGTAAGTTGAAAGAACAGTTTAGGGATCTCTGTCTTTGCCATGTCCTGTGAATGACAACAATGAAAGCAGCAATACAACTAGCACAAGCCCCAGACTTACTTACAGGTAGCTTTTGATAGCTTGATGTCTGCCTGAATGTCCTTCAATTCGTTTTAAAAGGTTGCAGATAATGGCAAAGCATCATTTGCTGTGTACAGTACCGTGCTGTTGTACAGTAACTTCAGAATGAAAAGCACCTGTTCCTAGTGGGAAAGTGTTTTCATAAAGTAAACCATTGGCCACTCCACATTTTATTCACTGAGTTGACATGTAGTAGTGGCATCAGGTTCTCAGTCTCCACTCAATTTTCAGTGCTATTGCCTGATCCAATTCCATGCCCACACCATTTGCCTCAGGAGAGGATCAGCATCAAACTCCTCTGCTGCTAAACAATCATTCGAGTCTGGGAGAACTCCTTCAATGGATGTGACCAGATCAGAAAACCAAAAAGCTCCCGCTCTCTGTACTGTTTAAAGAACTTCCACTGACCACAAGGAAATCAATGCTATGGAAATATGATATGCCAGCAGAACTAACACACGGTGCTGCAGCTGTCGAAGGTGAAAGAAGGACAGGTCAGGCCATGGCAGAACTGTCTGCCTTCAGGTTAGAGAGAAAAGTGTCAGCTGAGAAACAGGCTAAAAAAATCAGTTAAATCAGGTGGCTTTGCTCTCTCAAAGCTCAGAAATACCAAGGAGAAACAGCCTTGGAAGCACTTTAATACATTACAGCACTAAAGAACCTGCCAAACTATTCAACTGTAAAATAAACATACAGGGTTTTTTTACTTGCATTGTTGGGGTAGGGGGAAGAGAACAACAGGTTTCTCTTACAAAAAAAAAGAGAACAGGGTTTTCAGTTCAAAACTAAGTGTGTAGCAAATAAAAGCAATAAGATAATTGTACTGGTTACTTTAAAAAGGCACTTAGGTCCTCATTTTACAAGCTCACAGTCAGTGCTTACATCCTGACAGGTACAAGTGGAAGCAAACACTCTATCTGATATTGGCACCAGGCAGTAGGGCAGGCATTTGAAGAACCCCACTCTGCAACCTCCCTGATTGGTTTACTTCGAGGGAGGAAAAACACAAACTGAAGGATAGCATAGGACTTCTAAGCAGACAGTGGGTAAAAAGGGGGGGAAAGCATTAAAGACAAACAGCTTTCATGGCTTTTGTGCAGAATCAATGAGAGCCTTCCAGCTCAGATGTGGGGACTGGGGGAGCCAGGACTTAAAAACTTTCATCAGTCACCAGATGAGCAATGAGTGCTTTACTTTTGACTTGTGATAGCAGCTTATTCTTATTCTTCCTTTTGCAATAAATTACAATGTTTTGAGCCTTGGTCTATTCCTCCAGGGATCAGTGGCTAAGAATTGACTGCATGGCAACAAAGAAAACAGAGGGAATGCCACAAAACTAACAGAAACAGTCACTTGAATGCCTTAGTGAATTCACATCAACAGTATTTACACCCATTTCGTGTTCTCTCCTGCTGAACACACTAAAGAATGTGACTGTTGGCAGGAACCGGGCAAATGAACAGTGAATAATAAGCTCAAATAGAGACTATTCGCAGGAACTGAGTTTTGAATTTGCATTCAGGTCAGAAATGCTGGTGACAGCAGGCTCTGCTCACCCAAGCAGAGACAGAGACTGGGGTTTCTCTGTCCGCTTTTCTGACTTGCAAAACATTCCCTCAGATGGGCACAGACCCCCACCTTACTTTATTCCATGAAATTAAAAGATGCAACGCTCTGAGCAGATTCAAGGAAACGATGAAAAGAGACACCTGTCAGAAAGATGACTTGTTTTCAAATGGCCTGCCTACGTCTGGTACAGAGACATCTGTAACCGCATTAGTGGCCATTAGGGGTGGGAGGCAGCACTTAGCAAGGAGCTGCTAAGATGCCCTGCAACACAGACGAGCAAGAAGTACTTTGCATCCAGCCCCTTTAGTTCACTGCTGTTTTGAAAGGAAGCCAGGCTCTTTGTACTTGGCATACCCTCATTTTTGTAATGGGAAGCTTCGCCAGTTGTGTCTGCTTTATGTGGTTTTAAAACCCAAGATAGAAAAGAAACTGAGAGACTCCATAACTCTCAACCCCTCTTCCACTGCACAAAATTTAGGGGGGAAAAATGTACTTTGCAAAACTGTCAAATCTTCCTTTGGATCCTTGAGTCTCTGCGCTTTCCACTGTGGTTTCGTACTGTTTTCAGCGACTGGAGAGAATTCCCTCACTTAACTGCACTGTCACAGGAGATTAATGCAATGTGGGAACCGAAATAGAGGGAACTTGGCTTCCCTGGCTTTGTTCAAGGTAATTCAACCACTTCCTTTGAAAGAGCCCCCTGGCACCTGAGCTTTTCCACCACAGAAACTATTCCCTCACTTTATTTACCCAGAGGTGGTACCAAGTCTTTCCTAAAAGCATCTAAAATCTCAAGCTGTTTAGAGAACTCTCAGCAAAACCTGACTACTCCTTCTCTCGCTGCCTTATACTGCTGCTCCCATGCCTCCTTCCCACCTGTACCTAATGCACATGGAAAGCAGAGCCACTCAGCTGCATCTCTCTTACACTGCTTTGCCTGGGAGCTGCAATGATTTACTTCATCTGGGGGAAGGTTTTTCCCTCCTTCAGGGAGACAGCTGAGCTCTTTTCTCTCCGCAGAAGCAGAGTTAATTCTCAGCCTCCCAACAAGGGTGCTGAGCTTTTACAATGGTTCAGATTTTTTAATAATCATTGCTATACCCCTGGGACTTCTGGGTGATCAGCATACTTTTAGATTGGACTCTGCTGGGTCCTACCCCAACAAAAGTTTCAGGGCTGCATTTACAGCAAAGAAAAACCCTCTTGCCCTTATTTTTTAAACATATTCCCTTCAAAGTCACATTTGGAGCAAAAGTAAATAGCTGTTTCCCAGCATTATTTTTCAAGAACAAAACCAGCTGCAGCCCAGAAAAGGACCTTTTGACCTCATTTGAAGGGCTGCTAATACTTATGTCTTAAGTACAGGAGTTACAGCTATGCTTTACAGCAAATTACCTCATCACAGGGCAATGGATTGGAGCCCTGGATTAATGATCTATGTATATGAAACTTCCACAGCTGATAATCAAATAAATCTGTGTGTCTTCTAAACAACCACCAAGCTTGGGGGCATCTCTTCAGTGCAGAGGACACTCAACACACCAGTGCAATTATGAAATTGTCCATAACAGTCTTCTTCAGGAACTCCATCAGCGTGAGCTCCCCACACCTCTCAAGACTATCAGCAGATGCTATTTTTCTCTTCTATGAAGAAAAGAAGACATATTCCTTGTCACATGGTTACCAATACCTCCTCTCACTCCTTAACTATTTACCACATGCTGTACTTTTATTTTCCCACTAAAATTGCTGGTGTCTCTAATGTGACATCTCAACACTGCAACCCAAAAGGGGGGGAAGTCATATTGCAAAAACATGGCAATAGCAATAAAAGGGAACAGACTTCTCTTCTCTGCAAATATCTCATCAATACTTCTGGAAATCATGCTGACAAGAAAGGAATAAAATGTCATAAGCGTTTTCTCAGCAGATTATGTCTGATTGACCATTTCATACTCCCATGAGGCCGTACTACATCTGAGGGGATCCCTTTATTCACTGAAAATAATCAGAGTTAAAACCATTCCCATGATGCTATTTTTCTCTTCTTCCTTTACTCACTCTGTTTCCCTGCTGAGTACACACACACTCATCTGGTCAAATCCTTACACTACATGGATAGCCACAACTTCACTGAAAAAGGAGAAAAAGCCATGGAATGGTTCAGGTTGGAAGGGACCTTTAGGATCATCTAGTTCCAACCTCCTGCCATGGGCAGGGACACCTCCCACTAGACCAAGTTCCTCCAAGCCCCATCCAACCTGGCCTTGAACACTGCCAGGGATGGGGCATCCACAGCTTCTCTGGGCAGCCTGTTCCAGTGCCTCACCATCCTCACACAGAGTAAAGAATTTCTTCCTGATGGCCAATCTAAACCTACTCTCTGTGAACAAAGGTATTCACAGACACAGCATATGTGTGCTGAGAAGTTAGAGCAAATTACCTTCATTAAAACACGAGATTAATTAGTCAGTACACCAATAAATGGTGTAGACATCTCAAAATCCTTTGGGATATATAAAGCATTTAGAAGTTCACAGCTGTCAGCAATAAATTATATCCAAGCAGTCCAGAGAGGAAATGAACCAAACAGACGTACACCGAGAGTCAGAGTTAGCCCATCTAACCTAGGAACTGGATTTTCCCAGTTGTCTGCCTCTCTGAGAACCCACAACACCCTAAGGAGAAAGCTGTCCACCTCACATGTACCACAAAGCTCACAAATTCAGTGACTGACTGCTTTTTACACCCCAGCATGACTCTGCCAGTCTTCGCTCTGACCTCTTAGCACAGTGACTGACAAATTTATCTAAAGCATGGCAGCTTTGGACTCGAGTGTTCCTACCGTTTTGCAGAGACTATAAACAAATCCCAGTTAAATTCCCTAAAGTTTAAACCAAAATGTTTTATCTAGTCCCCCTGCTAACATTGTAAAATACTCCCTGAATCACAGAAAACAAAAGGAAAAAAAAAGAAAATTAATTACTGCATAGCATGCTGACTGTAACTTCCATCTGGGAGAGGATAAAAAGACACTAAATCCAAGGACATTTATTGTAAGATAAATAAGCTTGAAATCCAAGACTTAGCAGCCAAAGAAAGGAGTTAGCTATCACATTACTTCTCACTCTTACTTACTTGGCTTCAATCAATATTTTGCTGTTCACTGAAAATCAAAACACTCAGCAGACTGATGGCTGGGGCAGTCCACCAGCCCATAAAACATGCAGGCAGTGGTCCTGTCAAGTCTAGGGCAGCAAAATCACATCTCACATATCCTGGATATGAACTCTTAACACTGATGTATTCAGGAAGAAAATAGTATTGCTCTTCTTTCCCCTGTCTAGTGAGAAAGAGCTGTTTCAAGTGCCTGTTTCTGGAAAAATGTAAATCAATATAAATCCCAAGCTAACTTTAGAGCTAAGGACAAGAACCTGGAAAGGACTTGGTCTGCTCAATATTCAATATCCTGCAGTGAATTGACCACTTCTCTATGAGTAGCTCAAAGACAATTATACTCTCTCTGTCAATTAGCCAGCACTCGCTCTAAGCAATGCATTCACAGCACAGGGCTTAGCAGGCTTGCTTTCACATCTGACTCAGCTCCCAGAACATCTTGTGTCTCCTTCCTGTTTCTACATCTCAGAATCCATCTTATTTTAAGGCCAGAGGTATTCAAACAATCACGAAACTTCTGGAGGATGCTGTTCCATGCATAATTTAGATTTTCTCATCATTTGGATATTCTACAGCTATTGCACCGATTCTCCTAAAACAGAGGGAGATAGAGAGTGAATGGAGGGGTTATGTCTGTATTTGTATTAGTTATCATCCTCTGTTGGTTAGAGCATGGTGCTAATAACACCAAGGTTATCAGTTCAATCCCTCTACAGGCCGTTCCTCAAGAAGTGAACTCAATGATCCTTGTAAATCACTTCCAGTTCAGAATATTTAGTGAAATCTGTGAAGATGAAACACACCAGAATTGTGAGGAACAAGCTTCCCTCCAGCCTAGCTGGTGGAATACAGCTCCCTTCCGTGGAGACAGCATGTCACACACACAGGCACAGACTGGCTCATTCCTCCAGGAGCCTGAAGAGGTTAGAGGAGGGGAAAACACATTTCCTAACTATCTGACACAAAGAAACAGAGAGAGAGAGAGAGAGATGAATTGCTTTGCTTTAGTCTATCATTACCCTGTCATAAAATACTGTTAGCTCTCATTTACTAGTAGCCTCACAGCAGCATACTCGCTTTTGGGGGACACAAGCCACTGGCTCTAAAATACATTCTGCAGTGGGGGAATGTATGTTCAGGGTTTAAATTATCTGCATAACTTTAATCTTAATCCAGGGAGCCATGGAGGACCTGTTAGTTATTTATAGCTGGACTGGGGTGAGCTGCTGTGAGCAGGGTAATTGAAACAGTATTTCAGCCAGTCTGCCACTGATTTGTGTAATGGCTGATGGTAGCTACGGCATAATCACCACGCTAAATGGAAAATAAAAAATGAAAAGGCATTAAACATATGTTTTTATGTTGTGTTTTATGATCACATCTCTTCTGCTATTACACTTCCAAATTCTGTTGTTTCTTCCTTTCTGAGATCAATTTATTTGCCTGGCAGCAGTTTGCTGTATTAAAGCTTGAGAAAGCTGATCTGCTTTCTCTTATTCTCTGAATTATGAGAGCTTTCAGTCTGAGAGCTGCTAAATTCTTAAGACTGATCTCTTTGTAAAGTTGCTGTTACAACAAAGGATCAGCTCATGCAAATTATTTTCCCTGAAATAATAATATTTCTTTCTCAGAAAGGATCCTTCCACCATGAATTTTTCAGCATATATTACTGATTTTTCAATCTATTGCTTCTCATACACTATTTTTAATATTTGACAATTATTGCAATTAAGTGATCTAGGGCTGCCTCAGACTGGGAAAGACATGGCATGATTTACCATCATGCCCATTATTTCCTCTCCTTCTCAAGGAGAAAGTACTCCCAGACAACACATACTGTCTTTGGATGCTTTGCCAATGTGCTTTGCAATTCCTCTGCCAGGTGTTAAACACCAGGCCATGTCCCTGCCTTTCTGGCCTTGATGACTTTGGGTGGGTCACACCCATCTGTTTTTTGGGCAGGAGCTTGCTGACCCATAACTGCTTTCTCATCACTCCTCCTGTGACTTGGTATCACAGACCCCTCTAATTCACACTCTGCTTCCAGCGCCCAAATCAAAGCAAACAGCACCTAAATGTAACGAGGACGTGGAAGTCCTGAAGCAGGTTCCCTGGAACAATACCTCTAGATCCTGAGCAAGCACAGTAGCAGACGCCACCTCGAGTCAGCAGAAGCCTAGGGACTCCAGAATTCCCTGCTCCTGACACATGCACCAGTTTGAAGGGCAGCAAACCAAGTTCATTTCCAGCAATCCCTTTACGTGTTTTGTCAACGGAAAATTTCTGTGATATATGTTAGACTTCACAAATACGCCTTTCCCCCAAGAAAAATACACTTCAACAGAGGATTTCCAGCTTGCAGAATGTGGGACAGTCCCAGGTCACACCCGACAAGGCAAATACGAGCAATCTACATGTCCCAGCCACAGAACCACTTGCACTCCCAGCCATAGTGAACTCTCAGGCTGCAATCCTCTTTCCATCAGTCTCTGAATTTTAAATGTTACCTCCTCCATTACCTTAGAAGCCACTCAGCTTAAAGCCTTACAGACTTTTCTCAGGCTCAAGCCTAAGTTCACAAACTTAACTCTAGTCTGGTTCTGATCTGTGTTCTGACTTGCTTCTTCTGACAAGGAAGAAATATTCCCTTGCAGAATCTCCTTCTAATATCATGGACAGTAGCATTACCAGATTAATAACACTCTGAGAGAAGGGCTGCACTAAACATTAAAAAGTCTCTTATAACCTGGCTGGACTCAATATAGTGGATTCCACTTTAATACCATCCACTAAGAGATACTGAGAAATGCCCTGTAAGAAGCATAACTATGAACTACTAAGTATTAAATCTGCTAATATTTACATAGGGGTGTAACAAATGAATTGCAGCCAGACCACCCAGTAGAGCCACATCAGCTGCTGGCTAAAGACAGATATTTTATTCAGTGTCATTTGTCATGTTCCTTCTCATGCACACATGGATTCCCCAATCTTTTTTATTACACAAAAACAAACTCCAGTATTTCTACTAGGAAATTCAGGAGGTGAACAAACAAGTCGTGCTGGGATGAAGGGGTTAGCAAAAGGCACCAAAGGGACACACAGGCCAGCAGAATACGGAGAGCAACAAAGACTTTGCCATAAATCAGTGAGTTACCACTTCTCTCTCTCATAAGACGGCACCTGGATATTTTCACCCCCCCAACAATAACCTTCTAAGAACAGAACAGAAAAGTTTTGTGGCTTGCTACAAGCTTGCCGTCTGCATGATCTCAGCGACAAGAGGTCACTTGATTCCTTGGAAAGATTACATAAAAAGGAAGAAATCATAGCAAGACAACTCTCTGATACGTGAGTACCTAGAGACCCACTGAGAAAATCTAATCCCCTATAACTGCTGTGCAGAAGCTGAAAGGAAGCCATTTAACCTTTGAACTGCCACTGCTACACAGCTTACAAAAGCATCCATGTGAAACCTTTAAGTGGTAGAAATTACAGCTGGGAGAGACCTATTCTGCTGCCATGAAGTCTGACCGACTCAGTCCCCAGACAGAGGATTCATCAATTACAGCTAATAAATACTTTACAAATAATAACAATAACAAAGCATAGTTCTAAACCTGGAAATTATAATCTTTCTAAGGTAGACAATTCCTCATCTAAGCAGGCAGTACAAATGTATTTTTCTACTGTAGTAGAGACACTCACTGCTCCTGGCATGGGCTCATATTACTGAAGCAACTTCTTTTTCATAGCAGACGTGTTCTGGGAAGGCTGGGATATAATTTTACAGACATACAGGCTTGGGTGAATCCTGCCTTAGGGATGTTGTTATCTAATGGTAAATATACTGCACAGAGCTGCAGAGAGGGTGAAATGTTACTTTCCTTAATCTAAAAAAACTGTGTCTATGACAGATGAGAGCTTATAACATTAAAATCAGGGAGATACAAATTATTCAGGAATGATGGGCACAAAGTCTCTGACAAGGCTCCCAGCACAGCCAGAGAAGCACTACAAGCACAGTGCCCTATGATGAACTATTCCCCTGCAAAACAGGTTATGGATGAGCAAAACTGCAGGTCACTCGGCAGAGCCTGTCTCAGATGAGTTGTGATGTGATCACATCCCCTCTGCAGCAAGAATCATGGAATCATGGAATATGCTGGGTTGGAAGGGACTCACAAGGATCGTTGAAGTCCAGCTCCTGGCCCTGCACAGGACAGCCCCAAGAGTGACACCACGTGCCTGAGAGCATTATCCAAAAGCTCCTTGGACTCTGTCAGGCTCGGTGCTGTGACTACTGCCCTGGGGAGCCTGTTCTAGCACACAACCACCCTCTGGGGGAAGAACCCTTTCCTAATATCTAACCTAAACCCCAGTAAACCTAGTGTTGGACACAAACTTTTTCAGACGCTTTTCTTTATCAAGACGTACCTTCCCCAGGCTGGGCCTCAATATTTCTCAGTGCTCCTTGATCCTGTGCTCCTTCTGTTCTCAGTGTAACGCAGCTGAGCCCTGGCCAGCTGCCACCCCTGCTTCCCACTCTCTCTTCTCTTCCGCCTAAAGGGAAGCCAACAATATTCTGAGTCATTATTCATTTAAAAAAAAAAGAAAAGAAAAAAGATAATTTCTTTTGTCTACCTTCCATAAAGCCCCACTGCCTCTGGCCCTTTCTTTGGTGCAATGTCCATGCCTTTCCTCATTTCACTGCGTATTTCCAAATTCATGATGTTTGAGGCTCAGACTCATTCCTCAGCTTAGGTTCATGCACAAGGTTTAGGTTCATGCACAGCACTGTGTGAAGTGTAGAGGCAAGAAAACACTATCACTCAGTGACTGTTGATTAATCTCTGATGGATCACGGCTGGGGGAAGCAGAGTGTCTTGCACACCATACTGCTCAGACACTTTACATGAGACATTTCTGCCCAGAGATGTTCTAGAACATTGCAACAATTTGAGAAAATGTAAAAATAGAGACAGGGGTTAGGAGGAAAGTCACAGTGAAATACAAAAGCATTTTTTTCTTCTAAAGTGAAGGTGAAAAACTTTCAAAAATTTCACATGAAACTGCTGAACTGTGGCTGATAAATCTGATAAATAAGATATTTATATCTGATTTTTGTATTTGTATCTGATAAACAAGAGATGGACTACTGGAGGTGTACAGCACACAGACACCCACAAATTCCCAATATTCTGAGGAGTTTTGTGCACTCTTGGGCACTGTAAGTCCTCAGTACAAATAGCTTGAGAGCTCTGCTGAATACAGGTGGGCTTAAAGTATGCTTTAAATTAAACACTTGCTTACATTCCTTGCTAAATCAGAATGAAAATCCTATGTGTTGGCAGAGTCTCAGCTTTATAGAGTCAAGAATTATGCCAAGGAGAATTAAGTGAGTCGGTAATTTCCAGCAGAAATAACCAGGCTTCCTAAGCTATCAAGGGCTGCAAACGAGGAGAGAAACAAGGCCAAGATTTTTATCTGTCCTTGAATCATGGCAGAGCCCAAAGGAAGACACAGAGAAAAAAATCTTTCTTCCCCCCCACCCCGGCCCCCCTTTTCTCCTCGCTTGGCTGAGTGAGTGCATGTCTGCAGCTCCATTCAAATCGGATTATCTCACTTTCAGAAATGAATTCACCAAGGAAACAGCTGCTTATCACGAGGCTGCAAATAGGATGCCCCCCAGACCACCAGCTCCCAGAACCTGGGATGAGCAATTAGAAATGTGTAGGGCTGAATGAACATTTGCTCTTCATCACAGAAGACAAGCATTGATAAGTTTTCACTATGCCAGTTCCCTGCTGCTTTCTTTCTCACACTGCTTGCCCCAAGGTAAACTATATAATTTGAAAATTATGAGAGGCACATTCCTATTATTCCACTAAAGACATGTTAGGTTTCCTATAAATACCTCTGGTCAAACCTTTTAACATTTCTCTTTAACAAAAGAAGACAATCATGACTCTCATTTGAAACACAAATTCACAATGCCCTGACTTTTATTTTCACTATATAATGACCACAGTTGCTTATTTAAAGTAGCAATGACTATTCTGGCTTCCTTCACACTCCTAAAACCAAGCTGATAGCTTTTCCTCGTTTTAAATTTAATTTGGGCAACTTTTCATATACCTCCACAGCAATGTCTGACCATATCAAGCCAAGTGTTCTTGAGGTGTTTTGGCATCAGGATGCATTTCCCAGTGTGGGCACCTCGAGTGAGCTGAAGAGCAGTGCATCCCACAAGTTCTGGCTCTGTGCACAGCACAAAAAGCACCAAAGACAGTCCTTTCTGAAGCCACTCTTTGCTGAACTGGTCTAGGAAGTGCTGCAAAAAGTTACTTAACTTCAAGCCCCTGGAAGCAAGGATGTAGAAGCTTTTTTAAGTATTTAAGTAAATTAGATTGTCTTGTTTTTCAGGAAAACTAAATAAGCCACACAAAATATTTTGATGTGAATAGAACCTAAGGAGACATACGTAAAGGGCCTGAAGCTTCCTTCAGCACTTACCTGATGTAAGTCTACATCCCAGGGCTGCCTGCCACCTTTCAAATACACTGGAAATTTTGCACACAGACAGATTTCAAAGGACACACTAATGACTGATTGTGAAGTATAGAGTGGTCAGAGAACACAGACTTGAATGGCAGCTTCTAAAAAGCTTAGCTTGAAGTTGCTCATGAAAGAGGCAACATTATCCTGCCATGAACAGCTCAAAAAGGCAATAAAGAAGTGTAGTGAGTTAGGGAGAAATGAACTTTAGATTGTAGAAGTGTGTTGGTCTGAGACCTGTAGTTCAGTGTCAGGGACAGGTTTGTTTCTAAAAGTGCAGATACAGCGAGGACCATGACATAAGGACTCCTTAGGTGAAAGAAACTGTCATTGAATTTAGTAAGTTCTGGACCAATAATCAACCTTTTTCCTCAGTCCAGCATCTGGTATTCAGATGATGGATTACATGACCTCTGTGTTCCTAAAAGAGCTGCATGATTCCTTCTGTC
Source organism: Myiozetetes cayanensis (assembly GCF_022539395.1). Lineage (NCBI taxonomy): Eukaryota > Metazoa > Chordata > Aves > Passeriformes > Tyrannidae > Myiozetetes > Myiozetetes cayanensis. The sequence goes on from NW_026086605.1 coordinate 29,373,913, forward strand.
TCAGGCTGACAGGACTAAGGATTAATGAAGTCTGTAGCAGAGCTCCCACTGGTGAAATCAAGCAGTTGCCATCCCCCTTCCTCCTAGAATGATTCAGGATTCTTTTTGTTCATTTGTTTTAGAGTCAGACACTGCCACACCACTCAACACCACCAAGAAAATGAAGAGCAAGAAGAAAACTCAACAACTCCTCTTCTGGATTTGCAATTTAAATACTGAAATGAAACATAGGACAAGCAAGAAGGAACAATGAGACACTCCGTTTGCTTCAAGCTTTGAGTATTGCTGTTCATCTCCCTGCATAAGCAACAGGGATGTAAAAATCCCATCAAAGATGCTCAGTGTTTTGCCACAGCCCTCATCCTTGTTGAGCTCGTGGCTAGATGCTGTCAGGTTTTGGTCCCCTGCCAAGCACAGAGCATCCTTCCTCAGCATCCATGGCTTTTGCTGGGGCAGTTTCCTTTCTGCATTCTGGCAGGTCTGAAGGGAAGGTAAGAAAAGGCCAGACTAATTCCTGTTGCTACTGCATGGCTCAGAAAGCACAAAGTATTTATCAGTTTGAGCAAGCCAATTACTTTGCCGCTCACAATAGCACGTAGCTTGATGAGTGCTGCTACTCCTAGCAAGGTATGAAGTTGCAGAGCTGGAGAAGGGTCACTTAGCTCATTGCTTGTTCAGCTCCTGCTTTGTGTGACTAAGACAACTATGCAAATAGATCCCAGAAGTAATCTGAGCAATACTCTGCTATGGGTTTCTGTCCTCAGACACACGTGGCTGCCTCATTCCTGAATCACAGGGTTAATGAAGAGATGCCTAAGGATGTGAAGGTGAATCAGGAACAGAAGCATTGATTTTGCAAAGTGCTGAACTGAACTCCGGATTAAATGTGAGCCCTGGAGATAAGTAAAGTAACCCTTAAGGGTGTAACACCCTACTCCTCCCTGTCTTCAATTTCTCTTTCTCTCCTCTGCAACAGATTGATATGAATTACTCAATAATCACCAGCTCCCTTGGGCTTCATCTCTCAACTGACAGACAAGACCTTATCTCTGTCCTGTGAGTAAATTGTCCTGGGTTGTTCTTTTTCTAGTTTTTCAACTATTTGCACTGAACTTTATGGACAGGATATCAGACCCTAATCATAGCACAAATTCTTCTCTCATTTCAAAATGATCAGGAAAAAAACATAGTAATCAATAATCATATTCAATAAGTCTTGAGTGCGTATAAGATTCTGCATATGACTTTACATAAGTCCCTGGAATTTTTTATTCTTCTCTCAATCTGTTCTGAGAAATGATTTTTCTCTCTTCTTCTGCTTCTTTTGTTTAGTTAGACTACAACCACTTCAGGATAACGTCTCTAAAGCAACCCCTGAACTGAAGCAGTGCCCAAAGATACAGGTAATGATGAATACATATATACACATATACCACACATACAGGTACTTCAAACTAGAGTTATGATGAAATCTCTCATATTGCAATACTTTGGGATGAGCACAGGAATATTATTAACCTCAGAACCACTAAATAATTGCTAAATCATAAACATATATCCTAAAATACCAAGCTCTATTAGCTGTATTTCACCACCTCCTTTGAGAGAACTAAGAACAACATGAAAATGACATTTCAGACTCCAACTCTTATTTCAGTTTAAAACAAGTCCTTAACAGAAAATGAAAGAAATTATCTTAAATAGATAATGAGTTTCAAGGTGAGCACCTTACCCCTGGCACTTTTCAATTAAGAGTGCAGGACTTGCATATCTTGAGAATACTATTACTGACACTGCTGTTCTAATATATTTTTAGAGGATTGCCCTCAGGGCTCCTGTTTCTTCAATCCACATCCTCCTCTCTTCCTTCCTAGGCTCCTGCTGAGTTTCTGACAACCCATAATACTTCAATCTCTCTCATCCTTTCCACCTTCTCCCTAACTAAAAATGAACAAAAATTTTTTAACCTACTTTATTGTTGTTTTTCTCACAGCCAAAGGCCCCACATGTGAATAGACTGTTTGAACATCATCAAGAAAGGTGGTGATGGTTGATGAGAACTGTATTAGCAAACTGGCCTAAAGAATTTTGTTGGTGTTATGGTGTGGGATTGCATACAGATTTGCTCTGTTCAGGCCTCAAGGGTGCTCAGTGGTGGAAAACCAGCAAAAATCTGTGTATCAATAAACACCAACCCTCCTCCTACTCCCATTTTACACTAAATACAAAGTCTGAAATTGCTAAAAGGCCATTTTTGGTAACTTGGGCTTGCTGCTGCTTACAACAACCAGCCTTAAGCCCAAATTGGCCTTTGACTAACACTGGGCACAAAGTTGTCAGTCCTTACCTGTTTCCCAAGGCTGCTCTCCCAGGTTCAAAATAAAGCCACTCGAATGTCCAGAGAAGAAAAGTTCCTGTTCCCCATCCCAGGACTGTATGGATTCCTGCATGAATCCATGTATGCTTCTCATTCCTTTACCTTTTTTCACAATAGATAAACGCAAAGAAAACTAAAGCTCATCTAATTAGAATCAACATCTTGTCACAAGGATGAAAAGTTCCAGGGTGTAGCTACTGCTGTAACCACTGACAGCTGTGCTATCATGATTATTATTAATAACACTCACAAGTATGCTTGAAGTAGCACATGATCCTTGAGCAAGCAGCCCAAAGAGATTATTTATTTCTTGCTTCATGTAAGATTTATTGTATTAAGGGTTGTTTTGTAATTAATCTACAACTCCTGAAAGCTCTGCTAGCTTTCTAATGCAGGGATAATATGGATCCTATGAACAAGGTGTGAAGGTTATGAAGTGAGGGCCAGCGTTCACAAAGCACAGCAACAAGTCCACTCTTCACCACGTGCCTGGCAAAATGGGGAGTTTACAGCTCCCTAGATCTCTGTAAAAGGACATAAACACCATTTTTTTTAATTGCAAATGTCACCCGCCATTGCTAGAAGGAGCCAGTGATGTATCTGGACAGCTGCATCACTCAGATGAACTTAAGGAAACATACCATGTTGCCCAGGTTCCACTAACACAGAACAGGGTCGCTTCACCTAAACCACCACATCACAGGGGTGAACAACAATTTCTTCAGATCTGATTGAAAAAAAAAAAAAATAAAAAAAAAGGCAAAACTCAAAGAACATTCTAAAAAGAATAGGAGAGTGACCTGTAAACATAAGTTTACAGGTAAATGTCTAGGAATATCATCATTGCACGTATGAGTTGCTTGTTAGAATGCCAAGATACAAAGATTAAAATTCCATTAAGTTCACGTTTGCTTTTGCACATGTTAGCCTTTTACACAGACAGTGCAAAACTCAAGCAAAACGTATGTTAACAGGTTCAGTTTAGGAAGCATAAACAATAAATACAGCCCTTCACTTAACAATGGTTACACAGAAGTATAATCAATGCCTCTGACAAAAACGTTGGCATGACTTAGCACAGAAAAGAATCCACCTATTTCAAGACAGAAGCCAGAAAGAGTATGCTGGTAAGCAGAAGCACTTCTGCTTCACGGAATCAACATGTGCTCTATGTCTCATATGTTCACCGACACAACCCCAAAATCCCGTTTGACTTTACATTTTTAGCCTATTAATTTCTCCCCAGGAGCACCAGCTCTTTGCTAAGTGATGGCATTTCCTCCAGCCCCAGCCTCTCCCCAGGCCAGTGACCTCTCCAGACAACTGTAACAAATACAGCACAATACCAGGACAGGTCAGCAGCAAAACACTGCCACACTGATGGTTTAGTGGCCAAACAATAACTCACAGATGCCCTCCCTCAAGTAGAGTTCTGTCCTCTAGACTACTACAAAGGTTCTGCAGTATTTGACGTGCACACAGCCCATAACACTCAATAAACTCAAAGCACATTTGGCTTTTGCTGTATAAAGTAACAGCTAAATCAACAGTCACAGCTATAGATGTAAAAATATATATGTAAATACAATTAAAAAAATGTATGTTGCTTTATCTGAAGCTGTCTGGGCTCATTAACAGATTCATGAAGTAGGTATTATATGTAAACCAATTTGCAAAGTCATACTGAGATGGTTAAATTTAAAAACTCATCTACATTATCAACACAGGACTTCTTACTTAGCTGTCAACCCTTGTTTTTAGCAAAATAAATGCAAACCTACACCAGGAACTAGTAGATTAAAAATATGATCTTCTTTTGTTTGTGAAACTACAACTTGAAAGTGATTTCTACTATACTGGAGTTATTCCAAATTATTTGGAAAGAAGGCAGAATTTTGTGGATCATAATTCTAATTCTTGTCTCTTTTAAATGGTAACTGTTATAAGAAAATCCACTCAGTTAAGGTAACAGTACCCTGAATCCTATTTGTCTGGTAATACACTAACAGAACTGTTATTAAGTAGTAAGGGAGTGAGGGAGACTGAGCAATACGAGACACGTGGCAGAGTGAATTTTCAAGATTTCAAGTGAGAGCTGTCACTGTACTAAGCATAATGCCAACCCATTCAGCCTCATCTTCATCTTCAAAATACATAAAAAACCAGCTGTTCTTCACAAGTAAATAAAAATATCTGCACTTTCTATCCTGCCTCAGGAATCCCTCACCAAAATTTCCCATGGACCTCTGCTTCATGCAAGTAACCTCACTGAAAGGATCCAGGGGATCCAGTGCCACAGTGCCTATATAGGGCACTTCAGCACAGCAAAACTGCAGTGGACATTTTGGGTCCATTTTTGGGCTCCAGCCATGCAGTGGAGATGTAGCAGCATCCGTTGGTCAGACAAGGCAATATTTATTAAATTACATTTCCATTATCACCTGCTTTCAGTTTGTTAGGTGTGTTCACCACTTCAGGTCACGTTGTACCACACAGCAGCCTTCACCTGCCGTACGTGCCTGGGCAGCCAAACTGCTCCACCAGCCACCTGCTCATGCCAGGCACACAGGCAGCCAAACAGCTCAGACTTGCCCCCTAGTCGTGTTTAGAGATAACCCAGTGACACTGACGGAGACAGCCCGGGGAAGGCTGAAAATGGAAGTGTCTGATGGCTCACGGAATGCACGTGAGCTGTGTATCCCTGGGTTTGTATGTTAACTGCCTCGGGACTTCAGAGGGAGCTAGAAAGATTCAAATGACAAGGATGCTCTCATCTGGTGAAAAATTCTCTTTGGAAGTAGAAGAGAATGCTGCTGAACTGACCACAATGCCTTGCCACCAAGACTTTGTAACAACATTGCACAGTTTTCTCCAGCTGAGAGGAAAACTGTTTGGGAGAAGTTTCCAGTCACAGATTTTTAAAACCTCTGCAGGATCACTCTTCCCAAAAAAACACAGAACTTATGGAAAGGCAATCTATGTGACCCAAAAAAATCGAACCTACCTATTAGCTAAACCTGTATGCATTAGAACTTTCAGCTTGCATAGAGTAACTAATACACAGCAGGTTTCTCTCTCTCAAATCCATCCAAATCCAGATCTTTTTCACATATTTCCACTTAAGAATAAATTGAAGAAACATTTCCTTTTGTTTTTTTTTTTTGTCTTGGCTCAGCCAAAAGTAGTTCACCTCAAACAAGTTAAGTTTGCTCAAGCATATGGAGACAAACTTTCATAGATTTTAAGCAAACTTATCAGATAAAAGTGACATGACGTGATAAAAATATTTTTTCATTATTTATTACAAGCTAATCAAGAGATATATATGTAATCTATAATATCTATATTTTATTCTAGATGATATCTAACATAAATACATTCCATCAATAAGATTTTAATGTCAGAAACATTCATTACACCCTGGCTCCTATAATCTGTTGGGAAATTACCCCTTCTAAGCTAATCAATAACAAATCTTACAGTGATAACACAATTGAAGCAGCGCACATGAAATAAATGGTACAATCAACAGCAATCCCTCTTCAATAACTTATTAATACATCATCTCTACAAGCCACTTAACTTACTACTACAGGCATCATCCTGTAGGAGACAGAATAAGAAAACAATGCCAGTGAAGTCATCTCAGCTGTTTTAACGACATGAACACCCAGTGATTGCTCTGGGTAAGTCTAGGTGACATCATCAACCAGTTCTTAGCCTCCCTTTCCTGCACATCCACATCTTTTTCCACTACCCCAGTTGCATTGGAAAGAGGTTTTGGAAATATGAGCTTAGCATTGGGGAACCAAAGAGGTCAGAGGCATAAAAATTGGTCCTACCGAGTTTTACTTCTCTTACAGAAAGGTCATGTTTTAACTTAGAAGCTCAACTCACTACTTAAACTGGGAGAAGCCTTAAATACCTCTCCCAACAAAATTTGAACAACAAGATTTAAAATAAAACACAATACTTCATTACACATCATCCTTTATCACTTAATTTTAGGCAGAAATACATGAACAGAAGATGTTAAGAACTTTTAATTTTAAAGGCATGAAGAACTGTGGCAACCACCTAACCAGATCTGCTTGAGAATATGTGCAATGGTCCCCTGCAATTCTAATATCAAAAGGAATAAAATGCAGCTAAACTAGAAGCACCCCTCTTAGAAAGCAAATTCCTATTTAAAGACTGTAAGTAGAGATCAACAAATCACTCTGTTCAATAAATTACTGTAGCAGTTAATTAAAATGTGCCCCTTATGTTCCATTTTCTTTGGCAGCCAACTTGTAGAGAGCAGATTTTGTTTTATCATACATTACATCCAGGCAAAGTTTCTAAGGTCTGGCAGTAATTTTTCTCTACACAAATTGATAGAAACTGGAGGCAACCTTCCTGGTACACTGCCTGATGCTTCTACACCATAAAAAAAGAAGGCACAAACATTACTTCTACTCCCATTTACGCTCACGGCTGGTGTCTGGAAGGTTTGCAGTGCAGCTGCCATCATGTGTCCCAACTTGTGCCAACACATTTTTAATCATAACCATTACCTGCCCTGGCTGAGGTACTCCAGTCTGGGAATACCAACACATGCTGCCATCACACCTTCATTCTGTGGTGCAGATCTTTCTCTAACAAATACAAAAGCTCTTTAATTTTCTTCAGTTTTCCCTCCACACTGCACAGACACTTGATGAAACATATGTTGTTACTGTCTCCTTGATACTCTGAACTGACTGAACTCTGTAAACTCTCATAAAAGAAAAAAAGATCTATGAGTGCAAATAGGACAAAACAATCTTTTTGGTTTCCTACAGCCCAGCTTTTCCTATGGACCAGTTTTTCCTCCTCCCCACCCCCAAGTTAACACAGACTCCCACTGCTCAAGAGGAAAAGTATTTCACATTAGAGCTATTTAGTACTTGGAATTTCTATATTTATAACACAACAGTAGAAACTCAAGTGCTCCAAGGTCTCTGGACTCACACATCTATCTCCTGGAATTACTTGTCATCAAGGTGTCAAACCCAGGAACATCAGTATGACAGTTTGTTAAAGCGGGTAAGTTAAAAGATTCTGCTAAGTTAACACTTGAATGACTTATGAACCACTCATTTTAATATTTGATTTAAGTTTGAGTGAGTTGATTGCATGTGGAAGTGCGGGGCCTGACAATAAACAGAGTCACTCATAGGGCAAAAGGACAGCATTTTGCTCCAAACCAAACTTGCAAAATCATGGCAGGTTGTCTCTTGTTCTGAAACTGTTTCACCTACAACTGATTGCCACCCACACTAGTCCTGGTCATCCACACAAGAACAGTCAAAATATGTGACAAGTCTGTGATGCACACATGCCTTTGTTTTGTACCATGGTTTCGTTTGCAGATGTTTTGTGAACACTCCGGTGGTGTGTACCATGATGTGTATGCTTAATGGTGCAATAGGCTTACTAACAACAAATCTGTATTCTAGGATCAGCTACCATGAAAGCGGATATTTCATCTGGTGCTCTCAGCCCTCAGCCTGCCACCATCTCTGTGACAGCTGTTACTGAACTGGGAGGGTCTCACTTTTCTGGAAGAGCTGTTTGGAAGAGCACTTCTGGTTTGAGTCAGGGAAAAAAAGGCTGAGTTCGCCAAAGGGAACATGTGGAGAACGTGGGGAACATGGCAAGTATGTGGGGTTTGGAGAGAGTGATAGATGGGATGTGCTCTAGGGCTGACATGTCTCATACCGTGCAAGACCCTCAGCTCACACTATGGGCAGGTGTTTTTACCAGTGCTTGGGCCCTTCTTTCCCTTCAGACACCATTGCAATCCAGACACCAAAACACAGCACAGTGGGAGAAATAGGCAAGAATTAAGTGAAACTACCCACACATCTCTTCTTTACAACATGCACTCCCTGAGATTCCAAAAGAGCTTATAAAATTCCGGAGGAGTAAGGAATAACAAAAGGCATTTTCAGAGGTAGAACCCAGAATGAGTTACATTAAGAAAAAAAAGGGATGCAGCAAGGATCTTTTCCCTGTCATTTATGTCCTTGCAGTCAGGCTTGATCCAGCCCAGCCTTTAGATGGGTGATGATTAACACTCTGTTGTGAATTCCCATGGAGAAGTCAGCATTTTTCTAATTCTTGCAAGACTGGCTTTGCTCTTTGCTTCTTGCACCGTGGCTTTGGTCTCTGCCTGAGTCTCCCTGACCTACCCTGTACTCCACAGGTTTCTCCCACCAGCCACCAAAAGCTGCTCATGAAGGAAGAGCAACCTCCTCCTTTCAAAGGCCCTTGTGAGCTAAAAGTACAGAAGTTGAACAATGAAGACAGGCAAATATTTTATCTGCTGTCTGGTCACCTCCTTTTCAAAGGGATGTAACTCAGTGCAATTACAGAGCAAACAAGTCAAAAACTCACTACCCATCACACATACAACAAATGCAAACTAGACCCAAGTCCTTAATATTCTCAGAGAGCAGTTTTAGGTATTTGTTCATTGTTTTATAGCAACATGGATAGGAAATAGAATGCATTTAGAAAGCTCATATGAGAAGCACAGTATTTTCATCTAAAAGCCTCGGGCTATATTTTGAATTTTTAAATATATAAACAAATACGACGAGCTTTGCTATTTAGAGAGAAGCAGAAGTAAACAGGGATCGGAACATGTAGGTAAGAACACAACTAAAGACAGAGCAATTGAAGTTATGGTGCAAAAAATCCATCCCAATTTCCATTTTATGGTCCAGTATAATGAATTGAAATTAAATATTTGGGAGCAAAAAAGGAAGAAATCACAGAAATGAGAAGGCTGGAGTTAGGTCAGTTAGTATTCCAAATAATTTGTTTGCAAAATTCAATTTCTTTGAAAGCAGCCAGCTCCTGACAGGTTGGGATTTTTTTTTTTTTTTTAACACAACAGGATTTTTCTAATAAAAACTACTCAGTTTATTATTTTGTGACTGTTTGACAGAAAATAAAGCTCATTACAAGTAGATTATACTGCAATTAAAACTAACAACTTTTGCAAAGCATGGATTAGGACCTGCACCACTGAACTCTGAGGGAGAGAGATTTGCCTTAGATGAGTGGATTAACATGCTTCAGTAAGTCTACTCTTGTTTGTGAGGCAGTTGCTGATATTTCCTGCAGTCAGACCCTGCGTGACCTTTGGGAAATTGCATACAGTTAAAAGACTTGCCTTTGCACTGTAGATTCCTAAAGCAACATTTTTCACTGTCATAATGCAAATCCGGTGTCAAGCTGAACGTTCCAGGATGTGTTCAGTTATTGGACTCTTAATCACTGAGCTGTGGCCACAGGTCCTCCACTTGAACAGCACATCAGTCTGTCTGAGATCAGGCAGTGACTACACGGACACCAAAAATTGGTAGGTAAGCAGGCAAACAGCACAGACCCATTTGCTGCTGCCTGTTCATTTCTGCTTGGGATCTTCTGCTTCCTGAAGCTGTTAAAGCACAGCACTGATTGTATTTTTCCCCCCTAAAAACGTATTTCACCCAAAACATCCCAATTATAGCACAAGAGACGACATCCTTGAAGAGATGGTTTTGCACTCAGGAATTTGTGAATCATCAAGAAGAAAGGTGAGTTCTGCTAAATATATAATGCCAACTTTGGCAGGAAATCTATGGCTCCTGTAAGAGGCAGAGTATCAAATTAGCAAAGACAGCACAGTTCCAGAAAACTGCAGCTCAGCAGTTAACTTCAGCAAGTGATAAACTTGGCTTAAGTGACCTGAAGATTTCACCTCCTGAGCCACCTTTACATCAGTGAAAGAACAAGAGTGATTAGCAGGCACGACTCTCCCTGACTGCCACGTAACTGAAGTGAGGCTATGATGGGACAAACCCATCTGGTTGTGTTGGGCCTGTTCTTATGTCGGGTTAAACTGGGTGGCACTTCAAAATAAAGTGCTGGAATGTCCACGCACCTCTTGACCTCCATTTTTAAAAGTCAGCAATCAGCAAGGGCATGAGTCTGCCTCCACCTTCATAATACAGCTTAAAAAATACTCATGATGAGGAATTTCAACAGCCCCTTCTGTCTGTGTGGCCATCACAAAGGAAGGGCACTGGCAGCTCAGACAACGTTGGTATCCAGCCCCCGTGTACATCACCTCATAGCACACAGATGTCTCCATGAGTTCTGCAGCTACAGAAATGACAGCCTTTCTCTTCCACTCTGCAGCCTATGAACAGATTGACTCACCTTTAAAGTATTAATGTAGTGCTCTGCCCACCTAATGAAAGCAATTTTCCTGTCCTGAGTTAGATGGGCCTTGGCAAGCCAGTCAGTACAAGATTTTGCAACTCCTACCAGTGCCATTTATCTCCGTTCTAGAAAGTGCTCTCTGACTGAGAGCTTCCTGGTGAGATGGCAAAACCCAGATTGCCAAAAATAATTTCCCCCCAAGGGCACAGTCCACTTTGACACATTTTCTACTTTGAAAAAAAGTAACAAGTGTTTCAGAACTGCCTCTGATTCCTAAAGTGTTGGGCTGCTATTAAAGCACCAGCCTCAGATTTCAGCTTGATATCCCTTGTTTTTAAATAATTGGCCTTGAAAGAGTATTATTTAAGTGAATAGCAATGTAACACAATCTAAGTATATATGTATATATAGATCTATGTATATATATACATCATATATTAACCTCAAGATTAGTTTAGGGTTGAAGCAGTGAGATACCAGGAACAATTATGAGAATTGTAGGATTTTTAGGAATCCGGAAAGACACTAAGAGATAAAATATTAAGTTTTAGGACAACTTACAGAAGGTGTAATTCATTTCATACAGTATAAGTTGCCTCTGCTTTCAGCCATTAAGATGGATAGAAAAGCACAGACCAGGAAAACTAACCCAAGAGATCTTCAAGGGGCCTATGGGAATCCTCAGGGAGCAATGTCCCATCACAGTACCTCCTGACCTCTAAATCCTGCCTGGCATGCCATGCTCGAATGCCCTCAGGCTTTCATGCCAGTTAAGTCAAAGATCTGTATGCTGTTTGTGCGTTTAATCCTGAGCTCTCCATTTCCCAAAGGAAGGTCCTAATTTTCCTCATGTCATTACAGCTCAAATGCAGTGAGTTATGAAGTTTAGAGGCTAAGGAAGGAAATGACTGGTCAGCCTAACAGGCTCCAGTCTTCCACCTAGGATGCAGTGGCACTTCAGTGCATTGAGGAGGCTGGAATAGTTGCTCAGTTAGTGCCCAGGAAAACCTGTGGTGTTGATCACTAATTTACAGTTACCCAGACCCAGCCCTGCCTTACTGGTACTGTAAAGGTGTTTCTGTTTCCCAAACAATTCTCCAGCTCTTTGTGATTCATAGTATGGTACAACTATGACTAAAGGGCAACTGATACACCAGCTAGCCCCAGCACCCCTGAAAGTTTAATGATTAAATATATAGTGTGTTGTTACTTTCATGTATTTTATGCAGCTCAGCTGCTGCCAAGGACAAAACCCTAAAAGACTTTCCCTTATAAGCATGTTTTCCAGCTCACCAACACCTACTCAAACTTAGTGTTCACAGCCTGGAAAAAAAGCAGTCATTAAATTGTGCTTATTTATGGAAGATTTTCCTAGGTGCTAGAGAACGCACTCTCCTTCCTCCAAGTTTTTCACTGAATAACTTTTTGAATAATCTTTTATGCACTGGGGTATTGAAATATTAAGCTCTGACAAAAAGAAGACTTCATGGAAAAACTCAAATTAGAATCATCTCTTTTTAATGAACCAAGTCTATGGCTGTTTCTCATAGTTTTCCACAGTGAAAGAACTGAGTTCTTGGATAAGGTGAGAACAATCAGAAGTGTCAGCAAAAAGAACACACTTTCTCCTACCTACTGTGTCAGTCTAATTCTAGAAACTCATACATTTCTCAGTACTCTCAGGAAAAGAAACCAAGTGTATTATTACTTGCTGTCACTGAATTACTAACATCACCTCTATATGCAAACATGGAAAAGGTCTCCCAGTGCCAAAATGCTTATACACCAAAGCACATGGAAGTATTCAAGAACAATGAAACCCTAGAGAGTTCCTGGCTTTATATCATCATCTGCAAGTGAGATATTGTATCATCTTCAATAAAAGAGAAGAATAATCAATCCCAATAATACCCTGTTCACTAATCAGAAAACAGATTCACCCCTTGAACTCACCCTCTCTTCTCCTGCAGACTTCCTTTACATGATGTTCTGTCTTCCATACACTTAAACAAATGTCTCCACCCTTTGAATTTTATTGGTGGATTTTTTTGCCTAAAGGGCACGTCTGACCTAAAACTGTTATTTTCTAGATAGTCTAGACAGTCTTTTTTTCATAGAATCAAGTCATATACATGTAAGTACTGAAACCTGCATATGGACACAACTATGGATTAATGGGGAATGTTTGCAGTCCTCCTTTTTCCCTGTTTCACTGTCCAGTGTGCAAGGAAAGTGCTTGTGTAACATAATACAGACTCACAGATACTCAAGTTCCTCCTTAACAGGATAGGGCAATAAGGAATAGTTTACCAGTCTTTCCCCCTCCCATGTTTCAGGGTCTGTAAGCTGACGTGCATCCTAGTGCAGGATGATTAATCATCCAAATGTCAGGAAATAGTAAAATGTGTAACCATGCATGTGCAACCTCCCCTCTGAATGTACTGCATGCCTATGCATAAATACAGAGGTAGCATCACAAACTGAAATAAAACAACATGATTAGAGACGATGTATCAGCTAACACTGAACAATCCACTCTTTGCTCTATTTTTAATTAAAAATTCATAATCTACCTTTTTAGACAAAAAAGGAATTGGAGAAAAAAAAGAGCGTCCTAGAAAACTTCACTTGAAGTCTTTGAAGATCTGCAAAGTCAGTGCCTAACGTAAACTCCATAATCTGGGACTACATGGCTGCATCATCCTGCCAGAATGTCCTGCTCTGATGTGGGAACCTGGAAGAAGGACTTAGTGTTTGTCCACACATCAAATTACAGAGCTGAGCGAAGCTGCTCTGAGATACAGTGAGTGGTTTTTCCTGAAGATCAGGGCACAGCTGTGCTGGAAGCTCTGAGTAGCAGAGGGCAGCCTACACAGCCTGCCTACAAGGTAATCAGAGCCCGTCAATAAAACCGGTACCCTGCCTGACTCATCCCTATTCTCCATCCCCACGGTCTGGTTTGCAGATACTTTGTATTCCCTGAATGGCCTCACTGCTTGAGCTACTCTGGCACAGAGTTAACAAAACTCAAACATGAGCTCATGCAGCTCTGTCTTTATAAAGGGAGGGAAGGAAGAAGCAGAACGAAGGAAGTGCAGACAATGCTGTTGCTTTACCGTGGGCCTTTCTCAAAGCTATTGATTTTCTGTCGTAGCTTTTTACTGAAATCACAGCGTGGCCTTCTGGCTGACTGAGATGCATTTTTGTGTACACATACTCCCTGGTGCCTCTGTATTATCACATTATCCTCACATGCCAATTCTCAGCATCCCTGTCACTACTAGAAGCTGACACACAGGTTTCCTTTATAAAAACATAAAACTGCAATAAATTCCAGTCCAGCTTGAACTAAAATCCATTGTTGCTGATTCTTATTCACAGTACCTTATTCCCAGCATCCAAATTCTCCCTCTCCTTGTTTTTCTATCTTTAAGAGAAAATGCTGTTTTCTGAGAAGCTGTGCTAAAGCTCTAATTAACATGTATTGCACTAAGCAAAAAGCACACCACCAAACAGGCCTGCTTTAAGCCTATTTTTAAATCATATTACATTCAAGGCATGCTCCCTCTGTTGTGTAGGCCCACACAGTCACTTAGGACTTACAGCTTCAATTGCTGGCTGTATCCCAACTTTCCCTCCCTTCTGTCTTGTTCTATACCCATGGAGACAACAAACGAGCTATTTCCACAGTCAAGAGAGGCTCCTTGCTGAGTCAAAAGAACGAGCCCCAGTTAGAGAGGAAAATACTCTCAGACACAGGTGTGCAAGCGACATCATAATTACAGTCAAAATAGATGGCCTGCAAATTGCAGTGTATTTGTAATTAACAGTGCTCTATAATGAAGACCACTCTGTGTGCTATTACAATCTAATAATGCCTCATAGCTGCATGAACAGAGCTTTATTTCACTGAGAAAATGTGGATTGAATATTCACAGAAGTAATCCACCCTCCAGTGCAAGATCCTCAAGTCACAGATGAAACTGTAGGTTTATTCAGATATCAATCAAATTAAATTTGTTCTTAAACACTACTTTACCACGGAGGTTTAAGCCAAGATAATGGGAGCTGCATCATGGAAACCTTTTCTGGAATCTGATGAGATGAATCTGCAGGTCCTGAGGGAACTGGAGGACGAAGTGGCTAAGCCAGAATCCATCATATTTGAGAAGTCACAGCAAAGTGGGTCAGTGAAGTTCTCACTGACTGGAAAAGGGAAAATTTAACCCCCATTTTTAAAAGAGGGGAAAAAAGGAAAACCTGGGAAACTACAGGCTGCTCAGTCTCACCTTGGTGCTCAGCAAGATCATGAAGAAGGTCTCCTAGAAACTATGCTAAAATACATGGAAAATAAGGAGGTGACTGGTGACAGCCAACGTGGCTTCACTACGGGCAAATCACTCCTGACAAATCTGGTGTCCTTCGTGACAGGGTTTCAGTGTTGGTGGATAAAGGAAGAGCAACTGCTATCATCTAAGTGGACTTGTGCAAAGCATTTGACACTGTCTTGAATGACATCCTTGTGTCTAAACTGGAGAGACATGGATTTGACATGTGGACCACTAGGTGGAAAAGGAATTGGCTGGATGGTTACACTCAAAGTGTTTTATCTTATTCAATGAAATAATTAAATAGAAATAAAACCAGCTAATCTTTCAGGCAAGAAGGAAATTGGAGCTGTTTCTTTAAACTTCTAAAACTCCTTTACCACCAACACCATCAGCTCTGAAATTTAACCTCCTAATCGCTGTTATTTTCCTTCATGGTATTATACAGTGGCTAGCATCCTGTATAATATAATCAAAAAGGAAAAGTATGTTTACAAACAACCCTCTCTTGCTTTGCAAAGTTGATTTTTGGACTTTGGGCTTTCTTTCAGATCTGTAATGTCTCGAAGGCATTAACTAACTTTTGTACTTCAGAAATCATAAGTTTTACTGAATATATTCCATCAGACATCTCCTCTATCTCCAATGGTTGATAGGCTGCTATGTGTTAAAATTGCTTAAGAAAAACCTCAGGGAATATAAGCAAAATTAAGATTGGAAAAGATGACAAATTTTCTGTTTGATATCCTAGATATAAAAACAATGATAAAATCTTTGGCAGATAAGCAACTTTCAGATTAGATAGTGTCTTCTTTAAGGACCTGAACATTTACCCTTTTATCCTCTTTTTAAAAGGAAATTAGCTTCCCTTCTACCCCATGAAAGCATGCTATTCACACTTTCTCTCATGGTATTATACTTTCATTTTGTACCACCTCTAAATTAAACCTGACTTATTTCTGAAGTGGAGAATCGGACAGAAGATCAACAGCAGTCATCATAATCTGAGTCAAACACATCTCGTGCAAATCTCAACTCACTTTGGAAGACTTAAACCTGAAGTTATATTTATCAATTGATAATTTTCTTTGTGAAAAAGTAACACGTAAGGAATCTGTACTCTGTGGTAACACATAAAGGTTCCTACTGCACAAGATCATCTGAGATGTTAAAGAAGGAAGACATCTAAATCTCTAAGAGGGTTCTCATAGGAAAAAAAAAAAAAAAAAAAGGAAAAGAGAGAATCCAAGGGAAAATCCAAACATTATGGGAAATAACCAAGATAAAATTGATATATTCCCTTTGGCTGTTACAGAGGGTTGGCTACTATAGGAGATGTGCCCAGGTCTTGAAAATTTGCATCATCTAATATTTTTGTGGCTTCTTAAACACCTTCCTTTGTGTCTGCCTACAACAAGCCTCTTCAGTTTCAGTTGAATACTAAAACACTGACAAGAATTTTGTTAATACATCGACAGAGGAGGAAGCATCTCCAACCCTCCACCACTGCAGCATTCACAAGGTAGAGTCCTCCTGTGAACAGTGAGCAGGGACAGATGGGGTAACAGCACTAGAGATGCCAAAGCCCTCAGTCAGTGTCACCTGTACAGTCTTTGAGGTTGTTTTCAGGGGCCCTACAGTAAGTCACAGAGAGGAGTCCTTATTCCTGAAAACAGGAAACTGTTTCAGCAAGTTCCTCCTCTCCCTAACTCAACTTGGACTCGATCTTAAGGGTCTTTTCCAGCTTAAACAATTCTATGATAAATGGCAAAAAGCACAAGAGGCACAGTCGCAGCAGCCAGTACAGATTTTATCTCAGAGTTTATAAGTCACTTTGCAGAAAGTGTGAAGCACTTCAAAACTCTGCTGGTGCCAGAGAATCACCATTAATGCCACTTTTTAATACATCCATGGTTAACAGAATTGAGGGAATTTCAGTGTAATGACGTTAGATATTTGCTCCTTTCCAATTCAAATGTTATTCTGATGAGGTCAGGCCCTAATTGTACAAGGACGCAGAGACCTGCAGAATAATGATAAAAACATGCCCCGATTTCTTAAGAAAGAATTATAGCAGCGATTAGCATTTGTATCACACTTAGTGTCAAAGCATCCCCGAGTGCTTTCCAAAGCACATCCCTGGGCTCTGCCCCACGGTGGTTATCCAGCAATCCTGGAGCTCAGCAGCACAACTGCTTTATGCACCAGCCCTTCATCCTCCTTCAGAGGCAGCACTGGCAGAGCCAGGCAGAGCAGACTGAGTGGTCAGAGGGTAATATTGCTGCGTTTATGGAGCAAGCAAATCCAGCAGTTCTGAGAGCTCCCGGGGCTATCTGGCTTTCTCCATGCCTCCTGCAGGAGCGTCTTCCTAACCCCTGTCCCTTTGGCAGTACAAGAACATCCCTGCTGGAGCAGCTTAAGTCACCCAGAGCCACAGAATGCCCCAGTCCTAATCAGCTTTGCCCACAGTTCATTGTGAATGAAGACAAAATATGACAGGGATGAAGGAAAGAAAACCTGACTTATCTATACTGATTTTGGTGGTGTTCTGACAAGTCATGTCAACCCAAAAATCTTGGCCAAAATATTTTTAAACGGCAGTACAAAGTTAAAGGGAAAATGTGGTGTCTCACCATAGGGAGGGATTAGTTTTGTCAGAACAAAGCCTCCTATTGCTGACTTAATGACTTGGCAAAAGCACTGTAAATAAAGGCAACACTGAATCTGCCAATTCCCAGCTTGTCAAGCTCCTCAACAACCAACAAACCACACAAGTAATTACAGACAGTTAAAATGCAAAGAGCAGGAGGCCATTTTCTAAAAGGCACAATTACTGTGTCCCTAGAGGCTGGATTTAAGTCTACACCCTGAATTCATTTCCATTCATTTCCATCTGAAATTTGTTTGGCTTTCCCAAGATGTAGGTTTGAGGTGTTTCCAATTTATCTGGGACTTCATCATGAAGGAACTTGCAGTGCATACTTCATTGACATGGTTAAGTCCCTCATCCCCATGACATTTGGCAATAGCCAGGTTTCTGTGAGACAGTCCTCTAATCAGCTCAAAATTAAGACCTTCTTTTCAGTATCTTTATTTACAGTTTTCAGTATCAATGGGTCTTGTTTGTTTCAAAAACAAACTATTTATTTGCAGGGACATGTTGAGAATCCTATGCACCTCTTGGCTCCAGGGCCTAAAGATGCTCCTGAGAATATTTGATCTTGTTTCCTGTATAAAAATGATACGAATTTCAGCATGTGTCCACAAGTTCTTGTATTCCTCAGAATATTTCTTGATTTCAGAATAGAAGCACAGACAGACATTCAGCGTGGAAGCAAGTTTGAATCCAGATACACATACTTTGTAACAACAACAGAGGGGAAAAACTGAAATGTTGCAACCCTTTTCTCATTGCCCATGCAGTGCAACAAGTGCTGAGCTTGTGGGAATGCTCTTGTTCTCAGAAAGCAAGAGATAATAATCATCCAAAAAATATCAAAGACAGTAAATAACTATCTTTTTGACTGCTGGCTAGAAAGCCTACAGTGGGAAACACTAGCTCCTGTCTGTATTTGCATGCAGCAACATCTGTGTTTGCAGTTCCTCTCTGCCCCAGCACAACTCCTGACTCAGTTGCCATGCTGTAACTGTGCTGCTCAATGCTCTGAGAGCTGCTCGCTGCTGGGCATTCACACCATTTAACTTTAGGCATTGCCAGTTTGATACCTCACCTCTGTATCCAGTTACTGAAGGGAGGCAGGTTCCTAAAATGGGTTCTCTGTATTACCCTCCAGAAGCCTTCTTTTTCTTCAGGGAGCCCAAGTTCTTAGGAAGTATTCTAAGAACATCCTCTATTGTTTCACTTTTCTGTCTCTTGGGTATAATATGCATCATTCTTTCACAGTAGATAATTTATTCAGAGGCATTTTCCAAGTCAGAAGAGCTACTCTCAGCCCCAGCTGAGCTTCTTGGTAAATTTGCCCTATGCAGAACAGCAAATACAGAGGACAAAGCTGAGGAGTGTTCAGCTGCAACAGTAAAGCACAGTCTGAGGCTACACAAACTCCTCAGCCTCACTAGAACAAAAAGAGTTTAAATTTGATGAAGAGGAGCTCTTTTATAAATCTGGGAACAGAAGGTTCCTATGTGTGCTGTACTTTCCTCTATGGTTTTCCCAAGCCCACAGAGGAGCCCAGGCAGATGCTGATTTGGAGAAGTCCAGAGTGTTTCTACCAGTTGTTGACAGGAGCAGGGCTGAGCAGGGCAGTAACCACAGCCATGCTGTGGGTCCACATCCCACAACTGTGCTCATGGGAACACATGCACAGCACACCAACCGCATCTTCTGTATCATCCATGGAAATAACAAGGTCATTCTCAGGGATCACCAGGAATCACTGCCAGGAAAAATCACACACTCTCATAGTGTGAACTGCTTTGGGCCCAGACAACACAGTGGATCATAAGCAAGGTCAGCAATGTTTTAATACTTCCTCGTTT
This sequence comes from Myiozetetes cayanensis, assembly GCF_022539395.1. Classification (NCBI taxonomy): domain Eukaryota; kingdom Metazoa; phylum Chordata; class Aves; order Passeriformes; family Tyrannidae; genus Myiozetetes; species Myiozetetes cayanensis. The sequence goes on from NW_026086605.1 coordinate 29,393,356, forward strand.
CCTACTTCAGTACACAAAAGTAACTGAAGTTCTGATAAGACCTGTTGTTTCCTGACATTCTCAAGACACAACCAGAAATCAAAAATTTCCAGTTGTTGTTTAAGTCCTTTAGGTTAAATACTCAAGATTTAACTTCCTAGAATATATTTGCATACTTCACTAAAAAACTCCAAAGGTAGGTTTATGTCAGATGAGCATATAACAATTTCTTTCTTCCCCTCATGCCTCCTTACCAGATACGTATCAAGTGCCTTTTTGAGAAACTGGTACTTTGTGTAACAGTTATAAAGAACATCGCTAAAAAAGCATTCTTCGTTATTCACAAAAGGCTACATAAGTTACCAGGCTGGTATTTCAATCTTCCAGTGTTATTTTCTACCAGGAATATACAAGTTAATATGACCTTTTACAGCATCTACCCTTAAGATGCCTCCAAGCTACGATGGGATTACAAAATTTGAAATCTGCTGAGGCAGATCAAATGTTTCCTATTAGAATGACCTGAAAAATACAGGGTATACCCACATATTCCCTAGAAATTCTTTTTCAGTAGGTTTCATCTTTTTTTCTCCCTCTCTGCTGATTTGCAGACCCTTAAGCACTTCCCTGTGGATCCCCCAATGTCAGCATAAAAATAATATTCTTGGCTTTCTTAATTACCTTTCTCAGATCTCTCAGAAGCAGCTAATATACCTCCAGGGATCCATAGAGAATAATCTGAAAATGATGAGTTAATAACCTCGTAAGGACAAGCCCTTAAGTGATTGCCCTTCAAAGAAGGACACACTCTAATAACACTGCATATATTATATACTAGTTGCCCATTCTTGTATCTTGCATAACAGAAATAACAACTGCAATCTTTGTAATCCTTTGAAACCACGTTTGTTTAAACTGTCACAAAACCTGCCCAGAGCACACTGGGGAAGTCAGGGTCAGCAGAACGGTGAATCCCAGGCTCAGTAATTACACACAGCTAGGGTATGCAAAGTAGACTTGATGGTAACATTTATTTTCATACAGCGGCTCCCTCCGTGAGGAGGGTTACAAAATGCTCCATGCAGAGCCAATCACTCACAGTTCAAGCAACCAGGGATGGCGCTGAATGAAACCTCATTTCGAAAGGAAAGTAATATAGATTTTAGTACTGGAACTTTTAATGGTAATGCACACTGGAGAGAAATAGCACTTAGAAAAATGTACTAATGATACTGTCTTTTCAATAGAGACATCAGAGCAATGATTTCTATGGTGCTTTTGATCCTGGACTCTGAAGGTGAAATTATCTGTTCAGGAGCTGATGCATAAGTTTTTATGAGGCTCTCATTAGCCTTAGCTTGAAACTTTCAGTGGTGCACATGCTTTTGCTAGGCACAATTTAGAGACAAATCTGAGGAAGATGAAGTCTATTAAAAAACAACAAACTTCAAAACCAACTATTCCACTCAGGGTGTGGTTTTTTTTTTTTATCTGAATGCTCATCAGATAACTCAGAACCATTCTCAAAGCCCAAGGAACGTTCACCTAGAAAGTCTTGCAAAGTATATTGCAGGCAAACACAACTCTGGTTTGTAAAATCTAGGTAACAAACTTGGCCAACAGGCATGACTCAGGGTAGCTTTCTCTGAAATGCTGGGACACTGACCTGGTGGAAGGGGGTGGGGAGGGGAAGAATTCAAGACAAATTCTTAAGATTGTGTGGAAAAACAGATTTCCAGGTGTTTATCCACAGCAACAGGTGCCCAGTTCTCAAGGTAACAGCCTGCTGGTAATTTTACCACCTCAACAAGCAGGTAAAACAACATCAGTCCTACTTGTGAGCATGAAATCTTTGACAAACCTGGTCCTTGTTGACGAAACAAATAAGTTATGTAGTGTTGGCTGTAGCCTGCAGTCGAAATGTGTGCTTAAATTATACACAGAACAAACTCAAACGCCACCCCTGCTTCACAGGGTTCTCAAGAAGGTATTTAAAGATATTCATGAACAATTTGCAAAGTGAAAAAATCCAAACCTGTTTCAAAAGTTCTTTGCCTCAGGCACCAGCTCTATCTCTACATTAAGTTTTCATACACAGAGCTAGAGAGCAGATGTCCAGTGTGAGTAGAGAGTTTCCAGTGAAGGTGGTTCAGTCTCTCAGTCATAGGTTTGTGTGAGCAGCATGTGCTGTGTTCAACAGAAACATGCAAAGCCCAAAGATCAGGATCGCTTAACCATTTCACATAAAAAAGATGAGGAAGACATACAGACAATATAGGAGCTCATTGAATGATGCTGTTAACTGGCAAGTCATCTGTCAACCTGCCACTGGGCTGCCCACTGGAGATCAACACAAATCTGCTCATCAGCTGCTGGATCTAAATGACAGCAGGAGGCGGCAGCAATCATGTATTCTGTGATACATTTCATCACCAAAAGGCTACTGCCACCAAGGGCTCTCCCTCTTCAAACCAGCACAGCAGGTTCTCTCTTCGTCTGGAGTTCTGCAGCAGCTCTACCCGAGGCTGCATTAGCACAGACAGTGAGGGTAAGAGAGGAAGTGTGAGCCCTTGCACCATAATTCTCAGCATTCAGCTGTGCTACTGCACCAGGGGTAGCTGAGCAGGGGAATAAGTTCAGAAAGCTGCCAGCCAAGGCAAGGCTGTAATGAAGGGACTCTCACATAGATGTTTTATTATGCAAGAGGCAGTTTTATCAGGGTTTGGCTGCCATCGCTATCACAGTGATAGGCAGGAACACAGGAGACCTCAGCTGTAATCAGCTTTCCCTTACACTAAAGAATACCACGCAGAGCAAATAAATACAAACCATCCTCTGCTCAGGCCTATCTGACATCTGCTCATGGCAATAATGCTTCTCAAAGACATTCATGATTGCTAGATTTGCCTTTTCTTCCTGTCCATCAACCTGTATTTCTGCTAAGCTTAAACAGTAAGGAAGGGGGAAGAGGGATAATAAAAGAAGGGAAAGGGAAGTTTTGAGCTTGAAGGCTGAGCCAATTTCTCTCCAAGTGACAGTCTCCTTCATAACACTGAACACCACTCTGAACACAACACACAAACAGCAGGTATGTAACATTCTACCAGTGGCACACAAAATATGCCAAAAGTTTCAGTTCCATAAACAGAGATTGATATTTAACAAATGAAAAAAAGGAGGTTCATCTGAGGAATACTTCTCAGCAGGAAAGGAAATGTTCCAATGGCTTCTCTGGCTATTCAGACACCTGAAAAAGACCTGTTTTCACAGTCCTTTTGTGAAAACCTGAACACCTTTTGCTCTGTACTGCACATCATGTTAGCTGAAATTAACACTTTTGCCTTTCAACTTTTTCGATTGGTTGAATTCTGACTTTCCAAGAGTCACTTCTGTTTGCAATTTTAACTTGGCTATAATGTAGACGGAAATAGCACAGAGTGTTTCAAGTTGCCTGGCTCTGAGGGAACAGAAAGGATGTAATCTCAGAGGTGGGAAAGAAGAGAAAAAGAAATGCTTTGTTGTAACACACTGCTCCTTGTTCAAAGGGCCGTGCGGCAGCTCAAAGTTTTGACAATACAGCTGCATTTATATCTCCTTGTGATGAGAGTTCCCATCAGCTCTAACCTGGCATTATGCCTGACTGGCAATTCATTACTTACTGTAATGTAGAAGCACTTTTTAAACCATAGCAGTTCCTCTTGAATGTTATCTTTCCTCTCTACCCTGAGCATGCCAAGTAGCTGACGTGCCTAAGTGGAGATGCCACAGCTGAGCTCTGGGGCTGTGTTTCCCAGCTGGTGCAAAGGAACAGCCTGCTTATTGCAAAGAGGGACCTGAAATGGGTGCTCTAAATTGTATTCTGTCCCCCATCCACTACAGAGATAGCCAAGATATGTAAAATGAATAATGAAGGAACAAAAGCATAAAGCAGGGCTCCGTTCAAGAATTAATGTGCCCATTTTAACGCAACAAGCTCAATCTTCCCTATTTACAGCCTAAATTTTCTCCTTTAACACAGACAATAGAGGGAGAACACTGCCACTGCTTCCTTCGTGGTAAGCAGACAGGTGCATGCTGCTTGTTGGAGGAAAAAAATGAGCCTCCTAATAGGATGATATAGTTTAGATTATATTAGGTACAGAAAAATTGAGATGAGAAAGCCTCGAGGGCATAAATATTAGGAAATGTTGGGCTGATTACTACAAAGTGCTGAGTATCCACAGTTCCAGATGAAGTCACCGGGTGTTACATGTGCTTTATAATATGACCATTCCTGCCTTTTCACAAACAATGGACGAAAGGTAGATTTTCATACAACTACACATCCAAGTTTCTTTCACTGAGTAATTTTTAAATATAAATTTTAAAAATATACAGCTCCTAATTCTACACATTTATACCCCCATGAGTGCACAGAGCAGCACAATTATTTATAATCCATATATAGAATGCAGAAATCATGTAGCACTCAATGAACATGCACTACTGGATAGTCATACAAAGGAACAACATTACAGACACACTTCTTGAAGGAAGATCAATTCTCTTGACCAACATAATGGAAAGAAACTTAGGGCTAATGAAAAGATCAATCAAAGAAAACTCAAAGACTTCCAGGTATTTCTCAAACGAGAGATTAGGGGGAAAGTGCTTTTGTGTCACTGAGATTTTCCAGTGTGTGTGTCTGAGGGACCAGAGCACTCCACAGTTTAGCAGGATGTGTTCTGGCAGTGGATAAACAAAGGATCCTGCAGTACCAGCTGCACCTACCAGTGGGTTTGGCAGCCTGAACTACTATCATTTTAGTGAAAGTGAAGGTACAGCAGTAAAGGAGCAAGATAAAAACTTGGCATCCAAGACCATTCCTGAAAAACCTTTGCACCTGTGCCAAGGGAGCATCTCTGCTGGTATCATCCCAGACAGGAGCCCAGAGCTAACAGGATGAAGGGCAAAAGGCAGGAGCCCTAGTAGAAAGTCCATCAGTGATACTTTAAGTAACTTGAACTGTGAGACAAGAAATGAATAAATTATAACATCAAAGTCTGTGCTCATGTAAGTGACAGGTTGCTAAATTAATACTTATTTTATGTTGGGGGAGCTCATTACCTGCAGAAATGTTTATCTGAGCTCTAGAAGAAAAAATGCAGCTTCTTTTTTTAAAATTACTGTTATTGGCATTTCTATTGACAGGGGAAAATACAGAACCACACAAAACTGCCCAGATCACAACATAACACTTCAATGTGCCCATCAGCTAACGTTAATCTATAATTGAACACCATGTAGGTACTCAGGAAACCCATTAATCTATATAGATTGTTCCTTCAGGATCAGTGCTTCAGGTTACTTTACATAAGGAAAGGCATTCAAGGTCTAGGACACTACTAAAAAAAATTTCAGGAAAGACATCTGACAATTAGAATGCTTGATAACTTCAAAAAGAATAGACTCACTGAAGATGTCCACCATAGAAAATGTCTGTAAAGACATAAAAGGACCTGATTGACTTTGAAAATCAGTCAAAACTTGCTCAGAATTGTGAGCATGAGGTTTAACCCCAGCCATTTCTTTTCCTTACACAGATTGCCCTTCTGTTCAATTGTAAAACAAGTTTGGCAAGGAAGGCAAATATATTAATTCTCTAACAGTTTTTAATATTATTTGCTAACTGTCTCTACTTACCAAAGAAAAGTTGTGGGGTCAAAAAATTGAGACAAAACCATGAAAATCACAATTGAAATTAAAAAAAGGAAGATTTATATCTCCATTAGAGAGGTATTACTGTTACTTCCTCTGAGTCAAAATGCTTTGCTGTGAAGAACTACAACTCACATCTACTTTTGAAACAAAACCCCAAGCGTGCCCTGATGATAAGCAAAATATCAGAATGGGTTCAGTGTTATGTTCAAACCAAAAAGCATTGGTACAATTCAGGACAGAGAGAAATGCTCTGCAGCACAGTAGTAGTCTTCATATTTATTGAAAGACACATTTCTTTGCAATACTACACTGTAAGCCAATTGTTATCTTTCTCAAAGACTCATAATCTCACAAGTATTAGTTTCCTCCAGTGGCCTCAATTGTTCATATGGATTTTCACACATATGGTACTTTCTCTATTTTGTAAGAAGTTGGACATGAAAAGTCTTTTGAAATCTTTTCACTGCCAGAGAAAGATGAGAGCATGAGCTTGGTAACATGCAGAAGGAAAAAACCCTTGTTTGAGGACATGGAGAATCACGTCCATGCGTGGCAGCAATCCAGCAGAGACTTTATTAATGGCAACATACAGGTTATGGCTGTGCAGCTGAGGACAGAGCGCTCCAGTGTGTGCACACACATGGTAACTGGGAAGAGCCTTTCCTAGTACATCAGTCAGCTCTGGCTGTGAATTGTGAGCTGCTTGTTATGATGGATGGTTCAGGCTCACTAAGACAAGCACATGAGGCGGCCAATCCGATCTGGAGATCATCTGAGCAGCTGTCCCAAGTAACGTGTCTCCTGCCTGAATAAGAACCAGAGCAACTTCTCTTGGATTAGGATTTCAATAAAACTTAATGAAAACAGTTTTCCAGGGTAAGCAAAGAGATGATAGCAAATCACTACCTGCCTCACAGATCTGCTGAGAACTTGGGGATAAGGACTGATAAGCAGACAGACTTTATTTTCCTTATTAGCAGAAATAGGAAACAAGGCAAATTGGAAAGGTGATATGCCTTAGAAGGGAATCATGTTTTGAATGCCTTGAGGACAGGCTCCATGAGAGCCCTCAGAATTGGCACTCTGAGCTAAAGGAAACTCAGATTATTAGTTTGCTCTGAAAACCAAAACTGCTGTGTTTTACCTTAAAAACATTAAAATACCACACAGTCTGCAGGACAAAGTCTAAGCATATCAGCAAATCTCTTGCCTCGTTTACAACTCCTCTTCAGCATTTCAAAAATTAACTGTTTATCCCAGCTTTATCCAAAGGAGACATGATATTTCATGAGACTTATTCATGTTCTGATATGTCTAACCAATAGGAGATTCTACAAAATACTGTTTATAATAGGAATGATAGTGGGCATCAGCTCCCCTTGCCCCTCCTCTGCTTTGCAGTGTTTTCAGTAACAGACTACGTCTGAATTTGATTTCCTAATTCCACTGGTCTCCTTGGTACTCAGAGAGCCAAAGTCATCACTGAAATCTTGGCAGAGGCCAAGCCTTAATTCACCAGTAATGCAACCCATTAGAATTGCAGATAAACTATTTAAATGCTGGATATGTTTATGCAAGTTGTATATGAGAACCTGCCATTGAATTATCCTTTGCCAACCATTTAAGACCTCTGGAACAAAACAGAGACTTTCAGAAAGCTACTAATGTGCAGTTCAGCAACACAACACCTGTGAGTGAGAGCAAATACAAAAGCATTCTTCCATACCCTGAAGAGAATAAAAACTATTGGCATGAAGAATTTCTACTATTTACTATTCTTTCATTTCTTGACTTCACAAAAGCATTAATTCATTGATTTTTTAAAGTCAAAACTACTGATGAAAGGGTATCACCCTTTACTGTACTATAAAGTGCTGTCTGCTGCCCTCCAAAGGCACTGCTCCAAATTAAAAGATGATTCAACTCTCTAAGGTGACCTTGTGAAATAACAGTCATGTGTTTACTTTCTCTGCCTTCCAAATCAACCTTGCTCAATTTAGAAGTGAAGAAAAGATGGTTTTCCTAATTGCCAGCCCTGAAACCTCTTGAAGTTTTCTGAGACTCTGAGTCCTCCAAGCTTGTGCATCAGCAGGAACAATAAATATAGGGAAATAGTTACTAGTTCTCAATGAAGAGAGCAAATAGTTAATGATCCTGGGAGCTACCTGCAAGCAGGGTGGACTCCAGCTCACTCATTCACAGCTGTGCTGAATCTGCAAGGCTGACAAATCAAAAGCAATAAAAGTTTATTTTTGTCACCGAAACGATAAGCCATAATTCCCAACACACAAATACTTCAGAACTGCTCTGCAAGAAAGTGGTGGATCTGCACCTTCATTTCATAGAGCAGTAAACCAAAGGTTCTCTCTGCTATTTCCTGAAATGGCACCCATTACAGGAGATATATGTTAGCATGGGCAGCAGCTCAAGAAGTTCTCTCTTGGATGTGAGGCTGATTGGTTTTATTTTAATGGAGTTCCAACATGATTCCAAACAGTTGGCTTCAGTCATGGCTGATGGATTTGACACCCTGTTCTTGAGCAAAATCTTAAATTCCTCTCCAGAGCAAAAGACTAACCTACATTCCCAGCAGGCTCACAAAGGATTACCAAGAACAAGAATTCTTCCACCTAAGAAAGCAGAGCTAGAGCAGGGCACTGGGTCACTAGTTAATCTCCTAGTGAGACAGGACAAGAAGCAGAACTTGTCAAACTGCTTTTCTGCCACTGAGTCTCAAAGCTTAGGCCATCACAAAACTGGCCCTAATGGAGCTTGGCGGAAACTGCCAGCTTGGAAGTTGAGCACTGATGGGATTGCACTCCCAGACACTGTTAGCAATCACGAGGAGTGCTTGCAGCACCTGACTCAGCACTGGACAATGGTAGCAGCCATTGCCCAGAGTAAAACATCTCTAAATTAAAGCCATTTCCTGTCTACACATCAAAAAATCACAGGAGTATGTTTTCCATTGTGTCACTTACCTACTTTTGTCCCATGCTGTTCCTTGCAGCAGAAGACAAGCTTCCCTTCACAGTTTAGAGACAGACACTAGAAAAGTCTGCTGCTGAGTGGAAATTAAAGCTGTAGTAACCATTAAGATGAGAAAACTATGGTAATTTTAGGAGATAAACATGACAATGCTTATTCCAACTTCTTCCACACAAGACTCCTTTAGGTACTGCTAAGAAGATGCATGTTTCTTTCTTTCTTTCTCAAACACTTACTCTTCCACATTCAAATATAACCCTTGTCTGATTCCAAACTGGTGTTTGCATCAATGGCCTATGCTGCTTTTTGAGACTGGTCATCTTTAACCCAGCCTACTCAAGAAGGAACACACTCTACATTTCCATGTCCTGCACAGATCTATTCTTCTATTCTTTTGGTTTTTTTGTTTTTTTTGCAAATGTCTGAAATGAAAGGTCACATGGAATGTACCTTATGGAACAAAATAAGATATGTCAGCTCTATTTTTTTTTTTTTTTCATTTTGGTATCTAGAACCACGCCCACACACACCTTTTTTTTTTTTTTTTTTTTTTTAATGTAACCAACAATCTGCTCAACTTTACAGAAGGCTACCAAAATGAACTAACTAAACCAGCACTGATTACTTTTGCATGTAATCCTTCTAAGCCCAAGTCAGAAGTAGATGTGGACATCCACTTTCCCTTTATTTTCAGGCGAGCAAGCCTATTTGTCTAACTTTATTCACCACCCTTGGGAGGTATTCCTGCTGCCTTGGTTTTAGGATGCCAAAAGGTAGGTTCTATGAAGAGATAAATTTCCATGCAGATATAGGAAAGAAATAACTTCTCCTGGAGGGTAGTTCACAGCAAGACCTATAACTAGGCCCTCAGAGTATCCCTTCTGATAAAGCTCTTACCCCCACTGAGGAGCCAGAGAGAGGAGAAAGGCTGACTTCTTCAATCATGTCACTTAAATCAGGTAATTTCAGTATTTTCTCGTGGCTGAAATGGAACATTTTGGGTTTTTAAGCTTTTCCTGACTTTTTTTTTTTGCACTTGAATTCAATCAAACCCAGTCTATTTGCATAAAAAGCCCATTTGGAAATAACTAGCTAGAAGTGCCAAATTGCCAGCCCTGGAGGTGAAGCATTTTTTATGAGCAGTACAGAGTTCTCATGAGCAGAGGCAAAGGAAATCTGTCAGCACAGTCACATTTTCAGTACCCTTCATACATGCCTGGCACATAAAGACCACCAAAAGTGATGGTAGGGAAGGATCATTCTCAAAACTCTTTGAAATTGTACAGTCTTTGCTAAAAATGCTAAATAGCCTTAAATGTGTATCAACATGCGCTGTCCTTTATCAGGAACTCTTAAAAATATTTTGATTCATTTCTCATTGAATTGTAACTGGTAGTTAGCTTTACAAAGATCACGAGGTGTGTAATGTGCAATGCAACTTCCATCTATTTCCATTCCGAAACGAATCAGAAAAATGAGGAACTTAATGGTAGAAACTTCTTGTGACTCATGGTGGGTTTATGAGTTGTCAGAGTGAAGAATAAATGCAGCAGCTTAATGGGAAAATATAACAGCCATTATGTACATGACAATAGCCCAGGTGCAGTCTCAGAGTTGAGAATATCCTCATCCAGCAAAAGCAATTAAATACATGCTTAACTTTAAGTAATCCCACTGGAATCTACAACATCTAAAAAGTAAGCAGTAATCATGAAGCAAAATGTTGCTCCTCATTCTGAAAGAATATTTATAGAACTGAATGTCCTAACCGAGGTAAAAGAAGAACTGCATGGCGAATTTCTCACTCTTGAAATTATTTACCAAAACTTTAAGGTAGTTTAAGTGTGTGTGTGTGTGTGTGTGTGTGTGTGTATCTATGTGAAAGAGGACAAAAAAATACCTTGTTTTCATTTGGAACCTGTTTGCTTACATGCTGTAAACACCAGAGTTTCTGGAAAGTGAAGCATGGATTACAAGAGACCTCTGAATGGCAACAAAATGAGCGGTAAAAAAAAGTATTTTGCAATTATCTTTCTCAAGCACATTCCTAATTTTGATTCCAAGTGACCTGAAAGTCCACCCTCTGACACCCTTGGCTTTTTCTCACATATCACCTCTTCTGAGGGGCAGTTGTTTTGTTGCACATGATCCTGTTCAGCTGTGGTTTGCTACAACCTTTTCTCATAGCACAACCAAATCAAACACCAAGAATGTCTTGTGCTTTTCTGTGATAGAATTACTGGATGAAGCACTGGGGATACAGTGTGTGGACATCTTATTTAAACAATGGTTGAGGGAAGAGCCCCATGATGGATGAGGTGCTCAGTGGACTAAGTTCCCTAATAACTCACTAAACCCAAAAAGCTCATGATTTTTTTTTTTCCCCTCACAGAGCCATGAAAACCAGCTATAATTCTGTCTTTCAATTGATTTGAGAATGAACCACTAGGGGGCTGATAAAGGGTGGAAAGTTTACATTTCTCTCACAGGAGCATTCTGATAATAGCAAGTGTAGAGAATGCCCAGGATGACAGAAAGGTTTCTAGTCTGCTTATATGAGACGATTACAGGCAGCATTGTGTATGCACTTAGCAGAGCATTCACCCAGGCACTCAGTGTTGGTGACAACAGAGAGAATCAAAGACCATTCCTTTCCCTGGGCAGCCGATGGTGCTGCCTGAAACCCAGTGACAACAGCGAGCAGGGTCAGCCCCACCAGCACGCTGAGGAACAGGACAACACTGCCATTATTCAGAAATGACATTTACAATTGCAAACTGAGAATCAGACTCGTGTAGATTCTAATGAGTCATAAATCAGATCCGGGGTGGCACAGTCACATGCTACCACGTGGTTTAATCTAGCAGGTAGTCATAGCAAGTTCATGACCCCTGCTGCTGTCCCCATCTGTCCAGGCAACCAAAAACTCCTCTTTGAATATAAAGTGACAACTGTCTGATAACTTGCTTAGGATTTTGAGTTCCTAGGAATCTCCTGCAAACAAAAAAGGCACAGGACAGTTACCTTAAAGACAACAGTGCTCAGAGTTAAGGATCCTCACGTGTGTCAGACCTGTGTTCCACTGGGAGCAACACACATCTTGGGGCCTTCCCCCCTCATCCTTTTATCATATTTTAAAAGGTACCTTGTCTGTTAATTAGTGTCGAGGAAACAATGCAAACTAGCTGAAAGCAGCTTTTCTGCCACTGATCACTGACAAGCTAATAGGCCTGACATTTCCTTCAGCACACCATTCCTTTGATTAATGCAGCTCCACAATTATTTTTTTGAAGATTTGTATAATGCTCTCCCATGACAGGAACTGATTCATAAATATAAGACAAAGATTAAGAAGAGGTGGACTTTTAGTATGAGGAAAAAAGTTATAATGAGGTTCACAGTCACAGTCAGGGAGGTTGTTACACTGACTGTGAATCTTGGGCAGTTTATTACTGACTAAGGTAATAGCAAGGATCTCTTAAAAGGCAGAGAGGGGTCAGCAGCAATTTCCTGTGATGGGGACCTGTTGCTAAAAATTCTCAGAGGATAGGAAAAGCATTTCATTTGTGGCAGGCCACATGCAGCAATTCTTATTAACTGAACTATGAGAAGATGGTAACTGGTATGGCAGATCCCGTGTGGGAACTAAGGCAGGCAGAAAGCAGCAGGCAGTGCTGCACAGAATGCCTCAGGATCACAAGCCAGTATTTCCCTAATTCCCCTTAGTCCCTCTCCCCTCCCGTGTACTGCCATGTTTTTCCCTCCCATCTTTTTCTCTCCCATCCATGCCAAATGCTGGGGTCTTGTAAGACCAGAGGTACTTCTCTTTCTGATAGTTAAAGTAGGTCTTCAAAAATGACCCCAGCTCTCTCTGAACCAAACTTCACTGCCATACAAACCATGCCTTTATGAGCTGTGTATTCACAGCTCATTTTGTGCTACTGCTGCCCCTCCAATGGCAAAGTGGGAGGAAAACCACTGACCTACCCACTGCAGTCGTGCTACAACTCACACCACGATCAGGGTTGTGCCTCCTTTCCCTCCCTGCAGAAGATCTTTTCTCCCTTTTTTCTTTTGCCTGTCTGAGTCAGGTTCAGAACAGAAAGGTGCATGAAGGCTGCCTCCTCGGCTGATCCCTTGAACAAGCTCACAGCGCTCTCTTATGTGAGACTGCCAGCACTTCTTCAAAAGACTTGCAGAACAAGAAAGCCCTTCTTCAGTATTTCTATCTGAATTATTAAAAATAAGTTGCTATTTTTTATTTATCTTGTTGTTCTTTGCAGAGTCAGGCTGCCTCCAGCTGTCTATCCCAAAGCTCAACGGCTGCTCCAGCCATTGGGAAAAACAGGTTTTCTTGTCTTCATCCTTATATACATGAAATGCAACAGTAACTTCACACTCAGTCTGAACTTTGTATTTTCAAGTCTGAAAGAATTTGCCATGTGAAAGACTCAGCCTGAGAGGTTTGTCCTGGATTTTTATTTTCAGTTTTTCCTTGGCAAAAAGCCACCACCCTCTCTGCATGTAAACATGATCCCTTGTCCAAAATCATCTGCTGGAGTTGGTGGATTGAAAAGTGGAACACTCGTTGTTTCCAAAGTTTCCTAGACAGGTCATGATAAAAATCAAAGCCCTCTAATGAGGGCTGCCTGGGGTTCTTGAGAAAAATATCACACATGACCTTACAGTATGTTTGTACCCACCTATCCTTCCACTCTCATTCCTTCATTTTATCAAAGTATACTTTTAGTCCATTAACAAGTTTGAAACATAAGCACTTTCAAAAAGTTGGATGAAAAAGGCAGCCCCAAAGAAGAGAGTTTTCTTAGCTGTAAAGCCTTAAACCCCAATGAGCTTTTTTATTCCCTATGTATTAAAGATATGCAAGCTATAAAATCCACTCACTCCTTAACACACAAAAATCCAATCCACATCAAGGATCAACCATGGAATCAGATTTTAGAAGACTAAACCCCTTCACTATACCAGATTTTAGAAGACTAAAACCCTTCACTACATGCACTGTTCATCAGCTGTCTGTCTGAGAAAGGCCAGGCTATGTCTGACAGCTGGGTGTGACTAAGCAACAGACTGTGTCCATGGACAGGAATATTCTTTTGAGAGAGACAGATTCAAATTCCTTTTCACTTCAGTTCCAAAAGTGAAACCTAGGTCTCCCCTGTCCACACCAGGTGCCCCTGACACCAGGCTTCTAGCTGCTCTTTTGCTACAGAGTGTGACATTTCCATTTGCTTCTGGAGATGCATAATTTCTTGGACACTAATGAATTTCCATGAAAGGTTTCAGTTTCAGTGAATCAGCTCTTTCTAATGAAAAATGACACTGACAGAAATTTCTCTGCCAGCTCTCTCACATTGGATAACCTTCAGAAACTCAATTCACCTTTATGTTTCCCCATTTTGAGACAGGGCAATAATACTGACCTCTTCCTTATAACCTTCTCTGAGATCAATGGACAAAAGCACAATGAAAGAGCAAAGTATCATTGTTATTTATTATTCTAAGCATCACAGAGACAATAAAGGAAAAGCAAATTACTATGATATTCACTGAGGTAACAAAATAAAGCCATTCCTCTGGCAACACTTTTTAAATGTTAGAGCTCAGATTCTTCTTTTTTTTTCTTTTGGGTAGCTAAAGGGTTGATATAATTCCCTGATATCAAAATGAAAAAAATTACTTAATCTCAAAGTAAGCAGGAAAGCAAACAGAAAAAGAAATGTTCTATAAGCATACAAAAAGCCACTGACACTTTTCTCTCACAGCAAGATTTTTTGTTTCCAGCATTTTCTTGAGCACACAAAGAATCAGTCATGAAAATTATCTCCTTATTGCAAACGCCAGATCCAGAATTTTGCACTTTAGGGGTCAAATTCCTTGATAGCTCAGAATGCAACTTAAATTCTGGTAACAAAATCAGATTAAGCACTCAGTATTGTGCCACTCATATCATCAGCAAAAAATCCACACAGAATGTTCTATCGAATAAATCCTCGTACCAACCAAGTATCTATATATTTAAATACCATCCAGCAAGGATTACCATCCAAAGTTATTTCTCCCCATGTTTCAGTGAGATTATAAAATACTACAAGACACAGAAATGTTCAAAATATCCGCTCCTTTCTGCAGACAGCTTTGGAGGTACAAAAATGCTACCTGGGTTAGTAAAGGACACTTCCTCAACACCAGGTCCCTCAGACTGGAGAGTCTGTAGTCAGGGAGAGGTTGAGAGCTTCTCTGTAGCACCTCTCCATTGGAAAGGGTCCCATTTCTAATCCAGGCTGTTGCCTGAAATGGCCAAGAAGAGCAGCTTTTCAGTGCCCAGATGTGAAGTGGACCAGTAAAGGTACAAGCACAACTCCCATCCTAAACAACCTGGCTACAGGGACAAACTGGGGCCTCTGCAAGAAAGGCAGTAGGCAAAGCCCCACGACTGTGGTGACATCAAGACAGATCAACCAGTCAAGATTGATGTTGAGTGCAGATAAGTTTGAGATACCCAAAAAGCTCACACCATCAAATCTCAAGAGAAAAGCTCTCCTTTACTTGGTGCAATCCTGACTTCCTCTGGCAGACAGTCCACCTTATGCTAGCACTTTATGTCTTATTTCCACGGTGTTTCACAGTGATCAGGGCTTAAACATATGGACCCTTTCTTGTTCTAAAACTTCTGCACAGATGTGCCAAAAAAGGCCCAAAATCACTGGGAAATGGGAAAAAAAAAAAAAAAAAAAAGAAGCTACATATATCATAATACATTTTGTCAGGGCCAAGTTCCAGTTTATATGTCAATATGAATATAGAAAGCAAGAACACTGAGCAAGCAAGGAAAGAACACTTTATATTCACTGACATTCAGGCTGCTGCAGTTGCTTTTGTCCTGATCTTCCTCCTCCCCACAATTCCACTATCTTTCAATTATCCAGGTGCCAAAGTATAAAAATCCTTCCAGAATGAAGGAAAATAGGAAAAATTATGACTTCTTTGCTACCTACATCTTCCATTTCCAGAGTATTTTTCAATTAAGAGGCAATATAGCATGACCATAAAAATTATCACAGGCTCCTAAAAAACCCTTTTGGCTTTGGAAAGAGCCTTTAAAATGTTAAATAATATCTGACAGTGTCAAAGCCATTAAAAAGCTTTGGAAAAGATTCAAACTCTGTGCCTGGGAGAAAGAATTATTTCTGTAATTGAAAGAAGAACACCAAAACACAAGTTCTTTAATAGCACTTGGACTCCTGGGAGACTAAACAATCAGCTATCTTGTCAATTCAAAACCCACACTTGGGCTGCTTTTTTCTGCATTTGTTGGTTTCAAGGTAAAAACTTATTATTTAATAAAATACAATTAGAGCATTTTGCACTGGAAGTTCCAGATCCCTAAAAAAAAAGCACGTGGAGAAGCTGATGAATCCATGCAGAAGGGATATGAAAGTTAACCTTTCTGCTAGCCCATAATTAGTTTCATATTACTTACAAACTGAATGCACCTACTTGTGAGATGCTGTGAGTTATTTTCACATCTCAGGCACAAAGTAGTTCATTTAAAGTGGTTTCTCTGTAGCTACCTATCATTTCTCCCCAAGGTGGTTAAGTGGCTGCTTTGCAAAAAGCCATGCATAGAAAGAAAGGTATCTAATAGCAATGACCCTCCTAGCAAAAGACATCAATCACAGAAACAAAATAGGTCTCTGATGAGCAGCAGCACTAAGGTGACATTACTGGGGCACCTCTCTGGTCTTTCAATACCTGCAGGTACTTCACTGAATTTTATTTGTCAGAAAAGCCCTTTGCTCTCCAGCTCTCAAACCCAAGTACAACTCTTTCTTTCTCTCGGGTGGGTCAGTCTGTTTCATCGCTTCCATTCCATTCTGGGCAGACAGCTGCATAAATGATGGATGAGAAACTGAACTTTTACAAAGTTCAGAAGTAACTCACAGTCAGTTCCATCTGTTTTAGGCAGGGTTGTTTGCTTCCTTGCTTTGCTGGGGGTAGGGGGATGGGGTGTTTGTTTTGGGCTTTTGTTTGAGGGGTTTTTGTTGCTGTTGTTTTGTTTAGGGTGGTTAATTGAGTTGTGTTTGTTGCTGGTTGGGTTGTGTTTGTTGTTTGTTTTAAAATCTTTAGGTTGGTTTATCAAGCCCTAAACAAATCACAAACCTTAATCTGCCTTTTCTAGGTGTCTCTCTAGTCATTGTTCTCACTTCCTTTGGTAACTTGTTGCAGCCTCAGTCTCTAATTAGGCATGCAATCTGGGTTTTGTGTATATGAACAGTTTTCATTGGCATTAACCGGAGCCATATTTGCAGAACCAAAGATTAAATGCAGCCATTAGTGGCTTCTCTGTTTTTGCTGGTTATGCTTGTTTTCTCTTCATTGTCTGCAAGGTTGTTCTCGCCTGGTAGTGCTGATTTAGGGGTTCAAAGCTCTGCATCTTTTTTTTTTTTAATATATATTATTAAATTCAAACCTTATCTACTGCTATTGCTCTGTAGAGCTTTTTATCCCGCAGTAGATCCCTGCAAGACAGAAACACAAATGCTAGGAAGGTTTACAGGGCTGTATGGAATTGTTCTTCTATAGCCAAATCCATTAGGCTGGGACATTTGGTGACTGTTCTTCATTAACCAGCAAAAATAGGGAGAGATTAATTAGTACAGAGAAACAAGCACAGCAGACGTAATTCAAACAAAGTGCCTCATGCTGAATCAAAGCTTATAGAAGAAAAACATGCAAAATTATAGCACGGTAAGGATAAACCACCACAAAGCTGTGAAAACTAGATACAAGGGGGGGAAAAAAAGATCATGATCCAGGAAGTCTTGCTTCCAGCACAGGGACATGTATTTGAAGTAGCTCCTTAAAAAGAGTGCTGATGTCAGCTACAGAGACTGACTTGGCCACATGTCTTTTATCAGCACTTCTAGCATGGTGTTCTGAATTTTCTCTTTCAAACTGGCAAGAAAAAATTATTCAAAGCTAACCATTGTTTTTTGGGGTGGTGGAGGGGACATCCTCCATGGTCATGCTCTTGAGCACATACAAATAACCTCCTCTCAATGGTTCCAAAGAGTGTCGTGACAGGGTATTCTCAGCCCTCGCTTACCTCGCTTAATACTCAGAGTATTAAAGGGACTACTCCATGGTCACAATGTCAAAAAATATACATGTACAACTGTACCTCAGTTACAACCAGAAGGGCCTGGAAGTTTCTTCTGAACTCTGCACTAATTTGCTACCATTAAAATCCAAACTCAGGTAGTTTCAGAGACTTTAGTTTTGTAGTTACCAAAGAACCCTCTGGCTGGTTTACTGTCATCCCAACAGCACTTGCATAAAACCTCTGTATCACCAGTATCTACCACTGCTCAGTAACAGCAAGACATAGCACCTCCCTTGGTACTGTGGAAACAAACTGCACTTGTCAGGCTACCTGGATAGATGAGGTTTCATGTCCCAACTGCCTTTTTTGGGGGTAAATATAATTCACTCTACCTCTCTTGTCTCTACAGTCCAATGAACAATGGATTTTACTTACAATTGCAAAGATGATGAACAAGGAAAGATAAAAAGATACTAATGGTATCCAGCACTGAAAACTAATCATGGAAGTAACTACAGATTTCAAACCACTATTTTTTCAACATTTCTGTAAGTCACCTAATTTTTCCAAATATCAGAAGACAGTCCAGGGAAGATTTATACAACCATTGCCAGACAGTCTTAAAATGTATACATGTATACATAGATATGTGTACACATGACTTTCCCTTCAAATTTGCCATTGTTTTATCCTTTGCCCACTATAGCTACTTTTACAGAAAATATCTAAATTTCTTGTTTAGAGATTGCATAACATGAAAACAGGGGGAAAAAAGGCCAAACTGAAAAGCCACATCTGCTCCATGTGCATGAAACACCGGAGTCCCCAGGACACTTAGCAGCTCTAACCCTCTGCTTTGCTCACAGAACTCAAAGGACACTGCACAGTGTTGCAGGATTTTAGGAGAGCTGAGAATTTCTGTCTTCAACCTGCCTACTGAACTGAAGTAAAACACCATCACAAGGCCCAAAGCCATATCCAAACACTATATAACACACTCTTAACTCCTGCTGAAATAAACCAAACAACAGCCTTAGACACCGGCAGCACAACCACTGCCACTCTGCCAATTTGGGTAACAAAGGACACTCATTCTGTACTGCTTCTCCTTTATACCTTTAGATTATTAAGCCTACAACAACTATCAACTAGATTTTGCAAACCTAACGACAGATTATTCACATTCTTATACTGGCAAGTGTCAGTCCCAGGCAGAATGAATCAGTAGTTTAATCCTGTCCTATGGTTTTATAGCAGAAATGACACAAAACGTAGTGCCAGCAGAGCTGGTTCAGAATATTCAGGTCTCATGAGCCTGTTTTAGCTGTTATGCTACTGGAGGATGACTGTAATTTTCAGGATATTAACTTTCCTGCAAATGGCCATGCTCAGCTGCACTGCTGTAGCTGTCTTTCTCCTATCTAACAGTGACAGACCTAAGTTACACTGATAAGCAGGACGTGGAGTTTCTTTTTTACATGGTTCTCTTTGCCATAAGGGTCCATTCCTGGTTCAGGTTCAGCTGGGCCCACCAAGCACCTTTTCTGCCAAGCTGCTTTCCATTGCTCAGCCCCCAGCACATGATGAAACTGGAAGTAACTGCTCCTAGGATTTGCCTGGAGTTTATTACCGTTTAAAATTTAAGTCAATTTTCAGAGTTGTGAGTGTCAGATCTGAGAGGAAAGGTTTAATATTTTCAAAGCTTTTGTGTGTAAACTGAATTTGCCTTTTAAAGCCAAGATCTTTTCTAGACCTTCTTAATGAGAGAAGCATATACACCCTAGAAGGGCTAATAAGAACAGGCAGTATTATTTAGAATCCAGTTTCAAGTCTCTCCAGTCCTTACACCAGAGTTTTGATCTTTTGGGTCTCTTACTGCCCAGGTGAAAGCCCTAATCACAGGAATTCTGGTTGTTCTGTCTGATCTTTTGCCCCAACACAAGCAAACCCTCTTAAAAACTGAATCAAACTCAAGGAACCAGCTCAAAGGTCCATGAAACCCAACGCATTCTTACAGAAGCTCTCCCAACCCACCCTAACCAGCATCACTGAAGATCCTGCCTGTTAATCAGCATTAGTTACCATAACTACACTGTACAAATTACTCAATGAAGGGAAAAAAAATCCCCAATTGCAAATTACATTAAAACACAATAAAATCCCCTATCAAAGTAATTATCTGAATCACTGATGCAGTCAAGTGCAGGAGGCATCTGATCTGTAAAAGGAATTTGTTTATCCAGCAGAATTTCAAGTCTTTAAGAAAACAGCATCAGCAAGAACAGTCTAATGATTTAAATCCCAACACAGAAGAATCTCAGATCTTAAGTAAACATTTTGCCAATAATTTAGTTAAATTTGAAGAGGCAGGAATACAGAATGCAAAGAACTCTGTTTTCCTGCCTTTTCATAGCACAGAAGGCTTTTCAAAGAGTTTTTTCATTGTACTAAATTCAATCAAGTCATTTAATAGCTTCATTTTGACAGGGCCCATGAATGTACAGTTCCCATTCTCTCCTTTGCCAGTCAAAGCAGTGCCAGATTTCACTGCAGAGCTTTCTGAAGCATTGAGGTGCACAGAGGAAAACATGCTCAGCTTGAAAACATAAATATTTGCCAAAAGCAACTGCATTTCCTTCCCATTGTTTCCCTCCTATTCATTAAACTTACTGCTCTCATTTAATCAAAATAGAAATTCTGTCACTGCATATGTAGTACTAAAGTCTTCAGTGACCAGATGTGAAAACATCTTGTCAATATATTAAACACATGTGTACATAAAGCACTAAGAAACTCAGGCCAAGCCACCAGGCTTTGTATTTCTTTACTCATTCTTTCTCCGAAAAAAATGTGCCCCAGAACATTGAAGTGCAAGTAAGAACGTGCAGCCACCAACACCACTAGTGATTTACAATAAACAGCAAAAATGAGAGGTTCTCTTCACATTTGCATCCAGCAAAATTAACCAAATAAGAAGAAATCCACTTTATTCCTAACAGATTAGGTGCAGTCACAGGCAGGTCTGTTCACAGATTCTTGCATCATATAATGATTTTTAAAAAAATACACAGAAAAGTACCTGGGTTTATGAGTTTGATTTAATTTCAATTGACAGCTTCTTTTTTAAATGCCTTAGTATTTTTAAATTAGGATCTCATACACTTACACTGAAGATGGATTGATTTTCAAGAAGTCTGTGTTGACTTAGGTAACTGCTTATTTACCAGAACCAGATAAAACTTTGCACACATCTCCATGAAACCAATCAATGAAGTCTCTCCATTGACTTCAGTTAACTTGGGTTTAAAACTTAACCAATGTTGGATGCATTTCTGTGTAGAGCACAGAATTCTCAGCCTGTCTCAAAAGCCTGAAGATGAGCATTTCAGCATCAGTTTTGCGTGCTTTCCAACTCAGGGCTGCCGAAGGAAGTTAATACACTCACTGGGAAAATTTCAAAACCGTTTTCAGCTTTGAATTGAAACAGTTTGATCTCATTTCTTTCAAGTAAAAAAATAACAGTTGAAATGTGTTTGCCCAAGCAGCTCCCTTTTCTCAGGGGAACAGAAATTATCTGTGGCCAATGCAGAAGGGGGGTGATGTTACCAGAGTTAGGTGGAGGTCTGTGGTTTTGTCAGGTTTCAGGCAAGGCTGTGAGTCAGGAAAGTCCACATTTACAACAGAGTTGTCTACAGCAGCAGATGTGGTATCTCACTCTTCCAAGTTGTAACTTCACCTCCACATTTTTCAAAGTGAGTAAGAAGAAAGTGGGTATTTTATTGATGTAATACATGAGATAACCATCTGAGAAATCCAATATGCTATTGAAAGATGACTATTATTGAAGATCCCAGCAGTTCAACTAGACCCTTTTCAGAAGTGAATCTTGAAATTTCCCATCCTGTCCCTTTGTTCTGTAAGTGCCCATTGATTAAGACTGTGATGTGCATCCTCAAGCACTAAGGGTTAATTGCTGTGTATCACTTTTACTTAAAATAATTTCAGCAGAAAAGGCAGCTGTAATAGCCTATTGTGTACTTACCTTCAAGGAGTCTGAGCACATTTTCTTTAGAAACCATAGCAATTTTAATGTTCCTGGCAAACAAAGAAATAATTACCCTTGCAGTCACTGGAATCAACTACATGCACACAATGAAAAAAACCACTAGAAAGAAATGTGTCCATTTCAGCCTACTTAGACTGCAACACATTACCCAAATTAGGGTATAATGAACTTCAGCAACAAAACTTGACAACCTTTTCTCTCACTCCAGCTCTTTCCTACATTGCATTCATTCTTTGGTAAAATATAGCTAAAATTTCTGTGAAAAAGCAAAGCCTTCTGAGGACATACAGGCATTTTAAAAGCTACCTCTCCATGTATTCTGTGAGTCAGAGAGAGGCAAAGGAAAACACAAAAGGAAGCTAGAAAAATAGAGAAAATGGAGGAAAATTGAAAGAGTCTTCTGAAAAAAGACTCTCCACTGCACTTTCTATAAAATTGTACATTTCTGCATAGCTTGGAAAGCACTCCTAGTAGTCCACAGAAATGAGAAACTCCCTTAAATGTGGGATCAATTGTAATGAAATTCATAAATCCCACAGAGCAGTTTGGAGAAGACAGGGACACACTGTCCCTGCGGTAGGACAAATGTTTGCAGAGCCTGGAAAGCAATGATAAAAGTCATAGCAATAAATTATAGTCATGCTCAGGTTTTCTTGGGTTTATTCTTCTGCTCTGCAAACTTAGAAATACTGAAGACAAATGCTTAGCTCTTCCTTAATTCATTTGCAGTGATTCCTCCAACCAAGTCACAAAATATAAACTGAGGAGAAAGTGAACACCATTGTCTCACAGAAATGCCAACAGCACAGAGAATTTGGTTTGTACCACTGAAGTCTAATGGAAAACCAGGCTTCTCCTACCACTGCAAAACTTCTGTTCAGCCAATGCCCCACTAAGGTGAGAATTTTCCCCAGTTTTACCCCAAATGGCCTTCTTGTCTGAGATGGAAGAAGAACAATTCTACCACGTTAGCAAAAACTGCCCTGGTTAATACTGATGTGCAGCATTCAAATCCAGCACATACACAAGGCTTGTTACACAAAGGAGAAAGGGGTTTGAAGAAATTATCAGTAAGAACAGAAACAATTAATTTTCTTAGGGGAAGTAATTGTGTGCAAATGATCTCCCTTGTACAAGTAAACTTTTTTTTTTTTTAGCGTGCTAATAAATGTAAAAGGATGGACATTCTAACAAAATAGTTAGCAGAGGGAATAGGGAATAATACATCTTATTGTGTTTCAGATTAGCTATGCTTTCACAAAAAGACTGCTCCAGCAGGCTGAACAAAACACCATTCCCTCGTGGGTTAGAGAGGAGAAATTACCTTTTCAGGTTTTAATTTTAAGCTTAAATTTATGAAACTCTAATCCACGATCCATTAAAGATAGAATTTGCCAGTACAGTCAGCAAAGCAGGAACGCTTACAAGCTTTCAGAAGCATATTTTTAAAGGAGAAAAAAACACTGGAGTCAGCCTTTCCCATTGTTCACATACTTCTTTGTTTGGCAATACTCCAAAAAGGAATTGGCATATGAAGCTGTACAATCTGTTCTCCTTAAACAAGCCAAAGATTTTGCTTTTCTTTCTTATTGTTTGATATATAGGGATTTTTTGCATAGGGAAGGGACAAAGTAGAAGTCAAGGCACTTTGCTTCTTTTCTTTTCGTTTTAAATATACATCCAGAGGTAACCATAGACCAGATAAAAGAGCTCCCATGTCCAGCAGCCCAGCCCAGCCTGTCTGATATCTCACAGAGGAACTACACAGGCAGGACAAATGTAGTGTTATTTCCCTGAAGTACCCTTTCAGTCTCCAGCAAACTGCAGTTTGGAGATTTCTGGAGCCAGAAGCAATGTCCTGATATTTCCAAGTCCTCAGAGGAATTGTCCCACTGCTTTTCTGGGCTCTTGTAAACTCTCAGCATGCAGAATATTCTGCAAGCTGTGTATCCTACTGCTGCTTTTTACCAGTGCTGAACTGACCACCTGTTGGTTTCATTTGATATCCCTTAATTTTCCTATTGGAAGAGTTAAAAAAAATTAAACTTTTCCCTGTTTCTGTCTCTTCATTATATTCTCTCTCAAGACAGCTGTTTTCTAACCTAAAGAGTCTTCCTCTGTATCACTGATTGTGCAGAAGTTTCAGGACCTCCTTAACACTTTCTTATGCAAGTTATTTCAAGTTATACCCAGAAGCCTACTGAGAAGGAAGAACCAGGGACAGGCACAGGATTCTGGATGGGTTTGATTCGCTCTATTTCTTCTACAATATGCCTAGCACATTATTTGCTTTTTAGGAGACTACTGAGAATTGAGCTAATATTTTCACCACACCATCCATCAGGGTGCTAAAATCTGATCGCTAATTGAAAGAGACAGCTCAGAACCCATCGTTTCATATGCACAGATAGGATTACTTATTTCACATTGTATTTATCTACACAGCGTTTCATCTGCCACTTCTTTCACTCAATGACTTCAGCTCATATGATTTTATTTGAATTTGGCCTCTGTCATTAATACCTTGGTGCTTTGAGGACTGTCAATAAACTGTCACCTGTCTATTCACTCAATTTCCAGAACTATTCTGACTACAGTAATTTTGAAGATTGTGTGTTGATCAGCACTGACTCAAGTGCAAGTTTCTCTCTACCAACACCAACACTTCTCAATCATCTGATCATCCATGTTTTTCCTATTTTTTTTCCCATGCAATGACAAGGATATGCAACTTATGGCAATTGAATGGGCGTGTCCATTCTTGAAGTCCCTTTAATGAAGGTTAACTGTCAAGCACCTCTCCAATACTTAAGTAATCTGCACCACTGGGATTGCCCTTATCCACTTGTTTTCCAGTTACTCAAAAAAATAATAATAATAAAAAAAAATTTAAAAAATTTGATCAATCTGTGAGACATAACTGCCCTTCACAAAAATGATGCTATTTCTTCCTCCTATTGAACCCATTTCTGCACAGAGATCTCTTTTAGAGCCTTTCCAGTGGTCTCCTGGTCACAGGGTCAATGGTTGACATGCACTGGTACAGGCTCTGTTTGCCCATGAGACCACAGCTAAAGAGCCACAAAACTGAGAAAGAGAAAACACTGCAAGCTCCTAAAGGGAAAAAAAAAACAAACACTACTAACCAACCAAACAAAACCAAACAGCAATTACAGAGTCTTTCAAATGCGATAAAATGAAAGGGAAAAAAAAGAAAAAAGAAAAGTAAATCAATAATGTTTTCTCTTTGTGCTGTAGCTTATACCCAGCTCCACTTTTGTGTACGACACATTCATTAGTCATGGCAAATCTTTGCTCTCAAGGAACAGACAAAGACAGACCAGCAGAGTATTTAAAGGATCCAGTTGGCTTCCCTGTAGCAGTGGTGATGACACCTGTCCCTCTATTTCCATAGAAACTGGACCAACAGCAATAATACTCGCATAGAGTATCTCACCCAATTGCAGTGTATGTTATCAAAAATCAATATTTGCAAAATATCTGAACATGAACATCATTCTGGGCAATTTCACAGGAAGAAGAGATTGGAGAAATTTACTCCCCAACACTGATACTTTAATGACCACAGGTAAAATTATGTATTTATCTGCAAATGTGTGCTTCCCCAACACATCCAGAAATTATCTCTATATTTTTATTACACAATTAAGTAGCTTCAGTTTGCTACTACTTGCTTATCAGTCTTTGATGAACAGTTGTTCAAAGAATATTTAGAGATGTTAATATTCTCTTAACTACTGTAGTAGCATGGAAGTGGAATTGTATATTTAGTTAATGTTATTTATTTTGCCATTAATTTTAAAACATTTAACTGGTTAAGACTGAGCTGCTGGGCTGACACAGCTGCAAGGCACTTCTCGAAACTGGACAGGAAGGAAAGTCTTTGGCAACAGCACCACACAGGCTTTTACTAAACAAAGGTGTCTGAGCTGCAATCGCTGGTAAAAATATGTCTCTAGCTTAGTTTAACTGGCTTTGGAAGTGAATGGACACAAACTGAACTAAATTTCAGCTAGTTAAATTTGGGAGCATCAGCAAATGGGTTAATGTGAAGTAACTATTCCACTCCAGAAAGTAATTCTGGAGTAATTCTTTTGTTTGTGTCCTCACCAAATGAAGTAGCTGTTTATAAATCAACCTCCCTAACCCCCATTCAGCTGGACTTTTAAGAATACCTGCTTTAGAAACACAAATAATTCCACCAACTCCAACAAGCCCACCTCTGTGTTTAAAGGGGTTCACCTCTACATTAACTAAATTGGACCTTATGCTTATTTGCATACTTTACTCTTCCCTTTGGCACACAAAACTTCTATGTTAGTATTCAGAGAAATTAGAGTAAGGCAGTTCTGTATTTAAGTGTTCCACTCTAGGGAACACTATTCATATCTCGTATTATTACCAGCATACTCAAAACGCTGTCTTTTTAAAAGAAATGCCCTAGTCAAAACAGAAATTAGGGTTTTCTGCAGAGATTATTAGGAGATATCCTTTGGTCTGTGCCATGAGGAGGTCTGATCACAGCCCTGCAGTCTTCCCTTCCAGCCTCACATCTCCAGGAAATCAATGGAAAGCAGTTATCGATTTAGTCACAAGTTTCAATAACCAGCCAAACTTATGGCAGCTGCTCTCTATTAACAATACAGCCTTCCTCAAACTCTTCCATTAACAAAATCTGTTAGAAACCAGAGGAAGAAATTATGCATTTTGTGCCACATTACACTAGAAGTACCAAAATGTCTTCAGATCCTCTTCTTTTTACAAAGCTGGAGAGCAAAGTTTGTCAAATATTCGTACTTTCAAAATGAGAAGCATGAGCCCAGAAAGAAAATTCTAAATGCAAAGATCAATTTTTTTTAATGAAAGACAAATCAATCTGTGCAAACTCTGCTGGAGGACACTGTTTGTAACAGTCCTGTGGCACACGGTGATCCTCTGGTGGGTCTTCCAGTTGCCCCTGTGTCCTATCGATAGCCTGACTTTCTAAGCTTTTAAGCACCAGTGCTGTCTGGCTGGATTGGTGCTCATCCTGCACACTGACAGCCCTCAGACTCCCCTGGAGCCCAAGTGTCTGAAGGCACAGGCTGAAGATGCAGCTGTAACACTCGGATACTGTGAAACCATCTGTGCAGTCTCGCAGCAACTGTTCATCTCAATGTCTTCAAAATGCAGCACTGATGAGCCTTTTCACTTCTGCTCAGTAGGTGATAAGAGAGCATTTTACCCCAAGCTGTGGCCCAGATGTATTGGACAGTAAATACATTACTTGTATTTTGTTTTCATTTTACAGTGACAATTAATAAATGCTCCTCGTTGCAATGGATCAGCTCACTCATCTGTTAGCTGCCATGGAATTTTCTGTGTGTCTCCTTCTAATCACTTCTTGACACTGAGTTGCTCCAGGGTCCTTCATAAACCTCAGAAAACCTCCAGGTCACTTTGCTTATTTCATGAGTGAATTTTCTGTATGCACTGGAAGATACTTGTATTGTTCCCTGGCATCCCTTATTCCCTCTTTCTCTCTGTCCCTCCAAGCTTCCCAAGCTGACTTTGTTGACATGCTATCCGAAAAAGAAAGCTCTCACAGGAAGTCACTGTTTTGCTGACTGACATCTCTGTTCTCTCCTGATATTACCTGAACAATTTTATTCTCATTTACATACTTATCTTGCTATTTCATGTAATTGTGTGTCTATCTAAGTGGTTAATGCAGGGGTAATGATGCCAATTTCCAGCCTATCAAAGTTATCCCAGTGATACAGGTCACTGGCTCTCCTACTCCTCCCCTTCAATGAGCTGATTGTTATAAATTCACCCTAGAGACTGTTAAAGCGGGAGGAGAGCAAAGGTAAACCAGGCAGCAACTAAACCAGAAACTAAGGAGAGTAAAAAAGAGCTGGGGAGGCTGGCAAAGCAGTTTTACGTCATCACAAGATGATCGGTTGCATAGTGAGACTCCATGACATGAAATATTTTATTCATTCATTTTCACTCCACTTACTGTTCCTACTTACTGTGAACCTCAGAGCTCTCTCTGCCTCTCTGGTTTTCCTTTTAATAGTGGAGCAGGAGGTGGGAAAACAGTACATTGTTTGTGCAAGTAGAGATAAATGGGTTATCTGTCTGAATGCTTGAGATCTGCAGTTTAAGCAGCAGCAAATGGATGTTATGTCTAGTTTCAGACTTTCTTCTTTATCTAGAAAGGCAGTAGAGGCTCCAGAGGAATGTTTCACAGGAGTCAGGCAGCAAAAGCGAGAAAATTGGGCTAGAGGAGCATGAGGAATAGCAAGTTTGGAGAGTTCAGCAGCATATGGAAAACCTCCAGGGAGCATTTACCTCATGTACATGATGTTTGCCAACACATCATGGCACTTAGGAACAGTCACAGCTCCAAGAACAGAGGTAATTTTCAGGGCAGGGAGGAAGGACCATATGCCAGTGCAGAGTCTGAAAGGTAGATACATAAGGTAAGAGCTCAGACAGTGCTGGCAGCCACAGAGAACTCCGAGCACAGCCTGGAGCTCATCTGCCAACAGCTTAGTGGCAACTACCTGTTCCAGATAAGAACAACACATCCAGCAAGCTGAAGAAACAGCTCTCTTTGCAACCAGTCTGTTTATATAGGTCTTCCTGCACACCCCTGACAGAGGGATCTCTCTAGACCATCTCAGGAGTCTTTCTTTCAAAGGATTCCAAGAATTCCCCAGTGCAATTCTGGTTCAGATCTAAGACACACATTTTTCATTTTCCCATGTAAGGGGCCACAGAGAAAAAAAATCTCCTCCACCCTATTAGTATTTAGGAACTGAAAGCCTGCAACATCTTCATTTGCACTAAGAGAAGTGCAAATGGTAATATCCGGTGTGTTGGAGCAATTTGGAAGATGTAGTACTAGGTAAGGAGATCTTTGGACTTGAGTCAGACATGAGAGTCTGGAAGCATAAACAGTGATCATGTTTTTGAAGCTGGAGAGTTTGAATTTCACTTCCTACTGTTGATAAGATACTGCTTTATGAGAGACAATCTGTTAGGAAAGGCAACTCTTAAATACCTATAGGCACTACAGGGACACAGAGAGTAGCATAATCAGGTTTAGTGTGAGAAGTTCTCTCCCTTTCTGGATTGATGAATGGGATCACAGCCCTTGTTTTGGGATAGGCTCAAGGTTCTTAAGTCCATTTCTCAAAACTCAACCACAGTTCAGCCTGAGAGGAAGCTCAGAGACATCACTCAGGGTGCTCCTATGTTGGCCCAAAGGACAAAGCTGAACAATGTCCTTTGTCTGCTGCTACCATTTCTAGCACTTTGCAAGGAAAGAACATGCTCCATCTGTGTTCGCTTACAGAAACAACAGGAATCCCTACAGACTGATCACTACAGAATGGCCAGGTGTCCCAGACTAGCAAGGAACATAAAAATACAGAAGATAAAAGCTGAATGTCTTCTACCTAATGCCAATCCTTTTGCCAAAACACACATTGCCATATCTTAGCTGAGCTTAGAAGTTTATCCAAGACGCTGACTGGGAGAACACAGAAATGCACCTAAATTGATGGCTTCCTTCAAAACCAAAAATCCCACTAACACTCATGCAGATCAGCCAACAGACAACCCAAATCAGAGCACAGGATCTGTATCATGTCCTTTCCTGAAGCAGCCCGTAAGAATGAGGGCAACATCACACACAATATCATTAAAAGCAGAGTGCTGGGCCCTGGCCAACGGCACAACTGAATGACAGGCTGCAGTCAACTGCAAAATAATTTGGTTCAGTTTATGGAGAACTTCCCCACAGCAAAGCCTTCCCCACAACAAGGAAAGAGAGAGAGAGAGAATATACAATGGCTACACTAACTCTGGGGGAAGTGACACTGTGCTAATGGGTTTTGCTGAATTCAAATGAAATGGCAGGATAAATCTGCTGGAAGAAAAGTTGTTCTACTCCTTGCTGATAAGGGCTTAGTGATTTAAAGGCTCATCAGAAGGACAACTGCTGAGGTCTTCAATTGGAAATAAGTTGAGGAAGCTGTGATTTACAGAGATCCCAAGATTTGCCTGTTTGGGCTTTGTTTTATTGCTTTGGAGATTTGCTATTTTTCGTTGTTTGTTTGGCTTTGGGTTGTTTGTTTTAAGCTAGTAAGAATTTAGTTTTATTAGCCCTGATAAAATAATGTTTTGGGCTTCTTTTTTTAAAAAAATTATGATACTATGTGACTGGGGTTTTTTTGTCTGTATCTTTGATTGGGTTTATCTCTTGCCTCCAAAAAAAAAGGCAGCTATACCTTATGCTTTACACAGCCTTGTCTTGCAAACTAATATTTATAACATTTATATCCTAACCTTTTATACCAGCAACTGTTAAGTTATCTCTCCGCCCTTTACTTGACTTTATTACATGCAGTGAGAACAGGGTGGATCCCAGGGGTATTATATGCTCAGTAACAAAAAATAAGAAATCACAGTATCTGATTTGTCACGGGTCTCATTTCACATCTCATGTCATGTGCAATGATTTGTGCACTTCTTATTTTTTGATTCCAAACTGCCCAAAGTCGACCCACTGATGTTCCTCCCCACCACCAGATAATTGCAGTCTAATGGGTCTGATACACCGAGCGTGTCTGCTGAGCACACTGACATTCCTCACAGGGGAAAATGGTTTCTATGAGGTTGCTTTCCTGCCAGTTTAACTCTTAGAACGAAGCACATGCAGGGCAGGATATCACCTGAGGGAAGGGGGAAGAAATAGGTAGCTACACATTAGCCCAGGTTGTGTCACCGGCCTGCGCCTCTCACAACAGCTTTACTCGAGACACAGGGTGTCAGGAAGACTCAACTGCACCTCCTGAAGGGACCTGGTCACTGAAAGTCCAGCTTCACACTGCTGGGGCTCAGAACAGCACCTTCCATTTCATTTGATGTGTTCACAGCCATCACGGGGAAGACAGCAAAGTGGCTAAAGAGATACTCTGAGAAATACAAATACTTTGGTGGTATGACCTTGCTTATCTGTAGAGCTGCATAGGCACACTGTAACTGCTTGATTCCAAATGCCACCTGTACTAGCAGGAATGGGAAATAAATGGGATCTAACAGTCCCAGTCTAACAGTAAGATTATATTTGCATAAGATTTGGCATGAAAGATAATTTAGTGAAATTATCTTTCTAAACTCCATATGAACTTTGATCAAGCATTGTTTATTATTTTATGTTTTATTACTATAGACATTACCTTGGAAAACTGCTAGATGGTGCTAGAATATATACATATTCAATACTATGCTACTACAGTAGTTTAAACTACAATCCTTCTCCCTAGAATTAGTCTTTGATGCAATTGCCTTGTGATTGCTTGTTGTAAATGAGACAGAAAGCTGTGTCCAGGATGGCAGAGCCTTATTTTCTCATACTCTGCAGGGGGTTGAACATAAAGAAACCCTCAGCTGTGATCACATCAGGGCCCAGGTCAAGGAGATTAATCGATCCATACCCTGCTCAGTGAGAACGGGCTGATCACAATTCACACACATAATAAGCAGGCAGCTGTATGGATTCTATGTCCCCAAGCACAAGTCATCCTGCATAAGAAGAGCATCTTTCAGACATCAACGTGTTCTTCCTCAACGCAAATGTTCTTGGAAGAAGAAGTGGTGAAAAGTAGGAGAAGGGAGGGGGAAAAAAACCCCAAACAAACAACAAAACAAACAAACAAACAAATCTGTTCTTAAGAAAATTTTGATACCCAATGTGTCTCCAATTCACGTTACCAGTCTAGCTGATGTTATTAACTTTGGAGTTGTTTGTATGGGGAAGTTTAAACATGAAATAACGTAAAGAGATGGGATTATAGATGAGAGATGCAGCTAAAAAGAAGTATGATAACAGAGGAATTGCGTCACTCTGTAGCAGTTGGGGTTACACAGAACAAACTTGTTCCATAATCTAGTAGAGCTTTCATGTGAAAAAAGAAAACTAGATATTTTAAAATGGTGTTAGTATACTTGATTCTTAACATCAATGGTTAAGCATGTGGACACTGAGGGAAAAAAAAAGCCCCCCACACACTAAGAGCAGCTTTAATTATTGTTAATCTGCAGAGACATTCACATCAGAAATATCACCCTGGCATTTTCCTGTTTACCAGCTGCAGATCAAGCTCTGTAACATTTAATCTTTGTAAGTACTTGCCCTTTGAAAGCCTCGCTTTCCATCATCTTTCTCTCACCTCCTCTGCTCACGCTGCACAGCAGTTTCTGTCAGCCCCTCCCTGACTAGTCCCCTACAGAGAGAGCTGGGGAGCTTTCCTTCATAAACCCTTCTTGGAAGGGGATATCAGCTTTACCCTGGCAAATTAAGTACCCTGGGAGCCCAGGGCAATCATGGACACACTCCTAGTGTCTGGAAAACAACCAGAATTTGCCCAGCAGAATTGTACAGCTGTCATTAAAGACAAAGTCAAGTGCCCAAAGAGCTGTGGAGATCAAAACAACACGCGGGCCAGCACAGAAGCACAAAAGCTACTCTGTTCCTAGATAAAGGCAAGGTTAGCACCACCTCAGTTGAACAAACCTGTAATTAATTGGGTAGCAAGCACCAATGGCCAGAGTGAAGCAGTGTTTATCCTTCAGGCTACCAGCATCTGAGAAGGCTAATACCTCTTCACATTCAGTTTTGCCAAGCTACTGTATCCAGTAAATTTTAGTATAAATTGATTTTTTCAACTTCTCATACTTGTGTGATTCTCCCATACAGAACTGTTGTTCAACAGACAATTTCAGAGCATCAGGTGCCCCTGAAGTCTTTCAGAATAAGAAATAAAATAAGAACAGAAATTATAAAGTTAATACACTTCTCAGAAATAACTGTGCAAGACTAATCCATTCTCCAGGAAGGTAAGCCTGTCATCATATACATCCTGCCTCTTATGCTCTTTTAGACCCATAAATAACTGGACATTCCTCCACAGATGTGCTAGAAATATCAGCTATGTTTCATGCTTTCCAAGACTGAAATTGCATGGAACCACCTTGACCTTTCCTTTTCCAGCATGTTATTTCTTCCTTTTTTGAGAAACCATGTATAATCATGATAAAATTATCTATTAATACTCACTTCTGTCGGTTTTTCAACTCAAGAATTTTTAATAAGGCTATGTGACATTTCCAAGAAAAAAAATTACTGGCCTTGCATTTATCAATTTCTGTATTTTCAACATGAAGCATAAGAGAAAATTTTCATTTCCTGGAGAAGAACAAACAAGCAAACAAAAAAGAAATAAAAATCTTAGCTGTCCTGTTGCTACCTGGACTGAGGTGAGGATTTGTCCTTCACAAAATATAATAAGATGAAACAATCAAATGGGGAGAAAAAGCCTGTAAGAGTAGCCCAGTTTATCTAAAACCACAATTGCCAGTTTCTGATCAAAAAGCATCTCAGGAGGATAACAGCCTTATTAACTTTATTGACACTGTGGCACCATTATTATCTGCAAAACACCCACTAAGAAACATTTTAATTATTTTTCCTCTGAAAAAGATTAACCCCGTTTGTTCCAACAAGCCAAACTGAGAATTCAGGCAAGGCATTCAAGCACATTTCCAGACACTGCTCTTTACCTGTAATTGTTTTTGCAGTAATGCAAATATCCACCCATATCAGGCAAGGGCTACTATCCATAAATGGCTTTACCTCGAGAGAGAAGGTCCTTTTAAATACAGAAGAGAGCACTAAAGTACCAATAAAACATCCAGATTTGGAGAACTACAGCCTCTGAACGGCCAACAGAACTTTCCAGAGACTATGAATGCCCAGGCCACACAGCTGATGAAATCAGCACTTCGTTACCTGGTTTTCCAAATCAGCAGATGAAGTTCAGGTGACAGCTAGAAGAAAATCAAGATCGCCTGATTCTTATTACCCAAACAGCCTTCATATAAGGTTAATTCAGCATTAATGGTAACACATTCAGATGTCATTCAGCACATATTTTTCCCCACTGACAGTTAGTAAAAAGACCAGGCAAGAAATGACGTCATGTATTTTAATTAAAATTTTCTTAACCTGGTGCTCATGGTACAAATGTGCTTACTGCCTAAGCATTACACCTTACCTTGCTGACAAATGTTCCCATAACAGCCACAGGATACACAGTGGGAAGTACATGGTCTGAATGGCAGCAGCTCCTAAAGGGTTACTGAAAGGCCAAGTCATCTCCTTCACGTACTGACTCAGAAACAAAAGCCTGAGCTGCAGGAGAAATGCTGAAACAGTGAAGAAGCTCTGGGAGTACCAAAGGATGGCAGGACATGGGGAGATGTAGCAGGAATACAGACTGAGAGGAGGGGAAGGCTGAAAGCTGCTACCAGTGACAAGGGATTGCACAGGAGAGAGATCCCACAGGGGCTCTGGACTGCACCAAGGGGACAGGACTGCATTACTCCAGACCACCTTACCCTCAAAGGGAGGAAAAATGCCTGGAGGCACACAGCAGTAACCAGGATAGCTGCAGAATGGAGAGGGGCCCCAGTCCAGACATTCCCAGCCCTTGGGTCCTCTGCAGCTTCAGCCCTGCAGTTCTCTGGCAGGGAGTAATCACGATGCTTTAATTCTACTGTGTCACATCAGGGGCACCAAAGAAAAACACCAACTCACCAAATGACCCCCTGGCACATACTCATACTCCTCTATTACCACTCACTTGGGAAAGGTAAGAGAACTCATCAATACAGAAATTAATTTGACAGTAACCTTGAGAGAGTTCAGGAAATTCTTTTCCTTGCCTAATGGCTACAGAGGGACCTTTTGCACTGGGATTTCACGTAATCTAACTGTTTGCTATTTAAACAAAAAATAATCTTGTAGAGCCTGCAACTACCTCGGACCGAGTCCCCTTGCAATTACAAAAGTGATTGTGTTTGAATAGCTGGCTTTCTCCTTCGCTGCTCTGCTTCTCTCTCCACTCCGGTGACTTCTACAGGGAAATCATCTTTTGGACATCACGGTTAACTGCTGCTCTAGGCATTATAGGATTGGCCAAACCTCAGTATCTCAGCCTTACTGCTGGCACCAGTCAGGGCAGAAGAGAAATGAACTGTTGCAAAGAAGGGCAGTTGTTCAGATACCTTTGAGCCCTTAAGCACGCTGGATAAGTCTCCTTCTATCAGCACTTGTTACCACGAGCCACTTAACCTTTCACTGCTTAACACAGCCAAATTCCAGGATATATCGGGTTGCCACTGTAAAAATAATTAAGGAAGACAGTACAGGAAATAATAATTTGCGCTGGCATGTCTGCAGTCCCAAGTTCTCGACATGTTCTACAGCTGTTAATGAAAAATACGTAGAAGACAATGGGTTGTGTGTTATGTGATTAATGTTACAGTCCTTCCCAGTGCAGAAGTGTCATGGAGGGAGGATGACACCATCAAAACTGAAAGGAAAAGGGAGAATGCCTGGGGTAACAGAATGCACTTCTCTTGTTTTTACAAATGCTACTTGCTTAGTTTTACTTTAAAGAGGAGCTAAAAGGTATGAGGGTGTTATAATTTCATGCAAGCTTGCAAAGCTGAGTGTCCTTATAAAAAGAGCAATTATACACACACTTTAAGCACGAAGCAGCACAATAATTAAATGAGTAATTACCTTCCCACTTTTAAGCTGTCATGCAATTAAACTTAATTAAACATTCTCTATACTTCACTAATCTTGTACAAACAGAAGAAGGTAAGAAGGGTGTGGTAAAGAAAGGGCATTTGGCAGAAGGTTGAGCCTATTATTCTGTCTATCATATAAAATAATACTGCACAGGCAGCACTAGGTTCTCATGTAATTGCCTTGTTCCTAGCCAGGAACCTGGCCTGAGCTGCAAGACAAGCAATACACTGAGGCAATACAATGCTATTTAATTTTATGTAGCATTCTTCTATGTATTATTGCAAAACACTCCTCAGAAGAAACCATTTCAAGGAAAGGGAAATGCTGGCAATTTAGAGCAGAGGGAGTAAAGAATTCCATGTAGAAAACCAGTGCAAACATAAAATCAAAACTCGTAATGCAAACACAAGTCCAAGGTTTCTCTTTTCCCCAGGAGAGGAACATTTGCAGAGATGCAGTAGAGGAAGGGCCAAGAAAAGACATGTGAGTTTTACTGACATGGAGACAATCATGAACTTGCTCCTATCCTGGTCTGAAATACAAATGAGCTTTGTAGAGGCACAGCCCACATACTTCTGCTAATTATATATTCATTCCCAGAAAGGCTGTATCACATATACCTTCTATAGCTGCATGTTATTCTTAAATTGAGACAAAAAAATTCATCCTTTCAAGCACCAAGGTTTCTGTCTTCCACCACTCCCTGAGGCAAAGGCCAAAAAAGGCAGCAAAACAGGAACATTTGGAAGCAAAACCTGATCACACTGACTCTGAAAATATAATGTTTATTAATTTCAGGTGTCCTCAGGATCTGGCCCATCTTCATACCTACATGTGTATACACACCTTCCTGCTCTTTTTCTCTTCTACTGAGTCCTGGTTCCAAGTGCTACAGAGGCAACTTGAGCTCATCTCAGCAAAATGTAGCTGGGAACATCAATTTTGCCATTTTCCACCCTTATATTCTTCCAGCACCCAGAGCTGTTCTACAGAACTGGAACCTGCCAGAACCATATTCAATTAATATTAGCAGAAGATTCCTAAACATGGCTTGAGCCTGTCAGCACAATGATGGGACAAACACAGGGTGCTTGAAGATGAATGCTAGGTGTCATTATTAAAACCATGGGGAAAAAAACCCAATAACAATACTGAGCAGCATCCCAAAACACTGAATGTGACTGAGTGCTGAGAAACCTGAAAAACAGATGAAAACCACTGTGCTACACACCCACCTCACTGCCCCGTACTAAGAGAGCTATTTATTTGCCATTGCCTGATGATAAACTGCAGCTGCAGTTTGAAAAGTGTCAACAAAAGTTTTTATGTCTGGTTCTTATTCTACCTCCCACAGCAAGTAGAAAATTACAGTTTGATAGAGTCTAAAATACAAATTGTCCAAAACACAGAACAGGAGCAGCTACTGAGAAGTAATTAACTCTACTCCAGCTGAAACCAGGATGAATGCATTTCTCTCTAGAAGACAATACTGTTTCCTATGCTCTGTAGGCCAAAACAAGTAAATAAACATCCTGAAAAATGTTGGAAACGCAGCATTTAGGAAAAGACTGCTGTTGCTACTCTGTATTTTGCTGGCAGACAAGAATGACAGTCCAGGGAACATTGCTTTTGGCTGCTGTGCCCCTGCTGTCAGCCCTCTGTGCAGGCAGAGCACACAGGCACACGGTGACAGGGCCAGTCCTCCAGCTCCCTTGTTCCATGGCTAATTTAGAAGCTGAGGACACGGGGTCCAGTCCCAGCTACTGCACAACTGCAGGGAGCCTTCAGGAGACCCAGCCTCAGTTGTTTAACCCAGCCTGACAAGTCCCAGAGGATGTTTTATTTCCTGTCTGGGACATTGTATCATTTTGTTAACAGCCTGGAAGTCAACAGTTCTCCATAGCTGACACTGATTAAGTGCTCTGTCATTTAAATTCAGAATCAGTGGCATAGAAACCCTATCAAAGTTATGATTTCTGCCTTATGATTCATTGCCCCACCCATAACAGCCCATCCAACAGGAAATTCCATCAGACCAGAACTCATCCACAACAAATATGCCCTTTGTTTTCTGCGATTTAGGTTTGGAATTGCAGGTTTTCATTTCTTCCGCTCCTACTTCTTTTGTTTCCACATCTTTGCCTTAACTCTTGCTGCTCTCTCACACAGATGGGGCACAGCTTCTCACAGCCTCATGAGTGTGACTACCATGTGCTACTGAGGAACTTCATTCCTAGGGACAGCTTCCATGTTACCTTATTTGCAGGAACAAAGGAAGCAATCATGTGAAATTAACTTTCCAAATAGGAATGCCCAAGGCAGTGCTACAGAACAGCGTGGTGAACTAACCCACACCCTCCTGCCCTGCTTGGCATAGCCAGCCCGAGTTAGTTTTAGGATATCCAGATAGGATGTGAGAGGGATTGTTTCCATGCTATGATTTCCTTTTGCGTGGTTTTCACGATGGTCCTGACATATTTTACTGCATATCTGCAAATACCAGAAAAAATGCCCTCCTCCTGGACTCACAGTGTGCAGTGACATCCAGGCACAGGCAGGACAGGGATTCACACTAGATTTAGCAGCATGCCTCCCTCTCTGGAGTGGCTGTTCCATCAGGATTGCTCAGAAGGCTCAGGCAGGCTTCATTAAAGATATCAGTGTTTTTCACCAAACAGGCTTTCACGCTGCTTCTCCAAAAGGCACAGGAGCTCTCAACATGCAGTTGGATTGTACAGCACAGTCATGGGAAGGTTAGAAGCAACAAATAGAGAAAAAGTAAGTACAGGAGGAATCTAGAGCTCTTCTTGTGCAACCTGCCCCTCAATGCAATGTCCTCTAAGGTCAGGTTAATCAGCTGAGCTTCACTGTCAGGGTAATCTATTTTGATATCTCACTACCCTCATGATCAATTTTTCTTTCCTGATAACTAATGAGGATTTCCCTTGTTGCAATTTGTCTCTGATTCCTTTCATCCTGCCATTAAACACCTCCAGGAATATGTTGGCTCTATCCTTGGCACACTCTCCCCACCATTACATTGCAAGATAGCAGGTTCATAGTTGAGTTCATAGCAAGACAGACTGAAACACCCCACATTTCCACCTCCACCTGTAGGGTGCAATTGCCATTCCACCACCATCTTGCCTCTAATGTATCTCTTTTCCATAGCACACATAGGCAAGGCCTTGTACTCTTGACAGCTCAGGCAGCCTCAGGTCTAATCAGTAGATCAAGAGCTACAACAACACATTACCCAACTTACACTGGAAAAACATTGTGACTCCACAATAAATAACTGCACTGAACATTGAGAGAATACACAGTCATGGATATGCCCTGCTTGAAACAGCCTCCCTGCCACACTGACATGTAGGAAAACAGAGCAATAAAAGACCCCTTCTGGCTTCACTCTTGTGGAGTGACGTGTGTGTTAGCTGCTCTCACAATCTTTGTTACTGCAATAATAAATCCGAAGCTGAAAATGAGAAAGAAAAAAATCCACTCAGCTCGGAGACTACTTCCTGGCAATCAATACACTTTGAATAACCTACAAAATTGTGGTCTATAAGAGGTAATCAGTCAAGTCTCACTGTCCATCTTCCTTTAAACACTGATGTTCATAATGGCTCCTCATTTAGAAGTGTTCATTTCCATCACTGCTGGAGCTCAGCTTTATTCTCTTTCCCCAAAAGAGAAGGAAGAGTGAACAGACTGAGGCAGCCTTTGACCACACACTTTCACTTACAAGGCAGTTCTTAACCTTGCCTCTCTGAAGTCTCCTCTAAGCTGACTTGCAAAGATCTGGGGGTACAGAAAATGGGGCAAAACCTGCAGAATTACTCAGATAATTGCTAACATAGCTCAGTAAGGAGAGAAAAGGCTTCACAGCTCTATTTTCTATAAACCTGGTAAATTGGTCTAGGGAAGAGTTCTTGCTTTGCAAGTCAGTGTGACTGAATCACGAATGTTAATTCTTCAAGCCCAGTTCGGGATATTAGGACAGAAAAGCACGCAAATTGAATTATTTCAAAATGAAACCCAGAGAGATTTATCTTTTATAAACAGGCACCCAGAAATCTTTTGTTTAACACTGTTGGAGAAGATGTTGTTTCTATAAAGGAAAATGACCCCCTTACCCCAAGAAGTGTTCACTGCCAAAATAAGAAGGTGTAAGTGTTTAAAACACTGTTTAGCACTACCAGTCCTAGCACCACAGATTAAGATGTGCACTAAACCTTCATGGCAAGCATAAGACAAGGTTGTGAATGCTGTTTCATACTACCCAGAAGTGGAGTGCTCTCTAATTTTATATACTGTGCTTCTAACTCATTTAAAGTGCCTTCCTATGTAACCTATTAGGTTGCAAAATGTTGTTTCAAACATGCTAAGGATCACTCCCTTCCACTCTGTCTCACATCATACCTAAACCTTCAGTCTCACTGGCCCATGTCTTCCTGGGGCACTCCCTCCAATCCTTCGGACATAGCTCTGGGTGCAGATTTCTCATCTCCTTTGGCAGTACCTCCTACACAGCACCAAAGCTATGAAAGTAGCATTAAGCTCCCACACACACTCCAGCAAACCCAGAATTCCCTTGCAGCAGTTCCCCACCGCCATCATCAGACTATGGTCAGAGTGACAAAGCCAACCTCAGGCACAGAGCAGTTTCCCAGCCAAAAGAAGCTCACAAAGCACAGAACTGTGTGTTAGAGGCCCACGTGCTTTAACAGCACACGCGAGATGGAAGCTGCTTCAGAAAAGACGCAACAAAGAAATGCTGAAGAGTCAGCTCAAGGCAAGGAAAGAGAATATTTTGGGAAACTTCCAACAAAAAGCTGTAGACGAGAACTCCCTTGTGCCTCCTGTGGCCACTGGGATGTTAAGAGACTGTTCTCTCCACCTTCAGTAGGAGTGTGGGCTCTGTGGACAATGGGTACTAATTAACATCGATTCATTAACTTGGAATTGAGGATGTTGTTCATCACAGCAGCATAAATGCTAAAGGCTGAGAGAGATCGTGCATTAGGCAGCAATTTCACTGTCGAGAAAGACAGGTCTAAACTGCAAACAACTGTCAGTGAAAGGATCAGCACAGGTCATAGATCAAAGCAGCACAAGGACCCAGGTCTCATACAGCAAAACAGATTCATTACTGACCCAGGC
This sequence comes from Myiozetetes cayanensis, assembly GCF_022539395.1. NCBI lineage: Eukaryota > Metazoa > Chordata > Aves > Passeriformes > Tyrannidae > Myiozetetes > Myiozetetes cayanensis. The sequence continues at coordinate 29,434,057 of NW_026086605.1, forward strand.
TCAGTTCTTAACCACTTAAGGCAGTAATCAAAAGGTGGCAAGTTTGGTGTATCACAGTCCTAATCCTCTAAGGCAGCTAATACACAGTTAAGATTTACATTCAGGGGAATGGTCCAAAATGCTGTTAAGGCTTTTATTCAGTTGGCAGCCTTTCACAATCTAAAACTAATCAGCAAGCCTGGATCCCTGAGCATAATTTGATCAATTTAGTTTTCAGAAACAAAACTCAGGGAAAATAGAGAGCACTGGTGAAAGACTGGAGAAACACAGCTGGAAAAGGGAAACCAGACCCATCTGAAGCCATTTCAGAGCTGTGTCTGACAATGTTGTCAGCCTTGAGACATGGTTCAGCCATGAGAACAGTAACAGGTACTTCCCAGACTGGAGAACAACCAGTTTATGCCATGGTCAGTACCTGGAACCAAATCCAGGACTAAAAAGCAGAGGTAAATGAGAAGCACATGTACACAGCTCACACAGAGGAAGGTACACCTCGTTGTTCCACAGGGTGCTGCAGTGATAACAGCAGAGTTGTAAAGCCCTGCCCTCTTGTTGGGTTGGATGCTCAGCTCCAAGACCCTCAACTCCCTCCCAGGGAGGTGAATAACAATTTCTTCTTGTGAATGAAAGAGCATATCAGCAGCAGCTTCCTGGTAAGGGATGATTAATTGAATACTGAACATTTCTCCTTTTGACCCTTTAACCTTGTTCAGGTATATTATGATGACACTATTAAATCTCTGTCTTATTAAGCTTGTGAAACCTAAAACCAGAAATGACATTTTTTCTTTTAAGAAATGTGTGCATGATTGAAAGGCTAAAAAAAGCTGCTATCTCTGTCTTATCATTTGTTATAAAAGTTCTCTTTATCATTTCAAAATGGCAAGAAATACGCAACGCAATCCACTGATAAAATTTCTGAAAGGGTCTGAATTACTGGTAGCAACTCAGGTGCTTCAGCATCTTCCTCGTCTAAATATCCCTGTCTTTGAGAGGACATAACATCCTAATTCCATGGATGAAGTCCATGAACAGACCAAACTGTATCCATGTGAAAATATACCACCAAATGTGGAAGGCACCAAACAGAAACAGAGACTATACCACAAGTGGAGACAGATCTACAAAGAACATAATGAAGATGAAGTTTAAAACCATGGACTTACACACTGGAATGGACATCTGTGAACAGACCTTTGAACCTGCTTGACATGGACAATGTTGTTTCACCCCCATTAGTAATGTTAATGCATGTTAAAACCATTGTACCCCAGTTGTAAATTCATATTTTATTCCCTTATAAGTTTTCCCTCATGAACCCTTTCCCCTGATTGGCTGTTGAATCCCCAGTTATGATTGGTGAGATTTTGCCGCAGTAAGGCGGTCTCACCACACCCCCCAGATCATCCTATAGGTTAAAAGTTAATGTATTCCCTCTGTTACTCCCTTATTGGTTCTCCCCTTATGTCAATCACATACTCCTCCCAGTTTCTAGACCCTTCCTTCCTTAACCCTATATAAGTCCTGTTCGCCCTTTGTTCTGGGCAGCACCCTCGCGGCTCAGCGCCAGGAAGCGCCCTCACGCCTCCTGTACCATCAATAAACCTGCTGCAGACTGCGAACCCCCTGAGTGCTGTCAGTCCTTTCCCACTCGGGCTGCGGCATATGGCGCCCACGCGCAGGGCTCTGTAGCAGGTTCCTCACATTGAGGAAACTCCAGAGTGCCCGGCTGGGATACTGGAGGCGCAGCGGCTGGAGGCGTCCTCCCCGGCAGTCACCCTCAGCTGGACGGCGAGCAACGGGTCGGTGACCGGCGGTCTCAAACGCACCTCGTTCTGCTGCGCGGAGCCAGGTGAGCGGCTGAGGAAGTCCCTTCCCTCCTTCCCCGATTCTCATCCCCGCAACCTCTGTGTGTGCAACTTTAACACCATGGGAGCCCGTCTCTCGGCACCGCAGAAAGCTATTTACCACCACTTAAAGGCCATGCTCGCACAACTGCCGACAAGCCATCCCGTCGACAAAAGAGCGTTAAAGACCCTGGCTAAGTGGTTGCATTTAAAAGGCGAGCAAGTCCCGGAGGTGCTTAACGTCAAAGACTGGGACAAAATTGGTTTTTCCCTCTGGGTGGAAAAAGAGCGAGGAGATTCTACGGCTGGTGAAGCGCTAATTGCGTGGAGGCTTGTTCTGACGGCTCTACAGAGCCGGATGAAGATTAAGAATTCCAAGCCGCGTGATACATCACCGCGGCGCGCTCAAAATGGCGGGGGACACCTTGATTTGGGACCTTCTTGTTCCTGGGCGCAAGATGACGACGCGGCTGAGGGAGAAGGGAGGAGTCAACGGGTGGCGCGAAAAGCTAAGGGGCGGGGGGAACGCGCCGCGCGGGAAATGGAAAAAGCGCGCGGCCGTGACGTCGGGAATGGGAGGCACCCTCGTAGTCCCCTGGCCACGCCCTCCTCTAGTAGCTCCACCTCTTCCCTAACGTCATCGACGTCCTCTTGTAATGACGAACTATCCGGACGCGACGTTGTTTTCTCTCGCGTGACTTGCTCCCGCAAAGATGGCGGCGCCCATGGTAAACACCGGGCCCACCACTCCGGTAACCTACAAACCCCTGATATCTGGAAGGCCTGCAAGGCCCAAGCTATGCAGGCAGGGGATACGGAATTTCTGCGGGCATTTCCCGTGTTTTATGACAATCCCAACACAGCTCCGGAATGGTTTCCTATTTCCTATCCAATTTTGCGGGACATTAAAAAAGCAGTCACAGACTATGGACTCGGAGCTCCTTTCACACTGGGACTTTTAGATACCTTGTTCCAGGTACATACATTAATACCCTATGATGTGCGTGTAGTAGCGAAAGGGCTCCTTACTACTATACAATACTCGGTTTTCGAAAGTGAGTGGAAGAATTTAATCGTTAAACATGTTAACGAAAAATTACCTAAGCGCAAGGCCCCTACAGATCACCTAATTAATGTTATGTTTGGGGAAGGCCCCTTTACCGACAAGCGACAGCAAATCGGAATTAGAAGGGAATATCTCCAAATCTCCCAGGATTTGGGTTTACAAGCAATTAAAAAAGTAGCGGATGCATATACCACCACTCCTTCATTTACCCTAATCCAACAGGGACAAGACGAACCATTCATTGACTTTATCTCCCGCCTCAAAGAGGCAATCGTTAAACAGGTTTCCCAAAAGGAGTCTCAAGACATTTTATTTCAAAAACTTGCTATCGAGAATGCTAATCAGGAGTGCCGGAAAGCTTTGATATTGCTTAAAAACCCCACGATCATAGATATGATCGAAGCCTGCAGAAACATTAATTCAAACACTCACAAAGCTAACCTCCTAGCTGCCGCTCTTTCTGGTCCAAATCGTTGTTTCCATTGTAAGCAGAAGGGCCACGTGATGAAACAGTGCCCTGAACTCCAGAACAAATCTACCCCTGCTTTACCCAAAACCCCATGCCTGCGCTGCGGCAAGGGACGCCATTGGACAAAAGACTGTAAATCTGTTACTGATGTCCATGGCAATCCCTTGCCACCTAAAACACCCAATTTGCAGCGCAAGGTCTCCTTTAAATCACAGGACAATTTACATCAGTCGGGAAACTTCCAGCAGAGCGCCAGGGGGGGCGCTCCGACACCAAATTCCCCAATGAATCAGAAACGGTTCTCAATGGCTTAGATGAACAATCATCTTCCCCTCCTTCTGATACGTTACCCTGGATTCAGTTATTCCCCTCTTCTCCTTCTACTATTTTGTTAAACGAAGCACAATTAATTGATGTTGTTCCTTCTTCTATGTTACCTTACAATGATGTTTATTTAGTTATCTCTACCCAATCCGGGATAGCCAAAGGTATCTTTATTGTTCCTGTGTTATGTATGATTTTAAAAACGGATGTTTTCTCTATTTCAGTTAATGTTTCTTCTCCCCCTGTTCATGTAACCAATGACGAACCGATTGCTCAGCTAATTTCCTTTACTGCCTTATCAGAAGCAACGCCTCAGGTGTATTGGACCCAGTCAATTACGTCTCGACCACTCCTAACGTGTTCTTTATCTTCTTCAGATATCACAAGTCCATCACGCGTGGAAGTGACAGGCCTTATGGATACAGGTGCTGACGTTACTATAATAGCAAAAAAAGACTGGCCTTCCACCTGGCCTCTAAACCCCACACTAATTAACATCAGCGGGGTGGGGGGCTCACAATTTCCATTACAGAGTAATATGGTTGTACACATCACAGGACCAGAACAACAATCAGCTTCAGTATGTCCTTTTGTTCTCGACATCCCCCTCACGTTGTGGGGAAGGGATGTCATGGTACAATGGGGAATAAAACTCACATCGGTTTTTTAACAGGGGTCACTGGGGAGCTGCAGCTTCCCCCGCTGGTCTGGACCACCTCAGATCCAGTCAGATTTGTGTTGCCTTAATTTCTCTGATCATTCTACCTCAATCCGGTCTAATATTCAACAATTACACGAATTAGTTAATGATATAAAACAGGACTCAAAGTGGAGTTCCAAAGATTTGTTTGAAGGACTCAATTGGGGGTCCCTCCCCAATTGGACCAAACAATTACTTTTGATTGCGGTTTCAGTTTTACTCTCTGTTATTATTATTACTTGTGTTCTGTCTTGTGTTTTCACCTGTTTCAAAAGGTATTTCCTCCCTGCTACTAACTCTGCTGTGATATCCGTTGACTTACCTGTCCTCGACATAGCCTCGCATCAAACAAACAAAAAAGGGGGAGATGTGGAAGGCACCAAACAGAAACAGAGACTATACCACAAGTGGAGACAGATCTACAAAGAACATAATGAAGATGAAGTTTAAAACTATGGACTTACACACTGGAATGGACATCTGTGAACAGACCTTTGAACCTGCTTGACATGGACAATGTTGTTTCACCCCCATTAGTAATGTTAATGCATGTTAAAACCATTGTACCCCAGTTGTAAATTCATATTTTATTCCCTTATAAGTTTTCCCTCATGAACCCTTTCCCCTGATTGGCTGTTGAATCTCCAGTTATGATTGGTGAGATTTTGCCGCAGTAAGGCGGTCTCACCACACCCCCCAGATCATCCTATAGGTTAAAAGTTAATGTATTCCCTCTGTTACTCCCTTATTGGTTCTCCCCTTATGTCAATCACATACTCCTCCCAGTTTCTAGACCCTTCCTTCCTTAACCCTATATAAGTCCTGTTCGCCCTTTGTTCTGGGCAGCACCCTCGCGGCTCAGCGCCAGGAAGCGCCCTCACGCCTCCTGTACCATCAATAAACCTGCTGCAGACTGCGAACCCCGTTAGTGCTGTCAGTCCTTTCCCACTCGGGCTGCGGCAACCAAATGAGATGGAATAAGCCTCTAGCCCTTGTTTTCATTCCAGGATTGAGAACAATAACAAAATTAAAGACAGACATCACTGGAACTACCTGAGTATTCACACACCAAAAGCAAATCAGTGAGCAGCTTTCAGAGACAAGAAGGTCATACAGTGTCAATCACAAGACTTGAACTGCCAATATGGAACTGACCACTAATGAATCACACACAAACTGAAGTGATTCCTAATATCGATGAGAGGGAAAATCCTATAAATATTAACTAGCCCTTTGCAGGCTGCTTTTATTACCTTACATTGATAAGTACACCTCACACACCTTTAAATTAGTTATAATGCAATTAAGATGTCGAAAACAGCCTCTGAAATAGACACCTATTAACTCTTTCAATAGTCTAATTAAGATTACAAAACAAGGGTTACACCACAAGTTAATATAAGTTTCAGCAAGCTAAAAGCAGGAGCTGGCTGAAAGTGAGATAACATTACAATTTTTAAAAAACTTGGAGCAAAATTCCATAGGAAGAGTGAAATTTAAAGGCAATTCTTTTTAAAAAACACTTAGCAAATTCACTAAAGCCATCTGTCTTACTTTCAAATCAATTCCTATGAATTTCTTCAAGTGCTTCTGCAATCAAGTTATTCCATGCTAATGAGGTGTGGATTTGGCCTGGAAACATTCTTGCCATAGAAAACTTCTTTTTCCAGCTTATACCACAAAACAGTTGCTCTGCCATTCATCCAGGTAGCTGAGGTCTCTCAATTCATATTTTGGCTAAGAAACTTTTCAGTTAGAAAGCCAAGCTGAGAGCAAGTCCATATGTAGTTGTTTTCCAAAGTGGGTGTCAAAGATTGCCCAAGAAGTACCTTCTAGGGCCATGCCCACCTGGATAAACTGGTGTCATGCACTCTCCTCCCTCAGCAATCACACCGAGGCTGGCAGGTTTGCTGTTTCAAGCAGCAGGATGACTGATGGCCATGCTAATACATGAGTACCACAGGGGCTCAAGGCAGTTTGTGTACTAAACACACTGTCACAATTGCTCCTGCTGTGCACAGGGGAGATCCCAGAACACCACATACCTGGAATTTAACTTCCTTTGACCTTTTCAGGCTTTCAAGTTCAGGATTTAACTGCTTGACTCCATTAGGAACAGCAGGAAGTGAGCAGTTAAAACCCATAAAAAGGCTTTGAAAGCTACTTGCTAAATGTTCAGGTGTCTCTCTGCAACTTGCAGGATGGAGGGGAGGCTGAGGAATGGGGGAGCAGATAGAGTGGGAAAGGGGACAGGGGGAATATATGAGCAAAGTTTGGCTGTTACAAAACCAGTGGCTCAAAAAAGATCTTGAGGAACAGTCTGGTAGCTCCCCCTTCATGCTTCATTACACAGGGCACAATTTTTCTGCTAAGCTTCCCAGATGTGGGAAAAGCTTCTGGAGCTTCCGAAGCAGCAGCTCATTCTGTTCTTCAAAGACAGTTTGATTTGGGCTTTTTGCCCCCCGTGTATTTTGACACTCAGCCTGTGAAACTGCCCAGGCAGCTTCAGTGGCAGTGGATCCTCCAAACATCTCTGGCAGCAAATCAGCAGCTGGAAGTCCTGCAGTGCATTTCTTGGCTAAGGCCATTCTGTGTGTTGCTTCTCGGGGTCAGGTAAGAGCAGGGAGGGATGCCTTCTAGTACAACACTTATTAAATCCCAGAGAGGTGACGAGTCATTTCAACAAGGTCATTATCTCAGACATAGAGAAGGTACTGCCAGATAATACCTACAGTTCTTCTTCTCACTGCCTCAGAGCCACATTTGTCTCTGGTCAGTACAGCTCAGTTATTTACTTAACCTATTTGTAGATCAATTATCCTGATTGATGTGGACTTCTGCATGCTGGGAACAAACTTGTAAAATTTGCATTGAAGGACAAAATCAGGTTGTTGTTACAGAAGCAGGTTCCTGGAAAGGTGATAGCAGAGCCCCCTCCATGGCCAGTCCTGCTGAGATGGTTGGTTACTCTCTTGCTTAGTTGTTCAAGGACCTGCTGAGAAGGCCAGTAAAGATTCCCAGCACAGTAGCAATTTGAACCTTCAAGCTATGGGTCTTACAAATATGAAGAATTTGCTTGCTTCTGTTACAAGAAGGGAAGAAAATCTCCAAAATATGCAGAATTAGGCACAAGTTTCATTACTTTATAGGAGAAAATTCTTTGAGTGTTTTTCTATTTACAGTGATTTCTAAAGTCTAGTTCAACCATGAATGGAAGGAGACATCTCCAGTGAAACAGAAGTTCTGGGAAAAGGAGTCCACACAGTTCACAGTTTTTCTGCCAACCCTGTTAGCAGGGTTACAGATGTGTATAAGCTAAGGTCTGTGGGACAGTAATCAATACAGACTGCTAATGGTGACAGCTCTGGCCTCCTCTGACAGACTACTTCAAACTACTCCACTGTGGTTGAAAAGAAGTGGGAAGGAAGAGGTTATTGAAACCACACACAGACAGAGGCCTGAGGGACCACATGCTCCCAGCTATGCAACAGAGAACGTGTGTCTACAAGAGACACACATAGATTATGATTAGTAATGCCAAAAAGCATTTTTATTTCTATGCTTTTATCACAAAAAAAAAAAAAAAAAGAAAGAAAGAAAGAAAACGTTTGTGGGCTTTATAAAAAGAAGGAGGATCTCTGGTCAGTGCAAATACTGTCCCTGTGAAAGTGCAGATTTACCCAAAGTAAACAAACTCAAAGCTGTTGACATAATGGCTATACAAGCCAAAGGAAGTACAGTCCCAGAACTTTGCCCAGAGTACAAATAAAGGAAATCCAGCCAAAGAGGGAGAATTAGAGATCTAAGGCCTAAACAGCACTGCCTCAATGAATAAAAAAGCACTCGTTTTGCTCTAGCAGTGCTGGTGCAGATGCCACTGATCAGAACCAGTTTGTACATGTTTCTGTCAAACACAAAGTGTGCAACCGAAAAAGCAAATCCCTCTTTGAACAGCAATAGACAGAAATCACACCCTGCTCCCACACAATTATCAGCCAGCACAACACACACAGTGGCCAGAGCAGGCCAGTTTAAGAGGCAGTCTGAGGATTTGCTGATGTACCTTATTAAGTGAGCCTGGCTCAGCACTGCTGACAGGCTGCAGGTAAGGGATGAGTCTCTCCATCACTTCTCCAGGTATCAGATGACAGTAATTTTCCTTCACAGCACTGTCCTTTGCAGTGAACCACTCACAAAGAAATGGAAGGTGTTGGGCACTTGTAAACTACATTTAATCTCCTTCTAAATTTACTACTGCACAGTTTTTTTTGCAAGAGTCAGCAAGGAGCAAGGTCTAGAATGTCTCTCCCCAGTGATGACTAACCATGAGAACTGCTCCTCCCAGTTCATAACTCCTGAAGATATTGCAAGACACAAGACAAGACAACGTTCTGCACCATCTTCAGCTTTTTCCCAGTGCACAGACACCAGTTCTGACCAGGGGACTTGGCCAGGAGGTAAAAGACAGTAGGTGTATGTGCTTGTTAGCATATCAACAGCTTTCAGCACAAAACGTCTAATGGCAACTAGTAGAGGTCAACCAAAAAATACCTGGCCACCTGGCAGTTAAGCTTTTGCTAGAGATACAGGTAGAAACAGGTATTCCTAAGGGAATTTCACTTTGCATACTATTCCAATTCACAGTAAAATCAATATCTTGCTTTATGTTCCTGCTAGTTTTCTTCATTTCAGCATCCTTATGTCATCCTTCAGAAAACCATTTCTTTTTGTCTGATGGTGACACCTTCACATACCTGTATGAGTTTGTTCTTGGCTCCATTCAGTGTCACATCTATAGACCCCTCTGAGAACACACGTGCACACTTGCACACACTTCACTCCTGTCCCCTTAAATCCATTTAACCTGTCTGTTCTCATGCAGATATAAAGTCACTTCCCAGAAATGCTTGCAGGATCTGGTTTTGTCCTCCAAGGCCTGCTCAACTTTGTTTACTTCCTCTGACTCCTCTCAATTTACTCACTCACTGTAATCTAACAGTGACAAAAGGGGACTTGGGTTCAGCTCCAGATGTTGTTCTCTCAGGGCAGGTACACTTAAGGCAATCCACAGGAAAGAAAGGATAACATAGCACTGCTACTGGCATTGGCCAGACTGTATAAAAAAACAACAGCAGCAATAGCTCTGCAACACTCCTTATACTTGATTCTGAAGCTCCCCAAATATGTTCCAAGATGAGGCCCCATATAAAGCCCAGGAGGCAGCCATAATTTCACATTCTGCACAGGGCTTCATAACCCTGAGTCAAGCAACACCTGACCTCTCCTTATTAAAGCAGTGAGACAGGCCCTGCAGCAGAGAAAAAAAATGCCTGAGATCACGTAACAGACTATAGAGGTAACCAACTGTGGCACCTTCCTAATTCTGAGTGCTCTGCATTGCAGTCTTCACAATGGGGGGAAACTGTTCTCAAGTTTATTTTAATTATCATTTTAGTGGGCTTTTCTCTTTGCCAAGGAAATATCCATGTATTTATATCAAGGATTACCTTCACAAACTCGTATGTTCTTACATCACTACAGTGGCAGTCTCAGATGCCTACAGGTAAAATGAAATATCTGAGATAGTTAAAATACTTAATGAGTTCAGGTTTTTCCCTCTGGTTAGACAGGGAGAGTATATTTAATACAGCTGCAAAGCTTCACTGGCTGCTCACAGGGTCATGTACAGCTCTGACCTATGGAAGCTGTAAAAGAAAACTGGCTACTTTGCTGAGTAAATCTTCATCACCAAAACAGAGCTCAAATTGACAGGTTCCAGTTGATTTCCCTCCCCAGTCTCCACTAATTACAAGCTCTTTTAATTGCTACATGCACGCGAGGAGTGGAAACAAATCTTCTGTTCCTCTGAGATTTAATTACCAAGCTCACGCCAGCAGTGACCCAGCTTGGCCCAGCGCAGCAGGAGCTGTTCACTCACAAAATGCTGATCACTAACACAGCTGCTGTCCAGCACAGCAGCAGCCTCCGGTGGCACTCAACCCAGGCAAGCAGTCACTGGTGTAAGTGGGGAGATCTCCATGCCTGTTCCTCCTCCCATTCAAGCAGGAGGTTGGCACAGCTGGTCACCCACAAAGCTACAGCACGGCTGATGGCAAGGAAAATTTCTGCAACTTTCTGGATGGGCAATGGCCATACTGGTTCTCACCCCACAGCTTCTCAGATTCTCTTCTTCTAAATCCTCAAAAGGTAGGGTACAAAGGTCAGGTGGCTCCTGTATGACCCTGACTTCCATCAGCACACTTTTCCCCCTCCTGAAACACACCATGGCTGGTGTCTAAAGCGGACTTGGGCAAGAAGAGAGACACTGATGGCAGCTCAGCACACTGCAGGCAGTTGGACTTGAAAGGGGGCAGACAGAACCCACACCATCTCCAGGCCAGCAGCCATTTCCCTAAAGGTCGTCAGGCCCAGAGCCCTGGAGAAGAATGAGAAGCCCTGCTGGGTCCAGCTGCTCTGACTCAACACAGCCTGCAACTTTAAAACTCTGGAAGAGGGGGACCAGCTCAGTCCACGTCAAACACAGCAAGGCATCCAGAAAACAGAAACAATGCAAATAATTTCATTTTCCTTTTCATTTTACAGCATACACATTCACACCCTGCACTCTGCAAGACCAGCCAGCAATAACACCCCCATCTCCCCAAAAAGAGCAGAGAACAATATGGATTGAAACAAGCCAACCCTGCTCAGCCCCTCTGAACACTGCATACAGTCCAACTGCAGTTCTGTTGAGAAAATCCTTCTCAAAAAGAGCTTCAGGTAGCAGCTTTATGGGTCTCAAATTGCAGCATGATAAACAGCATGTACAGAAGCCACCGCAGTCTATCTGGAAGGATATTAAGACTTTCTGGTAAAGGAACTTCAGCAAAAGCTTAGTCACCCTGAATTTATGATCTGATCCTTCAGTTCTTGGCTCCATTAAGTGACTCGCCTTTGGCTTCTTTATACAAGCTGTGCTCATTCCTGAGTATGGCTTTTGGAAAAGACAGATGGGAGCTCAGCTGAGCACCAGCTCAAAACACTTGGTTGCTGTTTTACTTACTGTTTTCTAGTAATTCTTCCTTTAAAAAAAAAAAGTCTTAGCCTCCTGCATAAGAGAGGAAAAGAACCAGCAGCAAAGGCTGATAAAAGAATAATTCAGAGCTGTGAACATGGATCAATAAATAAACTGGAGATCTGTTCAGTCACTGCCTCACAGAGCTGAGGAGAATTAAAAACCAATTAAAAACTGCACACCTGCCTTCAAAGAAGTCAAATGGAAAGTGAAGGACAATCATAGGGCAAAGATTGTCAAGAGAAAGTGGATCTTTCTGGACCACCTTTTATGGCTGATCAAATAGCAATTAACTTAAAACTAAAATAAATCAAAAGTCACTAAATTATAAAGCAGTGGTTCTGGTTTTAGAAAGCAACAGACCCTCATTGATCAGCTCAGCACAGCTTGCATTTGATTCATGAAACTGTGCCTGAGGTTGCCAAGAACAGAGCTGCTCCTTAATTAATAATAATGAGCATGAGCTCTGGAGCCTCACACTTATGGGACCCCAAAGGGGCACCAGCTGAAGCAGGAATCTCAGCAGGCAACTTCTAGTCAGTCAGAAGCAGAAGCACAAAGAAATTAGTAAGAGATAGTGTTTACAAAAGATGCATTAGTGATCTTTGATGTTTTTTCATAGTGTCTCTACCCCTGCAAAGAATAACACCTTTTTAGTTTTCAGGAAAGCATCACCAGCGATGAACCTACCTGGAAGGGGCTGCATCCGTAAGTTTAACAGCAACAACTTGTTAATAAGCTATCAGAGAGCAGTCGAGCAAGCTCACTGCTCCTGAGAAATAAAATACATTTGTTTTTCTGTGGCAGATTCTTCTGGAAAGGAGGAAAAAATGAGGCCTCTGCATGACCAAATAACATGAGGTAAAAGCATTTACACACAAATACAGAGTGGAAGGCCACTGAATGCTCACATCAGGCAGGAATCATTCTGCCTCCTAATTTAGGACACCCACCATTAGCTATATTGCATAGAGCAGGTCAGTTGTTTGCAGAACTAAACCCACTAAAGCACAAATGGCTGATGCCAGGTCAGAATTTTGTCTCCAGCTTCATCCCCAGGGATACAACAGCAAAAACTGAAGTTTGGCACTGAGTCTGACATTCAGTAGTCTGCTTGGCTCAAGAAAAGTGCTGGCACCCAAATAGGGAAAAGGAGAATCTTTTGGTCAGGACATTTATGTTAGTAAGCTCTTGAAGAGTCCATAAGGTGCTGTTTTAGCTGGTTGTGAAACAAATAAAAGGTCACCTGAATGACCAATGCTGTTAAAAGTAAATAGAAACTGAACTGGCTTCCATGAAGCATCTGAGGCACCAGGAGAAGAAAATGAGAACCATTTTGTATTTAAAAACTGAGTAACTTTTTTTTTCTCTTGTTTCCTTTTTTTGGAGGGGAAAAGTAACAGCCATTTACAAGTGCCAAGAAACCTTCTGTACTTTTCAGACCCTGAATGAATCACACCCACATATAGCAACAAACATCACTAATCCTTTCCAAGAACCTGGATGGCCCAGCCTGCTCAGGTGCTGCAGCTCCATCTTTTACCTAAAAACCAGTGTTTTCAGAGCGCCGTGTACCTCGAGACCACGGGCAGCTCCTCCAGGGACTCCCAGGTCCACCAGCAGCTGGTTGTTCACAGCCCTTTCTGCAGAGCAGGGCGTTCCCCCTGCTCTCCCAAGCATCCCAAGGCTCCTGGCTCCTGCCCCCAGGAGTGCCCTCCGTGCCATCCCACTGTTCTGCAGCCACTGTCACCAGTGGCCAATGGTGCACATGCAAAATGGCCAAAGGGGGGAGAGCTGGGGCCTCTCAACTACCAACATATTGCCTATCAATGGCAATTCCCCCTCCAGAAATCTCCAGAGATGTGGATATTTGCACCAGCACAGTGCTGCCCAGACCTCACTCCAATGTGAAGTTCCCTACTGGTCTGACACGTTCCCGAGGATCACAGAAGTCTCATGGCTGCCTTCAGCAAAGCCACAACCTCTGCAAAACATCAGCACAAAAAGTTTCATGGAAGCATAAAAGTCAAGAGAGACCCTGGGATGAGGGAGTGAGTTTCCTTCGTGCCTGGCACTGGCACTGCAGGTCACATTGAGCATCACGAGATTTGTCAGGTCAGTCATGACAGGTGGTCACTGTGACCAACACAGAGCCAAAGTGCCAGAGTGCATCCAACCTGAACTTAACAGCTGCTGAACAGGCAAATAAAGTCTGCAGGACATCCAACACTTGGGCAAATGGCCAGAGATTTCCATGTACCTCCCATCATGGCAGCAAGGAACCTTAGTGCTGTGCAGGTAAAAACCCGAACAAAACAAAGGAACCCAAGGGGGAAAACAAAACAAAGCAAAACAAACCTACCAATAAGACCATATCTGAACAAATGGTCCATTCTGTGAAATGGTCTGTTTGACTCATGGCCATCAGCTTCCAAAACAAAAGAAAAAAGCAAGGTACAGCTCTGCACAAGGCTGTCAGCAGCTGGGCCAGCTGCTCTTGGGGTCGGGGCTCTGCCTTTCCATCAGATCTCACCCAGGTCCCCTGCCACAGCAGCAGGCTCAGCTGCAGGAAGTCAGAACACAGGCAAGTGCCAAAGGTGTGCTGAGAAGTCATACATGTTTTAATGGAGTAAATTAAAGGCAGAAAACAGAGGTGGAACCTTCATCGAAGCTGCAGCTTTCAAGAGATTTACCAATAGCTGACTTGAAATGAATTCAGACAGTGCATGCTTTGTTTCTCCACAAAAAAACTCAAACCCCAAAGCTGAGGAGAATTAATTAATCTCATACCTTTGATATCACAGAGGGTGACAATGGGGCTTTGAACATCAAGGAGATATCTCTGAGGAGCAGACTTGGGATTGAAAGGTGATTTCCTTGGTTCCACTAGTAAGAAGTTAATTCATTGTCAGTTTGCACTCTGCTGTTGAAGGGCTCGTGTCCTCTGTAGTTAGGCAATGAAAAGACAAACTCAGTAATGTGAGTGGCTCACTATGGAAGAGAGGAAGAAGGAGGTAGTTACCATTAACCACATAACTAAGTGCCAAGACCAAATGTAATCTCTGACAGGAAAAGCAGGCAAAGTGACACAGATCAAAAGTTGTGCTGAGTAAACTATGCGCAGACGGCCTTAAAAAAAGAGAAGGAGACAAGAGATTCAGAATTCTTTAAGTTATGAGCCAATACACTTATTTATAATTACAAATAAAAGCAACCCACATATGTAAACAGCTAAGGCTACTGTGGATGCATGGCAGGTGGGAGTGAGTAAATGGAATGAAACATCCCAGACCCTGCACCAGTATCAGTCTGAGTGTGATACAGCTGGCAAGACAGAAGACATCAAAATGAATCTTCAATTACTCATTACTTTTTTGTTAGAAAATATCTACACATATACAGTGCTGTTCCAGCTTGGTACCTCCTGCATCCTTGTGCTTCCTTTAGAAGACCAAAAAGGAGCTTTGTGAGCTCTGTTGGCTGTGACTCATTTTTATAAGAGTGGAAAAGGGAAACAGAGAGAAACAAGAGACACATATATCCCCAAACATGATGGAGTTAACTGGTGCCTACCTGAGCTGATTTATTTTCTCAGCTACTGTGCATTTTCATTTAGTTGGGACAGGCATAGTTATTAACATCGTTGTTCTGCTACTTGTCTTGGAAGTTACTGCAGTCTCAGGTAAGTCTGCACTGTATTCTGCTGCACAGCAAACCTGCTGATTTTACATCCAGTCCTTCCTCCAAGAGATTTTACAAGATTTGATGTTACAGCTTTCTCTTACAGCTTCAGTAATGCAGCATCCCTGCTGCCCACAACAGCTACTGGCAAACCTTTTAAAATGGTATGAGTCAGCACCACCTTCCTGTCCTCTAGGCTTAAGTGTTGGGTATCAACAGTAACTCTCACTGAAGCATCTGTGGGACACAGGAGAAAAAGCCATCGTTACTTTAAAAAAAAAAGATCACAAAACTCCCTCTGCTGGATTCAAGGTATAAAGTCCTGGTTGCTTACTGTTAAAATTCACATAAATTGTCATTTAAGAGTGATTTGTTTGCTATTGGTTCAAATAAGAACACCATCAGAGACCAGAAGGCAGGAAAAACTTTCTAAATAAGGACTGTAAGGGGAAAGTTGTACAAGAATGTGGGAACAGGCTAATATGGACTTCCTTTACATTTTCACAGTTGCATTTTAGAGGTTATGAAGGATCTTTTTGTTGTATACTGGAATAGAACTGCTACAAAAAAATGGTTGAGTCCAAGGTTTCCCAGAGCTTCCAAGTCAAACTAACAAGCAAGTCCCAGTGTAAAGCCCCAGGTCCAATACAACACTAATTTAATTCCCTGAAAAATTGCTTGCTTATATCTACCTTAATTGAGGGAAGTAGCGTGCAAGTCATGTGTTCTTCTAACATTAGTTCATACTCACCCTACTTACAGAAATGTTGTCTTTAAATTACTATGGTCACAACAGGCCTCATGTTCCATAAGAATAAAATCCAAATATTTAGGTTTTGATCCCGAGTTTTTTCCACATGAAACATTCTTCCCGGATTTCAGTGCATCCTCAGTGGTAAGCAACCTAAACCAAGTTCTCAAACATGCTCATACGTAGAAACCTCCTCCTCCTCTGCAGAACAGCAGGCTCAGTGCAGCTCACTGCTGTAACCTCTGCACACCAAACCACAAATCCTATCAAATCCTGACAGATCAACAGGCACCCAACAACACTGGGAAATGGAATTGTATAGGCAGGCAAAACAAGTGATGGCTTCCATTGCTCAAGGTCTGAGGAGGAAGTGTTGCCTACTGTACATTAATTTTTATTTTTTTTTAAGATGTAACAGAAATATGCTCAAGAAATCAGGCTCGTTTAAAGCACACTGAAAAGAGGACCCAGGAGTGATACTGATTTCTGATTATTTCACCTGTGTTCTTGCATAGTCAAGTTTACATATAATTAAACGGGAAAGTAAATACACACAGGTTCTCCTTGAGTTATTTTCCTAAAGTGACCACCAGGTCAAGAAATTATGTCAAAGTTGTGAAAACGTCACCTCTTCCCAGGCAGGAAGGATTTTCTCCGCAAAGTCTGTGCACTGAAAGAGCGGCTAAAAGATTTCTGCAAGGGCTTGGAGTTGCCAACACATTTGCACATTTAGTCTTTATCTCCCACATCCCTTGTGGATTTCCAACCTGAGTAATCAGTGAGCTGAATGATAAATGGAGTTGGCTGGAACAAGACAAGCCTGTCACAGAGACCGAGCAGAGAAAACAACTAATTTATTCCAGTTCAAATTACACGGATTCCTCAGCTGCGGTTATCAATGTCTGTTTTACCTCCTCCACCTCCTAACAGATCACTGCTTCTCGCCACTGAAACGCCGCTCCTGCCCACCGGGAATAGATCGGCGCCGTTTAATTTGGGGCTGGCCCATGAGAGCGAGGAGCGAGGAGATGGATGGTCTGCGCTAGGCAAGAAGTCACAGCCCCACCCATGCCTGGGAAGGTGTTTGGCAGGCGGGGAGCGGGGCTGGCTGAGAGCGCCGTGCCCGGCCTTGCACTGCCCTCTGCTGTCACAGAGGCACCGAAAACCGCGGCAGGGAGGGCGGCAAGCGCGGGTTCTCGCTATCCAAAACGGGTGAAAACACGACAACTCGCTTTTAATGTGACCTGAAGAGCGAAAGAGAGTAGATCCAAGCGTTTCTCCGTGGGGTTTTTCTTAGACAAAGCATGTCATCGTGCTCGTTCCTTCATTCTTATCTTTTTCTGTCAGCAGAGCTCCAGGTGCTTTACTGGGAAATTGCACGGTTAGACTTGGTTATTTACCCTACAGACACTGACTAAACCATGTTTGTTGAGGCCTGAGCAAGTGGGACTCAGCTTAGAGCACTTAGCACAATGCTCCAGCTTAGAGTAACAGCTGAAAAGCCCCTCTATAACATTTGTCCTGTGGCCATTAGTGTATTTCTAACACCCCCTCTCAAATTTCTTAGTTCCTGCACTATTATATTCCAGGATATGACTCAAGAAAATGCACAAAACACAGGTCATGCAGTGTTCCGTGGCAGCAACGTAAGAAATGTATTACAGCGCTGAAAATTACCTCCTTTACACTTTTTCTCCTTTAAAAGAAAGAAATTTGTATGAAACCAGACAATTATATAACAGAATAATACCTTTCAAAGATAATACCTTGAGAAAATGAACACCCTCAAAGCAGCTCAAAAATTATTATTAGAAACACATTTTAAAAGAAATACATATTTTTCATGCATCATACAAAGTACAAACACACAGTATTTTCTCAGTGCCCTAAATGTCCCAGAAATGCCACACACAGAGTGTTCAACAGCTGTTAATATAATGCACACACACAGACCTTTTGAAGTCAGAAATCGAATGCCAGGATAAAAAGCACAGGAGAATTATTGGCAGAGAGCTTGTGTATCATTAGGCTTCCCTGCACGGTAATGCCAAACCTGCAACAGCTTATAAGCATATGGTTTGAACATCAGACTTTCTAGAAACATAAGTTCAGATCCTGGCAGATCAGCTCAGCCTGACAACCTTCTGCTGTGTGTCTTGAAGCAATAAGTGCTTCCCTACCCCTGTGTGATATACAGCATCTCACTCTCCATTGTGGTACAGGAAAACAACGCAGCAACAGCCCACAGAAACTGCAGAGTGGAACCTGAGAGTGTCATAAACCAGGACTGAGCTCAGAGTTGCCTGAGCAGTCTGACTGACACAGAATCACTTGGTCAAAGGTGAGGGGAATTAAAAGGGGAAGTATCCCACAAATCCAATTTGCTTGGATAAAGGTAATGTACACCTCTGCATAAATGTGATGTAGATGTTGGGGATTCTCCCAGAAGATGGGGACACATGTTCCTACCACCCCACAAGATTAAGTGTACTGTTGGGGATACAGATTTCCACGAGAAATTCCTTACAGGACTTAAGAGAACTTGTCCACCGTGCTGCACGTAACTCACACGAAAAAACCATTCCCTCTCATTTACACTTAATGAATTCTTACAAATAACTGCTGTGGAACCCTTATAATATGGAAATTCACTGGATCTTGTTGTAATAAAATAGCCTCAACAAGGTCCACAAAAGTTGCGTGCAAGGAATTACTTACGACATTTTTTTTAAGATTCCCAAACAGGCAAATGCAGGGATATTATTATAATGTTCAAGAAAATAAGGGAGGATTCATTTCCCCAGGGAATTGTTTTCACGCTGTCAGCATAGAATGTTGCAAGTCTTGACTTTGTTAACACTGGTATTATACTCATTTTATACCTGAGGAAACGAAGGCAGAGAGATTAAAGGTAGCATGGGATAATTACTACAGTTTGCCATACTGAGTAGCAATTAAAATGGAGCAAAAAAACTGTGGGACTAATAGCTGGACTTTTAAATTATTAAGCATTGAATCTATCAAACCAAATGGTCCAAGTCCTTAGAGGCTCATAGGTTTTATATAAATACACTTGTGATATAGCTGAATTAGTGGTATTTACCATCCCTAGAGTGACCACTGTGTGCACAAAAGGTGTTCTACACTTATGAACACGGAGATGAGAGAAATTTGGACAGGCCTATTTTCAAGGGTGCCTCTCGTAACCACTCAAGACAACAATGTTATCAGGTCTCCTCAGAATAAAATCTAAGCAATTGTTTTGACTGGAGAGGTGTTGAGAACCACATTCTGTCAGAATGTGCAGCGCCACTGAAACCCACTGAATGTTTCCCACAAATTGCCACTTTTCTATGGAATTTTCAGGAAAAAAAATTATAAAACCAAGTAAAGTAACTGTTGGAGTGTCCTATGTCTACAATTGTTTTTAAATGCCTGCCATCGTGAGCTATTTCAGGGGCTTTGCACTGTAATGGGCTTTAAAAGCCTACCTCTGTCATTAAATGCTCTCAGTAATTGAAGCAATTCTCAGAGGCTGTGATGGTGGAAGTATTTTAAACAGCTTAGAAGTTTTCAGACTGTGCTCTGCTTTGGCATAACCAAATTCAAAATCATTCTTAAAATCGAGTTTCTGTTCAATTACTTCTGCCTTCAGCATCTATTACTAAGCACTCCCACTATATTCAGTGAGGACTTGGAGCAAGCATGTATTGTACTAGTTTGGCTAGAATTGTACTCATAAAACTTCAAAACATTTCTGTACAAGGTGCCCAGGTTGTGGATTCCAGCTTGCAAAAGAAGGGAAATGTCTGAAAGTTCTCACCCTCTATCACTTTCTCCTCACATCTAATAGTCTGCCCAGTGGCAATAAAGCAGGTCTGCTCCACAGTCAGGAGACCACTCCTCTCAGTCCTGTCAGCACAATATTGCTCACCACTGCCAGGAAGCCTTTCCCTCTGGATGAGAGCGCAGGGAAGACAGGGAAGCTTTCAATTACAGCTTTTAGGGACATTATTTACATAATCATTGCACCGTCTGTTTAATATCTGATGATCACACTGGTAGGATTAGACATCACTGTAACACAGTCTTGTCCACCAAGTAACCAAGAGCACACAACCAGCAGAACAAGGCAGGAGGATCTAAAGTATCTACCTACCTTTTTGGGCCTCAGTTGAGGAAGGTACCTAAAACATGTGTTTGGACTTGGAAACCCTATTCTCCCCTGAAGCAGTTCTCCCCACTCCCAAAACCCAGGAAAATTTTCGAAGGTCATCTTGAAGCTCAGGTTAAGGATTACAAGTGTCTGCCTGCATCGTATTTAAAATATTCTTACTTCAAACCACAGGATTATCCTCCCTTTATGAACCCCCAAATTTTGACTGTAATTTCGAACTTGAACTTCCATCCACTGAAACTGGCCAGATTAATTAACAGAGCAGATTTCCTTTCATCTCAAGAATAGTAAACCATTCAAACCATGGGCAAAATACTGACAGACAATTAAGAACTCATATGTATGCATAAATTGTACTGATTTGGACTTCTGTGGGAAGTAACATTCTCAAAGTAACCTCTTATGATAATGATTTTAACTAATTAATTATGTAAAAGAACTATAAATACTCTTCTCAACTGTGCACTACAGGTGACATAACATACTTTACAAACTAGCCACATCAGTCCATGCTCATCTGGAGTCAACACATTAAAATGTTTAGTCTTTTTTTTTTTCTCTTTTTCTTTTGTCTTTAATGAAAAGTCTCATGCTAAAACACAGAGAGTCTGTGGGAGAATGACAATTCCAGGAAAAAAACACTGTAAGCATAAGCATAATCTCCTTCTCTCCCCAAACTCTCTGTCTACATTCTGAACAATGACTTAAAATAACATACAAGTAAAGAGTCAGGAGAAAGAGATACTTATTAGAATTATGACTTTTATTTTTATTCACTAGAGCAACATTGAGGAAAGAATTTTTACATACAGGTTTTTGAATCAACTTTACAAGCAAATTCCAATATACAGTATTTACTCTGGCCTGGGTTAAAAAACCAAAAACAAAGCAGATAGTAAGAGTACCTCTTGTTTTAGCTATTACTGAATTTAAGATTTGGTTACACCGGAATTATATTCGTTTTATGGTGGTGCTTTTACAGTTAAGTAGGCAGTGAGCAGCTTTACCACAACAGTGACTGATTTTCCTTGATAGCATAGTTGTAAGATGACTATACTGAGACCTACCACCAGGATCATGTATTAAATCCACTCTGCTCAGAAAAAGCCTCTGTAATGAGATAAGGAATAGCTATGGAAGCCAAATTCAAGGACTGATTTCCATTTGTACAGCAAGAAAACATCCACGTTAAGAGGATTATGTGCTGTGCAAAACCAGAAACACTTCCCCCCCCCAACATGCAACCTACCCAAGTATGACACTTTAGAATGTGCATATGGTTGTGACATGCAGACAAAGGAAATCACGCAAATGGTATTCAGCTTTCCAGCATCATTACAACAAATTGGCATTTAGATCAAGGACGAAATGAAGTTTATTGATCAGTGATGCAGTCTACTTGCTACGTCCAGTCTCACTGCTGCAAGATGTACAGTTGAGGAACCCAGTATTTTTTTTTTTTTGAACTGCATCAAAATTCGGTGTCATTTTGGATTTTCGGGGCCTTCGTGATAATTTGGAGAAAGTCTGAGAGATAATATTGCACTTCTTTTCTCAAACAAAAACATGTGCTGGGGCCATTATTCTTTCAGAGCTATGCTAGTCCTAGGGAAGTTTAGCCATGGACTTTGATTGGCAGTAGGAAGTGCTGGCTTCAGGGAAGGGGAAGGTAGTAATAATCTGGCTGCATCTTCAGTGTTAAAATTCCACGGTTAAATTAAAGTCATTGCACAACAAAAACTCGGTACACTACATGAATATTTTTTTAACATGCTAGAGTGCATATCGATTCTGTGAAAGTGATGTGAAAATACCTTGGAAACAGCAACACTACCGGGGAAATTGGTTTCAAACAAAAGCCACACACAGCAGGAGGCATCTAGATTATTTTAGGCACAACTCCAAGCAGTAAAGCTCATTTAAAGTGCAATTCTGTTCTTTTCTTTTGTGTTTATTCACTTGTTAAAACGCGTAATTGCCTCTGTACACATATACTGAACAGTAGTTTAATACTTTTGTGAATATTGCACAAAAGAATGAGAAATAAAAAATAAAACAAAAAAATGGCAATATATCAGTTTCATAAAACTAAAAAAAAAAAACAAAAAAAACCAAACCTGAAGATATCAAACGCTTAAATTTATGCCTTTTGGATAACTGCACCAGTACTGATGATATATCTGCACCTTCCATAAGGTAGATACGTTCCCTGAAAATACTTAATCCCGTTTGACAAGCTCTACTCAGCACCCTCTTACCCATCGCCCCCCAAACCCCTTCCTTCACCCAAGTGAAGCTCCAAACTTCACCACTACTCTTCCAGCTGCCCATCTCCTGACAGGCTTTGCTCGTACTCTGGACTTACTATACATGCAACAGAACCTTCCCTGGTCAAGTCTGAAGAGCCAAAACAGGCAGTTGTCTTTAGAGGGATGCGAGGTTAGCAGCTGAACACAAATACAATTCAGGCTAGCATCTGTCTCATCCATGAGCAAATCCTGCTGTCTCCAGCTCAACATCTCACTAATCTGTCAGAACAAAATGGGGAAATGCTATTAAAAAACCCCAAAAAACCAAAAAAACTATAATCTACTTATGTTCCTTTAACACAGACACCCCCACCCTTATATAAATAAAACCTTTTTCTTCTGGAAAGAAAAATTAGGGACTCTTGTTTTTATGAAAATCTTGATCATCTCAATTTTCTTTGCTTAATTTACTTTGATCATCTCTCTCCTTAATTTTCAGTAAAGGTGCAGATAGATAAGATATCTATATTTTTAATGTAAACATAAAAATTTTAACATCACTAGATCAGGCTGGCAATACCTCGAGAACAAGATGCAAAAGGATTCAGGATGAAATCTGTCAATACCATTAAATGAAAATTATATTTTTTTACACAAAATCATATACATGTAATAGTAAAATCAGGTTCTCTTCAAGAAAAGTAAACTTAAAAAAACACCTTCCATAGAAATCTACACGGACCAGAAAACAAACCAGGAATCTGATCATTCCCTCAGCAGTCTTTAAACTCCTGAGAAACACAGTTAGCTGCCAGGAGCTAGTTTTGGGGAATATAAGTCAGTTTTATTTTCTTATTGGAAGTAAACACTTACACTAAAGGACATCCAGTTCAATGCTTTTCAAGGAAATAAATTATTTCAGGAGAATAATTCCTACTGCAATCTCAAGCTGTAGTTATTTTGATCCTATAACAACTGTAACAATTAACGTTACCCTCGTTATGTCTTGGTTACATTGTCTCGGCCTTAGTTCCCAGAAGGTCCTGCAGGTCCCTTATTTCAGATTGATCCTGAAATGGAACCTCCTCCCTACCCATTTCCTCCCCAACCTTTTAATTTTTCCACTTCGCTGTCAGTTAAAAAAAATATTAGTGTGACAAATACAAAAACTTTCTTGAATATTAACTATGCACTGAAAACTCAGATGAGTGTTTTTTTCCTTCACCCAACTGAGGTTTCCATCAGGATACCCCTAGTTAAAGGGCTTATATTATAGAAGCCGATCACTGAATTTATTTAAGAAATGCCTACACCTATTCACTTTAATTTTCTCAAAGAAAATACTGTAATATGTCAAAGCCTAGAACAAACTAACACTAAGTTGCATTTTGCTGACATTATGTGCTCTTCAGGAACAGATTTTGAGCCAAGTGGTTGCAACAGCCTTCTGCTGATGATTTTAAAACCAATTCAAGGACAGAAAAAAACCCCAAACACCCAACCAGTAACATCACAGAGAGTAATGGGAAAAAGGGAACACTGGAGATGGGACATAACATCAAATTTCTGGAAAGCTTCACTGGATATGCAAACATTTAACTCGCATGACGTGTCATGGTCCCATAATGCACCATGATTGGCATATACTTCCAGACTACTTTCAGAAAGAATAATTCTCCTAAAGAGCACAAAAACGTTGATTTATTTTTTTCTGCTTTATTTCCCCAAAAAGCTCCTTCCCAGTTATTATGCACTTCTTCAGAAAAAAAAAAAAAAAAAAAAAAAATTACAAAAACCCAAAACCAAAATACACATCTCTGAAAAACTCTTAAGAGTACCAGCTCTGGATTAGGACATAATAGGATTGCTCAAAGCAAGTAAGTGGGGTTAATTAATTTTTTTTTCTTTTCCTAAAAATAGTTGAATTTTTAATACAAGCTTTATTCTGTAAAATAGTTTCAAATTCTTACACATATGGCAGAGTTTGTGCAAAATTTCAAGTCAGGTACTTCAGAGCCTTTCGATATTAAACAGAACTCAATAAATACAAGTAATACAATAAAAGTTTAAAATATTAATTAAAATGCATGTTGTGCAACCTCAACATAGGTGTTATGGACCCCATATTCCCAGAGGCTCCCCACTTATCAATTCGTAAGAGCCTGCACTGGAAGGTTTTGCACAAGTATCCTTTGCACTGCGTTCCAAGAATCTACCCGGTAATGTGTCTATTCAACACAATAAAAACATACCACAATCCTTTAACAAATGATGATGTTCAAGCGAGAAGACTCGTTTCACCCTGTGAAATCTGCTTAATGTCAGTGAACAGTGAAAATGGGATAAATAAAGAACAGAGCAACTTCGGATTACAGCAAAACAAAAACAACACAACCCACCCAACCCATCAGATTAAATAACATTAAATATGTCAGTCTTGAGATAATGATAAATACAAGGATTTTTGCATAGGCCTCTGGAATACAGAGTCAGAATTATGGCCAATAAAACATCTGCTAGTAAGTCTAACTTTCCACCACTCTGACCTAACGATTACTCAGAACCAAGAAGTTAAACAGAACAGCAATTTCATTGTCTAGTAACTCAAAGAAACAGAGGTAAGAAATAACTTCTGCCATCCTGAAATAGGTAGTGCAGCATTCTGGCATTTGTGGTCACCACAGACTTCAGTATTTGCTTAATTACTAAGGTCGCAATACAATCTTTATTACAGACCAGATAGAACACTCTCAAGAGCAACTGCACAGCTCACAACATCAGCCGCAGAACGTAGCAGGGCGGAGTGTGCAAACCCTGAAAAAGAAGATGCTGTTTTGAACGTGGACTCTGGATTTGCAGGCTGTAGGTCCAGCAGGCTCCAAAGGCAGTCACGACACGGGGAGTGGTTGGCTGTATGGCATCGTTCGGTGAGATGTAGGTACGTCCTCAGTGCGTCTTTGGTTTAGGGAGGCGGGAATGCCGACTGGAGGGCACGCTGTCCCCAGAATGCAAACTGGTGTGGTGTGTTTGCACGTTTTCCTTTCTCTGTACCAGTGGTTTTGGGATGTTAGACTTCAAAGAGGTGTTCTGAGGCTCTGCAGACACTGGTGTGGATTTCTGACTGCTCACTTGCTTAGCTCTAACAAAGGACATAGTTGGCGGGCGAAGTTTAGACACTTTCTGACTCTGTTTACCCTTCAGGTTATCCTGACCAGATGTTGGCTGTAGCTGAGTTGAATTACTTAGTGGTAGAAGCTCACGTTCCTTGGAAGCAGCGGAATGATTTGCAGATCGTATGAGAACGGCCATTGTAGGAGGCACTAAAGCATTTGGAGGCTTTGCGATTCTTAAAGTCTTTGGCCGAGAAGCCTGGTTTGTGAACGAGGGCTGGCCTTTCACAGGTAATTCAGTCTGCACCTCTCTGGCATCAGCTCGTGTAGAGGCCTGAAAACAGGAACGTGATGGCAATGTACCTTTATCACTCACCACCTCTCTAGGGTTTTCAGTGTTTTTATTTTTCAAATTGTCCAAATATGATGCATTTTCATAGTTTTCATTTTCTTTCATGTTTAACTGTAGGTTTGTTAAAGAGTTTACATCATTCAGGCTATTTGGGAGAGAGACATTTGCAGCATTTGGATTCTGATGATTGCTACTTTCATGCAGATCATGTTTAGGATATTCACTGTGGGCCTCGATATGTGGCATTTTTACTAGTTTTCCCTGGGCGAGGTCTGTGGAACTGGGAAGGCTGCTGGAAGGCTGTAGTACTTGAGGCTGTTAAAGAGAAAATAATACAAGAATATATTAGGCCAAGAAGACACCAGCTAACATTCTGAACCCAACGTGCGCTGACCGGATGCTTGATAAGGGCTGTACATCTGGTTTTTTAAATCAAAACTTTGACTTCGGCAAAACAGGATGGTTCATGGAACGCACACAAATGGGGGAAAAAATATACCAGCACTGAAATAAACTACAACATAAAGACAAAAAAGGAAACCAATAAGCTTTAAAAAGAAACATGAGAAGGCATGGTTGATGGTTTCACCTAAATCTGTGGGACAGATCGCTGGTGCCGATCAATTCTCACTGGAGTGCTCGAAACAACGCCATGGCTATCAGGTTGTATCCATCTTTTAATTTCTATTCAGGGCATACTGAAGTTAACTATCCCAACCCTTTTACTGCACAGGCAGGAAAGGTGTTTAATGGACCACATGAATTTACAGGGCACTTTTCTTGCCTTACTGAGGCCAGAAAATCTGATGCAACTATGTGGTAATCAGGCTACTGACTAGGCTTGGGGAACTGTTTTATCTGGAACTGATTTCAAATGGGCTGATAAAGGAAAAGACTACATGTGAAACTAGAGATCACATACTACTACACTGATAACCAAGGGACAAAGATAACTGAATGAAGATTTTACATTTGATCAGAAGATACAATCTGATCAGACACGCATCAGACCAGAGCACTGCCGGTACCTCTTCTGGGTCATTTCTATTCTCTTTGCTCTTCCCTGTAAAAAGACTTAAAAGATTAATGTGTGCACTAACTTCATAATCACATCCTAGACCTGAAACCTGGACAGAGATCTTGGAAGCATTATTAAAACTTCTGCAATTCATGGCAAAAACCCAAAACCTATTAAAACTTAAACTACAGTTTAAGCAAGTTTGGATGATTTTCTCATTTTCTTTAAAAGGAGGGGAACAGAACTACTATAAAGTTGTCATCACTCAACTACTTGAATTCTTAGCAATTGACAGGTTGCATGTACAGAGTAAAAAGACTTATTCTGGTTGTTTACTAGAGAAATAGAGTCAACAAAAAAGAAGCAATGTTTGTGTTTGAGAGATTTGACTAAAAGCGTCACTTCAGTCACTTCCCGAATTGTTCACAACTTCCAAATGAGGAAAACCAATTATTTGTCCCATCTTTTTAGCTCTTCTTAGAATCAGCAGCAAGAATGCAAAGACAGCTGTGCATTCCACACTGCTGTTGCATTTCTAGGGTCGTAACACGTCTCAGGATTCTTTAAACTTTTCATCTTTTCCCTGGCAGGATTTCTACTGACAACTGAATCCTCAAAATTCCTCACAAAAAAATTTTAATGGTAATGTGAAAAAAATCATTCTCAATCTATTTTTCATTTACTAGAAGTTTTTCCCTTTAGAGTATACTGGTTTTACCTGTAAGCAAAGGCAAAATCTAAGCTGAACCAGTGACACCAGTGACAGGCATGTAAGTGTAAATATCCTGAGATGCCTAATCACAATTTTTTTTGAAACATGGAGAAGATTAAAAAAAAAAAAAAAAAAAAAAGCAGCCTCCAAAATGGTGTCAAATGAGTACCAAAACATTATTCCTTATATGACCCAAAACTACCTTAACTTTATGAATCCTTCTTAACCACGTGATCCTAAATGAAGGAAGTACTCAACACAAGGAATAATTCAATATATTGAGTTAAAGCTTAAATGAAATTAATCCTCCAGATATTTTTGTTATTTTCCAGTGTTTATGTAATGGGTTTCAGGAGTTATTATCCTTCCAGCCTAGGAGCCGACAGGTAGATGTTAGCCAAAATTATTTACCGATTTGAGATCTCATCTGTAAAAACAGAACTGCTAATAATGAAGGCAGAAACCAAAGCAATATATACCTGACTCCCATACAAATACTTGAATCAAATTTTCTAATTCTACTGAGTAAAAAATTAAAACACTTTTAGTAAACACTTATATGGAAATTAAACACTTAATATGTCAAATATGGAAATATAATTGTCAGGAACCCTTTTCCTCTCACCTAGAAAGCGTTTCTAAATGCCAATCTTCAAAAACACAGACAAATACCTAATCTGAGCATTACAAATCCTAATTTTATATCAAATAATCCTAGTTATACTAATCAACAAAATGAAAGAAGGTATAAGTTACAGAAGAAACTAAACTTGTGTGAAAAGCTGACTTAAACACAAACACATCTGAAATAGAGCAAAGCAGCAAGCTTTCAATAATGCTACTTAATGCTATTTTGAGTTCTTTTGATAAGGTAGTATTGGAGCTTCTCCCTTTGAGCAATTTTGCACTTTACACTTAAAAATAGCCAAACACAGGTTTTACTCATTACCCTTCATAACCTAAACAAGTCTAAGCAGCTTAATACGCAGAAAGTTAGCAATCCAAAGGTGGAAAACAGCTACATGCTCTGAATTGTGACACTAAAGCTCTGGTATCATCTTTGTGAAGTTGTTTTAGAAACATTGATTGGTTTTTAATTTTGTATTTCTACACTAGCTCTGTCCAATTATCATTAGAGATATTAATCTCTTCAAATTGCTACATACACATTCAAGATGACACTGAAAGCAGTAAAATGCCACTTGCATAACATGCAAGTAACAGTTAATGAGGTATCTCACACTGACAACTGCACTACTGTCACCCACAGCTCACAGTTTTGTCTTCTACACGTTTTCCTTTTCCAAAGGAAGTCTTAGAAATTATGTTACTAGTAAAAAAAACCCAAAAACCAATAAACAATAAACAAACCCAAGCCAGCTGTAGGACTAGTATTTGGTGAATTCCATCACAAGAAGGAGGAGAAAAGATAAAGAAGCATTCTACCTTCCAGGCATAGTATTTTATTTCATAGAAGTCTTTTAAAAAGGGTTGCCATCTGCATTGCTTTGACTGCACTTCTGGCACTATTTTTGGGGTGGGACAGACCCCATGACTGCCATGCTAACCAGACTTCTTTTTGTGTCCCACAAAGAAAATGTGCAGGAACACAAAACACCTGCATTCCTCTGGGATGCTCCTACCATACAAATTTGGACTTGAACATTTCCAGTACAATTTAACTGAAGAAAACTAGTTTTCCTCAGACTGAAAGTCCATTACAGGAACGGGCTCCCCAGGACAGTGGTCAGACAGAGTTCAAGAAGTGTTTGGATGACACTCTTAGGCACATGGTGTGACTCTGGGGGATGGTCCTGTGCAGGGTTAAGGATTGATCCCTGTGGGTCCTTTCAAACTCAGCATATTCTGGGATTAGACAAAATGCTTTTTGCACATGCTCCTTTCTGCACAAAGAAACCAAATTTTCTGAACTGGCGAGAGCTTCAAAGCCTTGCAAACATTGATACACTAATCAAAATTACTCAGTTACAGTCCCTACCTCATTAGCTTAGGAGATTTTCCTATTACTTCTATCAAGTAAAACTGGCTGTTACATCATCCAGAGAAAAATTACATCCATGATGAGGACTGCAATTACTGCTCAGTTATCAAACTACTGAGATTGTATTAGCTTTGTGCTGGAAAACAGAAACAGGGATGTTGTACTCATAAAGAAGTTAAATCAACATGGTCATGACAGGGGTATTCATCCAATATCATTACTTGAAAATTCCCTTAGGTTTTGCTTTGTTTATCTTGATCTGCAACTCAATTCCCTGTGCAACACCTCTGTAGAATGAAATAAAGGCATTTTCTCCCTGCAGTATCTTGAGGAACAAGGGAAGTGATGCAATGAAAAATCTGAGAACTGCATGCACATCTCCCACAGACATGCATCATGCACAGGGCAAAGGAAAAACCCAACAGTGAAAATGCGTGAGGAGGAGATGGGAATAAATCTAAAGTTGTACTGTACCACGCTTTATCACAGAAGTAATGGACTAACTTCTCAACTCCTTGCCAATGGCATAATGGGAAAGCAGAGACAAGAAAAAGACAAGGACAATGATGTCAGAGGACCAAGACAAAACAATGAGCAATTGCCACGACACAACTGCAACTTTTCACCATTTCAATTGCAATTACCAGGTCCCCCCTCGGTTTTTAATCCTCCTTCAAGAAACAAAGGTAGCAATAGTGTTTAAGTAATGCAGTACAAAAAATACTTATAGCAAGACCTGCATGGAATACCTCTGCTCTTATAACTTCAAGTTCTTTAACACAGTTCATCTCTTACACTCCAAATACTGTAACTAGAATTTGTGGGTATCATTACAACTGTAAACATCAGAAATACTTGCATCCATGCACACACATGTTAGATTTCTAACAGTGAAAAACAATGTCATAAGAACACTGCATTACATCCTTGGATCATGTTGCCCACACTGTCAATAACTCATCTTTCTACCAGCTCACAAGTTGGAAGAGACTCCCAGCTCCCAAAGTTTCTTTCTGGAGAGGGGCAGGGGGGAAGAGACACAAACAGTGCTACATAACTTTTTCATTTCCTCATCAGTTCTGACATCCCTCATCTCACTGCCTTGGCACAGAATATGCTGTCATTTCACATGAAGGCCTGTGCAGGCACAACCCTACTGAAGGGTCGCATTGAAAAGCTCTCATTTTCTACCTCTGGAAAACATCAAGATTTCATACCTTAAATCTGAAGCATTTGCCAACACCTTAATTTTCAACTTTTTTTTCCCCTCTCCCTTTTACGTAGCTATATTATACGTGTAGTTCAACATTGTAAAATAGGATTCTGCAGCATGGAGTATGACTTCGAAGAATGATACAAAACAACCCTAATGTGTTTTTTTTTAAAGCACCACTCATCACAGCATGACAGTAGTAAAATAATCAGTATTACGGTAAAGCATTATTTTTTTCTGCATAGTCTGTATAGAAATCCCAACTTAGAAAGACTGTCTTTCTCGAAGAAGAAGTACTCAAAGTAATATATCATTACATCAAGGCAGGTATTTCATCCATAATTACAGACACATTTGCAACAAGCACACAAATATGACCATATGCAAAATTAAGTTTTGTTTGCAAACACATTTCATTAGGTACAAGAGACATTTCTCTTGTAGTTGAATCTGTAAGTACCTAATTTGGGAGAAGGGAGTTTTACCTCAAAAGACATTTCTTCATAAAGCTGAACACTTAACTCTCAGAGCAAAAGTAATTACATATAAAAGACAGTAATGTAATGATTCCAGGACATTTTAATAATTTGTCACTTTCTTAACATGAGTCATATAACTTCCCTGCAAATGCTCTGAAGCAGCTTTGTTCTGCTAACACAAACACTTTGTACACCCTACAAAGAACCTGAATTGATTAATAAAGGTTTGGGAACATTTCAGTGCCGAGAAACCTTTTTTAAAAGAAAATGCATGAAAAAGCCCAGCCTGGGCCTGATTTCTAGTCACCGTGCATACAGTAGCTTTCTTACTGGTGACAACAAGCTATGTGTCACCTGCTAGAATTGCTTAGATTACCTTTATTTGTAATGCTTACACACAAAAAGTCTAAATGCTTTTTCCACGAAGTGCACAGTAAGCAGAGATGTGAACAACTGCAATGCTTGAGTAACAGAACCGATTCCATCAGCGTTTCTGTGTGGAGAAGCACTTGGGACAAGGGGCCTCGAGAAGCTGGTACAATATTCTTGTATTAAAGATGAGCTCATGATTGGTTCCTTACCAATGTGCACTCTAAGTGTTGAGTTTCTAGAGCTGCATCATTAAAGCTCCAGAATACAAAAGGTGAAGTTTTTAATTATAATGAACAAAGTTCGATATTTCATCAAAATATACCCTATAAACAGGAGACAAATAAAGGACCATTACCCAGGAGTTTAGTTTAAGACACAAGGGAATTACAGGAACAAAAATATATGGGTTTTATTCCTGAAATGACGAAAAACCATGCACTATTATCAAAGTGTTAAGTAATGAAAAGTGTTGAATCACTTCCAAGGCTAGTGAAACAACATGAAGTTAATAAATGTGGAAGTATTAAAAATTAATTGTTATTAAAATTGAAAACAACAGATCCAATTCTGAAGCGTGTTGAAGTGCAGTGACATGGTAAGTCCCCAGGGCGGTGCAGCAGCAGGTATATGCTGACACTGTAACTTGTGCTAATAGAGAAGAACCATAAAGCTTACGCTGGTGTTACAATATTACCTGGCAGGGATATATGGCCTGTCCTGCACAGCAGGAGTGAAATTATATTTAGTTGTTTATGTACTGTAATATGAACAGTTTACACATTTATACCCCTACAATCAATCTGCAGTGCTTGTAAGTGATCTTTGTGTTCATCAGCTATCAGAAACCTGCAGTATTCACAGGCACAGATGATATTTTAGGTTCAGGATCCAGAAATTATGAAAGAAGTGCTTGAATTCCAAGTTCTCCAGACAGAAAACACAGTTGGACAAAACCTGAGACTTCTTCACATTCCCATCACCTCCTCTTTATTACTGCAGAAGAGCACTAACATTGTCAGTGTTTAAGGTTGTGACACCCAGCTCACCACTCGCCTCGAAACCCCACAGATGGCATTTCTTACCAGCTTGAAAACCTGGAACCTAAAACCACCGAAACGAGTGGGAAAGAAGGATACTAGTGAGAGTTCCAGTAATGTTCTACTTTATAGAACTCTTCACACAGTGATAAATCATTGATTTGGCAAGAATGTCATTAAAAATGTCCAAGAAACCTCACAATTTACACTGTATTTTTATTCCCAGTATTTATCTTCTGATTAAACCTAAGGCTTAATGAAGAAAAACCCTAGGAACACTCCACTAAAGGCAACATTTTCCTAAACAATATGTTAATTATGGTTTAGATTATTTAATCAAGGGCCCACTTTCATCATCTTTATTTTCTTTACTAGTAATTCACAGAATTGAATATATAAGATGTATACTAAAAAAATCCAACCTGCTTTAGTAATAAAAGTTTGCTATGGAATACTGAATAAGAAGCCACTGTTGTTGGTTAAGGAATAAGGCTGGGGCTCAGGGTAAGGGATTAGCAAAGTTTTCTCCTTCAGTGAAGCCCCTGTGAATGACATGACACCAGAGGCTCCCACCGGGCAGGTCCGACACCATCCTCTGTTCCGACTCTCCAACCACTAAACCCCAAAACCATAACATGTATATGCTCTTCAGGTCTAAAACTATCTCCTTAAACTGAGTCTCTGCTTATAGGACAGCAAATCAGCCAGGTTGTGCTACTGTTGGCCCTCCACTCAGCAACAGATGAGAAGATCATCAGTTTTAGGGGTTTCATGTTCATTACACACACAGAGTCCCACACTGGACAGCACAGGAAAATGAAGCACATCCCTTATTGCACAGAGAAAAGCCCATGAAATAGACTCTGCATTCCTGATGAGTTGTTTAAATGAACATTGTCACAGAAATGCCAAGAGAGTATTTGAAACATGATTTACAAAACATAAGATTTTTGGTCTTCTTGTAATTGAATCAAGTAAGGATTACTGCAGTCTGAAATATATGTAAGCTTTGTTTTCCAAGGTGCAGCTTACTCTTCAGATCTCCACTGGCCCTGGAAATCTTACCTTGTTTCCATAATTTTACTTTTTCCTTTATTTCTTGTCCAAATACACTCTTGGGCTTTGCTAGGCAAACACTGTAATTCTCAAATTACAGTACATTTACAAAATATAACTTTAGTGTTATGAAGTAGTTATATTTCTTCAAACACTTATCTGTTTATAATGCAATACCAAAGCACAAAATAAGACTTACCATTTCTCTATGTCTACGTAAGCATACAGTTTTAAAATCAGCAATTGTCTTTTGTTTTGCAGATCCAAGCCAAGAGAACAAATGCATCTTACATCAGCCCACATTGTAGCTAGCACATAAGGAATGTTAATAAACCATGCAAGTTGTGCAACAGCCACTTCAATGTATTAAAAGCCTTTTTACAACAAATACCAAGAGAGGAATAAAAAAAAAAATTAGTTTGAGTGAAGCCATTCTGAAAAGTTAAGAAAACTTCTTGTGAGAGACAATGAAAATGACACTTTCTCACCGACATTTCAAATACCACGAGGTATTTACGTAAATACATCCACGTATGCAGGCGTGCAGACGGATGAGCAAACAGGACACACACACAAACAGGAGAGTGCATTATGGCCATGGAAAACAGGGAAAATGCAGCAAGCAAGATTTATGTTAAGACAAGACTGGAAACAAGGGCCTACTCGGGTTTGCCTGAAGAACTGCTGAGGTCTATCAGCATTTATTAACTGTTATAAAGCTATAAAAGTTGGAGCTGCTTTACGCTGGCCGAAGGATTGAAGCATGTTGGTTAGCCACAGACTATCGTGTGTGCCTGGAAATCTGCCTGAGAAGAGGAGGATACTACGAGATGAACAGTGCGTGCAAAGGGGAAGCTTCTACTGGAACACGGTGAGGGAGATGAGTGAGAGGTACAGACTCACTCTGTCTGCGGTGCGGTGGAACAGTCCGAGGGATGCCCTGGAATGAGCCCTGCCAGGGAGAGAAGGAGGGAGCAGAATACCCACCCTGTGCAGAAAGAGAGAGGGGGAGAAGTATAATAAAAAAAGAGAACAGGGAAAAAAACAAGACACCAAAAAGCCACACCATTCTTTTTTTTTTCCCCCACAGAAAGGTATCATTATATTTCCCAGTTGTTGTACTTTGTAAAAGCAAATGATGCACGTTACTGAAGCCCAGAGGAAAAATGACATAATGATGTCCTAAACTAGTCATAAATCTTACAAAAACCCCTCTATTTTTTTTCCAATACATATGCACACATTTCTGTCAAAGATGGTTTTAGGGGAAGAGTATAGAAGCTGAGCTTTTTAAGTTAAAAATACATGATAAAAATGTATTTATACAGCTTGCAAAAATATTTTAGAAACACCTCACCAAGCAGTACTATGCTTAGTTCTAACCTACTGGAAAACCAGTCAGCTTTAGTTTACAACAAAAAAATTTCTAAAGCATAGAAACAAAATTTCTAGCAAGTCCTGGTGCTTTAGAGTCCACTCCTATTTTGACAGTATTATTGAAAGTGGAAGAGGAGAGGTGACACAGAACTGTTCTCCTTGCACTTTGCTCTTGGAGCTTTGGTCTTCCATTAAAGGAACTGTGCACATCCATGGTGTGTGTGCAGGGCTTGCCTGCCAGAGGTCTCGGATCACCACAGGTGTGACACACTGTGGTTGTTGCATTCTCAAAACAAGAAAAAGTCGTCTCATGCAGTGTATCACTTCCTCCATACCCTTACCTTTGAAAAATCTATCCAAGCTGCACCTTCCCTCTTAAATAACCATCTTGATTTCCCATTTCAGCAGGACAGTCTTTACAACCCCTTTACCATCTGAGCAGCTGAAAAGTGCTTCTATAAGTTCTGGAATACTGGTGCTGACAGTGACAACTGCCACTGCCTCCTGGCCAACAGCAACTAGCTGTGGCTACCCTTTCAGCCAGGAGGCTTAAGACACTAATGAACACCTGTATGAAAGGAAACAAGAAACCACTTTGCCCCTCCTCTCCAGTTTCCCTGCTGCATATCAGATGCAGATCATACTGCCAGGGCTGGACAAACAATAAAGTATTTTCTGTCCATGTTTCTTTTAAAACAATATTAAATATCACATTATTTCTATAAATAAATATTCTGCTTTTATTTATC
The DNA here is from genome assembly GCF_022539395.1 of Myiozetetes cayanensis. Taxonomy (NCBI): domain Eukaryota; kingdom Metazoa; phylum Chordata; class Aves; order Passeriformes; family Tyrannidae; genus Myiozetetes; species Myiozetetes cayanensis. The sequence continues at coordinate 29,469,873 of NW_026086605.1, forward strand.
TTAGAAGAATTTTTAACACTTCCCTGATCTTCCAGTTCTCCTAATCTAGTTAGGTTTAATCCACCACTATTCCAAGCTTCAGCATTGCTAAAATGTAACTTCACACATTCATTTAATCAAGTTTTAGAACCAGCTAGCCAGAAACTTAATCTAAAACAGGAAATAAAGGAAAAAAAATGACAAGATTGCTTTATTCTTCTTCAGAAGCTGAGAAAAAGCAATTATTGGAGCAAAATCTAAGGAGAAAAAATGAAACAAGTTCTTTAATCTGATTATCTCTACATGGAAATACTGATTACCTAATGTCTTCTCACAGTCCTCCATCAGTGGAGGACAACACAATTTTTAACATCACAGTATTTAGACTGCTAAAACAGTACTAGTTTCAGTCATGTAGTAAGACAAAATACTATAATATCAGCTGAATAAGTATTAAATATAGAAATATTCCTGAGAACAAGATTAATCAATCAATGATTGATGAGAAAATGGTCAAAAGCTTTGGATTTTCAGAGCATCGTACCAAAGAACACTATATTTTTCAGGTTTGTTCACATTTCATCCTAAATTGTGTCAGGATGGTAGAACAGCAACAAAAAATTCTTTCCATTCTCTAAACATAACTGAACCTCCACAAAGTAAAAAGCATATTATCATCAAGCACAAGTCTGATTTTGCACAGACTTATCTGAGTTGGCAATGGGCTTTTTCCAGATTTCTTTGAAATTTTTAACACATTAAGAAGGGAGGTGAAAATTTTATATCCTCTCCCTTCCACTTTCTGAAAAGAGAGATTAAGACAAGCACAAGCCAGCTGAGCTACATAACAGTTATGATACTGTTGTAAAAGCAATGAAATATTTACATGTCTTGATACATTCAAGACATTTTTAAGCATCCATATTAGCACTTCAAAGCACAGCACTAAGTAAAGTCTTCTCAATGATTCTTCATGGTATTTTATCATCACTCTGACTGAAGAAGTAAATGAAGAAAGTGCAAGTAACTTCCTTGAGTCTTTTGCCTGCTAAGCTGAACTGCTCTCCAGGCATGGTGCAATCCCCTTCTCCCAAATGCCACAGTTTACACTGCTCCATAGCTAAATGTCAAATAAATGCTAGATATTTTTTGTAAAACAAACAAAAACTAAAGAAAAAAACAAAAAAACCAAAACAAATAAAAACCAAAACAAAAACCAACCAAACAAACAAACAAAAAAAACCAAAAACAAAAAACCAAAACACCCAAACCCCAAAAAAGGACTGTTCAATTGTACATCAAATAAGGTAATTAAAAATCAACATCAACTGAACCAAGTAAGAATCAGGAAATACAGCACTGGGAATTTATTAAGATGGGTGTTATGGCTTACACTGATTTCACAAATTATAATGGATGTACTGATCCTATTGATACAGCACATTAAGAGAACGATCTGCAAATAAGCCTAGTTTATGAAAAGATTACTTTTAATAGCATTTATTGTACAAAACTCCAGCAAATTTATCAAGGTTTCTCCTTTAAACAACAATTCACATTCATCTCCTTACATTAGTCAAATGTTTTCTGAGGTTCCCAGAAGATCCAAAGAAAAGGAATAAAGAAACACACTAATAAACACATATCCTCAGATGATGGTGCCTCTTCAAAATAACAGATAATGTGGCAGTTTTCTACTAAATGTAAGAACGAAGAAAAGCCTGAATGGCCATTTATTTTATGCTTGATGATTACAAAGTCTATAAAACTCACAAGCAAGCAATGCTAGAACTGAAAGATGAGAACATGACTTACCTCAGTTTCTATTAAATAAAACACAAACAACAAAAACCCCCACATCTGATGGGATTCCTCTGGGTTCTGAAGAAACTCTTTCCACTTACACTTTAATGTTAGACAGCAGTCAGAACAGTTCCTCCCCTCGGCTGCTATGTGCATCCAGCTACTTAACTTAAATCCCATTCCTCTCACTTCCCAGATTCTGGAATTGTTAAACAGCAAAAGCATCCCCAAAGGGAAGTGAATCACAATTTAAGAAAAAAAAATCAGGAGACTGAGGAGTTGAAAAATAAGAGCAGTTGAAATAAAGCAGCCTATAAACCAGCAAAAATGATGAATGTTCTTCAGAGATCCTGATGAGTTGTACTATTGCTGCCAAATGCTTTAGGAAGTTCAGACTCCGACTGCACTGGGAAAACCTGTTGGCTGTGGTTTGTTTTTTTAAATGCTACTATGAAGACTTTAAGGCCAGAGTTTTCCATTGCTATGAACAAACCTCAGCCTCATAACAAGCCATCACATGAACAAAAGTAATTGCTCCTACCAGAAAAGGAAAAGAAAGTATTTCTAAGCTATTGCTGCACAGTAATTTGAGCTCAACAGCCAAATATTCCAGTTCTTTTCCCAAGGATACCCTAACACCCTAAACTGCTACTGCTTTAAACAGTTGTGTTTTTTGCTGCAGAAACACAAAGATCCATTTTTTATCCATACAACTGAAGCCTTTGAGAAGTTTGAAGAAGAGATGATTTTGGCTGCATCTCACCTAGCACTGCCAGCTGTCTCATCCAAACTGAGAGCTCCACATCATGAACAAACCTAGAGTGACATACTTTAGTGTCAGTGCAGACAAAATGTTTTTGCAGTAGACTCCTCTTGCTTGCCTACCACCCAGAAAGAGATTATGAATGAGCAGTTCTGACATGCAGTAGTCTTTCTGAAAGCATTCAGACAAAAAGATCAAAAACAAACAAAAAAAACCCCTAATCCCATCTTATATGCTGGTTTACACTAAACCAACAAGAATTGCTTGTGAAGGTTCAAGTGACCTCTCTTCTGTGGATGTGCCTGCCTGTCATGCACAGTCACAGCACAAGACACGGGTGCACAACATGACCACCTAGTTCAGCTTTGGCTCTGTCTCACCAAGAAGGTGTGTAAGAATGGACCAGCAAGCAAACAGCAGAGTACTGGACAATGAGAGCAACCAAGGCTGGATGTGAAGATGAATGCTAATATATAAGGACTAGGCTTCAAAATCTGGAAGCTTAAATTCATAGTCATGGAGCTGACACATACAGGACGTCTAAGGTTAAGATGCAAGGAGGTAGTGAGACCTAGAAGACAAAAGTACACAAAGACAGCCAAGGTATTACAAAGGTTCATCAAAACAATCGACAGGAAAGCCTTTGGAATTATAATCTGTAACAAAAATCAAATGGAAGGCAAAGAATATCTCAGGGGCAAAGGGAGAAGAAAGATGTAGCAAAGAACAAGAACATGCATGTTCCCGTGAACACTGACAGGTTCTGCTCTCATTTCACCAGAGACAAGAATTAACTTGTGAACACACATTTGGGAAGCAAAGCTTATTCTCATCACTGTGAGCTGCTCTGATACCAGAGGGAAATACCCAGCTTTTACTGTACACACTGGGTACAGCTGCAGGGAATGGAAAGGCAACCATGAACTAGGAGGAGTTGTGTTATGCTAAGGAGCTGGACCCCAGGGGTCAGACTCTTTTGCAAGTATCTTCAACCAGATTCAGGGCTTTGTAATTTACTTGCTTGTCTTTTACTTCTCAGCATCTGCAAACAGCCTTTCCAATTCAAGAAGCCAAATCATTTATCAACAAAAACTTGACATCTAACCCCTTTACTCTCAAAGTAAATACCAGTATTTAGTATTACAGCAACAATTCTGCAAAGCCTGCAAGACAACTGTGGCAATGGATGCTCACTTTTTCTTTCTTGCAAGCTGTCCATGAACATTAATTTCTTCAGGTATTTTTTATCTTCTTGCAGGTTTCAATTATTTTCTTCCACGATAATTAAATGACAGACATAAACTAATTGTACTGAATTCTGTATAAGAGATCTGTAAGAAATCCTTTGAGGAATGTCACAGTCCCCTTTGTCAGCGAATACTTGTAAAACCCTTTATCCAGAACACAGTTAACCAAAAGTAATACACAGTCAGAAGTTACCTCAGTGCTGAGCATCCTTTCAGGACACTGCTTACAAGAAATACCATGTCACAGACACAGCAGCTGGGCAATATTTGTAAGAAGCCCAATTTCCAACACACTTCTTTTCAGACACTAGGTTTTACTTCATGAGCACCAAGTTTCAAAGATTAATCTAATGTTACCAGACATTTCTAGAAAATGGTCTGTTTTGATGTGATGCTCAACTTTGTCTCATAGTGTTCTCCAGAGATTTTTAAAGTACTTTCAGGGGGTTTTCTAAGTGATTTATAGTTATTTATACCACGTTACACCATTTTTTTCATGATTTATATCACATTTAGGACCAAGAAACCTGATTTCTCCTAGTCTATACTTTTAAGTCAAGACCAATAAAGTAAACTGAACAGGAATGTTAATAAAGCAAGACAATTTCTTGAAGAGTGTTTTTGGGGTTTTTTTACTAGCGAGAATACATTTTACTCAGATGTCTCCTTGTTTCTATTTACTGTACTCTTACCTCAAGAAAATAAGAGCTGATTCTGTTTCCTTTCCATTACAAGAGACATTTTCTGTCACTGGGTTCTAGATCAAAACTAATTCTATACATTTATACTTCTATTAAGCCATGTAAGGAAGCATCCAAATGCATGTTAGTAGATGAAGCATTAAACCAGACAGTTGAGGTCCGATCATTAGAACCAAAAGCAGGCTAGAAAAGTAGGCTTAAAAGTAGGCTAAAACAAACTATGGTCCTCCTTGAAGAAATCCCACATCAAGGAGCTCCCATCAGTTTCTGCTGGCTTACAGAAACCCTGTAACTTACAAACACGCCAGTGAAGACATTGAAAAAAACCACCCCAAAATACACCCAACACATTCTACCCAAAGTTTACAAACAAAAGCTCCTGAGAAGCAGTGTATTTTGAAATTTGTCAATACTTCATGGATTTTCCTACGTTCTTCATCAACTTCATGAGAAATTTTGCATGTAGATGAAAATGCCGAGATGTTTAGGATGTGCATCTAATGATCTAGGCCTACATCTATATATGTGTATCATTACATATACCCACACACAGCCATAAATACAGTAGTTTTTGATTTTCTTAAAGATAATGCCCCTTAACCCAAAGTTCCTCCTGACAAAAACACACGTCTTTTTGAACAAAACTACTAAATAACTCAAAAGAAATATACTGACCAACCTGACCAAAACAGACAATTGTGCTGAGTGACTCCTTCTGCTTGAGACAGCAACTCAAATTCCACATCTTCTCCAGTATTTTTGTCTTATCAATTAATACCATAAGTTGCTCAAACTAAAACTTGTGTAGTCAGCAACTAACTTTCCATGATCACTAATGTGTTTCTGAATTCATGTGAAAAATGAGATAGAAAAAGAGGAACATGAAAACAACAGGCACTATAACAATATCAATGCACAAAAACATGACATGAACATCACACACATGAAATTAAAACATAGGAAGAAGACACAATGCAAGAACTCAAAAGCTCCAAAGTAAAAGAAACAAATGGGGTAAACAAAGACATGACATGTACATTCTGGAGCAGAGGGGTCAAAGCAAACCAAAAGCTACTTAAGGTTATGATTTTTTTACATTGGGTTCTTATCAGACAGGAGGAGGTTGGAAAGCTTGGATAAAGCTGTTTGCCAGCACATGCTGAACATACAGTGTGGTCATATTTCTACCCTAGCACTATATATTTAAAAGAGTAATTTTAGAAGGATAGCAGAGGTGATTTGTCTTCACTGCAGTCTTAAATCAGGTAACTCAATGTAGGGTAAAAACAAAGAAATAAAAAAATCAAACCCATTTTTAGCCTTTTAATAAAATCTCTTGGGTTTTCTAGCTAAAGCAGAAATTCTACTTGCTAGTGACTGACAAAAGCCTTGTTTTAGATTCAAAGGTAATTCCTTATCGTTACATAATATCAAATATATTGTCCCTCCCCATCTTAAGTGTACTATTAGTGTTCCATGGAGAATATAAGTTTTATATAATGGAAGCAAATGTGAACCATGCAACAACATATGGCAATGAAGATGTCTTTTGTCAAAGTGATTTTCACCTGATAATTTTTTAAGAAGTCAAATTATTAACATAAATTATCATAATAAGAAGAAGAAATCTTAAACAATATTAACTTTTGCTTTTGCATCTATGCACTGAAACTCAGAATATACTGTTGCTTTTCTGCAACAAATATGAGACGTCAACAATGAAAATCTGATCAGGAAAAAACCCTAAGATATACCTATGACTTTAAAGTCAGGATATAAGAAAATATTTTAAGTATGACTAGATACACAGCTTGGACTGACTGTAACTTAAATAGCACAAAGGGTGATTATTTAAAGAGAGTATTTCCAAAATTTAATTACTTAATTTAAAAGAAATGTTTGTAACAAACATTTAAACAAAAGCGCTGCAAAAGAATGCGAGGGATGCTCTGCAGGAAGGATTCTACTCCCACACGCAGCACAGAACCTCTTAAAGAAGGCCACCTTGCATGGCAGCAAAAGTATTAGAAGTGGGGAATGAACTGCAGGCAGTGGTAACCGGGAAGGAAGGCACACAGTACTCACAGAACTCCTTCTCCACGAGGTTTGTGTGAATTTATCAGCGTATGCGCGCGATGCCCCTGCAGGTTTTTGACTCTCCTTCTGGCAGTTACATCTAGTGGCCTTCATTACCCCCAAAAAGAGAAAAAGAAAAAGAATTATAGATTAACCAACTAAGCCTCTCGAAAAGTACAGCCAAGGCCCAGTGTTCAAACATCCTGCATTATACTACTTTAGACGACAATATGATTAAACTGTGGAAATACTATTTATAGCACTGCACAACTGCTGCTTTTCCTGAAGTGTATTTACAAGTAATCCAGAATAAAGGTTGACTTCTGGAAAGAGTGATCTGGGATTCTCTTCTTTTAACAGCAGAGCAGAAAGCCCAATCTTTCCTGTTTCAGAGGGAATGATTGAAACTAGACAGGGAAAGGATGAAGACCAGGTCAGCTCCAGTGCACATGGGTACAAAAGCACACTCTAGACATTTCTTTAGAGTTTATCACCACACAACGCTGTCTCCAACTATGATAAACAAATATGGTGTGAACCTCTTGGCATCTCATCTACCCTACCTGTAAGATCTTGCTGTGGTTTTAAATGGCTTGAACATGTGGGGTTATTTTACAAGAATTATCACAGCAGGTGAATTTACCAGAATTAAATGCAGAGATACACATGGTAAAATCCAAACTCAGAACAAAACCAAAAAGGTACATGTGACTTTTGCTTGAGGCCTTGTGTCTTCCTGAACCTAATTTATTATGAAAGTGTCCCCATAACTTGTCCTTATTTGGCCAATTTAATCTGACTATTCAACATGCCTTTTATTGTTGGTTTGTTTTTTGTTTTTTTTTTTTTTTAAAAAGAATCAACTTTGAATACTAACTTGCTCAGTTTTAAATTCTATGGTGCCATTTTTTATTAAACCAACATAGAGTAGAGGAACGGAGAAGGATTAAAAAAAAACAACAAAAGCTTCAAGAATGATAAGCCCAATATTTGTTAATTTTTAAAATACTTTAAACATGGTCTTACCTTTGCCCATTGTTAGTTTTCTAGAGCAGTTAGCATTCTAGAGCAGTTTCTAGAATTTATTGTTCAAACAGTTTTGGAAATGAAATACTTTCAACAGTGGTAAAAACATCCCAGCCTAGTGCCACAAATACAAATCATGACTAGTCTACAGAATTAAAGATTTCAGGAGCACAACTGCAAACACACTGGGACATGTAGAATCAGCCTGCTGGAACTGAATCTCTACAGACCCAGGAGCCAGGTGGGTCCAAACAGAACCCAAACCTTCCTTTGTTATAATGAAAGTGTAGGAAAAAAGTTAGCTGTGTAGCTGCCTTAAAGCCTTCACCAGAATTGCCTGCTAAAGTTCCACTCTGCAGGGCACACTTGGGATTTTGCTAAACTTTCAGCATTATACTCACAAGCTGATGCTCTAATTGGTTGATTGTTTCATCCTTTTTCTTCAGTTCATCTTTGAGCTGCCTGATCTCATTCAGCAGATCATCCATCTGCAATAGAACAATGGGCACTATCAGGTTTTCTGTAAGGACTACACAGTCTAACTCCACACCCCTACAGGACATCAGGTGTGCATGGAGAACTGGCAGTAACAGCACATTACATTTCCACCTCCCATTCCCATGGAGAGATGGGCTGTAGGCACACAGACTACAGAGTGAAGAGGCTTGACTGGAAGTCTCTTTAAGAGGCCATTATAATTATGTAAAGTTCAGAGCCAAAACAAAAAAAGATAAATACTCAAAAGTGAATTTTTTAAAAACTCATTTTAACAAAACTGAAAAAAGGAAGTGTATAAATATTCCTTAGGTTTGCATTTAAACAGAAGAAAGAATCAACAAGCAGTACGTCAGAGTGACATACACTTTTGGTGTGTTTTTTAAATACAAACAGGTTTGTATCTCTATTTCTGTAGAGTCAATCAGTGTCATTTACCTTAAATGTTGACTCAGGCTCTTGTGGTTCCGGACTCGATGGAACTGAGAGGTTGATGTCCTGGAGCGACACATTTTCATCACTCTACCAGAGAGCAAAACAAGAACACAAGCTTGAATTACTTGCTGAAACAGCTCCATTGCAAACTTGCTCTCAAGGATGGAGATACATTAGGTCTCTGCAAAACCTGTTACAGTGCCTGACTTCTCTTACCCCTAATTTCCCCTTTTTTTCCCTGATAGGAAAACTTTCCTTGTGAATGTGCACAGCACCTGAATAAGGAAAAAAAAAAAATCACAAAACAAGACAAACCATTTCAAGCAAAAGTACCTTGCATGGCTTTTAAAAGCTCTGTACCTCTGGTATACTTTTTATTGTCATTAAAAAGCAAGTAAGTGGAGTAATAAAACATTCCACAACAGTAGACTAAGGACTAATTACAAAGAAGGTTAGTATGTCACAGTCTCTGGTGATTTAAATCAGCCCTATGCTATACCTGACTCAGTCACTGGCAAAGCAGGAACTAAGTTCATTTGCATCAATTCCCTTACTGCTGCCTTAATTATGTCAATACACATGTAAAGAACACAGGGCAACTGAATAAAAACCAGTTCTAATTGTCAGTGGAAACTCAAGCCTCCCATGTGAACACATGCTAGGATTAATCTATGAAACTTGGCTTGAGGTACATGGCCTGAAGTATGTAAACTGATGGAGGATTAACACTGCAGACTTCCACACTTAATGAGCTATGTAGGGATAGTCTTCAGTTACATATTATTTTAACTTGATATAAATTTATTTATCTATTTTTATATATGTATATGTAAATATATTTTTTCACATACAATGTTTAATCCAAGAATATAACATGCTCATTTAAGAAACAGTCAAGTAATTGGGTAGTGACTCATCATTTCACAGTCCTTTTCTGTTGCTTGTTACAGAAAGCTGTTTCAACCACTACCTTCTAGAGTGATTTTCAACTCAATCACATGCTCTGGAAAGTTTTTGCAGGACTTAAGTCAACAGCACACACTTCAGCTTTTGGCCAGTTTTGGGGGGTCCCGATGTAAACTGAGGTAACCACACACCTTAAGACATGTTTTCAAGAGGCTTATAAAATTACAGCAAAGCTGAAGTCAGAAACCATTAGAAAATACACAGGCAAGACTTGGAAAACCATCCTAAATTTACTAATACCTGCACAAAAGGAGCAGGTGGTTGTGGTGCAAAAAATCCACACACACATTCTCATCACTTTTGGAATACTCCAGGATGAGAAGCCTGCTCTGAGAAAACCTTTATGTTAACTTCGGAAGACGAGTATGAAGTGATGTAATTGCCCTCCCCAGCAACACTTTAGCATTTATCTGCATAGTGCCTACACGACAAATCCAGAGGAATGTCTAAAGTTTTTCAGTCATGGCTATCAGAGTAACCTGGTTTCATGCTGAATATTACTTCATATTCCTTTGCAAAAGTCATCTGCTGAGAAAATTAATACCATCTCAGTTTTCTACAAAGCAACTGATCTTGTTTTAAGACAAACTCAGTGAGAGATTAAGATACAATTTAAGTGTAGGGGTAGGCAAATTATGTAACAATTACTTCTTCCCCACTGTCAGGCACTTTATTTCTCTGGACAAATAACCTGCTACATGTCAAACATTTTTACTAACCTGCTCCCAAACGTTACAGTCTAACTGAAGCTCTTGATTAAAGTCTCAAGTCTTCGTCTGTCATTTTTAATCCATCTCAAGAAACATGAGCTCATGGGAATAACACTTCATGACGGCTGTCACAGGCACACTGCAACTCATCCAAGGACAGTCCCAAACTGAACCTGTACCTGTGAGTGGCTGTACCTACCATGCTCTCATGCCAATATTTTACAAAAGTGTGAAATCTTTAGTATGAATGACAACCAAACCCCTGTGCTTGCTTCACCTTACAAATTCCCAAAGAACTCATTTATCGCTTTTTGTAAACTGAATAGTAAATGTTGATTTTTACTTAATGACAGATTATTATTTATGAATATGTATATTATCAGGTACAAGTATATAGTAAAGAATAGACTAAAAAATCCTCACTACCTTTCCAACCTACTGTGCTGATTACTCCCACCAGCAGTTTACCTACCATGGATTGTGGGGCTTTGAGCACTGCAGTTTTTCTGCTGATAAGCAGTTCAGCAGCTCAAAAATGTCACATTTGCTTGTATTTTCTTCTATCCTCTCAATAGTTAAATGTTCTCATTTTATGTTGTTTATTTCAAAAATCAAAAATTAACACCAAAAATCAAGCTCTGTGATGCAATACAGCATAACAGTCCTGGGAACATATCTGAACATCATAAACATGCACCTCTATACAGCACACAGCTGTTCTCACTGCCTGTCCTTTCCAGCTTCCCTTTTTTCCTTGCTTTCTTTGGGTGGTATTACTTGCAGGCTTTAGTTAAAAGCACATGTAAAATAAAGAAAAACTACAGAACTTCTAAAAGAATAAAAGAAACAAGATAAATGGTATTCTCTCTCAGAAGAAACCTCCTATATTGCTTGAGAGGAAGATACAAAGCTTAAAGCTGAAAGACAAAAGGTGTTCTCATTACACTAACATATTTCAAGTTCTTCTGTTACAAAAATCAACCCATTTGCACTTTCAGCAATTATCTTGTGGTTCCCTAACACCATATGTTGCCTTTTAATACACTAAGATTATACTAATAGTTTCATCTTGAGAATTATTTACATAATTTTACATTACAGCACCTATAGTTTAATAAGAAGTTGAAAAATGTTAAACAAATGCTTCTGAAGTTTACTGAGGTTTACTAAATTTTTACCAAGGTCTAGCTTTCAATTCTCAGTTCAAAGTTTCCTTCAGTATGAATTACTCATTTGAACAGCGAAGATGTTAGGTTAAGTGTCCATCAGGCAGAGGGTGCTGTTCACCTGCTGACTACTTGGCACTTCAAGCGTAGTTCCATTCAGGTATCACTACAAACCACTGTCATGTAGTTTCCATTGCCCACTGTCAAATGCTGTTATTGTGGCAGTGCAACAGTGAACCAACTGCTGAAACCTGCAGTTTTTCAGTTTGATTTTGCTATTGTTTGTTGATTTGTTTTTTGTTCTGTTTCTTTCAAGCACAGTTAAATCACTGAGGAGAACTCTTCTGTGGCTAAGAAAAGAAAATAATTGTAGGGGTAATTTATACAACTTAATACCTGACACCGAGAAGATTTTGCATTTCATAAGTCTACTTCTTCCTTATCATCAGGCTTCTTATAAACAAAGATAAATCTCTCTTACAGATCTCATCAGATGCAAAAAGAAAAGAACACAGTGAATATGTATTTAAAAGGTACACAAGTGACTCACTGATCTAAATGTACTGATGCATTTCACAGTTTTCCACTCCATGGTTCACCTTTTCATTCACACCTCTTCATACAAATGTGCTGCTCATATCTGATAAGTTACAGTGAAGATATGTGCTTAAAAAATATTCCATTCATGAAAGGTAAGTTGAAAAGAAACATTTTTTATAAATCTTGCTTCTCACATTAAAAAGGGCTTCACAGACCTCACAGTTCATTGAACCACTTCATGTTTCTGTCCTCCCTAAAACAGCAGTCAGGGCTGATCTGAGATAACACAGGGTGGTTGCAAGGCACTGGTACCAGTCTTGAAGGAAGTTATTACAGAGGATGGTCAGTCCTAACCTAGATCAAAGGCTCCAGGGCATTAGAAAAAGAACATCCTTACTTATAATTGTATTTACACATTAGCTCTGTAGCCTCAACCCAGAGCAGCAAGTTTATGAAATTAATTGAGGAGGAGGAGGAAGAACCTTTTAAGATCAGAAGAAAACTTATTTACTATTAAGCATGCAGATGAAGTACCTTAGTCCATGTTTAGGAGGCATTAACATTTATATGTCAATTATTACCATAATTAGACTTCAAAAGCATTTACTTCCTTACAATACAAAGGTAGCACTCCAGTTAAGTATTAAAGAGAGAACATTCACCTGCAGTACATCTCCCTGTAAATCATTACAACTGCACTTAGCGCAAGAAGGATCTACATTTTTCACTCCATTTAAGCAGCACAGCATTACTGCAAAGTCAGAGAAGGTTTGACTCACTACTGTGAAATTTTTTAAGAACTCTGCAGGAGAGAGAGTCCTGTTCCTGATTCCACTGTTTGAAGATACAGGGATTTGGCAGTACGTGAGGAGTAAGCAGACAGCACGTGTACTGCTGGCATTGTTATCCTGGCCACATGGAGTTCAGGAAAGGTTGTATTACTCACATAACTATTTGTTTTTCCAAGCAGAACTGGGAATGCAACACCAAGCCCATGCTGCTGGTAATACTCAAGGTAATTTATATACAGTTATGTGAGCTACAGTCACAGCAATGAATCCAGTACAGCACATTAAGTCTCCCTAGGACTCTGCTAGGTACACATTCATTACATGGTGTGCTCTACACTAAGTCACACTACAGATGATTAGATAATTGTATAAAACTAGATTTAATTACTAACTCTTCCTATTTCACTATAACTGTTCCTGTGAGACCTCATGCCTAAGTCCTGACTACAGCTCTATTTCTACCTATTCAAATTAAATATTATTGCTGAATGTCATAACTGGAGAAAGGCAAGACATACACTTAAGGGTATAATGTTGGTGAAGCTAATAGAAGAACTTCTGCTTCCTTATTAGAGCTGGAGTTTGAAAGCTGCCACCTTTGTACCTTGTTTTTTTATATTTTGCAGGAAGAGATCTGTCATACCACCCAGGCTGAGATAAAGTCATAGTTCAGAATGCTAAAGTTCAACTCATTATTTTCAAAACTGTATTTCTGTTCTTTACAGGAAGCTGATAAAAAGTTGCAATATTTTTACTCATTCCTATTAGTATGGAGCTCGATGTTTACAGTAAAAATTTAACACTTTATGTAATGAAAAGGTATTTCACACAAGTTTTGCCCTAATTGTTTAGTAAATAAAGGTAGTAAAGGTCTGAAGTTTTCCACTCTGCAGCAGGCTAATTTACTTTTACATTACTATTAATATTGTTTGATTAAAAGACTGGATAATACATAGGGGAGTAGAATAAACATTCAGAAGTCCAGTGATGAGTTTTTGAAGCAGTGAGTCAAAACAGGGTTAGGTCAGGTCAGAAAAATAGAAGTATGCATGACAAAGTTTGAAGGGAAGAGTGATACCTGTTATTACTAAACTCACTGCTACGGGGAGAGAGTGGGAGAAGATCAAGCTTTTGCCATGAGAAGGAGCAAACTTTGAAAAATGTACTTATTAGGAGTAACTGCTTCATTTTGTGCATTTAAGTTCTTTCAAAAAAACTTTATCTGAGTTTTTGAAGGTGAGGTTTTGTTCTACAACCTTTTTTGAAAGTCCGGCTATTATAAACTAGATCAAGATTTTAAATATGATATTCTGCAGGGCCACACACTATTTGGCTATAATGTGGATGCCTTTACACAATGAACTACACATACAACATGTTGCCTAATTGTCCTTGTGTTACCGGCATTAAAAGCTCTGGATAAAGAGTTCTCTGCTATCTCTGTATTAACTGCATGCTTGGGGCTGTTGGGGACACAGTTTATGCAGTCCACCACTTGGACACTGGGTTCTAAGAACACACCTTCCCTCTGACAATACGTTATTTTTGTTACAATTGTTTTTCCACCGACAGAACCAGAAATACATAGAAATACATCTCAGTTACCAGAGGATGCAAATGCTCACATTTCTAAAAGGCACAGTCACACCCTTGAATTAGCCTCAAGGTTGATTTGTTTTTTGTTTTGCTATGTTTTGTTTTAGTGTCTTACTTTTAAGGTACAAACTTCTTTTCATTGCATTATCCTATTAGAAACGAAGAGCAATAAATCTACTATTAAAAGAGAACATCATACAAATACTTCCCAATGCTAATCCGTATATGCCTCCAAAGAAAGTCTCATGGACTGTTCATTATTTTTATGGTAACAAAGGAATTTTTGTAGCTCAAATGTCATAGTTCTGCTGAGTCATTTAGCAGTTTACTCCCACTACTTGCTACGGTTTGAGGTAAAATGAAAAAGCTCCTTAAAAGCTTTTATGACAATTCATAAAATAGGAAGGTTAAATTTGAACACTTCCAATAGAGATGACCCAGTAGGATTTGCTAAGCTTCTTGTCAAAACACACAGACAGGGTGAAAAGAATGAGGAAAACAAAGCCTTAAGAAAAAGCCCTTAGCACTGACTTGTAAAATTCAAGTTTGATCGGTGGGATCAATTTTAATATTTTTTAATTTTTTTGTAACTCCCAGCTTTTTCAGATCTTAGTGAATAAAAGCTGGTCTTGACATCTATTGATACTCTTTTTTAACTTGACATTTCCTCTGAGAAGTAAGGTAACAGTATTTAATACTGTTTGCAGTCAGTATAGCACTCAGAAAGCAGAAAATGTACTATCTGAAATGGCAACAAAAAGGCACACTTTCTTGAACACTGTAATTCAATGTATAAATCAAATGTCAGTGGCCTAATAAGGCAAAAAAAAAAAACAACCCACAAACATAAGCCCACCTAGGCTCACTCTGCAATATACTTTACTGCTTTTCTTCCATTTAAGCAGCTCACCTGGTGCAGTAACCTCTTCAGCTTCAGCAGCTGAGTTTTGACAGCTGTGCAGTCCTGGACCATGTGCCGCAGGGTCATTTCATCCAGCATCACAGTACTCTCCGGCAAACCCACCAGCTGTCGGGGAGCCTGGTACAGGTTGGGTGCTCCGTAGCTTTCCAAGTGACCAACAGGAGATTCCCGGTAGTTCGATCCCCTAAGAAAGAAATTCAAAACATAAAAACACAGCAGTGGCAAAGCAGAGTTAGTAAGCACTTAGTAAAAAAGGAAGGCCTTATGTAACATGGGCTATATTTACATACTGTGGCAGAAAATAAATACATCAGAAAATGTCAATGCCATTTCACTTAAATGCAGAGCTTTCCTTTCCACTTGTGGAGACCTCTCACAGACTTAACACCACAGTACCCTCAAACCAGTTCCGTCATCAGGATTTCTACAAACTGCCATTCAATCCTATAAGGACTATTGGATTACATTTAATTTACCAACAAATTAAAGAGTAACAAACTGTCTGAACTTAATAATATGCAAGTAGTAAGACACTGGAACACATAAGGTATTTTTATGAAGCATTTCTAGTATCACATCAACACAAGTAACAAGTATTTGGAATAAAAACAGAAGACTAAGCTTTGTGAAGCAATTGTTACAGGCCTCAGTGATGCTCCCACTCAGACATACAACTATTCTGAAAATGTCCTGGTACTCAGTGTCACTTGAGACCCTTTAACGCCAAAAGGAATTTCTCATTAGTGTTGTATTGTTTGGGAGAATAAAGACAAGTCCTTTACCTGTTCAAATCATTTTTACCATGGATGTAATGATCAGTATGGCCAAGATGATAATGATCCTGTGCATTCCATCGCTGTTGTGGTGCTCTTTTCCAGAATCCTTCCTGATGCTGTCTAGCATTTCTGTCTTGCCTATCATAACGGCTCATATTTTCACATTCCTCTATAGAAAGCACAGAGTTAAAAAAAAAATTATAAAATTTGTTCCCTTGTAAATAAAATATTTACTATGTGCTGGTAACAAATGCAGTGTAAAATCTGGTTGGTTTGTTTGTTTAACTGATACAAAACTGTGTATTTTAGAAGTGTCAAGCAGACTTATATAATGATGTCACATTTTTACTAACATACAAACTAGCTACAAGATTAAGAGGAACCTGTAGCAGAAACTACAGAATCCAGCCTTAACAGTATTTCCAGTTCAAGCAGAAAATCATGAGGAGGAGGTAGAGCTACAGGGAAGAAAAGAAATCAAAAAGTAACTGTTTCCTGTCTTTCTTAAGGGCCCTATCTTCAAGTCTTTAAATAGTTGTAACAACCACAAACACAGCAGGACAACACTGTAAAAAGAGAAGAGTACTGCACTCCAAAAGAGACCAGCTTCATTACTTAGAATACAGATACAGCTCACCCTATTCATCTTGTTTGTTTTTCAGTTTCAGAGACAACCTTTATTCCCCTGGACAACCAGCATGATTTAAAACAAGGAAACCAAATAATCTCTTCAAAACACTAACTTTCACAAAGCAACACAGATTACACAAACTTCTTAAGGCAACAATTGCTAAATTTGGCAGCAGCCTGCAAAAAACTAGACAGAAAGCCAAAACAACGGCTACCGGGCAGTCAGACACAGCAAAAACAGTCAGGAACTGCTATTTTGCCACCAGACTTTCTCCTTCACTTACCCAAGGAGTTTTTCCTCACATTGGCAGTCCTTTGCTAGGAGAAACTCCACACAAGAGAACATTGTTTACTCGGCTGCCTACTCAGACAAGTTGCGCACAAGACGCTCATAAACAGGCCTTCCTTCCTGCTCCGCTCCCAGCCTGCGTGTGGTTGGGAAGGGAGCCCAGCCTTACCCTGTGATTTAAAACTGCCGTCCTCGCTCCCTGAATACTTGTTGAGCTAGAACTGTTTCTATAAATAGTGGCCAAGCGGCATCCCAGACTCCAAAGTGAAACTGGGAGAGTTTCTGAGGACCTGGAAAGTCTTAACAGGCTGACGTCAGTGAGGTCGCACAGAATTATGGAAAAAGGGTTGGCAAAAAGTGCCCTGTTACACAGCATTGTAACAAATACTCACAGCTGCAATTCAGTTTTTATCACACAGCTCAATAACCAAAAAATTACATCAGAAAATAAACTCATTCACCTTAAGTAACAGAAGGTTTATTTTCCTTTAGCAAGGTGCTTCTAACAGCTCACAACACACGAAAATTAAAAGCCCTCGTTAAGTTTATAAGTAAGCTTTGGAAAATTAAATTGAGATACTGAGTAAAGACATGTGGATATTAACTAAGTTTTGCTTTTGGAGTGATCAGGTTCACATCAGGGAAAGCCTGGAGGTGGCTTTTGAATTCTTCTTTTCAGACTCTCTTTGCTAAAAATACAGTGATTTCAAGAGAAGAAGAAGAGATACTCAGTTTATGCCACATTATTTTATTAAGAAACCCAACCTCTAAAAAAAGCCAAAATTAACAGTAATTACCTTTTAATGTGTTTGTGGTAAACATTCACCTTTAAAACACATGCTTTTCTGGGAGTTTTAAAATAATTTGTAATGGAATTACTGATGCAATTGCAGTGCATGTTTTAAAAACAAGGAAAATTATGAGAAATTGATCTACCCTTTAAAATCGTTTCTTAGTTTTTCCCTACAGAACTAGAATTACTCTTATTGAAAGAATATGCCCTAGGTTGGGATTGTTACACATTCTGGAAAATTAATTATGTAAAGAGTAAAAATTTCACACCTGTCAGGGCTGAAAAGTTGCATACTGCCAATGGGGTCAATAATTGCTTTTCACACAAGTCCTTTGGAAGACTCATTCTAAGATTAAACACTGCATCTCATACATGCACACAGTTAAAACATGATGTGCCACCATCGTGGTAGAAGTAAAACTATGTAAGTATTTACTGTTATTTTGGCTTCATATCTAATATACATAGAGGACTCGTCACTCAAAGAACTCAGAGGTGCTCTCAAAACAACCCAAATTTGAAAAATCACACCTTAAATCTTAAAGCTTCTGTTACCCTGAATTTTTATACAGTATATAGGAGATATTGTCATTTTGTAGAAGAAAACTAAGACTTATCTCAAAGAATGACACTGTCATTCACCACAGCTGAAAAAAAAAATAACGGTGTCCCAACATTTTCAAATATATCTGAAGATGAGACTGAAAGACTAACTTAAAACTTTGAATTTGATTCTACTGAAATAATTTTAAGAAAAAAACCAGTATGAACCAAGGTTGCACCTTTATTTAAAAGGCACAAATTTCTAACCTTAGAGTTCTTCAAATATGAGTTGTGTTTGGGGAAACGGAAGTATCACCCTTCCTGTATTTCAAATAAGAAACAGTTATTACTTTAAAAAACCCCAACACAATGTGAAGAGTGCATTGACTTATTAAATCAAGAGTCAGAGCAAAGCAACTCAAAAACCTCTTAAGCCCACGAAGCAGTTCCACAGTACGACTGCTTGGCTGATTTACCAACCTTTGTCACGAGGTGGGTCCTCAGGCAGGTCCACATCAAGCATAAGATCATCATCTTCAAGATCACATGAATCAAGATTATTCAAGATATCCTGCAGAAAGAAAAAGTGAGATACAATTGTGCTACGGTATCTCATTTACCCTCCTGTCACAAAAAGATTATTTCGGTGTTTTGTTACATTTGTACTGTACAAACGATGTTACCAGCAACCTCCTCTTTAGAGACAAAGACATCTTACTTGAGAGACAACCAATACAAACAACAACCATCACACCTCCAGTGATATGACACAATAACAGTTCTAGACAAAACAAAGACAGATTAAAACTTTTTTCTGCCTGACACCAATGGAATACTCCAGATATTTTTCTATTCATTAATATCCTGCCTTCTCCCCAGTTGGAAGCATTTTAAAACTAAATTACTTTGCTCACTTAGAATTCTAAAACAGCTTTGTGAAAAGATGATGTTGAATCCCCTTATTTCAGCCCTTATACTATCAAAACATCACTGAAAGGAAGTGGGGGGGACCTATGTTATCTTGACTTTTTGGGCCAATAAAACTTCAAATACACTATTATCAGCATTAAGTTTTGCTTCCTTTTGTCTTTAACACTGTGGCTCATATAAAGCTGTTCCTATAAGGACTAACAGTCAGGTTGCATGGGTGTGCTAACAGCACCAAAAAAAAAAAACAACGCAATAAAAGAGTTAATATTAAATGGAATTACACTTATTCAGTATAGTCAGTCAGGTATATTAAAGAGCAAGGACTGTAGTGTGGCCAAGTCCAGTCCATGTTAAAAAGACAGATTAACCTCTCTTCCTTTAAGAACACCAAGAGGAAAAACTCAAGATCAAGGCTGTAGAACCCCAGCTCATGGCACAGTCAGACACTGCCAGCACCACACTGATGAAAAACCACAGCAGCAAATAAAGCACAGCACCTGACCAAAGAACCCACACACTGTTTTACTTCATTATTCAAAGAAACCTAAACTTACTAATACCAAGTGATTATAACACGAAGTAGGTCTGAGGAAATTGCTAATGGATATAGAGCTCTAACTCTTCATCTCACAGGTAAAGCCATGGCTTTAAGGCCCAAGGTCAGACTGGGGTACTTTACATCTGCCTTTTTTCTAATGGTATCAATTAAGATTTTTCTTCGGTTTATCTGCTACCCCTAAAGGTGATTCACAGGACCAATACTGAAAAATTTACCAATTATTAAGTCAAACAAATGTTTTATAATTATTTATCCAAACATGATCATTAAATACTTAACAGAATACAGGCTATGAGCACACTACAAAACAATATTCCCTTGGAAAGCTATCCCTTTGCTGGCTATCATTTATTGCTTTGTCACAGATGTATGGAAGATGTAAAGGAAGAACATTAACAGACATTTGTCTGAACTGTTGTCTCATTTGTTTTTCAGCAGCCTTCCTACAGCACTCACAAAGGACTACTGCATTTTATTAGAAATGGTGACAAGAGCTAAGTATATTTTAAGATTTTGGGAGGTTTTGTGACATAGAACATTAAACACTTTGCGTTTCTGCAGGGCAAGTAATTTATTGGCTCAGGAGGGAGAGCATGAGATTAAAATAGTTAATATGCACTTTGCAAAACATGAGCAATATAAAGGAAAGATGGAACACTTGAGACAGAACCACCTGTTTTTGTAATATTTCAAAGTCCTACAGGAATTGTTTTGTTTACACATAGTATTCTGTGTATCTACCGGAAAAATAGGAAAACCTACATATCAAGGAATTGTGAATCATAATAAATGCAACTATGGACAAGCTTCACAAAGATATGGAATCCATTTAACAGAAACATGGATTTAATATTTGAGAGAACAAACTGCCTGTAGGAATTTACTTCCTTTTGTTTCCACTGACTTATGTTTTTCCAAAAACTAACAGATTTTTAACTAACCCATATTTTTTAAACAATTCTGTGTGTTTGAGAGGCAGCTTTGGTTTGTTAGTTGATAAATTGTTTCTATGCCATGCTTTGATCTTCAAAATTAGTATGAACAAGCATTATTTTCTTCTACTGCGGGAACCTTAATGAGCATGACAAATAAAGTGGAAACCATGGCCACAAACACGTAAGAAAGCAGAAAACCTTTGCCATTGCATTTAAAAATGCACAATATAAAAACACGGTATGTCAGAGTGTTAACCAATAAACCTGGATAAGCCACTTGACTGTCTTTGTATCAGAACTTTGGAACTCGGATGGTGTCAGAGAAGGACAGCACTTGAGATTCCAAGCATACTTTTCTGTCAACAGCACATTTCATTATGCTTCTGTAATTATACATTCCTCACCACACCGAGGAAGCTCCGGGAAAGGAAACTCCATGCTGGAAAACACAACTGCGAATACCAAGTCTTTGTAATCACTGGACAGTGTGTGAAAGCACTTTGAGCATTTCCCAGCGCTGGTGACTTGGGAAACATAATATCCAAGTAGATGTCATCTTCAAATAGCCATAAGATAAAGAGCAGGTTTCATCAGCACATCAGTACATAAGCCCCCCTCTACTTAGAGACTTCCACTGTTATTCTTTGCACTGCATAAGGAACTGCTGTTAACTACTTGGCACTAGCACAGTTAATAATATGTGCTTAACAGCAATTAGCATCATCAAGTGATTCTGGGCGACAAGCTCAAACAGGACATAAAATTCTTTAAAAGTGCATCAACTCCAACCCTACAGAATAATACATGTTTCAGCAATTATTACAAGATACATAAAAAGAAGAATCCCTATTTTTTTCCTGTAGTTGAGAAGAATGATGCATATTAAAAAGGGTGTGTTTTTCACAAGGCTGATTTAGCATTAGATTTTCAAGACGGTACAACCTAGTCAGAGATTAAGTTTGGGACTGCAAAATCCCAAATCAAACTACAATGCTGTCCCTCAACCTCCTTCTCCACAAAGCTCTTCCACTGTCCACAGGCAGTAATGTTTTGCTTGCTTCATGTAATAGAACAGGGAAAGCTTTAGGTGACACACAGACCTGTGAGTACTGGAGTAAGAACTGAGTAACCTGAGAACCCCAACAGCAGGAAACCCTCATATTGCACAAAGAGATGGAAAAAGACTAAAAGAGGTGAGAATAAGGCACTCCACATGTGTGTAATTGCACCACATCCAGCAGGTTTACTTCCATGTTCTGCACATTCTTTCTGTAGTGGATGTCCTCAGGTGCTGAATCTTACCACAGGTTCAATGAGCAGCCAACAACAGCTCAGGGTTTTAGCCCAATTTGTTGGATGTGTGGAGTTCAGCACCTCCTCCTCAAGAGGCATATCAATAATAAGTTAAGACCAATGTTTTGAAGATTAGGGTACTGTAGAGTAGGTACTTGTGCTGAAGCTGAACAACTTTAAATTCAATGTAAAACAATGTCAAGCATAATAAACTGGAGAAGCAAAATATTCTTCTCATAAAGCTCAGTTTCTAAAAATTCCTCATGCAACATGCATCATAAGCTTTTTCTTCCACTGAAGAGCAGTATTTTTCAGTTCACCAATTTGAGTTCCATTTACCTTAACAGTCTAGGCAAGAGGTCTGATTCTCATCTTTCCTGTTTCTCAGGCTGAGTATTGCAAGGTCATAATGCAGCCAAAAATATAGCACAAAGTGCCCAAGTTAGAAGAGAGATACATATTTACATTTTCTCCCTATTAAACATAAAAAACATGGACCAGTGGAAGTTTACAACACTATGAATATTACATTGGAACTAAGGAAAAAAAACGAAGTCAGGAATTTGGGTTAATGCAAAAATACAAAGCAATTCCAGAAAACAGTCCTCAAACAAATAATTTCAGAGTGTTCACAGAATTGAAAAGAGCCTGAGTTCAAACTACCAACGCCAAGTTATGATATTTTGCTTGAAAAGCAATTGCTTTGAGGTAGTCATGGACTGGTGGTGAGTATCAGGAACAGTATTTTTACCTGTTTCCACAATTCACGATCTCAGACCTCATTCACTTGTTCTACCCTTAGGAAATAAGCAGTTAAAGGAAAATAAGTAATTGGTTTTGTTACTGATTTACTGACTTAGGTGTTGCTTCCAAAGACGACAAAAACGTCCCCAGCAGAAGATAAGCATGAGTAAAAGGAGAGAACAACAGAATAATTTGGCAAGAAACAACTCAAGAGAAATGAAGCATTTGAGAGTAGCACAGAAACCAACAAAGCATCATTTCAGATTCTTGAAGAATGGAAAACGGAAGTAGCTTTTAAAAACAAACCCTAAACAGACCAGGTAGATAAGTCATCTGAAGGGCAGCTAAAGGATAACTGCCAAAGTCAAACACAATTCAAGATCGACAGAAGAAAACAGGGAGACCTTCAGGATCTTTTTCAATGCTATTTTCAACATTGGACAACACCCTCGATAGAGATAAAGATAAAGAAAGAAACAGGATTTCAATACCAGTGTTTAAAAAGGCAATGTTAAATAAGAACTGAACAGAACTGTTAAGTGAAGGCAGAAAACAGAGACAGAAGATATAAGCAGAGGAAAGCACATACTGTGCTATAGGGCTGAAGAGAAAACCCACTGTAAACGAAGTCCTTAGAAAACCACCCTGGGAGACAAAGAATGGAACTCTGCAGGATACCAAAAATGGGATACAAAGTTATTTTAAATGCTTTACCTTATAAGACCCATTAAAGACAGTGAAGCAAAACATCCAAACAAGTACTTTGTAATTTTGTCCATGCTCTGTAACAGACGGTTGCTGTGGCAACAAATGTAACATAAAACCTTTTGGATTTTCAGAACAAAGTTCATGTTTAACTGTTAAACATGACGATTTTAAATAAATATTTACTATTCTTGAAAACATTTTTACAGAGGCATTGTATGTTCTACGTAGGTTTACTGTAAATATACAGGAATTAATTATTAGCTGAAGTTATTACCCAGTGTATCTTAAGCAGCTATCCTTGCTACTCTTTTAATTTTTTTTTTTTATTATAACATCAGGTGTCAGACTGTGTAAGAAATCTGAAACTCAAGAGCACGAAGAAGGAAGAGAAAGAAGAAAACCAGAAATATTAGCCATTCTGTTGAGACTTCACTAATTCATAAACAAGAGCTCTTTCAAACACACAGCCCAAGCTCCACCACAAGCAGCATTCCTTGACTGCCATCTAGCCTCCAGTGATGAGCTCACAAGGAAAACTGAACGGACCACAGCACCTTAACCATCTTTCTGCAGAATCCCAGCAAAATTTCAGAATGTTATCTAATTATTTTTTTTTAAACAGACAGATGCTTTTAAGTAGAGAATTTCCTGTTCACTGTTAAACACGATCATAGAAAGTCGTGAGCATTGATGAGCAGCACAGGCAGAGGAAAAGCAGTCCCTCCTACTCACTGCTTCCAGTCTGTTTGCACAAAAACGAACAATACCAGAAGTTCAGCATTGCCCTTACAGTTTACCTAACCAACAATGGAGTATTTTACACTATAAAGCAGTACATAATTGCTATAGCTACTCTTAACTCGCAGAGTTAATCGTGAATGATCCTCAGTCCCCTTGGATCTGAAGAGCACTTGGATCAGAAGAGCAAGACTTGGCTTAGAGGAAAATAGGGAGGCTTCAAATAATTCCCAGCTGGAAAAGCAACAAAACAGGAATTTCAAAATTCAGAGGATTTGGGGCACAAGCTGCTACAGGACCTCAGTTAAGTTTCCCTGTGCAGTAAAGCTTTAATTTTACCCTTGAGAGACTTCCGGACTAACCTGAATACAGCAAGTTACACAGCATTAATGTGTTCTATTCTTGCACAGTCAGCTTAATATACTTGTTTCTATTTAAAACCAAAACAATCCTCAAATACCTCCCGACTATCTTTAAGCAATTCTATTTTGACCCATCTCTGAATGAACTGTTAACAACACAGGAACCACCCTGCTGCAAAAGTGTATTCTCACCACACTTTACCCTGATACATTTCAACAGCGTGAGCCAAGGACACAAAAAGACCAAAACGCTCTTTACTCAGATCCACACCACACGTGGGAAAGTGGTGGTTTGCTGACTTTCCAGTTTCAAGGAGAATGACAATTAAAGTTATGAGGTGGTATCAGACTTTAGTTGGTATCAACATGGCCTGAATGCAATGTCAAGTGTTCCTCAAAAAACCAAGAAAACCCTGTGTTTAGAACTGGGGAGGGTACTAAGATTAAAACTGGGTGTCCACACTTCATTCAGAGGGACCAAAGCTGTGGGCATTGCAAAAATAATTCACTCCAACATGTATAACACCATGCCTGTCCCCTAAATTTTTGATGCCTCACAACAGAAAATAATACAGAAAGACTCAACAGCAATGTTCTTCTAACTTATCAGGACATCATTTCAGATAAACAGGAAGAATAAAAGGAAACTATGTGTCAGCCCAGGTGTTTTTAACCAAGCCATCTCTAAATGTTCAGAAAACCATTTAAATGAGTTAGATTTATGTCTCTGTTTTACACATCTTTTAAAAATGCTTTCTTGTTTATACTAGTTAGATAACTTTGAAAAACACTCCAACTTGAAGAATACTGTTCTCTGAGTACCTGCTCACTGTTTGAAGAGTTCCTAGGAGTAAGGAAAACAGCATGAGAGACTTAAAAAAATCAGCAATACAGTTAAATGAAGTACAGTAGAATAAATCTGAAGTCCTTCTGCCATTGTAAAATTATGCTGCTTGGTGGAATAAATAAAAAAATTGGAAAGAACAGCACAAACATTAAAACATAACAGTGGATATGCAATTACCAACTCATATAGAAAATGTTCTTTACAACCTTATGAAATAAAACCAGTGCTAACTTCTACCAGAACTTATTCTCATATTTCACACAACACCACATCAGCTGTTGCTCTCTCCCTCTCTCCAGCATACAGATCCAAAAGTGTAATTAACAGCTACCACAAACAAAACACATGAGTCTAAGTGAAGTTGCCTTACTTGGTTTTACCAGCCCAAAGAGCATGAGAAGATTTACTGTGCCAGTTCTCAATCAAGCAGCTCTCAAAGGCTTCCCCATCCCAAAGGGAAAAAGGTAATTTGCCATAAAAGATCATTCACAAACATCTGAAATCTCAAACCAACACCACAAGAGGTTTGTGCACTATAATTCAGTCATATAACCTCCTAATCATGTTTGACAGCAGTGACACCTACATCACACAAGACACAGACAGAAGAGCCATCTCATTAAGCAATTTGGTGTCTCACTACCTCCCCTTGCTGTTAAGCTCTGAAGTTGAAGACTAGAGCAGAGGTGGGAGGGTAGATGGTGGCTATTTTCACTCTGAAGGCAGTGCCTCTGAAATCATTGTCTCTACTTTCATGACATCTCCTTTCTCTGCCACGAGCAGAAAAGTGCCTGCCAGCAAACTCGGCCAAAGGGATGGCTGAGGAGCCCTGCTAACAGATCACACTGAAACCAGTTCATACTCTTAGGTCTGTACTGACAAACATCCATACAGACTGAGTTTTCCCCAGCAATTGCAATTTTCTACTAAAAGCTTAACTGTGGACATGTTAATCAAAAGATGCTCTCCCATTAATTCAGTATGTTCACAAATATTATCTGTTCATAACAAAGACTAAATGCAAAATGTTGACACTGACTTTTGAGGTTTTGAAATCAGAAAGAAGCAGTCCGGTGGTCTTCCAAATACAAATTTTTAGGCATGCCAAAGGTTCTTAGAAAGCGAGAATATGAAAAACAAATGCCACAGATTTCTATACTTGTAATACTGGAAAAATTAAAACAATGACAGTGACTTAACAAAAACTATGAAGTTAGAACAGTGCAATTTAAGTAAATCAGAATAATTTTCATCAGATTCTGGAACGTGGCATTGAGATGACGGGACAAGGAATTGTGGAACTTGGACATGAAGTTACGAGCAACAACAGCAGCTGCCAATAAGCTGCATGGCAATGAAAAACACCTTCAAGGCTGACACTGCATTAGATTCCAATCCCAGAATCACTAAATACCTGAGCAGGAAGTTTGACCACTTCATAAATTTTAGAAAACAGAGTAAGAGAGAGCTTTTTCACAAGGATATCCTAAACAAAAATGGCACCTTACCAGATAATGTATTTCCAAGGAATTCTTCTGTATCACAAGTAAAAATTCAGACACAGTGTTTGCCATTTTTTAGAATGCATCAGTAAAAGCTATAATCTCACTGAAGACTTGCTGTGCTACTGTGGTACGTGCCCTTCCACATTACTGATGCTGTGTGTTACACAGCCCTATCCATAAAACATGTTCCCAGTTTGCTGGGCACAGAGGGAAATGCTGCAGGAGGTACAATACAAATGGCAAAGTATCTGACACCCTCTGGGTTTGCTCTTAGTCACTGCCTGGCAGGTTCACAAATACTTTGTACGCTACAGTGTCTCCACACCCCATTAGACATTGTTGCCACTGAGAATTTCCATTGCTGCCCATACACACCTCCTGATTTCTGAAGTGCCTTTACCACTGGTTTGCTTGAATGCTTTCTGGGTAACAGGTAGATAAAATTACCTCCCCTTGCACTGGCACTACATTCTCACAGTCAGTCCCACCATCTGACACACTAATGAATCCTGTTATCCATTCACTCACCTATAGGGAGAGATTGCCCAGTTTCCCCCTCTGTGGTCCAGTTCTGTTACAACAGTGGCCAGATAAATTTGGCAGCAGTAATAAAGGCTAAAACCTCTGAGGTCTTACAGACTTGTTAGGGAGCACCTTCAGGTGCCAAAAAGGCCACAGCTATTCCAAAATCCAAATTACCCCAATATAGGTATAACAAGATTCCCTAAGACTAGAACAGTGATACTTAACTAAATAGTTACACCACAAGAACAATGCCTTATCCTTCTTTTAACCTCACACCCTCACTAACGTGCTGAGCATCAAGTAGCATCATCAGTTGTCACTGTACCAAATTCCCTAGCAAAAAAAAAAAAAAAAAAAAATTAAAAATCTAACCAGAAACAAAATTAGAACTGTGTATTTATTAATATCATAATGGATTTTAGTCAAAACAGCACTGACTGAGGTGAAATCATCCTCTGCTATCAGGCACAGAACAAATTCAGACCCTTCTTAAGGAACTGCCCAATTGCAGTGCACAAATCACTTTTAGGAAGCATCATGGGAGCACAACATGCAATTAATTCTCTGTATTAACCTTTTGCCAGCCAAAAGACATGTATTCTAAGAAAGGAAGAAATACAATTAGTTAACACCGTGCATCTCAGCAGACTGTCATTAAAAAAGACACATTTTCTGCTGTTCTCAGCTTTGAGAAAGATCTTTATTCTTCCTTGCAAGATGAAAAGCAGAAAAAAGAATCAAATTTTAACTAGCTCATTGATGAAAACTGCTTTTTTATGTGTGTTTCTTGTAACTAGTCTGCACCCAAAGGATTCATTTCCTGACTGCTCTTTCAGATAGTTATAGCAAAAGAAAGGCCTGTGTAGAGAAAAGATACATAGTTTCACTACACCCTATTCCGTGAATGAAAATGAAGCACAAGATCTTCTGAATACTCTACTGAATGCCCTAATAAATCAGCCACTGCTTCTTCTGAAAAATTTCCTAACAATGCAACTCATTTTCAGTATACCACTTAAATTGTGTTCAAGTCCGTAAACGTTATTTCTAATTCAGAAAAAAAATGTGCTGAAAATGCTTCTAATGGCTGTTACACAGTGCTGCTAGCACAGTGTGGAGACTCAGTGTTTACCCTCTTTGCAATTGGATTTGTACCATTTCCAAATTAACTTCAGCACTTCTATCACACTATTACACAGTCCCATAAAAAAAAATCCACATGGGGCAAGGGACATCTTATCTCAGGTGGTAATCTCTAGGGGATCCCAATTGATTAAAACCCTCCCAAATACTACTTTAAAAACAGTCCTTATCAATCTGGATAGCTGCTTTATTCCACACTTTTGCATTATGTTAAGCTCACTTGCACTCATATTTTTATTATAGCTGTACCCCAACAGCCCAGAGTTTTAAAAGCCTGGCTTCTCACAGAACAAGAACTAAGGCTTTGGCACAAACCTCCTGAAGTGAAAGTTCAACTGAAGAAAGGAAAACGGGGAAAAGAC
Organism: Myiozetetes cayanensis; assembly: GCF_022539395.1. Lineage (NCBI taxonomy): Eukaryota > Metazoa > Chordata > Aves > Passeriformes > Tyrannidae > Myiozetetes > Myiozetetes cayanensis. The sequence goes on from NW_026086605.1 coordinate 29,498,771, forward strand.
AATACCTAGAACACTTCAAGGAAATAAATGTATTAGAATTACAAATGTTACAAGTCTGAATTCATGTAATAAATTACTCATTTGAGATATCAAAACGGCAATTTAAAGCTTACTATAAAGTCGTTCTGAGAAGTGAATTATTAAAGAAAATTAAGGTAATTAACAGTAAATTACTTGTAAATAACTTAATTACAGAAAGAAATAAGTGACTGAACTGAACAATTCTATTTTAGCACATTCATTTTCTCATTCCCTAAGAAGAAGAGCACATTTCACTGTGAGCACTGAGTGCTTCAGGAATCAGAAAGCATTCCCACCAATCTGAAAAGAACTGCCCTTTCCCAAATTCTAATCACAAAAGGAAAAAAATATAACAAAATAAAACTTACAAGCTTTCAAAAATGGCCCAGAAGAAGAGAAAAATATAACTATTTCATACACCAGCTACAAGTCTGGCCACGTGTCAAAACAGATTCATTCCAACGAGATCCAGATTTCATCCCAAGAGCAATTAAATTCTCAGCAAAGCAGTTAAAACCCATCTGTCTCTTCAAGCCAGATTTCAATTATTATTCAGTAATCCTGTGTCCTTATAATTACATTGATGCTCACTCTGCATATACCCAAAATACTGGTTTATTTTTATTTCAGTAAGAACTAACATAGCACAAAAATTCACATTTTCCTGGAATCTACAGTAGAAAGGGGTCAGAAGATTCCATCTCTTTTGTCTTTTTGTAACAGAGTCTTGATATGATCTGATAATACAGGGAACACTCGTAAAAGTTTCCTGTCTAAACCTATTTGCCCAAATGAAACTGCTTTACGAGAAAAGACAAAAAAACCCTAGAGAACAACTTGTTCTCTACAGAATACTAAAGAAAGAACTAGTGAAATATTTTCAGTTTCAATTTTTACTTCTCGCAGACCATTAAGCACTAGAATAGTTTAAAAACAAGCACATACTTCAGCAGAATAACAGCTCTATTATCTATCCTACTCTAAATGTAAATAAGGACTTGCACTTTCCAAAAATATTCAAAGCTTCACTCTGAACAAACAAATATTAAAGCTCATGTTTCTCATGTGGCTACTTAATGGAATGGACAGGAGTAAACACAACAGCTCAAACCTCACTACAAGAAGAGAGCATTTCATTACGGTTAAGCAAGGGAGCCACGAGACTCCAGTCAGGATGCACGTTTTGGGCTACACTGCTTACATGTATGGGGAACTGTATTTCCAGAAACTAAGGAAAATAAAAGTCTAGCAAGGCTGATATATTAGACTAGAGCTCAAGTCTCCATTCCAAGAAACAGGAAAAAACATGTCTATGTTTCCTGCACTACACTGAAGTAAAATGACTTCAGTCCTAAGTAGCCATTTCCAAGATCACAGCAGAAATTAGACAGAGTCCTGCAGATGTGTAACTACCAGACATCTACTGGGGGACTGCCAGCCCTCTCAGCTGCTAACTGAATAGGCAAGCAAAACACTAACAGTCTCCTCCTTCAATGAAAGAGAACTCATCTACAGGAACTACAAAACTCAATCATTGGTTTCAGCTTGGCTCCGTAAATTACAAAGTTTTGTTTTTGCAATCACTACAATCGTGAGCAAAATCCAAACTTAATGGCACAGCAAATGTGTAAATCCCCATTAAGGTTTGTTGTTTCATTGGTTTTGTTCCCTTTTTTCTGCCATGTAACTCCTTATTTCATTTCAAGGCTCTTTTGCTTTTAGTTATGATGTAAGCTTCACTTCTAACTACTCATTCAGCGGCGGTGAAATGAACCTCACATTGCTAAGCAGCTTTCTGCCACCCAACAGTGAAGCAGCTGAGTGTTACAGTCAGTGGCTGCAACACAGGACAGGGGCAAACAGCACAGCTAAACATGAGCGAGAGTACGTATAGACAAATATTGTTTATGTTGCTAATTTACAGAGCCATCAACTGCTCTGCTGATGATCAGTCCTCTCACACAGAACTGAGCAGGAGTAGCATCAGTGATTTGGTGCTCAGCAGCAAAGACCAGCTGATGAAAAGGGTATAAGGAATATCAATGAAATCAATGCTTAGAAACCTGAAAGGAGTCCAGCAGTTAGCAAGTTAACCAATTCCCTTGTTGCTCTCAAAACTGGAAATAGAACAACAGTAGGGATAGTGAAATAAGTTATTTTCTATTACATAATTAGAAATAATAAAAATGTTTTCGTCCTCACAAAATATCCACACATTTCCACCCAAGCTGTTAAGTCCCCACTGCATCACCTTATGATATTATTTAAATTTGTATAACTTTTAAACCTCTAACACTGGATTGCACATTTTCTTCATAGTTATTCACTCAGTGAAGAACAGAAGGGCTGTCCTAAAAAGAGGTCAAATTTATTTTGTTCTTTCCCCACTGTGTCCTTAAAACCAAGATGTACTGGGAATAGCAAAGTTATCTGCTTTTCTCCCCACAAAAAAGGAGCAATAAGCTTGAGGGGCCAGTAAGCTCCTTCCACTGCCTTCCTATGTTGCTTGTCATTCCAGAAGCCCAGTCAAAACACCCTTTGCAAAAGCTGCCTTTTTTTTTTTTTTTTCAAAGATGGTCCAAACACTCTGAATCTCAGATCACCCAATAGGAGCTGCACTGCCATCTATGGAAAAGCTTAGGAAAAAGCATTTGGCATTTAGCATTTGCTGATACGAAGGAGGATGCAGTTTAAAGGACTAATAATACAACAGCACAGAAATGAAAACTAAAAAGGCAAATCACACACTAACCACGACCAATTAGTCCCCATCTAATTCCCTGAACTGCTACTCAGCTACATTGCTTCTACTCACCCCAGCCTGTGCCACGGAAACTCCAGAACCCACGATCTGCTCTGGCGATTGCCCTGGAAACACTAAATCCAAGGGGCAGTCCGGCTGGCATTAGCTCCAGCACTCCAAACTCTTAAATCTGACTCTCATCAACTGGATTTTGACACACAGATATGAACTGCTTTTACCTCACCACACGAGAAACTGCATAATTTGATCACGTATCTCCCAGCAATCAAAACACGAGATGTGTTGACTAATCACAATAATTATTCTCTTTTTTTTTTCTAACGTGTCCTTCTACTCCTTGCTTGCAGAGAAAAGGAAACATGGAACAAAAGCTTACAGTAACCTACCCAACAACCTAATTCTTCAGAAATAATGAATAACTGCATCAGAAATTCATCTGCATCTTCATATTACAAACTATAATTGTTTAATCTTTAGGCTAAATAAATCAAATATATCATGATTTCTGCCAAAACCAACAAGCACAGGAAAGAAAAAACACCAAAAAAACCCACTAAAAGGCAACAAAACCCTTCAGAGCTACATTTTCCCCCTCAAAATCCAAGCTGACTGAAAATACATTTCTGCCTTGTAAAAATAAAACAAGTATTATTGATGTTTTTCTCATTTAGATAAAAATTCACAGAACAGTAAGCACTGAAATTCTGAAGCATGAACACGATCAAAATCAAAATGGGTGGAAACAACACACGACTTTCCACATTCAACATCAAGCCTTACAACTTCTTCCTTTCTCCACCTCCTCAAAACCTAGTAAATACATTCTTCCATTTTTAAGCCATCTCTAAAAAGTATTTAATTTCAATAAAGAAAGAAAGAAACCAAAATAGTGAACATAAAAGCTTTCTAATGTACCTCTGCTCCAGATGGCTTACAACAGCTTCTGTCAATCAGATTATTGATTCAATATCATTTCACACACATGTACAAATTAATACATGGAGGTCACATGTATCAAAACCCAAATATATAGTCCAAAAGCATGGTAAAAGAAGCATCTTCCACTTGTTTGTTAAGCTACACAGTATATATCAAAATATCTATATTTAAAATTACCAAGGACAAAGTTTAAAAACTTCCCTCTTTTCCTGACATATGCAGATGTGTCTGTGGGTAAGGGTGCTTGTTTTTGCAGTGGCCTACATGAAACTTGTTTTTTTTCCCCTATAAACACCAATAAAGCTACACAACTGATAATACAAAAGCCTCAAACTGCTTTTCCAAGCTGGCCACAGTTGCCACAAAAAGTTAATAACCATTGCTAAATTCTTTCAAGCCCTACATCCCAACATCATAATTTAAGACTGAGCAAACAATACCACAAGCAGCTAAAAATATATCAGGAATTCGTATGTAGTTACACACAAAGAAGGTAATTACATATCTATTTCCAATGTTCAGGACCAATCTCTGCTGTTCTGCTCTTGGGTTGCAGCAAAGAACCTGACTAAAATTACAAATCAAAGCCTAAGTAGGTGCCACAAACCCTGGCCAAGTCTGAAAGGGGTATCTACATGACTAAAATGGCAGTGGTGACACAGGATCTGAAACACACACTGATTATACCAAATAGGTTTTGCTAGATGTTCTGATTGTTAGTAATGTTTTATCATGTTAATAAAATCCAAGTTGCTTAATTCAAAAGTCTGTGCAGACAAAGGACAGGACAGACAGCAGTTTCCTCAGGCCCACCGAAATCCCAAGGTTGGCTCCCTGACCTCAGCTGGAGGATCACAGCACAGCAACTCTCCCTCCCCCCTTCAGACTGAATGATGCTTCCTGCAGATCAGCTTCAAGTTTAGCAACAAGCAAAAGGTTGTGATGTATCTTATGTATCACAGTTGAGATGCACACAGTCCTGCTACAGCCAGGTATCTACCTGAAAGACTCTATGCTTCAAAAAACTGAGAAATCAAAAATCATCTTTGGTTCACAGGGGTCCTCAAAGAACACAGTACAGAAACAACACAGTCAAGAAGTTAGAGAGGCAATAGTTACTTCCTTGTTTTTTCACTCCTGTGTTTAGAGATTAGTAGGAGATATTTAACCTATCATTTGCAGAAATTAAATTCTTTTCTTTGTGAGCACTACCATGAGATTGCATAAGGAGTGACCTGTTTTGTCCTTACTTTAGAGAACAGGAGTTCCCAAACAATAAGTTTCAAAAAGCTATCAACTAGAGAGGAGAGAGGAAACAATTATCAAATAAAAAAACGTATCATTATCTTAAAAATACACTTAATAAGCAATAAACTCAACCCACTATAATCATTCAAGTTATGTATATAAATACATACTATGCTGTTCATTTCCGAAGAGTCGTAACTTCCACACGGATGGACGCTTCCTATAGGTTCCAACCCTTCTTCATCCCACATGTATGTGCCATCAGAGCTGTCAGATGGAGAAAGCTCAAAAGAGGACCCGGCTCTATAGTTCATCTCTGAAGAAATGACATTCTCGGTTGTATGTTTTGTGCTTTCGCTGTTGTCATCCACTGCTTAAAGAGAACGGGAACAGTTAAGGTTCCAAAAACAATCCAGTATTCGAAAAATAAATGTTAAAATGCGTACTACTGGTGTGTAAACTTTTCTGAAACTATATTGTAGCAGAATACCTGAAGGCATTCTACAGTGTTGTTCTCTTATCCCAGAGGGTAGAAATGCTCAAGCTGGTTTGGTAGCTACACACTAAGAATTCTTCCAACCTACATCTTTGTGAAACGTTTATGTTGCCCCAATTCAGCCACAGTGAAAGCTACTTTCTAGAATTCTGTATCTCTTTAACATATTAGAAGATGGGTCCAAAAATATATGCTTTGGATCCAGTCTTTCAATTGCAACATCTCTCAAAACAAGGTTTTATCACGAGAAGCCCCAAGACTTGAAATCGTGGCTTTCAAAAACATATTCTCGTGTCTTCAGCTGATGTTTAACACAGCACACACCAGGAAAAACAGAAAAACCAGCAACATTCCAATTTATAATTTAACTTATTTGATTAGACAATCTACACTTATTTACACCACTTAGAAGGCAGTTACAGCTGCTCTCTGCCTACAGAGGTGCAGGGAGAAGGAGTTGGAATTTTCTCAAAATACTACCATCCCAGAAAAAATGAATGGCAAAGCAAGGATACAAGGAATCCCACAACCATATCACAAATGTGTTTAAAGGAGGTAACCTTCATTCTTATCACAAAGAGCTCTAACGCTTGGGAAAGAACTATTATGCAGAAAAGGTGTAAGAAAACAAATATGCCAGCATAGAGACAAATTGTATTCTGAAACAATCCACAAGCAATGGGCAATTACATTAAATAACTACTGTCAGAGAATTTTGATTTAGTACCTAAAATTTCAAACAGAACATAAAGAAAAAAAAGTATTTACCAGACACATTTATATCAAGCCAGTCATCACCATTACAGCGAGATCCTCCACTTTCCTTGAGAGACGTGAACGGCTCAATGGACGTGATACTCCCGTGCTCTAATTCCTGAAGGCAGCTCTCCTTCTGCTGTATTTGTATAGTTCTGTTTGCATCTTCTATATCTATGAAGTCATCACTGAAATCTTCACTCAAATCATTCTTTTCAGAGGACGACAAAGAAGATATAGATATTTCATCTCCATCATCGCTCATACACATGACTTTGGACCCATGTTTCCCCAGACTTTCATGCAGGCCCTCATCAGATCCTGTTCTCTGAGCACTGCACTCTATAATACTGTTTTTCTCAACTGCCCTGTTAATATTTGTTGAAATTTCAGAGTTCTCCACGGTGTGTGTGTCAGGAGAGGTACTTTTGCTGCCATCCACAGCAGTATTCCCAGCAAACCGCTGCCTGGTAGGCTTGAGCAGAGAAGGACGACTTAATCTGTATCCAAAGGAAGGTGCTGACCCAGATCCATTTGACAGTGGGGGTTTCTTGGAACAAGGAGCTGACACACCGGAGTACGGTCTGGTAAACCCATACTTCACCGGTTCATTTCCATTGGGTACATCCAACTGACACGCGTTTCTTGACAGCAAAGTAGACCTCTGAGACGTCCTGGCAGCCACATTTTGACTATGATAAGGCCTTGTAAGATCCACAGCTTTATTAAAGGAATGTGACCTGGTTAGAGATGCAGTGGGAAGGAAAGAATTCTGAATGGAATGTGAGAAACTTTGTGATCTTACCATTTTTTCACAGGAAAAAGCCTTGCTATTGTCTGTAGATTGTGCTAGGCTTTCTCCTGAACTTGTCCTTGTGGCACTGGAATTTGCTCTAGGTCTCTGCAAACCTACCACCGGCCTATTTCCATAAAATCCATTTAAATTTGATCTTGGAGCATTGAGTCCAGAATATGAGGTCCTTCCTGACAGGGTACCTTTGGTGAATTTAGCTGAACTAGAGAGTCCGGGTAAAGACTTTGGGTTTAATTCCTCGGTAGAAGATACAAACATATTGGTTGGCTTTGCTGCTTTTGATGCAACCGAAGCAGGACTGTTCAAACCCACCCTGAGCTCATCGTTGCCCAATGCTCCTTGAGATTGAGGATACTTCTCAGAATCGATTAATTTTTCACTGCAGTTGCGTTTAGAGTTGGACTCTCTCCCGTTTTGATCGTTAAGCTGATATCTGTTAGATTTTTTCCAGTTGAAAGAGAAGGAAGACATGCGGACAGTGCCATTGTGCTTGCTGAAATTTCTGCCCCCATTACTCCCTGCTAAGTTGACGGCTGTCCCGTTGGGCACAGGTTGCAAGACACTCCCTAAAGTTTTCGTTCCATATTTCGGTAGCCTGGAAACCAAGGATGTCCTGGTCGGATTTTTTTCTTCCATGAGCTATTGGGTTCATTGGTCCTTAAAGGGTGCTTGAATCTGAGAAGAAAAAAAAAAAACAAAACAAACATCAAACCTGGAGTAACAACACAGTTTTATATACACCTGCATCTGTGTGCTTCCTACATTCCTGTGCCTAACTGTACCATGGGGATAAAAAGTAACCTATACACATTTTGTGAACTCCAGAGAAATATCTGCCACCAGAAGTTATTTGGCAGGTCACAGCTCCCTCCCCCAGCTTTCCTTCTCTACATAAACTGCCTTTTCTTTTCCTTCCTTTTGAAATCTATAAAATAAACTTAAAAGGGGTTAGGTTGAGTTTTTTGGTTTGTTTTGGTTTTTTTTTTCCTTTTACCCATTTAGACCAGCAAACTGAAACTGAACTTTTCCACTGTGTTACAGTTATTAAATTAAAAACTTTGATATCTAGTATTTTTTTTTTAAAAAAGCCATAAATATACAGAGCACAAACCTGTGGTCAGCAATGTAAACCTGCAAAAACAAAATCGGACTGAAAGCTAATCTTTTGAGATGATTTTCTCTTTCCCCAATGTCTATGTTATAACACAGGAAATAATCACTCATCATATACCCTCACCACAATTTTTTTTCCCAGACCTTACTGATATCCCCAAATCAAGATTAACATTCCTAGCCATTCTTTTTCCCCCCTCTTTGTAAGGAAACTGTAGTCTGCTTTGGAAATCTACTTATTCATGTACAAGACTTGAAAAGTACAGGGCAACAGTTGCACCAGGTCAGTGTTAGTGAGTGTATTCCAGAGTTTGACTTCTGTGCAACAATGCACTAACACAAAATCCCAGCTAACTAAGTGTGAGATAAAAAGATCCTTGTAGAACTCATGCATTCCCTTGTATCTTGAATTTTGCTTCCATCCACCTGATTTGGAATACAGGAACTTGACTATACTCTTTAATTGAAGATTTGTTATATCTCAACTTACAGTCACGTCATTTTGGTCTATTTTATATCAAACTTATTGTATAAAGCCATTTCTGCTTTAAAGACATATCGTTGCCTCTAAAACTTTTGCCTTGAGAATGAATTGTGATCTCCTTGCTTTTGACATGCTTTTTGTTTCTTCCCCACTCATGAACATTTCCAGCCCGTGGTTTGGATAACTGACTATGCCTGTACACCCTTTTGTACAGCACTAGTCTGCTGGTTTGCCTGATATACAATACAATCCTGTCTAAATGCTACTATTAAAGGCTTGTAATTCCGACAACACCACCTTGAGAAGTCTCCAAGTTTCAGTGTTGCAACTTAAGACACGTTGTAGCCTTTTGTTAAATTCTGTATTTGCAAGACCAGGTTTCTGGGGTTTTTTCAAGACAGTTGTAAAAGGATATCTTGTCTTTGCTTAGCCTGGATTTTGGTTTTATCAGTTCCAACCACAATGACGTAAAGACAGAATTTCAGCCATCCATACATTATTCCCTGAAACCATTACCCATATTTTTCTTTTCCCAGACTCATATATGTCTGTCTGGCAGACTGTAGAAAAAATGAAAATTTTTAAACCATGGCAATCACAATTAGAACCAACACACAGCAAGTAACATTATACTTATTCAAAGTACAGAAATTATCTTGTGTAACCACAGCAAGCATCACCCTAAAGTGAGTCACTCCCCAAGCTGCAAGACCTCAATAAGAAACACTTTAGATAAAATCAAAGTGGCATTAAATTCATGCAAACTGAAGTGCCCTTAGGATTTTGTCAGTGAATAGGATGCCCTGGAGCATCACTTCTGGAAGGAGATTTACATTACAAAGATAGAAAGAGAAATGTACTGGAGACATGGCTTTTAGGGGCTCCTAACTTGTGAAAACATCAGAATCCACACCCTACAACTGGCAGGGCTTTTCCATTTTCAAATACACAAATCCTGAGTTTTCAAATACTCAGGGAATCCTTGCACATCAGAGACAAAACTTTCACCCAGCTGTATAAAGAAGCACATGATTCCATCCCTCCACCCCGAAACAGCAGAACATTTTATTTATCACGTATGATACCTGGCTCTATGTGGATTTAGGTGACTAATGTTAGATTTTTGCCTACAGTGTACCTGCACACTTGGCAAAGGAAAATATCATCATGTTTTAACACCAAATGTCAAAGATATTTACTTTATGCCAACTATATATAGTAAAGGCAACAAAGTAGACTTTTTTTTTTAAATAAATCCATGAACAAAAACTGGCCTTTAGTATCCGGGTGAATTCATTCCCACTAAGCATCAGAATCCTCAGATCCCTCAGAAGATAACCCAACTCAAAAGAGAACGCAAGTCTTGTAAAGAAGTCTTCCAAATTAAAAAAGTTAAATTAGAAAACTGCTAATTTAATGCTTTATGGATAATTCCCTTTTCACATCTGTCTACCATCTCTTAGGTGACTGCAAAATTTAAATGAGGCCATTTAATTAGATTACTTTAATCCACCACCAAGTGCTGCAAATTAAACTTGAAAAGGAGACTTTTCAGTTCTCTAGGAAGTGTGTTTGCTCATTTATCCTTGATTAGGTAAAGACAGCACATTAGCTTCAAGAAAACTGTACTGACTGCTTAAAACACTTCAGATAATTAAATTAACAGACAAACAATACTGTCTGTATTTTATTAGCTACTTAACTGTAACTGTTGTGTCACCTTTTCAAATTTGGGTTACATTTGTTTTGTTGAAATACAGTGCCATCAATAAACACTAAAACTTAACAGTATCGCGTCTGGCAGATTTTTCCCAGAAAATGGGAAACTAAGTTCTCAAAAATATCACTCATCTTGACATATATTTACTGCTAAAGATTACAGTATCACAACAAAGAAACGCCCTTATCAAGCACCACAGTACCTGCAAGTTATAGCATGATTTCTGCATCCCTAAAAATTCAGGTTCAATGTAATTTAAATTGTAGTTTGCTGCATTATAAAGAAATTCAAACTATTTTTAGACTTAAGCAATCTATGGATTTTTTAAAACAGACATTTGGGCAAACAAGTTTTATATTCTTTGCCTTGGGAAATATATTATCTGGTGCACACAAGCCTAATCAGGAATTAAGCTAATTATAAAGAGCCTAGCCTTACATAATGATCTAGGGAAAAGGAATTAAAACCCACAGACCCTCTCTGAAGTATAATCTGAATTAACTGAAAAGCTGCTACATCCTTACCTTCAAGGATACTCAAGATCCTGGTGATAAGCAAAAGGATATTCATTTTCACTCTCCTTTGTACTTTCTCTATAGGATTATTTACACCTCAACAAAATCCTCCACCATTAATTTCAACTAGAAAGCAAAACATTGACTCTTACTTCATCCACAGTTTGTTTCCACACCCCCAGGAAGGTAGTTTCCTATACATTAGCTTCTCAGCTAAGTTCAGCTTTGCATCTGAGACTCTGCCCTATGTGTTGTGGAATGATTGTTACAGCAGAAGGCAGCTTAAGGTTCATACATTTCAAAGTCTGGGCTCCTTGAAACGTTGTGATCCCCATGATCCACACCACCACAAAGCTAACAGCATTTTCAAGTTCCAGATGGCCATCAGGGGGACCGAATTCTCCTCCTATTGTCACAGCAGTGTGGAATATACAGCTGCTGGATGAGGCATATCTGACAGACTGGTGACAGACGAGACCAATTCCGTTCTGCAGACCCATTGCTAGGACAACAGTTTCAGATTTATGCTTTGTGCACATGCATTTCAACTCTGTCCTGTGCATGACTTACAAAACCACCTCTCTCTACATCTCTGGGTTTTAGCACCACAGTTTCTTGTTTATTTATTTGCTTTTCTATTCAGGACACAGCATGTGAAGATCTTTTCACCACTGATTTCTGGTGAAACTTAAGTATACCTTAAGAACAGTTTTTTCTTAAAAATGTAATTAAAAATGCATTAGGGCAGCTTTGTGAATATATCATATTTCCACCAACGTAGGGAGCTATTGAATGTCATAAGGGAAAAATCAGGGAGGCCCTTGCAACAGATGCAGCCAAAGGCTTCTTTATCACGTACTTAAGGACACTGCAAGATGGGGAGCATGGCTGCAAGTCAGTTTTACCTTTAAGAGAATCATGGGAGTTCAGGAGAATGGAAGAAACTGGCAGGAGATCTGGCTAGCAAACAACTGCTCTGAGCAGGACAAGCATTGGGCAGTCAAGGATCATGAGTCTTGAGGAAGTTTTGCACGTTGTATCAATGACACTGAATCAGAATGCAACTAGAAATTCTGATGGCTCCAAGACTGAACTTGTAGTATTGACAGCTGTCATATATTTATGTTGTTTACCCAGCACAGACTGGTTTCATTTCAGTCAAAAAAGCTGCTGCTTCTCAACTGCAAGATCCAGTAAAATCTACCAGCTCTGTAGTAAAGTCCTCCAACCCTGCCTTACTTCTCCTCTCTTCAGTTTCTCCAAAACACCTCGTCTTGAATCAATGCCCAATGCTTTATGAAGGCATTCATGAATTTTAGCCTCTCTCCCTTTCCTGTGTCCAAGCTGCAGTGGTTAACACCAGCTTCCTTGACAGTCTGCTTTCTGAAGGTACCACTGCATGAAGCATGGCAAGAAACTCCAAGATGCTCGGTGTTTATTGTTCTACTTTTCTGCAATCAGCTTGCTCTTCTGTGTCTGAAGTTGTGAGATTCTGTTTTCAGATCTCAAGACAGCTTAGAGGTAAGTCCTTTTCTGTTCTTCCTCCCTCACGCTTATGACGTTCTAACCACTTGTAAGGGCAGATCTATCAAACACCAAGCAAACCAGTTATCCAAGCTGCTCTTGTGCTGAATTTTACTTACTGTCAGTCAGAATGCACCAGGACAAAGAACATGATAATGAATAGAGATAAAGGGAGAAGGCAAGAAATACATCATGAAGAGATTGAGGTTTCTGTATTTCTAACATTGAACAGTACTGAGCAAAAAATGTGACGTCTCTTGCCATCTTTAAAGGCATTGTTGTTACTCATCAGAACAGAGATTCCTAATGCTTTTTAAGTCAAGAGGACACAAGCATTTACTGGAGAAAAAGAAATAGCAAAATGCAGCTCTGTTTTGTAGAAGAAAGCTACCAAAATACTCCCAGAATAAAAAACTCCATTCACATCCCTAAGGGCCACACTCTCAATTCACTCTGCCATTAATGCTCTTTACACTGAGCACCTCAAGGAGGCAAAAAAAGGGCTAAGTGCTGCCTGCACAGACATGTATGCTTTGTAATCATTTGCCCACTTGTGCTTTGCATATAAGCAAAACAGGGGTTAAACATTTTAAATCCCAAATCTTCACATCAAGCATTACCAAAAGGTTGAAACAAAACAGGATATGAGTTGTCATAAACCCCTTAAGATTTTATTGAAAAAATGTCTGCAAGATATCTGCAAGATAGCAGTCAAGGTCCAGATGCTTTGCCAGCTGCAGCAAGGAGCAGCTTCAGCACAAAGAAAAGGAGATGGAAGATGATACCTGGGGGTAGGGTTATATTACTCCCAATAAAATAGAATATCAGAGCCTGCAAAAAGGAAGAAAGAGCATTAAGAGTGCACTTTCACATTCCTCATAAATGTTACTGCAGATTGTTATAGTTCTTTCATAAATGGACATGAAGTGAAATGACAGTTTCTTCTGCATTAGAAAATGTCAATGGAGTTTAACTGGTCTCAGGGACAGAGGTCAGCCAGGAACTGGAATAAACCATTAGAGAGGCTCTCTGAAGCTGCTATTCATCTGATGCATCCTCTCTGAGGAAGTTATCAATTCCCTTCTTTGAAAGATCTTACTAAACCTGGGCTAGCAAAGTCAACTCTGCACCTGCACATATAAACACCACACAGTCCCTGCATGACGAACTCCAAAGCACACGACCCAAAAACACAGTGTGGCTGTCACTGGAAATCCAAAGGACACAAGGTGCCTCTGACAGAGCCACTGCACTAGGTGTGCTGATCCCGAGAACACCACAAGAGGTGGGTGGGATACATCTGTAATCTATCAGAAACAACTGACATCGATGGACACAGTCACGCCAATGTATCTAGCTCCAATGTAGAAACACTTCTTCTGCTAGAAGGAACTAAATTATGTGGATTACTTCATTTGTTGTGTCACACAACAAACAGCCTTCTGTGAACTGAACCAATTCAAGAGATTCAACCTCAGCGAGCAAGTCAGGCTCCCTCAGTAGGGTTGCTTAAAAGCGCTTAAAGTTCAGAAGATGCATTGTGCTCAACATCTTTGCTGGAGACACAAAGAGCCTTTATTTGCTTCAACTCTTTGATGACACTTTAAATTGTTACCAAATTTGCAAGGATAATAAACAGAAAGGGGAAAAACCAAAGTAAGAACAGACAGTACCTGCCTGCCTGACAGATCTAATGCCCTGCAACCTAAAGACAAAGTCACTCAGCTACAAAGAAGCAAAAAACTATTCTTTTACTCAAGCATTTCCCACCATCCCCAAAAAACACCAAACAAACATACATCTATATCTAGGCTCCTCTCCTCTACTGTCTTAACACTCCCTTGTATTTGGCAAGATTTCTGTAGCAAAATAAGCCAAATTGTGTATATGCCTGAGTGTGTACATACATACTGGAAAGACTCTGATCTCTCCCATCAAAGTCTTCTTTCTAAGGTTTCTCAAACAGGTAAATCTACCCTGAGTTTTTTTACCATTCTCACACAGCTAACAAGGCAGAAGGCAGTCAGAAAGATATCTTTCAAAACAGTTTTAAAGGTGACATTCCTTGTTTATATCATAAAGGCAAATTAAACTTTATGCTGTGGTTAAGACTGATTGAAAAACCCCAAACATCAACCGCAGTCTAAAATAAAAGCTTTCTACAAGTGAAATGGCAGATCTCGATCTCTCCTTTCAAAAAATTTGTGATTGTGTCAGCATCAAAGCAACTGACAGCAGAAACAGGCCACTGCTTTTGCTGATGGTATTAGTCCTTCAGCAATAGCATTTCACATTGGTAACTTAATCTGCCTTGTAAGAATAAATCCAGAAAGATCACATCTGTCTCAAAAGCAATGTCATACTGCAAACCAGCAGGAATCACCTGCTGTTCTCTGGCAAATATTTCACATAAAGACAGAGGAGCATCCTTTTCTCCTCAGCGCTACCCACTGTCACCAAATGATTCAGACACATCATTCCCACCTCTAAGTCTCCTTGGAAAGACTTCACCATTGATTCAGTAACAAACTCCAGTCAGCTTCCAGTTACTGTGTTTCACTATTTAGGTACCTGGAGTAAGATTTTCTTGCTGATAAGAACAGGTAGGCTGAAAGCCAAGTGAAACTTGGAATGCACCTGATTTTAACTGGAAATATCCCTTCTGGACTGCCATCTTGTCCATCCTACCCTTCTAGTTTGTTTATTCAACCAATGCTTCTTCTCCACAGAAAAACACTGAGATGCCTTGAGCTAGAACTATCTTACAGTGGTACAAACAGGTATTTTTCAATATGTATTTTGTAATGACTAAATAATGACTAATGGCAGAAACAATACTCCCTGTCTGAACCACTGCTGAACAGTTTATCTATGTGGGTATTTAAAGATTAAGAATTTCCATCAGTTTAAAGCTGCAAGGAGGCTGTGCTTTCCACCAATACAAAAGCTTTTTCCCCCCCTGCAGCCACATGTGATCATTCTTACTCCTGCTGCCTGAGTAAGAATTCCAGTTATAGGTTAAGTTGAATGACAAGCGGAATAATTGGAGGAGACTGCATGTAACTCATGGAGCCACTGGTGCTGAGATATCTTCTGAAAGCCTGAAGAGGTTCATAGGTGATAACTGAGCAAGATTAGACAAGATGAACCAGAAGGAAGACAGAAGAAAATAGTTCTGAGATCCTCTTTTCTACATACTGCCGATGCTATTTCAGCATAGTTTAGCTTTTTACATAAGATCACAATCTTCAGGCAAGAACATGTCAACACATAGCTACACATCTGAAGGAAAAAATCACTGTTAAGTCAGACACCACTGGATTAAAAAAAATACTAGAAAAAGGACTGACAAAGAAAATCTTTAATGCTGCTATCATGAAAGATAGATGGTGAATCTTGGATAAGCTGGAAATATTATACAAATCATGATATTTCTCTAGGTTTGGTTCATGGCACTTCAATGCCCTGATTCAATTCTCCATACAGTTCTGCCAGCCAATTTTATTTTAAAGGTGGTGAGAAGTCCAAAAATACCATTGTCTCCTGTGGCAGCCTTAAAAAAATAAAATGTACCAGGGAGAGGATGATCAGAGCAAACATGTAGTGTGACTTCCTCGACTTTCAGCTGCTTTCAATTCATAGGACTTCTTGAATTTGATGCAGCTTGTTTAGGAACCCTCCAGAGATCTCTCGTCCACCATCTTGTGTAACCTGTCCTTGAGCCCCCAAACTGTTCATCCATGACTGCCTTAAGCAAGGAGTTCCAGAGCCCTACTAGTAATTCTTTTAAAGGTTATTTCACTGCCTTGCCCAGTTTTAGTAGTTTTCCTTGGGAATGTACTTGTAAACTCCCTACGTCGCAAAAGGGGCTGCTGATTTCTGCTCTCCTTGCTAACAAACACAGTTTGTTTCACATCCACGTGCTGTCAAGAAGACCCTGTGTTATTTGAAGCTTGACTTCACTTTAACATCCACTCTTAACCAGAAATACTATTGTATTACAGCTTTCAGTTGAACCCTGCTTATTTTTGAACCACATGTTCTAAGTATCACTTTCTTGCTGTTGAATTTAATTTCATTACTGTTAGACACATCCAGCTTCTGGTTAGTCCACTGCTATAAATCAGTTCCCAATCTCAAAACCAAACTCCCTAAAAATATCTGAGTACCAAACAACTCGGCATAACAAACACCAGTATGTTTAGTATGTTTTTCCCACAGACTGGCAGACTGTATTTGGTGTTTTCCTAACAATTTTCTGATACACAGCTATCCTGGAATGTACCTATCGAGGTCAGTTTCCTGGGAAAAAAAAAAGATTCTCCAAGAAACTGACACTTATAACTTCAGTTACCAGCGACAGTTTGTCCACAGGCATCAATTTCAGAGTTAGTCATTTATGCTTATTATTTACTAAAATTTACAGGAGGGTGGTAAATGTAATTTGTTTTGGCTAATCAAGATCTCAAATGTAGTCATTGTGAAGTTTTATTTTTATAAATTACCATTTCAGAAAGCTTTCATGATTAAAAGATTGGTTTTTTCTCTTTTTAACTTTGTTTACTGATGGACAAAGCTATGCAGGTTGAAAGATAATAGCAGGAGACTGGAGGAGAGCAGCTTGGGCCTTGCCAAATTCCCACCTATGCAAGTCTGCCTTACTGAGATGAAAAAAAGCCATAGCATCCCCCAACTCATCAAAAATACATATCAACGTGTCTATGTCGTAATTTTAACATATAAGATTAAAAAAATGCATTTAAATAAAGCCTATCTTTAACACAATTTACAAAAAGAATGAGTCGATTTTGTATCATAGTAATCCACATTGTACTGAGAATCTCTGTATCCATCTAGAAGAGATTCTGGAGTGTCCAGCTTAAAATACATGGTATTACTGAGGAAAGAGAAACCCTTGTGCTGTGTGTGTCACAAGTCACCTGGGCTGATTAGCCTAAAAAGCATAGAATTTCTTTGGCTTCAGGGAATAAATTATTTGCAATTTAAGGGTTATTCCTGATCTATACTTGTTCAACCACCTCATCAAAGTAAATCCTTATCAGCCATTTCCTCTAGCTGGGAAGCCAAGCCTCCCTGCAGGGACAGCCTTGCCAACATTGCCCACACTTCTTCAATCAATGCCATTAAAATGCACTCTGCAGAGCAGGACCTCAGCTCAGCACAAAGTGCTTGTGCAAGAAGTCATTTTACTGAGAACTTCGTGACATCAGTTCCCCATGTGACCAGGGTTAAGCACTGCCACCCTGAGAAGACTTTCTTCCTTCCATTACTTTAGGATATTATCAGCAGAAGTGCTGCAGCTGGATTCTCCTTTTAGGATACAGAAGAGCTGCTGATCAAAGTCCAGATCTCTGTAAATCCAGCTACTTTTGATCAAGGAGGAAACAACACTCTCAGAATGTCTTCCAAAATGCACCTATTTGATAGCAGTTTAAGAGTAAGCTGGAGTACGTGTCCCAAAGCTATAAAGAAATGCAAAGACCTGTCTTGCCTAGCTAAACTTCAGCTTTGGGATAACTATTTTAATGCTGTTTGAATTTTACTGTAACATACATGTGTTCAGGTATCCAGAGATTTACATAAGCTATTTTTTATTGCTCCAATTGAAACACAATACAGGATTTTAAACCTAATTATCGCAAGCACCATTAGTATTTTGATCTCCTTAGTGTTCCTGTTGGCATGGAACTTAACCCTGCCTGAAAGCTTCTAATTAAGAAGATGGTGCTGCTGTTTACACTTCCAAATAGTGGCTAAAAGAGAACACCACAACCATTGCTCTCACTGGCTACCTTTTGTTCCTTCAACTCTTCTCCATTTCGATACACTAACACTTTCTAACAATTTCAGGCAAGCAGTGTTCATCTGAAAATTTATGGCATGATGGTTTTTTCATATAGAGAGCCCGTGCCAACACTTCTTACTAACTGGTTTATTCCAAATAACCAATCCCTCTTAAAGGATGATCAGGTCCAAAAGTAATGGATTTTACTCCAATGAGCTTTTACACGAACAGTTCCATTAAACAGGATTATTCATTAGTATAACAATACATTAAATGAGATCATCATGTTAATTTACTATTCATTTTTTCCTGTATTCGTATACAGGAAATTATTACTTCAGTTTAAAAACACGAGGTGTTATAGTGGTCAAAAGTATCAAATATGGAAGTCTTCTAAACCTGAAACACTTCTACTGTTTCAACAGCTTTACAGTTCAAAGACAATACTGGGCAGTTTTTGGAGCGTAAACATTGGTATTTCTATAACAAAAAGTACTGTCCACGAGGAAGAATTAAACTTTGACTTTAAATCAATTTTTCTACCCTAAGTTGTATATTCACATAAATCCTTGGCATTTAGGTAGCCGATTATTACTAATGTTCATTTGTTAGGCAATCACCTCTTCAGCTTGGAGGCATTTAATTCAAATTAGGCCTGTGTTATGTGATCATTATACACATGAGAAAACATTTGGCAAATTTCACTCAGTATCCCCAAACAACGTAAATATTTACTGCCTCACACTAACCCGAGGAAGAGTTTTGTATATCCGGCTTCCTCAAAGACAAAATTTTTGAAGTTTCAGAGAATACGCAAAGTGGTTCTCAATTATAAAAATGGAACGAGACCTTACATCCAACTTCACTTTTAATACCTTCACAGCAAAAAATTCTGCTCTGCCTCAAACTGCAGTTCAAGTGCCCGCAGACACTAAGAACAAACCTGCTAAAAAAACGAAGTACAGACCCTGCAAGTAGAACCAAATCCCCGGAGAAGTGGTTAACATCTTCACACGGTGTACCAGATGGAGAACCAGATCGACAATCCTTACCTTAATTTGTTGTCTGGCCTGGACACTAACGCTCTGCTGCTACAGCACAAAGTTCCCATGCAGTTTTGCTTTCTTTAACCGAAGATAAACAGCTCGACCTCCTCCAGCTCAAAGTTAAAGGCTGAGGTTGCCTACGTTTCATTGTGTGCCAAAGTACATCTGACAGAACGCGACGTGAACAGCAGGCTCTGGGTGACGAAAGCAGAGTCTCGGTGTCATTAAAGCGAAATCACCACAGCGAGCACAACCAACACCCTCAGTACAAACCTGAGCAGCTACACTGGATACTCCACCATTATTATTATTATTATTTTCCACCGTTACCATCCTTTTTTTCGCTGTTGTCATTGAACAACCACACACCGGGTACTTTTGCTCCCTCCCCTTTCCGGAGACGCAGAACCTCGACACACACAACCTCAAGCCGCCAGGACCCTCGGGGCTGGCAGCAGCCGCTCCTGCAGGTGCGGGTCGGCCCAACACGCACCCAATTTAAAGGACGCAGGGCCGGAACCGGAGGGACATCCAGCGGGCCGGCACATCCAGCGGGCCGGCACATCCAGCGGGCCGGCACAGCCAGCGGGCCGGGGGCGAGCGCTGCGGCCGCGGGGACGCGCAAGGAGGGGAGGCGCAGGGGGGGACGGCC
This sequence comes from Myiozetetes cayanensis, assembly GCF_022539395.1. Lineage (NCBI taxonomy): Eukaryota > Metazoa > Chordata > Aves > Passeriformes > Tyrannidae > Myiozetetes > Myiozetetes cayanensis. Next base: position 29,518,669 of record NW_026086605.1, read on the forward strand.
AGGGGGATAACGCGCAAGGGGGGCCGCCCCGCCCTTCCCCGGCCCCCCGCGGCCGCCGCTGCCGCAGCATCCCTGACCCAGCCGCGACCCCCGCACCGCAGCAGGGGCAGCGGCCGCGCCCCGCTGGCCAACAACCCCCGGCGAGCGGCCAGCCCCGCACTCACCGCCACTCACCGCCGCCTCCTCGGGCAGGGCCGCTCCGCGCCCCCGGTGCCGCCGGCCCCGCCCGGCCCGGCCCGGCCCGCGCAGGGAGGGGCGCGGAGAGGCGGGCACACGCAGCCGCCCCTCGGCCCGCCCTGACGTCAGCGCGGCCGCCCCGCCCTGCCCTGCCCTGCTCTGCCCTGCCCTGCCCGCGGCGGGGCCGCCCGCTCCCAACGCCCTGAGCCCCTCAGCCCGCCCGGCCCCGGGTGCCAGCCAGCTCGCTACGGCGATCGCCGAGCCCCCCGGCACTGCCGAGGGCAAGCGAGCGGCCCTGCGGGCGTGCCGGCCCTGCGGCATCGTCGAGTCGTCAGAGCCGGAGCGCAGACCTTTAAGGTCGTCGAGCCCAAGCGCCGGCCCAGAGCTGCGGCTGGGACCCCCAAACGGCTGAGCACGGCACCCAGCGCCGGGTCCGGGCACCGTGCTGGTCACAGCGAGGTGGTGGGTTTGAACCCCTCACGGGCCGTTCATTCATTTAAGGAGCTGGACTCGATGATTTTTCCAACTCAGAATATTCTGAGAAACCTCCGGGGATGGTGACTCCGCCACCTCCCTGGGCAACTATTCCAGTGCCCGACCACCGAAACAGTGGTGGTTTTTTTTTTTTCTAATATGTAACTTTAATCTCCCCTGTCTCAGCTTAAGGCCATTTCCTCTTGTCACTGCAGGCACAGCGGAAGAGACCGGCCGGCCCCCACCTCACTGCAGCCTCCTTTCAGGTGGTTGTGAAGAGTGATGAGGTCCCTCCTGGGCCTCCTCTTCTTGAGACTAAACAACCCCACTCCCTCAGCCCTTTCTCACAAGATATGATTTTAAACCTTTCATGTGCTTTGTTGCCCTTTACTGGACTCGCTCCAGGACCTCGATGTCCTTTTAAAGTGAGGGGCCCAAAGCTGAACTCAGCACTCGAGGTGCAGCCTCAGCAATGCCAAGCACAGGGGGATGATCACTGCCCTGGTCCTGCTGCCCACACTACCACAGAGAGCACTCGCAGGAGAAAGGCCTCACAGATGACTCAGCTACATGAAAATACTGATGGACTCTTGTAGTCAACCACGGGAGACCAGGCTTTCTCCATGGTGATGCTCACAGAATGAGCTGAGAGTTTAATTTCTTCAAATTTTCTGCCTGTGCTAGGAATTAAAGGCACTGACAGAAGGTTCAGGAAGTTCCATGCTGGATCAGGGTGGTTTCACTGATTCACTATTTCCACCCCACTACTCTGCCTTGGGCCTTGTGTTTCTGCATCTCCCGCAGTTTGGGACCTTCAAGTTTGTGTTGTCACAGCATTTCAGCATCCGTATCGCTGTGCTTCAACTTCAGGGATTCAAAGTTTCTTTTCATTCGAAAGTTTTTCTCTCAAAAATTTTTCCAAGTTTTTACCTGCCTGCTTCTCCAGGCCTCCCAAAAGGGAGGGAGACGAGCAGTATCTTCAAGCTACATTTGTGCAGGAAAAAAACATTGATGTAATTGATAAGCACTGTTCACCACAGCCTCTTCACTGGAAGTTGGGCAGGTGTCAGCACAGGCACTGCAAGTGCCTCCTCACCTTTCTAGACACAGGGCACGAAGACTCCAGTACATTTGCCCCTTAGGCAGCAGAAGGACCTTTAAGAAAAAACAATGAACAAGAACTGAAGCTTTTATGTCTTTTTGCCTAAACTTAAATGTACCAGCCACATTAATGCATTTATTCTTAGAACAGTCTGAAGCATAATGACTCCCCTGTGGTACAGGAAGGAGAAAAAAAAAAAAAAAAAAGGCAACCAGAGAGATTAAATCTCTTGCTCAAAGCTGAAGAGACAGCAAAGCCAGGAAGTGAACTCAGATTTCCTCAGTCAAGCATCAGTGCTTTAACCACACAATCATCCTTTCTTGCAGTTGTTCTCAGCTTCTGAGCGTCAACTGCATTAGCATAGATTTGATTTCTCCCTACTTTGTTCATCAAAACGACTTCACTGTTCCCATCGAAATTTCCTCCAACTAACTTTCTTCTCTATTTCCTTCCCAAAAGTAAAAGAAATTATATTACAGACTCACTTAGGGGGTGAAATGACATTACAGACTCACTAGGAGAGTCTTAAATTTCCCGCTGCCTGTCTGTAGGCACTGGCAGGTGTTTCAGTGCCAACACTGGAACATCAGCTCACAAAGCAACTGAGCAGCTTCTGTGGTGCATCTCTGAGGCAGGCACCCAAAGGCACAGTGGAGGAGATCAAAGAACAAGGATCAGGGAGCTGGGAACAGTTGTAACCAGCAAAAAAAGAGGCACATAAGCTGTGTGTGCTGACCTGGAAGTGGTGGTATAACTCATACTTTTATTATCTAGAAATGATTATGAAACAGAACTCTGAAAGAAAAGTACAGACATAAAAGAAGAAAACACCCAGAGATATTTTAGGGCGGATTTGAGAACCTCCCCTATCTGTTTAGACATGTAACAGATTTTCACATGTTTATATAGGCTCTTTAGATTAAAATCCAGTCTTGAAGAAGAATTCATAGTTTTTGAAAATTAACTTCAAAAAGGGAAGCATTACACACACAACTCCAGCTTCTGACTCAGAAGACGGTGTTAACCCTCCTACTGGCAGACTGCAGGCTGAGCTCTAGCTATGATCAAGTGCAGCATCTTTTCTTGCCAGTTTAATATTTGATGTCTTCAGCTTGAGGTCTTCACCTTGCATTGATTTTATATTAAATTGATTTAAATGGGTTTTATATTACTCTGGGAGATGGACTAGAAGCTTACTATCCCCTTCACTCACTGGCATTGTGCTTCTTCCCAAACCCAGAGACAGAGCAGTGGGTAACACCGACCCCCAGCCACACCAGCTGCACTGCTGGCTGTGCAGTCAGTGATGTTCACACAAATATTCTCCCAGCCCCAGCAGTTCACAGGCCAGGGACTCCACTCCAGTGGAAAAGGAAAGGATTGTTCAAATTTGACCGCGTAACAGAGTTCTGTACTGTACAAAATCTGAACTTGGTATTTCTCATCCCCTGCATTGCAATGAAGCTGAGTTAGTCTGCCTGAGTTAAGATCATCTGCAAACAAGGACAGCTTTCTTCCTTACATCAAGGCATAAAAATCATCTTTGCCATGGTGCCCATAGAAAAATCCTTGCTTTGTAGCTCATATGCTGTGACTGCTGCAAACTAACCTGTTCACAATAATTTAACTTTCACTTTGTGCATCCACTTTCTCTTACTGCATTCCAACTGTTCTCCTTATACTCTGATTTTACATTATCTGACACGGGAACTGTGTTTCCTCTGTTTGCATTCTTTCTAGTTCAAGAGGGCTAAGCAGCCAGGTGACACCACCTCTTTACTATTATTAAAGTAATAATTTATCCATTGTGGACATTTTACTTTTACAAAATACTGTATCATGGGTCGTTACTTACTCACAAACATTCAAAACCAGAAAAACAAAGGTTGGAATGAGAGAGAATATACTCCTTGGGGGTCCAGGTGGAATTTGTTTAAATATATAACAGTACATGAAGTTGGTTAGGGGTTGAAATTGTTCATTTCAAAATGCCTCATGATTCTGTAAAATTTATTTATCGACAGGTATCAAAAATGAACTGTCAGCTTCCTTCTTAATCTTGTCTCTACCAATAACTCTTTCATTAAGGAATACATCCTTTATATTTTCCAAGTTTTATTTTGACACAAAGGACTCACTGTCCCCAGACTTACCTATTTAGTTTTCAACTTCTTGTACCTTTTAAACTACTCATGTAACTTCATTTTTGTACTACCTTAAAATTATGTACTAAAACTAATATTTCAGGTTGATGAACTTGTTTGCTGAGATAATAAAAAAGGAAAACAATGGGCTAATGTCACGTGCAGAAATACTCACGTGTGTTCAGACGTGTGTGTAGGTAGTATTTACATGCATGGTGTCCACAGGTAACTAAACTTTGTACCATTCTGCAATAAATAATTGTATAAGAATAAAATAATTAATAGGAAATTCTGTTTGGTGCAAGTTGGGGTCTTTTTAGTGGTTCCCCATCACTACATCTTCTTTTGTGTACATATGGGAAAACACAGAGATGAGCTCAAACTCATTTGGCTGAAATACACATTCATCTTGTCACATTTAAGACTAAGTCCTTTATTTTTCTTAGCCTTGAAAAATAATCCAAATTAGGTACTTGAACATTTTATATCTTTTCAGGCCTTAGTGCTATTTACCACTTGTTAAATATTTAGGTAATATTTAAAGAGGGTACTATTTAAATGAAGAATTGTTCATTGCCAGTTGACAGCTGCTTTGTTATTTAAATAATTTGCTCAGATATCTACCTTGGATGTGCAAAGGCAGTGTTGCTGTATCTATGGGCTTGGTGAGTGAATGATGAACTGAGCCTCCTTATCCTTCTCAAGCTGGGAAAAACAGGGAATTTACACCGGCCTAAACTGCTTTTGTTCTTCAATCTGCCGTTGAAACCTTAGGCAATCTTTACACCCTGCTGCCACTGTGCCCTTCCAGGGGCTGACCACGAGTGATGTTTCAAAACACTACATTAGACTAAGTAATTTAGACCTACTTAGATCTAAATTATGTAAACGGAGTAGTTAAACTATTTTAGAAGTCTAGTTAAAGCTGCTTCTAAAATACAGTCATTTTTCTCTCTCCTTGTCTTCAGTGGCCACATTCCAACCGTACACAGCACCTTTACAAACACAGAAATGCTTTTCTAGGCAGTGAGTAAAATCATGTTGCACATTTCTAACATCCAAATGCTCTTTCATTTATTTTTAAAGAAGATAATGCTTCTTGGTCTCTAACTGTTAAAACAAATTAGTGCATTATATATTCCATGTAAGTCTGATAAGGTTTCTTCTTTATGTGTCATTGCAACTTAATTTGCATTCACATAGGATGAAGGGCCAAAGGAATACAAATACCTAGCATTTCCATTATTCTGTGGGATTTTTCAGGATTCTGAAATGTAAGTAAAACCTCTTGTTTCAGCTTGATTTACAGCTATGGAAATTGTTTCCTTCTGTATAATTAGAAAATATTCTAAATCAGGCCAGATACAAATTTTTATTGCATTTTATTACTGAAAGGTTGACTGATAATCTCAGAACTCAAAAAACAGCCTTTTAATAGTGACATTGCTAGGGGAACTTATCTAGTGTGTTTGTGATTTTTCTCTTTGTGAAGTCATTCAGGTGCACAAAAATAACATACTTATGTTACTAAAAATGGCCTCCAAATTCAACAGAATGAGAAAAGCTGACTGGAATTCCATAAAATCTCAATAGAATTCAGTAGAAACCATGAAAATATATGTGGGATTGTATGGCTTATCTTTATGTAAACATTGTTAAAAAGGGTCCTGTTTTAAATGAGTGCTAATCCTAAACTGGCTAATGTGGATAATTTGTGGGTTTGCTAATTTCATTATTTAATAACAATTTAAATACTACAATCCTTAAAACGTTTAATGAAGATGAAATGAAACCCTTCCTGTTGGTATAGCCAGTGCCCTCCATTTTCAATATCATTACAGTTTTTAATCCTGAGATTTGCAGAAGCAGTAATCTACTTATAATCAGCACACAGCACAGTGGATAGTGGAGCAATAGCGCTATACATATTTAGAAATAAAATGTAGAAGGAAAGAAAGCCTCTAGGAAAAGAACACCTACAGTAAGAGCATCACATTTATGTGTTTGTTTTCATTTGACTGCTCAAAGTACAGCATTCATGTTAACATTCATTCACAGGGAAGACTGTCTGCATCACTCACAGTTGGAAATTAAGAGCTACACATGATTCTTTTGAGTCTTGTTCAAAAAATATTTAGAAAGCACAAGACACCTGGATGCTGCGGTGAGCAAAGATCCCCACATGCTGTTAGCTCACAGTTCAGTGTGATACAAGAGTGCAGTTGTTCCCTTTTACCCCCACTGATGAGGCTGTGCCTTGAACTGACAGACAGCTGAGACACCAGTTGGATTCTTGGCAAACTCAGTGTTACCCTCTCTGCCACAACATCCCATCATTTCACCAGCCCTAACAATAATTTGATTATATGATGTTCCCTCAGATCTCTTTTAAATGAAATTCCTGCATTATCTCTGCATCTGTTTCATTGTTTCATTGTAACGTGATTTTGCTTCAGAGGTTTAAGGAGTTACCTTTATAAGCTATAATTTTATTTCTTTAGGTACTGTTTTTACCAATGACAGATATTCTATAACATGGTGAGAGACTGTGTAAGAATCATAAAGTGACATCACAGAATGGTTTGGCTTGGAAAGGACCTTAAAGATCATCTCATTCCAACCTCCCTGCCGTGGGCACCTTCCACCAGATCACACTGCTCCAAGCCCCACCTGGCCTGGCTTTGAACACTTCCAGGGATGCAGCATTCTCTGGGCAGTTCCAGTGCCTCACCACTCTCACAGTAAAAAATTTCTTATATCTAATCTAAACCTGCCCTCTTTCAGTACAAGAAACCTAAGACAGATATATGTGTATTTTGCATATAGTAAGGAGACATTAATGATTACAATATATCCTCTGATCAATTTAATTATCTACTTATCAGTGCACATGGATAACAGAGAGCAGAGGAAAGAAAACAGATCCTTCACTGTAGCTGTACTTCACAGGGATTTTGTCCACAGCCACCTGAAATGACGAGGCTACAAATCCTCCCAGAGAGGCACAGGGACAGCTCAGTCTCTCTCCTGATAGATGCAGAGCATATTCCACCTCCCTGCATCTTGGCTCATCTCTCAGCCCGCTCAGGAGCCCCTGCTGCCTCTGCACCACAGGACAGTCCTTGGCTGAGCAGCTGGTTTATGGAGCAGCTGTACCTTGTGGAGGATTCCAGCTTACCAGAAGCTGGCACAGGGAGTACCTCCCACTTGCTCAGATGAATGTATTTTAAGAGAAATCATACATTTTCCAAGTCTTGATTCATAGCTGAAGCAGACGGCAGAAAGGAATTGACTCAAACAAAGTGACATTGTTTCCATGAATGCTACTTCAATCATGCTATTTGTTTTAGTATGCAACTAATTGTTTTCAATTAACTTAGACACTTAAAGGAAAATACAAGCAGATTGTGGCAGTAGCAAACAGCAGTTTCAAAACACAGGTCAGGATTTTAAAAATAGTTTTGTTCCATGTATGCACTTGACCCTAATCTTTCTTGTCTGAACATGTCAAAGCATCAGAAGATAAAAAAAAATGAAAGCTGAAATTCCATTACATTTGCAGTATTAAATGGCAATGGAAAAAAAAAAAAAAAAAGAGCTCAAAGATACAGATTAAAAGATGCAATTGCTTTTCCTTTGGGCACGTGGCAGTAACATGTGCACTGAGAAATGAGCTGACCTTATCCAAAATTATGTATGTGACCAAGCAGTAATTAATTGAATAACAATGTTTCAGAGCTCCACAGGAACATCAAGGGCAGTAACATTATATGCCCAAAATCATAGTAACTTGGAAAAATTATGAAATACTATCTCAAAAAAAATGTTTTATAAGGATTTTTTTCTCTTTTTTACTTACTCCATCACTCTTATTTTATTAGCTCTAGTTACTCAGGAAAGCAATGTTTGTATATGCATGTGTGTATATATAAAACTATATTTCTATAAAATGCAACTTTTACATATACCTTGGTATTCATGTATGTGTATACACATAAAAATAAACAAAATTGTTCTAGGTATTGGGAATGATCTGGAGAATGCTAGTGGATAATTAAATGGTTGCTAGACAGTGACCCTGGGCTGCTGGAGATACAATTTACCAGGGTCACTAGGGATTGCTCCTCCTCCTGGGGCTGGGTAGCCCAGCCTAGCACAGGCTGGAGGATAAGCCACCAATCTGTCTCCAGGGACCTTCCTTAACACTGAATCTTTCTGGAAACTTCTTTCAAGGTCAAACAAAATTCAGTTGCAATGAGTGCTAAGTACTTGATTTCCTGTCAAGTGGGAAAGCTGGATTCTCATAAAGACAAAATAGAAACTTTATTATTACAAGCCAGCACCTACCTCTGAATTATTCACTTCTGAAGACATTATCCCAAGAGGTTCTGACAGTTTCCTGAAATACTGGCACCAGAGATTCAATCATTGCTTTGTCTAGTAAGGGTTCTGCTGTGCTTTTAAACCAGGAGGTGTGGAAGGTGTTTTCCTCTGAGTTAGTAATTGCTATCTGTAGATAGCAGCAAGTTGGAAGGAGACTAAACTATTTTAGAAACGTGTGCAATAAATAATAATGTTTTCCATGGTTGTCACAAGGCTCAAGGACAAAATCTAAACAGCAAGACTCTGGTGTTTTAATGGCTAAAAATATGTTTTCAATCTACACTGGGAGATAGAAAATGCTGTCACACAAAAAACTACATGCAAAATCATGAGAAAAACTGCTGCTCTTTCAGTCTCACTGTCAAGATAGTTATAAAAAATATTTTGTGCTCTAGATCCTTTGAAATCAAGGAAATCCTGGTGCTCTGCAAACACAAATGTTATCCTCAGAATTTGCTTTAATAGAACCAACAGAAGCTGCTGAGTTGGAAGGGACCCACAAAGATCATCAAGTCCAACTCCTGGCACTGCACAGGACCATTTCCAAGAGTCACACCACGTGCCTGAGGGTATGAACCAAATGCTTTTTGAGCTCTGTCAGGCTTGGTGCTCTGACCACTTCCCTGGGGAACTTGTTCCAGCACCCAACCACTCTCTGGGTGAAGAACCTTTTCCTAATACTCAACGTAAACCTTCCCTGACACAACTTCAGGCCATTCCCTCGGGTTCTGTCACTGCTCACCACAGAGAAGAGATCAGTGCCTGCCCCTCCTCTTGCCCCCACTTCCCCCCACCAAGAATTTATAAGTGTAGTGAGGTCTCCCCTCAGTCTCCTTTTCTCCAGCTGAATACACCAAGTCAGAATGGTACTACCTGAACTAAGGCTTTTCCCAGTGCACATAGTGACATGCATTGTTGTATGTTTATAGGATTTAATTCCTACTAAGACTCACGATTCTGCTGCTGTGTGAGTGACACACAGTGTTACACACCTTTGCATGGAACATAATTTTCTTGTGTTCATCAGAAAGCACTTTAGGGGAAAAAGTTTCCTTTCGGAGCCAGAATTTCTAACCATAATTAGCTCAAGATGCACTGCGGTGTCCAGAGGGAAAAGGGGTTTTAAGCCATTTTTATTATAAAAGAGATACCTTATTAATCCTGTGAAAATCTGCCAACATGACAACCCTCACTGATGTGAAACTTCAGCAACTGAAATTCTCTTACTGATTCCAAAATAGTTCACAAGAGAAAAAATAGATGGAAAAAAAATAAAATTAATGTTAATTTTCTTTAGGACAGAATTCTTTACAGGTACAATCACCTAATTAAATAACTGCACCCTTCATCCTGGCAGAGGCAGTGTGAGAGTGTGCATTTAAAGTGAAGTATTTCAATACTAAGAAAATAGTAACAGGTGCTGCTGATGCATCTAGATCATGAGAAGTATTGCAGGCTCTAGCTAAGAGAAATGAGCTTTAGTTTTCCCTGGAACTGTGCTTCTCTTATAGTCCCAGTGAAAGGCTTTTGCTTATGGAAAGCATAGAAGCAGCTGTAGGTAAGAATATGAGGCATTATCTCTCCAGATGCAGATGACCCACAGTGGTCCAAAGGTGGGAGAAAACAGAGGGGAATAAGAGAACAGGAAGCAGGGGAATCAGAAATCATTACAAAATGAGACAGAAAAAAGTCTTCCAAATCAGAAGGTGACTCTGTTAGTAAGAAAAGAACAGGTCTCATGAAGTATTGAAGAGAGAAGTTAAAAAATAATAGGCCTGTCATTTTTCCCTGGAGGGGTAGAAGCCTCTACTTTGCACTTGCTCCACGATTCTTTTAATTCCTGATGTGAGATTGCTCTAGTGAGAGAGATAAACAAGGGTATCACTGGGGAGACACAAGTACACTCTGCAAAATTTTACACCTGAGGCCAATTTTAAGTACTTAACTGAATATACAGTTTGCATATTCAGTGAGTGAATTAAAACGTATGTGTCGGGTAGAAACATGATGGTCCTTAGGTCTGCTTTCTAAATCAGTGTTTGTAAGAATGTCCCTTTGTCACTGAATGAATAGATGCCATTTCATGAGTGCTGGAAGTCCACTGTAGTTTCAAATGCAGAAATGCTTACCCTGCAATGTTAGTACATTAGTAACCAAGGTTACTGGCTTTTTAAAAAGAGCTCAAGAAAGGATCTACAGTCCTGTGACACTTCTAGTTCTATCCTGCTCCTCCACAAAAATTGTAGGTTCAGTATCAACCTGAATAGTATTTTATTTCAAATATTTTATTTTCAGATATAACTTCAATGAATTCATTCTAAACACATATTTCCTGTAGGTGCATGATGGATATGGAAACATTTCCTCATAAGCTTTTGGCTTGGGCACAGTGAACATACAGAATTGTTGCTTAACATAATGTGCCCTCATAAATAAATTTTGAACATTAGGATTTTAGGAAAGGGCATATTGGAAGACACAATCATTTTTCCTGCATCCTCAAGAGGACTGAAAAAGAAAATTACACCTAATCTCTCACTACTGTTAGGGATCATAAAGATCACTGAGCTTCCTCCTTTCTTCACCATGTTGTTTCCCAAAAGTATGGTGATTCCAGCTTCCATGCACCACAACTTACTATAGGGATCCACAGCTGATGACAAATGTCAACTCTTACAATAAAAGTTAAATTGGAAGAAAAACAACCCACAGATATCCTGATGGTTCTTTTCAGGTCTTTCCATGATTAATAATTCAACAGAGGATGATTTGGGCTTCTTACAAATTTGGAAAGCTCTGATGATAAAGGTACCAGATTAGGGAAGCTGAAAACCATAATCCTGCATTTCTTCATGACTTTGAAACAGCTCTAGGGAATACATATTGCACTGCCTACATATCTCTCTTCTAAGCTAAGAAATCCTCTTCAGGATCCATGTCTAATTAGTCTCTGACCTTTTTGCCCAAATACTAACATAACATTGGACCTTACAGAATAAAGAGCACATGGTCACGAGACTGAAATGCTGATAACCACTGAGAGTACCAGTTTTCACTGGCAGTTTGATCTCCAAGGACTGGGCTGGGACTAAAACTTACTCTGTTGCTCTTTTAATAGCCATCAGACCATATTGTCTGTCAGAAATAATACATCGCCTGCACTGAGATGTGACCCAGTTGGTGACTGCGAATTAAATCTCTCTATGTTCCCTTTACGGCTCCTTTGAGATAAAGATCCTATTATCCATTACCTCTGTCTTTGCAGAGCATGTAATTTCATATGAAATCTACTCATTTAAAAGCTAATAATATGTTTAAAGCTCTGTATTAGATGGTCTTTGGTCACTGCCAAAAGGGAACGAAGCTAGCAGTAAAAGTTCATCCATGTGTGTAGTAAACAGAAAGAATAAAACCAGATTAGAGAGAATGGGGTTTATATTTGCTCTGCAACACCGAGTTCTGTAAAATAATACATACAAGTCAGAATATATTTCCATATCAAAATGCAGTCAACAGCAGGAGACTGTATTTTAAATAGCATAGTAAATTCTGTATTGTTTAGCTTACAAATAAACTGAGTGGAAGAATAAGAAGGAAGGAAGGTACTGGAGACCTGTCTACAAAGATGTTTCTTTTCTTACTGAGAGGACAAAAATCATCATTATCACAGGCCCTGGTGTTTCTTGTTTGTACTTAACTTTAAGAATAAAAATGAGATCCATATTTTAGTTTTATGTTTGTTTTCATCATTCATTTTCCTGCCTCCATTTTTTGCATCTATTTATAGCTATAAGAATATATATCATATATATTTATATATGTGATAACCTTGGCAGCTGGTTCTTAGAGGAATGAATTCAAGCACTCAGTCCCAGGCTACTCAGAGACTTGGCAAAGATAAACCATTGCTGAGCCATTTCAGGCATTGCTTTTAGCTGCTTCTCAGGCAGCTTATGGAAATACTGAGACAGAGTAACTCATGTCTTGCTAATGCCCAGCTTTTTAAAGAAAGAGATGTGAGAAGAAAATTAAGGCTGAGAAGGAAAAAGAGGTCTTCTCAGGTTTTGTTTGCTCATGGAGATGAGTCCACAATCTCAATATTCCTTATCTCTGGCTTACCTAATCAGTGCATATCCCTGGATCAGGCTCAGTAATGATGCAGTTTTGAGGAGGGTGTGGGGGAAGCAGGTGTGCTTCTCCAAATCCCAGGGATACTAGTGATGGCACAGATGACAGTAAAATTCCTTCCATCCTCCCAGCCTTTTCTCCGTGGTCACTTCCCACACGTTTTAATCACTGCAAAAAACCATAAGGAGCAGAGTCATCCCCCCATTGCCCTGCCTGCCAGTTAGTTCTAATTGCCAGCACATCAATTATGTTCCATTAATTTCTGGTTCCATTCCTCCCTTGTTTACCAGACATGATGTCAACGCAGTGCTTGGGTTGTATCAGTAGCTGTTTTTGTTTCCCTTCCTTCAGTAAGCACTCTCTCCACAATCTCTCTCACCCACCATTGTTACAGGCAAATAGGACATTTTATGAAATGTCTCTCACTTAAAAATCCATCTTGCAGTTTAGTTCTAGTGTGTGAATGCCTTCTAAGGATTGATCATCTTTACTCTGTGTCGATGTTAAAGCTAATGCCTTTACAAATTCAAATCACCCTGCCCTCTTGACCTGTAATAACATACAAGTAGAAAAAGTATTATGCTCCATGTTCACTCTGGCAACTGTGTCACTCCTGAGTTCTCCTGGTACCAAGAGTATTTCCACAAGGGCGCTATTGGTTTTATTCACCCACTTTGTGCACCATGTCAGGTCATTCTTTTTCACATTATGCACTAATTAAAAAATAAACATGTAGTGTGACAACTTGGGCTCAAAAATCTCTGAAGGACAGACCTGCATACAGCAAACCAGCTGATACTTTGTGCCCTCAACTATGACTTATTCCCATTCTCTTAAATTACATTCAACTGGCTGATCAGTTCATAAAGTAAATGGACAGCTGCAGCACAGAGCAGCCATTTCCATAGCAGAGTGCTGTAGACATGGCTGCCTGCCAAAGAACACATTGTTAAAGCAAGCAGCATAAAATGAAAAATTAAGATATTGGCACCAAGACCTACTGGTAAGAGCTGAGGGTCAGTAAAGGACGCAGCTATAATCTAAAAGATTTTTTTCCAGCAGATTAAATTTAGGACAGGCAAAGCATCCTTGCTTTGGAGAAGTGCTCTGTGGTGCTGGGAACTGAGGCGAGTCTCCAAACAAACATAAAAGCCCCTGTTGCTCTCCTGGCCACCACGGCTCCTCTGCTCGGCAACTGGCAACTTGGTACAATCCCTCTTTATAGCACAGCTGTCGCAGCTGGACATAACACCACCTCAGAGCGCTTCTGAAATGCACCTTCTCAGTAATCAATACATATTTTAGAGCGTGTGTTTCATTTACTACGCTGTTTTGTTTATTGTTTGCTTTGTTTATTTGGAAAACGTCAACAATTTATTGAAATTGCCTTTTGCCTGAGACAGATGCAGAAGAACAGCAGGAAAGGAAAAGAATGTATTCAGATGCTCCTTCCTCGGTGGCTGCCACAGTTACCAGCAGTTAACATACATTGCATATGAAAATGTTTTGGAGAAATTCTTTAGTTAAATGGCTGAGCATCCATTATTCAGAAAACTCCAAGCATGTGAATGCACGTCCCTTCCTCTGGGTACACACACTGTGCTCCAGTCTTTACTTACTTGTCATCATGTACTCTTAATAGAATCATGATTTTTTTATTGCTGTCCTATACAATGGTTATGGTATAGCCTGTGATGTGTCTTTATTCCCCTTAGTAATTTTACTGTCACAATGACCTACTGCCTCTTCTTTGACTCTGAATTCTTCACATAAGTTGTATTTTACTCCACAGACGCATTTAAATGATTTGTCAGGATCTGTATGCCATCCCATTTACTTCTGTGCCTGAGAGTACTCTTTCCTTTGAAGCAATTTAGAGCTGAAGCAATTAAGCAAACAGCTAAAACTAAGATGGTGAGACTCTTCAACAATGTCTTATAGGACCTGTGATAATATTACAGTATAAACTGAATTTTTTTTTTTGGCTTGTTTGTTTATATGGAGTCTGTCTGGACTAATCCCAGTGGTCCCTGGAGAGTATAACTAAGAAATGAAAGTCTTCTCAACCTGTGGCTGTTCACCAGCAACAGGCAATTGTAACTACAGATCTCATTATTTGCAATCCAAAACAAAAGATATGAAATACAGCCTGTGTGTACGCCAGGAAATCTTGTCAGCTTGATTCAGGAAGAGTTTCTCTTGCAAAACAGAGCTTCTCTAAAATTTCTAAGGTGAATCATCAAGAGTGCCCTTTGTTGAATCGTTGTAATAAAGCAGGAACATTGCTAACTCTTTCAATGATTTACAAAGTGTGTGGGGATTGAGCCTGAACATCTCCAGCACAGTATTCATTATTCATCCATGCTGGCTGAGCACAGCTCAGCCTTCCCTGTGTTGCCCTGGGCAAGAAAGCAGCATGTCTGTGATTATCTACCAAGCCAGAGCCAACCCTGCCACACAAGGTGATGAGAAGAAGGGGAGAGAAGGGGAGATCTGCTCAACCACATGATGGCAAACACGTCCTAGGACATGGGAGGTTTTGTGCCACATCCCACTGTGCCCACATGGGAGAATGGGATGTGTATGCTTCCCTTGGTTTTTCAGTTTCCTCTTCACCCTGCCCAAATCCAGCATATTTACCTGGAGGTTCAGACTATCTTATTGCAATTCTTACACTTTAAGGTTAGGATTTTAATGCAAGGTATTTGTCTGACCTTGCTCCAGATTATTTTTACACATCAGGAATGAATTATTGTTACGAATAATGGTGCTTTCAGTCATTTTGGATGAGGAAACTATACAGAAGAGCTGGGGAAACTGATTTCTTTTCAGCAGCTTAGTGGAAGCAGATGAAAATGGGGAAAAAAAATAAATAGCCTTTTTCACATTACATATTTTAACAGGAAAGCATGTGACACTTGTACCATTATCTAATTTCTCATGCAAATCATCTCAATAGGGCATGAAATCAAGAGTGGTAGATTCATTTTCCTAAGCTTCCTCCATGAAAGTTTCAGCTTGGATAACCCAGACAGTGTCTGACACCCCAATCAAAAGGTGTTTAAAAATGTAAGCCTCTAAGATACATAACTAGATATAGATGTTTTAGAACTGCATCCATATGGATATTTTGGGCTTATCCACACTGGCCCTAATTGATTGTACTGTCCCCTCACTTTGTTTTAGAGCAGTCAGGTAGGCCTGGCTCAGTTTCTCGTTAGAAAATTGCATTCCATTTGCATTATGTTAACAAGGGATGATGAAACAAGCTGAATAGAAGGTTAAAATCTGGCACAGAAAAATCAGACTCTGCTTGTGCACAACTTCCTTGTCCCGAGCTGTACCAACGAGGGCTGCTACAAATGCAGATATTAAGCTTCCTTCCATCTTAAGCAGCATTATCAAGAAGACCTGAAAAAGTGGGACGACTTAGCAGCTTAATATCACTCTCACTCGACGTGGGGACTAATCTCTCGTATCTTTATTCAGGGTTCTCTGCCAACACCCCTCCCCTCAGCCGTGTCTCAGCGAGGCAGGATCTGGGTCCCGCAGCGATTGAGGTCACTGGGGCAGCCAAACCCCCGTGATGCGATCACGGGGCTGTGGAGCTGCAGAGCCACAGCCACGGGCTGACCCACATCGGGGCACGGGGGGCACCCAGGCAGCCTCCCAGCCCAGCCAGACATCCACACGGGTGCCCCAAGGCCTGCAAACACCATTTCCTCAGCTTCTGGGAGAGCAGGAGGCATTTTAAGCATCGCCTGTCACTGGGATCTCTGAACAGAGAAACGCCACTACTGCGGGTTAAGGGGCTTCGTTAAAAATGCTACAGCAGCATATTCCTTTCTGAGGGCTGCATGGAACAGGCTGAGTCTTATCAGGGGCTGAAGATTTGAGGCTAATATGAATAATCTTTATCTGAATGCCTGCTACACACATTATTGCTGATTAAGTTGAGCTATAAATGTGAAAGGCAATTTTAAGGAGAAAAAATTAAACACAGACATAAATTAGTGAAGCTAGAGTCAAATATAACAGTAAAAAATGCAATAAAAACGCCAATTTGTTGCATCTTCTAGAGATGAGAATCTCAGAGTAATAAAAGTAATGTACATGCTAACTGTATTCAAGGTTAAAGTAACACCAAGGCTCATTTGTTTCAGTTCCTCTGCCTTCTGAAATCCTCTCTTAAATCTTAAGGCTTCAGTGACATCTGCTGTTGAAGATCTATTTAATTAATTAGTTGTAATTTAACAGATATTCCCTGTAAGTGAACTCTTCTTCCCAACAGTTTCTACTATTCGATTCTATTGGTAAAGATCCCCACCACAACCTTTTAAGCTGATCTGAAAACCTCTGAAACTGAGCTTTTTTATTGTTCTGTTCATCCAACAAGGTGTTAAATCACACTTGATTTTTAAAGCAAGAGAATTTTTCTCCCTGATTTGCTCCTGCCCTCCTTTCCAATTTGAATACATGGAAATTGCACGAGCACACATTTAGCTGCCAATAAAGTTACTCCCAACATGTTCAAATCCAGTGGTAGAATACCAAGATGGAGTTTACAATCAAAATGCAACCACAAAAAAAAGGCTCTGAAACTTTGTAAATTATTTCTTCTGTGCTCTCACAGTAGCCTTTAAGGAGGGTTTGCAGAAAACAGTAATTAATCTGTGGTTCCCTTTCATGTGTGACTTTAATGCTCCCGAGAGCAGAATAGAAAGTCTGACAGGCTCCTGTCAAACGCCAAGTCCAAGAAAGGATAAAAGTAAGGCTAAAAGTCTCATTCTGCACCTCAGAGCAGAGACAGAAATATTCAGAATTAAACTCCCCACACTGCAGGTTACACCTCCAGTTATGTGATATGGTGATTTCTATCCTGAATAAAAGGTGTTGTTGTCAACATCATACTCCATCAACATGACATGGCCCAGCAGTACGCAGAATGCTGCTGTTTAGTTGCATTTCTTTCTTCTCACTCTGAAAAAAAACCTTTTTTTTTTTTTTTCTTCCCCCACTAAAATTACCGTCCCTGTCTTCTGTGGTGCATTGGAGTCAAGGCCAGACTGGGATCCAGAATTCTGCATCCTGTTTCTGCTATAAAATTGCTACATGAACTTGAGTAAGCCACAAAGTCGAATCTTCAAAAGCATTCTACCTTCCTGGATGATCAGCTTTAGCCAGCAGGTACATCTCGCAGAGGTGCCTGGTACCCCCACAGCAACAGTGGAAGTGACTGGAACATGGGAGTGCTTTGCACCCGGGAAGCCCTTGGAGCAAAGTGTGCCAAGCTGCTCACCCAGCAGTGCAAACGTTCAGCATTAAAGTATTTCTTGGAAACACAGATCTCCTGTCCCATTTCACAGGATGGTGTGGCTGATACATTAATTCCCCAGTGTTTAGGCCCTGTTTTAGTACTACTGAGCTGTCAATGAATAAAAAATAAAGGGTGATGTAAAATCTAAACTACCACAGCCCATAGCAGGCAGTAATTGTTTAGTTTTATTTCATTAGAAAATTAATGAAATAGTATTAACAAGTTAGAAGTCAGAAGGAGTGGAAGTAAAGCACCAAGAGGAAACGTGCCATTGCCCCATCATGCTTTCAGTCCTCCACATCATTGTAAGCCAGTGGAATTTAAACAGTTACCAAATATAAGATTGTGTTATTTATTTCTAATCTTTTTTAAATTTTGGTCGTGAGTGAAACATCCCTTCCTTTGAGCATTTTGACCTTGGATACAGCTGTAGTAGACAGAACTAGTTCAATTTGATGTTTTTTTCCTCACTGGAAGGGATCCAGGTCCAACTTTAGCACCATTTGTAGATGCTTAAGAGTTCCTGTACAGCTGCCTAGGCAGGGCAGGGGCCAAGGATGTGAAAAATAATTGACTGAGGAACAGAGACCTCTCTACCAAAAAGAGGAAAGCATCAGCAGTCCATAAATTTAGAGAACTGAGCTAACTGGGGTAAGGAATTTAAACTCCACTTTAGCTAATCCTTTCAGGAATAAATTGATGAACAGTGTAGAATTATATAGAGAAAAAAATTAAAAATGAAGGGGAAAAGGAGAATTCTCTGTCTTCCCAAACTGTTTTTACAATGCACTTTGAAGTTGGCTATGTTATGCGTTGCTATATATTGTTACATTTTAAAGTTGTGTTTGTCATAAGACTTTTTGCCAATATTTATCAACTGAAGAAGGCTGCTTTAATATGGAAAGATTACTCCAAGGTTATTTCCCTATTTTTGGAATCAAAACCACACAAGTGTTGTACCAGTGAGAGGTTTCTCTTGCACAGAATAAGCAAATATTGCTCAGTTTATATTTTGGACTTTGTTGCTTCTTTGATGAAGTATTGGTTGTATTTTTACTTTTTCTATTTCTGTTACGTATCTTGAGCTATAAAAAAGCAAGAATTACAATGTTACAGAATCACAGAATGTGCTGAGTTGGAAGGGACACACAAGGGTCATCGAGTCCCACCCCTAGTCCTGCACAGGACCATCCCCAAGAGTCACACCCTGTGCCTGAGAGCATTGTCCAAGAGCCTCTTGAGCTCTGTCAGCCTTGGCGCTGTGACCACTGCCTTGGGGAGCCTGTTGTTGTATTTTAAGAAATTAAATATTATATTCTTATTATTAAATATTTATTCTTACTCTCTATTATTATATTCTTTCATTAAGAGGTCTAATTATTAATATTCTATTAGTGATATTAATATTCTGGTAAGGTCGTATGATGCATTACCCAAGAAAATTCTCTTTCACATTTGGATGGTATGACAAAATCTTCCTTAACTATGATTACCATTAAGACCTTGACTGCTAGTTGCACATGTTCATAAAAGCTAAACATCCCAAGTTTGAGTTGCAGAAGCTACTGCAAGACTGTAACACACTTTAATCCTTGCTTTCATATTTTCGGGACTCCAGCTGTGAACACCTGATGATAGTTCTTCATCACGTACCTGATTTCATGTCCTCCCACAGCCAGTCACAAAAATCCCCAGGCTGATTTAGTCTTTGCTGAGAGATTATAGAACCAGAGTGCCAACAGTGCACTGTCCCCTGAAAGCTGTGAAGGGACTGAATATGGAGGTGAGCAAAACTTTAAATACCCTGTTTTCTCTGGTCTGTTGTAGACCCTTCCTTTGGTTTATCCAGCTGGTTTAGACATTCCTTCACCCTCTCTGCATCTGCTGAAGTTGATGTGGAGAGCCTCCAATTGCTTTTCTGTTGCCTTGAAATTATGCTCTAAAGCCTAATCATCTTCTTTTAAATGGCTTAAACACTCTTTTTTAGTCATTTGACTTGCAAAAATGACCAGAAATATGAGATCAAAGGAGAAGCTAATATGTTGATACATGTTCAAGCTCAAGATCACACAAAACAATCCTGACAAATGGAAACTGATGAATTCATCTGAACGAACTGTTAGTTCATATTACTTGCAGGTGAATATGAAAAAAGGTTTAGCTAAAGTTTCCAGCTAACACATTTATGACAATTCTGACCTTCTTGCCCTCCATTTGCAGTTATCCAAAAAGCTGTGTCCTACCCAGGTAATTCCCTGTGTTTGTCTGGTTTTCATATGAAAAAGAAGCTAATAGGTAGCAATTGCTAGATAGCAACCTGACTTCCATCCTAGTGCTGGGAAACATGCTCAAATATGTTTTAATGGT
The DNA here is from genome assembly GCF_022539395.1 of Myiozetetes cayanensis. Taxonomy (NCBI): domain Eukaryota; kingdom Metazoa; phylum Chordata; class Aves; order Passeriformes; family Tyrannidae; genus Myiozetetes; species Myiozetetes cayanensis. Next base: position 29,538,761 of record NW_026086605.1, read on the forward strand.
AATGCTTCTGTCAATGAGATAATTTCAATTTTAGTTTCATTTGAGCTATATAGGACTCTTAGAAACAGTAAAAACAACAGTCAGTCGGTTGATTTCTTGTTATCTCTTTGTACTATGATTTGCAAATCTCTGGATGTTCCCTGAAGTAACTCTGAGCAGGTGATGAAGTTCATATTTTAACTGAAGTTTGAAACACCACAGTCCTAGAAACACCCTTGAGCACATTTCCCCAAAAGGGTGGAAGGAACAGATGGCTTTTGAACCCTGATGCTATTGGGGCTGTCGGCATGATGGAGCACTGTATCCTCATTTGTACTGATTGGGGTCAAATCAGCTCTAGCCTTTAATTTACCCTAAGCACTGAGTCTTTTTTCTAATTAGAATATATGTCATTACCTATTCCTACAGTAATGATAACCTACTGAACTCTAATGAATCAATCCCATCTGCCTTGCTGTACATATCCTTGGCCATTTCACTGCTCAGAATCAAAAGAATTCACACAAGCCAGGAATCCACAAGTGCTGCTCCTCGTATTGGAATGTAAATGGAGCAGTTATTCTGGGGTTTGCTGTGATTTTGTGCAGAATTTTATTACTGAGGAGTTTGTAAGGTCATTCCCATGAGACCCTCTGACAGCCTGCAAAGCTAAACACAAAATCAAAAGGCACAGGTTCTGTTCTTAGCTGAGAATTGATGGTCTTTTGTGAAGGAGAAAGGTGAAGGGCACCAGACAGATACAGTCCATCTAAACACCAAATTTTAAACTCCAGTCAGAGTTCATACATTACAGATTGAATTCTGCTGACTTTGACACCTGGTTTAGATCAGAGGCATTTGAGCATCACCCCAACAGGTAACAGATGTGATCCTGGCAGCTGCTACAAAGTGATGTTCAGAGCCCTCACAGAGCAGCTGATGTCCTGGAACGCTGGTGCAACAGTTCATTTCATCCTACCAAAGATGCCTTCCAGGCAGGAGAGCCATGGAAGGCCCACATGCCATGTGTGAAGCTCAGAAACAATTTAGAAACTGCTGCTTATTTAAAGAGGATTTAACTACTGATTCCAGCTCATTCTGCCATAGACAGGAGAGTTTTGCAGGATAAAGAGAACAACAGCAGTTAGATTACTAACATTGCATCCAGTTTAAAAACAGTTTTCACAGGTCTACGCTTTGGGGGAGAATAGATTTGCTATATTTTCTCCCCATAATTGTTCATACTCAATATACTTTATTGCCTTACATTTTTTCTCTTCCTGCTTGCTTTCTTGCTTTCATGCTCAACCTGCTGTTACTTTATTTAAGACAACACGTGGGTAAAAAAGCTCAGGAACTAACCAAATTAATTCAGAATTGCTAGAAACAATTGTATTTGATACTTGAACTCACTACAGTGCAGGAGGCTCCCTTCAGCTGGGAGGTCAGACTGGTCTGCTCCCCTCATTATTCTTAACTAGAACGTTATCAGCAGCCATCAATGAGAAAGTTTTAGGGAATATGGACACCATGACCATGTTTCTTCAACCCAAGCCACTGCACATGCACTTTCCTGCCAGAAGGATGGCAAAGAAACCCTTCAAAATGATGCTTTAAAATTTTTGCTCCATAAGTAATATTTTACTGTTAAACTATACAGCAGCTATGGTGGAACAAGAAGGCAACCTGAACTGGGAAAGGGATTGATAGATTGGGAAAATTTAGGCTGGCAAACACTAATCCTTATCCATTAGCTCACAGCAGAACCCAGGTGTCTGAATGAGTTACAACAGAGCAGCAGAGCTGTACAGAAGTTGCTTACTTGTGCATATCAGCAGTGGCAGAAAAAATCTGCTTTGATCAGCCCCACAAGACCTTTATGGGAATATTCTCTTCCCTCATGAGGGTGTTATGTGACACAGAGCCTAGTTATGCTGGCAGAAAGGTTTGAACCCTCAAGACTGGCTGCTCTGAATTGGCCTGCAGTTATACCAGTGGCTGAGTGGGAGGACTGATTAAATTGTTACAATTTTTGGCTAAACCACAGTTGTTCTTACTTCTTGTGCAGCTGAAGAGTGAAAAGAGATGCTTCTAGCTTTTCAAGCTCAGTAAAATTCAGCCTAGACAAATCCCCTCTATCCTTTCCCTACGGAAAAGATTAGGAAAATTTGGCTTGACATGCAAGAAATTTTCTAATTAAATCTATATTGGTAGATTTTGGCAAGAAACTCAGATTTAATTTCCAGCTCCAGACATTTTCTTCTGGAGCATGAAGAACAAAAGGCTTGTTTCTGGATTTCTCCACTGGCAGCCAATAAAACACAGATGCAGCAACAATCCCCAGAGATTTTGTCAGGATCAGGCTGATGAACAACTGGAAATCTGTAATGACAGATTCCATTCCAGCTTCTCACAAAAAGGGTTTCAGCAGGGATGGATTTTTATAGGCAGGGATATTAGATCAGTGTTGTACAGCTTTCCACTGTCAGCTGGCCTGAGGGCCTTCTGGACCCAACAAGCCAAATGGCAGCAGGAACACCAGTGTCCCATTAGTATTAATTATCAAAATAACAAGTTGCAGCTTGGTATACCTTTTTTTATACTATAAGCAGTAACAGTATGGTATTACCATTTTCTTTCTACTCTTTATTTCTAATCTGGACTTAGCACAAAGAACAGACACCACGAGTGCAAGCCTGGACAGAAAGGCAATATTACGTGCTGAGCATCTGTGGGGCTGTGTGGGTTCAGGAGAAAGATTGTCCAACGTGTTTGCCTGCAGTGCCAGGGAAGGGGACAGAATGGCAGCATGAGCATGGATGTACAGCTTCTCAGGAGCCTGGTCTAAAAAGGATTTTAAAGGTCATTTGGGATTCAGAAGGTGGTATCTGGGACAACCTTACTCCAGCTGCACCGGTGAATTCCTGGAGCCACTTATCATCTACAGGGTGAGCCTGACAAAGGGAAAAGTGCAATGTGACATCTGATTATGGTGTTACATCCCATGATGCCACTTCAGGACAGGATTTGGTGGTGTCTGTTTGCTTCTTATGCAATTGCACCAAGCCTGCCAGGGTTCAAGAACTGTTTGGACAACACTGCCTGGCACATGGTGGGATTTTTGGAGCTGTCCTGTGCAGGGCCGGGAGTTGGACTTGATGATCCTTGTGGGTCCCTTCCAACTCAGCATATTCCAGGATTCTATGAATCGAACAGCAAGCTTGGCCTGGCACCTGAATATTATGTTACTCTTTTTCTTTGCTTTGCTTCTCTGAGGTTTTAAAAATTAAAAAAAAAATCTGTGTTTAACTATTACCTACAACAAAATCCAATTCTATTAACTGTACCATAAGGAAGTACATTCACGTTCACAGAATAATTACCATATGATTTAAAATAAAATTTGACCTATACCTGGTTAATCATACAGTGGAAATGTCATTGTACTTGTACATCATACTTCCCATACTTCTCACATTGTACTTCCCATACTTCTACACAAAATCAACACTTTGTGGAGGACTGAAATATTTTTCACATTGCCTATTTCATATCATAACTGGGACAAATTCAAGCAGATAATTACTACATTGTACCTTTAAAGGAAACCAGCAACACAACCCAAACCAACCAACAAAAAAAAAAAAAAAAAAAAGAAAAAGAAAAAAACACCAAAACAACAACAACAACAAAATCTGGGCTTCTACGGTGGGTTGACCCAGGCTGGACACAAGGTGTCCAACAAAGCCCTCCCTCCTCAGTTGAACAGAGGAGAGAAAATATAACAAAAGGCTCGTGGGTTGAGGTTGGGACAGGCTGAGATCACTCACCAGTTACCATCACGGCAAAACAGACTTGGCTTACAGAAACTAATTCCATTTATTGCTGATCAGAGCAGGATAATGACAAATAAAAACTAAATCTAAAGTGCTTTTCCCTCACTCCTCCCTTCTTCCCGGGATGAACCAAACTCCTGATTTTCTCTACCTCCTGTCCCAGTGGTGCAGGGTGATGGGGAATGGGAGTTGTGGCCAGTCCATCACACACTGTCTCTGCTGCTCCTCCTTCCCTAGGGGAGGACTCCTCACATTTTGCTCAGGTGCTTGGAGCACCTCCTCCCCCTCCTTCTCCACTGACCTTGCTGCCTGCAGAGTTGTTTCTCTCTCATATTCTCACTCCTCTCTCAGGCTGCAGTTTCTGCTGCGTAGTTTTTTTGCTTCTCAAATCTGTTATCCCAGAAGTGTTACCACTGTCATGGATGAGCTCAGCCTCTGCCAGCAGTGGGTCCATCTTGGAGCCCATTGGCACTGGCTCCATCGGATGTAGGGGAAGCTTCCAGCAGCTTCTCACAGAAGCCACCCCTGCAGCCCCTCCACTACCAAAATCTTGACACACAACCCGATACAGTTTCATATCAATAGCTACAGTAACAGAAATGTTAGAAAATATTAGAAAAGTAAAATTACTAAGTAAAGTATTTTTGTAGAATGCCTAGATTTTCTTCTAATTTTTATCTTTTTTCCCTAGTATTAAACAAAGAATCTGAAATCCTGAATAATTTTTCCATCAACAAGGATTAACACAAGTGCTTTGCAGCAAGATGCAGTTTCTTCTCTAGGTATTAATTTTGAAAAACACTAATGAGTTATTTTGCCATAACTGTTATAATTATTATTACACATATTGTTTATCAATGGCAATGCACCTATGCTGATGATATATTTCTGCTTCATCTTGACAGATGTGTCAATACCAACTTAATTAAATTCCTTGCATTCCTTTGCTATCTCGAAGCTTGTAATCACTAAACCCTTTTCAGTCAGTGGGATGCTTGACAGCGATGCCACATAGCATGGAGTAAATCCAATTCACTCAGTCACTCTTGACAAAAAGCTTCAGGTGGCTTTTGACAAATATTCTGTCACCAGTGACGAAACAGCCAATTCGGTGCGGGCTGGAGGTAGGGATTTGCATGATACATTGTTTCAAGCTGCCCAAGCAGGACAGAAATAGCTTTCAGGGTCTGTCCTCACGGTGTTAGAATGGCAGTATCAGGAGCTGCTCTAATGTTTTGTCTAAAGCCACTGAGCTACAATTTTCAAAGGAGCCTATGAAAACAAAACACAGTGGAATGGACCTATGAACACTTGCTGAAATCCCTTGTAAAACCAAAGCTTTAGATAACAAATGAGATAAGGAAAACCTTGCTGTGAGACTAAGAAATCCTATTCCAGTCCTTCCCCCACTAATTGCCAGAGAGTTTGATACATAACCTTAAAAAGGAAGCACTATTAGCATACTATGGAGCTGCAAATGTCAGCAATTACTTCCAGTAGAAGCACGGACAAACATTTTGCAAGCAAACCCAGGGGCACACTTATATTGCAAAAGCTTTTACCTCCCATCAGCTCCAGGAATCTTCCAGATGTTTCCCACACTGTCAGTTCCAGTAAGGCTCTTTATTTTCACACTTCCCAATTACCATAGCTGCATATTAAAGTGCAAACAGAGCACAGACTTTTCTTTCCAGGCCGCAGCAATGAATGTTTACTGAAGGACTAAACTATTATTTACAGTACTATTTGCTTATGCATGTGAAAACAGAGTTTAAGTCTACAAAGCCAAATTCTCAATGGGTACAAAACCTACCTCTCTTTCATGTAAAACACACCTGTGGTGAGCAGAAAGTCTGAGTTCAAAAGTGTTCTCCCACCCTCAGAAGCAGGGAAGTGTAGTTGAGCAGATGACAAGTAGTGGAAAATCTACACTTACTGTTCCCCGAAAAATTTTGTGCCAGCACCTGATCTCTCTTAGCCTGGTGTAAAGACCTGTTTCTCCCTCTCACACTGGTATTGACAATATTTGAAGTAACAGCACTGCTTATTGGAGTACCCCTAGTACACATCAGTTGACTGGTAGCAGTTGTTACATGCTGTCAGCCTGGGTGATGCAGCAGCCAACCTCATATTGGTCTCATTTCTGAAGTGATGGACTTTTAACTTCCATGGGACAGCAATATTTTACGTGTGTGGAAAGACTGATCCCACATGCCATGTCCCACCAACCAGCTCTGCAGTGCTGCCTGTGCAATGCTCACCCCCTTTCCTTAGCAGAGAGCTCTTGTTGTACTGGCCAGAGAGCAGGAAAAGGTTCTCCATGTGCTAAGGAAGCAGTGGCTACCAGAGCCATGTGGGGTAACTCAATAGGCCAGGGAACTGATTTATCCACAGCGATACAGCAGAACGATGCATCACAGCATGACACTGCAGAATGAGGGAGTTACACCCCGAGGGATCCAAGAGGAATTTTCCTGCTATCTGAGCACTGTGGGTAGGTATCTGAAATAGATTTTAATGTGCTCATGGGACTGAAATGGACCTGTGTAAGGGCATCCAGCAAATTCTGCATCAATAAACAAAATCATTCACCACACAACTGATATACAAGTTTAACTTGCAAACACTACAGAATTTTCCTTATGTTTAATAAAAGGGACAACAGTTACAGGACCTTGATGTAAAATTAATCAAAGCTTCCTCCCCCCTCCCCTTCAGTCTGTACCAGCTCTCCTGGCTGCAGGCTGGAATACATTCAGCTCAACCACTGCCTGATCCAATTTCACAAAGCAGCTTCTCTTTTTCCCTCTGACTTTTGCCTGTTATATGTAAATAGCTTGAAAATTCGAGAAGCCACCTAAACTTGGATCAATGGCTTATTCTCTTGAGCTTTTGGCTCATACCGTCATCATAATTATGACAGCAATAAGAACAACCAGAACAATAATAACAGTCATTTCTGCAAAACCTTTATCCTGTGGCAGCATCCTAAAATCCCTGTGGTCTCGAATGGGAGTGCCCACAAGGCAGGCTGTGGAAAGGCAAGGACACAGCCATCCTCCAGGGACCCGGCCAGCTGCACAAGGGTCATATATTTTTTTTTGTCTTAGCCATTTGTTATCACTCTGGCAGCTCTCAAGCCAGCACAGAAACAGGCTTTTTGGGTTAGAAGCCTGTTAGAAGAATAATACATGAATTGCTTTCTCTGTCTTCATGTGGGGGGCTTTCCTTTCTGAGACACCATGTTCAGGAAGAGCACAGAGTAGATGCTGAAGTTTCCATCCAAAGAAAGTGCAAGGAGGGCAGTTGCTGCCCAGTGGCCTCAAGAGCTGCATATACAGTATACTGAGTACACTGTTACCTTGTGAAGGTACTCAGCCTCACAAAAATCACTTCCCAAGAGCCCCATGCAGCACTGGAGGAGCACAGAGCATTAGTGCTGCTTCAGCCTAGGCTACAAACCCAGTTCTCCATAAAGCTGATTTTAAGCCTGGCTACACACAGTACAGTGAATACATTTCAGGGTTAATTCGGCCTAGAGGTATGACAATTCATGGGAGTTGTTTGAGAATACCCAAACCCCAAATCTATCCTAAACAAAAAGGGAGAAAAAATTCAAAAAACAAGTTTCAGCACATTAAACAGAGTATGCTGAGCATCTGCTCTTAAGGTACTGCAGTGACATTTGTAGCTAAATTGCTAGATCTCAATGGTGATGTTGTAATTATAGTTTGGGAGATTTTTCTATTCAGAATAGCCATTTTCTTCCTTTTATAACTGTCTCAAGCTGTATAATAGCCTGAAGTAGATCATGTATGTTCTGGCCCAGAAATACCAAGTGAACAGCATAATCATTTTTAATTAGGTGATTTTAAAAAGTTTTATTTTAGAGTAGCCCCTGCCACCTGCTTCTGTTGATATGTGCATCTACGTAACCCAGCTCTGCTTCTTCCCAGCTCATAAGCCTACTCATGGCAGTACCTGGAGACACTAGATTAACACTTCCCACTGCATCCAAGCCCTTTCCCCTTGCACACAAGGCAGTCTTTAGTGCAGTCTTAAATGACCATCTGGATGTTAAACAGTGGGAACCTGTGTAGGACATTTTTAGGGACTGCCTTACAAACATGGGACTACTGCCATGCTGAGCTGTTGAAGAAATGCTCTTCTCCCGTTGGCTTTCCAGCGTGATTCATTGGGGTACTGGTGGGATGTGCAGGTTTTGGAAGTTTCTGGACGAGTCACTCCTTTCTATTCCAGTCACAAGCACCTCAGGGACAGACTTTTTTCCTCAGCTATCAGAGAAGCTGCATCAATAACCCGGTGCTGTGGTGGGTTTTGTGTACAGAGGGATGCTGGGATGGATAAATCCTTGGCACTCAGAACACATTAGAGCATCAAAGCACTCTTACAATCTGCATATCCCGAGACAGAGCCTGCACCTGCAGCAGCAGGGGAACAACCTGGGCTACACTTCCCAGACAATTTACACTGTGGGCACGTGGCCCTCGCTGCGGATGGGTGAGAGTTTTGCCCCTCAGGAGCTGGGGGAGCCCTGGGGTCGGGCCAAGGTGGCCCCATAACAGCTTAGTGCTTGCCAGGTCCCTGGTTAATCCTACACTATCCTGACACTGTTAAGGCCTTCAATTTATAGGAGCTCTGCCTGCTGGAGTACAGACTTCCAGTCAATCTTCTTCCCACCCAGGGTGATTAACACCAGCTCCTTTCAGGGCTCAGTGGAGAGCCAAACACAGCTGCCTCATGAAGCTCTTGTGCCAGGAAACTTGTTGAGCTGGTTGTGCAGCCACCACACAAGCAAAACAATGTATGAAGCCCATTCCCACATGACTTTCATGGAAAACCTACTCACTGAGCTGTGCACACTGATGTACTGCTTCACTGCTTGTCTTTTTTCAGTCATTCCTTACAGCTCTGCTATAATCACAAGCTCTACCTCTACCTCCTGAAGTCAAAGGAAGATTCCCACTGAAGCAGTAACTTTGAAGATTTTTTTTTCCCCACAGTCAATTTAAATTTGAATTAACATTACAAATTTTCTACTGTATTAATTCCATCATTTAAGTCATTTTATACAGTTCAGTAATTAATTTCATTTCTCAACAAGGGCTTTCATTAAAAAATTGCTATTGTTGAAACCCTATTTCCACAAAAGAATGGGGTGTTCTTCTCTGCAAAGATATTTAAATGGTTCCTCAATTTTAGATGAAGTTACAGTGTGATTGCAATTACTCATTATATACTATTCAATTTAAGTTTTATGATGCTTCCAGGCCCATATCTATAATTAAAATAAAAGCTAGCTTTTTTCCCAAGCTCATACAGGAACTGCTTTCTTTCTGGCTCCTTCGTAGCCAGTTGTTTTGATGTGAATTCACATTGTACATAGATATCTATAATAAAATAATTTAACAAACTGATATGCTGTGCTTAATTTCACATTTTAAAATCAGTGCAAAGTCCAGATGACTGCCTACATTGCCTCAGCAGCAAGAGATTTAATTATTCTATTGAGTTTTGTAGAGAATTGAAATCTCTTTTGTTCTCTTTTCCTTACATGCCTCTGAGGCACTGACCAGCACTACAGCATTTGGAGCACACGTATCAAAGGCTGCAGAAAGACAGTATGTGAGAGCCCAGAGAACTGGGCTCCACCTGGGGGAAAGGAGCAGGGAAAAGAGGTTGCCCTGTAAAACATTTGTGCTTTGAAGCTGTTTTAACAAACCTGATCTTAACTCAGATGCTGCACAGCCAGTACAAACTGGAACCAGGTTGGGGCATCTCAGCATCTACTCTACTCTGTATATCCACTGAGGGGGTGAAGAACAGCAGAAGTTCAATGTGCTGACCTCCACCCTCCCTCCTCTATTTCCCACCCTACCCTAATGTCTCGAGTGGTTGACAGCAAGGAAGTTACCTGTGCCTGAGGAGAAGAGGGGCCCATTCCTAGTGGGCAGTGCTGGGTGCTGGAATCTGATCCCTCAGCTGCAGCATCCTCTCATCCATCTGCTCTCGGTGTTGCCCCTCACTGAGCACCCTCAGAGCCCAGGGCTCTTCTGGGAGGGGTTCTGGATGATGCTGGGAAAGCAGTACAGTGTGGTGTGGGGAGCTGTATAATGTGATAGGGTGTCTGAGTGTAGACTCCCTACCCTGAAGGCAGAGAATAGAGCTTGACCTCTCCCTACACACATGGTGGTTGCCTTGTCCAGGATCTGGATAACTGGGATAAGTCTACATGCCTATTATTTAACTTCTTGCATTGCTTTCCAGAAGCAAGAATTTTTTTTTTTTTTCCCTAGAGAAAGAGTGGAACAGGTATTTATTCTGTGAGAACAAACATGGGTTTGCTGTCTGCGTTTTGAGAAAAAATAAAAGGGCAGCAGTAAACAGCAAGAGCTTCAAATTCAATAAGCTACTTAAAGCAGCTGTGGTGATGCCTCCAGCCAGCAATGTGCTCATTTCAGCAGCTGCATGGCATAAATAGAAGCTGCTCACTCTTATCTCTCAGCTAAATACAGGCCTATGGGGTTTAACCCCTGTAAAAATCCTGTGCTGTTCCTTCGGGGGAAAGCGATTGTTTCCTAATTGAAATGCCTCCAACCACATAAACGAGACACTGAATGACCAGAACTTCCATAGCTTCCTCTTTTGCACATACTGAGAATCCCCAGGGTCTCTGCTGGGGTCTGAAATAAGAGAGTCTGACCTGCTTGTGCACCGCAGTATAGACAGTGTCCAGACGATTTAAAAAACCCAAAAACCCCAAAACCCACCAACAAAGTAAAAACCAAAACATTACTTCTAACACTTGCTCTTTAAAAAGAAATAAGCAAAATATTCCAGCTGCAAAACAAACAGATAGTGTCCAGAACTGTTGGCATTCCTTTAACTTATATTCAAGAAAATCTTTTCAGACATAAGAAAAATATTTTCTAAATACAATTTACACAGTCATCTCCCATGTCTCTCATAAATTGCTTTTCAGTTTTTGTTAAATGAAACTCAGGTAGTTTGTTGGATGCCTAAATTTGCGTGAATTGTTTCTGAGAGTTTCCTAGGGAGGTGTACAGAAAAGAAGTAAAATATAGAAGTGACTGTTATGGGGTAGTTGCAATTTCTTCCTAATGAAGGAAGATGTTTAACAGCATGCACTGTGATAGGATTTTATTGCATGTACAAACAGGGATCTTAAGTACTACTTGAAGAGGACAAAGTCTGCAGTGCACCTGGCACTACATCTTCAACACGGGAATAAGGTTATCCTAATTATACCAAAAATATCTTCTAAGATGAGGAATTTTACGTGAGAAAAATGAAAAGGGCTGGGGGAGGCTTGCTTTCTGCTATCTGCTGAATTAATATTATTTCAGAGTATTTAATAATGCCTTGCAATCGAAAGTTGAGGCATGAACTATTTAAGCTTCTTTTAATAGAAAAATCCCAAGGGGCTGTTCATGCATTCTCTTCTCTGCACTGGAATTTATTGCTTTAAAACCTGACACTGTTTTTCAAATTGAAAAATCATAGCAAAAATAGATGTTACAAGTGTTTCCAGATGCAGCCTTGTAATTAGCATCAACAGCTACTTACATTTTGCTAATTATATTACCCAAATACATGCAAATAATATGAGAAATCGGGGGACGCACATTCTTAGCTGCCTTTACAGCACTGGGCGATTATCCAATTAAGACTAAAAGATGCCTCTAGGCTAATCCCTGCCTGGATGTTTGAGACAGTCAGGCATTTTTAGAAACATTACTGATTGTCTGGAACTGTAATTTAATTGTAAAGCTGCCTGAATTTTAAGGCTGTGAGGCCTCCCCATCCAGCCAGGATGCGAAGGTAGCGCTACAGAGGAAGCTCAACCAGTACAGAGCCATGGGGGAACAGGAGTTGGAGTTTCAGGGGATTTGTAACAGGATAGCAAGCTTTTTACCCTTATGTCAACTGTTCAAATCCTACCCAGATAGGAATTGAAAGTAACCAGAGGCCTTGACATGTGGCTAAATGGGTTTGTATTCTCAAACCAGTCTTAATGGGTGAAGTCTCTCCTTCAGAGTCCTGGCACTCCAGCAGGCATGAGCACCTGCTCAGAGCAGGAGTTCTTCCTCGACACACTGCAGTTATAATCACTTATTACCAGTGCAAAGCCTTTTAAGAGGCTGATAAACGTTTTGCAGTGCAGGGAATAGATGCTCTGCAGGCCTCACCACACCAAGCAGCTCCATTTGCTTTTTTCACACAAGGATTTGAAATCACAGTTGGGGCAAAACTCACTAATGGCTGTCCTTGCAATCGTTCTGATTGATTCTAATGGGAGCAGGAGAGGGCTGCTTCGTGCTTCAGCTCCTCCTCCTCAGACAGCAGCCTCGCTGTAAAGTCTAGCCCAAACTGAACAAACAAGACTGGAGCAGCAGTATCATTTACAGGGCTGTCTGTGATTATGTGCCACTATACAGTATCACTCCCTTCTCCTCCTGTGCTCCTGGCACATGAAAGCTCCCAGTGTTGTGAGCTGAACTTTGCTGACCTACCAGGCACACACCACGGCCCCTCAGAGTGCTTTACAATGAACCTTTATTTTGTGTGTGGCTGTGTTACCCTGCACATGAGAACAAATGGCACAGCTGTTAAGATTTATGGCAGACTGTATGCATGGCTTTATGTTACTGTGTCCTGAATGTACAGACACACAAGCAACTTCTGTTGCAGTATAGAAAGGAGTCCTTTTCACTAGCCTTATTAATCCTGAATAAATAATGATGATAATCGCCTACTGTGAGCTTAGTTTATAGTTTAATTAACCTAGATTTGCTCCCAAGAATCAAAGGCAGAAAAATATTGTTGAAGTGTTAAATAATAACTACAGTTGTTCTTTCAGGGCATTACACAGAATTGTAGACCCACAGCTCTTACTGATTTTGGAGAGAACTATGGGGCTTAATGCTGTGTAAGGCTTTGAAAAATCTAGGAATCAGAAGAATCCATCTGACTTGCTCAGCATCCTGAGCATCCAAGAGCAGTAGTGCAAATAAGTGAGAGAGAACAGGTTTAGAAATTATTGAAGCTCCTAACAGGCACTTAAAGATTTGAGTTGTACAGAGATCTTCAGAGAGACCTCTGAAAGAGGCAAATAAAACTAGGAAATTCAAGACTTATTCTGGAAAACAGTGCAAGGAGGCAATGCCAGTAAGGAGTATGTCACAGCTTAATATATAATACAGCAGTGCTATTAAGTGATACCTAAACATCACTCAGGGACTCAGGGCCCCAGCTCTGCAAGAGGGTTTATACACCAGCTGAACATCTCTGTTCTCAGAGTCAGAACGTAGCATCAAGGTGCTGTTTCCTAAAACAAGAACTGCATTTTTACTTTTAGCTTTGTTAACCCACCTTTCAAACAGAGGAGGGCTTTTCTATCCCAGGCAGTGTAGATAATCTTCCCAACTCACACCTTGACCTGGTATTTCCAGGGAGATGGTGCTGCAAACAAAAAAAGACAGTTATGGCTATGATGATTTATATGGTGATTTAAACTCCTTTAGTTTTTGCTTAGATTCTCATTTTATAAATAGCAGTGGGGTGCATTTTGTCCATTACTCTTGTGTTTTCTATCAGGCAGAAGGAGGTATAATGCAGACAGAAAACATGAAGGCTCTCTGTCAGCCAGAGGTTTACATCTAGTACATAACCAGACATAAGTGGCAGAGGTAAGCACAGGAGTGCAAACCCAATAAAACAGCACTGGTTATCGTGATCAGGCAGTGATCTCAGCACACCATCAGCACTGTCTGACTCTCAAACCTCATGATTTGTAGTTGAGGCAGAGGAGAGTTTGGAAGGGATTCAGATGGACATTCACATGGACTTTTTAAGCAGAATTTTTGTTAATATTTGCTATGGAAAGCCCAGAGGAATTTAGGAAAACTGTTGTCCAGAAATCAAACATAAAAAGATCTTTGCAGCCAAAGGATTGGTGACAGTTGTTGAGGGCCAGTCAGAAGCAAGTTTTAACATCTCACTGCCCAGGGGTCAGAGGCACTAGACTGTGAAAGTAGTCAAGGAAGAGATCAATAATGACCCATGTGCTAGAACAGAGTAGGTGAAAGATGGGAAACTCAAAACAGACTTGAGCGTGTGGGAAGGTTTGTTAAGGATGGAGAGGAACACGCTACAGTAACAGAGATGTGAAAGAGTTCCAGGCTGAGTGGGAGTTTTAGTGTGTATGGGAAGGACGGCCTGTATCCTTCACAGCTTTCATTCAGGGTCAGCTTGTGAAATAAATACCCAATTTTGGGCATAAGGACACGTACAGAGGTCTAGCTGATAATCCACACAATGGATATCACCCTGGGCCACAGCAGGACGTGGTGGTGCCTGCAGCAATCAGAAAGGAAAAGCTCAAAAGCTGTGCTAAGGTGGACGCTGAGATGGTTCCATCAGAACTGCCCAAGGGAGGGATCACAGAAGGAGGAGGGTGCTGAGGTGTGTGCATAAAGACAGTGATGACCTGGGGCTTTGCAGCAAGATTTCCTGCAGCCAAGCTGTAGTGGAGGAAGAAAACAGCATCAAAAGTCCTGTAATCTTGCCAACAGTCTCCCAGACCATTGGAGAAAAACTGTCCATTAGACTTTGCTGAAGGGCAGACAGAGGGCTAGACAATGACAGCGTCACACAGAGCAAAGGACACACGGGGGGAGGAAGAGCATAGGGAGGGATGTGGAAGGCAGCTGACTGGCCCACAGGGATGAAGAGGGTGTGCTTGACAGGAGGTCTGTGGGGTCCAAGAAGCTTTAGCGGCATGGGGAGAATTACTCGAGAAAACCAGAGCCCCATGGCCAGGCTGGGAGGAAAGGGACTGCAGCCAGCAAGGACAGACAGCAGTCACACCACAGCACTAAAGGGGAGAGCAGGCAGAAATTGGAGAAGCAGATGGGGATCACGTGGAGGTTTCTGAAGAACATTCTTTCCCATTTTATGTTACCAGGCGCATGTTTCACATCGTCAAGGCTCAGTTCCAGCTTCTATCATAACACCTCTTTCACATCCTCATCACTTTTTGAAACCAATTCCTTAAGGATTGCAACTTTCCACATTTGGTTGCAGCTCAGAGGGTGAAAGGTGCAGAGCAGTGCTGAGGCTCAGCAAACTCTTGCATTGCTTGTGGTTGTTCCACCCCACTGTGCTGCATTTCTGTGGTTGCCTACACACATCCCTGATTTAACATGCTCCACATGCCATTGAAAGGATTTGTTTGACAAATAACGTGCAAGAGGGAGGTGGTATCCCAAGTCGTATAAAAAGTGACAGGGTCCATCTGGGCTTTGAACCTCAGTTCTGCATCTCCATCCCATTGGATTTCAATCTGAAGTTGTGTTTCCTGATAAACGCTCGGCTGTCAGTTTTACTGTTACTACTATTTACCAGCATTATATGTACAAAACAGGAAGGCAAAAGGATAAATACATTTTTATATGAAACATACCTACAAAATACCATTCTAATGCCAGATGAAAGAAAGTATTTCCCAGATGTAATGTAAAATTGTATTAGAATTCAAGCTGAAAAATGCCACCTTTTTTTCTTCCTAGCCTGTTTTTCTAACAACGTATTCTGAAAGTCCTATTTTTTTTCCTGGCAACAGTTGTATTTCACTTTTCCACACGTAGTTCCTCCCAGATGGGATCACAAGTTTGGACTGGAGAAGTTAAGAAAATGGTAATAACATATTTTCTTGAAAATATGAATGCAGGTCACAACTTTGCACTGAAGTATTACCATACTTACCTTTGCTTTGCAGAAAGGGAGGAAAACTAAAATCCATGGGGATGTCACAGAATGACCCAAAATGGGGGGGAGGGGAGGATTTGCTGCCTGCATCCTTGTGCTCAGCCCCCGCTGTCACGATGTCCCAGAAGCCACCCAGGCTGGCTGCTGTTTCAGCCCTGCCCAGCGAGGGCAGAGGGGACACGGTTCCACTGGCACAGAGAACAGGAGCCCTTCTCAGGGACAGCCCAGGGACTCTGCCAACACCCTTGGAGCCACACAAGTTCAGTATTACTGACAACTGTGCACAACCTCTGTAACAAACTGCATAAATACCTCACCAGCTGGGCAATACTTGTGTCCCAAAGTTCAGAACAGCAGACTAGGGCAGATTTCCCTGCTCTGAGAAGCTGAAAGGGAGGGCAGCCTGCTCCAGGATGGGACCCAAACATGTGATACATTCCATGTAGCAGGAGTGGGGAGAGCCTCTGCAGCCCCACCAGCTCGGCAGCATCAGCCTGCACATCCTCCCAGGCAGGGTGCTCATGCTGAAACAGGGACTGACACAGGGAGGCCATGCCGAGGGCTTGCAGAAATAAGCAGCAGCAAGCTGGGAAAGGCAGAGTGTGGTCTTTGTCCAAGCTTGGCAAAAAGCCTGGCTGGAAGAAGGTAAAGGGGTCTAACACCCTTCCCAGTGCAGGACAGGCAACATCTGGCAATGAGAGATGGATTATACCAGCTGTGACAGAAGAGGAAGTGAAGTGGCAAGAGGCTAAAAATAGTAGGTGAAAATTCCATGATAATCTTACAGGATAAACACTTCAGATTGATGCTTTCAAGCCCTTGCATTAAATAGACATACTTCAAAGTAAATTCTTTTTTTCTTTTTTAAGAATGAAATCATGACAGCTTTTATGGCTTTGTTTTTTAAAAAGCCTAATTGTTACCCTTTATTAATTTCTACAAAAGATGCCATCAAGGACGTGAAAAACCATACACTGCTAACTGAATACTGAATAAAATCAGCTGTCTTTTACATAACTGGCAAGTTTTAAATTAAAATGTTTTAATCATAAACAAAAGCAAATTTGCATAGAAAGGCAAATCGAGGACATCAGCATTTCTAATTGGTTTTTGTCTGTTATAACACCTCTCCGTTACCAGAAGGACAACTTTTATACTCAGCTTTGAGCCCAGACTGACAGCAAAAGGAAACTTTTTCCTACATTAACCTTTCATTTACTACCCTCTGCTGGCCAAAAGAAGCACAGACAGGGAAGCCAAAACCCAAATCTCCAGTAAGGAAAAAGATGCTGAAAAACCGTCAGTGACCTTCAGCAGGGACGACCTAATCTGTCACAGGGGAGAAGGCTCACAGGCACACTCAACCCGAAGGAGAAAAATCAATACAGCGAAATGCAATGCGTCTCCCACAGCCTAAGCAGATTTTCACAATGCAGGAAGTGACACAGGCGCTCTCAGATGTACCATCAGCTCTGTTCACTTTCCTTGCATTAGCTTTTGTTAAAAATAAAATTGCTGCTTAGTCACCTAGAAGGAATGGTGAAAGCCTGAGGCGTTTGTCTGCTCCTTTCTCCTCCTACTCAAGGAGAAATGTATGTGAATCACATCCTAACCTCATCTTCCCTTCTCCTCCCTTTCTACGGTGAAACCTTTAGGTGAGAAATTTTTCAGTAGCTATGATGTATGAAGATTTCTTGCCATGAACTGCAGAGCCTTTGGCAGGAGCCACAGACGCTCAGCGAGCAGGCAGGCAGGGAGCTCCTCCCCGCTCCTGCAGGCTCTCCTTGCCTCCCGTAAAGCACTTTCTCTAGGGAAAGCTCTTGGGCACGGGGCACCCCTGAGCAGTGCCCTGCCTTGAACACTGATTGCCAGCCCAGGCTGCTCTCCTGGAGGCCACTGCTTTGCCTTCCCTGGTGAGGAGGCTGTGCCTTGGCTACACTCAGGTTCAGGACAGAGCTGGCTGGCACAGGAGTGGCTCAACAGAGTACACCTGCCCCAGGTTTGCCATCTGGTGACAGGAAGAGTCACCTCCACCCAGAGGGGACTGTGAGCAGACCCTACAGTTATCCCCAATCCATCAGGCTTTAATGTATCACAGATTTATGATCAAGGTAAACTCTGAGCAATTTTCCTCTATCCTAGACTTTACCTCTCCCTTCAAACGGCAAGGATGACTGGCTTGGCTCATGAGAGTCGTGAGTCACTGACCAAGCAGTCTCCTGATCCAGGGCTCCAGTGCAACCCCACTGCTGGCCCTGGCAGCTGATCCTGCACAAGTGTCTGCTTTCCCCTTGAAATTACCATCTCTGGCATGAACAGGGGAAGGCAAAGGCAGACCTCTCCTCTTGTATTCCCTCTCCTGTTTCAGGAAAAAGCTGTGCAGGCTCATGGAAAGCAGCTAAGCTGTTGGACACTCATGTCAAATAATAAAAGCCTGAAGTGCGTGTGTGCATTCCCAAGCCTGCCCCAGGCCAGGATGAGACATACAATCCAAGCTATGGAAACTGTGCAATGATACCAAAAAAGCTCTGTGTGCTCAGTGATATGACATGCAAGTAATTTTCATTTTTGGATGCACCACCCAGGTTTGTTGAGGGCCAAATGTGGCATCAGGCAAGAGCTCTCCCATGCCCTGCCACATAACCAGTCTTGTTTTCATCCTGTAAATGCTGGTCACTTGTCTTTTTTGGCCTGTCACACAGTTTGCTGAGCAATGCACAGCAACATTCCAGCATTTTTCCTGAGCCTCTTGTTAATCAGCTAACAACTCTTCAGTGCTCTTGCATGGTTTACACTAATTAATTCTTTCCATTGGCATGACATTGCACTTCTTAATTCTGTATTTAATTTGCCACTGGAAAGCACTGAAAGCTCCTCAGAGTTCGTATCATTTCCACCTTTCTTAGCCTCAAAAACACTGTTCCTTGATTATTGTGTAATTTAACCTGGGTCTTAACAAATTCTTGAGGTATGTCACAGTTAATGCAGCTTTGTGGTAAAATTTAACTAAAAATCTTTTCGTCACTTTGTCTTTTAACATGTATTTAATCAGGACATTGCTTTAATCCATAATAGCTCAGTGTTTTAACAGGCTTTTAAGAGTGGTTTGGGCAATAGATTTTTTTTTTTTTTTTAGATTGCAAGCACTGTTTAGATGGTGTACTTGAAGTTCAGCAAGTTAAAGGAACATATTTTCCTTTGAAGAAGGCCTTATCCAATCAAGGTCATAAAATTGCAGAATATTCTGAGCTGGAAGGGACCTTCAAGTATCTCTGAGTCCAATTCCTGACCCTGCACAGGACAATCCCAAGAGTCACACCATGTGCCTCAGAGCACTGTCCAAACACTTCTTTAACTCTCTCAGGCTTGGTGCTGTGACCAGTTCCCTGGAGAGCCTGTTCCAGTGCCAACCATCCTCTGGGTGAAGAACCTCTTTCTAATACCCAACATAAACCTCCCCAGACACAACTTCAGGCCATTCCCTCAGGTCCTGTCACTGGTCACCATAGAGAAGAGATCAGTGCCTGCCCCTCCTCTTCCCCTCCCCAGAAAGTTGTAACTGCAATGAGTTCTCCCCTCAGTCTCCTCCAGCTGAACACACCAAGTGTCCTCAGCTGCTCCTCACTCAGCTTCCCCTCAAGGCTCTTCACCATCTTCATTGCCCTCCTTTGGACACACTCTAAGAGCTTTATATCCTTCTTATATTGTGATGACCAAAACTGCCACAATATCCCAGGTGAGGCTGCACCAGTACAGAGTAGAGCAGCTTGTGATGCATTGCCTGATGCATCCCAGGACACAGTAAAAACAACTGTTCAACTACTCCTGCAGCCAAAATCCATGGTGGTTGAAGTCAGACTCACAGCTCTGAACCTTTGTATCACTCTTGTTTTCTTATCTTTTCAGAAATACACAGAGCACACCTGAACTTCCAATATTACAAAACTGCTTTGATTGTCCAAGTTTATTCCTTTATTCTCTTTTGGGAATATTCCAGTGGAGATTCAACACCTCAGAGCAGAACAGAAACCACAGATGTATCCAGCAAGAGCTGAAAAAGCTTCATTATCTACACCTTCCCCTGGCACAGTGTGCTGAAGCACTTTTACACAAAATCTTACAGTGAAAATCCCCTTCTGTTAAATAACAAAAACATAATTTCTATAAACGGGGGAGGAAGAAAGTTCTACTTCCTTTCCAGATGCGCTTCTCTCCTCTTATATGCCATGCAGTCCATTTCCAGGTGCATTACCTGAGGCCCAGGGGATGGGAAGGTACCTCCTGTAGGCTGCACCTCTACAGAGCTCCCCATCCTTCTCTCAGTGTTGTCGGAGCCTGATATAAAGAGCTGATGTGCTGAGCGCTCAGCAGGCACCAGCACCTCCTGGAGCTCCAACTCTGACTGAAAAGTACAACAGCAGGGACCCTTCAGCTACACATTTCATACTTCCTGGAGGTTTTTACACAGCCACTCACTTAGGTGCACAGTGCTGGGGGACTACGTTCCCAAGATCAGATTTGCCAAAGGTCATTCAGAGGGACAGCAGAGAACTAAAGTATTAGTTCTCCAGTTCAGCCTCAACTAGGCAGCTTTTTAGCCTACATGAGAGAGGACAAACTGAAAGATTAAACCTTGAGAACTATTCTAACCAACCACAAGCCAAAAGTCTCATGTTTAGCCCAATTACCTCCCATTTGGCCCAGGCGAGTCAGATTCGTGAACTTTAAGACCAACTATTCTCTAAGAGCAGAAGAACCAATCTTATATTCTTGGCCAAATTTCCATGCTGTTAATCTATTTTAGTAACATAAATTCCAACCTAGAACAGGGGTGCCTTAAACTCTAATCTCTTCTACACGTTTCTGCAGATAAAAAGTAGGAACAAATGTTTTCAAGCAAAGCATATTTGAGTCTAAGCAGGTGAGAAGCAGAAAAGGAGAGCAGAGGAAGGACTGGAAAAAGAATCAAGGAAACATGTGGAAGAAACACCAATTGAAAAGTATGAATGACATAAGGATACTGTGATTTTTCCTCCTCCCGTCTGTTTCTCCTCCATCACATACTCCCCTTACAAACACCATTTCTGTTACTTTTTGTTTCATTTCTGGCACTGGTAAATCTTCTAAGGATTCCTAAATTGCAAGTCAGGACCGCAGAATTACTTGATTGACTTACAGAGATCTTGAAAATAGCCCCCCTGCCTTGTGCCTGCAGAATTCACTTATTTACACAGAGCATATGCCCACAAGAGCTTAGAGTAACAGCTGATACACAAAATACTATTAGAGAAGAATTACTAGCTCTTCTTGTCCCTAGATGAGACCAAGGCCAGCTATCTAAACCACAATGTTCTAGAGACTTTTGTTTTTAAATCAGGCAGACGTGCTTACCTATACTAAACCCTTTACTCTGCTTTCTGATTTTCATGTTATTAGGATTTGCTCAGATCGTGTTTCTTTGCAACCATATGGACTTCTCTCTTTTTTTACACAGAAGCTGTAAATAAAACTCATGAGAATTCAAAAGAAAGCCAGAGTTAGCAATACTCTGGCTTTCTTTCAGAAGTAAGCTTACTTTAATTGATATTTAGCTCAGAGGCACGTTGCAAACACTTGCAGCATTCCCACAGTTCTTCAAGGAGAGCAAGTCTGCTATTTGCAATCCACTTTCCATCCTGAGTCCTGTGACACAGATGGAAACAAGAAGGTTAACCTGGATGAGTGGATCAGCTGTTTGGTAGATGGCTCAGAAACCTGGTACGAGGATTTCACATAAGTAGCAAATCCCCAAAACATTCTGTTAGCATGGGAATCAAATAAATAACCCCTGCTGGGACCCCTGGGTCAACCAAGCACACCCTTGGAGTTTCAGTCTACAAGGTAGATTTGTTATACATATATTTAATTACCTCGGAGCCAGAAGGCTATAAAATTACCTGGTTGATGAGCTATTTAAAACACCTAGCAGTTCATGGGATCCCAGAAACCAGCCATTTTAAGTGCCAGCAACACAAAGCAAAGAAAAACCACAAGGAACAAAAGAGTTATTGAGAAGCCAGGAAACAAGCAGGTTATTAAATTGTGAAGGAGATCTTTAATTACTTGCAGCAGTTGTGGGAAACATTACCAGTTGCATCTCTATCACACATTTGAATTTTACCAGTCATCACTGGAAGGTTTTAGTTAATCTTGAATTTGTTTTGCAAGCCAGTTCAAAGAAAAGTTTAAACATGGAAACAAATACCGTGTCTTTTCTACAGAAAGAATATTTTTTATTTCTACCAGCTTCATGTTTCCACCAGATTATCTTAAAAAAAAGCTTTTAAAATACAGCTGCAATCATCAGGCTTGAGAGGTATTACAGAATATGGAACCACGCAAAGGGATTAACTCTTAATATCATCCAGCTGAACAGCATGAGCTCATCTGGGCTTAACCTCCTGAATCCATTCCATTTGCAAGATCCAAGCAAAAACAATAAATCACAGCTAACAAGCAAGCAGTTTTTAGTTTTTATTTTAAACATAGAGAAGGATGGATGACTGCCTTTGCATCTCCATTAAGGAATCAAATTTTTAGTGGAGAAGGCACATTTATCCATTCATGGCTGCTCTGCTCCCATTAGTGCCAGGCAAATAATTCATAAGGGATCATCGCACACAGCACATCCCTCTGAGCTCACAGGTTGGCCATGAACACACCGTATTTCTCTTCTTGTGTGAGCACAGAGCAAGGAGCACAGGGCTGGCAGATGGAGTGCAATGGCACTTAGCACATGGATTTGGGGACACAGCACTGCTCAGGGCACAGATCCATGCCTGGCCCAAGTGAAAGAGGGGGTCAGCAAATAAGTTGCAGAACAGCCTGGAAAGTGAAACCCACCTCTCTCTTGCACTTTGGCTTTTTTTATTCATAAATGTATTGCTGAAACCGCCCTGGAGACCTGCTCCAGGTAGGTCTGCTCAGAGCAGAGGGATGTGAACTGCCATTGGGCTGCAATGAACCCCAGGCAGGGTTCATTCCCCTTCCAAGGGAGGAAGAGAGCCTCAAGGAATCACTCCGTGGGTGAGCTGCTAGCGAAGGGAGGGTGGAATAGTAGGTAACAGGCAATTCCAGTGGCTCAGGTAGGAGATTCCTCAGTTCCTCAGTTTCCTAGTTCTCCTCTAGCTAGAAAGCCTGAGGAATTCAAAAAGGCTCAAACTGTTCTCTCTACCTGCAACCAAGCTGACAAGTGAATAAAAAAAAACGGGGGCAGCAGGGCTTAGGAAAGTTTTGTGTTGGATAGAGAAACAGGATGCTAACAGTGGAATATCTAAAAAAGCTTTTGCTGGTTTTGTGTAAGTGCTGACCCTGCCCAGTATCTGTGCCTGCAACGTCTCGGTCCTCGACGTCCAACTGGTGTTAAATGGAAGTTTCACAGGAGTGAGACTCCAGGTTCCAGTGAAGCTGGACATGCCAAAACTCATTTCTCTGCACTGTTGGGCAGTCCTTGGGTATCCCATCCCCTGAGGCAGCTGCACTGCCCCTCTGGGGAGGGCACGGACAGACACTTTGAAATGCTTTGCTGTCCATCCATCCTACAGGAAGGGGAAACACGGGACTGACTCAGCAACATTGATCTCTCCCTGCCCCTTTCCAAAAGCCCCCATCTCCACATCTGAGAGCCACTTTCCCATGCCCAAGTGCCCTCCAGTAATCCCTGCCCATCCAAGCTCA
Source organism: Myiozetetes cayanensis (assembly GCF_022539395.1). Classification (NCBI taxonomy): domain Eukaryota; kingdom Metazoa; phylum Chordata; class Aves; order Passeriformes; family Tyrannidae; genus Myiozetetes; species Myiozetetes cayanensis. The sequence goes on from NW_026086605.1 coordinate 29,562,103, forward strand.
GCAGCAAAAGCAAGCCCAGCCCGTTCCCGTATCCACACTGTGCTGTTGTTTAACCCCCTGGCACCACTCCTGGCTGACAAAATGCCTATGTAAGGGCTGGGAGGGCTGGCAGAGAGCAGATGCCTGTCTGGGCCCTCTGGTAGCTCCTGGCCCTAAGAAGATTTAAGCAAATGAGCATAATGCTGTCAGTGGGGAAAGGGAATTAGTACTCAGAGCTCAGGGCACCATTTCAGTGCTCTCAGGAGCAGTGAGCCAGATGGCTGCCAGGCTCTGAAGGAACAAAACTGCAAGTCTTTTCTTTTAATCACCTTCACCCTTTCAACAGGCTGGGTCTAGAAAAGTAAGTGGCCAGTGCAGACAGACACCAAGTGTCTGTCTCTCAGACAGACAGGATGTACCAGAAGCAAAACACAAGTACCAAACCAGATACTGAACCAAGTGTTGTGAATAGGACTACACAGCCTGAACTGCTCTGGCAGCCTGTCTGCTCACCTTCTTCACACTGGGGAAGGCCAGACAGGGCAGTCTGTCATCTGTCTTGAAATGAAATCTCCCTCAGGAGGCACCATGGCATAGCTGTATGTACAGATCTAGCCTGGCCCACCCAGGATAAACCCAGGCCAAGTGAGAACAGTTGAAGCTAATTACTCATTTACAGCATGTCTGACTTACTGCACAAGGCAGTTAAGTAGAATTCCAAGTGTGATGCACAGTAAATAAAACATTATCTGATTTTGGGGAGTGCTCCCACCTCCTCACAGTGGCTTAGGCTGCATTGGGAAGGCTATGCTCTCCACCCAGCACATACACCCCAAACTGCCCTTCCTCTCAAAGTTCCTCACCACAGGCTTTGTGGGAGCTCCTTCCAAACATTTATCCTTAGCTGTGAGCCACACCGAATAATTACGTGAAGTTTTACTGACTAATCCAGTTTGATTGCTTGGGATGATTCAAACAGGACACGTGACATCAGTTCTCATGAGGGATGAAGGCAAAACTACTTCTAACAGGCATATCCATGCCCACGGCATTTGAAGGGCAGGCATGTGTGACTGTGACATTCACAGTGTTAAAAGCATTTTTCTAGAAAGAACAACTGTAAGCCTATAGAACAAATCCTGGACCAGTATGAACAAGCCTAGGAGTAAAAAAGGAAGAAGAAATTAACTTTAGAGTCTGGTCCCTTGCAATAACACCCAGAGGTGTTATTGCACTTACAGCTGATACGTGGCGGTATTTTCCTCCCTTCCAAACAATACTGAACAGCTCCATGCAGGAACACTATTCCACTTCAAGAAAATTACTATGGCAACAACCTAAAGGGGCATCTGCCTTCAGCTAAGAGCCAGGACACTGGCCCTTCACTCCCAATTGCAAAGTACACACCCAAAATATGAAGCACACAACCAACAGAGTAAAGCAATTTAGGAATAAGATTCCCTAAAAATGAAAGACACATAGAGACTTGCCAAGCACTTATCAAGTCATTCAAATTCACCTCCAGGACCACTGCCTGCTGAGTTTGTGCACAGTTGCTGCAAAATTACTTTCAGCTGAAGTAATTTGGCAAGTTGAATACCAAATTTAACTGCCACTTTGCTCTGACCAAGGCAGTGCATCTGCTGGTGGAACTCCTCCTTACTGTTAGTTTTCACTGTTGATCCCACTGGAAATGGTGAGTGTCTAAGCAAAAGGCTCCAGGCCTTTTGGGAAAACAGCCTGCCAAGGTCACTGCCCCTGTCTGCATCCCTTCTGCCTCTTATTTATGTCCCCTGACAGCCTGACAGGAAACTCTAACACACAAAGGGCAAGCAGCAGACTCCAGATCAGTTCTCACTGCCCACTGGGGGTGTGTGTGCCAAGTTTTGGTGACAGGGGAAACAAGCAGCATTCACACACCTGCTGGGCTGGCTCACAAAGCATATGCAGGGATGCTGATGAACAGAAAGGCTTTCAGGAATCAGCTGTAAAGACAGATTCAAAATAGGTTTCTCCAGCTACTTCCACACACTGGAACATGGCCCCCCTTTCTACATCTGAGCTGAAAGGGAGCCAGCACAGTTGTAGTTGTGGCGGTTGATCTGCATATTTGATTTTAGGTTTCTTGCCTCATCTAAAGAATTGTTAAATTCCTCTATTTTTCCTCAGCTGTCAAACTGGGACCCAGCAGTCTGCCAGATAACAGGCAGCCAGCAACAAAAACTGTGAATTCACAGAAGCATGATCTATTTCCTTTTCACCTATAAGGCATCAGAGCAAAAGTGAACCACAACTGCTGAGACATGTGGGTACACTGAATACCTAATAGAGCCTCATCTTTCCAGGCTCCATGTCAACAGCTCTCCAAAGTTGTGTGCAGCGCTCCTGGACAGTGCCTGGTTGGTTGCAAACACAGAGGATGCTGCATTTGCACACCTGGTTCTGCCCTACAAGTCTTCCTGGCAGCACTGCAGTAAATCAGCATAAAATCCACCTTGCAGAGTGCAGAAATCCAAACAGCACATGCCAACTTTGGCATCTAGCTGTGACCTGGTGGATCTCAACTCCAGGCAGCCTCTGAGGGAAGGAGCACCCACAACCTGCACCTCTTCAGACACAAGCACCTCTCCCACCAATCCATGAGGCACTAACTCGAGTGACTAGATCAGAAGCAGCTGCTGGAGTGACACAAACCAGGTTGCTTCAACAGCTATGTACATCCTCAGCCTGGAATGGTTTGGGAGCAGTGAGGAGTCATCTCAATATTTAATGCCATCCACACATTTACACTTCACTATTAGAGAGAGACATCTCTTTCCAGAGCTCTTATCTGTAAAAATGTAACTCCCAGCACTAAGCATTGTCCCAGCTGGCTCTTCAGGTGTGACCAGGACACAGCAGGGGCCAGTGCTCCCTGAGGAACAGGAGGGAGGCAGGCACAGAAGCAGGGTTGGCAGGACAGGTGCCTCACCAGCCAGGGTCCCATCCCGCAGTACCTGGGCAAGAAAAGCTGGAGGCAGCAGCCCACATCAGACAACTTCATGGTGATGAAGGAAGCCCCTGGCTGAGCCAGCCCCCAGGGCTGGAGCAGCAGAGTCCCCAGCCAGGCATAACCATGGCTGAGCCAGAGATCAGCATTTCTGCAACACAGCCTAAATAGAGCTCCTGCTGAGGCTGATCAGGGCCATCAAGCCCTGTCAGTGCGACTGGTAAGGACTACTCTCTCTACAAAACTGGCAGTTTGGTATCCAGCAGAAAGATGAGTGAACTCTCCAGAGACTTTGTGTGTGGGTCTCAGAACAGCACCAATAGAGAGATAATGGCAAAGCACACCAAGCTGTCTTACTCACTGACTTGTCCCTATCTCCTGGTGCAGTGTGATTGTTCCCTACTCTAAAAATTAAGTGAATATTGATGAAAGTTATTGATCAGCATCTCTGCAGATAGATATTCCCTGTCCATCCACAAAGCAGACACTGCAAAGAAAGACATGACAAATACAATGGCATCAGATGCAGTGAGACAGTGACCATTCCTCTCCCATGCTGGCAGGAGGAAACTGCTCTGTAGAATGGTTTTGGCTCCACACAGAGTGTAAGCAGTGTGCTTGCTCAGGTTTTAGTCACTCAATGCAACGAGACTGCATAGCCTCACTACTCAAAAATTACTTTCAAAACTATTTAAAGTCCTTATATGGGGTGATCTCTTCAGATCTCTCAGGGTAAGCAAGATTTCCATCCAGTTTGCAATAACCTCCTTGTGCCCTTTTCCCTGTGTGGCAGCAGGTTCTGCACAGCCTCTGACTGTGCTGATGAGGCATGTGTATGCTGTCCTTACCAAAAGCACCAAAACCTGACTGTAGTGGGAGGTGTATTGGGAGAGGAAGAGAGAGAGATCTCTCACCTGGAGAATGGCACTCACACCATTTCACTAAGAACAGTCACAACTCTCAGCTGCATGAGTAAATCCCAAAGTTACCTGGCGCTGAAAAGCTCCATATTCCATTTCCATAGAAGAAAGTGAGATGCCCTGTAATTTAACCTCTGACACAGTGTTATTTTGTCTCCTGTTTGAATAAGGTGGATGCATGAAAAGTGCTTTTAACTGTTCAGAACGATGTTAAACTACTGGCATATGGCAGTTTCTGCTACATATTGATATTTTTAATGATACTGTAATTCACCTTGCAAATCAATGCTTGAACTTGTGGATTTACCCTTTTATCAATTTACATTCTTTTAGGGAGATTATTTTGTCATAGTTCTTCATAGTACTATAAAAAAAAAAATATAATGGTGTTAAAAAGCCCAAACCTTAGCTATTGTTGTCAGCTATTATTACTGAGGACAAGTACCCATCTGACTACATCTCCCCCTATTACCAAAATTGGCTTATCAGCTTGTCCTCAGCTAAATTAATGCCTTTCAACTCCTCACTGATAGCTCTGTGAACCCCAGAAAACACTCAGCCATTCCTCTCCTGTGCAATGAGAAGGAAGTGAATGGGAGGGAAGAATGAAGAATTGGGAACCAAAGGCCTGAATTTAAGGCTTGCAGTGCAGTGTGCACTCAGGCATGTCTAAAATAGGGATCTGACTTGTAATCAGATTGCTTATCTGATGTCAGAAAAAATATTTAAGAGCTGAGGCCCTGTTTGGAAACACAGCAAAGAAATTTAGGACTTCAGTGGAGGTCAGGAAATTGAGAAACCATACATATTTTTTTTGCACCATCTGACTTTTGAGCAGCAGCAATGTGGTGTAACTGTGAATCAATAAAGAGAAGAAATCATGAAAACCTAATGGACTCTCAACATCAAGCTGTGCTGTACAAATCTGTCCAGCAGTCCATCTCAGATAGCATTGATAAATGCCCTGAGACAAACCAGAGGCAGGAGCAGATTAACTGATTATCATTCATTTCAGAATGCAACCATCTACTTGTGAATGGCAGTCTTAAGGAAACAGTCTTGCCTCCTACTTGAGCTCTCTTCTGAAAAGCAGATCAGTGACTCAGTTTCTCCCACTTGTGCCTCCCCACAGAAGAGCTCCTTCCCAGCTCTGGGTCCCAGCTAAATCCTCACCCCACCCTGCTCCACTTAGCAATGCAGAAAGGACAAGAGGGTCGTGATCTGCAAACACATCAATGTAGGAGGAGCTGCACAGTCACACACTTGAAGTCTTGAGACTAATTCATGAGGGAGAAAGGAAACCTGAGCTCTCGTTTACGTCCACTCTGTGAAACAAGTGACATCACTAAGTGTACAAGGTCTCATTCCTGTCTAAAGAGTGGAATTTTTTCCTTCAGTGTAGAAAAGACCACACTTCCCTAGGGCTCCGGGTCGGAGACACAAGTGGGAGGAATTCCTCCCCAAACTGCTTGGTAGAATTGCCATCACTATACTGTGTGTCCTACTCCTACACACAGAAAATGCTTCTAAAGCTGTGCTGCAAGCTGAAAGAATGATCCAGCTGCAAATAATCCCACTGGAAGAGGGAATGGCTCTGCCTGTTGGCACAGGAGAGGGGAAAGGGTCACTGAGGAAATGTGCAAATCATAGAGTAAAATTTCTGCTTGGTTCAGGCCACTGTTACACCTGGGGCTTGTACATCAGTCAGTCAAACCCTGTCTGTCTTCAAATCCCATCTGTGTGATGTAGAGTGTTAAAGTCAAGTCTGACTGCATCACCTCCTGCCAAAAGCAGCAGGGAACATCCTGCCTGAGGGCTTTCAAGGTCAGAGGCTGAGGCCTAATCTGGGCTGAAGAAACTCTATACATTACAATAGGATTATGAAGTTGATATACCACCTCTCACATGCTGTCCATTTCTGATAGACACAAGTAGAGGTAATGTCACCACACAGGGAGCCATCAATTGGCTTTTTAAGATATGTTTGATGGCAAAAATTTCAAGGATAGAAAAGGTGTCAAATTGCAGCCTACCCTCTCAACATATGGTTCAGACATTGATAGTTTAATATAGGGGAAATATAAGCAGCTTCAGCCATGCTATGACTATTTTAAGTTAGCTGTGAAACTATTGCTATTATTTCCAGATGGTTATTTGGTTGTTTTAATTTCGGGCACGTAGAGCAGTTTGTGGTTTTGCCAGGGTTTGCAAACATTTCTCAAACTGTCTTGAATCTTCCTGATGTGGGGTTTAGCAAGAAGGTAAAAGTATTGTATTTCCCACTGAAACTGAAGGGCAGAACAAAGACACTCACCTGCCCAAAATTATAAACTGTGTCAATAGTGGAGATAAAATTAGGAATAGGAAGAAAAGTGGAAGGCCAAGCACTATACTAAATGTTCTTCATGGGAAAATGTCATCCTCACAAATGGCCTTGCAGGGAATCGTGGTCAGGACTGACCGAGGCTGTGTGTTCCCATGTGCCAGGCACAGGGCCTGCCTGAAGCACAGTATTCCAGTGCATTCCAGTGATGGATATGAGATGAAATTAATTTGGCTGGGAACACATAGAGCAAACAGGAAAATGGAAGAGTAAGAGACAGGGATCAAAGGAAATGTAACCAACAAAGTATCAAACATGACTTATCTTCCTCTGTTGTGACCTGCTCATATCACGCCATCCCAGTTTTCATACCCAGTTGCCCAGAGAAGGAAAAATCTGGGAAGGTCACGTAGGAGAAAGTAGGCTTTTTCTCTTTATATCAAATAAAACAGCATCAGTAACAAAAGCCAAACCAGATTTTAATCAGGTAGAAGACCTCTTTCAGAGGACCTTAAAAGCATGTGCAGTTCAAACCCTTTGCATCCACGTATTTAAATGCTGATCTATATATATATTGATGCTTGTGCAATAAAATGAGTACTTATCCCTCACAAGTGCTTCTAGCTTTTAGCCCTACATCAGCTAAAAGACCCTGACAGAAACTGAGCTCTGGGACTGCAGCTTGGTGGCTGCAGTGCCTCCAGGAGGAAGAGTTTTAACCTCTACCTTCAAAGGCTCTTTGCCACATTTGACATTTAAGCTTGTCCTACCAGGAAGGAGCAGCTCCTGACTCTCTCTCCTAGCAGCTTCCAATCTTTTTCCTGCCTGTTTAGCTGGAAGGAGTTTCAACACGTCAGGGGAGTGCAGGGCATTTCCTAGCAGGGGCAGTCAGGGAGGCAAGTTAAGGCTACTGAGCCACCCTTTATCCCCAGAAACCTCATTGCAGTCTGGTGGTAGGGGAGCCGAAAGGGAACAGGTTTCTCACCAAGGGATCATAACAACCTCTTTCTCTGAGCATTAATATAATCTGCACCTGTGCTGTCTCTGCATAGCTTTTAGGCACTTCTGACCAAGAACAAATCCGCTCCCCAGGGTCAAGCCCAGCCCCTGTGAAAATGCTCAGTCTGCTCCTGCAGTGTGGGGCCACCTGGAGCGATGCTGTGGCTGCTCTGCTGCTGATCACCCAGCATAGGGGGCCTGGCACCTCCCTCAGGCTTTCCAAATAACAAAGGTAGCTGCAGTCAGGTCCTCCTGTGGGAACTTCCAACGGTGGGAAAGGGCTTTTGGAGAAGTGGAAAAAATCTCAGGGAAATCTCTTATGCAGAAAGTTAATAGGTAGATACTCTCGAAGCGGCTTGGAGAAATGGTCACACACATTTCATTTTCATAAGTGGAAAATACATGGTCAGGCTGCCAGATTTGTCAGCCTCTTTTGGGTACTAAGCAACTACAGAGAGACTTTGAAAGAGTGGACTGGTTCTGTCTCAAAGATGAGGGCCCCACCTCTGGTTAAGCTGTGCTGTTTGTGGCATTAATCATTTTTTAATTGGCTTTTTTAACTGCGCAATTACAAGCACATTCTTAGCACCTTTCTAAGCCAGAATGGGCTCTCTGGGCCAAAGGCTCAGCTCCACAACCACTCTCCCCTGTGCAGGAGAAGCCTTGTTAATAATTCATGAGTAGCACTTGCAGATTGAGGCCCTCGAGTACTTTTACCAGTTTTGGGAAGAAAGGACAAAGGGTTCACTCTGTAAAGGTGTGACATTTATATTTTAAAAAACCCAACAAAACTTTGAAAAGATTTTGTTGGCTTGCTCATAAGAGCACAATGGAGCTAACTTGGTCATCTGCTCTAAAGTTCAGAGAGCTCATGTGTGGGCTTCTGAGAGCCAGGAATAAAGCCAACTTGGCCCAAACAATGTTTCATTTGTCTTAACCATTTAGACTGCTGACTTTCCTTAGCTGCCAGTTAGTTTTCACATTTTCATACAACTACACTGTGCATTCCCTAGCTTTGCTTCCTTCTATGGCTGGATCAGACTGGCACGTTGGGCTGTGAAAGTGAATTTCATTTCCTTGCGGTCTTGTACTTGAAATATGATGGCAGAGAGGCATTATTACTTGGAATGCATTTCTCTGACAACCTGCTTTGTATTTCCAAGTAGATCCTTTGAGGCAAATCTACTTTCTTTCCCCACCTTCTCCTCCAATTCTCTTCTCTGAGCCAAGATGCATTATCAGATTTTTTTTTTTCACTCCATCAGATAAATAAGTCAGGTGCATAGTACAGTGAAAAAAACCATTTTAATCAATTAACAGAAGTTCCCTGCTGACAGCAGGGCAATCACTCAGCTAGTATGATAAAGATGCTCATCAGAGACAATTATGAAGAAATTAATTCCTTTAGGAATTGGCTGTAGCTTCCCTGACAATACTGCTGGGAGCAGTTTTGCTTAGAAAGGTATTCTGCCAGAGTAGACATTTATCATCATTTGTTTTCCCAGCAGTTGCTAGTTCTTTGTTGAAAGCCTCACTTCTCTGATTCTCCCTGTATTCCCCTGAGTAAAGGGGATTTATTAGCATAAATCAGAAATATAAATCTGGGATACCATATGCCAGACAAACCCCAGGAGCCAGGTGAGAGGGGACCCGTTTTTATACCTTGGCCTATGTAGTGCCAGGCTGTGAGAACTAACAAAAGAGATCACATGCTCATGCACGTTGATCCAGCCAAGAAAGTCTGGTTGTCAAAACGGTCCCCCCACCTGCCAGCCCTCGGCCTTTAGAGGCAGTGACCTGGAGCTAAAACGGTGGGGCTGTTCCCACTCCCTCCTCTGCCTGACCTCCTGGCTCTCTATTCACCATCTATGCTCCTCAGATGGCAGCTCCTCTCTCTTCCCCACTGCTCCTCTCTGTGTCTCAGGGAGCAGACATTGCTCCAGTGCTGGCCCTGCCATCTGGAGCAGCATCCCTATCTCTCTGTGCCTAATTGAATTTGAAGAGAAGCAGGAGTTGGCCTTGGGAAGAGACATTTCCTGACCCCACCTTATGACCCTGACTCCTCCCAGCGCAGCACCTGCCGGCAAAATGAAACACCACCCAAAGCTCTGTTCCTTTTTCCTTCCCCAAGTTCAGAATTTGGCTGCTATTAACTCATGTCCCAGAATATCTTGGAATCTTTGAATGACGCCTTTCTCCTACACTTTAGCTTACTTCTAGGGTAGCCCCTTCTGTGACAGGAACATCCCACCCTTGGCCTAGACCCAATCCTGTGCCTTCAGAGCAATGAAATCTGTGTTTTTCCAATGTGGAAGGGTCAGACACAGCCCCCAGCTCCCCTCTCGCTCTCTGAGTTGTGTGTAACAGAAAAGTAAGATCCCAAAAGACTGGAGTGTTCCCAAACACGAACAGCCCTCCGCTTGAGGGATGCAGGAATGTCAAAACCTACCAGTTTTGCTTCCTGTGGCACAGGGGGAGCCGTGCTGCTGGATAACCTGTTTTGTTGCTGGATTTCACCAGCAATAAAATTAAATTTCTATTCGCTGCTCAAAGAAAGTATGAAGAAACGTCAGTTGACACGCAATCCAGATGTGCTCACAGATACCAAGGCTCTGGCAACATCACAACATTAAGTACCTTATTCTTACTATGTGTCCTAATCATTAGACAGACAAATGAGAATCAGGTCTGACCCAAGCCAAGAACAACTGCATGTAGGGAAAGAACAACAGGGCACTAAATTATGTTCACAGAAGATCCAGAGTCGGAGAAGGGAAGCTCAGGCATTTCTGATGATCGCTCCTCTTTGGAAACCTGTTCTTCAGGCCTGTGAGAAAACTTTCACTTGAAATGATTTGGCATCAAATTACCTGAACCCCCAAAAGGAAATTGGACATGGGAGCAAGAAGCTGAGGGGCTGGCAGTGCAGGCCATTGCTTATGGGACAGGCTCCTCAGATCTCTCTGTGCTGAGGCAGCAAAAGAATCACAGAATATCCTGAGTTGGAAGAGACCCACAAGGGTCATCAAGTCCAGCTCTTGAGTCCTACTCTGAGCAGCTCCCTAGAAAACTGTACACTGATTGGGAGCACTAACAAGGTGGCAAAAATTTAATTTCACACTGAAATCCAAAGGCAAGACTCAGTCAGAAATGGCCAGTGGCCAAGCTGTAAGATAAATGAGGCCACTGTTAGGAATAAATCTGAAAAGCTGGACACCACCAGAGCTAATGTAATGTCAGAAACAGTATTTTAACACAGATTGAGTCTGACACGCAAGGAGCTGTGTCAGCAAAGGGAGAGCACTGAATCAGTCCCACCTGAGATTGTGGCTGTGCTGTCTCTGCACACACATCTCTCCTTCAGTGCAAACCCAGCCCCAGTAAGCACCATGTAGAGTGGGGCTTCCCCAAATTCTCTATAGTCCTGCTTTTGCAATGCCATCAGTGCTTCTTTTCCTGTCATAGCACACTCCAGATGCCCATCCATGAGTCCAGAAACTCAGTCATGTAGACTGAGGGTCACAGAAAGGGCACTCTGCCTTATCCTTGCCCCAGGTAACTCATGTGTGTGCCCTTGGAGCCACCTTAGCTTTCCCTACTCGCCCCTTGTGCCACAGAAGCCTTGTGGGATGATTTGGTGGAGTCTTTCCTTAGGGATGGAGATGAGGCCACATGGTTCTAGAGTCAGGAACAAGTCACAGTTTCTATCCAGACCAGGCTGGGACTCTAATGGATAACCTGCAATCTGCAGAATGTGAGGGCCAAACATCTGCCACAGGGAAGAGGAGCACATGGAAACTGAGCTGAGACTACTCTTCCACCCAAGGGCTGAGCTGTTAGAAACAGTCACACTGCTGTCAGAAACTGCCTGGAAGAGTAAATGTTAATGCTATAGCAGATCCAGAGCAGAGGCAGCAAGATTCATTCCATTTCATTATAAAATGATACAAGAGCCATAAAGTGTCAGCTTTCAAGTTCATAATTTATAAATTAAGTGTAAACAGTGTACTCTGAGTCCTCTCTAGCCACTCATTTATCCTTCCCCCGTGAAAAATTAATGAGTCTATGAACTAGCTTGTAAATTTAAAGCAGTAATTTATTTTTTTTTAAATCAACACTGTGATTTTCATAGAGACCCTGAAGCACTAGCTGGCTGCAGCAACTGCTGTTAAATCACCGGTCTTCGGTGTGCTACTATGCCACAGGAGATGTTTTCCACCTTCTGCTAAGTTTTCTGATGCAGATCAGTGTCAGGGACAAGATAAAGCTCTCTGAGGTTATTAGGTTGTCCTAGCAGAGCAATCCCTGCTTTCCAGAGCCTGGCAAGCTACTTCCTTCAGGGGATGCTTGAGGATTTAACATCTCATCCAAGACATCAGGAGAAGAATTAGCAAGACAATTTTTATAATAAAGTTTTTTGTGTGGAAAAGTCACCCCAGGCAAAACTTTTGGTCTGTGGGAAGGAAAGCGAGCAGACCCAGATCAGCTAGCTCTGTATTTCCACTAAGAGGATTCCCTAAGGCCTTCTTTTGCTATTCTGTGACCTTTTAAGCTTGCCACTGCACAAAACTCTGAATTGGTCATCTTGCAAGGCCCTTTACGAACTTTGGAAGGACCTGTATTCCTGCCTTGGGTGTGTTCATTTACCAATCCCATGCAAGGATCAGAGAGGAGTAGGGGAATAGGAGACAGGTAGGCTGGGGAACAGATGAGGGCAGGCACAGCATTCCAGGTGTTGGAGTCATGGGGGACCCCAACAGATGAGTGTAAAGAACAGGAAATAGAGTGGTCCAGAGGTGCCCACATGAGTGTGAAGGCAGATTTCCATGCCTCAGCCTTCCTCCATTCCCTTCTACCACGTCTGGGGACTTGCCTCAACACCCAAATAAAGGCTCATAAAGCCTATTCAAAGGCAAAGATGTTCCTACACAAGACCTCTGCATCAAAATGAGTTGCTGCTTGCTGGTCTGGGCTCAGCCAGGGGTGCTGGAACAGCAGACAGGATTCCACAGCTGCTCCAGCATCACAGCAGGGGATGTTTTGTGTCACAAGGGAAGGCACTATCCAGACATGGGGGGTGAGATGGCTCCATAATTTTCTGTTAGTGTATTCAGGAATACACACACACACTAAATTAAACAAGGCAGAACAAATAAAGCACAGAGAGTACTTTTCCCCTTCTGTATAAGTAAGTATGAACTCACTCAGTATTCCTTCTTCTCTACAGTCTAACTCTGATTGTGATGAACACCAAGCCACTGTGACAATTTATGTCAAAAGTGGCAGATTTTATTAGATGCAATGTTAATTTATTAATTAAATTCTTACAAGCAAACATTAAAATCAATACTCTTCCTCTGGGGACAAGATAGAGTGACAAACATAATACCTTTATCTCTGCTGCATGTAAAATTTTGTAATCGAGCAGAAAGCCTGATCTCAAATGCTTAAAAATATAAGGCTGGGGAAGCAAATGTGATTGGATCTCTCATAATCTAATCATTTTACTCCACATGTGGCCCCCAATCTGTTTAGGATTGTTAAAATTCCTGGATATTGTAGTGCCTTCCCCAGAGAACGCTGGGAAGCGCTATGGACAACCTGGACCAGATGGGATGCCAGTGACTCCAGCCAGCAAAAGGCAGAAAAGAGGACAGTGCTTAACTCCTCCTCTGCCGGCCACCACAGAGGAGGTCTGCACAGGAAAATTAATGCAGGCTGCTTTCCAACACCACAAAAGGCAGTTTTTAGTTTAAAGCTCCTGAGAGCAAACCACTGCAGCCCACAGGGACAAGCAAAGCAAGGACCGACAACCACATCCTTCTGAGAAATTGTCCAGTGCCACAGGTGGAAATTCGTGTGATTTGAAAAGTCCTCTGGGTGTGCAAAGGAAGGAGAGCTCCCAGGAGCCCAAGAAGAAGGTGAAATGCTGTAAATGAAACCAGTTCCTATGAGATGAAAGGCGTGTTGTTCAGATGGAAGGTGTTGTTAAAAAGTTTATGGAATTGCACAGGATCAGAGAACGTTCCTCATGCATGAAATTCAGCAGGTCCATGCTTGATCTAAGAGCAAGAGTCTGGCTGCTCAGCATTCCCTGCCCCTCTCTAACTTGCCACTGAAAGGAGTCAACCTGACACTTAAGAACCTCCACCGTAGGGAAACACTTGGATGCTCCTTGTCCACACCAGGGTGGATTAGTTCTTTTTATACAAGTTTAATCCTTTGTCATATGAAACAAGCAACACTGCAGCTGAAAACAAAATACAGGATTACCCTAATAAAATGGCACACTGATTACAGGCAGTGTCACCTCATTCCTCCTGTGACTTTCTTAACTGAGATAACCAGTGGTTTTCAGGTAAACTGGAGACCTCATCTTATATTTCCATACTTTCACAAACTGTTATGCTGCTTTGACGACTTGGAGGAAATTCTATTGGTGTTTTCTAAGGCATTTAACAGGACTTAAAACCCTGAAAGCCTAGGGGCATGGTAAAAAAGGAAATGAAAACAGCAGCTCAGGATTTTCAGTGTGTTTTCCTCTTTATTTCATAAAGAAGCTGTTCGTGTTATACTGACTCCTGGCTGAGGACTTGAAGGTTTTTCTGTTGCACTGAATTTACACTTGTGGAAGAACAAACCCTATCATAAAAAAAATAAGGACTTTTCCCATTAAGATGGATATAGCAACCTCAAAGCAATCTCACACATCCTGCAAGATCAGAGCTTTGCACAGGAAATATCCCCTACATCATATCTGTCATCTCTTAACAGACTCCTCTGACTAATTGCAACCATTCTTAAAAATATGGAATATGAAAACAGTGATAAACAATTGTATATCCATAATCTAAGTAAAAGTTTGTTGCTTAGTAAAAGAACCTTCAAGACCACCTTACTTTTGACAGCACCAAGATCATTTTCAAGTGCCAGCATCTTATCCCGGGGAGGGACTGCTAAGCAAAAACTCATGTAATGTCAGTAGCTACAGCAACTATCACTGTAAAATTCCCTGGAGAACTTCTCAACATAGACATGCCGTGATGGGGGCTGTAGGTCCAAGATGTAGGTCACTGGCTTTTTATCCTACAAACCACTCTGTACGGGACAACCCCCCCAGCCTCCCAAACAGCCGACTCCTGTACTCTCACCTGGGTAGAGGCTGCAGGAAAATTTCAAGACTGCTTTTGACTTATAAGCAATTCCCTGTCTCTCCTGCTTATTAATGCCTCTGAACAGGAGCAGACTAGGGCTTTTCTTATCAGACAGTCCTTTGAGTGCTTATGCATTGCCCAGATTTGACAAAACCTGGAAGAAATAAAAGCAGCTGCCCAACTACCCTCAGTAGGCCTTAAGTGCCAGACTTTTGCTTAGGTTTGTCTTTCACAGCTTCAAAGGAAAGTGTGATTCTTTCTGGAGCCCAGCTGTGCATCTGAGATGATATTTTTTGAGCAATAACACTAACCAGAAGTACATTAACTTCTCAAGGACATACTGGCTTCTGAAACTATCAAGCAATGATTTGGACAATCCCTCCACCTGGGAGGGGATTTTTACAGAAATTTGCACTCACACTTTTCACAGCCAGAAGGACAAGTCAGTTCTTCTGCTCAAAGGAACAGATTGCAACTTGCAGACATGGAAAATGTAAAATGTATGTGGATGCTATAATTGCCCCGTGAGACGTCCCATTACTCCTGCTTGGGGTTATGAAGAGAATTTATACATGCAAATGAGTTCAGAGGGTATTTTGCAGGCAGACAGGCAGCTGGGAGCCAAAGACTAACAACTCCAAAACTCAGTGTTCATAAGATACATGTGTGCATGTGTAAAGGACAGAAAGGGAGAATACTACTTGTCTCATAACTGAAAGATTAGATTTCTCTTTTCCCGTGCATTTTTAACGTGCTTTACAGGGTTTCATGAAACAGAACTCCCTGGCCAGGGCTGAGGGCACCAGGAAGTTGTGCCAGAGTTACAGCTGTGCAGTAGATGGGATGACATGCAGACCTGTTACCAGCCTCCCCTGTATCATTCTGCCATGGAGAACTAAAGCTCTCCTGGCCCTTCACACAGATGCAGATTCCTGATGAAGGTGACCCCCCCCAGCTCCAAGGTAGGTTGTCAGAGGAACTGCTTCAACAGAGATAGGTATGGTCAGTTTTTTGCATCTCCTTGCCAGGTGTGATAGAGCAGTGTGACACAGTTCTTCCAGGTGTGCTCTCTGTGGCACAGCCAGGGCATCCTTTTGAATGCCATGAAAACCAAACACTGTGGCTGACAGTGGCTACCAGGACCACAGGACACTACTCCTCTGGCTTGCAGAATCCCCCACCCAAATACAGAAACTGGTACTGCAGCTCCAGAAAATGCACATCTGAAGCATCTCTGAGAGCTTCAAGCTGAATCCCTGATGGTCTGACTTCCTGCTCCCTTTTCGAAGCGGCTCCTTTGTTTTATTGTTACTGTTCTTTTGGCAGAACCACTGCATAACGGAGTATTGATCGAGTCTCCAGTGTCAAAAGGGGTCATCTCCCACATTTGTGAGAGGTGTGGATAGCCAGTAGGGTTGGAACAGAAGCAGGATCTCTGAACCCACCTAAAGTCAACTCAGCTCAGAGCCTGCTCACTACAGACTAGATTTTTGTAGTGAGAAGGCTGTTGTATCAATTTTGTGCCAAATCAAGGGTTTGATTAATCCCTGTTCTGACTCCTCTGAGTTCAATCACATTATACAAGTCACAGATTTAGCTATTAACTTTCTCCACAGAGAATACTGGTTTGGGTTTTTTTGATGCTGCATCAGTGAACCTCTCAGTTTATGATGCATCTTGCTCCAGCAAAGCAGGTAAGCAGACACATGTGGGAAGTATGTGAGAAACTGCTGAGAGAGGAACTGGACTACTTCCATACTGAAACCATCACCAGCCTCTTTCACCTGACATCCTTGCTCCTGTTCTATTCAGTGGTAAACAGAGGGCTCCTCCTCCAAGCCTTCGGCTTCCCACAGCTGAGGTGATGGACAAAGCAAAGATTCCCACTGCCTTCCCTGGAATCTGAATCTGTGCTGTGGGTAATGATTTATCTCAATGAAAACAAGAGGGTTTAGGGAGGATGAGACAGTGAGTCCATCCCTTCTGTAACAAACATGTCCACTGTGTCCAGACTGACTAGGGATTTTACCAGATATGAATGACATCTGCTCCTGAGCCCTGCCCAGAGATCTCACTACTTAACACTGGTTACTAGCCTACAATTGTCCCTGCTGACTTCCACCCACAAGTCCCTCCAAATTCTCAGCAAAACCAGACTGTAGTCCCTGCACGTACATGATGGCCAAGATTTTTTTCTCTCATGCTCTGTTTTCAGGGCACATTTTTGATGCCCCTCATCTGACCAACACTTCCATCTTTCAGGCCTGCTCTGGGACCGTACTGGACTTTGCAGCACGTTTTTCTCATGCTTCTTTTCCATTAGGGGAACAGTTTGCTTCTGGCTAGGGACTTACACTTTGGCTAGTTCCCAGATCTGTTACACAAACATTACCTGTTCTGGATTTTACACCACAGTGATGGTTTGTCTGAAAGATCCCATTTGCTATTTACCCTACTTCTGCTCATTTTCCAGTGTACACCCTGCCATGTCCCTTCCTCGCCCCACAGTGCCAATATTCTGATCATACATATCAAGGCTTCCACATGCTGTCCCTTTTTAAAAGCCCGGTTACCCAGCAAAACTTTTCAGCCAACATTTGATGGACATCCTAATTCTTCCTGCCACCTTCTGCAGTGAGAGTAAACAAATCACATTTCTCTCCCTTGCATCAGTTGATGAGCAAATTTACATTTTTCAGAAGGATCTGCTGTGAAAGATCTGTCAAAGCCTCTTTCTGCTTCTCCTTCATTTGCCCCTCTTCTCAGCAAACTTTCAGCCTCAGGAAGGCTTAAATAATATATCTCCAAATCCAGGGAGACAATGGTAAAGGGTTACTGCAAGTCAGTCTCTTCAAACACTGAACAAGAGACTTTATTTAAAAATAAATAAAAGACATAGCCTCCCTACTATACTCTGTCTGTACCCCCTGGAAATTGCCTGCCTGGAAGCTCATGCAGCTTCCTGGAGCTTGCTTTTCTGAGCAGACATCCCCACAGGGACCATCCCAGGACATCTTTCCCGACATCTCAGGCCAAGAAGCACAAGCAGCATGTGAATCCTGGCCATATACTGCTCTCACTCAGCAGGAGTGGCCTGAAAAGGACCATGGCTTTGCTACAACTGCTTTGTAGCCCCAACAAGCGTTTCTGGCTTGCTGTGAGCCACTTCTCATGCACCCTTTTCCTGCCTCCTCCCGCAGCCACACTGCTTTCACATCAGAAATACTCGCCCAATCCTTTTGGAGTTTCTTTCTTACACAGCCTCTGCAAGCCAAGAAAACTGCTCAGATCTATTCAGTAGATTCCTGACAGTCTTCAAAGGATTGCTAATTCCAGTCTGCTTAAAAAAATGCAGGGCATTCCTCCTCCTAGAGCTTTTCTGCCTTCCCTTCTTTCTCTAAGTCAGCACCTGTTGGTGCAACACACCAGAAACACCGTGCACCTGAAACCGTCTGAAGCTTCAGCAGCTCCTGCTGTAGGCAGGAAGGTTGGACACTCCTTGGAAGGGCCATCCAGCTGCCTACACTAAACCGGCTTTCTAGAGGAAAGTGGTTCACCCCTGGCTGGCTCGGCTTAAGGGCTGACAAGGGTTAACAATGTTTGCTCCTCTCTCCATCTCACCCCCTCCTCCTCCTCACTGTGCATTTCAGTCAAAGACCTGCTCCCTGGCCAGCCACTGCCGGGATTAGGCTGCTCCAGCAGTCTGGCTGACACTCCGTGCAGGAGCAGGGTCGGGGGTCTGCAGGCAGCACAGCCCGACTGCTGCACAGCCCTCCAGGAGGAACTCCAGAACTGAAGGGGCAACAATCACCACTCTGAAGATTTTAAAATTATGCAAGTTCAAAACAACCTTTGAAAACACCCAACTTAGGAAAATACTGAGTTTCTGGTGGTTTTTTTGTTTTGTTTGGAAATATTCCCTCCCCCCCTTTTTTCTTTTTTTTTTACTTTTCTTGAAAGACTGCAAGTATTTTAGTTACTATGCCTGCTCAGGAGCCATATGGAAAAATCAGTTCTGTCCTGTTAAACTGGTTGCACAGTTTTGATTTTCATGTGCCTACAGAGATCTGAAAAACCCATGTCGTTTTATTTTATGCTTTTTCGGCAAAGAGGGCAAGTGGTCTGAGGATCATCTGGCCAAGAACACAATAGGTAAGCACAGTAATTGTTTTGTGAGGTATTTCCAAGAGTCTGAGAATATGTTGTTTGTGTAATTGGGTGAAAATTACCACAGCCTTTAAGATGATGTTCTCTTTGGGATAAGCTGATTATAGGTTTGTTGATCGCTTGGTTTGTTTGTTTTCCTGGATGAGAAAAAACTGAGCTGCTGTGGTATCAGTGTGGTTTGTGAGATCCTGTCATTTACACAGCAGAAAGACTTTTTTTTTTTTTTTGATCCTCTCCAAAGGGGCAAAGCAACTCAGATTCCACTGTCAAAGGTAAAACAAAACATTTGGGGTTAAGTTTTAAATCTGTAAGCTATTATTAGACTACAAGAATAACAAAGTGGCAAAGTGACTCAGAGTCATAAGGAAAGCTCTGTTATAAGAACATTAAAAATGGAATTGACATAGAAATCTTAACTATTCTTTCAGCTTGTTCAGATGGGTGTTTAATCCTGCCTTCAACCAGGTGCTAAAAATATTACAAACAGGCAGAGAATATATCAGCTTTACTTGGATGTTGACAGGCACATTCAGATAATCTGGCAGTGATAATTTCCATAATTATCTCACTGATGCTAAAGATTTGCTTTACTTTGGGAATCACAGATTTTGTACATAAGAACCTCCAGTTGTATTCAACAGTATGTTTAAATGTGCATGTTTGAAATGGATTTAAAAAGGAGCAGGTCCTTTTCTAAAGTCACTTTAATTGCAATGGACAGAGGGTCTGTTGAACCATAGATTTGACTGCTTGAGATGCTCTACACATTTGTAGGCACCATGAGAGAAAGGGCTGATCTCAGAAACAAGTAAAAATTATAAAGAATTGAGCCTTTGTCTTTTATGTTCTCTTCTATCATTACCCAGTAATCGTATTTAACCGGGATATTTACTCTTTGCTGCTTGTAAGATGCAATAAGCTACTTTTCCCTCAAAAAAAGAGATCTTGCTCACAGAGCTCCCTCTGCTTTCCAAATCCCTGAGCTACAGCTGGCACCTGTGTTAAAGGTCTACGCCCTTTCCACTTTCATACTTTGTTTTTTCTGAAACTGGATGTGGCAGACAAAAGTGTTGTAAGCATAATCAATAACCTCACATAGTAGTGTACTGTCAAATTCCTTGTCCTAAACAGAGTGTCCTGTCTGTGTGGCTCTGGGCAATGTACACAACCTTTTAAATAATGTCAGAAACAATGTCAGCATTTGCTGAGGACCAGTTGTGTACTTTTCTCTCACAGATGCCAAGCTGATAAGAAAGCCTCCTGGGGAACAGGGACACACCTGATATTTAAAAATCTCTTATCAGAGTGAGTACAATATAGTTGTTTCTGTGAGCAGCAAATGCTGAGACAGGCTGGAAGTGACACAGGTATGAAAATGATGGGCAATACGAGAATCTAAGAACAGGATCACTGCCCTACAGTAATAAAGCTTTCCTCCAAATGAGATATGCAAAATGCTTAGAATCTCCTAAGTATCAGTTTAGGGAGTCTTGTCCAGCCTTCTCCACCTTTCATCTAAAAGTATCTTACACAACTCTTAATAAGACATGCTGATCCTCTTCTCTACACATAGAGAAATAAAAATTCAGTGATCTCTGACGGACCAGCAGAAGCAGTGTTTGAGATACAGTGACCTCCTGTGAGTTTGCAAGTGACAGCTCCATTACAAACAGCTCAGCCTTGAAATTCAGGAAATGAACACCATAAACTAGAAAAAAGATATTTTTAATGTAATTCTCCACTCATTCTTTCAGTGGTAAAAGATTTTTTTTTATAACTGTCTTTTGATATTGCACCTGTGCTACAATGACCGTATTTTCTATAACCAAAGACTTCATTCCAGCTTCTGCCATTAAACCTTTACAGAGAAATCCCCTGAGAAATATTTCTCTGTGAACTTTAAGCAATTTAGCAAAATGGAGACTGGCACTCTATGAATGCCTGACTTGCTGTGATTATGATAAATACCAGTAAAAGCACAGAGAGTGTCACTGATTATTTTCTCCCCAATGACAGCAGCTTCTATTCACTTTTGTCATCTCACTTTGCAGTACTGAAGATGTCCTGGCTCCAGTTTTATCTGCCTCTCCACATTCTCATGGCAGCTTGCTTGTGCCATTCCATAAAAGCACCCACCAGTTCCCAACAAAGCTTCAGGACTGATCTCTTCAATTTCTACCACTCCCTGATACTTGCTGATGGTAAGGAAACTACAGTTCACCTGATGAAGGATATACCCAAAAGGTAAGAGCAAATCAGCCACTCCTGTTCTCAGATACTTCCCTACAGCACTGGTAGTTGAACACCATCAGCACAAGCCAAAAATCTATGCACCTGCAGAGCTCTGCCAGTGCACACTGAATTTACAGAAAGAGGCCCATTACTCAAGTCATTCCATTGCCCAGAATCTGGAATGAGCCTCTGAGATGACATTTAGGTTCATGTACACATTTCAGGCAGCTTTCTGTGGTGTTTGCCAGAGCAGCAGCTGACACACCAATGGGTGAGGCTCCAGCAGCAAACAGTTGTGCCACAAACAGCCTGGCTTCAAGGGCTGCAGAGACATCACCTGTCCTACATTCATGGTAAAATACAACAAGTTTACCCAGTAAATTAACTATATCCAAAAATCAACAGAACATCTGCACAGACATCTCAGAGAAACTTCTGCCAGTGTCCTGTATGCTTGGAAGTGTTTTTGCTGAATGGCACTACAACTTGCTAAGACCAAAAGTGCTTTGCACGTAGAAATTCCGCAGACTCTTTGCTTCCCCAAAATATCTGCAAAGTTTTCTGCCGTACCTGGATATGTGGGTGATCTGGGGATTACAACTGGTGCTGTACATCTTGGGTAGCAAAGATCCATCTGCTTGTTTGGGAAGAGAACACTTGAAGGGGTTTAATCAGACTCCACTCTGGACAGTGACCAACACATACAGATTTTGACACAGACCCGAGTGGTCACAGAGCAGAGGGTGAGCCCAGATGGTTCAGTCTTTGCATGCATTGCACAGACAGAAACTGGAACATGGCAATATGTTATATAATGTGGTGATGCTCACAAGAGCAAAACTAGGAGCTCTCCTCGTTAAAGGAAAAGGGGCATTGAAATCTCAGAGACAAAGGAATTTTTCTGTGCTCTTGTGGCATAACAGTACAACTGCAATTAGGAGGCAAACCCCCTTCAGTTTAGCGTGGTCAGGTGAGGTTCTTATGAACCCCAGTCATCCAAACAAGTTTCGGCTTAGCGTAAAAGACTCAAGAATGTGGCCCAGCAGCCACATCCTGAAATTAAGCCAGACCTCTAGGCTTACATGATCTATCCATAATGACCAGGCTTGTCTTACTAATAAACAAAAAAACCCCTTGAATTGCCTTCGAGTGCAGAGTGAGTGACCCAAGTCCAAATGGTTCTGTGGCTATATACAGTCCTTATAAAAACAACAGCAATAAACAGAGTGAGACTGGAGGTTGAGCTTTTTTTAGGCAGTAATCAAAGCTGACCAAAGACACTGATGTCACTTTGCACTGCTCATGCATAGCAGCCTTTGACACAGAGGCAACTAAGGTGGAACTGGCCTGGATGAAACTGCCATTTACATCTGAAAATTTTCAGGACTGGCTAAAACCAGTCTGTCAGATCTGCTTCATCTGACACCCACGAAGACCTAGATATGCAAGCACATATGAGGGAGGATAAGATCTAAGAGCCTTCACTAAACTCCAGTCAGGAAACCCTGGGGATAAGTGTACCAAAGTCCCCAGAGTCAGGTAACAGGTGGTTATCTGGAAGGCAGTTCAAGCTAAATCACATCCATCACCCAAAATAACCAGCTAAGGACTGAGATATGATATTCACCTCAACTGTGCTAAAATTCAGAGGGGAAAAAATATTGCCTAAATGTACATGAACAAAGCTTTGAGCAAATATTTATGCACTAGAATAAAACCAAACAAACAAGGCACAGCATGTATTCCTCCCACAGCTGAAGGTTTCAGACATTCACATCCCTTTGTGTGGATGCACTTCAGAGAGCAACAGACATTTCGATACAACATCAGGACAGCTGATTACAAGGAGTCTCATGCAGACTTGAACTCCCTGACACTTTCCCTCTGTCTCTAATCCACATTTACAGGTACTACTTTGTTTTGGAAGAAAGCAGAGTCCTTTCACCGTTCACAATAACAGTGACCCCCTGCGACGTTCCCATCGAATGGAGCATCCTTGTGCACAAGGCTTCAGCAAGTTCCCTAGGAAAAGAAACACAAGGTGAGACCTTCAGCCCATCAAAGCAGAGGCAAAGAAAGGATAAGTTACTCACAGGGAATTCCCCACAAGCCTAAACATCTCATACTTCCCTGTCCTGTAAATTGCCACGGACTCACCCTGTTTCCATGGATGAAACGTGGGAACCCATCAGATTTTGCCCTCAAGTTAAGTTATGGATTATATGTGAAAAAAGTCTACATCTAAAGTTAATATTTGGGAACCACTGTGGGTCTTTGTGGCTGCACAAACACAGATCAACTCCATAAGCTCTTTGTACTGGGCCAAACTTCCCCCTGCTGTCTCAGCTCTTTTTCTGTGGCTTAGGTCACTTGAGACAGTCATTTGCTCCCCACAGTGAAGCAGAGAAGATTTATCCATTTCTTCCTCTAAGATTACCATTTACCATGGCATTGGGCATTATACTGCCAGTAGCCCAAAAGGAAATTGCTTTCTCTTGCATGATTTTTTTGAATTAATGTTTCAAACTAAGAATCTGAAAGCTGCCATTAACAAGTCTTACCTGGCAAGCAGGTACACCTGACCGAGTTCAAATTATGCTCCTATGTTTTCCTTCTTCAAAGGAGACAAAGGCACAAAACTAATCCAAAGAAAATCCCTATTCTATAAAGAGTGAGTCTCCTTAAAGTAAAGTACCCTAAGGGACAGCTAATGGAAGAAGAAAATTTTAGGGACATCAGCATGATACAAGTTAAGCTTTTGCAAGCTGCAGTTTCATAATAACAGTTTTTGAAAACATAATTCTACAGCTGCACAGGGAAAATAAAAGCTTCTCAAATTTTATCTTAATAAATTGCCAGTAGCAACTGCAACATATTTTTAGTTATAATTATTGTTTTCAAGAAGAAAATATCATGTTCCCTAACATGCAAACTGTAAAATTTATATGACGTGTTTTATTTCACACGGGTTAAACCAGGAGTTACAAGTCTGCTTTCTGCCTGCAGGTGACCACGATACACAGGAGGTCTCACAGCCTCAGAAGGCCCCAAGCACTGTGTCCACCATTTTTAACTACAAGGGAAATTCCGTAGAGACTTACATGGGTATGTCTTCCCATTCTGCCCTTTACATGCTGGAGTTCTTATCCACTGAGCGGGACACACACATTACTGTGTACCTAACGACTGACACAACATCTGGGCACCTGTACCCTGAGCTTCCAATGGATCCACGCATAGATGTTATCGGAGTTGGGCATACAACAGTGACTCTGACCTGGAAACACAGCCCTTCTGTCCTGCAGCACAGAGAAAGCATCCAGTACTGCCTCCTAGTTAATGAGAAGCACAACTACAAGAGCTTATGTGCTGCTGAGACAGCAATCAGATCCTCTGGAATGAAGCTGCCACCGACACTGGCCTTGTCCCTGTCTCCGTACCTCCTCGAGCCGCAGCAGGTGATGATATTGTCCAACAGCGAGCTGAGCATCATCAACAAAGTGAGCAGTGGGGAAGTCCGGCAGATCTGCATGGGCACCAAGAACACTTACACGGTGCCCAGCCTCAGCCCCAGCACCCAGTATTACTTTGATGTTTTTGTTGTCAATCTCCTTACAAACGCCAGCGCCGCTTACACCGGGACGTTCGCAAGGACCCTGGAAGAACCTGAACCCAAGGTGACCGAGCTGAAAGATGGGAAAGTGATTCAGGTTGTCCTGGATGGGAAAAAGCAGAAATTCTACAGCCTGCAGTACCAGGCGAGGCACAAGAAAGTACAATTCTCCTTTCAGTTGTGTCGTGGCCAAGTACGGGTTCACATAACAAAGAATGGCAAAACAGTGGCCTCGGAAAACATCTCAGGGCTGAGGTATTTCTCTCTGAAGGGAAAGCTGCTGGACACATATCTGGTGCAGCTGAGGTCCACAGAGGAATCTAACTCTTCTGTGAAAGTACAGGTGTCCCCCCATTTCCACAAGCCTTTATTCCCGCTTCTTCCAGAGAGCTTAAAAATCAAGTCCTTCAGTAAACTGAGAACCTGCAACTCTGTGACCATTGCCTGGCTGGGAACACAAGAGGAGAGCAAGTACTGCGTGTACAAGAGAAGGATTGAGGAAGATCAGGTCTGGAGGGAACTGCAGAACGCAGACAGGTGCTCTGGACCTGAGTCTCGGCACAAATCAGAGAAAGTGCTGTGCAAGTATTTCTATGATCTGAATCCCCAGAGAGCCGTCACCACAGAGACCATCAAGGGGCTGGATGCAGGAACACTTTACTTGTTTGATGTTTATCTCTTTGGGCCATCTGGCATCCCTGTCAGATATCACAGCAAAGTCGTGAAGACCAGAAAAAAATGCTGAAGGTTTTAAAGAAAAGATTTGAAGTGAGTGAATGAAGACTTCTCAAAATTTACACCAATCCATGTCATAGCCTGTGCAGTTTAAAATACGCTCGGACAGAAAAAATATAAAGCCGTGAGATTCTGCAGAAAAAAAAAATGTTAGTTGTCTAGATCATTACACTTACTTTTACATCTTCTCTCCTGTGTAGGGTGAGGTTTTTTCTTTTCCTATCTCATTCAGACATCAAAAGCAGACCTGTGAAACAAACTCACACACGTGGAAATAAAATACCCTAATGGCACCCGTGAGAAATAGATTGGTTACCTAAAATGCTTCTGAAATCCAGTACAGAAGTGATGGGAAGCGCCTCACAAGAAGCACACATTATTTTCAAGTCCCAGAGAGTTTTCCACTTTCTGTAACTCACAGAGGTAATGAGGAACTGAGAGACCCCCACAAGTCAGGCTACTCTTGAGAAACTGAACTTCCTCACTGCTTGAGCAGAGATGAGACAACAAGAAATTAAAAGAAGCAGTGCAAGTGGTGTAAAGCTCCACACCTCGAGTGAAGCAGGCTTTCCCTGTTACCTGCATGTTTGCTTGGTTTCATTTCTGTAGAGAAACTGTGCTTGATTAGAAACACAAAATGTAGGCCAGGAACTAGCTCTGGATCCAGCTTTTCTGGGGAGTATACAAACACACTGCTGTGCTGCTGCCCACTGAGGATAGCAGCAAGTGAGGAATCCCAACACAGAAAGAAGATTAATCTATAACCTCAGATATCGAGCCCCTGTCTATGACTGTGTGACTCCTGAGTGTAATATATTCATTCTTTACATCTTTAAATGAGCTTATATGAATGAATGCATTGCTTTGAGAAAAACTAAATGTGGGTTTCCTATTAAATATCATGGAGGAAAAAAATATTTGTAGTAAAAATCCTGAAAAACGCTTCTTAGTTGCCTTGTTTCCTTGATTACCTTCCTCAGATGACATGAGACAGTTAAAAAAAAAAAAAAATTGAAAAAAATTAAGTATTCATAAACCCCCTTGTGCTTAATGTCAATTATCAGCAGAAAATATTTTGCACACGGGCTCTGGAACTTACATATGAAGAGATACGATAGATCCATTGACCCCCCAGAGGTTGCCAGAGAAACCTTGCCTGTAGTAATTAATTTTTCCCTACACTTACACTAAGCAAATACATAAGTTATCAGTTCCATTACTGGATATTTCAGAAGTTCTCTTGTGATTGAAGGCCATCAAGGCTCTAGTTTGAGCAATTATTACCTCCAAGCATGTTTGGAGACCCCTGGTAAGGACTGAAAATCAGTCCTGTGTGCAGACACAGAGCTTTGCTTGTCCCCTGCTCCAAAGACTCTCCAGCCCTGTGCACCCTGCACAGCACACACCATCCATTAGCAGACTCTTTAGCCCCACATGAGGGTCTCAGGCCTTCACAGGGCATCAGCTGCAATATCTGGCTTTGGCTGGGCTTTACATTCCTGCAGGCATCTCTCTGGACTGAGCAGTGCCACAGCAGGACCCACGTGCTCTGCAGCCTCCTGTCCACACTCCAAGGGCCTTTTGGCTAATTACAGGGGCTGGCAGCTGTACTGTCTTCATTCCAAGGCAGGCTTCCTCTCCATTTGGCTCCTGCCAAAAATAGTCTGAGCTCAGAGGGCAACAGAGGTCATCTCCACTTGGAAATCTCGACATTTTCTGCCTTCCTCCTCTATTTCAGGCATTTATATGCTGGATGAATTTCACTTAGATGCCCTACAACTGACTGTAATAACTATGAAAATAATAGAGGAGGAACAGGAAGATCTGATCAACTGCAGATATGTTCTTAATCCACTGCCCTCAATCAGAACATTAACCCTTGCTTTTGCCCTCTACAAATGCTACAAAAATGTCACTTGGCTGAGGAAGATACATCAGCACATTGTCCAGGATCGATGCTCTAATGAAGTAGATTTTTTACAACAGAACTGGCTTTGGACTTCTCAGCAAAACCTTGATTTCATGCTGCAGCCAAGAGGTCTGAGGAAGGTATAGGAGAGCCTGGCAGAGGGTAGAGAACTGAGCAGCCAAAGGTGACACAGAAGCAAAGGCTTGTTGCAGCACCAAGTTGACTGACAGTTAATCAGAACCTGGAGGGAAGGAGTTCAGGTTTGGAGATCAGGACGACTTTGAAAAGAACCACAAGATTCTCCTTTTCCCTGATTCACCAGCTCCTCTTTACTCCACCTCTCTGGCCATTGCCACCTGCAGAGGACTGACTGAGGCAAAGACCAGTGGGAAGCTCTGAAGACCAAAACTTACAGCTCCTGCAGGCCAGGCTGTGACCCCAGCAGAGCAGTGACCACTGCAGCTGCACAAAGGGCTGATGCCAGTCCCTCACCAAGGAGGAGCTGCCCCCCACACATACCAGGCACCCCATCAGCAAAGGCCCCTGTGCACAGGAGAGAGAGGTTGGATGTAGGGAGGAACAGGCTGTTCTGTCAAGACTCATTGTCTCTAATCTAAGCAGAGCAGGCAACCTGCCCTCCAGGTAACAACCCGCTTTGCTTATGTGTGCAGCCAGCCATGCCCTGTAACACAGACCCCAGAAGCAGCAGGGAATATTCCTCTCTGTTGATCTTTCCACTGTGACTCTGCCTCTGTGCACCAGGCTGCAAACTTCTTATCAATTCACTCGTGCCCATAACCCTGCTTATGGGGCAGCCTTTGGCTGCACTGCTTTAAGCTGGGTGTCACTTTGCTGACTGCTGTCCTGGAAGTTTGAGGGGTTTATCCACACCTTCCTGGGAAGGTGTGGAAGAGTTTCTACCCACCCCTACATAGGCAGTTACTCAAGTGCATAGCTCCCCATCTTCAGCACTCGGCAGTTCTTTTCTTTCAAAGCTGCTTGGCATCTTTACTTTTTCCTCTTCCCATTTGACTAGTCCTTGTCTATTGCAGTCTGGCCATGAACATTTCCCAAGCCACATTTACCTACTTTGTCTTCATGCTTTCAGCAGTCCTTGCTCAATTTTTATGGAAGCTCAGTTACCTCAGTTTAGCCTGTCCTAAGCTGTCACCAGCTCTTCCCATCTGCTCCCCTATCCTTGTTAAATCTGAGTCACATCTGAAGAAGTGCAGACAGATGTCTTCATGGAGAAGATTTCAAAAGCAACACTTTGTGCTTGTGGATCATTTCAAGTAAGTCATCAACATTGTTATCAGGCCAAAGTATTTTTTTTTCTGGTGTTCAGTAGTGGGTCCCAGCTTTTTCGTGTGCTTCCAGCTAATGCATCTCATCCTGTCACAGCCAAGATCAAAGGCCATGCACCTCTTCCCAATTTCTACAGAGTTGATCCTACTGCTCTACCACTCTCTCCACATGGGAAGTGGGGCTCAGGGTACCAAAAGCAGAGCAGATAAAACAGGTTTCATTACACATCCCCTTCCCCTGTGTGTTCAGCCTCACAAATCAAAACTGGCACTGGTGAAATGAGGTGCTGGTATTTGAGGCAGTTAAATAATAGAGCACAGGCTAAAGTCTGCCATTGTGCATGGCTGTTGGCCACACACCAGTACTGGGAGGGGCTCTTTAGTATCACCTTGCAGGGTTTCACACAACTGCTACTGATACAAACTTTGAAATGTAACCTAACACAGTAATAATTACTTTTTTAATTTGCACACTTTGAAAGATACTGCTGCCTAAAACCAGTGTAGACATTTCTGACACTGGGTTCAAGTACTGATGACATTTATGAGTTAATATTTAACTGACAATAAGAATAATCTATTTTATCATTCCTTTTCTCTCCTGTATTTAACAGTCCATTTATTCATTCATTCCCTATTACTTTGAGTTTCCTAACAAATGTAAATACCCTTCAAAGTGAATCTGGAAGTTTTTAAAGAATTTGTTCCCCATCTGCCCACATCGAGGGATGCATTCATAGCTTCAAGGAATTTTTTTCCCTGCAATTTCACCTTTGTATCTTTGCATGTTTTTTTCTGGCTAACGCTTTCCCACTTGGAAGACTCCCTGCTAGCTTAAGCAATATGTTAAGATAGTTCTGCTATTTTGGCCCCAGGTACTGGAGGGAAATCCTGCTCATGATTTGCTTTCAGACATGGAGCTGATATTGGTTTACATGTATACCCATCAACACCATTCTGGGCTCCATTATTATTAGTTGTTGGGGTTTGTGGGTAGAATTTAGGAACCACGGACACTGCAGTTAAACATCCTGGACACATGTGGCTTTGCACAAGGCTTAAAATCTAATTTTGAAAGTCAAATAATATTAGCACTGACAGCAAGTCCAAGCCAATGACCCCAAAATGCCAAAGGCTTTCAGGTGCTCTTAGAGCAACTGAAGCTCTCTGGCATTTCGAGAAAAAATGGATGACTTGGCAGCTGAGTAGTTATTCAGGAAAATAACCAGCCCAGGTAAAGCACAATAGATTGTTTTAGGGATGAAGATGAATGGAAGATGCACAACAGCTCATTGGTGTTACCTCTCCTGCACACGCTGGACTGAGAAATCAACAGTGTAACAAAGCACAGACAGGGCAATGTGCCTTTCTTGCACAAGGACAGGTATTTCCCGGGCGAGTCTGTCAAGGAATATTAAACAACAGCATCATAAAGACCAGCTAAACTTACTAGAAGAGGCAAACAGCAAGTATGACTTGATCCTGCCCTGCATCCTTCCGCAGAGGAGCACGATGTAATTCGCGAATGAGCCCGGAGGACTCACAAGCACCGCCCGCATCAGCCGCTGTGCCCGCAGCATCCCGCGCTGCCGGGAGCTGGCCGAGCGTGCCAGGCAGCACATGGAATGCCGTGCTGCCGCCAGGTCTGCGGGCACCAGAGGGCACTGGCAGGCTGGATCAGAAGCGGAAAGAGTTGACCTGATAAGGCTTATCAGGAGCAAATATTTCAGCAGATTTAACAAGTCAAGCACCTATTTTGATAATATTATGAGGCAGAATGGATGCAAGGAAAATCCAAGGAGCTTACGTTTTATTTTCTTTTAGCCTCTCAAGTCGTTCAGGTGTGAGGGGTTTTCGTTTAAAATTAAAGTGCATAAAAAGTGTCAGCCAAGGAACAATAAAAGGTAGGCACTTTCTGAAAGGACTGCAGCAGCAGTGCTCCCACTGAGATGTTCAACACTGCCACTACTGATGGGACTAAAGCAGCTATAAAACAGAAAAACACTGTGGTGCTGAGGACAGTTACAGATTTCACGAGGTTAAAGTGGGGAGCGTTAGTTCAGGCACAAACTGCCCAACAGGTTGTGATCCCCATTAGAAACTCCCTATCCTCTCCTGTAGTGCCCTTATCCTGAGGGAGATTCTCTGGAATGTTACTTCCCTGTCTCACCAATTTAGAGATTCACCCCCCACTGCTACTGGATGTCCCATCTATATATACTCTGGGACACGGGAAACAGAGCACAGTTTGTCAGGGACTTGTTCCCTGGGGAATTTGGTCACTGAACTTGTAGCCCCTGTGAGAGAGGAAAGCTTTGCTTACAGGGACTAAGAGCCATCCTTAGAAAAACTGCATACCCTGACCTGTGCTGCTTTTGCACTGAGGAAAGTTCTCTGAAATCCTGCTTCTCTACCTCAGATTTCCAAAAGCATTTGAACAAGGGCAGCCTTGCCAGGGCTGACAGCAAAGGAGACCGAGAGGGTAAGCACCAGAGGCTGCTGGGGTTTTTATGCAGGTATTGGTGTCAGTGACACAGGAGGGGCTTTGAGAAGGTGACTCTGGAGCTCAGTTTCAAAAGGTTTTTTTCAGACTCCCATGCTAATTTGCTCTGAAAGCAGAACTCCATAGGAAGAGACCACCAGGTGCCAGGGTGAAAGCAGAAGAAAGCAATGAAGAATTGGAAGGTAATGAGGTAAAATTTGAGTTTGTTAGAAACTGTCAAGGAGAGGAAGGGCCCACATTTGGCACCCAGCTGCCCTTTTTGCAAGTCACCTACTCAGGAAGCCTTTTTGCTTGGGCAGACACTTGTTCAAAATGACCTTTATATTCAGAAGGGCTCTACAGGAGCCCTGGTAAGGGCTGCCAGTGGGATACAATCATTTCTGGCCCTTCCTGCAGCATTTTCCAGGCACCAGCACCACAGTGGTAACTGATACCAATAATTTTTTCGTTCTCTTTCCGGCAACAAGAAGATTGTTCCTGACTGAGCTTCACTGTTGATTAATTTCTGTCTCTGAGAGTCCCTGCCAGCACATAAGCCCACTAAGCCCCCAGTATTCCTGTAGCTTGACTCACACAAATAGAACTCAGCATGCAGTGTGTTGTCTGTCCCAAGTCTATGATCCCAAGGAAATACTCAATCTGAGCCTCCTTTAGAGGCCTCTGAAAATAACCACACAGAGCACACTGTGAAGGTAATGTGCTGTTAGACCTGGATCTCACATCTAACAGATCCGCTACATAAAAACCACCACAAAACCAAAGCAGGGACTTGAGGCAAATAGTCAGTCTGGCTGTCCTGCTTTTCATTTTCC
This sequence comes from Myiozetetes cayanensis, assembly GCF_022539395.1. NCBI lineage: Eukaryota > Metazoa > Chordata > Aves > Passeriformes > Tyrannidae > Myiozetetes > Myiozetetes cayanensis. The sequence continues at coordinate 29,593,742 of NW_026086605.1, forward strand.
TCTGGGAAAGTTCAAAATCAGAACAGCAACACTCAAAGTGGTTCTAAACAGCACAGTTGAGGTGGTACCATTGCTGAGGAAAATCATTGAGTTTAAAGATAGAAAGTACCAGTGTAGGGTCCCACACTTTTTGTGGAAGCAGGAGATGGCTTTAAAGATATTTAATGGATCTCTACTGAGACCTTATCTGTCTCATCTAAGGCCACAGACATCACTAGAGAGCTTAAGGTTGGCTATTGGAGCATCTCTCAGTTCCAGCAGTGCAGAAAAACAGATTTCCTGACATATACCAATGGAGAGTTTCCCAGATGTACCTCTCAAACAGCTCAGGAGCACAGCTCACAACTTGCCTGGTTTCCTGGGGGTGGTAAGAAAGATTCAAGAAATGAATTGTTCAAAATATGCTATCTGGTTGGAAAAGTTTTTGAATTCAACACATCTGCTTGCAAATAACTGACAACATTATATCATCCCAAGTAAATCTGCAAGATGTATAGGTGGGAATCTGTAAGGACTCTTCTTGAAACTATCTTAATTTTCATAGATCTGTGCTCCAAACAACTTTATATGTATTGCACCTTGTTATCTACAGATGTCAAGTTATGCCTGAACAATGTGGTAGTGGTGTTCTGGGCACTGCTAAGGAAGGGAGCTAAAGCTCTCTCTGCATACTCATCCAGACACACACACATACACAAGACTCCTTAACAAACCCATTCTTTCAAACTGAGCTTTTCTTGGAAAAAGTTTGCCATGAGCAGGGACTGGACAAACTTGCCATAAAACATAAACATTGATATATTTCAAAAATAAAATAAGCACAAAGACTGAAAAGAGTGGAAGGGTCGGAGCTGTGTTTCCCACAATTTCAGGAGCTACAACAGGCCCAGCATCGATGGTTCTCACTGTGTCCCTGGAACATTTGCAATATTGTGATCAGGTCAGCGTGGGACAAGCAGAACTATTGCTATTCCCTGCACTGGTGACAAGGGTTTATCTCCTAATGCTTCACACACCCAAGCCCTATGATTAGGGAGTTAATTCCTTCTTTCCTTTTTCCATTCTTGATACATAGAAAGCAGTCATAAGCATGAGCTGCTTAACAGTATCTTAATGTTATGACCTGGGGCCAGTTTAATGATTTTTCAGCATTTGGAGTTGACAGTACTCGTGACTGTGGCTTGTCAGCTGCAGATCATGAGGGACCATGAAAGAAAGAACAGTTTGCTTACAGTGACAATCAGGAAGCACCCAGATGCTTACTGGACGTAGTGGAAAGTTTTAACCAGGAGGATTATTTGACCTTTCTTCATGTAGAAGAATCCCAACCAAAGAGGGAACCAATATTAAGCACTACAGTTGGTAATCAATGCCTTTGAGGGCAGCCATCCACCCACAGAGAAGGATTCTTTTCTTTATCTACAACTCAAAGAAGGACACACAACTTTATTATTGGGCTGACCTAAAAAAAAAAAAAAGTTAAAATATTTCTATTCAGGCAGTTAGTTTCATAAGTGGGCCAAATCTGCTGGGTTTATTATGTGGTACAGTCCTCAAAGCCAGATTTCCAAAAGCATGCAGTGCCAGTTCCTCAGTTCAGACTGAGAACCCACAAATTGGCCAGACCATGAGCAGTGCTTTGCACATATCTCCTATTGGGACAAAATCTTTTCAAATCTGTCCGTAACTCAGTGAAACCCCAACAGTTACATCTGCAAACAATTTGGCCCATAATATTTTCCTCCCTAGTCATATTTATCCAAAGAAAAAAATACTTTTATAGTGAATTTTATATTGTTACTTTTTTATAGCGACTACATTATCCTTGTCATTCACGTATACTGATGCTCAGCTTTTCTAGAACACCTGGTAGAGAGCAGCAAGGTGCTTTGTTTGTTTTGGTTTTTTCCCTGCAGAAGTACAATATAATTACTTTACTTGCTAGAGTAGTCAACTCCAACTCCAAAATGCAATTATTCTATATCTAAAGAGGAGCTCAATTCACTTTGAAATGAAATTTCTCTAAAAGTGATACCACAACTCTTGTTGGGTTTTGTTTGCAAGGGTAGTTATTCTTGAAGAAAGGACTCAACAATGGAATTTATAGGTGACTCAGAACATGAAAAATCTAAGTCTAGTTCTAAACAGGACATTAGAGTGGAAATCTTCAGCTCACATTGTGTTGGGCACGGTCAGTTCTGCCTAAAATAACTGACAGTTACATTATTCAGTAGTCATTTGAACCTCAGAAATTGGCAGCAAACCTAATATTTCAGCTATTTGGATAAAACTGTTCCTTGTCTCTAGGGTATTGCTGTTTATTTGCCTCAACCCTACTAATTCCATCTTAACAGGTATTCAGAAAATGTGTGATAGCAGAATTGATCAGTCAAAGCATACCAGACATTCTTTTCCAGAGGATTGTGAAACAGTTCATTTAAGCAGTTCTCTTGCAACATCCTTTGACCACCCTGTCCCCTCCCACCAGCTTCTTATAAGAATCATGGAATCACATCTATTATTGTCCCACTACAGCTTCTTTCTCTACAGACTTAAGCAAAATGTTCACGTACAATTTTACTTCACTTAGAGCAGGAAGATACCTTTCCCCCCTGGAACAGAACAGTTCCCCACCCACTTTCCAAGGAAAAAATGTCATAGCAAGTTCCAGTAACATCCAATGGTAAAACTGTAAGCATGCTCATGGTCCCACTGCTAAGGGAGATTTAAAGGTAAGTAAATGGAATTATAAAAACAGTTGAAAGACCAAATTTTAAGAAGGAAGCTAGAAAGAATTAATTATAGTCTTCAGACAGGAAGGAGCCAGATCCCTGTGTTTAAGAGTTACTCTGGGCAGGTAAAGAGACTGGCTATAATTCACCTCCCGAGGGCCCCTCCTGACTCTGTAGGGTTTCTGGCTCTGTTTTGGGTGGCAGACTCTTTACCCTTGCACCAAACCCTCACCTGCTGCAGGAGGGGTTCCTTCACACCTCCCCCAGCACACTGCCTGCCCTGTGGGGTGTATTCACTGCCATGTCCCCAGCTGTGCAGAGCTCTGAAACACTCAGAGGCTCTGAAAAGGGTGCACAATGAGGGGCATTACTGCCATCTATCCATACTGCATTTCCCACGTTCAGAGGAGCATCTCTCCATTTCCTGGAAGTCACACAGGACCAGTGAAGAGCAACGTTGTGGCAAGAACACAGAAGGGGGGGCAGGGGGAGGAATAAGCACAAAACTAGAATCCCTCTCTGTATTTTGTATTCCCATCAGAATAAGGGTGAACAGCATTTGGCTTTTGGGGAAATCATGGGTTACTTTCAGAACACAGCTTTAAGTTCTAGTTGGTTTGGTTGGGGCTTGTGTCCAAACCTTCCAAAAACCAGTTCAGTTAGAACAGTTAAAGGAAGTAGTACAGGGTTTACTGCACTTTTTTTCCTTTAACAGTGAAATGTTTTGACTGGAAGCAATTTAGGTCAGGAGTCATTTTTTTATTGTATGCATATTCAGGCCACAGGACTGATCCTGATGGGTTTAAGTGCAGCCATAAATGTTCTGGACACCTTTTGTTTATTCCCACTTTAAAGTAACTGAAGAACTTTTACCATTAGGTGGCACCAGAGAATATTTGAACATTAACAGGAAGGACCTCTGCAATCTGGGAGAGTCTTCAAGCAGATGTAACCACTAAATTAAAAAATAGTCATCTTCATCTGCATATGAGTTCTTTAATTACTTGACAACAAGTGATACAGAGATCATCATAAAGCAAGTTACAACTAAATCCATTACTTCTTCATTAACAAGTGGGTTTTTTAATTTTTAACCACACATGATAAGTATTTAATGTGAAATTGCCATACAGTTTGGTTTAACTGAGATGAATAGCTTTGTAGTGTTTTATTTGTCTTACTGAAAAGAAAAATATATCTCTGTCCAGACAATTCCAAATGTGGGCTGTTAAAAAGAACCCTTTCAGGAGTTCCTGTGCATATCTGGTACAAATCCAGCTAGGTCTATGAATAATTTACCAGCTAATGAGCTCTTTTCTGTTTATGAAATAATACTCTTAAGAATAATAAGGCAGGACATAAGCAGTAGCCATATGTTTCTTCTCAAATTCCAGCCAGACAAATGACTCGAAAATTGCTGTTGCAAGAACTTCTAAAGCATATGGCTAAGTACAGGGAATTTGTTAACTTCTTGTGTCAGATCCAAGAGTTTCCAATTATCAACAAAAGATGGCATACCAACCCAATTACTCCTGATATATTCCAGTCAAGACAGATTCCAAGTAACCATAGCTGTGTGGGTGTATGTGGTTTGAAATAACAGGAATCACTGCAAATTTAGTGTAAATAATAAAAGTAGGCCTCCAGATCAGATCCAGACAAATGTGTCCCAGTGTGCTGAATGTACTTTCAACAGGAAGCAGGAATTCTTGGGCATTCTACCAGCGCTGATTCCAAGCCACCATAAACTATTAGAGATACGTTTACTTTCCAGCACTACAGAAAACTCCTGCAACAGCTTCTTTCATTTGTCAGGGAGGAAAAGAAGTACATGCTTCCTACAAAAGAAGAATGCAGCAAATAATTTTTGCTTTTTTTTAAAAATTATTAATTGCAGATTGCTTTTTGAGACAACATCTTTGTCATGCTGGGCAAACATGAGGCTACAATTAACAGTCAGGACACTGGTACATTATGCACATTACTGGCACATCTGACTAAGCAGCTGAGTCTGGTCCCAGATTCTTACTCACAGGAGTGCTTAGCCCCAGACCCCATGAACACAATGTGTTTTCATACCATGCCTTCACCAAAGAATCTCCAGCCATTCTACTTGACAGCACGATGGAAAAATGATATATTCACAACAATGAACCAGAACTCATAAAGCCTCCAAGCAAAAACCATGAGGAACAGATTTGTACACTAAGAAATATTTCATACTCATATTGTGAAATTTATTACATCATCCTGAGAGCTATATAAACTGTCAAGGATTATTCCCCTGCACCAGGTTAGTGTGTCAATCCAGGTCAGTGTCAGCAAATTCTTCTCTAAGTATTTTTCTGGGTTAATTTTTGTTTTAATCACACATCTTGCAAGGAAGATAAAGGTCCACAGGTCACTTCATGCTACATTTATGTTTGAATTCAGCATGTTGAAAGCCACTGCTTCAGTCCTTCATATTTAGCTTCCAACAACTGCGACTGTTCAAGGTTTAAGCTGTGGGTGGTGGTAAGACACACTAAATCACAATTACCCATAGGCAAGCCAGCTACTGAGATGTTGGCCTTTTGGTCAGCCACAGCCCCTCAGGCACTTCTCAGGCACAGGTCCTCTTGGGTCATGTTGCTGAATCCCTCACCAGAGCAGATCTCACTCGCTGCAGTACAGACCTCTGCCTTGCTCTGGTGGGAGTAAGGCCTGACTGAAGGCTGCTGGAATATCCCTAAGAAGCCACTTGCTGAGGAGAAAGCCTGAAAGAAATCATGCCACTGGTGAAGGGAAAGCAAAAAGCCCTACAAAGCCTGAGAACCATCTCACCTTCCTCAAGATGTCCGGTCAGATCACGAGGGAGACTGGTCCAAAAGTAACCAAAGTAAACAAAACCCATGGAAAGTCATCTCCAAATACCTAGAACAGACTAAACACTAAAATAACTGCATGTGCAAGAGATGTTTAAGAGTCTAGAAATGCAGTCTTTTCCTAATGGCTCATTTTTCACATGCATCAGACTGAAAATCACTAATTTAACTAATCCTTAATTATACTGACTTTAAGAGCAGTACCTGGGATACTATAAAAAGCAGCCAGATTTTTTTTTTAAACATAAGCCTGATCTAATTAATGCATCATAAAGAAAACAAGAGGTGAAAAATATTTTGTACTTGCCTAAATTTCTTTAACTACAGTAGGAGGATTCAAAACACCTTAAAATCATTTTGAAATTTGCTATCTCCATGCATTCCAAGTGTAGATGACTGATGTATTTCTCCCAAACACAGGATTAAAACTAAACTGTTGTTCCTTATCAGAGCAAATAATACCTGGCATTGTTCATAGGCATTTCCAATATTAACCCACCTGTAAACCAAAGAAAACATTTTCTCATAGCTCAGGAATCACAGTGCCATGGCAGCTCATTTCTAAAACGCAGGAATGTTGCTTGTGAAACATAACCTGGTCTGAGCACATGGAGGTTTTCAATGATTAGCTATTGTTTTATCGGCCCCATGACAGAAAAAGATGAGTTTTCACCAGGATGGTAATGGTATTTAACTGGCAATGCTTCCTCACCACCAGAATAAATTAGTACCCATAGGTTTTCCTAAGTGTCCTTATACACTTTGTTCCTACTTAAATGTGGAAAAAGTATTCAAAAGTCTGTGCCACAAATCACAACATCTACTTCTAAGTCAGCAATCATCCACCTGCCAAAACACTAGTCCCTACTGCACATTAGGTTCCTCTTATCCAACTTGGGCTCTCTTAGACTTGCACATAACAGCAGTCAACTACAAATTTCTATCTCCTTTTCATGCTACATTTTTGGGGATTGTGCATTGTTTTACATGCCTCAGTTTGAAGTATGTGACTCCCTTCCAGCAGCATTTAAGTAGACACATGAATTCAATCACATAATTAAGCCTATTGGTTTTGGTAAGGCTATTTGCACACATGAAGACAGGCTTAAGCCCCACAGTGAATGATGGCCCTTCTTTATAATTTCATATATTGTCTAGAATCATCTAGCTATCTTAATTTCAAGAAATGTGTGTGCAATCAGTCAACTTGAGCTATTTCAGCAAAGTTGTGCCAATTTTGTGTGGTATTGGCTAAACATTGATACTGTGGTACCATGGGGTGCTTTCCCCAGGGACCTGGACCCTGCTCACCCTCCCCTTCAGGAGGCAGGATTTTGTAGGTGTCTCTTGATTGCTACACTCTCAAAGGGAACTCAGGTCTGTTCCTCTACATCAGTGTTCAGCATCACTGCAGTAAGTGCACATCCACTGGTGGATTGTCTGTTGTACTGCATTTCTGGACTGTTTCTGTATATAATGACCATTTCCATGTATAATGATCATGCATCCTTCCTTTGTCTCTCACCTCAAGCCCTATATGCCCTTTACCACTCCAGCACTGTTCAGTTTGTTACACACAGTGGGCTCAGGTACAGATTAGCTGAGTGAGCTTCATTTAGCACACAGCACCCGTACAGAAGCCCTTGGATTGCAATATTACATGTCATGAATGAAAGCTTTCATCCCCCTGCTCTCTTACATCACTCTCCAAAATCAAAATGCTCTTCCTTAACTCCAGGTTCTTCTCAGGTGTGATGATTGCGTGCCAGGGCACTGCTCTTGTCAGTTGAAATCACTGCTGTACCCTTCCAGATTGATTGAGTTCAGTGGTCTCAGCCAGTGGTTTTGCACTAGATATCAAAAGATTTGTCTCTCTCAAATATCCCAACAGAGTCAGATAAGACACACTTGGCCCATTTATTACAAAATGCAAAACATTCTTAGAGCAAAACGTGCAAAACTCCCACAACTATTTAGGTTAATAATTAAAAGGCCTTCCCCTAGGGTTAACCAAGTCAAGTTAGTTATTCATCTCACTTAAAAGTGCACATACTAGGACAAAAAAAAAAAAAAGAATGGAAGACTGTTTATTTTGCATTTCCTCCATGCATAGCTATGTATAACAAGCACATACAGAAATGCCCTATGCTTTCAGAGAAGCAAAGTATACTTTGGCATTTGTGACAGAGTGCAGCAAGCCACATACCTTGAAGCCATCCAAGCCTCTCAGATTGCTACAGAAGACATACCTGCATATCTCAAACTGCTCTGGTGACTGCACCAGTTTAAACACTATGGTACACACAGAGAATATAGGCAACCTGTACATATAACAATACTTTTAGAAAGTTACCTGCAATTCATTCCTCCTGTCTATACCTTCATACTTTATACCCATGCTGGCAGCCCTAGCCAGTTACTTCTCCAAACAATACTTGAAAAACAAATTTGCTTTAACTCAAATATTGCTCATAGCTTTGCAGAAAGACTAAACCACAGAAGAAGGTTAAAAAGGAGGGAAAAACATTTTCAGGGGGCACAAAGAAACTAGGTGTTTGACTCAAACTGTAAATAAATCTAAGTTGACTGCCTAATTACATTGGTTTCCAAGAATCTTTTGTTTAATGTTTTCACCTGTACCAACCAAATCCAGAAAGACAATAACTTCAGACTCCAACTTAGCATTTTAGACAGTAGACCTATCTCTTTTGCTGCCAAAAAAATGTTTAGCAAAAAAAAAACCAAATAAACAAAAAACCAACAAAACAACCAAAAAACAATGGTCATGTGGTCAATCTTACAAAAGATGACTACTTGATACCAGCCAACTGTAACATCTAGCTTTAGGGGAGAAACTACTCACTGCCTTTATTAGGCAATAAACAGTGTTTTCATGACAAACCTAACACTGCTCCCATGCCACCATCCATAGGAATCAAACAGCAAGAGAAAAGCAGCTCCAGTTACCAAAAAAATACCAGGGTGCAAAACCAAATTCAAGCAAAAAAAAATCTGGGAGACCGGAAGAATAATCAAAGATGATATCAGGACAAATAATTAATAAGTGATTTTTAAACTATTAAGACAAAGAAGGGCCAGATTTGCCAAGAATACATGATGGCTTTCATCAGCAGATGTAGTGTAAAATCATAGTAAGAGAAACCTTCAGCAAATTTCCACATAACAACCTTATAAGTAAACTAGAGAATTGTGTTCTGGACTAAGTTTCTAGTATAGGAATAAGCACCACTTTGAAATGTAAATTACAAAAAAAACCCTGTTAGTGTGTTTCACAAAGTAAAATAGAATCACAGGCTGAATTAAGGCCATCAAACCCTGTTCCATGGTCAAAGCAGGGCCTATAAGATGAGGTTACTCACATCCTTACCAAGTTCTAATATCTTCCACAACACAGATCACACTCTCCTGTGCAATGCTGCAGTAGCTGACCGCCCTTAAAGTGATCATGTTCTAAATAAAATCCACTTGGGACTGTGTGTTAACCTGTGTCAATTATCCTCATCCTGTCATCAGCTGACTGCCCTTTTTTTTTTTTTTTAAGAAAAAGGAACAAGAATGTCCATCCATCAGGCAGCACTGCTATCTTCAGCCACTGGAGATTGTGCTGAGGGCAACACCAGTTGTTCCAGAAAAACACCACTACAGGTAACTGCATGAGTTTGGAAATCAATACTGCCTTATGGCTTCACTGTTTTCCAGGTAAATTCTAAATTGACATAGAACTTGCTGGAATTTCAGGCTTTTCTTTACTCTTTGTAGTCCATTCATGCAGTAAGATAGCAAGCATTCCTACACAATTAGTCTTGCTAGCAATTGTATTTAGACATTTTTATTTAGAGCAATACAAAACATTTGCCCAGAAATAGTAACATTTTAAAAGTTAGCATATTAGCAAATTGAAACTTATGTATTTATCAGGCAAACTGGAGAATATCCTTCCTGGTATTGCCAAAGAGCATTTGTTACACTAGTATCTCTGGATCAAAGCTTTTATTTGTTACATGTGCAAAGTCATTTACTGTAACATGTCTGTGTGAAAACGTCCAAGAGCAAAATGGATCCCTACACATCCACTCAAGTTCTTGGCCGTTTGCAATCACTAACCTGACAAAAACACTATTACAGACTTGTTTTAGGAATGTAATTCAGTCATTTCAGTACTTCCTGTCTCTGCCTCTGTGGGCTAGTAAACTTCACTTCAACAGTTTGGTTACATTAACCTAGCTTTCCTTGCCATTACTATGATGTTTTTCTTTCTTCTGAGTACTCTGAGTCATTTCCTTAAATCTTTGCTGGTTTGGCTGCAGCCTTTAGGACAGTAGGAACTGCCAATGCTCCTCTTCTGGTTTTAATTCCACTGTGTGCTAGAACCACTTCTCTGCTACAGTGGAATTGTCTAAGGTATTTTTGTTGAAATAATTAGATTTTCACCTGATGCCAATCATTCAAGTTCAGTTGTCAATATAAATTCTTTGAAGCCATGCAAGTTTTACAATTGCTGAGGGTCTGAGCCCCATGTTCTATTACCATTCTGATAAAGCCCTTGTAGATGACAGGCTGTTTTCTCTTGTTTAGGAACATGGCTATACCACTCCATTCTTTCATCCATCCATTTAAACTGAGGGAACAAATAGAAAGAATTCTTGATGCCTGACTATATAAAGTCCTCTAATACATTTTGATGGCTCAGGGAGTCCCCTATGTATTCCTAAGATTTGAGCAGAGAAAAACACAAAAAAATTAACAAGAATATCAAAATATGAAATATTTGTTCTCCTGAAAGTGAACAATTTCTTCTGTTCATCTGTGTCACTACAGGATCACACACAGAACTCCCGTCAATTCTTACAAAATATATCCAGATGGAGAACACAGGTTTGCTGAGAGATAAATCTCAGGATGATAGGTCCAGAAAAGACCAGGTAAAGATGGTTTGCATCATCTCTGAACCACTGGGCCCAGGACTGTTACTACTGCTAAAATGGTGCTTGTTGATTGTGGACTTCAAAAGACTTCATAAAAGTATAATATGCCAAATTCTACAGCAAGTGTCTGCTTCACCCAAGTGTAACATAAAAAGAGGAAAAGAATGACTGCTGGAACTACCTCTCTATAAGTTCAATTACCAATAAACTGGGCACTCTGGCCTCTAGGAACCTTCCCACTGGCACCAAGGGGAATAGTGCACATTTCCAGTATCACAAGAGACAGCTGTAGTTACAAAGCCAGGGTGCTCCTTCTCCTCTTCTCCCATTTAATCATGGCTGTATTTGTCTCAGACAGAAACATATTGGAAAAACTAAGGCTGCTCTCTTCCCAGTCAGGGACCATGTTTAATATTCATATTAAAGTAAACTGGTCTTCACAAAAATTTAATCACAACATAGTTTCTTGCCCTTGGTAGACACAATGTCCCAAAAAGTAGGCAATCTTCCCCTCTTTCACTCCTAAATCAGATATTGAAGTTATCAAATTAAACAGCATTTCATCAAGTATGAGATCTGAAAGGAAACAGGACTGTTCTCCCACATCCTTACAGTGTAATTTGTAGAGTACTGAGCTACTGCTGTACACGTATATTTACACATGTATTTGACACTCAGAGATGCATTATCATTATGCTGGATTTAAGCTAATAGCTACACAAATGGGGAATAAAAAGTATTGAGGAGCACGGTCTCCTAAATATTCTGCCTGCTCTGAATTACTACAGCAAAACCAAGTTCTTGCAGTGCAAGGGAAAGATTATTTCCACTGCCACATTCCTTGTGCTTATGATGAGACTATCCCCATGCCTCTTACTGAGCACCTGAATGTCCTCTCATAGCCAAGGGACAAGACTCTTGCTCTCACAGCCAGTTCTGTGTTAAAGTTCATGGACCTTTTGTCTTCCTTCCTTTACCAGAGATCATATGTTTATTTTGTCTTCAAGAATAGAACAAGAAATTCTTCAGATATCACGCAGAAAATAAAGACATCCAAGTTACTAAAAGTGTTAGGGGGGAAATGGAATAAAAAGGAAGACAATATTGCCTCAAGAGTAATTTTTTCCCTATATAGTTCTATGGTTCAAAGAAATACCAGGTCTGCCCAACTGAACAAGTTTATCTTGGATAAAACAAATTTTTCAATTTCTAAAAGAAAAGTAAAGTAACCCCCCTTTTTTAATTACTTCTCACTCCCTATATTTTGTTCAGTTACTTATACCTACTTAAAATAGACATCTATGTTACTTTGGCAATCAATCACTGAAAGTTATGAAATAGCAGTGTTTGACACTGGAGGAATAAGTGACTACACAAAGCAAAGGGTGTTGGAGAAACAGTTGCCTGCCTTTCACACTGCAGCTCACAAGGTTCTTTCTGATACCATTTCCCTATCATTTTGTGTTCCATAAAGCCTGAACTAAATTTCAGTATAGCTCCACTAACATCACCTCTAACCTTTCAGTCACAATCAGACAATGTAAGTCTGCAGCATTACCCACTTGGAGCTGGGCTCCTCTTGAGAAATAAAGGACAGTCAGCTGAAAAAGAAAATTCCTATAACAAGAGGGAAGTTTTTACCACGTAGTAGCAAGGGCAGGACAAGTCAAGAACATGGGACAACAGCACACCACCCATCCTGATGCAATGCCACCCCATTTCAATAGACCAGGAAGATGCTGATAACAACAACCCACTGTGGTCCCTTCCAACCTTACCCATTCTGTGATTCTGTAACCCTACCCAAAGTCTCACACATAAGTCAGGGCTGCATCATCAAGAACCATCCAGGGAGCCAAGAAAGTAACAGCAAAGGAAACCCCCCTACCTTCAACACACACCTAACCTCCAACCAAGGCAGAGACAGAACACAAGACTGAGCCTCGGGACAGCTCAAACTAGGATTAAACGCTCAGGGCCAGGCTTAAATGGAGCTCCTGGGCCCAGGGGTGGGGTCTGTAGGTGGGGCCCCAGGTGAGGCTGATCAGGGAAATTGAAGCCTGTTAGCACTTAGAGAGCCCCGGCAGTGCAGGAGGGGTTACTGAGGGTTGAGAGATGAGCAGATGTGGGAAATGAAAACAAGTATGTTTTAATTGCTAAATATACACAGATGCTTTCTACAGAATAGTGACTCACAAGGTGAAAACTATTTTGTAGTAAGGAAATCAAATGTTAGACTTCTATGAAACAAAGGAAAACAAAAAGTCCTCCCATCCCACTTTTCTGTTTAATTTCTGATAGGTAACTCCAGAGGCTGATCTCAGCAGCTGATAGCCTTCACTACTGAAGTGGAAATGCATTAATTACACCAGCCATTTCATGCAATATGAAATCCTTGAGTACTGAAGGTACCTGTGCAGTGTAGAGGAGATTTTTTTTTCTTAGTTGAGACACTACTATAATAATTTAGTAGATCTTATCCACTAAGACAAACAGAAGACCAGATTTTTTTAATGAATCATTTTTGAATGCAGCATTTTAGCTATGCAGGATACTAAGAATGTATACTATATGTACCAATAATAGCAAAAAAAAAAATCAGAATATTTCTAATAAGGAAGGTTGATCCATTTGAAACCTGACTCCAAAAATCACTTTTACATATCTGTAATTTTATTTCCATTAGTTTAGGAATATAGAGGAAAACTCCTTAAATGTATATTTGATTTAAATTGAAATACTAACTCACCTCAGTTCTAAACTTATATCAGAATTTATTTCAGATACCCTCTGCTTCAATAAAGACACTTTTTCCTCTTTGCCAGTTTAAATTTATTTGAATGAGATAGAAAGAATGTGAAATACCTAAAAATCATTTGTGAAAATTACAGTGGGGAGAGGGGAATTTCAGAATAGGAATAATGTTTCTTAATCCAGGACAGATTTTTTTTCCAGTGGCTTCCAAAGAAGAGAGAGAGCCTTTCTTGTTCTGTAGTAAGGAAAGAACACAATTATCAGTGTCATGATTTAGTATTTACGTTCCAAAGCAACTTTTCCTAATTGACAGACACATGGAGTAGTTCCTTTGATGGCAGTGTGGGAAATTACCTGACTTGACAAAGATATCGGCAGTGTAGGATTACTGTTTTCAGTCTTTTAGGTTCTTTATAGTGCCATCTTCAATTCTAATTCATGCTATTATTTATTAATTACTCCTCTTACAAATTAGGCAATATCAATATTTTTTTAATAACTGGTAATATTTAAATCTCTCTTTATAGCTGTTTTCTAATTAGATTTAGAATGTGAATTTATCACTTTGCTTCTGAGAGCCAAAAGAGACAGGTTGTACTCTTGCCAGAAAATGCCAGTGCAATTTCCAAGAGTGAAAATTCCTGGACTTCTGAGTCTTGTACATTTGTTTCTAATTCTCCTCACATTTCAGCAAAGACAAGGTTCACACAGTCCATCTGTTGAAAAGTCTCCCAGAGATTAAGATGTTTAAAACTGCATGGCTATAATAAATAAGAGAGTATATATAAGGCTACAGAGCACATTGAATGTTACCAAATGTTAACACCTTGGGTTTGATCAGCCAGACTCTTAAGCCGAGATCCAATGGTTTTCTGTCAGGTCCACCAAGGCTGTATTTATTTCCCTGCTCATTCTCACAACCATTAGTGGCTTCCTTTGAAATCCTTTGGTGATGGGTGAGGTACCAGAAAACTGAAAAACACAGTGGCAAGCTGTAAGAACAGCAGGAGAGGAACCAATAAATTGTAGCCAAGTCCATTTAACTTCATGTGCTGTGGGGAAAAAAAGGTAACACACACACTGGGACAGGTGACTGGAATGGATAACCTAATAACAAGATCTATACACTGGCAGTATAGATGTGACAAGAATAAATCCTATCAGACTAATGTGATACTGTAACAGACCAGGAATGGCTGCAGATAGGGAAGTAGCAGCACAGACCATACTTCAGGACTCCAGCAAACTTTAAACCCTATTTCCTGTAACATTCCCATAAAATATAGCAAAAACTGCCAGTCTATGACATCATAAAGGTGAATAAGAATCTCCACACAGGGTTGTTATGACTATTTCTCTGTGATAATGGAAGGATATATAAAAATAGACGGATATTCTATTCTGGGCCCATATCTGTTCTGTGTTTCATTGATGATTGAAACTCTTTGGAAAGACTCTGTTGGAGACCAACAAGAAACATGAACTCTGAGAATGAGCTGAAAGACTTAGGACTGACTGGAATAATGCAGGGAACACTTAAGGGTTGATCAATGCTTGATAAAAGTATACACATGCATAAAAATTTAATAGAAAGAAGAAATAATCCATTCACTGTGTCCATGGTGGACAGGACAAGAACTAATGGTATTAAGTTGCAGGAAGAATAATTCAAGTTACTTATTAAAGGGAAAAAGTATTTCTTGATGGTAAGTGAAGCACAGGAATTTCCTGGAGAGGTCATGGAGACCTCATAATTAGAAATTGTAAAGGACTGGATAAACAAATATCTATGAGGAATGAACTCGGCACAGTTAGATGAACTAGATGAACTTCTTGTGATCTCTTTCAGTCTTTTTTTATGGTTCCATGAGTCAATATAGCTAAAAAGTTGTTTAAGAATCTCTCTGCTCTTATGGTTAGGAAAAGAATTTATCTTGGGAATTTCTAAGGGTGGAAAAGTTTTTATAACAGCTGTGTAGGATGTTTTATTTATTTGCTGCCGGGCCTTAAGTGCACAGTACTTTAGTACACAGTAGCCTACATTATATTATTCTGAGAAATTTAAGTTAATGGGACTCACTTGGGGAATAGGGCATAACATCATGAAAGACAAAATATTATGGGCTCTTTCTTCTGCAAAATAGATGAATGCAATAAAGCCTTTCAAAACACCCCCAGCATTAATTTTCACCAGCAATAAACCTCTCCCAAATAAAAAACCCAAATTTAGCACTTTGCCTAGAAAAGCATTTCTGGATACAACAGGTGATTAAATACTCCATGTGCCTCTTTCCCCACCCTCACCTTGCAGCTTTCTGAACTGGCCTTTTGCACATGGCTCCCACCTCAGAAAACTACAGAGAAGAGCACTTTGCTCATAATGGTGCTGGGAAGTGGATAAATTCGAGATCAAGGATAACAAATAAAGGCAAGCTCTGGAATTCAGACCGTGCTGCACTAATGATAAATTCCATGGCACTACCATTCCAGTTACAGGTAAATTCTGCCTCTTGGGCTCAGGGAGTGCAGGCACATCCAGCCATCAGCTCCAAGCATTGGCAGCAGCCCTGAGGCAGCCCCAAAGACATCTAATGGTGCTCTCTGCACAGTGACTGTCACTTCTTGTCCCCAGGGCTAAGGGCAGACCCACATCCTTCACGGGAGAGACCCTGTACTGCTCTCAGTTTGGGGGCTTTATGCAGTCCCAAAGAGACATGACTTCTTACAGTAGATCAACCAATTAATTGATCTCCTTTAAATGGGCAGCATTTATTTCACCCCAATAAATATGATGCAATGGATTCTGCAGATAGGCCGACTAAGAGAATAAAATGCTCTGCTGTTCAGTTATCCTTTTTCTGAGATTTGCAGATATGAGTGTGTGAGGTGAGGAAAAGGGACAGGATGGAAAAAAGAAGGAGAGAACATAGGAAAATAGACATGGTGCACCAAAATGAGAAAGATCCTGTTATTCTTTTCTTTGATCAAACTATTGGCCCCAGAAAAATGGCCAATGTAAATTATATATGCCAAAGTCAACTTCAGCTGCTGTTCTTTCTAGCCATTTGATCTTGTATTTGCCAGCTTTTACCCATTTCCCCAATTTTATCCACATTTAATAGTATATAGCCATTAAAAATGCGGTTTTCTTCTTAGTTCAAGCTTTCTGTGTAACAGACATTTTATTCTTCCCTGCAATATATTAGATAAATAAAATGTCATTTATGCAACAGAAGTAATATTCTACTGAATATATACTACCGTTAATAACACCTAATCACCGAAACAGTTTATTTTTAAACCATTTACATGGATTTAAATAGGAAATCAAAGAGTTTACTTCTTATTTTTAAGCTAAAACCACACCATGAAAGGGTCATTTTCAACGAATAAAAACAAAACTGTGGGCATTGTTATTTTTTTAAGAGGTCTTTGATTTATTATATTGGCTGCTGAAAAAAAAAAAAAAGACTGCTGAGTTCAGCCATAGCTAATTGATGAGGAAAAAAAGGTTTCTGTGGCAATATTACAGGAACTGATAAAACATAAGGAAGGAGATCTCCTGGACCTCCTACGCTGTGAATCTCTGACTGCAAATCTCAGTAGTTTATGAGTGGAAAGTACCCAAATAATTGTTTTGTTCGGAGGTGCTAAGCACCTGTAGCTGTCACAGACTGTAATTGGTGCTGTCAACACTCATAACTTCCAAACATTTGGACTGTGCAACTCACGGTCCTGGCATCTAGAAGACAGACAACTCCAGCTGGTGCTGATCTGGGGTGAAGCAGCACACTTCACTGGATTTCAGGTTGTTTTGATAATGGACAATGTTCACGTTCCCATTTACATTAAAAACAAACAAACAAACAAACACAAAGAAACAAAAAACACCCCAAAAAAGGTGGTTGATATTTGTAAACTTTGGAACCAGGGAAAGACCTTCAGTCTTGCCTGGACTGCCCTACACACCTAAAGTGATATGTCACAAAAAGGAAACTATTGAGAGAAAGGAAGATTGCACTGTTTTCATGACCTACATTCGTATTTTGTTCTCGTGTTTTTGACTTCAGATATTTTATTTTCCATGGTCATGAAAAGTATCAGAGGATCTCGTGAACAGTACGTTGCCTGCAAACTGCTGGCTACCATCCACAAAGGCTTTGAGACCGCAAAGAGAATTAGATACTACAATTAAATTCTAGATGTCTCCACTTAAGAGAGCCTCCCTGCACGCACACAATGTTCAGTAGAAATGGAACTGTGGGCATTGTGGAATTCATACTGTCATGGAACTAAGTGGGAAATACACGAAGACTCAGTAAGCCAAACTCTAAACCTGTGTCAAAATGACTGAATGTTGCAACAGGACATGACGCAGCTTCCATGTACCTGGAGTATCAGCATATCCCCTGATGAATTTTAACATGGCCCTTCAACGTGCTGTTAAATACGAGGTGAGTTCACCGTCACACCAGCTGTAGTTCCTATCTTGCTTTCCAGTGTGCGTACAGCAACCTGATTTGGCCATCATAAATGCATGGATGCCCCAGTTTGGGAGAAGGCAGACAATAGGCATCTGCAAGTGAGGTGTGATGCTCTCAGGGTGGGATACCTTCTGGGGTTCCAGGATCATCTTTTAGCACTGGAAAACATCTTTTCCACGACAAAACAGCCATCAAAACAGAAAGCTTTTGTGGGAGCGTGTGATTGGCAGGGTAATTTTGTTTGTCAGAAACGATTTCTCAGATTCATGAGAAACAAGGTGGCTGGCACCAGACAGACCCAAAGAGGTGTGAGCGCTTCACCCTCGTCTCCGTGCTTCGGGCAGTCACCCTCGGGCTGAGATCGCTCTCCCGGGCAGTGTCCGGCTGCCGAAACAGCGGAACAGCACCGCTGCCACCAGGCCGGTGTGGCAGCTCATGCTGATGTTTCCTCTGCACTAGTCCGCGTTTCTGGGCTAATCTTTTTGCAGAGTGCTATGATCTGCGCCCGTGTAAAATCCGGCCCTGGGCTTCTGGGTGCGGACTAATGCAGCTATGCTGGAAGGTGAGGGATGCGTAACCCGGTCTGGTGCGGTGCAGCACAAGGCACTTGGCCGTCATGAGGCTTCGTGCAGCGACGCGGGCAGCCAGGTCCCTCCCCGTCGAGAGGGGATGTGCGAGCAGCAGCAATCACAGTGTCTCCGGGACGTGCGGCAAAGCCCGGGCTCGCTCGTCCGCGCTGCCCGCACCGTGGGTCGGCTTTGGGCTCGGTGTAACTCAGCACCTCCACCCGCCCGATCGGCACCGCACGATCGCTGCCGACCCTCCCTCGGGCGATGGAAGCGGGGCGATGGGAGCGGGGCTGAGTGCGCTGGAGGACCCTAACAGCGACCCCGTCCCGGCCGCCCCGAGGCGTGGGCGGTGCCGCTGGGGGCGGTGGCATCCCCCCTGCTTCCCTGCCCCTCCCTCCCCCGTCCCTCCCCGCCCTCCTCCGGGGCCGCGGCGCTGCCCCCTCCTCCGGGGATATCCCCGGCCCCTCCCGGCGGGCGGCGGCCCAATGGAGGTGGGGATGCTGTGCGGGCTGCGGGCGGGCTGGGGGCGCCGCCGAGCCGCGGACGCCGCCGGGCCGGGGCCGCGCACACTCGGCGGGGAGCCGGGGGCAGGGGCGGGCGGCGCCGGGGCTCGGGCGGGCGGCGGCGGCTGGGATGAGCCGGCGGGGCGGCTGTGGGGGCAGATAGCCTCCCGCGGGGACGCGGCCGAGTGGGGCTCGGAGCGGCGGCGGCCGCCCGGCAGCGCCATGGCCGCGCAGCGCGACCCGCTGAGCGGGTACCTGCAGCAGCCGCTCTCCGACCCGGGCTCCAACAGCGAGCGCAGCGCCGACTCGCCCGCGCCCGGCTCCGAGGAGGACTCGGCCGGCCCGCCGCGGGCCCTGCACAGCCCCGAGTGGGGCGAGGAGCGATTCCGGGTGGACAGGAAGAAACTGGAGGCCATGCTCCAAGGTGAGGCGGGGAGCGGTGGCGGCGGTGCCCCGGGGGAGTCCGGCAGGGACACGAGGGGGCCCCGGACCCGCCGTGCCGTGTCCTGCCTCCCCCATCCCCGCCGGGGCGGGTCCGTCTCCTGTCACCCCTCGGGACGCGGGACGCGGCCCTGGCTCGGCGGGAGCCCCGCGGGCCGGTCCCTACTCCAGGCTCTGTCTTGGCCGGGGAGGGAGGCGGCTCCTCTTCCCCCATCCCCGGAGCGGAGCGGCCCCGTCCCCCCGGGTGTCGCCGGGCCGGCGGCGCGGGTGGTGTCGCTGCCCGGCCGCGCCGGGGCTGCGGGTCGGAGGGTCCCGCTCTTTCCGAATTCCCTCTGTAAAAACGTAACATCCCGCTCAGGCAGGGCGGTTCGGGCTCTCGGCTTTCGAGGAACAGCCGCGTAGCGGGAAAAGACCTGTTGGAGCCGGGTGTCCCGGCCGGAGGAGCG
Organism: Myiozetetes cayanensis; assembly: GCF_022539395.1. Taxonomy (NCBI): domain Eukaryota; kingdom Metazoa; phylum Chordata; class Aves; order Passeriformes; family Tyrannidae; genus Myiozetetes; species Myiozetetes cayanensis. The sequence continues at coordinate 29,613,481 of NW_026086605.1, forward strand.
GGGACGGCTCCGCAGAGCTGAGAGCGGCCGCCGCTGCCGCAGGACCGGCTCGGCCCTTGGCTCCGTTCTCTGGCTTTTTTTTTTTTTTTTTTTTTTGAGTTGTTTTTTCTTTCTTTCCTTGAGGCTGCATATTTTGTCCCAGTATGTTTTGAATTATCTGACTCTCAGTGGAAGTTACGTAGGCAGCTTTTGACAAAACAGGAGAGGCAATTGCTGGTTTTGTTGCTAAAGAGCAGATAAATAGGTTTGAACCAGCTGCGGATGCTGCGGAGTGGGGTAATTCCCCCGGGAGTGTTCCCCGCTGTCTGACCTGAAGAGCCCGTGAGAACCGAGGTGAGCTTCAGGTCTTGCGGCGTCAAATCTCAGAGTATGTTTGTATCAACAAGGAAAGGTGGTGGTGATTTCAAGAAGGTGCGCTTTTCCTTGGAACTACTGTTTTGTAAACATTTAATGTTACACTTAACATGGTAATTCAGGTATTTATGTACATTTTCAAAACAAATAAACCCTTGACAAGTATTTCACGTGGCGTGTCATATGAAAGGCATTTCGGTCACTTACTGGAAGCTTTAGGTGCTCTTTCCTGAGCATCCCTTGCCAGGGCACCTGCCCTCCTCCTTCCAGCGGTGGGAGGCTCTGGGAGCCAGCAGGGGAACAGGAGCTGGTGAGCTGGGTTGGTCACTGAAGAGCTGCGGTTTGACTTGGTGACTACAATGATTGGAATTTTTTTAATTGAGATTCTCTCTCCTGGGGGTGAGTTAATCTTTAATCAGCTAATACTTTAGTGCTAGTAGAAAAAAAAATCTCATTATGTAATGCAATAAAGAGAAAGGAATTTGGAGAAACAGAGCAGCAACAACTATTTATAAAGATGTGCTCATCAAAAGTGTCTTAAAACCAAAACCACATGGGTATTTCTGTGTAAGAAGTGGTAGAAAAGGGTCAAAAGTTAGAGTTCTGTAAGAAGATGAAGGTTGCTTTAACTTTTTCCTGTAGAAGCTGAATAAATTTCCATTATCTCATCCCACACACAGTCCTTCCTTCTACTGCCTGGAGTAGTAAGCACACAGGGGTAAACAAAGCTCCCAAGCAGATTCCAAATACTCTATAGGTTGTGTCACCCAGCAGTAGCCAGTGTCAAAATGTGATATTTTCTTCGTTCCTTTTAAAAGAACTTTTATTTCTTACCTTTATAAGAGTGTAGTAAAGCATTTATGATTGACAGAACGTAGTAAGTAAATGCCAACAGAACGCTGTCTGCTTTTTGGAGAGAGATTGCAGTATGACCAGTCTAGAACACACGTGCTTCAGTGATGGTTTGAGGAGTTTTTGCATCAGGTAGATATCCTTGTTGTGAAGGAAAGTTTATGTTGGACTCTGTAACAAGTATTTTTGTGTGAAAACCTAAACTATCTGGCTTACTGGTAATGAAAAACTGCTTATTAGGAAACATGAGGCAAACATAGTAGTTCTTTCTGTCAGAAAACTGAACTGTTTGTTAAACATCATCACTTTCTTTCAGTTTCCTCTCTGTACTTTACAAGTATTTATCTCATCCCTTGACTTCTTCCCAGATAGGTTTTACTTATCCTTTTCTTGTAGAATATCTCAAACTCAAAGTAGCACTGCCAGGGAAAGAACACCATGAAGCCTGATCTGTGAGTGGTACCCAGAAATTCAGAGTCATTTATGGTGCCAATGACAAGCCAAACTTCAGTGTATTTTTCACCTTCTCTCACCCCCTGTTCTCTTTTTCTTTTTTTTTTTCTTTTTTTTTTCTGTGTCCATCCTTTGGGAGTAGAAACTTTGACTCACCCTATTAGGAAAGGGACAGTGGAGAGGAAGCAGTGTGCCATCTCCAGAAACTAATTTTTGTTAGGCAATTTGTAGGGTTGAATTCCCTATGGTTTCTAATGCCAGATCCTTCACTGGAAGCTCTTAAAAATGCATCATGGAAGAGAAACAATTCTGTAGTCCAGGTGGTGATGACCGGACTTCTTATTTCCGAAAGCTAGCCAATTTTTTTGCCTTTTACTTTTTTAAATTTAGGCTGGTGTAAATACAGCTTCTTGGGTTCGTATTAGATGCTTAAAGGCTCCTCTTTTGCTTTTACCAGCTACCAGAAAGCTTGTTTATGTTTGTCAAAGTTACTTTTTAAGTGAGTAAAAAAACTTAGGATTTCTTCTAGTGATCACCACAGCTCTCTTATGTTATGGAGGAGTGAGAACACATCATCTTCAGTTGTCTTTCAAGCCAAGTTTGAAACAGCATCTGTTGAAGAAACCTATCAGGAAATGTTCTCATTCTTGCTCGGGGGTGCCTTGTTTTTTTTGCTCATCAGCATCTGTTGTTTACTGTACTAATCATGAAATGCAAAATAGTATCGGGGAGAAAGGATATGAAGCAGCTCAGCGTTGGGCTTGGTGCTTCTGTTACTTTGAGGTTGCATTGCTGAATTTTATGAGTTTCTGCTGTGGTTATTTTCATCTTTCCTACCCTTGATAGTTTGTGGGTAGTTTCCTGAGGGATGGGGCTGATTTTGGAGGGACTCACCTGGGCGTAGCAGACTCCATGGCTCGAGGAGGGACTGGGACACCTTCCTGTGAGATACAGAGTATCTGGAGTAAGTGCTGTGGGGACACCCCGGGTAACTCTCTTTCAAAGAGGTGGTGCAACAAGTTTGCTGGAATTGTATTTAAAGAAAAAATCAAATCTGAATTGATGTGTCAGAAAATCTTGATTCGAGGGTGCTTCTGCTAGGGTTTTTTTTTTTTTTTTTTTCCAGTTTGAAATAATTGTTTTAGTATGTTTAGTGTTCTGTATGGAATATCAGGAAATGCAAAAGCTGTGGTAAAAACCTTGAAAATAAGAACAAGTTTTTTTCCTTGTGTCCAACTACTGTGTATGACGGTTTTATTACTTTCACAGAGATTTGTCTGGAATAGTGTTCCATAAGCAAATCTCAGTCTTTATAGCGGGGTGTAAGCTATCTGATGCTGCATGTCTTTATCAGAGTTTGTTGGTGAACAGATTTTTAGTATAATTTTTTTTTTTTTTTGGTAGGAAGCAAATTTGAGTAAAACAGATCAGGTGTTCTTCCCAGCAATGACAGAAAATGGTATTTCATAGCAGTGCTATTAATTATAGCTGCTCTGCACAAATTCTGGTTAATGCTCAGGTGACTTAATACTGTGAGATGATTTACTTGGTGCATATTTAAATGCCTGTTACCATAGCAGCTGAATATTATTATAAAAATGCAAACCACTAAACTTAGGAAAGCTGCCCAAGAAGTATAATCGAACAGCTAATGTTGCAGCAATCAGTAGGCTGACACAAGTTGACCACGAAGACTAAAAAACAAAACAACAACAAAAAAAAAAAAAACCAAAAACAAAACAAAACCAAAAAACAACAACAAAAACACAAAAAAACCCAAACAAAAAAAGGCAACACCTTTGTTGCTTGCTTGGTGTTTCTTATCCTTGATTATAAACTGTTATGCCAGTTTTGCATTTCAAATAATCCTTTTTCTGTGTCATGTTCTTGAACAGACATTGAAGGGTGTTTTTTATGTGATGTGTGTACAGCACATGCTTAAATACTTTGTAACTTTGTAATTCTTTATCACACGTTAGCAGTTTGGTAAAAAACCAAATCCATGCTGTTTTTTAATAAGAGTCTAAATCTGGCAGTGGTGTGTGGACCATAATATATATGGCTCTTTCATTAAAAAAACCCAAGTGTGCCTGTTAAAATTCAGTTTTTCTTCATTCCGTTTTGGATTTTTTTTTTTTTAATGCATCATCTTTCATTTTGAGGATTCATTGGGATAGTATTAGAGATCTAAACTTTAGGAGTGATGGTTTTTTGTTCTGTGTTTTTATTGTTTGTGGTTGTTTTTTTACCCCTGGTGAGGCAACTCGGAATTTACCTGACTGTTGATAAACACAGGAAGAAAAGCACAGACCTACCTGCCCAGGAAAATGAAGAGCACTCAGCACCACAAACACCCTGTTTGCTCCTGAGCTCATCTTACAGAGCAGGTTGTGTTGCTACCAAGTGGGCACCTTGGAAAGCAGCAGTGGATTTAGTAGTGGCTGTCATTAGTTATACCACAGGTTAGCTGGGGTAGGCCAGAATAATGGGAATCATGTCAGTCTTAATGTGCACAATGTAGACTTGACTTCTATAAATAATAAAGGATCACTTATTATTTTTCAGGCAGTAAGGATGAAAGCAGTGTAACTCCAATTCAGTGAGAGCAGTCAGTACAAGCACCTCATTGGGGCTATCTTTGTCCTGCCATTGCAATGAGCACTTCCCTGTCCTGGTCTCTCATTTTGGTGCTCTTTACCTCTCATGGGCAGTTAGAAAAAAAACCCCAGCTAGTAATTTTCCACCAAAACAAGTGCCTTTTTTTTTTTTTTTTTTCTTAGGGGGAAGTGATATAAATACTTAGATAATATTTTTGCACAGTTTAATCTAGGTGCAACTTACTGTAAATCTACTGAAAATCAATTGTTAATTTATTTGTCTAAAGGTGACCCCTGAGGCTGTTGTCCCGTCTTAAGACTGTACTTGTGCAATGCCTAGTTCTGATGCCTGAGTGATAACCAGCTTTTGTTTGCTGATCCATCAGGTGAAACTTGTATTTAAACAAGTGTATTTTCCCTTCTTAATGGGTAACTCTGTTGGAAAGTGTGCTTCGGTACTTTTCATAGATTTCTCCATTAGTTTGTTCCATCTACAGAGAATGACAAATCCATGTGTGACAGGCAGAGTTTGAGGGAAGTGGTAGGGGGAAGAAAAACACTTTTATTTGAACGTACTAAAGAAGACAGGATCTTCTAGGAAACCCAGGCCTCTGCTGAGTGTTAAAAACAATAGTTTTATTAGAGGCTAGACCCTGAAGATATGAATTTTGACCAGTAGGCAGCTAACTACTGCCATGGTCCTGACTATGATGGTATCAGTGCAGGGATGGCAAGCTCAGTGTTAAATTTATGTTGGGTTTTATGTTTAAACGGCTAAGCAGGAGTTGCTGCTATTCCTCTGGATTATTTTTTTGTGTGTGTGTGTGATGGTGACAGAAATTTATATAATAAAACTAAATGTATGGTTGTCCTTCAAATAATTGGTGTACCTTGCTTGCAGCTGAAGTTAAAAATACTCAGAGTTGCTGTTGATTTATAGTCCTGTCTACAGCTCCCAAGTCCCTGTTGGATCTTCAAGGGTTGTGAAGTATGTCTTGTCTTTGACCAGATTTGTACTGAAATACCTTCTCAGACTCTTTTATTTTAGTAGGTCCTAACCACAGTTTCTTTTCCTAGAGGAAGAAAATGTGGCTTTTTTTTTTCTACTAAGTTGAGAGATTTCTGTTGGTGGTTTTATTATTTTTTGTTCCTTGCGATGTATCAGCATAACCTATACAAGGACATAGTTGTGGGGAAATTGGAACCTTCCTAATAGCATTTACATTTGGTCTTTAACTTACATCTAGCAGGAAAAAAAAAATTCCAAGTTCTTTGTCAAGTTTTCAAATCCCTAAAGTGCTGAATAGTCTATTTCTACAAAAAATAAATACATTAAATGAATTTGTGTGACTTGTAGTTTAAAAATGTTCCTGCATTCCATTGTTAACAATTGTAGTAATACCACTTTCTCAAGTTTCAGTGTTTTTTAAGTAGTACAAGGGACTATCATGGTTTGGCATGGACTGCTAAGTTAAGTATTGCTGCCTTGCACATTCCTGTTGGTTATATTGTAATCTTTACCTCCATTGGAAAATATGTCCTATTTTGAGTGCTTTTTTCAGACTCCTGCCTCTATGCCTTGTCAAACAATGAAACATGCTGGTTTTCTTTATTTTCAGACCTCTGTGTTGAAGAACCAAGGACTTTTTTTTTCAATTTAACATTTTTTACAGTAGTATCCCTTACTGTAAAGACCAGATCTGTGGTGCCTTTCACGAACTTTGAGCTTAAAAATTAATATGGCTACACATGAGTTGGAGTTCAGCTACAAGAAATACACACAATTACTAAACTCTCTGAAGGGATGAGCTCTTGATTTAAGGATCTCTTCTTTAAGATGCTACCTGTTAGTCAGTGGTAGTTTCTAAAATAATTTTGACTTTAGCAATTCATTCCTTGAATACAGCTACAACCTTTGTTCAGTATCTGTTTTTGTTTGATGGAGCTTTCTTTCTCTGGCTCAGACCAGTGTGACTGTATTGCATGGGGCAATGTAACTCTTCATATTTCGGTGACTTTTATAGCTGGTTGATGTAAAGATGTCCGCAGTGATACCTTCTTTACTGGAAGGGGAATACACGATTTTCAAAGAAATAGTTCCCTGTTAAAGGGTTACTGATGTTGTGAGGGAATGCTCAGGAGTGGTGGTGTTATCTCTCTATCTATACAGTCTAAGTAATCTGAGTATTCAACAAGTTCTCATGTGTAAAAATGTAGGTTTTGGATATGGGTGGAAAAGCTCTTGTTGTCTCTGCAGGAGAAGATGGGTGTGATGGAAGGGGGTTGAAAGCAAATACGTAAGAGAACACTAGGTGTCTGAATAAATCAGACAATGATATTGCCGGGTAGCATAACTTGGTTTAGTTTTTCTGTGGCAAACCAGATTTTATGAAGAGAGGTTGGATGGGCATGTAGCAGCTGGCCTGTCCTGGTTATTATCCTGCTGTGCAGCTCTCCTGTGATGGAGACTAAGGCATAGAGTGTGGGAAGGCAGGGGATAGGCATGTGCTGAAGGACAGTTATACGGGAAGTTCCTGTACCTTTACTGGGAAACCCACCTGAGTGGGTGCATCCCTGAAATCCCTGAGGGCACTGCAGGCAGCATGGGTAGCAGACAGGTAGAAGTGCAAGCCTCAGATCTCCCTGAGGCTGTGTGGTGGGATTCAGGGATTGGATACATTTTTTAAGGATGCACAGGCTGGGATGCTGAGGAGGAGGTGTTGCCTGTTTGTGTGAGACAGGCAGGATTGCATGGAGCTCTGCCTTGGAGCAGACCATCAATTGTGTGTGTCAGAGGATATAAGCAGATGCAGCCTGTCCCATGACAGAGCCAGACTCTTCTCAGTGGTGCCTCATGACAAGACAAGAAGCAAAGTGTCACTTTATGGCTTTTCCTCTTTTTTTTCCTGAAAAGAAACAATTCAAAAAAATCTGGAGAGTTGTCGATTCTCAAGTGTTCAGTGCTGAAGTGAGGTCACTCATGTCTTTTGGAGAGCAAAGGAATTAAAGGATTCTTAACAAGGCTTAATATTAACTTGCTGCTTGAGATCTTACTGAGGCATCAGGGTGCATTTTTGGGAATGGGGTAAACTAACTGGCTGTTCAGTGGCCGAGCAGTGGGAGCTGCTGTGGGCTGGGGTGGCCTTGCTGGTTCAAGGGATGTAGTTCATGGACTCCCAGCTATGGATTACTCTGCATCCTGCTGAGCTTTGCCTTCTTGCTGAGGGCACGTGAGCAAGTTGTGAAAACAGGACTTGGTAATGCAGCTTGGATTGGAGCACAGTCCTGTTATCTCTATTGCTTGGATTCTGTTGTGAAAGCCACAGAAATTCCTGTTGCTTAGTATCCTTCCTGGAAGTGTCTTCTTTGCACATGGGATGTGTTAACAAACAGGAGATAGATTGTTCCTTAGGTTTCTTTCATTTCAAGGGTGAAAGGTTTCTAAAATATCTTTATAAATGTGTCACTTGTGATCAGACAGACTCTAATAGATGTTGCATGTAAAAGGCATGAGATTTCCACTCACTCTGACAACCTCCCAAATGGCCAGCTGCCAGCAGCTGTGTCTTGAATTTGGCATCTTGAGATCAACAGTTTAATAATGCTGTGGAGTAAAGCTCCTTTTTTATTGCTTTGCTTTTTTTTTTTTTTTAATTGCCCAGGTTGATATGCCCTAGAACTTCAAAGATCTGATTTTGACCTGTTCTGTTGGAGGCTCTGAGCTATTGGGGCACACTGAGGTCGCTTGAGGAGCTCACTTTCCAGGACAATCACACAATCTATGATCAGCTGAAGATGTTTTTGAAGGCACAGTTAGTGCCTGATAAGCGATGACTGTGTGTGCAGTTAAATGTTTTGGCTGTTACCTTCTCTAGAGGGGCTCGTATGCAGCCTGGTAGAAATGTTACTGGACTGCAAGGAATATTCTCTGTTGAGCTGCTTTGAGATCTCAAATAAACTGCTTTTTTATTTTTCCTCCATCTGATTTGACCGCTGAGCCTTTTCCCAAAGGCAGGGAGCTGGTCACTGTAGTTGGTGCCAGACACAAGGCAGCCTCGTTCCCCATTCCAATGCAATTCCAGGATTTGCCTGGTGTTTAAAACTTGCAATAAATAATACTCCTTATATATAAAACTTGGTAAACTTGTATGGAGAAGCTTTTCCTCAAATATCAACTCAAGAAAATAGTGAGTCCCCATTCCTCCTTTGGCTTTTTGCCTGTTGGGAACATGTGTAGATGCAAGTGAGGAATGAGCCATCCATTTTCCATTTACTAAACTTCCCTGCAGGCCAGGCCTGGGAGGCTTGGTTCCATTTTCCACTAAAGCTATGTGATATGAATCAGGTCTCTAAGAACTGTTTTCTAGGAAAAATAAGCAGCAATCTTTGCGCTTATGTGGTTATTGTCGGGCTTGCAGTGTGTGAGTGCTGAAGAATGTTTGTTATACTATGGCTTTTATAGGTGCTTCCCCCCCCCCCAGTCCATATAAAGGTTTTTCTGATTTGTTTTGCTGTGGGCCTTCCCAGCATTTTATTTAAGAAGCTGTGGAATGATAGAGGGTTTATTTTAGATCTTTCAGTCCATCTCTAAAGCTTTTTAACTTGCAAAGATGACTTTTATTTGTGGGAATTATAATGCCATGGGATATTTCTGCTCTAGCTGTTAGAATATCACAGAAGTTTTGAAGGCAAAAAATTGTAAATCAAAATGAGTGCCAAGGAAAGAAAAAAAGTGAAATGTCATTCCAGATCATTCAAGTGACATATATGCATATTCAAAATGTGTACTTAAAAAGATTGAGCTGTGTATTTTCTCACTTACTTGGTGCAAAGTATGTGTCAAAGCTTGAATGATTTTTCTGTACTAGTGATGAGATGACAAGCAGAACAAAACCAAAAGACAATTCTGTTACTTGTGGAACAGGTCAGATCAGGGCTTTGTCTGATTAAACTTCAGTTTTGGAAAGGAATTATGCTAGATTTCCTTGTGAAGAAAACTTGTAACACTTTTATAATGAAGTGTAGCTAAATGGTTTATGGCATAACACATCTGAAAACTGGTATTAAGCCAAGTAAATCTGACCTGAAAGAAGCCATGTTAATAGATAATTAAAGGGAGAAGTTAGTAATACTGATGATTTATCCTGGTTTTTGGAAGCGCTGTTTTGGTCTACTGGAACATGTGATATACATATGGGATTTTTTTTCTTCATTTAATAAGCACATAAGCGAGTGGTCTGTTTTGTGATCTACCTGTGCTGTTCTTATCTCTCACAATCACACAGTGGGTCAGGTTGGAAGGGACCACAGCAGGTCATCTGGTCCCACCTCCCTGCTCCTGTAGGGTCATCCCAGAGCACACTGCACAGGCAGAGTTCTTGAATATCTCCAGTGAGGGAGACTCCACAGCCTTTCTGGGCAGCCTGTTCCAACGCTCAGTCACTGCACAGTGAAGAGGCTTTTCCTCATGTTCAGGTGGAACTTTCTGTGCATCATTTTCTGCCTGTTGTCCCTCGTTCTATCTTACCATGTAAAGCTTTAAAATTTTTGATTGCATCGCTACTCTGAAGTTTCATGGTGAGGTTACTAGGTATTCCAAAGTTTTAAATATATTTTTACCTCTTTTTTGTTTACAAATATTTTTTATCTCTACATGTAGGTGATTTTTTTTTCTCTTTTAAGGAAACTTTGGTTTTGTGAATCTGTGTTGTCTTTCTGAATTAGTGCTTTAAACTAACCTTAAAATCTGCCTTTTTCCCTGTTGCCAATGACTTTGTGTGAATGAAGGACTTTGATTATGTCTATTTTTATTGGCTCTGTTCTGTTCAGACTATGCCTGCAATAAATTTATGGCAGTTGAATATAGGAGGTTGGTAATTTAAGACTAAGCATCTTGAGAGATGTAAAAAATGAAATCCACAATTCCAAAATAAATATTAGGTCAATTATAAGTGATGCAGTGAAACACTTCGTATGTTAAAGGAAGCTTTAGCAGATTGATGCCTTCTGAAAATATTCCCTGGGACCTTTATAGGGAGATACTTGTGTTGCTTGAGGGTGTGTAAGCTGGGGTTCAGTGAGCTGTTTGCAGGATAATTAAACCAGGAGCTTTGTTGTACAGTAGTTCCTGTGCAGGTCATTCCACTGGGCTACAGAGCCATGGTAAGTGAAAGGTTAACCACTTGCTGAAAAGAAAGTGGTTAAAATAATCTGTGTTTAAAATCATATCTCTGTGTGTCATACATAATAATAATAATAATAATGGCCAGTCTTCGCGAGCGAAGATCCGGGGAAGGTCTTTCCACCTTCCAGCCCATATATTTAAATCAAAATGTACATATGTATTTGTGTGTAATTGAAATGGATACATTTGCATGCCATCCTTGCTGTGATATGGAAATACTTCATTTCATCTTGATCTACTTCAAGGACTTGGTCTCACTTCTTCTGAACGTGTAAGTGCATCCATGGGTGAGAAGTGCTATAGAATGGTGGAATATTAAATTACTTTAGATGGCCTTTGTTTATATGCAGTTGGAGCAGTTAAAATAGCACTGATTTAAGGAGTCTGGACGTGGAATACGTTTTTTAAAAACATTGTTTTTATATAGTGGAAAGGAATCTTGGTACGTCTTTACTTTTTTAGTAAAACAAACACAAGTGCTGTTTTTCCTTAGTAAATTTACTTCCGGAGCGTGTGTAAAATAGCGGATAAGGGAGAATCTGTTTCTAATCTATTCCATGTGCTGCAACAGTGAATAAATCTGATCAAATCTCTAGCCCTTTATAAGCGATTCCTTTTTGAAATAGGAACATACTCTGCAGAATTTTCTCTGCTCCCTCTGTTTGGAAGACGTTACCGCTGTTAGAGTGCAGAATACAGGGATTCTCAATAGGTGTGAAATTTTTTTTAACCCACTAAACAATTGAACATGTAAGGATGTTTTCTGGGTTGCTTAGCAGCAGTCAGGTTTTTTACTTTAAGTGGTCTTCGGTGACATCTTTAGACTGTTCAGAGACTTGGCAGAAATAAAAAAAGTCATTCCAGTGTTTGAAACATGAGGAAGCATCTAAGCTGTGGAAAAAAAGTAGGGTTGGCTCATTGCAAAGTTTTGTTTATATATAAACATTTACAAAACTTTATATTTTGTGTTGTTGTAAATGTTTAGGGGAAGTGAGTGTAGAAGAATATTCTGCTGGATTTTAGGTGCAGCTTTAGGTATTTCCCACCTGAAAGATGCAAACTTAGGCTAAAGATCAATTAAAAAGTGTTCTTTTTTAATTGATGTACTTGCAGTTGGAAGTATATTTTCTGTGTTTATGTAGAGAGCTGAGGCTTAGTGGTGTTATAAGTCGAGAATATGATAAATTAAAATATGAATATACTTTTTTTCCTTAAAGGATATCAGTTGCATCTATGCAAGAATCTTTTAACTGTGTGGCTCCCCTTTGTCACTGCAGAGCTACTGTTGGTATGTCCACTCGGGAATAGCCAGCAGAGGGTTTGAGTTAAATTTTAATAAGGTGTTGAAGAACTAAGTGCTCTCAGCTTCGTGCTGCATCTCCCTGAGGGTGCTTTTGGTGTCTCTCTTCCCTGCTACCTGCTTTGCTTTCACATGAGCTACAGCGGTGTTCGTCCTCCAGGTGGAGTAGTGCCTTGGTCTGGCAGGAACCAGGAACGTGCCCAGGACGGAGTCAGGCGTGGGAGAAGAGTGGCTGAGTTACAGGAAACATTTACACAACTGCCCGTGCAGGTTTGCCAGGGCAGAGGGTTGGTGGGAGGGTGTCAGGGCCAAGTTTTTCAGACGGGTAGGAAACATTTTTAAAGCGGGAAATCTCGGGACCCTAGAGGCGGAGGGAGACGTGACTAAGAGGGTTATAAAAGTGCAGTAGCTTTGGATGTGAACAGGAAGGATCTCCCCATACGTCGCACGGCAGCCAGACAGGCTGCTCTGAGAGGAGCTGCTTCTGTGCAGCCTCTCCTCTGCTCTCTCTTATGTTTGTACTGTTTTATGGGAGGAGAGGAGGAGAAACCACTCACCAGCTCTGCTCTGCCTCCTTCCAGCAGTGTGATGGATCAGGATCAGTTGGAGCCCACTCAGCATTTTTGCAGCTGGTCCACAGACTTGGGGCTGTGAGAGCAGGCTCAGGGCAGCACAGGGAGCTGGGAACCCCCAGGGGCTGGGTAAACATGGAGATGTTTTCCTTCGTCTCCTGACATGCCCCTTCAGATGGAATAGATTGTTGGTGAACACTTAAACCTGAGTGTAGGCTTTGGTGTAGATGCTTTCCCACATACCCAGCCAGGCTTGCCTTCTTTCTGTGTGATATGTGGAGGATGGAGATGCAGTGCCTGTCTCAGAAGAGCTACTCCTGTTCATCAGGGAGGCAGTGGCAAGATGGTTGGGACTCCAGTGCATTTTGCTTGCTGCAGTAAAGCAAACTCAGATGCCTCAGTGCACATTGATTTCCACGTTAAAAGATGGAAACCGGAGGACCATGGTGGGGAGCTGCTGCTCTTGTGCCAGCCAGCAAGGGTTTGTGTTGTTCTACTCTGAAAAGAAAAGCCCCAGCCATAAAATAAATTTTGCAGTCTTCTAGATAACACTAGAGGTTTTCGGAGTGTAGTTTTGAGTACAGCTGAGTATTTGCTTTGTAAGGTATTGGTATTGTGCACTTTTACTGATCATCTTAGTGTCTTGTGAATGATTAAAAAAATAATTGGGAGACTATACATATTTGTAAGGTCGATCAGTTTTACTTGGTAGTGTGAAGCTAATGGTAAACTCACAGATGGAGCTTCTTATTCTGAAACACTTTAAAGTCCTTAGCATTCAGCGTTTTGTTGTAATTTAACCTTTCTTACGTCTTTTTAATAGTCAAAGGATTAAGAATGTGTTCTTAACAATGAATAAGTAATTTTATATCCTGCAAAGGAGTTTAACATCAGCACAAATGTAAACTTCTAATTATAAAAGAAAAAAATCTTCGTGTTCTCCTGTGGTTCCCAGGTGATGTTTTCTTCTCAAACATTCTGCTCCTGAGCTGTAAGTCTTTAGTTCAGGCTCAGAAATGCAGCATCAATTTCTCTGTTGAAGTAATTTATGAGTTAAACCTTACTGAATTTAAAGGGATAGTATTCTAGCGTGTTTGAGGAGAAAAGTAGAGATGAAGAGGCTGTTTAGGAGGAAAATGCCATTTTAGGCAATTCAAGTCACTTTTAATTTAATTTCTTTACTGTGCTCTAACAACTCCGGTTGGTGCTTCTGTAAATGCCAGGTACTGCTGCAGATGGGTCACAGGTCTGCTCCCTCTGCTCAAATGCGGGCTGGTTTTTGATTTTCTGGCAGGAATTGGTTAATTACTGCCAAGTAGAGATTGACAAGGGACTGAACACCCACACTGAATACCTTAGGGGCTGATGCTTGAGCTACCTCCCTGGTGCTGTTTCTTTAGCAATGTAAGAACAGTTTTCTTTTCTGGAGAAACCTCTCTGATCTATGACCAAGTGGGTTCATGCAGGCACAGTGAGAGCTGGCAAATATTTCACTGTGATAGCTTAGGTGACAAAACCAATTTGCTTTTTTTTTCTAAAAACCATTTTTTTCTTTTAACACCTTGAATCTTGTGATTATTTTTCATCAAGTTACAGAAAAGATTTGTATCAGTTTCTGCAAATTGGTTTTGCCAAGGTTGTGGGTTCATAGTAACCAAGCAGTCTCATGATTTCAGGGTAGCAACTTACAGAGCTGGAAAGTATTTTATGGTTGAAACCAGTTGATTGGTAACAGGAAACCCAAATTTAATCAAAATCAAAATAGAAGAAAGAAACATAAACAGGAAATGTTGCTGATTTTGGCAGTATTAATAATAATGGCTTATGAACTCTAGAAACTGAGTACAACATCCAGACTTTCACCTCTGTTAATTCTAGATGTGTTTTTTTTATTATGCATCGTTGAGATATGTAGAGACTTTCAGAGTCTGCTGAGTTTCCTGAATTTTTATTCTGGCCATTGCAATGTCCCTTCCTCTACGTCAAAACAACTTTGGGAGCTTTGTGTCTGTGGAAAAAGAATCAAGTATTAACTCACATGTTTGTCCTTACAGAACAATCTACTAGTCTCCATACAACTTAATTACTCCTAATTGTATGCAAGGCCTTATTGTTTTTAGTAATGTGCCAAACAAAAAGCAAACAATAGCCAAATTCTGTTTTAAGGGGACAGTTCAAATAGTTGAAATAGCACCGGTTAAAAAAACACCATGAGGGAGGAGGCTTAAAAACATAAATTAAGTGATAAAGTCTTTGTTGGCACAAGAGAAAACACAGCACTGTCAGGTTTATCTCCAGAACAATCAGTAGAAAAAATGATTTTTCTCAGATAATGGAACTGTGTGAAGCCTGAAGATTGGAGCTGCATCTGATGGGTTGTACTTGTGTTATTGTAGTAAACTGTATGCAGCTGATAGTATTATCTTGAGCTCAAGAATAAATTGTAATGATAGTAAGTACTGTCTTTGGAATAAAGAGAATATGTGTTTATAATTTTTTTGTTAGAATATTTGGATTTCAATATTAGGAGATTGTGTTTTGAATCTTGGGTTTGCGTTTCTGTGAGTATGTGGACTTTCTTCAACTGTAAAAACAGACTTGGCATAAAAATCACTCACAGTCTCTGCTAACTGAGGAACTTGGAAAATTCTTAGGGATTAATTGCAACTCTAGGAAGACCCAGTTAAATAAAGTCAATAGTAGAAGGCTTTCCTTAATACTTATCATGTGTGGGCAGGGCTATGTTTGCCGTTTTTCTGGATGAGGCATAGTGTAGTTTATTCTAAGTGGATGCTTCCAGTTCAGGGAGGACTTTGCTGAACTGAAAATGCCCATTTTCTGTGGTGTGACAGCACAGCTGAGCACTGCTGAACTTCCCTCTGGGGGGGGACACCTGTTCTTATCCTTTCTCAGTGTATTTCTGAAATGAGGGCAACTTTAGCATTTCAAAAAGCCAGTTCTTATGCAAATACCTCCTGTCTGGAAGTTTGCAGTACAGACACATGGGTAGAGCTTTCTCAAAAACATAACTTAGTGTTATTAACCCTCCTCTTCAGGTGCAGTTTTCTGCAGCCGTGAGATTTGTTTACTCTGCTTGAAGACTCCTGAAACGTGAACTTTCCAAACACTCAGCAGAGGAACTGGGGCAGCAAGTCCCCAGTTTTCCCTTTCTGCTTAGTTTTAAAGCTGACCTATTCTAACTGCCTGGAGAATGTACTTTTCCTGTTAGCTGGGTTGCACTGCACGAAGCTATAGTTCACGTTGTGGAACATCTTGAAGTCTATATTATTGTAATGGAAGAAGAATGTTAGGAATCTTTTGTGGATTTTTTTTTTTTTCCCAGCAGAGCTTTCTGTATCCTTGGATCACAGAGAACAAAGGATTTTGTAACTTTTCTGTTCCTTAGTAGCAGGCATTTTCTGATTCGAGGGCTCCGTGATGGATCCTCTCCTTTCTCTCTTCAATAAATAATTGTTGGGTTGACAATTTTAGGTAGTATGCAAAACCTTAAATTTTCAGTTTTCAGCTGGTGGCACACCCCTGCTTTGCTTTGTTTTTATTTTTCTCCTGGATGGCTTTGTGGCTTTATTCAGCATTACTCCAGGCTTTGCATAGTTCTTGCGAACCTGTGGGAATACTGACCTGGCTTTTTCCATCCTGAGTTCCTATGTGTGAATAAAAAGGCTGAAATAGAGGTCAAGGACTCAGTATATTGAGAGCAACATAATTTAAGAGCTTGGTCAGTGGAAGGTTTTTTTCTTAAATTAAAAGAGAAAGGAGCATTAAAGCTTATTTTCATTTTATTATATATAATTTTTTGTTTGTTTTATATTTTTGTAACTTCCAATTTGTAACTTCTCACCCAACATGTGAAAGATATCTTTTGTTAGGGCTTGATAAAGCCTAGAAGAAGGAATAGAAGACTTGAAAAATTTCAGGTGTTTCTGTGGTTGTCTGTATGAATTGCAATTTGGTGTTGAAAAATTGTGTGGCTTGAAATAATCATCAGAAAGAGAGGCTGACTTAGTGTGTTCACCTTTAACATAAATGCAGACTCTCTAATGAGGTGGTTTTGTTGCTGTTATTAACTGTTTATAATTTTCCTGCATTATTCCCTTAATACAGATTTTGATGGAGAATGAAAACCTAGAGCAATTTTTTTTTCTTAACTAGATCTGATTAGGAGTAGAACAAGGCTTTGTTGCATTTTTTTTTTAATTTTTGGTTTTAAAATGAACTGCTAACTGGTGTTTAGGAGAAACAGTAGCCAAATGTGAGCACATGAGGAGTGTCGGCCAATCTATGCTGGGTGGTGGTGGTGGTGATTGTTTCTCACTGAAATACAAAGCTGAGATCCCCTTGACCATCAAGTGGCAACAGTGCCATTATATTTTTACTCTCCAGCGAAAACGAGTGCTTGAGGCTTGGTTTATTGTTAGTTCTGCTGAACATAAAGCACTCGTATCGTTCCTTTTGGTTGCTATTGCAAACACACATATAGTCACTTTTTTTTTTAATTGATGGGCAACTTGTCTCCTTCATGGAAACCTGACCCCAGTACCTTCATATTTATGTCTGGAAATGCTGACTCTGAGATACTTCAGCCTGCTCTCAAGTGGACTGTATTTCCTTAGGAAGCTTTGCAGTCTGCTTGAAACAAAACTGTTGTTGAGTTAGAAATCATGTATTCACTCATACAGTGTTTTTGTTTTCCCTCCTATCCACTTAGATATGTTTCATGTAAATTAAAAATAGTCTAGTTGTATAACTGAATTGAAAAATAGCTTATAGATATATGCTTTCCTGTGTTTTATGGCATATAAATCAAACACAGCTCAGTACCTCACAGGAGCAAATGTGGCTCCATTAAAAAAAAAAAAAGTTTTTTTCTCCTATTACATATCTTTATCATTTCTAGCTAGAATTATTCTTAAGAGCAATCTCTTTTAGTGTTCCCTAGTTATGGCTTTTGGATAATACTTTTCCTTTTGCAAGGCTTGCTTGATACTTGAGTTGATGTTTTACACTAGTTATTTCTTGGTCTGTTTTAAAGGAACTCCATCAACCTCGTTGCATGTTTCCTGTAGTTTGCAGTCAAACTTATCTGCTACCATAGCAATCTAATCTTTGTGTTCTTGAATAACACTATTTAAAATTTTTTGCCTGAAAACTGGCTGTGGTTTTGGTTTTATTCACTATTGAGCCCTGAGAGTGACATTATGCCCCTTGGTTAGAAAATGTATCTTAAAATTGACAAATGTACTGTGTCAGCTCAGCTTCAACAGATCTGGATATGTGCATTCATTATGTCAGTTAATTATGACTACTCCAAAGAACACAAATTGGCAGGTAACAGGGCAAGTAGTAGACTTGATTTTTCTGTTTGGTTCACTGACATTCCTTCCAGATTACTAAGATTTCCTTGTCACTTGAAAAGTGAGTGTTCTGGCAAAAGCTTTATGTAAGCATGAAACATATGGGCAACACTTATAAAAACTGGGATATTTTGCGAGTACAACATGTTGGGAGATGTTGCACAATGTTTAGCCCATAGTGCTTTTTTGTGAATAGGTAGCAATGTCATTCAGTGTTTGGTGATACGAAAATGGAAATTCTTTATTTGTTACCCAGTGACTTCAAATCTGCCCGGTGGTTTTGTGGTGTATTGCAGGTTGACTTCGAGTATTTTTAGAGGAGAAGGGTGGTATGCTGCCCCAGTAAAGAGGCACTTACCACGGTACTTGAGGCAAATATGCATACAAAAACAAATGTAAATATAGACTTCAAGAGCAGGGTTTATGCTGGTACAGGTCGTGTTGGGATATGCTAAATGCTTGCCACGATGCTTCCTAACACCTCTTCATTTATTATGAGATGTGCCCTGCCCTGAGCAGCAGACACTTAAAAATTGACCACTGGAAATATTAATTCACATCTGAGGTAATATGATGTATTAACTTTCTGCTACAGGCCAGGTTTGGACTAACTTCCTTATTTCTTCTATGTATAACCTTATTACTGTGTAAATACGGCAAAAGAAGTTCATACCTGACATAATATAGAAGAAAAAAACTTTGACATGAATTTCTACAGAAAGGATCCAAATTGAATGGTACTGAGCAAAAATAGTAAAAAAAAATTATTTATGAAAACAGGATTACATTAAATCAGCTGCAGTAACATCTTGCTACTTGATCCTGTTTTTCTTTGCAAAAATATGATATTTCTTGAGCTAAAGCCCCCACGCAGGAACTGGAAACAGAAGTGGGCCAAATATTAGTTCCTTACTTGTTTGTTTTTCTAGATTTTGGCAGAAATTGCACATTCTTTGCTTTCATTTTTTGCTTCCCCACACTCGACATTTTGTATCTTAAGTTTACAAATTTCTTTCCAGTTTATTTTGCATGAACTTACTGGGTTTTGGTGTTGCATCAATTCTTCTAAGCAGAACTTCCCTGAGTCTTGAAAGTGGAAAAGATGAGTTTAATTCCAGCCATAGTCAAGGCTCTGAGATAAATGAGTTGCGTAACTCAGAGCCTCGGTTGTCTAACCACAAAACAATGCTTTCTTGTTTACTTGTGGTCGTTAATTTAGCTTAAGCATTTCCTGCGCTGTATCACAAGGTTGTGTAAATGGAGTTTTGTAGAGTTCTCCTGGCTTATATGTTTCTTGTAAACAACAGTTGTAGAAATAGCTTTGAGTCCATAAAAATACAAATTAGCTCGCAGGGGAGTGGAGACACCGGTCCTTGAGATAGTGCACTGTGGGCAGTCATTTGCTTGTGTGCAAAAAGAAAGGAGTCTTAGGGCTTGAGGAACATATGTTGGGCCTGTTTGTGTAGGCAGCATAACTCCAGCTCTCTCCTTCCTGACTGGTCCTTAAAGCCTTGGCATTGGAATAGAAGGTTCAGCAGCCCACAAAGGCCGGCTTTCAAATCTGGGTACACACACTCCTAAGAGATGTTTATTTAGAGTTAGTCGGGTGCCTGTAGCATTTTTGGGGTAGGTTGGAGCAGTCAAAGCGACCAGGAGAGGTTCCACCCCTCTGTGGGGTTGCTTCCTGAATACTGAGAAGCGCAAACGGAGATCGCTCCCTTCTGCAAGCGTAGCTGGTTCAAAGGTGCTGCCGGGACTCTGCAGTCCCTCAGGAGCATTTCAGCTCCCTCAAGGCAGGACCTTGCCTCTAGGAGGTGGCAATCACAAGGAATCCAAGGGTTAATACAGCTGGCTTCCTAAAGACCCCTTTGTTCAGAGCCTTGGGGTGGGGGGAGCTTTGCATTTCTGCACCTCTCCCGTGTAGCCAGAATACATAGTTTGGAAACCAAGAAAAACTAGCTTGAGGCATGTTGCTGTGCATGAAAACGTGGCCCCAAAATACATATGGGATTTGATGGCTGAGCTATAAAGTTGGTGATAATCTTTATTCCTATGGCATGCTCATATATTTGATTTAGGTACTGCAAAATTTACATCCTTGACTAATTTTGTTCTCCTGAGATCAGCCCAAATTTGGGAGGAGTCCCCATGTGAAGATGGATAACAATCCAGATCAGTGCTTTAAGGTGAATGGGGAAGTTAAAGCTTCTCATCCGTGTGCCGTCTCAGTGATGTGTGCTTCCAGCATGCCTGTGTTTAATTTCAGAAAGAGCTTTGGCATCTTTGAGGGACAAATCTCAATAGCATTGAGGTATTTGAATAAATATCCCTGTACATTCTGCCAGATTTCGGTTTGGTTTGGTCTTTAACCCTTAGGTGACTAACTTAAGGTCTCTTTCTGCTGATTCTGTAAAACACAGCTCAACCTCATAATACCTGAGCCATCATGCATTTTTGGGAGCTATTTGTCTCCAAGGCATTCTGGAGAGTCTGGTGGATTTACAGCACCTTGAACTGAGCAGTTCTCAAAGAATTGGTTATGAATACGTGACTTTGCTGCTTGCTTGTGTAACTTGAAATTCTGCTTTATGTGCCACCTTGCACTTGGTTTGGCAAATGTAATTATTGTTCAGGTGAACTTCACGGAGTTGTGCTACCGTTCAGTGAATTTTTCGTAGAAGATGATTTGATTTACTTTGAAAAATACTTTGGTAATAAAAAATACTTTTGGTAATAAAGATATGCTGCCAGTGTAAGTGCAGAATTTCTTGTGGAGCTGCATCTTTTTATCCAGAAGACTTTCTCCTGGTGCCAACTCAGAGCAGTGTTTTTCTGGATACATGCATTGGCTGTGACTCAGTCCAGTACTGTTTATATCTGTAGTGTTGACTCAGTGAAGAAGCAGGTGGGATTTCCCAAATGGAATAATTTAGCTTAGGAGATAAAATTAATTTAACTGTTTTAATTTGTTGTTGTTTAACACTCTAAATCCAGAATGCTTTTGCTTGTCTTAAGCTAGCTGTCTTCTTTTCTGCTGAATAGTCCCCAACTCTAAAGTAAAAGCTAATAGGTTATCCTTGACAGCTGATGCAGCCCACATCTCCTAATGTGGCATGGTTTGAGCTGGTGTGATGCTAAGGCTTCTGCAATGTAAACCAGTGCAGGCTTTTATTTTACTGTAAACTGTGTCTAGAAACCCTGATTGTACAACTTGACATTCTTCATTCACTCTGAGTGTATATGTTTTTATTTATGTGCATGCACATAAATGGAATCATTTCATACTTTTGGCAGCTGTATATACCAGTTGTGTTTTTTAATATGGGAACTGTTCATAAGGAAAAAAATCCTGTAGATGTTGAAAATGTGGACATAAAACCAGCTGTGAAAATAAAACTTGTTCACCTTTACCAGAAGGGTCTAGACTTCTGTTGTGCTTTGATCTTCTTACCTAAACAATTACTTCATTTCCTTAGCTTCTCAAAAGCAGAAAGATCTTGGTGTTGTGAGTAAACTTTAGTTTGGCAAAGTAGCTTGTAGTGCTGTGGTTTGGTGCTGATACATAATTAGGATCCTTGCCTAGCTAATGTATGGAAAAATGGGTGACAAATTGGCTCATGCTTAGCTGTGGTGAAACACAACTCTGAACTTGATGTATGGATAAGTTTATTTCCTCTGCTTCCACCCTTTGGGGAGATCTGTCCCACTCTCTCTTCCTTACACATCTGCTTTGCAACTTCCACAGGGATGTTATTTACACAGCACTGTTTGTTCTTGACTGAAACAGATGAACTTGTTCCCTTCAAATGTTATCTGTGGTGATAGCTAAAAATAAGCTAAACTGGGACAATTTTTTACTGTGTCTAAAGCTATGAACAGGAGAAATTGAGATGTGCAGTATGTTTCTGTAAAATGGGTTGTGTTAAAATGTGATTTTACCTTTTCCTTTTTTTTTCTTTTTTAATTAGCTGAATGCTTCAGTGCCTTGCCCCAGTGCTTCTGCCTGTGCTTAATTGAATCTGTTAATATCTTACGCTTTTTTCTTGGATTTTTTAAAACTTTTTGTTCTTTGCTACTTGGTTTTTTATGTATTTTGATAATCAGGAGAACTTATTTTCATCATAGTGTAGTGTGATAGGTTAAAGGAAAAAACGATGCCAAGATACCTGGGTGTGTGGATTTGCAAGTGTGGCCTTTTTCACAGGAGGTGTTTCCAGCTGTGTAGATGTGCAGAAGCAGGAGCACAGATGCCTAGAAAAGGGTTTGCAACATGTGTCCTTTAAAAACTCTGAGGCTGTTGTTTTTTTATTCTGATAAGAAGACTGAAATGGAAAGAAAGTGGGTTTTGGACAGAAAAATGGAACTGTTTGTGTTTTGTTATCCAAATATTCCAATTGCATCCAGGAAGATGGAGAGTGTGGGGTTGGTTGGCTTTTGCAAAAGGAAGAGACTTCTTAATTCCCAGTAATGTTTTTTGTCCCTGTTGAGTGTATTTCAGAATGTTGTTCAGTGTGATGGGGCCAGATACACACAGTGTCTCATCACTCTTGGAAATGGCCTCAGCTCAGTGTGTAACCTGCATTGCAACAGCCTTAAACTGGTTTCCTGTATAAAGCTTTGTCTTTGACTTAGTCTTGGCTTCTCTCCTGCAACTCCACATCTGTGAATGACTCATAATAAGCAGGGCCATCAGAAAAAGAGTGTGTACATTTTTATCCAAATCTGTAGGGCTTTTGTTTCTAATTTTTTTGCAGTCTTGCTACATTCTTCCCTCCCGTGTAATGAATCACACAGTGCCCATACACACATACCTGACAACAAAAGTGGCTGTGCATTGGAAGCTGAACTGTAAACAAATGGAAAGAATATCCCCAGCCATCAGTCTGCTGAGAGCAGAGCTTTTGTGTTTGGCAGGTATCCTCTGTCAGCCCTCGAGGCACTTAGGATATTATGATTTTCTTTCCTCCTGTAAACAGCAAGTAGTGTTAAATGGGTACTCTGGCTTGAGGGCAGAGTTGGATCTGTTGGGCACTGGCAGCAACTGAGGTTCTACCTCCTGAGGCACTCTAGGGATTTTTTTTTTTTTTTGAGCTTACACAGCATCCAGTGACTCAAGAAGGCAGTCCTGCTGCAGAGCTTGTTGGAAAAATGCTGAGCCAAGCTTTACATCTCTTACTTGTCCTACCCTCACCCAAATGCTTTGGCTGATGTCCAGGTGTGTGACAGCACTGGGGGAGCTCAGTCAGCTGTCCTGTCCCCTTTGGAGTGTTGACAGTGCTGCACTGAAGGGAAGGGGCAAAATGCTGGAGCCTCAAAGCTGGGTCCTTGTCTTACATATTTTCCTCTCGCTGAACACCTTCCTAGGGAACAACAGCCCCCAGATTTAGAGCAGGTGATGTGCATGGCAGCTCATGCACTACTGATGATGGGGAATCAACTGAGGTAGGCAAGGTGAAAGTGGGGCTGCACCCTCCCACAGAGTTTTGTTCTCCCTTGTGTCAGAGAGGAAGACTACAGTAGTGGAGAAGTTGGTTGCTGGCATAAATATTCATACATTCTATTGCTGTGATGAGTAATGTTTTATAACAGCAGTGGGTTGTATGGGATGTTGGTGAGGTTTTCCTCCAGCTACCAGAGCTACCCTTCTCCAGCTGTCTCCTCCAAAACTCCTGCCCTTTGGATCATGGGTCAGGGGAATTGATGACATCTAAGCTCTGTTAATTGTGGGAGAGTGCTCTTGCTGACTTCATGGCTGGCTGCAGGCTGCTGCTGCCAGTTCCTCACTACAAAGGATTTGGAACAAATTAATACAACGTGAAAATTGTTTCTGGCCAGCCTATCACTTTGGCCACAGGCTGCCAAATTTCCTGGAAAACTGAAATCCAGAAAGGCATGTTTGAAGGAAGGGAGACAATTAACTAAGTCTGTGGATAAAATAATGAAAGCTAAACCACATCTTTCCTTTATACTTCTCAGTGGAGGTGACACTTTTGGGATGTTAGTCTGGAGAGCAGCTTGGCCATGGAGTATGGGAAGGTTGAGGTCATGGATGCTTTATTCTTATATATTTAGGTAGCAAAAATGCTTTATGAACATTAAAAGGATAGACTCAATCTCTCCCCACCATGTGGCAGCTGGGTACACTTTTGGCCTTGATACTCTCCTTTTGCAGTACCAGTCAAGTGGTTACAAACCTGACATGGAAAATTTGTGTTAGTTTGAGACACTTGTTTTCAAGAAAATACTAAGTGAAGTTGTGCTATGCTTGGCTTTGTTTTTCATGTTAGACTTCAAGTGAATTTTTATTAGGTAAGGAATTTCCAACCAACCCTCTGCTGATCCCAGAAACCAGACCATTGATTTCATCTCTGGTCATGGAAATCAAGGATTCAGAAGGACTTTGTAAAGAAAGGTGCAGGGTATGATCTTGGAGGTATTTTTCAATTTGAGGGATTCTATGGCTGATATATGGTGGCTTCCAAAGAGGCTCTCTTCCCACTTGGTCATGATTGAGCAACCAAATACTGTAAAGGAGAAGAGGTTTTAGTTTCAATCGAGGTTTTGACAGTGAAAGGTGAGAGAGAACAGGCTCTAGAAATGCCAGCATCAAACTGAAGAAGTTGAGAAAAGCTTGGATGAAGGAACAGGGGGTTGAAGACTTTTTTTAGGAATATCAGCTGGCATATCTACTATGGGAAATAGCAAAGGTCCTCCAGTGTTTCTGAAGGATGGCATGGGAGACTTCCAGGAATATTCTACCCAGTTATAGAGATGGAGTGTTTGTGGCTTTAGTACTGAACAAGTGCTAGTCTGAGGCAGCTGACAGAACAATTTTAATCAGGTAACACAGTGCTGACAACTACTCAGGGTTTGTTTTCAAGAGCAGCTGGCAGAGAGCAAAGCAGTCACTTTATTATCTTCACTAAAATCCTAAATCTCGTGCCATGCACTTGCCTGTGCTCCGTGTCACATCATTGCTCTGTGGTTGTGTGGATGAGCTCAGCCCATGTGTGCCTTTGAAAGGAGGGATTTCTAACAAGGAAAAAGGGGCTCCCAAAGCAACCCCAGCTTCACAGCCTGCGTTCAAGCTGTGACTTGTCTCAAAAATGAATAAACAAACAGACTTTCTCTATGCAGAGCCTTGGCAGGCAGCGTTCTCCCTAGAGATAGATTTGTTTTGCAAAAGTGGAAAAATGTGTTAGTTATCTGAAATTTACAGTTGTTATGTATTAGATTATTGGTTCTAGATAGACTTCTATAGTTATGCAACTCTAAAAATATTGATGATGGAATGTCAAGGCAAGTAGCCTTCTGGATAACACAAGGATTTTAAAATTTTTCTTTTTTTTTTCCCCTTATGCTGTAAGTCACCAAATCTGTCAGGTCCCTACTAGAACTACAACCAAGTCTCTAGGAATACTTGTTCAAAATCAATGTCTTTTTGGTATTTTTTTCTTGTGTTCTTTTTTGACAATTTATGCAGAGGTAGTGAAAGAAAGCCCAGTTTATTTTGAGCTTTCCCTTTTTCTCCATGTTGCTGTTCTCTTTATTCATCATTAAAGACGGATGGGTGAAACTCCACGAATTTTTGGTTGTATAATTGGTTTTAATCATTTGCCAACAATTTTAATTTTTAATATCAACAATTTGGTTTTAAAATAGTATGCAGGGGAATAAAAGGCTATTGAAAAGTAAATAATAATAAGTTAATTAGTGAATATGCCTAATAATATAGTGTTCATCGTTCTGTATTGTAGAGGAAATGTGGCCTTAAGGGCAGGATGAAGAATAGGGATATCTTACCTGTTTGTGCTTACAAGCACATTCAGGTAACATGGGCCTTGACCAGGAAAACCTCATCTAGCTGGAAAGTAGCCCAAAAAGAAGCTGTAGATACTGGACTTCCAAGGGGGTGTTTCAACAGCAGCAGAAAAGCATCCTGTGTTCAGTCTGCTTTTTTCCCAGCACTATTTTGCCTGTCAGAAGTTACAGCACATCTGACCTCTTTATGGATAACTCGGCAGTTGGATATTGAGTTCCTCCTAACAGGAGATAGAGTGGAACCCACCCAAAAAAGCCCAGATATTAAACAGTCTATTGTCATTTACTAAGCACGCTGAAATTCTTCCAATTCTTCCTTGGCTGCTGTACCAGAGCAAAAATGCTCCCTTTTAAACACTGTAAGTTGGTTTCATGGGTATGGTTTTGTTTGCACTGTTTGTAAATTTTTTTTCCCTGACTCCTCAATAAGAGGTGATGCTTATTTTCACCTTCAGTCCAAGAGTCCTTTTGTCATGGAATGTGTAGACATGGGATAGTTTTGGTAATATTCTGGATACCATGTGGGTCCTGACCTTCTCATTAATGTTTGTCATCATGCTATGTGGACAGGTGTGTTTTCCCAGTTTCCTTGGCTGTTGAATGTTCTGGGAACTTCTCAGGAATTTTGGAGTTTGTCTCCCTTTGCTCAACCCCCTTTCCTGATCCCTCCAGTTGACTCTGAGCAGCCTGTGGTGAACATCCTCAAAACCTAAAGGTTGCTCTGTGTATGGGTTTAAGGAAGTTTTAATGTCTGATTTTCTTTCATTGTCTCTGAAAAACTTGGACATATCTGTGAAGCCACTGAAGAGCCTGAAATACTGAGATTGCTGTGTGTAACAGGTTACTTAATGAAGTTTATAGTCAGAAATAAAGCAAAAAGAACACGTAATCTTATTGAAAAGCCAATTGTTAGTCTTGAATTCTACTTTTTATGCAGACTTCTTGTTTGTTTGGGCCCTGTTACTTCTCTTACCAGACCTGTTCATTTTAGCTGAGCTGTCTCTCTGACTTCTTAGTTCCTAAGCTGAAAACTGGAACTGAGACTGGCTTTGCAATTACAAGAAAAATGGAAAATCATTTTGTTTGGATTTCAGCAAATTCAATTTAAGGTCAGATTTTTATTTTTTTTTCTTTAACAATGTGCACTCTATCTTTTTATTCCTAAAGGCATATTTTCAGCAATTTGGCTTAACTCTGTGGTCATGGGGGTGGAATTCTTTATCTTGGCTTGATATAAGGAAGCTTTCAGAGTATGTGTGGGATAGTGTGTGCCTTCGTGCACAGCAAAACATAATCTTTTTGTCAGGTGGTTTCTGGTTCGATGAAAGAAGGTTTTGGTTCTGTTTCTTTGTGTCTGATAACAGCTTGGTAACTTTGAAGAAAGAGCTCTGGCTTTCAATACAAATAACTGTCCATTTAACTTACAAATTAATACTAAATAAAAATCAATGTGGTTACGTAGCTGGCATGTTGCCATGGAAGTTTCAGAAGAAAATCAAACCTAATTAATATGAGGACAGTGTTGACATAAGTGTTATGAGTTCTCGTTCAGTGGATAGGAAAGGTAAATTGAGTACTTACCTTCAGGTATATTATTCTAGAGTTTCTTACTAAAATTAAAATATCTCATTATCTGTCCTGTTAAAGAGTATTTTGATGGAAGGAATGATTTTGTTTCATTGTAGATGAGACCTGAAAAGCAGAACATGCCTTTTTATTTTTTCTCCTATTTTAAAAATGTAGTCTTTCAGTGCAAACAGAGGAAGAAGTTTTGACACTAATCAAGAAATATTACATTGAGTTTTACATAGCAAGAGTTTGGAAAATAAGATACAAAGCTGATGTATGAGATTAACAACGTTATGATAATACACTGATTAAGTCAAGTCTCTAAATGAGTCTTGGGTTCAGTTCCTGTAAAATATGATCTGTATTGTAATAATTTTTTAAATGATAAAATAACATTTGAACTGAAAGTTCAAATCCGTTTTCCATGTGAACTCAGAAGAAATTACAATTGGGCTTTTTTATGATTTGGTGATTAAGTAGACAAATGGTCTACTTCATGGGTACCATAACAGTTAACACCTGTTTCAACTGTTTTATATTTGTATTGGATGGAACCTCAGCAATCCAATATGTCTTGAAAAGCAAAAACCTAATATAAAATATTTCATGGTATGGAAGAAATTATAATAAACAGAGTATAGCTTAAAATATAAAATGCTTATTTTGCACATTTACATAGGTTTCATCTGGATTTCTGAAACCAATGTTACAATTTTGTGTAAAAGCAATCCCAGTTTTTGTGAAGGTTGGTGAAGTAATTATTCAATACCATGAAATAAATACTGTCTCTAAGAAAACAATATTTCCTGAGTTGCAGAGGTTGGCAGAAATGAATCAATTTGCCAGTCAGAAGTCAAGTACACTGTGTTAATTAATACTTGGTTTGTGGTTTCTCTCAAATCTGCTTTGGGGACAGGGACCCCTCACTGGCAGAAGGGTGGGGTGGTCTCCTAAGGCAGGTAACCAGGCATGGCTTTCCAGGGCTCGTGTGGGAACCTTGTCAAAGCACTGATGCCTTCCTATTTCTCATTAGGGGCACTCTGAGCAGTTGTCCTGTGCACATTTGTTTGGGTTCAGGGAGTACTTTCATGGGCTTGGTAGTGCTTTTGCTGTAGAATGAGCTGTTAGAAAGTTAACTGCTCTTCTCCTGTTTTTTCTTTTGCCTCCTGTTTATGGTCCCTGGTCCTGCAGGCAGATGTGCCTGTGCTTCTGGACAAGACTTAACAAAAAGGATCATTTTGTCTGCTGCTTCTGAATTTGTGGTTGCCTGAAGAGCTTCAGCTGCCAGAGCTGTCAGCTAAGGGGCCCCAAACATCTCCTCCCCTCTGCCCTTCCCACCTCAGTTAGACCAGGGGCCTCTTCCAGTAAATGCTGTTTTCTCTGCCAGATATGAAGCTAGACCTGGTGGCTGCAAAGGAAGCTCTGCCATCAAATGAAGGAGAGCAGCAAGAACTTTGACTTTTGATTGATTACAGTGTTCTTATAAAACTAAAGTTTGTCTTGTCTTCTGCAGGTAACTACTTGGACCTGTCTCTTTAAGCATTCTCGCAGTGGCTGAGGATAGTGGGGCTCTAGTGACCTGCATCTCTAGGAAGAAAGCTTGAAAAGTGTCTCTTAAAAGTTACTTGAAGTGGAATTTGGCAAAGCATTAGATAACTGTATTTGTTGGCATAATATTTCCTGGGTTAGGGTTAGTGATGGTAACTGAAGTACTGAGCATTAGTGTCACTTCTTAGTGTTTGTTACTGGACTGGTATTTTGAAATAATTAATTTTGAGAATCATTAATGTAATTTACGAAGTCAGAAAATGTGCAACTTTGTCTATTAAAATCTGAAAGCTTATTTCAAATTTGAGATGGGACTGTGTTGTGCCTTCCGTGGCAGCACAGGTACAACACTGCTGGTGCCCTCAGCCTCCTACAAAAGGCTTGTTCTCTTGGGTGTTTCACAACTTGGAAACTTAATGCTTTTAGAAGAAAGCTTGGTTTCATAGTAAAATTTTAATTACTACTAGTAAGATTACTAAAATAAACTGCCAGAGTGTATCCATCAGATGTAAATTACTAGAACTCAATACAGTATTTCAAAAGTGAAGTTTATTTTCAGAGTCACGGTTAGTACTCTCAGGATTTGTTTAGAAAGAAGTTCATCTTGGGATGTGATGACCTAGCTGACTTTTTTTTCCTAAACACAAATTAAAGTTTGCTTTTATCTCAGTTTATCTGATCTGAGGTAAACTTCAATGGCTTACTAAATTGCAGCTGCTTGCAGTGAGCACCGTAAATGGTTTGGGCTCTTAATGACTTCTGCATAAATTTGATAAGTCTGGAATGATTCTCTTGCTCATTTCCCTGCAAAAGATGCTGGCTTTGTCTTGTTGAACAAAATCTATTTAGCCTCTCAATTATGAAAGAAATTGATAACTCTCCCCTTGTTTTTGGCTACTCTTACTGTTTTCAGAAATGCTAGAACTGCCTTTGCCTATTTTGGAGAGGAAGAAAGGCTTCAAGACCAGTGACACGTTTCACGCACCTCTTGCAAGCTTCCTTAAATATAGGTGCTTGGTTTGGGAATAAACATAGGTGAAAATGTATGTAATTGTGGGTAGCATCACAATTCATGAACTGCTGTTGAAATTTAAATTTTCTTAACTGTAATTTCTCCTCAGAAAAATAGGAAACTTTAGGAAGTTAAATGGAAGAGTAAATAGATATAATTGATGCAAAGAATTACAGCAGGAGGAAGGGAGGGGGGCAAAAGGAGGCAAAATAGCTAACCTAAAAGGAAACATAATATATTGCTTCACATATTTCATCTCCAGATTTGAGACTTTTTTTCCTTCTATAGTGAAATATATCAGTCTAAGTGTAACTCAATTTAAGACACAGTTCTGAGCACTTTATTTGTTCAGTACACAATGGAGATGGTAGTGACTAGATCACCTTTATATAGAAAAACAACCAAATGAAAAATGGTCAGAGTGATACCTCCTCATGCATTAAATCGTGCTGCAGCTTGAAGTGACAAAATGCCATATTGCAGTGTGTCTCTTATGTGAAGAGCTGCTTTGAGGTACAGACCTTCAACTTCAGTCTTTCCAAAAGCCCCAAACAGTCTTCCCTATCTTTTCAGAGGTATTGTGAGACCTGACAAATGGATTGTCATAAAGTATCTTATATGTTGAAAGGTATCTTTATAGCGTGATGTAACAACTAAACCCACTGGTTATTAACTGGAGATGTTTCTAAAGTGCCATTTGCTCCAACTTCACTCCTGTCTGTACTGTTGTGGGGTTTTTTTCCATGAAACCAGTTTAGGATGTTTGCATTCCCTCTTCTTAACTTTGTCTGTGCTTGTTGGATTCTATCAGTTGTTCCATCAGTTGTTGTTGGGGCTGAGCTGTAAATCAGGTCACCAGGATGATTCAGATTAAAAATAAACCTACAATAAAAATCTTGGAATTCACTTTGTCAGCATTCTACTTAAATGCCCTGCAGAGCATCACTGCTATTATCTAAGCCATCTCTTGTTTGTATTCAGTTTAGAAATCAGGCATTTGCAGCTGGAACAAAAAGATCTGTCTATTCCCAAAAGTGCAACTTCAACTTTGCATCTGTCATGTTCTCATCTCCAGTTTATCTCCTGTACCCTCTGATTAGAAGCAGTCTTGGTCCCATGTTTTGCTGCAAGTAGTGTAGTAGTACTCCTCACTTCCCAAAAGCTTTTCATGGCTATTCCAGAGTTAATGGAAAACTTGTAAAGCGACATGTAAAGCCACTGTGAAGTGGCTGCTTCAAGAAAGTTGTGGGTTGGGTTTTTTTCTGCTGGTATTGGTAACTTGTAAATCTGAAAAACTGAAATCTTCTCTGATTTGTTTTCTCTCCTTCCAGGAAACCTTGTTCTGGTGAAACATGCACCAGTGTTCTCATACAGGCACTTCAGGGTTTTGAAGGAGAAGAGGGCATTATTTACTCAGACTTGTGGAATTGAGAAGTCGGGAATTGCTCTGGACAGGCTTCATTTGCTGCCTCTGCTCTGGCTCCACTTGAGTTAAATAACATGAACTTCTGAACTGTACTAGATAAAACTTCCTAGTGTGCACTTCCTCCATGGTATTTAAGTGTTGTTATTGATATTTTGAGAAGCCTATTTCAAATGGAGTGGCACTGCTTCCTCTGGGCTATGAGAAGTCATCTCATGCCTCTAGCCTGTGTCTGCTCACTTGCATTTGTTATTAAATTGTGTTAGCTGAGTTAACATTAGCTTAAGAGTTTGGAGTTGCTTTTGTAATTGGAAGAGAGCAGAGAACTAAGGAGTGGAAACTTAGTTTTGAAGCCAGTGGTGGGGTGAGCTAAAGGTTTGGTTTGTACATGAGAAATACAGCAAAATCGTGATGAGCTTCTCCAGTAGTCCAGTACTCTGTTTAGAGGCATCCTTTTCTCCAGGGAAAAGGAAATTGTCCTCTTCACAATCAGTTGGAGCTGCTGTGTTTTGAATTGGTTGCTGGGTCTCAGGTTGGAACACAGACAAGCTACAACATAAGATGTATGCAAACAGTTGTATCATTTTAAGTGCAGTCATGTACATTAAATTTGCAGTTATGGGTTTAAATACATGTAGGAGATGAGCCAGGCCCTTAACTCAGGTCTTGCTCTTGAAATCACTGAATGTTGCAACAGCT
Source organism: Myiozetetes cayanensis (assembly GCF_022539395.1). Classification (NCBI taxonomy): domain Eukaryota; kingdom Metazoa; phylum Chordata; class Aves; order Passeriformes; family Tyrannidae; genus Myiozetetes; species Myiozetetes cayanensis. The sequence continues at coordinate 29,645,240 of NW_026086605.1, forward strand.
TCCTGTGAGCTTCCAAGCCGTGTTGTACAACCATGTTGTGTCCTGCTGCTGAGGTGTGAGCACAGTATTGAGCAGCACTAACAAGTGTTTAGATTTTTTAGCACTTTCTCAGTCTCGATAAACCAAATGGCAGTAGCTCTATACTTCAATATAAAAAACAGCACAGTAGAGGATCTGGTTTGTTTGTTTGTTTTTTTTAACGTGACTTTTTTTTTGGTCTTGTTGTGGTTCTGGTTTTTGACCTTGATATAGCAAGTCTTGTGCCCTCCCAGCTGTCTTTTGATCCTACTGTTAGAACTGCATGGCAGAGTATGTACTGTGACTGAATTGTTGTACTTACACCATGTGTACTTTCTAACTAAAATATGCATCAGTGTGTTAGAGCTCTAGTATGCAAATGCAAACATCTGTTTGGACTCAGCAAGTGACTTGCAAAAGGTTGATCTGGTTATTAGTCAGTTGCTGACAAATGTTTATTGCATGGGAAAAAATTACCCAGAGTACATGTACTCATGGAGAATTTCTGTATGTAAGCCTGTAAACTTTCTCCTATGTATTTAGTGACCAGATCTTGCTTTTGTTTTACAGCTGCTGCAGAGGGCAAAGGGAAAAGTGGGGAAGACTTTTTTCAGAAGGTAAGGTATTTTAGTTCTATGACAGCAGCTGACTAGAGGAGAAATTATACTCATTGCTCATTCATGAGATCAACTAATTAGACTTCATGTGCAGTTTCTACTGTATTGATCACATTTTAAAAAATGTTTGTCATTTAAAGTGTCTATTAACCACCAGCCATGCATGGGATGTGATGAGAAATAGGTTCTTTGGTGTATGCTACTGTCATCCATTCACAACAACCTCTTAGTAAATTAACAATTTTAACAGTTCCTTAACTGACAGTGTCAAAATTTGCATCGTGAAATTTTGTTCTACTTGATAGCAGGGTAGGTTAATCCAGAAGATGTTGTGAGGTGGTCTTAAGGATTTTCTCTCTGTGGATAAATGCTGCATCCTGTTATTGAAAAACTGACTTGCAACCTCTTGTGATATTGTTGAAAGTGTAAATATTTAGTTGAGAAATGCAAAGGCCTTTTAAGAAAGAAATGCACAATCCACAAAGTCATTCAATAAAGTTTGTGGTTAGACAAGAGACACGGAAGAACTGAGGAAAAAAAAGTCCTGCAGCAACTAAACTACAAAGAGAAACATGGTCAAGAATAGTGACTTGGAAATAACTTCTACAAAGCAGCATGGTATTGGTTTGTTGCTGTTTGGTTTTGTTGGGGTTTTTTTTTCAAGAGTAGTGTGCAAAATATTATTACCAAATTGTTTGGGAAGATCTGCATACTGTTAAAAACAATGAACTCTTTTATCTTGATGCTTTATACTGAAATGTCTTGACACTCCTTTTTGACTTGTAGTCCGTTGAAGTATTTTGTTGTACTTTTCATGTTTTCCTTATATTTATAAGTGATACTTCCAAAAGGTCTCTTTAGATTGGAGAGAATACTTCATCCTTCACATGGTTGTCAGATGCTTTGATGAAGGCTGTTGGGGAGGAGTACGTATACTGCCAAAAAGTTTGGTTTAGGAAGAATTTTGTGGGAGTCTTCAGATTTATGTTGCTCTTGACTGACAATGATTCTTTTCCAAACATGGTGCTTGTGCTCAACTGTCTAATATCAGTGTGCACAGAGGGAATTGTGTCAATAACTCTTCCTTAGGACTTTACCAAAATGCATGGTTTCTTGCTGAAACAAAACTGAGCCATAGTTGCAGCGTGTGCTTCCTTCTACACATTATTCATTTAACCACAGTGTTTTCTCTCACTTGTATAAATCTGATCTCAGTTCTTGAGGCTGTGGATAAAATATTTCCTCTGCATGGGATTGAGTGACTTTTATATTTTACATGTGTAGGTGGATGCCTGGTTATTTACTGCAGTTATGATGGACCTTGGTTATGTAGTTATTACTGTAATAGCAAAAAATACTGTTTTGAATTCAACAGGAAAGCAGAATGTGCTGAACTAGAAGTATTTGAATAAAAGAGTGCATTACTTACATTGATAGTACAGTGACTGTCTTGGCATTAATATCTCGTTATATTTATGCACAGATATTATATGGGCACAGCGTGGGTGCTGCCATGGGTTCAAGCTGCTTCATTTTGACATCAGCTCAATAGTGCAGACTCCTGAAGTTTCTAAGTACATATACACAATAGTAAAGCTAGTAAAACCAGATGGAACCTATCTTCTTTGAGCTTTCTTTTGTTGGAAGAAATCTTTGGACAGTTGCTCATAGCTTACTCACTGTCTCTGTCTGTGCAATTTCCTTTAATCAGACCTAACCTTTTTCCTTTCTCATGTGAATTGAATAAGGCAGAGTATCTGGAGGTAAAATGAAGAACATTTTCACGTGTTTCAGGTTGTGTAGTGAGGAAGAAAGTGATTTGTAGCACTAAAAACACGTTGCAAACTAAGGCAGCAAGATACTTCAGGAACTTGACACAAATTTGAAACTATAGCACATGCATTTTTTTAAAGCAGTTTTGGAAACGAGACTTCAGGACATTATTGGCAGGCTTTTGAGTGGAGCAGGGAGGGGGGGGAAGTGCAGCATTCAAGAGACACATCAAGAACTTGAGAGTGTAATTTGCATGAATAATGCAAATAATATTATTACATAGTATTTTCTGATGAACTAACCTCAGTGCACTGGAGTTAACTCTTGAGTGGAAGTGGTGTGAGAGGTGAAACAAGTTTACATATGAACGTTGAAATGACAAGTAACGAGGCAAAGGTTTGAGAAGGTGTCAAGACATGCAGACCAAGAGGGAGGAGAGAGGAGGCTGGTACTGGGGTGAGTGCTGGCAGATGGCTCTGGAAGGGGCTGCTGGTCTGATTTGTGACTTCTCAGGGTAGAACAGTGCTCAGCTCCTAATTAGCTTCTCCTTGGGAGGAACAGAAGTTGCTCACATGCTCTCTGAAGTCAGGGACTCAGCCTGGATTGTTGACCTATGCAGAGTATGCCCTAATGAATCTCTCAGACATTTAAAGGAAGTTAATACAGGGGTTTGGTGCTAAGTAGTCTTTTCCTTGGTCTTTAAACATGAGAAGGCAGTATTACTTTGGATTTTTGTAATCAAGCAGACTCTGAGTGGATGTGAACTGCTCCTATCAACTTTTAACTTTCGGAGTTTAATAATAACAATTTAGATGTCAAAATGCATTATTTCACTGAGTATTTTAACAGAAACAAGCACATCTAATGCAGTTTTTGGTGGAGTTACAGAATAATCCCCAGTTTTTAGCTGCAAGGGCCAAAATTCAGCTAATATTTCTGCCCTGTCGTGGCAGGGAAGATCAAGTGATGAAGTACCTCTTCCTCTGCTCCTGAATTGAAGTCAAAAGTAGATAAATGTCTTTTGGTAGTGTCTTTTTAAAAAATCTGAGAACTTTATTACACTTTGATATTTCTAAGTTTTAGGGTTTCCCTCACTTGAAACAACACTAACGTCATCTAATCCAGATTTTGCAGAAACCACTGGAGAACTGCTAATAATTTAGCAAGAAATAAGTAAATAATGGGATAGTTTTCTCTCTAGAGCTCTTGGACCTGCAGTTCAGTGACAGGTAATCTTAAATAAATATGGATTGGTTTGCTGTTGTGTTACATACTATTTATGTAAAAAATCCTTGTGGACCCTGTTCTCTAAATTGTTGTTCTAATTTATTCTGTGAGAGGAATACATAAGTTATTGCTTGTTCTTGATCCAAAGCCCATTTTCAGCTGATGGTGGATTTTTTCCATTAAGTCCCATAACATCTGGTTCACGCCTCATAGGCAAGCAGTGCTTTTTCCCAGACAAAGCCAGGACATGGTTCCAAGGAACATATAATTTATGTAGCACTGTAGATACACATGGCACTCTTATACAAAATGTAAGAAGGTGGTGAGCCTCTGCCCTGAAGAGTTCATAATCCAAAACAGATGAGGGTCGGCCGTGTGGACAGAGGGGAATTTAATGCATCATTTCGGTTTGTTTTCAGCTCTTGCATCATCAAGGTTTTGGTTTGGGTTGTTTTTTTTTTTTTCCCTAAACACTTGGCAATCTTAGTGCTGATGGTAAACTTTCATTCTGAAATTTCTCAGGACAAGAGTGCACCTCGAGCTTTATCCAGGGTCTGTCAGCAGTGGGGTGGGTGATAGGTGAAGGCTGTGGGTTCAGTAGGGTTTGGGTGGAGTCCTTGGGCTGATGTGGGACTGCATGTGCAGAAAGTGGTGACTGGGAATGATGCACACCTGGTGCTCTGCCCAAGTGCTTGACTCTGGGTCAGAGTTAAGCTCTGCAGCTCAGCATGATTCGGTGTGTACGTGTTAGTCGTGGGCTTCTGGAGTATTCCTGGAGGGGCTCCTCAGCTCTTGCTTTCCCGGCTTTCAGGAGTTCATTTGCAGAGCTTGATTGTTGTGGGAAGCACAATATACTGTGGGGTTTACCATTTCTGAGTGTTTGAGATTATTTTACCTTTTATGTATTGAGTTTGGGGTTTTGTTGCCTTTTTTTTTTTTTTTTAATCAAATAGAAATGGTGTTTTTATGCATTTACCCAGTTGCAGGTACCTGGGGGTTTTAAGATATCTCTGGATTTAGGCAAAAGGTGCATTTAAATGCTTGTGCTTCTCTTGACTGCAAACTCTTATTCCCTGAAGGGGTTATAAACATGCATGGAAGTATGAAGTTGCAGTTGGACAAATGTTGCATATGTGTGCCAAAATATCTTCTGTTAATTACTGGGATCTCAGAAGTGCAAAGAAAGACTAGAAGGTTTTTCTCTGGGTTTATTTTTTTCCACTTTTTCCCTTCCTGTCCTGTAGTTGTAACATGTTTAAACTGTAGCTTCTGATTTTATTAAATAATTAGCACCTTAAGAGACACTGAGGCCATTTTGGAAGCACTTCGTGGTGAAACCATCCTTTAAAACCAGCTGGCTTTTCAGTGCAGGTATTTGGAAACAGTATCAGTAAGAGATTTAAAAAAACCCAACCAACCAAAAAAAGATAAAAACCACCCTGCAATTATTTGAAGATGTGAAAAATAGGTATATCTAACTGCATCTTTAAGCATGTTCCTGTTAAGTTTTTCTGTATGCAGTAGCTACTAATAAGTGTGCATTACCTTTCATTTGTTTAAGAGGCTCTTGGCAACTGCCTCGAACACTGTTTACTTATCTGAGACTGAAAAAAAACTTGGTTTGAAACATTGTGTATTTTCTCTTGTATCTTTGAAAAATATCTGTCGTGTTGATCTGGGGCAAACCTAACTTATTTAGAATTCTTGTATATGAATATATTGGGACACTGTTGATATATATGTTAATATGTCTGCAAGTATAGCTAGTATATTCTGATACAAATAAATTTAGCTGAAAAAAGTTACTTTTCTGTTTGCATTAGGTCAGGCTGAAAGTTGTCTATCAGTCTTCCTCTTTAGCCTCTGAACATGAAATGTATCTAGAGCTTCAAACGTGGGTGGTTTAGGGCACTTTCAAGCATTGAAGATATTAATCATTGACCTGAGACTAAGATGTCTCAAGCTAATTATTATCCATGTTCAGCAACGAGTTCTGAAGGGTTTTCCATGTGTCTTCATCCATGACTTTTCTCAAGCTGCCTATTTATAGCTACAGTTTCCCTGAGGCCATATTCCCAATTCCAATGGCAACCGCTCTGCTATCGGTTTCTTCTCCGTGTTATTTATCTTGCTGGTGAGACATGGTGAGTCCATGGTGATTTTAGACATTATTATCATTGTGGGTCTTGTCTCTATTTCAACCACAGGACCAGTTTTGAACTGAGGAACTCATTCTCCTTTTCCTGGGTAGAAATCAGTCTGTGCATTAGCATTAAAATAACCTCCTGATGTAGAGTTTGGCTCATGGCATGTGACAAGGATATATTAAGGCCATACATTTCCAGAATTGGCTGGAAACACCCGGCTTTGCTGGGCTGGGCTGGGAACACTGGCATGCACTTCTAATTTATAGGGAGCTTCCTCTCATTTAGCTTCCTGGGAAGAGGAAATGACTGCTGGGAGAGAGGGTGGCGTGGATTAGAGGGCTGAAAGAATGTCAGTGGCAGTCAGCATTTGCAGGAAGTTTTGGGATTGAGAAGTTTGTCTCCCCTTTGGCAAAACCACACCCAGTAGAAAGGGGACTGTTTAGGTTGGATCAGTTTCTCTACAAAGGTAAATCTAGAATGCTTACTTAACTTTTTGCTTAGTTCAGGCAGAGCTAAGTGGTGGGAAGGCTTCACTTTTGTGGGAAGCTGCATTCATCCTGTCTCTGTTATAGGGACTGTTCTGTCAAGGTAAGGAAGCAATTACAAGGGTTTATTGTTTCATTTAATTTTTTGTTTCTTCTGGGCACCATCTCGAGAGTTGACCTGTAATATCAAAATGTTCTCTGGTGGGCCTCGTCCTTGCAGTGCCCAGTGCAGGTAAAAGTCTTAAACCAACAACTGTCCTTGACAGGTTGCTTGTGAATAATTCCCCTGGCCAGAAACAGTGGAGATTTTGATCCCATACTGTTATGGTGAGTGGCTCTTTATATGTCACTGCTTGGAGCTGGATTTTATGCCACTTTATTGCTATACCTAACACTTTGTGCAAGGTATCTTGCATTGTGAAGCAGGAGAGGAATGATTTGTCACCACAGTCTCAATTGAGATGCTTAATGCTTTTCATTCTGGGAATTAAACCCTCCCTTAAAACAGAAGAGGGATTTCAGTTCCTCAGAAATGCTTGTACTCCTTCCCTGGGGAGAAAAAAAAAAAGGAAAAAAGGAACAAATAGAAGATGAAGATGAGAATGATACAACTTAAGAATATACACTAGGTTTGTGATTTGCAGGGAGGAGACTTGCTGATTCTGCTATTGCAGAGGAGAGTTGGATGCATCTTGCTGTTTTAAGTGTTCTGTGGGCTTATTTTAAGTAATACCTGTTTGGTGTTTTTTTTTTGGTTTTTTTTTTTTTTTTAGAATTTCCCCTTCTTGCTACTACTTGTGTAGAATTCATAAATGCTGTACACGCAGATACATTTATAACTAAGTTGTTTTGCATGCTTGAATAACCCCTTTACATTTTTTTACTATACTTTGTCACTTATTTAAAATAAAAGTATTACCCCTGGCCTTTGGCTGATATTTCCATTGAGGGTAAACAAAACATTCAAGTCAAGTAAATGAAGGGGTATAATGTTTCTCTCGGGTAGAGGAATGTGATTCATAGTATTATTCTCACTTAACTCTATTTACTGTATTTTTAAATGAAGTACAAAGTTCTGTAAATGTTCTTGTTGTAGAAGGTTCACTTAATGCAGTTTTGGGCAGCAACAATACCGCAGTATTTGCTTTAACAAGACCCATGTTTTAAGAAGGATCTTGCTCAGTTCATTTCAGGTGAAGTGAAGGTTAAAAAGAGATGCAGTGTGTGTGTGTGCATACATACATGTGTTCTCATCCCTTCCAGGCTAAAAATCCCTTGCTGGAAAAGGAAACAATATAAATTCCAAAGCTATATCCACACAGGTAGCTTTCCCAGTTCCCTCCTTTGGGATTTAGAGCTTTTATGTACAACCTGGAAGTCTGAGTTGTAAAACTGATGTATTTTACTCTGCTGCCTTTATTGCTTTCATACATAATTTGTTTATTAGTTTTTTTAGGTGTTATCAGCTGATACAAGTTTATCAAAACTATGAATAAATACATAAATACATTGTCTATCATGTGGACTTTATCTTCTAATTTTAGTTTTGCTAACTCTTCATCCTGCACATGCTTGCCTTAGTTCTTGATAAAGTCTTAAGGAATAGTTGTGAATATCATGTGCAGATGGCAAATTTGAGTCAGTCTGGGCTAGGATATAGTCCTTGACAACAAACAGCCTGTTTGCTGCTTGGTGGAAGTCTCAAAGTCTGTAAATGCAGACCACAAAATTGTTGGTCATGAGAAGTTGGAGGGAAGCATGTTGGTATTTTGCTTAGCTTGACATGAAGCTGTCTAGCAGTGTGCAAATGGGAAACAGGCAAGCCTTCTGTTCCCTTTTTATACGTCAGTCTAGATTAGTTGGAAAATTTAAAACCGCTTTAATGCCTTTTTTAATGAAGTTATTTTAGCATTTAGTGAAAACTTGAAATAAAAACCAGTTTAACAAAGATGGACAAGTGAGCATGTGAAGATGAATTTCCTGCAGCATTGAAACAAATGGCTTGGAGTGGAAGCATGAACAAAAACATGGCAGTACTGAACTTTATCCATATTCCATAGGGTAGTGTCTAAAATATTTTAAATATTTTTCAAGACAGGTGAAATCAGGGAAGAAGGACTGGCCAAGTGGTCGTCACCTACAGATAATTTTCTAAAAATGGGTTTGGGTTTTCTGGCTACTGGAATATAAAGCAGGAAAATCACGTGGCCCCATCCTACAGGATACACGGTCACTCCTGCCCTTGCAGCTGGGAAGGTACTGTTGTTGTAATGCTCCTTTCTGTACAGACACACGACTGGAGCTTCACCCACATCCTCCCTATGCATTGTTTCATTGTGTATTTTAACCAGTTTACGCATACATGTATATTACTAGTCCTGACAATCTAAATTAAGAGAACTTATTAAAGGATTTTCTGTGTTTTGTAGCATAATTCTGGCTGTGATTCCACTCTGCAAAGGAGATGGTTTTTCTGGTGCACAGGAGCACAGACTGCAAACTCTGGATGGTGGTGCTGTAGTCTGGAATGTGTGGGAGCCTGGGGGCCATTGCCACTGCTCCTGCTCAGGAACAGCCTCTCACCCCTATCTGCAGAAAGGTGGTGGTAATAACTTCTTTTTAAAGCATTAGTTTTGAAAAATATTGAATTCTAGTTTGGACAACAAGGCTTGGAATGCAAATCTGTTGCTGTATCCAAAATGTTGGCCAGACTTCCACAAGAGCTACATATTTGCCCCAAGCTTTGGGCTAAGTTTTGTCATCTCCCTTAACTTGTTTCATTCCTCATATTTCCCTGCCAAACCCAGCAGTCCTTGATGCAGTCCCACTGATGTGCTCTGGCTCCCTGTGGCCTCCCCAGTTCTGGAGGGCTCTGCATTCGCTCTGGCAGTTCCTGGGGAACTTCACACAACTCCTCTTTGTGTCTTGCTCGTCCTTCCCACCCTTGTTCTTCTCTTGCTTTCTCCTCCCCTCAACCCTCCAAAACACAAAAAACCATCAAGTATAATACTTCTTCTGGTTCCAGCTACACCCATTGCTCTGTTCCTGCTGCCAAAACTCATGCTCAGGGATTAGTCATCCTCTCGGATTCTGCTGCATCACCCCTTCTGCATTGGAAGAAATAAAAAATAAGTATCAGCCCATTTAAAATTTTACTTGTCTGCTGTGGCTCTTCAGCTCAGGTCTTCTCCTGCTCACATAGAAATATATTTTTCTTTAATTTTCATGCAAATTATATTCCATGGTTCAAATAATCTATAAACATAAGCTTGTTTATACAGCTGTAAATGCATAAAAACTGAGGGAGCTAATACAACTTCTCTCACAGCAGAAGATGGAAGATGAAAATTTCAAACCAGGTATTCAGAAACTCCTAAAATTTGTGTGTGTGTGTTCTTACTTGGCATCCTGATGTCTGATTTGAAAATTATCACGTACTCATTGATTTGGCTAATACTGAATTAGATTGAACATGTAATGATTTTATTTTCTGAAATGCTAATTTATATGTCATAATTTGTAATGAGTGAAATCTTAAATACTGAATTTAGGCACTTTTTTTTGGAGGAGAGTTAGTAAATTGGATAACTAATCCCTTTGCTTGGTACTCTTGTCTTATCAATTACAAGCAGATTTTGCATCAAAACTGTGACTGTATTTATGTTGAACTGATTTTTGTCTGTGCCTCCTTCTTAGAAAGAAAAATATTTTTGTTGTCCAGATTAAAATTGCTGATCAACTGAAACTTGAAACTTCTAGATATTCTTTGCAGAAACCCAGTTTTCTTTATGATTCATAAAGCTGTGTTCAGGAAGCAAGTTTGTGCTGTTCCTATTCTGTTTGATTAAAAAATACTTGTCGAGTTGCCCTTCACTTTCTGTGGCTTTTGTCCCATTAATACTCCATGTTTATGGAAACATTTTTGAAAGGCCATTATCATGATACTGGTAGGATACTATTGGTATCCCTGTGTTTATTCTTTTTTTTTTTTTCCTCTCCCCTTCTGTCTTGCACAATAACTCTCATCTTTGTCTCCTATAAAATTGATGGAACAAGTTTTTGTATCTGGCAAAAATGGCCTTCCCAGATGGGGAAGCGGGGATGGATACAGTGATGGAACAAATCAGTCATCACGTTCCCTTCAGCAGCTATGGAGTGTTGATTGGGTGCAAGTTACCCTACACAGAGTTAGTTAACAGTGGTCATCTCTAAAGAATTACTGTGTTTTCTTTAACCTGATGGAGATTCAATTTCAAAACAAAATTACCAAACATCTCCTTACAGAATTTCTATTCTCATGTAAATAACACTTTTCCAATCCTCTCTGTCCCTCCCTGTCCTTGTCCTGCCCTCACACATGGGATTTTCTCCTCTGCAGCAATTTTTAACTGAACACAGTTACACTGGGAAGCACTTGCTTCCTAGTGGTACATGTCGTGGGCTGTTTATGACTCTGAGTTCTTTTGGTAGTGAGAAAAACAAAATTTGTATATAATAATTCTCTAGAGCTGCTGCTCCAAGGTATGCTCATGAATATAAATGAACAGAGTCTATCCTGCATTTCCAGTTCCTCCCCAGTATCTACCTCATGGAGAACTCAATCCTTGCAGTTGTGGGTCTTTAGAGGGGAGGGAGGGCTGCTCATGTAACTCAGCCATCTACATTTTGTCTCATTCTTCAGTGAATTTCTAATTCACATTAATTTTCTCCTCCTCCCCTTTTGCTTTTTCCTTTGACTTGTTGCACTAGCATTGCATCAGGCTTTTAACTTCATGCTGCTAACTTAGCTGCTTCTTTGGTCATTCCTCTTTTTGTCCTGCTAGAAATATGATTTTATATTGAAAAATGCTCTCTGTGAGGTGAGTAAATGCAGGGTTGAGGATGGCATAAGCATGACTAAGGGTAATTCAGAATCCAGTTTAGGTCCTGTCTTGACTGTATGCTCTGTGGTAAATTTTTTGTCTGCACACAGAGGCAGTTTCTGAGTAAAAACCAGGATCTGGAAGGATGGAATTATTTGTCCCTATGTTATTTTTGCTTTGTCACTTAACCTGCTGAAGGAGAAAGACCTGCCCACAGTACCCCAGAGGGGTGGGTTCCCTTTTAGAAGAGCTAATTGTTGGAAGAATCACTGCCTAGGTCCCTATTTCTCATCCATTGCTGTGTTTTTGTGCTGTCTCAGAGACCATGATTTTTATTTTCGTGGGTGTGATCACCTGTAGTTATTCAGCTTAACTTTCTTTTGTGTAATTTACTGAACTGGTCTTCTAAATATTTCATGCAAGATGCTCAGCTGTCAGTGTTTGTCAACTGGCTCACGAGCAGGGTTTGCTGACAGGAAATGACCTGGAGCCTGAAACACCCCAAGTAGCGCAGAATTGAGGTGCTGCCTCAGGATTTCCATTGTTTGGCAGTAGGCAATAAGGCACCTCTGCAGTACTGCAAATGTTTAAGTGTAAATGTCTGGTGCCACTGATGTTGCTGTTCGAAACCTGGTGGTTTTGTTTGTTTTCTACCTGCACGGAGGAAAATGGGGGCAAACTTCAAAGGAAAGAAATGTCTTAGAAATAAGACATGGGCAGAGAAATAAAAATCACCAGTGGGCATACAATTTGATTACTTTCTAGGGTTTTTAATTGCGTGAAAAATTCAGGGTATCTGAAAAACCCTGTATTGTGTATTGAAAATAAATATATATTCTTCTATATCCTCCTCCAACTGAGGCAGAAGAGGCCAAGATGCACAAATCCCAAAGGTGGGAAGGTCAGAAATAGGTGATTTACCAACAGTAACTATAAAGAATAATACTTTGATTTAATGTGCTTATTTTAAATGAAGAAAGGTCTGTTAGATGTGTTGTTCTTATTCATCCATTGCCTGTAAAATACTTCCTTTGAATTCTGAAATGCTTTTGGGCTTTGGGGGCATTTTGGTTGGTTGGTTTTTTGCATTCAGGACATTCCAGTTTCCATCCAAAATCAGCTAAAAAAATACAACATAAGAAAAAATAATTTCTTGCTGTCTTAATGTAAAAACTCCCCAAAGTGCTTAAACTCTAAACTATTCAAGCTGGAATACAAGGGAGCCAAAAACTTGTCTTCCAGCTGCTTTTACAGCTAGACTTTTTTTTTTTTTTTTTGAAGGCAAATAATTTTCAATTAGGGCCAGTTTTGTCAGGGTATAGCCTTACTTGTTTTGTTGGTGTCTTCCATGTCTTGTCATCTTCGGTTTTGTTCTTCACTGAGAACAGCTTACTTAATTCTGCTCCTAAACACTACAGTTTCTCTGGGGGAAAGGGAAGTTGTAGAAAGACAATTTCTTAGGGTTCCCTCATTTTAAGAAGAAACCTGAGATTATTTGCTAGGGGCATTAAACCTTGCTGCCAAATACGCCTGTTCCCTCTGGTCAGTTGATCCGTCAAGGTGAAGGAAAGTACTGGTTAGTGCTCACCCCATCACTTATTTTAGATGAAAATAAGGGAAGCCTAAGCAGAGATGCAGTCCTGCGGAGATGATGAACTCTGAGTCATCCCCAGGCTGAATTTTCTTTATCTGTTATGTAACTGAAGTGGTTATACAACTGGAATGCATGTATTACAGCAGCTATAGCACTTGTGAGTTGTCTTGTTTTGTTCATTTGATAACTGCTGTTATCAGGACATGTGGCATAACACCCAGTTTTCACTAATGAAGCTGTTCCCATTGCAACATGCAATGTTGAGGTTTTCATGGAATGATTCCAAATTTGTTTCAGGGGGAAAAAAAAATAAAAAAATCTTGGCACTTAAATGTGCCTGGGTTGGAATGGTAAAACAGAACAAAAAGTTGATGCAGTTTTCAACATGATCTTCACTTTCAAGTTTAACTGCTCTAGTAAAAACTTGGTTCCTTGTTACCTAGAGCTTTGTGACGCTCCTGCTGTTACAATAAATACAATACATAATAACTTAAATACTATAATAGCTTAAAAAGTAAGCAGTGTAGTTCTTAAGGGTTCCTATGAAAGCCCTGATTTATCATAAAGGTTACAACTTGGAGCTGAAAACCAACACGCACTCTGAGCATTTTGATACTTCAGTAAATGCAGTTACTTTAGATGCAGCCAGAATTTTTTTTTTGCCTGTCTAAAACAGGAGATGAATTTGTCTTTGTAGTGACCAGACTGAGTTGCCTCTTTGGTCTAATGTGGTGATTTTTAGCATTACTTTCTACAAAGAGCTTAAGGATATTAGGTGGCCAAATCTCAGTGGCTGCCAGTCAGACTACTTTTCCTTTGAAGATCTCACATGCATCTCTCTCATATGTCCCCAGAATGTGCATCTCTGAAGTTGTGGGCTTTCATTTCATTTTATTTTAGTTTAACATCAGAAATGGGGAGGATTTAATTTCTTTTGGAGACTTCTGTCCTAACTTTATTGACTGATGGGATGTAACACTTGCCTTGCATGACATTCATTCCATTTCTGTCTCCTCTCTTGTGGTTCCTTTTATGTTGGATCTTCTTTAACTCACTCCTGCACCATTCTTTGTTTTAGCATCTCTCTTCTCCTTTTAGCTTATGCTTTCCAATTTTCTGTGTATTTCATTGCCTGTTGCACAATCAAGACTAATCCTGGCCCAAAGCCTTCTGTCAGAGACAAGTCAATTCTTTGAAACAGCTTTTTTAACATCTGGATTGAAAAACTGTGAAAAGTAATATGTATGTTGCTGATGAATTTCACCCTCCTGGAAATGTTTTATTTCAGCTGTAACTTATTATCCCATAGTTGCTGAAACCAAAAATATAGTATAATGAAGTCTGGCTGACACTTTCAGTTTTTCCACATGGCGTACTAATCTGGAAGTTGTTGTGGTGTCCTGGGGATTTGGATGTAGAAGATAAGAATTGAACTGTTAGAGAAATCTGCCTTAGTTCTGAATTGCATTGTTATGGAAAATTTACTGGTATTGTAGCTATTTTCTTTATGTCCCAGCTTTTGTCTGGGAAGTGGTTTTTCTAATTATTTTGACATTTTAATTGTTGTCATTATCTCATGATGAGAGGTATGATCTCACCATGCTTGATGATGACATCACAAGATAAAAGAGAAGGTCTTCAGTCTCTGTAGACGTGCCCAGAGCTCCTTGGAGCCGGATTTCAAGTCATATACATGAAGTCTTTGGTGTCCTGCAGTTCCTTCTCCTGTCTCACCACTAGAAGGGTTAGTGAAGTGCTGTGACTGCCAGCAGGAGCTGCAGTATAATGTGCCCATAAGAGAGTGGTGACCTTCACTGAAAGAAGGCAGCAACAGAATGAGTGTCAACTCTGAGCCAGACTGCATGGCTCTCAAAGTAGGAGGGAGTGTGTGTAGGGTTTTTCCTTGTTGGCTGGTTAGACATGTACAGATAGGTTGTACACTGTGTCATAATAAATGCTGTCAAATGTCCACTCTGACCTGCTAAACTGAAGTCATAAAAAATTGTGAAGTCTGGGTAAGTTTATAATGAAAAGCTGCTTCTGGGTAAAGGTGAGGCAAATTGATATATCTTGGCTTAGGGAGACTCAAAAGGACTCAATTTAAATTTGTTAGACTTTACTTAAAAACTGTGTTAAGGTAACTAAAGAAATATTTTCTGTTGAATTGTAGAGGTTGGAATTTCTCCCTGAGATGAATGTGGTGATGCTGTCGGTAGCAGCAGTCATTTGAACTTTGTGGAAACTGCTGAGCATCTTGGATTTGCTTTTTGGAATTCTTTTGAGTGATCAGCCCTGCTTATTAACAGACAAAAATTCTCAAGGAAACCAGAAAAACAGTTAATGGCTTGTGCTAGTTATAATAATAGCCAACAAACTTAAAAATGGGGAACATTTTTTTTTTTAAAAACAAACATGACTTTGTAGAAGAACAATAAAAACTTAATTTTTCATAGCTGCTTTCTTTTTGACAGATTATGGAAGAAACAAATACACAGATTGCTTGGCCATCCAAGTTGAAGATTGGAGCGAAGTCGAAAAAAGGTATTTTAGCTTGTTCTTTTTATGGGGTGGGTTTAGTTGTTAGAGTGGTAAAACCGCAGGATAAAGAAGTTTAATTTTAGAATCACCATATCAGTACTGGACACCTGAAATATTTACATTTTTTATAGAAATTTGATGTTGATGTTTCTTGGCTTTATGTAGGTATTTTATATACAAACCCATTCTAAGGAGTTTGTAGTTCTACGAGTACCCTATTATCAATACTATTGCATTTAGTGTATTTAGCATGTGCTAAACATAGAATTATAAAAATAAACACAAAAATAGAATTATACAGCTTTCTGCTGTATAATTCTGCATCTAATTGGAACAGCTTCCTTATTTTACAGCAGCCAAAGTCAGTTGTTCTGGTAACATTGCAAATTAGCGGGTGTTCTGTGGTGGTTTTTGTTTGTTTCTGTAGAGTACAAAGATGTGTGTTGGTCAAGCCCAGCAGAACAATAAATACTCATTGTGTCCCTGACAGAGACAGCCTGCATGCCTTTTTGGTTTCTTTAAGAAACCTGAGTTGGAGTTGTTTCTTAGGAATGACCAGTATTATGTGTTTTAAATTAGGCTTCTTTTGGAAGTCCAGCCTGTTAGTGCGAACTGAGTACACAGTCTGGGACATCTCCTTTTGAAATGATCTGCCTTGTTCTGTTCCTAACGAATCATAGCTGTGACTCAGTGAAAGTAACACTTCATTTCTCTCCTGCTTGAAGAAATGAAATTGGGGGTGATTCTTAACTTTGCCTGTACTTCTGGTCAGGATGATACACATTAAAACCCAAGAAAGTGGAGAGCAAATAATTTCTGTGCCTTATATTTAGAATGTGTAGGTGGAGATGAGGGCTAACAACCTCTGTAAATGAAGGTCTTATGGGAAGAAAGAAAAAAAAGGATCTCTTTAGAAAGGTGCAGGACTAATAACATTTTTATGGTGTAAAGTGAGATTCAGTCTCTGAGGTACTTTGCCATGTGGTGTTGAAGTCCAAATTGATTTAAGTCTCCCCACACACACTTGCATGGAAAAAAAAAAATTCTCACTTACTTGGGGAAAAATGGGGAAGGAATTCAGACTGGAAAAGATGAAGATGATATGTATGCATTAATGTGTGGAACATTATTAACAGTTTTATTAACATTATTAATGTAGTCAGTACGAAGCTGTGTTCTGCCTGTGGTGCTCTGCATACTCTGCGTGAGATGCTGTGAACTGAGGCACAGCTAAAGCTCCCCAGGGAACAGAGGCACGAGAGTTTGTTTTTCTTTTGAGGGGAGAAAAGAAGTAGTAAAATTGTACTGCACCTTTTTTTCCCCCCAAATTTAAGTGAGCTTAATTCTGAAGATGAGAGGTGGATGGAAAGGCCATGAAAAGAGGTGTAAGAGAGGTGTTGTCTAGGGTTTGTTTTTTTATTGGTACTTGGAGATGCAGCTTTTTAAGTAGATTGATATAACCTCTTTATTAGTGATCTCAAGTAGAAGATTATGCAGTGGAGCTCTATCACTATATGGAATGAATTTGAATACCAAGGGAAATAAAACAGCTAAGAGTTATAAGCTGATAATAAAACTGCAAATTGAAAGATAGGAACACATAATACAACTGGGCATACTGAGGGTATCTCAGTGGGAATGATTATCCTGGAAAGTCTGAATGCCAGAAGAAACTTCAGATAGTGATGGGCTGCAAACTAGACAGTTTAGCAATATGCTCTGCTATTAAAAGAGGTGTTTCAAATGCCTGTGGATTTCAGGGTGGCTCCAGAGTTAAGACTTGTACTCTCTGGCTATCTTTGGTCTGCTAAATTGTGTATATATACACCTAAGATAGTAAATTACAGTATGTGCATGAAGAACCCCTTAACCTAAAGTTTTCTATTTCTTGTGAAATAAAGTGTAGCTTCCATGTTCTGTTTACACTTGGTACCAGTTGTTTGCAGTTCTCTAACTTTCCATTTGCAGCTACAGCGGCTGTTTATATAGGGGAAAATATTCCAAGTGTTTAGCATAGTCTAGCTTCACATAATGACATTTTGTGATTGAGAGGAGAGTCTGCAGCAAATAACTGGCCGTCATTTGTCCCCTCCTGGGGCTTGAACTCAGAACATGCTCCTTCCCTGTCCCCTTGGCTGGGAGCTGAGTGCCTGAGTCATCCAGCAAGGGAGAAGCAGTCAGGGATGGATGGACAGCCTTGTACCCCAGCCATATCAGATTTTTCACACAGCCTTGCAGCTTCACTTTCTGTGGGTGTGTGTTGTGGCCTTTGGTCATTCACAGCTCTCCTCCCAGTATAGGGGAAAAACAATCATGAGGAAAACACATCTAGTTCTGCTTTTGTTTCTGCGATGTTGTTTAGTGTCATGAAACACTCCGTGCTCTTCTCACTGCTGTTGTCAGGTTTTTTTTTAATTTGACAACATTGATACTAAATGAGTGAGGACAGACTATATGTTTTCTTTGGAACTGAAACACAAAGGTATTGAAATTTGCAGACAAGGTGTAAGTAAGGTTCAGCAAGGTGATGAAGATTCGGTTCTGCACAAGACCCAGAATCCTTTTGTGATTTTGTAGGGGAAAAAAAATGCTATGATGAAGCTGAAGCACTAAGAGTAGAGGACCTATGAGTTGTCCAATTGTTTCATTTCTGTGTCATATGGATTACAACTTTTAAATCTATAATTTACACTTGATAAATATTTGATTTTTTTTTAACGGTAAAAGACTAATGTCGGGATTTCACAAATACAGGATTTAAAATTTGACCAATTAAAATTTATTGTTTAGTGTGAAATTTATGAAATAGGTCTTTGCAAAACTAGAATTTTTTAAAGTAAACCAACAAACAATTATCTACTCTAAACGGTTTCATAAGAGCCAAATAGGAATTTCCTGGTTTTAATGAACACCATATGCTGAAGTCTTGCTCTAGTGATGAGGGGTGAGGAGGGTTAAAGTGTTTTGAAATAAATGTTTACAAAACACAGGCAGATATAAATCTTCCAGTAGCATCTTAAAACAAACCATTTGTTCAGGTTGACAAAGAAATCCCATAACATTAAGATTTAGAGAGGGAAGTGAACAATTTAAAGCCTTTCATGAGTGATTCCTGTCCATCAGTAATGATAGAATGGGCATTGGTACGGTTTGCTCTGCTTTGCACTGGGGGCTGTAGAGTTCAGGGTGTACCAAAACCTCCTGGTCTGGAGGTTTGAGGTCTTCTGTAGTGAAACGAGTTAAAGATCAAGCTGAGACAGTAACTTCTGCTCTCAACAGACTTTTTCACTCTGTTATAGTTACTGTTCCTTAGGAGTGCTGTTAATTAATTGTCTTTTAAAGATTTACTCAGTGGTATAAAAGTATCAGTAGATTGCCAAATCCTAAATGGTCAGATGCTGTAGTTCCACAAACACTTTCCAGACAGGCATAAGCTAATGTTGTTTTTTTTCTCTCTCTTCCTTCCCAAAATACTGACCTGTCGTGTTGTTCTTGTCCAGCCCTTTCTGCTGTGCTGTCACTGGTGCTTATGGGGGGGACCAGGTTGGTGTAAAACTAAACATGGATAATTTTTTTTATTGTTGGAGAGGGGGAGTTCTTTGTACATTTGCCTTAACCTTCAGTGTATCCTCAGTTTGTTTCACCACGTTTTTATGAACCTGTAATGCTGAATGCATTGGGAGCAGGTGAACATCTTGTTACTCACCAGCAGTGCCTTTGATGGTAATTTAAGGTGTTCTTCATGAAAATGGGTAAATGGGAGTTCATATTTCACTCATATTTTGTACTACTTTTTATTTTTAAATCTGTGTCCCTTGGTATTTCAACGGTGTAAAGAAGTTACAGGACATGTGTGTGCTCAGAGCACAGACAGCCTTGGAATAGCACTTGGAGAACAACCAGCACAGAAATCACATCAGCTCCTGAAACCTTAGTGGCTCTATGCAGGAAGTCGTTGAGAGAGTTGGAGCAGGGAATATTTTGAGAAGTTAAAAAAGCTGTAAAGGGAAATGCAAAGTAAATTGAACTTACAGAGCAGGGATAACTCTGGGGTTTCTTTCACCATTCACTTTAGAAAAGGATTTCTCGTGCTCTTTTTTATTTGCTGTTATTCCCATATTTTCACTCTCCTTCCATATTCTTCAGATTAGTATCCAGCTCTTTATCCATGTCATCTGTTTAAGTTACCAACTTATTTCTTTTCCTTCTCTCTTGAACTGCTCTTATTTTATTTCACCTTTCATTTGCCGTTTCTATTTTTTGAGGGGTTTATTTTGCTTTTTGTTTGTTTTTGTTTTTCCTCTCATTAATGATGCATTTTTAGTTGGTTAGTAAAAGTCTAGTCCATATTTGGTGTCTTTACTTCTTCCTCACCTGATTTTTCTTTTTGCTTATTCTTTCAATGTTTTTTAATAATTTTTTTAAAATTTAAACTTGATTCTGTTGTCAAAGCATTAACTACATGCTATTTTTCATTAGCAAATCTCAAATTCAAGTCAAGTACAAAGCATGTCAAATTTATATCCAAGGAGAATAGCAGGAGGAAACAGTGGTAATAAAGGCATTGGAAAGAAGGCAGCAATAACTAGAACTGAGCACTGCTGACATTCATTGCCTGGCAATTTGTTTCCACACTTTTTCCTTAAATTTTGCCTTTTGTAAATTATCTTGCAAACAGATTCCAGTATTTTATGCTTTGCATCTAAAACTGCAGAGGTATTCTGCACAATGAAGTTAGCATTGTGTACTATTACTATATAATACTAAATTTGAGGCAAATAATTCTACAGAGAGACTTCAACCAAATTAGTAAAACACTGCTCCCGTTTATTGGAGTGTTGTTTAGCACTTTGAGCATTATGATAAAAGCTAGAGGTTGATTTTTTTGTTAAAACAGAACTGTCACTGTGTGGTCAATTCAAGGCCAAACTTGGATGCAAGTTACTGCTTTAGATATGAGGAGTAAGCTAAAATATGTATTGCTTCAGACCTTTAAATCAACTTTCAGTCATTTCCCAGTATTGTAATAAAAGCTGAAGGTTGTATTTTCAGATGAAATAGGGAGGGAGAGAAGAAAGAACTGCAAAGTCAGGTGATGCTTCCTTATGAAAGTGTGCAAATACAGTGCCAGGTTATTTCCTCTTTTGCCACCAGGTTTTCTGATAAATCTCACATCTGATTTTATGCTTTTCAGATAATTTATTTTTTCCTCTTCAGACATATTTAGTTTTCCCAATTCAGTTTATCAGTGCAATCTTTTTTTGAGAAGAGTGCAAACTCTTTTCAGTGCTAAATTTCTTACAGTAAAATGTACAATTGGTTAACACGTGAGCAGCTCAGTGTTGTTGTGCTTGCCAGTTCAGTGTCCCCTGTGCAGGCACTTCATCACTTACACACGTGCTCCATGGAAATGATACCACTTCCTAAAACATGAGTGCATCCCTGTGTGCAGCGTGGCTCTTGGTATTGGAACTGGTCTGGCTCCCACATTTGTGCAAAGGAGTCTCACACACAGAAATTTCAGTGAAACACAGTGCAAAAAATCCTGTGGGTGACACCTCAGATTGTTTCAGTGTATGAATGGATGCAAATAGGACTTTGTCAATGCTCAGTGTTCAAACCCATTATTTTATTATAAAATATCAGTGCTAATGGAGGAGTTAGTAACCCTGCACAGTACTGTCTTGTAGGAGTTGTGTGAGCTTTAAACAGCACTGTCACCTCTTCTAGTGTGTCTAGAGGGCTCTAGATTCCCCCACTCCCCCAAAAAAACCAGCCAATAAAAACCCTCTACCCTAAAAACCCCACCAAACCAAAACACCCCTAAGCAAAGCAATGAACTCCAATGAGGCAGCAGTTGAGAAACTTGAAGTAGAATAAAAATGCCTGTGTGGCATAAAGTGGTTTTGGACTCTTGCTTCAGGAGATTCTGTCTCATTGCATTGATGATGTTTTGTAATAAATGCAAAGCCTAAAGAAATGAGTAGATGTCTCTGCTTTCAATTATCTCTGGGGTTGCTGAAATGCTGAAAGGGCTTTGGTCTGTTCTACTGAACTTTAAGTTACACACTTAATTTTCTTCTAAATACCATGTGGCTTGGTGTACTTCAGAGGCTGGCATGTTTGGAAAGTGCAGTTATATAACCTGAAACGTTCCCCAAGAAATTGGCCAAGTCTGAGTTTAGTCAAACAAGAATAAAAGTCACCAAAAATTGCGTAATAGTTTAGGCCATTTGCTTCTTTGTCTTGTGTAACTCCTAAATAGGTAATGCTGTGCTGTAAATGTGTGTATGTAAATATCTTCACTGAAAGAGTGGTTAAGCCTTGGAACAGCGAAGTGTTGGAGTTGCCATCCTTGGGAGTATTCAGGAAGCAGGTAAATGTGGCACTTGGTGCTCTGGTTTAGTTCACAAGGTACTGTTCAGTCAGAGGTTGGACTGGATGACCCTGGAGGTCTTTTCCAAACATAATAGTTCAATTGATTCTCTATAGAGTGATGACTCTTAGGGTTGCTTTATTTTTTGAGTCTTCAGTGCTTTCATTTTCTGAGTCTTTATACATAGACATATTATCCCTGCTTAATATAATTGCAGCCATAATGCAGCTTTTTAGTCCTGTGTTTTCCTTAAATGACTTAATTTTTCTGGGCTCAAGAGATTGGTGGTTTTCTTTCCTTTTTCACAATGCATATATATCATGCCTGATTTTAATTTTGTTAAAAAGTAATTTGGAACTAGCTGTATTGTGGAAAAAACTGCAATTATGGGCAACACAGCATCTATTAATTATCTTTGCTGAGCTCCAAGATCTTTGCCTTCTCATTGTGATTGTAGCCATAGAGGTGTAGTTCCCCATTAGTTTGGATTTTTGGATTAAAAAAAAAAATCTGCCTCAAGAAACCAAAAACTCATCACAAAAAAAGGCAAATAAACCCCACAACATCTCTACAAACCAGAACCAAGTACAGGGGTATGCAGACCCGCTGGTTTAAACACCAAGAGCTCTTCTGTAATAAACTCTGTCCCTGAGTGTTGCTTTCAGTAATAGTTACATTATCAATAATGGTACAATATCATAAAATAATTTCTGAAAGTGTTCACAGAAGTGAATGTAAGAAGGAATTGCTTGTTTATATGGGCTGCTTTGGGTGGCGGGAAGGTGTTGTGGGTTTTTGTGGGTTTTTTGGCTGTTTGTTGTTTTGGTTTGTGTGTTGTTTTTTTTTAATTCATGTATAAAATGTTTTTAGAAATGACAAGATTAAAAAAATCAAACTTGTTTTGGTTCTGTGTTAAACTTTAGTTGATCCTGTTGGGTTAACCTGGCTATGTGTGCTGTTTGTGCAAGTTAGGGAGTATAATATCAGCTTTTGTGTTTGAATTACTGAATTCAAGCTCAGCAAGGATAATTAATAAATGCAGTGTTTGTTTTCCGAAGAAATTAAAGGTCGTATATTTCAGAAATGGTTGAAGTTGCATGGAAAAATTTGCTTACAAAGGCTGCTTTTCTTAATTACACCTGATATTATCTTAATTTTTTGAATATAAAAGTGAATCCTGCTACTTCTGTAACGAGTATGCCCATGCAAGTTGTATGCTATAAGGATTTACATTTTGCAAGCCCTCCTATAGTTTCACTTCTAAAATGGCAATCTCTTAATTCATAGCCATATATAACCTCTGAAACTTCATAAAAAGGATCTAGTGAATAATGCAAAACAGAGCTTTATGTACTGGAATTGCTTGTTACGCTTCCCAGTACTTATCTGTGTCACTGACGTATCAATCTTGAAGAAAAATGCTCTTTACCATAAATTACTTTAAAAGGAATGGATGGTTTGTGTTTCTCTAAATGTAATAATGCATTGAGTTTTATTTTGCACATCAGTCTTAAATGCTGAGTCAGCCCCACTTGAGAACATCACAGAACTATCAAATGGTTCAGACTTCTTAATGAAACAAGTAACAGTAGATTTTCATAGTTTTGGTCACCTCCTGCTCTTAACCTACTTTCATCTCTGTGTGATGTTTCTAGTTACAATAACCAGGAGAAAAAAAAAACAACCAAAAAACCCAAAAAAACCCAGATAAAATGGAAGAGAGTGAATGTGGGATATATCAACTAATTTTCCTTCCTTTAAATTGAGTGCTATGAATAGCCACTTAATTAAGGCTTAGAGCCTTAAGCTCCAAATTAAAAGAAGATGGTGGGGAAAATTAATCAGGTCCTTGGAGACCTGCAGTGGTTCATGGCATTTTTGGACAAACTTGAGCTTCTCTTCCACTAAGATGTTTTTGAAAATTGTGCCAACTGTCCTGCAAGGCTGGACCCTGAGTCTTGGTAGGAACCAAAAACCTATGGGGTGATGTCCTTTCCTGAACAACCACAACCTGTTCTGTGGTCTTTAAGGATGCAGAAGAGAGGGCACTGAAGTGCCTCGATGCTTAAGCACTTACAAACAGAGATAACTTCTCTATTTGGTTCATGATCAAGTTTTAATTTATTTACTCTCAGCACTGATTGCAGTGTGCAGATCAATGGAAATACAGGCTCAAGTGTGCCCAGTGTCATGCTGCTTCTTACAGGGAAAGCAGTGTACTGCACACCAGCCGGGACTGTGCCAGCAGCTCTGTTGCTGCTGCTGATCCAAGGGTGGGTTTAGGCTCTCATGGCGCTGTTGGGTGCCTTCCCCTGTTGGTGGATCCCCGCCTTTCCAGGTGAGGAAACAGTGCCCTGTGAGTGACTGATCCAGTAAGGTGAATGGAGGTGATGATTTGATGCCTCTGCTGTGGGCACCTGTTCTCGGAGGAGAGGAGCTCTTCACCTGCATGCACAGAGAGCAGCAGAAAGATGAACCTTTGAAGTCACTTCATGTGTGCCTTCCCCAATCTCTAAGTGGAAACAGGATCCTGGTGCATCAGTTTGAGACAAGCTCTTGTAAGAGCAGTAGGCACAGTAGTTTCTGATCACACACCCTAGGACAGCCTTATCCCATAAGCTGTCAGTAACCATAAAGGTGCAGTCTGTGCATTTTCCAAGCACAGGGGGAGGCAAGAGTAGTAGCTGCTCCTGTCGGAAACAAAATCAGGGGAGGCAGAGCTGTTCTCAGAGCTGGTAAACAGCACAGTTGTGGTCTTATCTGCCTTGCCTTGCTGCGTGCTTAGGGGCTGTGCCTGTGCCTCCATAGCTACCTGCTAGGCAGCCCAGCCCTCCAGCCTGGCATGCCCTGGTGTTCAGCCCACAGACAGAGGGGGCATTTGGGGCCACTGGTGCTTTGAGGCCAGGGCTCTTTTGTCAGCAGAATTTTTCCTAGAGCTGTTTGGTTTTGGTTCCCAAGGTATAAACTTGTGGATCTGACTTTGTACCAGCTCAGTGAAGGTCTTCTCAAAAATCTTGGCATTTGGACGCCTTTTCCTTGTTGGTGCCCATGACAACAGAACCATTGGTTTGGGTATTCTGTGTCAGGTCTCTCTGTGGGCAGCAAAATTCCTTTGCAGCTTTTATTTGACCTCACTAAAACCAGGAAAAAAGATTCACCCTGTTATGCAATTGTCCAGCTGATAACTGTGTATATAAGTAGATTTTTTTTTAAAAAGAACCACATTTTGCTCCTATCTTAGAAGTAGCTGAGTTGCACATATGTTTCTGCAATGGAATTGAAAGTTACCCATGCCAGGAGATATAAAGGGTGCTCTGTAATGTTTCTTGAAAATGCTGACAGGATTTGGGGGGTGGGAAGATAATTCCTTATCTCTACAGTTGCTTCATAAAATAAAATTTCAGTCAGATCTGGTACAAGATCTAGTAAGCTCCAAGTTTCCTTAGAAAAAGAAAAACTCCTTCAGTTCCTTCGAATGGCATTAAACTTATTTTTCTGCTTGACCTTTCTACAGCAAAGCTAATGCTATTTTGCATTTCCCCATAGGTAAAAATTAATTAACTTGATAAATGGGACATCTTTTTTTTTCTTTTTTAATCGTGCAATGTAGGTGAAACAAAATGGAATAGTTAAATAATATGAAGTGCAGAACAGCTTTGTTTGGAAAGTTGTTTAA
Source organism: Myiozetetes cayanensis (assembly GCF_022539395.1). NCBI lineage: Eukaryota > Metazoa > Chordata > Aves > Passeriformes > Tyrannidae > Myiozetetes > Myiozetetes cayanensis. The sequence goes on from NW_026086605.1 coordinate 29,670,553, forward strand.
AGATGGAGAAATACTTGCTTGATTATTTTATTCCGTTCTCTAATTATGATGGATTCTGATTTGTGTCTTCTGAATTGCTTAAAACTGGTTTATCTGACTTGATCTTGGGCTGTTGTAAATCAAATATGCATTTTCAAAAGAAATAAGATTGTGAAAATTTGTAACATCCTGCATCATCAGGAGAAAGATCAAGTGTCATGTTTCACCATTTTTTAAATATAATGTACTCCTGTTTCTGTGTTTACATCACCGTGGTTTGAAGGTTTCAAGGGATGTTGAGAAGTCCTTGATGCCCATCTAATGTGATTGTATGCAGACATTGGACCATAACACTGAAAACTGAATGTGCCAACTTAAACACATCAGTTATACATTAAGCACTGGTCAGGGAATGGCACTGATGTGTTAGGTTAGTAAACGTGATTTAAATTTTTGTTTTGATTTGGAACTAAAATGGCTTGAGTGGAGGAGGGCCAGAACCCTCCAGCTTTCAAAAGCACAGAGAAACTCTGATATGCAGCAGAAATCTACTTCAGGGTCTTGTCACAGCTTGGAGGGGAAAAGAAATCATAGGCCCATAGATGTTACTGGGGAGAACACTACTTTGAAGGAATAATACCTAATGTGTGATATTCTATAGCTGACAAAAAAATTGTGTAGTCTTTTGAGTTTCTTGATACAGTATTTCTGTAGGTGCCTTCCAAAGACCAGCCTTGCCCAAAGAGAGATGGTGTCTCACCTGGTGCCCCCAGCTTTCCTGTGGACAGCAGCACTTGCAGGAAGGGCTGGGGACTGCATTCCTCTCTCAAAACCTGTGCAAATGCTATAAACTCCCTAGTATTGCAGTGTATGTGAGTGTTATCCTATCTCTGCAAATCTCATATTATAAATTAAATCCTTGGGTTGGTTTGTAGCTGTTTGGTTTCCAAACATTCCTTATAGTTTGCATTCTAAATATAGACTGAGTCTGTGCCAAAGATCGAGTGCAAACATACAAAACCATCATTGATGGAAGTTCCAGTATCTTTAATTACTTCCTCTGGAAACTATAATTTGAATCGTATGATATTTTGGAGTAGGAGTAGGAGGGAATATCTGAAAAAAATAGCTGTAATTTAAGCTTTTCATCTCTACAAACTTAACTTTGTATGAACTGTCCCAGTCATTTCATTCCTCGATTATTTGGCAGGACTAACATTTCCTGTAAAGCAGGTCAGATCTAAAGAGAACAAAATCTAGGGCATAACTAGTGTGTTCCTGTGAGTTTTTTGCATTTTTTTCCAGATTTCTAGCACTTAGAAAAATGTTATTTTATGGCAAATGCTTGTTGCTAACTGGTAGTTGTGGCTGTGTGGCAGCACCGGGGCTGTGGGATTGGTTTAGTTTAACTGGTGAGACCAACACCATCTGGCAGCGTGCATCAACCAGGGACTGTTGGCAACCTGTGCTCCCTGTCTTAACTCCTGTCAAAGGAAAAGGCAAACGAGCTCTTTTTAATGGGAGGAAAGCTGTGGGAAAGGGAAAAAGTTGGGAATGAGGTGAAACAGGGGAAATGACAGACACGGAAAGGAAATGAGAGGCTGATGAAGAAATTGAAGACAGTTGGGAAGAGGTAGATCTGGTTCAGCAAACAAATGGCAGGAAACATGAGGTTAGAGTGAGAGTCCTAAAGAGATGAGGATTCTGAAGGATTAGAATAATGAGTTGAGGACAAAGATGATGTCAAGATAGTAGGAAGACAGATGGGAGGTGGGAAGATGATGTCACAGCAGGGCCGGGTGAAAATGTGTGTACCAAAAAGTGGAGAGGAGGATTCCAGCCCTGGTTTCATAGGTGTTCATGAACTTCAAATACATATCCTAGTACTGAAAGTTACACACAATTCTGAGGTTCTTCCTTGATGAATATCCTGGGTGAAAGCTGGTAAGCACCTGCTGTATTGATGTGTACTTCCATTCCCGTCCTAGACCAGTGGTTAAATACCTAACATGTCACTTTTCTCACCTAATGTCTTTGTGCAGCTTCCACAAAGAGGTGATTTTTGATGACTGCAGTTTCCATTTGTTAGACATTTAACAGATGTCTTTTTTTCTTGCATCAAAACATCAGTATGATTTAAAAAACTGGGAATGTAAAACATTAGTTTCTCGGCCATGGGAGTTGAGGATATTGGCAATTTCTACTAAAAAAAAAATCACGAACCAGAACGTGTGCAAGTAAACCAAGATGGCAATAAAAAGGATTAATTTTGAGTGGAACTTTCATCCAGCTTATTGGATTTGTGTCCAGTGCAATGACAAATAATGTAAACTTACTGATTTCACAACCCTGGAGGAGAGCAATAGCCAAGAAAGTAAGCTGAGAAAATGTTGGGCTTCACGGATATGTTTTGTGGAACTTGCTTCAAATACTGGAGTGCCCAACAACTCCCACTGAGATTTCTGTCAGGAAATTTGTAGTTCTGTGACGCTGTTCATGTGCAAAATGCACTCCTGTGTGTAGTTCTCTCCTGTTTCTCTCGCAGTGAGGGCAGTGAGCAGCTGAGCTCATCTGCCTCTGGGTACGGCCATGTGGAGGATTACAGAGGTGAACTGACTTGCTTACAGATGTACATTGGGTCACTTCAAAGAAATCTGAGCAGTCAGAATGAGTGTTTGCTCTCTGTGAGCAGAAAGTACCCACAGAAAGTGTCTACTTGGGTGCAGTATTTGTTGGTTTGTATTCTGCTTGCAGGAGATTTGTCTGAAACTTAAGGCAAGTCCAGTGACTTTCTATCCTCAAAGTGATAGGAATGTAGCATCTTTCTTTCTGTTAGACATTAGGTTGCCCAGAGGAGCTGTAGATGCCTCATCCCTGGAAATGTTCAAAGCCAGATTGGATGGGACTTCTTGTACAACCTGATTATTGGAAGGTGTCTCTGCCCATGGCAGGAATGAGATGATCTGTAAGGTCCCTTCCAGCCCAAATCATTCTGTGATATTCTCATGTTCTGTCCCAAACTGTGCAGCTTTTTCACTGAATGCTAACTAGTGAGATAAGAGGTATTTGTAAAATTGGCAAACGGCATCGAGTTGACAGAACACAATTTACACTCAAAACAAATTGAAGAAACAATGCAAAATGAGTAACAACTCAGTAATGGCAACTCAGTACAGGCTGCTTGGAGAAGAAACCTCAGGTGAACAGTATTCAAGGGGTTTAAACTTCATGGTGTACAACAGAGAAAAGGTGCACTGGAGTGTGATGCTGTATCCCAGAATAAAACAAACTGGCTTGTAAATAACATACAGAAATATCCATCTTGTGCAGCTTAGTACAGCTGAGGTTTCATCTGTGAAATCATACCAGTTATCAGTGCTGATTCTCAATTTGGAGACAATCCAGGGGAAAGCAAAGGAGACACTTGAAAACACAAATTGGGAAGACTTTTTAAAAAATGTGATGTTATATATAACTAACAAAAAGGGTATGTGAGTATAGGAAAGAGGTGATTGTTGTCAGTGTCTATTTAGGCCAGGATTAAAAGCAAATGTTTGTCTTAGAGATTCCTCTTGGAGGACAAAGATAATTATTGCAGTAAGTTGCATAGGCTTTGGAGTCTCTACTAGTGGAGATTTTTCAGGACAGATTAAATAGTTATCAACAGTGCTCTAATGTACTGGATCCTGCCTCAAAGGGGGCTTAAATGATCACCTGTAATAGCTCTGTCCTTCACTTATGAGACTTCTTAAAAAAAGAATTGATCCCAATTCAGATGCTTACTGAGGGATGCTGCAAGAAGGAATCCCTTTAGAAAAGCCTCAGTGGTGCACTAGGGAGGGGAGCAGATTTTTGGATTCTGTAAGTAAAGTTAGAGTTGATTCCAGAGTGAGGGGTTTGGAAAAAAAACAAAACAAAAAAATGAAAGAAATTACTATAGAGAAGAATTATGGGTGAAATGCCAGACAAAGATAAAAGAGCTTATGACAAAATTGGTTATGCTTTTAATCAGCTGACTCATTAAAGATTACTACTTAGCTGTGTAAGTAGTATATCAGTCCAAAGGAAGACATTTTAAGAAACTAACTCTTTTTTTTTTTCCTACTCTTTTCCCCCAATCTAGAATGGCAGACAAGGGTTTTTTTATTTTTTGCATATTTTCTGCTTCTTCCTCTTTTGTATTTTTCGTAAATAAAACTTTAACCCCACTCATTGCCAACATCAGTAACCGCTGAAAAGGAACATCTGTTAGCTTAGATTTGAGTGCCCAAATTGCAGTTCCTGTATCTGTGCCTGCAAGGGGTGTCCTTTGCTGTTCTGTTCTCCTCTGCTGGCAGGGCAAAGATGTGGGCAAGAACTGGGGGGAGAGTCGGTTCTGGGGCAGAGTGTGTGTGTGTGGGGGGGGGCACATTGCTCCCAGGTGAGACTCTGCAGAATATTTTAGCTTTTTTTTTTTGCTTGGTTTGAAGTTCCTGCCACAAACTCAACCATGTGTAGTTCTGTTATTTCACAACCAGTACTCTGCCATTAGCAGTGCCTGGGTGTTTAAAAGCGAGTGGTGAATGCTGTGGTGTCCTAGCCAGTTTTGCCAGTGGATGGCAGGGGACCCAAGTTTGTATCTTCTAGTCTAGTTTTTTTTTTTTTGTAACTTGCCATGAGTGACAGTATTTGCTTATTTTGGCACCAGAAATGCACGCACACAAATTATCCAGTCTTTGGTGAGTGGCTGCTACCCTTAGGGTGAGATGCAAAGCTGGAAAACTTCTGCTGTTTTCTGTGTTTAGGGTGTTTGGCTTGTGAATATATTGAGGGAAAAAATCTTTGTAGTTTTAATAGTTCTCCAAGTAGTCACCTTAGGTACTCACTGCCAAGCTTCCTAATTAACCTACAGACTACTTGTTGCAGTTTAATGATTGCTTACCCTAACACAAGTGTGTAAATGGTAAATATTTTCTGTAATGTGTTGCTGAGGCAATCAATCCATAATTGACTTAGATTTAAAGTGAGTCTCTTGCTGACATTGTGTTTATTGTTTGGAATGCCAGATTAATTACAGCATGTATTGCAGTTGCTGTGTTATGAGCTCCATCTGGTTTTTATTAACGTTTTCTGTAAATGAGAAACTGACAGTGTGTACTGTTTCTTATGTTCTGAAGAAAAATTCCCCCAAACCCTATAATTGTGTACTTTAAAAATTAAAGAACCGTTGTGTTCAGATCCCAAGTTCGTTTATTTCTTTTGTTTCTGGAGCAGCTGACCCAGGCAGAGATGACTCCTCCCTGTTTTGCAATAAATAAATGGACAGAAGAGACCATCCCAGGGCATTTGAAACTTGGCCGCAGGAGTTCGTGTCGATTCCCTTGGATCTCAGCAGTTAGACACGCACAGATCCACAGCATCCCTTGTGCCAGCAGCTGGCAGCAAATCCCTCATTTGCTGGAGTTATTTACACGAGCCACTTCAGAAACCAGACCCATCCATTAATTCTCGCCCTTTGCATGCAGTGTAGGTGACAACCGAGAAAGCTTTTAAAGTCACATTTGCTTGAGTCTTTTGTGTCGTTTGTTGTTGGCTCTCAGTGTCTCTGTGCTCCGGGGTGTGTGTGAGCCCACTGCAGCCATGAGTGCTGTTTCTGCATAGAGCTATAAAACCATTCATTTGTGTTGTCTCAGGGGAAGATAAAATACATTTATGGTGACACTGGTGAATATTTTAAGGAAACGAATTCTAGGTAGCTCAGGAGCCAGCAGATGTGCATTGTACTTGAAAGTACACTTATAAAAGTGTGATTTGAACTTTGTTCATTTCTGTAGGAAGAGCATGAACAAGATTTTGGGGCTTTTCTGTGTTTAATCAGGACTTGCTGTGCTTTCTGTGAAGAATAGCAGTTTGCTCATACTTGGGCAGATAAGGGAGAGGCAAAATACAAACACAGTTGTAATATGAAGGGAATTATCAAGGGGCTTAACATCCAGTCAGAGTGCTTGGCAGTAACTGCAGTAAAAACTGAATTTTCAAGCTCTGGAATGCAGTAATATAAACTCTTATTGCTGTAATTAAATTACTTGAGAGTACAAATTTGTCACAATCTTACAGTGGAAACTGGAATTAGTTGATGCATAGGTTTGGATTTTCAGGAGCTTCTAGCCATTAGCAGGTAAGTTGCAGTGTGCTCTGCACTACATTTGCATGCAAGCTGGAGAGGGAGATAGTGTTTCCTCTGATTCCCATCCTTCTGTATAAACTCAATTTCTGGGACACGAAAAGCAATTTATCAGAATGGCTGCTGAAATTCACCTCACAGAGATGCTCAACAGCTGATTAATTTCCCAGAGGTGAGTTTTGCTCTTGGTCTAATACTGGGGAGAGACTGATGGACAAAAGTGATGCAGAGAAAATTGATCTGAGAACGGCTCAGGAATGGTTTCCTGATTTAAAAAGCAACACTGGACATCTTTGAGGTGTTTGGTGTTTTTTGTTTGTTTCTTGCTTTTTTTCCAGCATATCACAAAGAAATTACCCTTGCAGTGAAACAGGGTAGGCAGAGAGTTGTTTATTTGCTATGAACCCTTCCCTAAAAAGAAAAGCAGAAGCTTTTTGAGCAGGTCACTGTCCTTCAGGAGCTGAAGGTGCTCTTCCCAGGTCAGCTGCAATCTGGGAGTCATGCTGGAGAAAGTAGTTAAATATCTGTGAAGAATAACCTTTTTAATGTAAGATACACAGCTGTCACAGTGCCATATGAATATTGCCATGCTAAAAGCCAAGAAATGGTGGATTATTGCATGCTTAGAATGTGTGATTCAGTGTTCACGCAAGAAATTGTTTGTATAAAAGCATTTGGAAGGTTTTAATAGTTAGAAATAGTTGTCACCAAATGGCCAATCTTTTTGTTGATTAGGTGCATCACAAGAGGGGTCAGAAGGAAGGTAGAAACACTATTTCCCCTTATCTGCCTATTTGCTTTTTTCTACCTTGGGACCACGGCCTGCACAGCAGTGATGCATGGGAGAAACTAGAACACTGCCATACTGGCTGTAAAAAAAACATTCACCTTGTGCTTTTAAAAATTAATAAAAGAAATCATCTTGTTCAATGAATGGCAGAAACTACTTGATAACAAACATAGCAACTTTCAAGTCAAATTTCATACACTTACTATTATTGTAACTTTAAATACGTATGGATGTTTCAGATTTCAAGCCCAAAATGTAGAGATGGAATGGATGTGGCAATGACCTTTGTATCTCAGTGAAAATGACTGCCCTCTTACATCTTCACAAAAAGGGCTGAGGAGGTTTTTCTTGTTTAGTACCGACCTGTTGTAAGTAACATAAATTGTATCTGGTACATGGAAAGAAAAAATAAGAAGTGAGTATGATCTGCTTGTATTGGAATTCCCCTTCATCAGAGCCTAATAAGCCATTAAATCAGTATTACTGTGCAATGTTAGACTAGGGTTTTAGTGAGTTGTCAGTGCTGTAAGAAAACCTCCTTGTTGTGCTGCTGTGAGTCCTTGTCATGCCTGTCTCTGTCACATCTCTGTGCCCTGACACCCCCCGGGCAGCTGGTGCAGATACTTGGTCACTAGGATTTATGAGCAATAAGACCTTTCTATGTACGCAGGTCTTACTTTATTATAAAGTAAGAAAAAGTAAGTGCTGTCAATAATGTCTTCAAGATGAGTAGGAAAAGTTCTGTTAGAGCTCACAGTGCATGATCGGATACTGCCTTGCTGTGACTTGAAATAGGAATCACCATGTACTTTGTGTAGCTGTTGCTACTTGGTTAGCTCTCAAGAGCACTGCTGAGGTGTTTCTTTATTGGACTTGTGATTTTTCTCTTTATTTAGAAGTAACGAAAAGCACAAACAAAAATCCCTAGCTGTTCATCAGGAATACAGTTGAAATAATCCCTGAAAGTATAATAATCCAGGAGAGGAGAACTTTTCTGGGGAGAATTCATTTCACAGTGTGGTACTAAAGCAGAGCAAGTAATAAAGCATTTGTGATGAACAAAAATATTGTATTAGCTGCCTTTGTCTTTAGTCACCAGATGTCTGATGTCCTGTTGAGAACCAGCTGTTTCTATATTTCTGATAACATTTCATTTCATCCTGTTCTCAAGAGGGCAGACTTTTTTGTCCTGTTCACCCAGGTGTATGTCAGTGCACTTGTCTTGACTGAAGACTCACTACATCCTCCTGTTCCAGCCCCAGAATTAACGTTTCCCAGCGACCACATCAAAACCAGCTCACACAGTGCAGTCAGTTGGAACAATAAGACACTAAAAGGTCCAGCAACCAGGGAGCAGGAAGGTGTAAAGGGAGTGTAGTTGGCTTTGGGTGTGGGAGCCCTGCAAAGAAGGCTGGGCCTGAGGCGGGCATATAGGCTTACCAGTCAGATTAGGGGTTTTATTTAGCAAAACGCAGTCACAATGACGTTGTTGAGAGTGTTGGTGTAAGGAACTAAAATTATCTCATGGCTTATGCATCAAAATTGTAATCCTGAGTATGAGTTTGTGTGCCGTGAAGACATAATGGTGTTACTTTTGATAGGAACGTTGTGGGTTGTTTGTCCTCTGTTGGTCTTATAATACTATACTTATTTTCTTCCCTTTATTTCTTATTTTCTTTCCCAGGGATTGTGATTCTGTGTTTATGCTTTGAGATACAATGGCAACAGACATTTAAGTAATGAAGTGTGAATTCATTGGTTCCATGCTGAAAAAAAAACAAGACATAACAGACTTCATGTCCTGCTGAGAGATTGCCTTGCTTTTTTGGGTGGCTGCTTAGGCTAAGGCTAGAGAGCAACTGCCCAAGCAGTAGCAGAATGGCAGCATGTTGTGTGCCTTTTGGTGGCTGACTGCATTTACAAATGTCCCTAATGCCTTTTTTTAGAAAAAGTAAAATAAGGAATTTGAGCTAATTGTGGTGGTAAGAAACTGAAATTGTGTAAATCAAATGGAGTCTCTGGGTGACTACAATTAATTCATTCTTATTTCTTCTTTTCAGGTTTTCTTCTCCTCCACCTTGGTCTTCCCCTTCAGATCTGGTCACTTTTCTGTTTAAATTGCCATAAGATCTGTTACCTCTTCCTTGTCTTACCTCTTTACTTGTGCTTTAAGAGAAGTCTTTTCAACTTCTGTCACTGGTCCGAAATCCAGTCATCAGTAGTTTATTTCTCCAAACATAGGTGCAGGTAATCTGTTTTTTAAAGCTTATCTGATGTTTCTGGCTAATTTTACTTAATTCTGGGCATTCTGAAGATGAATTTTCACTGTTCTGCTGGACTGTTTCAAGGCTGCTAAGAGACCCAAATGTGGGCTTCAGCTACGATTTGATGTACAAGTGCATCTCGTTTTGTTTGTGAGGGTACATCAGACAGATATTTCACTCTAAGGAACCATTTTATGTAAAGAAACCTGTTGGAGATTTTGAAGTTTTCTTTTAAGCTACACTGAAATCTTTGAGAAACGAGATTCTTTGCTCTGGTCTCCACCAGAGGTTGCACAGCATTTCTTTGTGTTTCTGTGTGCATGAGGTCAGTGTCTTTACTCAGTCTCTGCTTTGTGACTATCTGTGTATGTCTGCCTGTGTATGTATATGTGTGTTTTAAGAGGAGTGAGGGGGGGATTGAAGGCTTCACATCGTACAGTTGCTGCAGGGCAGGGTTGAAAAGCAATGCTCTCCTAGTTAATGCTCCTCAGGTGATTGAAGAGCAGCGACCAAACTGTGAAAGCATTGAAGGGGTTGTGTGTAAACTGCTTTCCCTGGAGCTGTGGCAGGAGCAGTGCAATAGGTATTTACTTTTTCTCAGTCTCATTCTCATGTTCAGAGTTGAGCAGAAATTCCTCTAAAGACGGTTTGGAGCTAGATGCCAGTAAGTGGGAAAGTTAAGAGTCAAAAAGTTCTGAGAAGACAAAGAGTCTTTCAACTGTTTGTGAACATATAGACAGCAGCTCTTCCCAGGGACATTTCATAATCAGTTGTTTGTCCACAACAAACAGATCCCCTAGAATGCCCTGACCCTCAGGATATGTCTACTCTGAAGACACTGTTAATTGTTTGCAGCCCATGCTGAGTTTCATGATGCTTTGGGTAGGCTTTTGATTGTGCCCAAGTTAGCCAGTTGAAATCTCGCTCAGACATGATGATGCTGAGGTCTAATTTCAACTAAAAAAATAATAAAATAAATAAATAAATGAATAAAGACAAGTCCCAAACGAGAAACAACCAAAACTAGGTTGTTGAGTGATATCTGAGGATACTCAGGAGCCTGCAGTGGGAAATGCTTCATTGTGCTCTGCCTTAATGCACGAGTACCTTTTTTCTTCTGTGGTTTAGATCCTGGGAGGTGAAGTGAGTGCACTGAGGGGCATTGGAGAGAGGGTGAGGATTCTTTTAAACTGATAAACCAACAGCAACAAGTGCCCAAGCGATGAATTTACTTCATTATTCTATCGAGTTACTTTGCATGTACCCGTGAGCATTTGCTGAATGCTTTTAGCCTTAGTGTTTCTTCTCCATGGCAATAGTTTGAGCCTGTATCAAGTCTCTCTTGGCTATTACCAATCCATCTAGTTGGGTCAGTGAATATCGACTTCTCCAACTGTACACACAGTATTTCCTAATTTATTTAAAAGCATTAAATAAATTGTTTCAATTCAATTATGCTTTTCCCCCCCATATTAACAGGAAGCCTTACTTGGCATTTTTGCTTAATGCACTTGTTTTATAGACTTATGTTTAATCTTCTTCTAGTAGGGTGACTAATGTACTTGCCCTTTCAGCTGAGAAACCACCATCTTCCATGGGTTCACTTGGCATTCTCTTTTTATTTGAACTTCCCATATAGCTTACTGTGGTTTTGCTGGTAATTTTTGGGGTAGATATTTTCCTAGCCTGTCCGTTAAAAATGCTGGGTCTCTTTGTTTTTGTTTGAATGGCTCAAGTTCAGCCATACTCTTGGGCTATTCAGATCCTAATCAGCCACTGATTAAGAATGACTGTCATCTGCCCTGGTGTTGCCCAGTTGTCTGGCTATTTTTAGAGCAGTGGTATTTGTGTTACTTAAGTCAAGGCTGCTCACCCTGTAAACAAGCTGGATGCATAGCTGTGGTCTGAAGAGCTGGCCCAGGCATTAAATGTAACCAGGAGGGGCCTACGCAGCTAAATGGCTTAATTATTTGAAATCCTTCTGGCCTGGCAAAAGTTAGTGTAGATGCATTCGCGCTGGCACAAACATATCTTTGCTTGGAGGAGTTTTGTTTTGTTTACTGGAGTTTTGCACACAATAGTAGCAAGAAAGCTGGAGGCTTGCTGGTGTAGCTTTGGACAAAGACTGAGGAGAGGAAACCCTGCCAAAGTGTGGGGTGAGGAATTTGAGGATAGGAGCAATAAAAGACCACTTGAAAGCAGGAGTCTGGCAAATGAGGGCTGTTGAGAAGAATCTCCATCATTTTCTGTTGTATAGCTTTAGCTTTCTATTCTATGTAAATATGTCTCCATTCTGGAGAAGGGGGGGGGGGGGAAACTTCTTAAAATTAACATTTTCTTTTCTATTCTTAAGGATAAATATACTGCCCTTTGAAATTGAAAAGATAAATTATTATACAGTTTTTAACACTTCACAAGACACTAATAGTGTTGTTTCTTATGAGCCAAAATCTTTTCCAGTGTCTGCTACTACACTTGTATTTAAAGCATTAGAGCCCAGAGTTCTGTGTTTACAAATATTTTGCAGGACTTTGGCATCTCATTCCTTTATTCCAGGTAAGCACCTATTCTTTGCTCCATCTCTAGATTTATATAAAGTATGCTTCCAGTTTATTCGGAAGCTTAAAAAAAAGGGGGTGGATTTTTTTTTTCCCCCCAGTAAAATTAGGTATCAAACCCTGTGTTCCTCAGGGCTGGAGAATGATATAACGTCACCTGCACACAAGTGGCATTGTTGTGGCCCCAGTCACAGCAAGAGCCAGTTCTGTGGGAATTGCTTGGCCTTGTCCAATGGGTGTTTTCATCCCAGTTAGGGCTGTGTGCAGGTGCTGTGGCCACTTGGATCAGTGTCAATACTGACTGGAGGGTGGGTGAGTTTATGCTTATCTGTACTATCAGTACTAGACAAGCACTGCATTTATTGTACTTTTACACCTGACAATCCTCTTCAGGCTTTTGAGAATGCCATTTATATTTTTTGGGGACTGGAACAGTGTATTGCTGCTGTCGCACCCTGCAGGTATTTCAAATACTAAATGTAGAGCTTTATCCAACAAAGATTTTTGTCTTAGTACTAAGGTAAGGTAGTTTTTTTGTTGTCTTTTTTTTCCTAAACTAAATGTAACTGTTAATCCATGGAATTGACAGTTGCATCTGGGAAATAGTGGCAGGGAAAAATTCTATGTTCAGACCTGCCTACTGTAAATACAATAGCAAACAGACCTCACTTTTCAAATGCAAGCACTAAACATCTCAAGTTTGTGGTGACAAGTAATAATAATAATAATAATAATTATGGCCAGTCTTCGCGAGCGAAGATCCGGGGAAGGTCTTTCCACCTTCCAGCCTGCGCATTGGATTTTTTAGGTGAGACACAGCGTGCGCGGAACTGAGCCCACCCTTTAATCCTAAGGTTCATCTGCCGGGGCCAAGCGAGCTTGGACGGTGGCAGCGAGGTCCTTAGGACGTAGGTGGGTTGCCTTTAAGGGCTAACGAGCTCCACCTGCCCGGGAGTGGCCCTGACCGGGAATCGAACCTGGGTCTCGGCGGTGACAGCGCTGCGCCTTTACCACTAGACCACCAGGGGCTCTGTGACAAGTAGTAACAAACTGTCTGGAATCCTTCTTCATCTATTTAGCTCCTTACTGATGGCAACATTTTCAGAAAACATTTGGAAAGCTAAAGTCAACTGTTTGAACTACTCCCTTGTATTGATGCACAAAGACCTTACACGGTCATTTCACTCCTACTTAGAAATCCTGACGACAGTCTTCAGGTACTGTCTGGTTTTAGACTTGTCCACAGAATAGTTCAGATGAAATAGAAATCTGAAATGGAAGGTAAATGCAGATTCCATTAGGGACTGGGTTTTTTTGTAAGACCTTTGAGGTCAAATGTAGCATGATCTGCACTGGGTTGCACTGCAAGAAGTTTGGGAGAACCTTTCCTTTTGCTTTTCTCTTGGTAAATCTGTCTGTGCTGTAGTGTTTTATAGTGTTTACAAACAGAAACAGACAGTCCTTTACTTTGAAAATAAAAAACTTGACCAGAAAAAAAAAATAAATAAGGCAGCTTCTCTAGATTATTTTTCATAATGCTTTGTCAAAAGAGAGTGTTTAGGGTTGGGTTTAGCAAAAGAGTTGCGTAATGATAGGAAGTTTGATTGGCATGGATGGACCTTCATTGGAAGAGACTCTGGAACACTGGGTTCTTTGATCTTGGGGAGGAGAAATAGTAGAATGGGAACCAGTGAACCCAAATGTCAGAACATAGGCACAAATCTAGGAGGCTGAAACAGATGAACCATTAGAGTTTTCCACATTATTCAGAGCAACTGCAAAACCAACAAGCTGATTGATTCTGTAGGTATATTAAGAAATTTAATTTCTGTAATACTCAGAAAACCAGGTTAGATGATCTAATTGTCTCTCTAAACTTTTAATCAATCCTGAAATGATCTAGTTGTTGTCTTCAGTGTTATTTGGGTACCTGTGGGATCATTCATATTTTCAATGCACTTTCAACTCCTGAAAAGCCAGTTCAAAGGCTTGGAAAATCTTTTAGTTACAAGAAACTCTTCCGAGGCTAAATCCGATGGTGAAGTTGTATCTAAATTGTATTTCCCTGAAGGGAAGAATGAACAAATCCCAAAGGAAGAATTTCTTTAACTTCCAGCTGAGCTACTTCGTATCCATTACCAACCACTGTGTCATTGAGAAGTCATGTAAGGAGAGGGTTCTTAAGACCAGTTTTGAAAGATCTGGTAGCACAGTTTAGAATTGTCACTGGCATCAGTGGATTCTCTTTTGCTTTGTGGGTGGTTCTTTGGTTTTGCTTTTAAAGTGAGTAATTGAGCTTTTTTTCATCTGAAAGGAACAAAGAATAAGTGTAAAAATACAGGACTTTTTTTTTTTTTTTCTGAAGTTGTCAGGATCAACAGAAAAGAGGTGTCCAGCTGAGGTGGAAAATGGAAAAACTAGGTGTTCTTAAAAAGTATTTTCACCCATGGCTAAACAAATAGTATTATGGGATGGTTGTAATGTTCTTTGGTACTAATAGGATACCAGGCTTGATTTCAGATATTTTTCGTATTTATAACCAAATGTGTATTAAAATGTAATGTTTGCAAGTATGTGAGAATCAGCTCCCAGGGGGTGGTGGTCTGGTCTTCTCTTTTTCCTGGTTGCATCTGAAGAGCACTCGGAGCACACATAATGTGCTAGGATCTGCTTCTGGGAATTTCTGACTGCGACATCCACTTCAAATATTAGCCACAGCTTAAACACATTAGAACCACATGGCTTACTGTCAACTCAAAAAAAAAAAAAAGAAAATTTGCCCTTAGGACTGTTTTGTTGGGTTTTTGTTTTACTTTGCTCCATTGTGAAAAGGCTGAAGCAGCAGATTTTTGAAGCTTCTGTAGATTCTGTGTGAGTACCATGTTTTTGTGACTACAGTTTTTCCGTTTTTAAAAATAAAGTATGTTTCTCAGAACTCCAAATGCTGCATTTTTCTTGACTTTCATGAAACTTGGCAGTGAATCCTGTGTTCCTTCAGTGTTTCTCCATCCCCAGCTGAATGTGCTCAGAACTTCCCAGTGGTGAAGACTAGAGGCTTTTTTATTTTTGTTGGTGGAATGTAAAGAGTATCCAGGCAAGGTTTAAACAGTTTCAACTCTCAATTGAATAGAACAGGTTTATAATCTAGAGTTGTATTATTTGGCATTTCTTTAGTAGGGAAGTGATTTCAATTATTGAGATGATGGGAAAAGCAGATATGTTGTGTTACAGCTATGTTTTCTCCTGCCATTGAGAATATATTTGCTTTTTTATTCCCTAAGATGCAAGTATCTGCCTTGCCTAATGCATTAGAATAATTTGAGTCAGAAGAGGGTTGAGAATTGTTTTTTTTTTCTGAGAACAGTCCATTGCACCTCGGGAGAAAACCCCTTTTTGATTGCAAAAGGGCAGAGGACTCAAGAACAGGGGAAAGAGGCATCACCTGCAATATTATGTCCTTGTTTCTAATAATTAGAAAGGTGGGTGGTAGTTGGGCATTTGTTTGTTTTAATTGAACCTTCATTTAATGTTTTGACAATAATTTTGCACTGTGGCACTTTATATTTCTGGACACCAGATGGTGCTGCTAAACTGGCTAATGTGGAAATCTCACACTTTTTTAGAGTAATTGGTACTTGATTTAGTTCCAAAGCCAGGTCTGTACTTTCCAGCCAGGTGTATTCCAGGATGCAGAACTGTTCCTGATAGCTCAGGCCAAAACCTGCTGTTTAAGGGCAGTGGTCTGAAAATCACCATGTAAACCAAGTGGGTTATAGAATTGATATTTTACATCTCCCTGGGCCAAACCTGCCATCAGCTGGAGTTCTTCCCAGGAATACAGCTTAGTAACAAATCTAAATTTCTGTGCTTGACACTTCAGAGATTTGATTTCTTAAAGTGTCACTTCAATTTGATTTGATAACTGCAATCAGAAAACTTTGAGTGGAGGCACCTTCTAGTGCCAGGTTAGAACTGCCAAGGTTAGTTCTAGAGACTAATTAAATATAATGAAGTGATGCTGAGGGAGGGTTTAAGTTTGGTGGGGCTTTCCTTAGACATTATCTGTGTTAAGCTTGAGAAAGGCTGCCAAAAATAACTGTTGCTATTTGTTTGAGAAGACACAATGGCTTAGCTACATAGTTGCATTGCAGACAATGTTTATAACACTGTGATGTACATTTGGCATTTGATTTCTATTAATTTTCATTTGGTTGTCACGTTTAACAAATCCATCTGGTAATCCTAATTGTGGGGCTGAAGGGATGGAACAAGATAATTGATTTTTAGTCAATCCCAAAGGTTGGTGGTGCAGTTTTATCACTGAACTGTAAATAATCAGTTCAGATTTATTTAGGCAGGGAGGAAATTTTTTGATAGATTTTAGTGTATTTTTCTTATAATTTTTTATTTCTTTTATAGATCCCCATATCAAAGTTTCTGGAAAAAAGGAAAATGTTAAAGAAGCAAAAGAGAGAATCATGTCTGTCTTGGACACTAAAGTAAGAAAACTTACTTAGAATGACACCTTAACCCCTAATTTTGTGGTGACATTGAAGAGGAAGGTATTTATGGACACTCTGAAGCAAAGTCTCCATTATATGTCCTGCAGATGTTGATATCAGGGTATACCCACATATTTAAACATTCTGCAAGAAACTACTTGCCTAAAGCAGCTTTTCCATATCTGAAGTATATAGAAATAATATTGCCAGCTATATGGCTAAAACCCTGTATGGTTTGTTCACTGGATTGGGTTTTTTACTTTAAAATCTGAAATAACAGCTTCACTGCAAATGGTAGGTTATGCAACCGCTTCAGAGAACCTAAAATTTTGTTTCTGCTTGAAATTCAAGTTGAGGTGCATTCATGCAGTTTTATTTCTAATGGTTACTGTATTCTTACCCTCTGCAACATTAGGACAAGAATATCTAAAACATGGAGATCTTGGCCAGGGGTCTCTTATGTTCATCAGATCTTCATTTTCTTGCAGTAGCAAGTCTTTTGGGGTAGTTTCTATGGCTCCTGTGTAGTTGAATGGCAGCTTTCTGATCCTCTGAAATTATTACCAAAAGGAAGAGTACAGTGACAAGCACCATTTTTTGAACAACTGTTAATAATATTATGGATTGTTTAACAATGTAGCTTTTAAGAACAGCTGTAGGCAGTGTTTGTGTATTTCAAAAATTCAATACAAGAAAAATTTGGTTTTTAAGGGAGGAGAAAACACTTTGTCCCATGGCTTTGATTTGTGAAGTCTTCCTCACGTGATCCTGTCAGATCAGACAGGGGTGTGTGACTGCCACTGAAAGGACACAGAATTAAGAAAAATTAGAATGGACTACTAAAAGACATTTAAGTCACAGTTGATAAAAACTTGGGTGCATTTTAAAATCCTTAGACTTTTTTTTTTTGAAGATGCATTTTTTGGATATTTATTTCCATGTTATTTCCTCACCGGGAAGAAAATGTGGCAAGTTTGGCATCCAACTGTGATCCGTGTTAAAAACGTCCCTCAGTAGGAGCAAAGGCATGGCAAAAGTACTTTGGAAATACAATTTTGAATCTCATTCTTGAAGTTTACATGGCTCTTAAAAACTCAGGTTCTGCTGTGAACAGGTCTAATCGTGGGTGCTTGATTTCCAGAGCAATCGGGTAACCTTGAAGATGGATGTTTCCCATACAGAACATTCTCACGTGATAGGTAAAGGTGGCAATAATATTAAAAAAGTGATGGAGGAAACAGGATGCCATATCCATTTTCCAGACTCAAACAGGAACAACCAAGCAGAGAAAAGCAACCAAGTAAGTATTGTTTAATACTGAGCTCGTTTATATTGTAATTCCTGAGAGTATAAAACGTTTCTAAACTTCTTTCGTCAATTTGGATTTTTGGGGGATGGTGAGTTCATGTTCAGGGAAATTGTTTTTTTGGTATTTACACTCTGTGGAAAGCACAGGGCTTCCTAAGTGAGCAAATCTTTTAAAACAGATGGAAACAATTTGTGATGGCTCATTAATCACTTTAATTTTTTTAAGCTGAAATTACTTTGTGCTTTCAGAAGTCAACAACTTGGTGTGAATGGTAGAGAAGCAGTATGAAAAGATCTGTAATTTTTTTTTTCCCATTCAACACCTGACTTATTCAGCATATTGATTAATTTCTTCATGCTTTTTGCTTATGGTGTAACTTGGCTGAAGACTAAACTTAGTGGCTCTCTGACAAAAGTGGGTGTCCTACTGTAAGAGTTCAACTTCACTAGAATAAGTCACTGAACCTGAATTGTACATCATTTCTAGTGCAAACACTGCTGAAATGTTTACTTTCAAGCCCCTCATCGTTGTACTTACAATTCCCCCATCCTGAGCAAAATACAGGAATTTCAAAACATTCAAGAAAAGCTGCTGTTGTTGAATATTAGCACTGAGCACATGTGTACAGTAGTAATTCCATTACTTGACCCAAGCCACTGTATTGGTTGATGTATCCATTTTTTTCCTAGTTGCTTAAACCTATGTAACTTAAGATGCTATAACATGCATAGATTTTTTTAAAAAAAAAAAAAAAAAACAAAACAAAACAAACCTGGTTATAGTTTTCAGTTAGTTTAGAGAACACTTAGGGTGTCACTAGTGATTTTTAAAATTTTTTATTTTTATATTTCTTTTTGTAAGGAGAATACTGACACCTGAATAACTTTTCCAGTGCCTCAGCTGAAAATGTGATGCCATGTTTTCTCTGTTCTTGCTCTTCCAGGTGTCTATTGCCGGACAGCCAGCTGGAGTGGAGTCTGCAAGAGTTAGAATTCGGGTAATAAGTCTATTTTAGGATAGTGTTCCCTTGCAAAACACCTGAAAGGGGAAAAAAGTATAGATTTGAGGACCCTGGGGTTGTCTGGCTCTGTCTTATGACAGCAGAAATGTAGGAACAAATGTGAGTGTACATGTGAGTAATATGCAGAGGGTATTATAAAAGTGATTCACCTTCTGGCTAAATTTTTAACTAGCCCAAGGTGGGCCTTGAACACAAAATCTACAGGATAAAGAAGATGTAAATTATTCCACACTGTGTTGAAAATTACATCTTAACTTACCCACCACAGATGGCCTGTAGAAGCTTGGGCATCTGATGTGAATCTGTGACTTAGGAAAGAAAATTGCTGCCTCTTAAATTTTAACAATTTTCATGTGTAATTTGTGTAAATAATTTGGTGGAATTCAGTGCCATTCTACACTCATAGCAATTTTCTATCCTTTCCTTCTAGTTTTGTGTGTTTTGCCATGGATAATTATAAATCAAATAAGTTATGAAAAGTCCCTCACAATCATTTAGTGAGATTTGTCTCTTACCCAACTGTGGTCTTGAAAGTCATGAAAGAAGCTGATGTTTCCTTAGCTTTGTAGCTGACTTGAGACTTCCAGTTAATTCATGACAGAGACTTCTCTAGCAAGTTTTACAATTATTGACCTGTTTGTAGATCTGCATGGATAAGTATGGGAATTTACTTGGCTTTCCTGTTGTTACATAATTGCAAATGCTTCTGCTATTTTGGATTAAAGAACCCAAACAAACAAAAACCAAAAAAAGTCTATGCAAAAAACCCCCACTCGAGTGTCCCTGGAAAAATTGGTGCCATTTTCCAACTGATGATGTGATATTTTTATCAATGAACTCTGGGCAGGGGATATATTATGTCAGTTTAATCATCACTGACCAACACGTGATTGAGGAATGAAGTTCTTGTTGCTTTAGTGAGTATGATTTTGATTTTCAATGTTTGCTCTTATGTGTTGTTGTAGGAGCTGCTTCCATTGGTACTCATGTTTGAATTGCCTATTGCTGGAATTCTCCAACCCATCCCAGATCCTAATTCTCCGACAATTCAGCATATATGTCAGATATATAATATTTCAGTTTCCTTTAAACAACGCTCTCGAATGTATGGTGCTACAGTCATTGTCAGAGGGTCACAAAATAACACTAGTGCTGTGAAGGTAATCTGTCTTCTTAATTTGGAATTTAGATACCTGAGAAGTGTATTGATTTAAAAATGCATAGAAAATAGTTTTAAGTTTAGGATTTAGAGTTGTTTGTGATAAGCTTGTAATCTGTTTTTCATGTCTTGCACACTGCTTGGGTTTCCAGCAATTCTGGAATATGTGCTGATCTTACCCATCTCTTAATTTGAAGAAACCCCAAACAAAAACCAGAAAACACACCTCCCATCTTAAATTCTTCATGCTTAGCTCTTCTCAACATACAACCTTGAAAGTTACCTGAGCAGTCAATAAAACTGGTCTTGCGAAACCAGCGCTGGGAGATGTGAATTGGGCGGTCAAGGAAAGGAACTGCCATGAGCCTGTTAATCTTAATAAAATAGAGTGTTCTTCTGAAGAACTGGCAGTGTGAGAGATTGATGTGTTCTCAAGCCATAGGAACATCTTAGGCCAAAACTGAAAGACAAATTTTGCAAATAAATGTTACCCAAATAAATCTCTATCGACTTTCTTACTGCCGTATGTGGCCACAGAAAGTCTGTTGGGACCAAACCACGTGGCACTGTCATACTGCCTTCCAGTAGCAATGAAATGCTGCATTTGGTCATCCAGTGTGAGTTAGTGGGTAGAGTTTGGTCCATTTATTACCCTTAACAAATCGATCGTGGTTTTAAAGCAAACAGTATTTTCTTTGCCTTGCCCGTGGAGCGCATGACAAGTAAGGAAGCACTCTGAAATGTTTTGTTCGGCTGTGAGCACTGTTTCACCGGCTTCCTTCATTTCCCCCCACCCCAGGAAGGAACAGCCATGCTCTTGGAACACCTGGCTGGGAGCTTGGCCTCTGCAATCCCTGTGAGCACACAGCTCGACATCGCAGCTCAGCATCATCTCTTTATGATGGGTCGCAATGGCAGCAACATCAAACATATCATGCAGAGGACTGGTGCTCAGATCCACTTCCCTGACCCCAGTAACCCACAGAAGAAATCCACTGTCTACCTCCAGGGCACAATTGAGGCTGTCTGTCTTGCCAGGCAATATCTCATGGTAAATACTTTTCAGTGAGACTTGCGTGAAAAAACGGCCAGATTATAGAAAATACACTCATCCTGCATGTATTTATGGGTCAAGTTGCAAGTCAGCCTTAGAGGGGGAGGATTGCTACTCTCACTGCAAAAAGCTGACTCAGTTGAGTGCTCTATTTTTGTCAGTTTGTAGTTTTCTAAAATATTTGTAATCTCTGGTTTGAAAAGTGACCTTGGTAATAGAAATGCATGATAAGCAATTTAAATTTATGATAACAGTATGCTTCTGAGTTAGAGGCAGATTTTTGAAGTGTTATGTTGGTGTTGGATGATGGGTTGTGTTTTGTTTTGCCAACCTGCCTTTTCTGTGTTTGTCAGGTAAGTAGGTTTCTTTTGAGAGGAAATGTCAGGAATTTCTTAGTTCCCACGTAGGCAGATTTTCAATGAAACTGGGAAACCATAGGAAATAGTTACTCCTTCTGCAGTCTTACTTTTTTTTTTTTTTAGTGTCACAGCCACAGTTCTATGAGGCCTTTTATAACAATAGCTCTGGTAATGAATATTATTTGTAGAGATTTTTGTTATATTGGTCTTTAAACTTCACAGGAGCCTTTAGGCATTGTTTTAGTGCTAATTTATGTACACCTTTTTTATATATGTGAATATTTATGGACAAAACATGGAAGGACTGGACTCAAATCCAGTGCAAAGCTGGTAAGCAATTAAACCATGATACCTTTTAATTCCAGGAGTCCCCACGTGTCTTACAGTGCACTGTGCCTTGCTCTATGTCAGAAAATAAAAACATGGTGCCTTTCTGTTTATACACTGATATTCAGATTATTATGTTCTAGAATATTATTGTCTGTAAATGCCAAGAGGTAGCCTTATTCTATGTATTTCTTCAGTGAGGTTTAAGTAGTGCTTTTCTGATGGTTCATGCAGTAGAAGGAAATGCAACCAAATTATCACATGAATATCAAAGTACCTCTTTTCTCTAGAAACTTGGAATTTTGTGAGGACTTTTTTTTTTTTTTAATACTGAAGTTTGATTTCATTCCAAACACATCAGTACAACTTAATATCCCTCATCACATCCACTACATCACCCATCACTGCACAGACCAGGAAACTTGGTCTCTGTCTCTTTGAAGTCACAGACCTCACGTGTCCTGAAACTGTTGTTTCCAGTTTTATAGATAAAATCAGTCTTGTTTAAATTATTCTTGTTCTCTTTCTTCCTCTCACCCCAAAGCCTTTGGTTTCAGCTGTAGTTTGTCATCAAAAATATTGAGACTTGCTTTTTGTTGGTTTTTCGTACAATAATGAGGACTGTACCATATTTAAATACAGACAACATTGACAGCTTATTTTCTTTAATCTATTTCCTTTCAAAGATTATTTGTTTCTTTTCCTCCTATCATCTTCATGTAGATGCTCTAAACATACAATAATCAAGTGGTGGGGGAAAAAAGAGCCTTTTAATATGCTTATAAATCCTGACATTTCAACTTCAAAGTTTTGGGGTTCGTGTTTTTCTTGTTAACCTTTAGTTGCATTTTCATTCAGCAGGTTTTTGGCGAGATCTTATGATATGATTTTCTGCAACTTTTTTTACAATAACATTTTGCAAATCCAAGTATAAAATGTTCTCAGCAGTTCTGTTACCATTAAATCCTTGATTATTGACTTCAGTGTTTTTAGTTAGACTATGTCCATTATTATTCTTTTCAGACAAGTTCGTGTTGAGGAGTTAAGCTGTGTTGGTCAGTCTTCCTGTGGTCAAAATATTTAGGATGCCTTGCTTTAATTTTCCTGAAGTTAAAATTGCTTTAATTGAGGTTTTGGTAGTAGTGTGCAGCTATAAGTGGTACTGTCAAGAAATGATATTTAATATTAAATTACATTGAACGAGTGATTGGCAGACTAAATGCACAAATTTGCTGCTTTTCATTCTGAAGCCAAAGTGGGAAACTGATTAATTAAGACCATTTCCTTGAGTGTATCATACTGTGGATTTTCTCTGACACATGTGATACTGTTTGTTGTGAACCTAAAATCACCAGAAGTAGGATTTGGTTTTTATTGACTTTTTACCCTCTATTTTTGCTATTTTATGAAAAGTAGCAATCTGATCATTTCTAGGTATCCTGTAACTATTCAGTTTTTCCTTGTTTCATTGGTCTGGGCTGGTTTTAGGGGTCTTTTTTTTTTTTTTTAAAGTCTATAATGTTTTAGTATGTGAAGTGCATTACAGATGTCATCCACATCACTGGAAAATACTCATCTAGCTGATCTGGGACAGGGGAAGAGAAAGGTAAAAATTAAGACTTAGGCAATGGTTATTTACAGAGAAGCTTTTGAGAGTTGTGTTTCCTTAGACATAGTTTAACATGAGATATTTCAGTGTGAGGCCTGCTATCTAATTCAATAAGTGTTAATAACTGTTTTCTGAATTTGAATCCCCTAGACACCTCTAAGTCTATATATAAATGACTAACCAGGGTGCATATGTGCTGATTGGAATGCCAAATATTTAACAAATCATTTCACACTTAATACTAACAAACTATTCAGATTCCTAGGGCAGAAAAATACACCTGTGTTTTTGTACACAAGGAAACAGCCTTCCTTAAAATTTCATACTGGCTTTTTTCCCCTGAACTTCTGGTATCACAATGTGTAAATGTTACCATGTCTGTATTTCAGTTTATTTTTTGCTAAGATTTTCATGGGGAAAGGGTCAGTTGTAAGCGTTGGGAATTTTTGTGCCTTTCCTTTCAGGGTTGCCTTCCTCTTGTGCTCATGTTTGATATGAAGGAAGAAATTGAAGTAGAACCACAGTTTATAACCCAGCTAATGGAGCAGTTAGACGTCTTCATAAGCATTAAGCCCAAGCCAAAGCAACCAAGCAAGGTTTGTGCAAAGCCAATATATCCCTTTTAGGCTGTCACGGCAACTTTATAGAGCTGATGAGTTGACATGTGTGCTCTTCTTCCCTGACTTAATGGATCATAAACTTGTAAAAGGCATATATATGTTGTGGTTGAAATACCAGTTTAAATGATCCAGCAGTTCTACTTTGTGGTAATTTGCCTCTCTTTAAATGTTTGATAATACAGAAGTTAGATTTTGTGTGGAATATACTGATAAAGGAATTGAATTATGAGCAGACAAATTATATCTGACTAGGACTACTCTTGACTGGTTTTTAAAGAAATTTGTCTAAAATTGCAGCTCCCCCACACAATCACGGTGTTCTCTAGCAATCAGAATTAAACAAAATGAAAAAATATTGTGACTATAAGAGTTGCTGTTACATGCAAGATACTGAAAAGAGCCATGAAAAGCAGAAATACAAAATACTTCTGACGAGAGGTGTTTGTTTTAAAATATTCAGGCCTGTATGGCAGCTGTCTGTGTGTTGTATACAATGTCATTGCAGGCAAAACCTTAAAATATTAAGTGATCATTCCACTGGGCCAATAGCTAGGCTTCCCTGTGTAGGGATGTATAAAATTGATACAAAGAAACACCCTGTAGAGAATGTACAAAAAACAATGTGTTTTTTGCAATTTAATTTTCCAGGTATTGATTACTTTATTCTCAGGCAGCTATAGATTTAATAGCTGAATTTAATATGAACAATTTAATATGACAATTTTCTTGTCCACTTCAAGGTATAGACCTCAGGTAAAAGAGAAGATAGGATTTTTAATTATTGATTCACTTATCTAGATCTTGGGGCACTTAACATTTGGTGTGCTAAATAGCACCAAGGTACAATAATAATTTTCTTAGACAGGGAGGTCTTCCATCATTCTCATTGCAAATGCACATGAAATCCCTAAACTTACTGTCAAGGCCACTGAATTTGACTGGCTGGTAGTGGATGTTAGCTCATGCTGTCTCACACTGCTGTTATTGATGGACATGGAGGAGTATTAAGCAGAATTATCTGTGTTGCAGATCCATGTTATGAAGTTGTGTTACTCACTTATTTTCCTCTTCTGTTGTGTTTCGTTGTTGTTTTCTTCCCCTGCAGTCTGTGATTGTAAAAAGTGTTGAACGAAATGCCTTAAATATGTACGAGGCACGGAAATGTCTCCTGGGACTTGAAAGTAGTGGAGTCACCATAGCATCAAATCCCTCTACTGTCTCGTGCCCTGTTGGTCTGTCTTGTCCTGGTTTGGATATTTTGTCCTCAGCAGGACTTGGACTCACTGGGCTTGGTAAGTGTTTGTTCTTTTTATATTTTTATGTTTTTAATAGATATATGTTTGTTTGAAACTTAATTCACTTGTACTAGAAAAAAGGACCAGATGTGTGTTTTGCATAAGAAGTCGTGATAAGGCATTAGAGAATTCCAACAGCATCTGGCCTTTCAAGGGATTGCTGTTATAAAGCTTCCTCCAAGGCTCTTGTAATCAGGTGTGTGACTCATCCCTGCAGAAACAAAATCTCTGGAAGCACTCAAACCACTCAGCTGAAAGAGAGGGAAATACAGGTGAGGTGGGATGTGCCTTTTACAATGTCTTTGGCATCCTGATGCCTCAACTGCCCTGACTTTGTGTAGGTACTTAAGCCTGTCAGCAGTACAGGGAAGTTAACACAGTTAACAGCACACTTCCCTTCTGGCTGTATTTCACTGTAATTTAGGGATACATGAGCTTCTAGTTTAGACCTTACTTATCAATATGTAATTCAGGACAGAAATTTGTAAGCTTCCCATCTTAATGTAATTTTATAGAAGCAGATTGTGGCCCAGACTGGAATTACTGTTTTATTTTCAAGCTTCGTGTCAGAAATGCATAGAAAACCAAGCAGTCCCAGAAGAATTTTGTGACAAACCTTGACAAAACTGGTTCATGAAACTGAGTTCTCCTGTCACCACCATGCTGCCTTGTGACCTACCTCCCAGGAGTGCTGTGTGGTTCCATGTCACAGGCTGCCCTGGGGTCACACAGGGGCAAGTGTTTGTGCCATTTGACAGTGGGTTTTAATGCTGCTTTTGTGACTTCTTGTCATGCCTGCACTTTGGGGGATTGGAGTTTTTACCTTTCTAGTGTATAGTGCTGAGTTTATAAATCTTCCCACGTGAAGAGCTGGTTTGAGGGGATGCTTTGGCAGTAAGCAATGCATTTGGGGAGTGGCTTGCAGTCAGTACTGAAGATGCAAAAAGGAATTGAATAGTGTGGAAGTAGTGATTCATTCATGGGAGCTTCTGAGGAAAGGGTTTTTGTCTGAAATCAAAGTAAGGTGGTGTAGTACAGTTGCTTTCTTGTCTCTGTGTGATGCTCCTTTGAAACAAACCATCAGAAGCAATAGAGGGGATACAAAGGGATGGTGTGGCTGAGAAGCAGCTGGTGCAGACTCTGTTGGGACAATAGTTAGGGTCCAGTAGGACTTAAAGATGTTCCAATTCTTCTTGGATATTTGATTCTGAGTTCAAGAACAGACATTCTTAGTGTGCTCTCTGCGCCAAATGAACAGCAGGGTTAATATTAAAATTTGTTTGTGAAATACATGCTGGTGCAATTTAGTGGGGTTTTGTTTGTTTGTTTTCAATTGGTACTTCTGTGAAAAATGCTTTTCTGCAGGTCTTATCTAAGTATTCACTTGCATAATTTTTTGCAGGCCTTTTAGGTCCAACAGCCCTGTCAGTCAACACCTCAGCTGCTCCAAACTCTCTTTTGAATGCTCTTAACAGCTCTGTGAGCCCCTTGCAGAGTCCAAGTTCAGGCACTCCTAGTCCTACGTTATGGGCAACATCTCTTGCTAACACAAACACCACAGGTTGGTGGAAGTTCAATGTGAATTTCATGATCTGTGCAACACTTAGTCATTAGAGTGACAATTGATGAGTCCAGAATAATTTGTTCTTTGGAACCTTGATTCCTGCATTTATCTTAGCATGGATGGATGAGTAAATATTCAAATTTAAAGTTATATCTTAATATAAACTTATGACGTGCAGTCCCATGGGATGTTTTCATCTGTTTTATAACAAACAGCTAAGTTAATCTAACCAGTAATGGCTAGATAAAGCATTATTTTTTTAGCATGTAATTCCAATGGAAACTTTTTAGTAATCTATCAGAGCTACGTAAAGACTTGTATAAAGTTGTATAATGCCTGAGAAAATTAAATGAGAAACTTAATCAGAACATAACCAAATTTTGTTCCAGGTTTTTCTGCTATTCCACACCTAATGATACCATCTACTGCCCAAGCAACCTTAACTAGTATTCTGTTGTCTGGAGTGCCTAATTATAGCCAAAACACTCCATCTCCACCACCAGGCTTGACTCCTGTCGAAGTCCACGTTAACGGCATGCAATCAGAGAGTAAAAAAGTCTCACCTTCTTTAAATGGTCATGTAAAGGTAGGTGCTCTCTCTGAAGAACCAGATCTCTTTGTACCAGACCTGTGGAAAGCTGAAAGAGAAAACTATCTATGTTAGTAGTTCTTAAAGCTTTTAAGTTTATAAATATAACAGCAGTGTTTCCAAATATGACTGAAAAAGGCTGAAAAACAGAACATTCAAATATGTTGTTCTCCTGTACCAGGGATGGGTTTCTTTTTCTCCTGCACAGATAGGAAATTGCTTCAGTATTTCCTTAAGCATAAAAATCACTTTTGGGGGTTTTTGACGATCGTTCCAGGCCTCAAATATCAAGTATGCTGCACTGGCTGCCACATCGCTGGGGGAGAACGTGTTGAGCGCAAACCACAGTGATCCAGTGAGACAAACGAGTACTCATGGTCCCTCAGAACAAGTAGCTGCCAAGTCAAACAGTGAAGAAGGTAAGATTTTGACGTTGCATTCCTTTGTCTGGTAGTGTTTGGGCAGCCTACGTGCAGTTCATAAAACAGAAAGCGTGAAGATATTCCCTCTGCATTGGGTTTGCAACCATGTTACAGGAAAGCAATCCTGGATCCCCCAGATTCGTTGTCAAAGAAAGTAAATAGGAGTGAGATGTACTGTTGATACACTTTAAATAACCTAATGCACTTGTAACGTTTCACACATTCCCTAAGAACAGAGGGAAATAACCTATGAGGATTTTTTTTCTCAACAGCTTAAAACAATCTCTCCTGGTTTAAAATGATGGTTTATGTTTGCTTTTTAACAAGGGGAAATAATTAATGCCTTTGAGAACGTTACTGCAGAAAATTATGTGTAGAACACACAGATGTGTTCAGAATGCTTAGTCATTTCTAATTGTCAGTCTTCACATTTAATACTAATTAGTTTTAGTTAAAGTAAATCTTTTAAGAAAGAGAATACTTAGTGTATCTACTATAAATGTGAATGCCAACACCTTTTCTGAGCTTACATACCTGACTTCTTTGAACTTACATACCTGACTTCTTAACCTTAACCAGGAAGACCACAACAGTTCTGTGAGGAGGAAGAGCAGATTTTATCCCATAGTTGTCATTCCTTCAGTAAGTTCACTAGAGCATAAAAGGATGGTTGTTGTTTAACTATTCTTTTTATTGGTCTTGCAGGTTGCAATGATGCTTTTGTAGAAGTGGGCATGCCGAGAAGTCCTTCCCATTCAGCAAATACCAGTGATCTGAAGCAGATGATGAGCTCTTCCAAGCAAGCCTGTGCCAAGAGGCAAACGGTTGAGTTACTGCAAGGCACCAAAAACTCTCACTTACAGTAAGTTGAGTGTATAAATACAGATTAATGGGACTTTCGCAACAGAAAATTACTTAATATGTTTTTGTACATAGAAGGACTGGTTCAGTCATAAGATACTCAAAGAACTAATTTATTTTGGCCTTGATTTTTAATCACATTAGGCATTATTATAGTCCCCAGTTTATCTGACAACTGCCAACTTTCTGTACATCGTAAGTATTTTTTGTTAAAAAAAATAAACATCTTTCTTCTCCCACAAAAGAATAGGGATTTTTGTCAGAGGAACTTTCATTACCTATTGCTAAAGGATATATTTTTACATGTTCCTTGTTTATTGTTTGCTTTGAGAATAGCTCCTAATACAACTTTTTCCTTTTGTGTGTACCTGAGGCTGTTTGCTTCTCAGAAAAACAGTAGTCAGGGCATAGCATCGTGCTCTCGAACACTTGTCTCAGTGTTTGGTTGGGTTGGGTTTTTTTTAACGAGACAGCAGTGGGAAAGACTCTTTTGAGTCACAATACCTCTTGGCAACGCAGGTTTTGTTCCTAATGCAATGTTTTTGTTTGATGTACTTGTGTTTTCACTGTTTCTCTTGGGAACTGTTTATCACCACTCTTTTGAGACGCATATTTTCTTTTGCTTCGTTTATTTACACTGTTAAAGCTATGATATGTATTTCATTAACTCTGCTCTCTTAGTTTAGAAATCCAAGAATTCCTGCTAACCAGATTCTCTTGTTTGTGTGTCAGTCAGTTGTTTGCATGCCTTGTTCTTTTTGTTGAGGACACAGTGCTCACAGTTTCCCTAGGGCATATTTTCGGGGTAGTAGTTTACAGCTTCTAGGACAGGATCACTTTGCTTTGAAGTCAGACATTACTGTTCTAGAGTAGCCTGAAATGTGGATGATTTTTTTAGGAAAAAAGATTGCATTAGGAGGTAAGGTAGGCATGTAGGACTTCAATTCTTGAAGGCATGTAGGACTGCAGATATTAGAACTTTAAAGGCAAGTGGGACCTACGTTAACTTTCTTAGTCCCTTGTTGTGCAGTCTCTATCCTACAACTACCTGCTAGGATCTAACAGGTAGCATAGATAGGATCTATCTCTTAGAACTATCCTATAACTTTACCTGTTAGAACTGCTGGCCTGAGCAAGGCATGCAATAATTCCAGATACCAGACAACTCAAAACTGAGTCTGCACTCTGCCTCTTAGTTGGTAATATAGGAAGGAGCAATACATGCTTTCTTTCACCGACCAACAGGTACAGGAGAGCTGAAACTTTTGGAAATATTGCTAAAAGACTTTTGTGTAGTGACACATCTTGAATTTTACTGCCAAACTTCTCAGGGTAAAGCTTGATTATCAAAACTGCGTTGCATGTTCGCTGCATGTAAAGAGATCGCTGAGTTAACAGTGCCTTTGCCCCCGCCAGCACCGCAGAGAGGCTGCTCTCAGATGCAGAGTTAAGCGCTTCCGAGGGCCCCGTGGCTGACAAGAAGGCTCCTGGCAGTGAACGGGCGGCAGAGCGAGCAGCGGCCGCCCAGCAGAACTCGGAGCGAGCGCGTCTGGCCCCACAGCCCTCCTACGTCAACATGCAGGTACACATCTCCCTGAATACAGCCAATTCCAGCATAAAACCTGGTAACTGCTGAGGGAAATTAGCATGGAATGCACAGGTGACTGGAGACTGAATTGTCACTAGCATTTCAGTAAAAGCATTCACAGCCAAGTCATTAACTCCTTTGACCGAAGAGTGGGTTGTCAACGAAAATTCTGGGAGGCAGAAAAGCTCTTATGCTTCTGTTGAATAAGAACAATTTAGTTACAGAAAAATTGGGTGGCTATGTTAGTCTACATAAGCATCATTTGCCTTTTAAGGAATCTTATATTGTTGCTTTGAGAGAATTACATCTACAGAAGACCTTTCGCAAATTTCCACAAGCAGTGTCAACACAATTTTTTTTATATAGCTTCAGGTTTTATATATGGGGCTTAATTACAGTGGTTTTGCTATACAAATGTACATATACTCCTTTTTCTTTTCTCTTGTACTGTTCCTACCTGGTTACCTACAGCCTACTACTGTAAATGTTACTGCAAATCCCTCCAAGGAGGGAGGGGGACCCCTCTGACTGTTTGTCAGGCAGTAGTAACATGTTAGTTCTCAATATAGATCTATCAGAGCATGGGCATAACCAGACTGTAAGGAATAGTGGAACAAGACGAAGGTTAGTGTTTTGCAGCTCTTTTCCTTAGTTATTCCTCTAATTATGTTTAGTAGAGAATGTAACACTTTAGGCTAATACTTCAGTTTTGTGTGTTTAGACTTGCTAACCTGTAATTCAGTGAGCTGCAGCTTGTTTGATCAGGGGTATTTAAACTTCACATCTCCCATTGTCATAGGCAGTACAGATACAAGATTTTCTAAAATTCTCTCAACACTTAAGTTCTTTTCTTTTCACAAGACGAGTGTGTGGAGGAAAACTGAACTTGAAAGATTGTTAAAAATAACCATGATGCCTGGATTTGCTGAGATGTATTTTATCTTTTTGGTACTGTTGAGGAATGTTTTAAATGTGGAGTGCAGATGGTTAACGAAGAGAAACTATGCTTGAAAAAATGTCTTATTAAAAACAAATTAAATAAAAATTCTGCCTAAGCAGTTTGTAAATATTGCTACACCCTCACTCAAATGGATATTGGATAGTTAATCAAAATCTTTATCTATGTTTCAGTGAACTAAGGCTCTAATTGGACTTTTGTCAAATTATTGTGCAGTACTTCAGGTTTCTCCTAGAAATCTTCACTGGCCACTCTAAAAAGCTTTGTTTTCACGAAGAGATGAGTACTGGAGTGACATTTAGTTAGAATGGCAATTAAGCTATCTTCTGCATGTTTACTTTTTAGGCATTTGACTATGAACAGAAGAAACTACTAGCAACCAAAGGTACGTGCACGAACAGCGACTTCTGAAAAGTTTGTCAGTACGTGGATGAAATGATTTTCTGAAGCTTCAGTTCTGTAATTTGATTTTTAATCAAATCTGAAATTGTTAGTGAAACTCTAGTCTATTAGTTTTGTATTCTAAAAAATTTTTAACACCAACATAGCATAAAATACAATATGAACAGCTTGCAGATGGGATATATAAGTATATCTGTATGCAAATTATCCATACTGTCTTCAGAGTGCTCATAACCGTAATACTTGACTTTATTTGGATGCAAATGAAACTTTAGGATGTTTGTCATGTTGGCTAAATGGCTACTTACTTCAGGGATTAAGTAAGTTACAAAATTGATAAGGGACTTCACCATATCTTTGACCTTGTTTAAAAAAAAAAAAAACCACACACACCAAAAGGAAACCAGAAGCTCCTCTTTTCAAAACAGATATGATTCTTTTGGCTTCCATGCAACCCTGTGGGGCTTAACTATCCTCTGACAGAGTAAATTGCCTTCAGGAAGGGCAGGATTCAAACTGTGTAGCAAGTGGAGGTGTTTGGAGTTTACTGTTTGGGCTGCAGTTGTTGCTATTCATGACTGCAGGATTATCCTCTCGACACCTTCACTGAGGCTGAGATTTACTGATTTCTCTCTGTATTTCTTCAGCTATGTTAAAGAAACCAGTTGTAACAGAAGTGAGAACTCCAACAAATACGTGGAGTGGTTTGGGCTTCTCTAAATCCATGCCTGCAGAAACTATCAAGGAACTAAGAAGAGCGAATCATGTATCGTACAAGCCATCCATGACAACTACATATGAGGTATAAAAAAGTATATTGTAAGGGCAGTTTACTTTTAGTGAGTGATACAGTTAATTCTCTTGAGAAATGTCCATAACTTCTGTAAAAAAGAAGTCTTGCAGATAAGATTTTTAATGTTCTGAATATATTTTATGGTGAAAAATGCTTCTTAAGTAAATATTAAGGCATATGGAATACATTCAGCCCAACACACACAGTTATATCTGTTTTACAGATCTTACAGAAGTCACAGAGCATGGAAGTCTGCTTAAAATATATTTGTTTAAAGAAACTTAAAACAACTTATGGGGCCAAATATCTCAGTTGTTGCAGACAAGCAGTAGAAATTTGGTAACCTAATGAAAACAGTGTATACATAGCAGATAAACTATATAATGTGAATCACTGCATGATGGAGCAGAACCTCAGAACAAGAAATGTCTGCAGCAAATCTTATGTTGACAGAGCTGTAGAACTGTAACAGCTTCCTCTATTTGCACTGTTCACTGGGCCCAGAAATTTCCCAGGCAGAAGGCAGCCAGAGTCCAGCAAGTCTCTTCAGAGTCTCAGCATGGGAATCTTGCAGTGAATTTGTTCTTTGCTTTCCAAAGGCATTCTGAAGTTGATTTTTTTAGTGTGCTTCCTTGCTGGAATCTTTCCCAACTTCCATATTGGACACCTTTTTCAGTCCTACTTACATAAAATGTAAATGGTATGTTTATGCAGCTTCTCTCTGGGGTATGCCTAGCTTTTGATGCAGAAGAAAGAGTCAACCATGATAATGTGCTGTGGTGTTCTCCAGTTGATATGCCAGCTTTTTGAGTCATTCAGCTACATGCAGTAGGCTTGGATACACATAATGCAGTAGGAACTAGGGGAGAGAAAAAGATACAGCCCAAATCTGTGATTTTTTTGTTGTTGTTGTTAGTTGATTGGTTGAACTGGGATGGGGTTTTTCCAACCAAGAACACAGTGTCTCAGTCACTTGGAGTCTGCCCACAAGCAGACCACAGACCATGGCAGCTCCCTCTACCGTGTTAGGACTCCAGTTACCATTGTTTGGGATGAGCTATTGTGGAAACATCTGTGGAGGCTGAAAATCTTGTATTCCTTGTAGTATCCTCCTCTGCTTAGCAGTTCCAACGCTGTTTGTGTTGGAGACAGTACCACCACACTCCCAATGCATGTGCACCCTTGAGAGTCACGTGCTGAAGCCTTTGAGAAGATGAAGTATTGGTATCATGGTCTGATGTCTGGGAAGTTAATCTGTAAAATAAGTTCACCAAATATGTTTCATCTTTGCTGTGGTATTTTACTGTGCATTCAGTTTTCCAGAAACATTGGATGAGATCTTTCTTTTACTGACAACTCTTAGACATCATTATGAACTCAAGTAATGTAGAGGCCCTGTCTCTTCTTGTTCTTCTCTAAGACTTGAAGTCAGTCCTTACCTTCCTTCTTTTCTGGAGCCATACTAATTATAGCTCACACCATCCTGATTTTACCAGTGATAAGGAGCTTTTGCCTTGTTTCTTCAGTGCTGTCAATTTTACTGAATAGTATAAAAGATTGCTGTGTCCCGAGTGATGCTTTTCAGTTGCAATTTGGTGGAAGTGTATAGGAAGAAGTTGTTAATTTCCACAATTTTTAGCTTATGTAAGTGTGTGGTATCAATGTCATTTTCACTTGGGTATGTCCCCACTTATTTTGGAACATTCTTACCCACAATGATGAGAGATCATGATTAGTATTTGACAGGAATGTAAAATCTATTAAAAGAAAAAAAAACAACACCAAAAAAACACAAAAAACCCCACCCTACAAACAAAACTGCAAATTCACAGGCCATTGCAGAACTGTTGTAATATTGTGTACTTCAGCCACTTATCTTCAGATAAATGTTCTGTTCTCTTCCCTGTGAAGGGATGTAGTCAATAGACTGCTTTGTCTAGAATTTGTGTGGGAATTCGATACCATGGAATGTTTTGGAAACAAACTTGGAAATACCGAGCGGTTTATTTTGAATCATGGTCTTTAAATAACTCCTGCTTAAAAACTGTAAACTGTGTATGCTTTAAGCACACCTGCTGTTTTCGTGTCCGGTCTGCAATTATTTGTCCATTGATCAACTGCCAAAAGAATGTTTGCAAGCATTAAAAGCTGGGATTTTTTTTTTTTTTTTTTTTCAAACTGAGCTGTTTCAAAGAAAACAGAATCTGAGTCACAATGAAACCTCTGTTTTTCTGCCTAAACTTTCTTTCTGTGATTTGCAGGGCTCATCGATGTCTCTGTCCCGGTCCAGCAGTCGGGAGCACCTGGGAAGTGGCAGCGAATCTGATAACTGGAGAGACCGTAACGGGCTGGGACCCACTGCTCATGATTTTGTCTCCTCAATTGGCAGCCCCAAACGGAAACAAAACAAATCAGGTTATTAAACTCTTAATACCTGATTTAAAAAAAATAAAATCATGTTGATATCAATAATGTTTATTTTAATATAAATGCATCCTGATGTCACTAGGGATTTAAATTACAACTGTTAAAACAGCTTTGAGGTGTATTTTTTACAAAAGCATATGCAAGTTAGTGTAACTTGATATACAAATAATGGCCCAAAAGGAAAACTTAAGGAAATTTTATAAATGCCAGACATTCTTGCTGGAAGGCTCTTTGCTGTCATGGAAGTGATTTTTTTCAAGGTGTTCTGAAACCAGGCCTTTATAAAAGCTTATTTCTAGACTGCCATTGTTCTGCTCTGTTACCAGTGCAAGAACAGCCAGGTCTTTATTGGGCTATTTGCTGACTGAAGAAGTCATAATCTGTGCTGATACTGAATTTTAAAGCACGATTCTCTTCACGGGAATCAAATTTACAAGAGCCTGTAGTGACAGGACAAGGGGGAATGACTTCAAACTGAAAGAGTAGATTTAGATTGGATATTATGAAAAAATCCATTGCTGTGAGAGCAGTGAGACCCTGGCACAGGTTGACCAGAGAAGCTGTGGCTGCCCCATCCCTGGAAGTGTCCAAGGCCAGGCTGGATGGGGCCTGGAGCAACCTGGGCTAGTGGAAGGTGTTTTAAACAATATTTTAAACTTACAAAATAAAATACTGTATTTTAGTTCAACTCTTTGAAACTTCAGTTACTTCTTTTAATAACTTAATAAATGTTTTTTTGAAGGAGAGAGAAGTAGAGGTAGAGAATACTAGTCCATACTACTGATCTGTATTATGAGGAAATAAGTACTGTGGCTGGTTTACTTTTTTTGTTGCATTTTTCTTTTAAAAGCATAAATCCCAGATTGAATTCCAACTACACAGATAATAAAATATGGACTTGCTAAGAAAGGATATCTTCAAATACAGAAAATACACTGGAAGGGCAGGAAACTGTTCTATGACAGCTGTAGCTTTCCCAGAGAATAAAATGTGTAGAGGAAGGATAAACAGAAACAGCTATGAGTTGGCTGGACAAGTGTAGTTACCTTAATGTATAGGTGCTGGAGGATTAAAATGTGTGACTTCATTGACACAATTGCACAGTTGTGTTGAATTTCTTCTTTATTTTTAAGATAATGCTTCCTGACTGCAGTAAGAGGAACGATTGAGAATTTCTGTTTGGGTATTTTCAGTGTTAGTTTGATAGTGAAGAAATCAAGGCACCACCTTTTAAAGTCTTAAAAACTCAAGTTAGTTATTGCTTCACTTGTCAAACCTAACACTCACATTTTCAACACTGAGCAGTTTACTGTATTTTAAAACTCTTTTCCAAAATGGAGCTGAGTTTGACAGAAATTTTCCAAGCTCTATAAATCCTATCCCAAATACTTCCAACTAGTTTGTGCCCAGAAAAAATAAGAAATGTGGCACAACTGGTGGTGAAAAATTGCGATTTTTCACATCCCATTGGCATTCTGTGTTAAAGGCCATAGCAGAAGTCTCTGGGGAAATCTTAATTTTGCTTACCTGGGAAAATACCCTTTACATGCTGCAAGCTGCTTATGCTTTCACTGTTGTTCTTCCCGTGTCAGTAGTGAGGGAGGGAGCACTCCCAGTGGTTCCACTTAGACATGTGCTTGATGCACTCCCTGGGAGCTCTCCTGTTCTTGCACAGCATGAGGAGAAATAATTAGGAAATATGTGATTGTGTACTATCAGTATGCACACATGGAGGAAAGGGATTCCACTGCCAAACCAGGTTTCTAGGGTGTTTTGGTTTTTTTTTTTTTTAAGAAACTCATTATGGAAACTTTCTAAAGCTATTACCTTTTGGGAATGTAATTTAAAGTTGTGTAGGGAGTGTATTTCCAGTCTTAGTATTTAATAAACTATTGCATTTATTTTTTGTCTGTATTGTAGTAAAACAGTGGCCACATCATGTTGCTTTTATCAGGAATAGCTCCAGTGTGGTTTTCTTTCCCCATCCAGACCAAGAAGTGCTGGTTGCATTTGTGTGCAATCATGTTTTCCAAAGTAGTCAGTGGAGAAAAGAGGAGAGGGCTTAAGAGGAGGAAAAACCATGGGGTCTTGCAGCTCTTTCCATGACTTTCTGACTCGTATCCATCTGATTTCATCCCATAATGTGATTTTATCATTTAAATGTTTTATCATTTAAAATGTTTACCCAAATATATATATAAATATGTATATATATATAAAACAAACACTGGAACTTAGTGAACAAAAAAATTGCTTCATGGTGTTCATTCTCTTAGCCCACTGAGAGGCTTTCTTTTCTTTTCTGAAAAACAAAGATTTAAGTATTTTGTGATTTTAATGACCTATTTGAATATGATGTTGATAGAAAATTGTGCCCTTCTGTGAAGTATCTAAAAAATGCACTTCTTCCCTTTCAGCTGAGCACTATCTGAGTAGCAGCAATTACATGGACTGCATTTCCTCGCTGACAGGAAGCAATGGCTGTAACCTGAACAGTTTGTTCAAGGGATCTGACCTGCCTGAGCTCTTCAGTAAACTTGGTTTGGGCAAATACACAGAC
This sequence comes from Myiozetetes cayanensis, assembly GCF_022539395.1. Lineage (NCBI taxonomy): Eukaryota > Metazoa > Chordata > Aves > Passeriformes > Tyrannidae > Myiozetetes > Myiozetetes cayanensis. The sequence continues at coordinate 29,707,726 of NW_026086605.1, forward strand.
GTATTCCAACAGCAAGAGGTTAGTGTTCCTTTGAAACACCTTTGTGTTAGTAGGATTTGTTCCAGCAGCTGTTGTTCCGTCTCTTGACCAAAGCCACTTAGAACTCTCACTCTGTGGCAGGATTTTCATGGGCTGTTCTTTCAAAGTGTTCCATGCACCTTGCAGTTTCCAGACAGCAAGCCTGGACACGGGTGCTATGTTATCCTGCACCTTGGATTTATACTTAACAAAGAATCAAAGTAGGATTGGATTCTTGTCACTCAAGGAAGTTTAAACCTTGGCTCCTACTTGGTAAACTAGGATGCTGACTAGAATGTCATAGGTTTTAGTCTGTTTCATGTGTGGGTTATGGAAATCCAATCTGCCTTTGTTAGTGACGTCATGTCTCAGCCCATGCTGGGCTCACATGTATATTCATCCCTGGCCTCTTCCCTGTGTGCCAGTTGACTTCCTTTGATCCACTCCCAACAGGGAGATATGGTCAGTCAACTGTGTGAGATTTCTATCTGCACACCAGCTAATGTTTTATTCCAAGTATTCCTTATCCATAGAATGCTGTAGAGTCCACTTGGTTGTTTGCAGATAGTTTATTCTGCTGACAGATTTAAGTTGGTCACAAAAGTACAGTGAGCCCAGCTGCAAGAATTACAGGTTTAGCCATGGAGCTCCTGAGCTTGTCCCAAAAGCACTGTAGTTGTAAATGGGAAGTTGTCTGTGCCACACTGCTGGAATTGGGTGTAGTGGGGTGGAAAACAAGTGTCCATGTGGGTTTTGTCAGTATCTCATGTGGTACAGGGGAAGGACCACAGCTGGATTTGGCACCTTCTTGTGTTCTGACTCGTATGTCCACTTTGTGTCTTCAGCAGCACTGAGGTCTGCACACACCAAGGATGCATTCAAGTGTGTACTACACTGTTAGAAGGGTGGACAGGAGGCAAACTTGTACCATCTCCTGTGCCCTCAGTCACTCCTGTCCGTGCACTCTGAGCCCCCTGAAGTGCAGTGCTGCTGGCTCAGCCTGGGGACAGCTGCATCTGGTGCATTTCGTGCCTTCATTTGTTGTCTCTCTCCCTAATCGTGCTGCTGAAGTGCTGTGGGGTCAATCCTCAAACTGAATTAGTAAATCCAGCTGTGCCTCAGTTCTGTGTACAGCTCCTCAGGTTTATCTCCTCTGTGCGCCTCTGAATGTTCCATAATACCCATATTATCCAGTCTCTTAATCCTTTCCTGTTATTTTAGCCACTCTCCAAAAAATGAGAGATGGCTGTATTGGTTTCTGATACTAAGGGTGGCTTTTGCTTGGCAGCTGGGTTTTTATTGTGGTTTTTCTTACCTCAAGAGCTGCTGATTAGGTGTGAGACAAGCCAAGTAGTTTGGCCAGGGTGAAAACTAAACAATTTTCCACTATGTTTCTGTGAATTGTGTTGGGAGAAGAAATACCACAAACATCCATGGTTGCACACACTGTGGAATGCTCGGTGCTTGAACTCAAAAGTGTCACCAGGAGTTGAGCAATCCTCCTGTGCTGACCTGCTGTAGTCTGAAGCACCTACTATATCTACAGATGTAGATACCTGGCATATACAGTGTTCCCAAGTGTGTTGTAGTGGTTTTGGAAAATACTCCATCTCAAGACTCATAAATAAGACTAGTTGATCTTCTGTGATCTTTCTAAAACTGCTTACTTTTTGGTTTCTCCTTCTGTGTCAGAAATGTAGTAAACTGAGCAACTGTGTGAAGCAGCCATTGAAAAGCTGTAATTGCTGTTTCCATGCAAGGAATAGGTTGGCTGAATAGGAATAGAGTACCTGTACAAAGCAGTAGGGAACAAAAAGTGAAGCCATTCTGAACCACATTTATCACTGAATACTTTTGTGAAAAAAAGTTGTTTTGCCTAATTTTCCTATTTTTTTTTTACTCTAGATTGATCTGCAGACATTCCTTACTCTTACTGATCAAGATCTGAAAGAGTTAGGAATCACCACTTTTGGGGCCAGAAGAAAAATGCTGCTTGCAATCTCAGGTAAATAACACAAAGCATCCTTTGTTTGATTTTTAAGCATTGTTTGTTTGTGTTCTTCTCACTCGAGTTGTGTGTTTATAGTTGGCAAAGGAGCTTGGAAGGACTGACATTAGTCCACAGTGGTCATATTAGCCTGCCCCTCACCAGGGGTGCTTAAAACCAGGCTTTATAGAGCTTTCCCATTACCCAGTAGCAGCTCGGTTGCAATAGTCCTGTACAGCTGGAGCTTGGTTAAAGTTTGTTTCACTGCAGATCATGACGTTTTTTGGATGCTCCAAAACGGTGGGTCCAAGAAGCTCTGGGATTGCAGGCACTACAGGGTCTGAATGGCACTACATACCAGTCACAGCTTTTAGTTCCCTGTCCTCCACTTTATTGATCAGCAGGGCAATCATCCTACTGGGAAAAACTACCTGCTTTTGAGGGGCTTTGTTTTTGGGAGTTTGGGTATTTGGTGGTTTCTTAGGCCATAAATCCCTAGGTTTGAAAGAAACACGTAACTCTCACGTGGAATTTTTCTGACACATTTTAGTTAATACGTTGTTTTGATCCTACATGCAGAAAGAAGGACAGATATAATTTCTTAAAATGTGCTGTATGTATAAAACCTAACTAGATTTTGCTAATTTTGATAAATAGCATGAGGTTTCTTATTACATAGGAGTGTTATCCTCTTTGTCCAGGCAGTGAATCTGTATCAGAGGAAGAGTTTCTTTGAGATGCTTCATTGTAACACTAGATTATTTTCCTCCCAGTCTCTTCCACTGATGCCATTAGTGAATGTTTTATTAATTTAAAATAGTGGAGTAAAAAGGGCAAAAATGCATTGTACTTAGTAGCAGTTGTGAATATCTATGTAATATTTCAGCAATTTCTATCACGAAATTTAGTTACAAGAGTAGAAAAGTGGGGAAAAAATATTTTGGATGAGCTTTTGCTAATACAAGGTTAGTGTGCATGATGGAATGAGAGGTGATCATCTGTTTTTTCTGAAAGTCCTTATTCAAATATTGCTTCAAGTTTTTGTGATTCACGTAAAGAATTGTGCATTGAGAAATGCTCGAGATGGTAATGAGCTTTTCTGTCATCTCAGTTTACACTGCATGGCTGTAGCTGGTATCTCTGGGAAGACTGCAGTCTTTGAGTATTCTGACAAACTCTTAGAAGTGTTTCAGCTGTGTCAGTTGGTTCTGAACCAGTATCGCAAAAATTTATCTGCTTGCCACTGTACCAGTACCAAATAAGAATTGCACCAAATAGATACCTGTGTCCCAGGCAGCCTCTGAACCCTAACCTGACACTGATTATCGCAGATACCTTCAGTACATATTGTCCTGTCTAAAATATTTTTGCTTGTTTAAACAGAACCTTTGCCTTCTGTTTGGATCAAAATATGGACATTAATTTCTGATGAGAGGTTTCTCTGTGTGTGCTTGACGTTTGCAGAACTGAATAAAAACCGAAGAAAGCTCTTTGACCCGTCAAACATCCGTGCCTCATTCCTGGAAGGTGGAGCCAGCGGGAGACTGCCGCGCCAGTATCACTCGGACATTGCCAGTGTCAGCGGCCGCTGGTAGCAGGAAGTTGTGGCTCAAAAGGTCAGCTGGAAGGATGATGGACATGGCAATCCTGTGGACAGCCTTCACTGCACACCACCCTCTGCACTTTGGGAGTCTGGGCGTCAAGGACCAAAGCATTTTGTCTGCACAATACTGTGCCAAAAAAAAAAACCAACAACAGAGAAAACACATTTTGTCTGTTCTCTTTCGAAACACCAAATGTGGGTTACGTTTTACTCATGTAGATTGGACAGAACTTGCAATAATAATAATAATATAGGGTTCTTTGTTTAGTATTTTATTACCTATAACTATAATGTATGCACTGAATTTTTTACTTTGTTGAATGAAGGAAGAATGAAGAGCTGGGATGCCAGAGAGGATAGATTTGGTTTTATCAAGATGGATTTTTCTGGTACTGCTTAAAATAATTATTGAGGTCTTTCTGCACTTTACATGTTCTGATTTCTTGTCCTGTGGAAATTTATTTCTCTCTTTCATTTCCATATCAATTTTTATATTGGCACTAATCAAATTTTTTCAGGTGTTCCTGCATTAAGTCACATCTCACTATAATGGTACTAGAAACCGGTTCTTATGCAGATTTTTTTTTTTCCTCTCTCTGTCTCCTGGGTAGTTATCTGAAGAGATTGTTCCAAAATCAAGTCACTTGGTAGTGGACCAGTCCTATTATGCTCTTATGAAGCAGTGTAATGCTGCCTGCAATAATACTCACTGTAACAGATGCAATGAAAGACCAAAATGGACCTTGCAATATTAACCCTTTGCAGTCAACATATTTAACTGCTGCCTCTTATGCTAAAACTGTTTTTAATGGTTGTCTCAAAGCAAAGGGCTATTTTTAGTACCCTGCCACTAAAGGACACTTATTTATATCAGACTTTTATTTTTAGATTCTATACACCTACAACATATAACTGATCTACTGCAGATTTATGGTAGAGAATGAAAGGCATTCATCAAACTAGAGCTCTGGGCTGTCAGTTTGATTAAACAGACAACTAATCTAATTTGACAAGACAGCACTGTTGCCATTTAATAAATGACACATATGACTTACGTGACTATGCATGCAGCGATTAAGTGACCTACATAAAATAGGTGTAATAACATCTGTTTTGTTCGATCCAGATGTGTAGTTGTCAGCTGCAGAAGTGTTTCAAACTCCGGAGATGAACTATTTCTGAAACAAGTTATGTTCAGTGGAAAGAGTCCATGTTATAAGTGGCTAGAGCTAACTTTTGCATTCTTATACTGTGAAAGTCCGAATGATTTGGCAGTGTTATTCCTCTGTCCTGACAGATGTTGTGTTATGGGCTTTTGAAGGGTTCAGATATAATGAAGGAATTCATAAAGTGCCTCTTTTTGCAATGCAATACGTAGTTTCCAAGCATTAATTGAAAAGCATTCCCATGAGAAATATTGTGAATTACCTCTACTGTAATGTACTATTTATGTTCAGTATACAAGCCTTTTGAGATGGACATAAACCACTGTCAAGTGCTCTTAACAGAAGGCATTAGAATAACATTTACAGTAGTTGGGTTTTACGCAAAAATGGGTGAGAAAGAGTTCTGACACTTTCCATGGATAATTCTTTCTTCTAAGGTGAGAATGCAAAATGATGTATAGAGAAATTTGCACACACAAAGGGAATTTAAAGAGACTTGTTACTTGAGGGCATAGATGATCAAGCAATAATATATAAGTCTTCTTGTGGTTAACTAAAAATTGCTGCTCAGTAATCATTTCAGCCATATCTACTTAATGGTGTATAACTGGGTGACTTCCCCTCTAGATCAAGTAGCATCTTTGCCTGGTTTTGCGGTGGTACTACAGATCTGACTGGATAAAGCTGTGTCTGGTACGCAGTTGTTCACACCAGTTACTGTGCTCAATGCCAAGAGTCAGTATCCACGTATCTCAGAGGTACTTGTGTGTCACGTGGGCAAGAGCAACTTCACAGAAACCCTCTTTGGAAGCCACGACTTCTCATTCTAAAACTATTTTACACTTGTGCTTTACTTCTAAGCACGCAGGTAGTTCCATTCACAGGGACTACTTATGTGCTTACAGATAAGCTGTCATTTCCATGCAAGAGCAGTGTTGGCAAATCAAATTGTATTCAGCCATGTTATTTTATAAAATATTTTTAATGAAATAAATATTCAGCAGCACTTTGTACAGAGTTTTCTGCAACCCCTTCTTGCTTATTTTGCCTAAACTTGCAAAGCATCTGAAAACTTTTTACACTCTAGTCCTTTGTAATTACTTGCTACATATCCAGACGGTACTATACTCAGAAACTCATTTTATTACAGTATTAAGTTGATGTGGTCTTTTGCTGAGCAGTGTTTATATCATCTACACCAAAGTGAAGAATTTCCCTTGAACAACATTGTTTTTCAGTAGAGCTTCACACACACACACAAAAAAAAGAACACACTGGAAGTAAAAAAATTTCTCACTTACTTTGATTCCACAAAGGGAATATAACAGTACAGTGTACCGTATTGTTAGTGTTATATTATGCACAAATATTTGACTTGCTACATAAAATGTTAGTTTTAAATCTGTGCCTTAATAGTGACCAGTTATCTGTAAATATAGAGCAGATACAGATTGTATTTTTGTGGGTTGTGTCCTTTTAGTGATTTTTTTAAAATAAAAGTTGAAATTAAGACATTAAAAATGGGAATTTTCAAAACTAATCAGTGTTGCATAAAATAAATTTATATAACACCCTTGTATTCTGATTGGTTTGTGAAGTATTTTTTACATAGACCCAGTTCCAGGGACGCTTGCTTGTTAATAAAATATAAAAAGCAGTATTTGACATAATTGCAACATGTTTCTTTCACATGCTAATGCTTCATGTGTTTTGCTGTTCTTTTTATCACATACAGTGCCTGGCTTTTAAATGAGTGCTTTATTGAAATACCTCTCCTTAATAATTAATACAGAGGAGTTAAATTACCTCAGGTTCAATTCATATCAGACTTTATTGTTTTGGCTTACATAAGTTTTACCCTTTCTTAGGTCTTCCCATTTGAATGACTGTGTTTTGGTCAGGTTAGCAGGACAGTTCCATGTGTTCTTTCATGGTGGTCATTGTAGTATCACTCCCAGTATAGAAGAGGGGGAAGGAAAAAAAAAGGAGTTCTTTCTCTGGGATGCTGGGAGATGAGCAGTCAGCCTCCAGTGAGAGGCACAGCTTTCCCACTGAGTTCATGTGAACACAATGTGCATAATCAGTCTTGTCTCTTTGCTCCACAGGCAGTGGTGCAGGTTTCGTATTGCTCACCTCGCTGAGAGCACCCAGGCCTGGCCTCATGTGGTTTCTTTGTTAACTGTTTTAAACACACACCTCTCCAGTGACAGCACTGCCAGCTCGCTGACCTTTCAAAAATCTGTGAGTTATTCTGAATAGCTACGGAGAATGGCAGGTGTGGGAACAAGTCAAGGAAGGAAACAGAACAACAATCTCCATTCTGTAGAGGCCAACTGAAGCATGTGGGGCTAAGTACAGATTTAGCAGGCACCTGGCATAAGCTAAGAGGAAATGTCCAGGCAGGGGGGCTTGCAAATGGCACAGCATTTCTGATGGCTGACCAACAGTGAAAAACAGAGGTCTGGAACAAGGTAGATTCCTTTGCGAACCATTTATTTGGGGACGTTGCTCCCAATGGACCACTGTGTAGCTTCAGTCAGCAGAGTGTAAAGCTGGTGTGGGAAAGAAGAGGTGATGGAGTGTCAGAGCTAGTTGGCCACTCTCCTTGTGGTGCAAGCAGTGTTCCCAGCAGCTGATGGGGCACAGCATCAACAGAACTGCTCCCTGAACCTAGAGGCTTCACCATCCAACTGCTCATCACCTGTCTCTGCTACCAGTCACTGGAACAAAATGAGTGGTTTCCAGCCTGAAGAAAGAGATGCCTACTAAGAAAGCAACTCAAGAGAAAACAGATGGAGTCTCCAAACTATGTTAAGATTAAAACTGAGGCATCTCTTTTTACTGTTTAACCCTAATCCAATCAAACTTGCTGGAGGAGACTTATTTTTCCAAAACCCTAGAAAACACAGTTACAAAAGGTTTATGAGTACTGTTGTAAGCTGGTCAGGAAAGGTGTGATAGGCAAGGATATGCAGAAATTTGTGCTTGTGCTGTGAAGTTAGCTAAGAAGAATTTGATTCCAGACAAGTCTGGACACAATAAAAGATGTTACCTTTTATCCTTGAAGAACGGGCTTCCTTTGTGTCACAGATATTTGAGCAAAAGGAAGGTTTGGTTTTATTTGGAGTTGCTGCAAAGTTTTTCTGGGATTTGAGAAGATGCAAAAATGAGAGAACGTGTAGAAAAATTTCCAATATGAAGGATTGGTGTCTGCCATATTTTTAACAGCTTCTCTGAAAGTGGAGAGCTGTAAGGACATGCGAGAAGCAAAGGGAAGGTGTTTTAGAATGGTTGAAGATAAGAGGTCTTATTTTGAATTAGGGGTAGTTATGAGTGAGGAATATCTTGCAATTTGAAGAGCACACAATAAACTTGTGGTCTTGGTATAAAATTCCTTTATTTTTCTTTTGGCTTAAGATATCTGGAGGAGAAATTACAAGAATCCAGATATTACAAGAGGCTTTTTGAGGATGATGTATTAAGGAAAACTTGAGTTTTATCTTTGCTTCCTGTGCTACAGATGTAATTTTTTATAGCGTTTAGAATTTTAACATTTTACATTATTTCAGGAATCAACAAAGCAAACTTCAAAAATAAATAAAGTAGTAGAACAGACCTATTTACCAATTTTGAATATTAACATGGCTATTAGGAGAAGCTAATGGTTAGTTGAGGTGACTTTTTTTCCTCTGAAGAAAGTGCAGCAATGTTAGCAAATGTTACCAAACTACTTATTGTAGTAAGGTTTAATAACAAAATGAAGATGAGCAAAACCAAAAAGCAAGTTTTCAGCTGTGAAAGAAAAAAAAGTCACAAACTTTCAAGTTTGGGGTTGGTTTGGGTTTGTTTTGGTTTTTTTTAGATAGTCCAGAAAATACTTTCTGAAATTCTTGGAATTACCTGTAAGTATACTTGCAGTATATTGTTATTCCCAGTACCCTTTAGAATACCTGAAGCTATAACAACAAGAAATATGCTGTGAAATCCTTTTGACACTGAATTGAATCAGAATAAATATAAATTGTGTTGGGAAATGAAGGTACTTGTTTATGAAGATGTAGAAATGCTTTTGCGTTAGTCAAAGCATCATTTAGTGTCAAGTTTCTCCACTCTTCTAAGGAGTAAGATTTGGGGAATATTTTCTCTACTGAGAAATGCAGAACGATTCCAGATGTTGATGAAAATATGAAGAAAGATGAATATATTGTGATGGAAATTACTAAGTTTGTGCCAAAAGTGTGTTGCAACTTCACGGAAACTAACAGATGGAAAAAGCAAAGCATAATATGAGGGGAAAAAACCCAAACAATTATACAATGAAGTAAAAATTTGTCACTTCTAACAATCTGTGATGAATGTTGTAAGAAATAATATTGTTACCAATTTAATAAGCCTAGGGCCACGAGCTGATGTGGATCTTGCTACACTTTGTTACTATGATAAAAATCACAGTTTGTCACCCTTGAAGGACAGAAAAGTTGAAGAGGCCTGAAATGCACATGGCATTAGTTGATGATTCCCAAAATTAAAACCAGCCATGGAAAATGCAATCTCATGCTGTGTATATACAATATAGAAGTGAAGATGTGAGGATTTTTTGAGAAAGAGAACATAAGAAACCTTCAGGAGGCAGTGAATCTTGCTATATATTAGACATGAACGAACTAAGCGAAAAGGAAGATGGAACCCAAGGATCATTTTCTTTCTTGCTTTAAAATGGATCCAAAGTTCAGATACAACAAAATAATCACAAAGTTTTCCTTTAGCAGGAGTTTTCCCACCATGCAGCAGAGCAGTGCTTTGGTTTCCCAAGAGTAAACCTCTGTTTTCATGCCAAAGCACACCTCAGTGAGAAGTTGCTACTGCATGGTACCAAAAAGATCTGAAATAGCTTAAAAAGGCACTAGATGCTTAGCAGTGACAGTTCAGTACTTAAAAATGCTGATTCTTCTGATGCTACAAGATGTCTCTATGTAGCCCAGCACCTAGAAATCAGTACAAACAAAGCTAACTTGGTGAGACTAAATTGCTGACAGATTTGAATCTTGCTTGGAAACTGGATAGAAGACAACTAGCTAACTAATCCCTGGGGGGCAAGAGATATTTTTGTGCAGCTATATTAAAACTATCTTGGTGCCAGCAGTGTTCTCCTTGCACCAAATGGTGACAATAGCCAGCAAACTGGAATGCTGAAGGCATCTGTCACATAGGAAAGCTCCTCCTGAGCATGCCTCCAGCACTGCTTATCTTCCATCTTCACTGAAAGTGGTTGCAGATGCTCCACTGTTGACTCAGTGCTTTCTTTCCATTATCCTTTTGGACTCCGAATGCTCAAAGGGGCTAACTTTTAAATTTTTACATGCAGTTCCATGAGCTTTTTGCTTGCACAAGCACAATATTTTCTTCTTTTCCTAGGAGTGATTATATGGACAGTATCCAGAACCACTAGAGTGGATGAGAGCTTTGAAGAATTTTTTTGAAGGGATTTAAAAGTCATGACTGAAGACTGGAAATAACACTTCTGGCACTGCTGCCTTTCCTGGCTGCTGGTGGCGTCTGCTCACCTCTCCTAGATCTTGGCTCTCCCATGCTTGGCTCAAGTTTCTGCTCACTTCTGACGAGCAGTCAAGTTTCAAACAAGTACTTTTGGGAAGTCTGAAGCATTTTAAATTTTCAGGCAGACTAGTGTTTTCTTTGCTTTTTGTGTTGGACTTAAAAACTATGGCAGTGAGGGCACAGAAGCTAATGGTCATCCTTGGAGAGCGTGAGGAATTAAATTTGTGAGCCCAATGTAAACAGTACACTGTGATTACAAGGCCAGTGTTGATGAGGGTATAATTTCTTCAGGTGGGTGGATGTTTATGAAGATCAAGCACAGGAAATGTTTGTTTGCTTCTTTGGTTCCATTCATAGGAAGGAGCATCCTTTTGCACAGTGTTCTTATTACAACTTAAAAATGATTATGCAAAGTGATTCTACAGGGCACTTCCCATAAGCAGTAATAAATGCATAATTATTCATAGACAGAGGGATTGTTCACCATTAGTTATTGGAGTACAACAGCACATTTCTTCCTTGCTTCCCACCTGCCTGTAATATTTCTGTTCAGGCCAACGCATCCATGTACTTTGGTTTCATAATAATGTGTGGTTATTCTGCACCCTGGAGCTGCTGCAGAAACAAGGTAATGAAACGTCAGGAACAGAATTGCTTCTCATCTAGTTCCTAGTGCATCTTCTCACTGTGTAAACACATCAGGAAGTATGAGAGCATTTCTGGACCGAACAGATGTGTTGGTCTGCTGGAAACTTTTGAAACCCGGTATTTTCGAGTCCTCCTTAATCTCTCTGATGAATTTGTAAGCTTCAAGATGTTTTACATCTGGTTCTGTTTGTCAAATTGCTTTCAAGTGTTCAGGTTTTTGTGATTAGACCATCTGTGATAAAATGGGCATTAAATCAAATACTACATGAAGATGCATTGTCTGTTCAAAGCTATATTAGAAATGGCATATTTTGTATCCTTGGTCTGTTTTGGGTTTAAGTGAAATTTTATAGACCTTTCAGAATTTGTGTGTATACATAAAACCCCAAAATGTTATGACAAAGAATCACAGAGACTCTATCCCTTCCTTCTCCCTTCCCAAAACCAAACAAGTCAGTGTTTCATCTTAAAGCATTTTTTTATCTAAATGAGATTTTCCAAGCTCACAAAATTTGGCAGAAGACAAATCAAGTTTTTATGGTTCCTGACGGCAAATCACTTTCTGATAAACATTCTAGTGTGTTTTCATGTGCTATTCAACATGGGAGGTGTGCAGAAATATCAAGAAGATTTGGAAAGCTTTCTTGCTTGCCCTCTAACTCTTCACCGGGTCAACTTTTCCTTTTGCTTGAATCTAGTGAATTTGTTCTGTGTTTAAGCAAGGAAAAGAACTCCCCAGTAGGGCAATACTTCCTTCCTCTGTGCATGCTGTGATCTTACCTACATTTTTTGAAAACAAGTTCTCCAGGCTTCTAGACCTGGTAATGCGTTGTATGAAATGTTTAGTCGCTACCTGTTCACCTACTCAGAAATGAGAAGCCTGTGCTCCATGGCGAACAGGCTCTCAATTTGTGTCCCCAAGGGAACCAATTATGCTCGCGTTTCATGCTCAAGCATGAAAAGACAGAACTCCAAAATAGTATAAATTTTCAAGTCTTCCTTTTCCCATAAAAGCTGTCTCTTGCTATGCTGCTTTTGTGCAAGTAGACTTCTTTCAGTTCCTGGTAAATGAAGTGGACTGTCCCAAATCTGTCAAAACAAACGTTAGGGTTTATCTCCTGGCAGCTACCCAAGTCTGCATAAAAGTGAATTTTCCTCCATAGGGACCCATAACTGAACCCAATAGTGGCAAATGCTTTCCTAATGGTTTATTTTCCTTTCGCAGCATTCACAACTTTGATTATGTAGCATCCTAATGAAGAACTGAAGCAGCATGATTTTTTCTTATTTGGAGGTGTAATATTACCATGTTACAAACAAAGTTGGATGGTCAAAGGTGAGGAGTTGGATCGTCAAAGATTAACATGAGCAACCATTAGGAAAACTGTGCATGAAAGTCTCCATATTTGACTTCAGTAAGGGTTGCTGCAACAGGTCTTTAAAGAACAGAAAATATTGCAAATCTTTGCTTTGCTATTGCTTGTTAGCTGGGGCGATAATGATTAGGGGAGAAAGCCAACTGTGCAGTGCACCTTTTAAGAAATATCACCAAGTCATTGCTATGAGGAGTGATGTAATCTTCCATCGGTGTTTTCAATATCTATTAAGTACTGAGCCTCTTTTTTATAAATGTGGGTTCATATCAATATTAAGAAAATGTTAGGAAAGTTTTCAATTAATGACACCAACAAAAATCCCCCCTCTCCATATTCAGTGATTTGCCAATTTTCAGCAGGGGGTTGAATGGGCAGTTTCCCTTCTAGGCAAAAAGTCTAACCTTACTTTAAATTTAGATAAAGTCAGAATCGGTCTCAAGCCATTTCTTAATATTTGTCATATAAATTAAATGACATCATACCTCAGATTTCCCAGTCTCACCAAGTGTCTTACTAAGTGTCTCACTTAGGTTGAGATCAAGTCATGCTTTGATTTCTGTCCCTACAGGTTGGCTGGATGAGGCTCCACACATCTTTTACTGTAGGTTTGGGGATCCCTGTAACCCTTCCCATGCGCTGGTTTACCTTCCCTCTCACTGCTCCCCTGTTTCAGGGCTCCCAGATGACGTGTCCATGTCCCAGTCCCGGGCTGGGTGTCTCCCAGGACACTGCTGTGCACGAGGTTTATGGCTGTGATTGGTACGAAGTGGCCGAGCTGCCGTGGGCCAGCTGTGGCCAGACGTCAGTGCCCCACCTCAGCAGGGCAGGGGGTGGCGATGGATAAGGGGCATCCCTTATGGAGCACTGGCACAGGAGAAACAGACTCCGCCCAGAGAAAATTAATTTAATTAGTTGGTAATTAAAATAGGTTTGGGTGGTGAGAAACAAAGACAAATTGACCCCGTTGCCACTGTCCTTCTGCCCCCTCAGCCCGCCCTGCTTTCTCTTCACTCCTGGTGCCCAGGCAGGGTTTTCCCACCAAGGCCCCACCCGAGGGGCTCAGTGGGGGTGGCTGGAATGGGCCAGAACCACCTGGAACCGACCAGAACCACCTGGAACTGGCCAGAACCACCTGGAACCAGCCAGAACCACCTGGAACCGGCCGGAACCAGCCGTGCCCCTCGTGAGGCAGCCCCGGGCTCCCCTCACAGAGACCCCTCAGCGCTGCTGCCGCCCCAGGGACCCGGCACCGCCCCAAATCCTGCTTTGGGCCATCTGAGGGGCGTTTGGGAGCGGCCCTGGACAGCTCAGGCACAGGAGACACTGCCCCTGGTCCCGGTGTCGCCTCCAGCCAAGGAGAGACAGCACCTGGGGCCATCCCTGTCCCTCAGCCCGGCGCCCGCAGGCCGGGGAGCTGGGGCAGGTTTGACACACACAGGTGAGGGCGTCCCAGCTGCCATGTGGGAGTCACGGCCTTGGTGCACATGGAGGGGCTGCTGGAGAGCTGCCCAGGTGGGGACCATTGGTGGTGACGAGCTTCCCCCAAGGCATTTCCTTCCCTGGGCAGGATGGGGTTTCTCAGCCCCGTGGTTTGAGGTTGTGAGTGGGGTGTGGAGCAGCTGCTTCCATCACCGTGAGCTCCTGCCTGACTCACCCCACAGGGAGAGCACTGGTCCTGGGGAGCAGAGGGATGAGGCAGGGCAGGAGGAGCCGTGCACCGGGAGCACCCACAAAGGTAAGTCCTCTCTTGAAATTGGGTAGCAGAAACAAGTTGATTGTAAAGCTGTGTGTCACCAGGCAGCGCGACCCATCTCTGCTGTCTGTTGTATATATGCTTCATATCAGGGGTTTGGGGCTGCTGTCCCTGGCAGTGATATGCTGTCTGTGTGCTGGGTCATCCCAAGAGCCTTTAGTGTTTGGCCTCAGAGTTGAGTATTTCCCTGTATTTTGACCACAGAAGGACCGTAGAGCATATTTTAGTCTCCAAATGCTTGATTTTCTGTGTTTTAAAATGCTTTCTGTAGCCTGGCATATTTTGAATTGCATATCTGGCCTCACCCAGGGCTTGGTTTGTCAGGTGTGGGTGTAAATACAAATTAAATCAAAGAGCACCCTGACGAGGGTCCTCTGCACTGCTGCCTGCTCCGTCTCCAGCTCTGGGTGCTGCCTGGGCAGAGACTGTGCTTTTGTGTATGATATTGTGTGGTTTTAAATTGCATTCCAGCATGATAAGTTGTGTGATGAATTTAGGGCTTGGCTTTGGGAGAGAATCATGTGTTATTCACACAGGTCAAAAGCCATCCAAATCATAGTTCAAAAAAATGTTTCTGTAAGAAGTAGGTTTGGAGTAGGCTGTTCAACATATTTAGTTACTTACTGGCTGTATAAATCTAACCTTGCATCTTTATCCCTCCATCTGTGCTGATTTGTTATGTTTGTGTGAATACAAGGGCAATCAAAAAAAGGGTCGTGAATCAAATTGACAACCCTTTAAAACATCTGATCAAGGAATTGCTTTCTATTTAGAGTCACTGATATTTTTGTGAGGCATGGGAGGGAAAGGCAATAGCAGATGGCAGAAATTTCCAGCAACGTGCAGTGTGACATACAAGCAGAGCTTTCCCAACACCCCTGCTGCGACAGCAGATGGAGAGATTGGCAAGTCAGGAGGGCGCTGCTTTTCCGGTGTTCAGTGCTTCGAAAGCCGGGCTGTGCCGGGTGAGCCGGGGTTGGCAGGGCTAGGGGGAGAGGGACAAATGCCAAGAAAGGCACCGCAAATATGTAGCAAAACTCCTAATGATGTTTTGAGGTTTTTCCCTGCTTTAGACGTTTTATGGCTTTTTCCAAGTCAAAATGTTGGATTTGTGGCTTTTTCCAAGTCAAAATATCACAATTGTGGCTTTCCACCAACCTGAGCGCACACACACACACACACACACACACAGAGGTGGGTATTTCTGCATTTCGTAAAATGATGCAAAACATTTGGAAACCTCAAAACCTTTCTATTGTTTTGGGGAAAAAGCAAACTTAAGTATCTATCTGAGCACATCATTCAGATAATTGCTTGCCACCTGCACTTGCTATCAGGAGCGTTTAATATAGTGTCTGAGTGTGCTACAAAACGAAGCCACTTTTTTTTCTGTTACAACTTTGATTTTTTTTCAAAGCTGATAGAAAATGAATTTTATGAAAGCTTCTAGGTTAGTTCTTATTTTACATCATGCATTATCTACCCCATTATGTTTTCTTGTAACCTATTTTTCATTCAACCCATCCAAAATGATAAAACTTAACCATCTCTTTTATAGGTGATCGCTGTAGAACTGATACTTGGAACTGCAGTTCCAGTGGTCACATTAGTATGTGCAAATCTTCACTTTTTAGGCTTGTGTTGATGAGGCTGTTCATTTTAGGGGCTTTAAAATGTAGGGACTCCATAGTTGCTCTGGTGTGGTGCCATGAGAAGTGCACATCCCCTCTGCTGTTAGACTGGTATATGGCAGGGTAAAGAGTTCCTGGTGGCAAAGAGGAGCACCAGGAGAGTTGCAGCTCACATTTAGGTCAGAAGCAATGAAAGAAACTTCCTTGAGTGTGTCACTGATTAACCATGAAAGCGAAAGATTTTTCTTCCTTTGCGTGTAAAGCTAAGGTATGTTGAAATTGGACTCGGTGGGTTAACACAACACCTTAGATCTCACTGAAGCTTTATCTGAGGACAGTGACCTGTGAATTGTATTTTTAAATCTGCCCCCGAGCTTTGAGGTGCTCAGGGGCTCTGTCTGGACTCCTCAGGAGTCATGAAGCAGCTGTATTTCATAAGAGCCTGGAAACTATCCAGGTAACAGCCTCTCAAAACACCATCGTTCTGGCTGAAATGATAAACTTCATTAGGTCAGTATAGCTACACACACTAAAGAATTTAAAATGTACTTTTACAAGACTACATAAAAACATCACGTGCTTACAGGCCTTGTAACTAGTGAAGGCTGAGTGCTTATTAAACCTCCTTTCATCCTCTGAATTATGTAGCTGAAGTAGGTCAATGTTGTTGACTATTACTCTCTTACTTTTTAACGGAAGAAAGGTTAAACATTTTCACAGTTTAGATACTTCAGTACTAAATAACTCTGTATTTTACACAGTTCGTGGAATTTCAGTAACTTCTACTTCATTTTCTTGTATTTGAGCACATGATTTCTGGAACTTCAGGAAGGCAGGTAAAAGACTTGAGGTGAGATTAGCGAGCTAATGATGAATGTTTTATTTCTGTGAATGTTGTGTTCTAAATAACTTTAATTTTTGGAAAGCCCTTTTTTGAGAGGACACAGGGAGTTGTTGTTGGTGTTCTGAGTGTATTTATCCCAGTTCTTCTCAGTGGTGAATATTGAATCAAATGTAGTACTGGGGATGGGAGATTTCATGCATCTTCTGTTGTTTGCACAGAAGCTTAAGGTAGATTAAGTGTTTTGATAAAAGCTGATGGTGGGAGTTAATGAAAACATGTGGAGGTTTCTTTTTGTTATTTTTTGTACCACAGAAAGTTATTTTTTGCATGCATGTGTGAACATGGGATTTTGATGCAGGCTTCTGCAATCTGCTACTTTTTGACCTGTTTTAAATTTAAAAGATTAGCTGATAATTCATCTTGAGAGGTGCAAAAGTTTCTGAGAGGAGGATCTTCCTGGCAATAAATGAGAAACATATATGGGGCTCTACAAGCAATAGAAAGAAGAGAGATTAAACTTTTATAACTGCAGTGTGCTGCATGAACACTTGAGCTGTATGTACTAAAAGAAGTGACTTTGCAAAGCCCTGCTTGGTCAAAGCAGGCAGTGACATACCTGGGAATGGCTGCACTGGGGTGGGTCAAGGTCCGCCTGGTCCAGGACTGTGCTGCCAAGAGCCATGAGCTGCCAAGAGCCATTTCCTCCAGCAGATTACTCAGAGGCTTCCACACGACAGGATAAGCTTTCATTTTGATAGCTATGTTGAGAACAGGGAAAAAAGATCCACCATTTAATTGTCTAAATGTCTTCTTTTCTGAGTGCATGTGAGGAGAACACAGCCTGGGTGCCTGCCTGGGGCTGCCCCATGACCCTTTCTGGAGTGTCCATCCCTTTCTGCCCATTTTGCAAGTGGGAGCAAATTTCCACTGCTGCCACAACCTTAACCAAGCTTCTTCAAACCCCTGACTTCTTTGGGGCTTGGGGATCTATGGTCTGGTTTTCTGGGGTGGAAGTTTGTTTTCTTTTTATGTTTAAAAATGTTAACTTCATTTATTGATCTACCTTAATATTGTCTGAGTAAAATACGAGGGTGAATGTGGTGTGTTGGGGGAGGCAGTGTTATCCCCTATTCCATAATATTCCTGTGTTACTCATACAGTAAAAAAGAGGTGAAACAAATTCTTCAGTGGCTCAGGCCACGTGCATTCCTTGATGATACAGGTTGCAACACTCTCTGCATGACTGACTGACACTCTCGTGGTACAATGCTGGGAAAATGATGGGTGGGTGTTTTTGTTTGTTTGTTTGTTTTCTTTCAAGAAGAAAACTGTTGTTATAGTTATTGAACTGGCCAAGTTTCTTTTAAAGTTCTGCACAAAATCTCCAGAGCTTCCCCTTCCCAACCAAGGCTGCCCTTGATTTGCTGTTGACCCCTGTGGGATGAAGTCATCGGGAGAAAGTTCTTGTTTTCCTGTATCTGTTTTCCTACACAGCCTTGTTGCTTTATTAATGTCACCAGAGTAGGCATGTGTTTTCAGTCTGATGACTTGTATTACGTTAGGAAATCCTCCCACAACACAGACCTCTCTAAACGTTGTTTGACTTACGGGAACAAGATTGTTCCTGTTGCTCGGGCTGACATTTGTGTGTTGCAGCCACATGCCCTGGGAGACGGGAACAGCTCGATCGCTTTCCTGTTCACAGAATCAAACGAGCAGCAACAAAATAACAAAGCTGTCGTGTGAGAGGGGCTTTTCTGTGTCAAAATGTGTGCCAAGTCAGCTTTGAAGAGGCAGCGCTTCTATTACAAAGAGGTGTTTGCAGGCAGGCAGGCAGGCAGGAGGCTCCGGCGAGCCTCGCACGAAAGCGTTCCGGCGGTAGGTGGTGCTTCTGTGCCCGTCAGCCTGCCTGAAAGAACCGGGACTGGAGCGTCCGATTGGAAAACAAACAGGCACCGACTTCCCATTGTCCTAAGGATACCCATCCACCGAAACAGAAGCGAAAAAGCTGGGGAGGGGGCAGGGGGAGTATTTGGCATCTCCCCACGGAATGCAACAATCCCAAGTGTGGTGTGAGAGCACTTCATGATCGCGCATTGGCACTCGCTCCCCACAGCGGCTGCCAGTTTCCCTCCCACGCGTGCTCAGTCTCGGAGGTAATGTGAATCTGGTTGCTGGACAGTTAATCAACTGCAGGAAAATTAACATTTTGGAGACTGTTCCTCTGTTGCGAGGTGCTCTCTGTTTAACACAACGCAGTTCACTGCCACGTATCACATACTTGCAGGACCCTGCTGGCTGCCTGCTCTGTTGGCTTTTGGGTTTGGCTGGGGTTTAGCATTTCTTCTGGTGTTGAATTTCTCCTGTTGCCATTGCTGAAGAGAGGATGGGTTGTGCCGTGCCATTGAAGGCATCTGAGTGCTGCCCTGGCTACCCTGGCTTTCTCCAGGACTGCACACCCTCGGCAGAGCAGTGTCCTGTTGTCCCTGGGTAATCTGCGTGCACCTGGGAGAAAGGAGACCTTGTGAGACTATTCGGAGAGAGGATGATGGAGAGGTGAAGGACCATCTGCTGAGGGGTGCGCGGGTGTGTCTTACGGTGATTTCTGTGCAGAGGAGAGGCTGTGAAGATTTTAGCAAACAATGGCCGTGAGCCTGCAGGCGTGGAGCCAACATGCCCTCCTGTGACAGACTCCACCCTTGAGGACAAGGATCCCTGTGCGGGGAGGCTTCCCAGAAAGAGCCTGACCTCAGTGGCGGTGTTGTTCCCGTGAGGGCAGAGCTGTGGACAAACACAGGGCCAGCCCTGGAGAAGACAGGAAAGGAGCTCTGCGTGCCAGTCTAGCACCTTCGGTTGTCTGCACCCGACAGCGGTCAGAACCCTGGCAGTCTGGGTGAAAGCCAACCCATCCCTAAAAAGACCTTGAAGTCATTCTTTTGCTATGATGAAATATATAAAAAAATATTTGCTCTGAAAAATAGCTCCCTGAAGACGCGTGTGAAGTGTTTTGCTCTTTGCTGCCTAGAGTTTGGGTAACAGTTGTGCTGTCCCCTTCCAGTGAGGGTGATGTAGGGAGAAGTATGTACGTGATGTATGTAAGTTCCACATCAGCAGTTCTGTGCCTTTGGGATGTGTTGTTGCCCAGTGTGGCCCAATCCAGGGACCCTGTGCTCTGGCCCAGCTCATATGTTTTGCTCTGGAAAGGCTCAGCTGGTTCTGTCCCACTGGCCGGTACACGTGTACAACTGTTGTAATTCTTTTGCTCAAGCTTTAGCTTTGGTTTGCTTTTATAATTTAAATAACTGTATAAAATATGAAAAAAAGATTAGGAGAATGTGCGTCCTGTGATTTAATATCCAAAAGAGACTGCAAATTATACACCCTGACTCTTAAGAAGGATTTTTCATGTTTACTTTGCTCAGCTAGAAATCTCCATTACATAACCTTTTGCTAAGTCATTTAAATACTCTTATTTTTCAGCTCCATGACATTTGTAAAATGTACCAGTAGTCTTGTTTGCTCATTTGCAGCTTCTTACAGGGCTTAGCACTCTGCCAGCCTTCCTTTGCCCAGGCACTGATCTGTCTTGGTAAAACACCCACAAATTCATCACTGGAAACATGTCATGGACTGAAGTTGCTGTTAAGAAAGGTTTTTTTTTTTTTTTTTAATGTGCAGTGATTTTAGGAACATAAGGAGAAAACATTCACATAGCATATAATTTCATTGACCTTCACCTTCAGAACAGCTCTTTCTGTGCACTGGGGAATGACTGGAGAAGCTCAGCCAGCCCAAAAAGCTGGTTGATGTTGAGCAGTGGGGACAGTGCGGGCAGAGCATTGTGCTCTGGGGTTACACTCACAGACCAGAGAAGGAAGCCACAGTTTGGAAAACAGCAGAGGCATGTGGCTGGAAGAGGTATGCAATTCTGGGCTTGTCCAGAAACAACTGAGGTAAGGTTTTAGAGGGATAATTTTGCGAAAGGAAATCACTCTCCTCCCACCCGTTGCACACAGACAGGCAGATGCAGGGAGGGGTGGCCAGACGGAGGCAAAGGAGGGGGGGGATGTTTTGTATGGACACTGCATCGGCGTTGTCTGGAGAGCAGCAGAGACTTTGTCACTGTTTCAAAATAAACAGAGGGCTTTGGACACAAGAGAAAAAACAGCAGCTCCTCAAGAAGACGTTGAGCTCTGCCGTCAGCAGAGCTGCACTCTCACCACAGGAAGAGCGAAGCTTTACCCCATCTTTCTACTTTCTGGCATTGGATTGCTGGCCAGGCAAATGAGGAGCCTCTGGGGTCTGAGCTACTGCCCATCTGGGTCTCCTCAGCCCCTGGGGGCCACTTGCCTTTCTAGACAAAAGCACCACGATGCTTTTGAGGAAGGACAGCACGTGACCTCTCACTTCTATGCTCTAGGATAAAAACCACTATAAAGTCACTATGGTTCTTTCCACCTTTAAGAAACAAATGGAGAATTCAGTGGGGAAAAAATATACTTGTTAGGGTGTTAACCTTTCCTCACCAATGAAACTGGTGAGCAGCATGCATCTGCTCTTGTTAAGGAGCCAAAATACAGTCCCACTTCAATTTACCATCTTGTGCTTTGTTTTATCAGGTACTTTTATGTCTTAATATTTGTCTGAGGTGACTCTCTAAGGTCCTGTCAGTAAAGCAGACATTACTGCAGCCAGCTGAGAAGTGCAGGATCTTGAGCTCAGCAGGGCTGCTCCCGCCTTGGGAAAATGCTCCATCACGCTCCTCCTTACCAGTGCTGACCTGTAGTAGCTTTCCTGGTGTTGGGTGCTGAGACTTGTTGATGTTTGGCCTTTCTCAAAGCAAGGCTTCTTGCTGAGCTGCTCTGCTTATTGCAAAAATGTAAATCTTGCCCTGTGACTCCCCTGTGCTTGAGCTCTCCTCTCTGCCCCTATTCTCCAGCAGACCAGGGCTGGCCAAGGTCTGTTAGACTACTGATTGTTGGGGGTTTTTTAAAATTATTTTTCCATCACAAGGCTGCAGGCACAACATTGCTTGGCATTGATTTCTGACAGCACCGCAAAGGGTGTTGTGAGGTGTTGTGTTTGCAGAGCTGGCCCTTCTGCGGGGGAGAGCTGAGCCCCTGCCCTGCAGAGCTGCACCTCTGTGTCCCCCAGTGCCAGAGGGGAAAGCACGGGGGAAGAAGGCTGACGGGAGAGGGGAAGGGCAGCACCCCTTGGGTGGCTGATAAAAACACACTCCTGGTTTTATCAGTTGGGCTCTCATGACCTCTGACTGCAGAAACTTGGAGTTTGCAGAATCACAGAACCTACACCATTTCTCCATCTGCTCTGAGAAAAATACTCTACTGCCTCAGTATTCCATAGGGGCTGCATTTGTTCAGCACCTCAAGGCAAAGCAGCAGCGAATGGCACATCATAAAGCATGTTGTTTCCAAAGAATTTGACCCCAAATATTTTGGGTCATGCAAAGGTCTGTTCTCCTTTTACCATTATGCCCCATCTATCTAAAACTGCACTCACACTTCCAATATTTGTCTGCCTGAATAATTTCTAATGGGTCCAGGACTCTTGCAGCTAGGGCTGCTGTTCAGGCTACAGGGCTGTGTGCTCCTGCCATCCACGTTTCAGCTGGAGAAAAACATAACTTTGCAAAGTGTTGGATCTAGGTCTGGACATGAAATTTAGTATTTCAGTGCTTTTTATGCAGCCTATTGGGATACACAGAACACAACACTGGTAAGGGATTTTAACTGATGCAGAGCTGAGAATATCTGGGAGTTCAATCCAAGCTCTCTGAAAAGTTTCCAGCTCTGGTTGCATCCCAGGGCTGCAAATGGAAGTCACAGGTCAGGGATAGTGCAGCAGCAAGAGCCATAACCTACAGGCTTTTGAGCTTAGAGCAAGTGACAGAGGTGCAAGCAAGAGCTTGCCAGTGGCTTTTGTGTCCCTAGCAAACACAAAGTCGTGGTCTTGGGAGGAGTATGTGGTGGAAAGCTAATGTCAAAAGGAAAATACTTTCCCTGCTGCTTTCCTCTCCTCCTTTCCTTATGCCCTTCCTGTGGGCTGATATTTGCAGAAGTGCAAGGCAGAGTTTTTGCTGTAGGACCAGGGTGTTTTGTGAAGGCACAGAGGCTGCCAGGAACACACACCTGCTGCTCCCAGGGAGAGGGGCAAATCTTCCAGGGCTCTTTCTTTAAATCCTGGGGAGCGATTGATCCCCTACCAGCATTTACAGATTGAAGGAAGATTAAAATCTGAGACCTATTCAAGCATTTATTCAAGTCCTTTCAGCAAAAGTCAACCATGTGCTGCTTCTTTCTTACATCGCTATTGCAACAATCCAGGGTCCCTATGTAATAAAAGGCAAATTAGTTTACCAAGTCCCAGGGAACACCCATGTGTACAAAAGATCCCTCTCTTGTTACTTTTAATACTTTTCATGTGCCACTTACACCACTTGTTTTCCCCACTTTCCTGGTGGCATTCTGACAAGGTGAATTTACCTGAAAAGAAATGAGATAAAATGGCTATAAGGTTGGGGTTTTTTTTCCCTGTAAAGCAGGAAATTTAAAAAAAAAAATAAAAATCTGTTCTGAGTTCTTCTGCTTAGGTGTGAAATTTGCCAGACAGCTTTCAAACCATGTAGGCACTTAACTCGCAGGAAGAAGTGGGATTTGTCTCCATAGTAATGAAATCACTTTTTTTAGAAGGTGTTGGTGCTATAAGATAAGAGGTTTTTCTTATCCAAGTGTGCTTTTTCCATTGCTTTATCATTCTTATCATAAAGTAACCTAACAGGCAACAGAATAGAATTTAATGATGCATTTAATAAGCTACCAAAAGTTTTTATATTTGAAAAGCCCAAACAAAGCAAACCTCAAAAATGAAAACAAACCACCCCCAGTAAATCCAAGAATTTGGGCTTGAATTTTTTTCCTCCCTTCAGCTCAGTCTGAGCTTCCTGGTGTCCATTCCCAAAACAGCTTGGTCAGTGCATGTTTGGAGAATGATAGCTTGACTAAACCATCGATATGAAATTTCAGCATTTCAAACTAACAGAAATTGCAGAGCCATGACTGGTGGTTTGTGTTTGTTGGCTTTTTTTGGTGGAGACTTTTCAAATTGACAGGCATGCAAATTCATGTATTGTTTTGAAATTAAAGTGAAACAAAACGTGGGAACTGAGGCACACAGAAGCTTTTCTCTGCTTAAAATCTCTACTGAGTGTCTCTTCACAAGCTGGGAACAGGCTCTTACCAGGCAGATTTTTTCTCCCGAGGAGCAGGATCATCAAAATATTTGCATTTGCCTTTCAATCTGAGTCACTAAGATAAATAGCAGCTTGATTAACTGGGGCTGCTTGTTCCTTGCACAACCACTTGAAAGATGTGAGGGCCTATAAACACATAGCAGGTCCTGAAGGGGGTTTAGACCTACAGAACAAGGGATGTGAGGAGCTTAAACCCACTTACACAGACTTCAGTGGTGCATTTTGTTGGAGCTGCACTTGCTGCAGGTGTGCCTGTGCTTTCCACCCTGAGCAACAGCAGCAGCAGCAGCTCCTGAGTAGACAGGCATTTCCTAAGGACTAAACTTGGAAGCAAACCTGCTTTGGAGCAGCTGCATCCAGTGTGGGAGCACTGGAATTGTATCAGTGGGCACGAGTCAGCCTGAGCTGTGGTGCAGGACTCAGTGCTGGGACGCCCCCAGACCCATTGCTGAGTACAGTGGTGGTGCTGTTTGTGAAGCCTCAGAGTGACTCTGGAGCTTAAGAGCTCTTCTTGCTTGAGATTTTTCGGACTTGTGCACTGCAGTAATCTCACAGCTTCTAAAAACATTTACAGTTAACAATGAAAACATGCTGGTCTTTGAGGGAAACTTACTGCACTTCCAGAAATTATGTCAAGGATGGAACAAATTCCCATGTTATCATCCAGGACAGTTTTATTGTCATTCATAATGTAGCTGAGAGTGCAAAACACTGTATTTCATCAGGACTTTGATATAAATTTCTATAGTGTATTTGGCTTCCTTTGAAATACTTTGCATAATTGAAATTGTATAAGCCTCTTCTAAAAATGAAAAAGAAAGCTACACAAAAAACCTAAATGTGAATATTCTATGAATTTTTCACACACATAAAAAAATCTGGTCCATTTGTTTTTAATCCAGTTTTCCCCATATGTTGGGGAAATTTTATGGACTTGGTGGCACATTCCTGCATGCACTAGGAAGAAATTATATCCCTAGGATAAGGAATAAGTTATTTACAGATGTCTCAATAGCAGTTGTTTCTCGGTTCTTAGGAAAACCCATTAGAAGTATATTGTTAGAAAAACATAAATTTGAACACTCCAAAGTGTCCAGGTTTACATACAGTATTTAAAGCCTTAGAGAAAGAAGTGAGTGAAATTTAATCTTGTAATCAAAGCCAAGCTTTGATTCTGGGTGTGGATCCATTGGTGAGGCAGAGAGCTGCAGTCATCCAGAGAGATAGTTTCCAGCCAAGGATTCATCCAGATGAGGAGTAAAAGTCCAATAAGCAACTAAGTGAGGTCCAGTAAGGAGAGTGCTGAAGGTGCTGCAGTTCCTATCATGCTGCTGATGTTCTGTGAATTGGTGCCAAAGGCTTTGGAGCATAGGCTGGGAATGCAAAACCCATCACTGAGAGCAGAATTAGTCAGGAAAAATGCTTGTGTTAAATTATGGGAAGCCCCTAAAGCTCACATAGAGTTTAGGCCAGCAGAAGCCTCTCTCATAACCCTAGAAAATGCATTTTAAAGTTAGGGGGAAATGTAGTCTTTGTTTCCCATTTATCTGTTTCTGTATTTTCCTGTTTTCTTCTACCTAGAAAATGAAGTTCCCAAAATATGAAATTCTTCCCCCTTTCACTTTCTGCTGTGACCACAGAAGTTCTGCAACTCTGATAGGAAACCTGTTTTCATGGACTTCCCAATCTGTACCCAGCTCAGGCACTGCCTCGGCTGGAGTTCAGCAGTAAACCAGTCTCCAGATGTTTGGGGCTGGTACTAATAGCTGAGTTCACCCATTTGTTCTCCAATTATGTGCCTTTTGGGCTGCTGAGTGTTCTTTGACAGACAGCCCAATATTGGCAGCCTGGCTACTGACTGCGAGGTCGATGACAGCTGCGAGGGCTCACACTCACAGATCCATATTTCGGAGATGGGCATGTGCTACAGGAAGTGTCAGACCTTGCATACACAAATCAGCACATTTCAGCTATGTTAGCTGGTGACCTTGGACACAAAAATCATTAAAATAAGGCAACAGTAGCTGCCCAGTTTCTGAGTTACTTGGCTATAGCATCACCCTGTGCACTGGGCTGTAATTTGCTGTCTGCTGTCACAGCCAGATTGTCTTCGCTGTCGCTGTTTTCTGACTGACAGAGTTCCAGTTGATTCCGTTTCCCAGATGCCTCAGTGTAGGCCATATCCCACACAAGCCCTGCTTCATTAGCTCTGCCATCGTGAGGTCTTTCTCTCATTTCCAGCAGCTCCTTGGGTACTTAGCACCATCTCTACTTTAGAATGGAATCTCTCCTGAGTCAGGACCTAAGCTTGCTCTGTCAAAGCTCTGGTAGATATTAGGAGGACTCTGGTTTATGATTACACTTTTTTTTTTTTTTCCTGAAGCTCTGTGGCCTGCCTTGTATCAATTTAACTACATTTCAGAGCAAGCCAACTTAATTAATGGTTTCCCTCAGGATATCAAACAGCAGTGTATCAGATTTCTTACTGAAATCCATAAACATTAAATTATCTCCAATTCATTTCTTCAGTCTTTAACTTTTCCAGTTTCTTTTTAAAAAATAGACTCAAGCTTGTTTGCCAATATTTTCACTTAATATTTAATGAACATATGTCGTGTTACTGTGAAGACATGAATCACCTTGACCTTGTTTTCAATTATAATTCCATGCTCAGAGCTCAAGAAGTGCCACATCAGCGGCTGAAAATCCACTTTTCATGTGAGACTTTGGAAATTTTAATTCCTATTCGCCAAATGACCAGTTTTTCTTCTGCCTTATAGCAGCCCTCTGTCAGGGAGCCTACTAAGCAGGGAAGGGTTGCCCTTAGACTCCTTAAAAATAATGATTTGCTTTTCCAACTGGAAAAGCCACTGTGCGTGGGAGACTTCACAAATCTGAGTGGCACATCACAAGCAGGTGAAATAATGAAAATCCTGTAATCCAGGATTAAAAATGATAGAGGATAATAAATTTGTGAAGGAATAGCAAAGTATATTACAAGTAAATAGCCCCTGGTAACCACAGCACATAAAACCAGACAAGAAACAAATACTGCGCATAAAAACAAACAAACAAAAAAATACAGTGCATGAAAAGAAATGCCCAGTCTAAGTCAGAATATAGACATAAAAGTTATATCAAAAGCTTGGTAGAAGTGGAATGCTGTAATAAAAGAATCAAATCATACAGGCACAACAACTCACACCATGAGAAATCAAATTTACTAAGCTAGCAGTTTTTTAAGGTGGTGCCAGGAACAAAACTACCTACTTCATATACAGTGTCTTTGGATGTGTAGATGTTCCTGTAAGTGCTTCAGCACATGTGCATACAGGTACTAAGCTGTTGTAGCATAACAGGATTCTGGTTTGGGTTTTATTCATTTGTTTGGTTTTTTTACTGGATTAATAAACATAAATAGATGAAACCGAGAAAAGGGATAAACAAATGACCAGAAGATGATCTCCATTGAGAATCCAGAGCAATCCACTACTCCATCAGCTCGTAGCTATGTGGGGAAACATATGACTAGTGAGGGATGAAGTTTGCTGAAGGTGTCATTTGGGATGGTTCAAGCAGGTGTTACACAGGGATTATTCAAGGTGGGAGGAACGTGGTTCTTACCATTCTGAGCAGCTCAATAAGAAAAGGGCAGGGACCTCATAACCAAAGAAACTGAATTTTAAGCTCAATAGCAGAAGGAAACAGCTCCAGCCACGCTAACACAGGGATGGGCTCCAAACGAGCTACTGCCTTTTAGGAAGGAGTTGGTAAGGTTGTTATGGAAACTTGTTTGAAACTGCCTGCTCAGTACCACTAATGAAGATAGCCCATGAAGATTTTTTCCCTGCTGTCAACACATAGGATTTTCCTTATAAAATGTCTCTAGTTTCAAGTAAAGGATCCTGTCATTGCTAATGAGTAAAATAAATGAAGTGCATTATCTATCTCTTTCACTTCTCATCATAATAGTCTGGCATTTGGAAGTGTGTGTGCATTCCTATTTTAAAACATGTCATCTTAGTTTGGTTTTTTACTTAGTTTCTAGTGTAAAGGTTTTTCTCTGAATTTTCTCAAAAGCTTTCTGTCAGAATTTTCTTTTAATCTGCTTGCATATAATTTCCTTAGTGTTGGAAACATTCACTTCTTCTGCATCAGGGATTTACTTAATTCAATGGAGATCCAGTGCTGTTTTTATGCAGCTGAGGTGATGAATAGTTTGCAAAGTGGGTGGCATTTGGAGAGTTTCTTGAAATAATTTTTGATTTTGTTTTATATATGCACTGGTTATCTATGGTAGATATTCACAGCTCTTCTGTTTGCTCAGTTTTCTCTTGACATTAGTAGGCTTGCATGCAGTTGGAGAGTTACACCTGAAACAGTTATTTAGTGAGAACAGTAAACTGATTTCATAAAAGTTTAATTTCTGAAGGATTAGTTCTTTAATAACTTTCATCCAGAGATTGACTGCAGGGTGTTTAAAATCAAGTTCTCTTAAATAATCAGAAAAGAACCTTGTGGTGCAAAAACCTCTTGACATCTCCCTCATGACTTATACCATTTATTTACTATAAAAAAAAAGAATTAACTTTTGCAGTATTGTAATATTTATGATAGATGAATATTTAAATTGTGCTGGGATTCCTGCACAGAGCAGAAGGAAGAAACTCTTCTGCAGTAGCATTCAAAAAACTGAATTGTATAGGAAAATAATCAAACCACGGTAAATCTCCATCTTTCTTTTCTGGCTCAATGGACATGCAGTGAAACCACTGCCCCCACATTCCAGCTCACTTTTGCTAACCCAGCTGCTGGGTGGGTGAAATTTATCTCCTCAAGGAGCTGCTTTTGGGATTTGTGCCCAAGAGCAGCCGACCAGGTGCCCAAGAAGTGGGGCCCACCACAGTGCAGAAAGCAAGAGGGAGTAGATTCTGTTGCTTTATGAAATTCAATCACTAAAGTGAACAGTAAAACAGTTTTTCGTGATTGAACAAGAGGTCTGTCTGCATACAGAAGTGTTCATATTCAGATGCATTTCATACAGAAATATTACACAACATACAAGCTTTTCCCTCTTACTGCTCAGATATTCATTCAGCAGATTTGTTTCCTGCAAATTTGTTCACTCTGTTGACCACACAGACACATTTGCTATTCTGTACTGAGCTGATCCACATGTAAAAAAACCCTCAGAGGGCTTTTCACTGGCATTGCTTTTCATTAATGCTTTGCTGATAATATATGCAGGAAGATGGAAAGAAATAAGTCATTTATTGTTTCATTTAAAGTAGTCACTTAGGATTAAGAAGATTATTATTTTTCTTTTTTTCATGGAAAGTGTAATAGCTAACCTTTAAGAGAATGGGCTTATTGTTCTGACAAGATATCGAAGTCCATTTTTAATGAAAATATGTTTGCAAAGCTTCACGTTCTTAAATGAGAAAATATAAATTATTTAATTTCTCATCATTACTTATGCTGCACCACTGAAATCATAAACAAGAATTCAACTGGAAGAAAAATTAGTGGCTGCCTCTCTATTATTCTCTTCTTCCTCTTCTATCCCCTCAAAGTCTGGCACAACCATGAATCCAATAGGAAATAATATATTTTAGGAATGAGTGTTTCTTGATTTGGAGTTCAACCAAAATTTTAAATCTGGAATACATATACAGAATTATCACTGTATGTTAATTGCTAATTCCTTAGACCTAAGCTGAAGAATGGTTGCAACTGTCACAAATATTTTCTTTAATATTTTATATAATGGAGTTGCTTCTGTGAAAGCATAAATACATCCAAGAATCATACTGGCTCAGTTGAATTACAGACAGCTGCTCAAAAGGATAAGCTCACTACCCTGCAGCAATTTATTTTCCTTTAATTAAGAAAGTAATGTCCTATTTTTATCATCCCCTGAAAATATCTCGGGAGTATCTTCCATTAAGTGAGAGCTAATCTGAGCTGGTATCAACTCTCCATTTCCCCACGACTTAGATGGGAAGATTAACGTAATGCCTTGCTTTCAAATAAGAATTGAGTCAAAGGATCTTAAATAGGATCAAATAGGAGAATTTAGACTTTCATGCCATCCAGTGCACCTTCCTCCCACTGGGATATGCCATAATTGCCTTCTGGATGCAGGAATCATAGCAAGGGAAGAAGAGCCTTTCCCTGTGCATTTGTTGCACAAAGAGCTGAGGCTCTGCTAGGTGCAGGGTCTGTAACCCCATGGGAAGGCCTCTGTTCTGCCAAGTGTGGAGCGGGATGTGCTTCCTCACCTGGGCCTGTGCTCTTCACCTTCTCCCTCTCTGTGTGTGCTGCTGCTTCTGACCTGCAGTGCACTCAGAGAAAGAACAGCAGCTGCTGCAAGGAGATGACATTGGCAATAAAGTTGTTCCTTGGAAAAAGCAGCTGGACATGAATGGAAAATGGCTCCAGCATCAGAGGGAGCATCCTACCACATCCTCCCAAAGGTTGACACAAAGGAGAACAAATGCCTTAGAAGAAATAGGAAATCGTGTGAAACAAATCCCGCGCTCATCACTCTGCTCCTGGAGGCAGTGACAGCCCCCTTTCCCCACAGCTCTCTCTCCATTCAGATTTCTGCAGGGAGGTTTTCATTCCCCCTGCAGCAGAGCTACCTAAGAAGAACCTAAGAGAGCTACCTTAGAGAACCTAACCTCAGGTGAGAGAGCTCACCTTTGTCCTTGACCTCAACCTTGTCCCACCCAAATTCAGTGACTTAATAGGAGCAGTTTATTATTTCACTGATATAAAGAAAGGGCTCAGCAACAAAAATGCTCATTTAGGCTCTCAGAGAAAGGCTTATAATGAACAGCTCTATTTCTGTTCAAAGTGGACTCTCGGTCTGCAGCAAGAGCAAAGATGAGCCTGAGGGTGGGGGAAGAAACATCACAGGTAAATATTTTATTTCCTGAATGCTCCCTCCCTGGTACCAGTAGAACATTGATCCTCTGCTGTCCCTGTGACATTTGACCCCATGTTTCATAGTGCACACAAGTCTTGCAGAGAGGCATGTGGTCTCTCTTTGTGCCTAGAAAGTACCTAAAGCATCTGAGGCAGTAGGTTATCAAGTAAGTATGAGTTTATCTGCCTGGAGACCTGCACAGCCCATCTCACTTTGGGCTCCTCCTAAACCTATCTTTTGTTTGTTTTATCTACTCAGAGAAACCAACCCCACCATTTCTCTGGCGCCACCCTTCCAAGTTGGCTGATCTGTGTATATTTTTTACATACATGTGTGTATGTAAGTATGTATTAGTTTTGGGTAAGCTAATGCAATTGTGAGAACTTTTCAGTTGGTTTTTTTTTATATTGTTATTGGCAGGGCTTGAAACCATTTGAAATGCAGCCACATTGGCTTGTGCTCTGTAAGGAACAGGGGGAAGGAATTGGCGTCTGCCAAATGGAAAAGGATAAAACTGGTGTAATGATATGTTGCAATCAGGCTGCAAAACCTACCACAGTAAATTACTGCTGTAACAACCTCCTTCCTCTTGCGAAAGGCTCCAGCCCAGGCTTTCTTGTGTCTCTCTCCTTGCCATTTCAGTTCCCGAGAGAAAGTTATATCTGTGCCTCTTAGCACTGAGTGACTGCTGAGCTTCTTGGGGCATAAGCTGAAAAGCAGAGATGGAGGCCAGGAGGGGCAGGTGCCTGATTTTGGGCTGGGTGATGCTGCATGAGCACCATCAGTCCGTAGCAGCCGACCCACAGAGTTGTGGGCGAGGCTTCATCTAGTGTGTCAGTCTTTACTGTGTACAGCCTTTTTTCCCCTGCTTGCTTCTGGTGGCTGGTTTCAGTGTTTGTGGGTCCCATGAAGTTTTCATGGCATTGCCTCCACAACCCAGCCACTGGGATGCTCTGCCCTGTGCCTGCAGCAGTGGCTTGGACAGGCTCCATGGCCCAGGGGGAGTGCTGCCCTCTGAGGTGGCCTGTGGGAAATGACCTGCAGCTCCTGCTTTCGTCTGTCCCAGATGCATCTGCTCTGCACAGACATTGCGCTGTGTTTGGCACACAGTCGTGTTTTGTTAACACTAAGGGAAGGAGTGAAAGGGGAGCGAGCCAGAAAACTGAATTACTGTCCTGGTTTCAGAGCAATCCTCCTAAAGGGAGGGGAGAAGGTGACAACCTCAGTGTGGGAAAGTTTTCAGGCTGCTCTCTTAAGTTGTTTATGTTCTGTGGAGAGAGTGGTTTGGGTCCCCTGAATCCGACTGCATGTTTGAGAAAGACTTATTCATCTGCTTAGGGGAAGGAGGAAAGAAAGCCTCCTCTTTGAGGGGATAGCAGTGAATCCTGGTGGTTTCAGAGGTGTAAGGTGATGGCCCTTCGACAGAGCTTTCCAGAAATGCATCATACAAAACTTCACCTGATGGTTAGCACTGAAACAAGAGCACACTGGGAGGAATTCAGAGCTGCCTTGTACTGAAAATGTGCAAATGGCCTGGCATGATCCGGACTGTCAGACCAGTGACCGGGGCACGTCTCTTCCCAGAGGTTTTGCCTCCTGCTGGCAAGATAGATGATGAGTATTGAGGATGCTGGGAATTTTTCAGAGACAAAATCTGGGAGTCCCTAAAACTGGAATGGAATAGAAATTCCCTTTTCTCAAAACACTTTCCAGACTGGCAAATGATGGGGTTCCCAGTTCCCTGTGCTTATCTGGGTGCTGCCTTGACTGGCCTTGGGCTTTCCACAGCTGAGCCTGCTGTGCTGTTTCCCTCGGATGTGAATAGACCTCCTCTTCTGTGTGTTTATGCAATTAAATTTTCTTCCTTTTTTTTTTTTTTTTTTTTTTTTAGCAAAAAACAAAACCAAACCATCATTAGCTTCCTGTACTTGAAGTTCACCACCACATCCTTGCATTCCCCAAGTCCCCAACCTCTGCTGCTTCCAATAATAATAAAACCTGAACAGGCTTGTCTTGTCCTCTTTACAGCTACAACAAAATGGATGTAGATTTAGCTGTGCTTTCCCCCTCAGCTATCTGGCAGTGCTTCCTTTCTCTCTCTCCAAGTCCTCCCTGTGAGGAATGAGCACAGCTGATCACGGGGATAAGGATCAGCTCAGGGGAGCGTGTGCTGGCCAGGGAAATTTTTTCCCTTTGATGCCCGTTGCTCCCCACCTCTGATGTCTCATGCGCGTTTCACATTCTCCAAGCCCGAAATCATCCGAAGTCACAGGCCAGAAGCAGCTTTTCTCCCCGGGCTGTGCAGACCAGATCATCCCAAGGGGATTTTCCCTTGTTAAAGTTGTCAGCAAAATCTTTTGCGTGGCTTGTTGAGGTATCAAACTATTTCCCAGCTATGGCCAGTTTGAACCGAAGGTTGTTATGCAGAAGTGCTGCCTGTTACATTAATGTGAGTGGTCAAGAAAAGCCCCAAATAAAAGCTCAGAGTAGACAGGATCCAGTTGGCCAATTTCTTTATTTTTCTTTTCTCTTGTGAGTTTAGCTAGACTTTCTCTTTTCAAATGAAATCTGATCTTTATGGGAATATCTCATTCCTTATAAAGCTATGTGTGGGTTTTTTTCTTGAACAGACCAATCACTACATATAAACTGCACGGAACAGATAAGCTGAAATATGTTTAAAGAAGTGGATTTTTATGATTTAACAGAAGTGGGTGTATCTCATTATTTTATGCACTGGATGTTCTCTATGGAAAATCCATAAAACAAAATGGGAAATAAGAAATGATTTCTCTGCTGCTGATGTAAAATGACAGAGAGGAGGAAGTTTCTGAACTATAATGGGTCAAGCAAGAGTACCTTCCTGACTACTCTTTCAAAAAAAAACCTGAATGATTCAGAAATCCTGCATACCACTGGGATCAGTTTGGGCTACTCAGTCCAGTTTTCATCAAGGTTTTATTACTTGTGATACTAAATTCTCTTGGCCACAAGTACCTTTAATCATTAATGTCGCAGAGTATTCATTTCAAGCCATGTTTGTGTAGTTACTCAAAGAGGAGGACAAAGGGAATGGAGTGTGGCTTGGGGTTAGACTGGAAAGGGATGGCACATCTCCAGCACAGAGTTTAGTTTCAGTGCTGTGAGGACCAGGCATCAGGAAAAGGCCAGTGGCTGGAGCCCAGACTGGGATCTCACTCTGTGGAGCTGTGCAACGAGAGGAGTATTTCTGCTTCTCCAGTAGTGCCAAAAGTCAGCCTCTCACCTTCACTGTTGCAAAGAGAATGTGTTGGGTAGCACAGCGAGGGTGGCCTCTACCACCCTCTATCCTCATGGCAGCTGGGGGAGTAAGGGAGGCACCTGTGTACTGCTGCCCCCACAGCACCTCAGGTGGGGGCTGCTTTTACCCTTGCCCCATCCTTCACTCCTCAGAAACCTCTGAGAAATCCAGCTGGCAGTGAAGGGGGACAAAAAGGCCAAGCACTGCTGCCCCATCACCCTGCATTGCTTTAAATCCCTTCACAGTGATGAGAATCATGGCAATGAACAGCCCGTGTAAACCTGTAATTCTCTGCAGCTGAAAGCTGCCTCACCAAAGGGATTTAGTGTATTATTTCTGTGTGTTGCTCCAATAACACTGGTTGTCAGACCTATACCCAGTGAATGAGAATTTGAGCTCTAGGAAACTGTTTTGTTGCTGTCACAGCTAATGGCTTGTCAGAGTTTCCAAGGCAATTCTGGTATTTTGTCAGACCAGTTTCTTGATTGTTTCAAAATGCACTGGGCTTAGTCCTGCATCAGCCTAAGGAATACATTTCTTTATACACCCTTTGGAGCACGCAAAGCAGTTTTGCTTGTTTACTTTGTCTGCTCTTTGATTATTTTTAATTTTCCCTTTTTTGAGCAGGTCAGCAGCCTGCTGGAGGGTTTATCTCTGTCCTTCCACTGCTTCTGTCTGCTGCTGGGATGGGCAGAGCTGTGGATGGATGAGCACTCAGCTGGGAGATGTCCCTGCCAGATGTGACTCCCCCAACAGCTGCAGGAGAAAAAGTGACTTTTTTTACTCTGCTGGACCACTAGATGGGGAAATTGCATTTACATTTTTGGGTTGCAAAATGGATCCTGGCAGCTGGGCTGACGCCTTTGATAGTAATGAAGCGTATCAAGCCTGTTATCTGCAAGAGGTGCACGGGGATGACTCAAGGCTTTGCCCCTCTCCTCTGCAAGGAGTCAGGCTCTGCTGAGCCGTGCTGGGGCCTGATGTGCTCCTGGGGAGGTGCTCTGCAAAACTGACCTTTACTGGTGTCCCCTCCTTTGAAAGGCTTCTGTGGAGTGGGGCCAGGGGGTGCCCGCCCACTGCCAAGATCTGTGCACCCCAGATCTTCACATGGGCAACAGGGAGTGGGCATAAAGATTTCAACAAATTTCTGAGCAGGGAGATCCTGAGGCCAGGAAACCATCTGGGCATCTGAGAACTCACGTCAGGTTCAAGGCAGAAATACGAGACCACGTGTGCTCAGGGCCTTCTCTTGCTTTCAGTACTTTGCTGCTGCTGGACCACTGGCTTTTTTGGGATGAAAGCATTTCTGAGCAGAGTGGCAGAAGTGACAGCTGTGTGGTGACACTGGGTGTGACAGTCCTGTAGGCTGGAGACCACTGGCTATGGGGCAGGGTAATTCAGAGGACGAGCTTGAGATTATCTGGTAGGCACATAAATATTTCAAAGTTGGTTATTAAAGATCTTTGCCTCAAACCTGATGAGTATCAGTTCCCAAACATCAGATCATTTTGATTTAAATAAAAACTCCTAGGACATAATGAATTCTTTTCCTTGTAAGAGACAGGTTACAGTCCACTTTGGATTACTCAAAGCTATAAGTCCCCAAGGTGACTGGTGATGTGGTAATGCTACCTAAAGATGCAGATTTAAAAAAAGGAAAAAAAAAAAGAGTGGAGTGCAGGTCACAGGGATGACTTTCCTTGCTGCAGGGTGTGTGACGGGATTGCAGCCTGATGCAGTGCTTTTGACTCAGTGTTACAGTAATTCAATAACAACTTTCTCTGTGCAGTGCTACTTACAGGGCAGATGTGCCTTCTGCTTAGGTATGTAAAGTTTTTCAGACCTTCTACAGACAATTTAGCTTTGGAAAGCAGCTTTATTTCTCTGAAGGTATTGCTGTACTATTTTGGGGAGGATGTCTAAACCACTGCAGTGTGAAAGCAGCTATAAAGACATCCCCTCTGCCCGTGCAGGCGGGGAAATGAGCCGTACCATGAGAAGTTACCTTCACCCTACCATGACCGAGTCCATGCACCTCCCTGTTCCCACCTCTCCTGCCAGCCTCTGTGGGGCACAGGGTCTGCCTGGGGCCCAGGTTTCCTCCTCACTACACTGACCCTGATGGGTGATGGATGCTCCATCATAGCTGATGGATGCTTTTGTGAAAGCTCAGTTACCCAAAACCAATGTCAGCTCAGAAAGAAGCCAAGGGAATGTGTTTGAATAAGCACACCTGCATCTTTTTGGCACTTGGAGCTACTGCAATTAGCTTAGCCAAAAATATGGATGAGTGTTTACATCCTTTCGAATGTCACAACCAGGTAACTAGAGAGCCAAATGTTTTTGCAGCAGTTGTGTGCTTATCCTGCAAGTTCTTTATTAGAGAAATAATGTCTTTGGGTTGGAGTCTGGAAGCCAGAGGTATTAAGGGAGGTAGATGTGCAGTTACAGTCGTCTTGTGGGTGATTTGGATTAGCTGTTAAGGGAGCCATCTTATGTTTAACCAGATTTGGCACCAGGACCCCACACTGACTAACTGGGGAAATTCTAGAGTTCTTTACATCTGTGGCTTTGGCTAGAAGTCTCTAGCACTGTGCAGCACTGTGTGCTTGGTGCTGGATGTTTTGTGGGAG
Source organism: Myiozetetes cayanensis (assembly GCF_022539395.1). Lineage (NCBI taxonomy): Eukaryota > Metazoa > Chordata > Aves > Passeriformes > Tyrannidae > Myiozetetes > Myiozetetes cayanensis. Next base: position 29,744,422 of record NW_026086605.1, read on the forward strand.
TTTTCCCTTTTGATTTATAGAAAATATGCTTCTATAAGGGAAACCTTAGGCCAAGCTCTTCAGAAATTGAGAAAGTCCTGGTGCAGGGGCAGCAATGTGGTGTGTGCTCAGGGGAGCTGAGGTGCTTGGGTAGCAGCCAGTCTTTTCCGTGCCATGGATTAGACGTAATCTTTCTATTTCATTAAGTCATCTGCTTTTGGATTTTTATCAAAAGATCTTAAAATGATTTACACAGGGCGCAAGTAGGACTATTTCCATCTTAAATATGAGGAAACGGAGAACTTGGGTGCATGCACACAAGAACAGGCCCTTTTCCTCCCCACCCAACCTGTGAGTTGACTTCAAATGGGATAAAATACATATTCCTAGGATATTTCAGCGACAGGAGGAACAGGCAAATCTTCTCCAGGGCATCTGCCCTGATTTCATGATTGAAAATCTTCCAGAGTGTATTGAGTCCTCGTGTCCTGACATACAAGAGTACGGCACAGCAGGTTTTACTGCCATGTCCCTTAAACCAAGCGGTGCTTTGGCTTGAAAGGCAGATGAACAACATGCTTTGATCTCCCAGACTGCGGTGCTGGAGGGGTGGCCGTGGTGTGAGCGGAGGTGCTGGTGGTGCTGCTGGAGGCAGCAGTGCGGGAGGAGGCTGGATCTCAAAGGCTCATGCAGCAGGCTGCCAAACTGAGTGCTGCTCTGGCATCCCAGTAAGCCAGGCTGTTTCCAGTCACATCACAGTGATGGCACTGCAAAACATTTTCTTGCCTTCAAACTGTCTTTCATACTTGATGTGCACAAGGCAGCGTTCTGCACTCTCATTTTTTCCAGACAAGCTGGGGTTACTCTGTATCCTAAACCATAAAGAGCCCTTTTGTGCAAAGACAGATGATGTCTGTCAGTTCCCCTCATGTCTGATGAAGCTGAGGTTCAAAGATACTGCATCAAAATTGGGTTTTAAAAATTCATCTGTGAACCAGCATAGAGAAATCAGGGAGGTGAGACATAGTCACAGTCCAGCTTTTCCTGGGCACTGAAACGTAATAGAAACTTTGTGGTTACAGCCTCAGCTTGTATTTTATGCTGTTTGTCAATCTCCTATTTGCCTATTATTTTGATTTATTTGTGGCCAGTCATTGGCCAGCACAGGAGCTGGCACTGAGCTTTGCTGCTGCTTCTCACCATCCTTTTGCAACCGGTGGTTAAAGAAGAAAGCTGCAGACTATGAGCTCCATCAGGACTTCAGCAGGATAGAGAGAGGATAGAATTGCCTATCCTTTGGGTAATATGGCTAACACAGGCTGGCTTGATAGATTGAATTCTGGAGAGGCAGAAATACCTGACTGACACTTCCTTCGGTCCTTCAAGGGCTTCCCAGAGCTCTCTGCCTGAGATCTCATTTTTAATGGAGAACCATCTGCTGCAAACACATGCAGTTATTAGCAAATGCCTACCTAATGCTTTCCAAGCAACACCCAAGGTAGATGAAACAAATTAAGAAAATATACCACCTGCTTTTCTATTTGTTTAGTTCATTGCATTTCACAGCACACTCTGTATAGTCAGTTTTACTGTTCCCCTGCGTGGTCTCTCAGGTTTTGGTTTTGTGGGGCTTTTACATGTGTGGTGAGAGATAGTGAAGGAACCATAAGGATTGTAAAATGACATAATAAACAGCTGGAATGCAGAAGTGCAGTGCTTGGAGATATCTGAAAACTGAAAATGGCTGGATTTGTAGTAAACAGCAAGGTACTTTCAAAGCCCAAATTATGTTCAGTCTGCAAGTGTAAAGTTGTAGTTTCTTGCCATCTCCCTGTTGGTTAGGTTGGAATTCCCAAGCCAGTTGGGAGTGCTCCCCCTATGGCTTTTGAGAGCTCTCTAATTACAAATAATTAATTAAAGGTTAGGTGTATCTCATCTGATTTCTAAAATCACTTACTAAATTCACATCTTTGCTTTCAAACTTCTTGACGTTCAGGCAGTTTGTACGATTTGCATATTCAATTAAAAATGATTTGCTTCTATGACCTTTGATACACAATGTGAGCTTCATTAGGCCACCTACTCTTTCACAGCCAATGCTATTAGTAAAAGGTTTTTAGTTATTGAGATATGGCTGAATTCCTCCGAATTAACATTTACAAACCTCAGCACCAAAACACTGGCATGCTGCATATGACCGTTCCTAAGCTCTCAGACTCTACTGCTCCCCAAACCTTACTAATCTTACAGAGGGTGATCAACGTGCTCCTTCATCTCACCAAGCCCTGCCTTGTCGGGGTTAACTACCAATGAAAGCTCAAGATTTAGGCTGCAGGAATTGCCTGAGGTGCATCACTGCACGGTATTATTATCATCCAGTACCAAGCAGTCGTACAGAACGACCGTGCCAAAAATAAGAGTGAGGGCTATAAGTGTAAACAGTCAGGTTGACATTATGTAATTTCACTATTCATTCTGGGTGCAGGGCTTTTGACTGTCCCCTCCTAGTGAAAAGGAAGGGAAAGGGATGCCTCTCCCCACCTGGGGCAGCCCTTCTGTCTTCCTTCCTTGCCAGGGCACTGCCTTGGTTGGATAGAAGCACCACTTATTTTCTCTTCTCCTGCTAAGAGCAGAGAACTGAGCTGCTTGGTCTTGGACAGCTTTGCAGTGACAGAGGTAATACCTGTAGTTTCCTTCCTGCAGTAGGTATTCAGTGCTCTTCCCCTCCCTGCTTTGGGGAAAACTGTAGTTCAGCTACATAAGAGCAGCTCAAAGTCAAGTGTTAATGGTACCCACTCTCTGACGAAGGAATCCTTTTTGCTCTCTCTCTCTCTCTCTCTAATTGAGTGGGCTGTCTCCATGGGAAGCTGGTACAGAAAATGTCTAAGTGAAGATCTAGAAATCCCAACTGGAGGTTTACATAAGTCTTTTGCTTTCTGTAGGCACAGAGCTTGGATAAATAATAAATGCATCTCTGATGGTGTGTCTATGCAGACCAACCCCAGACAAATGCCCACTTGTTCTGATATAAAATGTCCCAAGTGTCGTAGGCCAAAACTAAAATGTGTTGTTTTCTCTCTTTTTTTCTTCTTTTTTTCATCTTCTTTCTGGCTTGGCTTTCAGTTACATCAGTAATACACACAGCTGCAGGCTGAACAGGGACGCTCTATAATCTGGCCGATAGGACAGTGGTATTGCATGGCACATCTCAGAGAAGCAGTCAGATCTTCATGTCTCCAAAATCTGCCAACTCCTCATGACTCTCCACCTGCCAAGGGCCAAAGGGTGTGGGTTGGTGCTCTTGGGAGGGAATGTGGCCTTCTGATTTTGAATATTGTGACTTTGTACTTTCAATTTTTTTCCCTGTCGTGCTGGGCAGGTAACCTAAACTCTTGCAGATTGGCTACTCATGGGATTTTCTGGCAGGTTTTTCTGTGTCCTGTGATTTCTTTTCTTTTGTGATCAAAATAGCTACCCTTTTTGTACCTGGTTCCCCCACTGCACAGGATTGTGGGGTTGTGGGGTGGCAAGGCAAGGCAGCTTGCTCAGGCAGCTGAGCGTGCTGTGCTGCATCCTAACCCTGCTATTAAACCCAGAAATTTCCTTGGAGGTTCCATGTAAGGTGGTTTGCAAACCCAGAACTTGCTCCACTTGATTCTTGCAGTGTTAATACAAAGCTTCAGCAGCTTCTCTGTGCAGAGAAGTCTATTAATTATCTCTACCAAATGTTATGGCACCATCAAAGTACCTGTGCCGTGCTAATTAATTAATTTGTCCCGCATCACCTGGGTAACTCCTGAGCTGTGCTCGGGAAGAGCCAAAGTTGCTCCAGGTGTGCTGGGCTGGACACAGCAATTCCTGGGCTGTTTTACAGGTTTCCACAGTGTTGCAGCCACTGCCTGTGCCTCCTGCAACCGTGTTTGTCCCTTCTGGCTGAGCTCAGGCAAAAGTTGACTGCACAGCCTCCAACTCTGTGCAGAAATACCTGCCATGCACACTTTGGGAAGCAGAGGCAGAGAAGCTGTGTGCGTGCACAGGTCGTGGGTGGCCTGAAGGAGGGAGGGCTGGGCATGTGGAATTCAGTCTCCAAGCACGTGAAGCCCCTGGCAAAGTCTGGAAGTCAAAGAGTAACGGAAGAAAACAGACAGCAAGCACACAGCTCAAAATTGCAGGCAGTAATAGAACTGCCTATCATTTTTTTTAAAGTAATGTGCTGTTCTCCCTGTGCTGTCCTGAAAGCCCATTTTGTAAAACCAATTGTAAAGAGCCTGTATGATTTACTGCCCAGTTTAGTAAAAAAAATGTACAATTCATTTAAAGAATCAAGGGATAATGTCAAACTAAAAATGTAAACTAAAGAGCTTGAAGGGATGGTTAAATGTCAGCACATCAAGGGAGCATTTATTAACCACAAAAGCCATTTATTCCACATATCAAGTACAACATAAAGAAAAATATTTTGTTCTGGCTTGCAAGAATTCGAACCACTGGCACCAATCTCTCAGGTTGATTCTCAGCATGGGCTGGAGGAACAGGGTGAGGAGGCAGCTGGCTGAGGAGGTCCAGGGAAGTGAGGAATTAATCTTGGCCTTCATATATGGAGGAAAAAAAGGTAGGTCTGGCTAAGGAAGCTGTGGCACTTGGCATCGTGTCTTGTGCTTACTTGGCTTATTAAGCACTGAGGGGTGCACAGCAGCTAATAGTGACTGCTCTTTTAGATGTGTGTACCTGTGGCTGGAGAAACTGAGGCTTTAAACCATCATTTGAGATTATACGTTGCATGAAAAAGAAATGAGAGAGTTGGTGAAGGAAAATGGGATTTTAGAGGGTTAGAAGTTTCATGACATTTGGGTAATGCCAGTGCTCCCAAGGAGTTGGTCTTGCAGCTCTTCCCAAAGGCAGGGTCACAGACCAGCCTGGCTGTGCTGCTGGGTGCCCTTTCCCAAAGGGAGCCGTGGGCTCTCCAGTGGCAGGACCTGTTGCACTGTGGGGTGCAGAGCTGCACCCCTGGGCTCGGGGGGCTGCTCACCCGGGCTCTGCCTACATGTGACTCCCATCTGACCCTTTGATGTGCTGCGTTAGGGAAAGAACTCCCAAAGTGCTTTAGGGAATAACAAATTCCCATGGAGGTAAGCAGCCACCCATTTTGTTTTGTAGTCTGCTGCTGCTGCTTTTTTCCCCAATCTTCCATTTTGTTTTCTTTCCTCCTGCCTTTGTTTTCTTCTTTTCCCTGTTTTGCACTTGGGCAGGGAGCCTCTTGTCGCCTTCCAGCTCACGTGCAGCCCCTGCAGCTGCTGCCAGGAAGGACTGACCACTCTTTTGTCACCCAGTGATGGTATTGCTGCTGCCACAAGTCGTGCTGTGACTCTGGGTACATCACAATCACTGCTTCAATTGAAACCACTGCCTGTAGCCACAAATAGCTGTGTCTGATGGGGCCATGGGCAGCCCTATGGCAGCATGGCAAAAGGGAGCTACACTGCATGCTTTCACCTCATCCTCGAAAATGGGTGCTGGGGCTGCCCTGAAATCCTGGATGTGGCACTGCCATGACCAAAACACAACCAAGCCCAGTGCTGATGCATGAAGCAATATAAAAGGATTTTTCACCTTCCCACCTGCACCCCTCTCTCTGCAGTGTGTGTCAGTGGGGTGAAGCAACTGAAGTGTTTCCCTCTGGGACAGGAAGAAGCTGGGACTGAGGTGCAGCCACATCCCCATTCCTTACCTTCCACAGCCATCAAAATTTCAAGGTACATTTCCTTTTGTCAGAGAGCAGCACACCATGGGGACTTTCCCCCGAGAAAACTCTGTTCAGGGTGTGAAGTTTCTCACTTTTTCTAGCTGCCAGTGACACTTTTCAACTGCAACAATTATGTTATTAACCTGGGTTAATAAGCCTTGGCTGCTCCAAGGTAGAGCAATCTGCTTCAAAGCAGTGCCTCTCCTCAGGGTTTGAGGAAAATTGAGTCCTGGTCTGAAAGGGAAATACGGGCTGTTGGTTTGTGTTTCATCCTTGTTTTCCGGTAAGCAGTGGGCACCTGCACAGATATAGAGTGGAAATAAACGTGGGCAACTCTGGACAGCATGGTGGCAAGGGAAGGGTACAAGGAGGTCCCCATGAGGACAGCAATGGGCAGGGAATACACCTACTGCTTACCTATTCCTCAGGCTCTCTTATCCCATGCCCAGGAAAGCGCAGCTCTGTCTGTGGGCTGGGCTGGACCAGGAATACGCTGAAATCTCAGTGCAGCTCCATTGAGGATGTTCAGGTTCAACCTGCCTGTGCCTTTGCCAAGCACCAATTCAAAACATCTGTTGAAATCCCTGCCAGTATCTGCTGGCAGCAGCTTGGGCAGAAGTACAAAAGAAGAAAGAGTCTTGCTATAAAAGCAGCTTTTCTGTCCTGCTGATTAGGGACAGCAGGGCCAGTTCCCCTTCACAGAGACACAAGGTGCTGGATGTGCTGCTCTGCTGCTGCCAAGGAGCAGCTCAATAATTTCCTCCTGTCATCCTGTGAGCAAACCTCCCAGTTCTTCTACTGTGCAGAGCCCAGAGGGTCTCAGGAAATAGAGAATTCATGAAACTCCTGCTTCATGAAAGCACTGCTTTCCCCAGAGCGACATGGCCATTCGGTAATTGATTACATGACCACATGCTGACAAGCCCATGGTTATCCCTTTAATCTATCATTAGCACATGAGATATTTTAAAAACAAAACCAAACTCCTTCAGGACAAAGGAGCCTTTGCTGCTCCGTCAGGCAGTGTACAAGGGCTGGTTGCATTACCTGGAGGCTAAAAGTTGCTTGTGTCTCAGTCTGGGCTTTTTTGAGTGTAGATGGAAATAGATGTGAGGAGATATTAAAGAAGAGAGAGCACTGGGAGGAGAGGAGATTGAATGGTTCAAGATGAAGATAGCACTAACCACTGTACAATACTGTACAAAACAAGACCATCTTTGTTTTCTGTAAATGAAGTGTGTTCAGCTGCTCTCTCCATCCCTCGTCTCTTTCTTTCCACAGTAAGACTGGTATTTCTGTTATTCGGATTAGCCTGCAGACAATATCAAAATGAAACTTTAGCCTTTCTTGGAAATGGCTCATTTAAAGAGATTTACACAGAAGTACTGGCATAAACATGCACCTTCTGAACAGAACACAGAAGAGATGTAGATTTGACATAAACCTGTGTGTGCTCTTGAGTAAATTACTCTAATTTTGGTGCAAATATAGTGTTTAACAGAAACTGTGCCTGCTGCTAGGAAGTACAAACCATGCTCCATTTAAAAACAAATGTCCACCCAGCAGCAATACTGCTTGTCATTAATACCCACCCACTGTAAGTGAGAGTTGAGTTAAACACTGAGTCCCCTTTCTCTGTGTTTCACAGGCCTTGCCTAAATGTACTCAGTAGCATGGAAACACAAACCATGGTAAACCTCAGGTGGGGCAACCTAAACTCTTGGGGGTTTCAGTTTGTTTGGCTTGGGGTTTGTTTGTTTGTTTGTTTGTTTTTAAAATGAATTTTAATAATTTTAAAGCAGCTTTTTTGCTTGCTTTCATCCAGGTAACCGCCAAATTTCTGGGTGGCTTTGGGGATTTGTAAAGCTGCACCAATGGCAAAAATTGCACTTCTTGGGACGGAGGAAAACTACAGGGACAGTAAAGAGAAAGGTTGTTTGGGGTATGGGCGTGATGCTGTTGGAATAGCAGACTGCTAATTATATCTTTCCCATCTATCTGACAGGGCTTGTCACCAAAAACACACAAATAAGAGCCTTTTCATGCAGAATTAATTTTTCTATTCACAGCCGAGTGGGCACATCTCTCTAATGGAGTCAGATGCACCTACACTGAGAGTGTTTACCTCTGTGTGTGTTTATATATATACATTTCACAGCAGTCCGCAGTGAACCAATGTTAACCCCTGTAAGAAAGATCCAAAAAGTTCTTACATCTCCAGGGGAGTTAAAATATATTTAGAAACCAGCGGGGGACTGACTGCCATTTTGTTATGAGTTGTTTCTGCTGCCAGCACAGAGCTTAGGCAATGTGCTGTGCTGAGGTGCAGCTAAGATTGTAAAGATGTCTTGGGTGCATGGACTGACAGTCTGGTACACCTAAACTATGCTACCAGAAATAACCCAGCCAGCTGAACTAGGACTGAATTTATGAAAATGAGGAATCTATAGTTTTCGAAACCCAGATCCGAATTACCTTCAGCTCCAGGCTTTACAAGCTTATTCAGCTCTGTTCACTCGATGGATATAACATTCTATGTAGTTTCTGTTGATCTGGGTTTTTATACTGTTTCCCTTTAGCAGGTTTTTAGGCATTCATGGTGTCACTTGGGACTATGATACCTCAGACAGTTCAGGTCACTCACAGCCTGTCCACGTCTCCATTTTCCCAGCTTGTGGGATACGCTGTGTCCTTGCCTGCTCCTTGGGAATTCACAAAATGTCCCCAGGGATTATAAATAATCGTCCTTAGGGCAGTAGATTATAGAAGTGATAAATTAACTGCAAAGATACACATCTGGGATAAACAGCATGAGGTTTGCTTCCCTGAGACAGTCTATCCTTCCTGACCAGGCAGTGTTTTGTTCCAGTCAGTGAAAGTTTGGAGCAAGTTTTCTGTCTGTGTGTGTGAGGTGCTTTCTACGGTGGGATGTCACCTGGTGCTGGAAATCCAGCCAAGCGTAAGGACTCAGTTCTTGGTGCCAAAGCTCTGTGAGCACCTGACCTGTGGCAGAGACTGTGGTGGGAGACTTTGGTGGCATTACAAATTTCCAGAAGCATGAGCACTGAGTCTGGGAGGCTCCTCTGGCAAGGGTGATGTGTGAGGCAGCTGGAGAGCTGCCCAGGGAGCAGGGGCTGTCTCTGTCCCTTTCACGGGGATGGTGTGGGCAGAGTCCTGCATGGAGTGTGTGTGTGGGGCCCTCCATGGGCTGCAGGTGGGTCTCTTCGCCCATGGGCCCCCCCACAGGCTGCAGGGGCACAGCTGCCTCACCATGGGCTGCACCCTGGGCTGCAGGGGAATCTGCTCTTGCACCTGGAGCACCTCCTGCCCCTCCTCCACTGACCTTGGTGCTGCAGGGTTGTTTCTCTCACATAGCCTGACTCCTATTTCGGGCTGAAGTTGGTGTTGCACAGGGGTTTTTTCTCCTTCTTAAATCTGTTATCCCAGTGGTGCTACCAATGATCACAATGGATGGGCTCAGCCTTGGCCAGTGGCAGGTGTTCTTGGAGTTGGCTGACACTGACTATTGGACACAGGGGAAGCTCCCAGAAACTTCCCACTGAATCCCTCTAACTCTCCCTTCTACTAAAACCAAACACATGGAGAGAATCATACAGCCACTGGAGGAAATTTTCATGTCATTATATATAGATATAGATATAAGAATGCCAGTTCTTATCTAAATAAACACAGTATGCATGGAATAACCTGTTTTATATAAACAGTTTTCATATCAGCAGATTATAGATACTTCACCATGCTCAAACTGAAATCCAGCTACATTTAGAAGCCTGTACAAGACAGAGATGAAGATTGAATGATCTATTTGAAAACCCAGGGGAATTGTGATTGCTCAGAAGGCTGTCCAGAACACTGTATGTTGCTGCAGGAGCTCTGTTGCTCGGGAGCAGCAGGTGCCAGCACCGCACGAGGCTGGTGGTGGCTCTGGGCTCTGACTCAGCACTGCAGGGATGCGATGAAGAGCCCCCATCTCCACCCTGTGCAGCCACCCTGATGCAATAGCCTTGGTGTTTCTGTGACGTGCATCTGTGATTTGAAGTGTGACGTTAGCAAATATTTTCTGCGAAAAATCTGGGTTTTGCCCACACTTCCATCCTGGTTCTTATCCCAGGCCGACCAGACTGAAATACAAGTGCCTTGTGCTCTAAATGCTGTATTATCACTCATTTGTCATCCATTATGATCCTCTCCTTCCTCAAGGAGGGAGAACACATTTGGGTTTTTTTTGTGGAAGCAGTTTTGTGCCCAGGCAGGTGAGGACCAGGGTGGGGAGGAATGGCTGGATCTGAGGTGGGGCTGGCACTGTGGGTGCCCAGTGGCTGCTGTGTGCCTGGCCAGGGGCAATGTTCACCACAGCCTGCAGCCAGGGGTTTGTGTCAGTAATAGGATGTTACTACCTAAAAATGTACTCCAATATTCTCCCAGAAAACCTTACAGTATGTCAGTGCCTTAGCAAAATAGGGTGTATTACTCTTTTTACCTAATTTTAGTTCTATAATTATATGAGCAGTGCACATGTCTAAACTGGGAGCTCCGAGTTCATCCCAACAGCCATAAGGCATTCCAGGGAGGTTATAAGGACCCATGCACAGCTCTGAGGATAAGCATTAGCCTGACCCGTGTGGTGTGGCTGCACTACAGCCTTGAGAGAGGCAAAATGCAGAGCGCCAGGAAAAAAACCAACAATCTCCAACTACGTGGCTCTGTAGAGCTGGGGTCAGGGAGCATGTCTCCAGTGCCTGCCCTCTATTTTCACTAAAACACATGAATTTTAGAGTAGGTGCTGACCTACATAAATGTGGGAAGCTTTGCCTGCTACAGTTCCTGGGAGATTAGCAGAGGGGGCTGGGTGTGGGGTGTGAAGGGGTAATAACATCATTTTTTAACTTGTTAGACATTTCAAGTCCAACCTCATTAAATCCGTGCACTACAGCTCAGTGGCCATTGAATGAACGGATTAATTCTGTGTTATTTTATGACTTTCCTCCTGCACCCTGCAGCTGTGCAGTCTGAAGTTATCTTGTTTTCCCGTTTATAAGTGTTGTAAAGGAAACTCCCTGGAGATGATGCAGTGTGTGCTGAACACGAAAGCCTCCACTGAGCTTGATTGCTGCAAACGATCATCCGAACAGCTCCTCAAAGCTGTGGCCGGGGTCACACTTCATGGGGGATGTATTAACTGTGAGCTTCCCCTTTTTGCTGCTTCACCAAGGGATCTCTGGGAAACACCTTGAAAGGTGCAGAGCATGACAGCAGAAGTATTGATTCGTGAGGTTTAGGCTCATTTTGGGGGGGGGGGGTCTGAGATGACTGTAAATTACACCTTCTGGCAACAGTGTCAAAGCAGCTGCAGGTCCAAAAAAATGGTGTGAAGAACCGGAATTTGTGCTCTTCAGTGCTTTTATATAGAAAATGCAGGATGTTGGGTTCTTTGTAAACAGAAAACTCTCATGCTGAGCACAGAATATCTCAGGCCACTTCAGCTCAGTGGGCACTAGAAGGGCTGTGGTAATGTGTGCTGTGCTCTAACAAAAATCTCCCATCTACTTGGACATAGCATTTGAAAAGCCTTGCTGGCTTTCATCTTTTCCTGGCAGATAATGAAAGTTTGATTTGATTTTTGGGATGGAGAGTTATGTAGACCAGTAGCCTGTAATTCTGCCTGTGTCTGTATTCAGCACGTCCATGAAACATCCTTGACTTCTCTGGAGAAGGGATTGAGGGCTGATAAATCTCATCTCCTGGCCTTGGCCAGCCCTCTCATGAGGACTGGAGGAAAGAAAGGCCAGAAGCATTTCTAGGGTGCACAAGTTTTCTAAACACCAGTTGTGCTGTAAGACCTTCATCTCCCCGAGCCTCTTCCTTCCTGCAGGCTTCATCTGCCACAGCTCACATTCTCTGCCTCTGTGTTTCAGATGAGGGGGCACTGGGGTGGAGACAGGTCCCCCCACCATTGCCAAACCTCTTTGCAGGGGAGAGGAGGAAAGAGAGGTTCTTCCCTGGCAAATGGGCATTGGGTATTGGTAAATGGGCAAATGGGCATTGTTAAATCAGGTAGAATTTGTTTTGTAGTGTAGGCAGGATGGTCATCAGTTGGAGGAAAGCCCCGCTGAGGTCATTTTAGGATTTCAGAAGCTGAACAGTAAATGCAACAGAATCAGTGGATCCATTTCCACCTGGTCACTGCATACTGTGTACTCTGACCTCCTAGGAGCCAGTTACATCTTTTGCTTTATCTACAAGTTTCCTTTTATTTTAGTTCAAACCTCACCTCTGATAAATATGGGATAGCAACTCTTCCACTCAGCTTTTTTCTTCCTGTAGAATTTTAATGAAAAATTTCATTAATGAAAATTAATTAATAATTTCGTAGCTGGAGACCTTAGACCTCTGTGCAAGCTCCCCTGTGAAATGAGCAGCCTTCCCACAGCCCTGGAATCAGGGCAGCCAGCACTAGCAGGGGACTCTCTCTGGTTTGTTTGGAGGACACTGGGGGCAGGAAGGAATCTGAGAGAGATGATCCAGAAAGCTTGTTTTGGCTCCTGGTCTAAGGGACTTGGGGATACATCATCTCCTCCAAAGAGCACCTCTGTGGACACTGTGGGCACACACTGCACAGTTGCAGGGAGGGTGAGTTCTCTGCAGCCTCACTGCTGAGAAACTGGAACCCTGTTGGGGCTGCCATGAGGGCAAGGATGAGCCACCTTTCCTCCAAGCCAGCCCAGCTGCTGGGCACACTCTGTACTTTGTTTAGGCTGGGTGTTCATGAGCCCTGATTTGTGAGTCCTGCCTTGTAGGTTTCATTCCTCTTGTCCTGTTGCTGATACCACTTCGCTCCTAAGACCAAACCTGTTGTTCTGCTGCCTCTTGACAGCTGCTGGTCCTTCCTGCAGCAGGAAAAACACTCAAGCTGTGTCCCAGGCAGGCACACTTGCACTTGCTTTTCAGGAGTAAACGGCAGTTTCAATCCAGATGTGCTTTTCTGCCTTCTGTGTATTTCATTTTCTGTTTCAAGGTGTTGCATCAGGTAAAGGGAGCTAAAGAGTTACCAAAGGCAAGGTACTTGGGCTGTAACATTTCTTAGACTCTTCCGTCCCTCTGTAGGCAATTAGGAAACTGCTCGCTGACATTATTTCCCATTAACAGGCTTGAGTAACTGCATGGACCTTCTGCTGCTTTGCGTTTGGCACCTAATGGCCTGAAACCCGCATGTAGGTAGATGTGGGAAATAAATTACTCCCTAGTGCTCATGGGCGGTAACTCCAGGTCTAACTGTGTGTGTGTGTGGGCTGACAATGCCTCTTTAACGAGGAGCTTGTTTATGAGGAGCTCGGTGATAGATCTCCAGAAGGGAATTAGACTCAGTGTGTCCTATACCTGTTAATTGAATCGGGCTGAGGTGCCTTCAGGGAGGGTGCATTTAGACAGCGTCGGGGCTGGGTTTGCGTTTGTACTGCCCTGGCTGGAAGCTGGAGCTGCGTCTGTGAAATCCCGGAGGCAGGCGATGAATCATGTTCGGCGCTCGCAGCCGCTGCGGTGCCGCTGTGTGTTTAGCAGAGGTGCTCCCAGCCCTTCCTGCTCGGCGCTGCCGTGCGATCAGAGCAGGACGAGCTGGGGCAGCTCACGCCTCTCCTGGGACACAGAGAGCCGTCGGCAGCTCCGCTTCCGTGAGGTCATGAGCTCCCTGGGACGCAGAGCTGTCAGCCCCCATTTCTGGCTGTGCTGGCAGGCTTGCTCTGTGCTGGCGCATGAGCTCCTGCAGAAATCGTTCCCTCCCAGGGCGGAGAGAGCATCCAGCGCTGCCAAAACCGCTTCTTCGCAATTAGCTCCAAAGAAAAGGGCCCTTAGTGCAGAACACCAGTGGGATGAGCAAGATGTTCGTGCTTTTCCTCTGAAAGTACTTTGTTTTTCAGGAAGGATGTGGCTGTCTTCTCATAATTAAGTTCTGGGAAAATATCTGCATCATTAGATGGAGCTGGTAGTGAGGAGAGAGGTTTTTTGATCTTAAAATCTAAGTACATTTAAGCATGTGTGGGTAATTTATAAACAGTTGTTAAATCCAAGTCTTTGGGAAAGGCTTAATGCAGCAGTCACTGATACCAGTATGAGGTTAATGCACTAAAATCCATTAGTGTAGCAGTAGCTTTCTGGTTGAATTTTGGCATTCTTTCTAACAGTTATTTTTGGTTTATTTTTAACCAGGAACACCAACCTTGGCATTCACAGATATAAATAGTGTTATATAGGACTGAGAGGAACCACCTGAAAAGTCTTAAGTTCAGCTTTAGACAAGATGAAGTTCATCTACTTCATCTCTGAGAAATATTTGTGTAACCTCTTCTTAAAACCTTCCACAAAGATTCCCTCAACCTTCAGAGAAAAAAAAAAAGAGTGTCAGGGCCTGGACTATATCATTACTGCAACTGAGGCCTTACCAGTGTTGAAGAAAAAGGAATAATCACCTGTCTTATTAATGCAGCCCAGGAAGTCTGCCTCCTGCTCATCAGCACTGCTTTGCAAACCTCAGGTCAGGATGACTCCTAATGCTTTTCTGTGTCTTGCTGCTTGGATAGTCATCACTGACACTGCACTGCATATTTGATTTTGTCTTCCTTGGTGTAGGGATTTGCATGTGATAGAACATTTCAAATCATGTCAGACAGGAAAGACATATATCAGAAGCAAATATGGCTTTGAAAGTCAATGTAGTTTCTAATGTACAGCCAATTACTCAGTGATTGCTGCTCCAGTAACAGCAGAGAGATTTCATTTCCATTTGGTAGATGTTGTATATTTTGTTTTTAACAAACATTAGTAACTGCTGATTCATTTCCAGTTAGCCAGGAAAGCTGCTGTGCCCTGTTGTTCCCAGTACGCCCCTGAAGGTGAATATATTTATACTCCAGACCACAGGAAATGTTGTGCATTTATTGGTGCAGTAATTTTGGGGTTTGTGGCAAACAGGAAGAGTCCATGAGACGTGATACATGCTGATTAGCAGTGTCTTCTCATTGATTACAATTAGCTAAAGTAGATTTTGGTACCTGTTCTGACATAAGCTTCCGTTAATGATAAAACTTGAACCAAATGGTATGTTCAGCTCTCAGGGGACAGAAATTGCACCAAACATTTCATATTAATTTAAATGTGATTGAAGAAATGTGTACTTGAAGAAGCTACATGAGATAGCTTTGGACTTGCTTGAGTTTCTTGATACGTGGTCTCCATGCATGGAGCTTTTGTTCTGATTTTGAGTGTAAAAACACCCTGGTTATGTGCAGATGTGGGTGTTAACTTCAGCTCCAGACAGCTGCAGTGATACTAAATAGGAGTAGGATGGGTCACAATAATTTATCAACAGTCTTGTTTTCAGTCTCCTGCTCTGGGCTGAAGGACCCCTTTGTGCAGCAGCATAATAACCAGCGGGCAGATGACTTTGACTCTCTCACTCTCAGGGGCACATGAATAAGACCTAATGAAAATAGCTGGGAGACAAAGAGCAATCGCTGCTCCGTGCTGCCAGTCCTTTCTGACACTCCATACATCTGTAACGGGCCACATCTACAGCACACCAGGCAGGGCCAACAACTGTAAACAACAGGATGGGAGCACAATGTGGGCTGTATGCATGTTTATCCCAGATAAATTAACACAGGGCCTGTTCTTCACTGGAGAAGAGCAAATAAAGCAAATTCATTGTCACTCGACAAAAACCTGTTTTGAAAAGAGCAGTTTTAACCAAGGATGTTGAAATTGAATATTAGTGATAATGAGAGGATGATCTCTCGCTCTCTTGCATTTCACTGTCATTCTTCTTATCTCCTGGAAAGAGGGACTGTATCTAAATATGCTGCTCATGAGAAACACAAAGGAATGTAGAGAAAAGTAGATCCAGTCACAATTTTTGGTTATGGTGTCTCATAGCCTCTAATAGAAATGTTTAATTCCTGGAAGTGGCATTTGCTCTTTTGCTCAAAAGAAAAAAAGAAAAATGGTCTTTTACCAATGTTTAAAACCTGCATCCAGTAGTAAGACAAAGAGACTCAGCAAATCCCTCCTTTGCAAAATAAAACATCTTTAAAATGCCATGTTTGTTCTTATAAGAAAACTCCAGCTGACTACATCAAAATAAATGGAATGTTTGCCTGATGGGTCTCACTAGACACGAACACAACTAGACACAAAACACCCAGCATAAATTATAAAATGGAAGTGCAAAAATAGTTCAGTTTTACAAGATAAGGCTGTGATAGGTGTGCAGTCTGATAATAGCCTATACAAAGTTAGTTTTAAAGAAAATCTTTACCGTATTACCATGAAAATCATTTCCCCACTGTACACCTCTTGGGTTTTTGCCTGTGTGTACATGAGAGAGGATGTGAAACAGGATTAGGTATGAGGGAAAGACTGACATGTGGAGAGTATCATATGGGATAAAACCAGGAGGGCTTTATTTGTTCAACCTGGAAAGGGCAAGAGGATCTGTTATCACTTTCAATGAGATGAATCAGGGAAAGAAACACCATGGAAAGCTATTTTGGTTCTAATAAAAAGCCATTATAAAGAAAACTAGTTATACAGTAGCCATGAATCTAAAATGAAAATAAAATTGCAATTTCTGATCTTCATGGAAAAAAGTATTAGGGTAGGCAAATAAGGAATTTTAAAAGAAATGTTTATCAGCTGTGGAACAAAGGGCATAGTAGGACAAAACTCAATGGCTGTTTGTTTAGGAAAGCTTGAAGGTTTTTTTTTTTTCTTTTATTGAATGGTAGGTGCAGCAGCTCTCGTGTGTTTGAAAAACATTCATTGCTTATTGCAGATGCTCTGATGCTCAAGGGACCAATCTACTTAACGTTAATAGGTCTGCAGCAGTACAGCCCTTGGTTGTGCCGCCGTTCACACTGAATAACAACCCTGCCACTCTTTGAAATACGTGGGAAAACTTCCATGGCTGTTCTTACAGTAGCCCTTCGCCGTGAATTAGGCAGCAGCACATCCCTCCCTGTCGACTTTGCAGCCCTGGCTGTGTTTGACAAAGTGCTTGGAGCTGGCAAACATGGAAGGGTTCCTGCCACTGTGCCCACAACCTGGCAAACAATGCGTAGTAAACAATCCATTAGGCTGGTTTTTTCCCCCTGTTTATTTTGAGTTATCTGCGGTCAGAGGGTTATAATGAATTGATTCAGCCTTCAGAATTACTGCATAAATGCTTTATAGGAAAAAAAGTCCAAGTCTGAAGCATTTGCTTTGACTGTGTCTCAGCTGTTCATCCCAGTGAGATGAGCCTCCTGTTTCCCAAATAGGAAGGACTAGAAATAATGCTGCAAGTTGTGGCCCAAAGGTAGAAGAGACAAATGTTGAAAACATCATGGTTCCCCATTTCCAGGTTTTTGGGAAAGAGACTCATATAGCAAGTGGGACTAAGGGTTGCCAGAGCCTCAGTGTAAAGCCCAGTTATGCACAGGTTGACAAGCAGTAGCAGTTATTCCAAAATCGACTGAAAACCAGCTACACAAGCAAGTATATGCTGTAGTTATCTTTTGATACTATTGTCTTTTATGCTACTGTAAATTTTGACTTCATTTTGTTCAATTAATACATATTACTGTTGTTTTAACAAATAATTCAAAATTATACTTCATTTACTTTGACTTCAAGTATGATTTTATTATTCTTACTTGAAGTTCTTTTTAAATTGAAGTACCTTTCCATAACAAAGGAAAGAAAACCATTTGGTTTGCTATCTTCTAGTCATCCACTAGAAATTAAACTAGTGTTTTCTGAATAGATACTCTGGAAGTAAGTATTCAAAGTAGACCTCTCAAATGATTATTTTCAGGTTGCCAGGGACCACGTCACTAATTACTTTTCTTTTGCTGTATCTGAATCTTTTCTGTATCTGTATCAAAGTTGTATCTGAAAATTGAGCAGCGCATTTACAGAGGTGTTTTTCTCCCCACCCTATGACTACAGGAAAATACACCATAATTTGTGAAGGGCAATTAGCATGCAGGGAATCACCTTTCCCTATGTTGGTACAGTGCTCAGAACAATTATGCACCTGAGCGCTACTATAGCCACAGGAGTAGCAACGGTGTGATAAGTAGGCCATTAAAATGACAATCGATGCCATATGAATAATTTCCTTCTCATTTGTCGCCAGTCACTGCAGGAACTTTTCTGTAAAGGCAGCTCCTCCAGAGGCCCTGCCTGGATGCAAGGCCCAGAGAACGGGTTTGGGCTGCAGTGAGGTCCGGCAGCAGCTGCCCCACATCCCCCAACACTGCTGTACCACCAACCTGCCCGCTTGGGTGATCGTCTGTCTCAGGGGTTTTGGTGGAGCTTCCAAACGCAGCCTTGGGTCGGCCCATTTGTGGCCCAGCTTACGTGTTTGTGTGTCTGTAACAAACACTGTGGTGGCTGGAAAAAAGGGACTTGCGATTTTGTGTGGAAGATGCCGGCTCTGGGAACAGTTTGCTGACAAGGGATTTGTAAAAGCAAGAAAAAAGATGGGGGTAGCTTGGTGTAAGTCATCTTAAGAGAGCCTAGTTTACAACCCCCATGCCTAGGCAGAGATGAACCCTTTGTCTGTGCCCCTCTGCACATCCCGGTGCCATGCCAGGCTCAGCGCGGTGCCCGAGGGCTGCCCTGTGTCCTGTGCTCTCGGAGACTGCCTGGCTTCCAGCAGTGCTGGGAGCAGCCTGGAGGTGTGTGCTGTGCCAGCAGCACTGAGCTGCTGCACGGGCAGCTGCTCCAGCCCAGCAGCTCCTTGTCTTGCCAGGGGCATGTTCCTAAAAGCAAGGCTGGTGAAAACGCAGTTAGAACTCCATGGCACTGTAAGATCTTCTGCTCATTTCCCTCTGTGAGTTGGATGTGGTGCTTCTTCCCACTGCAGTTAGGCTGGCACAGGTAGGGATGGAGCAGGAACCGTGGTGTGATTGAGCACAGTCCCTCTGCCTGTGCTCGGTCCTAGTGGAGTCTCAGCACAACGTGTGGGGAGAGCTACAGGGGGGAAATGTTTAGTACATTACATTCCTGACTTGTATAAAAACATCTTGGAGATAAGAGCCAAGCCGTAAGGAGAGCCTGACTGTCCACAGTGGTTAGGATAGTTTTGGAAGAAGTGGAGACCTTGCTCCAGCTGCTGTTTGACAGCTTATCAGAACACCTCCATATGCCGGGCTCAGCAGGACCCTGGCTCCAGCTGCTCAGCCCCACACACACTCTGCTGAGTAATTGCCCACTGCAATGGGGCCTCCCCTGCACTCACCCCAACATGTCAGACCATGCTCAGCAGGTGCAAGACCCTGAGGGCATGCAGCCTGGGAAGCCTCTGGATTGCAAGTAATCTGAACAGATATATTTTAGCTCAGGGAATCAGTGCTTATCTATTGATTAGAGCTCATCAGCAGAGACTTTCTCAGCCATAATGAAGCTATGGATGCATGCTGCTTGATTTAAAGTTCGAAAGAAGCAATTGGCTCCAGAGCCTAAACCCATATTTTGCAGAAATTAAGCACCTTTCCTGTCAGAGTTCTTCTAAAAGGTCTAATGGCATCATTTGCCCAGAGTTACACAACATTAACAGTGTATGTTTTTTCCAGAAATGAGGGGTAATTATGTGAATATCTAATGCAATTAATTGATATAAATATGCCTTGTGGCAATAAAGAAAACCAAATAATGTTCTTCCTTAATGTATGAATCAGTTAAGAAATTGTAAAGCAATAAATGTATCAGACTTTGAATTCAAGAGTACATACTGGAAAAAACAAGGCTGTTGAAGTCATAGTTCTAGAAATGTTACATTTCTTTTCTGAGATAGCAGCAGAAAAAGAGGAAACTCAACTAAAGATAGAATAAACTGAATATCAACATGTTTCATGGCTGATAATTAAGAAATCAATAACAATACTCAATGATATGGCAGGCTCAGCTGCTTTTGACATTTCTAGGACCTAAACCTCCAAACTTTTATGTAAACAGGGGATTTTATTCATATGAGCATTATCGTTGTTGTCAGGGAGACAGTCACTCGTCTACCGTTGCCACACACAGCATTTTAATCATCCCTTCTCCAGTCAGAATTCCTGCTTTTAAAGTAGCAGACAAAGGTTCCTTTTCTCACTTGATTTGCATCTAGATATTGCAGCTAGACAAATCCTGTATCAGATCATGTGCAAAAAAAGGGAAAGTCATTTCAGAGAGAAAAGAGGCACCTATTATTAGTGTTCCCAAGACACACTGTTGTAAGGCAAAAAAATTGATTTTTTTCATCCTTAATGTGCTCTCTGCCAATGCCTGTTATTTTTGCTGTTAGCTTTTCACGTTTGCTTGACTGTTTTGTGACATTTTTTTTTAAAGCAATGACCGTCTCTCACAAAAAAACCAAAGCAAAACAAAAAAACCCTGACTGGTAGGAAGACTTTTTAATCTCTTTTCGAATTCAATAGAAACTGCCGAATACTAGAATGCCTCAGAATTGTGGAAACCCTGACTGCTGCTCATGTGTTTTTAGTATTACTGAATAATTTATATTTTGAGGGAAAATGTGCAGTCTTTGTCACCTTTTATTTTTGTCTTCTCTATAAATTTAAGTTACTCAATGAGACAGTGTGGAACTGCCAGAAACATAATATGAATTGTACCATAATTTCAACCCTCATAATTTAAAATTGGTGTCTGCCAGAGCAGAATAATTGCTTCTTCCAAAGACTATCACAATTCACCTACAAGCTCAGCCTCTTAACCCCACCGCTGGCTCCCAAAGGCACGTGTGGGCTGTGATGCAGGCTGTGCATAATTCAGGGCTAAAATAAACACAGGGGAAATATTCCAGAGGGTGGATTCACACATCCCTCTGCCCTGTGTCGGTGCTGCGAGCGCGGTGTGTCCTCACCCTGCGCTGAGCCCTCAGGGCACATCTCTCCAGGTCGGTGTGCCTGTGCTCCTGCAAGGACCCTGCGTGGGCCAGGGCAAGGCTGTTCTAGTGAGAACTGTGTTACCAAAAGACCTGTGGGTGATGGTCTCTCTGTATTGATTGCCCCACCTTAACTCCTGTTGACCCACAAAAGGAGATGTGAGTCTCTTTTGGGAGAGTAAATAAACAAATAATGGGCTCCCGGTGAATGGAGCTGGGAAATTCAGAGGTTTTGTTGGGTTTTGCAGCTTGTCTTCTGAGTGGCCACTGACAAGTCAGACAGATCCTGTCTCCTACCTCTGCATGCAAAGACCATCTATGCCTTGTCTTGTGGGCACATTACAAGGGTTGTTCAGGTAATACTCGTGAAATGCTTTGAACAGGAAAGGTGTCGGACAAGAGCCTGGTTCTTTCTCAACTCTGCTTTCGGAGGTGACTCTAAGCAGGCATTGGAGTGGCTTTTCAGAGCTATGCAGTTAGAACAAACAGCTGGTTTGTAGAGCAGCATTTACACTTTGTGGGTTTTTTGTTTCCGTTTCTGCCCCAAGTTATTTGAAAAAGTTCTCCAGGAAGAGGACAAAGGAGAGAATTGAGAATCTCACAGGAAAAGCTCGCCAAACATTAGAGAAACTGGGCTAAAGCTTGGTATCAGTGTTAATATTTCTTTTTAACGTTGTGTTGGAAAGGAGTAATTCCAAGGATAAATTATTTAGTTTTTCTTTCAGAGGTAAAGAATCTATGAAAAAATCGTTTACTGCCTCAAAATCATAAATTGTATGATCTTAAACTCATATACAATGTTGCCCTGTAGATCACACCAAAGAGAGAGAGACTTAGCTGTTACAGTGAACTGGATCTTGGGGGCACTGTTGATCTTGGCCCTGTGGAATGTGCAAGTTCTCTGAGATCAGTTCCCATATAAAATAATCCTCTTTTCTGCATATAAAATAATCCTTGTGTTTATCAGGCTGTAAGATTTTTGTGATGCAGATTCCCTTTTTGCCTGTTTGAGTTTTACTTCTTTAATTAAATTAAATTAAATTTTTTTAATTCTACTACCCAATAACAAGTGTTCATCTCTGCTCATCTACTTTTGATGTGAAAAACTGTTACCACCATTAATACCAGGTCACCATTATAATCTGCACGAGCATATTCCAGCATTTATAGCAGATGGAACCCCTTTTCCCTTGACAGTAGACTTCCTGTAAATTAGGATCAGGAAAAAAACCTAACCAGTTGTCCATAAACAAAGTTGTCTCCATGTTTAGTCTGGATTTGATTCCTTGGGAAAATATATGTAAGGAGGGTTATGGACTGAGACTGTACAAATAAAATGAATTTTTATCATCCTCTTAGAGAGGTGCTCAAATGAAGGGCAAGGAAAGATCTGATAAGGAAAGAAAGCTTAATGTTTAGGTGGAACAAACATTTCACATTACCTGACCAGGCAAGCATCAAATCCAAAAGATGCTTCTTTTCACTCTTCTCTACTTCTTATTTTTCTATTTTACCTTCTTCTAGAAGTAAAATATTAATCCTATGGCATTCTGGCATGACTTTTGCACTGTATCCATTTTGATTATCATCTCTGGGCAGGCTTGTGTCCAGGTTCCAGGAGTAATTTATTGCTCAAGGAACAAAAGAAACTCATGCTATTTGCAAACTGCACAGCTTTAGTTATCTTGAGTGTAATTCATCTCACTGTAAGGCAAAATTTTCATGATACAGTTCTGAAACTAATAATATAGTCACCAAAATGTCTTCAAAAGTGCATGCGGTGGCAAATGTCTCTGTAGATTTAATATAAACTGAGTCTACTTTCAATAAAAAGCCACCAGAATTTTCCAGGCCAGTGGGAACCCACATACTGTGTAAAAGTGTAAACGTCAATAAAATAAACTTGGCAGGACCATTACTTTCCATTCCAGTATAAAATCCATTTTTGCTGATTATGGAGGTCAATAAGGAATTCTGAAGTCTCCAAACAATTGTATTTTTTTGCCTTGGCTGTTTGTTCTGAGTTGGTAAGACTGGCAGAGTCAGAAAGCAATGCTACCTGTACCTCATCATGTAACTGTATTTTACAGTGCAGCCTAACCACTAACTTTTAAAGTCATGTTGTATCTTATCAGGCTAAATTCTCCTCCTAATTACACTGGCATAAACAGTTGTAGCTTAATTGAATTACATTGAATTGAATAATTGCTGTGAGAAGAAAGTAGATCTGGTTGAAGTCATAGTCCAAATTAATGTTTAAAAACAAACGCAGCACACTCAGAAGCTTTGCAAAGTGCTGAATGTTGTGAGTTCCTGGAGAAGTTCAAAAGACTTCCATTACAGTGGTGACAAATCCTGATTTGGAGCATATTATTAACCTGTTAATTCAACTGTGTGTTTTTGTGTGATGTCCTATAACCAATAGAGATGTAAAAAAATTTGCTCATCTAGCAACAGAATCTACTCCCCTTAATTATTCTGAGAAGCACATTAGCCCATGCACTGCTTTCAGGAATGCTTAAGGCACAAATTGTGCAGCTGGGACCTGATCTTTGGGGCAGCCAGTTTGGGATGTGAACCCACCCACTGCTTTCAGGAAGACTTCTTGGAATAAAACACATCTCAGTGGAAGCCAGAATGGCGTGGTGACAGACATACAGCAAAAATGATGCACAAAAGTGCATTATCAGTCAAATGGAAAAGGAGTAGCAGACAAATCTGTGAGCTTCAGCTCTAATCTCTCATTCAAAGTGCTTTAAAAACACTAGCTCAGACTCGCAGCCTCCTTGATGAGTGAAGAAATATAATCATGTCAGAGACAGTTGTTCCTTGTTTAGGATCATACATGTAGGGACACAGTGGGGACTGGGAGTTGGAAACCCCAAGTACCCTAAAGATTTGAGGATATTCCTTGTAAAACAGCAGTGAATCTGACCTAATTTAAAACAAACAAACAAAAAAATCAATCCAATACCATGGAGACATCTGAATGACTTTTTAACATTCCCTGGAGATACCTCAGGGTGACTTTGAAAGATGGATATGGTATGACCAAACCCAATACCTTTAGTGAGGACCTGTTAATCCCTCCTTAGCAGGCTCACCTGAAACATCAAGAAGAGCTGTCAAGCTGCTGAGTTGCCAAAGGAATCCAGTGTGCTGTCCCAGCACACATCTAGCTGTGGATGTTCCCCTAAAGAAAGCTTATCGATAGGCACTGTGTTCCCTTCCCAGCTGTTGCACAGCAGCAGCAGTAGCCAGGACTCCCGTCACATGGCTGCTGCAAATCCTTTCTGGGGCTATACATACTCTGCATGCAATCAGCTGCCATTCAACTTCTCTCATATGACATCCCCTGTGGAAATAAACAGATGAATTATTTACTGTGCAGGCAAGATGATACTGAATACTATGGCAGCTAAATATTGTAGTTACACTAAGTTCCTGTGAACGGGACATCACTTATTCATGGTCAGAAAGCAGAACTCTTCCACAAGCTAAATTTTTGCCAGTCATGATGATTTTCCACATGTTCTGTACTATAGGAAGTCCTCTTTGAAAAGGGGACAGTAAATTATTTACTGTGAAGGGAGGATGATCCTAAATGGTACAGCAGAGAAACCGTGTAGCTACAGTGACTTCACATGAGCGTGATGTGCTGTTCATGAACCATTTATTGGACCAGACTTCCATGCTTAAGCTGGTGATTCCCTGACAGCCCACTTGAGCTTTTCAGCCATGAAACAGAGCTGTCTTCTGGGGAGCAGGCACAGGTTAGCCCTTTGAGATCTGCAGCACCTTCAACACCTGCCCAATAAACACGTTACTCTTGCCTGTGTAAATCCACAAGAGGTATCTAAGTCATTATGGTGTCTCTGGGTAGTGCTCTGCCTTTTTAATTTGTTGTCATCCGGGGCCAGTCCCTGCCTCTGGTGGGTAGAGACTGAATCATCTCTCTGCCAGGTTGGGTATGTGCTGCTGAGTGCTGGCTGCAGGACGTGGTGCTCTCAGGGGTTGTTTTGAGGTGCAATTGCACCCTGCAGCTCATGTACAGCACACTGTGTACAGGGTGTCGTCTGCCGTAGACACTGATACAAGGTGGCATATCGTTAACTAGAATGACTGTTTACAAAGGGAGAGAGAAGAGAAAAATACCAGCAAAGACAGCAGATGGCATCTTGAAATACTGAAGTAAGTGGACTCAAGTGCTCATCCACTATAATAGAATATTTATTTTGAACCCCAGAGCATCTTTGAAAGGCTGCAAAGGCCTGTTTTCATCAAAAAAGATTTTCCTTTGTTTTATACAGAAGCATTTTGAGGTGTCTGTGATGATTATTTTGTTTCCTGCACCATGTTCTATGGCACCTGGAGCCTGGTTTGAGGAGGAAACTCTGCAGCCCCCAAGAATGTGCTTTTGTCCCTTAATAGGGAAAGAATACGAAATATCACTGATCACAGAATTTTTAAGGAATGAAAAAAGGAGGGAAATTCACTTTCTGCTTTCTCATGCCTGTCCTTAGAGTTCCTTAGATGCTTATCTCTGTTTTAAGGACGTTGGCATCTCCTGCCTGCAATCTGTAGTGTGGTGGTACTGATTTCCTTGAGGGGCTGAGAGCTCCCATCTCTCATGCACAGATGCAAAAGATGGCACCGTGAGGCTGAGCAACAGCTTGTAACTATCCCTGGTGACTGGACAAACCTCCTTTCCTTCTGTAGTGCTGCTGAGGAAAAGGACTTCTCATCCTCTTTATAATTTTATGTAGATATAACAGCATGAGAATCAGTGTGAATGCGAATTGGAGAACATTTACCTGCAGAGAGTTAAAATCTGCTTGTCCCATTCACTCATGTAAGCCTACGTATAAATGTGTTTATTGAAGATAAATTAGCTATCATAGTTAATTTATTCTGCATGCTTCTTATTAGCTATGTTAATTCCCTTAACTCACCCCACCACATTTCTCCTCTTTGCACCAATTCTGTTCTGATTCTCTTAGCACTGGTTAGAATAGGTTTTACAACATGACTGCTGTGTTAAAATGCTTTCCAGAAACAGCCCTGTGCTTACTCTTGCTTGTGTAGCATTGCTGTCTTACAGCATTGGAGGTTTTGTGGTTTGTTTTCACTTTATGGACCCTCTTGCAAACACACTGGCTTTTTGGTTTTGCCTTGTTGCACTTCATAATTTCTGGAAGCACATGTATTTTCTTGCTTGTCACCTGCTTTTGTGCAGTGAAACCTCTCCTTTATTAAAGCCTGCACTGGAGCCCTGAGCCCAGCCTAGAGGGACTGTGCAGGCCTTCCTAGGATGCAGCAGGAAGACCTGTGCCTTGCTGGATATTTGTTAAGACTTGATGCCATTTCAAGTAGAATAGAAGACTGAGTAAAACAATATTGAAGTCATTTTGTAAGAAGTGTTAAGACAACACTCCACACCGTGCAGTACACTGAGGGAAATAGCATTCCTTTCCCGCTTTGGAAGTTGTGAACGGATTTTGCAAGTGTGCTTGTTCGGTTTGTGACTGATTGCCTTGTGGAAGCAGATTTTCCCAGGACATTTCTGAGGAACTCTGTGCTGCTCGTTCACCTTTAGGTGCTCCTGTATCTCCACTGTGGGATGCCACCCCGAGTTGTGTCCATGCGTGGTCTGCATCCTGACTCTGCACCTGAGAGCTCTGTCTGCCTTCCCATGGGACTGAAAACTCCATTTTGACTGTGAGGCTGCTTCCCATTCTCAGGGAGCTCGCTAAAGCCTTGCAGTATGGAGCTGTTGGCTTAGTGCTGTACTGTCAGAATCTAATTGCTGTCACCAGCGAGAGCTAAACCGTGGCTCTCCTGACACATGATGGGCTGCTGGGGAGGAGGTCACCCTGGCAACGCCACTCGCAGGTGCCTGCTGAGGGTGGCTGATGAGAGCTCACCAGGGAGCTCTTGCTGAGCAGCAATGGGTTTTTGCTCGCTCAGGCTATATCCAGCTATATCCAGCAGCTCAGAGAGAAACCCAGAGAGCCAAAGGAAATCCTGCTTTCCTTAAGACTGTCAGACCCTCGGGGACTAGGAAAGGGAAGGAGAGTTAGCGATAACCGTTGTTTATCCGAAGAGTGTTGTTTCTGTGATGACCTGCCACTCGTTTGGTAAAACCTGTGACACATTCAAAATGCCATGAAAAGTATTTTAGTTCCCAGCTATTACAAATTTCCTGCAGATTTAGCTGGAAACCAAACTCATCCTCCAGTGGGAAGAGGGTGTTAAAGCATAGCAGGAGCCTGAGGCTCAGCTGGGACAAAGCTGTCTGGGGGTGCAGCAACCCAGCACCTCACAGCAGTTTGGTGAGTGGCCAACGTGAAATGCTCAGCCAGTGCCACCACAACAGCACGTGCAAGTCTCTCTGTTCAACACCTGTACAACCTGACCTTTATGAGCTGTAGCTTAGAATTTTATAACTGTATTTCAGAAGTTTTGTTTTGCTTTTCTTCTTGTTTATAGCCACATAGGTGTTTGTCTTACATTCTTGCACAGTTTTTTATTCATTATCCTTTTGGTGAAAGCATGGCTCTCCTGTAGTGCAAAGCTGTTAACCATGATCATTCCATGAAGGACACTTGACAGTCCTTCAGCCAAGAAGAGCTTTGAGCTATTTCTCTAGAAACAGTTAAACCAGTACAGATTCTCAGCATCAAAATGGGGCATCTGCATAGCTGCTATTTCAAAAGCATCTCCAGCTTCAGAGCAGAGATCACAGATGGCCCAGTGAGACACTTCAAGGAAAATCCACACTGTGGAGCAAAGCCCTTCTCCTCCTTCAGATCTTCTTTGTTGGGAATCTGCCCCTCCTTCAAGTCTGTTCTTACAGTAAGTTAGAAAAAGCTGGTTGGGGTGCCAATTCATATTTGCAAAATATTTCCATGAGAGAAGAAAACAACCTAGGAAAACAAGCAGAACTTAAGTTGTTCCTGTGCCTGTCAGGTGCCTGTCCCAGCTGCTGCCTGAATGAGCAGGTCGGGTGAGGAGAAGCCGGGGCTGCAGGCAGATTTTCACAGGTACAATGTCACACGTGCTTAGCAGGCAGATGCAGGTGGGCATCTCTTGCCATTTGCCTGTTCTGAACGTGGCCTTCTGAGATCTAAAATCTCTAGCTGTGTTTAATCTACAAAACTCTGCTAATATTATCCCCAAATGCTCCTAATGGAATTACTTAAGCTTCAGTTTCTCAGGTTGTTAGCTGTCTGTAGAAATGCAGCTTGAGAGAGAATTTTCCAACACTTGAGACAAAACCTGCTGGTTTGATTCTGACATTTCTAAGCAAAGTGAGTGGCACTAACAGCTCTGATCTATATGGTCCTTCATTGAAACACCCTCAAAGGTAAACTTTGATATGTAGGTTATGAATGACAAGTGCCATATTTTAATGAGTTTGCAAGGTAGAACTAAGGACCATTTGGGTATACTGGAAGTTATTGTGTGCATAAAAAACATGAGCAGATGAATCAAAAAGGATTTTTTTTTTTATGAGATCAAAGCCAATATATGCCAGAGGCTTCTGACTTCACTGAAGAAACAAATTTTCATGCAGTAGTGATTTGCCCCGTCTCTTCTTAAAAGGCTAGGGTTTTACTCTAATTTTCATTCAAACAGCAGCAAAGTATTTGCCACATGAATGTTTAGAAAGGTTGTATTCCAGTAGTAAAACACTTCACAGGACATAATATTGATGATACCTTTATAATTATTCCTCAGAAAGTTTACAATAGCATACCTTCCAGTAATTGAATATTTATCTGGACAAGGTTGTGCAGAATAACTCTCTTCTGTCATGATAAAAAAAGAAAATAAATCCGTTGTTTGCTTTGATTCATGGGCAGAGTGGGAAAGTTCCAAAGCAGGCACAAAGCATTGCAAAAATTTAAATTGAGAGCATCGCTTTGCAGGCTCCAGTTTTCACAAACAACACAAACTAGTGAGTTAGAGCAATTAGTAGCTGTGTGAGGATGTCCTCATCTTTAATGAATCTCTGGTAACTGCTGCTTCTCCACAAGACCTCATTAAAGCCTTGCAGGTTTGAGCTAGAAAGAGATTGGCTTTTTGGATTGGAGTCTTTGCCAGATGACCGGCTGGTCACACCCCAGTAAAACAAGTTGTCATTCACAGACAGAATGGACGAAACAGAGCAGGGGGGTACCACCAACGCACTGCAGAGACCTGCCAAAAGGGAACAGAAGAACAATGATTCTGGGGGCAAGGCATCTACCAAAACATTTTCAAGATGTGCAAAAACCGTTTTCTTTCCCTTGTGGGTGCGAAACAAATTTATTTGTGTTACTAACTCAGGTCTTTTTTTTTTTTTTTTTTTTACCGTTGTGTAATAAGAGGCTTTTTCAGAAAGTCCTTTTCTGCTGTCCATCAGGAAATAGCCTGCGAGCAGGAGTTTGTTCCCATTCCTTGCAGTCAGTGCTAACTTGTCGTGCCTGCAGCTTGTGAAAGCAAATCAGCCTTTTCTGCTCACGGTAATTCTTCAGACATGGAGGAGGTGGGGACACAAGACATCCTGCCTAAAGTTTGTCATATCAGTTGAAAGTGTCCAGTTCAATTTGAAAAATGATGGCTGAAAAATTTCTGCAACAGCCAAAAGTAACAAGGGCCTTGGAAATAACCCGTGTAGCTTGTTGTTGCAGAGAGAGACTGTGGGCCACAGAGAAGAGTGATATTTCAACTAGTGACTGACTTCAAAAAGGAAATATGCTTGGAGTAGTGCCAATTACAGCACAGAGATTTCATCCTGTGTTTTGATCAGAGCATATATTAAAAGAAAAAAAATAACACATTTATTTCACCTTGGGTCTTTTCTCTGGCTAATACATAAACAAGGTGTGGGAAAACTGGGGGTTTAAAAATTGGATCAGATGTCTGTCTACTCCAGCACATACATTTTGCTGAGCTCTGTTCCTTAGGACTTCCGATTTGTTGCTTTGGCACATGTGAATTGTGGTTTCCCAGCTAAAATGCAGACAGCACAGCAGGGTGAAAAATACACAAGAAGCTCTTTGCTGCAGCTTTCCGTGGCATACACGAGTAGAAAACTTGATTTACTTGTCCAGGCATGGAGTCATTTGTCAATGTCCTTTCCTCATGATTCCTGGTGCAGGGCGAGGTGCTGATACAGTGATACAGTGTTTTCCTACCCAATGTCTAGGGTACTTCCTATGGTATTCCCATGGCTTCTTTATTTGCCAGTGTATTTTATTTATACACGTTTTAAGTAATATCATTTTACTCCTTGCTTGCTTCCTTTGGCAGTTTTTGCTTCCAACCTTGTCCTGCAGGCAGCATCATTAATCTTGCATCAGGTGCCTGTACCTCTCTTGTCGTGGCTCTCAGTGAGTTCAGCGAGTCTGCAGTCACAGTCACTGGTCTTGTGTTCCCTCACTGCCTTTTCTGCTTCAGTGCAGATGCTGCTTCCTGTTCATTGTTAGCTACAGTAAAATTATCTGTCCCTCATAACGTTTTTCTTACGGGTGTTCTGCTATTTCTTTGCCTTACTTTCCTTTTGTGCTGTCAGTTTAACCAGTGACGATAATCCCATGGCTTGACTTGACGACACCTGTCCTTGTCTGAAGGCCTGATGGGAGAGCTCTCTGATCATATCAGGTGTTCTGAAATAATGTCCTAGTTGGTGCAGTCTCTGGAAAAACAGGCAGTACACATCATGGTTTATGTGCATCCTACTACCTGTCTCATCTGAAAAGGGGGTGATTTTTGGTGCATATTTTTTGTACTTAACCACTAAGCTGCTTTCAAACACAAAAGCACACACTGATTTTCACTAAACATCCTTCTCTCCTGTCCAGTGCATTCCTGAGCAGTTGGGCTGGGGCACACTTGTAGGAAGGCTAGACTCCTGGCAATAATTAACTAGTCATTTTAGGCTGGCAATTAGCAGCGTTAAGGAGCTGGGAGTGCCACACCTTTTGAATGCAAGACTGCTTTCTCCAGGCTGTGAGATGGTTTTCATTCTCCCATGTTGACCTTGAGAGCACAGGCTGCTATCGTGGCCTCTCGCTGCAGCAGGGGAGAAGCTGCTGCTCCGAGCAGGTCTGTGGAGCTGTGTGTTACCACTCCACTCGTGCTGATCAAAACACTCCTCCTGCACGTCAGTGGTGAAGCCCCAGCAACTGCCAGCTCAGTATCAGGAAAAGTCAGGAAGCTGACTATTGTAGCAATTAACTGGGATTGCCAAGGGTATTGTTTTTAATGGGACTATTTTGTCAGGGACTGGGCACTTAGGTTTGGTAAATCAGAGGATGGTTGGGTTAGAAGGGATGTTAAAGATCATCTAGTTCCAGCCCCCTGCCATGGGCAGGGATGCCATTCCCTAGACTGGGCTGCTCAGGGCCCCATCCAACCTTGCCTTGAACATTTCCAGGGATGGGGCATCCACAGCTTCCCTGGACAACCTGTTCCTGTGCCTCACCACCCTCTGAGTAAAGAATTTCTTTCTAACATCTAATATAAACCTGCACTCTTTCAGTTGAAATCCTTTGCTCCTTGTCCTGTCACTACCTGTCCTATAAAAAGTCCCTCTGCCTCCTTTTTATAATCCCCTTTAGGGTACTGGAAGATCACAGTGAAGTCTCCCAGAGCCTTCCCTTCTCCAGGCTGAACAACCCCAGCTCTCTCAGGCTGTCTGTATAGGAGAGGCCTCTGACCACCTTCACAGCCTCTGGCCCCACCTCTGCTGACGCAGCCCAGGATCCACTTGGCTGTCTGGGCTGAGAGTGCAAACTGTTGGCTCTTGTATTCCTTTCTCTCTCCAACTCACATTCATCAGGTCTCTCCATACACTTAGTGTCACTCAGCACTGAGAATAAAAGAAGGCAATTACAGGCAAAAATTACCTTGCTAATAGGTAGTAGATCATGTTGTCTCCTGGTCTTACCGTTACACACCGATCTGAGCCTCCCTCTCCTCTTCATGTTAGCTCTTCCCTGCTATCGGTTTCCTTTGTTGAGCTTCCAGAAAAACCTGCTTGAAAACTCAGTTTTCTCATGTTGTACGTAAAGCTGTACCAACACATTTATGTAATCTGTCAACTGAAACGAGGAACAAAAATAGAAATAGTCATGCAAGGTATTAGTCACTCATAAAATGAACTACGCAGCTTTGCACCTGGGGATGGCATAGGAAAAGATCAGTTCTCTGAAGGGTTCTGGCTTAGCAGTTGCACCTCCCTTGTGCAAAGAGCACTGAGCACAGGTTGGGGGATGGCTGCAGATGCCCAGCTGTGCTGCCAGGGAGGGCTGTGCTGGGACACACAGCAGCTGCATAAACAACCCCAACTGCATTAATAACGAGGAGACCCAATTCTAGCTGCTACAAATGACACACATGTGGATTTCCTCCAGGAAAACAGTTAGATTCTACAGTAATCTAACATGACTTTCAAACTACCATAAGCAGCTTATCTTTTTCTTCTATGACAGTGTTTCTAAGTCATTCGGATTTTGCAGATAGGATTTTAAGCCATGAAGAATGGAGCAATCTGTACTAAGGTAACTGGAACCATTTAATTTGCCAAGTTTATCAAAAGCCTTTGGTCTGCACAGAATTCAGATAATATTTAGTGAAAATTAGGAACCTGGAAGGGACTGAATCTGAATTAGTTTTCTGATGATGCAAGTGTCTGTTAACTGGAGAATTATAGGGACCTTTGCTTGTATTAATTACACTGGCCAATGAGAACAGATTAGTCCTGATTCAAATGCATTACTACTGCAAAGCCCAACAGAAGATACTGGTGGAGAACCTTTTGTGCATCCTAAATAAAATGGGAGAACATGATACATAATTTCCCAAGTTACTCTCCAAAATGTGGCGAAAAAAATCAGGGCTTACAGAAGAAGGTCAGTTTGACCCTTAAGCTCACATGTCAAAGTTCTTAGGCACCCAAAGTGGAGCATTATTAAAGCTCCCAATTCTAAAGCCACATTTTCTATTTTGAAATTCTTGCTCTTTATACACAGTAGATGAACTTAGAGTTTAATTTATAAGGAGTAAAAAAAGTTACTTGGTGGGCCAGAAATGAGTGTTTATTTACACAGAAGCTGGTGATGATCATGCTCTGATTACATCAGTAATGGATGTGATCCAATGGAGAGAGGACTTGTCCCAGTCACTGTTGTCTATGGTGACTGATTTCCAAGGTCTGCTTTATCAGAGCTGAACAAAAATAATGACAAATATGACACAAATACAAAAATGTCAAAGATCTCTAAGATTTTTATAGATGGCCAAAAAGCCAATATTCCTTGGCTAAAGGCATGTTCTACTTTAGGAGGAAATGAAGTCAAGAATTAGAAATACAGAATGTAAAAAGTGGGGGGAAAATCAAAGAGCATACATGAAAAGTTTTGAAATGCGAAAGAGGAGCAGAAAAAAAATTAGGAATATCACCATCATTCTGTAAGAGAGGGGAATTTGCTTAATGACATTTCCAAAAAAATGAAGTAGCAGTTCTCATTTTGTATAGAAAAACAAGAAGAATCTTCGGAACAGAAAATTCTGACAGAGAGAACTGAAGTATAAGAGTGTAATTACTGTGGTCAGACAAAGCTGACTTCAGCCTCTGAGTTAAGGTTACTCTTTGACCATGATGTGTATTTCAATCAGCCTTGCAAAATCAAATCTGTGAAGTGCACTTCAGTGCACAGGCTCAGTTGGAGGTGCAGTTTCTCCATAATCTGAGAGTAAGCATTAAAAATGGGATAACACAGTGGTTGGTAGAATATTAAATAACAGGATGAGTAGGGTATCAGAGATATCCGAGCCACTTCCTAAACTGATTAACTGATTCATTGGAAGAATTCATCTTTAGGGACAAGGATTGCCAGCAACGTGTATTGAAAGGAGTGCTGTATCTATTGCTGAATATGACAGGCCACTAAGACAATATTCCAGTGTGCAACTTTTAATATGAATTCAGCACTGGGAAAAAAAAATCCAGAGGTGGCTAAAAGAGGCATAACAAATACGAAAAAAAAAAAAAAGTGTGATACAGTTTTGTATACTTTAATAAACTGGTATTGGGGAAGATGGTCTGGTCATGGTTTTAAAATAGGACAAATGGAAAAAAAAAAGCAGCAGCCAGGAAACAGGCAGAGAGTAGTAAGAATTCCCAAACTGATTAGAGGGCTGGGGATAATGCCTTCCAGAGGGAGGATTTTAAGGAGCTCAATCTATTTAGTATATCAGGAAGAGGCTTGAGGGATGCCTTGATTACAACACATAAAAACTTTAATGGGTTCTAATGGGCTGTTGGATCTAGTGGAGAAAGGCATGAGGAGGATCATCAGCTGGAAGCTGCAGCCAGATGAGTGCAAATAGTAAGGCAGGTATGTTTGACTGTGACAGTGACTTGCAAATGCAAAAGGATGTCAAAGAGAGTGAAATATTCTGCTTCAGTTCCTTATTGGTGCCTTTCAGCATAACATCCTTTAGTCTGACAAAAAGTCACTGCTTTCAGTTCTGGAGCTTTTAATAAGCAGGTCTGTCTACACCTGCTTGTTTCCCTTCTGGCTCTCTGTTTAAATCTTTCTAGTATAGATACATTCATATATTGAGTAAAGAACACTGGAAACGTCACTGTTTGGGTATAATGATGAACTCCAGCACATTCTGTTCTTGTATAACAAGATGAACTGGCTGAAACATGATTTTATTTTCTGGAAAAAAATACTGTAGTTAGAAAAATTTAGACCTTCCTTTAGACATTATTTTGATAAATTCCTTCTCTCTCTTAAAAGCTGGGGTGACATCTGACAGTGTATACTTAGATTTATTTTTTTTAAAGTATTTTCAGAGCAAAGACACTGAGTAGGATTTTGAGTGTGCATTGGAGAATCTCCTGATGCACCTGTGCCATATGGCAAAAGATATTTGTGGTGTGTCAGTTTTTGGGATTTGTGTATTCTGAAAGGTCCTGATTTTCAGCCTCAGGTCACCCGAGTCATGTGTGTTTGCAGAGCAGCTGCTCTGAGTTGGCAATACTGTGGGTTTTCCAGTGTTCCCATCCTGACCTCAATAAACCATCCATAGCACTGAGGCTATGTTATAGTTTCAGAACCAGCCACTGGCTACTGCAGGAACCGGCAAGGCAGGCAATAATTCATGATAATTATGATAAATTTCTGTGTCGGTATTTTAAAATAGGTGGTCTCAAATGTGCTGCATCTTGCATTAAGCCACACACGGTGAATGCAGATTGGGGGCTGCACCCTGCTGCAGGCTGGGAGCCCTGTGCTGTCCCCCTCCCTTGCCTTTGCCCATCTCTCAGAAGCATCACAGCACAGCAGTGTGCAGCCCTCACATCACAGTAAATGCTAACTTTTGCTACATACACTGTGAAAAGGGATGCCTGCCACTATGAACACACTGAAAAATGATTCATCTGCACCAGCCATGCTGAGTTAAAAGGCTCCATGTTATTGTCCTGGGTTAGCTCACTACAAAATGTGTTTGCCAAAGCATGCCTGTGAATGTGGGGAGAGTCAGTGCACAGGCTCAAGTCCATCCAAAAATGAATTCTGCTTTTGTTCAGAAAAACCTGAACTCTGTTTTTATAAGCCAGACATATATTAATTTACCAGCCATTCATCTTACCCAAACTTACAGCCAACATCTGCCCCAAAATGTGAACAGGGAAACACTGTTCCTGGATAAATCAGTGTCAGAGATTCATGTGCCTAAAGGCTGAAATGGATCTCTTCTGAATAGGTTTGGGACATGTTCCTGAAACCTGTTGGTGTTTCATTGCAAGGCTCACTTTGGTAGCCGGAGGTCAGTCTGTTTGCAAAGCACAATACTAAACTTGCTAAGACTGATGTAAGTAAATGAAAATGACTGTAAAAATTTATGGAGTTTGAGCATTAGGCAGAATCTTCCTGCTAATAAAATTAATGGTGAGTAGTTAGCTTGTGCATGAAAATACATGTTAAAGCAATTATAGGACAGTAAAGTAAATGTTTACAGAGGTTGCCGGAAAAATCTGGCAGTAAATCTTGCTCTGCAGAACAGAGATTTGTGGCAAAACTGTGTAGCAAAGTGATCTGTTCAATCTGATTTGTAAATACTTTTCTGCTTTAAAAAAGCAATCAAACAAACTATGAATATGATTAAAAACAAAATAAATGCTAAAAGGGCAAATATTTATATGGGCTTCAAGTCAGAATTTTAGCTGTGATGAGGCCAAAATGAACACAGTCTGAGTGCCAGAAACCTCTGATTGTATTTAGAACAATAGTTTTAAACAAAATAATATGATCAATTTACTGTATAAAAGCCCTCAGGGTCTATCAGTGCCAACATTTTATGCTTGAAGAGACAGCATGTTTTCAAAGTCCTAAATAATGGAGAGTTTTTCAAAAGCATCCTAATAGTGAAAATGAGGACACAGAGCTGTCCCTTTGCAGGCAGAGGAAGGAACTCAGCAGCATTTAGGATGAATCAACCAGAGCTGAACTCTAGAAACCCATCAGCTCTGGCTGTGCTGAGGGGTGCAGAAAATGGCTGCCTGGCTGCATTAGGTACCTCTTGCACACAAACAGGTCATTAGAGGAGAGATTTTGAGAAGAAGGTAGAATTCTGTTGTTCTTCCCACGCACAGTGTCGTTTTTGTTGTTGTTGGAACGCAGCTGTGGAGGGACATGGGCTGCTATGCAGGAACTGCAGCTGAAGAAGTACAAATAGTCAAAACAAGAAAGCACAAAACCCAATTTTATCACCAGAGTAATTAGCATTGTTGTGAACCTGACTGAACCTACAAAGCTTTTTGAACACCCCATGACCTATGGTGAGAGGTGAATCTTCTCCTTTTAATCTTACTTTGGTTTTTGTTGTTACAATGAGCAAAGCGCATCTTGGTAGGGATAAATTTTCAGGTTAGGCTGGTGAAGGGCTGTCAGTTCTGGGACTTCCCCCAAACCAAAGTTCCTGTCTTGGTGAAGGCAAAAAAGGAGGTATTGGGCTCTTGCACCTTCAAGTGGCACCCTGACAGCCTTAGAGCTGTCCTCTGTCTCCCCAGCTGCAAAGTAGCAGCTCTGCCTGAGCTCCTCCAGCTTTAAACACATTTCTGATATGTGTTTGTTTAAGCTTCTCTTTAAACACTGCACTGTTTCTTTCCTGGGTCATTTCTCAAGGGCTTTGCTATCCTTACTGTTAGAAACATTTTTATTTCTTTATTTGTAAGGTGGTGAGGAAAAAAGTTGCAAGTGAGTGAAGTGACTAAAGGTGGCTTGTGACACAATTTTCCTCTTAATGTATTTGCACCTTGTTTGACATGAGAACACAGAATATCATTCCAGGATTTGAGGGCCATTCCTCGACAATCTCAAGCCAGCAAGAAAGGCAGTTTCAGAGCAGGAATAAAGCCTATCCTTGGCTCAGGTTTCCTGTCCCGTGTCTGAATAATTACATATCAAAATTCACATGCTCCTGGTGCAAAAATACAAACCACAAATAGCAACATGCAGGTCTTTTGTTACTGTACGGGGAAAAAAATGCCACAATGCCCTCAGTGGTTTTGGGCTTTTTTCCTAGTTCTGCCTCATGATAAAGACCTCATATATTAAAACTGACAACATACTCTGAGATACCGTTTCATCTGCAGTTTTCTTCTTGTAGACTATGGTAACATTTTCAGGCTGAGCAGTGATTTCTTGCCAGAAAAGCAGCCAAAGTTAGGCTTAAGCTTTCATGGCTTGTCTGTTCCTTTTTTCCACCAGTTGCTTGAAACTGTAACACAAATACTGACCACCCAACTTGAATATTTCTAGGACTGCTGTGCCTTTAAAAAACAACGTTAAGAGCACTTTATGTAAATTACAGTTTAGTAACTGCTTTTTTTTAAAACCACATGTATAAAACATTTTGACCTCACAACATTCTCTACCAGCATCTGGCTTTTTCATACAAATTATCTCCTATTATGTTGTGTGGGAGGCGAAGAGGTCATAAACAGACATTTTAAACACAGGGCTTAAAAGGCTGGGAGTGCCCTTCAGGTAACTTCAGCTCTAAATCATTTCTTTGGGTCTGCCCAAGCTCAGCAGGTAGTGCAGCTTCTTCAGTAGGTTATGCACTGTACCATGCTCCACGATGTACCATTCCACGCAGTTCTTCCGTAAGCCCATGAGGAGCGAGAAGGGCTTCAGAAAAGTCTCATGGTGAGCTGGGTTTCAGTGTACCTTGGAGTAGGCAGATGAATTTATACAGCACCATGACATCACTGCCTGCCATGTGGATTTGGGCACTGCCCTCCCCTTCTGCCTTTCTGAGTGTCCCCAGGAGCTGCCCCACATTTCCTGGCAGAGGGATTGGCTGTTGTTGTGGTCTGATCAAGAAGCTTGTACACACTGGCAGCTGAATGGTCCTGCTAACACTGCAGAGCCTGTTAAATATCTTTCAAACCCTTTGTGATAAGAGATAGCATATAATTGTAGTAGAATAGTGTGGAAAAAAATCTTATCTGTGCTTCCTGTAGAGGTCTAATTCTTCTTTCTTAGTGAGGTCTCTAACTTGAGGAGGTCTCTAACTCCAGCAGGAGCAGAGCAGGACAGTACTTTTGAGGAAGGTCTTTATGATCCGTAGGGATGCTTGTGGAATGACACTGCTTTGACCTTCTCTGTTTGTGGAAACAAACAGTATGTTTCACCTTTATTCATTTGCTCTGAAAATTCTTTTGCTTGGCCTTAGCAATGCACAATAATTTTAATACCCCAAGTACTGCTGCCTTTGCACTAATTCTTGCCCTGGATTTGGACTTGGACATGGGTGATTCCCTTCCGAGTCTCACACCGTGATTGTCCTTACACAGCACAGTCTTTTGGGATTCTTTTCAGCTACCGGCTTTTCTTCCCCCTTTCTTAGCTGTGTGTTTTGTATATCCTTTTGTCTCTATCCTGTCACAACACCACCACAGAGCTGAGGACAGATTTTACATCTGAATGCTTTCCTCGAACAACCGGGCACTGTTTTCCCTCCCGATTCCACGAATTGGTACAATAAACTTTATCAAGCACTACAGATAATGATTTCCTTTTAAATGGCAAAATGCTTTTTCTGGCTCTTGTTTGTGTTACTCCTGGTGACTGAAAGATCTGTTAAGCCA
This sequence comes from Myiozetetes cayanensis, assembly GCF_022539395.1. Lineage (NCBI taxonomy): Eukaryota > Metazoa > Chordata > Aves > Passeriformes > Tyrannidae > Myiozetetes > Myiozetetes cayanensis. The sequence continues at coordinate 29,783,248 of NW_026086605.1, forward strand.
CTTCCCCTGCCAGGCTCGCTCTCGGTGGGACGCTCCAGCATCCTGCAGTTTGGATGCATGCGAACAGACATGTGCTGTTTTCCAAGGCAAGCACCCATTTGTTAGGGAGAGCTGCTCACACTCTCCTCTCCACAGGAGTCCTTCCCCACTGAACTTTTGAACCACCGAAGCAAATCGAATTATGTAGCTCTACAAAATGGAAACCAGCACTTGAGCTGCGTGAGGGAAGCGTTCCAGCTTCAGCACAGTTGCCCAGGGAAGCAAAGCCAACACAGAAACACATTGTCCTGGATGACTAAAGAATAAGGGCCTGTTAAACGAGTTTTGTCTCTCAAGTTTGTATTATCTTTCCTGTGTCATCTCTTAGGCAAGACTGCATATGCAAGATGATAAATTTTTGCAAGATTTTTCCTGTTTGGCTGCAATTGATGTAATCTGTGCAGTACCTGCTAATAGGGTTTCCAGGACTGGTGAGATACCGAGAACCAGTGCCAGAAATAACAGCTCTAAATTCATAAAGGCCATACCTACCTTCAGTCTTGTGACAAGGGAATTACATTCCTGCATATGAAATACAGTTCCTACAAAGGGAACACCTCTAGACCTCTCTGCTTCCCAGGCTCCTTACACATCAGCATTCCCCAGGAAATTATGGGTGCTTCCATGAGCCGAGTAGCTCCTCTAGATGCATCAGGCCACATGTGGGGATGTGTCCAGCAGCCACAGAGAGCAGCAGGGATCTTGGAGCAAAGGGCCTGGTGGCAGGGTGCCCATGGGCTGCCAGGGTAGTTCCTCTCCTTCCCTGGCAGTCCAAGCAGCAGATATGGCTGAGCAGAGGAGGACGGGGGCAGTGCAGGTACCCAGCCTGTGACAGCAGTGCTGGGCAGAGGTGGTGAGTGGTGATTCATATGAGCACACATTAATCCCGAAAGATCAAGATCAGTGAAAAATGAAGGCAGGGAAAACCAAAAAGCTTTCCCTTTAAGCCTGCAAAATAATAATTGAAGAAATCGATTGTTGAAACAAATTCTAAAAAATATTACCATGAAACAGACTGCCCTTTGGTGTGTTTGAGACCTACCACTTCCCTAAAACAGGTTTAGAATGACCACACCTGCCCTCTGGAATGCTGCATAACTGGAGATATAGTTCAAAAAGAAATACTAACCAGAGGCATTTCCATGGCCAGGCTGAATTGTGTGTTGAAGTAAAGAATACTTCTTGGCTGATCTTTGGTGGATTTCTTTTCCAGCAACACAGTAGCACGAATTTTGTTGCATTTCAAGTCTGTCCTCCTCAGAACTATGTTCTCAAGCTTGAGAGGACAGCACTGATTCGAGTGGGTTTATCTCAAATGCCTTCATCTTTCACGCAAAGATGCTTACAAGCTTACACAACAGCAGTGAGTCACTCACACAAGATCATGGTTTTATTCACCCAGCAAAAGTAAAACTGCTGTTCTCTGTCCCCAGCTCTAGCACTGCTCATTTGCAGGAATACACATATAATGGATGTGCTTTATGCCCTGGAAAAAACATGGATTATTAGTGGGTAATGACACCTCCAAGTGGACAATTATGCTGTCATTCATAACTATTAACTTATTTTCCATGTTCCTTTTCCTTGTTTCCAAGAGGAAATAAACATGATATTTCTGCACTTCAAGGAAAGGAGCAGCAAAGATGAAAGGTGCTAAAAGCCCCCTTCATATGTTAGAGGTGCTACAGCTGTTGGTTTGCTCTTTGTCCTTAATACTGTGTTAATTAATCCTATTAAGGATGGCATATAATTCATATAAGCTTTAACAAGTGAACATCAGTCTATCTTTAAAACTGAGGGCATGATTCAGCAAGTCCCCCTTGCGTTTGCCTGACGGTAGGAATGCTCTAATCTCACGCAAGTCAGCTGTAATGCATCGCTGAAGAGAGGTATTGGGGCTGGGTCACACCGGGGAAATGAGGCAAAGATGATTTTAAGTAAAAGCAGCAGCTTTCACTGCAGCTGGGATCCATACCTCCTGTACTTTGCTTTACAGATTTCAGGTGTGTAGCCAAGGTCAGCCGTGTAAGTGGAGCTGGTCACTGAAGGGGATCCCGAGCTGAGAATGGGGTGGAATGAGCTGCCTTTCCCACTTGCATTGTCTGTAGAGGGAGCCTAGATGGTTGTTGGACTAAATCTCTAACATGTACATGCTTGTGCTTGGCTAGTGAGGTGAATCCTGCCTAATTCCTGACTCTAGTGATAAGTTCGTGTCAGATGTACAATCAGACTGCATTGTTTAGGAAAAACAGGAAGAAAAACGCATATTGAGCAAAGGATATATGGCAGCAGAGTATGTGGGCTTTATATTTTTTTAACCAGCTCTTTGCTTGTTTCAGCTAATTATCAACACCACAAGATAAAGTAGCTTTTATTTTAAATTATTTTTAAATACCTAGAAATAGTACATCTTCTTTAAGTCAAGCAAGCAACCATGTTATAAACCCCCATAGAGCAAGAACATTCAGACTCCATGATTTTTTTAAGGCTGTAACTTAAACATCTTTACATACTACAAAACTTGAAGGCAACATAAAATAAATGTGTGGTATGCCAATGTCGTTGCTTAATCATATTCCTGGTGTTACTCTGTTTTCATACCAAGTGACATTTGGATCTGCAGATCTGCTGCACTGACTGCAGACAGCACAGAAAACACGTGTGTTAAAATTTGATACACAAATCAATAAATCGTATGTCCCTTTAAATATAATGAAAGCAAAGGCTCACATTGATCTGCATCAACTCTGATTAGAGTTGCGTGGTATTCTCTTCTGAACAAAAAGCAAAATAGCTGCTGATGAGTGAACTGTAGGTGTCAGATGTTACAAAGCTGGCTCTCACTGCAGTCAGGCAGAGGAACCAAAACAAGCAGGGAGCCACAGGACTTGAAACAGCTTCTATAAAATGGTGTCTGTTTAAAAGTGGTTTTTAACGGTGTATTTTCTACAGCTCAAGGGTTCATTGCACTTTTCATTGGTAAGAAAAATTAAAACCACCCCAAAATATAAGAGAAACCCATCTCTGAACTGTCAAAATATTGGCATACTTTACCCATTGATTTAAGGTTTTGATTTTAGGGAAACTTGCTAAGTGCACAATAACAGGGCCCATGCTGCCAACATATCCTGAGCAGAAGTAAAACTCTTCCCAAGATACATCTGTCTTCACTTCTCTGTGACACGTAAATTTTGAAATAAAGTATCTAAGTGCTTTGCACACGTACATGCTCTAGTTTGCTGAAACGTGGTGCTGGTTTTGCCCATGGTGCTGCCTGTACCTGCCCTCTGCAGCCTTCCTCCAGCCTCCCCTGTGCAGGACAGTCTGTGTGGGCAAGGCAGCTCAAAAGCTTGTCAGGTGCTAAGATATCCAGAAAGGCAGACAGTCAAAAATCCTCTTTGGCTTCCTTCACAGCTTGTTAACTCATACTTCATTTTTATTTGTGACTTTGGCTTGAACACGTTCTATATCCAGATTGTCTGCGTCAGGAACATTTTATTATCAAAACTTGCTATTGGCAAGTGTTACTTTGCCCTTGACTGTAGGTTTGATTGTTGTCCCACAGTTTGTGCACAGTGTTTTCCAAAGTGATGCTACAAAGAGGACTGAGGAACAGAGAGAAGCCAACTGTCAGACCCATAGGGCTCATAACATACCACGCTGTGTGAGGAGGGTCTCTGGAGCTGGGGATCCAGGGCACAGTGGAAACCCTTTCTGTGGGCTCAGAGTGCGTCCTTACCTGGAAAATTCTGTAGCTTCTGTATCCCAAAGAATCTGCAAACGCCCTCCTGCATGCTCTCCTCGAAATGGATATTTTGTACCTAAGACAAGAATAGGGTCCACTTTCAAAGTGTAAACAAAAGCCTGGGGAGAAAAATGGGGAGGATGGGTTGAGTAGCACTTCATTCCCTCTTCGTTTTCTCTTTCTTGTAAAGTAATAAACCTTAACTGTGGAAGTGGGTGCTGCTCTGACTTCATGAATAAGCTGAATTAGCAATGTACAGCACTACATGCAGGACAGTAACAGAGATTCCAGGGGCATCCCATCAACTGTTTTACCATAGCTTGTTCTTGTCATTACTAGCATTCCTCAAAAATGGAAGAGAGTGCCCCTTCCCCCAGACCAAAGTTCTCCAAATTTCATCCAAGAGATTTCAAAGAACCTTTTCAAAGGACATGAAACCAGCCTGTGAGATGAGACTTGTAGGTAGAAATCAGGTGAATAGCAAAGCAGATCAGCCTACAAGTTCAGAAACCCCCACAGCCTTTCCTTTGGAAGAAAACTACTAGAACCAAGCACCTCTCTTGAGCATTCTACCTGACCCTGAGGAAGATTAAGTGTTGCTTTCCTCGTCCATTGGGTGAAGCAGGTTCCTGCAATAAGCCTAGCCTCTCCCCACTCCATCTCTGTGTTTTTCCTCAGGACTCTCTCTCACCTCTTCTCTTGCTGTACATTTAGAGAAGCAACAGATTACTGTCACACGTAGCACCCTCCCTGCAAGGGCTGTGCCAGGGGCCTTCGACTCTCTCCCAGCCCTGCTCTGTCACACCAGTTCTTACCATGGCTGAGTGCAAAGTAAGTGCTGTGCTGGGTTCACTCTGGTGCCACCAGTGCATCTTGCTCTTGTTGATTCCTGTGGAAGCTCTGATTTCATGTTGCTTGTTATCAAAGGATATCAGGCTCATCATTTACACACAACCTTTTCACAAGTTAGATCCGTTCATTCCTCATAACAGAAGCAAAAAGCTCATTTCCTTGCCATGTCCTGGAAAAACTGATATGGTGCAGGGCTACTAAAGGCATTTGTAAGGATGGAAACGTACATTTCTATATTTTATTGGCTTATTTGGAGCTTGAAATGGAGAAGCATGCAGGAAAGTGGGACACCAGTGGCTAATGCTCCTGACATTTATAAAGAAAAACACTCAGGGATTTACTTTAGGAATGGAGCATGTGAGTAGGTCTCTTCTGTGTCCCTGAGAATAGCTGAGGAATGCTGTGCTGTTCATTCACCACATCTTCAGGTTTTACTCATAATCCTCTAAAAAATGTGGGCAAATTGATTAATAAAAGCTGCACTTTGGAAAACAATACATCTTCTCTTCCTTATCAGAGAGAATTTTGTGTGCCATACCTACAAATGTACTAGAAAATCCCTGCCTTTATAATGTTGCTCAGTTTGTGTTTATTACTGAATTCCTTTTCACACTGATTAAGAGGTGCTGGCTGCCCACAAAAGATTAAGAATCCATGTGGGTTGTTTATCCGAGCTCAAATCTTGTATACAAATAAAATCCTTCTGCAGTTTTAGCTATGCTTTGAAATTCAAATGGTTAAGAGAAAAGCTCCTTAAGCAGATTGCAAGTAGTTAGATATGTTATTGTATATAAATTGTAAATGCATGCTTACAGACAGATATGCAATAATGTGATAGTGGAGTTTGCTTCTCAAAGTCACGAGTGGATTTAAAAAGTCCCTAGTTCCAAACTAGCAGAAGTTTGCACGGGATCTCTCCTTCTGCTGCAGATAAGATTTGTATTTTGGCCTTGTTCTTGAAAAATCACAGATGCTCAGTGTTTGTTTAAACTCATGGACAGAGGCTGTGTTTCACATCTCATGGACTTCAGAGCAGCACATTGAAGTTACGATGTGGAATGCTACTGAAATTCAATAGGAACTGGGCAGCTAGCTCTTTCAGACCCCTTGGAAAATCCCTGTCCAAATGTGGAGGAAGAAAAAGACAGCTGCAAAATAGCTTAGAACCTTACTTGGAACAACTTTTATGAACATCTGAATGTGAAATATTCTTAAGGCCCTTCCTGTCCCAACTCTCCCCTCTCACTCAGTGCTAAACTCATCCTCAGCTCTCTGGAGCAAGATCCTGTGCTTTAAAAGCCAGCACATTTCAATGTATAGAAAAGCTATTTTTTCTTGGCCCAGGACTGGAACCAACTTCTCTTGGGCTTTGAAGCAGGGTTAGCTTTCAAGAAAAGTTCTATATTTTAATGTAGACAGCAGGCTGGAAATGCCAGCTGTCTGAACCTGTTCAGCAGTATAAAACTCCAGAATAAGTCCCAAGACAGAATGGGTACTGGCCAGAGAATAGAACAGGTAATTAAAGGTGTTTAATAGGTTGCATTTAAGAAATAGCTCTGTGGTTTATCACATAGTTCTGCAGTTTATCACAGGAATATCCCTTCCAGGCGTTCCTGGCTGTATGTAAAATATTCATGCTAGCCCTGGCTCTTTTTTTCCTGCTTGAATATAATGTTTCATGGGAGTAGTAAAACCTATAACTTCAGAGATCAAAACTGAATGTTATTTCCAAAATACCAATGATACACAGAATGCTGTCATGGAAACCTTCCTTACAGAGCCCTTGGCATCGCTGGCCATCATCCCACACTGTGCCGTGGAGGTAATTCAGCTGTCACACACCAGAATATGTCGTCCATAAACTGTAGTCACAATAAAAATACAGATGTCAGCGAATGATACTGCTTTTCATGGACAGATGGCAAAGCCTGCTTTTCATACCTGAATATCTGTCTATCTGTTGCAAAGCCATGTGGGATCAAATGAGCTTTGTTTCCTTAAGAAAACTGGAATTTCCTCTTTCCTCTGAAACCCATGTTAATATTAAAAGTTATGAACACTTTTTAGCTTGGAGTACAGCTCCTACTTGGTCATGTCCCATCAAAATCAACATTTCATTGCTACTCACAGGTGGTTTTGTTTATCCTTCACAAAATCCTTGGCATTGTTAGTTATACTTCCTGGAGTAATTTACCTTTTTTCCAGATCATAAGTAAGAGAGACCATACCAAATTTCCAGGCAATAAGAATTCCAGGCAGGAATTGATTTTATCAGGTGCAAAGTATAGACAGTTTAACCCATTGCAAAAATAGAACATGACAGCGATATTTAGACCGAGGGTGAGAGGCAGAAGTAGCAGAGCTTTTGTATTTATATGAAAGATGAGATGAAGTTTTGCAATCACACAACAAAAGGGATTATATTGTGCCGGATTCATTTCCAAGCCACATATCTCAGAGAAAATCCACATTCTTGAATGAGGGACCACAAAGCTGTGCAGATAGATAAGCTATGAGAGTGCAGTATCAGCTTCCTTTGGGTTGGGTATATTTAAGTGAAGAAGACAATGCATCCAGGCTTTGTCTCAGTACGGTTTTAGTTGCGTCTTCAGTTTTCAGCCAGAATAAAAAGACTGAATCAGGACATTTGGAATTTATTACAGAGAGGAAAGAGGTAAATCATTGATCTTTTCTTGGTTTGGGTTTGGATTGTTCCCAGTAGCTGATTCCTACAATATGTAAGTGAAATTATTCTTTTTTGCCTTTCACTGCATGTGGGTCTGTGCCTAAAGGGCATCAATAAATATTTAAACAGATTGCACTAATGAAAATACATGTTAAACACAAACCCCAAAAACCTCAAAATTTGCATGATGGAAATAAGTGATTCATAAGTCTTAGTTATCATAAACATGATCAAAGAAAAATAGAAATATATATGCTCCTCTATGCCCACATGGGCACTGGAATTAATCTTTCTTACAGAAACTGTATCTTCTCAAACGGTCGTAGGAAACGCTACAAGTCATTCCAACCTAAAACCTAACTAAGATTATCCAATACTGTAGGTCCACCTTTAAATAAAAAGCCAAGAAAAGGCCAAACATTTGCTTTCTTAAGCTGCATGTTCACAATCAAGTGTTAGAAATTAAGTCCTACAAAGTACACAGTTTGGTGAGGGACTTTCCTTGGTCTCACTGCACTGTAAATAAAATTACAAGAAAATAATGAGATGGGCTACACAAAAATGATGATCATACAAGATCCTAACACAAACAAGGAGCTGCCAGAAATGAGTGTTCTGGGAGTTGTGCTCCAAAGAATAATGAGCTCAGGGTAGGAGATAATGGGCTTGGGAAATCTCTCAGAAGTTAATGGTAGCAATGTGGTATCAACTAAGCTCTGTGGCCTTTCACAGAAATTGTCACAACATCGCAGGAGGGACGAGGCATCTGCACATTGTGGAGTAGTGGGAACTGTAACAATGTTTATCTTTCCATCTTGGGTTTTTTTCTGACATAGCATTTGAACAGATCTGGGTTTTGGGTGAATGAATGCTATTAAGTTTTATGCCAGAAGCATTAGGGGACAGGTTTTCCTTGTGTTTCTACACAAGTTGAAGTAAGTGAATCTTGAGAAAAAGAAAACTCCTTATTTATTTTCAGGCTGAATTGGCATACCTGCTCTGTTCTGACTCCATGCTGTGTTGCTTACTCCCAAGAACAAACCATTTTTGATTACTCAGCTTGAAAGATCTCTATTTGACCACTCACCCATATTCTCACCTTTCGTTTTAGTTGTGTTGTGATAACTGCAAGAAAATGTGATTTCAACAATTTGGAGGAATTTGTATGAGTTTCTCATGCCAGATTTTGGAGGCTTTCCTCATTGTATCAGAGAAAATGCTTGTCCTACCTGACTCAAAGGTGTATATGGGGTGTACTGGGAAAGAATGTCTCTTTCTCAGATTTTTTTTCTCCCTAAAAGGAGATCCCAAATATGAGTTTCTGACTTTCTAGCCAATATATAATTACTCAGAAGTTCCAGTAATTTTTGGAAGAGATCTTCTGCCTTCTGCTTTCATTTCCTCCCTTTTAATGGGAAACTCTTTGTTCCTGCATCTGGAAGTGAAGAAAAGTACACTTCATTAAGCCTACAATTGTTTAGAGCTCAGAAGTGTAGATTGATTAGCAAATACTCTACAATAGCTCTTATAATGGACAGCTTTAAATAAATGGGTTTTAAACTATTCTTACAGTTTCTAGCGCTTTTTATACAGTCTAAACATGCTGTGTACACTATTCTTTGACTCTGCTGTGTTCCTGGAGGGGAATGAATCAGAATATTCTGAATGCCTTATGTAACGTATTTAGAGAACTTTTTTTCCGTATCTTTGTTTGAATTTCTTGGACGGAATTAATTAATGGCAAAGTATAAAGGCCAACTTTGAAATCCCAGCTGACTTATACACTAGAGCTCAATTTGTATTCTACATCAAGGAAATGTTTGGATTTGAAAGAAGGACACCATTATCAAAAAGATTTCTGTAGATGACTCTGTTCATCAGAGCACCATATCTGTGCCACAGAAGTGCAGTTTTAAAATTTGAGTAACTCAAAAGGAAATTGATTTTCTGATCAGAGTACATATTTAATTTCTTATTAAAAATTAAATGCAGAACAGGAAATAGTAACTGAATTGGGATAGGAAAAAAATTTCAAAGGTTGGCTTTGTTTAAAACAATATTAATTTCAGGAAAACAGTAGAGAGAATAAAGTCTGTAGCCTGCACTTTTATAGTCCAGTGGAAACCTGGTGGGGTTCAGGTTTAGCTTTTAGGAAAGAGAAAGATTCTTTTTCTTTTCATATTCCTATTTGCATTTGTAACTATGTTTCTTTGTACAGTAGTACACTACTGCAGTAATATGTAAAGCTTTTTAGTTTCTCAGTATAAACTTGGGTATAACTTTGTCTGGCTTCATTGGAGGCAGTGCAGTAAAGATAATTTGCATCAGCTTCCAAAGAGTTTGATCAGCGGATCACTGCAGCACCAGGGAAGTCAGCGGGAAAATCCTGCTTTTGTCTTTGTGGAAAAGGAGCTGTTCATGAAATGCCACTTTGTGATTTACAGGCAAGTAAAGCAGTAGCTGATAGTGAATTACTGTGTGGCTTCATCCCTCTGCCTGCTCCGACGTGGGACGGGCCAAGGAGAACAGACAGGCCCTGCTCGCACACCTACGCCCTCCCAGACTCCAGATTCTACATTCAGGGAAGGCTTTCCTTGTAGGCAAAGCAGCTCTGCCAAAGTGCTAAGAGAGGACATTAGAAAAAAAACCAGAATTTGGAGCTATAACACAATCACCAGCTTCTGTTGGAGCTGCTGGACTTTACCCAGAGTTCACTGTGGGAGCAACATCAGCTCTTGGTCTGTGGGTGGTGTGTCCCAGTGGAAGTTGAACACCTGGAGTTTGTGGCAGACCAGGCCAGTGCCTGTGCTAGAGCTGCAGGAGGCAGGACACTCAGCCGGGAGAGGGCTTCCAGTTCATGTGTTAAGATCAGGAAGTACAGAGGAATGCTTTTCCAGTCTAGAGATCTCAAAGCTGGGAAGAACCAAGCTTGCTGATTTTTACTGATCTATTTCTTACGGCCTTGAAGTTTGTGCGGTCGTGCCAATCTGTGCAAAGTCAAGTGTAATGGTCCAGTAGCTCCTATACAGTGCCCAGCACAGTAGGGTGTTGAGATTCTAGGTAGGTGGAAGATCTTGTCTTTATGTTTTCCAGGATTATTCTGCCTTCAAAGAGAAATTGGACAGGAGGGACTAGAGTTTTGATAACATCTTCTATGCTTTTAAATATTTGTAGTGTGGGAAAAGGGTTGGTTGGGATGGTCTTTTCTGGGTTTAAGACAATTTTTCTCATCACACTAGCAACTCTCTATTTTTCTTCTCAAATATTATGTATTTTCTGACTCATTTATTTATCTCTGTGGCACTTTGATGTGGTCTTGAGAAATGTTAAACGCTGTCCTGTGTTTAAACACTTCACAGTGGAGCATTAAAGACAAGTTTGTAGTTTCAAGCTCTAAATGAGAATACTTATTGCAGTGCCATCATATTACCTTGTCCTGTTTCTCTGATACCAGCAAACTTCCACATTCCTTCAGGAGACAGGGAATTAGGATTGGAACAGTGGCTGGTGTACAGAAAGTAGCCCAGCTTCTCTGGCCTGTTTGACACTGGGCGATCGTGGATTTCCTCCAGGGCTGTCGAGAGCGCTCTGAACAAGCCTGTGTTTATACTCCTGCAGTACAATGTGAGCAGTGGCACAGAAATGCTGCTGGGCTCCTGCCAGAGGGCCACACAAAGGCAGCCAGATCATGTCCCTGCAATGCAAATGCGATGACAGTGGCAGCAGGGAAGTCTGGTGGCGCAGCCACCTCCTCCTCCTCTCTCCTGCTCACCCTCCCCAAGTTCTGGTACTGGGAGAGTGTAATGCTGAGGGGGAGGCTACCAGGAGCACTGGATGCAAAGGGATTTTGTTGGGCAGACTGCCTTCAGAACTCCAAGCTCATGCCCATCTGGCTCTGGGATGGGACTTGTTATATGCCAGGATTCCTACTGACCCTGCAGTTCAGGTGTCTTTGGCGTCTGGCTGGTGGCCAGAGTGGGCAGGACTGTTCCCTCATGAGGCCCCAACACAACTTTCAACAAAACCTCTCTTCTCTGTGCCCGAACGAGGGGACTGGCAGGAGCCGGAGGAGGAGCCCCAGGAGGGCAGTGCGGAGCCCTCAGTGAGGGGAAGGGCCCTCGGAGAAGTTCCATCTCCAGCGGGAGCAAGGGCGGCTCCTCCAGCAAGGATCCCAGCCGGGCACCCTGAGCACGAGGTACAGCACTCCTGGGGCACAGGGAGATTGGAAAGAGGGAGAAGAGGGAACTGGAAAAGAGTTGAGCAACTAGGAGAGGAAGGGGATAAAGAGAGCAGAGAAACAAGGATGGAGGGGCTTGGAAGAACATCACCCACTGCCTGCAGGGAAAATAAGATTCATTGGGAGGCTCAGATATGCAGAAAGTAGGAAGTATTGGTGCTATGGGAAGCAGAAGGAGAATTTACTGTACAGCTGATGGCTTGATGAGATCCTGAGTATGCAATGACTGAGTGGTTTCAGTAGAAAGACCCATGTTGTGGACAAATCTGACACGCATTTTTCTTTACATGTTTACTTTGCTTACATTTTTTTTGTCTGGGTCCCACATGTCTCCAGAATTTATCAACATGCAGTTGTATTCTTCTACACTGTTAATCTTCTCCTAAACCATGAAGTTGGAAAACTGTCCAAAACCAACTTTCAAAACCAGAATTTTCCTTCCTGAAATCAGCAAATAAGGGATTCACTGCATCTCAGTCCATCAGGTTTCCCATCTGTTCAGAAGGATGTTGTTACTTCTGTGAAATGAATACTTTTCAAAATTTATTTTTGGAGGAGGGGAGTACTTGTGTGTGGTTTGGGAAAAAGATGTAAGAGATGGTGCCCTCTTCTGAAGGGATGGTTAGACCTGCTCTTTAGCATGTGACAAAGCTCAAATATGGTTTGTTTTCTTGGACTTGAATGCCTTTGGATCCCAGATGCTCAAGGATAAAGGTTTACTTGTTTGTTTGTTTGTTGCTTGTTTTCTGAGTGAAGTTTTATTTATTTATATTTGTGCAAAATGCTCTATTCTACTGGGTGGCATTTCAGACTATTTCTTTTGGCACCTATTTTAAAAAATAGGTGCTTTTAATGTGCAGCTGAAGTTATATTGCTTCAGGTCCCGTTGTAGTAAACCCCACTGGGGTAATGGTTCACTACAAAATGAAGATTGAATAGTATTTGGCTTTAAAAATTTCATGCATATGGAATTCCATTTTCATGGCTCTCATATGGGCCAGCAGGCTTGGATTTACTGACTTATTTTTTGCATTTTAATTCATATTGGAAAGTTAGTTATGTAGGGTATTAAGTTCCAGCTGTCCTTATTTTGATACAAGATTATTTACTGCTTGATTAAGGAATCTCATCCAGAATAACACTGTATATGTCACGGCAGAGTACTTTCCATACAAAATGTAATTTTACAGTATTTCCCTACTGACATTCCTCCTAAGGCTTGTTTGGTGTTTGGAAGGCACACTGAGGACATTCCCAGGCTGGCCAGTACAGCTGTGGCTCAAGCCTTATCCTGTCATCATCAAACACGCACAAAGCACGGGATAGATCTCCATCCAGGGGTTGGCTACAAGCCAGGCCTAACTCACTAGGTAGGATCTGCTCAAAAAGAGAAGCCAGAGCTGGAAGCAGCATCTTCCAGGGATGGATCTCGGCTATCTCTGGGAATGTGCACGCGGTCAGGCTCATGGGGCTCTCCCATGTCCTCGGGACACCAGGAATGCCATGGGAGAGAACAAGTCCCTGCAATTCATCCTGCAGTTTCTTTGCTGTGCAGCCAGTCTGGTGATGGCAGCACGAGACTCTTCTGTCACATCTCTGGTAAACACAAACGAGGCAGCAACACAACACAGCCTTGGTGTCCCGCTGGAAGAGCAGTGGGGACTCTGCAGAGTGGTTGTGCTCCCCACTCCTCTGCCCTTCAGATGTCTGGCCTGTCCCCAGGAGCTCTTCGCTCCTCTCAGGTGATGGGCTGACCCCACGCTGGCAGGAAAATGTTACACCCACCTCTGCCTGAGCTTTTCTTGGCCACCTGCTGCTAAAATCAGCCTGCTGATGTCTCACCTTCCGGAGCAACACTTCAAGATCTTCATTTTCATTCAGAAGGTGTAATTTTATGTTTTGAGTTTGGCTGTGAGGGAATGCTGCTGTTTGATATTTCCCTACAGAAAGAAATTTTAAGCTTTTAGGCTTAGGATATAGGGTGGAGAAAGTATCTATCTTTTTTTTTCGTGCTTATGCCAATAACTGTGAATGTAAATAACTACATTAATGAGGCTTATTGGAAGTATTTTATTAGAGAATGTGAAAGTCATTTATTTTTCAGTACAAAAGTATAAATGACCCTTCTTACATTTGCATTGGAAACCATAAAACTTAATTTCTATGCATACAAGAGCATTTTTGTCCCTCACAGTAGCCAAAGCACTTTAGTAAGTCATTGTAGTTTGAAATAGCGCTGTCATTTAGTACTGTAATTTTTTCCTCCACAGCCTAACATTCCCAAATTCTTTCATAAAAGACAGTATATGTTTTTGTGAAGGTAAAATTAAAAGCGTGAGTGATGTTCTGTGGGTAGAATCCCCATTTTGGCAGCTGGCTGGAGAATGAATAGACATCATTACTACTAAATGGAAAATTTCCTTTACCTGGGTAGCCAGCTGGTTTAACTAGTGGTTTGGTAGGACATTTGTTTTAGAACTCTCAAGTGTTAAATTCTGTGGGTCCTGCACATGCCAGCAGTAAGATACTGGTGGGCACTGTAGAAAGACATATAAATAAGGAATTGCTTAACCTAGGGTGTTTTCATAGGTCTTCAAAATAATCAATTACTTACATCACCTTATTAAATCCAGTGTGTTCATTTTGAATGAAATAGACTAACAGATCAAGCCAAATGTTACAGGATATATTTTGAGTTTGCTCCAGTTCTGTTTGCTGCTATTTGCATCTATAAATCAAGCTTTTTGAAGTTTCACAGAATGGTGATGTTTCAGCTGGTGATGTCATGATGGATTTTTATTACAGAGAACTTTCTTCTAAAGGAATGCATCTGGCATAAGTAGAGGGCTATGGGAATTATTAAAAATTAGTAGTTGTGTAAGGATAACACTCAGAAGAGTAGGAATGCTGGATGAAGGCATGAGAAGAAGGCCCTTTGAAGAAGGTGGAGAAAGAAGGGGTAGGTACACTCCTCACAGAGAGGTGTGTCATGGCAAAATGGAAACAGAACTTGACTAGAAGACAGAAACCTAACACTAGATTTTTATTCCCTATTAAAAGAGGGTAGTGAATTGTTATGTGAGAATTGCAGAAAATCCACAGGAGGAAACCTCCTGGCAAGGAATGGTTGCAGAAACATACCCCTCCAAGGTCTAGTGCCGTCTTTATCTACACTATCATTTCTGTTGTTTATCTCCAATAGTTACGAAATGTGTCAAATTTATGTGGAACAGAACCACTTTCCTTGGTCCTAAAGTAATAATTTTAAAATCCTTCTCATTTCTAACAGCAACAACAAAAACAACAGAAGTTGGGAATAATTAAAGTGCTTCCCTTTCGTGGATGCACACATATATAGTGCACACAGTCCCATAGTAACCACAACTGCCACATGCACTGGACAACAGCAGGTCTCTGTGTTTTCCTTAAGGCCTGAATCAGCCGAGAAGAAGTGCCCTGTTGAGCAGTACACTGCTTTTCTCTGGACAATTCCACGTGTGAATTATTTCACTATTATGGCATTGTTTCCCTATGCACCAGGTTTCAAAAGAAGCAATTTTATGTATAGAGTATTTAAGCGCCATTAAGGCCTGCTCAGATTTGCTGGGATTACACATAAAATCCCTGCCGTGGATGCAGAGAACACTCAGCTTCTCCCTCCAAAAGGCTAGTCATGCCTTCACATATGAGGAGATGTTTATTGAGTGCGATGATAACAGCGACCATATTGCTGCACTCCCACATTGACGCAAATGTTGGCAAAAGCTACTGTGCCAGCTGCCCACTTTACACACTCTAGTGGCACCTTTTCTCTTCCTCAAATCCATAAATTGCCATTATCATGCCATTAATGCTCAAACATTGGCAGGTTTTTTTCTGCCTCACATATTTCTCAGAAAATAAAAGATGGAGTTGGATACACAGGAGTCTGTAAAACCAGACCAAACCCAGCAGTTAAGAATTGATCCATGCCAGAAAATACCCTGGAGTCCTCTGTGGGAATATTATTGTAGAGAACCAAGGATTAGTGCAGAGATTGAGGAGATTAAACCTTAATTAAAATGGGCACTTGTACACAGTACGTACAGCAGACAAGTATTCTTTTGGCTGTAGTGGAGCAGAAGTCTTCCTGCAGCTACACAGGGCATATATCCCATCCTTCCCAAGGAGTGGCTTCCTGCAGTGGCTGCTGTAGGACGCATTGCTTAGGTCAGTATAGGAACACACAGCTATAGAAGCCTCCTCATGGCACGGTGCTTCCCTGTAACAAGATGAGGTGACTTCCATAATCAGCATTTATGTCTGAACTGTACATGGGGGTTTGCCCTTCTGTTCACAGGCCTGTGCTGCTCCAGCCCATAATGGTATGTTCACTATCAAGTCAAAACCTGGGAGCTGCATTTCCCACTTGAGTACACAAAACTGGATGTGATGATAATTTCTGGTAGTTTTTCATCTTTAGAAGTATGTATTTCAGATCTAAGATAGTCTCTGCCTGCTGGCCTCCAAAATAAGCTGCAAGGGCATATTCATGGCTTGAAGTTGTGTCCCTTTTCACTTCTAAGTATGTTGACATAATTTTCTAATGCAGTGACCTTTCTCATATTTAAAAACCAAATAAATCAACCTAATTTGGTGCATCCCATTTCTATGATTGCATAATAATTTTTCTCTGTTCATGAGGGATTTTATACCCTGTACACTTGTGTTGAACAAGAGGCATGTAAAGATCAAACTGTCATTTATTGACCATTGAAACGTGAGGAAAAAACCTGCAGCGTTTTAGGTACACCCTTTCAGAATTCAGTGGTCACTTCAAGTATTTTGAAATAGAAATGGGCAATATAAAAATATATCTAAATGATGTGCAAACATCTTTCCAAAATGCTGCCAGTACTGTTCTTGTCTGGAGTTTGTGTAAAGTCAAGAGGGATTCACTGTTTAAATGTTTTCAAAACTCCTCATTTTGTAATCCCCTGTTATCCAATATTTTATTATTCTCAGTAGGACATTTACCAGAGAGATGAAACCTGAGTAGGCCATAATTAATGCTTTCTGCAGTTCTCCTTGCATATTCACAGCTGTGTGGAACTAGTTACTGTTAAGTGGAAACTTGAAGGGTCTCTACATTGTTATGGTGTTTGCCAGTGTCTCCTTCTGACCCAGTCAGTGCTTTGGTGTAATGTTATTTCTGGGACATGTTTGATAGCTTAGAAGCAAAGTCTAGAAACAGACAACCACGCGTACATCTCTTAAAGCATCAGGGCTTCTGCTGATCAGAATCTTTGATAACTTCCTTCCTTTACTTTATTCAGAGTTTGCTGCACTTAAAGCATTCCTCAGGATCACTACCAAACTATTTGTTTGTAGTTTCAGGGCATATTAGTTTTAAATTACTTGAGATGGTGTCATAACAGGTATAAAGTAATTATTCTAATATATAATTATTTTATTATTATTGATAAAATAATAATACCAATCAGCTGTTGAAGGACAGTGCCATCAAGTTCCATGTGTCTTTTTAGAAAGAAAATGTCTCTTTCTAGAAAGAAAATGTCCATATCTCTTCTCAGCTGGTCCACTGAGGCTATTCAGGCTGAGTCCCTCTGCTTGAATCCTTGTGTTGAAGTCAGTGAACTTCCTTCTTGGTATCACTCTGAGAAGAAAGAACATAACCTCTGTCTTAGGCACCTTCATAAGAGACTTCATCCTTACAGTTTTCCTTACTCTCTACTCCTTATTCAGAAAATACAGAGGTGTTAGATATAAATAAACAATAATTATATCTTATATGCTGTGTTATTGAGCGAGGAAATTAAAAAGGCAACTTGGCAAAAGAGGGTTGAGAGGAGGAGAAGGAAAACCACGAGCTCAGTGCAGAAGGAAAAGCAAAGGGTTTGCAGAAGCACAGGAAAGATGTTTCTTCAGAGTCCTAATAAGCAGTATTAGTGACTTTTAAAATAATAGTGTTTGCTGGGGCATGTACAGAGGAGCACTAAGAAAGCTCAGCTGTCTGGTGACCATCAAAAGATACTTCTCTGCAGCCACTGCCTCCCACACAAACAGCCCAGCTCCTTTTAAGTGTCCCTACTGGAGGCAATCAATCACTTACGGAACAGAGCAGCTATAAATAAGGTCTGCCGTTCATATACATCCAGTTATTTTTGCAACTAAGCTATATTTGTGTCCAAAAGAAATATTTGGATGACTGAATGTCTCCGTCCTAGGAGTGGAGTTAAAACAAAAACCAGTGCACATTGTCAGCATAGGTCAAGAAACAAGTGAAACTCAGAACTGCATGCCTGGATGCATTTTGTCTTCAGGCTCAGAGCGGTGCCACCCTGTGCAACCTTTTGAAAGACGTTGGCGCCTTAGGCTTAAGTACCTAATGTCAGAGTGAATGAAGAGATCCAGACAGCCAGCTTACTGCTCAGGATGGAAAACAACACACCAAGTGGAAGGAGGAGGAGCACTCCAAGAACATTATGAAAATTGCAGTCGTAGTTCATAGAAAAGTGTTAATGGAAAAGATATCCTTGAGCAGAAAGTTAGCTTCTTGAAATCCCCCTGGCTCTGTGTTTCTCAGTGTGATGACAACAAAATAGTTTAAAAACATCGGGTTTTGTGTTTTGGGTTGGTTTGTTTTTTGGTTTTTTTGGTTGGTTTTCTTTTTTTTGCTATGAGTTCCTGCCCCACAAAGAACACTTGTTTTAGAAATTCCAGTCCAGTATGTACCTGCACGTTGTGGGTTACCAGCTCTCCAGAACTGTCCCAAGGACTTTGTCTAAAGTATGATGAGTTCAGCTGCAGATGCAGCACCGATGAGAGACACAGATTCATTCATTGGGTGGGCACAGGGCAGCAAAGCAGGAGACTTGCAGCTAGCATGTGCTGCAGTGGGGCTCATGTCACCTGCTCACATTTAAGAAGTCAGTAATAAATAGGGAAAGTCTCATTTTCTTAATTGACTGGATCTAGGGATGATCAGTATGTCATTACTGGTTTTCTCCCATGAAACAAAAACATGCAATGTATCTTCCCCTAGTCTGGAGGTTTTTATCTCCTTTCTCTCTCTCTTTTTGGACATTCTCTCTACCAGAGCCATTCTGCAGGTGTTAGGGGAAGATGGGTGCATCTATGATGTTTGGATTTGTTATGCCTGTGATTTGTCATTGTAAAGCCAATGTTAGGAGCTGTAACAATTTTTTCCTCGAGTTTGGCCTTGATCTCACTTCCAAGGAAATGTACATCAAGCAAGATTTTGCATTTTAAGGAGAAAAGCACAAACAGAAAAAAAATTGACAGGTTTTTGATAAAATATGCAGGTTCAGGCTGTGTTTTCCATTTGAGAGGCTGATGAAGTCCAGCAGGAAAAACATTTAAATATTAACTAACTTCAGAATTACAGCTTTTTGAATAGGACCAAAAGATCCCAGATATAAGCCCTTCTGTTTATAAGTAGTGTAGCAACAGGCTAGAGGTGAAATTTCCTTACTTGTTTGTCTTTCAAGAATTCAGTCTTCACCAATGCATTATTCCAAATCCTTCACTGAATAATCTGCATAATGATTTCAGTTTCTGTGAGTCTCATCACCAGCATATTTGTTCATTAGAATGTATATGAAGGACAAACAAGGCTGAACTGAATTCACTGAAAAGTTTGAGCAAATGCTGGTGGGCTTTTCCCCAGTATTTTCTCATCTTTCTTGGGAGCTGATACAAATCTAAATGCAGTGAAAAACCCCCATCACTTACCTAGTTGTGTAAATCTGTGAGCACCCTATACCTCAGAAGTAAAGACAGGACAGACCCTCTCCTGATCATGACCTTTTTTCTGTAGGTGTGAAACCTCTCACATTACTACAAACAGCCTCCACCCGTGAACATTGTTAATCTCTCTGGCATGTTCAGGTCTTGCATGTGTTGGCTTTTTGCCATCTTATCTGAGCACAGTGTTCTCAAAGCTTGCAGTATGACACACGATACAGCAAAGAAAGATAAGGAAAGGAACAGAGCAGACAGTAATCGATAGGAATGAAAAGGACAAAAGAGCCTCTCAGTATTTTCCATCCATTCTGCTACTTTTACTTCTTTTCCCTTCTCTTTATCTTTTTTTTTTTTTTTTACATTTTCACCTCTCAAGATTTTAAGCATTTGAAGTCAGTCCCTGTGTCTTTACTACGAGCATAAGTTATGAGGAACGAGCAAAAGGAGCTACAAGCAACACAGAGCAGGAGCTGCTGACACAGCATGTGAGGAGCCTGAATGGAGCAGCACAGCTCAGAACCATAAATCAGCATGCAAAAACTGTCAGACAGCCGTGTCACCCATGAGGTGGCTGGTTAGGAAGAACAACGTGGTTTTACCCCATCTAAGCCTACCCTAGGAACAATCCATTTGCAGTCTCTAAGCTCCAGTTCTTGAAGCTTTTTGTTCAGTGTTTTGGGTTTTTTTGGGGGGGTGAGGGGAGGTGTTTTTGTTTTGGGTTTTTATTTGTTTGTTTTGTTTTGGGTTTTGTTGAATTTTGGTGGGGTTTTTTTACTTTTACTTGGGATTAAAATTTACTTGCTTAGTTACCTCCCATTTCATTCACTGAACATCTGATTAGCTGAATACCAGGTAGTGGATTATCACACAAGATTCTGCGGTGAGGTGCAACTCTTATTTAAAACTTTCATGAGTAGATTTATAAGAGAGGGAACTTTATTTCTGTTGGCTTTTTATTAGCTTTGGATAGTCAGAAAAGACTTTTGAGATGACAACACTTGAGTTAAGCTCCAGATCCACTGCTGTTTTAATGTTCAAATTCTGCAGTTCACATGTTTTCTTTCTCAGTCTTATGTAAGAAGATTACATAAGAGAAGGCTGTAATCTCCAAAATCATTTACCATATTAAATAGCAACTACCATCAATGGATCTTTATCAGCTGCCTGGAGCACAAGGGAGACACGTGGCTGTACATTTGGAAACTGGTCATTCACAGTACTCATCAATGTTTGCTGCCTGTCGTGGGCAGATGTCATCAACAGTCATTACGCAGCTCTGAAAATAGAATCAAACTTGACCTGGACAGGTCCTCAGACAATTGATAAACTGCCTCTGACTGATGGAAATGTATGGAGTCCATCCTCTCCACCAGCCTCCTGCTGCTCAGTGATCCTGCAGACCCGGTGCTAGGGCAGCGTGGGGAGGGGGCATTTAGGATGTGCAAGTCAAGAGCCCTAAGACTTATGATTTCTCCAGATGTCCCTGATCTCTCCTCACGGGGAGGAGCATCACCACCATGTGCCTGCTGATCCCTGCAGCAGTGCTGTGCCATCTCTGGAAATGGCAAGTTTTATTTGCCCCTTTTTCTTCCTTTCTGTCTTTTCCCACTGCTAGCCAAGACAGTGAGCAGGAGAAAGCACTTTGGGCCAGAGAAGAGCAAAGTGGTTCTGGGAACACCTCTGCCATGTGTGTGCTTCTTTGGCTGTCCCAGGTACCGTGCTGTGCCCTGGGAAGAGAGGGAACAGCATCAGGATGCAGAGGGGTTCCTGGGCTTCCGTTTTGCCCACTTTCCCCAGCTGTGTGCCCTCTTCATCAAGAGCTGGCATTGTGGCACACACTCCTCCACTTGCTGTGTTGTGTGGAAGGGGACAACCTACCACGGTGTCATATTCATACATTTTCCTAAATCTAGTTTCCTCTGCTTAGCTCCCACCAGAGGATAAAGAGTACAGGGGGAGGCTTCCTTCCCCCTTCCTTCCCTGCCCTCACACCAGGCTTGGAGGAACACTGCCTACCCCTTTCCTTTGAGAAGTGCTGGCGAGCACAGGCTGTTACAGTCGCTGCACACAGTCCTTGGCACCAGACGTGGTCAGCTGCTCCCGTGCTCCCGTTTGCTTGCTGGTGTGTGGCAGAGGGCATGAGAGAAAGGCAGCCAGTGCTGCACTCCTGAAATGAGGCATAGCAAGTGCTGGGTGCCTGCAGCCCCAGCCAGCCTGCCAGTGCCTGTCTGCTCGTTAGTTAGCAGGTAGAACATTACAAGTGACTTGCACTTAGTTGCTCCCCTGTGCAAGCCCCTCTGATCTCCAGCAGGCCTGGAAGACATGATTTGAGGCAGTGTGTGAGGAATGTGTTGCTTAGCCTTGTTGGAAGTGCACAGCTAGAGTTTGTGTGGTAATGTTATCTTTGAAATAAAAGAGTGCTTTGTAAAGGCTACCAATACTGCTAAATGGAATGACGGGAAAAAATTAATTTTTAAGATGTCTCTGCCAAAAAAATGTGTTTGTCAGAAATAGCCACCAGCACTCCCTCAATGGAAGGTGGGGGAGATCTCTTTGCTATTGGCTTCTCCTCCTTTACAGTCTCTAGAAGGCTGTATGCAAAGGGACTCTTCTCTTTGTCTGCTGTCCCAAAACAAGGAGGACACCACAGCAATAATCTTTTGGTGGCAGAAATGACTGAATCAAAGTTTGTTATGAGCTATAAAACAGAACATACTGTTACACTTCATCTGTTCAGGGAGTGATCTCTTTATTTAGCAGCAGTTGGAGCAACAGAAATTTTTCTGGCTACGGGTTTTGTTTTTATGCCTTTCCAAGCATTCTCCCTTTTGGTTGAAGTTGTGACATGAGATCAGGGAAGCTTAAGAGCTTAAGTGACTTCTTAGTGTACCATCATTTCAAGATGAATAAGCATTCACGAAGACAGCCTGTGGGAAGTGAATTGATGTACTATTTGAATGCCCTGACTTTATAATTCATACAAAACTCTCTCTGCAGGAGTGTGCCCAGTGCCGAAAACTTTGCCTTAGGGTTCAGATGGATCAAGCAGTAATAAGACTCCATGGCCAGTTGAGGGGGAGGAAGAGGGGGAAACAATTTAAAAGAAGTGAAAGAAGATACTCATGGTCATTGTTGTAGCAAAGCTTTTGCTCCCACAGCCTGTGGAAGCACCACACAATAGGTTGGAGAACTGACCCTGCTCTCAGTTCCCTGCCTGTGGGATTGCAACCTCGGTTTGGGAACAGCTGGCTCAAGCAGAGGCAGCTGGCTGCTCTGCTCAGCTGTGTTTTGAGATGAGCAATTTTCTGTTGAGGTCAGGGAGAGTTTGACAGTAAAAGACCACCATCCCTAGAGAGGGTGGAGAAACCCAAAATGAGAAAATAGGGATAAGACTATATGTTCTCTCTAAAGCTGGCTGTGTGATCTATTCCAAGCTGGACGTATTTGTTGATAAAGTGTTTTGCCCAGCAAGATACAGGAAGGAGGTTTTACTCCAAGATGAATTCACAGTTTGCATAATATTTCCATTTAGACAGTGCTGTCAAGCAGTCATTTGAACGAGTTCTGAAGCTCTCAAACCTACTGTAGTCTAATCCCCCTGCTTGCTCCTATTCCTTTATTGACACTCCTCTCAACCTCCCAGTATTTGCCTTCTGCAACTGGACAGCCACACATGGGGAGTGAGCACCTTTGTCCAAACTTCTCACTGAGAGCAACTGCCCTCAGAAGTGCTACGTGGCACGGCTCCAACTGTGGAAGCACTGCTCCAAAATAAAACCAAGGCTCAGAGAGCTTAGTTTGCCCCATGTGTAGCCATCATGATCCCTGCATTTAGTTTTTATCATTTTTTGCAAGTGTCAAATAAGGAGGCAGTTTTGAACTACCTGGTAGAGAACTGGGGTGACCAACATCTTGTTTCAGAGCTGGGCTTCCCAATTTTTGTCTTATTTGTCAGTAAGCACCCCTTATACCTCCTATGCATGGGAAGAAGCCCTGAAGAAATCTCAGGAGTACTGTCCTGTGTTTTGTCCCTGAATTATTTGCTGTCACATTTTTGCTGGACGTCTTTGCTTCCCTATTGGCAGCAAGAAGGTTGGTTTGCAATTCAGGTAGAGGCCAGTCACGTGCATTTTGGGTGTTTGTATAATTAACTCCTGAGGGCATAAGATTAGTGGTCAGGCTATAGATAGCCTATGGATCTGATAGCTGCTAATCTCATTAACCCTTGCACTTAGCTTGATTTATGCTTCATTTGCTTTACCTAGTTTATAGTGATATTTTACTCAACTTGAAGGAAACAAAAAAAACCCAACCAAACATTAAAAAGTGTTAATGGAGCATTTTTGCTCAAGTCTCAAACTCTCTGCAGAGAGTGGAGGCTATGGACATAATTTAGTGTCAGTGGCACTCATTTCTATTGCCCTGGTAGGCAAATGTGAATAGTCCTTGCTTGGCAATAAAGAATTTCAGTTTTCCATCTCTCCTTAGGCCCACTCTGTGCCATATCCCCCTTTTCTGAATAACTTTGCTTGAATAAATTTTATTAATGCAAACACATATGTAGTAATAAGTTTCTAGAGATTTTACTATAAATGAACATTTGGCTGTGCTCCAGAAATACACACAGGGTTCAGTACTGCCTTAATACCAGGTCTAATTCATTCCTGGAAGGAGCAATTTAGTGGTACACAGAAATTAAGGGCGGGGTTGTGCTCAGGTTTTGTATGACATCAGCTATATCACTGTAGATGTGGTATAATTAGGCTGGTGCAACCTCTAAATTAATTTGATGGAGCTACAGCTATAAAATATGTTTAAAAGAGTAATGAATGTTCAAAAAATGTAAGGAAATAAACTGTAGTAGTGCAGCTATTGCCCCCACAAAATAGAAAGGCTAATCTAGATAACTGACATATAAAATACACTTAATATTACTTCTGTTGCTGTGCTCAATCTGATACTGTAAAACTTTTCTGTCACTGATTTGCACAAATTCACACTTCCACAGCATGACAGGCAATATGAGACTGATAAAATCCATGCAGATATAACTTTCTTGTCTAGTGGCAGCCACTGTAAATAGCTTGCTAAGGATAAGAGACCAGAAGATGTGTGTGGTGGGTTGACCCAGGCTGGGTACCAGGTGCCCACCAAAGCCACTCTGTCACTGCCCTCCTCAGCTGGGCAGGGCAGAGAAAATGTAATGAAAGGCTTCTGAGTCAGGATCAGGACAGGGAGAGATCACTCAGCAATTACTCTTATGGGCAAAATGGCTCGGGGAAATTAGCTTAATATATTACCAATCAAATCAGAGTAAGAGAATGAGAAGTGAAAACTAAACCTTAAAACACCTTACCCCCACCCCTTTCTTCTTTCACAGCTTAACTTCACTCTGGATTTTCTCTGCCTCCTCCCCAGCCAGTGGCACGGGGGACAGGGAATAGGGGTTGTGGTCAGTTCACCACGTTTTCTGTGCTGCTCCTTCCTTCTCAATGGGAGGACTCCTCACACTCTTCCCCTGCTCCATCATGGAATCCATCCCAGAGAAGACAATCCCCCATGAACTTATCCAGTGCTGAGTCCTTCCCACAGGCTGCAGGGAAATCTCTGCTCCAGCGCCTGGAGCTCCTCCTCCACTGACCTTGGTGTCTGCAGGGTTGTTTCTTTCCCATATTCCAACTCCTCTGCACAGGGTTTTTCTTCTCTCTTCCTAAATCTGTTATCTCACAGGTGTTACCACCATAGTGGATTGTTTCCAGATTGGCCAGGAGTGAATCCATCTCGGAGCCGGCTGGCACTGGCTCCATCAGACATAGGGGAAGCCTCCAGCAGCTTCTCACAGAAGCCACCCCTGTACCAAAACCTTGCCACGCAAAGTCAGTAGAATTTCATTTCACTGAATAAAACCCAGTACTTCAACACAGAAAGCAATTTTTTGCCTTTTGTTGCTATTCTTTACCTTACTTCCCCTCCTCATCCCAGAAATGACCCAGTGGATGTCATGTGATCGAACCCCAAAAAAGGTTCTCTCAATGGCTGAATTGAATTTATGCATAAAGGTATTAATCAGAAGCTGGCACTGAGTCAGATGGGAGTAGGTGAGGTTAGACTGAAAATGGATAAAAATAAGAATAGAGATAATCAAGAAGAAAAGTACTGGTATTAAAAGGGAAAATGAAATAACTCTGATAAATTTGGTTTAAAAAGCTCATATAAGATACTCGGTTAGCAGTGAGCATGGGAGAAGTAGAGAGAATTAGAGAAAAAGGATTTACAGATGACGGGCATTTGATGTGAGTTCAGCAGGTCCTGGAGAAGCAGCGGTCAGACAAGTTTGAGCACAGACCTGCCTTCCATCACACAGGAGCCACTGTCAGACCTCTGTCATCAGGCAACAGCTGTGCCTGGATAAATGACCACTTGTTGTGCTTTGCAGGCAGCACTGTCCCTGTCAGCATGTGTACATGCAGCCCCCTGAACTCTGGACAAGGAGCTGAGGAGCTGCTGTTAGCCCTGAGGAGTTTTGCCATATTTGCTTGCCGTTCTCATTTCTCATTCCAGAATATATTGCAGGTTATCAAAGATGGCTGTTGCAAACACACATAAGAATAATTTAAGGGGCATTCACAAAGGGTAATTTTAGCCTCAGGATGCTTTTCTCCCCCAGCTTCCTGTAGAATCAAGAGAAAGCATTTCCTCTAGGGCAACTCCAAGCACCTACGATGAGCTTCTTTTGAGACACAGATGAGGATTTTTTTCACTCTCCACTGACTGTTGAAAGATCCTAAAGCAAGTAAACTCCTTATGCTAAAGATGGCCTTTGGACTTATCCCTCTGTGCAGCCTGGTTTAAGAAGCAGGAGCAGTGTATCAGTCACCAACAGACTTTGGAGTCAGCTCTAGGATTTTCAAGGCTCACAGAATGCCACAATTCCTCCACTGACTTCAAGCACTCCAGGGCACTGCATATGTACAGCAACTGGAAATTTGTAAGGATTGCTATACTGTCAATAAATCACATACTGCAGGGCTGAAATATGTTCAGAACACAAGTAACAGTGGCAGGACATAATTCAGAGCAGAACATGCCTTAATTAAAATGCTTGTGGATGTTGTTAAAGAAACAGAGCTATAAACTAATGATCACTTTATTGTCTGTTTGTATACTCTGCTCTCTTTATCTGATCTCCCTGTATATTGGTGCTAAGCCGACATGGATTCCTCCCAGAGCAAAACCATGGAAAAGACAGCTTCTAATTGCTGTTTCTAATGTATTTCATTGTGAAGTTCTAATTATGGGTTACATATTGCATTGGGTCTCCATGGCAAGGTTCTGAGGGGGACAGGGATGGCTCTAGAAGTGGCTTCTCTGAGAAGCTGCCGGAAGCTTCCCCCATGTCCAACGGAGCCAATGCCAGGCAGCTCCGGACTGACCCACTGCTGGCCAGGGCAGAGCCAATCAGAGATGGGGGAAACGCCTCTGTGATAACATATTTGAGAAGGAGAAAAAGTTACTGCGCAGAAGGAATTGCATCCAGGGAAGAGAGGAGTGAGAATATGTGAGAGAAATAACTCTGCAGACACCAAGGTCAGTGGAGAAGCAGGGGCAGGAGGTGCTCCAGGTGCCAGAGCAGATTCCCATGCAGCCCATGGTGAGGAAGGTTGTGCCCATGAAGGTCCACAGGGGAGCAGAGCCCCACCTGCGGCCCATGGAGAAGCCCCACGCCAGAGCAGCTGGATGCCCGAAGGAAGGCTGTGAACCTGTGGGAAGCCCACACTGGAGCAGGTTCCTGGAAGGGACTTGCAGACCCATGGAGAGAGGAACCCACGCTGGTGCAGGTTTGTCGGCAGGACTATGGGGGATCCATGCTGGAGCAGGCTGTTCCTGAGGGAATGCACCCCATGGAAAGGGACCCACACTGGAGCAGTTCATGAAGAACTGCAGCCTGTGGGAAGGACTCGGGCTGGAGGAGTCTGGGGAGGACTGTCTCCTGCGGGAGGGCCCCCACGCTGGAGCAGGGAAGGACTCCTCTCCCTGAGCAGCAGCAGGAACAACCTGTGATGGATTGACCATAACCCCCATTCCTATCTGCCTGTGCCCCTGGCTGGGGAGGAGGCAGAGCCCAGGAAGGAGGGAAGGATGGGGAGAACATGTTTGTAAGATCTGTTTTAGTTCTCATTCTCCTACTCTGATTTTGATAGGTAATGAATTCAGTTAATTTCCCTAAGTCAGGTCTGTTTTGCCCATGACAATCATTCCTGAGCAATCTCTCCCTGCCCTTATACTGACCCATGAGCCTTTTGTTACATTTTCTGTCCCCTGCCTATCTGAGGAGGGCAGTGATGGAGTGGCTTTGGCGGGCACCTGACATCCAGCCTGGGTCAACCCACCACATCTATTTAAATAACCACAGATCTGAAATGCAGTCTAAGAGCCTGTGGTGACTATGAGTCAAGTGAGTGAAATTTAAGCCTAATCTCACTATGCATCCAGGCTCTGAGTCAAGGAGAGGGAATGCTTTGGTGTTCCCTCTCATTCATTTAACATCATTTTCCTTGTGTTTCCTTAGCAGTTAATTAGCTGTGTTTATGGTAGCAGCGGGGCATGAGACAATGGTGTCTTTCCTGTCTTGCCTTATCACCCCAGATGCTGATGGTACAAAAGCAGCAACATCAACCTAGATCCCTTCTTTTGTGCTTATATGAAACACTTATTATTATAAGTCTATAGTTATAAGAAAACAAGATCAGAAGATGCCATTGAGGAATTAGTCAGACTTTCTTCATTAACTTTATTAATGAACTGTAACTGCTTCTTGGCTGTCTTTTTTGAAGAGTTCTGATGTCATCCAGTGAAAGGGTGTTGTATTATGAGGAAAATCTCATTCATAGGATCAGTTGAGAGAGTTTCACAAAAGGCTTTGTGGAGAGAGGAAGGGCAGTAGGGAGGGCATGAGAAGATACTGTGATGGAAAGGCAGCAGAAATGTGTCTTGTTCCAATGAAAATGGGAAACATTGAAGAGAGAATGCGCCACTGTGGGCTACTTAAGCAAGTAAAAGTAAAATATGAACTGCACTGGAAACAGAAAACTGGAGAACCACCAAAACAGGCTTTTATATTCCAAGTTTAGTACACATGAGAAAAACAGGGACAGCGTGAGGATACACTGAAACAGCTGCCAAGAGGTTAAAGATAATATGAAAAGACTGTGTTATAAGTCCTAAAGGCACAATAACACAAAATTACTTGACCAAGAAAATATTAATTATATTTAATTTGTAATAAGGAGATAAATTTTGAGACCAGTTCTTATTCCCACTAAAACTAATTGGACTTTTGCCATGAAGTTTATTGGGAAGGTGATTAAACTTTAAATAATGGCTTGGTTAAGAAATCATTGATGTAATTATGAACTGCTGGGGAAAAGTAACTAAGAAATACATAATGAAATATCATCACTTGCACAAATGCATCTGAGGTGTCCCTTTGGATATTTAAAGAACTGATGGAACAGCTAGTTGCTAAAAAACCCTACAGAGAATTTTGAGGTATCAGGAGACTAATAAAGTGTCAGCATGCTACAAGTCTTTAAAAATTGAATTAAGAGTAACTATGGAAACTATTGTCTTACGGGCATTGCTCCAAATGGAAACAAATACTATAAACAGTAAAGCAGAAGGGGGAAATGTGTTCATATGGAGGTGAATTGTATAATGAGATCCAGATATGGCACAGGTGTGCTGCAGTAAACCAAGCCAGACCAATTAGAATGTTTATCCCTCCACATCTTTTATGATGAAACCAGAAGATTAGTGGAGTACAGAACAGCATCAAGACTCACAAAGGCATTTGATGCTGTGCCACATAATATCTTAAGGAAATTGCCGAAACAAATCAGCTGGGACTAAAATTCACTTAAAGTTATCACAGGCTGGCCACTGAACTGTAGACAGAAAGTAAATCTGAACAGCAGTCAGCATTGTCAAGGACAAGCAGACAGTAGTATCCTTTAAAGGTCAAGATATGGCACAATATCTGGGGGATAAAGCACTAATTAAATGTGAAAATGGTTACAAAAGTAGGAAGAATGATTAACAGCCCGGAGGAGAGAGGAAATACAGAAGGTTCTAGTTGTTCTCTGTGGTTACTCTGGATCTAATAAAGTGAGTCTAAACTTAAAAACAAACTAAGAAGTGTTAATGCTAAGCATTAGCACTACTTTGTGCCCACTAGGCAACAAATACATTTTATGAAACTACAAATACTTTTTTTTTTTGGTCTATGAAAGAAATTGCCTCTCTTAGATGCTTATTCAGACTCTATAAAGCTGATCAGAAAACTGAAATTCAGAAAGCAGCGCCATCAATAGCATTAATAAAATGATTAGGCTGAGATTTGCACACCCAGCTGACAATGTGGGAGGGTTCTGTACTCTGAAGTGTTTGTTGGGAATGAGGACGGTTGGTGGTGGTGGGTGGTAAGGAGTGAAGGCTCAGATGCCAGGGCATTTCCATGATTGTCCTGGGTCAGACCAAGGACCTACCCAGGCCAGTACAGTCTCTTTAGAAGCGGCTGAAAATCGATGTTTACAGAAGATGAAGATCATGGCAAGCACATAGAACAGTCTTCAGTAACTCCTCCCTGCACTCTAATAATTTCCAGGTGAGAGACCCTGAGTCACTTCTGGGTTTAGTAACTCTAAAGGATTTCTTTTCCATGAACTTTTCCAGCCTCTCCTTGAATTAATGAAAACTTCTAGCACTGACAGTGTCCTTTGGTCTTACAACTCTAACATCAATTGCATGAAGTTCTGTCTCCTTTGTTTGCTTTGGAGCTGGTGGCTATTCCTGTCTGGGGTGACTTGGCAAAGAGTCAGACTTTGGCTACACCATTTGTGCTACTTGTTTGTGCTACTTGTGCTTTAGAAATCTCTATCTCATATACCCTGGGTTGCCTTTTACACAGACTGATTGTCTTTTTGCCTGAGTAGTAGACTGACTTTTCCCCACACTGAAGCCATTTTCCCATCATACTATACAAGAAGCTACAGATTCATGAGTAGGTTCCCTGGTACCAGAAGTCACAGGATTACCTCAGAATTGTCTTTGATGTTTTAAACTATGCTTTATGGCCTTGCAAGAAAATCCTGAATGCAGTTGCTGAAATGAAGCCTTCCTAACATGGGAAGAGAGACATTTTGAGATGTTTAAATTACTGCAAGCATCTCACTGGAGAGGTCCCAGAAACAACACCAAAGCAGCAAAGAGCAGACAGAAACCTTTCCAAGAACGCTGCAGCCTCACTGCTGGACTTAGTGTCAGGGACAGTTGGAGAAATGGGGAGAGACACACTGCAGAGCTGAGAATAAACACTGCTGCTCTGCCCTGGATTTTCCTAGAGAAAGAAAGGGGGACCTGCTTCATCATCCTCCTTGTTTGAGCATTTGAGGAGACTCTTGCTTTGCTATCTGAGAAAAAACAAAGAGGCTCCCAGTGAGATCCTGTGCCTAGTGCTCTCAAGTTGTGTCTCAGTGCAGCAGAGGAAGCTGCACAATAACTGTACAGAGTCACAGTTTTCACTTAGGATCTTAAGTCTTTTTTTTTTTTGTCTTTCTGTCACCAGTGTGTGGATTTTACTTCAGTCCTAGGGTATTTCAATAATATTTTGCACACAATCCTTCTCAAGTATGTGCCTTTGCATGCCTGAAACACTTGACATGTCCATTAAAGACAAAGAATGACTGCAAAATTGCACAGAATTTATTTCCATGAAACTTTGGGGATTAGTTGCTAAGCTTGGTCAATGTGCCTTTTAGGACTGACCTAAAATGCTCCATTCTGGTTTTGATCCTTCTGTTTATCTATCCTTTAATATTTTGCCTTTCTCCTCAAAAGTGACATATTAATAGAAGGGGAGGGGAGGGGAAGGCTGTTTTTATTTCCTTCCTTGTTTTTCTTTCCTGAAAACCATGTCTGTAGCCTTTTTGCCTTCTGCTTGCACAGTCCACTGAGCAATAACACAAGTCTTTTTTTGTATTCCCAAGTGGGAAGGAAGAGCTGGAACTCTGAGTCTTGATGAAGTCTGAGAAAGGAGGTTTCTTTTTTAACTCCCAGATAAAAACCTGCAACAGTGAAATACAAAAGCATTTTCAGATAGTAAGAATGGTGTTGCCCAGCTCTGTGCTGTGCTCTGAGGACAGTTTTCCCAGAATGGGGTGAAACACAGGTGGGACAGAACTTTGTAATAGTGTGGGGGGAGGTTCTTTGGGGGAGGAAAGGAGCACACAGCACCTTTTGCTCTTGCTTTTCTGGCTTGAATGAGGTTGTGTCTTTTAAGAAAGAAGCCACGCACCCGTCCTGCTGGTTGGCAGCGTCTCTGCCTCTCTGCTGTAGAGTGGTAGCCCTGCAGCAAATCCTGGTGACCTACCAGGGGGACTGGGAGTGCCAGGCTAAGGCCAGAGAGCTGAGGTTGTTGAATTTAGGCAGGCAAGAGCTGTGTGTCACAGCTCACGTTTCCTGGTGTGTGTATTGTGCAGAAAGTGCTGCTTCTCCCTCCTCACGTGAGGTTTCTGTAATAACAGAGACACTGCTGCTGAACTGCAGGAGTTGGTAATATTCTATTTATCTGAATGTTGAAAGGGTGAAAGGTTGCTGTTGTGGCAAATTCTTTGCAAGCTTTTGCAGTTCTAAACACATGACCCTCTGCTGTCTCTAATGTTACGCTGCCATTGGCAGACTTTCCATTACATAATGTTGACCCATATTTGTGATATGTGACATTTTTTGTTAAACACTGTCAGGGATAATCTGTCACGGAATAAACTTCCTGATTACATCCTGAGACCCTGTCATCCTTTAGCACAAACGTAACTTGTGCCTCAGACAATGCTATTCCTTGTTAAGACAAGCAGAGTACTCTTCTTTCAGGTAAGAAAAACACCATGAGAGTATTGTGTGCTTTGAGTCTGAAATGCTTAGGACTAAATTCATTGCCAAGTGATTGCACAGAATCACATGTGGGAGTAATCTGAGCTTTAAAAAATGCTGATCCTAGCCCAGGTGATGGGAGCAGTGATAGACTGAGGGAAGCATGAAGCCTGAAGTGTGACTCTGCAAAATCGTGTCTCGGGCAGGTCCAGTTTTAAAAAAGCAGAGCTGTGGAAAAGGTTTCTCTGCTCTACTCTTACACTGAAGTCTGCCAGTATTTGGAGATTTAACCAGTTTTTTCTTCAAAAAAACAAGTGTAATGGTGTGGGGAGAGAAATAGATATAGCTCAGCCAGGGGTTATTGCTACAAGACAGCTGAGAAATGAGAGGCCTTTGAGGAATGGGAACACCCCCAAAGCTGTCTGCTTTCAAAGAGCTATGCAAAATCCATCCGTTCTTAAAAACCTGATTGCAGTTGCATAGAATAAGAAGTAGATAAAAGAAAGGTGTATAAAACACAGGCAGAGAGAATAAAATGGGAATTCTCTCAGTATTCAAGAACAGGGCCTGTTTCAAATGGACTTTATATAATGTTATAGCAAAGAAGTAACAAGATTGTGTGAGCTGCTGAAGTGTCTGCCACATCGTGGAAAGGAATGAATGTGGAACATAAAGCCAAGAGACTAAATACACCATCTTCAGAGAAAGAAATTTTCCATCCTTACGTAGGAGATGACTATGTGCTAAGAACAGTTGCAATATCAAGGAGAAAGGTTTTGCTTCTGTGCAGGGAATTAATGCTTGTCAGAGACAAAATTAAAACCTGATGAATGCAGTCTCACCCACTTTCATTTCTTTCCTCTCTGATTCTACATTTGTCCTCATTCTGTCTGTGCATTCATTCATATATTTCTCTCCCTTCCCACCTCCCCATTGACTCACACTCTCTCTCCCTGCTATTGCTTCCTTTTCATTTTCTTTTCCTTTAGGTTCCATTCCCACTCATTCCATTTCTCTTCTGCCTGACCCCTCTGCACACATTTTCCGTCACGGTGAAAAAAAGCAGAGAGACAAAGAGAAGAAAAAAACAAAAGATGAGCAAGGAAGCGGGGGGAAGGGGGGTGTGTGTGAAGAGTAGAGAGTGCTGGAAGGGTGCTCAGCATTGCACTTTCTCCCCATGGAGCACTTCAGATTTCTGAAGGTGTCAGAGGAGTCTGAGCTCCTGAAACCTGTTCCTTGCTCCCAAGCTGCAGCACTTGGCAGTGGCTCAGTGAAAGGTAACACCAGAGCTCATTTCCCTGAGATTAGTGTCCCTAGAAATCATCATAAGGAATGGAATAATCCTAAAGTCCAGTGGAAAGCCATCTCTGAGTGACAGACATCTGGCTATGTGTGGAGCTTACTACTGTGTCAGATCAGTGAGGACTGGGAGGGGACTGTGTGGTCTTGGGACTGCAGAAAGAGAAATGGGAGCTCTAGGGACTCTCTGGACTTGCTGTCATGCAATGCTGACCTAGCAACATCACAGCCTCGAGCACGTTGGGGGCTTGTCTGCAGTGAACTGCTGTTTCCCAAAGCAGCTGCTGCTGGTGTCTCAAGTTCAATGGCCGAATGGCATCAGTTGTGGTTTGGTGGAACAACGAATTGGTGCCAAGAATGCTTGTGGTAATGTGTGGTCAGCCCGTGACCTGGAGAAAGCTGTGCACTCCTGCAGCCCCCGAGGCCAAGAGGCTGCTCCTTTTTCTAGGCTGCGGTGGGAGGGAGCTGGGCTGTCACACCTGCTGATGGTGCAGTGCTGCACAAGTTTCATTTATTCTCCTATTACTCTTCATCTAAATTTTCTCCCTTTCTGGCCCCGTTCTTGTTTCTGGAACTGTGAACTGATAAACAGTTTTTAAAAAGCTTGGTATGGATAGCACTTGTACAGTGCGGGTCGTTTTTCCTTCCCACAAAAAGGACAGGTGGGAAGTGTGCAGGGCAGGTAGCCAGAAATGGCTCATTTCTGTACCCTCTCCTGCCAACCCTAACCTTCTGCCAGCTTTTCTTGGTTTATCAGCCTAAAACCGGCTGGTATTTCTTTCTGCGAATTCTTGCATAATCGAAGATCAGAGCGGATGCCCGCAGCCCTCGGGTGTGACTGCGCACAGCGGTCGCGGTGGGCTGTGTGTTTGGGGCAGGGGAAACCGGTAACGGTGGCTTTGGGGAGGTTTTGCCTCGGGAAGACTCTCCTCGGGTCATGGAATAACCTGGAAACAAACGGCGCGGCGGCGGTGGGCAGCTGTGCCCGCGGCCGGCCGGGGGGAGCCCAGCCCGGCCCTCGGCGGGGTCGGTGCCCGGCGGCGCCTGACCCGGAGGGGCTGGACATGCCGGGATCTTCCCGCGGAGGCGCGGCCGCCGTTACATAAGGAGCGGGGGGGGAAGGGAGCGCTCCGAGGCGGCGGCCGCGGCCCCTTTAAACGCGGGTGCCGGGGCGCGCCGGGCGCCCGCCTCGCTGCTGCCCCCTCCCCGGCTCGCTGCGGCGACAAATCCGCTCCCCGCCCGCCTCCTCCTCCGCCGAGCGCTCCCAGCCGAGCCGGGCGGCTCCGGGAAGCGCCGGGAAGCGCTGCCGCGCGGCTCAGCACAGCCCCAGCCCCAGCGCCCGGCCGAGCCACAGCAGGCGAGGGGCGCGATGGAGGCTCCGCGCCTGGCGCACACCATGAGCAGCCCCACGAGCCCCTGCGAGGAGGTGATCAAGAACCTGAGCCTGGAGGCGATTCAGCTCTGCGATAGGGACGGTAAGCCCGGGCTCGGCGCGGCTAATCCCTGCAGACGTAAAATGCTGTTGCCCTCATGGATGCTAATGCAAATTAATCCGCGCGGCGTATGGTCCTTTGTTATCCCCCATGAATTTGTAGGTGCAGCTGCTCCCCACCCCTCCAGCCGCCGCTGCCACCCTCCTACCACTGAGAACAAAAGAAGAAAGAGAAGGAAGGTTGCACCTTGCTGGAGGGAAGGGAGGGAAACCTGCCGCTCCCTGAGCCGTGCCTGGCATTGCAGTGCGATTACCCCGGGCGAGCCTGCTGCACAACCCTGCCCCTGCCAGGAATGGACGCTGGGGCTTGTTCTGGGAGAGGCAGCGAGGAGAGCCAGAGCCCGCGCTGCGGAGGGTCCGGAGCTGGGGACGGGCTGGTGGTCCCGGTGGGGTTTTGCTGCCCGCGGTCTCCAAACTCCTTTGTATTGTAGGGCGATTCCCGTGTTCAGGATACACGGGCGGATGTGCCGGCTGTCGTGGGCAAGTGGCCAGACTTGTTGCCGGTCGCTTGTGCGAGCGATGAGGCGGCGAGTGGAGCGAGCTGGGGCTCGCAAGATGGGGCTCGGGGGGGAGACAGGGAGAGGGAGATGGTTCAGCACCGCGGACAGCACCGCCCGGCGGGCCCGGCAGCGCCGAGCCCTGGGCCCTGCCGCCTTCCTTCCTTCCTTCCCTGCCGCCTGCCCTGCCCGCCATCCCTGCCCGCCTGCCCTGCCCTGCCGCGCCGCGCCTGGCGCCCGCACAGCCGCGGGAGACCGCAGTGCCCTGGGGACAGCGGCAGTCTGTCCGTCCGTCCGTCCATCCGCCCGCCCGCGCCCCGGACGGCACAGCTAGACCGTCAAGTTTGGGTTTAAGGTTGCAGGTGCGGATATTAAAGACTGTGTGTCGGAGCAAGCAGATAAATGTCAGGTGGTGATGAGGGACCGCCAAAACAAGTGGTACGTGCTCGAAGCAGCACTGACGGCTGAGTGGGGCACAACAGTCACGTCGTTTGTACACAACTGTGACTGACAGTACTAAACAGAGCCAAAAACTCACTGTCAAACAATGAAAAAATATTTTCTTGTAGAGTGGCATATAATTTGTGCTCATATGCCAAATGATTCCTATCTTGTCATTCCACATCGAAGTATTGAAAACAACTTGTCATTTTTTTTTGGATGCAAAATGTGCTTTGGGTGTGGAATTTGTTACCTGGTAAATGCACCAAGGAATGGAGATACTGTGTCAGTGATTAGTACAGTTGAATTCATGAAACTATTTGTCCTGAGTGTATTTTTGGAGCATAACTGTTGAAGGTGATGGTTATAGAAGGGGTCAGACCAGTTATTTTTTGCAAATTATTATTCATTACTTCCCTTTTTTAGGCAGACTTAATGTTTAAAAAGCTGAATATTTGGAAGCTCTTTCTGTTTCTTGAAATACTAAAGAAAATGACAAGGCACTGAGAAGTCTCAGTTATTATTTTTATAGCTACATTAGAAATTATTTGATTTTTTTTTTAATGTCTGAATTAAGATATAATACACACTTCCATCCATTCATGCTTAGCTCACTGCCACAGGAAACTGGGCTGTGTTTATAGCAGTGGAGGTTAGACTGTTCTTTTGTTAAAACACTTTTTCACTTATATTTCTTTTTATTGATACTAGAGATAAATAAAAATAAATTATGCAATCCTTCATATTTGTGTAGCCTAAGTAATTGCAGTGAAGTACTCCATGTTAATCATGGCAAACTCTATTTGGTTCCACATACTCTAGTTAAGGACTGCTTGAGTTCTGTGGAATAATGTCATACAGGAAAGCAAATGGTTTCTTTTTGGTTAGGCTTCAGTGGAAAACCACAGCTTTTCTGTAGAGGTGGCTTTGCCAACTAACCCTCCTGAAGCAATCCACCATCACACAGGGCCATTGCTTCCTCAATACATGGCTGGATTTCCGAAGGCGGCACCTGCCTTGGGGATGTAGGAGTCAGCTCAGTGCCTGCACTGGCTCAGGGCTGCACCTGAGCATCCTTCAGGATTTCCTACAGGTGGCACTTCTGTATCAAAAAGCTGTTTTAGTGGGAACACAGAACCAAGGAAGCAAAGGTTAAGGCGTTAATCCTCCTGGATAAGCGCCTATGCAATACATTCATGTCCCTGGTTGTGTACACGGGTACGTTTATATTATAAACACTAGCAGTTTGTTTTAGGGTATCTTTGTTGGGAAAGATGAAGTTCTTGAGGTCATTGGCGTCACTGAGGTTAATTGAAGTTTTGTGATAAATATCACTATATTACCCACAGTGAATTAAAAATATGGTAGATTTTCATATTCTGGAAATGTCCTTGGTCTTTAAGCTGCAGTAACTGTATAGGCAGTCAGTGAAATTGTAACGTTACACATCCAACTATGAAAAACTCTGCAGCACACTTAGTTTGGAATTGCAAGCAACGCTGCAATATAAACATAAACAATAATGGAAAACTCATGTAGATAGCAAAATATTATTCTTGCTTTCTGAGATGGGAGAATTTAGTATTAAGACATTTTGTGTTCAGAAAACTGGGTTATTCTTCCTATGTAGGAAGAATATGTATGCAGGAGCCACAAATCCGTAAACTGGAGTGAGCAATTAACAATATCACAACAGTTCATCTATTTTTAGAAGGTTTTTTTTCAGTGTTGTTCTTGTAAGCATTGTCTTCTCTCTTAACGAATCAAGGCCATTTAAAACCTTACAAATGTTAAATAAAAGATTACAGATGTATGCATTTTGGAGATTTTTTTTTTTAGATAAAAGCTCCTGATAGGATTTGGTTTAAAGTGAGCGCAATATTATAAAGCCAATTATGAGCTCTTGTTTTCGGCATCCTCTGTTATTTACAAATGTGTCTTGCATTATTTGTTCTTATTCTTTTAGATGGGTCTGATAGCACAGCACAATCCAACATGTAGTTCTTTATCCTTAACTCACCTCTTGTATAGGAAAAAGCATAACATTTGTTATTTTCGTTTGCCACCTTTGAACACTGTAGCCGTATTTCTGCAAACGTAGGGCAGAATGAAGGTTTAATCTGTGCTGAAAATTCCAGTGACCTTTTTATAAAATTTGTATTAGCCTCATCTAGGGATTAAACCTTTAGTAGATGGATGAGTGCCCTTTGTGTCACGAGCAGGCCAATTCTATGAGAAAACAGCTAACATCAGAAAATCATAAACCTGGGGAGAAAAAACCTGTGCTTTTCACAGGCTTGGTAGAACGGCCTTAGACGTGAGCAGCTGAATTTCCTGAAGCTCCACACTGTGGTTGTGCAGCACTCCCCCTACAGATGATGCGCTTTGGCTGCTGGGGTCCTGCCAGGGTGAGAGCAGTGATGCTGTCACCCACTTCTCACAGCTGGAACAAACAGATGGAAAGCAGAGGACACCTATCAAAATGCAGAAAGAAGAGCAGAGGAACAAACCTTCCAAGAGGATGTTGGAACTTGGGAGGCACAGGCTGGGGAGTGGGGCAAGAAAACTGGCCCTGAATATGCTGATAGACTTGGGGCAGTGGCTGCTCAAGGGGGGAAGAACAAGCTGGGGATTAGATTAAATGGGAAGGCAGAAGTGGGCAAAATAACCCTGAATGAAAACAGGAAAGAAGATGAATGAGCAAGGGAGATAATCCAAATTCAGGCAGCATGCCCAGGGAAGTGAAACTGGGGAGGAAAATGAGGAGGTGTTCACCCAGAGCAGATTAGTTTGAAGAACGAGGATGGGGAACCTGTGAGGGGTAAACCTGGAGACCTGTGTGCAAAGAAGAGACCAAAAGTACAAGAATGTGGAGGGGGGGAACTGGACAGCTTGGTCTGTAGAGCTGAGGACTAAAGGAATGGAACTAGGACTTGCTGAGCAAAGAGACTGGGACTGAAAGGACAGCATTTTGAAGTGTGACTGGGGAGTAGAAGAAGGGCTGGGACAGCAACAGGGCAGAAGAGGCCATGTGTTGGTGTGACCACCAGGGAAAGGTTAGTGTGTGCCATCTTTCAAAGCCACACACAACCCCAGGACACCAAATTCTCCTTGTTCATTTGCCAGCAAAGATTGGTACCATGATATCAGGGCTCCAGGGGTACTGGGAGTCAATAGCTGCTGCTGACTTCAGTGGGAGCAGGACTTTGAAAATAAAAGGCACAATACTAAGTGCTTTGAGAAGAGAAATATTCACCACCTTAAATAGGCACTTCAAGTTAGAAAACATATTTTAACTTCTCTGTGCATTGGTTTTCCATATGTAAAATGGAAGCAGTATTATTGCCTCCCCTCACAGAGATGTTTTCAAAATAAACTAATGAATGTTTGTTAAGCAGCCAGACACTGTAGTAGTAGCCTGAAAAACCCATGAGGTGCATGGAAAAAACCCATGATGAAATTCATAATTTTGTCTTCAGAGCAGAGGATGAATAATGTGTAGCAAATAAGTCCTGGGACTACATACTGAACAACAGCAAATAGCTGTTACAAGAAAAATAGTTCATTATGTAGGCAGTATTCATTATGCATGCTGAATGAGTTGGGATTTATGTGGAAAAATTAGTATGTAATCATGCAGTTAAAGACTATATCGTAATCTGAACAACGTGTCCAATTTAAGGTTATTCAAGTCTACTTCATTCTGGTATTTTCCAGCTACTGATGGCTTGAACTATTCAATCTCTCTAAAGTGCTTTTAAAGGTTTTTTCGGTCTTCGTATATTTGGAGACCGTGTTTGGGCATCAGGATCGGAGCTGGAATTGGTGTCTTGGCCAATTTCAATCAATATCATCACCTTCCAAACACTTGGCACCATCAGAAGTGTTTAGTCTAACAAGCTTGTATAAAAGCATTACATCATACAAGCTAAGATGTCATTCCTGGTTTATGTAAACAACTTGCATCTTTGGCCTTCCACGTAACTTAAGCATGTCTCATGTTCTCTAATTTATCTCAGAAGTTTGTTATTATGCTGGATTTATTGGAGCATTCAGAAAGATTTTTCTAGACTTCATTAATTGGGGCTTTCATGGCCATATTGTGTACACATTTGCCTTTGAAACAGAAGGGATGCAGTGGCATCATCCAGGCTCTGGATGCATTTTTCAAATCCCCTTTTTGGCATTATGGAGCAGTGTCACTGCTGTTTCTGAAAGGTTATCATGTACATCTGAGAGATGGGGAAAAATCGAATGTCTAGGTAGAATTCCACATGAAGGACAACTGAGAGACCCAAATTTCACAGTAATTCTTAGTGTCCTGAATGGTTGGTTTTGCATAGTTGTTTGGTTTTTTTAAAAAACCTATGAGACTTCTGAGCACAGGAATAAACAATTCATATTTTTTGTATCCAGCATAATGGAGAGGTGCTGTATCTGTGTTATTTTGGTAGGACACAAAATTCAGAGTTATGTTTATTGTTGGTTTTGTTCTTCTCTCCAGCTGCAATTTCGGAGATTTAAATTCACTCTCTTCAAAATGCCAACTGTATCAATTTTGTAGGGTTTGAGTGGTGGAATGCTCAACTAAGAAATGCATTTATTCCATAAAATCATCTCTAACTTGGCAGAACTTGAAAAGAGTGATGATTGTGGGTTTTTTGTTTGGTTGTTTTTTATGTGACAAGCAATAACGCAGCTTCAGGTAGGAGATAAAATCTAGTGCGTCACTTCAAAAACTCTCCTTTTGCAAAGAAAAATACATATTATGGTTTTAGATTTACATTCTTGCCAGAGACTTAGATTTCACGTGTGATATTCCTTACTATTGGAACACAGAAAAATACTAAATGGAGCCAAGCAACAAGTCTTCCATAAATAACCTTTAGAATGGTGGAAGAGAAGAAAACTAATAATTTGCCTGTCTTTCACTTCAGCTCACCATTGCAAGTATTTTATCCCTCTTGTTTTATATCATAAGTAATGATGTCACTGACTAGAGAGGCTTTGCTGGAAACTGGCTATTCAACATCCCAGTGTCAAGAAATTTCTGTTAATTCATTAATTTTTGGAGTTATTTGCTATCCTTCCTTCTCATCTTCTTTTAGAGCTCTATAACACTCAAATCTGCATAATTGATTATGAGCTCTTTTGTCTGTATATAGCAGTGACCAAGCTATATATTATTAGCTATTTAAATCTTGCTTGGTATTCTATTTGTGCCCTTTTTCATTCCATTATCTTTCACTGAAACTCTACTAGATCCTTTATAAAGCAACTAAAATATTTGATGTGTAATTATGCCAGATTCACCTGCTGTTGTCTCCCAGTGCTATTCACTGATATTAATAGGTTGAAACTCAAATATATGATATAGGTTTTGTAGTTAATTTCTACTCATTGTTATAATTAAAGCATTTTAATAACACTGTCTCCCACGTATGTCCTTCTTCTTTATGTTTTTTTTTTTTTTTTTAGATTATAGTTCCCAGATCCATTCTTTTCTTTATTCTGTAACAGAATCCATTTTAGTACTTCCTGCCCACGCTTTTCTTGCAGCTCCTTCTCTTTTAATGTTGTCTGCAATAGATAAATGTGATTTCTCTTTACAGATCATTCATAAAGACACTTAGACAGCCTTGAACTAGCCACAGGCTCTATGGGAAGCCAGTGGGCACCTGAACTCCTTACCTGTATGTCATTGTTTAGCCCTGCAGATCAGCAGTTCTCAGTAAGTACAGTGGCAGGAGGAATCATTTAGAGAAGAGAAATTCTGCCTCCAGCATTTGAGAAGCAGCAATGCCAAGCCAACCCCTCACTTAAAGTTTCATGTATCTTATGAAAATCCCAAAGACAAAAGCTTTTTTTTTAAATTTTATTTTTATGTTGCTTTTATTGAGGAAGAGTTAAGCTGTTACTATCCTCTTCAACTCTTTCATCTTCCATCTTAAACTACATTTTTCTGGTTTACTAGCAACTTCCTTCTCAGCCTACTAATCTGGTGGCTCTGCCACCTCTGCTAAGCAGCATTCTGAGCTCACCTCTCCAAATTTCCCCTGCAGTCACGCCTGTGGAATCTAGATCAGAGTATGTCCAGAAAGCCACTTCAGCAGCTTTCCAGAGGTTCCTGGTCCCAGAGCCATAGCTTCTCGAACAAACAGAATATTCCTTTTGTCATGTAAGGTGTGTTGAGGAGTGACTCTGTCACATTCGTATTTAGAGTTCTCTTGTATTTCATCATTCATTTTGGAATGGGTTCCAGCCAGGCACTGTTGTGTCTAAAGGCTTGCTGAAGCCTGACTTCCTTGGCCTTGGCTTTTCGTTCTGGGACTTCTCTGCCTCATTAGTTTTCCATTTCCACTGCCCCCTCCTCCCAAATCTAGAAAAGTCTCCTCCTTTACCCATTTCTTGTAACTTGTCCACCTTTTATTGTTCATGGCCTCTAAATGGCAGGTTCGGATGCCCTGGATTTTCTGATTAGGGCAGTTTTCAGTTCCCTCTGTGCTGCTGAAGTAAATGCCAGTATTTTAACCACAACTGAGGAGGTAAAAGTCTTTTAAAGATCAAAAAAGATTCCAGGTTTGTCAGTCTGGGTTTGTTTTTCTTAGTCCACTGGGTACAGTAGGTGCACCTTCCAGGCTGCCAGCACGCGTGGCCTTTCGTGCTTTTTGTGACCTGGAGGGCTATATTTAATTCTGGCTGAGCACAGCCCACAGTCAATACACTGTTCCCATTTGCCAGAAGTTTTAAGCATTTTACTTGCAGTCTACTTTCTTCAAAAATTCACAAACATG
This sequence comes from Myiozetetes cayanensis, assembly GCF_022539395.1. NCBI lineage: Eukaryota > Metazoa > Chordata > Aves > Passeriformes > Tyrannidae > Myiozetetes > Myiozetetes cayanensis. The sequence continues at coordinate 29,826,024 of NW_026086605.1, forward strand.
TCTGAAAAATTAGTACTGACATTGCCAGTACACGATACCTGTATAAAATATGTGACTGCTATAGGAAGGTATGAACAAATGCAATGTTTATGGTGTTGGAACTAAAGAAACCTCTGCTCCAGGATCACTTCAGGGTGGTTTCCTCACACTAGGTTTTGTTATACTGTGGAGCATCCTTTATTTGACCTTGAAAATATTTCCCTCAGCACAGAAGATTTGGTTAGAATTCATTGTGGTTACAGAGGTTACAGAATATTCTGAGTTGGTAGTGTTTGTAACTGGATCAGTTTTCACAGTGGTGTTTGTAGTTGAATCATTACTCAATTTTACGTTATTGTTTTCAGAGCGTTCTTGTTTTATTTACGCCTGAATGAACAGGGTGTTTTGCATGGATGTTTTCAAAAGCAATGATTAGCTGTACTGTTTTTATAACCTGCAACAGTTTCTCTGAGCCTTGACAGTTCTCGCTGCTGCCAGAAAGGGGAAGCCTTAAAACTAATTCGGTGGTGTTCTTTCATTCCTGCAGAGTGACAGAAAGTCAGAAAGGATTACCAGAGTTGCCCTCTTTCTTAGTTCCAGTTGTGGAGTGGTGTCTGGAGTTTATTTCCCCAGTATTGGAGAAAGTCAGACACAGCTGGCAGCTCCAGGAGAAGCAGAGTTTGAAGAATTCCCATACTAAGCTTTGTATATCCATGCACTGTTATTAGAATTCTTCAGTTTGCAATCATCAGAAGCATCCCATGAATTTCTTCCCTGAGCTGTTCCACTGGCTTCAGTAGGACTTTGTGTAAAAAACCAATTTGCATTCATAATGTGACTTGATTGAGATCTTACAACCACTGTATTTTCCTAGCTTTTGGAGCGTGTGTTCTATCTCATTTCATACAGATAAGGCATCTAATATGGAATTTTTCTCTCTAAACTGCAGTATGTCTGGATTTAATCCATCTTTAGTTGTGGGCTAGAAATAACGTTCTCAAAAGATTATTTTGGGTGATTTTTTTTACTATTCATTTCTATGTGTACTCATAGTTGAAGGCATTTGGACTTCAAAATGAGCAGGATAAAAAGATGTTAAAAGGCCCTTTCAATCTTGGCCAGCTGTAAGTACTAGTATACAAGTATCCATGGAGTGATTCATGCTGTGCCATTGCTCCTTTTAATCCAACTTATGTAAAGGGAAATTACACATGAGTTTGTATGAAGGAAGGGATAAAATTAAGAACAAGATGTGCAGCAGATTGTATTTTAATGCTACTAATGTCCATTTGATGACACAAAGTGAGTATTATGCACTTACACTTTTATGATGGAATTTATGCTGGTAATTTAATATGAATGTTCAGAAGTAAATATGTGGATTCTGATGAATTTCTAGCCTTCACACTTTCAGTGTAATTTCAAGATATATCTCTGATCAGAGGAACTGAAAATCCCCTGTCTGCTCACTGAATCCATTAGATCACAGGGAAGTTTTGCCCCCTTGTGTGGAACATACTGGAATTCTAGCCAGTGTGACCCGTGCTCTGATGACACAGCTACCACCTTACCGTTCATGAAAGGACAGACTTGAACAGTAAAACTTCACATGCCATTTACTGGGGTTGTCTCACCTCTGCCTGTGTGTAGAGGTTACTTTCTCTTCCCCTCTAGATGGAGGCACCTGAAACTCCGGGTGCATTTCTTTGTTTCCTTTATCTGTGAACTGCTTTGCACCGTGACTGGAAACCCGACCCATGGAATATGTTGCTTCTGTACTTCACTTTGTCACTCTGTTTAGGTAGCATGGAGTTCTTCAATCAAATCTGATGTACAGGGATCAGCAGCCTTTCTAGAGCATGAGAGTTTAATTTCAGGTTTTGTGACACATCAGGTAGCCAGGTGGCCCAGCATGACCTCTGTGGGACGAGCTTGTCCAGTCCTGTGCACTCTCTCATAACTGTACAAGTGCAGGGGAGACAGAATCAGAACCTGATATGTGAAAAAATAGTGATTCTCCATCTTTTGTATATTTTGTATATTGTATAATATACACACAAAATAATATTTTGCATATTGGGTAATTCTCAGCTGGTTTCTGGGTTGCTTCCTTGAGCAAACCATCAGCTGGCCAGTGGGGCTGTCAGCCCTAGTGCAAGTGTGCAGTGCTTGGGATGGAATCCACACAGGGAAACTAAATTCTTCAGCATATCTTAGTGTGCTTATTAGAGTAGCTCATACAGCAGGGAGTGGGAACTGGAAAGCATTCCTTGGGATGCTTTTAAATGCTCTAAATCCCAAAGATGAAAAACTAATCTAAATGTGAAGTCTTTTTAAGTAACATACCCGAGGGGACTTGTTTGGCGTAGTGAATTTGTAGAAGGCTGTGCAGCTATTGCTCTATAGCTAATCAATTTTTGTCTTGCCATGGTCATGATTGGTCACTTGTTGCAATCCAATTGCTGCTTGACAGCCTGTGGGATAAGACTGCATAAGAATTTGTAATGGAAACTATTGAAAGTATCCAACTGAGCTGTGCTTTTTAAAAAGTAATTCTGGAATTATTGAGGACCGTGGATTTGAATCTGATGGTTCATAATTGTAGGTTTCTTTTAACTTAATTACATCAAAACTTCCCTTTGAGTTTTCTCCTTCTCATTAGACAATCTTCATTACATAACCTACATGAGAGAGCTGTCACAAATGCCATCAGGAAAGGAACGTGATGAGCTAGACTCGTGACTTTTAATAACCCCACGCAGTCTGTGTGCTACACCTTGTCTGAGTGAGGAGTGAATTCCAGCGTGGTGAAAACTCTGCTGAAAGATTCCTTTTGACTACAGTATTCATAACTGTGTCATATTTTCATTCTAGTAACTGTGAAAAGCTCGAACTCATTGTAACCTTCCTCTTGATAAGGGAGTATTTAACAGGATCCTCTCTCATTTCTGCAGTTAACAAAACTGGCAGCAACCTGAGTTATCTGTGAGCTCTCTGCTCTTCTCAGAGGTACAAAAGTTAGTAACAGTCAACCGGTGGCCGACCTGCATCTGAAGACCTTGAGAGTGTTTGGTTGCCCTAGGAAACCAGCTAAAAATGAAACAAAACAGAACAACTCCTGCCAAAAAAAGGCTCTCAAAACCCCTATATCTTTTATTTCTTAGGGCCTGGGAGAAAGTCTGAAACCTGCATCCAATTTAAAAGTAAAAAAAACCCCAGTACAAGTTACAAAGTAGAATTTCCTGAACTATTGTGAATATGTAATACGTTTCAAATCACAGTTAGAAAGCACAAACTGGTGTAAACCTGAGCCAAATCCCATTCCTTACAAGAGATCTGTGTGAAAAGCACACAGCAATTACCAGAGCGCTGAAGTAGAGAAATGCTCATTCATGCCGCAGACTGCCAGGGCAGCCAGGGAGGTACAAAAGCCCTCTCATGCTGAGCACCCTGCTTTCTCAGGGAAAGTAAAACTGTGTTCCCCAGCCTTGAGTTCTCTCTGTTGCCCTTCAAGTGACGAGTTTTGCCCTTCTGTCTGGGCTTCCATTTGTTGAAAGGAAGAGGGGTTTAAGTGAAAAAACCCTTGTGTGATCAAGGCAGTTGCAGTTTTCAGGCGAGCTGGCACGTCACGTTACAGCTCATGTGAATGCAGGGCTGCCTCTTCTTGCTAGGTTTGAACTCACATGACTTAACTTGAAGGAGAGAACACATTTTTGGTTGTGATTAAGGCACAGCTGCAACAAATGGCACAAGTTGCTGCCAGCCGAGGAAGAATGAGGTAAACCAGTTTGAGTGTGAGGTTCGTAGTAATAGAGACATGGACGTGTTTGTTTGCTTCTCTGTTTTGTTTAGTGACATGTGAAAGCACAAATCATAAAAGACCACTCTAACATATAGTTAAGGCCTTCTCTAATATCCAGTTAATATTAAAAGCAGTAGAAAATTAAAGGCAATGCTTTGCCTCAGTTACACTGTTAGAAGAGTGTTGGAGCAATTAGGCCAGTGACCCAGAGCAGCATAACTTGGATTGGAATCTGGCCCCAGGCAACTCGTCTGGGGTCATACAGTCAATGCCTTCATCTTATGAGATCTGTTTTCCTTTGTTGTTAGTCTTGGAGACATAGACCATTCCATGGTCTTGGAGGCAGCTGTACTTCTTATTCAGCAGAAGAGAAAAACCTCATCCCATAAGAAGCTCCACATCCTTTCCTGCTTCAATATCTGCCCCTTTAATAATCAACAGAGTGGGAGTCTGCTGAAAAATGTCACTCCCAGTTTTCCAGCAGAACAGCACTGAGATAGGATCCTTCCAAAAATGCACCACAAAATGGGTCTGAGTGCAGTCTGAAGGATGGTCAGCATTTCATAAGGGTGCAGAGGTACCTGATAGCTCAGGCTTCTGCTAAATCAATAAAGTACATGCCATAGATCATCTAGCTTTTATAGTAGTGTTTCTGATCTAGTTATTTGCTTCCAAAATCTGGAATTCTGTATAACTCAATATGCACAAATTCTAGTATATGTCAGTGGCTGTAAAGTTCATTTTAGTTTTTGAAAAGCATTTAAAGTAAGCTAGAAGATGGTTTAGAACGTTTTACACCCTTTGTTACCTTCTTTCCCCTTCAGCAGCTGAGAAATGCACATTTTAATTAAAATTTGTTTTCCAAATGTATCTTGTAGCCAACGCATGCTGAGAAGAGCCACTTACCACCCGTGTGCTGCAAGCTTGCTGTGCTGAACAAAATGGGAGCATTTAATTAGTAGTAAATACTGTAGTGGCTTAATGTTTGTGGTCTACGATAATGTCCTGTTTGATTTCCAGAAGACTGAATTGCCCTTCCCTGGCTCTGAGGGTCGGAGCCGTGAAAACCAGTGGTGTGCCAGCAGGAGCTGGAGTGCAGCTGTAGCTATTTTTGCCACCCTGCAATCCTCATTCCACAGAAGGTTGCAGAGGAGCTTGTTTAGCTTCAACCTGACAAGGTTCAGTAAAAAAAATAAAGCCACACGTGTGCAGTATCAGCACTCTGAGAACCTCCATGGGAATGGTGTGCTGGTGTGAGTTGTTTTGCATACATGGGTCACTCAGATGGGATGAGGAGCAGGATGCTGATGTTTGGTGCCGATGTTTGCACTCGGTCTCAGCATATCTGGCCAACTCAGTTTACTTGGTTCTGGTATTCGTGGGTCACAGAAGGAGATCCCACCACTTCTCAGCTCTCTTCCACGAGGATTTGGTCAGTCCTTAGAACATGGTAGGATCTGTAGACCTGCATCTTAGATAAGGTGAAAAGTAGGCATGATAGCAAGTATGTCAATTTAATCTTCTAGGCTAGGTGGTTTTTTTAGTCTTACAGTTTCCAGTCCTTACTGAAGAAATGTGTACCTACATGGTTATTCATGACCTTCCAGTTGCATATTTTCATCTGAAAATGAAGGTCCTCCTTTTTCATAGTTTCTCCATATATTTTTAACACAGTGAGAACGAAATTTTGTGTGCACATGTGTGTGTTTAGCTTCACATTCCACTGAGTTAACACTCCTCAACTTTCATGCAATAAAATTTCAAAAAGGAAAGGGGAAAAATGGGGTAATAGTGGCCCAGCCTTGTAGAACACCAAGTACTCTATCAAAGCATAGAGGCATCCAGCTTTCATAAAATATTCCTCTCAAAAATATCCATAAGGAGTAATGGGGACCCTAAAAAGGTAATTGTGTCAACAGAGACTTGCATCTATTTCCATTTTAGTACTCATTCGAGGGTTTTGGCTGCTATTGACATTCTGGAAATGTGGTTTAGTTTTGAATGAGTAAGGTATAAATATTAAATACTTCCAAGATGTCAGGATACCAAACAAGAATTAAATCTTAGTGAAAGAACAAGGTCAGCCTTGCCAATTTAGTCATTGATCAGATTTGCAGTCAGGTTTTTGTCTTACACTTTGGGTTTGTGAAACTTGTGTGTGTAGTTGCAGTCACCTTTTCAGAAGTTCTTGAGCAACTTGACTTAAATCCTGTTGATTTCAGTAAGACTCTTCTAAATCATTTGGATACTTCTTAAGATATTACCAAATGTTACTTAAATTCTTACTTCAAGTAAAGATAGGTCAAAAATCAAAGGAAAAACTGGTACTGATTTGCACCAGTTGGCTGATATAGCAGAGTGCAACTTCCAGTGATATATCTGTATGAAATAGCAAGAGAGGAAACAATTTTGAGGAATTAATTTAATGATGGAATTAAATGCATTATTTGTTTTAATTAAAATTAATTACAGTTATTAAATAATTTAGCTATAACTGCAGTTAGGAAGATATAAATTCATCCACATTCACGCTTAAATGGTCCTGAGAAGTTTGATCCTATTAGTACTTTCAGAAAAAATATTGTGGGGATAAGTGCTAAACTGATGTATTTGACATAGAAATTCAGAGAAATTATTCTTTAAAAGCTTATCCCCTTTAAAGTATCAGTGCAGAGGATATTTCTGAGTCAGTGACATGTAGATTTCTTTGCTATGGAGTCCAGAAATTGCCTGCAGTGTAAAATGTACTTCCCCCATGTTCTTCCTCTTTCTTGTCTTTGGCTGGAATGTTGCAAATTATCAGAGGTTGCTGCTACATCATGAGAACAAGTAGAATTGACAAATGTAATTTAGGAAATAATTACAAAGGGTAACTGCATCTCACTCTTAACTTCTGTGACCTCCCTCTCTAGTGTGTAAAAAGAATTAGATTCCTCCAGGGCAAAGTTAAATGTGAGACATAACTGTGAGTACTCAGATAATCCCATCTAGCAAACTGCCTTTCTTCACTGAATGGAGAGTGAGCCTGGGGAGACTGAGGAGACTCACTGCCCAGGGCCGGTGTTTTTTGTTAGTATTTTCTTCTTTCTTAGCATAGTAAAAGTATTTTATTAGTGGTTTCCACAGTAGTACAACGTATCAAAATTGCACATGAACATCATTGCAAATCATAGGCATAAAATCTTTTGGACTGTAGCCTTTGTTTTTGGATTAGATGATGCCTCTTTTGTATCAAACTTATTCCAGGTATAATTCCACAGTTATCTGCGGTCTTATTGCAGGAGTGAATGTTGTTCTTGGCTTTTTTTCTTGTTACTGTTTCTACTGTCATATTTAAGAAATATTTGGGCTTTTTTATCTTTAACTTAGCAGTACATATGTACCAACAAATCCAGACTTGAGAATTTTGTATCTATGCCAAAATTTATATTCCACAGCAATGTTATAACTTAATTTCTGCTTACTAATTATAGTAACCTTCTCTGTAAAGATATACCTAATTTTCTGGTGAACATACTGTTGCATTCAGTGCCCACTGAGAGAATGACCTGAGCTGTAAACCAAAGCCCTACAGTTCTGATAGCACAGTCGTATTCCAAAATACAGCAGGGTAAGTCTGCCACTGCTCGCTGTCAGGCGTGTCACTCTTGCCCTGTGGTGTGAGTGGACAGCTCACATACCCAGCTGAGGAACCTGAGCCCCTGAGGTCCCACCTGCTTTGGTTCAAGGCCAGATGAGCATCCCAGATGGGTTGGTGTTGAAGCAAATGGCAGAAGTTCCAGCCCGTGCTGGAGGCTTTCCCGTGGTTGTGTCCTGCAGCTGCTGTGCTGCACCTCTGAGCCTCCTGGTGACACGGGAGTTTCTGTTTGCAGAACAGGTCTCGGTCCCGGAGCTGGCAGCGAGAGAGACAGGCAGGGAGAGAGTGGGACGCTGCTCCCTGGGAACTCCGAGCCCGCCCATTTCTCCCTGTCAGTGGCAGGATTGAGATACTGCTCCTGATTTGAATCATGGGGCCACTTGTGGAGTACATTCATCCTCCGTGTGAGACAGAGGGAAAATCGAGTCCTTTGTAAGAGGCAGAGACAAATTCTTCAGTACAGAAACAATCTCGAGATTGCTCAGTGCTTTATTTATGTAGGCACACTTTGGGGTGCATTCCCTGCTGAAGAAGATGGCAAGTACTAAAGGTATGATTGTGCTCCCAGAGCCTAGTTGTGTTCTCTTTGTTTTGCAGTGTGGAATATTCCTTCTGAAGTCAATGTCCTGCATTAGCAGGAAACAGATAAATTAATCCTTGAGTTAAAACCAAGGCTCAAGAGAATCTGAATGTATATTAACATTTCAGAAACACCCAGTACATATAAATATACATATTGTACTTCGGTAATGCTTTATTTCCGAATTTATTTTTTTAAAATTTTGGACAGAGTGCACGTTTCTTACTAGAAAATGCACAACAGTCATATCAGATAAGGGGAGCAAATAAGGAGAAGACTTAGAGGAGTTTATCCCTCTAACAGGATTTCTAGAGTCAGGCATTCCCTCTTTATCTAATTTAGGAATTGGTTTTAAAAGGATACTTACTTAGAAAATATTCTTAAATATGCTTATATAAATACAAAAATCTATATTGGGAGGTAGTTTACCAGGATTCTGGGGAAAAGAGAGAGAAGCATTTAAGAGTCTGAGATTAAAGAGTCTGAGACTCCTCACTCATTTTTTTGTACATGAAAAGAAGCTGAATAAAAGATAAATGTTCCTTCTGTGGTTATGGGTAGCAAGTTGGACTTGGAAATAAAATAACTATCCTAGATAAGTGCCACTTGCATGACCTCACAAACAACAGCCTTGATTTGATATTTTTTTTGAATGTCATTGTCTTTGTATTTCATTGTCTCTCTTGAACAAGGTGTTGCAGTGAACAATTGAAATTCTTGGTATTCAGGTTAACTGCTTGCTTGGTAGGGACATATTGTCCTGACTCTGTAAAACAATTTTAATTAGCTAGCAGTTGGACAGGGACCCCTTCATTCCAGAGCTCGGGAGAAAAATATGATACTGTGTTTTTGCTTAGTTAAATTTCAAATATGCAGCTAATACGTAATTTCATGGCACTTCCCTGTCACTTTTGATGGTTACGCAGAACGAAGTTTCCTCCCTCCTATGGAATTTTTGAGGAAATTAAATACTTTCTCAGTAAGTTGGAGAATTCAGTCTCAATTACAGCACTCGTATTGTCAGTCTATATCAGATTCTATAATAACAAACATAATATGTTACCTTTATAGATCTGATATATAACCTCTCAGCTGAATTATCAAGACATGGAAAGCTAGAAACTCTCCTATTTGAGAAGGTGTAAAGATGTTTCTCTTCTTTTTAAGGGAGCTACTGTTTGTAAATGAGTTGTTCTTTGTTAGTATCCGTATCCAGTAAGAGGATTTCTTATGTCACAGTACCTGTGTGTTCTTATGAAGTTGATCCCCTCTCATCAAACATTTCTACTTCAAAAGATCATAGCTTATGTCTCTCCTTGTATTGAAAATATTAACTTGAGAAAAACATGTTCTGATTTCCCTAGTACCTGTATTTTGAGATCTGAACAAAGTGAAATTGTTTTTTAAAAAAATGTGATTTGTATTATAAAATTTTGTTTGGCTTTTAATGTGTCTTTTACTTGTGCTATTAGTGTCTGTGTATAATGTAAATCTGATCTTTTGGGGTCTCAGAAACCCAAATCCTCATCCACACATTCAGATCTCTTCCCAGAATGTATTAAGGATCCAGGGTGAGCTTTTAATTTGTGCTGTGTGGGTACAGTCTCGCCTTGGTTATTTCTGGCTCACGAACCTGAGCCACATTTACCTTATCGAATTCCTAGGTTTTCATGGAGCTGATGCCTGCAGAGGTTAATATTTTGTGTGTGTTCCTAGAGACACAGCAGCACTTGGTGCACTCTCTTGTGCGTGACAGCAGCCAGAGGAGTGAATCAAACTGTGTGAACCCCATGAAATTAAATCGGTGTAGGAGAATATTGTGGTCACACAGAAGTGGCATGACAACGGTTCCACTGACTTGCCTCCCAGTTGCTGGCTGAGGGATATCAGTGTACATTTGTCTTTCCCATCCCATCCCTACAGGATGTCTTACCTGTCATAAAAATATTGCAGCAACGTGGAGGCTGCTCTGAGGTGCTTTAGCACAGACACACAGTTTGGATGAATGGAGCAATTACCACTGAATCTGGGCTTTCTTTTTTGTAGCAAACTTTTGATCCTGGGACAGAGGTCAGTGTTAGAGGTGGAGGATCTTTGGGAACTTGACACGTTACACATGCTTCCCTTCCTTTATTGTCTGTATAATTCCCCAAAAATATATATTTTGTATCACCTAGCTTTCCATCTCTCTTTTACCTATCACAAAGCCATTTTTCATCATATAAGCATCAAAAGATCTCTTTTTTTGAAATTGCCTTGAACTGCTTTCTCCTTTGTTGCTGCTAGGGGTAAATGCAGAGAACAGCCAGCCTTCAGTCAGCATTTGAGTACGACCCATTATTTACTTTGCTGTTCATCTACCAAGTTTTAATTGAGCCTTAAATGAGTGCCTTGGCTATAAGGAGTAGTGACATTTCTGTATTTTCAATTAAATTCTTTGGGAAATATTAGATTCCATGACTTTTAACATTATGTTTATTTGAAATCTCCGATTGCATGTTTGTCTTCTGGCAAATCAAACTGAGGTTTTTCATATCACTGTGAAATCAAACTTTAAGAAACTGCTGTCCCCAAGTACTTAGCTGTCAGCCCCTCAGCTGAGAGTGTGGTAGCCAGACTACTGAGCTCTTGGGATGTTTCAGTGTAACTTCCAGCCGGGAAAGACAGGGTTGTAACTGGAAATAGCCATCACTAACAAGCCTTCCACTGTTTGTGCTGTGCTTTGTTTTAAGTCTAGACCATATTGAAAGCAAAGACTTTCATCCTCAGAGAAAGAAACTTCTTAATAGCAATCATTTCAGATGCGAGGACAAGCTTGAGGTTCACAAAGTACAAACTGACAGCCCAGAATGCCTCAATGTTTGGTTTTTTTTACAAATCCTTTGGGAACGTGTTTTCAATGATCCTTGGCAATGGTGTTGGCAGCATAATAGTGATTCCTGAATGTCTGCTCCAAAAGCATCAGAAGTCCATGTTTCCCACAATATGGCTCTATAGACGCTGAAGATTTATCCCTGAGTGCAAAGAAACTTAGGACCAGATGATTTGTCTTTGTCCATACAACTGGAGATTTTCCAGGGTGATGCCAAAAGAGGGAAATCTATTTCATACATCTTGAGGGGGATTTGTAATAGCTTTAAATGGAACTGTAAGTTACACTTCATTAAGCTGATGTAATTTGCATCTTGAGGGACAGAAGGACAAAGCCTTAGCAGGAAACACAGCTCACAAGAGATTTTAAAGTAGTGCAAGGAAAAACCATTTTATCTCTTTTTTGCTCTTTTCTGTTGGTTGTTCTCCAGCGTTTGGGCTCTGTGATATAAAGCACATTTACTTCACATCAGGGATGTGTAACTTTCCACCAATACTTAGCACAGCTCTGAATTTGGTTGAGTGATAGTTCAGACACCCCACATACACACATACCCCTTTATTCCAAATTCTGTTTAGATATTTACATTTTTTCCATTTAAAATTAATGCATATTTTTTTGTCCAGATATTGGATAAATAGTGGAATTGGTTGATTCTAAACCCCATGAAGGGAAAACAGCAATCTGAAAAGCCTTCCTATATTACTTTGCTGGCCATTCCTCCTAGTATGTAAGTCTAAATTGCAGTTAAATAGTAATATTTTACTACTATATTTATTCATCCGTGGTTACTGAAGGGATGCTGTCATGGCTCCAGTGGAGAAAAGGATTTCACCTGGCCCTGCCTTCTTTTAATTTCTCCATCTTTGATGGGCATCCCTGCAGTTGAATGAATATTTGTCGAGTTCACTTCACACTGAGTACAGGCAATCGCACTCATTATGGCTGTAATATCTGAGGGTGTTTTCCCTGTCAGTGGATGGCTGTTGTGTCACTGTAAGCTGTGCTTTGCAGGTTCTGTTTCCTGTGGATTTGGTTCTTGATTGCTGGATGATTTTCCACACTCTCATAGTGCAGCAGGCTCAGCAGTTAACGCTGTGAAAGGTGCCATAGTAGTGTTCTGGCTGGAATTACAGCAAAGAGGGTGGGAATTGGTTTGCTGAATGCAAATCCATGAGTTCTGAGTACCTGGAAATTCTACTGCAGCATGTCTGGCGCAGAGCCTTTGAGCATGAACCTGTCTTTTTAATGTTTCTAAACAATGAATTACATTCAAACTCTGGGGAATACAGATGTGTGTGTAGGGAGTCTTTATCTTCATTAAATGGATGGCATACTGCTTCCATTGTTGGTGTTTAATAGCAGGAATATATTTGCCAAGGTAATATCAGAGTCAAAACTTCCATAAGCAAGGTCACAGGAACCCAGAAATGTATTATTTTATTGGTCTAGTTTCATAAAACTCACTTCTGTGAGCTGAAAGTATGCTTAAAGGGTGGATTACAAATCAGCCCTTTCAGGATTTCTTTTGTGGATAACATAATCAGCTTGTCTGTGAAAGGAAAAATCAGTAGGCACGTACTCCCTTGCCCTGCTGTGGTGTTCTGCATGTTTAAAACTAAGGAAAAAAATATGGTCAAGTATTCTAAAATCATACAAAATTGGTGATTGTGAATGCTTGGTATCCAGCAATGAGAGGCTGTATTAAGGTTCTTTTTCACCATCCTTGCACTGCTGCAGATGTCATGATGTCTTTTGAGTGATGAGGCAAATTAAAAAAAAAAAATTTTCCAGATATTTTTGGTGTGGACCTACCAATTTCCAAGTCTTATCATTTCTTTCCAGTGGTGACAGATGAAAACCATGAATGCTCAATGAGAATTTTCTGCCTTTTTTTTCCCATTCAGAGATAATTTATGTAAGTAGAAGATATAATGAGGATACTAAATTAAGTGTGTCTATGTGTGTATAAATAAAATTGGTTTGTTACCCATTTGCCAGCATTTTGGCTCAGCTGCAGAAGTATCATAACTGCTTTAAAATTGATTAGACAATTTAACTTGAAATTTAACTCTGGCTATGGCAGAGAGAGATAAGCCTGTGAGCATGAAACATTCATCTCGCGGTTCTCCAGCTGATCTCGGCAAGGCTGGCGTGTTGTGTTTATTCTTTGGCTTTGAAGAAATTTAAACTCTTGTACTTCCAGCGTGACTTGTGAGCACATGAGTGGTCTTTGACTCGTTGTTATACGGGTCAAAAATGACTGGGCCTTTTTACTGGGTTTGTGTTAAAAGGGGGTGTTCCTGCAGCGCACAGGGATGACGTTCCTTGGGGATTTTTGCAGGGGAGACCAGGTTTGTTTGACTGTTAGCTCTTCTATATGTTTCTGCCCAAAAGAGACCTGAAAGCAGGGTTTTCTGCTCCCACAGTGGCTTCCAGTGCTGAAGCCACATGAATGTGCAAAATGAAGTGGCCATTTTAACAGGAAGCTAATATATTTTAATTTGGTATGAAGCTGTTCAGAGCAACATTTCCTATGCTACTCTCAATTTTTTTTTCTGTACTGTGGTGCTTCATCAAATAAAGATCAATTTAGCCTCAGTGAAGTGCCAAAGTGACTAACATGAAAGCAGCCAGTTCTATGGCCTTCTCCATCTATTTTCACATCCATAACAGCAGTAACTCCCTTTCAGATGGTGTTTTGGAGTGCTTTAGGGCAAGCATGTGCTGGTTTTGAGTAAGTTCAGCTGCTATTTCTGATTTAGTAGACATCCTATTTCCTGATGTTGATCTAATCTTTAAATTGATCCTTGAAGTGGATGTGCTTCTCAGTATGAAAACCAATTCAAAATATTCCCCAAAGTACAAGTAGAAAAATGGCAAGGTACAATAGATTACATTTCTAGTCGGTTTTTTGAGCTCCATATCGCTTATATTTCACTTCTTAGCACACACCTGAGGTCACCAGTTTTAACCAGCAGGTAAATTCTAAGCAGACTTTTTAGGAGACAGCATTTTTACTTGGATTTGTTGACAATATCATCACACCCCACTTGAACCCCCACTTTATCAGCAGACAGTAGTATTTTCTCAAGCACCTGACGTCCAGATTTAACTATAAGTTACCTTTCTGCTATTGAAAATTCTGCCCATTGTTGTTCATTTTTCATATAATGGATAATTGTACATTGTAGTAGTTGTAAAGCTGTTCTAATAGTGATAAATTCTTAAGAGTTTTATGTCATATTCCAGTCCATCTCAGGACAGAGCATGTTCCTAACATTGAAAAGGAGTAGTTTTTGCAGGACCCAGACTGTGAGTTAGAACTTATGTGTTAGAACAGAATGCTTCTTCAAAGATTCTTGGTGGTCTGAGTGAATGCTGTCTGGGTTCCCTGGCTGGTCAGTGGCGTGTTTGGTTCCCAGGACCTGTCAGAACTAAGAGAGAAAGAGCTTTTCATGCTCTGTCCTTTTTTAACTCATTCCTGTGCAATGGTACATCAATTACTATTCAAGCCTCACCATTTACCAATAATATTGAATCAGTGTCCTCCTTATTAATATTGTGTGCATCATTATCAGCTTCCCTGCCTGTCAACTCAGTGGATTTTGACATTCAGGGCTACACAAATATGTATCAAAATACATCACAGATATTCTACACAGAAGGGAAATGGAAGTATGGTGATGATTGTGAGGTATTTTACTTTCTTATTTCATATTCTGTTTGTATTTCAAAATCTGTAATTATTTTTTTTTTCAGCTTTTGAAGGGCTTTAAAAATTTCAGGGAAGTGTTTATTTTGAATTTTGTTCCATCACAAAAAAGGGACAGTTTAGCACTCAGTAATGGAAGTGGTTTCTTCTTCTTGGACTTACATTATTGCTAAAAAACTACCTGGAGATTTTCTTCTAGACATTTATTTAATTTGTTTCCTAACCAAATAAATTAAAAGGCTTGAGAGTGCAGACATCTAAAGATGAAGATACTAATTCCAAGCATTGTACAGAAAGCAATACCTATTTACAGAAGCAGTTTGGCTCTTTCCCACTGGTGTTCTCCAAAACCTTTTCTCATCCCTGGTAGTTTTTGTCAGTGGTCATTGCTGCTTTGCAAATGTCTCCTGAAGCATAAACCACCTTGGCTGTTTGTATCATGGCCAAGGCCCTCGGTGTTGGGTGTAGAAGCTCACTTTAAGTTGCACACTAATGTACTGTGGGCTTGGATTTCCTCATTTCATGCCTGTTCAGGTCTTTATTCGGTCCTCAGTGTGCTGGGATCTGAGCCTGTCCAGCTCTCCAGGTCTGAGAACCTCAGAAGCATCACTGACTACAGAGCCTCACTCCTGGAAGAGCAATCCTATGTGGCCTTTTCAGTGTCCCTGCCAGAGCTTGCGGTGACTTTTCCAATACGAATTGCTTGCAAAAGAAAGCAGTGCCATTTTCTTCCCGCTGGTTTTCTGAAATCTCATGTTGGGAAAAGCACTTACCGTGTCTTTCCTGCGAGGGGAAAGCTTTCAGTAATGACTGGTATTTCTGAGCCTGTTGCAGCCAGTGCAGCTCTTGAAAATGTCAGTGTATGGCACAAATGGGGGGGGCATTTTGAGCAAGGCCCTACACTATCTGACTGTGGTATTAGATGAGAAGGAAAAAAAACCCCACAACAATAGGATGTTCGAAGGATAGACAACCTGTTGGATGTAAATGCTTGAAACGTAACAAAAATAGAAAAGTGGGTTTATTGGTCCTTGAAATTTTCAGTAAAATTACATTATTCAGAACACTAGCTGGAGATCTATGAATTTTGCAGGCTCTGTGATTGAATTTCACATATCTCTGAGGAGAATTTGGAACAATCAGGCCAACCTTAATATTCCTGCACTGAGGTGTTGGAATAATTCTTTGACAGCGTATGTTGAGAGGTTGAAATGTTCCTAAGGTTTTTCAAGTCAAATTTTTATTACTGACCAAACACCTTCTGAGTTCATTTTTTTTGTCATATTTTTTACCAGTTAGGATGGAACTATAAATACTGTCTTTTTCTATAATTAAATGTGGCTATGAATAATTCTGACAATGTGCTGCCTCACATCTCTGCATGAGCTTCCCATCTTCCTCATCTGGCCAGAATTTGGGAGCTTTCCCCTCTTTCTTACACATAACATTAGTCTTGGATTTTTTCTCCTTTAATTCTATTTGTTCTTACCTATCTTACCTTGATTTTTATTTTTTTATTTTCTGTTTCTTTACTCATTCTCTTACATCATCATCTAGATTTTTTCCTTTTTACCCAGTAATTTTTTTATATTTCTGCCTTTTTTTTTTTTTTCCTTGTTCACATTTGACTTAGTCTTATGTAAGTGCAAGAACACCTAATGTTTCTGAGTTTTAATGTTCACGGAGTGCTGAACTATAAGGTTGCCTTGGGAACTAAGGGAAGACCTAAATTTAGAACCTATGATGCTTTTTGGGGTCAATGGTCATTTGTTCATCTTACCACATGCACTTACAGAAATGAGAAAAAAAAAAACTTCCCAAGAAATCTGCAGGGTCTCAGCTGAGCAAATAGAAAGAATAAAGACCGGAAAATGAAGTTTATGTGTATGTCCCTTTTGCTGGGGCTCAATAAATTGATCAGTGTTAATTGTTTCATTTTGAAGGCGCTGGTGTTTTATATTTATGTATCCTTATGTGTACATACATACACCATCTCTAAACCTTGAAGAGATTGGGTTTGCTTTGTGCTTGAAAAATGATGATGATTTCTGTTTGTGTTTGTTTCACTGACAGATATGGATAGGGCCATGATGTTAGCTGTGGACGTTGCTGGCATCTTAACTAAACATTTGTAGATATTTTGTATTCTCAGCCTGCAAACGCACATAGTTGTGATGCCAGCCAGTCCATGCAGCCTGTTCACACCTTATTAGTGCTTATTCACCTGAGGAATTTCATCCCTTTCCAATGTTTTCCATCCCTGACATCAAGACTAGCATAATTGTACCTCCTAGCTGCTGCTGAGTACCACCCATGAGCCCGTGTGAAAGGCTGCTCAGAGATGTGATGTACTGCAACACACAAAACAGTTATCAAACAGGTCCTGAACTGAACAAATCGTGCTTATTTTCTGTGCAGGGAATAAATCACAAGATAGTGGGATTGCAGAGATGGAGGAGCTTCCAGTCCCACACAACATCAAAATAAGTAACATCACGTGTGATTCCTTCAAGATTTCTTGGGACATGGATTCTAAATCCAAGGACCGCATTACTCATTACTTCATCGATCTCAACAAGAAAGAAAACAAGAATTCCAACAAATTCAAACACAAGGTAATTTTCATGCGAAAATCAAGGTGGAAATACTTGATTTTAAACAGATGAATCTCAGTGTTTTATTAACCTTTCAAAGCCAGGCTACAGGACACAGGCACTGGACCTCCAGAAAAGGTGGGTTTTGATTAACCTGATGGACTGTTGTTTTACTTGAAATCCCTTCCCTGTCTCTGGCCTATGTGTGAGTACAGAAAAATACATTTATTTCACAGAGAACTGAACGTTACCTTTTCTGTTTCATTTGAAAACAGTTTTGGAACCTGTACAATGTATTGCTAGACAGACATTTTTACTCCTGACTAGTTCTGTATGATTATTTAAACAGTGCATGTACTCTCCGCCTGTCCTTGTTCAGTGACAGACTCCTGAGAGCAACACATGCCATTTCCACAGAAGAGTCACGAATTCTAAAGCAATTCTAGGAAGGCTTCCAGCAATTTTGGTTTGCAGCATTCAGCACTGTGACCTGAATATTCATCTGGCCTCTTTCCTCCAGCCACTGATGCAGGGACATATTGAAGGCATTGCAAAATCTGTACTTATTAAATCCAACAAAATTTGCTTTGACCTCAGAACAGTTGAAATGCTAGGGTGTCTAGAGAAACACGGAACGAGATACAACACTAAACAACACAATCATCTGCAAATTTAAAATTAATGTTGGCAATATCTCTAAAAGATAAGGTCTGCTAAGGCACAAATAACTGTCCAGGCAAATATTAGGGCTGTAATTCTATCAATACCTAAATTACTATTGGTTTCTAAGCCGGAGGAATAACCAGAAAATATTTCCAACAAATTCTCTGAGGGTTTTTATTGGGAAAGTATTTTTCATGTGATTTCTGTTAATAGCAGGTGTATAATTTTTCACATTTCCTTATTTGACTTTTTTTTTTACTGCAGTTGGAAGTAATATATGCATTAAGTGTAATGAAACATCACTTACTACTGCTTGAAACCGAGAATTTTACATGTTTGGGCAGGACGTTGCAGCTGCTAGGAATAATTGTGTGAAACACTATTGAACCTCATGTTATAATAAGCATTTATTATGCCCCATTTTTAATTGTGGTAGCAAATAAAGCAGGGTTATGTTTGGTTTTTTCTTACTACTTTTGAACTGACAGCCCTTGAATCTGAATTCCCATTTTACACTGCAGGAATAAATATATACCTTCTAATATAAATGCTTAGTAGGATGGATTCTTTCTGATTTCTTTCATTTTATTATTTTACATGTTTTTTCATTCGTGTGCCAACTAGTGTAGAGTTGTAACATTTATTTCATAATAGAGCAAGCACTATATGCACTTCAGAGTCTTTATCACAGTGATGAGACTAGTGTTAAAATGGAGGGTGGAAAACAGGATATTGGTTGTGTAATAAGGACAGGCTGTTATATTTATTTGGTGTTTCTCAGCAATTTCCTAGCTTTTTACTGTGAAGAAATGTTTAGTCAAAAGAGAGAGGTTGGATTTGTGAGAACAGGAGACTAAAGTCTAGCAATTCAAATGATGAACAAGTTGGATGTCTTGTCAGAATTGACTTAAAATGTCTTGCTAGTAATTGTGTTAGTGATTTGGTAAAGAATTTTTTGGTTGTTTTATTCCCAGGCCTAACTGACAGAAATACAGAGAGGGTGGGCAGGAGAAGGTTACCAAGTGGATGCTCCAACAACTCTGTGCCAGAGCATTTACCTGTTTGCTTTCGTGCCTCTTTAGTACTAAGCAATTTTTAATGCACCTTCTGGAATGAACTTTGGTTGATAAAATAAAATACCTGAATTCAAAACGTGTCACCCAAGTGAGGTGAGAGGCAAACATTCTTCCTCCCTCTAACGTTGGCTATACTTCACAGCTGAAGCTCAGCAGCCCAGCTGGGCAGGAGCTGCAGCACTGGGGCTGAATCCTCACAGAACCCACAGGGAAGTAAGTCCCCACCCATCCCTTGACTTGCTAACAAAATTTTTGTGTGAGGGTGAGGGATGTCTCTGCCCCTTCTCCTAGCAGAGCTTTTTAGAAAGAAAAGAGTGAGCCCTACTGCTTCATTGTGAAAAACAGCACTGGGGCTTACTCTTAGGAGTCATCCAGCAGTCAGGCTGTGCAAGGAGATGGCATCTTCAGGGAAAAAATCCATCATTACTTAGCTTACAGGTAGGGTAAATCACTGTCTGCAAGTGCCTGTCTCTCTCACAGGTGATTAGCCCAGAGGATGAGCTTATTTCTGACTTGAGTAAGTGAATTGGGATATAGACTTAACCTGATAGATGCTGTGCCTCAGCAAAGGCAGCTTTTTGTTTGTTTGTGTACCCAGGAGACCATCCATGAATGGTTCATCCTTTCAATACTTTTTCTGTGGCAAATATATAAAGTATATTCAGCATACTTAGGGTGCATAAAGTTTTATTATTTACAACTATTGTCAATCATATCTGTGAAGGAGGAGGTTTCTGTTGGTAGTAGAATGCAAAGGCTAGAATTGTAATAAGACTTTGTCTTTCTTTAAATTGCAATTTGCTTGCCTCCTCTCTTTTTCAAGACATGGAAATATGATTATTCTATGTAAGAGGAAAAAGGCTCAAATATTTAGCAAAACTAGGCCTAGAACCTGGGTGTGCTGAGTTCACACAATGTATTCAACATGCAGACCTGGCCAAAGGAAGGATGATGTGAAACAGGAGAAAGCTGGAAACTGAAAGCTGCCTCTTTTCTAAAAAGGAGAGGGGCAGTGTGACTCACATACCTCACTGCTTAGTTACTCAGAGCTTCCAGGTTGTTCTTAGAAATTATGGCCATCTCGGTACCTTTCAAGTTGCCTGGTGGGTGCGGGTGGTGGAGTGGCCATCTGCCACTCCAGAATCCTGCCTGTCCTTTAGCTGGCATAGCACCTGCTTTGCACTTCTTTGGTGGCTCAGCCAGGAATGAGGGCTGAGCAGGAGGGAGATGAAAGGAACAAATGGAGAATCCCCAGAGGAATTTCAACGTGAACATTAAAGGCCAGTATAGTGACCTTAAAAAAAAAAAAAAAAAAAAAAAAAAAAAGATGGTGTTTGCTTAGAAAAAGAACAACAGATAGAGTTCTGAAAAGCATCACATCTGTCCCTCCTCCCCAGCTGTGCAAGAGATAAACCCCTCAGTTTAATGTGGTAGTCTGCCCCCTTTTTTTTTTTTTTGCCCCTTTTTTTTTTATGTAATCTGCCCCTTTTTTGGTAGAGTTAGAAGAGGTTCCCAATGCACTGCTGGAAGGTAAGGCTTAGACACCTGGGGGCAACAAGGCTTTTAATGTTACATGAAAACTGACAAAAATAATGCGGGCAAAAACCACCACTGGGATGGGAGCACAGAGATTTGACCCAGGTGGAAGCTGTTTTTACCATAACCGAAAAAAAGGTGACAGGAAGAGTAATGATGTTGACTGTAGCATCTGCTGATTTGCATTAGCAGTAGCAAATTCACTCCAGCGGGATGCCTGTGCAATATAGTTTTGGGGGCGTAGCTTTAAATGTCATTTGGGGTTTCTTTTTATTTTTCCCTTGTAATTTTTTTCCCATCCTTTATATATTATTTATTGTAGAGTGCACAACTGTTTCCTTTACAGATAAAGTTTTCTCCGAACTGTTATTTCATTTAAAGGAGAATAATCAAAAAAGAAATCATGACAACAAAATATTACCCTTTGATTATCACTCTCTCACATTTAACTTCTTCCACTGTCACAAGCTGCTAATTTTACAGTTTCTTAATACAGAAACTGAAGAATATTTTTTGCTGATGAGAAAACAATAGGAGAAAGATATTTTTCTATAATAGAAGACAAAAAGAAAAAAAAAATCAGGTCTTGCTTACAGATCATGAACAGAAGATGTCTCTTTTCTATTCCTTTTTCCCTAAGGGACTGTTATGCTAGTATTTGTAGGTATATGTGTATGGACTAGTATTTATAGATGGAAAGTTATGGATTTTATTTAAAATTCCACCTTTTCACAGGGCAGCCATCTTACTATTCTGTTATTACTGATAAAAATCAGTAATAGATACCTCTCATCCTATCACAGCTCCTCAGTTACGCAGTGCAGAGAATCATTCACTGCTTCATGAGTCCTTTCACCCACAGCTGCAGCATAAACCCTCCAGTTCTTCATTTCTTTCTTTCCCTTGGTGTGCTGTACTGCAGTCCTTGGTACTGTAGAAATTAGGTATTGCAACTGCAACAAGCAGCTGTTCTCCTTTGTTGCACCGTGGTGCTGTGATACACTGGGAGAGCAAAACAGAGGAGCTGAAACAGTGGTGGGGCAGGAAGCAAGAGGCTCATTGACAGGCCTGAGCTCTACGTGGTGGATTGGTTTGGTTGCACTGCTGACTTGTGTGTTGTTTTGTCTTTTGTTTCCATCAGGATGTACCCACTAAACTGGTGGCCAAAGCTGTTCCTTTGCCTATGACAGTGCGTGGGCACTGGTTCCTGAGCCCCAGGACAGAGTACACCGTGGCAGTGCAGACGGCATCCAAGCAGGTGGATGGCGACTACGTCGTCTCTGAGTGGAGTGAAATCATCGAGTTCTGCACAGCAGGTGAGATTGCTGAGGAAACACTCAATTAATGCTGGCTCTGCTGCCAGAGGGGGTTGGCCATCAACCAGTGCTGTCTAGGCTGGGAGAGTTTAATAGTCACACCTGGAAACCGGAATTCTAACTTTAGGCTCTGTATGTGCTGAGGTTTGGTGTGTTACTCAACTGATATCAGCCAGAGAGGGCAGTTCTCAGCTCCTCTGCAGTCCCCAATACAGGGAAACCAGCTCTAACACAGGAAATCCTGAGGCTTGCAAAGTCCTTTTGGGGGAAGGAGTGGGGAGAATCACACGTGCATGTTTCTGCCATTTCTTTGTTGCCACCATTGGAAACTGGGGGCATAATGTGACATATGTTACCAAGACACTGCTCCCAATTTTAAGTCTGCATGTCTGTGTAGATTTGGGTGAGTCTTGTGGTTTTTCCTGCCCCCTGTACTAGCAGTTTGTCTTTCCTTTGCAGATTATTCAAAAGTTCACCTAACACAGCTATTGGAAAAAGCTGAGGTGATTGCAGGCCGTATGCTTAAACTGTCTGTTTTTTATCGGAATCAGCACAAAGAATACTTTGATTATATCAGGTAAGAAAGCAAACATATGCAAAAATCGTTTGGTAAATTAAGGGAGTAATGAAAACAAGTAAATAGAGACAGCTGTGCTACAGCTAGAGCAGGATGTCTGTGTGCTTTATAGACCATTCAGAAGGCAGCAAAGAATAAAATATAACTAGCTCATTTCTTCCACCTTGCTTAATTCAGCACTTCCATTAGGCAATAAAAGTCTGTTTTGAGGCAGAAACTGGGATACTGACAGGGTGTCCAGCCTGTTTAAAGTGTCTGTTATCGTAACAGAGTGTTTAGTAGCCAAATATTTCTATTGTACTAAGAAATTAAGAGAGTAGGAGTGTACAACTGTGTACATAGGCATTTGCCTGCATATAAGAGTTCCATCTCAAATATCTGCTCTCCATGTACAGCCATCCCATTTCCATCCCCAAATGTAGTAAATAAGGGCTCTGCAATCTGTATGTTAACTTATAGATCATGTGTGGAGGGAGAGGGGATGATGTTTAAGCGGTTATAGACACCATACTTCAGCTGGAATGAATAAATGGGAAAGCTGGAGGTAGGTTCCCTATTCCTGCTGGAGACCCAGTGTGCCCTTGCACACAGGAGAAAAGCAGAGTTTTCGATAGGAGTCAAAGCTCATGTGCTGACTGAGCAGGAGCAGCCACCACACAGGGTAACCTTCCACCCTTAGAAGAACATGGATGAGAGGTAAGCAGTGTCAGAAGGGTGGCAGCACTGACTGTGCTTCTTTAATATGCAGGAGATGGGGCTCCAGCTGTGCCACATAATTCTGTTTTGTGTGTCACACTGGTACCTGTCTAGAATGGGAAGTTTTTTAAATCTGGTGGACTAAAAAAAATACTCCAGGCAATCCAGCTTCAAAGAACAGATTCCACCACCCTTGGAAACATTCCCACTTTGAAGTCAGGAGTCTCTGATTGATTCCAAGAGTGTATTGTATATTCCAGAGCATGGGCTTGCTCTCCCCCTTTCTGTGTTTTGGAAGGATTATTTTATTGGACATAGCGACAAAGCTGCAAAACTTAGTGGAGGTAGAGAATGACTTGTGATTGCTGAGGCTCTTTGAGGACCTTGTAAAGCTCAGCAGCCATCCTGGAGTAGATACCACAGAAGGGAAATGCCTGTGGGGGTTCCAATTTTTATGTCACTTTATTTTCAGCAATGTAATCATAGTGCATCTGCCTTTGTGTTCATTAGTGTTGAAAATTCCCACTGAGGTGCATTTATAGCTGTGGGTTTGACCTTGTTCTGCCAAATGTGACTCTAATTGATTGCACTGTATCTTTTCCCCTCCCTCCTGTTAAGTTCTTTCTTGGTTCTACACAGATAGAGATGAGTTGGACTCGATGATCTTTGTGGACCCCTTCCAACTCAGCATACTCTGTGATTCTATGAGTTTGTTTTCCCACTGTTAGTGAGTTAGAGACAAAAACCTGTGTTTTATGAGGTCAGTGAGAAGCTGCAATACCTGTAACTGCCTGATAGTTGCCTTTTTTTGGTCAGAAATAGTCTAAAATGGTCACAAGGGCTGCTCCTTCCACCACAGACCCTCCTGCAGGTTATGTTAATAACCCTAACCACATGTTCCTTTTAGGGAAAATTCCTTGTCATACCGTGGCTGCCAACGGCCTCTGAGGTTGTCATGACTAGCAAACAAGTTTGGAAAAGCTCCGGTGGCACTGGCAAACAAGCAGTTGTTCAGGGTGCTAAAGCAGCAGCCCCTAAGTGGAGGGTCTGCAGTGTGAGCTCGTAAGTGGTGTTCATGTCCCTGCTGTTTACGTCGCCTGGAAGCGCCACTAAGCAGCTCAGATCCCCTGCAAAGGCCACCTATAATTAGCCTAATTGGCCACTGGATGTCAGTATCTTGCCACAGAAACGGAACTGACTTTCACTGAGTGAAGCCTGACTTTTCAGGCTGCAGAAGTTTCAGGTGGTTATCCAAGCTGATTCAAGGTTTTGGCTTAGGTTTTTTTTTTTTTTTCCCTAGTAATAACTACATAAAATACTAATTATACCCCCCCAACCCAATCAAAGTCTTGCAAAATAGGGCTTGAGACAATAACTAAGTAGTGTTGGAATAGCCCAGGAAACTGTTGGAACTTCTCTTAAGAGTCAGATATGCTGATGAGGTTAGAAAACTCCCGCAGTTGGAGACATTACTGAGCTGATTTAGAGCTGTTTTGTAGGTATACACTGAATTTCTTTGCTTTGACTGCTACCTCCCATATTAACCAAGTAAAACCTTCTCCCATGCAGCACCATTTTACCTGGACCTTTTGCAAGTTAAAAGCAGAAAGAGAACAGTATTTCTTGGTTAATTTCCCCTCTCCTAAAAAACAATAACAACAAATAACCAAGGAAAGACGGGAAAGAGAAAAAGAAAAAAAAAAGTGAAAACAAAGGAAGAGGGGGGATACAGCACTCTCCAGCCCCACAGACTCATGTATTTTTAATCTGTAATCTGTCAGTGAGTATAAAGGCAATTTTCTAGGGGTGCATAGCAAATATGTTTTGCAGGACTTACAAAAGGGGATATTTCCCTTTCGGGCATCACATGGTTGCAGGTGCAGAGAGAGCCAAAGCTGTCACTGGGGCAATTCCAGACAGGCGTGAGGCACAAGTTCTGGGGAATGTCCTGCTATACAAAACATCTCAGGTGCTAAGGAGGATTAGATGAGGAGTTTTGGAGTGTTCTCCGAAGTTTAGCAGCCTCCTGCTGCTGAGTGCAATTTGGAATTCGGAGGATTTAAAATTCACTTGTACAGGGTACATTTCTTTTCATTGGAATGAAATTGAGCTCGCTCAGCTTGCAAAAGAAAAAAAAAAAAAGTTAGTCTTACAGTTTTTTTCCCTTAGGACTAGTGACTGCAGAAGCTGGATACCAACCAAAGTGGAAACTAACCAAATTGCCTCTGTGCCCAGCTCTGCCCTGATTGAAGTCAGCAGTAGACAAATTAGACTTGAAATTATCATTTGGGGGAAAATAGACTATGGCAGACAGTACATTCCTTCCCATAACCTCTCTGAAAAGCATCATTCAGAAATAACTTTCACTGGCAGTTTTCTACATGAACTATATACTGCCTATGCTAAAAATACACATTAACAAACAGTATATTCAGCATATGGTGACTGACTTGCAATATTCAACATGTGTTTATTGTTAGAATTGTAGTGGAAGACTGAACAAATGAGCTAATTAACGATATTGGTGGTTTGGGGGCTTTTTTGTTTGTGCTGGTTTTTGCCTGCATATAATACCCACAGAGCTGACAGAAAAGCCAGACTGGAAAAGCAGATTTTCCCCTAGAGCAGGAGTTACTGTAGCTCTTCCCAAGTCTGATGTCACTTGATTTTCTTGGTCCTAAGATCATGACACTAACCTCGTTTTCAGTTTAACAGCTTTCCTTTGGGGGCCTTCAGTACTGTTTCTAAACAGCATGATGTCCTAACTTTCCACTTTTTCTTTACCATGTGGTACAAAATAAACAATACCCGTCATTCATTTGTAGAGAGCATCACGGGAATGCTATGCAGCCCTCTGTTAAGGATAACAGTGGCAGCCATGGCTCTCCGATCAGCGGGAAGCTGGAAGGCATCTTCTTTAGCTGCAACACCGAGTTTAACACCGGGAAGCCGCCCCAAGATTCACCGTATGGAAGATACAGGTATGAGATTGCAGCCGAAAAACTCTTCAACCCAAATACTAACTTGTACTTTGGAGACTTCTACTGCATGTACACAGCCTACCACTACGTCATCCTCGTGATCGCCCCCGTGGGGTCACCGGGAGACGAGTTCTGTAAGCAGCGCCTTCCTCAGCTAAATATAAAAGATAATAAATTTCTGACCTGCGACGAAGAAGACGGTGTCATGGTTTACCATCACGCCCAGGATGTTATTTTGGAAGTAATTTACACTGATCCTGTGGATCTCTCCCTCGGCACAGTTGCGGAAATTACCGGTCACCAACTAATGAGCTTGTCTACCGCGAACGCAAAGAAAGATCCCAGCTGCAAGACCTGCAATATCAGTGTTGGACGTTAAAACTTCCCTCGTTCCTTAGGAGCCTTCCAGCCTCTGTTGCCCATGTCCATAGTCAGACGTTTCTGTCGGAAGCATGCACATGCCGCTGTCACCAAAAGCAAACACGAGTCTTCAAAATCTCCAATAGCGTTCTTAGAATTTCTTCTCTCCCTCTTTCCCTTCTGTTCCCCCGATGCTTTAAATGATTAGAAGTCCTGGGTTTCTTTCTGGCAACCATTTATCCCTAGATGCTGCAAAAATTGTTTTCTGTTTCTTGCCAAACATAACAAAATCCTATATAAACTGCTTTAGCAAAATAAAAATAACGGCTTATAAATGGTGTTTAAATATGCATTGATTTTAACTACTGAACAAGTACTGGGATAACTCTGAACAGCATGAAAGGTTGTAATTGCAGCATGATTTGAATTTCAGAGCCTAGAGATGTCAGCACTTCCAACGTGTTGTTTGACAGTGTTATTTATGTTATTTATATTAGCTAACTGAAAACAGAAACTGTGTCTCGACATAATAAATATAATAGAAAAATATTTTATTTGTACTGTTGTATAAAATATTATACAATCATATAGAATATATAGATTACATTTTAATATCAATTGTATACATATGTCATTAAATCATTTTCCCTTATCAAAGATGTAGTTTGTAAACTTCAAATAGCTCTGTATCTGTTCCTGTTGCTCTCAATGACTTTAATTAAAACAGATTTATGAAGACCATTTCTGATTCATAAAAGTTAAGTTATAAATTATTAAGTCAGTACACTGAAACAACAAACATCTCTGAAATAAAAAATTCCTTTTTTAGTGTTCATATTTTTTCCTCCAAGCTACTTGAAGATGTGTCCATCTTCCAAATCATACCATTAGACATAAGATAAGTACAAACATGGTTGGTACATAATAGGCTTTATAAAATCAAAATCTTCTTACCAAGATAGAAAACAGATTGCTTATACTATGTGGTCAATACAAAATGACAGTTAAAGCAAAACACTAAACATGATTCAAATTATTCAAGTCCCTTTTTCTTTCTTTAATGAATTCTTCCTTCCTTTATGTCTGGGATAGGTGTTTCCCAGAATCCCTGCTTTTCATTTCCAATACAAAACCTGCTGATAATCCTTCAGTTAACAGTCCACTTTTCACACCAATGGTCTATCACAAAGAGTGACAAAATCTCCTTAATATTACAAAGTGTGGTGCTCTGAAAGTTAAGAAAGATGTATAATTCCAATGGAAAAATAACTTTTTATAATCTTATTTTCAGTAAACAAGAAGTCTAGCGGTCCTCATCAGATAACTGTGACACACACTTATATACCATGTACTTTATCTATCCAAAATATCTTAGCATAATGCAATAATCTAGTCCTGTTTTAATATATTATATATGTGGCAATTTATAACACAAGAAGTACTTCAATATTCTACAAAGTGCATGCGTCTAAACGAGCTTTGGTAGTCAGAAAAGCGAATGTTATAGCGTCAGGCAAAACAAAGTGCAAAGTTCCATACAAAAATCAAAATTAGCATGTAGTTAGTTGATCTGTTTTACTGAGTTTTAAATTCTGTGAGCCAGGTCCTCTGAACTAGTGAAAAGGACAGCAGCCGGTACATTTGTTCTCTCTCTCTTCCCAGTAACCTCTATTTCATTTCTTCAAGAACTTTCTCTTATCTCTAAAAAAACAGTAGTTCCATTTGTCCATCATGTTCTGTCCTTATTTTGGTTTTGCATAAGCAGCATCACTTTGCTCTACTCCCTGGCACTGTTTTTTTTCCTAAGCACCTTTCTTTGAAGCTACTGGAATTGAACAGTAGCTCTGTCTTGAAAGCCCAGAGTATGTTCTGAGTTTTTCCTTCATAACCAGCACATTGAGAGCTGACATTAACAGTTAATTCTAGTGCATGTTCATTCTGGAAATAAACGTGTGGCACATTATCGTGTACTAAGATGTACCAAAAACCTGGAGAGCATTTCCTCACGCTTTTACAGGAGGTCAAACAATACTTCAGTGTCCTTTTCATTTCCTAACATTCTCACAGTGCACTTCAAGGCTTTTTCAAAAGGAAAAATATATACTATAGTCCACTCACCCGTGCTTAATATTCTTGCATATTGCTGTCCTCTCTCATCCCAGCTATTATAATTGGTAAAGTGCATCAAAAATCTCTGTGTGTCAAATAATTGTGCAGCAGACCAAGACCTGTAAAATTACTTTATCTTTTTCATTACTTGTTTTTTTTTTTTTTGCTAGAGAACAATATCACAGCATTGCATTCACTTCAAATCGTTTTGGAAATATCATGCTTACTGATGAGAACCTCCAGGAGCCTGATTTTGGCTTTTGTGTGCTTGTATTCGGAGTATTCCTCAGCCATTGGCACCCGATCTTCTTTTTGAGGACTCCTATGAAAAGCAGATAACAGTGCCATCACTTTTATGAGTAAGAGGAGAAACTGTCTTTAAAATTAATTCTGCAACAACCAGTGAGAATTGGTTGGGGGTTTTTTGTCTGTGGTTTTTTTTTTTACTAACTGTTAATTACTAAAGATAATTTGACAGGACTAAAAAGCTCTAATAGACAAATGAAATAGTATTATTTAAAATAATCAATTTTCATATGCCAGAAAACTTTCTTTCTTGACAGTTGTACAAGCATAATCACTTGATTTTCAAAGATGCAGAGAAGTTATAGTGCTTTGAAAACTGTTACCAGTTACCACTGCCCATACCCTCCACAGTTTCAACAAAAAGGTTTGCTAAATGAAGGGAGGAGGAAAAGCAAAGAGTGAAAAGTACCTGGTATCTAATTATGGGTGAAAGAAAGAGTGGCTTCGCTTTTAAAACCCTCGGCTTTTAAAAATGGCCCAAACACCAAGTGTGATTCCTGCAGATTGACACCCTCAGAAAGAGTCTTTTAGCAGCCTGCCTTCAGCTCAGGGAAGATCCTGTGCTGAGATGGGGGTTATACCAATGGCAGGCATGACCTGGAAAATCCCCAGATCCAAGTTGTCCTCAGGGACATCCTGAAGGAACTAAGTAGGGAGATAGATGGACACTTCCATGGTATTTTCCAGTCCCCAGCTGCAGCATCTTTGTCCTGCTCACCCCAGAGTGCCCACCCTGGCAGAAACAAACACCCCTGCAGAGGACCCAAAGGGGACAGGAGAGGGCTTTGGCTGAGCTGGTGAGTTACCTTCCTGTCTGTTTGTAGAATTGCTCCTCAAACTCTCTCAGAGCTTTGCGAAGCCTTTTCTTATCAGCTCTTGTTTCTCTGAGATGTTCAAGCAGAACGGGCCTGTAAGACAGAGGCAAGAATGCTGAGACCCCCTTGTGCTGGGAAATGTAAAAGCCAACACTTCGGGCAACAAAGAGCCTGCTGTGCTGGGCCACGGCAGGCACTGAGCTCAGTGCCCTGAGATGTTCCACCACACCCCTCCAGTGATACACAGCTGTGCTCCTCCCCTTTGCTGGCCCTCTCACCGTTCTAATAAAGGGAAGGCAGGCACTCTGTGGTCAACATGGGAGGAAAATCATTCAGGATTGAGTCTTGCTAGTGGCCTTAATTCTCTGTGGAATTAATGGAGTTGACGCAGTTCAGCATCTCACAGTAGGAAATGCTTTGCATCCCTTTAACTGAATTAAAATCAACATCCAAGCCCTGCTCATGTTTGCAGCTGTTACCAATCATTACTGTGATGCAGTGCAAATGCCAGTGGTTCCCAGAAGCATCGTTTTTGGAGGCCATGTTTTAGCTAGTGTTCAGAGAAAATAGGGGTTTTTAAGCAGAGAAAGAACTCTGTGATGGCATTTGCACTTCTTAATTATTGTTTTTTGGCATAAAAACAAAATGCACAGAAATATCTTCCCAGCATTTATGAGCAAACTGTTGCACACATAGTTCATTTACATAGAAATCTAAGTAATTTCTATTTACTCTCAATTTTGGTAGAGCCTGGTTAGCTTCCTTTATGCATCTAAGAACTCCCAATCAAAACACGAGAAAAAGATACCATCCTCTAAGCTATGAGAGCATATCTGTTCCTGGAAGACATTAATCTGCAGTAAGATTCTGGACTGAGCAATAACAGCACACGTGCATCTTGAGATTTGTTGTCTCATGCAACCTGAAATTCTTAACTACAAATCATAAGGAAGGATTTATTTTGGTTTCACAGTGGAGGGTGGTGCTAAGTTTTCAGGGCAGCCAGACATTAATAACTAGGCTTAGGCAAGGAAGAAATTGATTTTACATGTGTTTAGTGGCCTCCCATGTGACCAGTTGCTGTGTGACCTTTCATGCAGCTCCCCTGTTGCTGTTTGGATGCCTAAGGTCACTGGCATTTTTACACCACTCACACAGTCAGTCCCACAACACACAGAGAGGAGCAGACTATCCTCCAGTTTTATGATAGCTTTGTAAGAACCTAAGTAGTTAGACAGCTGCAAATTTTGCAGCAATTAAAGGTAGGTCTGTGTATCTCCACTGTGCCATTATGTCGTATCTGCCACTCTGTGTATGTCATTATTTCTCTTATCTGCTTACTTTCCTTTACCTCGCTCTTCCTGGACTTGGCACAAAGTTGTTTGAATAAATAGCTCAAACCACAGCTATGCTGCCCAAACAACAAATCTCCCCTGCCTCTTCTCTCCCATAAGAAAATGCTGAATCACTCCCTTTGGTGTAGAATATCCCTATGCAGCAGGTATGGCTCCTGTCTCATTTATGAAACATTTTAAAAATACAAGGGAAAAAAGCGAGAACTTACATTGTTGCCTCATGTAAATTGGACATAGACAAGGCTGTTTGCCTGTAAACTTTCTTTTCATCCAGAGGTGAGACATGTGCAGGCTCACTCTCCTCCTGAGAGTAACACAGGTGCTCTTCGACCGGGAAGCAAGACATTGGACCGGATGACAACTCGTGGCTGCTCTGAGAATGGTCTTCATCTGAGTCTTCCTCCTCCTGCTTGTGGAATGTGAGACATTATTTAATTAATTGTTTAAATTACAACACTGACAGTTCATAGGATGACAACAAAAAGAATTAGGATCTAACTCCCTGGATGTATTCCTTGAAATAGGTGACAGACATTGAGAGCTTTACCAAGATTGTTCATGAAAGCACTCGTGGGGTCACTGGGTAACTGAATATTGCCCACCATGAGTATAAAGGACAAAATTGGCCCTGCTTCTGAGTGTCCCCAGCCAGCACTTTATTTCTGTTTGCTCTAAAGCCCTTATATATAGCAAAGATTTAACTAACATTCTGTATTTATTTCAGCAGTGCAGCCTGGCTGGAACTTGTACTCCTCTTGTATACCCTCCACTGTGTGCATTGTGTCCAGAAATTCTGCCTGTAATAAGAGCTGTAAGGAGAGATCTCACAGTTTTATAGCTACAAACTTTAACTACCAAAATAGATGGATACTGCTGTCTTCTCCTCAGAAGAAAAGTTGAGCTATTGAAACTGAGGCTTAAATATAAAAAAGCAAAGCTCCTAAGAAGTGACATAAGGGGAAATTTCAGTTAAATTTTCTAACAAAATACCTCTGTGCGTGTGTACAAAGCTTTATATTGAGATTTTTCAAAGAAATCTGAAGCTCCATTCTCATCTAACAAGACAATAACAATTTTTAAAATCGACCTAGCTCCAATTACTATTAGGTTAGTATTTATGATAGACATGCTAATTAACTTCCAAGTAGCCAGATGCCACTACCTTTACTCCCCATGCGACCAGTCCTGTTACATTACAGTGACATATTATTAAAGTTCTACTAATATTTATACGCTGCATGATTGATAAAAGCATTGTCAATAAATTACAGAAGCAAGACACAGTGACAGCAGAGAGCTTTGTGGAAAGAGAGAGCCATCATGGTGTTAGCCATGATGGAAAACTAATACCAGCCTTTGATCTCTTACCCAGTCTATTGAAGTGCTGCCTCAGAAACTGCTGCCATAAATTGCACCCTCTGACATGCCTAGAAGCTGAATTTGCTCTATATAAAATATCAACACCCTGTATTAACCAGTGAGCAGATTTTTTGAATATCAGTACTTCTGTTACTGCCAAATGGACACACAGGTACAAATCAAGCACAGCATTTTCTGTGTTTGGTTTGTTTTGGTTTTTTTTCAATGGACATGAATTCTTTCCAACTTACAATTGTTGTAATCAAAGATGGAGCTGCAAGAAGTTTCTTGATAATTCTGTATCTGTCGTAAAGAGGTTTCATGAGACTCTTTTCTTGCTTAGTGACCTAAAGAGAAATTGTATCAAAATGAAGTCATCCCAAATTAAAAATCAAAGGTAAATAAAAAAGATTCTCATTTGCTCCTGTAAAGCTGAGAAAAGTATTACAAGAATATGACCAGATGTGTATTTTGCTTCCACAGATATTCCATGGGAACTGTAATTTAATTCATACAATTTTCTAAAAAGGAAAATGGCAATCTGTTTTCTAATGGAGAATACCCAATGTGGTTTCCTCACTTCCTTGGGCCACACCACCCAGGCAGAGGGGCTATTACTCACTTTCTGAGGGTGCTGGTGGAGCAGTAAGAGTTAAGATACACTGCTACTCTGCCTTGCATTGGTGCCTCACTCACTCAGCTGTAATAATGGCAACAGGCTTCCTGCAGGAATGTGACAGTCTGCCTGGGACAAAATGCTCATAGTGGGATGGAGAGCACCAGGAGCACAGCTTTACAGCCTCCACATGGAGCTGGCTCCATGCAGGATTGCTGCATGCATTCCTCACTGGAACTGCCTTCCACAGGCAGGATTAACTGTCCGCTCATTTTGTTTGCTCTTGGTCTTTTATGAGCGCTAGAAGAATTGATTTGGAAGAGAGTATGATTTAAATTCAGCTGTTAAGAGCCTGATCAAGCCACAGATATTCACCAATACAAAAATAAACCTTGTGGAAACCTAGCTGTGCAACAGACTGACTTACTGCATTAAGGAAAAAAGAGTGAATTCCACAGGGAAAAACAACAAGACAAAAAAAACCCCAACCAATCAAACAACCCGCATCTTCCCAGAAAAGCAACATGTTCCTCAATCATTAAATGTCAAAGCAGGGTCATTTGCAAGCTAGTCCACCATCAGCCTCTGCTCCTCAACTCCCATCCCTAATGAGCACTCTCTGGGTACAAAGTTACTGATTTTTGGTGCAGTGAAGCCGAGGTCCACCCACTCAGATGAGTGAACACAGGGCAGTTCCGGAGAGACACAGGCTGGGTGACTGTACAGACAGTAGTTCAGAGCTGCTCAGAAACAGCCACATGCCTGGTCAGCAGAGTAAGGGTGACAGGCAAGCACAGGGGGATGGCTCACTGAGCAGTTGGGGACCATTTCCAGAGGCACATTTATTTCACTGCAGAATGTCACTCCCAGTGAGTCTGCTTCTCTTCCCCAGTCGTCATGTCCCATTTGACTACAACACGTAAGAGTGGCTCCAGGGAATGCCAAAGAGCCAGAATACATTGGTTTTTTGTTTGAAATGTGGTCAGTGCCCTCTCTGTCTGACCTTGTTAAGGTAAGTCTGGATGAAGGTGATGCTGAGCCATCAGCATCATCCCCAGTGAGCTCCACTGTGTTTCAAGGCTGCTATTACAGAACTGCTTCAACCTTGAGAAGAAACACCCTCTCTGAACCCCATGCTATAAAACATGCCCTATCGTTCTCTTTTTTGAATCAAGTCTCTTTTATGTCTATATAGCACTATAATTTCTTTTTTGTTCTCCTTCTTAGGAAATATAATTCCTTCATACCCTCTCCATCCCTCAGCTCTCATTCCAAGCCCAAAGAAGATGAACAAAAATGTTTTTATCCAAGATGCAGAGATAATTTTAACAGCTGGCATATTTTTGGACACATGCTGGTGCCACTCCCCTTTTCCTCTACCACTGCAATTACTAGCCAGAAACAGTCACAGATATCAAACATATCTATGATATACAGACATAGAAATCAAACAAAAATTCAGAATATGGACATAGCTATCAAACAGAAATTCCAGAGTTCTGTACAGACAAATTTTCAAGTCATCATCTCGCCAGTGGTGGGATTTTTTTTTTTTTTGGCTTGCACCTGCATTCAGCAATGAAGTCCCTTGAAAGGATTTTAATTAACAGTTTTAAGTGCTGCTGTGTAGTAAAGGAAAAGACCTGTGACAGGTCATGTCCCAGATGGTGCCCTATAGCAAACCTTTCTCAGCTGCTAAGCATTCTAACCATACATCATAGCAGAGCCAAGGCTGCATGAGCCAGGTCTGCTGTGGATATATAACCTTCCAACTTTATCATCAAATCCTGCATTTTCCAATCATGAAGAGAGATACAGGGCTGCTAGACACTTCTCTTTTTATTTTAGTTTATTTTTCTAAACATAAACCAAATTCATCAGTATCAGGCAATAACATATCTGAAAATTATTTTGAAATAACTAAAGTTATGTTAATTGTGTAAAATTAATCTGAATATATTTAATATACAAGTCCAAAAATATTTGTTAGATAACTTAGATAATTTTTAATGTACCTATCTTTCCATGGCATACTTACAGGTTCTCCATGAATACTCTCAAAATATAGCAGACATTTCTGAAGATTGATTTTTTCCAAAGCCATTTGCTTTTTTGTCATATCCTATTTAAAAGAGTTATTTATAAGATTATGAGTCAGGGTTTCATGACAAGGGTACAGGTACATATCTGTTTAATAATCTGCTCTCCCCAGATAAACATTAATAATGAATCCTCTTTCTGCCTGCACTGAGGTCAGTGGGGACTTGGCATTAACTTAGCAAGAGCAGAGTCCAAAATTACATGACTGAATTTTTAAATGAATCAAAGGACATGTGACCCTCTCAAGGCCTAATGCAGAGCTGATGGCAGCTGTGCTCTCTCTTATGGAGAAAGATGCATAAATGACAATTTACTGAAAGCCTGGAATCTTATTTTTCCTAACTGTCATACATCTAATACTTGATTGCCTCGGTCTCTCTCAAGATGTCTATTCTACCAAAGCCATTTAACAAGCTTAAGGCCAGGAAGTGCTGTTGGGCTACTGATGGAACACTGCTGCATTCCTTATCTGGAGTGTTCCAAAGGTAAAACCATGGCCTTAGTAAGCTCAGAGTCTGCATCCAAAAAAATGTTCTGAGAATACCATTTGACAGAAACAGTAAGGAATCAGGGGTTTTGGCTGGAATATCTCAGGCAAATTTAATGGACATGAGGCGTGTTTGGACATGAGGCCATCAGTTGGGTTTTGGAAAGGTGACATAAAAGATGCCGGCAGCACATGAGTAGAAGGTGCTGGCAATGAGGTCCCGCAGATACCCATTGAAGTACTTTCTTAGAACAGTTTAGGTAGCATTAATGAATAGCTATTGTTACTGAAAAACTAAAGAAATGTTTTTCTCATCCATCTTACGGAGAAATCAGAAAATGTTGTTAACTTGCATTTGCCAGCTCGGTTCATAAATCGTAGACAGCATTCCCCGTGATATATTAAGTATGTTTAGTTACAGCCGCCATTCTGCTCAAAATACTCAGAAACCTGCAAAAATACAGAGAGGCCATTCCTCAACTTTTTAATTATTGATCAAAAAAGAGAAATGGATTTGCCTTATCTGGTAAGGGGTGTAGGACAAAAGGCTTCAGCAATGCCAAAACCCAACCTGTTTGTGGAGTAGAATGATAGACTTACAGTGAAATCCCTAAATATTCAGCCATTGTGATACTATGTTGAACACCCTCTAAATGCCAGGAGCACGAGAAAAAGGTACTGTCCATAAAATGAAATGGAAGCAGACTGACCAGGCAGCAGGAAGTTCTAGCTGGACAGTGTGCATTGGTAGAACCACTGTGGGGGAGCTGCAGAAAGTGCATCTCACACTGGCAGTTTATTTCTGTTCAAAAATCACACCACAAATCACTGGTACCAGAAGAATGTTGATTTTTCAACAATGCGATGTGTCGGTGTTGGTGACACACCAGCACGTGTACAGGTGTCTGCTGCAGGGAGCACACAGTGCAACGGGTATTTCTCTCCTCTTTTCCCTTTCCCCTTCTTCCCAACAAGATCTGCTCCTGAATACCAAGATCATGACACAGGTGTATGAATCAGGACCAAGTGTCCACAGGTTCGGAGGAGATGAAGTAATGGGAGGATCCACGGAGTTGGGGACACACAGGGTGCCTTTCTGCAGAAATTCAATGACTAAGGTTTTTCTATTGACAACTTGGAGAAATATTTTTACTAATTAGACTCTATTTTTAAAAATATATTGAACCCTGAAGAAGTAACACTCCTGTAATATCAGAGTGCCTTGCTATTAACTTGAGCAGAAGCAAAACCTTTTTTGTTCGCTCCTCAAATGCAAAACCGGCGCAGAGCTGCTAATCAGAACTGCTAATCCCATTTTGCCTAAAAGGTCTGCATGAGTTAATCACTCTAACGTTGTCTGTCATTCATTTTAAGAGATGAGCTGCTAACTAGAATGCAGGAGTATTATAAATTAGCTAATTTGTTTATTTATTGCTAGTTCTGCAATTAATACAAGGTTAATTCTTTCAAAAACTATTAAGCCCAGGGCAGCTGAATGGTTAGGAAGACACAGGGAGTGATCATTAATATTGATTTATCACACAACAAATGATCTCAAGGGGGTTTAGCATTTGAGCCTATTTCATTAGCTCATTTTATTAGCAATCTCAAAACAGGTTTGTATTCAGCTAAGTTTGAAATGGCTGGTAATTTCAAAATCAGAGCAGGCAGGTGAAATAACAAACTACAGAATTGTCTGAGACATCATAGGACTGTAGGCTGAACAGACCAGTGGAAAATTCAGTGCTAATTAAATAAAAACACTGCTTCATAGCCAAGGAGAATATGAACTGAAATAGGTCAATAATGAGAAGACAGATGCAGAAAGGGAACCAGTCTGAGAAAGGCCTTGGGGGACAGACTGCAAACATTCAAACTAAACATAAGGCAAAAATTGTTTGTGGCACATTAAAAAAAAAAAAAAAAAAAAAAAGAAAAAGGAGATTTCACCTGAAGCTAAGTAGTTTGGTTTTCATAACTTGGAACAGAGAGCTGTACACAGTTGATTTCCCTACTGGTCTGTCCCCTGCATTCCCAACATCTCTCACTGTTGTTTACACAGACAGAAAATACAAACTGAGGACAGAAGGACAGACAGTGTGACAGCAAGGGCTGGACCTGCCTGGCGCCTCTCAAAAGAGGTGCTTTGTTTCCAGGCAGGCACAGAGTCCAGGTTCCCAGGGCCAAAGTCTGCCTCTTGGGGATGTGTGGTGGCTCATTGCAAAGCAGCATTTTACACAAAAGTAGAAAGAAGGTGAATTATTACATAAATCACTATCCCCCTGCCCAAGTTGCTAGTGACACAAATACTAAGAGGTGGCCATCCCCTTGTGGATTTCTGGGCCATTCACAGGCCAATCCCAATTTTCTCTACACCTTCTCATCTAATAACTCTACTCACAAGCTCTTTTGCAGGAGGGGTGTTTTGTTCTGGAAGCCACATTCTGCTATTTGATATTCAGGTCTTGTGGTCTGTGCTCTTTAGACACACAGGGATTTTACTCTGCACCTCTGAAGAACACACATTCTCTCATTTGTATTTCAGCAGGGCCTTAGAGGCTTTCCACAGTGGAACTTCAGGGGAGAACTTGGCAGGCTTTTACAGAAACACTATCCTTGCCCAAAATAACTAAATATTGGAAAAAAAAAGCGTTTAGCTGCTATTTACTATACTATTAATGTGGCTCAGATTCTTCTACAAGATCTAAATGTTATGTACAAGATAAAATGTTGCACATGAGAAATATCTACAGTAACAGCTGAAGTGAAGCCTTTGATCTTTGCTGGAACCATTAAACATCCTTGATTCATTTCACGTCCTCAAGTGCTATAAACCTCATTCTCCCCCAAAAGTCCAGGATGAGTCATAATCAAAATCCAATATTTTTTAATGTTGTACTTTAGGGAGCTACTAAAATATATCACTTGGAAATAGATCAATTTGATTTCCTGTTATTCCTGCTCAAGCCTCTGGTCCCAGCAGTTTGGTGTAACTGTTACCAAACACCTTTGCTAACAAACAATTACAACAACACGAGTTCTCTCCACAAGAACACAAGAAGAAAATAAAGAAGACCTTTCAAAAAAAAAATTTGAAAATAATGCCTTGTGCAAGCATTTAATTTACATTACCCTATTCTATGTGAGAATATTACAAGACAGCACTGCCATTGCACAGATTTAGGCGGTTCTCTTGGAAAATCAGGAGAAGTCCAGTAAGCTGAAAAATCAGTGGAACAGAGATCCACACCCAGCTTACTCTTATAAGAGTTTTTTGGACAGAATTTCCTCACTGACATCTGTTTTGGTGTCATCTGATCTCACTCCTTGCATAATAAAAAACAATTCCCTACACTGTGGGAATTTTAGGACTATATACAGAACAGCACGGTTTTGTTGTCTTCTTTTGTTTCCTGATTATGAAACACTTTTTCCATTTCAGGTTTTTAAAAAGTAGCATATAAAAAGAAACAATTAAAAAATCAGTCATGTATACAGAGCTCAAGATCTCAGAAGCATGGCATTGTTATGCACAGTTCTGGTTTTTATATAGCAACTAGTTGTTTAAGAACTAAGAATAGATGCAAAACAAAAATTAAAAATTATCTCTGCTGGGTACTCTCTGCTACTGAAATCCACTCAGAATAATTTCCTAGTTCTGACATAGCTTAGCATTTAGTCAT
This sequence comes from Myiozetetes cayanensis, assembly GCF_022539395.1. Lineage (NCBI taxonomy): Eukaryota > Metazoa > Chordata > Aves > Passeriformes > Tyrannidae > Myiozetetes > Myiozetetes cayanensis. The sequence continues at coordinate 29,865,238 of NW_026086605.1, forward strand.
TTATCCCTCCTTGTCCCCTTCATCCCCTTTTTTGTTCACCAGCTGGAGTCTAAATGATACTGTCAACATTTAGATTTTAGGTACTTTTGAGAGCAGAATTTATTGTCTTGCTTGGTTCTATAACATCAGAACAGCAACATCACTGGACAGCAAAAATAGCCCCCCAGAAAATGGGATGGGTGGGATGCATTGCTTCAGATGACCCTATAGTGTGCCAGGAATGGAAAGGTGCAGCAAAACTTTAAAATATGTAGTAGTTCAAAACCAAAACTAATTACCCAGCCAAGCAATCATGTCCCACAGAATATTGCTCCTACATTTAGAAGAGAATGAGAACATGGAAGAGCAGAGACAGTATCAGCACAAGTAAGCGTACAAGATCAGGGGGGCAGAGCTGTCTGGATGGTGACCTCAAACCATCGACTGGGCAGAGAGAGGCTTTCAGCATCTCTCAGGGGAAGAGAGGACCTTTTAGGATCAAAAGAACTTCAGGGAGGTTTTTAGTCACGCAGTTTGTGTGGGCTGAAGATGGGATTGCTTTTGCAATCTTGTGTGTGCACCTCCTGCATGCACGGCCTCAAGTAGGCAGGTTCCAGCAGTGCCTGGCAAACTGTTCTGCACAGGCATCTCTGAGCAAGAGGTGCTCAGCTCTACTTGAGAAGGCTTTCTGCACCTCTTTGTCTGAGGAACTCTTCCCAGAGAAGTCACTTCAGAAACTGCACTAGAGCTCCCATCTCATTAGGGAGAAGAGGTGCTGCAGTGCCAGGTGACAGAGGAGGCACACGCCCCCTGAGACAGCTACACACTGATACCTGCCTCAGGTGATAAAGTCCTGAAGGAAACAGCCATGCTTGTTAAATACCTTAATGGCCTCAGGAAGGTTAAAGTGTTGTCTTTTCTCCTTTAGCCGCCTCAGAACGCTATCCATGGTTTCTTCCACTGAGGGAGCTGGTTCCGTGCTCGTGGCCTCCTGTGTGCCAGCCTCTTTAGAGGTCCCAGTGCTTTCACAATGATCATTTCTTTGGGGTGCTGTGGAGGTACAGCTTTGCTCCTCTGAAATCCTGAGTTTCAGCTCTGAAAGGCAAATTACATGGCAAGTAAAAAGATGAGAAATATTTGCAAAGCAGTTTCCTCTGACACTACTAGAGAAAACAAACAAACAAACAAACAAAACTTTCCTACTTTTGGCACACAGTTCTCATCATACCACAGATATATAGGAAAGTAATTCTACTTCATGTTAACATTTCTTTTCATTATTCACTTTATTTTTATCATTCACTTTAAATCTTTTGCCTGGTTAAAGGGAAATCCAATGGTCAAGTGATGAGATGTGTCCATGACAATAAAATTTATAGCACATAGGTAATTCTCTTTTTCCTCCAAGGCCACCTTTGACACAAAAGGTGAGGACTGAAGAGGCACTGGGTTACAGAGTGGGGTCTGGATAGGAATTAGTGCTGAATTTCAGTGGGAGTGAGGTTAGGAAAGGGGCTTAAAAGGAAAAACAGTGAGAAAATATTTATGGGAGGTTAGGTGTGGGGGGAATATGAAAGCAGAGCTCTCTCATTCCCCTCCTTCTTGCCAAGCCTTGTACTCTCTGGATAAGTAAGAACATGCCCTTTCCTGCTGTGGGCACTGCTGTCTAAGGATGCATCTTTCACAGACACACTTTCACACACCCAAGCCAGAGCAGTGTCTCTGCAGCATCTGCTCCCCTCTCGCCCGAGCTGTCCTTCCCTGCCCTCCTGTGCTGCTGCCAGGAAGGGTTGGGGGGGCCAAGCTGTGCCACAGAGCCCTCCATGCCAGGCTGCTGGAGCCGTGTACCACAGGTCTGGATAACCAACACTGCTCTCCAGTGCAGTTTAAACCATCCACCTCCCTCCCAGAGGCTGCACTGCCCTCCCAGCCAGGCTAAGGTGGTCCTCACTGGGAGAAACAGCCACTTCCCTTGGCAGAAGAGCACCTGAGCACCCCAGCAGACAGACAGGTTACAGTGTGTCCGAGCTTCCCAGCCAGCAACCTGCCTGGCTGTGATAAAGTGTGCAAGTATATTAGCTTGACACCAAGCCAAAGACCCTGGAGCTCCCGAGACCTGCACAGAGCAACAGGGAAATTGAATTGCAATCTGAATTAGCTCCTGTAAAATCAGACTTTGTTCCTAGAATATATCTGGTTGGTGCACCTTGGGCAAGGCAGGAGACTGATGGCTCCACGTGTGTTAAATTTGTTGAAATCCATGCAGAAACAGTGACAAAATTTTTAAGCTGTGACAGTCTGAGGATACAGGCCAGCTTTGTAGGGAATACCAGCAATTTTTAGTTGACCTGTAGAGCTAGAAAGGATGGACAAGCCTTATGAGCTTGGAGAAGGACCCACAAGCACTTGAGTGTTTTCCATTCCAATCGTACTTGTCATGTGAACCTCATGAATCTCGCTTCACTTAAAAGCAGTGCCATTATTCAGGATAATAAAATCAAGGGTTGTCACAGGATTAAGCATTTTAGGTGTGAAGGTGAGGCTGATGTATGAACACGAGACCCCTGGCTAGGAGAGGCAACGGTTGAGTCAGACAGATGATTTTCAGAAAGTTAACTATGTGGATTAACCATTTCTACTCATTTGCCTTTCCTGGATTTGTGACACAAAGTTCAAGGAAAAATAACTACAACAACATAAATAATAATGATGATGATGAAATCATACACGATAGTACTCAAGGGAGAATTTTCCAGAAGAAATTTACTGAAGGATGGGTTTCTGATTCTTTATTTACCACAATCACAGCCTCTATATCTACATTATTAACTATATCCAGAACAGAGATGAAAGATAGTACTACAGTTTATCTAGTAGTGAGAATCCATTTATAACAGGGGGGAAAAAAAGATTTAGATAAATTATAAATAGCCTTAAAAAAAAAAAATCAATCTGTCTTGGCTACATTCTCCCTGAGGGAAAGCATGTGATACACCCCTAGACGTTAATGGAGTGGTATGCAGACAGTCAAGGGCAAAACCTGACCCTCAACACCAAACCTAATACCAAGGAAAGATCTGTTCTTATGATAAAAATAAATAAAATCTTTAGAGATGAGTATCCTCAGTCATAAAGAAACAGTTGCACCTGCATTCGTGCTATTACAAGGAAAAGTTTTAACTTTGCTATTTCAGGCACTCATGAAAATATTCAGAATAGCACTGCCTTTTGCATGAATGTTTGTAGTGATAAGGGAGAGACGGTGTCTTTTTCCCCTTCCCCTTTCTAGGCTTGCAATGAAGGTTGAACTGGCTTACTTTAATCCCTGCTTTCAGGAATCAAGGCAAGTCACATCCCCTAATATCTTTGTTGCCTTTGAGAGACTTATTGCCATGCAGTGTGAAAAATAAGCAGAGCAGTGAGGTTAGACAACTGACTCTAAAATATTCCAGGTACACTCCTACTTCCAAAAGCTTCAGCAATAAAGGGAAGCGACGTGCTATTCTGTACCTTTGAGCTGCTTGCGACCTTTGGCCAAAGCATTCATCCATTTCAGAACTTCAGGATTGGAAGTCTTGTCACCATGGGAAGGCTGAATGCAAAAACAAATGGAAAGAATGGGAAGAAACAGAGGGAATTGAGAGTTAAGTGATCAAAACAGACAAAACCCTGCGTGCTACGAAAGGCCTGTGGCTCCCGCTGCACGGTGTCGTGGGGCCACGCGGGGCGTGGCATTAATTTGTCATGGCTTATCTCTACCCCATTGTGGCACAGCGCTACATGGACCTGAGCATTTTGCCTCTGACGCTAAAAAAGACACAACAACATTTAAGACTCTGACTAATCGGGTAAATAATCTCAGTGACTTCAAAAGGATTGATCAAATACCTAATTTTAGTCAAGTTCCTAAGTGATTTCCAGGGTGGTAACTGAAGCTCTCTGTCCCTTTGCAGGGATAAGCCCTTGCTTTAAGACAGTGATTCTGCTGGGAAACAGCCCTTAAAAAATTTCCACTGACCTGCTTAAACAATCAAATGAAAAAATCCTGTGCAAGAGTCATTTCATAAGTAACAAACAACTAAATCTTTGCATATCAGTTCTTTCTTTGCATTTATAAATTGTCTCCAAGTTTAAAACAATTTACACTGGATCTTCAAAACTCAAGATATTTAAAATGACATAACAGTTTTGCAAAATTAGGCCCCTGATTTTTTTTTTTCCTGGTCACAGTGTGAGGATTACGTATAAAATTTTTCTCCTGGGAGCATATGATGACCACTGAGCCATAAAATTCACAATTTCAAGTTTTCAGTCACCAATGGGATTACAAGGTAATATGTAATTAATTTTAATGTGGTCAGAAAATATCACAAACTTCCCTATTTCATATTGTGCACATTCCTAGGATCAGGGATGCTTTGATATGTTTATACTGCACAATCCATGTTACACAAACCAGCTTGATGTGAACAGGGCTCACCACTGACCTCAAACAACACCCCACAAGTTTTTTCTATAATTTCTGCCATCAGCTTCTGTTGAGCCCCATACTTTGGAGTTTTACAGCAGTCTGCCTGAAAGAAGGAATCTGCACAGAGGAGGAACAGTTTCCAGGCAAATGAGTTCTACAAAGTGAGTAAGTAGCTTTTCTTTTTTTTTTTTTTTTTTCATTTTTTGCATCACTTTGGTTCACAAGCCTGTCAGCTACGTTTCACTGATTCACACTTCTCAAAGGTGGATATTTTGCAACAAAGGTAATCCAAAGAAAATGTAAATTAGAGTCTCAGAACTACTGCTTACACTGGAAGATGCTAAAAAGGTATTCCCTCATTGAACTTTTTCCCATATCATTCTACTAAAAATACCCTTTCTCGTATTGTTTTGAGTAAGTTTACATACACTGGGATCCTTGCCTCCCTCTTCTGGTATTTCCCTTTTCAATTGTTATCTTACCAGGTATTTTTTTTCTTGCTCAAACTTTTCTTCATACTTCCTTATTTTTCTCTTGAGGCTCTGCAGATGCTTGGTAAGTTGTGTTACTGTCTGTGGTTCTTTGCAGTCCTCACAGTTACATCTGGAAGAACTTCTTGGCCTGCAAAAGCCAAAAGAATAGTTGCTGGATCTAAGAACTGTCTGTAATGGACCCTGCCTTGTTTCAGCCAAACTTTAACCCTTTCTTTAGCACTTCAGAATTCACAGCTAGGTTATTTCACAAGATAGAGACAACTTAGTTTTACAAAGTAAGCATAAAATAATTACTTTTGATTGAAGGTACCCCTAGGCTATATTAATGGGTTCACTATCTGTCTTTCATTCTCTCTTTTGATTATTAATTGTGGGATTTCTGAATATTTTGAAAAAAAAAATTAATCTAGTAGGTCAAACCCTCATCCAGGATTTACATTTAACACCCACATCTTAATTCACAGGTCTTCCAACTACAACAGGAGATTGTAACGACATGATTTGCAAGTGTAAGTGCAGGGAGTTTTTCATTGCTGGGAATAAGCATTATCATTTTGAAGGCAGTTTAGTTTCTGATTATTTATTATTTACAGTTGCAAATCAATAGATCTGATTATTATCCATATGCAGATGAAGCTATGTGTATGAGCCTTCAAGAAAGTTTGATTTCTCTCTGTAACCTGCAGCTTGGTTTCTGGAAATCACATATATGGATAGTTCATATGCTGTATGACACTGTCACATCTAGTGAATGGCTCAAGCTATAGTTCAGTTACAGCTGAAATTTTTAGTATTATGCCATGATAGTCCTTTCTGTCTTATCACACTAATTACTAACAAACATTTAAAACCATCCTTGCTAACTGTAGTTAACAAAGCTTTCAAACAATATTGTTCTCTCTTATGACAGAGGGAACACTAGTTCCTATTTATGGTACTGGAAATTATCCATGTCAAAATACACCACAATATGAAAAATTTCCTGTTTATGATGTGACAGTGACTAAAAAAACCCAATGAAGAGTCAAAGGTTGTGGATCACAGAAAAGGTTTTAAAAACGTGTAAGAATTAAAATACATTTTCTTACACCATGAAAGGCTGAGCACTTGGTGGAGAAGGGGCAGACTCCGTGTCTAGATTAAATCTCTGGCTCTGGCTAAAGATAGAGCAGCGTGGTGACAAAAGAGGATTGTCTCCATCTGTAATGTGATACAGCAGTCGGCTGGTCCCCAGGGAGTGATGTTCCTGTGGGCTGCTCTCCATGTCATTCTGCCAGTCTCTGTGGGCTGGCACAGGCTCTGGAAAGAAAGTACAAACCAATGTGGACCGAGGGTCACTCACAGAGGCACTCAGCTACCGAGGTGAATGCAAATCTTTCCTCACAGAAGGGTTCACAGTAAACAGCAAACAGTTCAGCAAAGTGTCACATGCAGGATGGACACAGGACTGAGGATGACAAAATAGGTTACTGGCTTAAAGTAAATCATTTTTGAGTTCCACGGGAGAAGCTGGATGGGTGTGTTTGTAAATAATGAAGTATAATATAAAGATGGAGAGTGTCTCAGAGTAGCAGCATTACTTGTATTTTCACAGGTCTGTTTGCTTTTGAGAGCTGCATTTCTGGAGTAGATGATGAGTGTACAAAGTAAGATTAACTTTGTGATTTATCATTTACTCCATTGGTGAAGAGAAAGGAAGATCAAAAATATAATATGCCCTGATGGTGAGAACCTCCAGGGCTGCCTGCAGATTTTTGTTAAGGTTTGAAGTAACATACCTATGGGTCTAAAGAACACAAGATATGAAAATAACAACCACCACCAGTAATATTCCAGTTAGTTACTCCAGGTAAGTGGGCAGTGACTGCTGGCTGGAGGAGTCTTGCTTGTGATACTGCGTTAACAGTGCCTTGGACTGTAAATGGAAACCTCACCTCAGGTGCCTCAAAAGGTCAAATTTGTTTTATAGTGGTGATCAAGCTAGAAAAAAGTAGGAATTGGTGAACTCCATCTCACTGGTTCTGTTTATGGGTAACATGAAAAATAATGGGCACATTACAGTGCCTACCTCCAGGGAATATCCAGAGTTCCTCTTCCCTTGGCTGTGCATGAGTACATTAAAGGGAATAATCATTGTATCTTATTCCTCACCCTCAGCAGTTAAATGGATGAGGACGATGTAGCCTAATCTATATTTTTGCTATCAGATGACTGCGATTTAAAGGAGATGATACTTTTTAGGGAGAAACTCCACAGTCATAAAAGTCCTTGCCCAAAAGTTCTCTCTGTTTCGCTTTGTTAAAGCAAAGATTGTGCTCTGTCTCAGGTTCCCCTACAGCAATTTCCACAGCACATAACATTTTACACCAGCTATGTTATTTTTCACCTAAACTCATTTAGAAATACAGCCTTTAATTCGTATATTTAATTCACTTATTTTGCATTTCCAGGGAGCATGCATGTGATTTCTGATCAGTGTTTTATTTGCCATATGTCTTGCATTCTAATACATTTCACAGAATCTTATTATTCAGTGAAAGCCTAAAACTGCACTGAAAAACAACTGTACATGGATTTACTCACAGAAGAACTGGCAGGTTTAGGTAAGTTCTTTCACCTTCACTTTCTTTGGATTCTCTCCTTTGCACATGGGACATGACTTTCCCATGCTGAGTGGGTATTTCTGTCAGGATTTTAGTGCAATACATTTTATTTGCCCTCTGCTCAAGAGATACCGAAGCTGCAAATCCCTATTGCTGCACTGGGACAGTGGGGAAAAAACAGCTCTGAGTGGCAGCCCTCACATAAGAAACAACTATTAATTTAACATACAGTAGTTACAATGGCCTAAAATATCATTTTATTGGGCACTATCCACCCATTTTTGCTTTACAGAAAACAAAAAATCCTATTGTATAATCACAGTTTAGTCTGTCATGCAAAAGTTGCATGTGACCTTTGTATCTCACCTACTCTTGACAGCATCATCAATTGTAATTATGTTAAGCATTTTCATGATGAGACAATGTGGCTGATTATTAATTCCAACCTTGCATCTCTCCTCTCAGTGCTTCATACTATGAAGGTCAAATTCCACTCTCCAAGATACCAGAGCAACACCCAAGTCTCCTAAACCATGTGTGAGATTCAAGCCCTCCCACGGAGAGATCCATAGGGGCGTTCTGGGAGAAGCAAGGGTAGAGCACTGTACCAGCCATGGGAAATCATGTACTGAGAGCACACACTGATAATGGCTGGAATAATTGCTGTCAGCAAAAGCATTATCCCTTTTTGGCAAGTACTCTTTCCTTGCCCTGTAAGATTTCTAAAAAATATCTAGTTTTGGATGGGTTTTGGTCTGCTGTTGTTGCTGGGTTTTTCTATTCTGAAGATTGCCAGTGAGGAGAACCTGGCTTCCTTCCTTTAATTTCACCATCTTTGAACTTTGGAAAATATACAATCACTGTGAAGTAGGTTGACTAAGAATAGTTTCACAAATTTCTCATGCTCTGTTATTATTAGGAATAAACTCTTTTATAGTCATATTAAGTAGCAGTCTCCTTACTGTGAAAGAGAAATAATGTGGTAAAAAGATCAGCCAGTCTGTGTATGGCAGGTGCAGGAAACAACTTTCCAATGTTTAAACTGATTTTCTGTGGACCTAGAACAACCCCTCTTGCAGGAGACTGATAAACCATGGGGTCACAGACACTTGCTCCTTTTCACATTCACAACCAGACAATTTTCCTAGGGCCAACCCAGTCTCAAAAATGGAAGAAAAGCACACATTCAAGACTAAACACTCCTTGAAGATAAATGCAAAGGACAAGTGGTGGCTGGTGCAGCTCCAGTGTGAAAACACACAAAATTCAAGGAGGTTTTTTCATTCAGAAAGGGAGACAACCTGCATGCCAGATGAATTTGGGAGTATTTCCCAAAGGCCAGGGCACTTCCATTTCCTTGGCACCAGGACCATGCACAGTGGTGCAACTCTGGTATGGCCCAAGAAAGACTTTAGTTCCAACCCTACTACAGGTGCATTAAATTACTGCCTTCTGTTCATGAGTGGTCAGCAAATAAATAAACTGATTCATTTACCTGGCCAGATTACTGTAATAGTGAAACACCTCGATGATGACACAGTTCTAACCAACCCCATTTTTAATTAAGGCTTAAGGCCATCATCCTGCTTCCAGTTCTGCCTAGATCCTAAACAAGACTCTGAGAATTATCCTGAGAGTAGCCCATGAACTGACCAAGCTTCTCCTTGTGTTCATGTGTCTGGTCTCATTTTAGCCTCTATTTTTGACAAAACTGAGAATTAAAGACACCTCTACACAAGCCAGTAAGTTGCCCCTTGACATCTACTCCATCTCATCTGCTGAACAGGACTTTAGGCCAGCTTCTGGTATCTTGTGCAGCATGTTCATAAGATGGACTTCATATGGCAACAAGTCCTGTGGTACATGTCTGTACTGATGCCTGTGATATTCTCTAAATAAAATAATAATACACTGAAATCCCTTGTGTAGAAAAATAATACTCATGTGCAATATGTTCAGCCCTCAACATGTAATGCCTGTGAGTGCTACTACCAGGATTTTTAATTTCAAAGCCATTTAGAACTTCTTGTAGTTAGGTTCAGCTGCTCACTGCTCAAGTCATGTATTTGATGTATACTCATTTCCAAAAGCTACAGAAATTACACCCTGCTCTTCTATGGTATCCCCTTAAAAAAAACTAGCGTAGTAACCCCCAGAAATTCTTTATGGCCTAACTTTGGCAACTCCAATTCTGTTTTTACATACTCAGAAGTAAACTGGAAACTGCTGACTTTGCTCGTCTGTTACTGTTCATCCCCTTACAATTTGCATCCTGGAATACCCTGTCATTTTAGTAGACTGTTCTGTCTTCATTCACCATGCATATGATGCATGCCTATCTAGTTTTTGTTGACTGGGATGCAAATGAAAGGATCGTGTTTATTTTGCCTGATTCATCGAGGAAAGGCTAACAACTAGAGATGCAGCATATATGGCACATCCTCTAAAAACTCTGCCTGGACTGGTACAAATCTCTGGACTTCCATCCAAGTTTCAGCTGAAATAGCCAGTAGTCCCACGTGACAACTGTACCTTAACTCAGGGCATCAGAAGACCTCAGTAGTAATTTAAAAGGCAGAATTAGGGCCAGTTCTGCCTGTGCAAAATGGCAAGTTGCTAAAAATACCACAAACCACAAAGCAGATGTTAGCAGGAAGGAATGCACGTTAAAACCCATTAAACAGGGAGGCTTTAACTAAAGCAAGAGTTGGAACTGCTGGAGTGACAGAGCATGCTCTGAACTGTGCAAGAGAAATGCTACATCATGCAATAATTCCCCGAGTAGCTGCAGATGGGCAAGTGGGAGCAGAGAGGGTATTGGAAGTAGGGGTCACTAACAGCAGGAATAAAAAGAAAATCTAATCAAAAGAGCAAAAATAAGTAAAAGAAACAAAATTAAGGACCATCTAACAATGAACTATGAAACTACCAGAATAAAATAATATGATAAACTACTCGAAAGGGAGGAAAACCCCACCCTGTCACAAAGGAAAGGGGTCACTGCAGATTTTGGAAGAGCTGCAAAATGTCTCTGCCTGTGCAGCACACACATGAGACCTGTCTCTGCCTCAGATCCACGCCAAGGCTGGCACCAGTCCAAGTTCCATACCTGTATCCAAGAGCCATTAAAGTATTTAAGTATTTGCCTCGCTGGGCTAAAGCATTCCTTTGTTTTTTTGGTTTTTTTTTTCTTTTAGTTAAAACCCAGGACATTGAGCTTTTTCACATTCCTTCATTTTTATAATAATTTGACTTCTACATACCTTTTTCCTTAATTTTGCAATGCAAACCTCAAACTTTAGAATTTCTTAAGCAGAACATTATCATCTGTGATTTTTATTTTTTAGGTAAACAATGTTATTTTTTGCTGAAAATGCTGAGCAAACAGCTTCTGAAGTAAGTTCTTCTGAACCCAGATTTATTCTAACATGAAACATCAATTGCAAAGGGATTTACTGACCCACCTGCCTTAATTTGAACCATGCATGGTGCACGATTTAGGTATTTGTGTATTCATGCCACTTGTCTGTGAGATGTATTAGTCATACTCCTTTGACCTATTTTTCAAGAATCAGTGACTCCTCTTCTACTGAGCATCACGACTCTGCCAAGCCCTGGGACTGCAAGCTATGAATTGACAAAAATAGTGCCGAGCCTTGGGGCTGTTTATTTCCATATTGAGGAAAGAGGGAAAGATAACACACCACAGTTTGCCCATTTGTGCAATAATACGGGTTTCGTGAATGATTAAAATCCACATGCTGTAAAACTCACCTTCGCTATCTCTCTGCTGATGCATTAAATTAAAATCAATAATAGGAGAAATGAAGTGATATTGCTCTGACAAAAAGAATGACAAAAATAGAATTACATGATATGGCAGGTGATCTCACACAATACAGACATAGGAAGTAAAGAGCACAAATTTTCTTGGGAAAAAATAGCAGGTTAAAACTGAAAATAAAAGAGTCAGGATTCTTAAAACCTGTCTGAAAAGCAAGAACTCCCCCTCAGAAAACCAAAGGGTTACAGCCATTAATTTCTGTCCTTTCGAGAGGAATCACCCCCTTTTTACATTACACAGCACTTGCGTCAGGAAATGGTGCTTTACATTAGCTCTGCACTGTTTCCCAGAGGACTGACTGCAAACCTGATTTTAAACTGCAAGCCACAAGGCTCTTTTATAATTGCAAATGAGAGCACACCACGGCAGGACCGCTTACCTCCACCGCCGGCCCCATCAGCCTGCACGCCGGTCTGCACTGATGGAGGGGCTGTGTCCTTGGGTGCCGGCAGCTGGGGAGTTTCCTCCTGGCTTGGCAGGAATGCAGAGCACAGATCGGTTTCCAGGGCTTGCAGCTTCAACAAAGAATTCTGCAGACAAAAGCAGAACATTGGGAAGGGATGGAGAACAACAGGAATCAGCGATAGCGCCTCGACTCCCGGAGCCCATGAGCGGTGCCTGCAAAGGGGTGTTCCACTGGCAGCTCCGGGAGGACGTGCGAGGGAACCAACGTGCACTGTTCCACGAGTTTCTTGACTCCTGGTTATTTAAGTCCCAATTTACATGGATTATTCATGACACGTGGGAAAGACGACTTCGTCAGCAAAAGACGATTTATTCTAGGGAGCCAAACTGAGATGGTGTCCCTTTTCTTGGGCTTGGAGCAATACATTAGAGAAGTATTTCATTCATTGGGCTGACATCACGATCTGATGACATTATGTCCCTCCCCATTTACCATTCATAAAAAACCAAATCTCCCTCTCCAGCTTGTGAGTGCAGTACAGAGCGGTGAACAAAGAGTTACTGAGAACACGCTCCCTCGTGGGATCCTTGGAAGAGGTATTTTTTTAATTGGCTTTTTTAGAGGTACTTCACTATGTAGACGTGGCTTTTGTGTAGGTTCTGCTGATTCTACAGAGCAACTGGGTCATTTGCCATCCACTGCAAAGGTAAAATAAACACCCCATTGTCCCTTGCTGCAGACAAATCAATGAGGACAAGGCTTGTTATCTATCACAGCACTTTCAGCTAGTGTGTCATGCTTGGTCCATTTCTCACTTCAGTCTTTAATGCTGCGTGCAGTATTAAACTGTACAACCTGACACAAGCCTCTTGCTGTGATGTAAATGCTGTGAAAGCCCTAATCACCATCACTGACTGGGCAAAATGAGTCACTGCCCCCACGCATTCAGATCCCCTATCTCAAGGGAAATACAGCTTACAACATAAAACATAATCACACAAGGCTGTCTTAATAATTCCACAGCTGGCACACACAGAATATCATACACCATTAAGTCACCCAAACAGTACGTATTTATGAAGAGCATTTCCTTAAGAAAACAATAAGAGTTGCAACAGAAAGAAAAGCCCTCAAGTTTATACCCTAAAAAGCTCCTTTTCCCACTCTGAATCCAAAGTATTGACTCATTTAGTGAAAAATGAATTTGTTTACTGGCCTGATTTACTTTGTGTAACAATGTCACCTATGTAGTGAGTAGTTTAATATGTCTTTGCATTATTTTTATTGTAAGGCAGCCCTTTGATAAACCCAAGGATGACAGTGGCTTTAGGTTAAAAAAACTCCCACCAAATTAGTTTGCCTGAAAACAGCAGGGAAGACTTTCAGCCTTGATCCTTTCATTTCTTTTATAGAATTCAGGAAAATTATGGAAACCCTCTCACACCCAACGGCTTTCAAATGGAAGTGAATTTTCTTATCAAGGGAAGGGTGCCAACTAGAACCATACCCATGGTACTGTTGTGGGAAGGGTTTTAATGGCATGGCAGGCCTCATTTTCCACTGTCTCTCATTCCAGTTAAACCCAAATAAAGTGGTTGTGGAATTATCACAGCAGATGGGAAGCATTTTACAGCCATTAATGTCTTCTAGCAAAAGGTGACTGTACCAGTTACAAACCAGGGAGGACTCTGGTCCCAGCCTGGACCTTATCATGAGAACAGCTGATGAAAAGTAGGGAGAACACAGATGAACAAACCAGAAGAACATACCAGTAAGGAGAACATGGGTGAATGCCTGACAGAAATACCTAACCTTCATGGACTGTTACTTCAAGCATTTGACAAGAAAAATCCCCTACCGAGAAAATACATTCACTTTGCATCACTATTTCTTATGACACAATAATATTTATGGGAAGTTCAGTATAAAATCATTCACACAGACTGCATTGTTAAACATTATACTTCAGCAATGCTTCTGCTGTAATTCACCAGCTGGTTTATATTCAGTCGCTCTAAATGATATTTTTCACCCATCTGGGGAAGGTGGGTGGATGGCAAACTTCCAGTCACTGCCAAACACTAAAAAAATTCATTTAATGATAATAATAATAGAAATAGCTTGTATATTTTCATGAATGTGCCCTTGACAGGGATTTGATGTAGGGAGAAAAAAAGACTAAGTAGCTTTGATGGTTTTGATGTTACCAGGGAGACGATGAATCTGGAGTGTGCCATCAACCCCACCTTACTCCCAAACCACAGCTGAGTACTGTGGTGCTGCCACAGCACATCACCCATGAAAAGTCAACACATATTGACAGGGACACACACACAGAGACACGGCTTTAAGAAAAGGCCAAGCACAAGGCTGCCCAGGTTGGACCAGGCAAAGAAGCTGCTAAACATGTTAGAACCCAAAACAAACAGCTAAAATACACAGAGGCCTTGGTGGGTACCATCAACAACTTTAGTAAGCTCTTAGATGAAGAACAAGTATAACTGAAGTAATTTAAGATGTGGCATTTCATATCAGCTCATGATCTCACTTCCAACACTTCAGATTTGATGCTCATTCCAGCTTCCCTCTGGTGCCCAGCACCAGTGTTTCTGATGCAGTAATTCCTGATCCATGATAATGCAAATAAAAATGCATTAATATTTAAAATGGATCCTTACATTTCTTTGGAAAAATAACCATATTTTTGCCTCTTAAGAAGAGTATCCTGGAAGTATTGAAAAAGAAGCTACTGTAATTGTCTTGGACAAAGGTTTCTTATCTCTTCTTATGTTCTCTTAAAGCAATTGACAGTTCAAAGACCTTGAGCTTTGCCAATTCCACTGAAGAAAAATACAAGGTTCATTATTCCAAATAATGGAAAAATCGACATTCACAGGAAGCTGGATGAAAAACAGGAAGAGAGACAGCGTAGTGCTATTCACCTGTTTGGTATTTTTGATAATGCTTTAAGAAAACACAGTCATTAAAATATCATACCCATGCCTGCTGGAGAAGACACAGAACAAAAGGACTGCCATTTGCAAAGGAAGCACAGCCTGTAGTAAAGACACCATCTCCACAAACAAATAAGCTTGTAGCCTGTACCCCACTGACCATCTCTCCTTCCAACCAATTATTATCAAAAACACAGAGTGGAGGCCTTAGGGCAAGGAATTACTGACATGGCAGATAATCCCTTACATCTAGAGATAAGTACCACCCACTGTTAAATCCCTCTGGAGAACGGGCCACTGAGGGAACAAATTCTCCCACTGCATCACCAAAATGCTTTGGCCATGAGTGGCAGTGCCCTGAAACAGCCTATAAACTTCATCTTGGTGGGTGCCATCAGTAACCCCCTCTCCAGATGGGGCCCAGCAGGATCAGCACCGTGGGACCAGGAGGCCAGTCATGGCCTTAGAAATAACTTCTGTCCCTGATAAAGCATTACTTTTATCAGCATCCTTTGTTTCATCCTTGTGGACATCCTAAGATCTGGTAAATTTAAGAACTGAGGGAAAAGGGGAAGGGAACAGGCCTGCCCCAGCCGTGAACTCTGCCCAGTCTCAGTCAGGAGCCTGACAGAAGGGGTGAGAAGCAAAGCCCAGACTTGGTTCCTTCTGCATAAACTGATATCACCCTGACCCACACAAGGTGTTTCTGAACATAAAGGATGCCTGCACCCTGCCCTGGGGCCTGGTCCTGCCCCTCCAGGACAGGAAGATAGCTATTCTATTATATCCAGTTTATAGATGGATTTACTGGATTTATGAAATCAGTTGGGGCAGAGAAGGAGAATAATCCAAGCTTTCGTCATTTAATGGCCTTTGAAGAGATTCATATAGAAAAGAAACTGAGCAAATTTCAACCTCTTCAGTTTCTTCACTCTAAGGAAATTAATGCTTTTATATGTCACATTGGAACAGCTTTTTAATCCTGAGAGTTCAGGTTAAAATAAGATAGGCATATTTTATGTGAACATAAATAAATCTCTGCAGTATCTGTTATGGCAATATTTGTATCTTGAGGCATATGACATTTTCAATTCAGAACTTCCTTTATGAGGAATGAACAAGTAACAATAAGATAGAACAAGATATGCCCTGGGTCTGCATAATGCCACGGGTGAGCAGTGAAGAGAGACACCATTTTCTCTAATCCTAGAAGGGAATTTATTTTCTTATGACACATGTCCATTTGGGTTTGCAGGAGATCTGAGACACAATAAAATCTAAGATTCTGCTAAAGAAAACACCAGGTTGTAGCCCTTGCTCCTTCCTCATTGATTATTAATGATTTGTTTTAATGTCTTATCTTTATTTTAATTATCTAATCATCTAACCTTAAAGTAATCCTTTGCAAGGATTTTAAATGGAAGCTTTCAAGTGGAAGCTTTAGCGAGTATTTGCAGTGGGGTTTCTCAAAAAGGAAACAATAACTTCATGATTTCCCCCAGGCCCTTAAGTGGCTCGACAGAGGCTGAGTGTACTCCCTAAGCTTGGTCACTGAGAGAGCCTTCCTTGTTAGCACTCAGATTTTCAACAGTGAGCTGCACAACAGTGACACAAATGCAAAGGAAATAATTCATTGCAGGGACAAGATTAAGTCTGAATTCCTTTAAAAGGGCACACTGTGGTTTTCCCCTAATGAAAGTCAGGAGTCTATTAATAGACATAGATGTTCCCTGGCTCGTTATGAAAACAAAGCTGTCTTTTCCACAGTTTAACAGGAATGGACTTCTCTTCACCCCTGCCCCCCTTTCCCCGCTGCTTCTGTTGTTCTGTTGTCTTGGTTTGCACTAAAAATGTTGTCTGCTCCTTGTTAGGTCCAGTACCATCCGCTGCCCTTGCAGTGTGTGAGCGTATCTGTGCTCCTGTGCAGGTGCCCAAGGCTGTGGGAGATGCTTTGCGAGGTTTCACACTTTGTATAACCACAAAGCTTGGTTTTACACCCCTCATCCCACCCAGTATCTTGCTGATTGTTAGGACCTAGTCCAGGCTCATCCACTGTTTGATATGATCACTCAAACACCTTTTTTGTGCTCCACTCACACTGTGCTCCTGGCACATCCCCGAGAAAACAGCTTGTTTCAAGTGTCACAGGTGTTACTTGGCTTTCCTGGCTTCCCCTCTTCAACTCTCCCCTCCTCCCATCTAACAACCAGAGCACCTTTTTCACTACATTGTACTGTTCATAGTTTATTTATGCAAGTTTTAGCAACACTGAGAACTCCTTATTTTAAAACAGGACATATTTAATAGGTGAACACTTTTGAGCTTTAGTATGAGGAAAAAATCAAATGTTCCTGAAAGATGGCATTTCACCCAGTCAATACTGAGCATTTGGTTCTTTCCTGAGCAAACAGAAAGCAGCAAGAAGTTGGTTTGAAATGTTTTTTTTTAAATCTCTAGCTTCTGGCTTTTAAACTATTATGGCAGTCTCATATCATCTTTTTAAACTTTTCTCCAATAACATGACTAGAAAGATTCACTAAAAAGCCAACCTAAGATTCTCAAGAGATTACATTATTCCAAGACCTTAAAATTAACAAAACCCAAACATCTATTCAAAATTTATAGCATCATATTTCAACCTGTGGTTAAGCTTACCTCATTTAAGCTGCTACATTGATCGGTTGCTTCCTTTGGTGAAGTGCTTGTGTTCTGATCTGTTCTACAAAACAAAATAAGAATTTTCACTCAGTAGACTGCTTATCTGTGCTGCAAATATGTCAAACTTTTAATCATGTCTGTACATAAGTTATAAGTTCCAAAAAGTTATGTTATTAAAACAAACAAACAAACAAACAAACAAAAACTTCTCTGCAGAAGTTACATCTGTATTTTGTACCTCATTCAAAATAGCTGTGATTTTACTGGAATCCTAACTAATACATTTAAATTGTGAATGAAGTCCTGCAAAACTATGACATTACAATGTGGGTTTATTTTGTCATGCAGAAAAAGTTCTACAGAGGCGTGATCAGTTCAGTGTCCCGGTGAGATAATAGAGTTAAAGCCAAGAAATATCTCAAACATATGCTTAAATCTAAGCACAATTTCTCCCATGTGCTTTAAATCAGGGGAAAAAAGCTTTCCTGTGTCAGAAACATAAAGAATAAATCTTCCCATATTTAAATTTGCTGGCATTTCATTCTTCCAATCTTCAATTTTCTACTTAACCTCTGTTTTTAACGTTTCACAAAGACCCCAGTGCCTGGAAATCCTGTGAGAGAGACATCCACATTTTTGCGTGAGCGTCACTTTGCAGCCATCAGAGATGTCCATACCTTTGGCTTTCTTTCAGTGTATTGCTGCTTCTCCACATGGAAATTTTCCATGCTCAGAGTCATCCCAGCAAAAACAAATAGTTGTAAAGATCTCTAGAGACCTCAAAACCAGTACAGACAGATTCATAGATGTTTATTGTAGTTCTTCGTGGATTTATGAGACATTTAAAGACTGAAAGGATGGATATGCCACTTTCCTTATCAAAACAGACACACTAGGTAGCTACACCAAGGTGAACAATCACTTGCTTCCAAGCAGGATCCAAGGTGTGCAATTCACATAGTAACAAAAATGAGTCATTTTGAGGAGGGTTCAAGTAGCACTAGAATGGGAGGCCTCACAGCCCAGCCAGCCTGCACCTCCCACAGGTACACAGTACAGGATCAGATGTGAGTGATTTCTGACAACACTTGAGAGCAGCAGGGTGCCTTGGCTGACTGCTGAACAAGCACCTAACTACAACCCTACACAGCTCTCCACATACAGATTCTTTTCCTGCCCTCTTTCCTGAAAATGAATAGCAAATGTCTCCATAATGTGAAGAGAAGGGAAGGAAAATGAAATCACAGATGCAAAAAAGTTAATGCCTAACAACCAAACCCCTGCTCTTAGCCAGCGGGGAGGACAGTATGAGACAGCAGAAGGGAGTTAAAGAAAACACGAGGAAAAGCAAAAGGACTAATTTAATGAGAAAGAGTGCAGTATTTGTGGTTTGCTTTAATAACATGTAAGGAGGGAGCTGCAAGGTTACAAACAGCTGAAGAGCCGATTCACTAATGAAGAAAAAATGTTTACAGTGATTTATTGCGTTGAACTAGAGCTAGACGTACAGGAAAGGATGAAAAGGACACATGTCAGATTTGAACACTTCTGGTATTCATTTGAATGGCTCCTTTCAAGGTGCATAACACAGCAAATGTGAAATCTCCTTAAAAAAGTAAAAATAAAATAAATTAAAAACAAACAAACAAACAAACAAAAAACCCACACAAACCAAACCCAAACCTAAATGCCAGCAAGCAGTTCATACAGGCACTCTATGAAGTTCTACATAATTCACAGCTGTATCACTCATGAGTGTTGCACTCTGGAGATTGAAAGGTTTACAGCAGCCATGAAGTACCACCTGTCTCTCATCCAGGTTGATGCTCTTGTCTGCTGTTTTGGAAGTCCATTTAGTCATGCATTTTGCTGTTTCCTTTTCACTAAAAATACTGGAGTATGATGCTCTTAGTTGTGTGTTCTTAGGATTCTGGAGATACTGAAATCGTTAGGGTGAGTGACCATTTTTGTGTGAAGAGCATTTACATGAACAGCGTGTGCTGAGCTGATCTTACTCTATCCAGAGATTTTTGGTGGTGTGCTTTTTCCTTTTCACCAAGACTAATTGCTCTGCCAGGCAAATGCAAGTTTTCTGATTGTCACCAGGCAACACAGGGCTTACAATTTAATGACTATGGGTTGGATCTTACTCTCATTAAAAGTCAATCACAAAATATCCATTAACTTCAAAAGCAGCAGGAACAAGCTCTAATTTTCCATCTGTGCTGAGTACATTAAAATTATTTCAGGCCTTAGCTAAAATTTTGAATAATTGCAGGCACCCTTATTTTGTATAATTTACATCATGTAAAATAATGAAAATGGAATTCTCTCCGTGTCTCCTACTCAAATATATGTTATATGGTCCTTTACAAAACATGAAAGGCCTGGTCTCTCACCCTCCCTCATAGACTCTGGCTTTGGCAGAATTATACTGTTCTCCATGACAGAGATGGCAAAGATGCAATGAGTAATATGTACATTTGAAGCTTGTGGACTTAACACACACACGAAAAAGTCTAAATACTAATTATCATAACAGAGCTCCTACCAGACTTCAAGGGGAAGATCAATTTGCATGAGCAGTGTGCTGTTTGAAAAACAGACCAGAACATGTGCATTTTTGAATTATGCATGACATCACTTCTAAACTTGCATAAAATTCAAATAAAACCACGTTATTTTAAAAGCTAGGCAAAACGTTTGAAGATAACCTAAGCAAATTCACATCGCAGCTCGTAGATGGAACCCAGAAAGGAGCATTGTATTCTGTAAATTGAAATTTACCGCAGTCCAGCTCTGGATCACAGTAGCCCCATCCTCAGCTGAGTTATGTGTTTATGCACCACAATGCCACACGTGCTCGGTGTCTTGGCGCTGGTGATGCCAGGACAACCACACAGTATCCTGTGGGATGAAACTCCTTCTCCAGTTTCACTGTCAGTCTATCCTGGCCCAGCACTCCTTCCCTGTCTCCAGTCTAGGAATCAGTTCTACCCTACCCACCCTTAGGGTGTCCCCTAAGGGTAACAGCGTCTCAGTGCCGTGTCAGGGGACTGATTCAGCCCATCCACAGGTCACATCACACGAGTTCACAGAAAGGCAGAACCCACAGCCAGCACATCTCAGCACTGGGAAAACAAAACAGGTCCTTTCTGAGACCTCCACAAATAGCAAAAGGCATTCTGAAATCCAAACACCTTCACACAGGGCTGCAGGTGGGTGCTTCAAAAGCATGCCTTTGACTCCTTAGAAAGCAGTGCAGAATTGCAGCAGGCTTTGGGGTAAACATAAAGAGAGAAAAATGAGAGAAAAACATCATCAGTGGCCCAAGGCTACTCCCTGGGCAATCCCTGAATGATGGAATAAGCACAGAGAGCCAGCGTAGCACTGCCTGTCTCATCAATCACAGCCCTTATGTAACGCAGCCAGCACTTGTTTTTATTACTATGAAAGCCTCTCATACTCACCAGGAGCAGTTCTTACTTGAGCTACAGTGAGATGCTATTCTTTTCTTGCTCCTCTATCCTCTCCCCCTCCCCACTTTTTCTTTTATTTATTTTTTTTTTTAGCTGTATTGCAGCCCAAAAGCATGCTCAGAGAATTTTCCATGCCTGGGTACAAGAAGTCTCACTGAAACCATAAACACTACTGTTTTAATACCAAGATTTCTGAAGAACTTGTTTTTAGGAACTGGTCAGTTATTTCCCAGCTTTCTCACCGCTCACTTAGCTGCCTGTACAGGTGAGGGGATGTAACCTCACAAGCTCTGCCTCACCCATGCAGGTCTGCCATATGGCACAGGGACATCAGCACTTCTGCAGTTTCCCTGCTCCCTCCCACTCGTCCCTGAATTGTAGCTGTTCAGGAGAAAGCCTGGAAACCAAAGGAGTTCCAGCCTGAACTGCTCTCTCAACAGTTACTTGCCTTGAAAACTTAAATACCAAAAGCCTTGCTAGAGCTTGACCTCCCTTGGGGGATCAGAGAAACCTCAGGAGACTGGCTGAACCAGGACAGCCCAGGGCTACTGGCATTTCCAGTTTTCCTGGAGAACAGTCATAGGTCTGACAGCAACTGCTACCCTAAAGACTCTGCAGAAATTAGGAACCAACCCAGGGACCAGCTGAGTCCTGTTAAATGAAACCACTCCATTCCCATTTTATTTGGGGAATGGGAAAGATGGGGAACTTTCAGGGATTTTTCTTTGGCAGAAAACTTAACCCCAAAGTGTAGTTCCCACGCTGAGATGGAATGCAGCCTTCTCTGAAGCACTGACCTTCCCACTGCCCCAGAGTGCCTTGTAACAGGCAGCTGAAGGAAACACCACCCTCTGTTCAGGTAACTGCACACAGCTTGCAATCCACACCAGTTTTGCTGATTGCCTTTGAGAAGGCAATTGGCAGGAGCAGCTCTTTGTAATCATATGTATTGTTCCATCCTGGCTTTCCTACTCTCTGCTAAGAAAAGGCAATTCTCTTTATTTGTTCCCAGGACCTGCAATATAACTTTTGTCTATCAAAGGTGCAAATTATATTACTCTCTTATCCAAACGCAGCTACACACAATGACCAGAGCAGCATTCACTGTAATCACTGGAAATAGTATTAGAAATTCATGTTCTGGGAATAAAATGTAACGGTTTGCTTCTATGCAGATGGCATTCCATATACTAAATTGATCCTGATGTTCATGAATCATGCACGATAAACACCTCCTGAATTTGAAATCCTTGATTCACAGGCCAAGAACAGCTTAGCCAAGAACAAGACAGTATTCCCCATTCTTCTCACTGCAAACCTCTTCACCAAGAATATTCTTCCATTTTCCTCAAATCCCACAAAACCTTTCCTTTATTGTTTTGGTGGTTTCATAAAATGAAAGTACTGCCTCAAAAAAACAATCCACACGTATACGCTTGTAGGTCATATTTTTGTGGATTGCTGCTCTTACATTGCCTGTTCTGTTCTTCTTTGTCACATATCTGTTTATGAGCATCCCTTGATAGATTACCCTGAATTTAAATTTCTCTGTTTAACGGGAACTGGACTGAAAAGTTTTTTGTATTTCAGTATTTTTTAATCCCTATTTAGACAAATTAAAACTACCCTGTTTTTAGCTGCCCCACACTCACCGGAACAGATTTCTTAAAAAGCTCCATACAGTTCAGAGGTATTTACACCTTTAAACTCCAATGAGACTAATGACAGAGCTATATCAGTCTGCAGAAGCTAAGTTAAAGCACAAGTAACAACAAGCCGCCCTAGAAACAATCAGCCTTGCTTCTTCCTGTGAGACAGAAATAAATCCTCTTTGTATCCTCCACACACACATCTGATACACCGAGAGAGCCTGCCCAGGGTCACCTCTGCAGCAGTGTACCCATCTCCTGCTAAACACCAGAGAGCTTTCACTCTATGAGTCAGGCAGATACAGTGTCCCAGAGCATGGGTAATTTTACCAGTAACCTGGCAAAAACAGTGGAAGAGACTGAAATTCAAATTTAGTGGGGGTAGCAGATGTGCTCTGTCCAAACCCAGCTACGATTGCTGGCAGCTGCCAAACCTGAATACTTAACCTTTGCCATGTCCACAGCAGAGAAGGCAGAAGGCAGGGCAAGACGTCATTCCCTGGCAGCAGTGTCCCAGCCTGCTGCACGAGTCGGTGCTGTGATCCCAGTGCAGCAGCCAGAGGGACCCGTGTGAGCCGGGACAGGGGCGTTTAACTGCTGGGACCCTGTCAAAGCTGCCTGACAGCAGAGGGATGGGGCAAGCTGGTGGTGGCCCTTCAGGGAAGTCACTGACACAGTGACTCCCAAACTGAAAGTGGTAACTCCAGCATATGTAATTCAAAGTCCCCCTGCCCCAGCTGGGTGGTGGGAGTGTTTTTTCCAAGGACAGTTAAGGCAGTTAAAGTAAATTAAGTGTGTGTGATGCCAGGATCATGTATTAATGCTTGTTTGCTCCTTGTTTAAAGTTCCTTATTTGAGAGTAAAGTCACCTACCTTTTTTTGTTTGTTTGGTTTGGGTTTTGTAGTATAATCAAACTAAAAGATGGACAGGGTTGAGATTTGATCACTGTGCTTTCACAGCTCTTAGGATGGTAAATCCAGGTACCATTATTTAACAGATTTAGCCCTTGTGGATAGCAGGCTTTCTAAGGAGCTACCCTGACATTAAGCAGGAATAAACAGCATAGTGAACAATGGTTTAATACCAAGCAAACTCAAAATGCCAAACTGTTGAAGAGGATAGGGGAATTTTGCTGTGGTGACTGTTGTTTCATGCACACTCTAATTTGGTTCTTATCTATTTTCCTTGCACCACATTCCTTTCAAAATTACCGGTTACTTTGTTATCTACCCATACACGGGCATCCCACCAGCAGGGGCACTAGGTAGGTCTAACTCTGTGATACCAAACTCACCAAGCTCCTCATTACAAGAAAACCATGCAATTCTTTCCTAGCATAAAGAATGCCAGAAAAAGAGAAGACAGGCTTCCTAATTAGAAACTCTCTCTGAGATGCACTGTCTCAATTGCACAGACAAC
Organism: Myiozetetes cayanensis; assembly: GCF_022539395.1. NCBI lineage: Eukaryota > Metazoa > Chordata > Aves > Passeriformes > Tyrannidae > Myiozetetes > Myiozetetes cayanensis. The sequence continues at coordinate 29,889,195 of NW_026086605.1, forward strand.
CATTGGAGGGCAAAAGCAGTTCTTTGTCCAAGGTAATTATATGCTTGGTCATTCTGCTAAACCTTCCTTTGAGAGCACGAATTAATATAATTTACAGTGTTGCCAACTAAAAGCTGTGGTGGAACCAACCAGTTTGTTTCACATAAAGCACCAAATTGCCTTTGGATGGCCACTGTCACTGCCAACCTAATCCCAATTGGAAACAAACCTTGGAGCAAACATCTAGGTGCTCTGAATGTCAAATAGCTGTGCCCTGAGCATCCCAGGGATGTGCTGCTGCTGCTTCAGTCCCTCCACAGAGCACCGAGGCTGTCGTGCACCTCGAGGCAAAGAGCAGGGACCTGCAGGCTTACCTGCCAAAAACTGTGCACAGAAAAGCAGGGCCAAACCAGCACCTCAGCATGAAAAAATGGTATAGCAGTGCCCTCAAATTTAGTAAGAACTAAATCTTATCCTTAGGACACACCTTCACTGGTCAGCTGGGTGAGTTGAAACCTCATTTTTAGCCTTTTGTGTAACTGTGAAGGATCAGGGTAGAATCTGTGACTTCCAATAGTTATCAGAGCTGAGCTGCTCGACCATCAACTGAGTTACCTGCCACCAAGACTTTTTAATGTCTGACCTGAACACACTGTACCCTTCCCAGCACTGGAACAAGCACAGTTGCCACAGCACCCAGAGTCTAAACTATACATAAATGCACATCCATGGTAAAATTGGATGTGCAGGTTCCCATTCCCATTTCACAATTAGAATACAGCTCTGAGAAAGAGTGAGGCAAGTCAGCACTGGGGGGGGCAGGAGAGGGAGGGAGGAAGAAAAGAAGTAGCAAGATATTTTTGAAACTTGGCACAGAGGAACTGAAGTTTCTGAAATGAGGATATTCTTCCCGCTTGAAATGTAAAGGGGTTTAAAGAATGATGAAATTTGCATCCTTATCTTTATCCCTTTCACTTTCTCCAAAAAGCCCTAGCCATATAAATATAGAATACAACTGCCAATGAGAGCCAGGACTCTGAATATTTTATACAAAAGGCAGCACATGAATTAGCCTTTCCTACAGTTAATCAGAAGTGAAATGTGCTGTCTGATCCCAAGGCTTACCTTGGCTGGAGTCTCACGACTGTTTCCTGGCATCTCAGAGCCACGTTCTGTGTACAGTCATTAGCTGAGGATCCAGCCTTGCCCTGCCACTCTGGAAGGCCTGGCAATACACATTCCAGCTCCTGCAAAAAGCACACAAAATAAAAAAAAATTTAAAAAGAAAATTGAATGTGCCCTGTCAGCACCGATCAGGCTTAGCTGAACGTTTTGCTTTAAGAGAAAAATTGCTCCATGAGTCTGGATGCTGATTGTGGATCTTTGTTGGGTTTTTTTTTTGTAGTAGTCTGGAAACATGTGGAAACACACACTAGAAAATGTTCTAAACAAAGTGGTATGTTCTTTCACTGGAAAACAGTTTTTGAAACCAAAGCAGACTGTAACCCATTTTCTGTTTGTTAGTTAGATAACAGATGCCAGCTTCTGAGCTAAGAGGTGCTATACACAGAGTTCATTTGAATTTATTTTCTCATATATCAGTAATTTTACTACTTGGCTATCATCAGAAAAATTCTGCCTGAAAAAGGCAAATGCAGTTCACTTAAATAAGATTTGCAAGGTTTAACCACTTTCCTCTTTTCCTTCCCTGGAATATGTGTAGCTTTATGAATAGAGTATTACTGCAGAAGGAGGGAAAGGCATTGAGAGGAAAAAAAGTCACATCACCCAACCTGCCATGCAGAAAATAGAAAAGCCAATTCAGGCCAACAAACTGAGTAAGGGAAGAGGAATGAGACAGGTACACATTTTACTCCAAGTTTTCAAAAACCAGCTGTAGGACTGTGACAAGATGTGTTCAGCACATGTAAATTTTCCTACCTATAAAATGGTCTGCAATATTTCCCTTTCATTGCAATGGGATAAGTTAATTAAGTTCTTTGAAAATGTGATAATCAAAGTGGGACTTTTTTCCCCTCTTCTTTATTAGCTTTTATAATCTGATATTTCGGTCTAATAGTTTATCAAATTAAAATACAATGTGCTTTGCAAAACAACAGTGTTCACTTCTCTGGTAAAGCCATGTGTCTGATTTTGCTTCGTTTTCAAAGCTTAGTTGGATGCATGGAAGTCAGAAGTTTGGGAAGAAATGTTCGGATGGCAACTCACAGTGTAGAGAGAACATGGCAACTCAAGGTGAAAGGAAAAGCTGAGGACAACAGTCCTGGCAATAAACCCTTGCAGGCTTGATGTTTGAGAAGTTGGGTGGTTTGGAGGTGTTAATTTCTTTTCTTTTTTTATGTCTTTGTTACTGCTCATAAGTTGTGTTATTAGGGTGTTAATGAGTAACCCTAGGGAAACACTCCTGGTGGAACCTTCATTTCTAAAGAGCAGTGAAATCCATTCCTGATGTGTCAAAGGCCTCCAACAGTAGAGTACTGTCTTCTATTTTATTTTTGTTTCTTTTTCACTAAAGAGGGTGAAGCTTCTACAATGAAGTTGCATCTGCTAAGCAGTCTGTGAAGAGGGAAATCTCCAGGCATTGCTGAGAAGTCTCAGTGCTGCACAATCACTACCATGTTTTGTACACAAAACACTATGTGGTTTGGAAGCAGCCAAAAATTAACATCGTGGATAAACACATGTTGAGACAAATAAACTTTTGTTTCACAAGTTAATTTTTTTTTTTAAATCTAATTCCCCCTAAAAAATCTCAGCATGTTATAACCCATCTCTCTCGGAGCACCTGAATTACAGTACATGCATACTTTACTGTGATTATAGAGCAGTTTAATCTGTCTTTGAACTCCAGAAAGTGCCTTATATCCTTCACAGCCTTTATCCAACACACAAACACTTCCATCTCTCTGCAATGGAAGCACCATGTAAATATTGTACCAGCACTTGGGAGCACAGCCCTGGATACCCCACTGGGCTACGTCAACACAGAAAACAGCCAGAAATGAATCCTGAGCCAAAGTGCCTCCTACACCTCCTGAAAATGCCAGTCCATCCAAGAAAATAGGCAGGCACATTTAATGGACAGTGAATTGAAGAGATTTAATCTGTGATGGGAGCTATGGTTTAAACATAAACGGAGTATACCTGGGAACTGAAGCAGAACTTGCAGACTGCCTGACACGTTTGTGTGCTTGTGTAGCTGATGTGGCAACAGCAGCTCTGGTTTTTGTATTCCTGTACACTTAAAATCACAATTTTGTTGTCAAATTATTGGAAGCTCTTTGACATCCAAGCAATTTGCCCCTTAATTTATACTCAAAATAGAAAATTTAACTCAACAATCTTCAGCATTTCCAGCTCTAGGCATTGATTGTTAAGCCATCATTTCATTTTTATGATCATTTACCTTGATAGCAAGACTTTAAAACTGAACTTTTACTGTCTCTACCTACCTGCTAGCTGTTTAGTGTCCTTTTATAATTATGTCTCAGTAACAATAAGGAAATTGAGGATGACTCATTTAATAATCTATATTCATGATTGTGCATCAAAGGTGAGTGACAGGAGAAAGGATTGGGCAAGGAAAGCAGACTTTCTATTCCTCACCATCTGTTCTCCCACTGACTCCCTGGAGTATGCTCTGGGCATACGCTTCTTCACCTCTTGAAGTCAAATAAATCCTAATTAATTTCATTTTCTATAGATTAATGTTGCAGAATTGCTAAAGAAACTCATGAAACCACAGGAAAGAAGAAACCAAATAGCTGGAGTGCAGCAGTGTGATCACATTCCAGCAGCCTGCCTCTCTCCCCATACTTTGTTTGGAAAGGTTGGAGCTGCATCCATACCCAGCTCCTGCCCCCAGAGAAATAACTGCACGCAACATGCGAAGCACAGTTTTACTGCAGTGACATTGTATCATCTGACAAGTGGTCAAGTCACCTGATACTGCTCTTTTCTCTGGTACTCTGGTACTCTTAACAGATATATACAACCCTACAACCAAACTAAACTTCCATTACTTCAGAGGAGCCCAGTATTCTACGATTCTATGATTCTATTTTTAGTTTTGGGGGAAGAAATTCTACTCCATCAGAAACAGAGCATTCTAATTTTAAAGGCACAGTTCTCTATAAAAAAAAATCTCATGGGATTAAAACATATAGGAGCAAATAGCAAACAGTTCCTTGGGTTATCAGACCAACACCTTTAAAAGAGATAGTGTCACTGCAATATTGTCATTGTTTCTCATGTCACAGACAAGTCAGGCTGGGGAAGTGAGGAGACTGTTGTAAAAGCACTCTATCAATAAACTCAGGAAAATGAGGGTGAACTGTTCTGTCATGATGTGCAGTGCATCATGCTTTTGTTTCATAAATGCACGTACTCAGAAAGTGCTCTTTTTCAGCTTGACATCGGCTCCTTGCAAGGATTTATCCCATGGAGTGGTTTGGTGGCAAGGTGTGTCACCAAAGGAAGGTATATGCAGTTGCAGTGTTTGAAAGCATCACCTGGCCCACCTCTAATATTAAAAATCTGCCATATGCACATGAACAACAGCCACTAGAAACAACACAGCAGCACTTTGCTTTCCACTTCAAAATGGAGAATTGCCGCCCTCTCTCAACTAGGGCTGTTAACACAGGTAGCTGCAACAGGGTTTGGGAGGTCACAACACACCAAGGATCCCAATGAGAGCCCACACACAAAAACAAACCCTTCTCAGGGCTCTTCTGCAAGAAGAATCTTGTTTTTCTTGGGCACTGTTGATGAACAGTGCCAGATGCTTCCTTCCTCAAGAACAAAAGCCCCCGAGGCAGCTGAAGATGCAGCGAGTGAGCGCTCAGGGTCAAGGAGCACGTGCATCCTTACTAATGAGAATAAAGGCTTTTCTCCAAAACAACTTCCTACTGCAAACCATTCCCAGGGGCAAGCTCTGTCCATAACAGCTTGCACCATTGAACTCAGTTTGGATATAGGATATCCATCATAAAGTCTCCCTTGGTACTAGGATACCATTCCCACTATGAATGAGCGGAGTTACTGTTATGGAGGGATGTTTGCTTTGTTTTTATGTTACCAATTACACTCAAAGCTCTGCACTAGTCTCATCCTCAAGTGCTCCCATAAATCAGAGCTAAAATGGTGCCTACTCATCTTACATCTTCCATTATGCCAAGAGGTAGCATAGGAGCCCAGGACCACTTTTGTCTTTCCTAATTCAAGCCCTTGAGTGATGTGAAAATTATCTGCCTGACACTGTTTTTCCTTCCAGAGGCTGCATACTTCAGTTGCACTGGCATTTTATGGCAGTCTAATTATATGTCCATAAAGTTCCCCAGGAAAGAATATCAACATTTTCAGATAACCACTTCAGACCATGTAAAACACTACAGAGCAGTAAATCTGTGCTGTGTTGGCTTTCATTGCGTGAGAGATACAGGCAGGACACACACAGGGAGAAGGCAGAGAGGGGGCTTGGAAGTAGCTGAAAGAAAAACAGATAATCTATGAGACAGATCGTGCCCTGTCTGCGACTTCTTCATGATTCCTATTCCTGATATGCCTCCGATTGCTCTTCATAGGTCAAAATTCCCACCATTTTTCTTTTCAGTTGATAAACATTTACACCTCATCTTCCTGCAGTCTAAATAGTATTTCCTAGTAATGCAATACAGTTGCAAAAAAAACCCCAGTTATTGCTTATCTCTGGGATGAGCTCCAGAAGAACATGCAGGAAGATTAGGTCAGAGTTTGATATTCCTTCTGTAGGAGACTGTGATAATACCATTGGGATGCCATTTGCTTTTCATTTTCCTTCTGGGATTCAAAAGAATAGTTCTCACTTAGAAGGTAAGACATTCTGTCCAAAATTATGAAATCCCATTATAAACTTGAAAAAAAAAGGTCCAAAATAATTCCTACTCTGTGATGGGTTTGAAGAACTGCAGAAAGCGCTCTGCAAATTTCTATCCACAGACAAGAAGGGAGGAGAGACAAAATGTAGCCAAATACATTATACATCAAAGAAGATATGTAAATACAGACATCTGTATTTACAGATATCAGGCTTTGTGCCTACTGCAGACCAGCAAATCTCCCAACATTAATATTAACTCTCTTGGATATATTTCTAGCTGAGGAGTTAAATCTGCACCAGAGCTCTATTCTTTACACTGCACATCAGATGTGACTTGGGAAACACCAGGGAAGAACAGAGGCATTATCAGCAGCTGCTGAGAGGTGGCAACTCCAGAGCTGACATAGCAAATGTACCTCCACAGACAGCAGCAGAAGTTTCTCTATTTCTAGTCTTCTTTTATACCCTTTAGAAAAGTTATAGTTCTGCTCTCCTCAACTCAACCTGCGAAGCTTTTGAGCAAGAGCTCTGCTACCAGAATCCACATTGGAATAGGCTTGTCATTCAAAGATGAGAAAAACATAAATTAATATCAAGGGAAAGTATTAAAACTCTCTATTGGCAGCCAAAATACCAGTGCAAGAGATCCTCAGTCAAACAGACAAAACAGAAAATGTCTAATCAAATGCTGCAACTACCAAGTTTTTTTTATATTTGGTGCAAGGAAACACAGAAAATCTAAAGAGAGATATCTTCAGCTATGCTCTGCACTCACTTGGACCAGCAGTTGCAACACAGCCCTCTCTGCAATTCCCTGCCTGAAAGAAATTTCCTGTGGTGGTAGATTATTGTGGGGTCTCGATCACATCATGAATTAACAGGGGGTCCCAATTTGCATTTCAGAAGTTATGTCTGCTCAGACACCGTGCCACGAACCTACCCCTTGCAAGGTTAGTTCTTTACCTGACTTTCCTCATGGCTTTTTCCATTTTCTAGCTTTGCAATAGGCTTGGGTTTCCTCAGCTTTAGGTTGCCCATTTCAGGCTTTAGAGCACAGTCGATCACAGCCTGCTGTCTGTGCTGCTGAGCGCCTTGCAAAGGCAGCTGCCTTTCCTCTAAGACAGCACCGTTGTCCGGATAATTTTCTTTGTTATCATCATCTCTGTAAGAAAGTAAAATTGAAATGCATCAGGCAGGATTTCAGACACCTGTCAAAACATTATGGAGGAAAAAGAGCAACAAGTTCTTAGCTATTCATGGCACATTGCGTTTGCTTTTACCAAGTTGAGTGGTCTACACATCAAACACTGCATATGTCAGTAACGTGAGCCTAAACTACTGTCAGCATTATTACACGTTCAGCTGCAGAACTACTTAAATAAGACTAGTTTTAGAGGCACTCTTTGGCTTTAGCCCTGTAGTTCACATTCTCTAAATAAAATCTGAAGCTGTCCTTTTAATGCAGAAGACCTTTCCCCACTGAATGACTCACTGTAAGTTATAATCTCACAAAAAACTCATTATATACAACAGTTTCTTTCCACAGTCTCACTTCCCTTCTGACAGGCTCCGGTTTTGAGGGCTTTTGAACAAAGTGAGGGAGGTAGCCATTCAAGTAGGGTCTGAACAGCCAGAGGTGTGTTTGGGTGGAAGGGACAAGTGCCATGTGCTCCCAGTTTGGCAAGAACATCCTCCTGTACAGCAGCACACCTGGTGGTTTAAGCAGACCCTGTTACTCACGAGTCCTCAGGTAACCACTGGGTCTGGGACAGACATTTTCAGTCTCCACCCAGCCTACAAGGTGCAAGCTGTCCCAAGAAGACCCTGCAAGTCCTATCCACGCCCAGTCACTCCAGCCTTAGACTGGCCCAACGCCTTCCCCTGGTGGTGTCTCCATGGCACCATTAGGAAAGTTTCTGCAGTGCAGGATGCTGGGCTGCCTGATCAGCTGGCAGGATGAGCAGGTCGGCATTACTGCTCCAAAGTCCCTGGCTGTAGCTTAGTTTGCAGGGGGAATTTCAGATGTTAGCTTCAGCTGGTAAAATCCTAATGGTTTAGCTAAGAGGTGATCTCTCTCCTGGTGTGAAACTTTCCCAAGTGAGGGAGTCAAGGACTATTGAATTAAATACCTCTGAGATTTTTTTTTTTTTTTAGAAAGCATAACTTTCTAGTTCAATGTTTTCTCCTGAGGATTTTGAGCTGCCAAACTCGCTTTCCATCTGTGGCCCATCACCATCCAGATGGATGCTCACAGGGTGCCTGTGGAGCTGAACACCATTGCTGCCCATGCCTTCTGCAAGTGTGCTCCAAGGCAGTTGTTATAGTTACAGCGTAGGGTGCTGTATAGCCCACGGGCATCTCAACAATGTGCACAAGTGCTGCTAATTTTAAGGTATGATCTGACTTTAAAATCTTTCTGAAAGGTTAAGTCACACAGTCTAGCAATCAACATACACTAACACAGCCATGAGAGAGATATGCCTCAAGAATGCTTCAGATAAATTGCAATTTGAAGGATTTTTTTTTCCACAGAGGCACTCATCAATAAGCATATCCTTTGCACAGTTGCAAAACTCCACTTACCACTACTTTGAACCAGCTGCTGTACAGTAAAATTATTATTAGCAACCAAAGCTGCATCTCAATGACAGTAATACAATGTGAAGTTAAGAATAGAGACCATAATATATTTAGTCATATAATAACATCAGTAATTAATCTTAATATTGATTACACAGAAGTATACTAGACAAATATTTGTTTCCCAGAAACACTAATAGACTTTGCAGGTAATACCCGAGAAATTCTGCATTCCCTTGAGAATAAAGATTTCTTTCTAATGCTTTAACAGAAGCACTCTGGCAGCTCCTTTTGCTGCCAGTGGATTTCAGACAGAGTAGGATACCTGGGACTGGAAGTGCCTGCTTGATCTTCATGCACAGAGTCTGAATCCCCGTCACACCTTGAAAATGAATACAAGATAATTGCTGACTTTCTGCCAGCTGCAGAAACTTAGCTTTCAATAACATGACAGTGCAGCTCAAAGTACGAACACATTTATTCTTCTCACACCTTAGTTAGAGTCACTTAATGCCATAGCTGCTCCATGACAGTCTAAATCTCAGAGGAAGAGGAGGACTTGAGATGTTATGTGTGCACAATTTGGTATATGATTTTCAGAGAGATGAATGTAATTACAGGGAATTCAGGTGTTACCATAAAAATACAGGAAAATTACAAGAAATTCTGTATTTTAATTGCATATAGTATCATTCACTTTAAACCCAAAAATTACTAGATACAATTATCTAAGGGTGTTTTTCTCCTAAACTCACAAAAACATTAACTATCATATAGCAGTCACTCTTTGTGCAGCAGGAAAAAGAATCCCCAACTAAGTTATAAAGTGATCATTAAGCCTTAAAAAAGTGAACTAGCAGAATGTTTTAAGATGCCTGAAGAATCTTAGTGGTTTACATCCCCTTAACTCAGAAACAACAGAATTGTCCTAAGGCTGCCTAATCAAAAGAGAAATCTGGATAAATATGCTAAACAACAACCACTCAGAGCTGAGCATTGCACTGTGGATGATATTCCTGCAAAGCCTAGGAGCAAATAAACATGCATATATATGCATACACTCCTAAAATATACATACACCCTGCCTGGTACTATTTCTGGGGAAAAGTCGGGGCTCTCTCCTCACCCTCAGTTCGTACTCACAGGGCACAGACACTAAGCAGGCCTGGGTCTCTTGGAGTTTGCTGGCAGAGGAGTCTCTTCATTATGGGGGGAGCAGCCTGTACTTCTTAAATTTCGAGCAGAGCTGCCCCGCTCAGAACGGAGCACATTCGGTGATACATCCATAGCTCTGCCCTGTGATTTGATGGCGAGGTTTTTAATGTGTTCCTCTTTCCCACCAGCCTTGTGCTGGTGTCTATATCAAAAGTCAGACTGCAGCAGAAAATATTTAAAGGGACACTCAAGTGTTTACACTTCCTGAATACATCAGCATATGGATGAAAGCACTTGCTGCTGGCAACTGGAACTCAGAACTCCAGTTGCAGATGCCCCTTAATCACACAATATTGCTGCAACCAGCGCAGTTCTCCCCATAAGGCAAAGTGGGATGATGGGTGTAAGACAGGGGCTGATGTACAAAATGGATAAATTCACTGTAGAAATCTGTTTTCCTTTGCCTGTGGATGCCAGCCACACCTTCCCCTCTGGTCTGTCACCACCTTATGGGTGTCTGGCACCAGCAAGGTGTGAGTGTGGACACATTGGGTTTATGAAGAAGGAAACCCAGTGTGAAAGGAACCAGGAACGTGGATGGACAACATGATGGAATATTTCACAGGGAGAAAAAAATAGAAAGGAAACACTCTGTGAGGAGAGAGTGTCAAGGTCAGAGCTGGGTGGACAGAGCTCCCAGCACAGACACAGGTAAGGGTAAGATGCCACAGGATGTGCTGTGCACCATGGGCCAAGCAACAGCCAGCAAAGGCCAGGGGCCTCCTAAAGGGACAAACTCTCCCTCCTGTGTGTGCCTCAGAAAGAGAGGATGGGAGGAAGTGTCTCTGCCATCAGTTCCACTCACCCCCTCCTCTCCCAGTCACCACACTTGGCAACCTTCGGTCCTGAAAGACCATCTTGGCAATCAGGAACACTCTCTGGAAGGACAGTGGGTGACTGGACACAGGTCCACCCACCAGGTCTGTGTGTGCACACTTCTTAACTGAAGGAAGTGCCTGGGGGTTACTTTCCTGAGCTGACTCAGTGTCTAAGATGACCTGGAGAAGCAGAGATCCTAACTCAGCATCCAGCAACTGATAGAAGTCACAAAACAAGACAGAACTTATAAACAACGTAAGTGAGCATGACAAAATGTATTTGAGCAACTGGATAACAGCACATAGGAAGGATAAGCAATAATGAATCTGAGAACACCATGTAATTTTAAAAGATTGTGAGGACGTTTAGAAGCAACACTCTCTGAAATTGCTAACAGAAATTTCTGTGTAAAAATAAACATTAACCAGGAATCTCACTCACACAAGGTAGTGTTGGAGACTACGACCATAGCAGGACCTTTAAAAAGACGAATTCCTGATGTAATGCAAATATCCATCATTAAAGCACAGTGTGTTTTACCTTGGCTTTTCAAAGAAATACATCTTATGTGTCCATGCCACCTGTCTGCACATATCAAAACAGACATGCACACATTCCCCCCCTCTCACCAGTAACTTGTAAATCTTTTTGTCCAAGAATGGCTGTATTTAACAAATAGAGTGATATTCAAGACTTTGGTAAGTTTGGTAATATCTTGTGGCCATATAGCAGAGAGAGTTCCCACCAACCAAAAACTGCAGCAGCATCTCACTCATTCCTAAAACGTCAGAGAATATGCCAGGACACCTTCCTGCCATAAATCCATATGGGCTGGAGCTTACATTAGGCTTTTGACAAAACCAGTGGTACGAATCCTTTTCCTTCAGTTCCCAGTCTAACTACTGACAGATGGATATGTCTCTCAAAAGTACATCCAGTACCAGACCAGTAAGGTCTTGTGGCATGGGCCAGAATCAGGTCAGAGATGGGATCCCAGTCTATCTGGACTGCTGCTCTGATTCTGTACAGTACTGCCCCTATTCGTTTCTTCCAACAGGCTGACCGAGATTAAACCAGTTTAATGAGATTGGTTTAATGAGATCACCTTCTTTAACTTCCATGTTCACCTTTCCATAGGAGCCATGTGAAAACTGCTCCCTTTGGCTGACTTTAAGATGTTCACATGAACAACTTCCAAACCAGGCTGCATCCATGGCCTGATGGAAGCTTTGCATGCCCAGACACTTGCCTTGTCTGGAGAAATGTTCCTGAAAGTACTGTATCACTGATTGTATATCATTTGGGAAGCCCTGATCTTACCTTTAGCACAAATAAAGACAGAAATTGTTAAATGAGGGTGTCTAAAGTTGCATGGCAAGCTCTCTCTTTATTCTGCTAAATAAAAGTAACCTATTTTCAGACATGGCCAGCACAAACGACGAGTGCTGAAATCAGTGAGAATTGTGTATCCTCAGCAGTTCTGAAACACGGGCTCTGGGGGCAGGCTCTAAACAGGACTTAAAAAAATTAGCTCTGGAAACCAAGTTTGTTCGTTTGGACAATGCTTTTCAGATGTCATTGTTCACTTGCTTTGTTTCCCAAAAGCACGGTTCTACTCCTATTTGGAAATACAAGATTAAAAATGAAAGCCCCCAAAACAGAACCAACAGCAGCTTAAATGAGGGAGATTCAGCCTTCAGGCAATGCCTGGCCCAGCCTAGCTCTGCCATTCTGCTGCCTCCCAGTCTGCACCCCTCTCCCCAGGAGCAGGGCTGGCACCACACGCTCGGCTTTTATACCTTCCTGGCTCTTGGCTCAGTATTAAGCCCCACAGAGAAGGACATCACCTCTGGGTCCCAGAAACCTCACAGGGGAGACAGGCCTGGGGGCTGCTCCAGGGGCATCTCTACAGGAAACAATGGTTGTACTTAAGGACAGAGAGAAGGGAAGGAGGAAAAAAATAAGAAAGGTGTACTTTCTGTAATCTGGATATTTTTCTGTGAAGGGGGAGCATCCTGCAATTTTACAGACCACAATTCAACTCTTAAATAATAGAAATATGGGGGAAGGAGGAGGGGAAAAAAAGAAACAAAACCAAAAACTCTGTGATTTATTAGCTTCTGTGCAATCTTTCCATATCTGCCACAATCACACAAAATGCATGACTAAGTTAAATTATTAAATGAAGCAAGGCAATGTAACCAAATAAAGCAAAGCCGTATAAGAGATGGAAATTCTTTGGATCCCTATGAAATCTTAGTTTTCCTGTAGTTATTATAATAACACCTAGGGATGGCTCAGACAATTACAACTTGGCCTGCTTTCAGAATGTGTGTTGTCCCCACAACACTTAGGCAAACAGCTCACTGTCCAACAAAGGTGTTTTAAATTATGAGCACTTTAACAGTGTAATACTCACCTAATGCACAAACAAATCTAAAAACCATTTCCCTCCTGAAAAACTGCTTGGCACTTAATGCTGAGGAATCTCCCCCAAAAGCTTTTGAAATAATAAAAAGCATGCAAGATAATAATGTAGAGAACACCAATCTTGAAATGGTTTAGAGTAAAACAAGACATAGACTATTTCATTAGTAATAGTTCCTAAAGCCTTTGCCTTTCTAACTTTCTGATGTTCTGTTCTGCTGTCTCTGTAAAACAACAAGAAAAATCAACACACCTAGATATCTTTATGATCATTATATGTACAAAAGGCTCTCTAATGAGTTTATGGAATTGATTATGAAGAAATGACATATTTGGTACTTGGCCTGTCTAAATAATGCATAGGGTTTTTTTCAAAATATTTACAAAGAATTCTTTTCTCTAATGATGCTTGTGGTAAATACAGACCATGTGTCCTTAGAAAACTGACATACTTGTGTTTGTCAGGATCCTCAGTACCAGAAATGAGCAATATTTTGACAGGGTATTTATCCTACACTGAAAATCATGCATTTAAACATGGGTGATGTGCACCAAGCATATATTCACCCAAAATACAAAATTCACTGCTAAATGGTCACGGAGCATTTAAAAGCAGCTGCTTCATGCAACCCTTCCCATAGTCACTAATATATCTTAGGTTACAGAAAACTGAATCAAAATATATGACACTTAGCTTGGGGCTTCTCACACACTACTCACAATTATTCTCTACAGTAACTAAACTCATCATTCTTGTGTAAAAATAAGGACATCTTTAAAGTGCTCACTTACTCTGCTAAAGCTGTCGTGTTGAAGGAATTCTCCTGAATGCTGAAACAGAAACAAGAACACATCAGATAAATCAGCAAGGCAGGCGGGCTCCCTGTGTCCTTCTCAGCTGTGGGAACACATGCACCAACATGGCATTGCAAGGCACGTCTCTGTGTGTTCGCTCTACATGCACGGCTGTACCTTGGGCTGCTCTGCACATGCTCATAATCAGGGAACCACAGGGATTAGTCCTGCAACACTCACAAAGCCCATCCAGCAGCGCCCTGAATTAACACAGGGATGCAGGTAGGCTGGGAGGCTCAGAAAGGGATCATATTCTTTTATAATTGTAACTGTGATCCTCATAAAGGCTTAGGTTTACAAACAAGTGTTTGGCGTTCTGTGCTTTAAATGTTTGCTCTACGTTATTGGCTCGTCAAACGCAGCGGTTTTTATTACTTAAATAAGGTTGCCCAGCTAAGCTCTCTGGAGGTTTTCTTCTTGTTTAGTGGTCTCTTACACTCTCAGCTCATGGCCAAACCCCAAGGGATTCCATGAAAAAAATAAACTGGCAGAAAGGACAGTTCAAGTAGGGAAAGGTTATTAAGATAACAGCAAGCAGCAGATGAAACCATTCCTGTGAAAGGAATAGGCTGCTGTGCTCCTGCAACAAAAATGTTTCTGATCTGATCTAATACGTTCAGAAGGGTCAACTCAGGGTATTGCAAACTGCTGGTTTTGAGGCAGCAGTGGAATTCCCCTCGCCCCCCGGAACAACACCCCTCAAATCCAGTAAATACATTCTTGGATCATCCTGGGATCTTATAGCAGCAGGGAGTGTGGGGGGGGAGCAATCTCACTGCTACATACCAGAGACGGGATTTTGCTGTTGTTGTTGTTGTTTGGGTTGGAGGGGGGAGATGGCAATGCAAACAGCAACGTCTTATGAGCACTGCTGTTTGTGACAAAGGCATCTCGCAGGTGACAGCATCAAGCGGAGCAGGGATAAAGAGGGGCGCGTCCTCCTCCTCCTCCTCCTCCTCCGCGCAGCAGCTTGTGTGGTGTTGACACACATTTCCCAGGCAGCAGTCGCAGCCAGGAATCTCAGCCCTGGCAATTGCTTTTCTTTCACCAACAGCGCTAACAGTGCATCTTACCTTCACCCCTTCCCAGCTTTCCCTGCCGGCTTTTTTCTTTCCCTTATTTGTACACATATGACAATCTACACGGCGGCGTGAATTACCTGGGGACCAGAATGTCACAGCCAGTCTACAGGGACTCGTGCCCTACAGAGTAGCATGCTTTGTGAGAGAAGGGTTTAGAGAAAAGCTAAATTCAATGGTTAGCAATCAAATCCTGCCTTAAAACTAAAATCTCAATATTTTTTTTTCTCCTCCTCTTTCCAGTTTCTTGGGTCTGACCATAGAAATACAAATTTATTACTATTCTACTTGCAGGAGAGAAACTGAATGAAAGGTATGCTCCTAGTTGTTGTGGCAATCAAAAACTCAATTTACACGCTCATTAAGTAGAGTTCCATTTAAAAAAAAAATATATTTTTAATGAATATGCTCCAGAATGCTTAAGTGGTTGGCTCTTGATTTTCAATGGTTAGGCTAGGTTTACAGCTAGCATTTCAAGTGGAGGAATCACTACTTTTTGTCACAAAAATCATATTGATAAGAATCATAGCTTGGTTAGAGTAGAGCCTAAAGAGGGACTGAGTATTTATCCCCACTCCCCTACCTACACCCACAGGAGGAGGGGAAAGAACAGAGAATGCTCTTATAAATGTGACTTCTCCATTTCTATGTGCAAAAGTTAAGACCAAATTCTCTGCAAATTCATGCCCTGTGCAAACATGCTGTAGGGCTTTGGTGTTATTACTACTAAGAGAATATGTCTGACAACCAGTTTATAAAACTGGGATGCTTTGGACTGAGACCAAGTTTAAAATGTCACCGCTTTTCTATTGTTTGTCTGAACTTTGGTGCTATGCAGCTACTGCCAAATCTCCTTTAGGGAAGCACTTCACATTTATTTCAGCTCACTCACAAACTTCCACTTGTTCTAAAGAGGGTACTTGATCAGTGTTATTGGGTAGTCTCTTCTTGTACGGTTGTGAAACCATTCAACAAAATAAAAAATTTCATTCAAAACAGAATAGTGTTAATAAATACATGAAGGTAAAAGGCCAGCCAAACTCAGGAACCTGTTTCAGAGCTAATGCCCCAAGCAGAGAGGTGAAGCCATCCTGCTCCACGGGGAACCCCATAGAAGAACTACAGTAGACCCACTGTACTTCCTTCTTTTCCTGGCAGAAGGAAGTAATTTGTCTTTAGTAGCAAACCCTCGTTTCAACAATGATGTTGGGTTGGGCCTATTGGCTGACCCCAGTTCCTTCCACCTGCTTCCTGCCCACATGCTCTGGGTGAGACTGGAGCAAGCAAAGAGCCTCTGGCCTTACAAGGGAGAGCCAGAGATGCCTGAACCTGCATCTCTGTTTCCTTCTGAGACTCAGATTCAAGGAAAATATAACACTGCTCTTGCCTCCTTCTTTTCAATAATGACGTTCCAGCCAATTAGGCTTGTAATGCTATAAAACATCACTCTTTAAAAGGCTGAAATTCTCATTGCCAGATATATTTCATCACCACATTCAGATGACATGCCAGGTCTCTCATCATCCTGAACTCTCAATGAAAATAGTGCTACACCTACATGTGAAGTAAGCTTTGGACTTTCCCACAGCAAATACAAGGACTTCTTATTTTGAAGTCATTAGAAATAAATCTGAAATTGAAGGCTTTAAAATCAGTTTTTCCTTATTTATTCTGAACAGTTTCAGTGATTCATATTTTTGCAAATCTTATCTATGGAAAAACACTTTTTTTGTTGGAAAGCTTCCCATTTTACACCCAGTTTTGTTCTTACCCTCTTTTGCCAAGTGTTGATCAAGCCAGCATAACCATCACATGACAGCTCTCAGCTGACAACAAAAATGCAGAGTTCCCCAGAGCAAATGTCCACATACATTTTGGAGATGCCAGGTTTCAGAAATAGATTGCTGTTCACTTCTGAAAATTTGACTAATATATGGCCTACCTATGATTGACAGATTGGCATAGAAATTCCATTCTTTATTTGGTTTGTATCATCAAGAGATGATACATCTGCTAGGTCAGGAAGAAGAATGAAATAGGAATCAGCCTCCAGCTTGATTTTGCATGTAACAGAGACACATACTCAACGTAAATGATACGTTCATAGGCTTGGAACAACATTGACTGGCACTATGAACTTGTATCAGGCAGTGAATGCCTTGCAAAGACAGTCTGCAAAAGAAGAGAGACATAGTGAGACAAAAGTGGGCAGAAATGTTTCAGGAGAACAGGAGACAGCGCAATAATCAAGATCAAAAGGTCAGAAAAAAAAAGGAGGAATAATGAATCTTGCCAAGCTAGAGTTGTCTAAAAGGTCACACACACACACATCCCTGAAGGCTTTGTGGCTTTTTGGGTTCACCTGCAGAACAGAACCTTTGCCTCACTTTCCAGGATTTGCTCATCTTAGTAAATGACTGTGTTCTCTTAAGGGCATTTCTGACTCAAATAAATGATGAGGCCTCTCGGCCTTAACTACAGAATAATGAAGAATTTATACTGGAAAATAAACTGTATTTTTAAAGTGGAGATTGGATATTTACAGAGAACTCTAAACCCTCTAAGGTTCTGGGAAAGTTAGTATTTCTGCATTTAATATCTACTATCTAATGACAAAATGAGTGCAATCCTATAGGGTGTGATTAGCATTTATTGCAAGACTATTTTCTTTATTATTATTTGTTATTCCACAGAGTCCAAAGTGCTTGTGCTGAAATTGCTGCATCAGAGGCAATTACATTTTGCACTGCAGTTGGGCCATCCAAGGGAGCTGCTCTAGGTGCTGTGGAGGGACGTGAGAGACACAGTATGACACACTGTGCATGATGAGGAGCCTGAGGCAACTCCCTCCAGCTCTGGGAAGAAGTTATTCATGTTCCACTACCCAAATAAAGGGAAACTTGGAATGATCTCCCCCCTACTGTCTCTCTGGATGAAGTCAAGTCATCCCTGCCAGAACCAGATGAGCTCAGAGACTCATAAAAATATTGAGCAAATTTGTTTGTCTTGGAGTACGTGTGTTCCAGCCAAGAAACAATACCCTGAAACGCTCCAGCAATCCTTCATCTCCCTTTCAAATGGTACCAAAAAGGAGGTGCACTGAGCCCTACCTGTATGCACACACAGCATGTGCTTTCATGGACAAAATGCATTCAGCTCCACGAAGGAGCAGGTTAAACACGCTTGCCTGTCAGGCCACTCTGCTACTCCTGAGGTTACACTTGTCACTGGACACTTTTATTTAAGCAGTAAAGCATTAACTCATCTCTGGCTTTAGCAAGTCCATTGTCTTCAAACACACAGAGCTTTCTTAAGGGGAAGAACAGGAACCAATCTGCATTAAAGTGTTAGCACTGTGGATCACTCCAGAGCCTTGCCCTTTCTTCAAAAGTGATCCTGCCGGCTACTTTTGCTATTTTCCAGTCTGTAAGGCATAAACCAAGGAGCTGCCATGTGAGAGAGAAGTCACATGGCTCTTTCCTGTAGTGATAAATACTGAATGCTACACGCTGTGGCTCAAAATATTCATGTGTTCACTGACTTGCCTCCTAGATGAGCAGCCTGCCTTTTTATGGGTAACATTCTCAGAGACATCAGGAAACATCTTGGGAGAAACTACACTAAAACACAGCAGTTACATCCAGGAGCCAGTTGGTGAGCACTCGATCCAGTTTCTGTATCTTTGATTTTCTCAGTGACCTAATTAGGACATCTCTGAGTGAACAGACCTGGGGGGAAAAGCGTTCAGCTGATCCTGCTGTACGTCTTCAAATGAACCGACAAGCTCCTGCGGGAGGAGACCCGAGCCGAGCGTAGGTGCAGACACAGCTGCTGTAATCTAATCCAGGGTGATACCATAAGGTGCACTTCTGTTGGGTTGGATAAAGCTCTGTGCAACTGCACAGGCCTTCAGGGTTATATATTATGGAGATATTTCAGGGAGCAATCAAACTGTACGTAATTCCTTGCTCAAGCCTTCTAAGCAGTGGGCCAGTGAATCCCATACACGCTCCCATAGTTCACCCAAGTTTGCACTGAGGGAAGACATCTACCCTGTAGCCCAAAAGGCACAGACATCACAGACATCAGTCAGATCCCTGCTCTTCTAAAGGGAAAAATAACATGGAACTACATAATTTTGTGCAGACTGGGAATCTTGATTTGTGAACCACTTACAGTGCCATCACTTCATGACATTTTTACAGCTCAGGTGCACTTACCTGAGCGTGCTCTAACCATGTCAGCAGGGAGACCTGACAACACCTCAGGTAACTGCTGAGGCAGGAAGCCCACACTGAGCTCTCTGCTGGAGGGTTACACCACTCCTGCTGCCCTGGTTAATTAGCATCAGCTGATGCCATATAGGCCTGCTGGCTCGAGGAAGTGTGCTAAGCTGAAATACTGAACCATGCCTCTAATTTTATTATTAAAAACAAGCTTCTTTATGAAATTCCGTCAGCTCAGCTGAAAATCTCTGTAGAGATGCCCAAGAATCATTATCCAGCACAAGGCTGAATGATAAACCCAGCTGTAGCAGTCAAACTAGTACTACTGCCTGATCCACTAAGGCCTGCTAGACTCCAGTGATCCACTGTGGATAATTTGATACTGTCAAAGATGACAAAACTGTTTCCAGCAGGTTTACACCAAAATCGAGCTAGACTCAACACAGCACTAAATCAAAACCAGTTTTTCCTCTGAACATTGCAAGATGGGGAAAAGTAAACACCCCCCCACCTGTAATTTTACTGAGGTGGCCAGAATGCTTCAACAGATCACTACACCTGGAATAAAAATTCTTATGTAATAAACCTTGATCTTTACAACTACTTAAGAAGACATCAGAGTTGACAAGAATGGCCTCTCTGAATTAATTTGTCTGCCTGACCTGTCTGCAAGCTCATTATGTTCCTTTTCTTCGTGATAGTAGGAAGATAAGAGAGAAAATTAAAGGCAAAGACATTGTAAAAAATAATACTTCCTCCCTGGAGCAGAACATGTGTGGAGAATGTGTTTAGCTAAGGACAGCAACGGGGTTGTTTTCTTTTGTTTTGGTGGGTTTGTTTTGGGGGTGGTGGCCTTTTAAAACAGTGTTCCCTCTCTTTTGGCCAAGCTCTCCAGTAGTGCAGGAATGCTGCAGGGTCATGTTCACCCTTCACACTCATGGTCTGATTCTTTTAGAGGCCTACTGGAAACAATGGAAAATATTAGCAGTATTTATTAGTATTACATACATTAAAGTTTTTTAAGAGGAATTAGTATCCTGTGAACATCAAAATTAAGGAAAGCCAGAATTAGGAAGCTCCATACTTTGTGTTTCTTCATCTCAAAAGAATCACAGAGAACTAGCCAGCTCAGCTAGGAATAGATTTCACTCTCAAACATTCAAGAATTTCCTTTCCCTTCTAAGAGTGGAGATCTTGCTGAACAATTTAAATGTGATCATATAGATGGAGGCTGGACTGTAATTTATGTGCAAGAATTCCAAATTAGGGATTAAATGCATAGCTTTTCCAGCATTTTCCATTAATAATAATAACAATACAATTAAATGGAAAGATGAGCTTGAGCTAAACCACACTCTCAAAAAGTTTAACATTTGAAAGTAAAGGGAAAACCAAGCAACTATCTACTCATACACCCAAAAAACAAGAATGTCTTTTTCTGTTTGGTCCATAGATGAGTGGAGCCAAACAATTTGGTTCTTGTTAAGCCCTGAAACGACAAACACATAGGCAAGGTGTGTAATTTTTTGCTGTTTCTTGGGTAGATGTCTGGTAGATGACAATGCTGATTATCCTGGGGAATCTACTACTTTTCTGAAAGCAGAAAATAAACAAGAAGGTACGTGGGTTTTCCTTCAGATTTCCCTTTGCTCTCCCAGAGCTCTTCCTCATCACCCAGAATACTAGTTGTATAACCTGTGTGCACAAACACACACACGCCTGTGCAAACACGTTGCTGCTCCTTCCAAACATCTATTCACAGAACTGTAAATCTGAAAGACTGCAGTATTTGTCTTTTTCCACATCTGTCTGTAATAGTGTACTAACTTACTTGCAAGGTACTTTGCAAATCTTGCTCGCTCTTCACCCTGTAAGGAGCAGAGTAGTACACACTGTGCTACTCTGCCTCACCTGTAGCTTCTTCTTCCCAGCAGCACAGAAGCCAGAATGATTTAAATCAAACTCAGTGCCAGTGTAGAAGGCACGTATCAAAACCAACCTAAAGCCACATGCTGCCTAATTTCAGAGCTTATTCTCAATGACACATAGGCAGCACCTCTTTAATTAGTACTATCAAAGAGCTCCATTATCAGCAATTATGTGTTTTCAGAGGGCACCTGGCCTTCCCCCCCAAGCATTTCTGTGCACCACATGACACTCACTGATTAGTCCTACTGACATCAGAGGGACGGGTCAGGTAACACAGAGAACAGGTTTGCACTGAGCACCCTCTAAGCCTCTTTCTAGTTTACAAAATGTGTGGGTGTTTCTACCCTCTGACTCCCAGCTGGAAACACCAACAGGCTGCTCTCAGAGTCCTGGGCAAATATTCTGGGGTCCGTGCAGAGCTCTGCAAGTTTATACCACCCAAGGACATTCCCCACAGTATTAATAGCCCAGCAGAATGGCCTGGTGTGCCTGAATATTTTTGGGGTATAAAGACAGACCCTTCAAGTCCTTGAATATTTCTTTTTCGAGAACTTGCTTCCTACTTTCTATTTTTGTTGCACTGCAGGAAAGTCAAACTGGTAGAGTCAGATTATGAACTATTAATGTACAAACTAATCCAAGACATGAAATGCAGAACTACACCATCATATGCCACTTATGCCACTTAACACAAACTACTTTCTATTTATGCATTTAGATCATATTCAGGAAACTCTGAATAACCACTAACAGTTTGTGTGACACCAAGAATGATGGCTGAAATTCAGAAAGAGAATAGCAATAAATGCAGTTACAAAAATATCATCTCTAACTTAAGACTCTTGTCTCATAATAAACAACCAGAACTACTTTTCTTTTGGAAGCAAAAAGAAATACAGGCAGATGTTTAGGAGTGAATTTAGCCTTACTCTGCATTGCTCTGAACATTTGAAATCTCAGAAAAACTAAAGATGACATTCCTTCCTACATCTGAAAAAACAAGGAATCTCCATTTGCACACACAAGATAAAACTGTACAAGACACAGGATCCCACAGAGAGCATTTTAACCCCATTCACCACAGTCAGCTTTATACAGATGAACCTTATTAGTCCTTTGCCAAGTGTTCATTAATTTCAGGGCCAAGTAGGGTCAGAGGAGAAGTTGATGTCAAGAAGTCAAAATTGACCCAATGTGTTTATTTATATGCCCTTTTCTGAACTTGCTACATGCATCATATAAATATAAACCCAAGACAGATCCAACTTCTCCCAGGCTCCTCTGGAGCCCCTTCTGAGCCAGAGCAAAACCCTACCAAAACCAGCATTTAGTTAACTCATTCCTGTCTGTCAATTCAGCATAATATTTCTTCCCAGCCATCTTTCCTCTCAAAGAGAGGAAATGCAGTCCACATGGCAAAAAACAATGTGGTGGGTAAAAGAAATTGGGGGATGTAATAGGAAGGCACAAACAAAATCCAGAGTACACACAACAAATGTAAGTGAACAATTACAATGTAAAACACAGTTAGGATGGCAAGCCAAGGGAGATCCCTTAAATTCTGGGCATTAGCTCATCTGTTTTTGGGGGTTTGTGAAGCTCCAGTTGCTCCTTCTCATTCCTACAATTTCTTTTTCAAGTTATTTTCTGAATTTCTCTTCACTATAATGTATAGCCAATGACATTTTAAAGCCACAGATTCAGACCATTAACTTTTCCAATATCATGATCCATTGACATCAGAAAAGTCTCATCAGTCATGCCATATTCTCCTGCACTTGTATTTCATCGAAATGTTGTGAATAAGCCACTGAATATCAGCAGTCACAGTCAGTGGTCAACTCCTGCTTCTACCTTGCTGTTTTAATTTCTTCTCATAGCAAGTAGTCCTCCTCTGCCTGGCTTCTATTCCTATCCTATCTATTCCTATCCTCAGCACAAATAAAAGTTTCTTCTTCCAAAGTTTGAGAACATGTTTAAATCTCAAGATATTTTGGTTTGCTTTGGGTTCGGTTTTTTTTTCTGGTAAGCAGAATATTTTTTTTTCATTCATATAGAGGGAAAGACAGAGGGGATTGTATGTCACCCAAATGTACATTCTCAGCACGTTATGTAAACCATCCAGGACTGATAACAACACTCCACAGAAATTAAATAATACAACCCTGTTACATAATATTCAGCTTTGTGACCTAAAATCAGAACCCTATAGAAAAATATGTAAGTAAACAGCACACAGATTTCTTATACACATCTTCAAATTTCTCTACTCACTACTTAGAAATATTTTCTTTTGCATAGTGATGGTTTGGGGAGGAGATGAACCTCTGGCAGTTACTGACGCACAGGGAACACAGAACCTAATTTCTTTACAAAGCCAAGGAAATATCCACATAACCACACACCATCTGTGCTCTTGCCTTTCTGTCCTCCTGCTGCACTGCCTAGTGTTTAAGAGTGTGCACTTCTATCTGGTGAGCTGGCTCGGCTCCCCTGCTGTGGAAGGAATATCCCGAGATGGCACCGAGCTCTTGTCTCCAAGCATGCCCTGTACCAGGGCCACTGGGACATCTCCAGTTTTTAGGGAACAGAGTTTCTTGCCCCAGATTCCCAGATCTGAGTTCAGACATAACCAGAGCACAGATTACCTCCCATCCATGGCACCACAGAAAAGTTCTTGCAACAGCCAATGATTTTCATGAAGCCAAGTCTTGTAGTTCTTTCCAGCTCCTGAGGGGTGGTCATCTGACAAGGACCAGGACAAATCTCACTTAACAAGACTTTGCAAAAGAGCTTTCTTCTCATTGTGACTTGGACTGTCTCACAGAGCTCTCCAGGATCAGTGAAGTGCTGTAGCACACACAGAGGACAGCAGCCAGTGCTTTGGTTACAACATGGATTCCATGTTCTCTTTTTCAGCTGGTTATTTGTTTGAATATGTTCTCATCCCAGGTTAGCAATAGCATTTAAGGCTCAAAAAGAATTTGAAAGCAAGAATTTTCTTTGGGAAGAGCTTGTGCAACTTTACAACGACTACTGACAGTGAATAAATGACCTCTTACACCTAAATTTGGTTCCAATGAAAACTACTTGAGACCCGAGTATTTCCTGTATAGATCTGTTGAAAGGAACCAGAACCACGTGGGAAAGACATTTATGCAGGATGCAGCTTCACCACTTTGCTATCCATTGTAATAGCTTAGCTACAAAAGGGCAGTGAAAATTACTTTTCCCTTTTGAGGCATTTAAATGCTTTGTTGTAAAGCACATTGAGTGCTTTTAATGACATCATCACATTTTCTACCTCAAATTGTCCCCTGACCCTTTGATAAACTAGAGAAAAATGTTTTTGGTTTTATATTACTCAGGGAGAGTTGTAAATATAAGAAAGACATTTTCATTCTAATTTTAATAATATTTTCCATCTAGCAGTCATGCAGCATAAATCAGAAAGATACCAGTCATGGAAGGAAGTTTTATTTCTAGGTGAGCTATGCATTTTTAGAGAGAATTAGAGTCTTTAGAAAAATTCTCAGAAGAAGAGCCATTGAAAACTAATAAACAGCCCTTGAAACCCTGACTTTTTTTTTTTAAGAATACAAGGAAAGGACATCATGCCTTTATATTAACAAAAATGCTGACAGCCCTTATTAAAAAAGAGCAATGACTATTGCAGTCTAAATGTAGGCATATTCAGGAATATTCAGAGCTACAGTCACTTCCCTCTCTCTGATGATGCTTGAAGAACTACAGCCTACATTTTCTAACCCAAATCCAGGCTCTCAAACCCACATTGAAGCACCTACACAGTTTCAGACTAATTTTAGGTAGCCACCAAGCTGAAAACATTTGGCCAATACATATTCTGCTAATTTTGTGTCTAGGATGATGGTTGTAAAGGCTCTGGGATTATGCCTAACACTACAGCTGTGTTGATGCATGCTCTCTACAAATATAGAAGAAAAGAACCCAACACATCCAAACTCAGCTCCAACAGTTATTAAACCATCAACCCAGCTACCATCTCAGGACATATTGGTTCTTCGCCCCCACACCTCCTTGTTTTTTTTCTGTTCCTCACAGATCTTCTCCACTCTGATTAACTACCCCAAGGTTCCTGGCTCAGCCACTGTAGGTGGCAAAAGGGCTAATGCCAACCAGGATAACTATTAATATTTTGTACTAACCCCCACAGAAATGGCCCTAACCATGGGTTGGTGGTGATGTCCCTTACTTGCCTCTCTCCTCAAGGCAACACTCGGCGCACGTTCCATTGCTTGTTTCACGCAATCAGCCACTCGAGGGTTTTGAAAGACCGGGCCAAATAATGACACTGTAAACTTCCCAATGGAAAAATGTGCTCAGGCAGAGTAGGGAAAAGCCATTCTCCAAAGCAGTCACAGTCCTTAGTGCAGCATTACTCATAGCTGCGTGGAGAAACAGGAAAACCAGATAATCTATAGCCACCAAAAAGTAAGAGTGACTCAGTTGGAGTGACTCATGGTTGTGACTAACCTGTTTAATAGCTCTCTTTTTAAAAAGTCAGCCTTGAAATCACTTCTGAGTGTTCTCTCTCAATTGCCTTTCATTCCACAGTTTCAAAAGGATTACCAAAGCACAATCACAGCGCAGATCTAAGCAAACCATGATGATGCATAAATGTATCTTAAAGCTTTAAATAAAACATATAGTAAATAACTGTTAGGAAAATGAATTGGTCTAGAACCTAGAAGATTATTTCTTAGTCAAACATAAGGCTAATCCAGCAGAATGCCAGAGTGGAAGGATGAAGGGTTGAGTCATCCTGCTATCAAGTGCCTGCACCCGGCCTGCAGGTGCACTGCAACTCATCTCTCAGTCACATTATAGTTTTGTGCAGTGAATTTCAAGCAGAATAAAAAAGTAGCTGAGTCCTCTCTCAGAAGCAAACGCAGCTGAGTTTGGGAACAGCAATGATTTTAAGGAGAGCTGGAGGAACAGTCATCTACTGGCACAAAGCATTTTGCATTTTTAAGTCAATAGGGATATTAAATCTATAAAAGAGAGGAAAGTTTTGAGTCCATTCATTATTAGCCCACTCTTCAATACGAGGTAAACATTCCTCCTCACACACCATTACAATGAATCCCCACTACTTAAAAGCATTTATAAAACCAACACTACTCTTTGCACCTGAGATGTAGAGTAGACAAATTAATTTATTACTAGCTCACTTTTATAAAAAGTCATATATCAAACAGCAAATAGGCAGGAGAAAAGCAACCTAATGAAACCCATGCCCCAAGTGCATCACCACAGAAAGTTTTTTTCAATTTCAACTGTTACCATGAAGTGTCCTGTCAGCCTTTGCAGCAAATGATGCTCATACCCACCCAAAGCAGCCAGAACTAACTGAAAAAATGCAGGAAAATCAGTTGAAGAGATGTACTGAAATTGCCCATTACAAGGTGCTGTAATTATCTGCTGTTCTACTCTACCACTTGGTGAATCTATGGATGTACCATGTTTCAAAATTATGCTTACGTCTTAAACTACACACGCAAATAAATCATCCACGTAACATTTCTCAAGAGTCTCTAAGCAGGTTTATCTGATGTTGTCACTAATGGAAAACAGGATTAATGGGCTTTGCTATTATTTATTACCCTTCCCTTTACTCTAGGAAATCCAGTTGCTCTCCCCAAGTTGTTGCCAAAGGCCTTGACCCAAATCCCTACCTACAGCCTCAGGCAGGAGAGGAACAAAAGGTTTGTGCTGTCACTGGAAGGGTTGGGCAGTAACCAAGGACAGATTAAATTTAATCCATGCTGAAGGGACCATTTGATTGATTAACAACTGCTGTAGATCAGCCAAGCATCCATGTCTGTTGTGTGGAAGAAAACTTCCATGTAATTTTTTTCAGAAAATGTTTACTTGTGTGTGCTGATGAACTCCTGGGTTTCCACTGTCCACTGTCCTCCCAGCATGCTCACTTCTTTCCCTGTGCACTGTACACTTTTCAACAAATCCAAAACTGTCTCAAACTCAAAAGTATGATAAAGTGATTGCAATTAATGCAGCAGTCATTGCAATAAACCATATAATACACCCTTAGGAGCTTCATCTTATGCATCAAAGCTGCAGAGCCTCTGTGTATAATGAATATGCCAATGCACATATATTCAAACTCTCACCCAAATACCTTTTGGCTCACAACAAAATAAAACTGTAAAGCGTTTCCTCAGTTTATTTTTAGGAGGTGGTCATTTCATCTTCTGGGGAAAATTACATTATGCAAAAACCGTATTATGCAACCCTATATTCATTAATATTTCATTTTTTGGCAGGAGCCAGTTCCAATTTTCAAAATCCATTATGAATGTAGGGAACGATGCCCGTGAAATGGGTGAGTCACAACACTGCTGCCACTTGAAATGAGTAATCATCAACTTTTTTTTATGTCCTCTTATCTGTGCAAAAAAAAAAAAACTTTTCACTTTAACAGGAAAATTTTAAGAAATAGTAAAACTGGATACACGTGTCTTAGATTTAGTCTCAAAAAATAGTGACCTTTTCACATATTGTTTAAAAGTAATGGCATATTTACTATTAGCAGCAATCTGTTTTCACAACAATACAAAGTACACAACTGGAATAACACTGGGACATATCCCTCCCAGGGCAATGAAATTACATAGAGAGCATTACATACATACAAAAGAATTACTAAGAATTTCAGAGAGATAATGAGGAATTCCTGCAGAGCTCAGCCAGGTACCCAGACAGGCTTTTATTACTTGGCTGCACTGTAACAGCCTGCAAAACCTGCAAAAAGGAAAAGTCACAGCAGCTACACTTGGGCTTAATTCTCCACCTCTGTCATACAGTGAGTTACACAGGACCTCATCAATACCAGTGCAATTCCCTGCTCCCAAAATACAGCCCAGAGATATGCACAAAATAGCCAGAGCAGCAGCAACACTCAGCTCCAAGCTCGTATATGCATTTACCCAGAAAGCTGCCAAGTCATTAGTATGTTAGATTGGAGGTTCCTCACCAGGGAGCTCCAGGAGATGCACAGCTAAATTAGCCTTGTGCAACAGAAAGTTCTGCTTTTGCTGTACAGATGCCCTAAAATTTACCTTCCTACATTTTTGTTCTATTTTCTTCACCTGCCTCATCTCCCACTTGCAGAGCTGCTGGCCTCCCCAGGCTCTCAGCAGGACAAGTCTCAGAAGTTGTCACTTAAGATGCCTCTTTGGTAATCAAAGATTTTGAGGAAATAACCCCAAAACTTCTCATATATAGGCAGACTGCCTGGTTCTTCCACAAGTCATAAGGAGACAAGCAGGAAGTCTGCTTCCAAGGCAGGACCATTGCCATCATCTTAAATTGTCGTTATAGCATTGATGTAGACAGCACAGCCCATTTCTTGGTGCAGAGCAGCAGAGGCTTCATCTAAGCCATGAAACATCCTAGGAATCTGAAGAACCACATAGTCCCCATGTCTCAAACCACCACCCAGCCATCTGTGTTCCTATATAAGTTTCCACAGTGTGCAGTTTTCAGAATACAGATTTTGCTACTGCTTGGGTCAACAAGATGTGTTTCTTAGCAGGAAGAATTCGCCCAATTGTAAGATTAAAAACAACCACAAAACTATGAGTATCTGAAAACCTGTCATTAATCTAGTAAAATGTCCTTGTAAATCTGTTGCAGATGCAGACACAGACAAGTGTACCTTCCTTCTATCACTCACACAAACATAAATTAAAAATCTATCAGCACTACTTCACATGGAGCTACTTTGAACTGTTTCTAACATGACTTTGCTAAATCCCTAGACATTGAATATGAGCCTGAATATTCTTTTCCAACTGCTATTCAAAGTAAGATCAAAACTGAAGAGATCTGAAGTCATATTAAAAAAAAAAAAGCAAAAGGGATGAAGAAAAGTGGTGCTGCTTCCTTAAAAATCAGTCTAAGAAAACTGAAGGGAACAAAAAAAAGGTTACTGCCTGGCAGAGATGTGCTGATGCTCTCTGGTGCACTGACACTAAGTCAGTAACCTGCTAAAACCCCTCTTGTTCCACTCACCACGTATGTAAAAAAGCCTTTTGACTTGTGGAATCAAAGCCAGATTAAGGACAAGCAAAACATAAGAAATAGCACTGATCTTACACCTGAAAAAAAATTAAAAGTTAATGAATGAATGTGAGCAGAAATAAAAACCAATAAAATATTGAAAAGAGTAGAAGTACCTTAGTTCATGATTGTCAAGAAGGCTGACAGAACCTAACTGTTCAAGTGGGGTGGGAAGAGGCACTGAAAGAAAACAGAGGAGAGAGAAATCAGTTTGGTGTTGGCCTCGAAGAAGAGATGACAGAGAACTGAAAAGGCTGAATCTTGATAAGTTTCCTGTAAGCACAGGATGAATTAATTATGATAACAGAATATTAGACTAGGAAAAAAAAAAGCACTGGTAAGAGCCAAGGTAATTTATCTTTCCTGTATTTATAGAGACACATAAATCCTTTTTTCCCCAAAAACCTGTAATAAAGTCCTGCAAACCAAACTGTTTAGATGAGACATCTTGTGAGTGACCCACTCTTCCCGTAGGGTGTAAAGACACTGTCATGCTTGTCATCATTTCCAGCTCTATCTAAAAATAGGCTGTAGGATCTCTGAAAATTTGCAAACCTAATTATTCTGGGGCAGAGGTTTGGGTTGGTAAATATGCTTGGTTTATTTTGCATCTCATTCAGAAAGCTCGTGGAAGCTACACTATCTTTTTCATTGAATTGATGCTCAGAAATATGCATGGCCATGAAAAGCCATCTGGTAATTCCAGCCATGGAACCAGTCCCAGGGACTGCTCTTTAACCTCAGCACCCCAGATAGTTAGGATTCAAAGCCTATGAAATAGATACACAGACAGAAACATATGCAAGCAGGAAAACACAATCTGCACTTCTGCTTTGTTTATATATTCATTAAACTGGATTTCTGCATCCACAAATGATCAGTTGGTAGCACAGTTCTGCATGCAATACTTATTTGCATTAAGTCATGATAAAACTATTGGCAATTTTATGGGAAACTGACTTTTCTCATTTGTGCCTATTTTGATCTTCTGGCAGTTTGTTAATACTCTAGGGTTTAAAATATTCTGTGGAGTGCAGTTTATAATTTAACCTCAGTGAGTTTGGAACAATTAGAAATAATTACAGCACTGACTGATAAGAATCTGGATTAAAATTAGAATTACCATAACATTAAAAAGAAATTTATTTTTACCCATTTTCCTTTCTGAGTGCGATAAAAATCAGTTTGACTTTAAAAAAAAATTCTTTTATTGACAGAATCATATGAAGACTTTTTCATGTCCAGCTACCTCAGATGAGCATGAGATTTACACTGTGATTTATATTTATATGAGCCATGGACATATTTACATTTTAATTCATTCTCCCCTGTTGCCAGCTCTTATTTGCAGATGTTGTGCACATAAGTTTTCACTCTAAAACAGAAGCAGAAATTCTGGCATGTTCAGTGTTTGGAAGACATTTATATCTGCAATGATAGAGGCTAAACAGATAGGACAGATGGGCATATGATACTGGGAGACAGAAATAAGTTATGCCTCTCTGTTACCTGGGTACTAATTTGTATGGGAGACAGTATGTTTTCAACAGTGCAGCATAAGGGAGTAATTTTCTCTAGTTAAAATAATTCTGACCAGCTGGATTAAAATATTTCAGTAATACTTCTTAGCAGATTGAATCTTCTTCTTTAAAAGTGTTGGATTTTTTCTCAAATGTCAGTGCATGAAATCAGAACATGCCCAGCTAATTTAATACAGTGCTTAAGAGCAATCCTTGGATGGGTTTCTAGAGCTAAAGTAAAACCACACTTGTTCAGAACTCCATCAGTTAGTCATCAGTGACAAACTGATGAAAAAAAGAAGTGAAAAGTACCAACACAGTGCCTATTTTTATCCAAAATAAAACATTTCCATTTGCAGATTTATTTTTTTTTTTAAGGGAAAAAATACAAAACAGTCTCATGTGGGGACTTACAACGAAAAAGTAAGAAAACAGATGCTTACCCTCTCCCTCTCCTCAGTCTCTCAACAACCTCCTTCCATTCCCATAATTTGTGCACAAATTGTACCAGGAACCACAGTTCAGTCTGTCTGTCCTGGAGTGTGGTTATGAACTCCAGCTGTCCATCTCCAAAGAGCTTGTTCCAAACTCTGGGCTACAGAGAACTAATCTCTTCTGACCTCTCTTGTTAAACTGTTCCAGTTCATGCCATAATTCAACACAAGGGAGGATTAAGACTCTGAATGCATCTCTTAGTTAGTGACACCCAACTGCCCATGTGAATCCCATTCCCCAAACTCAAATACTACAGAAATTATTCAATGAATTTAGTAAAGAAAAATTACTTGGGAAGTTAGGGACTCTTTTTTTCACCAAATGCAAACTACATAAAACTACACTTTTCAGTCAGCATGTTATTCTATTTACAAGGCACAGTAGAGCTCTGAGACACCCATTGCTGAACAGAAAGACAGCCAAGTCATCTTCTGGCTGGAGATGACCTAATAATAATAATATAATATAATGGCCAGTCTTCGCGAGCGAAGATCCGGGGAAGGTCTTTACACCTTCCAGCCTGCGCATTGGATTTTTTAGGTGAGACACAGTGTGCGCGGAACTGAGCCCACCCTTTAATCCTAAGGTTCATCTGCCGGGGCCAAGCGAGCTTGGATGGTGGCAGTGAGGTCCTTAGGACGTAGGTGGGTTGCCTTTAAGGGCTAACGAGCCCCACCTGCCCGGGAGTGGCCCTGACCGGGAAACGAACCCGGGTCTCCGCGGTGATAGCGCGGCGCCTTTACCCCCTAGACCACCAGGGGCTCCTGGAGATGACCTATAGCTGAATCAACCATCATAAAACAAATTACATCTCACGTAAGACATAAAGCCAGCCAAGATGAAAGAGTAGTTCAGGAGCTCTGGTGCTGTTCCTGCTTTCTGAAGGCATCCTGACACATGACCCTGTTCAATAAGTGTGTTCATCACTTATGAGGGCAAAGTCACACCCTGAGCTCCTGTCCTAGTCTGTCCACACCAGGGAAACAAATCAATCCTCTTCTGGAGGATGAGGCAAAGACACACCAATCTTTTTCTACAGCAACTTTGTCAGACAAAGGGAAAAGCCCAGTGCCATTCCACAGACATACCACAAAGCAGCCAATGCCCTCCCTCAGCAGGCTGCTAAACAAATATTTATACAGTATTTTTGCATGGAAATCTTAAGTTATAGCTTTTCATTTGAGTGGATTCTTTTATTTAGAGTAGTGTGACATTGAAAGTAGTAATAAGTCCAGGTTAGCAGTGCAACTGTTATCACTTCTAGTCAGTTGGTTGCATAGGCAAAGAAAATGTCACAAAAATAGGGATGTATGTGTATAGATGCATCCAGTTTTAGTTTTTAATATTCACCATTAAAGGCACTGAAGATTTAAAGCTGGCACCAGAACTCAGATATTTCAGTGGCACTGAGTTTAATATTCTTGCCACTTGCAATAACTTTCAGGACCAGCATCATTTTACAGGTAATGGTATTCATTAGAATTCTAATGGCACTCAATTGCATCGAATTATACAGTGTGCATAAAGTTGTCTTAAGGTCAAATCCAGCACACATTGATGAATAGAAGGGCCATAAAATGAGCACCAACTCAGGATGGAAGTTTAGTTTTGACTGACACAAATCTGAAGTGCTGGCTAATGATTTATTTATCCCCAGTGAACCAAATAAATGAGATGTTCTTCCTGCCTGGTGCACTGTGGGCATTTTCACTCAATATTTCACATCAGCTGGATTAATCACACACGTGTCTTGATCTTCCCTCATGGAAAACCTTGACCAGTCTTCCTAGTCCCTAATAAAAACCTTAGTATAACAATCTTAGAAGCACTGAAAAAAAAACATAAAATTGATTTGCTTATCAACAGATATAAATATTTTCAACCAAATACTTGTTTAAAACAATGAAACCATGAGCAACATGCCCTGAAGTCACTGAATGTTGCAGCAAGCTGTGCCCAACATGAGCTCCAGTGGAACATGACAGGCCACCTGACACTGCTCATGTGCCCAAAGCTGTCCAGGTGTTTGCATACACCAGGTGCATCCCGTATGGAATGTGTGTCCATATCCCATAGAACCAGAGCAGAGCTGCTGCCGTGCCCCTCGGCTCTAACGTGCCCAGCATACTCCAGGCTCCCGGGTGCTGCAATGCAGGCTTGTTTTGCCTGTCTAGATGTTCTCTGGGAAACTGATCCAGCTTATTTATGATCACTACTCTGTCAGAGTAAACTACTTTCTCAAGTCCTAGTGATGGGCTCCATTAATTTTATTGAAACACAGATTTCACGTTAGGTTTTTGATCTGTCATTTTGACAAAGACACTAATTCTCAGACAGAAAATTTTCATCAAGCATACATTATTTCCTGTTAGGATACTGTATATATATATATATTCTATTTCAAATTACAGAAAGCCTCTATACACAGTTATGATATATTATCCCCTGCAATACCTTTATGTACAATATGCAGTCCCGTAGTCCCTAAATTATTCAGCATGATGTGCTTCAGCAGCAGAATTTGTTCATATTTATTTAGGTGAAAGGTAGTTGGAAGCCAAGGGATTCCATTTAACCCATTCCACAGACAAGCAGAGCTCACTTGGTTAACACAAAGCAAAAGAGATGCATCTTTTATTTTGGTCCTCACTTTCGTATTTTAAACTAATCTAAGAGGTATGAATCACCCTTTTTTACTTCCAGTTCAAGCCTTGCAAATAAGGACATCACAAAAGCTTAGGAGCTATGACAGGTGACAAAAAGCACTGTGTAGCTGAAGATCAAGAAGAGAGAAACAAATGAGCTAAGTGCTGGAGTAAATCGTTCAGGCATGTTGCTTGATCTCCATCTCTGGTGGGGAGATCAGGTTAGACAAATGTCTGTAAGGGATGTTTTAAGTGGAGTTTACCTTGCCTTCAGGCAAAAGTATGGATTAGATGACCTCCTGTGGCTTCCTTCAGGTCTGTGAGTCTACAGACATCACAGCATTAATCACTGTCTTTGGAGTAGCCTTCACGGCCTCTGTAAGTCTCGGGATGATGCTCAGGAACTGCAGCTACTATAGCAACAGCACAGAGCTGTTCACCTCCTTTGCTAGGGCAAAACACTGACAATCAGTAACAGTTCAGAGACTTACCATGACATGTGCATCTTTCTCTTCAGCTGACTGTATCTTACCAGACAAGATAAAGTGTTCTGAAGGATTTCAAGCAATAGGCTTCCCAGCTGGCTGGCAAAACCCTTATATATCATCTGGTGAGAAGCAAAAAGCAGTGTACTTTCAGGGTTCAAAAAGTTGTGAGTTTGAGAGCTGCTCGAAGGGAATGAGGACTAAGGGAAGGCCTCCTGCACCTGCAGGTTCCTGGCACTGCCCCAAGACCATCTGTGCAAAAATCTGTGGGAAGAAGAGCTTTACACCTTCAATGTATTAAACCTTTTTTTCTGTTCTGTTCTGCTTTGGGGCACTTAAACTTCTTTTCAAAATCCTGTCACCATGCAAGCTAAAATAATGCTTTTTTTATTTTAAAGTTTCCTTAGTAGGAGTAGATGGTAATAACTCTGTGAAAGCCAGGCATTCATTTTTATCACCTCCTCACTGCCCAACATCTCCAGGTCAGAAACAGGTTTTCAATTTCCCTTTTGGCATCCGCATCAGATCTGTGACAGGAACACACAGTTCTGTGCAAGCAAGAAATCCAGGGATGCAGACAGTCAGTGTCTTTGTGGAGCAGGCAGACAGAAACTGATACTGTAATCCTTGTGCACTTTGGGGGAAAACGGGAAAGTTTTAAACTAAAAGAATTTCTTATCCTGAAACTGTTCTTTCAATTATACCTAAAGTGCGGATTGAAATGTAATAGGCAAACCACAGGAGAAAGTACTTCCAGAGTTATTTTTTTCTTCTTTTACCATACACCTCAAATAAATGACAACTGATATAACAGAAAAATAGCCTGACATATTGAGAAGAAGCAAACAGGGAGCTATTCAGAGAGAAGAAAACAGGGTTGCACTTGCATTTCATTCTTTTGGCTTTCAAATGAGCACTTGCCTGAAACATTATGAACTGTCAGAACAGAGTAGTAGTGTATATTTCCTTTGTGTTATGAGATTTTTGTTTCTGTTTGTAGGAGCTGATTGGTCCCAAATGCTGAAGGAAGAAGATAATGGCACGGTGCTGCGTTAAGGAAAGTTTTGCAGTGTTTCAAAGTGGGTAACTGAGGTTGAAGCAGCAGCTGCTTTCTCAAAGCAACAGATGCAAAATCTATTGCAAAATTTATGTTTCATTAATATGTTGTAAATGTTTGATTAGTTTTCACATGTTCGATATTTAGGTCAATTGATTCACAAGAATTTCAAAGCCTTATAAAACCTTGTAAAAAAATTAGGGTTTTTTTTGTCATAGATTTGGTTGCAAAATCTGTGATCAGTATCACATCTGGACAGTCATTATTACTATAAATTATGAAAAAAGATAAAAGTGGTAAAGGAGCAATTATTTTCAGTAATACTTAAGATACCTCTTACCTGAGGAAATACATATAAGTAGAATATTTGCTTTTGAAAAGGAACAAAGATGGCATCCAAACAGACAGTAACATAAAGCAATTCTTCAAATAACGTGAATAAAATAGTTAAAACAGAATGCCAAGTGAAAACAGAAGGCAAGTTCATAAGACTCTGCAAGAAAATTACCAAAAATTATTTTACTATCCTAGAAATTAATCACAGCATCTTTGGTACTCAAAAAAACCAAAACAAAACAACTTTATATATATATATATATATATATATATATACATATGCACACACAGATATACATTTATATGTTTCTTATATATATTCTCCCTGCTTTTTGATGTTCCTATTTTTAATTCAACTGATAAAGCAAGTCTTCAGAGTTCTGTTCTGCTTACTTATTCCCTAACTTTTCATTAAAAGCTACCATGATCACCAGTAGGACCTGTGCTACATGACTGCAGCTGGAATGAAACAGATTTCTCATTGAGTTTTGCATCACTGGAGCATAAAAGTGAATTCAGGACAGAAAATTATTCCAGTACTGAGTACCTCTAGGATCAAAGAGCTTCACAGCACATGGTACAAAATTTTAGTAGCTCGTAAGTGGTCTAAACATTCAGATCTATTGATCTATCATTACGATTTTGGCTCCTAAATACCTGTCTGTATAACTTTTTACAAGGGTACTTTGGAAAATGTTGAAAGAAATCACCTTCTGTAGCGTGTCACCATGCACACCAGATTCCTAACTCACCCTGGGAGCAGACAAACACCCACAGCACCAAAGCCCTGTGCCACAGAATAAGTGGCAGCACTACCACCATTCCTACTGGAAGGGCCAAGTGCTTGCTGTTTCAGTCATCTCACTGTCCAGCTCACCTCTGGAAGGGTTCAAAGCACTTCATTTCCCACTTTGAAAGGTGGCAAAACTTTCCTTAATGCAGTGCATGCCATTGTCTTCTTCCTCCAACGTTTGGGACTAATCAGTCAGCTCTTACAAACAGAAACAAAAATCTAATAGCACAAAGGAAATATAAGCTTCTGCATCAATAACTCATGAGTGGCAAAATAATCTCAGATTTTCCTGATCAATAGGGACACAAACCAAGTGATGAAGGACATCCTGTTGTCACACCACTCACATGTCAAAGTTTATGACAAATAACAACAAAGCAAAACTAATACTGGAACTTGCAGAGGATCACAAATGTCTAAATCCACATGCAGAATGATGCAGATGTTTGCTGTTCACATTTTCAAGTATGACCACATTGTCTTGCCTTAAAAATAGACAAACAAAAGCATCTGAACTGCAGCAGTATTGTCTTTTATGGTTTGGTGGTGTGTCTGTTGAGGTTGGGGTTTTTCCTACACTCATTGTTTAAAAAGAGAACAAGTATTGACATATGGAGACCTTTGCAGTTGTCCTGGAGTCATTAATCTCTGGCTGACCTAATACAACCAGCCTTTACTTATTTTTCACTGATACCTGGTGATGTTTATTGAATGTACCCCTGAAGCAAGAGCTTGTTAATGGTCATATTTGTACCAGAGAACATGAAAGGTGACACTAGAAATAAATCACTGTTCTTTGTGAAGAAGAAAAATCAGTACTGTATTTAAAATGTGAGAACATTTCAAAAAGTATCCCATTCTCTATTACCAGTATGATGAAGAAAGTAAACTTTTCATGCTTTAAGTGGAAGCCAGAATGGTGACTGTCATACAATTAGAGTCTCATCAAAATTCTACCATGAGACAAAACAATAAATACACTTTAAAGCAGTTCCCTCCACCAAGCAAAACTAACCTTGCTTAACTACTTGAGAAATTTCTTCTTTGCAATTTCTGAGAAATGACATTTTCTGAATTTGACCTTTATATATTCACATTCTGGCCCTAATTCTATTTCATTTCTCTGTAAATACAGATGTGCCAGTGTATGCATGAAACGTTTACAATAATTATAGAAGCATTGTTTTGCTACCAGTTTGTTTTGTGTGTGTTCTTTGTGCAAAAGTACCATCTACAGATACGGCTTCCTACAGGAGTTAGGCCCTGCTGCCTCCAGGGAAAAGACTCACCCATCCCATCACTACCACTCTTTTGATTTTTCCATTAGTCCCCTGCAGACTCCTATCTCTGTGTGAGAAATATGCCTAGAAAGACACTGAAGTGTTCAAAAATCAGTGAAAAAGGGGCACAAAATGACAAAGAAAACTATCCCAAGGTAAATTATTTACTGTTTGGTTCAAGCACCTGTGTTTCTCAGTTAAAAAAAGACATGCCTCGATGTTATTTTAGAAACAAGTTTTACCAAAACTAGAAATCATGTACTGTTTGAGGACAAGCCAGGAAAACATGTGTACAGGTATACATTTTTTCTTATCTGATATTTATTATATATTTTTTTTAAGTCCTCAGATAATTTTTTTAATTGCATCCCAAATATTAAAGAAGTAATTTATAGTTTGTTAATTTTATGGCTTGTTAATTATGATTCAGCCAACTTATATCTGCTTCATCTCAAGAAAGAATGAGGCAAAGATATGGTGGCAGAATTCAAATTGGTAAATCGGTGCTTTTTATTTATTTATTTATTTTACCTACAGTTGTTAGCTTATTTTAGCTAATTCCTACACATGGTACTGAAGCAGACTACAATATTTTAATGCATTTTGAATTTTGTTTTTTGAAAACTATGCAGTTACCTTCTCCTGCTTTTTTCTTTTGAGAATCTTTGCAGTTACTGCCATATTTAATGTTATGGAAAAAACAACTAAAACCTTCATATGGCAATGTTAAACACAGTAATCTTTAAAGAAAGTAATCCCAACAATTTTTCATTTTGTTTTTGTGGAACATCTAATGAAAAGTACACTGCATTTTATATTTCTGTTAAAAACTTAGAACTTTTAATTGTTATCAAATTCTTTCTCAAAGTTTGTTCAAAGGAGCTGAGAGCTGCAAGTTTCTAAGAACACTAAGCCTGTCACATAAATAAGGGTATAATCACCAACAGAATTCAGTTTTCAAGTGAAAGGGCAAGTAATTTGGAATACTATAATACAGGAAAAAACCTGGAAAAACTATATTAAAAAAATTTCATGAGTGTAAACTACAACTTCATTTTGCCCAGAAATAAGATTTCTGATGCATTCATCCTTTTTTCTAGTTCCAGAATGGCTTGGGTTGGAAGCGACATTAAAGATCCTCCTCCAGTTCCAACCCTCCTGCCATGGGAACATAGCCCAGGTTGCCCAGATGTCCCTCCAGCCTGGCATTGAACACACCCAGGGATGGGGCAGCCTCTGGGCAATCTGTTCCAGTGCCTCACCACCCTCTCAGGGAAGAATTTTTTCCTAGTATCTAATCTAAACCTACTCTTTTTCAGCTTGAAGCCATTAGTCCTCTCCTTTAATTCATCAGCCATAGGAACATGATGGTTTGGAGTTAAACAAATAAATTTCTGCCAACTGTTCAACAGTACCTTTTGGAAATTGGGGGAGTTCTTCTGTCACTTACCACTGGAGAACTGAAAGTGTTAACCCATGTTATCATCCCTCAAACAGCCATCCAAAACTCACTGAAGGACTTGGCATTCTTTATAAAAGAGTATCTTTCCATTGTGGAAAAGATGAATTGCATTGATCTCTGAGAATTAAGCTTGTAAAGACAGGCAGTCTGCAGGGTTAAAAATCACTGTTTCAGGGGTCCTGACTCAGAGAAGGAGATGCACATGCAGGCACTTTTCTAGCTGGGCAGATGCTTGGAGCAGTGGGGCACTGTCAGCTCTTACCCACACAGTGTATTTGTGGCATCTCAACACTTCTGCAAAGCAGCCCATAACTAACCATGGGTTAGGGATCCCTTTGTGCAGGCTCATCTGGGGGTGCTGACACCCTCTGGGCCATCAGCCTCCTGTTTTCTATTTCTTTATTTCCAAGCCAGGATACCATTTTTTCCTTGCTTGTCTT
This sequence comes from Myiozetetes cayanensis, assembly GCF_022539395.1. NCBI lineage: Eukaryota > Metazoa > Chordata > Aves > Passeriformes > Tyrannidae > Myiozetetes > Myiozetetes cayanensis. The sequence goes on from NW_026086605.1 coordinate 29,928,822, forward strand.
GGGCAATTCGTAGGCTAAATTAAGTTTGCATCTGTACTTCCTTTTTAAGCAAGACAGAAATACAATAATTGATAGCATATGCTAAACATTTCTTGAGACTGCATTGGCAGAAAGTCAGGGAATAATGTGCATGGGTAAATCATTGCCACTCACCAGCCTGTTTCACTGAGGGGCATTTATTTTCTGAGTGGGTGGTCAAACACTGAGATGATTCTCATTAATTCAGTGTCTTTTGCCATCTTTTGTTATCAAAGTGATTTTACAGTCTACAGTTGACAGCAGCATGTCTGGAGACAGCTATATCAGATATTTTTGCCCCACTGTGTTATTACATGTGTATTTTTTTCATGAGAACCTGTTTTATTGCCTTAGTTTTAGATATCACATTAGAAACTTTCAGCAGGTTATAAACTCCTTGAGCTTGGAACAGTACAGAGAGACTCTTTGCTGGGAGAAACCATGCCACGGGGAGATTATTTTTAGTTCTTGAGAAAACTGGACAAAATATTACATCAATCTGGATAGGAAACTGCTTAAAAATAGTCATATCAGAATTTTTTCTCCTTTTTTTTTCAGTATGTTTCTCATATGAGTGACCATGTCCCAGCAGAAACACACACCAAACAGAGCTCGGACTCTTGAGAATCAGGAAGCATAACACCCCAAAGCCTTGTCTCTAGAATTTTCATTTCCTGCATTTTCCAGCTGGCTCAAAAAATAACCAACAGAAGACATTGATCCCAGTAGTAAAACATTGAGTTTGCCCCTTAATACCTGCTTATGTGGTCCATTAGTAATGATGGTATCTGTGCATGTGTTTCCACAGGACAATTATCCACCCAAGGGTTCCCACTGTGCACCATTTTCTGTGCTCTCTGAAGATAATGGGGAAAAAAAAGGAGAAGATTGTGCAGCTTTTGGCCATCAAGATCACACTTATTGTGTGAACAGTTATACTGATCCCTTGAGTGGTTGAAACAATGCCTGAGGTGAGAACTTGCAGCTGTTCTTAATGGAATTTGCACTTCAGCTCACCACAGTAATGTTAACAGTATTGGAAAAGATATCACAGTAAAATATGGTTTTAACAATTAAACAATTATTTCAGGCTTCACTAAAGGATGAAATATTATCTCCACCTTAACATGCACAAGAAAAAGTTGCAAATAAATTGGAGGTATTAATATATGTCTAAATACTGAAATTTAACACAAGGAACAGTAGTACAGCAAATGCTGGAACTGATCAATGCTGACAAATGTCAATGTCATCTCTCAAATGATGCAAAAAAGACAATGAAACCACCCCACCTCTTAATAAAACCATTCCTTCCTTGTCAGCAGGAACATGACAGTCTCTCTGCCAAAATAAAATATTTTTGTCCTGACTAGCAAGCTTTGACAGCATAAGGACCACACAAAACAAAAAGCCGAAGATAGACATGGGTGGATAGATCTATCCTTATGCTCTGTGTCACGAAATGAAAGGGAGACTGTAGAAGGAGCCCAAAGCTCCCCCACAGTCAAAAAGAAGGATTTAGTAGAATTTCAAAACATCTGGCCGCTGAGTAACAAAAAAGCCATCTCCTTGTGAGAAATTTAAATTTTCTTGAACGTCCTTATCTGAAGCAGAGAGGGAGGAGAGTACGAAGAGTCAGTGATGGCGAAGAACAGCTTGGGCATCAAATGTGATCTCAAATGTCTGCCCTAAAATTAAGCAAAAATTACAACCTTCTCGTAAGAATATATTTCTAATGCTGTGGATATTGTATAGCCAGAAGCATTCACTTTAAGCATTAATATCTCAGTCTGATGACCAGGCTGATAACAAGCTAATAAAATGTTGCCAATTTACAAATGAACAGTGAGAGATTTCTGCTAACAAAATAAACCACATATTGCTTTCTCAAAAGGAAAGTTTTCCAGTCTCTCAAGTATTGTCAGGGTGCTGCCTTCAATTTTAACATCATATATGTTACCGGCACATGTTTGACTTCTCACTCAGTAAGAAAATATTTGTAGCCTGACACAAAACATCAATTTATATAGAAAAGCACCAAAAAAAAAAAAATAGTTTATAATTTGTCTGTTTTCAAGTATTTCTAGCATAACTTTCCTGGGAATGTGTAACCACGTCAGCTGTGATCACTGCTGGAACTATAATACAGAGTGTAGACAAAGCTAAGTTAATTTTAAACTATTTAACTCAACCCCAGGCACTTCTTACTTTGCTGTAGTGAGGACAGAGCTCAGCATGGGCTGTTTCTCTCAGTGTTTAATCAGCTCCTAACTTGATCTTTATAACTTACATGGGTCTCTACAGCCACACTGATGATAGTTCAGCAAATCCTAAACTGCTGTTTTCCCTACATGACACAGCAGATTTGAGTTAACCAGGCTGTAGTAGACAAGCAGACACAGAGAACAGAAACCTTTAGAACAAAAATCTCCTGCAAATCAAGTCATGGATGCGCTTTCTAAATACATAATAAAATAAATGCTTTGCTGCTTTCAAAGTTTGTTTTAAAATGAAGTGCTTTTTGGCATCAGTCTGAGTAAACTCGTTCTAAAAAGACTGAAACGGACAAATGAAGCCATTTCAAAGAGGGAGAATGAGATGGCATGTTGATGTAACATTTTTAAGAAACCCACGTTTTCTTGATGACCACTTCATAATATTGACATTAATCTGCCTCACACCTCTCAGCTCCACTGAAGGGAGACTAAACAATCTGTCCATCACACATTAATTCGCAGGACAGGGCTGCCTCCTCCCATGCTGGAGCTCCTGTGCTCAGAGAGTCCAAACACTTGCTGCACCTCTGGCTCATGTAGCCCTTCCTTGACTCCATCTCAGCCCTGGCAGGAGCAAGGTCTGAACCTACCCTCTACCTGGCAGCCCAAAAATATGTATCAGCATCACTGCAAAGCTGCACTGTATTTTCTCCAGAGCTTCGTGACACCTGACTGTGTGCTTTAGATGGATATTATCCAGGAGTCCACCCACAGTGTTCTTGCACCATCTGCTTTCCCAGCATAGCCATGTTACACTTCTACAAGTCTTATAAAATCTTCTATGGCCTTCCAAGGTGTTCGGATGCGACCAGACTGAGGGCTTAAAATACTCCCAAAACACATTCCAGAAAATTCCAATTTACCCTTTTAATTATACACAGCTTATTTAAAACTCTCCTGCCACCTTTCAGGGCAGTCCTTCCCCTGCTGAACAAATCCTTTAAAATAAAACACACAAGAAACACAAGAAACCATGATGCAAACCATTCCCACAGGATTCTGTGGACTATGAAGGGATGTAGTTGTTTGAAGGTGTTGAAAAAAATGGAAATACTTTTTATACAACATTGTGACTTTGAAAAAAAGTAGTAAACTCCCTGCATTGAAGAATTAAGAAGAAATATAATACACAGAGTTCCAAACACAACTGGGGGAAAGAAAGGCATTCTGGCTACTGCTCTTAAAAAGAGTATCAATTTCCTTCTCTTTAGGACAAATGGTGAAGGATTGATTTGATCATTCATTGGATTTTCTTAAGGGAGGAGCATAACATAAAAAAAAACAGACAGTATTTTGGCTCACTGACAATTTTACTGGAAATATTTATCCATGAGAAAACATCTGCAGCATGCAGTTTTCATGAGATTCTGTGTCACTAAATTACATTTTAATCTGCAAATGATAAAAGGTGAAACTCAAGAACTCTAAGGGCTCACCTTAGTTAAAACTTTTTCTGATTATATTTTGAGAAGAAAGAATACATAGTCATAAGACAGCAAAAATAAACCCATGGTCTGAATTACAGGACTGTCTTTCCTGTAACCAGTTTTGTACAATCTCTAGAGCAACCAAGTCAGAAATGTAAGCAGCAGACTTTTCAGAGCTTTCTCTGAAGACACTCAGCTTTTTTCACACTGAATCTAAACCCCAACGAGATTGTATCATGTACTTTTTTCTTCATTGAGCTGTCGAGATAAAAAATATCAAACCCATTTATTCATTTGTGCTTACCAAAGGATAAATTATGCACTGCCATCTAAAAGATAAAAATATTTCTCAAAATCATCAAACGAGTTCGATATCACAATTGGTTTTAAACCAGTGTTTTATCAGCAAATGGGTGTTTGCCTGCTTTCAGTGTAATCAGCTGTCTTTTCTTTTTAATATTTTAAGTCTCCCATTCACAGGGAGTGTGAAAGCACCTTTAGTGCTTTGCAGAGAAAGAGTCAAAAGAAGTGATAAATAAAAAATACCAGCCCTTTTTGCCAGTAAACAGAAACATCGGAGGGGACGTGTGAAGTTAGCCAGCATGAAGTAGTTTGGCATGAATTTTCCAATAGCTCAGGAATATGCTATTTGTATGGAAAACCTCTGGACTTCAAATCTGGAAGAAAAATACTACTGCTGACATATCCATTTCAACATATTACAATGAAACCAAAACAGAAATTCAGAGAGTTCACTTTTACGACCCTTATACTGTGAAGAAGTAGGAAGAGCACTGGGGTTTTTTTTTAAAAAAATGTTAGAGGGTATCTAAGGATACAGTTACCAGTGAATTTAGGGTGTTGGCCATCCATGAGAAAAGATTTACAGCTATTTCTCAAATTTACAGACCATATAAAATGCAAAAAAACTAGTCGATCATATAAATAAAAACAACACCTGAAATATTCCATACACAAGTTGAATTGAAAGAAATAGTTCCTTTTTCTTCACAGCAGGACTCTGGGCTTTTACTAATGCTTTCCCTTGCTCCTTCCAGGCAAAAGCATGTGAGGAGAGGTTATTGGGACATTTGCTTAATAACAAAAATTCTATGACCCTTCTCAGCAGGATAAAATCATTGCCTTCAGACCAACTGAGTGGTAAAAGAAAAAGGTTGCCCTGTTAATCTGAAAGAACCTCCACAGCATTACCCATTGGTCATATCAAAACATTGTAGACTTCATCCTTTTAATTACCCCCAGAAATATTTTATCACAGATATTCAATATTGTGTACAGTGAAAAGCAACACAAAATAATATTTTTTTGTTAGCCGCCAAAATTATTTCATTATTTCGTAAAGAATCAAAATCTTAATTTAGTTATCTCCCTGAAGTTAACCATAATTGAATCTTCAGACCACAAGAAAGCCAAAGCAAAACAGACAGCATTTCAACCTCATATGCTAGGGATGTAGGGAAGTTGAAATATTAGAGCAAATTAATAATTGTTTAATAAAATATAAGATGAAACCAGAGGCTTTGTCTATTGCTAAGGCTTTAGAAATGCCTTCAAACTCTAGGCTCAGAATATTTCATGAAACTTGACAATAAATTAATTGGCCTAATGATCCCCTCTTCAGCAACTGAGAGAAATGAACAGGCAGACCTTTTCTGGCCATGTCTATCCTCTCTGGAAACGTTTTGCAGTCTATTGCAATAAATTACTACCAATCTTGATCTGCTGTGCAGAGAGGGCTTTGTTCAGGCTTTTGTGCCATTACTCTTAGTTACTGAACTACTCCAAAATAATTAAATATAATTAAACAGCTACATGGCTTGTGTAAAAAGCATCAAGGAGCATCAGGCCACTTCTTTCCCAACCCACTGAGTTTCTGTTCTCAGTAATAAAGCAAGATCTGATCCACAGTTACATCACAGCCCAGCAGTCATGGAAAATGACATTACCACTGTTTTTATGATGATTCACATCCTCTAATTTCCAAATTCTCTTGACAGTCCTCCTGTGCCACAAACAGCATTAATGTCACGCTAGAAGAAAAGCACAGATCTTAAGTGCCGTTTCTGAGAAAGGAGTTTGTAAAACTCATTATTTGTTATTTCCCAGGCTCAGGCATTGTCAAAGATGTATCTGCAGGAAAGCAACAAAGTCAGTGGACAATACAGCTCTTCAATATCAGTCAGAGTAACAAATCACATAAAGAGCAAAACATATTTGACCACAAAAATATCACCAAAACCTAAAGTATATTGACAGCTCTAATTTTACCAAAAAAAAAAAAAAATCTTTGCATATCACCTTTCCCAGGCAGTCTGAGTCATGAAAAATGTAAGATGTTGAAATTAGAGGAGGAAGCTAAGATAAATTCAATTAGTTGCAGAGTTCTGCTCTTTAACTTTGTTTCAGGAGCAGAAAAAGTCAGCTCTGAGACACCTTCTTTCATACCCTCCCTGTGTGAGGAATGATTTACTCATTAACTCCCTCCGAAGCGGAGGAGCTGCTCCAGCAGCAGTGCCCGGTACCAGGCTGCCTTACCCTGGCACAAAGAAGGAGCTTTCAGCTCTGCCTCCCTCCCTCCCCGCTGCTCCTCGGGCCTTTGTGCTTCCATTAACAGCAGAATGACCCTGTTCCCCGAAGCCAAGAGCTGCTCCACAGGCAGCCTGGAGGAATGCTGCATGCAAAAGGACTTGGCTATTTATATATTTTGCATATGCTTTAATTGCGCTATCGCTACAGCACACAACAGCAACACACTTTATAAAGACCTGACAGATTTTATGGGTATTGGAAAGCCCAATTAGCAATTCTCACACCACGAGCTGATTTTGTTTGATTCGGCAACAGTTGATGAGAGAAAAATTTAAAAGAAAAAAAAGGCTTAAAGGTATTTGAAATTACAGAGAAATCCAAGTCTGTAATTCAAAGTATATTTAACAGATGTTTGAAATCTGTTCTCCTCAACAAGGGCTCTGGCTTTGGAACACGTTTCTTGACTCCGGTCTCCAGAATTTTTTCCTTCATTGACATAACTGGCTTATAGTTTCTCTGGAAAAGAATTTATCCCATAAGATCTGTCAAGAGCTAAGAGCAAACGCAACTTCATTTTAGCAAGTTACATGCAATCATAAATCATTTCTGAACAGAAATACAATCATCAGTTACACTAACAAAGGTAACACTCAAATGAGAGCTACCAATTCACCCAAGTTAGGAAAAATCCTGGTTTTGTAGTGATTTCCCATGGTGCTAAAAAAAGGCACAAAAAGTTCACAGAGACTACAAGCCAGTCTTGAAACCATGACAACGAGGTGCTGGAGCAACAGAGCAATGAAAAGTCCCCAGGAACAGAGTAATATAAATCCTTATTTCATTGACAATTAATTGTTCGAATAGGTTCAAACCAAATCTCTAATAGAGTTCAATAGGTTAAATAATAATAATTTGGGAGCATAGCATGGTAGCTGATAGGATGAAAATATGATCTAAAGTTACCTTAGACAATTATAAAGCTAAAAAATACACTCCCAGGGAAATTTGTATTTGTAAATAATAGTGTAATGCACTGGACCAAGACCACCACATACACATCGTGGATTTTTTTATATAAACATGAGTGACCAATTACCTGTTTCTGTATCATTCTTTGTTATCTATTTGTATAAAAGACTGTGCTTGCTTCCCCAAAAAGAGTGCTGGATGTATTATGTGCCTGGCACAAAGTTATGCAGAATGGTAATAAAATCAAGTGTCTCAATTCAGTGTGTTGGCTGATTTTTGCACACTGGGTGAAAGAACCCAGCCTGAGGGACAGCCCTGCTACGAAATGGTTCCCTGTGGTGCTTTATACACCCTTCACTCTCAAAGCATCTACTGCCCAAGGTGATCCTATTCAGATCTCAGTCAAGATACAGCACCAGCTGGATCAGAAATGCAGTCCTGTTATTCCAGAGCAGTTTGGAAGGTGCACAGGTATGGCAGCAATGAAACATTGCTGTTTAGTAGCAGAGACAGACCTTGTAAGTAGAAAGTAAAGCAACCCCAGCCTCAGACTTGGGAGAAATTACGAATTTTGTAGCTCAAAATTATCTCTGGTGTAAACTGGACTGGCTTCTCTTTTTACATAGACTAGCCAAAGCTCCTAAGTTAAATTCTGTTTTCAAAAGAAATCAATAGAGGAACAGTTCACGTAATTCCACTTCTTCAGCTCCAGCCACACAGCTGATATGACTGAGGATCCTCCAAGCTGTTTCAGCTTTCAGGGGTATTTGTGCTTGCCTCATCCAATTTACTGTAGCACTGGTAATACTGAGATAAAGACACCTGCTTTACAGCTGTGAGAAAAATAAACTACTTGACAGCAATTAAGGTAAAGCTTTGCTTTGGCATAAATTCTGGAAAACTGCTATTTCCTCAGGCTGTCATGCTCGCTGAAGAAAGAGTGAAATGTTGGCAAATTTTAATGACTGCTGTTAAGGGAGAATGAGGGAAATTCAGAGAATTGCAGATTATAATGTGGTAACCTAAAACTTCTGCAGAGTTCTACTGTCAAACCCTCAGAGCTAAAAAAGAATCCACCGAGCTACAATTTACAATGATTGCCGGCAACACTTTCCAAGGATTTTGCACACGTCACTGGTTATTGGATTTAATTTTACTGGACTGCATTAAAGCTATCATCTTTCACTTGGAAAATGCTCCAAAATTCTCTCCTTTCTAACAACTTCTTTATTTTTTCTTCCAGTTCTGATTTCTTTCCTTTCTGAAGTGAAAGTTAGAAATAAAAGCTTGACATTTGGCACAGAACCTACTCAGAAAGTGTAGTTCCATCATTTTATGTCTGCATCCTCATCAAAACCACTTGAAGAAATCCCTGTGGCATGGCCTGTATCAATGAACAGCGGGACTGAGCTGACTCTGGATGGTGGATCACATTCACTATAAGCAACAGAGAAGATGTGACTGCATCTGCTTAGTCTGGACTTATCCCCACTTGCCTACAGGCAATGCCCAAAATGACTGGACTTGATTTCTCTTGACCAGCCTGACTGCATAAACAGAAAGAATCTATGTTACAAACATTTCTGTAAAAACAAACAAACAAAAAAACACGCGCCCCACCCAAAAAAAAAAAAAAACAAACCAACAGAACAAAAAAACCAACACAACACAACAAAAATAAACCTAAAAAGCGCCCCCAAACTGAAAAGGGTCAGTGTAAGCAGGGGAGTAGCAGCAACAGCAATGAAAACAGGTCTTTCTAAGTGGGTGTGAGGGAGCCAACACAGAGGTATCATATCACATTACACATCACTCTGCAGTAAGGATGTGCATGCACACAATGGGCAAGTAATATTAAGCTTATTTAGTCAAGCTGGTGCAAAAGGCCTGGTTATAGTTGCCCCATAACCAGGTTTATTTTTGATTAATTCATAACAAACAAAAAAACAGCCAAAGACAAAAGAGACATACTCCAAAAGGAAAGAAAGCATCATGTAGACTTGCACATTATTTTAGCTAATATTAAAGTAAGCCTGTACATGAGTATGTGTATGGGCAGACATACAAAACAGCATCTTTCTTTAAAACTCTCACCTAGAGATCACCACAGATTTCCAAACCTTGGTCAACTTTTCTGAATCAGAGACAAAAACCATCAGTTTAAAATCTTAAGTGTGATCAGAACAGTATCAGAGGAAAAATTACCCTGGAAAGTTTTATCACACACTTGCCATGGTTTATCATTTGTGCCAGTTTTGGCCTTCACCATAAATTGCCATTGCATTTACATATTTTATGAAAAGAGTACGTGGAGAACAAAGGAGGGAAGTGAAACATCAGCCTTGTGATCCCTTCTTTCAGAACACACCTCAGCCATTTCAAACTTGCCTTGCTGGAATTGGTAGTTTGTTAATCCCTGTCTAACAGATGGGACAAGGTATGCCGGTTGTGTATCACCAATATTTTGTACTCTAAGAACTCTGGTTACTTCACACATCCACACATCTTTTTCCAAAAGGCAACAGGATTGGCACGGGAACAGGCAGGACAAAAGACCAGTTTCCCAGAACAACAGCAGTGCTATTTGTGCCTACTTGATTCAGCAGTATTTGAGATCCTGCACAGTCAGCCCAGTGGCATTGCCCTGGTTACAGTGCCACGGGGCATTGCTGCAGAAAGCCTTGAATTCAGCCAGCAGAGCTGGTAAATCTAATTAGATTTTAACAATTAGCTTTTATATGAAAAGAGTAACAGAAATCAAAGCCCAATATGATGAATCAGCTATCAGTTTGGGTTTTTTTTCAAAGGGAAAATATCCTTCAGCATTTACAGATTCCTGTATAGGCCAGTCATCTGTCCCCCAAGACAGACACTTTTATTTGCCCTTAAGTTATATAAAGGGATTAAAACTGCCCACTAAGCATACTGATAGACATGTATCAAACACATTTCTGTATATCAGATTCCTCAGCTGAGAGATTTGTGTATGCAATAAAATTAAGCCCCTCTGAAACAAAACAGAAAATCAGTTAATAGGTATCTAATGGTGTCACACTGATTTACTATAAAAGGGCATAACACTAAACGGGCTAAATGAAAGACAGCTCCTCCTACAGAAAATTAAAGTCAAACAAGTCTGTAGCTTACTAATCTAAACTGCGAGTTGTCCTTACTTTTCCATGATAAAAGGAATTTGACAAATGTTAAATTACTGGGACAAGATTTAGTTTTGGAATGTAAGAGCATATGATCGAAAAACCCGGCAGGAAGTAACTGAAACAGAAAACATCATCCTGGTTTCAGTGAAACTGTTTGTATTATAAAAGAAAATAGCAACAGCACATAGGGGTGCTAAACAACAAAGAACTTATTCCGTGTCAGTGGTGTGAAAGAAGGTGCATGGTAAATAGTCTTGCACTCAGTTCAGAACTAGCCAAGAATTTTGGAAAGATGAAGTAGATTTACTGTCCTTTCCCAGTCATGTGCACTTGATAACACCCTTCTTTACTGATGTATTTACAGAGAAACTGGGCAGCAATTAGAATCATAGAATCAGATGGGTTGGAAAGGACCTCTGAGATCATCAAGTCCAACCCTTGATCCACTACCACCACAGTTACTAGAGTATGGCACTAAGGGCCACATCCAGTCTCTCCTTAAACACCTCCAGGGACGGAGAATCCACCACCTCCCTGAGCAGCCCATTCCAATGCCTGATTACCCTCTCTGTAAAGAATTTCTTCCTAACATCTAACCTAAACTTCCCCTGGCAGATCTTGAGACCGTGCCCTCTTGTCTTAATTACCTGTGCTTAGACTTAACCAAAAGGTGACTTTATGGCTGCCAAATACCAACTCTTCGGTTCAGAATCAGGAGGCTTCACAACACATCCAGCAGGCTTCTTGATGGCAATGCTTATTCCCATCACAGCAGACTGGGGCTCTGGTTCTCCTTCTACGTATTTATTTCATGAGTAATGGTCTCTGTGCAGTGCACAGCTTTTTGGGGAGCAGGCTGTCAGAGCTGGTTTCAAAAGTGACCTTGGCATTGGATAATTTTTTTTAAACCGTCAGTGTAGCTCAATGCAAATAATGCCCCTGTGTTTGCTGGAGGTCAGCTCGCCTCATTCAAGTGCCTGCTCAGACAAGAATGTGCCACACTAACTCCAGCTAAATGGCCAAATGATTAGTTCATCCCATTTTGCTGGAAACAAATTACTCTGCATTTTCACTTAGTTGGAGTGACAGTAACAGGCAGCCTTTTTGACTGCCCTCAGGGTTTGCAGAGTGAATATTTACCAACAACATTTACTTAGTTTTCTTTTACAAAATTAATGCAAACAACTGAGGAAGTTGACATCATCAGTTAGCCCATTTGATAATACTTCTTAAACAAAAAATACAGCACTGCTTCCAAGACAGGCATATTCAAAATAATTTCCTGAAAGAAAAAAAGCCTTTTGCTGACTTCCACCAGACCTTGGTTGTAAAAGAACAAACACCACTGAACATTAAGTTCTCTGAGAAATATGAATCTGCCTGCCTCAGGAATACATAACTTAGGTTTCTGCAGAAATTTCAGTTAGGGAGACAAAATTATGACAGATGGATTCACCAAAAAATATTTGAGGATGAGACAATTTTTTTTTAATCCAAAATCTATGGTACAAGCTCAAGACCAAAAATTTGGCTTAATTTCACCCTGTATCCAAAGGGACCTGACCTTAAATTTCTGAGAAAAATGCCCTAGTTCCAATAGGGTTGAAGCTGAGCATTTACAGTCTCCCTGATGATGTAGTCCAGCATTTATAAAACACAATTACACACACACACACTCATTTCTCCTTATACTTACCAACAGTGTAGGAAGGAAGGGCTGAAATTCATTGTGATCAGAAAAAAAGCAATTGCCAGTTGTTCTACTAACATCAAAAATATAGAAAAAATGCCCAGAATTCCTATTATCTACTGACCTGACACTGTGTCTCAGATCTAACAATGAGTGAGCAGCATTTGCAAGACTTAAACAACCTCTGTGATTTAGGAGATGCCCCTCGAAGAACAGGTTATTATTTCAACAATACTTGGGAGTGTTTGTGGTGATAAAAGCTTGACATTGGGAGGTACTATCTGCTGGCAAATGGAAGTAGTATCTTTTGAAATCTTCTCCCTTGGTTTTTGTCTTCCAAATTATGCGTTATCCTCCTTTGTTGCTCTACTACTCCCTTATTGCTCTACTACTATTTGATTAGCTTTTGGGAAATGCCAGCTTGTTTCTGCTTCAATAGCTTTGTCTAAAACCTTGAATTATCTTTCCCAGCTCTCTCAGAAAGCTATTTCCTACCTAATGTGTTTTATTAATCTGCTGTATTATTGGCAAAGCAAGCAGAATATTAAGTGGGATACTTCAGCAGTATCTGACGTTACAAAATACCTGGGAAATACTTGAAGTTGTGCTGAACCATAACAACTTTTCCTCAGCTTTTTCGCGGCAGAGCGCTACAAACTTGGTCTCCGTCATGATGTTTCAGTGGAATCTCAGAAAAAACCTCACAAAACCTTGAAGACTGGAAGGTGTACCGTGATTTCCCAGTAGCTATTATCTTAGTCCATGTATTTCTACTCCAAAATGCAAAGAAGGGTGGGAACACATTACTGTGGTTTTAAGTTTTAGGGGTAAAAATATTTGTTTAAGAAATGTTTTGGCTAAGCTGTGGCCCTGTGGCCAGAAAAGTCTGCTGAAGAAATGATGCAAGGAAATCTACTCTTGGGGCATAACATAATGCTGCTTGTTTACATAAATATCAGCTTCATAAAAGTCAAGTTTTTCTGACAGAAACACAAGGAAGGATTTCAGTCTTATTTAGACATCAGTTTCTCCCTCTCCAGAATATTTAGCCATCTGCATAAAGCAGTCATTGCACACCCCAAAGCTCTCCAAAAAGAAGTTTTCTGACCTCCCTGTCAGCCACCTTCTCTTCCCAGAATTAATCACACACAGTATATGATGCATTTACTCTGATTTTATCTCAACCAACTGGTGCAACACCCCACAAGTGCAAACTCATCAAACACTTCCTAAAACCAGGCAGTTCATCCCAGATGCTCAGGTTATACCAACACGTGCCCCATGACATAGGCATTTATAAGCAAAACAAAACATTAGAGGAATAATGAGAAAAAACCCACACACAAACAACGCACCCATGAAACCACAATACATTTGCTTGGGTGTCAGCTGGTGACATTGGCCTTTATACCATCAGCATTAAGACTTTGAGAATCTCCCTTTTTAGGTTATTCCTCCAACAAACCAACTATAATCTGTATATTATTGTATATTATAAATTATAATGATGTAACATTGTATATTATACAAATTTGTAGTGAGAGATCAAGTTTCCACAAAGCATTTAAATAAGAGATGTTTTCATCCTACCTTAATAACACGAGTCTGTCTCTTTCTGCATCTTCTGTGTTGTTTCCCTGTGTAGAGAAAAGAAACAGAATGTACAGGGCTGGATTTCAATTCCAGACCAGTTTGGTCACTGCTCAGTCGTGCTGTTCTTGGCTATTTTCAGGAGGATAAACAGCACTTCTGGCTCTTCTAAGTGTTTGCAATGCTCTTGTTGTAGTCCAGACTGCAGCCCAGCCCTGGTGAGGGAGCTGGAAACTCCAGCAGAATTCTAACAAAAACAGCTGGAAAATACACCAAAGGTCAACTAGGAGTCAGAGGACATCCCCAAAGGTCTGATGTCATCCTGGGGTCATAGGTCATCCAGAAGGCCAAAAGGTCAGAGGTCACCCAGAGCTCAAAGGTCACCCATGTGGTAAAGGTCAAAAGGTCATTCAAAGGTATCCAAAAGGTCAAAGGTCATAAAGGGTGTCAGAGGTCATAAAGAGGTCAGAGCCAATCAAAAAGGTCCGAGGTCACTTAGGGGGTCAAAGGTTTAACACACGTACGCCAGTTGAGAGAAAAGGGGGTTGCACTCTTAGAAGCAATTCTTACAACACACCCAGCACAAGCTTCCACACGACACCTGGTCAAATGAATGTATCAGTTCAAATGCACAAAGCCCACAGTTCTCCCATCCTGGCTCTTTCTGGAAATTACAATGTCAATATGAAGGATGATAGATTTTTGCTCAGTAATGTGTCCACTGGAGTTCCAATTAGCAGAACAGTTACCAGGTGCTGGTTGGAATGAAGCACTGGAAAGGCAGAGCCTCAGAAGGTGTTTATGGTCCTTCCAATTCCAACTCTATTTCAATTCAAATTTCAATTCAATTTCAAATGTCCTTTGGACATCTTCTACATTCAGATAAGAATTTTTAAATCACAAAGAATACAACATTATGCTTCCTATGTGGTTATCCATATTAATGTGACTTAAAAATATTTGAATTATTTTCCTAAGTAAAATCTTGAGTTCATTTTGGTTCCTACAGCCAGGGGCTTCAAAGCACCTCAGAACTGGCCTTGTTGCAGGAGCCAGAAGCAAAGTGCCCAGCCCTGGGCGATGCAGTCAGTAGCTCTGTGTTTTCTGTTTACTATTATAAAACAGTAATAAATTCAAACTAACAGAGAGACCTCGGCTTGGATTCAGAAGAAAACTTTCCCAAGCCCAAACTTTCTGCCCCCCTGAGCGCAGTCTTTTCTCCTCCCTGAGAAAACTTGGCTCTGCAGCTTTCTGCACTGTATTCCATGTATTAAATTCCCTTCTGTTCAGGACACCTACAACTTTGCATAATTTAAGAGCCATGATAATCCTATAATTGGTAAGCATAGAAACAAATATAATATATTGACAGATACAAATATAAAACAATAAGAGCTCTTAGTTGGATAAGGGAGACATTTATAACAAACACCAAAGTAGCCCAATGGGAAGGATTTTAAAAGTCTCTCTCTAAACCATTTAAGATGGAATGAAGTTTTCACTTTGAAAGACCTCAGTGGTACAGTTTTAATTTAAGAGATAATTTGAATCAGATCCTGTGTTATCTGGACCCCGGACACTTAGTGATGTAATTGGAAACTGGAAAAACTATTCCAGTTGTAATAAATACAGGTTATAATTTGTGTCAGATAAAGAATGTAACCGAGGAGTGAAGAAAAACAAACAGATTGTAAAACTTAATTACACTTCCATAAAGAAATAAAACAGACCATTTGTAAAGCCATCAAGGTCAACAACTATAAATTGTCTTTACTTTCCTAAGATGAATTATATGATCTTTAGGCATCTTGTAGTCTAAGAATGTATGAATTATCACTATTGTAGAGATAACCAATTAATCTAAACTGTATCAATGTAAATGTATATGCATGTAATAATTAGTATGTATGAGATGTTTTAAAATGAAAACTGTGCTTGTACTCTGTATCATGTGTGGCAGACTTAGGAAGATTTCCTGTCTGTACACCCAGCATGCTGTTTGCTTTTACCATATAATAAATTCCTATCTGAAAACTAATTATATTTTGAGACTCTGTTTCTCACAAATTGGGGATATTTAGAGACTGTTTCTCACACAGTTTTGATGCCCTATTCACTTTTTATCCTCTTGTTTCTTGTGATTTTTTCCTGCCTCAGTGCTATGGCCTGACCTTGAAAATTAGGTAATTACAAATATTCACCAGTTTGTAGCATAGACAGAAAAGTGTCATTGCAGTTACATCTGTCATGTAGTTATCATGTAGTAACGAAACAGCCACTGCTTACCTAATCTGAGCTACCCAGGAGGAATTTGTCATGCACAAAAAGTGATCAAGTAACCTTCTATTAACTCAAGCCTCAAGTAATCTTAGAATAATTATCATGAAAACGCAAAACTTCTTATTTAGTCCCAAGTCAGGGGAACACACATGTGCTCAATTCCAAGAACTTCAATATGCTAAGCACTTGCTAAGTAGGCTGGCAAGCACTGAAACGCCTTGTTAAATAAAGCAAGACCTAAATCTTGCACACACACACAAAGCATTTAGTGCCTGCCAAGAGGAATTTCACGAGTAGTGCTGAACTACACGATTTCCGTTCATTTACATCCCTAACAGTAACAATGCTCAGCTGAAAAGGAAGATGAGGAGCTCAAGAGCTCTCAGATCAATGGTTTAGCATGTGAGAATACCCACCGGGAACCCCAAGCCTTTTCACTTTCTTTCTTTGCTCTCCTGCCCTAATACATGCATATAAATTCCAGCTTCACTGTAAATTTCCTGGCTGTAAATAAGGACTTGCAGTTTTTCAATCCTGATCCCCGAATGCACTAGTTCTCGCTTTTCAGCACTGCCATGTGCTGGATTTACCAGCCAGTACACCTGTCTGAACATGGTAGACACCCTGGGACAAGGAAAACTCTTGCTGGGCTGATAGCTGGGAACTCCTGAGGTATCTGCTATCTTGAGTTATTCTGCAGTCCTAAATCAGCCAGTTCCCATAGCTCTGTGCCTGCAGTTCTCACTCAGGATGGGAGAGGTTCAATTCCCGCATCTCCCCAGGAGTGCCCCCCAACCACTGCAAACTCCAGGGGGTGAGTGCATTTCTTCCCACCCCATACAGCTGCCTTATTTTATTCTGCTTATTTATTGCTCCAATATTTTGTTAAACATTTGGGAATTGAACCCAGGCCTCCCTCTTCCCCTGTAGTGACCGTAGGTTTAGGAGTCAGCATTATTTTTGGGTTTTGATCAGCTTTGAGTTATTTCACGGTCTTCACTAGAACCTTTTCAACAAGGGGCACTAAATGTTTTCTTCCTGAACTTTACAATACAAACAAAGAAAATAAACTCTCTATAAAAGCTATGAGCAAAGCACAGCACACGCAGCTTCACAGTTTATCCTTTTGTACTCTAAACATACATAGCTGCTTTTTAATCTCACAAAGATTTCTGCAAAAGAACAAAGATTTCTCCAGGGATCTTTGCAGTTAGTTAGTGTAAGAAATTGCTCTAATTAACAACCCATTCAAAATTTCAAATCCATCCAAATAGTCTGGAGCCACAGAAAAGGAGAACAGCAAAACAAATAACATCATGTATCTGATAAAGACAAACAAAAACATTAATTTTTTTTTCCTTTCCATTTTAAAGCTAGGCTTTGGCTCTGAATTTTTTGACTTCTTCCACTAATAGCTAAGCCATGGTTAGCTCAGAGATATTGCACTTAACCAAACTGGTGTTTGAATGGAGGGTAATATATGCCAAGGGGAGAACAGTGCTTTGACAGTACTGCTTTAAGTAAAAAACCTGCAATGTAAAAGCTTTGTGTCAATCAGTACAGTGAGGCAGTACATAATAAAACTTCCATGCTTTCTACAACCACAAGTTTTCTAATACAAGTGATATTTCCAAGCTCCCCTGAAAATGCACATCACTAAATAAGTAACAGAAGGTCATTTTTGATCTGACAATTGCATGCAAATGGCTTTACCTACCCCTGTTCAATTACAAGGAAAGAAATATGAAAAGGTAGCAGGAGTTTTAATTCTGGAGAAATTCAGGAGAGTCTCCTGTGAATTAAAGTGTCTCTTCATCATTTCTGCATGTTTCCCATCATTTGCCCCATGTAAAAGCATTCTTCATCCATGCACATTTCTCCAAGAAGGATGTCCCTTTTCTGATAAAGATGGGTAGAGAATATACTATTGCTTTCAATGTTGCCATTGAAGGTACTTTTTCCCAGAATCTACTAACACAAAAAATCCAGCTTGTAGCCCCAAAGTCATCCTCTTCTGTGGCAGGAATATTTAGAGATAAGGCAGTATTTTCAAAAATGCACAGCCCTCTAACCCCATGGTGTTTTGGACCCAGCATTTTACATTTTTCTGCTAAACTTTACTATGATATATATTTTCCTGGCTTCCTATTAAAAGAAAGTAAATATAAAAGCACTGTTGAGAGAGAAGGTATAACACAAAGTCTCAAGGAAAGGTTGCACACAGTGCTGAATACAATATCGCCAAATCCACAGCAAAATGAATCACTGTGAGCACACCCATGTGATACTTTACTGGAACATAACTTTTGAGAGATCACCTGATACTGGCAGAAAATAAAGTGAGTTTCTTACAGGCACAGCAAATCTTGAGTCAGTATCTGACATTGCTTGGTTCAGCTGTGCTCACAGCTATTTCCAAGAACTAGGAGCTAGAATTTGCATTCAAAATATGAACAGACCTCAACAATATATGCATTAATTTATGTATTTTTAATATATGCATCTTCTCTGAGTATGTAACATGCCAGAATCACTATAAAACTCCCAGGTTTTTTATTAAATTATATTGCAGTACCCAGTAACACTGTTATAGATGATTAGGTTTACTGTGCTCTTTGAAAGCTATTTCATTATTATGTTTGATGGCCATTTAACAACCTGAGGTCACGTAACATCCAGAATGTACTAAATAAATTGGCCGTGGTAATAATACCTTGCTGGTGAACCAGCAAGATTTTTTAACTGAATTATTTTAGTATGAAAGAAAGTGAGGTGTATCTTACACCTGTAACCTACACCTTTACTAATGGCAATATTCTATCTGCATTTTAACCACGGTGAAATGTTAGTGTGCCATTTGCTGTTGAGAATTCACCTTTTAAAAGGCACCTAGGAGATTCTGAGCTATCAGGAATATATTTAATTTTAAAAAATATGATTTTACCAAAAAGACCCAAACCTATGATAGAAACAGAGTAGTACAAACATATCTTGAAATTAAAGATATTTAAGTATTCACTATCTCAATCAGTTATGTCTTTAATCACAAAATTTATTAGTGGATCTATTGTACAGAATATTGAAAATTAATAGAGACAGAAGTGTTAGGTTTTGACCGTGTTTTCTCCCTCATTCTATGGCCAGAACAGTTTAGTCCAGCTTTTCTAGAATAGCAATTTGTTTGTAGCCTAAGGTTATCTCAGTGGATAAAAATTTATTGGAATATTGTTATTTTCAGATATGTGGACAGTTTGTGAAAACTCCTACATGCCATAATTTTTAAATGTTTATTCCTTTAACAGAAACAGTTGTTTTAACTTGAAAAATTTTGCTCAGAAAGCTGATAAAAACCCAGGCAATCGCTCACTGCATTATCAACTCCTGAAACTGATATAACTGCAAACTCAGCATTTGTCCACACTGATGCATGTGAGCTGGGTGATACATGCTAAACTCCTAAAAAAGGCTTTATAATTACCCTGATTATATTTGTCTATAATATTTTTTCAATTTTTTAAATGTTTGATGCACATTAAAACCTCACTTTAGATATGTTACCTATACTATTGCTTCCCTCCTCCCTGCCCAAACTCGGACCTGCAACGCCATTTCACTGTGGTGCTCAGAAAGCATCTTCAGAGCGTTGACTTTCCCCAGTAAAATTCACTGATTGGCTCTTCACAGACTTCTAATGAGAAGCTTTAAAGTGCCTGCTGCACAATAGCTTTAAAATAAAACCTGTGCTGGATGGAAGTGTCCTGTTCACTTACTGTTCAAGCTGGCCTGAAAGTCAGCTTTCTACCTACCTCAAATTGCCACTGACACATTGGCTCACAGCACACAATTGTTCTGGCACTCAACAAGCCAGATAGACAAATATTTTGAAGTCACAGGAGTTCTAACCCTCCCCTTTCAATCTCTTTTCAAAAGTTCCCTCCTATGTCTCCCCTACAAGCTTCAGAATTGATTTGTTGTCTTATTGTGCTCATTAGCATTGAGTTTTTGGGGGCAAGGAGCAGAATGAGGATGTCTTTTACTACCAGTGTGGGTTTTTGCGAGCCAGAAACAAGGACAACTGCAACAGTGTCAGGGCTGATTTGTTTTTGAACACAGTAAGATAAACTCTAATTTCGGAAGCCTGTAGCTAAATGAAACAATACCCCTGTTCATAATAATGAACAGCCTAGTTTGGGAAAGGGACATAGAAATGCTTTGGAAACAATTTTCATTGCTTAAAAAGTAAAAACCAACCAAACCCCAAAACATACAGCATATGGACATCGACACAACATATAGAAAAAAGAGTCTGGGATAGGAGTATGTTCCAAACCCACAGATTTTTTTTTTTTAAGGTATTGTTATGTCTGTCAACTTTTCCATCTTTTGAGAAACTCTTAAGCCACTCCTGGAAAAAAATCCAAGAAACATCCTCTCTTCTCTCCTTCATAAGCCATGGTTAATTACCAAAATTGCTCTCCATGGAGGCAGGCAATGTCACCAAAATTCCCTCTTTAAAGAAAAGCAGTTTTAACCTGGCAGGCATTTGAAACACCACTTTCATCACTAGACTTCAACTGCATAGCTGTATTTACATCTCCACCCCCACCCCCTATGTCCTTACATAATTTTCATGGCCAAAT
This sequence comes from Myiozetetes cayanensis, assembly GCF_022539395.1. Classification (NCBI taxonomy): domain Eukaryota; kingdom Metazoa; phylum Chordata; class Aves; order Passeriformes; family Tyrannidae; genus Myiozetetes; species Myiozetetes cayanensis. The sequence continues at coordinate 29,949,420 of NW_026086605.1, forward strand.
ATCACAATCCCAGGGATGTCAGGACAGGTGGCAGCTGTTGTGAGTGTGGTGCCAGAGCAGGACCTTACAGAGCAAGTTGTCTCAGCAGGGCTGACCATCAACAGGGATACTGATGCTTCCCAGAACATCTGATCTGCTTCGTGGTGGAAAACAGGAGCAAAAAGGCTAAGAGCTAGCTCCCAAGAAGCTGATAAATTCAAATGTTGCAGTTACTCTTTTAACTTCTTCCCATAACAATAAAGAGCAAGAGAGATTATTTCTTTTCCTGCAAAAAGAAAACACTGCAGCCTTCTGTACAACCCCGTTCAGCAGATAAGAGAAAATTAGAACTACATTCACAGCTATTTTTTACTATTTCAGTTAAATAACAGAGAGGGCAGAAGAGAGTCAGTCCCAAATGGTGGCATGTAGGGAAAACTATTCTGCTACATTAAAGATGTGCTTTTAATTAACTTTTTTCTGAATCATTATAACTAAAGATTTTACCATAGGTCCTCTTAGCATAATTACCTTCTATTTCCTTGCACAGTGCACATTCCCAGGAAATAGGAATCGAGACTATTTCTTAATTTAAATGCTTCCTCAATTATTTTTAAAGTTATTGCTTTTTAATTGTTTTATTATCGAGATTTTCTTTGTGATCTTTTGATCCTTCTCCTGTTCTTACAGGTCTTTTCCAAGACCCCAGGAACATCTTTCAGGTGGTCAGGTGCAATCCTGAGCCGTTAGCAAACTGATGGGTTGCATTTTGTTATGTCCGGATCCAGGAAAACAAGTTCATACAGAGCTTTATAAATTTACTTTCAGACCTGGGAATAAATGGCTTATTTTTGTCACTGGTGCTGCATTTATGATACTAAATGTCTTTTGCTTTTGTTCTGGAGATTGTTCTCTCCTTTGCTGTTGCATTTGCATACAGGTCTCAGCAAATGACCTTCTTGCACATCAGCTCTTGCAATGCGTGCTGAATACAAAAGATTGAGCAGCTATCCTTGTTTATTTGAAGACTAATTGTGCAGATCAATGCATTCAGTAGTGATTCCTCGAGTTTCTTATTAATATTTCTGCTGATAACATAAAGACATATTGAGAACTGGCAGTTGAAAAACACAGGCCGAAGAGAAACAGGCTCCTGCTTTTCATCTGCACTGCAAAGATACCCTGGGTCACATTTTTCCTGTGAGTTTGAGATTCATAGTTCAGCATGTTATTAAAACAGAAAGACAGAGATGGCTGAAGATAGGATTTCATGAAGGTAGGGCAAGAATAATGCACAAAGGAGAAGGATTTAAGGCAGAGTCCTGCCCTCTCTTGTATCAATTCCTGCCAGCTCCGCAGCAGTTTTTAGTGTGCAAGATTGCGTTCTGAAATTCTTCTTAACCATATCTCCCAGTGTAGGGAAAACAAACAGCAATAACTCAAGAATAAACAGGATCGTTCATCTTTCCCTTATTTTTATCTCTGATGATGTTATCTTTACACTGAAATATTACTCAGCCAGAGGCAGTCTTTAGAAATTGAAGACACCTTTGAAGCAGCACCTCCTGAGACACAGCACCAAGTGGCATAAATGCTGTTTTCAGCTTGACAGACAGAAACTCTGGTGCTGATACCACATTCCCAGAGCTATCAGTGTTCAGCCCAGCTAGGAAGCTGTTGGCAGAGTTCCCCACATTCCTGCACCAGCGTGCATCAGGGAATTACCAGAGAGATGGATGCATGAGGCTGTGTGCTCACCTGCACGTGGCACAGCATTGCAGATACGGACCTTCCAGCCACAAGTTCCTATTTAATATATTAATTCATATATATACACACAGGAAAAAAATTAAAGGGATTTTAAATTTGTAGCATTGTAAATCTAATGTCATCTAATGCCTCAATTACAGCCTTCTCCATCACCTCCCAAAAGGTATTCTCTATATGACCATCTGCAGCACTTCAGCTATCCCTGTAGCTATTCTAATAAGATTTTGATAGCAACTGATACTGGTAATTCAATTATTGCTGAGTAAGTCACCTCATGCCTTTTGGTTTTCTCTTTCTATAGTAAGGAGATCAACAGACAGAGAACTGAGAAAAAAATATTTCCATTCTGACAGTATTTGGAAATAAATAAAGAAAAGAGAATTTTTCCTAAGTCCCCAGTTGGGACTCCAACTACTCTTTTCTTTCATTATAACCCCTCCTCAACATTGGGTATCTGGCTGAACTAGATAAAAATTAAGCCTTCTTTGAAATAAACAGGGATTTCTGTGTGTGAGTTTCAAAGAAAGGCAGAAAAATTCTGTTTATTTAAACTCCTGTTCAGAACAAGACCTTGTTACTGTTGGCTCTTACCAAGCAAGCCTAGAGCATAGACAGCTTTTGCCAAGAAATACTGAGATTCTTCCTTGTAGAGTAATTCCCAAGCTTCTGGCTGTCTTGTTCCCACAGTGCTTCATTAGCTGCAGAACTGAGTAAAATTGGTTCTGTTTACATAAGAAGAGATATTAATAGAGCCCATGCTCATTTCCCTTGCATGCCATGCAAGGACATACAAAATGACCAATTTAGTTAACACACAGGTGTCTGCTAAGTGGCCTCTGAGGTGAGAGCAGGCTTAAAACAGAAAGTAGAAATTTCATCGGGAATTGATTCTGGAGGCACAAATGGGGCGTAAAGGGACCTAAATCATATTGAAAGTAATTAGTTGGTCTGTATTTCAAGAATTTTAAAAGTTTAGGCCTACAGAGTCTACATTCTACCCACATTTTATATCAGTGTTATCTTCCATCTTGCTCAGTATGTGCTGCAGGAAATCTGTATTTATTTCACTAACCAAACGCAAAAAAAAGTATGCAAACTCAAGAGAGGAACTGCTGAACAACCTGTGCACCCCATTCCCAGTGCTTCTCCTTATTTCAGTGAGAACATTTGCCTGAGACATGCACAAACCACTTCAACAAAGCCTCTTACTTATTCAAAACTCTCTTTATGGTCAAGTTTCACTCCACCTTTTATTATACTGAGGATCAAAGGAAGGAGATGAAACCAAGGTTACAAGTCAGTTACAAGGTTTAATCTTTCCACTGTCCACTCAGCAACCTGGCTTAAATCTCACTGCCTGACTTCTGCCAGCAGCTTGCATTGTTTATCTTCCCTGTTCCCAGAAACAGCAAGGCTTCCAACACAAACAGGTCCCAGGGTAGCATTACATCTCATCTGACAAGTAAGAGCACAAAGGCTGTAAGGAAGCAGCATCCCTACCTTCTGCTCACCCCTGGATAGTGCACAAGAGCTGGTTGTGAGTCAGCTTTCTCCCACAGGACGGGGAAGGGAAGGAAGGATGAGCAGTAGGTACCTGAAGACAAGTTTTGGCAAAGTACAACAGTAAGTGCCTCTCTGTGGCAAAGTGTTGCATCCCCCAAGCAGAACTGAGCTAATTTGGCCCCAGGGACACCCTAAACATCCAGCTGCCTGTATTCCAAAGATGCCATGTGTCTATAGAAAAGCCTACCAAAACACCACTGACTATAGGCAGAGACTAAAAATACAGTAAACTACAGAAATCATAAGAAATTAGGGCTTGTGTAAAAAAGTTTTTGCAATACACGAGAGTAAAACAAGCTGCTTTGGCACATCTCAAACCTTTAATGAGTCTTTTCTCTATTTTGAGGTTGCTATCAACTGTATGTAATTGGTGTCAAGCCCCCCACTCGCTCACATGTTGGGCTGTCCAGTTGTTGGGCAAGCTCTTTGTTCTGAACGCCTACAGAGACACTGCAAACAGCGCTTTCTGCAAAGGAAGTGCTGTCACTGCCTGGAAAATAGCTCATGGAGACAGACAGCTTGGAGACATGGCAATTCTTTGGCTTCTCAGGAATGACAAGAAGCCAACAAACAATACTGATTTTATATTCAAATCCAAACGAATCCCATCCCGAAGTAAGTGTTTTTAGAATGTTTGAGGAAGGTTTCCAGCACACACAGATTTTGAGAATATATGTTGACATTCTGTAGGGCAATCCAGGAAATGTAAGTTGAGAAGAGCTGGCAGGGAAATCCAGCTCAGCTCCCTTTAACATGCAAGCTCACAGAGCAGTTAAAAAGGAAAGCTGAGATGGCACAGAAGAGATTCTGAGACAGACTGTGCACTGCACTGTGGCAAGGACTGTAAAATAGGTAGGTAATTAAAAAGTATCTGAGAAAAAAGAGAATGGGAACAGAGGGGGACTGCTGGAAAACTCTCTTCAGTCTTTCAGATTAATCCTGACAATATTGTCATAAATTCTTCTTTCCCAATTCCTCTTTTTTGTTGAAAGAGCTAAAAATACCACACAAATTTACAGGAAAATATTGGCAGTAAGGCTGAGGCCAGACAAGCTACCTTGGCTTACTTGACTTAATTACAAAGATTTTTATAGGGGAACATCAATACATAATTCAAGAAATGTAGCACATATGGACAACAAAAAAATGGGGGGGGAAAGGTGAACCACATAAAAAGCATAAGCACAAAGGGTCTGATTTTAAAGGATATTTGAAAACTGTAAAAGTTGTAATCGATATATTTAAGCTGTCTTTGGAAGCTCAGTGTCTAAAAGCATGACTTAATGCTCACAAAGATTTTAAAGTGACATGCTGGTGAAATCCTTGCTTTGCCCTGTTTCTAAGCATCAGTCTGACTTTGTTCTTTCACCAGTTTTGGGGTGTTTTCTAATGAGGATAAAAATACATCTTTGGGCCTACATTAAGCCACGTACAGAAACATCCCAGGTCTGAGAGCAACAGTGAGCAGTGGATGTCTGTCCTATTCCCCATCTTTTACCCACTGGGCACAATCAAAGCAGAGCTGAGACAGAAGGCTTAACAGGAGGTGGAAGTACACACACTGCTTGCTCTCTTCCTTCTCTTGGAATGCTTTTTCTGTCCTCTTCTTGTGCAAGAAGAGAACAGCGGCGATTGCATTTTAATTGATGAAGTTCTGAACTTAAATCCATTGAACACCAAGCGATATTAACCATTAGTTCCCAGTGTTCATCCTCACTGAAAGCACAACAGCCTCTGTAAGGACAATGTATTTGCACTGACAGCACTGCTGTGCTGAGAACCAAGTGGGAAAACAAATCTCTGAGATTTTATTGTACTGGTTTAATGCAACACATTATCAGCTCAATTTTATAAGAAATTTCATCAAGGATAGAATAAATACTTCCCAGAAAAGCTTTATCAAACCTTGCATTGGTATTTTCTTTAATTGGTATTTCCTGCCTAAAAACAGGCCTGACTGAAAAACTGCCCATCTTTGACCCACACTGATCAAGCAAAAGTCATGTGGTTAAGAGCACTGAGTCAGCAAAAGCTTACCAGAGCTACTGAGACAGCAGGTCTCGATGCTGCCTTCACAGTAGTGAAGAAGGCGGCTCAGAAAATCTAAGGTAGCTCATGAATAATCTGATTTCTCTAAGGGGAAAAAAAATGGTCCTTAAAACTAATGACTCTTGCAGCTACTTTGATGGCATCAAAGACTGGAGAAGGTCAAATATAGTGGCAGCAAACAGAGAGAATCCATCCCTATCGTATCACTAGGCCTTACAGATGAGCTTATAAAGCTGGTAAAGAAAAATTCGAAAAGCGATATGGAAACATAATATTAAGAAATGCATACATCACACTGAACCCTTAATCCAACTCGTTCTGGAACGTGCTTGTGTCTGCCAGTGCTGTGGTTAATAGGCAGCCTATGAAACTCAGAATGCAATTAAGTCTTGGGAGAGGCACAGTTGGAGGCTGTGGCAGTTTCTATAGCAACCTGAAAGGCTCAAGACTAGTAACGGGAGATTAACTTAAAGGCAAGATAAGTATGTAAATATAGCTCTCAATTACCATTTTCTCTGCTGCCAAATGGGCCACGCATTTTCAATTTAAACAATAAAGAAATGCATTCAGAGTGTCCTACTTGTTATTAAGTAGGGCAAAAAATAGCCCTTAAAAACACCCTGCTGTAAAAATTCTGACAATTTCAGAATCGGGAATCATCTAAGCCCCACCAATTAATTCAGTCAAAATGGAAAGCACTGAACTTGAATGCTGCCAGAAGATTAGAAGGAGCCTTCAGGATAGGGAACATGACAGCCACGGTAAGAGTTTGCTGATGTCAACACACTGTACGCTTATGAACAAATCCTCTTGACGTGTTTTTCTGGATTACCCCTCAGATCAGGTTTTAAGTCTCCAAAAGGGAGAGGGCGAGATTAAGAAGAATTTTGTAAGCACTACAGACCTTTTTTCTTCTTTTTTATTTTAATTCTTTTTTAAAAGTCTTCAGTAAGAAAGACAATATTGAAGAAGCCTCATCCACTGTTTTTCCTGGCACTTTAAAACCTTTATTCAAAGGTTCAGTTGAGACTGCAGTCACCCTTCTGAACTCCTGTCCACCTTACTTAAAAATAAAACAAAAAAGTACATGAAAAAGATTCCTGGCCACATCCCTAGTGCAGTCAGTTGCTCTGAACTTGCTGTACTTCATCATTTAAAAACAACTGATACATGCATAACACATTCAGGAATATGGATTTAACCCAATCCAGCCTGCTGAGAAACACAGAGCCAGCCCTGGCCCTCAGCACAGCACTGGGCTGTCCTGCACAGGGTCTGTTAGCAGCAGACTAATGAAAGAAGTGCAGCACCACCCCTACTTCACTACTGTGTGGTGAATCCACCAAACCCATGGTTAATTCCCAAAGTGTTCCAAGGATTACTAAGGAGTAACACACACCTCTTCACTGGACCCAACCGTGCCTTCAAACCCTCAACAGTTTTACTTGCATGGTGAGCTTTTTTGGTTGGAATTGGTTGACTTGTTGGTAAGAATGCAGATACCCTGTGAAAACACCAAGAGGGTGCTGTTATGTAATTAAAATGTGTGTTTCACTTCAGTGAAGAGATTCCAACCTGTCCACGATAATAACTAAGCACCACCTGGAGTGATGAGACTAGAAGAGCGTTATTAAAGGCAGGACTCCATGATCTTGGAGGTTTTTTCCAACCTTAATTATCTTCATAATGGAACCTGTGATCTGCTTCTGCCATGATGGGAATTTGCCTGTTGTACGTGCAGGGAAGAAGAGAATAGTAATTTGATATTTTTTTTGTCAGGAGAAGGGTTCAGGGTGATCTAACTGAGGCCTTCCAGTACCTGAAGGGAACCTACAAGAAAGATGGAGAAGGACTATTCACAAGGACATGTAGTGATGGGACAAGGGGGAATGGTTTTAAACTGAAAGAGAGTAGGTTTAGATGAGATAGTAGGAAGAAATTCTTTACTGTGAGGGTGGTGAGACACTGGAACAGGTTGTCCAGAAAAGCTCGGGATCCCTGGAAATGTTCAAGGCCTAGTTACATGAGGCTTTGAGTAGCCTGGTCTAGTGAAAGGTGTCCCTGCCCATGACCAGGAGTTGAAACAGGATAATCTTTAAGGTCCTTTCCAACCCTAGCCATTCTACAATTCTCTGCTATTACATCTGGTAAAATGCCTTGAAAGAACTCTGGTTCAGGGACAGTACTCCCTTTTCCACAAGAACATTCCAGACTCAAAACTGGCTTTACTCAGGAAGCTTCACCAGTCAGAGCAGAGGTGATACAGAAATAACCTTTTCAGTAGCATAGCTGAGCACTGATCCATTGACAGCTTCTAACATTTGGGCCAAAGCCCTTATTCTCTACCCAAAACAACTGAGAGCCAATGAAGAGCATGAAATACACTGGGATTTTCTGCAACATTTTCCCTTCCAGAGGGAAAAACAAACAAACGAATAGTCAAAAGAAAACAAAAAGTCAAGTTCTGCAACAAGAGCTGGAGAACGGGGCTGAGAAGAATTGAGGTAGGGAAGAAACCTTCCCATTCCTCTCTGTGAGAAACAGTTTACGTCATCTCCACCAGTACAATATCTAATTTATACATAGGTGACTTCTCCTTGCTTTAGTGTCATGTTAGACCAAGAGTTTAACAAGTGAGAAGTGAGTCGGAGCAGTGCAAATTTCTTCGCATTGGTTTTAATTTAACAAGGAGCCAGAAATAAAAATAAAGAATCTCTTTAATGCCAAGACTTTCTTCTAGTTTGTAACAACAGTGTTTCAAAGAAGTGTGTAACACACTGACATTAGAGAAAAAGAAATTGGTAGAGGGAGCAAAAGGGAAAAAGGAAAAGGGAATACCTAAAGACCTTGTAGCAGTTTCCAGAATTAATATTTTGTTCAGTGTGGAAAAGCTGGAACAGGGTGAGATGAGGACACCACTCTCAACTTCTTCATTGAAGTGTAAGTTGTTATCCAAGAGTTAATTTATTCTTCTGTTTTTCATTACTAATTTTTTTCTCCCTTTCAACTAACTGAAAAGCCACAATTGATGACCATGAAGGGGCATCAGCAGCCCTTCAACTCTAAAATTAATTTCAACTAAAAAAAGAAATCCAAAGCTATATAAAAATTTCAAAGAGGGAAAGATTACACATTGTAGAATCTGTAAAGTGAGAAGAAGTTGAAGAGATCCATCATTCCCCTCAGTATTCTTAGGAGCCGACCTGTCCTTTAATTGAAGTTACCATATCCCACTCTTCAGAGTTTCTTTTCTTGAGAGAAAAGAGTGGCTGTGACAGTGCCAAGCTTCTCAGGAGAGACAGCTTAATAAGAATATAAAAAATGCTGCCCTCTTTTTCTGCACATAAAGGTCTTCTTATTTTTTTTCCTTTGATTTTGGCTCAGTTTAACGTCTCTACTTTAAAGAAATAAAGTAGGCTTCACTGGAGGAAAACACAGAAAAACTTAGAAATACGTGTTTCAGATATTAGCAAGGGGTTTAAAAACAGAAATCAGAGCAAAGCTTTGCCAAGTTGGGTGTTTGGTGTGGGTTTTCTTTTCTCCTTTTTTTAAAATCATGGTTTAGCAGATCCCTAAGCACACTTTTAGAAACAGCATATCTGTGAATTTTAAGCATACAAATGAATTAATTTCTTTCCTGTTTTCCTATATGGAATTTAGAAACAAACAGACTTCACAAAGAATGACAATTGCATGAATCTGGATTGGCTGTAGACATTTAATATTCATTTTAAACCCAGTGTATCTTCCTCTTCTCCCACCCTCCACCCCAAACAGCATTTTAGTTAAGCATGGTAGGCATCATGTAATATAAATGACCAGCAGAATAGGTAGGAATTAGACTAAACATTTAAGGAATTAAAGCAAGAGTTGCAAGAGAAGTAAAGCAGCAGATTAGATATTTAACCAAGGAAATATTTTGTTTGTCCATCCTTTCTTACAATTAAGCAGTAGATTGGTTGCTATACTTTCATAATGACAATATGCAAAAGATAAACATATTTTATAGGTACTGCATGGTTTTGAGTTAGTGTGCTGCCTACATCAAATCCAGCTCACTCTCTATTATTGCTGCATTGTCCTCTTATATTGACCAACGAAGCTCAAAGCTATCCATGGAATTCCCAGAGAGTTTGAAAATCAAATGAGAAAGTAGAGAACTGAAATATATCAGGTAAAGACTTCTAAATTACAATTTCATCACTTGATCTCCACCACAACACCATGAAAATACTAAATCCATCGTGTAGACTGTGGTAGACCAAAATGTTCCTTTCTGGTTTGTTTTCTTTTTTTATTATTATTTTCTTTAAAGTAATATATTTTTTCTTTCAGGGTAGTCCAGTCAGCTTAATGTCTTTGTTAGAGGGTAAAAGAATATGAATAATACACACAAAAATCCTAAACCTACAGAGCTCAAGGTCCATGAAGAACTCCCTATGACATCTTCAGTCCTCCTCTGCTTAAACCCACACACTTATCTTTTGTAGCTTTACATTCCCCTGCCTGCAGGGTTTGCTCAGGGATCAGCCTTTCCCTGACCCAGCAGCCAGATCTGTCTCCTGCCCATGCCAAGTAGAGATCCCAGCAGTTCTAATCTTGGCAAACCTCTTCATCTCTCAGCCACTCCATGGGCAAGACAGAGGGGGAGGTCAGTTTAAAGCTGTAGATTTGGCTCCCTGCTCTGCCCAGATTGCCATGCATAAAAAGGAATCAAACCCTGAGCTCCTACAGCTGCTCTCACATGTACCCCAGTGACACCAGCAACTCCCAGGCAAAGTTCCAGTTGCATACTGGAAGCAACGTTGGATGAAAGGGCAGCAACCCCTCAAGTACTTCCTTGTCCTAACAGCTTAGAGAAAAGCTCAGTCCTGAGCAGCATCCTTTAACACGATCCTCTGCAGGCACAGCTGACTGCCCCAGCACTTGGCAGAACAGCCTAAAGCCCACACTAGTATTTCTTTACCAGCCAGAATCCTTGTGTGCACATCTGCAATCCCCTGGGAATAGGGCAACATCTAATTAAAGCAGATGGTCAGTGAAAATCCAAAGGTCAGGATCAAGGGTGCTGAGAGAACCTCAGCTTCAAGAGTCCATCTAAATTACCAGCCACAGAAACCAACCCATGCATGCAAATCCAAACTGCAGTTATCTTTGCTTAAATTAAAAATGGTCTTTTTCAACTTATTCCTCCCCTTCTTTTTGTTTCCACAGATATTCTTTTGGAAGAAGATGTATCAGTAAATCAAGACAACTAGGACTGAACCGTTCTAACCAGGAACCCTGGGGAACAGGTGCAGCACACAACTTCGCCATCCATTTCCTTTTGTTTCTCATGGGCTTGGCTCCATTACATTTGTATTTTTATTACAGCATTATTTCATCCTTTCCTTTCCATAACAGAATAAAAAGGTACCCAGCATTTTGTTTACAGATCTGGAAACTATATAGCAGAAATGCTGACTCATGAACATGCATTTTCGTTTTTACTCCAAGCAAATAAATTAAATATTGCTGCCTCCGCTCTACAGCGAAAACCCAAATAAACTGGGAGAGAGTGAAACTGCATTAGGCTATAACATGCTAATGTCCTTTCAGGATTCAGCCAAGCATTTCTGCATGCAAGAACGATAAGTGCTAACCCTATTCTTCTCTCAATTGCTGTTGTTTAAGTGCTTAAGGATGTTTGCATATTTGCTAGAGTAGGTGAAATAAACTAATTAGAGAGGAACAAAGCAGTCTAGGAATTGCCGGGTGCCGGAGAGGCAGCTTGAGGGGAAACTCTGCATTCAGAATATGTCCATTAAATTAATTGTTGCACAGCTCTGTAACAACAACTAACTACAGTTAAATGAAAAGCTGGATTTTCTTCCCCCTTTCTTTTTCAGGTTTGTATTTTATTGTACATTTCTTGCCTGCCTTTCTGAAACATTTCCTGCTCCCGATCCTAACCTTGCATGAAATGAAAAGTCACTAAGGGTTTAAAATAATGTCTTTCTTCCCCCGCTACTCTTACAGCCAAAGTCAAGTTAAAAGGCTGAGATATTTTGGTGCTTGTATATCATAAGCCTTTCAGCACAAACACTTTTAATTTCCCAAGGGCTGATTTTCCTTTCAAAGACTTCACATCTGAAGTTTTTTTCAAAAAGCCCCGATCAGCAGCAAACAAGTCAAATTGTCCGTGTTCACCAAAGAAAAGGAATACAAAAGCAGAAGAGATTTTATTGGCACTCCTGCTGAGGTAAGAAAGGTGACACGGTATAAAATAAAAAAGACTTGCACTTCATAATGGTTTGGAGGTGAATTCATACTCTTCCTTCATGCCTCTCTGATACCAGTTAATTATCTGAGGAAGGAACAGGCTGATGTTCTGATACATTACAAAAATAGAAATGTAATACCTAATTTTAAGATAGGTACTCAGAACATATTAAAGGGTTACGTTCAAAGCACGTAACAGCTCTGAAGTGAAAGAGAACAATGCTGACACCAAGTGGAAGAAAACACTGCATGCTCCATCCTCTACTGCAACACTGAGATGTCTGAAAATCTTATGAGTTGCAAGTCTTAGGGCTGGGTGTTGTGGGAAATGATTTAAACATCAGAGGAAGACCACACAGATCCTCTGAAAGCAGAGATCTGTGTTTTCCTAAGGGATACACCAGCTGATGAATTATAATCCTCTTCCTTGTACTGTAGCTGATGTCACTAAGCAAAGCAACTAGCTGCCACTCTGAACACATCAGGTATTTCTCCCCTTCACAAACTACAGATAAACCTCCTTAATCTGTAATCTACACAAGTTCTGTGAGTCTGGATATGGTGAAAGCTTTATGCTCTATTCTCAGCCACACTGAAAACGGGCATTGGCAGACTAAGTAACAAAGACAAGTCTCCACTGAGTTAGTTTCTGTACCCTTAGTGCCTTCAGAACTATATTTCCAAGCCAGGAAAGGCTTTAGTTTTAGAGCTGATCTCTCTCACACTCTTTATATCCTTATTGAACAACAGACAGTGATCAGTGTAATCAGCCAGTGTGAGTGCCCAAGCTCCGTTCTTGTGTTATTGATGGCAGTGAAAAGTCTCAGCACTTCAGCATGACCAGCCTCTCTCCTCTGTACTCAAGCTGCTTGTTACAGTAAAGCACAGCCAGTGGCGTGACACAGAGCACACCCTCTCCTGCCAAGCTTCTCTCCTCGTGCAGCCTTCCCCAGAGGGGAAAAAGAAAAAAAGGAAAAGAAAAAAAAATTCTACATATGTGGGAAGGGGGAAGAGAGAAAATCAGACAGCAGCAAAACCCGCTTGTGGGGTTGAAGAATGACAGCAGTGTCCCAGAGCATTTGTACAGCAAGTCAAGAGGAACCCCCAGCAATGCTGCAGCAAACATTAGATCAGTGACATTTCCTCCACACCCTGCAGTTCACCAATAATGGAGACCAGGCACACTTGTTTCCAAGTGACAGATCTCCAGCACAAAGGAGAGGCTGCTGCAGGACCCAGGCACAGCACAGGAAAGGACCTCGCTCTCTCCATACCCTATTCCCTCCACCCACAGGCAGAAAGGCTCTGGCACTGGAGACTCAGAAGGAGTAATGGATACTCCAGCCACACCCACCTGGGCTGTTCTAGAGTCAAACTTAATTAGGCTACAGCAGCTTTTATCAAATCCTTATGCCCACAGCCAGTAACATATTCGGCGCTGCTTTTCCAGAAGAAAATCCCCACATCCTTTACAATCTATTGGCCACTATTTTTTTTTGTGGGGATATATGTCCTAATTTGATCTCTATGGATGGCATTTTTCATCCAGTCTTCTGGTTTGCTCAGTACTCAAATAAAAAATTAAAATGTAATTTTTAATGAGTCCGTGTTCGACCAAATTTACAAAGATTAGGGAAAACAGTTTTTCTGTGCAATGGGAAATATTATGAAGAAGTCTTTCTATAATGTAACAGCAACCCCTGTGTAAAAATTGACAAATCTCCTGGCAGTTCACATGGTACATGCAGGATTTGCTATGTTCATATCTAAAGCCAACAAAATACACCACTGCTAAGTAGAGAACTTAAAGGAAAGAAAGTAATCCACACCTCTACCACTAAAATTAGGAAAACAATTTGTTAAGAGACACGAGTAGGAATTGGAACTACTTTCTCTTATCCAGAAAAATTATTTTGACAAGATAATTTAGTCTAACCTGGAAACTTCAGATCATGAGGTAGTATCTGTTTTTTTGGTTGCTTATTTGTTCTGAATGGTTTCAGGTAATTCAACAAGCGTTGTCATGGAATTAGCAAAGTAAAGTGTCAGCTATATTATTGCTGTCCTCCAAAGTGAGGAGATTCCATTTAGGAGACCATAATTCTCTTTTATAGCACCTTCAGATGAGAGTGAGGCACCACATTTTTTTCACAGAACAGATTTAATGCTGAAACATCCATATCCTCTTTGAAAAAGGCTAAAACCACAAGATTAACAAAACTCTCCAGACCTCAAAAGACTTCCCAATAAAACCATAATTGGAGTAGATAAAGTATCCATGAAATATTTATTTGCACTCTTCTGGCCAGCTCCAAACCACACTGCAGTTTTAGAATTTCAGTCTGAGATGTCTGTGGTCAACCTGCAGGTCCAGGATCCTGTCCAGCTCCACTTCCCCATCCCCTGGATCTCTGCAATCCCTTTATAATGGGGTTCTATGGATTATAATGAGAAGCCACATGGGACCCAATCAATAAGCAATCCCTGCAGCCTTGCTGATACACAGTAAATCATGATTAAAGGACAAAGCAAGGGAAGAAAACAAGAAATGAGGCTCCTTTCCTCAGGGTGGAGGCATTTCTTCTAACCAAAGCCATGCTTTAATGGAGATGCATGCAGTGGCTTGTACACACCCATAAAGTCATGCTCTTTGCTTGCAAGACAAAGGTAGTGGGGATAATTCAGGAAGGATTTGTCTGTGATTTTGTACAAGGGAAAAACACTCTTGTACTAGATGCAAAAAAAAATCCATAATCAATTTTTATCTATAATTTAAAATTTAGAAACAACGAGGGCAAACAGCATGGCAAATTGCTATTAGCAAGGTTTACTTCATAATTAAATTACTCTATAGAAGTTAAGATTGTCTGGTACACCTCCAACACAGCCAGTGATGAGCCTCGGGTTAAAACACAGTTATCCAGAGAGGCCTCAGGTCAAAACAAAACACCACAGGGTCTCACCTCTTTTTAAAGAAGTATTTAATCCAAATAGGAAAATCACTTTAGTACCAGTGAAGTCTGTGAGCTAAGACAGAAGGTTATAGGGCAGCTTTAAATGTTAGTGAATTCTCAGATGGGAAAATTAAAAAAAAAACTCAAATAAAATTTATTAAGATAACACACACACAAACCCCCATCCTAGGATACAGAATTCTGACTCTATTTTCACGGGAAAAAAAAAAGTATGTACAACATACAATGACCAGAAAAAAAAAACAAAAACAAACAAGAGTAAAATACATCATAGCATGAATATAACTTTTAAATCACTATCTTCATACAGAATAGGTGGCTGTGAATAATCTACTGTGCAGCCCAGGGTAATAGTTCTGAACATTAAAATGATGCCTTTCAAAAACCTACAAATTCATCTCCCAGTCTGATCAGCCTGCGGACACAGAGTAGGTGGGATGACTCCTGGTGTTTCGAGATACCAAGAACTCTGCTCAGAACAATCAATCTGCCCACCTCAGCCTACAAACAACACAGCTGAAGGTTAAGCCTGTGCCAGCTGTATGGCAGCCCTGCCAGATTGCCATGGTTTTAATTTGTCAGAGCTCAACTAATTAGGTTAACCTAAAATGTTGAAGTGGAAAAAAAAAAATAGCAAAAGGGCACCCTAACAGCAATGAAATCACAGGAATTAGGTCAAGTATCTGTGTAAAAGCCAGTAAAAGCAAGTTTCATTTCCAGGACACAACAAGGGATCCAAGCCAGGTTTGCAATTTCCCTTTTTGCTTTCTTGGCTGGAATGAAAACACGCACTTTTAATATGTTTAGTTTGTAAACCTAACTTTGATGTTTCCAGTTTAGTGAACTTTGAGCAATTGTTGTATTATGAAAGATGAAGGTTACCTATCCAGGGTTTCCTGCCAGAAATTACAAAAACAAGACCAGCCACAGAATACTGAGTTCCCTTCTCACCCACAGATGGGATTTTTTTCATAAGCTTACCTCAGAGCAGGAGAGTGCCCCATGGCTATGCCTTGTCTGAGGTTTTATTAAAGAACTTGAAAAGATCTTTTCAGCAGAAGTCTTTCCCACATCACCACAATCCCAGACAGATTGTGACATTTTGCAGAATTACAGGGAGTGGAGCTGGTTCTTAAACAAAAGCACTGCAACAGAAAACCAGGTTTCCTGGCTTCTCTAATACCTTTCCAATTTCTTTTAGCTGCTGATGCTTCTTCTAGCTTTGCAAGCAGAAACAGATACAATGGGACAACTAAATTTCTATTTGGTTTTCTCATTTGAATACAGGTTGCAGAAATTCTCAAAGGTGGTAGTGACACAGGACTTCTTCAGAGAGAAAGGGGAGCTGGAGGGATGGACTCCCTGTTTTAGATTTGGGGCCATGACATGGCAGCAGTATTGTAGAAACATCCCTGTATCCATGGATTCTGTTCTTTGTACCTACATCTGGACAGGTTTTATTTTAAAACAAAGCTTCCAAGGAGCATTCTTGATATTTTGCTTGGGACATATAATATATTCTAAATACTGAATTTTACTTTGAAGTTTGATGATTTTTCTTAACAGTGGTACTTGGAGAAAGAAGACAGAAAATTCAGGAGTAATAAGCACAAGCAGCAGCATCTACACTTACATACAATGTAAATCTCTTTCATAGTCCCTCGCTTTACCTGGCACACTGCTACCAGTCTAGTCATGAGCCACAAGGATGTGTGGGAACTGTGTGTCTTTTTCTAAAAATCAATTTTGAGTTAAGCAGCAATGACACATCACATCACAAACTGAAAATAAGATTTATATTGACCCTCTCCATAAACCAGCATTTGTCTATCATGTTTCCTCCACCAGGAGTTTTTGACAGAGGCAAAAAAAAAAGAATCAAAGCACTAACAAGGTTTTACAACAGAAAATGCCCAAGGAGAGGCTGAAACACACACAGCGACTTCTTAAAAGGGAGAGAGGGGTTTCCAACCTTCTGATTTTGCTTTTCTGTATCACCAGTGTATAGACAAAACATACATGCAAAATAAGAAGTGTTTCACTCAAGGAAAAATCCAGTGGCTTTGATCTGACAAAGCTTGGCATTAACACATTAAAAGTGGAAACAACTTCAAATTTTATTGTTTACCTTTCACACTTTTCAAAATCAAAATTTTAAATACTCATGTTTCCCCTCTGGCTTAGGTATATCATGAATATTTATTTCTGGGAACAAGCTACAGTCATTATTTGCACTATGGATAAGCAAACGTATTTCCATTTGTAGGTTCCAACATAATGAAGTGCTTGATTACTTGCTGAATCAGTCACTGTAACTTTCTTACCTGAAGGCCATCTGCTTGTCTCAGTGAGAAACAAGGGTTCAGGTCAACAAAAAGCATCTCATGGTGTTGAAGCAAATACAGCAGGAGGCCATTGTAAAGTCTTTGCTCTTCACAAGCCAAGGGACTGAGAGGGACCCTAAGGGAAGAGGAGGTGGATAAAGTTTAGGAGCTCTCAGATCAGGGGCTAATCATGAGTCACACAGGGAGCCCTCCCGGTGCCCAAGATCAAGATAATTCACCAAAGCAGCCAATTGAGTGACAGGATAAAAACAGAGTTCCAGCCCCATTTAGAACAAGCAATTGTTGGGACAGGGACCTACAGTTTGGTGGGTTCCCAATTTCGCAGCGACAGAGCTCCAGTTTGCTGCAGTGGTGCACAATACAATTAATCTTTGTGGCAGCACAGCAGAACCTGACAGTAACTCAGACTCGAGATTCAGAAAATCAAGGATGGGGAGAATAGGAAAAAAAGCCCCAGAAATCTGCCAGCACTCGCTGACACTGGACTGAAGAGATTAGTTTTGTTCTAGCTTAGCTTACGAAGATGAACTTTGATCACTGGAATGTCTTATTACCAGAAAGGCCCAGAAAAAAACCCATAAGTAATAAAGTACTTCAGTGTATTAATTTATAAATCCACAGACATCAGGCACATCATGCAGGGGAACTCCCAGGTGCTCCCATTAACAGGTTGGGTTTGGTTTTTTTCTTTCTTGCTTGCTTTCCCCACATATTTATGTTTTTAAAATAAATAATGATAGAACTTGTACTATCCATGCTAAGCTGGAATAAATTTAACTCAAGGGATTCTTTATATAGGATTCTAATCTCATTCCCTGAAGGACCTGTGTATTCCCCCTATGAACTATTGGGAAGCTTGGAGAACATTTACATAAATACTGTGGCCTTCTCCAGCCATGCTGCACCAACTCAGTTCCATCCAGCACAATATTAATATTTAAACAAGAAATTCATAAACTCTGGAGACTAATGTGGAACATGAACACACCAATCTTCTATTTGCCAGATCAGTACATTCATTATTCATTTGCAGTTTTAAAGTACAAATATACACATTGGGCCCAGTCCAATTGCCTTCATTTAGGTTCCTCTTTTGTAAACTTACTGTTGTTTCTGTAAGAACTTGAGTTTGGGCGCCTTTGGAAAGAAGATGGTTTAAACAGAGTTATAGCCAGGTACAACACAGACAGATTTATGGGATAAACTACTGTGTCATCACTTACTTTAGGGTTGGTTAACATTTTTCTTTTGTGGATTCCTATTTTTCTTGGGACAAACTCAGTTTCTCCACAAAAAGCAAGGCTGCATATAAACCATAGCTGACTGAATCACAGCCTTTCCTGCGTACAACAATCCTAACAGATTATTCATTGCTTACCCAGCATTAATACCCTCAACTCACAGGCCATACAAGCAATACTTTTTCATCCTTTGTCTTCTTTTTCAGCTCCTTTCTTTACATTAGATATCTGTTCCCAAATCCACCTCTACCAGCTGCTAACTCCTTGCTAGCAAGGAACACTGCACGAGCTATCCACGAAGATAAACAGCTCTCACCCCACTTACTGAGTCCCACTTTCCCTTACCAGCAGCCTATGTTTTGGGTGCCCAGTTCTCCTTTCATCCTAAAACAAATCTAAGTTACAGACTGGGATGAGCCCTTACAGCTGACTCCAATATCAATGTCTCATCAGCAGATATTCACGGGTGACAACAGGTGTGTGCTTCAAATACAGAGAAGACATTTTTAGTTTTCTCTGCAGCCACCTTCCACAATGACTTTTAATTAACTTTGTAAAATAATCACTTCCTGCATGTTCAGATACTTCTGCCACTAGCAGAAACTTTATTACCTGGCTGACAATAGGGAAACCAGGTTCACACACTGCTAAATCCAGGAATATGATTCCTAGAAGAAAATCTAGGAAAAGCACAGCTACTGAAATGCATTCTACACTTCACCATTAAAGCCCTGTAATCAGTTATAGTGCAAATCAAACACAGGAGAACACTCACTACAAATAAGGAACAAGTAAAACCCGATCATCAGGAATCAGCTCCTGGTTTCCTTGAGTCTAAACCTTTCGAAGTTCTTTGCCATGAAGTACAAGCTGAAAAATCCACACAGTCCTTTGCCTTAGCCGTGCCCAGGAGATCTGCCAAGGTTCCCTGCCAGCAGAGGCTTGCTGCAAATTTACAGAAAGAATGAGTCAAAGTGAGCAGCAGCAAACAGCTGGCTGGCTAACTTGCTTGGGCACTCATGCAAGGATTGCTTACTGAGGTTAGTACCAAAAATCTCTTTACCAAGCTGAAGCATAACAAAGTATTCATGGAAATTGAAGGAACATCAGTTGAATCTCTGACAGAAGTGCACCATCACATTTTCCTAAGTATTTCCAGAGACTAGGGGAACATAAAGCAGTTCACAAGGAGGATAAATGGCAACAGAAATAAAGAGTTTGGAGAATGAGCAGGAAGAATTCAACAGCAGAAGTTAGGAGAAGGGTGGAGCTAAGCAAAGCCTAGGGAGTAGCCAGCCTGAGACCTGACCTGCAAGCTGTGCTTTTGGTTCCCTACAGAGAGCCAAGGACACAAAAGCTGCATCATGCAGATGTTAAGACTGAGTCACAGAAGACCAAAAACAGATGCCAGGGTCTAAAATCTAAAAGAAAAGCCGCATGAACGGTGGCGGTGAAGCAATTTAACAGCAGTGAAGATACCTTAACTCAGTCTCATCTGGAAAAAAAACTAATAACATGGAGGAGGAAGGCCCACAGAAGAAATCAGAAGGATCTGTTTTCAAAGATTTAGGTAAAACTGAAAGATTTTACTCAGTAATGCTTTTTCTGAAGCATACCTTCTTTTCATATATTCCCACTTTGGGTCCCATCACCTTGAACAGGGAGACATATACTAATAATAGAAGAGAATTCTTTCAATGTGAATATGATTCAGTCAAATATTGAATGTAAGCAGGAATAAAGTAAGGGGCTGCAACAGATTAAAAATAGATAAGAGGCAGCTTATTTAACATTCAGTTTCACACAAATAGTGATATCAGTTTCCTAGCACTTAAAATCCATGATGATAATTTTCCATGACCCTATAACTAGACTTTCAATATAAAACCTGTGTTAAGGCTTATATTCTTTTCTGTTGCAATTACCATAGCTACTAATTGAGAGGTATATGCCATTTAGGCTTGCAAAGTATAATGAGCAGCAAGTTTAATATTCTACTTTTGTGTCCCCAAGGCCTATATGTGTTTCATGTTCCAACTTCTGATTATTCCTACTTGGTCACTTCAGTGAAACTCTGAGCATAACAGGTCTCCACAAATAAAAGTGTCAAAAGATTGAGACAGGTGATAATCACAGACAGAATTTACACTTGAATATAAATAGATAAGAAATTTGAAGTAAGAAGGCTTATTATAAACAACCTAGTTTAGCTGTTTAATGTCAAAGAAGGAAGAAGAAATTGCACAAAAATGCAGATTGCCAGAATACATGCAGAACAGTTAACACCTGCAGTGAATTAGTGCTGTAAGTGGAGCTGACATTACATCCAGGAGGTTAATTCCAGCAATTGCATGGAGCATACATTTCTGCAGATTAGATCTAGAGTTGGTTTTTTCATAACCTTCACATTTTGACTGAGCAATTATAGTGAGTACTACCCAACGTGTCTCAGTTTCCAGTGCAGCTACACTGTGGCTGCCAAATGTTTCATAACGTGGCAGATAATTGCACTAATTCTGGCTCTGAAAGCCATGAAGGATATTTATTTCTTTTTCCCCTGTGTCAGCAGATATGATTTGCCACAGCTGTCTACCTTGAATTTTGCTGCTCTACAGGACAATACAAATGATTTATTCTGAATCACTGAGGGCCTCGGGTCACTCAGCAGGAAGCGGTACAGCAATCTCACCCAGAGAAAATGCCGGTTGCAAAGCTCTCGCCTCCACCCAACTACCAAAAAGGTGATTTTTCATAATCCTAGGAGGTAACTCTCCAAGGACAGAATCAGCTAAACACTTCACAAAAAAAGGAGCTCCAGACTTACTGGTTTCTCTCCCAGAGCTGGTGAGATCAGAATGACTGTAAAAGCTGAGGATAACATCTATAGAGAAGACGTATTTGTGGTAGTTGTTGTCTTGACAAGTCAGTGGCAGGGAAACACGATGCTGATTGCTTTCAAAGCTTCTTAGACAGATCATTGCCACAAACACTTAGTTTAGCACTAAGGGTACTTTACAAACCAGACAGAGGGACACGTTCAGAAGTAGCTAGACCATGTCCCAAAAGAGTGGGATGTTTAAAAACTGAAGCAGCCCAACAGCCAATAAAGGGAGTATACTGGATTCTCATGTGTAGATACAGAAATCAGTGGGCCCACAGACAAGGTGGGAATGGAAATAAAGGAATTAAGTCTTCTTGCATGTGTGTGCATGCACAGAATCCCCAAATGATAGCAAAGGTCTCCTGATGGCAGAAGAGCGACTGTCAGTGAAGTCCTTTTTGAGTTAGTGTAGGGGTCTATTGATAGACTGTTGGTGAAGGCCCTTTAGCATCAGCCTTCTACCTGTTTATAACCATATCACCATATAACTAATCCAGACACTGGGAAATAAACCTCATCTGTCTACTCTCATTTACTAGCTAGCATGCAGAGGTTAAGGAACTTGGGGTTTGGTTGCAAAACTACCTTGCCCCATTAGTGAGTACCCTCCATGGTGAAGTCTCTTCTCACAGGAGCAAATTGCATAACTCCTACCACGCCACATGTTGTTGGATTTGTCTCCATGGCTGTACTTTCACTAAAGATATAAACTTATATAACCTGCAAAGATCGTATGTTGGTTCACCTGGCAATAAACCCACAGAGCAGGTAAGCAGACACAAAACACAGAGACTTATGAAACAGGAGCAAGAGTACAGCTCCCTAAAACAATGTCTGTCACTGATTTCCAATATGCTTGGTACGAATTTTGCTGAATATATACTTTTCAATGAACTTTGCTTGCCACACACAGAAAAAAAAAAAGAATAAGGCTTTTTTTATTGCATAGAAGATACTAATTGCTGACACATACATTTTGCAAAGTGGCACAGGCTCATAGTTCACATTAAGCTGGCATGGTTATGATCCACTAAAACAAAGGTTTACAAATGGTAACAGGTATAAATACTTAAACATCCTCTAGTGTCTACAATGAAGGATAGAATAAAGAACTAAACCATTCCAGCTTCCACCATTATCTGATCACACTAGGCTGTTCCTTCTTGTCATCTTGACTTGTATGGCATGTTGTCCAGCCTTCGCTTTTGAGCATCCAGGTTTGTGCCCACTCACCATCATCCCAAACATGCTTTCTCTAGCTGCAGCCAAGCAGTCACTGCTTGCAAGCTCAGGGGGCCTCTGCCTGGATGTCATTTTAGTGGCAAGGGCAGAACGAGTTGCTTCTAATTCTTGATAAACAATTTATCTTTATTTCTCTGTTATCTAATTCTATTACAAGGTCAAAGTCAGCATTAGCTTTTCAGAACCGAGTCTAGCAGCTAAGGAGCCTGCACTTCAATTGGCTAAGAAAAGAGGAGTAGTTCTCATTAAACAGCTCTCCTCCTGTCATATCTCTTCTCTTCAGATGTTTTCTTTCTTGAGGCTGGACCTGCCTGTTCAGTGCCTAACAGAATGAAGGTGGTCAGCCAGCTCACCTGTCACATCTGCCCATAATATGCTGCATGAACATTTAACTTCCAAAATGCTCCACTTACTATTGGACACAGAACTGTGACAAAAAAGCCTCATTGTAAAGTGTGACCTGGCAGGACTGTTTGAGGTGGGTGAATAGAGAGTACTCACTTGAACAGAGCAGGTCCAAACACGATGGACAGGTTTTCCAGAGTCATGAAATTCACTGCGCTGTGCGCTGCTACCTTGAACAGGAAAGCAGACAGGGACTGAAGAAGGTTTTGATGGGCTTTGGGCAGGCAGCTGAGCAACTGTCTCAGGTTCTCTATGCATTCTGTTGTGTTGATTTTGTGCTCTGGTGGTGGAAAAAAAATTATGGCAGACATTCCTAATATCAACACAATTTCATTATAGATATTACTATAGATCTAAGAAAGAGAGACAGTTTAAAATATATTAAAGTGAAGAACAAATATGTCCCAAACAAATAATTTGTAGGCTAAATTTTGTCAACAATTTCCACAAATGAATATTTAAGTACTATGGATTTTCCAGATACCAAGTTTTACATGCACTGTTTCTGCTATTCTTCCTATTATGACAGAATTATCCAGTACTTGCTGCTTTCTTAATGGAATTGCAGGCAGTAGTCATGTACCTAAATCCTTAAAGTTGCCTTTAAAGATGATACAAGGTTGTCAGCCTTAACTCTCCAGAGAGATTTTACACATGCTGCATGATTCTCATTAAGGGAAAAATGAAATTGTGCCCTTTCAGCCCCACATCATCTTCATTTCCTGACTAATTGGTAGCTCTCAGACTGAAAACATCTTTGCTCTATAAATATGCAACTGTAGCTACACAAGAGATGCTTAAAAATCTAAATTGGGGATACTTAGCATTTTCTTGGTTCTCGTTCTTCAAAGAAGGGTAACAAGGCCGAAAATGGGTTCACAAACAACTCCATTTGATCAGCAGTTCAGAATTAGCATGATGAAGTCTCCTGGCTATTAGAATGGAGATGACAGTACTGCTCAATAATTGGCAGCTGATGCTCGAATTTGCCATAGATCACCAGGACACATCTGCATAGCTTTGACATTGTGAATAGCAAATCATGCCCTGAAGGGTAATTTTAGCCCTAAAAAATACATTTTGTACAGGCTAAGGCCCATGGTGCCCAACTGACTAATGAGAGAAACGGAAAAGAGGATGGAGAGGGGGAATAAAAATAAAAATATTTTAAAAATAACAGCAAGACAGTTAGGAGTAGGCAAAACAAAATGCTCTCAAAAAACCATAGATCTTTCAGCATAGACTTTCACACTTCATGAAGCTGATTCCTTTCTTTTTCTTTGTAAACACCTACACCGGAACCTTGAACAAAAGCAACTTGCAATCTAACCCACTTATTTGTCTGTAAACACCTGAATTAGTCATCAGTCAAAGTCACTGGGCAGAATTGTCTGAAAACATTAGCTCAGCCATTGTAGATATAATGGGGAACTAGGCACTGTATTGCTGCAAGTACTGGTCTTGGCTTTGCATTTTGAAAGCTTCATGCTGCTCCACACACTGCTGTCCAAGAAGATTATAAGAGGATTAGTAAATTAAATATTAACTAAAAATAAAAATAAAGTTCTAAGTAAGAACAGGGAGGTACAAAAGAGTTCCTGTACCAGGGAAGGTTAAATAGAGAAAGAGGCCTCAGCTTGGAAAAGAGAGAAGTGAAGCAGTGGGTATATAAAGACACAAGCAGCATTACAATGGGGATTAGATTAAAAATAAAAATGTTATCTCAGTAACAAGTAATGTCTACAATTTAAAAAGAAAGCATGCAGAGGGGTACTTTCTCAAGGAATAAAGGATTGGATTGCAAGATGCATTGCCACAGGATGATGGGGAGTCCAAAACCTGTAATGATTTAAAAAGAAAAAAGGACTACAGACAAGTTCATAGAAACCTGGTCCATCAAAAGCAGCTAAACATCAGTCTCAGGTTAAGGAAACATAAAACCTTTCTTAGAGAAAGTGCAATGAACACATTATCTGTCACTGTCAGAGAAAGGACAGAAGCCTGGAAGGTGCCCGTTCTGTACCTTGGAAAGTTTTTAGCAAGCCAGAACAAATGTTGTCTGGAAAAACAGCCACTGGTAGTTCTTTCAGAAAGAGCTTCAGGAGACTGGCCACAGAATCAACATCTCCATCGTTAATAAGGTCCACTTTTTCTCCTTGGTTGTATTTCTGCTTTAATTCCTTGATTTTATTTACTGAACCACCAATTCTAAATATACCAACACGCTCCAGACCTGCTTAAGAAATAGAAAACAGTAAGCAGTGGTTGCATTATTATATTTGTGTGATTAAAACTGAAAACTCATTTGTTGATGAAGTTCAAAAAGCAAGAGCTCCTTTAAGAAAGCATAATAATTGCAAGTATAGGTTTTTCAGCAATTGCAGCTAAAAAATACAGCTTAAACAAAGAATAACAGTTTTCAGAGGCCAAACAGGGAAAACATGAACTTACCAAACACCTCTAGGTACTCCACCATCTGTGTCACAAGAGAAGGAACCCCACATTGTGTTGCACCCTGCATGAGGGTTTCCAGAGGAACACCAAATGTGCTTCTTTCTCTGCTGAACTGGAGGTCTGGTGAAACTTTATTTGTTGTGTGCCTGACTTGAATAGAAGAGAACGATTTCTGGGGAACAAAACCAGGCAAGCGATAAGCTGAGACTGAGCTTTTATTGTTTTGAGGTCCAAGGGTCTACAGCTTAGGTGAAATTACTGTCCTTATGGTAGCATCTTAGTACAAATTTTATTTCTACTGCATATTCTTAAAATACTGATACTACCATTCTTCTTCTGTAGAGCTGAAACAGGATCTGTGATAGGGTAAATCCCAGTAAAACCCATTCACACCTACAGCCAGGGAAAATGGGATCTCAGGTCAAGGCAGATGCCGTGTTTAGGACATGGAGAGGTCATTATTCCTCAAAAGAGCCCCAACAGTCAAAAAAAGCCAACCCAGTGCTGGTGCAAAGCCTTCCAACCCCATGAAATTTTTGAATTTCTACCCAATTCTTGGAGACAAAAGACCGCAATATCCACAGAGAAACCAGAGGAGGAATTAAAGCAACAGCCACAACTCGAGCTTGGCCAAGGGTTCCTGTCTGCTAACCCCAAACTTCTTACCCCAATAACTGATGCAAAAATGTATGTGAGAAATCATGAACAACCTGCACCTGGGAGCTGCTTTTTCATCCTGTCCAGTTCTTGGGCTGGGAAATACATGGGATATCACCGGGGGTGCCTGTCCCAACGGGGTCTCTGTGAGAACAGGAGGGGCTGCCCTGGGGGGGCACAGAAAGTTCAAACCAGTTCTGCAGCCCCTCAGGTGGCACCTCAGGGGATGTAGGTAAGAATATAGATATAAATATATATTTAGATATATTTAGAATATGTAACTTGAGTGTGTATTTAGGAACACCATGCCCCAGGAACATTTAAGAAAGGAGAAGCTACCTGGCCACTCCAAAAAGAGTCATGGCTTCCCAGTTCTCCTTCCCTCCTCTCCTACCCCCTGCTTGCCTCACAGGCAGGTGACATTACCCATGGTGTTTGCTCTGTCCACGTGCTCCTATCAGGCAGTGATGCTCACACTCACACAGGAGAGGACCCATTGCCACCAGGCAATGACAGCAGAAGTCCAAATCAATCCAGATCTACCAATTCTGCGCCAGGAAGGTTTAATCAGTATCCACATCTCATTTTAAAGAGGGATTTTAATTTCCTTTTTTAGCATTATCCCAACCCATTGTAAAACCTACCTCTTCTTAAATGTTTTTATTACCGTGTTCTCAGAAGGAAAAATGAAAGATTTTCCTATGGATTTGCAGCTGAACTGCTGTAGTGAAGCTGTTTTTCACACATGCCTGCAGCAAAGCCATGAGCTGGAGCTCCAGGCCAGCCGTGCTGCCATGGCAAGCATACACACACCACTTGAAACACCAGAAGCCATTTCGCTCTTACAGTACATAAGTAAGCTTAGAACGTGATGTTAATGTTACAGCATTAATAATTACCTAAAAGGAGCTAACATCAGCATGTGCCAAACCCTTATTTTACAGCATTTTTGTATATAAGCTGTGAGGTGTTCCAAAGGTATTCTATTCCCTTTTCCCTCTTCAGATGCAGTAGTCCATCAGGGGAAGGAGCATAGCCTTCTCAGAAAGGAGAAAGGATGTAAGACAGGACCAAAGAAGCCAGATTTAAGTTCACTTACGCAAATCGAAAGGGAGGCACCTGCTCCCATGTTAGACTGCAGCAGAGTGCCAGTATTTCAGCTCTGCTGCTCAGAAGACACCATCACCTTTCTTCCCCTCTCAGATCCATGCAATCCAGCCAAAGCCAGTTGCAGCCATTGGGCTGTTCCTCTGCAATTAACTTATCACAGCATAATTGCTAGGCACCATCCTAATCAGTGGTTTCACTCCAGATTTTGTGGAAGGTAGAAATTAACTGCTAGTAAAAGTATATTCCTTGTAGCCAGCACTTCCCTCCGGAGGCACCCTGCACAAGCTGAGGGCTGTGTTACCATCAGGAGATGTTTCCATGGCACCTAACACACACAATGCCACAGCTTCCCGAAGCACGCTGATGCAGTGTGTGCTATTTACCTTTCAGTGGGTTTTTGCAATGCAGGTTCGCAGACATTCATACTACCTACTGTCCACTCTGCCTGCCAGCAGCAAGCAAAATATTTTGAGATGGCCCACAGTGAACACATATTATTGTTATGTGTTTGTGTAACACCTGCACAATTATTTTGGCAAACACACAAGCAAGGATCCATCCATTCTTTAGAATGTGGAAGATGAGGATACAGCTAAGCCCAACACCTTCTTTGTAATTCTTCTAGATACTAAGCCTCTCCCGGGAAATAAGCCACAAGGAAACAAGTAATGTTGCAGATAAATCTAATTGGGGGAGATTTTTAATACAAATTCAGTAGGTACAGACAAAAAACCCCAAAACATACAAGGCAAAAAAAATACAGGTGCTGAGACAGACACCCTTGGTGGAGTACTAGAAAAGGAGTTACTCCATCAACACACTGCACTGCTGGTGCAGCACAGATGGCAGAGATCATTCCCTCCTCCTTAGCAGAGGGAATGCCAGTTAAAAAACTGTGCAGCTGTTTAACACACTCACCTCTCCAGAAGCCACAACAAGGTCTGGATAATGCTGTGGCTTAAGGCTTTCTTGCTCTACTTGCTGGGACCAGCCCCACAGCCCTTCCCAGCACCCCAGAAGAGTCGGCCTGGCCTTGGCCCTGCAGATGTGCCCATTGTCTCATACAAGCTCCACCTGTGCCCATCATCTCTGCAGACAACCTTCACCTGTGCCCATCACCACAGCTGTGGCTGCCTGAGGGGCCCTGCCCCTGCCCCCAGCACTGCACCACCACCACCTCAGCCACTTCAAGGCTTGTTCAAGCTGTTGGGCCCACAGGCAGTTCTGAAGCTGATGGTGCTGTGCCCCCTGCACTGCTTCATATAAAATGACTGATAAAAGAGAGAAGAAAATGTGTTGGTCCTCCCATATCACCTGTTTGAATGCACTCTCACAGCAGTGTGGTGTGCAGGGCTCATGTCTGAGAGGATACAGGGGGGCATTTTGATGTGTGACATCCCCTCCCTGCTGCACTCAAATCCTCTGCCCTCCAACCACCACAAGCAGTGCTTTCCCATCCTCCATGCCTTTACACATCTTATCACTGTTTTCCAAGGCAGCTGGAGCAGGAACAGCTCCTCCACCTTTGCTGGATCCCTTCAGGACAGCACAAGGCACTCAGAGCCACCAGCACCTCGGCCAACCATGCCTCTGAGCTGGCAGCAATTTGCACTCAGCAGAGAAACCTCTCACAAAAAGGCTTCTGCAAAAATTATAAAATCAAAACAAAAAAAATCGACAACTCTCTTAACTCTTGGATCCCTGCCCCACTGCATGTTTCCACATTCCATCATAGTAGATGCCAGAGGAGTCATTCTGCTGATGTGTCAGTCCTCCTTGCTTCACCTGAACATGCAAACTGTAGGCAAATAAGCAACAAGTTCTCTGCCTGGGCAGCAAGTACAACTTTTATCTGTCAGATCGTTACAGGGCAAACAAGGCAGCAAGGACTGCAATCAGCCTCTTGCTCTGTACTGCTTGTCTAACTGCAATTATTGAAGAATTTGCTTTCAAGTCCTGCCTGCAAAATTTAACAATGCTCACAGAAAATGAACACGTCTCTGTTCCCCGGGAAGCCTGCAGCAGCTAGAGGGCACACGAGGCTTGCCAGAGAGGTGGTCCTACAAACCTTACAGCAGACAGAGCAAGGAGCCCCAGACCCTGGGTAGGATTTTCCTTTCGTACCAAGTAACACGGCTCGAAGGGACGATTTCTCTATCGCTGCGGTACAAAGAGCAGGGGGCTGCAGGCAGCACAAATTGAACATGTAATGCTCATACTGTGTCACTGCAACTCCAACCCTTCCTTCACAACCTCTGGATCAAAGTCAGACGCTGCAGGAGTTCAGATATATGAAAAGGATGTGCGGTGCTTTGAGAAGCCACCCTGACTTCAAGGGCTGTGACTAAATGAAAACCAAAGCTTTTGGTCTCCCAGCACCCTGCTGCCCAGGGGAGGGTTTGTGAGGAAAAGCAGTGCCCTGGGTCTGGGCAGTGTGAGGGGCCGGAGGAGCATCGAGGGTTGCCTTTGTACTCTCTTCAATGAGGCTGTAGCCTCCAGCTACTGAAGGACTGCTTGTGAGGCTGGCTGATGTCTCAAAAAGATAAAGGAAGGATAAACATGAAAGCAAAACAGAAAAGTTTTGTTTTCCTGCTGAGAAAACAAGCGGGTTTTACAGAAGCATTAGGAACAGCAATATCCTTGTGAGAGAGGGAAGAGGTAATTCCGCTGTCAGCAGCACCGAAAAAAAAATAGCAGCAAAGAAAAATAATTAACTGAGGCTTCATGGTTCATTTAAATTTCCCTTCAAAACTGCAAGCAGCCTGCTCTGCTAACCTAGTGATCTGTATCTCGGCTTTGGGAGTCTCCAAGCATCCAGCCAAGTAGGAAAGAAAGCCCTTCCTGGTGGGCAAGAGCCGAGCAGTGGAGCACGTGCCCTGCAGGGAGCCTGCGGTGGGGATGGGATGCGGGCAGTCCTGCCGTGCTGCTCTCCCTGCCATGGCCCAGATCCAGCTGGAGAGGCTGTGGTGGCTTTGGATTAGGAATAAACACTGGGGCAGTTGCCCTGCTGATGCCAGCTGCAGCCTTTGAGCACTGGGTGCTCAGGGTCAGAGCAAAACCATGGGGTTCAAAAATTAACCCATAAAGCTTGACCTGAAGCAAAGAAATTCAATCCAATCACAACTGCTGGCCTGCCCCTCCATAACATGATCCTCATTATCCAGTGACAACTTCAAAAGGAACCTTTCAAGGATATGCAAACAGTTCTGATATAAAAGATCAGTACTATATGTTTTTAATTTAAAACATTGTTCACCATAAATACTGTGTTTCAGTCACACTGTTTATCTTCTGGTATCTCCTGTTATCCTAAACCAGAATTTGTGATGCCTTGATTTTAATTGCGTTGGGACCTTGATGTATTTAGTGTTTAGATTTTCTTTCTTCAATTCTTTAAATGGACAGCTTAAGAGAAGATAAACCTTACCAGCATATCAGAAAGCCAGAGAACATCATAAATACAAATTAATCAGATAATGAAAACATCACTAAGTTTTTCTCATCTGTACTGAAGAGTCCAGCCCCTCTGTAACTGCTCTGCTGGTGGTGCTGGATTATGCTGTTGATACAGGAAGATTACGAACTGCCTGTGTTATACCCAGAGCACTGGGCATTACAAGTTCACATCATCAACCTCTAGATCATCTGAGCTGCTTTAAAAACCTTTTATTCCTGCATGTCAAAATAAATGCCAACCTGGTGGAGGAAAAGGCCCTGGGGTAGCATTCCAGAGGACCTCACAGCTGATGTGCCCCAGACAGCTGGTCACAGCCCCCCAGCTGTGAGACCCATCTCTTGCCCACCCCAGAGCTGGGGCCTGGGGAAAACGTGGGGTAAAAATGGCCAAACAGCTCCTGTGGGAATTGAGGGAGTCAGAGAAGGCACTGAAAGACAGAAGAAATAAGAAGCTGATGTTGTAGCAGGACCTCAGCACACTGCTCAGAACTGCTTAGAAAAGCATAGTTTGATTTAGGTGGACAAGTCAGATAAAAGTCACTGGGGTAAGTTGAACCACTATTGCTCTGACTTTGCAATTTGTACTGACTTTTTAAAAATAGGATAAAACACCACAAGAAGCCCATGAACCCATGCCAACCGAGTGTGTGCTGACCTCTTACACTTCAGCAAGTAGGAGACTGGAAATGCTAAAAAGCCCTAGTGAATTGTCTGGACAAAAGAAAACCAGAAAAATTATGTTTTCTACTTGACTCAAAGTGCTCAAAACTGTCCTGTTAAGGAATGTATTTTTTTCTTTTCTCTATGTAATCTTTTGGAAACAGCATTATCATCCACTAAATGAACTATGATGTATCAGTTGCAACATCTCGATCTTGACAACCCTCGTGAGCTAAGCCCATAAATGCATCCCTGAATTATCACAAAAAAACAGTCAGGGCCTGATATACACAGATGAGATTCTATCAGACAAACCTGTCTTACTGGCTTTCAAAGCAGGTTTTTGTTTCACACACAGCATTTTTGTATTTTATTCCACTTCATCATGAGCCACTTTAAACTGAAAATGAGTAAGTTCTGAAAATTTGCACATTTTATAGTACATGGTCCTGGCATATAAACTTTAGGGATTCTCAAACAAAAAGTAAAAAAAAAATGGAAGTAGGAGTTATAGCCAAGACAGAAGTACAGACAGGGAAAAATGCATCTAGTATTAGGTAATCATTGGCATGAAATGAGGCATCTCTATTTCGATTCCTACCATATCAATATAAGTTTTCCTACATCATAGCTGCTAAAAGTCATAGTGCAGACCTAAAGACTGGTTGCCACATATCCCTCATCACAATAATCTGACTGCCAACTATGTCTATTCACCAAGTTAAATTATCAGGCAGAGTTACTGTCCTGACAAGAAAGCAGCTCTCCCCTGCTGCTACTTGCATTGCTTTTCACTGTGCTTATGGAACAAGTACACAGGCCACAACCCCTCCTGCCAGGCAAGCCCTTGCCAGCTGCCAGTAGCATCTCCTCTGACTTTATTTGTGCTCACAGCTGATCAGATGGTCTCCTCGGGATGTGGGTGCCCAGGGCCAAAGATGGGTATGGCTGCACAGCCAGTGCCAGGCAGGCACACGGGAACTGCCCCTTCTCCACCCGCCAGGCACATACTAGTCCAGTGCTGTGCCTCAGCAAACATCTCCTGAGTCATGGCAAGGCTCTTTCTTACTGTAGACACAGCACCTGGCAAGCTTGGTGTTGCTTCTCTCTATCTGGACCCATCTCTGGCAAGGGATGTGTTGGTGTCCTGAGGTGGCTCAGCAGAGCCTGTTTCCAGGCAGCTGAATTACAGGCATGTGGAGATCTGCGCAATGAAACAGTGGGAGGCAAATGCTCAGACTGCTTGCTGGCCTTTTTTGTCTTCCCAGCCTATTAAACTCCCTAGCATCATTTTCCTTTAAAAGGCTTTTTGAAAAGTGTGCAGAAAGTTGCACACTTCCCTGGCAGCTTTGCAGAACTGAAAGTGAGTGGTAAGCGACAGGTTGCCAATCCAATACTGACAATGACTGTCAATACTCTTCTCCTGGAGTGAAATGGCATGCAGGTTGTTTTGGAGCCTGCCCCTCTCTGCTTCCTGTTTTGAATTTCATTTTCTTCCTCTAATCTCCACCTGGCACTTAAACCCCTTAATTTTCTTGATGCTGTTCCAGGGAAAACAAGTCAGCATTCAAAAGCCAGTATTACTTCATTATCTAAAGGCACTATCTTGCTGTTGCAGCTAAAGAGCACAACATCAGCAAAAATAGCCACAGGGTGAAAACTTTTGTAATGAAGCAAGTAAAGCTTTCTCAGGCCCTACAAATTATTTAAAGTCCACATTTCTATTGTATTTCAGTCTATACCATGAAACTGCCTGATCCCAGGTTTATTTCTCCAAGAAACAGGAAGCTGAAAAGCAAAACACAAAGCAACACAAAACTTTTGTAATCATGGTTTGTTCTCTACCTGCTTATTTTCAAAGGGAATTTGAAATGTCAGAATAGTTTCAGCAAAAGCTGCAAGTACCAGGCCAGTTTCCGCATCCCCAGTCAACCTCTCAGGAAAATAGACCTCCCATGAGGCTCCATCCACAAACTGCTCACTGATTTATGCCACCCTCCCACAGCTGAAGGGAAACAGCTTCCAGCTTCAGCTCTAGGCAGCTCATGGTCTATGAATCTCTTGCTGAAGCAACTGTCTCTGGCACCATATGATACCATTTTTCATAAATAATACAATTTCAAAACGATATTTCCTCTTTGAGGAGCTGTAAAGAAATAAGACAGGATTAGTCCTTGCCTCCTCCCTGCTTCTAGCTTGCACAGCACCTGACACGGGGACAGGAAAAAAAAAAAAAAGGAAAAGGAGGAATACAGTAAGTAGAGTCTTCAGCTTTCTCCTGCACCATGGACACATGTAACAGCCAGGCAGAGGCAGCTTTTCATCTGGATTTCTCTGATGGCATAGAACCCAGTCCTTACTGGTTCAACATGTTTCAAAAGAATTGCTCCCATTATGTTCAATTGTCTCTGCCTCCTGCAGCCTTGTGATACTGCTTCCTGAACAAAATTAGGGGAAAGTCAAAAAAAGGTGGAAAACCCTTGAACAGGAGATCTTCCTTCCCTCCAGAGGAACCAAGATGGCAGAGGCATCTCCATCAAGCCTTTGTGGTTCCAGGTGAGACGATGAAACCCCGGGTTCAGTAATTCAGTCTGTCATATGCAAATTCAGGTCTCCCGTTTCTAAAGCAACAAGGTAATGGTACTTTCAGTGGGAGTATCTCTCTCTCTCTCCCAGGAATCTTTTTGCTAGACAAAATTGTTATTCACACACTCGGAACAGTGACTACTTAATTGTTACCTATAATGGATACACCAGGGAGACACCACGTTGTCAAGCCTAGTCTCATAAACGTCCTCTTCTATCCCTTACTTCCTCACAGCACCTCCACATGACTGTTTAATTTGAAGCAAATATTATTTAACTAAGCATTTTTGTGATCTCTTGCATAACCTCACACACAGCATTTATTGTAATTCAAGACATGCCATGTGATTTCGGTTATCCTGATTTGCAAAGATGGCCCCCTAAGAACTGCAAAGCAGGGAGACAGCCACTCCAACCCAGGGACATTTTAAAAAGCAAAGTAATGTGATTTCAACAGAAGACAGCGTGACCTAATACAACCTGATATGCCTGCCATATATCAAATTTTAAAGTTGTAACCACAAAAACCCACACAAGTTAGATATGATCTGTAAATACGGAGTTGGTCAGAGTACTGGACATTTACAAAACATAAATGTCCATGTAGGTATTCATCTACTTACTCAGCAGCATCTAGTTATTGCTGTTAATCACTGAAAACATGTTTACTTTCCAACTGTGACACAGGGAAAGGAGGAAAGAGTTTAGTCAGGTGATTTTTCGGCCTGCAATGAGAGAAAGAGTGATGGGAAAAAACATTAATTTGAGCTACAAGAAATAGGTTTTTCAAGCTTAAATGACCAAGTAAGATTAAGCTCAGAGCCAAAGGCAGCTGGGAACAGCATTTGCTGCATTCTCACCTCACAGGGTCATGACTGCAAAGGCAGCTTACAAAGGGATTGCTCCAAGCTCCTTCCCAGCCAGTGCTGTGGTGCACTAAGGCATGTTGTGCTATCAGTTACACGAGAGCTTGTGCCACAAAAACATCAAGCTAATCTTGGTATAAAACAAAACAAAACAAAACAAAACAAAAACCACAACAAAAAAGCATTTCCAGAGGTTCTGTGAGTGGGTTTTACAACAAAGCACCCACAGTGATGCACTGTTGGGTGCCTTAAGCAAACACTTCCACTGGCAGAAAACACCAGCTCAAAACAATGTCCTGGAGACTCTCTGTGCCCAATCCCTCTGCAGCAGCACCGGGGCTCAGCAAAGAACGGGGGCAGGGATGCTCCCTTGAGGACTCCTGTGGTCCATGTTAAACAACTGAGCACTTCACGATATTCCTCCTTGCACACTAATGAGGAGACTGGAGGTACCCATATGTTGAACCTCACACCCCAGGTATGTGTTCTCCTCCCTCTCACCTTATGCCTGCTCACAAAGCTGCAGCAGACACGGCACAACAGCTGCACCTGACACAGGAGAGCAAAGACAAGAAAGCATAGCAGGGAGACCCCAGAGCAAAAGGACCTGCTCTGTCTTCACTTTTCCTTTTCATACATGCACAAGACTCCCATTCCTCAGTAAATGAAGCCTTGAGCATCTGCAGGCAGAGAAGTTGAGAAATCTGCACACATACCAGTCATATTTTATTCCCTTTGTGTAGCTCTGAGCAAGAATTTCAGCAATTGCTCATTTCAGATATCTGGGCCTCTAGTCTCTGGCAACATGAAATGATAAAAGACTAATAAAGTCAATTTGGACTGATGTGATGATCTAATAGTAATGAGAAAAACCCAACAAGGAAATACTCCACATATTGAACACAGATAGCTATAGCTGAGCAACAGTGTAGTTGTAAAAAACCATGGACACGCTAAAGAAAACTAACATAAGATACTCTTGCTGAGAGTGTGAGGACATAACCAGTGAGGACACAAAAAAAGGAGTCGAGCTTTCCCCACAGAGCCATGAAAGCAACAACAAACCAGAAACAGAGCAGCTATTTTAAGAAACCTGAGATCACTGTGTCATGGTAGAGGGGTTAAACTAGATGATCTTTCAAGGTCCCTTCCAATTCAAACCATTCTGTGATTTAGTTCCTGCAACAAATTCATTACATGATATAGCATGGTTCAAGTTGAGCACGCCCCTAAGAACTGTTTTAATTGTTTTAAAAGCCATCATTTAAAAGAACAAATATCTTTTGCCAAAAAAAAAAAAAAAAAAAAAAAGAAAGAAAAAAGCAAAATGGATTTTGGTAATCTGAGAGCATACTCTCTAAAGAGTCTCTAAAGACTGTTTCTTGTAAGAAGACTGACAAGTCTTTAACTTGGCTCTTCAGCATAATTGAGTCTATAGCAAAACATCACTGAAAGGAGTCCTTTGAATTTGAGAATTTTTTTACATAGAAGGGCAGCTTTTACCACTTCCTTTGGCATATATGTCCCATGTCTGTATCATTTATCATTTTGCCATTTTTAGTCTGACTGATATCATGCTCGGCCCCACATATTCACTACATGTATATGTGAAAGGTCCTCCTTAAAGGCCTGAAGTGAATTATCTTTGCAATAAAAAATACCTCAGTGTCAGTTTAATGCTATGCAAACATCTCAATCAATTTTTATAGCCCTTGCTCAGCACATTGTTCAATGTCAGCACAGGATGCAGGAATCCAGTATCAGCATGATGTAGACAAATTAACAGCCGCTGAAGGAATGTAATCCATTTCTGCAGCTAATGATAACACCCATCAATTGACCAAGGCATAGAATAGCCTTTAAACCTAATAAAACTTAGCAGTTTCATTTGTCTAGTTACCAAAAAAGTAACCAAAATAAACTTGCTTAAGATCTGCAAATTAGATGATAAATGTTCTATTCATGACTGATTTCACAGTAACAAATTAATTTATGCAATAAACAACAACTTTTTCTTCTACAATGAAGAATAATTATTTAAGCACTTCATTTCTTCTGTTCCAGATCTGTTTGCCAGGAATTACAAAAGTCAAGAGCATCCAGAATTTAATTCTTCATGGCAAACTGTTTGCCTGCCTCTACCACTTCTGACACCCTATTCAATGCCAAAGACCTACTTTTTGGTCACTGAGGCCCAAATAATCGTGTTGTACCTCACCTGCCACCTTCCAAAAAATATTTGAATCTATAGACTGATTTGAATGAACCAGGAAGACAGAGGAAGGAAAGGCTCTCAGATAATACACAATTTGCAGCATCTCTGGAAATGTCCTCTTGGAAAGGAACCCTGCAAAACTAGAAAAGTAAAATGCAAAAAACCTGAAACATTAAATCTTGGGTCCTGTTTGTTTATCAATAAAAGATAAGATTAGTACAGTCAAAGTGCTCAGCCAAATGGCTGCATTGAGAGTCCTAACACATATTGCCTGCAGTGGCAAATAAAATTCTTCAGCAGTCAGGGCTCTTTCCTCAGTGATGGGTAGGGTTACATCAGGAAACTATTACAGAACCCTAGTCGTATTTCCAAACATATCAGGCTGCCTAATAATAGACTCCATTTCCATTGCAAAAGTGTGCTGCACAGCACCCAATCATTAGCATTAATTCCAGCTGAATTTTTTTCAGAGTGACAATTAATTTAACATCAGTTTCATATTTAAAGAACTCAGACTGGATTGTTGGCAGGAAGTGAGACTTTAACAGATTAATCTGAAGGCACATATGCCCTGATTACACCCAGTATATCACTGCAGTTTTTTTAAGATGCATAAAACATGGTATTGCTTTTACATATATGTGATGAAATCTGACTACAGCTGCCATACAGCACATAAGATGATCCACATCAGATACCCAGGACTACAATTTGGAATTGAGGTTGTGTGTATGCCTTTACTGAGTACTCAATACTTTTTCCACGTGCACTGAATAAGCATCCAGGACAGCAATTACACCCAGATGACAAATCAAGAAAAAAAAAAAAATAAAGAGACAAACTAACTGCATCTCTATTTTTGTCAAGTTTTAATTCAAACAAACGTAAGTGAATCCCAAAAAGCCAGCAAAAACTGTTTAAAGCCAAGCGGGATTTTCCTGCCCTAGACCAGAAGAGGGAACATTACTTGCATTAAGGTCTGCCCAACTTAAGATGTTGCATGGCTCTTGCTTAATGAGGTGTGCAAACACAGTAACTGTGCACAGCACTTTGACAATAAAGTTTGCTCATTACATGCCTGGGCTTTACCTCAAGGATTATTTATGAGCCAGAATCACATTAGAATTTGAGGCCCATAGTACTGCTGAGAACTAGCTGGGCATTTGCAGGCAACCACGCAGGATATAACTCAGGACTAAGAACCTGAACCTCACCCAAGGCTTGCAACATGCCCCACTAAACTTTAAATCCAGAGCAAGGAGCCAAAGTGCACAGGACGTGCCACCCAAGGAGAGATTTCTGTGACTGCTGCGCAAGAGCAGCCAGACCCATCCTTGGCACAGGAGCAGCTATGTAAGCAAAAGCTATTGCACAGGGCACACGGGGCAGTGCAGAGCTACCAGAGTCATCCTGCCTTTGCAGCAGCACCTGGAAAGGCTTCAACATCACAGAGTGTTCCCCCAGTCACGCCAGCACAAAGCCAGCACACACACAGGGGTAGGTTGCAGCTAGAGAGGTTTTCTTCACCCAGTAAACTTGAATTCAACCCAGTAAACTGTGGTTGTGCAACTAGAGAGGCCCCTAGTACCTCCAGACCATGGGTGACTTACTTAGGAACACTCACCTGTGGGCTTCTGTGAGCACATCCCCAACTTTGGTCTAAAGATTACAAATTTTCATAACCAAGCCAGAATTTCTTTTCATGGTTTCAACAATCATATTTATTCCTTGGTTTAAAACGTTTTCGTTCAACAGTTTTATAAACAGACTTCACAAAATGTGCAATATTTATAAACGCAGTTCTTAGTTGTAGTGGTAGTAAGAATCTTTACTTTCATCAAAATGTTCACTTCAGTTACACAACATAAGGTTGATTTGTTTCCCCTCTTCTCCCTCCTGCAATTGGCACTTCATTGTAAATTGCAGAAACTTTAAAAAGACAAAAAGTTAATCTAAGCATGATGTTAAAAGCACCTCGCCACAGTATTACATTCTAATAAGGCAGATTTTTGTTTTGTAAAGCCTGATTGTGCAACTTGGAGACCCAAGAAAGGTAACAGAAATGCCAACCTTCTCCTATAAGGAACAGGCCTTCATTTTTGCTTCAAAGTTTTCACCCCTCCATACCACCCCCCTTTAAAAAAAAGTACAGCTGATAATACAGCAGAACATACCCCTTACAGGGTAAAAGGAAATTACAGTAGACAAAGGCTGGAAACACGGTGCACGGTAGACAAAATAAGACTGTTTTTAAAAATAACATTAAAAAAAAAAAAAGAAATAAAAGAAGAAGAAGGAACTGAACAACAAGAACAAGCAACAATGGAATTTTTCTAGTGGAAGAGGATTTGTGGGCTTCATAAATAAGTGGAAAATTACTAAAATACTTTGCTATATAATATAAAAAGGCGCAAAGTGTTTTCCAGTTGTCACCTAAGCGCTAGATGCAACTTTGTAGGAGTAAGTATTTGGAGGCAGCTTTGAGCTCTGGTTGGTGCAGGCATTCCAGCAGGGCAACGCTGCCAACAGCAGGAGAAATCCACCCAGTAAGACACAAAAGCCACTGAAATAGAACGCAGTGTCGTACTCCTGCGTCCAGTCGTAAAACCAACCTGGGGGTGGAAATAAGAGAGAAGCGCATCAGTGAGGAGTTCAGTGTAACACAGCACTGTTAAGTTAGAGACACACCACAGAAAAATAAAATAAGACAAACTTATAACAGTCTGACCACTTAGACACGAATTGTGCTTTTCACCAAAGCCTAAACAAGCACTCAATCAGCTGGCCAGCTCAAGCAAGACAGGCTCTGATTTTTGTTGAAGATTTTCTGATTTCACCTTTCCATTATTATTAGGACCAGGCAGAACTACTCACATGCAAATTAATTCTGTCTGGTCTGGGCCAGCTCACCTCCAGTTTATACTATCTACCTTGACCTTACCTACAATTGGTGGTCCGAGGCTGTTTCCAAGTCCAGCGAAGAACATCAGTATCCCATAGGCGTGAGTCAGTTTCTCAATTCCCACAGTCTTCGTTGTTACATACGGAAATATTGACCAGTTCCCAGTCAGAAAACCCAAAATCCCAGAAAGCATTGCTAATATAAGGTAACTTTTGGCAAATGGAATTGCAAACAAGGCCACTCCTGTCATTAATAAGGTAGTTACATATAGATATAAAGTGTTGACCCACTTGAAATCTGCCAGTATTCCTAAAATAAGTTTGCCAACAGTAGTCATAATGCCGATAATGGAAATGAGGGGTATATAATAGTCATCTTCATTAATGTTTGCACTTCTTGCTACATCTTCCATGAGCAGAGAAGGAGGAAATCCACCAATATCAAAGAGCAAGATGGCAACAAAGAGAGCTGAAAATACTTTGTTTTTGAAAAGAACCACGGTTTCCTTCCAGTAGGTCAAATAGAGCTGCCACTTCCTTTTGGCAAGTTGCTTGCAGAAGTTTGTCTGTTCTACAACTTTCTTTTTATAAGTGTCTTTCTCATTTACATTTATTGAGCTCAATACATTCTTATTTAAAATGCTATCCTGTTTGCAGTCAGGCACATTGTTCACACATTTTTCATCAGTGTAGCCCTTTTCAAGGATGCTTATATTTTCTTCAACAGTCTTTTCTTTTTCATGGTAAACAAAATATTGATCTGGGACTTTGTCTACACATGGTTTTTCTGGTGGAGGAGAACCCGATGACTCCAGTGGTCTCATTAGGCTGCCACATGCTAATATATTTAGAGACAGAGCACCAACTATTAGCAGACAACCATCCAGTCCATATAGCTCAATAAGCTCTCTTTGCAATGGTGCATATATGAAGTGTCCAACACTTGAGCCTATAAGAGGAAAATAAGATCAGTTTTAACTGAAAAACTGAGAACACTCATCAACACTAACAAACTCAGACAATTTAGCAGCTACGAATACACTGTCACAGGAATGGTAAGTCACTTGTGCTCCTCTGCTCTGTCCAATGAACTGGTAAGTCATCATCCCACTTGAAGTTACAGTTTCTTTACTGAGCATCCACAAAAATCTGAACCATTTACGTCAATTAGCACTCACAGGCACGTCAGAAACAATGATTTAAAATGATTTGCTGAAGACTCTCTCTAAGTTATATTAAAGCCATTTATATACTTTGGTGCTAAACACAGGAAAAAATAATTACAAAATTTATACTTGTTTTGTTTTCCAGGTACTAAAATTAACCAGGGCTCAATAAGATCAGATTTTAAGGCAAACTACCTGGAATCCTAACAAAAACCCCAGAAAATGATGCCAGGAAACATTTCTGCAGATGTTCCCTCATATTCTCTTATATATATATATATATATATCTCTATGGTGTGGGTCCAGTATCAGTGTCTCACAACTCTGACTGTACTGACCATGCCTCTCCTCACTGACAGACTACAGATCAGAGGAGAGACTCCATACAATCCAGAAAGCAAGGCATGGGACAACAGCTGTCTTCAACACTTCCTGCTCAGTCCATTAATTCTTCTTGGTGTATGGGACAACATCACACAAGCTAAAGGCCCAGATAGAGGGTAAGAAAGACTGCTCAGTATCCTCAAAAGAATTTTCCTTGTATTATCAGAGGTTCATTTTTCTAGGATCACTTTAACATACATGGATTAAAAAAGCTGGGATGAGCATTTGGAATTACTTCAAAATTTAGTTTCTTTTTGACTGGAAAGGAAAAAATTATGACAAATGTAAGCCCAAATTTCAACTACTCCTTTAAAGTTGCAGCTAATGTGAGGTTATGGTGATCCAGTATTTATACCCTGCATCTCCAATCTCTTTCTCACCTCTGATCTTGTGTAAGAAGAGCTCTATGGAACACTTCCCTTCTTATTATCCATGGTATGCAGCCCAAGCTATGCATGAGTCTGCTTTTGTTTGAGTGAATATCCTTTTCTCATCTGTATGGATAACTCACAGCATACACCTGCAAGTGTGGTTACTATTTTATCTGAAGCCTGAATTTATCTCTTCATTATTACTGATGTTTTGACTTAAGAAGTACTTGAGGAAGTAAATGAGAAAAATATAATCCCCTGGTTTTTATTGCCTAGGTAACAGTAGCTGTATCAGGGTTGAAAAGTCAGAGAGAATGACAATTAAAAGCCATACCTGTTGAAATCAGACCAAGTGCAAGGCCTCTGCGTTTGTCAAAATACTGGCAAGTGATGGTAACTGTTGCAGTGTACAAAAGGCCGCATCCAAGACCTTGAGAAAGAGAGTTAGATATAAAGCATGCCACGTCCTCTGGGAAGCAGTGCCCCTTGTTATTCCTCAGGTAATACAGCAGTGTACCCTGGGAGCAGAGGCACCTCTTAACTCTGGCTCAGCACCAGCCACACCAGCCTCCCACTGACAGGGTGACTACGCTGCTGCACCACCTGTCTACTGCTGTCCCACCTCCCTCCCCCTGAGCATCCCTGGCTGCTGAACCTGTGTGGAGCAGGCTGGGTTTGGGGTTCTGTGCTGTATGGAAGGTTACAAGGCTTTCAGCCCATGGGGTGGCCTCAGAACTCAGCAGAGCTCCATCCACGGGCACCGTGCCCAGTCAGCACCACGCTGGGTCCCTGCTGGCCAGAGAAGTGCCCAAATTCCTGACACAGTTAATTTGATCAGCCATCCGCAGCAGCCCTCTGCAGCAGAGAGGGGCAGGTCACCACCTGCTAGGAGAACAGCACTTTCATGCCTCTAGCACAGCATTTTAGGTTCAATCCAATTATGTGGAGAACAATCTTGCTCCCTAATGATCTCTAATTTATCAAATTAGAATGAGTACATGACAGAATCTAGAGGATATGTTATTCCTTTAAGACTGGCACTTCCTTCACAACACCTGCAGAAGACCTGCTTGATTCCAGCCCTTAGGTAAAACCTCAGCTTCTCCATCTCTTCACAATTGTGTCAACAGAGGACCACCTGTTTGCAAACCTTGATGAATGTGTACAGTGTTTTCATCTTTCACTACATGGTAACAGCCTGCCTGTGCAACATCCCTCCCTGCCCAAAAGTACTCCTTGATAAATCAAGTACCAGACTACCACTACCTCTGTGAATCAGTTTCCCCTTTCATATTCATAAACCGAGACTCAAAATAACCGAGTCTCAACATTGAAGAGAAGGCGTTTCTTACCAACAACTATCCCATATGAAACATATAGAAAGTATATGTTAGGTGCAAAACTGCTCATCATGAGGCCCCCGGCCACCATAAAGCCACTGAAGATAGCTACTGGTCTTGCTCCAAAAGATGATACACATATACTGCAGACAGGACCTGGAGGAAAAGCAGGAAAAACATTCCTAGTAAATACCAGCACCAGGAAGAACTTCTGAAACGTCAGTCTGTGGAAATGTTTCTTATGATGATTATTTAAGTATAGAGTTATATTAAATAACAATTCAGAATACTAATTTTTACATGGTTCTTTGAAACAGTCGGTTATAAAAACATTACAGGTCAGGCTTGCCAGATTTTTGCACAAGGAGAAACTGATATCAAAACCACGAGAGGGAACCAGGGCTAGGAGGGAAGGAGTGAGCAAAACATTCCTTAAACATGGGATGATGGATATATTACTGAACTGTAACACCGTCACTACACACCTAAGGACTTGTTCAAAGGCTCTGAAAGGAATCTTCATCCGGGGATACCAAAGCAAGATAGACCATCAGCCCCAAAACTGTGCTTCAGAAAGGCACTATCTGGTTTCATCCTGATATTACATTTATAAAACTGAAATGGAAAAATAGTAACTTCTGATCATAATCACAGTAAGAATGCCATCTGGTGCTTACACAGAGGAAATAGCTGTTGATAAATAGATAAAGACAAACAGTACTCTTCCCTGATTTTTGAGGAAATCAAATACCTGCTAGTCAGTATTCTACCAAATAACTCTTTACTACCTATCTTGGTTTCAATTGTAAAACTACAGAAAATAAAAGG
Organism: Myiozetetes cayanensis; assembly: GCF_022539395.1. Taxonomy (NCBI): domain Eukaryota; kingdom Metazoa; phylum Chordata; class Aves; order Passeriformes; family Tyrannidae; genus Myiozetetes; species Myiozetetes cayanensis. The sequence goes on from NW_026086605.1 coordinate 29,993,125, forward strand.
CACTTCTTGAGAACATCCAGGGCAACATTCACGAAATTTGGAGGAGGTTTCTCCCTCTCTTTACCCCCCAATATTTCTAGGTTGTTTAGTTCTCGAAAATAAGAACAAAGGCAGAATTTGTACCCTGCCTCTACTCAGCCAGTTCTCTCCTCACAGAAATTGTAGAACAAGCTCTTATTTTCAGTTGTGTGACCTGGAATACACCTTTTAGTCTTAAGTAGCATGCAAGTTTGGTGCCCTGCATAAATAAGCAACCAGCAAGGGACTTGGCTTGCAAAAGACAATCTATCTGAAGCCCTGCAGTTCCAAGCATTCATAAATAAACTTATATATTAGCCCCAGGATCCTAAACTCAGCAACTCTGAGATTAGAAGTCAGATACACAGATGATCGACACTACTGCAAACAAACAAACAACACCACCTCAACCCCTTTGCATCGATACAGAGACACTCCATGTGCGATACAATCCACAAGAGCAGTGATTTTGGAGTGTGCCATGGGCTCAGGTCAGTGCTCCCTGACTCACACGTGGCTGACATTCCCAGCTGATGGGAGGTGAGCCCAGAGAGGTGATAGGAGGTAAACACCAGTTGGAGCTGAGGACGGTGCTTGCCTAGGTCTGCAGATGGGAGCGAGCAGCTGGGAATGCAGGCAAGGTTTTCCTGTGGTTACCGTCCACAGGACAAGCAGTTCTGGCAGGCAGGGGCACAGATTCGTTAGCAGGTGAAACGAGCCTCAAAGGCAAGGCAGGTCAGAACTTCGCCCTACATAAAAGCTTCTGCCTAGGGAACGCAAAGGGGAGCGAGTCTGAATTGGGGCTTATCCAGGCAAAGAGTCCCCAGAAAATGTTCTGGGGAAGGAGGGTTTATTTGGATTTTGGGAACTATGAAAAAGGAAGATGCAAGCACTTGCTGCTACTCAAGAGTCAGCACGCTGTGGGAATGAAAGCTGGCCAGTGTAACTTGGGCAGAGTAACTTGCTGAGAACAAAAGCTGAGAGTGTTAGATTGTTGCTGATTCTTAGAATTAATTGCTAGAACTGGCAAATTAAGGTTGGTATGTTTCCTAAAACCACAGGATTTAAAAATAAACAAAGGATTGACTCTGTATTATATAAGAATTCTTCTACAGTAAAAAAACATCAGGTAGTGATAATATAATTCAATTAAGCAGGGGAATTTGCACTCTTTCTATTCTTTATTTCTGACTCACTACCTTGTTAAAGCAAACAGTATTTCCCTTCTACCTGCCCTCTATATTTTGAAACAGCTACTTTCAGAAGGTCTCTGTCCAGCCTGGGGTGGTGGTACTGGTACAGACCTCACTGATCCAAGGCAAAACTGGACCATCTGACCTCAAGGCAGAAGAAGAGAGACACAAAGCTGAAAAACATGTCTTTGTGTCCTGACAAGGACATTCTCCACTGGAACACAATCAAAAGCATCCCTGACAAGGTCCAAGGAGATGCTCTTCCAGCTTCTCCCACTTAAAAAAACCAATCCCAAAGGAGAACAAAAAGTACAAAGAGACCTACTCTCTCCAATATGGAAAACAACCTGCACAAAACTGAAGAACCTGCTCCAATAAGCTCAGTATTAATCTGCCATCTCACACAGCAAGAGATCTGGCAGCCCAGCAATGGCCCTGTTTATAAGAAGGAGTGCCAGTATAAGTATTAAAATAGTTATTATTCTTTTCTGGGTTATACTCTTCACTGGGTTGAGAAGAAAAACAGCTCCATCTTCTCCTTCACGCTGGGCTCTACTTCTCACTCCCCTCATCACACTGCCAGAAAATAAAAGTCACAAAAGAAAAGCCCCATGACAGCCAGCATCTTTGTTCTTTACCCTGCCTCCTCGCATTCCTTCCCTTTCTCCCTTTCCCAAAGAGCTGGCATTCTTATTTCCACCAGGCACAGTACCTTCAGTTATTACCATGGCATTTGCACAGGAGTTCACTGTACACAAACATGTTATTCTTTACAAGTAATTGAAGCACAATGGGTTCAAGGCAGTTAATTCTAGTGAAAATCCAACTTTCCCAGAGCGGGACTGAGACTTGCTCTGTGAACTCCCGACCCGTGGATTTTGTTCTAAGTGGATGTTCTGAAGAATGCAGGAGTTTGTGTGCAGCCACATAGGAAACAGCTCTTCAGGCAGCATAAGGGTTTTCATTGGCTGACTCTCTTTCAGAAAGACCCTTTCTCACCATAATGTGAACACCATAAAAATAAAATCCCAGTGGCAATCCTCAATAGTAAGCATGAAAAATAGCTTTTAAGCCAACATTTTGTTCAGTTTGCCAACAACTCCAGGGGTTAGTACTGGAATTAGAATAATATTTGAAGACACTGATAAATATTTACCTCTTTTACAAATAAAATCCCTGGGGCTTTTTCCTTTCCAAATGATGCATCTTAAGACTAGACCAAACTCTATCAAAAAAAGATACCAGCTCAGTTTATAAGAATGACAGCCAACTCTAGGAGGAAAGACTCAGCAGCCAGCACTGCTCCTCTGACATGACCTGTCACAGCTCAGCAGCCAGTGACACAATTATCAGGCTCTGCAGGGGAGCAGTCGAGAAGATCCCTAGACAAAATGGGAAGCAGCAGCAGAAAGAATATGGGATTTCACAGTAGATCTTAATGCAGAGAGACCAAAGAGGGAGAGCACCTAGAAGTATTCATTTTGTACATTGATATTTTTATTATTTTGAGTAAAAGACTTTACCCTCAGTGAGACCTGGGAGTGACAGTGAGTCCTTCCTGAGACATGAAAACAAGCCATCTGCTGCTCACAGAGGAACCTCAATAACTACCACAATCTGCTGACCCCCTGACAAGTGCAAAGTTGGTTTGTTTTATGGACATCAAGAACTAGCACTCTCTTCCTCAGTATTTTCACAAGAAGAGGAAAAAAAAAAAATCTGCAAACCATCACTCCCATCCTCCACTTGCTCATCTCGAGGGTCCTCCCTCCTTCACCTCATACACACACAAAACCTTTTGCTAAACAAACAATATTGGACAGCTGAGTTCTTTTACTTATCACCTCTATTAATCTGACCCACCCTCCTGTTGGTGTCTGTCCGAGCCTGTTGAAACTGTGGAGTAGAAGCAACGCTCATGGACTGCACGTAAAATCCACTGGACAGAGCACAAGAATAGTTTTGCATATTAAGTGCATTTTTAAAACCTGGTTATAATAAATATAATATGCTCCAAATGTTTGTAGTCTGGATATGAATACAGATGAGAAAAAAAGCTTTTTACACTGGATAGCAACCCACACCCCACTGATTGGAAAGACTGTTCCTTTCCAATAAAGTTATTCTATGAACTGGGTTCCTTTTCAGAGGAATCTTTGGGGTGCCCTCTCCCCTCCACAAAAACTATGTACAGTTTCCATACTTTACAATGGGGTATGTATGTGTGAGGGTTTTGTCCAAAAATAAGTAGATGCTGTAAAGGTGGTTTTAGGATTGTAAAATTGTTGCTTGAAAACCCATAATTAAGCTCTTTAAACCTTTAACACTGAATCCCTCAGATCAGCAGAAACACCCCACCAAATTATCAAGACATACCTCTCAAGAGAGAATCTTCCCTTTGTTCTTTCTCCGTTACTGAAGGGAAGAAGGAATGGGAGTCATTGCTGATTTGTCCTCCTATGCCAAACACTGTGAAGTCAACTCTTACTATAAACAGCTGTGGTGCCAATTACAGGCGCCAAGGTCTTCGTCTGTTTTGCTTTTAACAAGTGTTAACATGGATCAAATTCAATTTCGGGCTCCAAATGGATGTAAAATTAAGAACACTTGGTGCAGAAGAAACACATAATCTTCAAGAAGGTACATAAATATCCTCCTCTGGCCTATTTTAGTAGGGGAAACCTACCAAGCTTTTCCAATTTCTTCGTATGCAACAAGCCCTGGAGCCAAGTGCCACATCTACCGTGGCCTGATCAAGGTTATAACACCTCACTCGGTAGAGGAGATCTCACCTCTGCCCTGTACAATAACACTGATGCTTTTCTTTCACTGTTTTAGGCACATTTCTTCCAATGTGCCTCAGGTCGTGTCACAAAAAGTTATAACCCAAGTCATCCTGCAAGGAACAGATCAACCAGGTCCCTGTCCTGTTCCCTTTTTCCATCTGACGGGGTGCTCAGGGCTGAACACTGAACAGGGCCATAGCAACGCTGCCTGTGCTGTGAGCAAAAGGACAGAAATCGAACACCAGGCGGTCAGGAAACTCATCCCAATAAACAAGGTGCTGTACTGGGTTTCTATGTCTCCAGTCTAAGTTTAGCTCTCACACAAGTCAGAAGTAAACATTTTAGAAAGGATACCAACACAGCAAACGTGAAAGGGCTCACCAGCATCAGCTGCTTAAAAAAAAAGTTTAGGACTACATGTACAGAGGGAAGGGGGGAGACACACAGAGTCTTTTTCTGTGCCAGATGCCATACATGTCATCCTCTTCTTGGTGAAATTACAGTACTAATACAGCAGAGTCACTGGACCTATCTTTCTGTTACAGAAGCCAACTAATGAATGTGATTGCTGGTGGTACCAATGACAAAAGTCTTCCTAAGAAAATGGACACTCACTCATTTCCTGCCTGCAGCTGCAAATCCACCATAACTGCCATTCTTATTCCAGTCTGGCACCCACAGCTTCAGAAAGGTGATGTTAAGTTGAAGAGAGCTCACAGAGGAGTCAATGGCTCTCCAGAAAAGCCTTAATTAAAAGTGTTGGAGTCTTTTGTGTCAATGGTAAAAAGACTGTATCAATGTACAGGCTTTAAAGAAAATTTAGAAGTAGTTTGATTATATTTTGTAGACGTCCATCAACTAATCCAGGGGTACTTCAAAATATACCACTTGAAAATAGAAAATAACATTATTCATCAGCTGAGAACTAAAACTAAGCAACTTGTATCGTAAGTTTGTATACTTTCAAGGAGGAAATTGATTACTGAGGAAAAGTTTTGAGATGGAGAATGCACTAAGCAAATAAGCATGTTCTTAATCAAATGACCATTACAGTATTTTCTGCACGCAACATGAATCGCTTTAATAGTATCGACACTTGAAAATGTCTTTAGATAACTAGATCAGAGACTGGACACCAAAATAAAGGTGGAGAAAGGAACCAATCAACAAACACTAGAAGAGAAAGTTGCCCAGAGAAGCTGTGGCTGCCCATCCCTGGAAGTGTTCAAGGCCAGGTTGGATTTTGCTCTGAAAACACAATGATATTTACACTCGTGACTAGTGACTGGTCTGAAAAAGGCCTGCAATGAAATCTATATGAAAAATTGTAGCTTGTCAAAAGCATTCTAGTTTTAGGAAGAGGTTACAACACTTACATTGCCCCTTCAACAAGTTTACTTAAAGTAGATTTGTCATCAAGATCATATCCCAGCTTGATAAGACACTGGGATCTTCCATTTGAGGTAAAGCTGGGAACATATATTTTGCTTTCAGCCAACAGTGATAACATCAATGCAATTAAAAGGCCCTCACTGTACTTTTTTTTAAAGGCATTAGAAGTAGGAATGATTATTAAGCTTCCAAATGCCAAACTGGAAGAATAAAAGCACATGGACAGACACCATTCCTCCTAACCTGCCAAAATTTCATTTAATCATTCCATACCAAAATCAGCTACAAAGGCACCTTTGATTTGTATTACTCAGTCACAGAAGTTCCTATTTGCTGCTGTCATGGTTTAATCCCAGCCAGCAGCCAAGACCAGGCAGCCGCTCGCTCCCACCAGCAGGAATGGGGAGAGAACTGGAAGGGTAAAAGCTGGAAAACTCGTGGGTTGAAATACAGCAAAAGCCACACAAGCAAAACGAGGAATGAATTCCGTGCCTCCCAGGGGCAGCAGGTGTTCAGCCGTGCCCAGGAGTGCAGGGCCCCGTCACACATAACAGTTACTTGGCAAAGCAAACACCACCTCTCCAAACATCCCCCCTTCTTCACCCCACTTCATACACTGAGCGTGACGTCCTATGGTCTGGAACATCCCTTTGGTCACCTCTCCTGGCTATGTCTCCTCCCAACTTCCCCATGCACCCCAAACGTGGCAGTATGAGCAGTAAAAAAAGGCCTTGGATCTGGGTAAGCCCTGCCCAGCAATGACAAAAACATCTCTATGTTATCAACCCTGTGTTCAGCACAAATCCAAAACACAGCCCCATACCAGCCACCAAGAATATTAACTCTTACCCCAGCCCAACCCAGCTACAAAGCACACTACTGACAGTTGCTCACAGTAGTAAGACAGAGAGCAGTAACAAATCTGGAAACACAGTGCTGACATACAGCAAAGGGGGCTGAGGCTCTTATCAGAGCCACAGATTTCTGGTGTCCTGGGAGAGGGTTTTTCTTCACACCTTCTCTTGCAGTTCCTTCATGCCTACTTTTTTCTTCAGTAATTACCCTGTTTATCCTTATTTTCCTCCCACTTCACTCTCTCACTCAAGGTTTATTTAGGTCTTGATGCACTAATAATGGGAGTTAATGCCCTTAAAACAGAAAAATAAAAAAGCATGATGGAAGAGCAGTCCACAGTGCTTTACCTACTTATACCCTGAGACTGAATATAGGCTTCTTGTGGTTAATGATCCACCTGCCATTGCATGTTCCTGTTCTGCCTAGTGACATAAACCCTAACAAATGTGACACCAATATTTGGCCAGTTGCAGTGTCACACAAAGCAGTGGTCTTCTTTCAGGTCTTTATCTGAACATCAAATTTCTTTTAAGGAGATAGTCCTCGGAAACTTGAGCTGCATTTTGCCCGCTAAGCTACGTAATTGCTTTTGCCCATAGCAGTTGCTCTGCTCACAGGCAATTTTTTCCAGATTCAGCAAAATGATAATAGTTCCCATGGTGAATCCTTGAAAAGCAGAAGTTAGTGATATGACCCAGTACAACATTTGTGCTCGATATTAAAACAACAAACTGGACCTACAGAATTTAATGGTGGTGTTTTATTTCCCTAAAACATTGCTCTTATTCCCCAACTGACAACATCTTATTAAAGAAAAGCTTCCAGTGAAGTTGTTTTTTTAATGCTACCCATAACTTTCCAGGGTTCAAAGGGAGTTTTTTCTCAAAGAGACAGTAGAAAGGAGCCCTCACCCACCCTAAATGGTGGGTTTACCTCTAGAACTGAAAAATTAGTAACTGATTTATTAATTGACTTTTTTTCATAAAGCACTTGAACAATTTCAGACTATCAGTTTGTTCTGATTTTAAAATAGTAATTCTAATGTTAGTATTAAAGCCTCATTAAAAAAAAAAAAAGAAATCCCACCAACAAAATTATCTTTCCCAAAGTTTGGTTTTTCTAGTTTATTCAAATACAAAAATTTTTAATTTTTAAAGGGGAATATTTTTATTGCTCTCTTACCATTATGTTGCTTTGGTTTATGCATAGCAGAACCGTAAATGTAACCTCCTTACCCACCTTGACCCAAAACAAAAATGCAGCATCCTCATTCTATCATGTGCAGGTGCCTTTGACACAATTCCAAAAGCACACACAGGAGAAAGCATCTATTGGAAAGGTTCCAGTTTAAGACAGATACTGCTTCTACACTTACTGGCAAGCAATCCGATTCCATTTGCTAGGGATCCAACCCAAGCAGTCTTGCCTTTCCCTTCTCCGAAGGCATCCAGCCACTCTAAATACAAGACTCCCACCGCCAGCGGGGATCCGTAACACAGGAACTGGGTGAAGAAGGAAACGAGAACAATCACCCAGCCCCAGCCACCATCGGGTGGTTTCCGAAATACCATCTTGTCAGAGGACAGCAGAGGGACGGGCAGAACCTGTGCAAACAAAACCCAAACAGAGCATCAGAAATGTGACTGAGCGAGGTGTGCTGACACAAGTGAGCTGGGCAGAGAAGCACACATGCCAACAGAGGCTCATTTCAACCATCCTTCAAGAAATAGAAGCAACACAGCAATGAAAGTTAAAGCACCATTTGGTACTTCTACCCCTTCTGAATAATAGAGGCAGTACACAAAGCATAACAAGTTATACATACATCAGCACTGTATTACAGAGCAGGGGACATTTCATTTACTGAGCGTTGAACAGGTTTTGTGAGGACCTCAGGCATTAATATCTGCCACAGTTCAACAAGAGAACCACATGGTCCCCAGCTCTCAATACCATGGATAACCTAAGAGAAGCACAGGCTTAAAAGACAAGAAAATCTACAAGTATAAAACAATCCCAATTAAACAATTTAGGATTAAAAAAAAAAAAAAAAGAAAAAGCTCAAGTAGAAAAGTATCAGTTAAAGGTCAAAAAAAAAAAAGAAAAAAGGGAAAAGAGTAAAAAAATCTTTACTTGGTTGTCATCTCAGCATAGGGCCTTGAAGTTTAGTAGGGTATTTGCCACCAGATAGTGTACTCTGGGAGGGACAGGCCAAGAGGAAGACTAGCAACAGTTTAGCACTCCTCTCTGTCAACACAGTGATGTGTAGAGGAATGTTGCATCCAAAAATCACTTTGTATATATTAGTGAAGTGTGTTCTGAAACTGTGTACAGGTGTGGCTTATACGCCAAGACATGACAGCACTAAACATGCACACAAAAATCTGCTATAACCTGTTACAGTGTCTGCCCTCTGCGCAGCTGGCACACATCACCCCTCCCCAGACTGGCAATCACTCCCTGGACTCCATAAATACCACCTTGCTCCTGTGCATCCATGGCTTTAAGTAACCCACCATCCTCACACCTTCTCAGGGATAGTTTGTGGATACTTCTAAAATCCACCAAATAATTTAGAGGCTTTCCAGGCTGCATTGCTTTGGAGTTTGGATGTCTCCAGTGATACTGTGAGTCCCCCTGTGCACACAGCTAACCTGCCCTCCCTCTCTACAGGGAGAAGTGAAGATCACAAAACCCGTGCTCTGTTCCTGACTCTGTCACTAACCAGACGTATGATTCCCAAACAACTTTTTTTCCTTTACCCTGAAAGATAGAAACAGATAAGATCTTACCCTGTTTTCTTCATGAGATATTCTCAAGGACCATCTTCACGCTGCAGCTTACGCACTAAGACTGCTGCAGTAACAGCTCTGCTCAGGGAGACTCCCAAGAGGCAAAGCAGAAAAATAAATGTATTGCACTGCCTTTTTGACTTACAACCCAGAGGAAATGGAAAAAAAATTGCTGCTGTATGAAAGCAATAGTGTAAACAAGTAGACAATAACAGAATTTCCATTCAAGCTCCTCACACTCTATCCTTGGGCAATTTTTTTAGAATTTGCATGGAAAACTTACAAAAAAACTACAGTATAAAATTTTGAGGAATAATTATGTAGGGACATGAAAAAGACCAGTTCTAGTTTACAGATGCACTTAAGTGTTACTGCGAAGATAGATACTTACAGATGATGACAAAAAAAGTCCTTCAGTTTCCTACAAATGTAACTTCACGTGGCAACTACCTGCAGAAAAAGAACAACAAAGCAAGTTTTCAGTCAAAGTATCACTGGAACAGTGAACACAACTGAAAAAATGGTGGCTTCACATTAGATTTCTTCTTTTTAATGTCTTTTCAGAGGAACTTCAGAAGCAATCAAGTTATCTCACTGGACAAGTACTGATCCCCTGACGTTAATTAACATCTGACAGCAGCCTTGAGCCCCAAAGTAACAAAAATATTATCTACTAATGTGAAATAAATTTTGACATTCTAGGTCTTTGGGGAATGATTTACAGTTTTAACACACTGACTGTCCTTCAAGAGACAGTATTCCCAGTTACAAACATTACAGAGTTATTTGCTTCAGCTTGAAATGTAAGCCCTGACTTACTTGCTCCAATATCTGGTGAGTGTCCCTTATTCCAGGAGATGCAAGGGTGACATCTGGGATAGACAGAATTTATACCATACCATAAGGTATCAAAGCATTAAAAAGCTGCTTATAGGTACTTTCCTATAACACTAACCTTTGTAGAAAAGGGGGTCCCCATACTTCTACACAAAATACTTGAGCTATTTGAATGCAGTCACCAAGAGCTGACCTACACTTCTTTCCATGCATTAAGTAATTATAATTTGCCTTGTTTTGTAAGAGTAAAAAACAGTGGAAATAAGTAACAGCTTTAACAACAGACACTAAGACAAAGCAAGGAAGTTTTCCTGAAAACTCTAAAATAATGGAGGCAGACAGTAAATAATCTCAACTCACTTGTTTCAAAAGTAACTTTTAAAGAACAAACACATTTTGGCTATTATTGTGATTTCCACTATATTGATGCCCTAAAATTTGGCACAAAGACAACTCTGAGTTCAGTTCTGCTATTCTAAACATTTGATGGCGAGGAAGCAAGGACAGGACAGGAGAGGAAAAAAGTTCTTTTTAAGTTTAGGTCGCGTAGTCTTTTCTAATAGACTGAAAAACCTCTGGATTTGTTCCTCATCTCCTGCAACACTGCACAGCATTATTGACTTCAACCACCTGCTCCCAATTTATGGCAGCAAAAGAGCTGATCTTCTAAATCCTGACAACTATTTTGCACCACAGATCTCTTTTGTGTCTTTTAGTAAAATTTTAGGTATCGAAATCATCCCTACTTTTTAAATGCTTCAAGCCATTTACCACCTGCAATTGTCAAGCAAAAAGTAAAAAACACCATCATTTCCTCCCCCACAAATGATCCTCAAAGGCATAACAGATGTATAAACTCCTGGGATCTGTTTTTAAGGACTAATGTGACCTGGCTTTCCCTTTCTTGCAGGTTGCTCCTCACACTGCTGTGTGCCTATTACCTAAACTGAGGTGTATTTTCTAACTCCCCTGAAGGCACAAAGCCCCTCCTGCAGAGAGCCCAAAAGGTGCCAGACCTGTGTGAGGAGCCTGTTCCCCAGAGCCCTCTGCTACAATACATAGTTAAAGATGTCCCAGTCGACCAAGCTGCGGCTGGGACGGCGAATATCAATCCACTTTCTATCGGTACATTGATTAATGCTTCTCTGAAAATGACAGGTTATACTATAATAGCTTAGTAGCAGGGACAAGAACTGACAGAGGGAATTAAACCTTTGCTACTCCCAACACTGCTTGCATAGGCACTGAATCTGTGCATCAACTTGGGAGGGATCCAAAGCGCCTCTATTTTCTGTCTGTGCAGAAGAAGGACACAGACTGTGCAGATAAATGTGACCACCAAAAATAAAGAAGCAGAAGCCCACACAGTAGAGAGAGCTCAATAGTTTTGTTTTATCTCAGAGCCAACTAGGAAGACTCGTGTGATCCTGGAAATAGACAAACAATCATGAGTTTAAGATTCAGGTGGGAACAATTTCACAAACCTTCCCATTCACAAAACCTAGGGATACTGTGTCAAGACTCCAGGAAACCTCATTACATTAAAAATACTGAAATGGAGACATGAAGCATAAAGAATTAAACAGCAACTTGAAGTTTGGTCAGAAAAAGCTTTTCAGTGAGTTGTACTCACTGCGAATAAGAATCAGAGGAAGAGAGCTGCTTGATGAAAGCCTTTACCAACCACCACAAAAAGAAACCCTAGAGAACAAACTGAACAACAATTTTAATGTGGAAAGGGAGAGGTGTCTGGCTGCAACTGTTTGCTTTTCTCTGAGCAGCATTATCACAATAATGAGCTCTCTTTCTATAAATCTTAAAATTTGGCTTAAAGATGACAGATGAGCAACAAAAAAAGAACACGAGTACAACTGAAACATTAGCCCTCAGCACAGAAACTTGTATTAATCTGTGGCAAAGGGAATCTTGAGAAAGACAGTAGCAATGTGATTGTTCCCAGTTTGCTATTTGTGCAACCAGAGCCTGGGTAAGTGTGCTGCTTTCTGTGAGCAGCACATGGCTGCAAAGAAAGCCAGTGTCAGCAGAAACACTGCATGATTAACACTTGGCTAGTCCAGTTTTGCAAGGCACTGGTACAAATCAAGACAGTACCAGCCAGTACTCTTTTTGAGCTGAATCAGATTTCTTGTGAATTTCTATTTAGTTTTTCAGGCAAGTTCTTACCACTATCATTTGAAGTTTCTCCTCAGCTTGCAAGTAACACCGAAAGCATGAGAGTGGCCATGATACCATTTGGTTGTTTTTAGCATAACATACTCATCATATCCACACACCTGCACATATACTGATGTGACAGCATTGTATTAAATTCACAGAGAAAGATGCATCTGTACTTTGATGGCATCAGACTTTGATACTCTAACTACAGTAGCTTCCCATGTTTAAGTATTTAAGTTCTTTCACATTGAGTACATCTATATTTCCCTTCAAGTTCTCAGCATTCAAGTCTACCTATTTCTCACACTTCTCTACTTGCACTTTTGAAAGATAAGCAAGAGGCTCATCAACGTTTCCTTCCATTTCTGCCTGATAAGGGAAGAAGCATGAAGTTTAAAACAAAACAAAATACCAGAACAAAACTTACCAACGACGTAATAATGTTTCTCTATTGTGCAAAATCAGTTCACATAAAGAAGTATCTATGGGGCAGCACATAAACCCGTCAACTTTGTACATATCTGTCAGCTCAGCAGAACCAGTCCTACCTGTTCCCAGAGCCTCACTGCCCCAGAGGGGATGGAAAACCCCCCCGCAAGTATACCTGCCTGTCGGACACTAGAACGCATCCATTCAGACAGACGAGAGCCGGCGCTGCTATAAACCACGAGCCACCACGGTTTACCAGAGGAGATCTCCTCTGAAGAACGAGAGCCCGGTGTGCATCGCCTCACGCATCACAACCTGCGAGGGCTGCCGTCGGCAGCCGCTCCCTCAACCGCTCCGTGCCCCTTGGCCAGGTCCTCTGTGGGGATGGATGGCCTCTTATAGCCTCCGGCTTGCCTGGCCTCTCCCCACGCCCTCGGGGGCCAGCCCACAGCCCCGCTCCGGAGCACAGCGTTACACATTGACGCCCTTCTACCTCCAGTTTCGACGGCAATCGCTCATCCGCGCAGTGACGCGCACCACGAGGTGACTGAAGGTCGCCCTCGCCGCCCCGATGCCACACACAGGGCGAGACAGACCGTGGCACACCGCCCCGCTCCCGGGCAGCCGCAGCTTCCCAGATGCCAAAGGGCGCCCGGGATGGGCACGCACCGGTGGCCACAAGCGCCGCTGCCATGTGCCCGCGGCAGGTGGTGATGCCACACAGCGCCCAGTGCCCGCCGGATGACAACAGGGGACACCGGGGGGCATCCACAGCGCGGGGTGCCCGCGGCCGGCACGGCGGGGAGGACGTCGATGGGCACGGCAGGGGATGCGGCCGTCCCGGCGGGAGCCAAGGACGGTGGCACGTCCCGCGCCCGCCCCTTTCCCGAATCCAGGAGCTGCGGAGACTGCGCGGAGCCCCCTCGGGGACACCGGCCCGCCCCGGCCCCCGGGGCAGCTCCCTCCGGAGGGCAGAGCCGGGCCAGGCCGGGTGGCGGCAGCCCCTGCGGGGGCTCCGTCTGAGCGCCGCCCGGATCCCTCGCTGCCCCCACCCGAACCCCGCGCCCCCGTTACCTGCGGGCGGGCGGCCCGTGGGGCGGAGGGCAGGAGCCGCCCCCGGGAGCCGGGGCAGCCCCGCATCCCGGCGCGGCGGGCGGGCCTCGGCCGGCACGAACCGGTTGTAACTCGGGCGGGGGAGGAGCCGCCGGGGGCCGCCACCGCCTCCGCCCGCAGCCCCGGGGCGGGGGGGCGGCCCCGACCCCCGCCCCTCCGGGGACGGCCGCTCCGCTCGCACTCACCTCGGTCGCGGACCCTTCCTTGAGCCCAGTTTCGAGCCCGATCCCGCTCCTGCTCCGCGGGCAGACCCCGGCCCCGCCGCCTCCCCCCGCCCCGCGCTCTCCGGGGCAAGGCGGACGCGGATCCCCGGCCGAGGGTCGTGCCCAGCCCGGCCCGGGCGGGAGCCGCCCCCACTGCCCGCGGTGTCCCGCCCGCAGGCTGCCCCAGCCCGGCCCCACCGCCACCCTCGGCGAGGGCCTGGCCCCCAGGCACAGCGACCCCCCTACCGCCATCCTCGCTCCGGGCAGTCGCCCCCCCAGCGCCGAGGCTCGGGCGGCACCGCAGCACCGGGCTGCCCCGGGCACAGCCGCGGCGACCAAAGGCAGCAGAGCCGCAGGACGGGGATGGGCGCTGCCTCCCCGCCGCCACCGATGCCTTAAGGCCGCAAACTTGCGGTGCAGACAGCGATGCAGCCCACGTGCAGCACTGCAACCCCAGCCTGCCAGCTCGGGGGAGAGACCACTCACCCGTGGGTCAGCGCATCCACTGCCTTTAGAGGACGTCTCATCCAAACCCTTGCCCAGATCAGTGTGCATGGCACCTACAGCGCTGTCAGACATATGGCAAGGTAGTTGTCAACTCGCTCAATTTCAGCCACCTGCGACTTTCACCCCCCAGACTGCAAAGTCTGATGCAGAGGCTGACTGAACACTCAGCAAGCTCTACCCACAGCGTGTTCAGCATGGCAGCTGTGCTGCTACCTCTACCCAATTAGAGCTCAGATACCGACACATTGCAGGTGGAAATATAAACATTCCCAGACTCGAGTGAAATTCAGAGAGCTGAAATACTGCTAGACCTGAAATACTGATGCAATCTCAGATGTTCACAGCCTCTGCAGTTCCTACAGGTATGGCATAGCTCCTCATTCAGACCTACAGTTTAGACTTACTTCTCCATGCAATATTTACAGGTTCATGAATTTCAAGTATCTTTGAAAGTGTCTAGATCCACACCTCACAGTGTTCCTGTAAATATTAAAGTTAATACTTGCTACTGGAAGGACTGACGGAAGAACGACACAAGTTCAAGACTCACTTGTAAGACATCTCAGCTGGCAATTACGTATCTCAGTGTTGCGTATCTCATGTCAGAAAGGGCAGCCAGCTGAAGGGGGGGGGGGGGAGAAGAAAAGAGAACAGGAACTCTGAGAACTCTAGAAAACTGTTCCAGGGAGCAGAACTGAAATAAATGGCATTTAACCTAGACAGAAGGCAGAGGGGGAACATGATAACATTCTTCAAGAACCGTAAGAGGTTACTGCAAAGCAAAGGGAATGAACTGTTCTGCATATACATTAGGCAACTAAAAGAGGTGAGTGGGCTTAAACCCCATCCACAGATAACTGCCTTAGATATTAGGAAAAGCTAGGCTAGCTTGCTACTGGCAGAGGTTTCTTTGGGAGAACATAGCATTTTGGGAACACACATGCACTGGGTTGCTGAAACAAATGACTGAAGACAGCTGCTTAGATAGTAAACAGCCTCTGCTGACTTTGATCACTCCTTGGGCTCTAGGACAGGCTGAAATCAAAAGGCTGAACTGAAATCTTTCCACAGCCACACAAGAAATGGCTGGGAAACAACAATTCTGAAGTACACATCCAAAATGTGCTGTTTCCTACACTTCAGTACAAAACTTCTTTGCATGCAAGTGCATACAAAGCTCCAGATCCCATTATACTGCTTGATACAGAAGCTTAAAACACAATGTTGTGGGCTAAAATTAAAAAGTTCACTAGCAAAATTGGCTATGAGCATCTGAAAAATATTAGTGTATTCACAAGTTCACCATGGTTTATCTGTACAGAGATGTCCTGAAGAGTTAAGGCACATCACTGACAGAGTACATTGACATATGTTGGATCTCTATGCACAGGGAGCAGGCCCAGTCAGGTGCAAACCAAACTGAGTTTACATGACAGGCAGCTCTGGACCTGAACAAAAAACCCCACTTGAGAATAAAAATGCACTTTAAATGAATACATATTGATCCTAATTGCTTTGCTCTAACTTCTCTCCTCTGCTTTTAATTAAACCTGGTTTTAATATGAATATGCCAGTCACGTGCATACCATAATTTTGAGAGGTCAACCTTGCTGGCAAGAGACAGAACTGTGAAAATAAGCCACAGAAACAAAAAGTTGGAGGAGAGTCCTTCCTCCATGTCTCCTTTGCCCCTGGTTTCATAACAAGCAACACAGCTCCGTTCAACCCTAGGTTTCTGTTCACTTGGCCTACAGTATTTTGGCAACTGCCATTTGGCTTAGATTTCAGATCACTGATTAATCTTCTCATTTCTTCCCTTCAGAAACCTTCCTGCAGGGCCTTCAAAGGCAAGTAAATTGTAACAGTGCCACAGTTGCACTGTTCATAACTACGCTTTTGTCCCACACATCACCAGAAGAATTCTTAAGTCTTCACTTTAAAACAGAAAATGAAGTAAAACACTGAACAGTTCCTATAACAGTTCCTTTCTCCCCCAGCCTCTGGGGTTTAAGAATCCAAAGGATAAAAGTACGCATGTAGCATGACCAGGGATGAGAGCAGCACCCAGTTAAAAATTTACCTTATTTTTGGTACACCATGGTTGCAGGATGTGCAGTTCTGGGTCACTCACAGCTGTATCAGCATACAGATGATCTAGGAATGTTCTCTACTTTGCAGATAGTGCAGCAGCAGCTCCTGAAGGTACAGAGGAAATTTTGAGGGAATTCTTACAGCTGTCTTAGAAGGCGTCCTTCCTATCAAGGAACACAGCTGAACACCTCAAATCTGAACAAAAGGAATTATTATCCTGGGTAAAGAGGGGCTATATTTGTTTGTTTATCTTTAAAAGAAGGTACAGCGGAGCAAAAATCTCAAAACATAAACCAATCCTAAATATTTGATCAGCTACTGTTCTGTAACCTGTGGTCCAGGCTGCGGAGCATCCTTCCGTATATTTGCAGTCCTTACACAATCTGCGTAGGAGGAGAGACTCTGGAATGAAAGGGTCGGGCTAATATGTGCAAAGTCCATTGTCATCTTAGGTGTTTTGTTAACTTGCTTGTGGAAAATGTCTATTAATGATTGAAGGGCAAAAAAAGGTGAGGAGAACAGCCCGTAGTTTGACTGGAGTTTAATTTAAGCAGACATATTAAATATTGATGCGCTGACAGAGTCTAAAGGACACTCACTTGTCTTCAGCAGCCTTAGAAGTGTTATAAATTAACACTTCATGTGAGAGGTGGAAAGCATGAGGCTTGTCGAGTGCTGTTTGACCACATTAAGCAGGGTCACTACACCTTCTCTCAAATCTGTGTGAAAGGGAATAAGACTGTTTAAGCTGCAAAGAACACAGATTTCCTATGAGATGCCAGTAAATTACTACAGAGTTCCATGGTGTCATCACAGCTGTGCTGACAGGAAGCTTGGCCTACTTTGTTCGGGGAGATGCAGCTCTAGTGGCATCACTGTCCCCTCCCACCCAGTCTGGCTGTCACTGCCAACAAAGCACCCAAGGTGCCCCATAACACCATCTTCTGAAGAGGTCCCACACCATGGGCAAGGCCTGAAGTCGGTGTTCAGATGAACTGTGTCACCAGCCTAACCACGGTCCGACAAACTGTTCAGCAGCACACAAGGAAGATGGAGAGGGACTTTTTACAAGAGCGCGTAGTGACAGGACAAGGGGGATGACTTCAAACTGATAGAGGGCAGGTTTAGATTAGATATTAGGAAAAAATTATTTACTGTGAGGGTGGTGAGTCCCTGGCACAGGTCGCCCAGAGAAGCTGTGGCTGCCCCATCCCTGGAAATGTTCAAGGTCAGGCTGGAAGGAGCTCTGAGCAGCCTGGTCTAGTGAAAGGTGTCCTTGCCCGTGGCCAGGTGTGTTGGGACTATGTGATCTACAAGGTCCCTCCCAACTCAAATCATTTTATGATTCTATTATTCAAATGCTGATTTGTAAATGAATTTTACGTTAGCCTTCAAATCTATACATATATGCAAAATAAATATCACGTGCAAACCTTCTGCAAAATCTGTAACAAAAGTCATCTAGGATGGAAAAATTATAATCTATTATTTTTTTTTACTTTTACGTGACTGAAAGGCTTTTTTGGTTCTTACACTACCCCTATAGGTAATGAGGGCATTACCAAATAACAGAATAGTTCTCTAATAAAAATCATTTTAACTCGCTTCTGACTTAAATACTCTTGCTACACAACACAATCGACAAATGTAGTTGCAAGGAGTGTTTTTTAAAGATGTGGGAATGGCCTGAAGTTGTGTCAGGGGAAGTTTAGGTTTGATATTAGAAAAGACATCAGAGGTTGTTTAGGCACTGGAACAGGCTCTCCAGGGAAGGGGTCACAGCTCCAAGCCTGACAGAGTTCAAGAACCACTTGGATGATACTCTCAGGTACATGCTGTGACCCTTGGGGATGGTCCTGTGCAGGGCCAAGGGTTGGACTTGATGATCCTTGTGGGTCAACTCCAAATCAATAAACTTGCTTAGAAAAGGTTTGTTGTAACAAATGAGGGAACCATGACAACGTTTGCATAATATAATCTTATGGATCTGCTGCATATATTTGCATTCTCTAAACTGATGAAGAAACTATTTGGATTTGGTAAATAATTATGTTTTACACATTAGAACATGAAGGGGAAAATCACTGTAATTAAAGGCTATTTTTAAAATCACATATACTTCACCTAAAATATACTAGTGCACACGTAATGACAAGTAAGTGCTGACAGCATGAAGCACATCTGCTAAAAGTGTGAAATGGAAATAAAATTAGTGCTGTACCTGCAAGCAAAGGAATTTATCAGTTCTATTTTCTTCCAGGAAATATCTAGTAGTACATTTTTGCTATGGTATAGGTGCCTCATGACCTCTGTTTGCCATAAATTCACTAAGATCAATGCCAGTACAGACCACAAGTGCTATTTTTACTGAGATACAAATTTTCATTTTGTTCAAACTCTTCAACCCCATCTTCCCGTTCTTCATCCTGTTAACCTCTCCCTCCCAGTAAAGCTAATTCCCAGTTAAGATGGTGCATATTATACTGGGACTGCTGAGAATGCACTCACTGATGTAGGAAAAGGATTTAATCTTCTTTAGATTAGAAGAAGATACCTTACAGAAGAAAGGCAAAGGTCTCATATAGCAGCAAATCTTGCATATATGAGCATGTATTAGTGAAAATACCAGCATATTAAAAAGATGACAAATCATTTCTGCAGAAAATAACTTCCCTTTTCTGCATGTCACACCTCTTTCTGAGCTATTGTATGTAGAGCACATCAAGTGCTTGTCTAACTAGAGGGAGGTAGGTTGGTTTGTGCCACCTCTGCTTTTTTTTTTTTTAATCCAGAATATCAGATTTCTTTCCTGAATTTGATTTTGTATTAGCTTCATGCTTTAACAGGCTATAACAACAACAATTATAAAAGAATATTATGCAAATTGGTTAAATATATTTTTGCTTTCAGCAGTGGATGGACAGAAAATAGAGAACTGAACAAGATCCTTAGTATTACTGAAAAACATTGTGATCTAGAACAAGGCAAATACCAGAACATCCCCTCGAGTCCCACGCTACAAACTCCAGGGTGGAGGCTGCAGTAATCAGAGCTGTGGCAGAGGGCACAATGAGGTGGCAAAAATGCATTAAAGAATATCCTGTAAGAAAATAATGACTTGCTTGTTTTACACAGAACTATCTCCAGCTTCTGCCTGTTGAGCACATGACACAGAGGGGGCTGTTTCCAACCACATCCCAGGCCTGCTGGCTCTCCAGTGGGACTGACTGTTCACTACTGGGTCAGTCAGATGCTCCAGTAATCCTCAGTTCCCCTCCAGTGGACAGCCTGTGGCCTTCGTGAAGGCTGTGCAAAACAGGCTTTGCAAACACTGGCCAAACAGATGACTTCAGCTCCAGAGCAAAAAGATGAAAACCTCAACAAATCAAGGGCAAGTGTTTTTGTTGAGGTAGTCACCATGTGGAGCACGAACCCTGGAGACGGCTCCTCAGAAGTAGTGTTTGCTTGTTCCCTGCTGACAATTCGTCTACTTCTTGCCAACAGAGGGTACTGAAGTTTAATGGCACACATTTACCAGGGCAGGAAACAGCATAATGTGTTCCTGTGAGACTCTGCAGAGTACAGACATACTCTTTTCATCTTGCTTGAGTACTAAGTTCATTTAATAGACTTCAGTTAGCTTGTCCCTCTCTTATTTAACTATATTAAAATACCAAGGAAGACATTTATTTTCTGTCAATTAAATGGAGATGATAATAATAGCAATACAAAACAGCCAGCAACCTAATTCATCCTATTGCAATCTAATTTCAGTGCAAATGCTGTCAATTTCTTCTCTATAATGCAGTCCTGCCAGTTGAGATGTAGCATTATTTCCAGTACTGCCCTTAGCCCAGTCTTGGATCTTCACAGGCTGAGACCACTATCCCAAATTACATTGCATGTCTCTAGTTATGGTCATGCATTGATCTGTTGGCAATACAGCACATGCTAAAATAGCTCACAATTTATATCCAAATGTCTATGAAGGGCCACAAGAAGCACACATATTTTCATTTTGTACTGCCAAGATAAATTGGGTGAGTGGAGGAACAAAAGGGAAAGGAAGATTCTACAAAGGGAGAAGGTTATTTTAAGCTTATGTCAAGCTGACACCCAGGGCTTGTCCACCTAAATATAGATTTGTCCACTGTAAACACCCTTAGTCTGCATTTAGTGCAGACACACACAGAGTTACTCAGCAATGACAAGCAGGATTTACATCCACACCCAGGCCCACAATGACTCTCAATCATAACTGATTCCTGAAAAAACAGTTTGTAAGCAGGTTTTTGCATCCAAAGAGAAACATTAACCAAGAAACACTTACCTCCTTCTGTTGGCATCATACCTTTGACTTGCAAGTTCTCCAGACGAGCAGCAAGCTCTGCAAGGGGCTGCAGCTTTCAGGCCCAGCTCTTTTACTCACCATGCTTTCCAAAGGACAGGCAAAGCAGGCACAGACACGTTCCTTGAGCTCCTGCAGTGGCTCACATGCGACAAGGCAGGAAACAGCCTGTGCTGGGCAGGTGTGGGTCATTGTTCTGCCACTCAGAAATCCTGGCTTCTGTACCATGGTTTCCTGCTAACTCCTGTCCTCCACTTGTTAATGCTTGCTCTGCCTCTGAATCCTCAATCCTTTTATTCTGCAGCATAAACACTGTGCTCCACTGAAATCCTCTATCTCAGAGTCTGGTAATCTCACCACATCTGCAAAGGGCTTGGACAACTTACCATCAATAAATTAGCTTAAAACCTACTTGCTCTGACAACTACAATGTAAGCATATCCGGTGTTCTACCACTGCAAAGTGATACTCTCTCCAAGTTTATGTGAATCATCCCCCCAGTGACTGTGAAGAGAACTGGAAACCATTGTCTGTTTACTGATTATTGGAGCTTCCTTACCAAAAAAGTACAAACACAAAAAAATAAGTCTTCACCAAAACAACTTGGGAACTCCTCTGTAACTTCCCTGTAAACCAGACATAAATATTTAACCGGACCCGTGTTAATCTTCATTTGGATTTTGGATTCTGCTACTTAAAGAGTTTATGGCAAAGATTGCCAGATAAAAGGCTCAGGATGCTGTATTTCAGCAGGCTTGCAGCCCAAGTGCCAGTGCTGTGCCCTTGTGCTGGCCTGGAGGCAGAGTTGTGCAGGGTCAGCATTTGGGATAGTTCCAAACCTCAGTGCAACACTGAACTGGAGGGGCTTTCAACCCTGATGTACATCCTCCATCACCTACGTTATGTAACAAGATCTACCTGTGAAACTTTTTCAGTCTGCTTCAAAATGAAGCATTCCAGCTTGTCCAATAATCATTACAGCTAGTAATGGAACAACTAGAAAAATTAGAAAACCAAATGTTCAGTATATATATGCATATTACATACCCATCTCTGTCCTGAAAACAGGACAAGGAAGCTTTCTTATTCTCAGCGCTGCAAACAACACTTCTAATGCAACATAGCAAGTCATGTCCAAGGCTCTGCAGTACTCCTCTATCATTTTGTGAGCTTCAGGATTTCATTTTCTTTCCACTGCCATTGTCTGTGGCTTCTTCCCTACCCGAGGAAGACACCAGAAAATTGTCACAAATAACTCTCCTTGCACTACATGGCCAGGCTGGGGCATTTTAACAGTCTTATAGGGCATCTGCTGCTCACTACAAATCAGGCATCAGAGGCACACTGCTATAGCAGCAGCTAGAATCACATAAGAGTGCCATGGTCATTCAGATGAACAGCTCTTCATAAGTGCTGTCAATGCCTAGAAACATTAATTCACTTTTGAACAAGTCAGAAAAAATTTCTTTATAGCATCTGAGCCTTGGACAGTTGGTGTTACCCTTACGTCACAAGGGATGCTCATAAGACTTACTGGTACAACAGGACAAAAAGATACACATGAATAAGGCACAACAGCCCCCCTCCTAAGGTTAAAAAGTGCTAAGTGCATCTACTGTACATTGGTTTCCTTTAAACCATAGAATATATGGACTCAGAAACACTGGATAAAAAAGTCTGTGCATCACACATTGAGAGCAAGACATCAAACAGCAAACTGCCCACCAGTGTGTTTCAATCTATGCAATCTCACCCTAGAATCATGGAATCATTAAGGTTGGAAAAGACCTCCAAGCCCATCAAATCCAACTATTGACCGAACACCACCGTGTTAACTAAACCACAGCACTGCATGCCATGTTCAGATGTTTCCTGAACATTTCCAGGGATGGCAACTCCACCACATCCCTGGGCAGCCTGTTCCAATGCTTTAACCACCCCTTCAGTGAAGAAATTCTTCCTGATGCCTAACCTGAACCTCCCCTGGGGCAGCTTGAGTCTGTGTCCTCTCATCCTGTCACTAGTTGCCTGGGAGAAGAGGTCAGTCCCTACCTGGCTGCAGCCTCCTTTCAAGTAGTTTTGGGGTAGTCCAGAGCAACAAGGTCTCCCCTGAGCCTCATATTCTCCAGGCTAAAAATAACCATGACAGTGAGAGTAGGAGAGAGAGGCTAAACCACCAGCCCACTGACTTCAATCTTGGAAAACCCAGTGCCCTCAAAGACATAAATAGAGCTCCAAGGGACAGATTTAGATGGCATTCGGACAATGTCACTGGAGAACTTGAAAGTGAAGTGCACTCCAGTAGGCATAAACAGGTCTGCCTTAGAAATCCTGTAGCATGTTCGTGTCCAATCTAAGCTTATTTGGAGAGTTTCTGGCTAGAGGTTGCTTTGATCCTCTTGCCCCTTACAACAGCTGAACCTGAAAAACTTTTGCCCAAACAGTGAGAAATTAGACTACATACCACATCTAATATACAGAGTGAAGCCTCTACCTTGGATTCACAAGGCTTTGGAGATTTTGTTGTTACTGTTTGGTTTGGTTTTTTTTTCCCCAAGCAAACTCATGTATCAAAGACAATGACTGATCACTTTCAGCAGGAATTCAGAGTGCTTCCTGCCTTGAACTGTGGGATTGCACAAGTCAGACCATGACATGAGACTGAAAGCCAAGCCAAGGTTCAGCAATGGGGTGCAGTTTAGGTAAGGTTAAGGCTGGGCTTGCAGGGAGCTCTTCAGATTCTTCTGTTATGGATGACTCTTGCCTCAGAGAAAACTTATTCCTCTGGATTACTTTTAAGTAATGAAAAGTCCCTCAGTAGAGGCACAGGATCTGCAAGGTTATTAAAAGGATTTGAGAGTCTTTGAGATAGAGAAAAAAGTGTTCATTTGATAAAAAAAAAAGTCTTCCTTATTTGGCTATACTTATTTGTGTGTTTCAGAAACAGTGGAAACACTGGAGAAATTTTAAGTGTTTCTGCACAGGCTTGGAATTTATTATTAATACACAAAGCATTCCTATACAGTTAATAGTTGTGCAACCTGACATTTGAATTTCCTCTTCCATTTTCTTCCTCTTTGCTGTTTTCTCCTCTCCCACTCCCCCATATGGTCATTAAAAGACATCTCTAGATTTTGTCCAAGAGGCCAACTGGCATAGACTTCATACACAATTAGATGACATATTAAATACCAGGTCAGGGTCTTCATAGGAAATGACACTGCTTCAAGTTGCAGGAATGTTTTTTTTTTCTGAAATATTATTTTACATATCTACAACTAAGGAGAATATTCTTGGAGGAGATTTTCCCTACTTAACAGAGTTGAAATAAAACAGATTTCAAAAGATGAATTGCAAATTTGTATAGGTCAACAGTGAATTAAAGCTGCACTTGCAGAAAATAATTATTTTCCTTAGATGGAACTTTTCTGCTTTAGGGTAGGCTGACAAACCACCTTAAGTTTCTACAGTCCAGAGATGGAAAACATCCTTAACAGCTTCCGCTAACCTACCTTTGAAGTCCTGCAGTAATTATGTAACTGCTCTGGAAACAGGAGAGGCACAGCCAGGAACCCTGCCTCTGAGCAGAGCAGTTGGGAGGGGAAAAAACAAACAAAAAAGTCTTTGCTGAATCCTTGCTCTATGTAGAACTTCCCCCCACCTCAGCCTTAGGCCAACTTGGATGGGAAAGCTGCAGCAAGTGTCAGGCTTTCAGTGCCTGTTCTATTCTTGGGGATTTGTTGTGGAGAAAGAAAGTGAAGCCTGAGCACCATGTGAGCAACTTTAACATGAGGGCATAAATGCCAGGAGAACAGCTCCCTGGCTCCTTTTGCCCCTGTGGGAATAAGGCTGCTGTGCCTTTCACTGAACTCTGAGATCTGAGGTCTGGAGGAAGCGTTCACTGTAGAGACCACTGCCACATGTTCAAAAGGTGTCGAAGGTGTCAAAGCTAATTTCACAGCCCACTCATCCATTTGGAATTTGCAAACAAACTCAGTCCTCATTTCTGCCTTTCTAAGTCCAAAATAACCTCACTGCAGTAGTTATTTCATTCCTGTGAACAATAACAACAGCTGACCCACAGTGTCCAGGTAAGTATCAATTTCAGCCCTCAACAAATCCAAGTGTTCTGGAAAATTTATTAAAGATTGATTGATGTTTGCTAAATTACATCTTAACAGATTCCTTGCAATAATTTCAATTACGATCAGGCAATTCATAAATGCAAGTGGCAGTGCTGTCAAATAAAGAAAACCATTACTTTTTTTTTGTAAACCAGGAACTCGGAGGATAGGAAACAGCTGCAAAGCATGTGAGAGTATGGAGTATGGAAGCAGCAGAACAGCAGAACCTCCTCAGGTTCATTATCATCTGTAAATTACAGGACACTTGTACCACTACAAAAAAATACGAACCTAAAATACAGTTCTGCACTGGTAACTGGCAATTACAGGAGATTGCTAAAATGTAGCAAATTAAACTTGCAGAATGTTAAAAAACAAAACCAAAAACCAAAACCAAACCAAGCAAACAAAAAATCCCCACCACAACCAATCAAAACAAAACCCACCACAAAAACCCCCAAACACCAAAATGAAACATCCAAACTGAATAATGAAAGCAAGAGGATTAAACATATTTTCATGCCAGTATAAACTATTCAAGATGTGAACTTTGTAGCCTGAAAGACTATCTCAGTCACAATCTATTTTAACAGTGTATAGTTTATGCAACGTTTAATGGCTTGACCTAGTAAACCTTTAGCTAATCTTGAGCAAATTCCACTACTATCATGAGGCATCCTGACTCTAATCAATTAAACATTAGGACTTCCTTGAGAAAGAGTTGAGCCTACTTTATAGTTTTCTTCCAAGAGGTAAGCTGAGAAAACAGATATACCTTTTTATGTTTTACAGAACGATGAAACTGAGAAATAGTTTCAGAATCAGAATATTCCAAGTATTTCAAAAGAAGAGAGTTCTGTAAAGTGAAAGTATTTAGAAAACCCAAGCTATTTAACTTTAGCAAAAGTACCACAATCTGATCCATCTCCTGCTGGAAAACAAGCTGGATTTCCCCCTCACTCCAGGCCATGCAAAGGCAAGTATTCTGCTCACATTGTGTTCTCTTCACCCTTGTTACTCCTCTGGTGCATCCAAGCTGTTTTCCCGTATTGTCAGAATGATTTGTTTCATTATTCCAATCAACATTCTGTAAAAGGGAGGGTGGTTCAGGTAACCTGTTAAACACCAGAACAGGAACAAAGTCTTTCTTTCCTTGTCTGACAGTCCTGTCCTGGAAACAGTGGCCCATGGTGAACATTAGAAGGTCAAAGTGTGGAAAATCCTCAGGGGTTCTTGCTCTTGGTAACATGGGAGATGCTGTTCACAGAAGCTGATTATTTCCTTCATGTTTTTCTTTCTATTTTCCTTCCATTTGTCTCTCCCCTTGGATCCTTTGCACACAAAGGTAGCAACAAGCAATCTAAACTATCACAAGCAACTTCCACACTGGTCTCCAGCTTGCATGCTGCCAAAGCTAAAAATGTGCTATGTAGTCAGTCCAATATTGGGTAGGTTTGGCCTTTCTCCTACAGCTCAGGGAGAAGTTCAGAGTTAAAAAAGGTGGTAAAACTGGTAGGACATTAATGATATTTCTAACCCCACCTGCACATGCATGGACATTTCCCTAGGGGGGAAAAAAAAAAACCTCTAGAAAAAAATAAGATCATTATGCTCCAGACAAGCTTACCAAGGTCATTGCTGTCAAGAGACCATGTGTTCCCAAAAATCCAGTTAAGATTTGGGCTGGAATTACAGTTAACATAAATTTTAATACAAAGGGTCATCATTTCAGTTAGGTGGACTCCTAAAATACAAGACAAAAGAGAAGCCAAAGCTATATTGTGCAATCTTGACTCATATAAATCGTTCTTGCAGTAAATTGTCTCTTAAAACAGAGAGATTCCTGGAACAATGGGACAGCATTCCTGGAGCATCTCTGAGAAGTTTCTGGGGTGTTTCATCTAAAAAGATAGGTTCCCTTCTTAATTCAGATATTAATTTCAGTTATATATATATATATATATATACACACTTAATAGTAGGGGATGCTTCAGTCCAGACAGAAGCTTTTTTAAAGGAACTTAATGACTTTTCACATATGAAACAGTTAACTTGAAAACCATTAATTTCCTTCAGGAACTAACAGCATTAAAAAGGTCCTCAATTAAACACTCAAGAAAACAGCCAGACTAATCCTAGAGCTCTTTAATAGCGTGAGGAATGCAGTGATTTTTAACAGGTTTAATTCCTTAGTATGTTGTCCAGGCTAACACTTGTTTTGGAAAGAAAACCCAGGAAAATAATTTAAATAAATCTTATGACAGGTACTGGTCACTAAGTCTGCTGTAAAAATCTCTGTGCAGGAAAAGTGAACAGACAATTCTCAAATTATACAGAAATACACCCAGACAAGCAAAAGCAACACAAGAATATATTAAGAGCCATAATCATTTTAATCGCTCATCCAACAGAAACTAATTTCTAGCAACAGTTTCTGTGAAAATCAAGATTTTGCAAATATATACCACTGCAGCTGTGGATTTCACCATATTCAGGAACTTCAATTTCTCTACTGCCAGGGCTGTGCTCTATTTTTCACTTAGATTGGGCCTAGACAATTACTTCAAGAAGTAGACCTAGATCTACAAGACGTGCAGCATCAGGAGACTAATCCCAAAACTCACAGCCCATCTTCTCTTATTTGTTCAAATATACACCAATATATAAATTAGAACCTATTTCAGGTTAAAGTGGTGCTTCATTGTCACGGGTCATATGCAGCCTTTAACATCTCAGAAATGATGTTCTGATTCCTGTACTGCCACTTCCAGGAGCTTTCAGTCCCTTGGGCTTACTGACCATCCCAGCAGTTCCCACAGGGCCCCTTCCCTCCCTTTCTCTGCTGGTACTTCTACACTTCTCTGTCTGGCACTGCTCCCTACTCTCCTGTCTGCTCCTGGCTTTCCAGCAAGTAAGTCTCTCTGAAGTTCATCCTGCTTTCAGTTCTCCAACTGGAATTTTCTTAGGTATTTTCTGGTGCCAGCACTGCTGCACAGGAGAAACAAACTCGATTTTTGCTTTCAGCCTAGGGCTTTTCACGGTTAGTAGAGAGCTGGATTTGTGATCCTAGGTAGGCAGAGAGGAAAGGGCTAGTCAAAAGGTACTTGGATACCTGCACTGTTTTTTTCTCTGCCCCTTTATTAGTCTCAAACAGCACTCTTCCCTTTCAAGCAGGTTCATCTATTTTCCTTCTCCTCATCATGACAACACGACCTTCTAACATCCTCCTTCAGTTACTTATCAGGGTCATGCATCTGTACTAGACAGTCCTTCAGATACAGGATTGGGTTCAGTGCCATTTCCAAATCATCATGTGCTTTCATTGGCCACCATGGCATTTTGGTTTGCTCTTCGATTTCAGGAAAAGGAGGGAAGACTGTGCTTTGGCAGAGAACTGTAGAGCCCAGCCCCAGGAAAAACTACTGCCAAAGTTGGTCTTCTAACTGCAAATTCCTGCTGTTTCAAGTTCTGCAGAGAGAGAAAGCTGCAGATTGCTGGGGGGGTGTGAGGGCTCCAACCCTTATGGTTCCCAACCTGCTGGGCCAACAGCTCACTTGTGAGGAGAGCCAAGAGCTGCAAAGAGACCCCAGCATGTCTTTCCTGCGTGCTCCCATTTCCCCCTTATTCCACACTCAGCTACAAGGGCGGATGGAGGAAGGCCCTCTTACACTGCTCCCCCACCTAGAGGGCAATTATTAAAACCAATAAAATTAGAATCACAGAACATTCTGAGTTGGAAGGGACCCACAAGGATCATCAAGTCAAACCCCTGGCCCTGCACAGGACCATCCCCAAGAGTCACCCTGTGCCCCAGAGGATCATACAAACACTTCTTGAACTGTCAAGGTTGGTGCTGTGACCACTTCCCTGGGGAGCCTGTTCCAGTGCCCAACCATCCTCTGGGTGAAGAATCTCCTTCTAACATCCAACCTAAACGTCCCCTGACACAACTTCAGGCCATTCTCTCCGGTCCTGTCACTGGTAATCACAGAGAAGAGATCAGTGCCTGCCTCTCCTCTCCCCCTCACAAGGAAGTTGCAACTGCAATGAGGTCTCCCCTCAGTCTCCTCCAGCTGAACAAACCAAAGGGACCTCAGTTGCTCCTTGTACAGTCTCCCCTCCAGGCTCTTTACCACCTTCACAGCTCTCCTTTGGACACTTTGTAATAGTTTTACATCTTTCCAATAACCATCCAATGTTTCTCATATCAAAACAAGTGCAAAAATTCACATATGTGATCCAAAAAAATATTCTGCACATTCCAAAGAAAGTAAAGTACCAAACACAGCTAAACTGCTAAATTACTTCATGTTACTAACCTTACTTCTTTCTCTTGCTAGAAAACAAGCAGAATTAGAGAACACTGTTGAAGAGCTACAGAAAAACCAGGATGATTTTTACAAAGTGTGAAAAAAAAAAGAAAAAAAAAAAAAAAGAGGTCACAGCAGATCTAAAATTCCCATCTCAAGGCACAAAGATAAAAGCACTTATTTTTGACCTCTTCTCCATTTGTTTTTGCTGTTGACAGCCAAGACAGTGTTAAGATTCACTATGAAATTACAGCCTGTTTCATGCAGCACTGTCAAAAAGTTCTCAGATCCAGAATGGCAAGAGTCCAGCTCACACTCCTTTTTCACACCAGATCAAGTGGGCCTTCAGTGACAGGAGAAAATCCAGTGTGACTACAAGGAGTGAGGAAGAAAGGAGGTAGGAGTGTATACTTCTGAAATTCAGCCCCAAAAACACATTCCATACTGTGACTGGGAAAAACAGAACTCCCCATAGTGTATTATAAAGGTGATCTGAAGCTATGGAGGTGCTCTCTACCACACTGTGATCCTTGAACACAGATGTTCTATTGGGGTCCTGTAATTTCTCCAACTCATCTCCAGTACAGCAAAGAAAAGCATTCGTGCTGTGAAGTTGAAGTTAGTCCCACTAGACATCACTGCCTCCCTCCTCCCTAGGGAGAATGGACATGGTCACACCATAGATAGAGACTCTCACACATCACTGTTCTGGTTTCATTAAATTCACGTGATAGAGTTTGTTCAAAGCTTAAGAGCAAAAAAGTATGGAAACATACCTTACAGCATTTTCACCAATATAAAGGATTTGGAACTAATCTTGTTCCATTCTGCAAACACAAGCCATATTTAGCTTCAGTTTTTTCCCTTCCCTGTGAATATTCTAACCTTTACTGCCTGTCACCCAAAGGACACAGCAGGCATCACCCACTGTTCACTGGTTAGCAAGCAGAGTCTTTTCCAAGCAGGAGCAGAGCAAAGCCACAGCTGACTTTCATCAAGAGCCCTGAGGCTCAAGGTTCCCATCTCAGTCTCCCCAGTTCTTGCACTTACTGTTTGCTGCATTCAAGTGAACCAATGGTCTCTACACGTACCTTCAGTCTCCATTTGGGAAATGCAGGACTGACTTCAATCGTCTCTTGCTTCTGGGCTGAAGGATGGATATACTGTGTACTTTGAAAAGTATGGAATGGCCTCAAGAGCATGTGAAACAGACTGATATTCAAGCCAGCACCTTTACATACAGGAAGGATTAGGCTTATTAAAATTGCTTGCTTTGCAATGTATCATTCTTTCTCCCAGTCTCAGCAGTTTACCAGGATTTGTAAGTTAACTCCTGCAATGCTGGGAACTTGCTTTCCTTTATAAAGGGGTACACGCACCGTAAGAAATACAAAAGAACCATCTTAAGAGGAGATCACCTGGACAAGGCAACCTCAACATAAGCCAGTCACATCTTTCCCTTTTCATCTGCTCTTCTGAAAGTATTCAAGTGCCTCATTTCTGTTCAGACAAGTGTCAGAAAGGAAAACAAAGAACATGCATGAAGACAGCATCAACACAGCTCATTCACCCAGTTCACAGACCCACTGGCTGTGGCAGTCAGAGGCAGGCAGAACAACTGCTTGCTCAGCACTTGTAGCAGAGGAGAGAGGAGGATAAAGGCATTTTAAGAAATGCTGCCTGTACAGAGAGGGACACGGATCAGCTAGGTTAGCATTCACTGGAATATACCCATGGGCTGGTGCCCAGGAACGTGCAGCCATCGTAATACAAGGATTTTACTGGTCAAAATGGGAGTGCACAATTCCCACTGCCTGCAGGGGCCTGGGCTGACTAGAGCAGAGCAGGCTGTCACAGAGACAGCTGGCAGAGTGACACCTCAACAGGAAGACAGACACGAGTGGATTCAACCAACAAGTTTAGCAAGACTCCAGACACGGAATACAGGATAAGCATAAGTAAGTGCTACTGAGACTTTCGGATCTAAGCCCATAAACTTGGCAAAACACCCAGATAGAGCAAATAACCCTTAGAAAAGCTATTGAGTCACACAGGTGAACTCTGTGCTAAGCTGATGAATGAACGCACACAATAAAAAAGTGACAAAACCAGAGACATCACAAGGGATGGCACAACAAAGTACACACACAATTTACACAAATGCATACAATCTGAAGTTTACAATTGGTTCATGCTTTGAAATTATTAAATATAATAACTGGTTAAAGTTTCAGCGAGAAAGTATGTCAAAACAGTAGGAATTGTGGTGTATTCTTAAGACAGATCTCCATTAGGAAATTACCAAATCCATCAATCGTAGAACTTGATTGAACAATAAGGTTTGATCACAAGACAATCAAGCTGAAGTAGACCACCAGATACCATGACCTTTACTACACAAAGAAATAGTAAAAGCACTCTTTTCTGAGCTACAAAATATACAGCACACCCCTTAGCATAGGCAAGGGAATATTTTTTGCCTTCTCTTCATCTTACACCTAGTATCAGATTAGAAAAGCAGCTGTACTGCCATGTATTGCTTTTGACTCAAAACATGTAGGATGTTATAACTTTGCACAAAGACACATCTCGCTTCCTCTGAGCTCAGAAAAACCGGAAAAAATTTGAAACTCTCTTCTTTTCCTACCCCACTCCACATCCCCAAGGAAAAGCACCCTCAAGACACGCAGGCCTACTAAGACCAAAAGACGCTGCAGTTCTTGCAGCCTGAACTCTCAGCGGAGGGCAGTTGTAAAAGGTTAAACAGACATGTTTAATTCAGAAAGGTACTCTGGAATTTCCCCACAGAAACAGCTCAAGAAATATAGCTACACTCTTCTAAGACAGAAAACTGATGGAGTCAAGCATGTGTTGTACTTTGAATACTCACTTAATCCAAAGTGAGGAACACCTCCTCTGCAAACTTTATTAAGCAAATAGGTTAATCCCCAGGTTCCACACTCAGACATTGAAGTGAAAACATTAGAAATGGCCTGACTAGAATTAAAGACAGCAAAAACAAAGACAAGCACGTATCTTTCTGTGACTCCTAGTTCTCATTTTTCTTCCTCTTTTTCCCAGCGATGACAGGCTGACAGAGAAGGAAATATACATCCACCCGGTAGTCTTCCATACAAGTAAATACAAAAGAATCAAGTGTTTATTGGAAGTCTGCATGAAGGCACAGATGAGCTTGATTACAGACACATCATAACAAAAAAAAATTACAAATATGTGTAAACACCTTGAGATATACAAAAAAAGCAATAATACAGCTAATACAGGAATAAAATGTAACCTGCTAAAAAACCCCAAACTTCTTTGTATCTGAGGTTCTTACAATAAGCTCCAACCCACACCAACACAGTGTAATGCTCTTAAAGTCATCACTTGTATTCATGCTCAACAAATCTGAACTTTGGCCATTGTTTGATCCAAATTCGAACAGGCTTCCTTCACTAGGATCAGAAAAATATAGAAATAACCAGCTAGACACCCAATCAACCTATAATGAGGCTTCATTGATTCTCTAAATATACAAGAGCAAGGTACCAAGGTACTGAAATTAAATACAAGCTTCAGAAAAGCTCAAGGATGCTTGTTCCACTTTTACTTGCATTTGAGGAAATTGCTGTATTTCTGCAGGAAAGGAACAGTCTACAGCTGTCAGGTGATTTTTTTTCTTCCTCCACAGGAGGCTTAGATTTCATCTGAAACACCTGCCAAAACAAAAGTCAGGAATCACAAACTAAAGTGCCTCGGACAGCTTAGGTTTTACCACTAGAATAAAACATCTCTGTTCATAGATGCAGCATTAAGTTATATCATGAGAAAACCCACCTTTGCACATAGAAGACTACTTCCAATATTTCTGTGGAAAGGGGAATTACTTTTTGTGGGTTTTTTGTTATCGTTGGTGGTGTTTTTTTTAAATTAGACAGCATCACTATAAACTTAAGGAACTGCAACACAGCTTTTTTTCAAAGGAAATCACACACACACACATACAAAAAAAAAAAAAAAAGTAGTTTTAGTACAGGCAATTCCCAGGCCTAGACAAAGAGTACTCTGAGCAGCAGTTTACTACAGGGACACACAGTTTTCTCAAACTCAACCCTCAGCCATCTGTCCTAACTCCTCACTTCTCCTCTACAAAAACTTCAGAACCTCTGGAGCCCCTTTCCAGTGAGGAAAGGCTCCTATCCAGGTAACACATGCAGAACAAAACCTAACACAGCTACATTTCTCCTGACCCTGCAGCCACATCATCCCAGCCTAAAGATGAGGTAGTACTTTTCTTTGGAGCCCAACTAGCTGAGTAGGAACAAGCACTTTCTCCCTAATGTAGCAGCTGTCTGGAATGCAGCACCAACTCCACAATTTATCTCCTCCCCAGGACACACCTCTAATCCAAAACCAGCACCAGCTGCTTAAAAAAAAAGTAAATCACTATATGAGCACACACTCCTCTTTAACTACGACTGCATTGTAAAGGCCACAGTCTGGCATACTCATTCCTCCTGTCTACAAAGTGGCAATGACTCAACCTCCGTTTGTGCTGGGCAAAAGGAACATGAAGATATCCTGAGTACTTATTACAGTGAGATGTGGAAATAAAAAAAAAAAAATTAAAAATATTAAAAACTTTAATCTGAATCCAAAAAAGGGCTGGAAGAGGAATTCAGCTCCTCAGGGAACCGAGAAAACCAGATTGTCTCTATGCATACAGTCCATTTGGTAATTAGGGGCTCTGTTTGCCCTCTCTTCAGGAGGAGAGATGTTTCCCCTCGAGGAGGTTGCTGTAACATATGCATGTATTATAATTTTACAGCTTACACACATAAACCTTCTGGTTTCTTATGAGATGGCTTGAACTGGAGAAATATGCTCTGCATAGTCCATGCTCTGTAGCCTCCCAAGGGTCAAAAAGAAATGGACTGCCATGACTGAAACAAAAAGGAAACATCAAAAAGAGTTGAACAGTATTAGAACTCATACTGCTTGTAAAACTAGGCATTAGGACTAGAAAAAGCACTACAAAACTTAAACAAGGTCCCTGGATGCATCCTCTTAGCAGGCAGTAATCAATACTGAGGATGAGAGGACTGGGTTTCTTTGACTGACAAACTATTCAACATCTCCATGATCAGTTTCCATTTATTTAACAAAATATATGGAGTCTATATGGTCTCCTGTCAGTGGTGCAAGTGGCACAGATCCCAGGAAACTTTCTTGTTTTCATTGCATCCAAGACTGCTGAGCATTCAGCTGAAGTGCACAGGGATTCCACCCAGGCAGCTGGATACCTAAATGCAAACATTTTTACAGGAAAGGAATCCTATTCTGTTCAGCTCCAGTACAGTGATTGCCAATAGAAAAGCACTGACAATTTCTGGAAAATCTCTGATAATATTTTCTGCCCTCAGGAATATGCTCTCAGAAGAGTACATATAATTAAAGCAGTCTTATCTGGCTTTTAGCTGGAAGACTATCTCCAAACAGTCCCACCTCTTCTTCCAAAGAACTTCTCTGGAACAAACTGTGGATAAAACAAACTCTTAACACTCTACAGAGTATCAGCTGCATTCCAGTGTGCAAGCCAGATCCCTTAAGAGAAAATATAAAAAGAAAGCTGCCTGATTGTCAGAGAGGAAAGCACTGCTGAAACAGCTAAAAAGTAGATTTTATTTTTTTAATCTTGAGTTGTAAAGGGGTAGGCTCATGAAATTCTCATCACAGCTCAAAATTGCTTTTGTGGTCTTATACAACTAGTGAGATGCCGTGTGCAACTGACAGGCATTAGTGATGAAAAGGACAACAGAAACCCACCCAGGTGCTTCTGAGATAAACCAAGCACTTAAGCCCTCAGAGTAAGCTGGACCTCACTGTCAAGTGAGCTTCTCCAGTCTGTACGAGATCCGATAAAATCACAGCTGTGAAATCATAATTCATGACTATAATTCACAAGGGAAACTGAAAATCCATTTACATTTATTAGGAGATGGTTGTGCACAATTTCTCATCTTATTCAAAAAGTCTACAAATAGAGTTTAACACTTCTGATTGCAAGCAAATGTTTGTTCAACGTTCTTAGTTCGATAAGGCCAATTTAGCGCCTTGTTACACTTCCAAGATTTAGTACACATTTGTCAGTTCTTTACTTTCTTCTGGTAACAGTCCCACTTGAATAGTAAGGAGAGTTCACTAAGACACTTTATAACAGCAGCTGAACTTGGGTTACGCAAATTCAGTTTTGGAATATGCTTCAAACATAAATTATTTTAGGCAATTTTCCATTTTGAGATCTTAAAACACCGTCAAAGGCTCTTCCCCTCCCGCCCACATCTGTACTACCACCACCATGGGCTTGCACTCCGTAGAGCCACAGGTCCAAGAATCTCAAAGCACTTCAGAAAGGAGGGCACATTTCAAATAGTGTGACACTTGAGCTGGAATCCTACTTAGAGAAGAGTTGGGGTTTTTTTATTTGTCTTATGTTTACAAAAGGACAAGCGCCAAACTAAACCGATCCTATCTTGACCTTCGTCCCACCTCGGACTGCCTATCACTTTCTCACATGCAATCCCACTACTGATTGATGCAGGAGCTCTGTTTAATTACAATACTCACAGCTGAGTTTCCTCTACAGAAAGGTGAGCATCTGCTATGGTCAGTTATTTTCAGATGGAAGCACTGGTCAAATTTTAGGTCCGCCACAATCTTGAGAATCACTTGACTGGGGAATCACTACCATAATTAATGTAATTTGATAATGCACTTGATCCCATATTGGTTTAAGAAATGTAATAGACTATGTATGCATTTCTCTGGATTCTCTCAGAGCTGAAACTACATAACTACAGTGAAAAAATCCTAGTTTTGTCTTAAGCGGAACATTTTACAACATTATTTTAACTTGCTACTTTGATTTAATGCACTAATTTTATAAGGATTTTCAGTTTGCAATTCTGACTGAATAGGTGAGCGGCAAACATGACAATATATGTACAAGTGTTAGTATACTACCAGAATGCTGTACTTCCTTCTCAAAAATGTCCTTAATAAAGTATTAGGCATGTCAAACAAACTTTTGTAAACAAAAGATAAATTACTCATGTTCTGCTCTGATTATAGCCAGATACATATTCTCATAAAATAAACATTCTCTTGTCATTTTCCATGGCCCATATATCCATATATATGAGGTAAACCACTTAAAATTATCAATAATATATAAACCTCAGTACTCAACAGGAACCTCAGGAAAAATGTAACCGAGTAAGATGTCAATATCAAGAAGTGACACTTTGTTCCACTGCAAAGTGAAACCAATTTATTTGTGCTAAATGAATGGAAAGAATGTATTCAGAATACATTTCTTTATACATTGTACCGGCTTAGGCTGCTAAATAAGCATTCATTAGTGCCATGTTGTGCTACTTTCTTGTACTCTGTTTCTACCAAGCAATACAAAGTTTTGGCTGTCACGCCAATATATTCCTCTATGCTCATCTTATTTCTAACAGACTTTTGAACATTTAGAATACCTGTTCAAACTTTGTTTCGGGGGAATCACAATTAATATATTTTAACAAGAAAGAAATTATCATCAGTTGTTCTCTACAATCACATCGCCTTCTGCAGCAAAAAAAAAATCAAAGAGCACACTTGAATCAGCGATCAGTAACCTGTGGGCAGGACCACACTTACCGAGGTCATTGTGACAGCTCACGCAGTATGGGCAGCTTACAGGTTAATGTAAATGTCAAGTGACATCATCAAATCTTAAGGTCCACGAATTGTACATTCCACAGACTCCAACAAGCCAGTTCCCTCAGTGTAAAATTCTGACTGTACCATACGTTTGAGGTGCTTTCAAACAGGATAAATATGGATGTGTCCTGTGTGCTGAATTAAGCTTATTTGCTATGTAATACAATAGAGTTTGTGTCTCGGGCATTGATTAGGGTGTCTGACTCACTTTTGCACTAGAAGCTGTTATTTCAAATGACTGAAACATAGTGCTGATTTTCCATAAGCTTGGTAAACACTGTAATATTTCAGAATTTATCATGTAGCCCATCATGCCTTTCATTTTCTGCAAATTGTCATGAAAAAATATAAAAAGGTCTCCCTTTAATTTCACAAACCTAAAAGCCAGGAAAATGAAGCTTTGGAGCCAAGCAAAACGACATAATGCCGTATTACCAAACAGAGTAGCAAATGTTCCAGCCAGAGAATGGACATACATGTAGTTCAAGTAAACACTGATGGAAAACTTTGTTAAGTTAGTGTTGTAGACCCACAACACTGGCTGCATTTTATACAAACGTTTACAACACAATTAACAGTGAAGCCTATATAACCTCAGTGCAAATAAGTCAAATCCAAATATGCCAAGTAAGCCTTTGGCTTTTAGTAAACTGCTCCGTGTTATGAGTCCACTTCTGACATACAGACTGCTGAGCACATGCACTAAGGCTGAGAGGAGGGATGCACTGAATGTTGAAAATTGGCTGCCTGCGACGCTGCGGGCGGGACCGAAGGTTGCACAGGTGGTGGAGGTGGTGGCGGAGGAGGCTGCACTGGGGTCTGCGTGTTTGGAGAAGGAGGAGGAGTGGGACGTTTAAATTTGTCGGGGCTGTTACTTCTTCGTGGTGAAGGCCTCTGCAGAACAAATATTGAAATCATGTTTAACACACTCCTGAACAACGTTAGGTGCAAGTCCTCTAATCTTGGCAAAGGAACAAAAAAAACCAAACAACCAAATCTCACCAAAAAACAAAAAAAATCAGAACAATTACGTGGGAAGAATAAATTTCAAAACATTGTAAAAGTCACAATACAACTTTTACATAAAATAAACGTTCCTCTGAAATGGAGTAGCAAAGGGAAGGGGAAGTACTCTTGACATCAAACAGAACATGCATTCCTTCCTGTCAGCTTGCAGGAAATGAACACAAGACATGTCCTGAAGATATGTTTACCCATCACAACCAGCAACCTAAAAACAAATGAGAGATGCTGCAGGCCCAGCACCTCCCAGCTGTGCCTGCCCAACCAGTGGGTGCTGATGAACCTTTGACTTTATGCTGCTGGCATATGAGGTACAACTGTGTGGTACCTGAGTGTGGGAGGAAATGTTTTGAATATCAGAGAGTCTGCCCAGAATCTCTAGCTCTCTGAAAGACTCTTAGCCCACACACTGGAGTAAGACCAAAGCATAAAACAAGTTGTTCTCTGGAGAACAAAAACATTACAACCATTTGAGCTGCATGAGTGAAGCAGTTGTTAGAGAGACCCCCTGAACAGAAACAACAGATTTTCAATAATTTGCACATTTAAAACCCACTTTATCTTTACAAACGAGGGGGGGCAGGAGGAGGAAGGTGATCTTCCTTAAATGTTAGCAATGTAAAAATGTAAATTACACTGCACAACACTAACTTCTGCACTTTTGAAACAAAAATGCTCATTACTTACCAATCCAGTTAGCATTAATCAAGAACCTCATGGGATAACAAACCACCCACCCACAATTAATAATCAACCACAGGTGATCAACCCTGGGAAAAAGCACGATTACAGTTCTATACCAAATGTACTACAGGTAAAGTAAAATTTATTCTGTAATGGAGATCAGAAATGAAGAGTCAAGAATCAAACTGCAATTTAGTCAAATCAAGTACATTGTATCTATTTTTCTGCACAACTATGTACAGTATTTTAATGTTCTATGCAAAAGCCAAAGGATCCTTGCCAACTGACTGTTGTTTCTGAAACACTTAATATCATTTATTGCATTTGCATACATCTAATAATATGCAGGGACCTGGCATCAGTACTGAGACAAAGCCAAGAGCTACTTATCACCACCTTTCTCAGAACAATTAGTATTTTGTCCTGAAGATGATCTTTTTCATAGTGACTCAATTAATTTACATTTCAGAAAGAGCAGTATTTTCACAGACACTGAACAGAACAAGTTCTTTGAAAAAACTCATTATAAAATTAGTTTCCAGGTTTTCCAGAAACATAAAGATGTTATGTTAGTCCTGTGACTAACTCATGTGACACACAGCCATGGGCTGAACTCGGACCAGGATTCTACCTTCCTGCTGAGCTCCAGCTTCCTTCCTGTTCTACCCACCATTGTAGCATCCCCACCCCACTTTGCTCCAGGAAATTGTAACAATTACCTTTGCACACCCCCTAAACCATTGCAGAAGTAGCCATATTTTCGCACTGTACTAAAAATTCTATTGAAATAAGTTTTTACATCTGAGAACGACAAGTATAAGCAAAAACCTTGAACGTTATTTACATACTACCATACCTGCTCAGAGAAATCAAAATGGTCTTGACACAACAACTATAAGGTATTTTGCCAAATGGTTAATATTTAGGCTCTGTTTGCCCATTAAACTCCACAAATATTTAGAAGAAACATGATGAAGCAGAAATTCATCAAACATCGCACGTAAAAAGGAAATAAATTCAGTTGAAAGATATGAGAAATCGCCCTAGCAAATGTTTATATTAATCTTCTTCTTTGCCAATGAGAATAGAAAATAAGAGTTAACTGCCTGTTACAGTGACATGATGGTAGCATTGTGTGTCATCCTGAAGAAAACCTGAGCTTGAAGCAACCTCAGATGACTCATCCGTCAGATGGTGGAGACTAGGAGAAAAATGAAAGCAATGTTTTTACTTCCTGGGATAGGCTTAGTAGCTTAGAACATCACTTTTCACACCCTGCCTGCTGATCCATAAGATGATACCTATTACTGTCCTTAAGATGATAATACATCCTATTCTTTTGCAGAAAATAAGGTTCTCCAAAAAGAATCAGTTTCTGAGGGGTGAAGAGGAAAATCAGGGTTGAAGAAAGCAGCAATAGATATCTTGGAGTAAGGAGACAAAAACAAACATTTACAAAAAGGTTTTGTAAAAAAAGCTTAAGGACAAGCAATCATAACTTTTAAAAAGCAAACTATATTGGTAATAAGTATTTACTATTTTAAATACTTACTGTAATACCATGGGATGGTCCCATATGTTGCAAATGAAGGCCTGGGGAATTGTAGTAAGACATTCCAGCTCTAGTCAGTGAAGTTGGTGGTGTGAAACCAACTGTGTGACTTGCATACGACAGACCTAGAATTGTTAAAACAGGGTAACATCAACATTCTTGTTTCATATTAAAAACTAAAGTGTGAGGGTTTTTTAAAAATTTTTTGGTTCTGAACCAATGATAGGTTAAGAACTGGTAACTCCTGCAGATTAGATATCTAAAAAATATTCATAATACTAAAAAGTGTGATGTGAAATTGTTTTCTTTTCCTGTCGCATACTACCAAATATTTCAAACATACATTACACAGTGTTAAACCCATCTTTTCACTTAAGATAAATAGTGTAAGGCTCCTCTAGTAGCTTCGTTCACAGTTATTTCCATCCAGCATTCCATCTCTCCACAGAGGAAATGGCTCCCTGAATAACATACAGTCTGGACAAGCAGAGAGGCTGTGTCTGGAACAGCCCTCTAGCACTGGGCCACTATGAAATTCCACAAAAAATATGGCATACCAGATCTGCACTGAGGCTTCTTCCTCTTTTGCCTCAGTGTTTTAAAGATCTTTGGGGGTGCGAAATTAAAACAGTCTGGGAACTGTTACTAGCTGGACTAGGCTAACAGCTAACATTTAAACTTATAACTAATTTTATCCACATTAAGTAAAGCCTAACATTCAAAAGTGCAAATATCTAATTCTTTCATCTAAGTATTACCTTTCTATAAGAACTTGATTATAAAAATGCACAGTACCTGTATAGCTAACCAAGGTAAACAGAAACACCAACTGCTAAATGATTCAAGTCCACACCTTGAAGTGTTCTGAACAGTTTGAGTATTTATCAAGAGGGCACATTTTCCAAAACCTTTAGCTTGTTTCTGCTTTCTGACAAAAATATCAGTAAGGCAGAAGACACGACTTTTCTGAGCTGTTTAGTACTAGACACAAGCAACTGCTTTGGAAAATAATGACCAACAAAAATTTCTGAAGGTCTCAAACTTTTATAACAGCGCTGGATTTAACAGTTCTCACACCTGAGAACAGTGCCACTGCAGCTACAGCATGCACCAACACCCAGCATCATCCCTGACTGCAGCTGTCTGTTCCTCCCTGCAACAGATGAGACAAGACCTTGGGGAGGAAACAGAACAAGCCTCAGACCATTAATAAAGTCATATAAGCAAACAGACTCCTCTTGCTTCCTTTAATTCTGTTTGATTCTGCTGCATCCCCAATGTAAGTCTGGTGCAAATTATGAGTGACTGTAATGGAATAACTGCCACTACAGAGTAACAACAAAATTAATCTGCTCTGACTACACAATCTAATTGCCTGTAGAGCATGTATGTTATATTTAAGTACTTTTGTAAGCACAAGGACAGAAACAATGTTCAGGGAGGTGACAATGTGTTGCAAGTCAGAGGTAAGAGCCTAGAAATAAAAGGCAAAATATATGCTTCAAGTCAACCTTTGTAACATAACAATTTTGAACTGCTTTGGGATAATCCACCTCCACAAGCTTTACAAATACAAGTCTATATGGTAGACAAAGATGTGAAAACAGGCAGCTCCTCTCTGCAGCCCAAAATCTCTATCTAGCCCAGCTACAAAGCATAAAACAGTTTATCTTCACTGAAGACTAACTGGTAATTAGACCAGCTAATCCCCAGCTGCCCAGGAGTAGCAATAATTACACTGTCTTCAAAGTTCCATGCACTGTGCTAGAAAACTCAGAAGTTCTCTCAGCTTCAAAGAGTCCTCAAAAGTAGCATCCCAAGCACAAAAGGCTCTGGGAATCAGGAGCCAGAATCTGACCATTAAACCTGACCAGCTATCCACATGAAATTATAACATTTCTAACCAGTACAAACTGTTTCCACACACTTAGGCACATCATTTCCCAAATGAAACATGCCAAGCCATGCAGTTACCTGATGCAAAATACAACTGTTGTATTATTCTGTGCTGATGCTTTTGACACTGTCTTACTGTGCTGCTTTAGATACAAAGTACTCTCAAAAATGACTCGTTTTCATCCATTACTGCATTCATATATCCCAGACAGTTCTACAGAATTCCCTATTGATCTCATTAGTTTTCTATCAAATTGCTGCTTCTATTTTTCTAAAGTCTGAAACTTCTCAGCTGTGGATATTAATTTACCAGATGCAAAGGAGAGTAATGTAGCTGCCTGTGCAGAAGTGCTGGCCTGGGACATCTACTGTAATAAAATTTCCAAACTCGGGAACTCTGTTAGAAACTACCACTTCAGCTGTGCTGTTTTCAACTCTGATTCAGACTGTATTTCAGCATCCCTGCCTGTGGGATGTAATTCCCACTAGAACACTGCACTCTTGTATCAACTTCTGATGGGAAGTAAAGTCCACAGGGAGCAAGGAGTGTGCTTCAGTCCCAGTGTAGGAACAGAGTACTCCTGCACTGACGCACCAGCATCTAAACAGGGTGCATTGCTAAGTACTCAAAGATGCAAGTCTGCCAGTTCCCAGCTAATCTGTCCCCCACAGAGCTGTAATTGTAACCACTGTGTGGCCTGCAGACACAGTGTGCAGTGGAGCACTGTGCTGTTATGCAGGCTGCACACAGATAACCACAAACGCCCGCAGTGGTCACCCCAGAACAGCTGCTGGCAAGACTGCATTTCTGTACAGCCATTTACAGGAAATGGATAAGGAAACATGTATCACTTTCTTGGTAACATATCTTGCAAAACTTTTAAAGTCAAGTGATTTGGCTCGTTGCAGAAGAGCAAAAAACTCCTGAAAGCTCATAGCACAGCTTCTGGCCGTAGCCAGTTTTCACACACACTCACTCCTTTTACAATACCTGAACACAAGCCATTCAGAATCCTTTGAAAAACTAAAGCTAAGTTTGAAAATTAAAACAATTTAAAGACATTTTATATGTTCTAGCAGACCTGTGCAACAAAATGTCTTATTCCCATCTTGCAGAACGTGCCAATATAGAGCACATCTCACTTGCTCACCATGTGGGACTCTGTCCAGCAGGTCCTAAAGGTGAACTTGGGAAAGTAGGGCACACAGGATTCCCTTCATTATGTACAAGTGAGTTTGTGACTGCTATATCACATCCACAGCCAACATCTAATGAATGTCCAAGTGCAATTTTAAGGGATTTTTAAATTTCAGTCAATAAATGTGTTAGTAACACAAATACGCTTCCTTCGACTTAAAATACATTTAGTAATTAGAAACTCAGAAAAGGTTTGTTTGCCTCCATTATACAAAGCACCTGAGACAAGAATTCTTGATTTTATAGTTATTGTTTAATAACAGAAAATAGTAGAAGTATAAAAGCCATTTCTCTACTAAAGAGAAATGAAAATTGACTTTTTCCCAACACGTTCAAGATTGGACTTGTCTAAGAAGTTTTGATTCAGAACACAACAGCAGTCTCACTACTAGTTCATCATCAAACCCTAGAAATCCATTTGAATTATGTGTCCTGTTGGGAAACTTGTGGGGGGAGGAAGGAAAAAAACAAGACAGCAAGAGAGAAAATGAGAGCAAAAAAGATATAAAAGTTCAAGTGTGATAGCTACACTGACCTTTAACATCTGTACACAAATCTGAAATATGTATGTTCACCATCCCAAAACATGCTGCGCTAGAAGACCCCTGAGGCAAAACTATTCTTGCATTTATGATGCAGGATTTTTTCCTCCAAACTAGCTTTGAAAGGCTACTGACCTAAATATATTAATAGGGCACGTTACTATGTGATGCATACAATAATTTTAGAAACTGGGTTAAATATTTACCAGGTGATATAGGTCTGCTAGAACTTGGTGAGGGTGTATAAGGGATAGGACTGGACACAGTGCGAGGTCTTAATCCTTGTGCAGACATCTCATTAAAATATCTAACAAAAAAAGGCAAAGAATAATTAGATCAAACCTTTTAAAATGTGTCATGTTGTAACTGTTTCACTGTGATTTTTTCAATTCCCATAAGAATCACATCAGATTAATGAAGGACCAGTCACCTTTAGGAAGTCATGACAGGAACTCTTATCACTGCTGATACTGGCTTAACTTTCAGTGGAGACAGCTGGACTTATCTTAAGTCATTTGCAGGTAAAAACATATAAGTTGCATAGATTAGAATAATACATATTAAGGTCAGAGATATAAACCATGCCATCCAAACTGACCTATACTACATTGTTGCACTTTACACATAATTTCTATATTGGACTCAATAGATCATCTGGCTGGAGTGTATCTTCCAGAAAGACATTCAGCACTAATCTGAAATCATGAAAAGGGGGGGAAAAAATCATTAAAGTACTAATTTATTCCAACAGCCCGTCAACCATATGATTAAAACATGCCCAGTTTCCTACTTGAATCCCCCTGGTCTCAACATTTAACCATTTGCTCATCCTGCCTTTTGCCACTGGAATAAAGAGATTTTCAACCCAGGACTTTTTCTCACTACAGGTACTTCCAGGTTGTGTTGCAAGACACCTCCCACACTTCACTGTGATAAACTGAACAGATCAGAACCTCAGGCAAGGCATTTTTCCCCACCTGTAATAACTTCAGTGATATTTATTTGTTCTTTACTCACTGAATACAGTGAATCTTCTTTGCAGACATCAAGTGCTATATAAAAAGAGATAAAAATAATACCAACTGCTCCTACCTGCCACTTACTGTTTTTATCGCAAAATAAATTTTGGTTTTTT
Organism: Myiozetetes cayanensis; assembly: GCF_022539395.1. Classification (NCBI taxonomy): domain Eukaryota; kingdom Metazoa; phylum Chordata; class Aves; order Passeriformes; family Tyrannidae; genus Myiozetetes; species Myiozetetes cayanensis. The sequence continues at coordinate 30,038,104 of NW_026086605.1, forward strand.
GTCATAGGACTAGGCTGGCAGCTTTCAGGTTGAGTTGCTTATGCACTCTCCACCTGGATTTTCCAGTCACTGTCTAGATTAGATGCTCCCCTGCTCACCTTCTCCTGCACATGTGGTTGCAAATCAGTGCACCTGTGTTTATATTATTGGATTTAGCTGTGTTTCTTTGCTGAACACAGCAGAGCAGCAGGCAAAATTAGCTAACTAACAGTCTTTTGACTATTATTTGACTCCCTTCTACCACTGTGTTCTCAGAAATTCTTGGGAGCTGCATTTATTTCCAAATCATGGGAAAAAACTCCAGTAACATGAAGCAGCGCTAAAAATACTCCTATCTGATGGAATTCACAACAACCACTACTTTGAGGTCTGTTCATAAACTATTTGCAAGATGTTTTGATACTGCATCTTGCTGATTTCTAACCAGAACATTCAGAGTCACTATGCCACATGCCCTAGCACAGGCAGTACACTATAGTGGTATCAAAGCTGGTTTGAATTTGGGTAAATCAGGTAATAAAAGTAGCTGCAACAGAGAAAACAACACAAAACTAACAAACTGACAAATCAGGGTTTAATTAAACATAAGTTTTCTGAAGAACTACCAGTGGCAAAGTTGGTGAAATTGAACTGACTGGGCTATCTCTGCAACACAGAGTAACTTGCAATGCAGACAAGTGCATGTGTTACAGCAAGGCAGCATCTTTGTGACTTAATCACCTTGTACTCTACACAAATACAATTTTCTGTAAGTCATCCTAGTACCTGGATCAGGTGATATGGAACAGCAGCACACCATCAGTAAGCTTCCTGGTTTCAGGTATTTCCCTGCTACTCCAAAGAACAGGATGGAGGATTGAGAAAACAAAGCTATCGCTAGTCAGGAGGGAAAGCTTTTGGGAGAGCTGTGTATTTTGCAGTCAGTAAAGCATCTTCATCTACCCACATATACAAACAATAAGTATAACCAGCTAACAGAACTAAACTGAAAAAATGGGTATCTGATCCACCACCACTTTTTGGAAGATGTAAGTTAACAAAAATTTACATTTTAAAATCATTACTGCACATAGTTCTGCAAGTATTTTGTATACACAGTGCTTCCAAGACTAACCACTGATGCCTGACTCATCATTCCCTTTGCTTTGTATTACTTACACTGCAAATACCTGCTTTGGAGCTATTCTGTCAAGCCTCTATAGCACCAAAAAATCAACTTGACAATTAATTTCTTAGAAGTACAGAAGAGTTAACCAAATTTTCCTGCATTTTATAGGTTATCACTACCTACAAGCAGTTGACAAAAAACATTATGACATACTCTGCAATTTTAGATTAATACTGGTAATTCCTGTAGATGTAGATTCTGACCGTGCTTCCATTACACTGTAAATACTGGAAGAAAATATTAGGCTAATAAAAAAAGATTCAAACACCAAAATCCTGTATTTCTAACACTTTAATTTATATTATATATAGCATTCGATACATCTTAATACCAGATGCTAATTCAATATATGCCAAGTCACCTTAATATTTCATTAAAATGAACAAACTACTTTGAACTTTAAGAGTTCTCCTTGACACAAAATACCTGGTACTTTGTTTCTGGTAAATTATAACAAATACACTGATGACCCAAGAATCTCTCAGTATCAGAAGAATACACAGCATAGAATAACTTATTTATTCTAAAGGACCTCTATAAATCCAAAATAATGTAAAACAATACAACAAAATAAGGAGCATTTGATAAGAAATAAAGAATGTTTTATTCAAAATGTACTTAAAATCCTCTTTCAAGATACAACACTGTCATATGACTATGATGTGAGAAGACACTAAAAGGCATGATAAAAAAACACCAAAAACTCAGGACTGACTGTAAGTTAGTGCAAGCAAGCAGCTTGCAATAGAGGAAAAAAAGAAATCAAGGATGTTATGGTTTGGACATCAAGAACAACTCAACAGTTCTGGAAATGCTTCCGCTCTCCAAGGCTTTACACAGTATCCCTTTGTACTTGGCTGAAGATACTTTACTTTCTGCAAAGGACAAATTAGGCCCAAGTAAGGATATTGTTTCTACCTCAAGAATTCCTTCCAGTTACAAAGTTAGGGGTAAAACAGAGTTACTGTGATCAAATTATCCTGATTCTCAACTCCACAGCCATATTTATTTCAATATACACCAAGATTAAGGATTTTGATTATGTACAAATATTTCTTCCTCACTGTTAAAACTAATGCAATTTCTACACAACTCTGATACAATTCTACTGAAGATACTTTGGGACTATGTTGAAATCTGATATTTATATTAAACCCATATACAGGTTATTTTTATGCTTACTCTATAATATCCTAAAAGTAGTATTGATAAATAAGCCAAAGCCACATCTGGATAGCTAAAAGACACAAACCTTTCATCGTCCATTTCTAAGCTGGATTCACTCTCTGATAGTTGTCTGCACAGTGCTTCCCTACGTTCCATTTCCCTCTGTAATTTTCTTTGAAGTCTCAAGTTTTCTTCTCTCATATGTCTCTCCTCTTCTAAATATTGTGCCATCTTCTCTGAATCTGAAATTTAGAATTTTGTTAACATTTGATTAAAATCCAGTTTCAAAATGTGCTTAATTTTATGCCAGTGCTTCAAGATGAGGGTGTAGGAACTGCTCAGGACAGATCACTCAAAATTTTCATCTCTAAGTTATTACCTCAAAGCCAAATTCAGAACAGCCACTACTAAAACTACTGCTTGACAGTAATTTTCAAGATAAAATGTAAAAAAACTCCACAAACAAACGAAAACAACAACAAAACAGTCCTAAATTTGAAAAGAAAGGAAAAAACATCATGAAGAAAATAATATGACTGAAACTATTAAGAAGAAATACTGATTGCTGCTATTCTACATTTACAGGGATGTTCCTGTAACACATAGAAAAATTATTTTAAAGGTATATTTTAATTTCAAAGGAGGAAGTACAAGTTCTGAAACTCAAAACTTAAACTTGTATTAAAATTGATAATTTATATGTATTCTACAGCATTCTTTCAATTACACATTTTTTCACAAAAACTGGCTAGCAAAACAGGTACTGATATTAAAATATTAATATTTAAATTACATTAAATTTTTGTATTAAAAGTTAACAAGAGGTTTACTCTTTACATCAAAGGGCAATTTGAGTTTTCAATTCTAAACAAGTTCAGCAAACATCACTCAAATGGTCTGGTAACACAGATTATTTAAAGTGATAAAATCAAACTATGGAAAGTTACAAAGCATTGTGACAGATTACTTAAATAAAATGAAACACACGATGAAGACTTGACCCACATATTTTGTGATGTTTGATCAAGTTTAATGTTAAATCCTTGATATTTAAAAATGATTCATCATGTTTTGCGCTCCCTTCTTTACGCAGCACCCTTCAATGAAAAGAATATTCCTGTCTTAGAAGATGGTTCCCAAACTATTAACAACATGTGATTTATCTCTCTTCTGTGGAAATATCACTTCTAAATGTAACAGTATCACTTATTTTAAACTATTATTATACCAAACCAGTTCTGTAGAAGTGCTTCAGAAATAAAAAATGTAATACAAATATCAGACTTCAGTAAGAAGATTTCATTAAATATTTATGAACAGTACTAGAGGTTCTCTAATGATCACATATTGCAAACAGCAAACTGAAAATTATTTCAGTTTCATCTTCTCCTTGCAGGCACATCCACCCATTCCTATCAGCACTGCTATTCATACCACAGCACTGTTCAACCTGTTCACAAAGGGAAAGAGTACTTTCAAACCTAGATCTTATTTTCAGTGAGAATTTGACTTTAAATGCTTTCAATTTTTTACTCTAAATCACAGTAATGATGTGATATTATTTAAAAAATAATAATAGAGGATACTTGAAATTAATCAGGCTAGATTTGTACACAGAGTACTTTAAGCCTAAGGCCTTGCTCTTGTTCTGAACTTCAGGAAGTGAAGGCTGCAGTGCAGAATTGGAAAGTATAAAGATTAGCTGTCCTTATCTTCTTTTAACAGCCACAAATTAATAATACCACAAACTTGCACACAAGGTCTGTGCAAAAGAGCACTCCCAATCCATCATCTCTGTCTAGGAGGAAGGCCACTGCCTCTGGCAAGCGATTTCTCTATATGGAGGTTGAAATATCCCAGTTGGCCTGTCTAGACCAGCACACCAGAGGGGGACAGTATTGCTTGTTCTGCACTCACACAGATTTTTCTGTCTCTGTGGTGAGGTATTTACTCACTTATCAATTGCAATATAACACTACTGACTAGGAACCAGGCAGAACTGACAAAAATGAGACAGAAATTTTAGATACAGCACGGAGGAAAGAAGGACTGGCATTGCAAAGTTCATGGGAAGGTGCAAGCAGCTTCCTGCCAGCTGAGCCCATGTGCTCAGGGCCACAGCCTCTTCTCTGGGAAGGCAGGACAAAAATGTTTTAATCCAAACTTGCCCTAATTTTTTCCACTTCTACCTTAAATTCAAACTCAAGAAAGAACATATAAAAATTTCAACTTAAACAAACTTTAAGAGATTTTAAACAAGTTGTTTACTCACGCTGTAACTGTGCAGCCCTCAGCTGTTTCTTTAACCTCTCCACTTCATTCTTTAAAAACCTGATATGTCTCATCATATTTTCCGGAGAGTCTATCTCCATTGATATGTCTCTGGGTGATGGTGGAGCAGATACTGGCTGGTCTAATTTCTCCTGCAAAATTCTATACCAAAAAAACAGTTCAAACTTGACCTTCCAGTCTAATGAAAAGAAAACCTCTTATATCCCCCAGAAAGCCACTGCAAGGATTCTGACAGGTATGCAAGAGTTATTTTAACTATTGGTTTTGGTGAGATAAATTTGGGAGGTTTTATAGCATTCTCTTTTGTAATTCAAAATAAAAAAAAGGTAAAATAGCCAGACATTGACATTTCTAAATACTTTTGCATGCAGTTTAGGAAAAACAAATTCTCAACTACATGGAATTATCTCAGTTTTATACTCAAGTGCTACCTATTCCAAAGATCTTTGCTAAGCAAATTCATTAAATTTGAGATTTTACATTTAAGTTCTTAGACAAAGTACACATAGTGAAGATTAATGATGAATAAAGTACATCTGCTGGGAAACACAAGCTTTTCTGCATTTCACCACTACCAAAAGAAAAATCTTTACAGATATTTTCTGAAGGATATTTAGTCTCCCCCCTCCCCCATTTTTCAGTTTCCAAGGTTATCCATATAGTCATGGTTTCAAATACCTCAAATAACTGATGAATTCAGGAGTAATGAACTTCTCTTATGAAACAAGAACATGGTAAATATTTTATGTTCTAAATGATGGGTTTTGGAGTTAACACAGGAAGTATTTTCCAGCCTGAAAGCATGAAACTGTTCTTTACTAGGAACACGTTGACTGGCCAGACCCAACTCTGCCCCGAAGAGCAGGGACAGCGTTATGCAAGTACAACTTTTTGCATGATCTGGTGTTCACAGGTACCACACAAAGTGTGCTAAAGCCAGGCCTGACCACCACGGCTCCTTGTACAAAGGCACACGGTCTGAGATCGATTAAACCAGAAGAGGGTTTGCCTTGAAGAAGGTTTTAAATCTAATATGCACAAAAATCCTACCAAAGGCTCATCCCACTATGGATTTACCAGTGCTGAATATCACGTGTTCAGAGCACCTTCTGCACAGCAGGGCTCTGTAAAATAAAACTACAAAACCTGCTCTTCACTTAGGATCAGGAGTTCTTTGAGGCCCCAGTCAAGATTCAGGGAGTCACACTAACATAAATGTATTTAAACACGTAGGGGGGGAAAAAGCTATTAATCATTATTAATCATTATTCTCCCCTACTCCCTCCCGAAACAGAGTTCTTATAACATTAAAGAGATGGTTGCTTTCATACATATTTTTAATTTTAGCTTTCCCAGGAATACAAAGAGTCCCTGTCTTAATTTCCACTAAAGAAGCAGTGAAAAGTCTCAATGACATTCTTGCACATCACCGACAAAAAGCTGAAGTTTTCTTTGAACAGACAGGGAAAAAGCATAAAACAAATACAGTAAAATACTACGAAAGAAACTAAAGCTGACTGCAAACCCGAAGCTTCAGAAAAAGGCTATGAGCAGTTGAAGTAATTCAGTGAATTTCTTCAGGCTTTTCAAGGTAATTTCTCATACTATTTATCTTCACCTACTTTAAGCAATCAGTGATGTCATATCATGCAAACAAGGAGCTTTACAACTGCTATAACTTCCAGAGTTTCACAGATTAAACATCTCTTATGGGACAGAAATAAACATATTTAATCCAGAACATTATGTATTAAAAATCTCTCCCATAGTAACAAGTGTACTGCAACATGACAAACCGTTTTTCTGCTTCAAGCTTATCCATCCTTTTCCAGAGACGATTCACTAGTGCTTCTTGTTCTTGTTCCAAAGTGTTTTCAAGGTCAATCTTCTCACGTCTTAGCTGGACAGGAAAACAATTAATGAAATTAATGAATTAATGAAAATGCTGGCCATTAGAAAATGGAAAGACTGAAAAGAGATTAAGTGATTTCCCTGCACATTTACAGCATCACTGGGTAAAGGGCTATTACAGCATCTAAATCTGTTAAGGGCTCTGTGCTAACCACTAAATTCAAACAGAAACCCAAACCAAACATGAACTTACACATTTCAGGTAACAGTGCAAGTTTAATGAATGAACAACTTTCTTTTTTTAAAGGTTAGAGGACCTAGTGACTGTAAGTAGAAATAGACATACTCTGATGAGTAATAGGGATCATAACTAGAGAAAGAAACACTGGTTAGCAAATCTCTGAATCAAAAAAGTTTGAATGCAGATCATGACCACTGCAGCAATGGCTTTTGTGTAATTTCAATGCAGCATGGTTTAGACTCACCTGCTTTAACTTTTTAGAACTATGTTATTGATCTAGCAACAAATGAATCCACAAAAACACAGAGGTGAAAAGAAATTAATTTCTTTTATTGGTAGGAAGAGCAGCACACTGGAATTCGAAGACAGAGTAAATTATTTATAACCAAGGATTTGAAAAATCTAAGATTACATTTAGTATTATAGCAACCATCACCAAGGAAGTGGAGTCGATTACTTATAAATCTGCATGTAGGTGAGTGTGCACAGTGGCAAAGTCAAATCACAGCAACAATATGCAAATAAGCTTTGTGGTGTGTCCTGAAAGCTGCTGTGATGAAACACCAAAGAAATCAGGTTGTGAAACAGATCTAAAACTCCATTCCCAGCAATATGAAAACGTACTGGAAACAAGTATCTTCCTTTCCTGATCTTGAGTGTTGTCCCAGTTCCTCCCACTGTGAGGATACCAAAGCTCTGAGGATGAACACTTTGAACTGAACCTACAGAAGATGCAACTGCAGCATCCTCATCAGAGCTGTGAGTTCAGAGAACTGCTGTATTTGGCTTTGTACTGGATAGTTTCAGGTGTCCTTTGAAACATACTCCGCTCAATTAATCTGTTAACAATGTGATAATATTCGAAAAATGTGATAATACTCTGAACTACAATAAGCAGGATGGGATTTATATCACAGGACCAAGCCAGCAGCTCTTTCAATACTAATGTCATTCCACATGGGTTCAAAGTCCCTTTCCAATCAAACATCATTTAATTTTTACCATTAGAACAGGGAAACAAGGAAGTACTGCATGCTTTTTCAGACCTTAACCTTCCTTTCAGAGGAAAAAATCCTTCTAACCTTCCTGACCACTCAATTATGTTTCTTTTCACAACTCTTTCACACATGCACTTACTTTACTTTAAAATACAGCTAAAATATCCATTGTCTGTGTATTCCTGGATTACTGATTTTCAATTTTCTTGACAACTGATTAACAAGCACAACTGTTCCCTCCTGAAATGGAGATCTTCCAAATCAGTGACAGCTGAATATGCTGATCTCTGCCCTAAGCCCACTACACCAAACAACTTCTCTGCTTCTTATCTGCCCCTTCCCCTTGGTAGCTTTAATTCTCTGCTGCTCTCCAAGAAAATCCTTCCTTAAGATTTTACACATTTTGTGTTCTATTAGCAGTTCAGTTCTTAGTTTTCATCTCCTAACTGCATCCATTTTAGTTTCTCACTGTACTGTATGAATTAGAAAAGCACTTAAAAATAGCAACAGCAAGACTACACACACTTGGCCTCTGTAGGACAAAACTGACAGCTATTTATTTCCTATCAAACCACTGAACTGTACACAGAACATTACTGCTCATTTTAACTGAGCCATTCAGTTAATGAAACAGTCACATGTTGCAAATTTCTCTGCCATTAGCCTTCAGAGAAGAATGTTCTGCTGACTTCAAGCTGCCAAATTATTTCAGGTCACATTTGAACCCTAAAATCCAATTCAATTTTTTATTAAGGAATAACATTCTATGCAACCACTACTGCTACAAACTATTGATCAACTGTGGCATCAGCAGTTCAGATGAAAAAAAGCAAAGGAGACAAAGCACAGATGTTCTCTATTTTAAAAATGATAGTTTAGTGAACACATGTTGTAATTATCTGCTCACTGATTAGTGACAGATCTACTACTGCAGCCCAGTTCAAAGCATTGCTGAAGTCCTCCTTCCAAGCCCTGTTTAACAGGTGTTCCAAAGGTTATGTGGAAGTGTGGTAGCAATCTCTCCTCTAATTCCCTGTGTGTTGCCCATAAAGGCAACATGGCTCTGCTCACAACTTGTGGTTGCTTCTTGGTAGCTACAGAACCAAAGGCTGCTGCTTCAGCTCGTTAATTAGCACAGTAAACTTTTGTTATTTGTGCAAGGGAAGAAAGCATGGTGAAGTCCAAAGAAACGTGAGATTTACTAGACCTTACAGTGAGAGGAAACAAAGGCAGATGTTGCATTATATATACATACATGTGGAATTTCAAAGCAAGACTGATGGCCAAATGTAACATCTTCACAAACAAAGTAAGTTTTCAAGATCACATATTTGAGAGGAAGACCTTTGTGCATCTATGGTTTTTGAACAATATATCACTGATATCTAAATGTAGCAACAAGTATCAAATTTTATGATTTCACAAGTCTGTCTGCCCAGAAAAATGATACAAAAAAAATACCATTAAGATTTCAGCTGTGTCTTGTGTTCAAAGACTTCGACAGCCTAGTATGTTCAGCTTACTTTGCATTTGGATTAAGTGGTGGCCACCACCACCTTGTGGCTAAGAGAGTTATTTCAATCTCATGCTAATTTCCATGCTGGTTATGGATTTGCTGGCAACTACATCTTCCTACCTTTCTATTTTTCAATTTGTTCCATAGGTTCCTCCATACAGAATGTTAGCATAAGAATCAAGAAAACCCATTTGATAATTTATATAGCCATTAATTAATTTATCCATGCCAACAGATATAGGAGAACCAGACAAAACTGGTAGAAATTCAGATTACCAGCAACAAAGAAGTTCCACAGCAAAAGAAATCACAGAAATAATGCACTAGATTTACATCACCCAGATTATTGGACCTCAACAGGTCAGAAAAATTGGAAATTCTTTTAACAAGCCTACATGTTTCATCAGTTTGCCTTTTAAGTCAAAAGGCCTCCTATTAACACCACTGAGATGCTCTGATGCACATGCCTAAAATTAGACATAAGAGCACTCCCAATGTCTAAACTTGCATTTGAAACATGACCAAAACAAGTGGGGGTTTATCTCTGCAATCTTCACAACTGTCTGGGGAGAAAGGGAGTTGGATGTAGCCAAATCTTTTGAAGAACACACACAGCTGATGTCTCCCAGTCCCAGTCCTGTGCTCTCCAAGCTGCCACAACAAGGTGACCTGGAGCACAATGAGACCACACACAGGAGGTTCATAGCTGTGCTTAACCACCATCAGAAGTGACAGTGTTTCTCACCAGCAGCACAAGTGGAAGTTATAATGGCCATGGAAAAAAATAATCACAGTTTTGCATAATAAATTATGTTATTGATTATCACTTTGAAAGTAAAACTACTGACTTTTCTGTATTTTTGATATTGCCCAGTTTCTTATATACTTAAAAAATTAAGTCAAATCTAATACAAAGAAGCACTTGTTTTCTTCTCAGTCATATCATTCTGAAAGGAAGGAATTACCTGCTCCAGGGTGAGCTGCTTCGAAATTGTATCATTTTCCAGTTTTTTAATCTTCTTCATCAGTTTGTTCACTTGAAATTCCTGTTCCTGCTCTAAATGCTGCTCCAGTTCAGCTTTCTCATGTTGCAACTAAAAATTTAGGAGACATGTAAATATTTTAAACACACAAATAAAAGTATGAACTTAGGCACCTTTTATAGGCCTATTTACACATTTCTTCTTACTTCATGTTAAATTCTCTACAGATAAAACTTCTCAAAAGACTTTAAAATGCACAACCCACCCAAGAGCCCTTCCAAAAGGAAGTGCACTGCACATTTACAAAGCAGATAGAAGTACATTTCCAATTAGATTATTTTAGATGCTATATATAATGTATTACAGACATTTTAAAAGTAAAACATCTAAATGTTAACAAAAGCATTAATTTTATTCTAAATGTATCATCTCAAGAGCATTCAAAGTATAAAATGCAGGTCTTAGTACCTCCTTCTCCCAGGCAGCTGAAAAGCTTAAAAGCTCTACTACTGAAATTGCTGCACAACGAGTTTAAAATCAACAAAAGGAATTTCTAATTTATATCCCTGTGCTGTCAAGGATCAAAATATTCTGATGACATAGAAATACTGGTCATTTCAACTCAATGTTATACATTTTCTTAACACTCAGGGGAGTTGTTTTTTCAGTTAATACATCCAATGAAAAAAAATGTTTACTCTCAAGCAGATGGAAATAAAAAGCCCTCCCCCATTTTAAGATGAATAAATGATGGTTGGAGTAGAGTCACTTTTAACAATAAAGTCAAAATCACAACAGAACCACTGAGACAGGGATCCAAACTTCCTGTGGATAAAACAGTGTGTCTGGCACCATGGTATGAACACATGAACCTGAGTCAGGGAAAAGTAAATGTCACCAAAAGACAGTGGCATAATTACATTGTGTTCTGACCATCCACTGAAAATCGCAAGCACCTTTTTCCACCTGCTTATTTGTATGCCATTTCTTCTGGCTATCACATAACAATCTGTAAGATCATAGTGTTTAAATGTGAGAGGAAAATCTGAGGAAATAGAGAGATACCTTGCATGCATGGACACAAGTCAAGGTTGCTGGATATCCACAGTGAAGTAATACACTTTGATTTTAAAATAAGGTAAAATTCCTAGTTTGTTAATTCAGTTCCTTTTGCTGCTACTTAGAGACAAAATGGTCTGGGAAGTGCAGTCTGGCAGAGAGATAAGAGCCAAAAGGCTCATGTGGAAAGAGCACTAGGCAGACATCAACTACTTGACAATATACATGTGGGAGAAGCTTGGACTTTAACTGTTTCCTGAGCTTGGCAATCTCGAGATTTTATTTTTCACAAATTAAAATAAACACCAGAACAGAAAATTCTTAGAATAGAAAATATCAGTTAGAAAATAAATGAGATTTATTCCTTTCACTTACTAACTTACAGCATATTCCACTTACTAAATTACAGTATATTTTCTAAATCCCCTGATACTTCCTGAAATTCCCATGCACTTGAGGAAGCCACCCAGACTCCAACATGACAATCACTGAGGCTGTCATGGCAGCTCTTGACCAAATGGTTAGGGAGCTCTGTTAAACTGTCTGGTTGGAAATAAAGCCATTTCATTCCTTATGTGAGAATATGCAGGACTGCTAAGTGAGATCTGAGTGTTGTTTGATAACCAAATTTTGAAATTTCTTACTTCAGTCTTGGATTTAAGCTTGGTTGGAAAAAAACAGGTGTGCTATGAAAAAGCCATTATTTCACCTTAGAGCTCCATAATCACCCCTCCTTTCCTTCCCCATCCCTACACAGCAGAGACAAGCTGAGACTGAAGACAGCCAAAGAGCCCAAGGAGCAGACAGCCCCAAGATTACCACCTATCTCAAGGTACTGACTGCACTTCCTTCAATCTTCATTTTCTTTCATTGAAAAAGCTAGACCTTTCTTTTTTTTTATCCCAAAATTGAGACCAAATCCAATTGCCGCAATCAGCTTGTATTCAGCCAGCAAACTGAACTGTGTGAAAAGGCACAGAGCCAGAATCTCTTGCTCAGCCCAGAGCCAGGTGCTGTGAACAGAGAGCGTGTGGTTGGGGACTGCTGGTAATTCCATCAGTCAGGTCACACAGTCACGCAAAGGCACCTCAAACCAGCTTAACAACACACACCATTTCTTGCTCTCGTGTGCTTCATGCAAGTACTGTATAACTGAAAACAAACTGAGCTGCAATATCTTGCAAATATCTTTCCAGTCAAAATATTCCTTTTAAAGCTTGCTGGAATTTCCATCATATGGGAACTGATGAGACTTATTCATTAGATCTGCAGCTTCTGTGTAGGATCTACTAAATCCTACTGGGAGTGTGAATATACTGCAGCCAAAGGAACATTCCAGCTGGTCAGAAAGCTACCAAGTGAAGCCAGGAGAGACCTTCTACAGGAATATCCTCTGTTCTGATTAGAAAGTAACTGGGAATGAAAAGAAGCCCACAATCACTCTCCCCTTGAGTGCTAAAAGGGATTAAACATGAAAACCCTCTTGGACACTCTGAACCTACTTTATTATGTTACTCCCCTTCACCTTTTGGCTTTGTTTTTCACAGTGGGAGAAAAATACTAATAACACACTCCAAAATACATACGAGTGGTGTCTGTCACTCATAACTGGATACAACAATTTATCCCTTTAAATTGCTTTGATCACAAAAACAAACAAAGACAAACAAAGCACAGTCAATGCTGAAACCCTAATGCTGAAAAACAGAATTGCTAACAATGTGAATTTATCCACTGGTAAAACACTGGTGGATAGCGTTTATTTTGCTTATTAAAGTAAGAAAGCATTTTCAAACTGTTTTTAATTATATGTAATTATAGTAACAACTGTTTACAGATACACCTATGGCAGCCAGATACAGAGAAGGAAAAAATATGTTAGAAAATGTCACCTTGATGACAATGTCTTCTAGACCTTGAATTGCATATGGAAACTGAAGGAGAATTTTCAGCTAGGCAAGGTTAGAGATGGGTTTGGTGCAAGAGAGACAGCCAGCAGTTTGAAGTGAGAATGGGGCTATCAAATACATATCTCAGCATGAGGAGTGTATGTGTTAGTTCAGTTCAATCCTGCACAACTACAGTAATACCCTTCTCTCTCTACAGAAACAAGTGTTCTGATACAACATAGGACCACATTTACCTTAATTCCTTACTGTACTGCCTTACTTCTGGGACTGCAGAAAGTATTTTTATGAATTTATGAAGTATTTATGAAGTAATGGAGCCAATGGATGAAGTTCCCCCTTTAAAAAACAACCCTCATTTATCCCCCAGACTAGGACCTTGTATGTTGTGCTGAACAGTCGATTTTTAGTACTCTGGGCCCTCAGAAGTTGTCCAATTCCTCCTTTGCTGCATCCTGAAAGTCCTATTTATTAACAAATGTGTATCAGCAGTTTGCCTTCTCTTTATGTCCAGATGTTCATCAAATAAATGATAGATGAGCTGACTGTTTATTCTGCACAATCCCATTTGCATCCTCAAGCTGACACATCGTATTTTGGAGAGCAGGAAGGGTAATAGCTTATGTTTACAGACTTATCATTTTCTAAGGAATTGTCAAGAATCAGACTTGCATCAGAAACATTTCTGTACAGACACCCGTATTACTTAAATCGGCCTGACTACACATTATGCTATTATCTTGGCATGTCATAACATCTTACTTTCAAGGGCAGATACTTGGACCAATTTGCACTTCCAAAAATGCAAGGGGACTGAAAAAAAATATCTGAATTCAATTTTGAAATGGACTGTTGTACAATTTTAAAGATTGACTTGTAAGATCAAAAATTATTAAAAATTAATTACTATTTGGAGCAGTCTTGTTTCACAACAGATAAATTGTCAATATATACTACTTTAAATTTCAAAACAGTAACTCAACATGTCCACATCCACAGCTGCAAGAACAGAGCCTGCATTAAAACACTCCTAATGATATTCTGTAAAATACTGCTACCATTCTACAATGATTAGGGATCAAGGATGCTATAAAAATATTGTTCCAGCTTTCCAGAGACTTCATCAGGTAAACAAAAATATAATTACAGGAAGCACATGGCAATATATAGTAAATGTATATAAGGCTTATAAGAACTTAATCAGGGATGTATGTGATTAAGAGCTTTGTTTACTCCAAAACCTCTGTTGAGATATGTGTATTCCTTCATTCTCTCAGTATTCAGCCTAGAAAATTAGTAATTATGCTAAACAAAGGAAATTTATCTAATAAAATTGTACATTTATTCATCTGGCTTGCAGAGGCAGGGAAAGCCAATGCCAGACAGTTATAAAGAGATATTATCAAGCACTGGTTCGGCACCAGGAAGACAGAATTATTCCAGTGAAAATACCTTCTTTTCTGTGCAACTGTGTATGTTTAGACTCAGTCTGGCATATAGTAAAAGGTTTCAAAACAAATTTCTTACAATGCTGAAAACCTGATGTCACTGTGTTTTGTAACAGTAACGCACATCATGCTGAACTGGGACATTCTTGTTCGCTGTTAGCGAGGAGCTGCAGCTCGTGCTCTGGCAGAGCTTCCACGCTGAAAACCTTTCAGCATTCTGGGAGCTCATTCCAGATGCCAGTCTGAATGCAATGCATAAGCCCCTACAACTGTGACAAACAAAGGTCTGACAAAGCAAAAAACACACAGGCACTATGAAAAAAGTCCCTCTGCTAGGTGGCTTATCGGCTGAATAATACGGCAGTAATTTTGACACAGACACAGAGTTTTAAATACTTGAAAAACTGAGAGACTGCAAACCATATGCAGCTTACCAGAAATACAGCCCTCCTCTGTTCCAAAATGCAAAGCTTTAGGCAAAACTACAGATTCATATGCAATTTTTTCCCCTTAGTCATACAAAAACCAGGATTTGGTGCACAATGTCTGACAGCATGAATTTTGGAAGTCTGGTTCCAGGTCAGACCAACACTGCCTGGCAAACACAGAGATTTAAGAGCTTAATCTGAAAGAACAGTGGAGCAACCAACTGGAGACTACCCTATTTCTGGTTAAGTCATCATCCAAAGTCTGTATCTAATTTTGCCAGAATTCTCTCCAGAGCAAAGATGCCCAAAATGGCAGTGGGCATTTATGAATTCATTATTCACCTAATAAAGACAGAACTGCTACACTCTCATGGATAATAGTAAGTACTGCCACTCACAAATCTCAGGAAATTAAAAAAAAAAGGAAATTGTAATTTTCTTAACTTCTTGGTCTAAAAAACATTAGTCAGAAATTTAGCACTGCACCTCTACAACAGGAAGAGTAACCCATTATAGAAAACATACTGTGATAAACTCTAAACAAACTGACCATGCTATGTGTGCTAATAATGCCCTCTTTTCCAAAAAAAAGAGTTTATTTGTAATATCAGGAGTTTCTCTTAGAATTTTAATCTGGCATACATGGGTGTAATTTCCAGGATTCATAACTGAAGAATCAAAACTTTCAGACAACAGATAAGCTTTCAGAAAACAAAAACCAATACCAAGTATTATTTTCAGTTCTTTGCTACTTAAGAAAACTGTCTGCAACTCACCAACATTCTAGTATCAACTTACTAAATCTATGATCTCTTAAGAGATGCAAAATTACTTTCATGGAAACATACTGTAATATTCAAATGTTTTCTAATTCTTTAGGGGAAGGGACCATTTCCTCTGTCTCATTTAGAAGCTGCTGACCATATTACTAGTTTTTAGGAGAATACATCAAATATTCTGGTTTTGCATTTCACAGCAAGTTTATCACATCAGACATAATCAAGCCATGAAATGAGATCTGAACTCGGCCTACACAAACAGAATAATAGTTTTCATATTAAACTGTTTGCTTTAAAACAAGCACTCCACCTGTACTGCAAGTCTTGAGCCACTGTAAAGGTATGAAAAGTCATCTAGATGTGTGGACAACAAAACCTGCTGACCAGTGAATTGCCATATTTTAACAACTTCTGGTTGATACAGACATGTTTACCAAACACTAAATGAGGCTTACAGGAAGCCACATGGAATGACATCTAAGGCTGCAGGTGGAGATACTGTTTAATACAACCAGGTGGCGGTCAGCATTTTACCTCCATATTATTGTAGTTCTGGCTATGTGGTTAATTTCAGCAGAAACCTGCAGTTTCCTACTGAAAGCTGGTTAGTATTTATAGGATGATGCTGTATCCAAAACTGAGGATTTTCTCCAGATGCTGCACAAAAGGTGAGAATGACTTCACCATTTTCATGCCTGCATTGTGTTTCAAACACTTCTCTAAAACTTCCTCTCACTAGATAGAAGGAAGTTGCACCTTTTAAGGGTTTCCACTGGACAAAAAGCACAGTGGCCTTGTATTGTTTCATCCATTACAACAAGGCACCCCCTTGGCCATTTTGAGAACAGTAGATTGTTAACTTTCTCTTTACTTTGGGGCGACAGTCAGGACACTTTCTGAAAGTCCATAGCAAAAAAGAATAAAAATTAACTGTACTTTCAGGTTGACAAAAAGCTTATATTTCTCTTTGTAATGTGTGAACCTATTTTGCATAATTTTAGCAATTCAAGAACTGTTAAAGATAGAGCTTTAAAGCAATCTTGTGAATTCTAGGGAAAAGGCTAAGCATATTTTAAGCAATTACTAGACACAACAATAGGTCATTACAGGAGTTCAAAACCCTCCAACCAAATCAAGTGTAATTCATGCTTTTACTTCTAAAGTAAGTTTTACATTGATGTATACAGTGTACAGTACAGTCCCACACAACCTGTTTCTGCAACAGATTTCTACATCTCCCTTTTAATTAAACAACATTGTTTAACATACCATTTCTCCCTTTACTGTGGGAAGCTTTTTCTATGATGATATCTACATCTTACTTCAATTAGAAAAGAACAGTTGATACCTCTATTTTACTGCCATCTGCTTCTCTACTTTTCATGAAAATGCATGACTTAGAAAGAAAACCAGTACCTTATTCAGAAACATTCTTGTCATTCCTCAAGAACAGCAAGGGGAAATAGTAATACCAGAGAGAGGATATTTTATCTTGCTACTTAATTTAATATGTGATAATAGGAACCAAATAGACAAAGTCATAGAAGGCCCAGTTTTCAGTAATAAAAGCACCAGATGGGATTAGCTCTCATGTTGTTTCCAAACAGTGTATTTCCTAACTGCAGGGCTAAACGTGCCTTAAGTCTCCAGCTGCAGAACATGAAAATGCTTACAACACACAAATTAGGCTGTTTGAAATTGCCTAGTTTTTCATGACAATGCTTATAAGTAACGGCATGAAAAAAAGCCCAGGCAGGATCACACCAAACATTCACCTGGTTTAGTACCTTGTCTCCTATAAAGGCCAAAAGCAGGTATTTAAGCAAGACTATCAGAACAGGGCAATTAGGTACAACACTTCCAACAAATACTTACCCGCTTTTCAAAAATTAGCAACTCAGGTAATGAAGTTTCTCTGCCGCAAATTGTCCCTACATCTTCAACTTTTTATTTCTGGCATCAAAAAATACACTTTAATTCCAGAGAAGCAACTGTTTTGTTAAAACTATGGGTAAACTTACAGATAAAGTCTCCTTCAAGCGTCACTGCACATTCTTGTACATAGAGTTTAATACTTCAGGACTCCTGTTAAATATCAAATACTCCAGGGAAAAAAGTGTCTGTTTCACTAACATTTTATATTAATCAGTAACTCTCGTCTGGAAGACAGCTGACATTTACCCTAAGCTTTTTTGCATCTGTGTACAAACTTTCAGGTTCTCAATACTGAGTTCACAGATGCAAACTTGAAAGCAACATACTAAAAAAAGGTTACTCACTACACTTCTTGTACTTTGTTTTTATCAGATGTCAACTTTACAGCAGCTACAGTATGACCACATCCCTCTGACTGCAGTCGTGCAAACAAAAAGGTTCAGTCACCAGTCAGTCCTGAGGCTCCTGAAAGAAACATCAGTAAAGGCACCAATTACCTGCATCAGTTTTCTTGAAAGTTCATTAGTGAGGAATTCCTCTTCCTTTTCATAGTTTACTGCAAGTGTTTCTTTTTCTTTCTGCAGAGCTTGAATCTTCTTAAATAGAGTATTACTGATGAATTCCTCTTCCTGTTCTGCCCTTGCTTGCTGCGAAGTAAAGAGATGGTTTTAAGTAAAAAAGGAGTAAGTCCACATTAAAAGCTGCAATCATTCCATTCCCCTACAAATGCCTATCAGCCTGGAGAACAGTAGGCTGGATGTAAGCTCTGTTACCATCCCCTTTTGTAACATTATATCGCCTTTCTTCATTTTTTGTTTTCCATCTTTAACTTGGGAAACTTTGAAGTGGCCTCTTCCCAACAAAATGCACTAACTCCACAACCTTATAAAGTTTATAAAAGCATTATGGATTCAGAGATAGTTATTTTTACCAACTCTAAGCCTAAAAAGAAACTCCTTTCTAAATGTTCTCCACTACGAGCTGAAGCACAGCTCAGACTACTACCTCAAGCACCGTGCCTTCTTTGCAGATCCCTCAGACTGAGCCCTGCTTTCTAGAAGTCAAATAATGCCTTTATTCCTTCACCCAGATATGCCTTGCTGCTGAGCCACAGGCACCATGGTGTGTCTCACAGGAACTTCTACCCAACCACCAGCCCAGGAAAACGGGTATCTTGCTCCTCAGAACTGTTACTCCCCTACATACATCAACTTACAAAAATGCCATGTGGCAGCTTTACCCCCAGATGCTCTGGAAATCTTCTAGAATCACTAGAGAAGACAGTTTCCATTTCAGCTTTCCAACAGCACAAAGGCACTGCTCCACAGAAAGCTAGCTGGGAACGTGTTCATTTGTGTTCCCTACAGTTCAGATGTTTGTATGTTTTTAAATATAAATAACAAAAAAATTGATAAATGGAACACAGAAGTGATTTTTTGAAAGCCTGTTCTGAAAGACTATGAAGAATATTTCATACGGCCAAATGAAAGATCACAGCTACAAATTGGTAGAGCCAACTCTTCATTTCACAGTCCAAACAAAGCCCAGAACAGCTGAATGACAGAAATATCACATTTAACAAATGAAGCAAGGTAGTGCTGAGGAGTGGTTTTATTCCCTGCAATAAAATCCATGACTTGAACTCCATGTGTGATTTGCCCTGATTCTAATAAAATGACACCAGCTTACAGCTTATGCAAACATTCTCTAAGTTTCATTTCAGTAAAATTTAAGAGGAAAATTTAAGAACTGAAACAACCACATTACTGAAAGCTTAGCTTCTATAATCTTCTGCCCAAAATGTGCCAAAGTAACCGTCTCTTTATACTTATTGTACACTGCAAAATGCTTAAAAGATTTCCTCATGTCAGTGATCTTTTAACCGGAACGACACGTTCCCTAGTGGCCCACGAGACAATTACTTAGACACGGACACCTTCCATGTCTGGAAGAAAAGTTAATTAAACAACATAGCTGTCTTTAAGTTTGGTGAAACAATGGGACAATTGCAAATTGTCCTCATGATAACACCAGCACCATAAAATCTAAAGCAGTGGTTTGGAAACTTCACAGTTGAGTCCTCCTCCCATCAAGTCCTTCTCTTCACATTTTTATCTCTGCCCTCCCCCATCTCCATCACTTTACTTTCAAGGCCCTTTCCTACTATCTACCTGTCACCAACTCCCTTCCTGCTGTCACCAGTAGAGTTGGTCCAAACCCAACCTAAAAAAAAAAAAAAAGCAAAACAGCGCAAGGTCGGGCAGAGTTTATTAGCTTGGCAGCTTAGGGCCTGCACAACACCTCCTCTCATGTTTTGCATCTCTATAGCAGAGAAGTGCTACTCCAGCATGTTCAGCATTGGTAGCATTACCTGCCACATCAAGAAAATATAGAGTTGTCCAAGAGCTCTGAAGGAATGCTAAGTTATCAGTTCACATCTCTGAGGATTAAAACTCCAGGAATCTAACTGATCTGAACAACATCATCTATCAGTTTCTAAATGTGGCTTTACTTAGAGCTACTAACAATCTTATGTCTTCAGAGACATTTTGGAACAGAGTAAACAAGTCAAATTGCAAGGGCTCATTGTCCTCAAATCGTTAAAATTCATGCATGCTGTTCCAAAATCAACTCCTCCACTGCCTTCACCACACAGGATTTCTACTTGTGTCTGTTTTTCAATGGTTCAGATAATAAAAGGCAGTAACACAGACCAAGCTTACCTAAAATTAAATTAGAAAGCACTTGGTTCTAAAAAACCCAAAAGAATGAGGGTGTTTCTGCTTTGATTTCTATTCATCTGTAACTTGCACAGATTTGTTCTGCTCATGCTTTGCACCAATCAAAAGCTCTAAAATCACACTGTTACAGCACTGAGCCTGCACAACACTTCATAGCCAGATCCTGGTGTTACATTAATGATGGGTGTTAAGGCCAACACGAACAGGCTGCCAAGATCCCAGCCCACTCCTGGCCAAACAGCACTGCCCCTCCTTTGTGCCCGCAAGGGTGCTCGCATGGCCAGGCACGGGGCCAGCACAGCCAGGAGGAGACACCCAAAAACTAATCCCTTCCCTTCCTCCTCCCATTTTTCTTTCCTGGATCTGCTTCCTAAACAGGCGTACCACACAGGCAGAGTGCTGGCACGCAGCAATCACGGACCATCAGCCGCAATTTAGCCTTTTTAAACTGCCCTGCACCAAACCCTGTGCCCACACGGGGCAGGAGCCCAAAGCTGAGCGTGACTGCACCTGCCTCCATTTACAGGAACGTACTTCTCAGCTGAACAACAGGAACCCCACACATCCAAGTGTGAACTGTAAGCTCCAGATACCCACACATCGTTATTTCATATAATGAGTGTCCGCTTAATTACCAAAGGGTCAGCAATCTCGACACAAACCTTTTGGTTAAAAAACGTCATCCAGTTAATTAAGACTGGGTACAAAAGCATGTGATTCATTACCACAGTTCTTCTAAATTTCATTCTGAAACTTGTCCTACATCTTGTCACTCATTACTTGGAGACAATTCAATTATCTCAAGTAATGAAATAATTCATGTTTATCTTAATATTGCCTAAAATCTTGAAATCTGTTACTCATTTAGCCCATAATCAAACAGATTTTTCTGGATGTGAATACTTTGTTTTTCCAAAAGTATAACTTGTCTTTTTATTACATATCTATATTTGAAAAGAGGCTTGATAAGATCAGCAAAAAGACAGAAACAGAATATGGAAATCAGAGACACTAGGTTTGCTATGAAGGTACAGAGTTGCTGGTTTTCCTCTATTATCCATATCACATTCAACATCCAAAACCACTAACAGTAATTTACTCTGTGTACCATATTACAAAATAAATTGCTAAGGCACTGAGAGATACGAAATGATAATACCTCAATCAAACTGGAATCAAACCTGATTCCAGTCAATCTTTGGAAACCTGAAATAAGTAATTTACTTCCACCACATATTTTCTGCATAATAGGTACATCCACCTGCCTCCTCTATCTCAGAACTCTATATATAGCTAACTCAGAGCATTTCATGGACCCATCCACTAAGGAAAATCTGTAATTCATGTGGTCAAGACCATAAATGGCAAGGACTATAGTGTTACTTTGCAAGAAATCAAGAATAAGGCAGAGACAAAGCACCTCACGCACATAAAAACACACAAAACCTCTCATATTTCTTAGGAAGAAAAATCCTATTATTTCTATTGCAGCAGCATGTGAAATCCTCATCATTAGTAGAGCTGATGCATAAAGTGTTGTAAAAACCTGTCTCTGTGAGCTTAAAATCCAATTAGCTGATTTTAAAAGAACTAGGAAACATTTCTCCTAAACTTTAGGTAGTAACTTTCTGTATCACTGCACCTCACCCCAACTACACTGCTCTAATGGCACTATCTTATGAAGGAAGCAAAATCCAGGACATCCAAGGAGGCGTCAGCTTGAACACAGTCAAATAAAAATCTAAACTATAAGAGAATTTTTTTTTTTAATCTCAGCTCTCTCTTCTTCTCCCCAGTTAGTTCTTCCAAAAGCCCCACAAACCTTCCTGATACTTCACAGTAAGCAAGCAAGATCAACAAGCCAATTAATACCTACTCCTTAGTCCATATCAGCACATTACCAGTGACCTGACATGAACACGTTATTGCATTTTAGTTTCAGGTCTCATTTCAGACACAATTTCAGTAGAAAGTGTTTCAAAAACTGCTCCAGGTCCAGTTCAGCTCAACCACCTGAGAGCCAGATGCCAAGCACACCCAGCCTGCAGGCTGACAAAGCATCACCTCCAGTGGCATCCAGGTTAGGGCTGACACAAGGTTTCAGGGGATCTTGTTGCAAACAGCCTACCAAGCATGGTTTTGACCTAATCCACTCTGCAAACTCTTTCATCTTTAAGGCAAGAGTCACCGTCATCTCTTTACTGTTCCCTCACCTCTTCGCAGAGCAGTTCCTGTTGACAGGACCCTGTGGACAATGTAACCCTGTAGATGGAGCTGAAGAGCAGTTTAACGTGACACAAGAAACTCAATCTTTGCTACTGAATATAGACTGAAGGGCTGGGGCAGCTCCGGGAAGAGATGATCTCAGTGGCTGCACATGTTACCCTGAACTAAAGCTGTCACTTCAGAAAGCAGCCTTCCTAAAAGTCCTACTAAATATGATGAGGTAAAAAGGGTGAGAAGAGCAGACTGTTGTAGTGACAAGATTTCAAAACATGCAATTCTTGCATAAAATAAAATCTAAGCTTCCCAATTCTCCTGAAGTACACTCTTTTTCTAGCAGTACTAACTCAAGTGACTGCTCTGGCCTTACTTTCTGGCATCAAGTTAAAACAATATGGAAAACCACTGATCTTCAAATCCAATAAACATTCCAGTGAGTTGATACTGTTCCCTTACAGGAGAAACTTTTACAGTGCAGCTGTTTTTTCCTACCAACCTTCCAGCTGCATCTGGA
Source organism: Myiozetetes cayanensis (assembly GCF_022539395.1). Classification (NCBI taxonomy): domain Eukaryota; kingdom Metazoa; phylum Chordata; class Aves; order Passeriformes; family Tyrannidae; genus Myiozetetes; species Myiozetetes cayanensis. The sequence goes on from NW_026086605.1 coordinate 30,061,354, forward strand.
ACGACCACATTGCATGCAACGTGCATGTCAGACAAGGAGAAACACGAACCACCACAGGAACAGAAGGCAATGGCAGCTCAGAGAAGAGCTGCTCATGCTACTGCCAACTGTGGCAACCGCCCAGCAGCACATTCCTGGCTGGAAGGGCTGCAGGACAAGGAAGTTCCACCCAAGCCCCAGTAACGATATGGGCACAGCCTTCCCCTGCAAGTAAAGGTACTTATTCAGCTGGGTGGCTGCCTGCAGAGAAAAGAGTGAATGCTCTTGCAGTTCAAGTGGTGAGCTGGAATTCAAGCTCTGGGGTCAATTTGTAGTGTGATTTCCTGTTTAATCTATGGCAAACCCCCAGGGTCACTTCCTCAGTTCTGACATAAAAGTACCTTTTTTCTTTTTCATTTTTTTCTTTTAATTTTTTTCCCTTTTCCCTTATTTAAGATGAGGTAACAGAAGTGTTATCTTTGGGCATACAATATCTCCTAGAAGACCCAAACAAGCAGCAATACCTTGGAATGTTTCCCTCAGAACCCTAATTTTTTTTTTTAAAACATAAACCTGGTAGATGAAGAGGAAAGGGCTTTTTTGGTTGGTTTGCTTTAAAAAAAAAAAAAACAACAAACAACCCCCCCCAAAAAACCGACATCAAACTTACAGGGTTACCAAAAGTTATTTTCAAAACACACTGAGGAGAAAGAAATTCACTACTGAACCTCATCCTAGTAGCTGATAATTTCAACTACTCTAAATGTTACCTATCATGTAACATTAAAGCCACATGCAGAATTGCTCCAAAGCACATGCCCTATTACATTTCAGCTCTATTCAGTAGACAGTTCTGCTGCAAGAGAGTAAAAGAAAGATATCTGGGTTTTGTTATGGTAATAAAGGAATAACTTTATGATAAGCAACCATTTAAAGTGTCTAAATGCAGTTCCTTTTAATCTCCATTTATAGTTGGAAATTCTCTCTCCCTTTTATCCCCCCAACCCCCTCCTTTTTAAAAGGTCAATTAGGTTTTGGCCAGACAAGTCCAAACGCCTCTGTCACAACACTCGTACCAGTAACTCCAGTCACAGAGGTTTTTCCCTGGATGCCTACCAAGTGATCCAGCCTATTGCCATACGGATCTGCAATGGATGCAGACTGACTGGAGAAATGAGCTGACTCAAACAACACAAGACATACCTTTTCCTCTCACGTCAGTTTTAACCACCGTCAAATGTTTTCAGCACAACATCGCTCCTGCAGCCTTGGGAGACCTCTCAAAAACTCAGTAACCTCCCAGACATGGGTGCACACATCTTGTGGTTTGGGGATAGCACTTTAAAAAAGCCCTCAGAATTGAACAGCTTCCTAAACATGAGTCAGTAGTATTCACACATGCTAAATAATCTCTCAGCATCAACAATGAAGTAAATTTTTTGATGGAATGCAATTCCATTTCACTCCAGATTTGTACACACTTCAAATAGCTTCTCTCTGCATTTTGATGTTGACCTGCAAGATCAACACAACTGATCACACAAGATCTTGCACAACTGAATCACACAAGTGGTGAAAATGAAATAAGCAAGTTACAAGAACAGGTTCATTTGACAAACATAAATATTTATAAAACTAACGCATTTGGTTAATTACAAACAGAGTGCAACAAGCTATATGAAATTCATAATTAATACAATCAACTCCTGAGTTCACTTACATAATTTAAGAACAATTTAAACAGCTTTCTTCAAAACAGAAAAAAAATAGTGTTCTCTTTTCAAGGGTTTCTATTATATCAGAATACTGGCATTAAGCAGCATGTGAAAAAGCCACATTTGCTGTGACAATATTAAGATAGGGTCTAGAAAAATGTATGAAACCTCAAAGAACTTTTACTTAGCAGTTTAACCACGACCACACATTGCTGTGCAAGTCTTAATGTAACTAAAGTCTATGTGGTAATAAAGCACCAGAAAGGTTGTACAGGCACACATTAAACATTTCCTATTTCAAACGCTCAACATGACAACCTTAAGAATCTGACTATTCATCAGACACATGCTTTATAGACTTATTTTTCATTCACTTAAACATCATCATGTAGAACAAGCTCCCGGATGGTTATCGGGGCTGGAGTCTCTGCTTCCAGCACACAAGAGCTGTAACATGAGCCAACAGAAGTTACAGGCCAAGGCAGGAATGACCCAGCAGGAAAATTAAATCTAGCCTATAGACCTTTCCAAACGGCTCTAGTTCATGAGGCTGTTTCTGTGTCTCATTGTTGCACATGCAGGATACATTTTCTACACTTGTTGCATTTTCAGTAGCAGTGGATTTCCAATGTGCGCCTAAAATGAGTGTAGCACATACAAGCAACAAGTCCATCACCCCTAAGACCTCAAATTCACTGCATACAAGCAAAAATATTGCTTAAAAATACACATTAAATGTTCCTCAGAAGGACTGTAATGACTGCACATGCAGACACAGCCAGGAAGGCACTAAGAATGGGGCTGTGTTAGACAACTCCCATCTCAGCCCAGCACAGGCAGCACAGAGGTTTGGCAACACCTCTCTTGCAGAAAATACATGACATGCTTTGCCAGGGTCTTCCCCATTTTTGACAGTTTGTACCCAACTGAAGGTTTACACTGACAAAGGCAGCCAATTCAGAAAATACAACTACACTGTCATATCAAACTTCGAAATACCTCTCTCTATTAATCCTTTACTGATGACTACTTGAAAGAAGTTTTTGCTTTACTCTTTGACTTCCAGTGACATTGCTGGGCTATTTTGTACTGGAAATAATTTGCTAGTTAATCAATAGTGTAAAACAAATGGAAAACAGAAGCACGTGGAATAGGTTTTGCTTTTGTTCAGCCTCAATACCAAAGTCACTGAAAACCATCACAAGGACGCCCACAAACACATAACGAGATTTGTAGATTGAGTTTGTCTGAATTTTCAAACGTGCCGGTTTCTGAACATGAAAGATAGAAAAATGACATTGCTTATAGATATCACTTACAGCTACTGTTGTAGCTATACTGTTTTGCTGGGGGGGGGAAGGGGGGATGAATAATTTTCCATACCCTGCGTGATCATTAGAATAACCATTCTTTTTAAATGCTGTGGTTTTGCTTGACCTGCACCTACAACACTCAATTTTAATGTAATCTGGTTGTGTTGTTATGCTACTTAGAAGCCAATAATCAACAAGAGCTTAAATCTCAGCACCACCACCATTCACTACTAGAACCTACAAGAAATGTAGTACTGAAGACCAAATTATTCCGTGGTATTAGATGTCTAATGCATAAACACTTCTTAAATTAACATACTTTAAATAATTTTTTAGACTGTTTTCCACCCACTAATAAATCAAGATTTATCTTTAATGTAACTACACATTAACTAGTCCACTTTGCTGGGTTGATCAATAAGTAAACTCAAAACTGCACACTCTCAAAGTTTCAGAGCAGGAAAAGCAAAAGATTCAGCAGAAGAATAGACCATTAGGTGACTAATTTAATACACAGCTTCTGCTCATAGATATGTTGGTGCTAACAGGCACCAAGTTGTGTTCTAAAATAACAAACTTCTGCTAAAACGAAACCACAGCAAACTATTGTCTCAAGTAGCTCTGCTGCCACAACTGTTTCTCTATTCAAATACAAAAGAGGACAAACAAAAGCAGTGAAAAGAGATTTAACAGTCACCCTCCCAAATAACTTTCATGAAAATCATACTTCACTCTATGTAGCCCAGGTAAATCATTGCAAGTATGCAAATATGAAATATGTTTTCTTCATCAGAGTACATAATAAGAGTCCAAGTACAATTCTGTTATACCCCGTTTTTCCTGAGAGAAGGTTCCAGAGCACTCCATGCAGTGCCACCACCATGTCACAGGTATCAGCAACTCCCTCTGTTACTAGGCAGGAAACTGCAAGGTTCCTCACTTCTAGACTGGGTCCTGAGCACAAACAACCTGTGCACTCATCATCCTTCTCTTCTAGATCAAAGTGGCCTTCAGCATTTGTAGATCCTACTTTCAGGTGTGTATAACCCCTAGTGTATCTGCATCAATCAACCTGCCCTCCTTTAAAGTTATTAAAACTAGGGGCAAGGACTACCAGATCAAAATATAGTTATGGGGTTTCCAAACTCTAGGTGCTCACCATGTAATTTCTTGATTCACTTCCTTTAAGCCTTTTTTTTTTTTTTTTTTTGAAGGGTGGGGGTGGGAAGGGCAGTGAATGGGGTTGTTGTTGGTTTTGTTTGTTTGTTTTATATGACTAATTTAAATACAACTTAGGTAATCATTAGGGAGGGATGGCAAAGTTTTTCCCACTAGCAAGTTGCCCATAATCACTCAACATAAATAACCTATTAAGAGTCTTAAAATCTCCCCCAATTTCCTCTTACACACATTGACTTTCCAGACAAACACTTCCACAGTGATCCACAAGCGCTGGAGATGAAGTTTGTTACTAATTATAATCATACCTTGTCCTAAACCAAACCAACACATTCACAAAGTGAACACAACACTGTCCATCCCACTGTTACAACACATCAGCTTGAACTCCACTACAGCAAACAAATGTTTCTTCTTACCCCCTTAGAAATCAGTGAGCAGAGTAATATTTTGGTTTTCCTTCTCTATAGTTTGGACATCGTACAGAACAAACCACAGCACAATCTTTTTACAGGCTTTCGAGATAAGAAACAAGTCTATCAATTCAGTGTATGAAAATGCACAACCTTTGCTGTGTACTCTCTATCTCTGACCCCTACAGAGGTTTGCAGGATGTGGGGGAAATACAATCAATACTTGAATATCCACCCCATAGAGAACTGAAGAAGTAGGGAAATTTTTAGGAAATGCCTACCCACCTTTCCACCCACAGAGCAAGGACCTTCCAGTTACACACCTCAATATTCAGAGAAACGGCATTTTTTACAGATCCACATCTCAGGTTAAATTTACTCTCTGTAAAGGACTTTAGAGGTGTCCCTCCTCTTGGTCCAACCAGGATTTCAGGGCTTCTCAGGACAGGGGTTTTGCCAAATGAATCAATTGCTGTCAACACTACCCAGGACAACATTTCTTTTCAACAGATGTGGGGAAAACACATATTCTTTAAAGCTCTTGTGAAAGCAGTGACTAAAACTCTACATTTTGCAAAATTCATAATAGTGGTTTTTGCTATTTATTTGAAAGTGAAGTGAAACAAAGTGGAAATCCCACCACCTCTATTGAAAGTAGAAATTAAACTGTAAGGCACAGAAGGAAGCATAACTTCACACTATGGCCCACTAAACATTGCTGGGTTTTATCATGTCTGACTTGTTAGAAACAATTTATACTTTCACTGAGGAGCAGTTATCACTGTGGGAATTACTTATATACGTGGTAGGAGTTTTAAATATGATTAGCAACAACAAAAACAAAGGAACTAAAAAGACCTTAGCTTTACAGTAATAAGCCAAAATACCACATTTTTAGGCACTCTGAAGAAAACCTTACAGGTAGCTGAAACACCGCTAGGCTGTCTCAATCTGCAGCAGGGCTGAAGAGATGCCCATCTGTCTCAGAGCCCACCCCAGACTGAAATCAAATTGTGTGTAATACCAACACGCAGAAAATAAAATTTCAAACAGAGTCAAATTCAGAGTTAAGAGAGGAAGAAAAGGCCTTATCTGAAGCATTTCTCCATCAATTAAAGTATCAGTCAATGAGCTAGGGAATACTTCCTTTTCCAGGAAAAAAAATGCTGCAGAGGAATACTGGAAGGGATAGAGGATTCTCAGGAGCTGAAAGGATAGTCCCCATAGGCAATAATTAGCCAACAATGCCTGTATTTTAACTGAAAAGTTGAAATAATTACAACTCAAGTGCCAGGATTCAAAACTGCTTTGCTTCAGCTTTCATCAAGTAACCTTTATAGCCCACACAGAGAGATGTGAAACCTGCCCATCTCTAATTTGTGCTTTGCATTTTTACTGTGCAATACTTCACCTCAAACATCTTGCCTTTGTTTTTACTTTGTTCTCCATCCCATACATTGAAATGGGACAATAACAGTCCATGTAATTAAAGACATCTCTTCAGTCACACTGAAGGACCTGACTGAAGAAGAGGAACTTGAAATGTTCCCTTCTGCACATCCCCAGGATGCTGCACTGGAAGCAAGACATCACAGGAGTGTCTTCTGTTACAGATCCATGGGAGCTTGCTTTATACTATTTTTTGCCTCTCTTCTAGAGCATGTTTTTGTCTCTTTTCCATTTATTCTGTTTAGATCCCAAATCCTATGCATAATTCAATTTGTACATTTTGTCCCTATTCTCCTCCTTCGTTCTGTGGTTTTTGTTTGTTTGTTTTTCTTTAAGAGAAAGACATAAAGGACTCACCTCCTGCTCTCCTGCTAAATTCAGCAACTTCCTCCTACCCCCTGGCCCAAAAAAGAGCAGCAAAGCAACTGCTTCTCTCACTGTTTTTACCAGGCTATGCTGAAATATATCAGATGTCTACTGCTGACAATTTTCATTCCTGTGAAGGAGACCACTGTCTTGTTTCTTCATCACAATCACATTTCAAGGTCTGTTTGTGAGAAACTGGCATTCCATTCTCCTGCAGCACCCTCTAAGTCCAGGTGCCTGATCAGTCTCTGCTGCTGCTGCTGTGGAGTCCCCACCTGGAATCTTACCCAAGCACACCTTACGAGGTGCAGGGTGAAACCAAAACCTTTTGCTGAAGTCTCCAGCAGATGCAGAAGCTTGCTCACCACAGCAATCAGTATTATTTGCTTGATTACTACAAAGAGCTTTAGCATGTCAGCCTGAAAATACACCCTATGTATACTACCAGTATTTAAAACTAAGAACTTGGAAAATAACACCTTCAATGTCAACTGAAGTCAGTATCAGCAGGAGGAGGAAATTAGTAAACAGAATTAACAAGTGCAAGAAAACGACAAATGACCACACACCTACTCTGGAAAATAAATAGTTTCCAAAAGTAAAACAATTTTACTTTGTGCTTTGAAATCAGCATTAAAATTCAAACTCCACTGAAGTCAAAACTACAACTAAAATGAAGCACAGAACTTCCAGGATTTGAAAATTATTCTAAATCTTGTCTATACTAGTTTTCCAATAATGGCATTAGAAACAGTACTACAATCTCTACAAAACTGTTGGCAGTCAGGATGATTATGAGGACATGGAAAATGCATTTAGGAAATGGAAAGATGCTCAGAAAACAGAAACTACCTTTGAAGAATGGAAATCTTGTCTATACTAGTTTTCCAATAATGGCATTAGAAACAGTACTACAGTCTCTAAAAAACCTCATGTTTTACTCTACCACCTAAACCAGGAGATGAGAATGATGCAAAACTGTTGGCATTGGGAACAGGCATTTGGGCAGGAAGCTAAAAAGAACATTAAAAATGTCTGGCAGATACACAGTGGGAGCATACGTGTACATTTTTCCCTTCAATGAAAGTAAACCTGTCATTAGGTGTACAATGCAGTAAAAACTAAAACAACCCTCTCCTTTTTTCTCCACTTTTAAGTCACTGGAGATAGACTAAAAAAGAATGGTCAATAGTCTCAGTAAACATTTAAACCCACCAATAAAAAGCATTCTTAAAATAAAAGTTGACTACAAACCTGTTCTGAAATAGAATTCAAGATAGAACCTCAATGAGAAAGTTCACTTAAGAGAAAAGCAAAATTACTTTCTATGTAGAACAGCAAGCCCACAGAAACTCCAAGAACTTTGCATTATTAAAAATTCCCAAATGTGCTCTACAACCTCAATTTTTATTTCACTTCCATCCCCAAAGTAATTCAGAGCAATATATGAGTATTTCTTCTGACTGAAGACATTCCACCATTATTAAATACAGGAACATCAACAAAGTAACTGATAAAAAAGCAGAGCTGTTGTATAATATTTAAAGGCAAGCAAGACATGGGTGGTTATCATAGTTTGGTATCAATCCAATGGCAATACTGCAAACAAACTAATTTACTGTATAAAGGACAGAAACATAAAACAGGTCATTCAGCCTGGTTTTATAGAGAACAAGTCGTGGCAGATAAGTAAAGATTCATCTTTCAGCCAAGGACTATTTGTAATAAAGATAACCACAAAGTGTGGGATGTGTATAAGGCATCCATATGACTTTCTGATTTAGTAATACACGCCAAACATTATTTAAAAACGGTTGTAAAATAATTAAAGTATACATCAGGATTTCCAAAGTGGCTTACTGACCTCAAAAATACTCGTGAAGGGGAAATTTCATTTCACCAACATGTGCTAAGCAGGACATTGTTCAAAATATTCCCTGCGCAATTATTAGCACCAAATCAAGTGCTACTGAACAACTCAGCAGTACAAATCAGACCTGAAAGAGGTACAGGTGTGCTACTGTATTTCTGCCAAAGCACACAACAGTAAACTCATTGAAGATAACTGACAGAACTGGATGGAAAAAAAAAAATTCCAAATTAAGCTATCAGAAATATCTGTGTAAATTTGAAGCATGAAAAGGTGTTTAGACTAGACCAGTGCATCACAGTAACCCAGTACATTAGATTTCCAGCATCTCAGGGCATGAGAGCTTAGTTTAGTTTATCAAAATAAAGTAAAAGATGCCTGTACAGCCTTCATGAGGAGAAAGTAGAGGATCCAGAAGACTCATTAACCTCACTAAAAAGCACAGAAGGAACCAACAGCTCAGTCTTGATGAAGCTGATGGGAAGAACAACAGGCAGGATACCAAAGCTTTTCCAAGCACAATGGTTCTTCACCTCCATGATACTTACTGGATACCCTTCCCAAAGACACATTTCAAGGTTAGTTATGAGGTTCAATTCAGGAACAACTCAGAAAAACATGAAGATGTGACACAAATCAAAGTATATGCTTAGATAAACATGTGAAGCCTAAAATTCTCTGAAAGTACAAGCGTTCCTGTTAATTAACTATTTGAGTAAAGTTCAGAAACATTCACTTTCTCTTTGTTTTTTGTTTACTTGTTTGTTTTTTAACCAGCATTGAAGAAAGCCTGTAACACACACGAGGTGCTGTTAACACCACATGGACAATGTTTTTCCCTGGGAACTTGATATGCCAGTGGTTGTGTGTACCTACCAAAGGGAAGCAGATGATACCACACCTTTTACCAGGAGCTCACCAGCCGTGCACCACTGCTTTGGTCGTGCTAACCTACAGGCCAAGGCAGCTAACACTGAAGGGTATTACTAAGCTTCCTTTTTCCTTTACAGGCATTTTGTAGAAGTTCAATAGAAACTTCTTAAGAATCTGAGGTGAATGTAGAACTGAAATACGAGACAGCCATTTCCTACGCGCCTACTCTTGGAAAAAAAGTGCCCGAAAAATTGCAGATGGACTTTCAGGGTGCATGAATTTGTTAATCATAGCAACAATGTTGTCTTTACTCTAAAATGCAGGTGAGCAAAACACTTCTAAAATAAGTTATTTCTGAGTTAGACTTTCAGTATAGTCCAGCTACAAGCTGGAGTTACAAATGCTACAGCTCAATACAAAAGCCCCGAGCAGGTTTCTTACACCTACACAAGACATCACAGAACTGCAAGTATCTTTCACACAAGCAAGACCTACTTTAAAATAAAGAGTAAATAACAGATTCATAAATACAGTTTTTAAAAATATTTATCTTTCTGCTTTCTTGGTTCGCTTCTTACCTTTATCTGCTCCTAACTGATTTCTTTTCATTCATCCCCATGCCCTTAGCGAGCACCTTTTTAAAGGTTTGTATTTCAATTCAATTTCAATTCAGATAGCCTATCATGCCCTTTCTTCTACTATTAATAGACATATTCTGTACTGAAACGGGTGTTCTGCTTTGAAATTTGGACGCAAAAAAGAAAAAAGCACTTCTGCAGGAGATTTCTGACAATACAACATACCCATTCACTTCCCGAACTATCTATCCTGACATTTTCCATGAAGACCCACAACAGCAGATCTCACACATACACACACACAAATCCCTCTGCACACTTCATTGAGAACAAAATGCTAAAATCATATTGATTCCCAGCATCTAAATCTGGTTGTTATTGAGCCAGTTGTAACAAGTCTACGATTCCACACAGGATTTTTCCGATCTGCAGGTCCCAGAAAGCCTGTTTGCTTTCAGGAGATGGTTGTTATCGAAAGCAGCAACTCTCTTCAGGATTTAAGTAGGGGGTGAGGAAACAGGAGCTGAGTAAGGCTTTTTCTTCTATTGTTTCTCCCAACAGGTGGGAGGCTGTTCACACTGCTCTGCAGAAACGCAGAGGAGACCGAGAAGCCAGGAAATGCAACTGCCCTCTGCTAGAGCTCAGGGAACAAGAAAAGTTAAGCTGAGAGCCAAGGTGCAGAGGTGCAGGTTTAGCTACAGAAACAAGGGTAGCAGAGGTCTCACAGTGAAATACTGCCACTCACAACCCACTGCAGTCCTATGTTCCCGTGCTCCCTGCCAAGACAGCGATAACTCACGGCAAGCTCACAAAAGCCAGCATAGGCCATTAGTATTTCAGATCAGACTGTCTCATCTGGATTGATGATCCTGATGGGGATCCACACAGCACCACAAACTGGGATTTCTAGGATAATTCCCTTCCCTACAAAGCAAAATGGGGTAAAGTTAAAAAGAGATGTTCTTGTAAAATGTTACAATGCATTAGAACTGCTACATCAAGCATTTTGGAGCAGAAACATTTTCAAATTAATAGGTCTGAAATACACTATTTTCATCTCAGTTAAAAAACTAAGTAACAGAATAAGGTTTATTATATTTTAATTTCCTAACTCCACTCACAGAAGATGTCTGACTATAGTAATTTATACAAGTTAAATTACTGAATCTAACAGCCTAGGGTAAGCATGTAGCAATCAGGGACTAAGACTCTTTTTGTTATTAAAAGCACTCTGTTTGCATGAGGCCTGTCATTTAAAACAATAAGAAAGAAAACCAAAATGCATCCAATATCAGCTAAGTGTTTAAGTTACATGGCTTTCGATGAAATGGGACAACTTGGTTACATTAAATACTGAAGAGTAGAAAAAAAAAAGTTAGAAATCCAAGTTCCACCCAACTTCAGAAGAAACTTCGACCAAGACATACCTACACCTAACTGAAGCATGTCAGCTTTTGTCACATGCAACAATTCAATCTTTTGAAAAGCAGTCACTCCACCACCCAGTGTTGAAGGTACTGTTATTTAACCAGAGAAGTTGCACTGTCCCAGGCTTGGTCCATTAAATATGACATTTCCTCAGTAGACCTTTTTCACTACAAAAATTAAGGAAGTTCACACAGGAAATCCACTTCTGGTAGTGCAGCTATAACCAAAACTCACTGCTTCACATCTGAAATACACAGCATCTCAGATCTTCAGGCCTCTGCTTTTTCCCAACCTAGGCACCAGCCGCTCCATTTCCTAAAAAAGACCTTGCAAAAATACACTATGAGATCATACAATGAAGATTGCTAAATACACATAAATGAACTCCCTGCAAATGGCTCAAGTGGTCTTAGTCATTTCTTCTCAATATCTGACCCAAAACTTCGCATCTCCTGACATAATGCTCTTGCACTGCCAGAGAACACTTCAAACATCCCCAGCTTTCTCCTTGCTTTGCTCCCTCCCTCCCAGTTTGTTACCAATAATAGCAGGTGAGATAAAGTTATCACGTATATTTACTCAATTTCAGCCTTGAACATGAACAGCAGCATAATTTCATTTGTATTTCAGGCTACTGGAAGGAGTAGAATTTGCATGTCTTTTTGGACGTACACTTAGTCCAGGGTGGGTTTTACCAATTTCAGCATGAAAGCAGCACCTGTTTTTATGTGTTCTAGATGACAGTTTATACCAAGTTAGTGAATATACAAGCCTGCCAAGCTAACACGTTTTCTCAGCCAGTTTTCCAAGTGCAACTACTTAACGTAGGTCTCCTACCCTTAATTAACATTTATTTTCAACCCCATGACATGGGTTAACTGCAGAACAGAACTAATAGGATCCTATGTGGCAAGCAATTTAGGCAATTCCTGAAGTGTATGCATCAATGCTGACACCAACGATACTGGAAACACAAAGAGATGTCATATTAACACCTACACCAGCATGGACACAAGAGGAAGGAGGAAGACCACCACCTTCTAACTGGCAAACCTTAACAGGGAAATATTCAAAATCATTACAGGCAATGGTGGGAGCTACAGAAAGCGAAGAGTTTCCCTGGCTTTGCACAAAGAAGCTCAAACAACAGGATCAGTGAAAGGCTTGCAGGTGAAGAGCCGTGTGGCTCGAGGAGTCACCTTCACCTACAGCACACAGGTTTAGTCACTCACCTGCTATTTTGGCTACCTGTCAGTTTTATTTGCGCTTCACAGCTCGTCCTCATCGCTTGATAAAAATCAAAGCTGATTTGTGTCATTGCAGTGCCCACAACAGGAAACGTACACAGCGCCCGTCTGTCAGCACAGCAACACTGAACAGAGCTGGAGCTGGCGGGCGGAGGAGCAAATTGATGAAGGTTTAGAATCACAGTGGAGAAAATCAGAAAATTTTCTACTCATTTACATGCAAATGGCATTTATTTCAACATTCCAATAAAGTTCATCTCCAGTCACTTGCATACTAGAGCCACACAACAAAGTATTCCGACTGCAAACGTGTTTACATTATAGACTGTGTAAACCACAGCACAAGGTCTCAGTGGCCTGAAAAAAAGTTATGTTTTGCATTCATTATTTCACCGCTTGCTGAATTAGAAGTGGTTTACTCAGTTGTGCACAGTTTAGCATACCAAAGCCAGAGCGTCAGCTGAAGATGTCGGTTTTCCAGACAGCCTACAGGTTGCTATAAAAGTCTAACACCTTTCCTCTCTTTATCCAAGACGCCAAAAACACACAGACTGAGTTTCAGATTTAAGAAAAATGCTTGCTTTTTTAAAATTAAAATCTGATGAAAATATAAGATGATAAGTCCTTAGAGACAGTGCCTAAAGAACTTTAGTGCACACAAGCGTTTTTTCCAAAATAATATTACAACAATACACCTACCAGGGGTTCAGAAACATACTGTGCCTTTCTAACAGGCAGAGAGAAAATGTCTGACTGACAAGATGCCTTAGCCCCTTTCAACATTAGAAGGCACTCCGCCGCTATCTAATTAAGACACATTCTCTTCTCGTAAAGTATTAACAAAGCACACATTTCCCCGACTACCACTATATTTGTCATCCTTGAATAAATTACTTTTGTATTGTATTTCATGCACTCTTCCGGCCCACATCCTGCTAGACACTGAATGCTTACTCCTGGGAGCAGATGAGAGGTTTGCCCAGGCAAGCTCCATTTCTTTGCTAGGTATATCGACATGGGAAAAACTGATTATCAATCAAAAAGACACTGCGCTCCTAACAAAGTACCCCTATGAAAAAACAAATGAGATAAGAGTGAGTGCACGCAGGTGGGATTGGTCTCTCTCAAGGCATCTCTACCTGCACCGGCAAGGGTGCACAGGACAGTGTAAACGAATATAAAGGTTACCTTTAACTGGTCTTTTAGCAAGTTACCTGCTTTGCATGCAAGGCCATGACCTTTTCAACACCTGAACAATCACTCTAAACACTGAATTTGCAAAAATCCCCCTCATTTAAACTCCTAACTCCCGATTCCGAGAGAAGAAAACAAGTCATTTTTGTAATATTTTCATATGCACTGTAATGAGGACTGATGCCTAACAGCACCACATAAAATGGTGTTAAGCTATGAGTTATTCTCGCAGTGCTCATAAACCAGGATCTGAGCTCTTACCGGGACAGTGCTGTGTGTGCTAACTCGCGTTATTTTCAAGGGGCTTATTTTAAACGAGTTTTCAAATAACCTTTTGCAATGCCGCAGCTAATAAAACACTACAAACAAATCAAACACTTCCTCACGACCGAGACGCAGCTCGATGCTTCTGCACGGTGGCCCGAGAGGTGACGGCTGGAGAGAGATAATCCGTAATCTCCGCAGATTACTTAAAACTCCGAGGAAATCTCTACTTTGAGAAACTTCGGGGGAACGCACACACAGCGTCGCGCCTGCCCTGCCCGGCCCCTCCCGAGCCGCGGCCGCTCGGACCCCGGGCCGGGCCGGTGGGGCCGCGTCCCGCGGGGAGCCGGGCGGCCACGCGGGTGCTCGGGGGGCACCGCTGCGGCTGCTCCCGGTTCTCCCGGCGGGGTGACCCCACCTGTGTGTGTGTGTTAGTGCGTGTGTGGTGCGTGCCCCCGGCCGGGCCGCGGTGACAGCCGGGCCCGCCCGCGGTGCCTCGCCCGGCGGACCGGGGGAGCGGCGGGGAGGCCGCGGCCGGGGCCGGGCCCGCCCTGCGCGGACACCCCGCGGCGGGGACACCCCGCTCCCCGCCCGCCGGGCCCGGCGCCGCCCGCCCGCCCGCCCGCACTCACGATGGTGACGCTGGCCTTGCGCAGGTCGCGGTTCTCCTCCTGCAGCGCTTTGCACTTGAGCTTGTAGGTCTCCAGCTCGATCTTCAGCACCTTGTTCTCCTGCTGCAGCGAGGCCAGGCGGTTCGTCAGCTCCTCCAGCCGGAACGGCGAGATCACGATCCCGCCCGCCTTGCCGCCCCCCGAGGAGCCGCCGCCGCCCGGCGCCCCGCAGCCGGGCCCCGCTCCCGGGCCGCCCCCGGACAGCGGCCCCGCGGGGCCGCCGCTGCCGCCGCCGCCGTCCGTGTCGCTCTCGCTGGCGCTGTCCGCCATCGCCCCGCGCGCGCCGCCGCCGCCGCCCGAGCAGGGGGCGGTGCCCGCCACGCGCCGGCGCCGACACGGCCCGCGCGCCCGCCCCCCGCCCACAGCGCCGCCTGGCGGCCCGCGCCGGCACCGCCAGCACTGCCGGCACCGGGGCCGAGGGGCGTGAGGGAGGGGCGGGAGCACACCGAGCATTGGGGGCTGATACACACACACCGAGCATGGGGGGGCTGATACACACCGAGCATGGGGGGCTGATACACACCGAGCATGGGGGCTGATACACACACACCGAGCATTGGGGGGGGGGTTCATTGATACACACCGAGCATGGGGGGCTGATACACACCGAGCATGGTGGGGGCTCATGATACACACCGAGCATTGGGGGCTGATACACACCGAGCATGGGGGTCATTGATACACACCGAGCATGGGGGCTGATACACACCGAGCATGGGGAGCTGATACACACTGAGCATGGGGGCTGATACACACCGAGCATGGGGGGGCTGATACACACCGAGCATTGGGGGGGCTGATACACACCGAGCATGGGGGGTTGATACACACCGAGCACGGGGGGGCTGATACACACCGAGCATTGGGGGGGCTCATTGATACACACCGAACATTGGGGGGGCTGATACACACCGAGCATGGGGGGGCTGATACACACACACCGAGCATTGGTGGGGGGTCATTGATACACACCGAGCATGGGGGGGCTGATACACACCGAGCATTGGGGGGGTCATTGATACACACCGAGCACGGGGGGGCTTATTGATACACACCGAGCATGGGGGGGGCTGATACACACCGAGCATGGTGGGGCTGATACACACCGAGCATTGGGGGGCTTATTGATACACACCGAGCATGGTGGGGATGATACACACCGAGCATTGGGGGGGTCATTGATACACACCGAGCATGGGGGGGCTGATACACACCGAGCATTGGGGGGGGCTCATTGATACACACCGAGCATGGTGGGGATGATACACACCGAGCACGGGGGTGTGATACACATCGAGCACAGGGGTTTGATACACATCGAGCACGGGGGGTGTGATACACACCGAGCACGGGGGGGCTGATACACACCGAACACCGCGGCCAGGGGGCGGGATATACCCGAGGGACTCTGCTACACACCGGACCCGGGATTGAGATGTGCCGGGGGGGGAGTCTGTTACACATCGAACCCGGGGTCGGGATGTGCGCGGGGGGCTCTGTCACACACCGAACCCGGGGCTCTGTCAGACCCCGGGGCACAGCTCGCCCTCAAACCCTGCAGTTTCCACCTCAGTGTATCGCAGAACGAGCCGCCACCCGTGAGGGGAAGCAAACCCATGACATACGGGCTCGTAGCTCCCTGCCAGCGCTGCGGGGGAGCCCAGGGGTTCTGTCCACAGGACTCAAACAGCCCAAAAGCTTGGGTTTTTTTAAAGAATATGTCTACAAAAGCGGCGTCTGGGTGCACAGAGCGCTGCCTGGGGATGGACCCCCGCCCAGGCCCCTTCCCCGGGGTGGATCAGAGCCTCACGGGTGGGCACCACGGGCACAAGGGCCAGGGACCCCCAGCCCATCCAGCCCCGCTCCCCTCACAGCACACAGACCAAATGGCATGTTAACTCAGGCCTCCATACACCAGCAAAACCGCTGTAAATTACGACGTATCGGCACCCATCTCTCATTACTGATAATGTCTTTCCTGATTAGTATGTGCATTAGTTTATTTTCTTTTTTCCCCCAGTTTCCTTGCAGAGCAGCAGCAAGCTATAACAGGGAATACGCACCACACATTCTATGGCACAACATGGTCCATATTGCTCCTGGATAAATTAGGCACCAAGACTGTATAATTGGTTTCTCAATTATTTATGAAGGGGTCTTTTAACAACAGTAATTTTTCTGATAATGGCAAGTAAGGATTTCATTATCTCTAACTGCACTACCTTTTTGTTCCATGCCACAGTAAATTTCAAATTTTGCTCTTTTTAATGGCTGTAATATATGAAGGAATTCCATCTCTGTAAAGTAATTATTCTTTTCGCCTGCCTGGGAATATAAGTGCAGGTCATTTTATTTTTGGTCTCTTAATCACAAGAAAAGAAGTAGAAGGGCTGTTCCTAGTTCTTAGCAGCGGGAACTGTTGGTTGTGATGCCTGTCCATATGTCTGACCCTGGCATGTGATGCTGCTGTGCAAACAGAGCTCAGAATGGAGGGGGGACAAGTGGGAGTCCCCATCCAGCACCAGCAGAGCCCCCATAGCTCTGCCTCAGCCCCATCAGGAAGTATCAGCTCAGGGCTTTTCAGGCTAGAAAAGGTCCTGCATCACCTACCCGGCCCTGTGAAAACTGAGCCGCATTCCTGCATCCCATTACCTCCATACTGAGCCTGGTAATGCCATTAAAATGTAATAAAACCAACAGTACCAAGCAACTCTCGGCACCACCCTGGCAGCTGCTGCCCCCCCACTGGATCTCCAGGGCTTCGTTCTTGTGGGATTCCTCCCAAAACGTAAGAGCACTGGCATCAAGAGGTACTGCTGTAGATGCACAGGTCTCAACAGATCAGCTAGATGATGTCCATGAGGCCTCATGAGATCTTTTCAGTGCTGTCCTAAAATGTCCCTGCACCAACCCCTGGTGACCCCTGGGTCTGCAGGGGCAGACAAGTCCAACTGCCTGGGGCAGCTGCCAGCTCCTCTGCCCTGCAGCAGTGCCCAGGCTGAGCCTCTCCGCCAGCATGGGCTGTGGGATAAAAAGCCCAAGGGATTGAAATAGGATTCAACTGATAGTGAGCACTGTTTTGGACAGGTTGTTACAATTCAACCGAATTGCTTTTAAATAGGTCTGCTGGTATCTGGGAAGCTGGCTGAACACCACTGGGTCATGAGGAAGTGTTGTTTCACATATGGCCTCCGCAACATGGGTGACAGCAGGAAAGCCAGTTTGCTCTGTTGTCCCTGTCTGTATGCACACGTTCTCCTTGAAGCAAACTCATTTCTAAACAATCAGGTTTGTAACCTAATGTTCTTTCTCCATCCATCTGCCCAGCTTTGATCAGCCAGTTATTTCCATTGCTTTCAGCAGGACTGCTCACGTTTGAGTGTCTTGCTGAATCAAGGCCTAAATATTTTGAAAACCTGCATCAGCAAAACATGCATCTGCTCCGGGCTAATCTTACCCAGCAAGCCCCACGGCGTGCTTAACCTTAAGCCACTCTTCAGACCTATCAATGTTAATCTTAAGTGCTTTGCTGATTTGGAGCACTATAATTTTCCAGAGGACATGTCCGCTGCTCCTTCAGACACCAAAATTAGCCTGAAAACAGAAGGGGAGGTGCAGGAAAACATCCTCAATCCAGCAACCAGGCCGGATTGGCTCTGCCAAGGGCTATGTCCCTGGGATCACACCAGGCAGCTGCTGGTGCTGCCTTCAGCAGAGCTCCTCTAGAGTGGTGCAGACAGTGGATAAAGAGACAAGGGATCTTATGGCGAGAGGGGAGCTTTCCTCAGGCTGCCTCACCGTCCCTCTCTGCTGGGCCGGCATCAGAGGTCCCGCTCCCAGCCAGCACGCCGACTTTCATAACAGTAAATTATAACTTGGCACTCCTGTAGCTCTCTCTCTAGTTCAAAGCCATGCTGAAACATTATCTAATTAATTCCCACAATAGCCCTGGAAGGCAAGAAAGGGAGGTAGCAAGCTGAGGTACTTGCCCAATGACAAACACTGAGTCAGTGGAGGAGTGGGAGGAAAACTCAAGGGCCCTGGGTGTTTAGATCTGACATGGCATCCTTCTTGCCATAACAGCACTTCAGTCATTTAAAAAATAGCACCAGTATATTTAATTACAATTACAGCCAACTAATCCAAATTAATAGATTAAACAGGGAGAGAAATTTTTCTCCTAATTAGCACCTCCCCCCCCGAAAATGTAAAAAAATCACATCCTTTTCACATCTGTAAGATGTTAACCAAACCAATCAAAAAGTATAACTATGTGGTACAAGCACAATTAGCAAAACCCCCTTTTAAAAACAGGGTGCACAGCAGAGGCTGGCCCACAGACAGAGCAGCTCAGACACTGCTGTGGGGCCCTGGTCCCCACACTTTAGCCAGTGGGGGTTGCACTAGATGACCTTTAAAGGTCCCTTCCA
Organism: Myiozetetes cayanensis; assembly: GCF_022539395.1. Lineage (NCBI taxonomy): Eukaryota > Metazoa > Chordata > Aves > Passeriformes > Tyrannidae > Myiozetetes > Myiozetetes cayanensis. Next base: position 30,080,323 of record NW_026086605.1, read on the forward strand.
ACCCAATCTATTCTGTGACTGTGAAAATCCACAACGATCAGCCTGTGACCACCACAGCACCTGCAGGACAAGGTCCCCACCCTCCGTGCCTCAATATCTTTTTATTGTACAAAAACCAAAACTATAGGGGAGTAAGTAAGGGTTGGTTGAAATAAAGAATCTGAAAATGTCACCAGCATTGTTACAGTGGCAGAGCAGATGATCACATCAAGAAGAAGAAATAAAAAGACAGGGATTTATTCATACAAACTATCATTACAGGAAGTAATGGGCAATTAGAAACAGTGTTTCAGTAGTCGAAATATTGTATAAAATACATTTCTAGGTGTGAGGAGTTAGAAGAGGCATATTCGGAGATTTAATGTAATTCCTTAATACAATTCCGGAGGTCCATTAATCATCTGGAAGACCTTCTATAAGAATACAATTTTATTAAAATATTCAGTAGTTATAGACTGAAGAGGAAAAGGCCAACTGAAGCTAATTAACCCCAGGAAAAAAAAATTTGCACAGTACTAAGAGTACCTGACTGAAATGGGAAGGGAAGAAGGGAAAGACAAAGTTGCATTAAAATGCAATTAATGACAAATACTGCTAGGAAAATAAATTGAAGCAGCATTAAAAAGAATGTGACTTGTATACAAGGGAATATTTAAAGGGGAAAGTGGAGTGCATATGTGGAGATTTTTCCATTATGGAAGGGTTGTTGAGGCAGAGAAACCTCAATTTGAAAGATATTTGTATGAGCAGAAAAAAACTCGTATCATTAACATTGTGGATTAAGGCATCTATTGATGCAAGTTAAAACATGTTTTTTAACAAGCAATTCAGATGAAAATAATGTAATGCTGCTTTCTTTTTCTGATCAACAATTATTTAATCAGGAACCTGTACCAGAAAAGAGGTCTGTTTGTAGGATAGAGTGTCTGACTAGGAAAATGTGTTGTGCAGTAGCCAACCAGTAGGTAACACATCTTCCACTCTGGGGCTTCGCTTTTGGGTTCTTGTTTTCTCAGGGAATTTTTTTCAGGGTTCATACTAGGCTGGTTCTGTTAGGCCATGCCATAATGATATCCAGCCTCTGGAAACCTTCCAAGGAAGTTGGTAAACAGGGGATTGCTGTACTTTGCTGTTTTATAGCCCAAATAGGTCTCAGTAATTGAATATTAGCATGATGGGAAAAGTACCAACAAAACTTTTATAATAAATCTTTGCCTTCCTCCAGGACTTAGAGTCAAATAAATAAAGCCATGCACAATTTGCATACTGTTTTTAGCATCAGCAGTTATGAAGAATGTGTCACGTACATAGATTTTTCTTGAGCAGCTCATTTTTCTGTCCTTCACTAACCTTTTCCTCTGCCAGTAATGGACTATTTTTTATGTCAAGAATTTTGTAGCAGGCTTGGTCTAAAGGGTCCACATCTCTGTTGGAAAATTACTGTGCTTTCAACCAAGCAAGAATATTTTTTTCCACACTGTGACCATGTATTCCCTCCCTCATTCACTCAAGGGTTAGAGGGGGCTGAGCCAGGGGCAGCTCCTCCTCCAGGCCCAGTTTGGTAGGATCTTTCCTGAAAACAGAGGTCCTGTTTGCATTCACCCCTTCCTCCTGTCCCTTGGCAATCCCTGCACATTACCCCAAGGCCAAGGATGCACTGGGTCAGCAGCAGCTTTTTCATACATCATGCAAGTGGCTAGGACAAAAACCAAGCCCCTTGCCAATACACTGCTCAGCATCCTTGCACCAGCCTCAGCCAGGGCAACTCCCAACCCTCGGGCTTGCTCCCCCTGCCTGGGAGACAGCTGGCAGGGGCAGGAGGGCTGGCACAGCTTCCCAGGGGGCTGGGGCAGCCACACGGATTGTCTTCCAGGCCAAGCTGCTTGTGCTGAGTTTGCATAAACATTTGACAAAAATTGCCACTGATAGACTTCAATGAGTTTCATCAAATGTTACTGACTTGATCCTGCCCACAGAAGCCTCAGTTATAAACTCCTTCCCTACAGGGCATGGAGAGGTTTTGGGGAGTGCAGCACGCCAGGCTGCAGCAGCCCCTGGTAGAGCACTTCTGAATTTCCTGCACAGTGCCTGGTACAGACAAAGCCTGTGTTAAACAACCCCCAGGAAATTAGCATTAATTAGCAGGGTGCTGCAATTCCTGCAAGCGACTGCCATTTATCCCACTAATGTCAGCTCTGCACTACGGGAGCTCTTAGAATTTCTGACATTAAAACTATTACTGGCCACAAATAAAATGTAATTGATATTCTCTCAGAAATGGGAAAAGTATGGTAGGATACTCTGCAGCATTACTAGGCAGTGCTAAATCAAAGGATGAAAAGAACACTGTATTTAGCAATAGAGTTTATTTTAATAGATGCAATCAGAGTCCCATGACTTATAATTTTGCCTCTAAGGGGAATGTTCTCACTGGAGAAAACATGAAAAAAAAAAAAAGTGCACATTTAGGTAGGGTCCTCACTCACTCCCAGGCTGTCTGTGCTGTTTGCTAGTTCTGGCAAGATTTCTGTTTTCCTTCTCAAATGACCATTTACGCTTCAACCTTGTTTTTCCCAAATATCCTGAGCTACTGATGGAATCAATACACTCAGTGCAAAACAAACCAACACCCAGAAAATCCTGTTTGTGCAGCATTTAATGTGAAATTTTAAACTCTGCAAATTTAGCTGCAGAGTTCCCATTCTTTGTTGTCTCTTCATATCAAAGCTTCACAGGAAGCAAGCTGTGACATTGCCTGCCTGTGCAGCAGGAGCTGGGGACTGGGACCTGCCAGTGGTGGGGGCTGCCCTGCTGGGCATGTACAGAGATGGCCAAGGGAGCCCAAGAGGCATCTGCCATGGTCACACAGCCTGCTCAGGCGCCAAGTGCTCCCCGTGACTGGGCCTTGCTGCAAAAACATCCTTGGGAGCCCCAGGGTGAGCCAGCAGCTACTCACGTGTGCTGTCACAGTAAAGACCAACTCCCTGAGCTTGAAGCTGCCACATAAATCACTGCTAGCAGCAGGAGACCTGTCGAGACTCACCTACACACCTCTGCTACGCGCACAGGAAACCCCACTTTTCTGTCTCCATAAAGAGCAGCTCTGCCTCCCAGAGCTGCCATTCCAGGTACAATCACAGCTTTTTTCTGCATCAGTATCAGGCACTAACAGGGGACCAGGCAGAGGAGAAAGATGAGTCAAACGAAACACTGCCTTTTGGATGCTGCTAGAGATGAAGTGAGGCTCTTGAACAGTGCTATTCCTACCTTCTTGCTGATTGTCACCACAGCCTTTGCTTCCAGCTGTACAATCCCGATGTAACATTAAATACATGCATGGTTCAGCAGTTACTGAAAACATTCTTTTTCATTCAGCTGATCTGGATACTCACGAGTGGGAGGGAGGCATCTGGGTGGTGAGGTCTCCAGGAGGATGATCATTGCTGTTGGGACTGTGAACTGCAATAAGGTGTGTTTGTTCTCCAATGGTGTAAAGTGGCATTTGTCCTCCAAACCGTGGTGTAAGGACCTGAACCATCAGAATTGTACCAGCAGTACCCTGACGTAGGTAAAACATATATTGCAACACAGACTGGGTGCTCAAATGCCGAAAAACACTTCATTTACTGTCACTGCTTCAAAAGCTGATGGCTCTAACAACTCAGAAACACTGACAAACCTACCTGTTACATTCTCCAAATGTTAAGTGCTTCTCACCACAGCCAGGAGAGCTTTGCTGACTGACACCAGGTGAGCACTGGTTCCTGCGGGATCAGAAGGTAACAACAAGCACACTGAGGTGGATCTGTAGCAGCAGTGCTTCCTCAGGTGCCAAGCTGGGGTGAAATACCTCATCTTCCTGTTGCCTTAAAAGCCAGGTAAAACTGATCCCTGAGTAACAAACTGTATTTATTGCAGTTCAGAGCAGGGAGTGTACTGATGCTGCCTACAGACCTTTGTTTTGGCCACATTTTGTATACAGTGGTCCATCACTGATAATACACAGGAAGTACATGCAACATACAGGGGATGTGCCCTTTAATCACATCACAGACAGTGCGGTTGGTTATTGGTCTGACTGACATGCTCTGGAGAGAAAACTGCCTTTGGTAGTGATTCTCAGTGGGGCAAAAGAAATTCCAGGAGGTCTAGAGCTCAGACATGTTGGAGAAGAGGATTGCACAGGCCCTTTCCCCACACCTCTTCCGTCCCAGGGAGGTGGGTTCAGCACTTTGTTGGGCATGTGCTGCTGTCTGCTGTGTTTTCCTCCTGCTCCTCCGACCTGGGGACAGCCTGCCAAGTAATGGCCTGGCACACTTGGAAGACAAGGAGGTGGAGCAGACAAAAGAAACAGAGAGGAAAAGAAGCTGAGAGCCAGGGGCGGTTAACAGCTGGCCTTGCGAGGCCTCACGTCTGTAGGGTACAAGAACACTGCCAAATACACGTTATCCAAGAGTTTTAACACAATTTATTTTATGCTTAAATAATCAACTAGATCATCCAGTGTTTGTTGTTTTCATACATATGTAATTAGAGCTATTATCAATGAATGCTGTTTCCATATGAATATAATCAACAAATTAAAGTATTTCACCAAAACCCAAATAAAAATGCCCTTTAAAACACAGCAGCCTTAACAACCTAATATTACACTGCTAGGATGATTACAGATGATTGGCTTACTGAAAGATTCTACATCTTATAGCCAGTACACAATACAGTAATAATTTTACAGCGTGCTGCCAGTCTATTAGCTAATAATTTCTCTTCAGTTCATTTAAAAATATCCCAAACTTGTGCTCCTTGGAGCACCAACCCACTTCTAAAGCTGCAAGCATTACCCCCGTTATAAAGCGAGAACAGATAGCACCCCCCTCCCCATAATGCAACTACTGTATATGTTATGGGTCTTAGGTCATTTCATTGAAAAATTGGCAACAGCAACAAATATTAGATGAAGGGCTTTGTGTTTACAGATAAAATCTTATTTTTCATGTTGCGGTATAGTGTTTGCAAAACTGGAAAAGATTTAATCAAAATAAGGTGAAACACATGCATCAAAATATTAGTACTCTGAAGAAAAATTTTCACAGAACTACAGAATTCCTCATTTTGGGAATCATTTAAATTTGCAGCAGATTTTAAAGATTTTTTTAAAATCAAGCTAGCGTTTTTGCATATACAAACATTATAATTGCTAATATACAAGAATCTGTGAAGATACACCCAGAATATCCCTGTAGGTGCAGCCATTTGAGACACCTAGCCTGCTCAATGCATTTGCAATATTCTGTTTGTGATCGAAAAGGCAGTGCCTTATCAACATTTATTCTATTTTGTTAGAATTTATACAGTGTTATTTATTTACAGCAAAACTATTGATGTTTAAAAAAGAAACAAATAGTGTTTTATACCCTGACAGTTTGGGTCCAAGAAAAATAAGGCGAGCTGTTGTGGATTTTAGTAATTTTAGTGTCCTTCCATGGTTTAACAATTTCATCTTCGCACATCCTCTCTGGCCACAGGAATTTATTTCTTTTGAGATGACATCAAACTGCTTGAAAGAAGCTGTTGACAGCATGGCATCTTGTATATACACTGCATTGGTAACTGCGCACCCTCCAATCCTGTGAATGAACGTGAATTTCCATGCTCTGTAAATTGGCTCATGCTAAATTAAATTTTTTTGTTTGGGTTTTTTTTTTGTTTGTTTCTTTGTTTTTTTTTCTTTTTGCATAAAAACCATGCGGTTAATGTGGGGAAGCAGCAAACACACGCACACTTTTATAGGTGAATGTTTAATTCCTGTTGATTTTTCTTCCGTGACTGTCCCTCTAGAATACTGGCAGTAAAAGCACACAGTCCTATGGAAAGAAAAGAGAGCAGAAATCATTTCAGAATCTCTTGTTAGAATCAATTTCGTGCCTTTCCCCGACTGAACAGAAAAGTTGCAATTGGCAACTGATGGGATTCTGCAGTGGGATAAATCACACACTTTCCAGGTAGGTAATGACATTAGTTGAGCTCCCAGCATGAGGGGAAAATGCAGCTGCAGATGTCCACACAGCTCGTGAACTGATTTACAAATACCTTTGTAGCACACTGCATTTCATCACCCCAGACACAGCACCAGCTCGTCAGATCCGATGATGACAAGGAAAAGGTACTTTTATTGTGGAAGAAATGGCATCATCTCCAGAAGGAGAGAGCTGCTGCTTCCACAGCACGTTTTTCTTCACTGTGTGCGAGCACCCCCAACAGTGATGGAAAACCTGCTCTCCTTGCACATCCACCTCTGCCAGTTGCTCGGGAAACATGATTGGCAGAGCCAGGAATGTGGAGTCCAGCCTTCAGGAGGCTTGGTGAAGGAAAAAAGTGAGGAAGAGGGGCAGCCCCATCCCTCTCTCGCTTGGCTCAGAGAAGATGGGGTGCAGCTCCTGCTCTTGCCCATCCAAACAGAGCCATGCACATGAGGACAGCGAGTTTGTTCCATCTGTTGCACAACAGTGATGTCTTGCAGCAAGGAGGGCAGGAAGCAGAAATACAAACACACCACGAGCGGGAGCTGGGAGACCTGCGGCTCCCCAGCACCTGGGCACAGGGATCAGGAGCATGGTTTGAGCAGTGCCTGCGGGATCAAGGCTGGCACGGACATGCCCGTTTACTAATCAGGTCACAGGTCCACACGCATTCCACAGGAGTGCTACACTCTCCTTCTATGCTAAAGCAATCTGTCCTTGCCCACATCTACAGCTGTCATAAAGCTGTCCCGCTGCTAAAAGCTGCCTGTTCCCATTGCAGCAGTCACGCCAGCTCACACAGTGCTGTCCTGAGGAATTGCACGCAAGACTTTGTGGCTTTTCCTTTCAACCTATGTTTCACAACGGGTTTATTTGCAATGGTGACAAAGACATTTTCACAGCAAAATCTAGCTAACAATGTCTTTTTTTTTCCAAACACTCAAAGGAGAAGAACCACCTCTGCCTCCCCAACAGGATTTTTTTGTCTTTTGTGATTACAAAACAAACTGTTTTTCTATTAGAAGCCCCTGCCTGTGCAAATACTTCCACTTCTGCATCCAAATAAAATGTTTTCAATGGACTCTTGACTGGGCTCACAATTACTTAATGCACATTTGGTCATGCTTATCATATCAAAGTATTTGGAGTATGGAGATTCATCTTACAGGACAAAGTTCCCCCCTGAGCAAAGGTTCATTATCTAAGGCAGACTCTCTGAGTTCCTCAGGGGCTCTAGCATGGAAAAGTTGCCTACTGGAAATCACAGGAGAAATGCATCAGCAGTCATGGGAGCAAATCTGGTTCTGAAGAACTCAGTCCCTGGCTTCCTGAAGGTCAGATTCTGTTTCATACATTAGGCAAGGACTGCCTTTTTATGTATGTCATTTTATTTTAAAACGAAATACTTCTCCCTTATCCCCAGGGTCTGCTGCACTAAGCTTGTATGCTGGCAGGCTCTTTAGCTACACTGCTTATGGGGTTCAGTGCCCCATCTTGCCTTTGAGTTTACACATTTCTGCTGGTTTGCCCCTGCAGATTGACAGTGGAACAGCATGGAAGCCACTGTGGGACACAATTTCATACAAGCAACACCGTCCCTTTGTCTTGCTTTCCTCCTGTATCCCTGAGCTCCATGAATGAGAAAGATGCCTCAAAAGAATCACCTCTCTTTTCAAAACATTAAATATTTAATGAGTATGTTGAGCAGGAAGGCAGGTAAAGCTGTATTACTCTATTAGCACACATGGGAGGCTTCTCAGTAAAAGCAGGAATTCTGCAGTTGTCCTAAGTGGATGCAGTAGGTGCTTACCAAATACTGAATGCATGCCAGTCACCTCACAAAGCTTACTCCTTGGGGCTTGATCCCATAAATCCCTCAGTTAGATCCCACACACTGAAGGTTGTTGATCTCAAATGGCACTACTCAGACCTAGAAAGCCTGTAAGGCCAGGTGATTTTAGGGGATACCTTACACTGCAGCAGTCAGAAGGGACTAGTGACTCAGGAGAGACTCTGCTTCTGTCCTTTTCCTCCACATCACCATCTGGTTTGTTTTCCAGGTCCTGCTTATCCTGTTCTTAAATCCTACAGTCAATCCTATACCAGATGTACAAGAAAGGGATAACACATAGACTTGCACTTCATAAACTCTTCCTCTGCCCAGTTCCTGAAACCCAACAAAGCTAAGAGAAGTGCTGAGCAGAAAAAACACGAACATGGTAAACCTGGCACCATGATTGACTGACCAGCACTGACAGACACAGACAGACTCCTCCTGTATTTACAGGCACACTTCTGTGTGATTGTAGCTTTGTCATCAAGACAAGGCAGCCTCTGGCTTCAGGGTGCCCCATCACTCCCTTAGAGAGCCCCTGTAAGGGTGCCTTAGCCTGTGCATTTGGTTTCAGCTTGGAAAGCCCCTTATACCATCAGCTGCTGGTTTGCTACAGTCGTTAAGGCTGGATCAATAACATTCACAAGAAACAGTTGGTAGGGATTATTTGTTGGCAAATATTGAGACACTTCACTTACAAGGACTTTGACTTGCATAACTGCCCTCAGATCACACGCCTGACAGTGCAAGGAGCCTTTCACTCCAAGCAGATTTACTTGTGTGCAGATCCTTTACTATTTGTGTTCAAGTTAATTTTTAGGGTTAGAAAGTGGTGTAGTCGGGATTACAAACACCAGACACTGTAAAACTCCCAGAAATCTTGCACATGCCTCAATATCACTTTATGTTCCAAGAAGTAAAGCTCAGTTTCTATACACGAACACAAGGTCATTTTCTGCTTACAAGATCAAGGGCAAGCTATTGAGCTTTGCAGCTGGGAAGCAATGTCAGGGGAGCAGAGTGAAGCCATTGTGCAGCCCAGGTGCTGCTCCCTGTGCTGCACAGCGCTGTGCTGGCAAAAGCCTTCAGCAATGGAAGAAAATGGATCACACTGACCGTTCAGTGGTCGGCTTTCAGCTTTCATGAGTAACTTTTCTTCTCCACGTGTCTGACTTCTTTCTTTGTCTTAACCTTATAAGCTTCCCCCTGCTTTAAAGGAAAAGTATAAACATTAGCACAGTCTGCAGAGGATACTTGTAACTATAAATCTGCTTCCAAAACAGGCTCCACATATTGCTGTAACAGGATAAGTAAAAAGCAGTTAAATCACATTAACACTTCATTTCAAAGATACACACAATCTATTTATCCACTCTGCTGAGCTGCAAAAGCACAGGTCTGAAATATCATCTTCAAGTAGGAAACAGAGGTCTACAATTTCAGCGTGACCCCTGGGCTGGAGTGCCTGGCTGGCAGTCCTTGGCAGAGCCCCTGCCACCAACTGCAGTGGGATCCAGTGCCACTGTCAAGGAAAAATCTCCTTTCTGAACTGGCCTCCCAGGTAAGCTGGATTGGCAGACATTTCCAACAGCATAGGCTGTGGTTGTTGTTATGATGTTTCACAACATCTGTGCTTTAAAGTAAGCAGGTTAGTAATGGAATAAAGGGACAAGGAAGAAAGCCAGCAAAAACCGCCACTGAAGCAGCACAGAAAAAAACCCATGACAGTGACAAGCAGTGCAGGTTTCAGTGTCTTTAAAACATCAAACCCCAAAATAAAGTTCATCTTTGCTCATTAAAAGTAGCTCAATAATCATCTAAAAATAAATCCTTCAGTAATCACAAGCCTCACTCACATCACAGAAAGGCATCTGCTTATGTGTGGCTATCGGCAGAATTTACCCCTCAGGTGACATGTATTGATGTATTTTTGTAACTATTTCTAGTTTCCAACTAATCTAATCTGGTGCAGCAAATTGAAAATGTTTCTCCCTTGCTGGGTAGGAATTTTTTCCCCTGATAAACGACTATGAAAGTGGGAATAGAAATATGTGTGTTTCAATTCTTTTATTTTTGTGACATGTGTGTCCCCCCTGCTTTTTCTTTTTCTTTCTTTTTTATTACCAGGAGATAAAGAGTGTTTGTTATCTTCCTTTCTGAATCTGTTTTCACTCAGACAAGAATTTCATTAACCCCAGTGACAGTTTTACTGAAGCAAAGACCTCCCAGGGCTGTGTGCTGGGGGAAGAAGGCATGAGCTCCTCTGAAGCCGTTTGTTTCCAGAGGTGATGCCCATTCCCCCGAGGGTTCCTTGAGACAGAGGACAGCTGAGGCACAGCCTGCCCAATCCTGCCCAGAGCCCTGGAGCCCTCTGCAAGAAGAGCTGGGGTGTGCTGGCGCACAGCAGTCCTGTCCTTCCTGCTGTCCTTTCTTTTTCAGGGTGATGAAGCTGGGCACAATCCAGCCCTGCAGAACGGCTTCAAGTTTTAACCACCAGGGACAAAATTCTGTCTTGGTGTTTGCTTGTAGAGGATACCATTGCCTGGGTATGTCCTCATTCCCCTAAATCCTGCAAACCCTCAGTCACCAGCACAAGGGTGAGTGAGAGGCCAATGGGGATCAGACTGCAGCTCATTCCTTTGGACTAGGGGAAAAGAAACACAATACACCTACAGGTACAAGGTACAAATCCTGCAAGGGCTTAACTAAACACACAGACATGGCTCATCTTAATGGCACAAAACAGGCCCAAAACCTATGGCCTAAGCCTGCTGCCTGTTTTACAGAGACAGAGCTTAATGTTCAGTGCCAACAGAATTTATCTGGGCACCCTGGATGCTGCCCCTGCCCACACACAGCACAGAGAGACACCCCTGCCCCATCACCCAAACACACAACTTGCCAATAACCGCAAGCACTGCGTTTTGCCAAGGCTTCTTGTTAAATGCAAACCTCCAGCCCTTTAGCAGCACTTTCTAGCAGTCAACACAACCCTCTGTGTCTACTGTTATTTCCTGGTTGTCCCCGTTCCATTACCATTTCACCAACTTTCCTCTCATGGGGGATAACAACGCGTCTTACTACCTTCCGGGTGATCTGTGGGAAGCAATACATGAAAAATATCGATTTTTTTTTTTTTCCTGGATTCTAAAGGGAGAAAGTATGTTAAAAAGAAGTTACTTGAATGCAAAGACTCAGAGCAGTGATGTAATTCATGATTACTTTTCTCGTGATGACGTTGCCTTCTTCGTCGGTAAACTGTTCCTCTGTTACAGATTCACCAGGAATGTTTTTTGCCTCCTCACCCTAAAGAACGTGTTATAAGATTAGCAATAGAGCCTATATATTCTGTCAAACCCACACATATTTCCACACCAATCCAAGCAACAAGCACATGCTAGCTTCAACTTTATGTAACGGTTTGCTTTATGTCACACAAATTGTACGAAAGCCTCGTTCATTTAGCATGCCGATACCTGTGAGTTTATTCTACAGAATATGTCCTTAAAGCCTGCAGTGAGCTTCTAGCACACTGCTCTTTATTAACTAATTCACGGCATGAAGCTGTCTCTGCAACAAAATCTTGTGGTCAGTCTGAGACCTGCGAGATGGAGGCACAGACTCATGACGATACAATCTCTAATCAGACATCCATTAGCTTTTCACAGTTTCTCAGCGCCCGGCACACTCATGAACGTGGTCTAACACTAAACTGGGATTTAAAAAGACAGCTCTGCCTATAGCTTGCTAAACACAAGGTCTGAAACACACACACACAGAAGACAAGACTTCTCAGCATTTACAAAACGGAGAAACACATCTTACGTGACACTTTGCCCGTCATGGTAACGCCTGCCTGGACCTATGGCCCGGCACACGACTTCCTGAGGTCGGCAGCACTCCAGCCATCGCTTCTTATAGTGCCAGCAATTTATAGGACCAGTGTAAATAAATGTAAAAGCAGTTTCCTAACCGCTATGCTAGTGACTTAATTCCATCACAAGAATTATAGCTCAAATCATAAATAGTGACGTTACTTTGGATTCTAAGGCTAGCTGGCAGTCGTGAACTTATGTTCCAGAAGAACTTTGCTAACATTACCTCATAAAGTCATGTTTCCAAACCTGGGAGCTGAAGCAAGGACTGCTTTTGATGCTTCAAAAATATCCATTGTCTGTGCTTGTAGCTTTCATATAAATAAAGCAAACATAATGATAATGTAGCTGGCCTACATATGAAGAATTTCCACTTGCAAATGAATAACCATTTAAACAAAAAGCAAACAAACAAAATCCTTAAAACCTTTTTTCTCAACCCACTACAGAAAAAATTACAACTAGAGGAAGGAAGAGGAAAGAAACATCTTATAAAACACGTTATATAAATATTAAAACAAAATAATATTTAAAATAAGATTAATACAGCTCAACATCAAGCTTTCCTAACGCTTCCACTTACTAAGCAGCACAGGACAAATATAACTCCTATTTACTGTGGTCTATACACTACATAGTTGTCTACATAAGCTCCTGGCACTGCTCTATAACAAATAAACACAGTGATGCCATGTTTATTTTTTTTTAAACTGTTTTCCCTACAAACACAGCTTTTTCAGTATGCACATTGTAACATCAGGGTTGTATGCTATTTCTAAGCTCTAAGCAAAATAAGCCATTCCTTTTGATTACAAGCCATTTGTGGTCTTTTCTATAGCCAAGCTTTTCCATTTCCCTCGCTCTGGGGGGAAAGCAGCAGGCGGGAGCCAGAGGGGAGTATTCCAAAGCTGAGCACATGGGCTGAGCCCCTGGCCAGCATTTGTCATTCTTCACAAGTGTAGAATTTCTGCTTTCTTCACACTGAAAGCTGCATTGAAGTCATCGCTTGATAATTAAGCAATGAAAGAGTTCCAGACATTTTTCACATCTTTTTCCCCAGGCTTTCGCAGGATTTTTATAAACTGTAAAACTTGATGAATGTAGGTGCTTCATGAAGCATCACCCAGAGAAGGGCAGGCACCGCAGCCAGGTGGACTCCCTGTGCAGTCATAGGGACATAAGAATGAGGTCCTGCATCTGAGACACACCCAGGGCTGAAGGGACACAGCTGAGGTCCCCAGGCCTGGGAACGGTGGCATCCCTACAAAAGCACGGCAGAACAAATGGCTACTGGAGCCTTCAGAGGGGTGACTCGTTCCCCAGAAGGACTGGGGCGAGGGGTCACAGGAAGGAGAAATGACACACCTGCCTGAGCCCCGCGGTCAGGCAATGGCAGGAGGAGGGAAGTGAGGGGCGGCCCCCGCGGTGAGCAGCGCCCGGCACCGCAGCTGCTGCTTCCTTTCTCACAAGCCAAACAGCAGAAACCAGGACAGGACCAGGACTGCTGCTGAGGCACCAGGGCAATGTCTGGGTAAAGGTTTTGAGAACTGAAACCTGTGGGGCTTCCTATTCACAAAGACATGGGAGGGGGAAATACTGATTTCCGGAGACTTAATACTTTAATCAGATGCACAGCAGATGGGGAACTATCTGCACAGTTTCTTTCCTGGCCTCCCACACATGAGTTCAGAAACTCCCTGGTGCGAACCCACACAGTGCCCTAAGGAGCAGGAGGGAACCCTGGCCCAGACATTCCATGGAGCACAGAGGTATGGAAAGGTTCCCTCTCATGAATAGGATCTCCAAAGCCCCTACAATAAACCCCATGAAAATCAGAAATAAAACAACATGGCCAGCAGCAAGGTCATCAGACTACTTAACACACCAATATCACTTGTGTGTACTGGTTCTTTTGACTCCTAGTTGCAGCCAGGAGCAAGGTTATCCCTTAAAACAAGTTAGTGAGAATTTTTGCATTCTGCTTTAAAATGAAAAGTGTATTGATGCACTGAGAAATATCTCTCAAAATAAAATGCAGTTTTAAAGGTGTGGTGAATCTTGTTTTTTAATTAGCTACATGCTTGTTTAAGCACAGTTTAATGATAAATGCTGTAAATACTCAGCAGTCAGCATGCATGAAATCCAGCTTTCACAATTCTCTTGCTGGTGGGTAGTTAAACAAATTGCAGGAGGGCTCACAATTGGCAGGAGGTAGATCTGATTTACTGATGTTTCTAATCCTATGCAGTTATAAAGACGGATGTCTGCTAGGAAAAAAAACCCTTACCCACTGGCAGTTTTACTTGTAAGATCTCAAACCAGCTTTGGGTTAGAATGGCACATAAGATGACCTTGTCAACAAAAGCTGTTTTTAAACACAAAGCTGGCGCATCTGCGTCACAGCTAAAGAATAAAATTCTTTCTGCTGCATCATACTTATGTGGGCTTCATTTTACCCTTCACCAGTCAAAAGCACTGTCACAGTACCAAAAAGCTTTAGAAAGGCAGGGAGAAAACTTAATACCGCGATTACTGGAAGCCCGGTTATATCCCTGGGACTAAAGCATACAAAGGCTGCAGTCTGCAAGCCTCAGCCCCACAACATGCCAGGAAGCTTTGCAAAGCAGAGTGCTTTAATGTCACCCTGCTTGCTGGAGTGTAGTCCTGCCAGAACCAGCTGGTATCCTCTCTCTGCTGCTCTTCAGGGCAAGAGAGCAGTTTCCTCAAAGTCCACTCCGCTGATCAGCTCCGCTGATTTTCTTAACATTTATTTGCAGATTATGGGTGTTACCAGGGACCTCCAGATAAATGGAGTTATACAGTCAGTACTGCAGTATTGTGCCAAAGTTCACTGCAGATTTGTCAGAGCTCTGGTTTTCTTTCATGTTTGTTTTGTTACTAGAGGGATAATAGTCCCTTTTATTCCTCCTATACATATAGTGTTGTTGTAACAGTGGAGAAAAAAGGTGCGGCTGGATGTGTCTTACCCCGATGGATAAAAAGGAATTTAAAAGCAGGTGGAAATAAACAAGATGGAAATATCCTAAATATTTAATTTTGCCAAAGACCAGAGGCAATGCTGCAATGGGAACAGAAGCTGTGCAGAGCACTCAGACCTCTCCCTTACTGGCCTAAGCCACCATCAGGACATAATCCCCTCAGTCTCGAGATCACATTCTTGTAATACATAAACAGCAGCTGCGTCTCAGTCTCCTTGGGGTCTCAAGCCTCTGTGGCAGTGGCAGGAGAAACAAACATCTTTCATTAAGGTCATTTTCATTAGTGAGTTCTGCCTACTCAGGGAGACCTTGTTAATCAGATGCCACGACTCTCCGCCTGCGCCCGTGCTGAGTCTGTACTTGCATGTTTGCAGAGGTATTGCTAAAGCCATGGGGGGATGGGGGGGGAGGAAAAAAGCCCAACAAACCAACATTCACACCAAGGGAGACCTGAGAGGAAATGATGCTGCAAATAGGACAGAGTACAGCCCACTACGGGGAGCTGGCTCAGAGGTTTGTTGCTCATTGCATGAAGGGCAACGGGATGAACAGACCTCATAACAGCACTTGTAGTGTGTGGTTTAATTTACTCCTGTGTTATCTTACTGGGGCTGGCAGCTCCAACTCTCCTGAGGCACGACAAAGGTGAGGGAAGCTACAGAGTAGAGCAAATCTGCAGCTCTCCCAGACGGACAGGGACTGCAGTGGAGAGGCTGTGCCCAGTTGAACACTCAAAAAGAAACGCTTCTCATTTCCCTCACATAGAGCCCTTAATTCTTCTCACCTACAGGATGGCCACATTTTCACTTTCCATAAATAAGTTTCCTCTGAACAGTAAGACCATGGAAGCTGCTGGTTGCAGTTTTGTCTGACTGCTGCTCAGGCTCCCACGCCACTTGTCCAGTGCAGGCTGAACCAAACCCTCCATGATCAGTAATGGGGTGTTTCATGGCAAAATGCATGGAAAGGGACAAATCTTTAATAAAAATTGGCAAGAAATAACAAAAGTACAAGATACTAAATTACAGCAGATTTGAATAACCCCTGCTTAGAAATATATTTTGTTTTCCATTACATGGTACCATAAAGCTTTTGGCAAGAATCTTACTAGATAGTTTTGCCAAAAATTTGTATCCATGAAAGATTTAACAACCTCTGAAAAAGCATGAAGAATTAGACACTGATTTCTTCCATGACTGAGAAAAAGGAGCTTTGGATCAAGCTCTGAATATGCACATTGTGGCAGCACTCTTATTTTTCCCTTGTGTGCTAATTGCTCGCATTCCTGCACAGCCATAAACCCATTTCTTTTGCAATGCCCCATCCCGTCAATCCACCATTCGAACACAAGAGAGGAAGGGAAGCAAAAACAAAAACATCTGAACTACCTTGAGGTTAGAATACGATCCTATTACATGTGGAAATGGGCATCAGTCCTTGCTTGTCTGGTTTTATGGGCTCAGCCCTCTGAAGTGCTAAATCCCATGGGAATGTGCTTTAGAGTGCTGAACACTTGACAGGACTCAGCTCTCGGACTGCTGGGAAAATACCTCTGGGGGAGAGAAAAGCCTTTCCCCATATTTGGGCCAGGACAGGAAAGTAAGGTAGCAGTTAAACGGAAATAACAGTTTTAGCAATAATGCAGAAGAGCACTGAAAGGAAAAACAAGTTGGGAAAGAAGAGCAAAGGTAATGAAGCAATTCAGCCCTGACAGTACCTGTGGAGGCACATAGCAGAGGCTTTTTTACACAGGACTCAATTTATCCTCAAGGTTTTGGCGTTACCAAACTTTATCCCCGCAGGCTATGTGACTACCTCTGTTGCTTTTAATGCAACATGCAGGTAGTACTGAAAACCAGGAAGAGCAATTAATATTAGGAAGAAATTCTTTAGTGTGAGGGTGGTGAGGCACTGGAACAGGTTGCTCAGAGAAGTTATGGATGCCCCAACAGCGGAATGTTCACAGGCAGACTGGATGGGGCTCGAGCAACCTGGTCTAGTAGAAGGTGCCACTTGCCCACAGTAGGGGGGTTGGAAGTGGATCATCTTTAATGTCCCTTTCAACCCAAACCATTCTATGATCCTATTAATAAAGGCTAAGGTAAACCAATGCAGTTTTCACATGCAGCTCTGCCCAGTGAAGGTTCCAAGCACACCCTCATCTCCTCCCCACTGCTGCTGGACACAAGCTGGCAGAGCAGGTTGACAGCATGGGTACAGCACTGCATCCATTTCTGAAGGCTGTGCCTAGGTTTTTCAGATATTCAAAACAGCTCTTATTCCAGAGAACGCAAATTCAACATAGGTTTCTGGGGCTGGCTCCTAACTAACCACAACCATAAGGCAGTGCAGGATAAGTACCCCACAGTCCAGGTATGACTGCAGAATAGCACTGGAGCATTTCATCCTCAGTGTGTGGCAGGTGCTGCCTGTGGGATGGGAGAGTCAGAGGGAGAATGTCCCTTCCTCCCACCCTGAATTGCCCCTTAAAAACTCAGGCTAGCCAGATGTGTCAGAAAACAGGAGTAGAAGGAGAGTCTACTTCTCACTCCTGCTCCATGGAAGTGTGCTGGCACCATGGCAGTATGAGCCTGAGAGGGGCACTGGGGCTGTGGGTCTGGGCTTGCTGGGCACTCAGGCACTGGCAGGTGACAGCCTGCTGCTCCCAACCATTGCCTGGGGCCCTGCACCAGGAATACAGGAGTTATTTTTACTCTGCAAGCTGAGAGAGTTGCTCCATGCCTCTGAGCACTATATCCTGAGACCTCTTCCCTGATCAAGGAGCTGTTCCTCAGCTTGGGTGCTCACACAGTGATCTCAGTTCACCCAAACTGAACCTCTGCTCCCAGGAATGTGCAGAAATTGAAGTCCTGATCCCTACCAATGTTTTTGATTCTTCCACTTCGTACCACCATTTCATGAGCTTTACATGATCAAAATACTCATTGAAATGGTTGTTTCCACTATCTAATTCTTTCTCTAAAAGGCTTGATGATTGCTGGTTTCAATTTTTTTCTTGTCCTGTTTTAAGCTTGTCTTGAGATGCAGAGTGGGGAATAAAAAAGAAGCTATAAATGATCAGAAAAATAACAGAAGTATCACATGTATTTTCTAATCAAGAGACAGGTACAGCTCCAATCCAGTTGAGATCAGACACATTCCCAACAGAGCGGGTTCAGCCGCCTCCACTCACCATGCACACCCTCCCTCCCCACTGCGTCTGCACTAGCTGCAGATTGCAACACTATCTATGCTGCTTCACCACTGCTCTGTTAGAAGTTCAACCCCAAATTATACCACCACATTTAAGACCAATTTTCTGTGTCTTTCTCTAAACACAGAGCCTGTACTTGGAAACCAAGTGAAGGCTGCCTTTGACATGCTTTCCTCTTTTCTACTCCAACATTTCCTGCCTCCAAACCAGTGGACACCAAAATAGTTCAGACATACATTGGGTGGGGGATCTCAGCCACAGGCCAACTATGCAGCCTTTGAAACTTGCAGCACACTTACACTTTGTGTTTTACCAGAGACGCCCCTGCAGCATTGCAGGGTCTGTAATCATCCACAGGCCGCCTGCCCCGCATTCCTAAGCCTGAGCAGTCATGTCTTATCTGCAGGGGAATTACTGACTAAGGGTTGTACCATGACCTGCCCAGGGCCTCTCAGGGAAGGCAGCAGGTTCCGCTTGGAGAGACGAGGGACCGGACAAAACATTCACTTCTACTGAGCCCATTTTTGCAATTCCTGCCTTGTCCTGAACAGAAACACGACTGGTATACTGAAGAGATTCGTGATGAAGACAGTCAGAAACGTCATCCTGCCTTTTCTGAAAGTGTCTGTATTTTGGACTCTTTGGCAGCTGTGCAGAGCAGCCTATCTGCCACCCACATTGCACATAAAGTGTGGTGCCTGTATGCAGACTCCCCTCCACAAAGCATGGAAACAACAGTGATATAGATATGTGCAACTGCAATGTCACAAATTATTCCTAAAGTAACAATTATAGCTTAAGTAAATTCAGCTAATGCCATAATAGCACTAAGGTGCCTGGCTGGTTTTTTTTTTTTCATGGCTTGACTATGTGGTTTTCTAATAAGAGCCTAATAAATCCTGTAAGTTACTGAGGGATTACCATAATGGTTTCCAGTGCAGAATTATTTTCTCATGCTATATGCTGCAGGCGAATAATGCCATACTGTATGACTGTATGAAAAAATATGAGGGCAAATGTAATTATTTACATGATTATGCCATTGTTATCAGTTTATAAAGCATAGTGTGCTGTAAATAAAGGCAACCTGTAAATAAATATACTAAACAGAGCCTACTGAAGGTAATGCAAAGACCTTTATTAACTTTGATAGGTTTAAAATCAGGATCATTTGCTGTATTGAGGTTTTCCAGAACACATTATGCACTAAGGACCACAAGTTTCAACCAGAATACATTGCTAATACTCTCCTATATTCCACTCATGTGCATTCCTGCAAATGTCTAACTTGTCACTTAAAATATTTAAAAAAAAAAAAACAGAGAAAAAAAATTACCCTTCTGTCTGCAATTCATATTTGCTCTACAGGAGACCAACACGCTGCATCTAGCTGCAGTCTTTAAGATGCCATGCACAGCAGTGTCAGTGAAGGACACAACATGCCATGCAGCACAGTTATTTTCCAGCAGAAGACAACCATAAACCTCTGGGTTAAGCAAGGAAAGGCTGCCTAGCACTTGGTTATAAATCCACAATGGCAGTGGAAAGCACACTACCAGAGGGGCTCCAGTATGACATTCTGACACAGCAGTCCAACCCAGGTCCATGCCAATGTTGTGCCAAGAATGCAAATCACAAGATACCTTCAGAATCAACCGCCGCCGATAAACTCTTGTAGTTATTCTCTGCTCTTCACATGAGCTCGAATCACTCTCAATCTCACTGTCACTGTCACTACATTCCTAATAAATGCAGTTTTAGTACATTTGAACAGCACGTTTGCAAGACAGAACATGCTGATCAGGACTAGGAGAAGAAAACAGAGGTTATCATGGACAGTGTTCTCCCCGTCTCTATTATGTACATAATGACTCGCAGTTTCACTGTTGAAGTGTATAGTGGGAGGAGGCCTTTTTGCTCCTTGGCATGCTGTAACTTGATAAGTATACCAGCTACGGAACATCTCAGCAGCTCTTAAGTCTTAAAAAATGGTCTTTGAAATGCATCTGGCCTGTGGAATTTCCAAATCTTACTCAGTTCTTAAAAATTTCGTGTACAAAATAACCTTGTCATAGCTCACTGATTTTTTTTTTTCTCCTCAAAAATTACTGTTTCAAACAAATTTTATGGATTCACGAAGTGTGGGAAGTAAATTCCCTAATAAAAAAAAAGAAGACAGTCACACAAAAAGATTCAGTGGAGCACCTCCACACAGGAGATTACAAATGTAAAATGGCTTTCCTGTTCACTATTTATCTGCTATTAAGTAACAAAACTGCAGTGTGAAGTACAATCAGTCTGCCATGTTTTAAGAAGGGAGTTGTTAGACCTCAGCTCAGGGAAAGGGGGAACAGCCTGACTCCGATCTCAGCTTGGTACCAGGAGGTATCGCAGCTGCACAGAGGGGTCTACTCTGCCCTGGCACCCTCTGACAGTCCCAGTGCTTTCCCCTCTAAGCCCCAAGGAGCTCCTCAACCCTGGGGCTGAGCAGCTCTATGTGCACCAGCCCAAAGGAGGGCTTTGTACTTCTGTGTGTGATGGACTCAGGGTAGAGGACCTTCTCCCATGATGTTCGTCTGAACCAACTTTTTCCTGAATAGAGAAATTTAAAAATCTCCTCTATGTTACTTAATGACAGCCTGAACGATTAAAAAATTTAAAAATCATAAATAGTGGCTATTGAGAACCGCATTTCTGTTTCTCTGTTTGAATCCGGCCCAAGACATCCCAAACAAGAAGCATTTCTCAGAAATTATGTGTTAAATAAGAGTGGGCATAGGTGGGTGGAGGAGAAAAAGAACTATATAACAAAAAGCATTTAGGGCAGGATGACAGTATTCATCTGCATGTAAAGTCTCCTGCAGTCCTCTGGCACTAATCAAATATAGATACAAAAATTTATAATCCAATCCTATCCTGAAAAAGCAACAAGAAGCAGATGATTTCCAGAGGGCACGAAGGCTTTGGAACAAGAGTTATTTTTAATAAACAGCTTTAAGTGGCTTATTTGTGATGGAATTCTGACACAAAGAGTCACCTTGACCATGCAGTGGACATCATCCTCTTTGGAATATTAGAGAAACTGTGCTGTGCTCCTCTCATTTAAAGAGATCACTGCAATCTAATGCTTGAGCATTTGCAGAGAATTATATGACCCACACCATCACTGCACTGCATTTGTAAATGTCTGGGCATTTATGTGGACTTGGGATGAGGCCAAAGATTTGCTTCATCCACGTCACCAGGCGTCAGCCCAATATCAGTTGTCTGGGTTTCTCTCCTGCTGCAAACTGTGTGCCAGAACACTGATGCAGCCCTTCTCCTGCAGGTGGGTGACTATTGCTTCCTAGCCCTTTCCCACTGAGTCACAGAAGAAAATCTCTTACTTCAGGAAGCAGTTTTTTATTTTGTTCCTGCTTTCTTTCCACAGAAATAGATCTGTTTCTTCCATACTTCTCTCTTTATGGAGTATCTCTGAAGAAAACCTTGCAGAAAGACTACAGTTGAAATTCTCTTTCTGTTTTCGTGACAGCATATGAAGTGTCTCACCAGGAATTGGACTCTGTTAGTAATTAAACTATTGACTTCAGATTAGAAGATGGTATTGAAAAAAATATCGACAAGATATTAAGGCAATTCTTGCTGTCATTGTAACAGATCCTGGTTTCTTACCCATTCAGGCTTTGTGAGAGACCCACATTTAGAAATGACATTATTTTCTGCTACCAGTTTATTCAAAGATCATATATAAAGACTTGTTATTTAGTAGATAAGATTACCAGACTTTACCAATAAAGCAAAGTAGTGCAGAGAGCACACATAAGAAAAGCACTCACTTATTCTTCTCAATCCAGATGGGATATCCAAAAGTAAAGAGCAAACAGAAGTGGGTGACAAGTTATCTTCCCACTGATGGGAATGCAGAGGGGGAAGTGCAGCACGTTAACACACCCTCAGCACATTACAGTGCATCTACACTTACTGCTGCATTTAATCAGAGCATAGTACCATCAGCCTGAGGTCTCCAAAGCCTACAAACACTAAGGAACTCTGCCATCTGCCTTTAACTGCCTTTGCAGAAGGCAAAGGCTCTTACATTTTTTAAGTATTCCAGCAATTAGTGAACATTAGGAAAGATCTTACTGTGTCACGAACTAATAACAAGATAATAACAATCATATGCTGCATAACTGCTGAGACTGATTATGTTACCATCTAATAAAAGAATTCTTGGTTGTATAATCAGAAGAATAGTTTAAAATGAACTAATTTAAACCTGAATGATTTATTGCAGCCCACCACAGCCAACGTTTTTATTGTGCTACAATAAAAAAAAAACCATAGCTATAGCAAGTAGAAGCAATTCTACTAAAATACTTTGCTTCCAGAAGTTACAATCTCCTCCTGCATTATGCCCAGGAAAAGACCATCTAGCAAAGAGAGGAATGTAGAAGAAACTCTGCAATTCCCTGTTCCAGCCTGGTTCCCTGCTGGCCCTGAGGTCTATTCTGTGGCAACCCTCCCACTGCTGGGGTGTGAGGTGCACACAGCCACAGGGCTCCAAGCCATCCTTTGAATCAACTTTACTTTTAAGCTTCTGGAAAATAAATATAAGCAACTGAGAAAGCTATCAAAACTTTCACTGTCAGAAAGCCACTTATAACTGGAGTTCTGCAGCTAAGTAGGTATGAGTTAAACAAGATAGAAAGGAAGGGGAGACCCTCACAGTATTTTAAGAAGAAAGAATTGCCACCTGGAAAAGTGCTTTACATGTGTGGAAATCTTTTGATTCTAAAAAGAATGGATGAACTTCAAAGTTGAGTTGAACAAAGCCACAAAACAAAAAACATAAGGCGGAGATTAAATATTACCAAAAAATTATTTTTCTGCCAATTAACAAAGTAAAAAAAATGCAGGGAGTGTTGGGAACAAGGAGCAGGACAGAACACAAAGAGTCCCTATATCTCTTTGCTAACTTCAATACCACAGGAAGAGTGGGAACCAGTGGCAACACCTTACTGGAAACAGATGGAGGACAGCTGAGCTGTTTGGCGCTGTTTGCATAGGTGGTATGTCAGGACAGGAAAGGGGCCTGTTCCCCAGTGATACAGAACAGCAGTCCCAGAAGCTGCTCTAACCTCTTCCAGGGCTCAGGGCCAGTCAGGCAGAGATTATGCAGCCCTGCTTGGCTCCTCTGCCTGCCTTGACTCCACCTCATCTTATTCACAACACAAATATAAATTTCCACTAGCTTCCATTTTTCTCAATTCAGTAATAAATAAAAAAGGCATAAAGAAGGATAAAAAACCCCTAACCCTGTCACAAACAACTTTACAAGTCTTACAAAAAATTATGTCAAGCAGTATGTCAAGCAACAGGGACTCCTCACATCGTTAATTATTGCAGGACAGACTGTACCTTCTGTTCAGACATTACTGCTCCCTCCTCCTCTTGGATGCTTGTTCTTGGCTTGCCATCCTCAGAAGTACTCCAGCCCATCTTCTTCACACTGACAGGCACAGATGTTTTGCTGCCTTCTGTTGTTGGCTTGCTAGTCTCTTCCAAAGATTTCTGATATGCTGTTGATGATAACGTTTGCTCATCAGTACCAGTTGAGATCTGGGGCTTTGTTTTCAGGGCTTCTTTGTCACTGTGTTTTCCCACGTCATTTAAAGATTCCTGGATGTAGGATTTAGTTTTTGCCTCTGATGTGGACTCGGATAGACTTCCATTTGTTTCTGGCTTCCCTGCTTCTCCTTTGGCGTATGAGGTAACAGAATCTCGACATTGGTCCGAACTACAAGAAAAAGGAAAAGGAACAGACAGCTGTTCAGTGCTTAAATCACAGGCAGAAGGGCAAAGCACCAAGCCTCTTACTGAGCCTTCAGTCTTAACAAATACACTTCACACAGAAAAGTAAAATTTTAGATTCCACTTGTTAACATCAATCTATTTAATAACCTTGTCTTCTGCATTGTGGCATCATTTCAGAAGCAATGAAAATATGGTGGACCCTGGAAACAAGGCCAAATACTTTATGTTAATCTCGTTCCACTTTGGCGGGGGGGGGGGTGAGGAAGAGAAAAAACAATATGCAAAACCTACCAGTTCCCTTATATAATCATGAGCTAAAGCCTCGAGGCACTAATTCTTAAACCAGCTCTCTAACCAAAGAGGTAATGAAAGTATCTGTTACTATGCAATTACCAGTAATGACCAAACAGGTTATGGGTTTTTTCCCCCAAAGTACAATATCTGTACTCCAGATAAGTTATGCCTTCTTAAAAATATTGGTATCTGAAAACAAATCCTTAGACAGTGCAGATTCTCAATAATAGACCAAGGCAAAGAAGGTTACTACAGGATAGAAAACTGAACAAGACTTTGCCCCAGATTTGCTATGGACAGGTTTAACCTGCACTTGTGATGTACATTGTTCTTTTCTTGTGTATTTTTGCTCACTTTCTGTTAAACACTATGACTGTACGTATGAAAATATGCCAGCTATTTGCAGGCAAAATTCTTTTAAAGGACGGCAAAGTGAATTCATCTAGCTAGAAATTGATATGTTATCTTCTTAAGGAAGCCCTCTGCCTTCCCAAGGTGATCTGTTTTACTAATTTAATACATTATAAAATGCAGAATAACAACACTTGCTTAACAACAGGAATCTCACCAGTGTTAGTTCAAGTGCTTTACAGTCCTGAAAGACAATCAGTTTGCTGAAATCAATGGCCAGATTCCCACTGGATTTGATAAGAGAGTATTTAATGCTCCCTGGAACCTTAAAACATCCTGAGTCAAAGATGCAAAGGATGTAAAGTGCTGACAGACAAATGATCACTGTGCAGATAATGATTCTGCACTGATTTACAGCTCCTGCAGACCTGGCTCCTTCAATTACTGATCACAGGGGCCACGTTCAAAGCAAAGGCAGGCAGGGCCCCCTCACCCGTTCAGCAGAGCCGAACATGGCAACACTTTCTGCAAATGCTGAAAGGCTTAAGTAGGTCCAAGGGGAGGCTGGAAAAGCTCATGCAAGAGAAATGCATGGAGGATAAATATATAGAAAGCACCACCCATCTCAGCAGGTCATTATGCTGAAGATAAGTGGAGCTTGGGAGAGTGCAGGAGGAAAACAGAATATCCATCCACTCTCCTTCCCTAAGCATTCCCTGCAGTCACTGATGGGAGACAACGCACAGGACTAGATGGATTCAGTATCACCATTCTTACCTTCTTATGCCTGGTAACTCATCTCTTTAAAAAAAGTCTAGTAAATAGGCATGAGATAATATGCTTGAAATAAGTGTTAAAAAAGTGACAATTAAAAAATCGACTTATGGAAAAAGTAACAACTATCTGAGGGAAGGCAGAAGGATGCAACAGAAAGGATGACTGCTAAAAAGGTACTTGAGAAATAAGAGTAACATATATATCCTGATTTCAGATAATGTCCTTGATTTCAGTTACATCTACGGATCACTTAGATAAATTAAAAATAGAAATACACAAGATAAAGAACATGAAAAGTAACATCACCTGCTAAAGATAATATGAAATATTTCTCAAATGCCTATGTCAAGAATGAAACCTGATAAATATGTATTTTTAAAGGCAAATATGTGTGAGGCCAAATCATGTCAACTATTACTTTTTCC
Source organism: Myiozetetes cayanensis (assembly GCF_022539395.1). NCBI lineage: Eukaryota > Metazoa > Chordata > Aves > Passeriformes > Tyrannidae > Myiozetetes > Myiozetetes cayanensis. The sequence continues at coordinate 30,105,926 of NW_026086605.1, forward strand.
TTTAAATGTACATAAAAGTATATATGCATATTCTCATAGAACAGTGGAGCAGCAGGCTCTGCACTGCTCCTGGAGGTACAAGCAGCATGGGAAAGCTGGCTTACACACACACTCCAACACAAAGGTGCTCACCTATCATCCAAGCGATCTAGCAGGCTGCCACCTATCCTGCGTCCCGACGTCGGTGGCTCAGAGACACTTGACGAGTCAGGCTGCCAACCTGTAATTGAAGACATTTCGTGTTCTGCTTGTTGAACACCTTTAAGAATTGACCATACTCTCTCTTCCGTCATCTCCTCAGACTCAGCTCCTTCTTCCAGATGAATGTCCTCAAACAGAGATTTAAACTTTTCTGCCGTCATCTCCTCATCAGTACCAGACTTTTCTCTCTCAGGCTGTTCAGTCCTTACTCCTCTTTTACTAGTCTCTTCACTCTGCCTTTGTTTAGCATCTTTTGATATCCCGCCATAACTACCAAGATACCGCGGAAAATCCTTAAGGTCCACTTCCTCCAACTGGCTCTCGCCTATGGAAATATCTTTAGGTGTTCCTTCTCTAGGCACTGAGAAATCGACTTTGCTGTCATCCAGTGAAGTGTCTTCTTCAGTCACCACTGGCGGTGCTGCTGCTGTACCATCTACTTGTCCCTGGGAGGTCACTAACACATCACTCAGTCTACTGGGAGTTCTAAGGGGTGACTCTAGGCTAGAGGTGTCGCTAAAGAAATCGTCCTGATGGAAAGGGGTGGGCGGCACGAAGCGCAACCCAGTGGGAGTTTCCAGTTCCACTTGAATGGAGGGATAACCTAAGGAAGACAGCACATTTGGACTGACTGGGATGAAGCATGGAGCAACAAATAAGCAAATGCCAAATGAGTCATGGGTTATATAAAGTATGAAACACATGAGGAGGTGCAGGTGTATAAGAACCAGTGCAGTTCTGATAGATTTTGTTACTTTGTCCCGACGAGATGGAACAAAGAATGAGTACTGCCATGAATAGTACAGTGAAGCCAGCACTTTTGACTATTTTGTTAATAGTCTTTAAAGATTCCAGTAATTGTTTTTGCAGCCATTTTAACATTTTCAAGCTATAGCAGATTGTCTTATGAGCATGCAGTAAATCAAATGTGGACAAGGGTGGTTGTCCCTTTATATACAAGACAATCTCTTGCAGCCATATTGTGTAAATCTTTATTTCCCAGTTTTTCTTTTTCTTTTTTTTTTTTTTTTTAATTTGGAAGTTTAATAAACAGATTTTAAAGACAGCAGCAAATCATAACATAGGACAGCCACATTTTTGTCAGTAGGTATTATTTCTAAAACAGGTCCACATTTTTAATATGCTTTTATATAAAAATACACAATACCAGAAGTACAAAGTTACTAATATATACCTCCAATTTAACCACACAGTGCAAGAATGGAATAGTTAAAGAATGAAGAACAGAAATGGATCCTAATGAGGATACTAAAAACAGTAGATCTAACTACACAGCACGATAAAAACTAAAATAAGGAAGTTAACAGAGGGATAAGAGAAGAAAAACACAACAAGGGAGAGCTATATGAATATTTCAGGTACAGTAAAGTTATACGGGTGAGAGGACTGTGGTGAGTAAGGAGATCTTGGTGATCTTGAAGATTGAGGTGATCTTGGTGACATTGGTACAATCAGATACACTGATCAAATAAAGAGAAAAGAAAAATTGATGAAAACATGAAAAAAAACCATACAAAAGGATTAAACTGAATATACACACAAAAATGACAACAAAACCTTAAGTTCTTATCCTGGCAAATGAGGTTGGGTAACCTACAAAAGGAAAAAACACATGCTGTGGGGTTAACTTGACATTGTGCTGCCTGCAAAGGGAGGTGCATTAATAGGGTGCATTTGGGGTTTTGTTTCCTGAATCAGCTGAGAGAAAGGCAAAGGTGGTCTGGTCTTGGTGAGGAAAGGAAGCTTGAGGAAGGCTCAGAGAAGAGGAGAGACAGAAAGCAACTGCAGAGAAGCGATTTTGTTCCTAAAAACATTGATGCTACTATTAAAAGGCGCAAGCAACATTTCAAGAGCAACTTTCTTAAAATGTCAACAGAAAATTATTTCTGTAGTGCAATGATTCAATGACCAGCAATGCTGCTCAATAATGGAGGCACACTGAGCTCATATGCTCTAAAGAAAAAAAAAATCCTACTAAAATACAGAGAAAGCCCAATACATACTCAAACAAATTACAAAAAGCAAAGGAAATATTACTTACAAAAGAAAATCTTATTTAAGGAGCTACTTATAATACATGTGAGAAAAATCAAAGTAACAATCCAGTGCCTGTTATCTAACATTTAAAATAAGAAAAACCCCAACATTTAGCATCTTCAACAAACTGATAAATAATAAGCATTCCTATGAAAATTTTGGTTTACAAGCAGAAACTTCATTTATCCTTTTAATCTGACTCAAAATTAACCTGCACAGTTCTAAGCTGGTACAGTTTCCTTGCAAAAATTATACAATTTTAGGCATTAGCAGATTGAAAATGATATTCACTCATGCACTAATAAAACATTTTCTTATTTTTCTACTGCCATTGCAGAAATGGTCCAAGAGAAATTCATAAAGCAATTGATGTTCACATGTCTTGAAGAGGCTTGGCAGCAAACTGCACATTAATTTACTCTATGCAATCACTAAGCACATTTTTTTCCTTTGTTCTTCATTCTTTTTTCTTCTTTCCTTGAGGAATTCTTACTGCTATTTATCTAGACAGGAAGCCAATGAATACACCTATTTCCAGGTAACTTGTCAAGCATGCAATACCAAGTACATTAAGAACATACACGGGCAAGCCTCAAAGGACAACTGTTGCACGAAAAAAACTTGTCAACTGACACTGAGGCTGCTGGGAACAACTTTACTCTGGCACACACTTGTGGGACCCTGGGCTTACTCTTTGGAGATATTAGTGGGCCACCTACATGTCTCCATAAACAACTTGGATGCAGGACTTGAAGGTGTATTAAGTAACTCTGCCAATGATACTAAACTGGGAAGAGCTCTTGACTCCCTCAAAGGCAGGGGGGCCCTGCAGAGAGACCTCAACAAATTAAAAGGGCTGGGCAACCACCAACCATTTGAAGTTCAACAAAGGAAATGCCGGATTCTGCACCTGGGATGGGGTAGCCCTGGATGCACAGACAGAGTGGGGAATGAAATGGTGGAAAGCAGTGCCATGGAAAGGGACCTGAGTGTCCTTGGTCACCAGCAAGCTGAATATGAGTCAGCAGTGCCCTGGCAGCCAGGAGGGCCAACCATGTCCTGGAGGGTATCAGGAAAAGCACTGCCAGCTGGTCGACAGAGGGGACTGTCCTGCCCTGCTCTGCACTGGGGTGGCCTCACCTGGAATATTGTAGCAGTTGTGGGCACCACCATACAAAAGACATTAAACTACTAGAGGTCATCCAAAAGAAGGCCCTGAGGATGGTGAAGAGTCTAGAGGGGAAGCCATGCCAGGAGTGACTCAGGTCCCTTGGTTTGTTCAGCCAGGAGAAGAGAAGACTGAGGGGAGACCTCATTGCAGTCTACAACTTTCTGATGAGAGGAAGAAGAGGGGCAGACACTGATCTCTTCTCTCTGGTGACCAGTGACACGACCCAAGAAAATAGCACGAAGCTGTGACAGAGGACATTTAGGCTGAATATTCGGAAAAGGTTTTTCACCCAGAGTGTGGCCAGGCACTGGAACAGGAAAGTGGTCACAGCACCAAACCTACCAGAGTTCAAGAAACATTTGGACAATACTCTCAGGCACATGATGGGATTCTTAGGGCTGTCCTGTGCAGGGCCAAAAGCTGGACTCAATGATCCTATGAATCCCTTCCAGCTCAGGATATTCTATGATTCTATGATACCATACCATAAGCATACTTTAGGAGAGGAAAATCCCTTTACACATTTAAAGCAACTGTTTCTGTAGAACTTACAATCTTTCTTTAAAGTCAAGTTTATACAACATTATTATATTATTGGACATCACTGAACTAAATATGACTATGGAATTCAATTACCATCAATGGGATCATGAAAAACGTTATTTTCATCTGCAAAACTTCTGGTGCCTGAAATATTTCCATAATCAAATATTGGTCCTTCCAACAGGGTCACGATATCTATTCGATTAATTTTTGTCAATACAGAAGTTAAGGCATCAGCTGAAAAAGAAATAAAACAATTCAGAAAAAAGTTCAGCATTGCAGAACTGTGTAATCATTTTTCTCTGTTACATTCACGTTGTATTTCTTAAAATTGCTGGCATGTCTTAAAGTCTTTGGTTCTAGCAAACCCCATCATTTGTCTAAGGAGTCATTCAGCTGCCTACTTATTCAAGATATACATCTATTAAGAGTCTACAGTCTGTCCAAGTATAATTACATTATGACACAAAAGGCACAAAGAATAAGGTCAGAGAGTTCTTAAACAATGTATTTACTTACTACTGAAACAAAATACCCTTTTACTGGAGCATAAAGGGAGTGTAAAAATCCTTTTACCATTCTGTTTTGAGGAAAAACAGAATAGGCAGTCATGTAGGTAATAATGCATGTAAGGCTATTCATGCACTGCATCATGAAAAATCATTTACAATAATCTTTTCATGAGAACACAGTAATACTGGAAATTACCTTTACAGCGAAAGAGATCAAAGTAGACTGAAATAGTTTGTAGGAGTATGTGGATCACGGAATGATAACGAACACCACTGACAAAAATCAAGCCCTCTCTTTCAGTTTGAGCAATTAAAGTGAAGTTAACAGATAAACCCAAAAGTATCAGCACAGAATCAGTGTCTCCATCACTGCTTACGGGAGGAGGTTGAGTCTTTTCCTACGACCTACAATACTGTGAGACTACCTAACTTTCCCAGGCAGTCTATTTCCATGGTTCAAATTCTTTGCTATTGGAAATATTTTCTTTACTGGAATTTAAGTTCATTACCTGTCATATCAATTATGGATGTGGAGAACAAATTATTTCCTTCTGTGTGCATAGTGAAAAAATATGACAGGTTTCTGACTTCTGGTAAAAATATAACCAAAAGTTCTGGTTTGTGAAGGACATTCATAATGTTTTCTTCAAGTTGATAACAGATGAAAGGGGCTATAACTTACAAACAACAAAATTAACTACTTCAACTTACTTGTAGCATTCTTCCCATCTCTGGTAACCCATTTTTTTAATAACATGAAGCTTTGAGCAATAAGAGAATTTGGGTTTTCTACTCGGATTTGATTTATTTCATCCACAGAAAAATTCAGTTCTCTTGCCAGTTCTATAAAGACAAACAAAAGCAAGCAAGAAAAGGAAACAAACCCAAAAACACCAAACAAAGCACAAATCTGTCAATCATCCTGTCAGGCTTATAAATACTGTTTTTTCCTGATCACATAGATGTTAACAAAAGTACCTGACACAAACTTTATGGATAACAATGAACATGGTATTATATCCCTGTACTTTAGTTTTCTAAGACAGACATAATTTTTAATTTGAATCATCTGTGTGAGCCATTATCATATTTATACTCCTTAAGCCACTTAAACATGGTGGAAAAAACCCTCCTTGGAGGTTGTCTCATCACTGCTAATTTATAAACTCGGGGGTTTATTCTGGTGACTGTTACTCCTCTGGGAGCTCGCTCTGCAGCTCAGCACTGGTGAGAGATGCCTGCTGCAGCTTTAAGCCCATGAAGGGCCAGCTCTGCCCACCAACATGCAGAGGTACCTACAGTCAGGAAACACCCCTGCCTCCCAGCACCGACTTGCTGGGGCACTGCTGGGCTCCCTGCAACCGGGGCTTTGGGAAAACTGCTGTCCAGCTTCAGCAGATACTCCAGAGGCAGCCCTGAGCCTGAGCAGGTAGAGCCTCTCAGCTCCTCAGGGGAACGTCTTGAGAGCAAAGCCATTTAGCTGTTTTCCCTGCGAGCTTCCCTTTGCTTTGTTGTGAGAACCAAGGAACGATTTCTTATCAGGTACCTTTGCCCAGCAATGCATTGCACATTTTGGGAAGCTGGCCTCACTGTGAATATGGGAGAGCCTGATGCAGTCTTGCTGCATCCTTGGTAAAAGACTACCTGAAAATGCAACAGCAAAGACTAATTTCAATATTAAAGCAGAAAAGCTTACCTGTCCAGCTAAGTCCTAGGTGATCAGCTACAATTGCCATCCTTATATCTGTCCGTTCACATGGACTCTGTGGACCTGTGATTTACAATTTTTCAATTAAAAAGGTTTTGCACAGAAGACCACAATACCGGATAATAGTTTATTATAAACAATAGCTTTAGTTTGACTAAGTTGACGGTGCTTATATTGTTTACTAGAATGGTTGTGTGACCTAATAACCTACAAAACAAAATTTTTTCACAGCTTTTAGATTTTCACCTGTGTAAAGCCAAATGTAAAACTACATGATGTCGTGTAATGAAACCAAACATGCTGACAAATCTAGCTGTTAGACTGTAGACAAGTTGTTCAGTTACTGGTGAAAACCACCAAGGCCAGATTATCATCTATTTTCTCTACTTTGACAGAATAAATTTGCTGTCACAAAAGACATCTTTCAATTTCTGAGTTACATCAATTTTTGAGTTACATGAATGTCTTTGGCATGCTTCACTAGCTTTCTACAGTACAGAATTTGTTTGAAGGAAGAAAAAAGAGAATAAGACAGCACATACAGATGACAATGACAGAATGAAAACTACAGTTAAGTCACTCCACAGGCAATCACAACAGTTCATGCACTAGGATCAACAAGTTGAAAGTTTTACAAACTAGGCTTGATCTCCACGAGGTGAGCCATGAGAGCTCCAGAAACCTGACTGCCTTCATTCTCACCAGTCCTCTTACTCCTCCTCCTCTCACTGTCGGCCTTTTCAATCTTTGATTTTATAGATGCTGCCTCTGTTCTCATGTCTCTAGCAGACTTCGGTGTAATGGAAGGCTGGTAAACTTGAGTAGCTTCTGATAAGGATGTGTTCCTTGATGTACTGTCTTCTTCATCATCAGAGACCTCTGACTGCATCTTTTTCTCTTCATCAGATAGGCGATCCACAAGCTTTAATGTCTCACCACTAATTCCCTTAAAATATTCAATAGAATGTTTACATACCTCCCTAAGCTGATTTTTCTTTACTTTAACTGTTGTCACGGTGACGGAGGTAGATCTTACCTTTACTGGTAATTTAGAAGGAAGTTGTTTTGGTTTTTCTTTCTCTACCTGCTCTTGTTTTGGCAGGGCCGGAGTTCTTCTAGCTAGATTACTCCTATGTGTATTTTTTACAGGAATCCTAGACCTTGCTTCTAGACAGGGAGAAGAATTATTTTGTTTTGCTTTGTCAGGCTTACTAGCCCCTCTCACTTTACTCCCTGTATTGCTCTGGAGATTATTTTGTGAAAAGGCTTGTTTTACTGAGCTGGCCTTTACAGGAAGCTTTGATTTTCCTCTAGCCCCTACCAACTCTGTTGACTTTTGCTGCTCTCCATGTGGTTTTTGCTTATCTCTTACTCTGTGTCCTTGTGTTGTCCCTGTACCTTTTCCTGAAGTGCTTTTTGCTTGATTAGCTTTCTGGAGGGAACATTTTGGTTCCAAATGTTCTTTTAGCACTACATTACAGGTAATATCATCTGTAGGGACAGCAGATGAATCCAAATTGTTGTTGTTATTAAAATTATCTTTTGGAAAATCAGTGTTTTCTGATTGCCTACAGCTTGTTTGGCTAGAAGCTGAACTCGCAATCACTGCTACAGTTTCAATTTCTAATCCCTGACCACTTGGCATCACAGCTTCTATCTTATCTGCCACTTCGCCAGGGCCATCTTTCTTCAGAGTCATGGTGGAAGCAGAAATTCCCATTTTAATTGGTGTGCGCAATTTGGGATCAACTTTAGAAGCGTTTACTGCTGCCGATGATTTCTCCAGTGAGTTACTACCAAGTGTTTGTTCCATGCAATCTCCACTGGCCTGGATGCCGGGCTTATGTTCAACTGCTGTTGTTTCTACCGGTCTCTCTACGTTTGTTTCTACAGTGCTGTCCCCTGCCTGTGGCTGTGTGATGGCAGTGACTGTACTTTTATCCCCTTCCCCCTTGTCCCCTGACTTCCCTTCAGAAGTATGCTCACCAATCTGAAAAAATTGGAGTCTTTCTTCAACAAAATCCCTCTTGCTCATGTCAATTGCACCACTGCGAGTCATCTCAAACATCTTCCCCTCATGAAATGGGAAGGGGTTGGGCTCGCTAGTTGGCGTACTCTCATCTGTTGGAGTTCTGGCTGGAGTTGTGTCAGGTGTTGTTGCTTGAGATCTGTCTTCCACTGCCAGACCAAACGGCTTAGCCTCATCATCCCTTGATTTAGTCTCAAACACTTCATCGTCACCTCGGTTATTGGACCACGGATCAAAATCTAGACTCTTAGTGGCCACAGTTTTGAAAGGTGTTGCAAATTCTTCATCTACTTTGTAACTGAAATATGAATCAGGAAATACAGTCCTGTCAGGGTGTCTGCCTTCCAAAGAGAAAAACTGTGCCCCTGACTTCTTATCGCTCTTATCTCCGGCTTTTTCAGAAGCTGGACCCTTTGAAGGTGTCTTGTCTTCTTCAGGGCCTACCTTGCCTTCCTCCTCAATGACTTCAAGCTTACTCTGGCTAAATGAGCGGTCAGTCTGCTTTAGAATGCCTTCTGTAGTCCAAACGTCCTTTTTGGTTTCAACTGCCGGACCTGCAAGTTTAGAATCACTCTCAGTTAAACCATCATCTTCATCTTGCAAATCATAACCGTCAAGAGAGTCAATCTCTGTCGCATCGGTATCATGGGAGAATTCTGCAGTGGTTGCTATGGAACACTCTGTGACAGACTGGTCATTGTTACTCCCATTTTGCACTACATCATTCTGGGGTGAATCAATGTCAAACTCATTAGGTTTCCCAGAAGTGGGATGTCCTAACTCTTTCTGTTTCTCAATCTTTTCAGGGGCTCTGGGTTTTGAAGTTTCTTTCTGGTCATCTTCCAGCTCCTTCAGTTTGAACGTATACTTTTTAAGCGGAACAGGTTGATAGAGGGATTCATCGTCACTGGAGTCACTGACATCTGCTCCCGGTGGCACAGGAGACGGCGGCTGTACTCTTATGACAGGTTCAGCCAGTTGGCATTTGTCGTGTTCATCTTGTAAGTTCACTTCGGTCATCTCCATTTCACTCTCAGTGGAATAATGAGACTTCTTTTCGGACTCGCCTTGATCTGCATCCAAGGGTGGAGGAGGAGGGAATTCAATATAGGCAACTCTGTTACCTTTGGGTCTTTTGTTAGAGTCCTTATTTATAAGATTAGGCAATGCTTTGTCAATCTGTGGCTCCTCAACCTCTGCCTGTTTCACAGACGTTGACTTAGCCTCTGCTTCCTCCTCTGACTCCTCAGACACCTCAGGTATAGGGCTGGGTTTGCCTGGGATATAAGCTATTAGTGAGTCAGGTGTTTTAGATGTAAACTCGTAACTCACTTCCTCTGAACTCGGTGTTTCTGGTGTTAAAGGGCTTTTACCAGAGCTGTCTATAAAGGACACTTGTTCTAGCGTGTCATCTTCTGGACTACCTTGTGGAGAAGGAGGTTGTTTTTGCTGTCTAGCTGTGTAAAATGTCCCCCTTGTCTCCTGCACTGTCTTACTCTCCTGACTGACAATTTTTTTAATACTTCCTTGTTGCACCTCTTTCTCATATTGCTTTCCTACTTGAACAAAACTGACATAAACAGGTAGGGTCTTAATTTCTTTTACTCCCTCAGTGCTTACTAGCGGTGCAACTTTATCCAAGTAATCACTGGCACCAGGCTCAACAACGTCACTTGAAGGAAATTCCTTTCCTGGGCTACATTCTAAAGAATCTGGTGATTTGCTAGGGGATAGCTCTGTATCCTCAGCAGGAGGACTTAGGCCTATGGAGCTCTGCTGCTTAGTAACTTTTCTGATTTCTGAATGCTTTATTTTTTCATCTTCCACATAATCAATCTGTCTTTCAACTTTCTCCTTAATCACAGCTGATTGGGATACTTTAGCTGAAAGTTCATAGACACCATCAAGCATGGCTCTCTTCTCCTCAACAATTCTGACTGGAATATGGGACACAGCAATTTCTTCTTTCCTTTTGGATATTTTATCAGCCACTTCACCATTACGCTCCCCCTCCCTGACAACAAATTCTCTGTACAAAACCCTTTTTGAGGGAGATTTTACAGTCAGTTCCTTCACTTCTTCTGAATGAATTCCATTTGTGGCCAGCTTGTGCTCTGTCACAGTGACAAATTCACTTTTTTTGTCGGTTTTAGATTCAGCGTGATCAACATGGTTTTCTTTTACTGTATCTGGAACCAGCACATGTGAAAGTTTTTCTTTCTGCGTCTTATGGTTAGAAGTTCCAGGACTTTCCCACGTCCTATAGATTTTTTTGTCCCAGTGTCCCTTTGTTGTTGCGTCTGAGCCATACGCCAGCTCTTTTGCCTGCGGTTCTGGAAGGCATTCTGGCATGCCTTTCCTCATCTCAGTTCTTTGTTTTTGTGTGTCTGAAGCACGAGAGTCTTCAATAGCTTTCACTTTACCTTGAACAAGGTCTTCCTGTACTTTCACCTCTTTCTGCAAAGCAGTGCTCCCATCAATGACCTCTACTTGCTTTGCATGTTTCTCTCTGGAATAAGACTGATACACTGGTAACTTACTTTCTTGCAATTTCTTTACTGGAATTTTGGACTGACCATCCAGCTTTTTTTCGTCTTGAGTTATGTCCTTACTCCTTGGACTTATACCTTGTTCAAATTTAAGCCTAATGGAACTGAGCTTTGACTGCTTCAGCTGAAATCCAGCCTCAGGTACTCCAGTCTGCTGAGCACTTCCTTTGTGTTCCATAGTTCGTTTAGAGTCCTCTGTGTGTTGCACAAATATCCTTTTTTCAGGACTGCTGGGCAAACTGGATGCTTTTCTTTCATCCACCTTGGGGAAGCATTTCCCATCATGCGCATACTGCTTCACCTTACTCCATTCATCCCTGGACGATGGCAGTTCAGAGAGTGGAACTTTCTCGGGGCTGCTGCTGGCAGAGCTCTGGCTAGAATGTATTTCCTTGCCATTTTTTTTATGCTGCTTTTTCTCTGGAGACTGTAGCTCATCATTCAACTTCTCTGTTTTATCCCGAAAAAACTGTGATACTTCAGTGAGTTTTTCTTCTGCCTCTTTAACAGTCCTGTCCACCCTGTCTTCATATATCAACTTTTCTCTACCTCTGTCTAATCTGTCCTCAGTAAAGCGCATCCACATCGCATGTTTTGGACTACTAACATCTCCAGTGTAGTGTAACACTGTCACTTTATCATAATGATCATCTTTAGACATTTTACCTACACCATTTTCAGACACATCTTTATAGATTTTGGAGAGAATCTCTTTTTTGGGGGCAGTAGCTACTTTTTCTCTGCATCGTTTATCAGTCCCCTGTAACTCTGCACTAAGGGGTAGAGCATGGTCAGTAACTGACTCCTCAGTATCAGAATGAGACACATCTAGCTTTTCTGAAAGAAGCATTTTCTCAGCAAACCTGTAAGACTCCCCTCTTAGTTCTGACAACTCATCATCATGGTATTCTATTGAGTGCTGACTCAAAAGCTTCAGTGTTTTGTAAGAGTCATCAGACATGAGTTGAGCAGAACTAGGGCGACTGTCTTCTTCCTGGGACACGGGAGTGTTAACTCTAGAGGATTCCAGATAAGAAGGAAGTGACTCTTCGGCCGTGAGCTCCTCTTCTTCTTGCTGACCTTGTTCATCTGAACAAGGGAAAGCATCATGTTTTTCCAACTCTTTTAAGTTAATATCTCCCCGAGGTAAGTCTTTCTGATATACATACATTTCTTTCTCTGGATGCTTTTTTGTTTCTCTAATAATGACTTCAGTAGGTTCAGCCTGATTACCTTGTTCAATATGGACCTCTATTATTCGCTCCAGTTTGGGTTTCATTTTGCTGTCCTTCTCTGCATGTTGTGGTGAAGTTTCAGCAGACTTGCTAACATCGGACGTTACTGATGATTTATGTTCAAACAGACCTGCCAGTTCTTTGGAAGGGTCACGACCAGACTGAAAGGCTTTCATTATGTCATGAACAGACATTGTTTCCTCAATTCTTTCAGATGTACTTTCTGTACAAGGAGGTTTATGATAGACCATCCTGGTCGTGGTAGTGATGTGAGTTTCTTCTTTTACTCGGACACCTTTACTAAGGACACACTTATGGTCATCTTCTTCACTGCCACTGGCTTTCATTTGAAAAGCTTTAACCTTCTCTTTGATAGACCCAGAAGGTTTTTGCTCCAGCTCCATAAACGTAGGGGTAGGTTTGGAGGCTGGCAGCTCCTCTGCCTTATGCTCTGGAATTTCTTCAGAGGATGGTTCGTAGCTGCGGATAACATGAACTACTTCAGTTCTTGTTTCTGTAATGACGGGAGGGATGGGCACATCATGGAAAAGTGGTTTTGGCCCCGTGCTTTCAGCACTCTGTGGGGCAGAAGGTGTCTTTTCACTCCTTGTTTCAAAGCCACTGTCAGACAAGGGACTTTTATCTTGATCGTGTTGAGAGAAGTCATCTGGAGACTCTAAAATGGTGTCTGTTCCAAAAAAGGAGTCTGCAATCTTACACAGCTCCTTTTCCGATGTTGAAGGCCTCATGGAGGCTGGAGGCATTTTAAGTTTATGTTCCTGCAAAGCGATAGCTGGTTTTAAGATGCGCTTTTGTCTCTCTTCACCTTCTTTTTTCCCCTCTTCAAACTTGTACTTTATGTTTGTTAATGAACTGCTACCGATATCATTCGCTAAGTAATCAATAACTTTTGACAAGCTATAATCCTTTTCCGACATGGTTTTAGTTTTAATTTGGACCTTCTCTGGAACAGATACAGGAGGGCTTGTCAAAGCTTGCTGTCTCGCTTCATCAATCTCCTCTGTACTGAACTCTACCCAGTCATCCTCAGACAGGTGTCCTTGATCACTTTTGGATACTTTAGCCGACCCTTTACTTTCTAAACACACATCTTTTTTCAGAATCTCACTAACTTTTACTAAGTCCTCTTTTACTTTCTCAACAATTTTAAAGGGCTCTTCATCATCAATTCTACCCTCTTTTGGTATGTCAGGTTGGAACGGTTTGTCCTCTGCGACATCTGTCTGCAATATTGCGGTCATTCTTATCAGATCCTCTTTCATTTCAGCAACATCTTTCAGTATCTCCTGACTGGAGGATAAAGAAGAGGGTGTGGACAATTTGAGAGCAGAGGGTGCTAAAAACAAGGATGATTTTATTGGAGATGAAGTTCGATTAAAGGTAGGCTGTGTGCGTGCCTCTGTAGTCAATGTTTTAATCGGTGACAGTAACGCAGCAGCTGATTTTGTAAGTGAAGACGACTCTGGGAGCTTCTTTAATGCTGGTTCAGACAAAACATTGACTACAGAATATACTGGCACTGTTATTGTTGATGAAGTTACTGATGAGGTAGTTGCAGATATTGACCCAAGGGCTGTGTACAAAGCACCTGCAGGAGCAGTTCTCATTGACTGGAAAGCTGATGGTGCTGAAGATACAAATGACCTGAGTGGAGAAAATGACATTGTTGTAGCTGTTGAAAACACTCTCTCAGCCGTGTCAGCGACTGCGTTAGCAGCACAACTTGCAGAATGTGCAGCTGCAGCAATCTTGTCTTGAAAAACAGCTGCAGCTTTGGATCCATTTATTAAGGTGGCAGAAGATGGGTATTTCAGAGGTGACACAGACCCATTAAGCAATGGTACATCTGTGTGCCCAGCTACATGTTTTGCTGGCGACGAGAGAGACGAGGCCATCATGACTTTAGTGGATGAAACAGCATCAACTGCTGATTTAGCAGGTGACACCACTGACTTGAGAGGGGACGATAAAAGTGAAGATGCTGATGTGATGACCGATTTAAGTGGCAAACTTGAAGAGTACATGTTAATGTTGGATTTGGGGGATGCTGGAGGCGTCATGGTTATGGATGATCTCTCCAAGAGAGATCCTGCAGTAGTCACTGGAGATGTCCGAGAGGGGAATGTGGTAGTGGATGCCAGCCCTTTTAGACTAGCAGCTTCTGTGACTGCGGGAGCTCTGACGAAAGAGCCTGAAGTGACCTGTATACTGTATGGAGGCTGCGATACCACAGTTTTTATTGGCGAAGAGATTGTCCGAAAAGATCTAATCGGAGATGCTACATCACTAACAGATTTAACTGAAGATGTGGTAGAAGCTCCTAACGTGGATTTGATTGGAGAAGTAGAAGAAACAGACCATATTGATTTTAATGGGGAAGCTGTAGGAGTGTTAGAGGAAGAGCTTGATAAGGATGTAAAGCCTGATTTGGTTTGCCCAGGCACTGTAATTGGAGCTGTTGTCCATGACTGATATGGCCGTGTTGAAAAGAATGGCTTGTATGAGTAAGTAGCAGGTAGGGATCTTGTTGCTCCTGCACTCCGTTCAACTGTTTCTTAAATTGTTAAATTAAAATCAAACATAAAAATCAACAAAAATGATTAAAAAACAGAGAGACCAGAGAAGAAAATTGGTCAGTAAACGTTGTAATATTACAAAAAGCAAGTACAATTGTTTGCATGAGTTGGGATGAAGGAGGCAAAAGAAGATTTTAAAAAGGAACGAAAAAAATAGGAACGAGCCATATGCTGATAACTGGTCCAAAGCTAGAAGCAACATGAAATGAGAGACAGAAAGCACATAGCAACCAAATCTGCAAACAATGAATAACAGAAAACACAACAAAGGAATCCATAAGGTAAAAATAAAGCCACATCAAAACTTCTTCTCTTACTTCCTATTGACTTTCTGATGTGCTACTTCTGAAATATTCGTATCAGCTCTATTTTGCCTGTTTAGGTATGTCTCTGCTTTGTGCAACTCTTAGAATTATCCTTTTAATAATTTCTATTGTTGTTCTACTCAGATTTGAACCTATACAAAAATATAAACTTGTGTAAAGTGACATTATATAGCTAAAATCTTTTTTTAAACCACTCAGAACTATTTCATGCAGAACCCAAAATTCCTTTAAGTGACAGGCAATTGATGTGCAAACTGTGAAGCAACTGGAATAAATTCAAATCTATATCTTCCATGCACAATTCGGATATGCTTCACACTCACAAAGCCAATAAGAGCAAGAGCTTTTCTGAGTCAATTCTAAAAAAAAAAAAGAGGAAAAAAAAAAAGAAAAAAAAAAAAAGAAAAAGAAAGGAACGTATGCATTTGTTTCTCATGCGATATTCCTTTTGTTTGGTAAAAAATAAAGCAAAACTTTACATGAAATGATTTTAAGAAGCATGTCATATATGAAATATGGAATATATGATATATGATAAACGTGAGCAGGCAAAGCAACTGAATCAGTTTTTATTCATGCACAAATGTCATGTCAAAACGAGCACACAGATTAACACATTTTGTATGGTGTATTAAGCACAAATATGTAAACCTTACAAAACCATTTCACAAGAGGTCATTAAAAGAAGAGTACACTTTTTCTACAAGATGTAGTGTCTTGGTACCTTTTGAGGAGATTTCTTGTATCAGCTCAAAGTCAGACCTGTTTAACTTTACAGTTCTCAAAAGGTAATGTTAGAAAAGCAGTCAAAGAAAAATATATTATGAAATAAATTCCTGGCAAGGACAAACCTGTTAAATGTCATCATCCCCCAGAACTCTCAGTTCATTCATAAGCATTTTGAACAGAATCATCATCAACCATATTTTGCATAAGAGGAGGCACTCATGCCAGACAGTATTTCTGGGAATCCCATTACACATACATATCCTCTGATCCAGTAATAACATTCAGAGTTGACATTGAAAGCAACTTTGAGGACCTTTTTTTGTTTATTTGTTTCTTGAAAGCTGGAATTAGAAATGGAACTAAAATACTCAAAGAATTTGTTCAACATACCTTTCTCTGTAGTTATACTAATAATTTGTCTAACCTGCTTGATCCGTCTTATAGACAGACAGTAACTTGCAGTGAAAGTAACTCAACAAGGCTAATGCTAAACTGTTAAAGGACACACACTCTTACAAAATAACGAATATTTAGGGCACCACAGGTCCATATCCTGCAAGGAGAAATGTGCTGGTCCTACAGAAGCCAATCAAAGCCCAGAAGACAGCGTGGATGGCTGGTGATATTGCAGTATGAGAACATTAAGGTTGAAGAGAGCTTGAGTACTAGGCCTGACTGGCAGTCAAGAAACATTCACTTTTCCTTGCTATGTTATTTATAAGTGCAAATATACTTCTTTCCACTCCTCCCCAAAAAACCCCATAGTGTACTTCATTAAATGAGCTAGACTTTACTATGAAGTATGCCAACATTCACCATAGGTTCATACAGTCTTGAGTTCAAAAAACAGACCTCAAAATGATTCTGAAAAGAACCAACAACTTGTTCAGCAGTTAGTATTAGGAAATAGCTTTACAGAGACCCCACTGCACTGGGATAAGCTAGTCTATCACAACTGACTAGTGAGTCAAGCAAACCAACAGGCTGCCCTCCCAGCTCCTCCTGTTAAATCACAGATTCAGATATGTTTAAGATGCTTTTTCTGTGCTCCTTATTGTAGTTGAGGAGAAGAACCAGAACTAAGAAAAAATGAGTAATTTACCTGTGAGTGCAGCTATGAACTGGACAGGGAACAGGGCAATTTTACTATTTTGAAGTAGCAAAGAAATTCCCCCAACCATGCAAGACTTTAGAGTGGGATAATATTCTAAAGAGCGTGTTTATATAACACCCCTTTTTGGCTGCTGGACACTTTTGGCCTTAACAGTTTCCATCACTCTGCATCCAAGATTTTATTAGACAACAGATGTCAGTTACCACCTTCTGTGCATCAAGCCACACTTCCTTGCTTGCAGCTGGTGATGGAAAGCACTGAGCCTACCCATACACGTGGCCCCTGCTCAGACTTGCTCCTCCTCAGCCCCAAGCAAACAGTCAGGACCCATCAGGTTTAACCCACTGCTGCACTCCCCTTCTGTTGGACCCTTTGTGCCCTTTCCCTGAGCAGAGATAAAGACAGGGAGGCAAGGGGAATGCGCTTCACACTGGCAGGGGTGCAGAGCTAAAAACCCTGCCTGTGTGCACATGCATACAACACACACGCACGCTCGTGTGAGTAAAAAGAACAATCCCTGCTGCTACCAAAACTGCTGGAGCTGTGCCATTGAATTCCCTGGAAACTGCTAGAAGTTCATCACTCATATGCAATCACTGGAGCAAGCTTCCTGTGGTGTAAAGCAGGCACAGCATCTGTCCTCCCCCTGTGCTGGGCAGTGTGTGCTCTCTGGAAGAGTTGCACCTCCACACTCACCTCTTTCCCTCACACCAGCAGGTGCAGATGGAGTTGTGAACTACACACTCCATCTGCACAGGAGGTGGTGCTCAGCTGATGGCCAAGCCATCAGCTTGTGCTCTTTCCTGGCAAACAAAATCCTATCTGCACAACCTTTTTGGGTACCTCACAGCCTTAAGCAGTACCCGTTGCCAAAAGGGATAGAATAGGTAAAGATCGTGTAGGAATTTCTACTGTGTCAATCCATCTTTTTTTTTCAAGTACAGCTGAAGTGCATTTAGGTTTAGTCCCACCAACTTTTTGAAAATGAGACTTAATAGACCTTTGGTGAATAAATAAGACCTTTTTTTTTTTTCCTCAGTGAGGGCTAAAAAATTTATTGTCAGCAATATACACAGTGATCAACCTCCTTTCAAGCAACTTAATTTTCCCTGTCTCTCAGTTCCCATCAAGCCTATGACAATACCTTAACAGTCCAACAGGATGTCTCAGTAGATCTGATAGCTTCTTCAGATGTTATATGCTTGAAGTCTTCTTCCAGGCCTGAGAAGGGTAATATATTCTGGAGCACATCTGATCCAAAGAAGCCACAGATCTTATAGGACAATTAAACAGCAGCCATCCAGTGGGAACTCCCAAGACCCGATGAAGTTTGTCTATGGATTTTATGGAATTATATCAAAGGGTCTGTTGCAGGGTAGCAACTGAGAAGTCACAAGTGAAAAAAAAAAAAAAGGCAAGAAAAAGCCTGGAAATGGGGAACAATAGCAGTCAACCTCAGACAGGAGAGGTGAGGAAGAAAAGCTAAGCCAAATACATTATTGTATTTAATCAGGAAGGAAAGGAATGCCACAGGTCTGGTCAAGGGGAACATAAAAGTTTAAGAGGAAGCAATGTGTGGTGCCAGGGAATAAAAAGCAACTGCAGGGAACAGAGGAAAAGGGAAGGGGAGGAGAAAGAAGAGGGAAAATAAAAATATGAGAGAGTCTATTTTGGCTAAGCATCTAAACATTTAAGTGCTTATCTGAATGGCTTTCTCCAGCCTTGCTGAACTTTTGTGTAACACTCCCTTCTATAGCACCTCTCTTTCATGTTTCAAAAGGAAGAGGAACAGACTCTTTTTGAAAGCAATTTGCAAGCCTCCTACTCTGGAGCTACATGGCATTTTTAAAAATTATTGTATTTTTACTTAACTAACTACTGGTAATAACATACATATTTTGCCAGTCAGGATTCTTCAAGCTCTCACAACACAGGAGTTCACAGACCATCCAAGAGTTTTGGTTTAGACAACTTTTTTCTTTTCTCTTTTTCCTTTTTTTTTTTTTTTCCCCAGAGTGACACCAAATACAATGTTTATAGAAAAAATGTCTCTTCTTATGAATAATCACATATATATGGTTTAGTACTTTGGTAAGAGCAACTCACTCATTCCAGGCTCAGTCAGATAGCTGTAGCGCTTACGTAAAGCAAGGGAGACGAAGTTCTGGCGCCGGTCAGCTCTCTCCGTCTGCAACAAAACACAGCCCTGCTCAGTGCCTTTAGCACCCTACCCCCGTTTGAACAGAACAATCCTCAAACCTCAGCAGGATGGGCCGCCACAACCCCACAGGGGAGAATGGATGCTCCCATTCAGCTTCAGGATGGCATGCTGAAGCCAAATTTGGGCAAGCTGACAGGGGAGGGACAAGAGCCGGTCTCTTTTCCTGTCTGCCATGTGATGAGTGTCAGGCACGGCGGAGCAGGGAGCGTGGCTGCTGGACGTGGCAGAGACCTGCTGTGAATGACTACCCTTCTGCAGCAAGCAGGGAAGGGACTGGAACCCTAAGAGTGAGCCCAGGTGTTCACTCCTGCTCACGATGTCTCTGCTAATGAGGCAGAAGAGCTCAGATAGCAGATGCAGCTCGTGATCCTGCCTTAAAGTATATCTGTGCTACATTATCCCATTATCACTTAATAAACTGTTTCACACTACTAGAAATGGTGTGATATTATTCATTCTCTGTAAAATAAACCACCTTTGGCTAGAAACAGGAGATCAACACAAAAGACTGCAGGTACAGACATAAAACATTCATAAGAGTACAACTTAGACCGATTGAGTATTTCGCCCCAGATTAATTTGTCCCAAAAGCACATACACCACAATGTACACTGGCTTTAAAGTGAATACATTAAGGACAAAAAAAGGCATGGGAGGGGATTTTTTAATATGCACAAAATGTAAAGATGTGGATTAGAAAGCAGACTACTATTAACTGATAAACTGCATCGTAAGTTGCTGCATTCAGTGGCATAGCTGCTAGTGCGATGTCTTAAATATTAATGGTCCTCCAGAGATCAACTCACTTGAATATGTGGCTAAAAATATGGTTTTTTTAGGAAGGAAACTATTATTATAGCTATACAGTAGCTCACTGGGAACAAATTCTATGGAGTCAAAGTGGTGGGGTTGCTATTACTATTTTTTAATATGTAAAGAATGTTTTAGTTTGGTTTGTTTCTTTTTTTTTTTTTTTTAATTATTCTGATCACCAGGTGACAACTACTATTTATTTGCCATCAGGAAGAGGAAAAAAAATTGCTGCTAGGTAAATGGGAAACATCTATGTAGTTTTCTTTTATAAGATGATCTCCACTATTACTACCTCTAATGAGTAAGACCCATTCAACTTCCTGACAATCTAATGTTGCAGTTCCCATCAAACAGTGGATTTTTAAGCTGCAAATATCTGAGGTTTGTTTGAAAATAGATTTGAACACAATATTTAAAAATTATTCTTGGTTGCTTTGCTCTTTTGAAAGAATCTGGTTTATTTACAGAGGTAAAATATTATTAGGCCACTATCGTGGCCTCAGCAACACATTTTTCCTTCTCAGAAATACAAGTCAAAGCGTGGTCAGTGTTACTCCAAGAGGTAAAATCTTATCCACTAAACTCTTCTTGATTTTGCAAAAAATGGACTTGGTCCGATATTTAAAATTATATCATTTTTCAGAAGAAAATCAGTTAAATTTCAGACAGCTATTATTCAATGCTTTTTTCCGCATTTGTGGATTTATACTGTTTTTCCATGTTTTTCCACATTTGTGCATTTATACTGTTTTGCAACAGAATATCAGATGTAGAGGATACAGTTATTCTGTAGGTATCATTTCAATGCCATAGGTTAAAAATTAGTTTTTTGGAGTTTTTTTTCTGTAACATATTACTTTTCTTCACTAAATCTGAAGGAAATAAAAACAGAAGACAGTGTTTATATTACCTCATCATCTTGATCTGACTCTGTTTCCTTTTGGTCCCAAGATGCATTGCAGAGACAAGGAATATTATAATGGACAGCAGGGAAAAGAATATCAGGATATGAAAAGGACCAAATTGGGAGCACAAAATGCAAGCTGATTTATAAGGCAAAGCAAATCCAAAATGTCAACAGAAAAGAAAAAAAAAAAATCTTACATCCAATGCAAATAAACACGTGACATTACTGAAAGCATAAATCTATGACTTGCAGGCTGAAGCATGAGCTGTAAACAGAATTGTAAAAATTATAGGAACTTGACATCACAGTAACAAGAGACTTTTAAAGCGTTCTACATACAAGAAACCAATAAAACAGAAATTTTAAGCCTTTATCATATTCCAAAGCATTCTCATTACTGACAACTCACAGGGTTTCTTTATCACTAGCAGGAAAAAGAAAAAAAAAGAACAGACAAAAACTAAAGGAACAGAAATAAATCCAACCCAACCAATAAGGAAAATATTTACTTTTCACAACAAATACCTTTTTGTGTGCTGGCAGAGTGATATTCAAGTTGCAAACAGCTGTTTGTGGCAGTCCTTTTGTAGTCTTTGGTTCTTTCAAAAACGATAATCGACCACAGGGTTCCTGGCTGGTGTCTCTTACCTAGAAAAGAAATTTTAATACAGTATAGTAATATGTAGTAATTCAGATTCCTAGAGGAGGTTTCTGGAGAGCTTCTCAGAGTTTCTCTCCACAAGAAGCTGTCTAGTGTGTAAGGACCAATGATACTGAGCTGGAGCTCAGCCTGAGGTGCTGAAGGAGAAAAGGCGTCACCGTGAAAGAGTTGCACCAGCCTGAAGCTCTCTGATGGGCAATCCATGCAAGACAGGTTGTTGTGTGTGTCCAACCAGACAGTTTCATACTGCTATATTACTGACAGACATTTTCTGCTCACCTTCATTTTTTTCTGCCACTTGTGCTTACCAAAATGCTTAAAAACTTCCTTAGCACGGCAGGTATGACAAGGCTAAGGGAAGTGAGTGTCCATTCATGGCAATTTAGAGAAGAACAGTCTGTGCACACTTTCTGAAGGCTGTTCTGTAGTACAGTATGTTATTGAATGCAGCTCCTTTGCTTAGTTCCTGGGAAATTGGGTTCTACTGGTAATAAATATGCTGAAGGTCTAATTTGAGATACGGTTTTAGTAAAAGCTGTGAATCCATATCATGGGTATCCTCTTCCCAGATCTGCCAGCAGCTCTTTTGCGGCTTCAAGCAAAGCACGCTCTTCATGTTATTCATATATTAAACAATTACACTTACACTTGGGGCAAGTTAATCCTACAGGGCTGAAAAAAAGGGAGGGAGTGGCAGGAGGGAGGAAATCAGCAGGATCATTTGCTTTGTTTTGTTTTTACCTTGATAGAGAATGGCAGTCTATTTTCTTTGAAAGCATAAAAATTAAAAACAAGCTGCTGTCCTCCTTTAGTCAAAGGGGCCAGATTTCCATAGCAATCAACGTAAATAGGTTTTCCTTCCAGAACCTATCAAAGCAAGAAATAGAAGTCAATGAAACTTCTTTTCATTATAGATCCATGCACATAAGTGTATCACGATTTCCCCCAACACAGTTCCTGAGTTTAACACAAGTCTCCCCTCAGATTAAATTCAACAACAAATTAGAAAATCACTGTGCATTATGGCAAGGTACTTTGAGTGCAGACAGTTTGGGAACACATGAGCTACATGACTGGCTTTTCTGGAGTAAGAATGTGTAGATTTCTTCAAGAAACAATGAGTTGGTGACTTCATATTCACCACAAACCAGCCCTAGTCAAGACTGTGTGTCTGCAGGGCCAGTGAGAAGGAATTCCAGGTCAGCTGTCTGCAAAGCCCAACCAGGGCTACTTGACAGCAGCGAGTACAAAACCCACTGCAGACTGCACTGGGGAGACATTTGCAGACAGGTCCTCATGCTCCTCTTCCCATCTTGACCTTTTCTGTCCTCCTTTCGAGAAGTTTTTTGACACAGCCTTGGTGTGAAACTTTATTTAACAGGGCTTACAGTGGCTTTTGCAGGACCTGTTCCTACTCAGAAAACACACTGTCCACCTACAAAGAGGAAGCCAGCTGCAAGAAATGTACCTCAATGTCTTTGCTTCTTGCAACTTCTTCAAAGTTCTCTTGTTGCTCCAAAGTTTTGTCCACTTTGTCATCAGTCATGCAGAAGCAACGCAAATTGGATTCCACAGGGTCATTCATTTTGGCAAATATCACAAACTTTGCCATATAAGGAACGCATATTAATTCTCTATAAAGCTGCGTTGCCAGCCCAACAGTCTCTAGTACTTGGTGGCAGTCTGCGAGCCAAAATCTGAGTGGGAAAAAGGAAACCATTAAATCAACTTTCCATATGGCTCAAACATTGCTTAAGCCTTTAAAGAGAAACTGGGTTCTGTATCCTTGGTCATTTTGCATGTGTATTGTCCTTGTAGACTTTCTAAAGCTGCAATTTTCCTTCTACTTTCAGTGCAGTTTTAAACATCCAAAAATGGGAATACCAGGCAATGAAATGTTGGCATACTTATTTGACCCTTTTTACACTGGTATCTCATAGACCTGTCTGTTTTAAGGCTCATTTGAAGCCAAAGCAGGAAAATTGTATTTCTTGTGACACACACTGTGTATACTGTAATGTGCAGATGCTGCACTGTACATTTGATTTGCTAAAACAAACTCCTTTATAACACATACATACAGCAAAATCACATCTCCCATTTAGGTTGAACCAAATATGCCCATGGTGAGAGTTTCCTAGAGAAATTCTCATCTTATGATTAAAAGTTTGAAGACAAATGTGATATAAGTTATAAATATTCTTGTTTATATTTTGTATCAGTCTTTTCCACAATATTTCAGGCCCCGATCTATTTGGTTCTTCCAGCAATTCTCTTTTTATAAAGGTTTTTATAGTTGCAAACGTTATTTACTGAGTGATAAACTTCCTACCTGCTATACCATGAATTTTCTCCACTAGGATGTGTGATTTCTACAGATATTGCTGAATGCCTCCAATCAGCATTCAAGTCCACTACAATCAACAAAATTAATTTCAAACCATCATTGTTTGCAAATGATATTTTTGTGAAAGCAATTTAACATTATTTTCAACTAAAAAAGCCAACAGCCAGAAATTGAGTGTCTTTAAATTTTTAAACAGACACATTTTTATGAATCCTCTCAAATTTTTTTTTTTATGGAATGAGCATTTTAAGCTTTCCCTTTCTCTTGCCATTTGCAGAAAAAAACCAAAGCCCTGTGTAGCATGGCAGCCTTCAGAGAGACAGCATGTGTGACTGCCAGGAGACATCACCGCAGCAGAAAAGGCCAGGACAAAGCTTCATGTGCAGCCCTGGACGTGTGGGATGCTGATAGGTAGTGACAAAGCAGCATCTGGTCCATTACCGCTTCATCAGTCTTGCAAAAGACTTACAGAAAGCCAAAACACAAGCCCACAACTATGCATGTTGTTAATCAAGGGAAGCTACTCCCCAGGTGCACTTGGCAAGCTCTGTTCCCATACCTGGCTGAAACATTGGTTGTGAAGGAGACACAGTCATTTGAAAACGTCAGCGGAGTGGTGCCGGTGATGTCCTCCCACTGTGCAGGTGAGGTGCCTCCTGTGCAAATACAAACCACGGACATTTCCTTTCAAACACTAAGCACACACAGACCAAGTAAGAATATCTCTATCTTTACACATAAAAAGAGAACTTAAACATTAATGTTCTGCAGCAGCTGAGCTACACGTTCTGTATGACACCACATATTACACACCAAAAACGACACTGATGTAAGCACAGAACAAACCTACAAGACAACAGCAAACCTCCCTTGATATCGGCTAGGACAGAAATATTTCTGCCAACTCCTTTTAGTGACAACCATGTTTAATAGCCAAGAACGAAATTCTTCATACTGGATAAATATAAAATTAGCAAATAATATCTGTTGGGAGAATTCTTTTACAACAGCATGAAACCAGATACAAAGCTCAGGGAATCAGTGGGACCCTTTGAAATGCCTTCAGCTGGCTTTGCTCAGGAGATCTAATCTGAACTCCACTGGACCAGAACACCAATGTTCCCTAACTGGAAAGCGCAAGTTGTGACAGTGAGAGCAGAGATGTTGCTGTCACAGAAACCTTTGCAAAGAGCAGGATTTCCTCTAACCTGTAATGCTACATAAAAGTCGAAGGCTGGGTGTTGTGTCTCCTTTGTACCCGTTGGTTACACCTTCTCCTGACGGAGGCGGCACAGGAATTGTCATGGTTATTGGCTTATGAAATTTTCTTCTTCTTGGTTCCACAGTGACAATAGGACTGAAAGTTGCTTTGTTTCCAAGGATTTTTTTGACAATCTCTTCTGGAACCGGTTGAGCCTGTCAACATAAGGAACATATTTAAACTAGAGCTATAAACTGGTTGTAAGCATTCACAAATATTTTCTAAAACATAATTCTACTTTTCTTATATTTTCTGCAGAATTTTATTTCCTTTTTTTTTTTTTTTCCCCAGGAAGCCCTCTCCTATAAGTCTCAAGGGTAATTATTAGTAAAATTCATGCCTAGTATTTTTTTCAACAACTTACTTTTTATTTCCTAATCACTAACTTGTAGAGTCAAACTATAAATCTCAGAAGGTTCCCTGCAGTATTTGCTGAGTTTTTCAAAACATGTTTGGTTTTGTTTTTAATTTACAGTGATGAGTGATATTAACTACAATTTCAAAATGCCAAAAGAAGCCCTATTCTGCACTTCAGAAGTGAGGACTAGACACTGTTTCCTGGAGATGACAAACAATTCTTACACCTCTGTCAAACTAATTCATGCTTTTGAGGAACACTGCACTCTGACTTACCTCTGTACTCAGTGCTTTCTGTGCTTTTCCACTACTGCTTATTAGAAAAGAAATACTTGTTTGGGTCAAATTCATAATGAAATGTATTAAGCTAAAGAAGATCTATAAGCAAATTTCACATTTTCTACACTCAAAAGTGACAGACACGGAAACAGGGATTTGCATGCACTTGCTTTTGTTTATTTATTTTTTAAATTTAACTTGCAAGTCTGTTTCAATCAGTCTGCTGTTATTTGAACTACACAAATGTATTGATATGCAGAGAATATGCAGCTACACTGCAATCTCAGCAGTCACACACTGCATAGAGATGTCATGCTTCCTTCACACTACGGAGCTCTGGGAAGACAGCTGTATCATCCTAGAGTAGAACTTCCATTTTCTCAAGACTAATCATCTTTAGACATGAAATACCACTAACAGAAATATTTCAGCGTGAATTCCAAGCACTGGAATCCAATCAGCATCTCCATTTCATGAACCCATCAGACTTGCGGGTTATTAAGTTAATTTTAAGCGACAATTAACAGAATTCAAAGAAAAAATGCCTCCTATTCTTATGGAATATTTCTCCACTTTCTGTGCAGTTTGTTTAAGGAGAGTTTAAGGTTATTTGCTCTTCCCAGATTTCATCCTTTGCTGGAAACACCAATGGTGAATGTCCTAAGATGCAGCAGATGTATATGGGAGGTTTTTGACCCAGTAACAGCTGGCAAACAGCTGCATGAAATCCTTACCAAACACATTCCTGAGGCAAAGGGCAGCCCAGTGACAACATTCACAAGCTGCTGCTTTGCCACAGGAGACTGGGACTGCACAGTGGCCGAGCAGCTCAGAGCTGCTGGCAGCCAACAGGAGATGGCAGACAACAGCGCTGAGGCTGCAGTGGCTCCAGGTCTTTGCTTTTCTCTCCATTCTTTGGGTGCTGAGGAGTTGATAAAAGGGAAGCTGGGCTTTTGCCACAGAGGGGGATGACTGTGCTTCACCTGCACCTGGGGGACACAGAGGCAGGGAGTGTGCCCAGGCACACACGTGCCAATTCAGATCTTGGGTGTGAATAGGACCAAAGTCACAACCCATTCCCAAGGAGCTGCAGGGTTTGTAGCTGCAAGTCTTGTCCATTAAGACCAACAACGTGCTTATAAATGCTGTGGATACAAGCACCAGGGCATCTTTACCTGGAGCCCCACGCGGATTCTTTTGGTGAGAGCACCCTCGGGGAAGGACGCCTGGACACGTGGCACCGTCGTGCTGCTCAGCACTCCCCCCTCCGGGCCAATTTGGTTACTCTCCTGCTTGATTCGTGAAACCACTGCAAAGTACTGGGGGAAATCCTTAGTGACGATCCTGCAGATGCGCTTCTTCTCCAGCTCCTCCACGCTGTCCAGCTCTGGTGGGAGAAGACAGGGAAAACAGTCAGGCATTACCTGCCCAGGTTCATCCCACACATACATTTGTGAGTGTGAGGTTTGGAATAAGGTTTTCAATGCTTAAGAAGGTTGGGGTTTTTTACTATTATTTATTTACTACAGGAGAAAAAAACATTCAGTGATATGCATTATCAGGCTTTGGTTTGTTCTGTGAACCTTTGCATAAATCTTGACAATGAGGGCCAATAGCACCAGACACACAGATCTGCCAGGACACCCGAGTACTCAGGTGTGACAGTCTCTGCAGCAGCACCTGCCATAAGATGGCAGGTTTGTCACACAGCACAGAAGTCCAAGGAGGGCTGAAGGAGACAGTCAAGCTTCTTCCCTCTCTCATCTCTATCTAGAAGCACACAAGTGCACCGATCTGTCTGTGCACAACTTTAAAAGACATTTATTCTCAGCCTCTTCCCTCATGTAGCTCCGACATGCAGAAAACCACAGGAAATCACTCAGTTCATGAACTCCCTCTCTTCATGCCAGGTGTGCACTCCAAAGTTTGTCCAGCTAAGGCACTTCAGACAGTTATTTCCCAGATTGACATCCATATAATCCTGAGGAGACACTGTGCTCTCCATTAAACCGTGGAAGTGACAGAGCTCTGTATCCCAGCACTACCAATAAAACTATAGTGAGCTTCCCTTCCTATGTCAGGCTTTCAGCCACTGGGTTATCTGCCCCAAAATAACTGCAATGTGCCCCTCAGTTCCCAGAGAAACCTAATGCATCCTCAGACACACCTGAAACAGAACCAGGTCATCAACAATTATCTCTCTCAGCCACATTCCCAGTTTGTAGGGTCGCCAGGGCTCAGAAAGGTGCACAGAGTATCTACCCATATTAACTACTTGTGTATGTGACACAGATAATACATTCACTGGGGAAAAGCTGGGGCAGAAATATAACCACTTACGCAACTATACGCGTGTGTGTATTTGCACTGCTGATGCAATAGTGAGATCCCTTTGATATAAACACTGTTCATGAATGGAGATAATTACTCAACTGTCATGCATTTCTCCTGTAAGTTCCTGCACTCAGACTTTTTATCTATTGTAACTGAGTTTCATTCCAGCACCCCACAAGTTTCAACTCTTATTTTCCTTCTTAAAAACAGCACCACTAAAGAAAGTTTGTTCCTTGAGAAATGACTTTTCTATCAGATGCAGCAAAGAGAGAGCAGGAAGACCAGAAATATTATTAAGACAAAAGACACTTGTAAAACACTTTATGTGACTGAGGCATTTTCGTCCTCTGAACATGTAAGCCCAATTACAGTTCCAAAAGGATTAGAATATAAATTTGGTAAAATGTCAATTTTCCATTTTAAAACATTCAGCAGCTAGTTTGGATTAATCACACACTGTTGCTGTGGAATATATGTACCTACCAGAAGAGGGTAGTTTCTTATCATTATGTCAGCTTCCATTTACTTTGACTCAGAGATTGATATCTGAAGCCCTCTAATGAATTAGGCATTCTGCCTGCAGCCTCTGGAAGCAGTGGCTTGTGCAGGAGACAAACTGGATTCTTAAACTCCCAGGCAGGTATAATCTTGGCTGGTAAATCCTAATCGTCTCCTGTTTGTTGCTACAGACTAAACCCACTGTAAAATGCTCACAGAGATGAAGGATAATTAAAATTCTCCTGCAGTAGAAAATTAGTGGTTTATATAAGAACATTTCAAAACCCTTTGAGCCTGGCAGGCACTCTCCTTTAGAGGAGGAAGATGTGGAGATTAGAGTGGCAGAGCAACTGCTGGGCATGGAGTGGAGCTGGACTCCATACACGGAGGTTATGTTTGGATAATACATGTGTAAGCTTCTATATGAAGTTGCCCTCGAACAGAAAAAAAAAGATGATGAGCAATCAAACCACCTCTCTGACTGCCCTGAGAAATGCAGTGCTAGCATGACAGAATTTCTGGAACAGGGAAAACTAGTCCTGGGAGAGGTCACGTTTCGGGAACACACCTCATGCATTTCAGAGGAAGAGTTATCATTACTACTATTTTCTTCACTTGCTGACATCTCATTCCTGTGCAAAGTGTTTCAGTTAAAAATCTCAAAGGATTTTTGGGTTAGTTGGTGGGGTTTTGGCAGGGAGTGGGGCTTAGCCACAGAGAAGTATGCCATACACCCCATCCTACAGATAGGGATGGCAAAGCAGGAGGAGGTAAAGCAGAAATGTTAGTGGCAGAATTGGGAAGAATCTCCTGATGCCACTGTCTCCCAGGTTTGCGCTAGCAGCCCAAAGATCACCTATGGCCAGTAAGTTTCAGTAAGTCAGGAGAAAGATATTGTGAATACTCTGTGCACATACACACTCCTGCCACCCGTGTGTATGGTACACTAATCCTTTGATGGTTTGGTGGGACTAAGGGAGGAGACAGGAGATGGAGAAAAGAGAAGAAGGGAAGAAAAGAATACCACACCTCCTCACCCTCTAGTTCATGCTGCCACATGACCATTACATTGAGATTCCTGGATGGGAGAAGAGAAACCCAGACATGTCCTCCACAGTCAGAGAGGGACCTCACACAGGGTGTCTCAGGTCAGGGAAAGCAATCACACCAGCTGTCTCAGGTGAGAGGCAGTTGTGGATCAAGTTCATCCTGTGTCTAATACCCTTCTTTTTTTACTTTCAGATAAGGTAACACAGAGCAAGTGTCTTCTGACTAGAAATGGAATAAGACAAGTCCCAGAACACCTGGCTGTTTCATGAGCTTCATGATGTCTTTGCATGATCTGGTATCTGATTTCCCTTGCCAGGGCTTTAAAAGAATTTTGCCAGCACTGAGAAAGAAAAGCTCACCTGTACTTCACAGACTGAACAGCTCTCTGAGTTCTACAACACCCCCACAGAGCAGACCTTGTCACCATGCACAGACTGCAAGGTGAGGGGAGCACAGGACATGAGTTTTCCCCACACAGAGATGGGCCCATTAAGAAATTATTGCAGTAAAAGTGTGGCATGCAAGAGGCAGCGTTCACATGGAGAACAATACAGGAAATGAAAGGAGGCAGAAAGAGCACATGGCAAGAGGCAAGGAGAAGCTGAGGACAGTAAGATTTGTCTTAAAAATGTTGGTAACTAGACCCACACTTTCAGCTTCAGTATTTCACACACAGCTAGACACTCCCAGTGCTACAAGGATGTTTCATCCTCAAATAAGTCTATTTTCATGCAGTGTCTTATCTTGCCATTCACAACACAAGGTTTAACAGCAATATGTTTAAAAACTTTTCCTGGAAACATGGCAAAATCACTGCAGAGTGACTTTAGGTGGTATTTTAAACTTCAGGTATAAACAAGGTCACACTCTGGTTTGATCTGTAGGTTCAAAGAAGTAGTTATGTAAAAACTCCTGCTTCCCATCTGAAACCACACTGTACAGCTGCAAGCATACTGCAGCCAAAAATATTTGCATTTCTTGGCTCACTCACTCATTTGCAAATGACTGTCAAAAGATTAGCTACCTCAGCGTGTGCATTTGTGCCCACAATTTGTCTATGGGTACCTCTAAAGGGTGCAGGAATGTAAAAAGAAAACACAAGTTATATCTAAAAGGAGCCTGTCTGAAAATGTATCATATTTGCCAATTGCAAGACAGAGCGCTTCTTCCTAAAAATAATAAATTTTAAAAATACATATATTTTACTTGGTTCAAATATAAATAAATGTAATGTGGCTGAGAGCTGTGAATTGCTGCCCTTGTGTTTGGAGACACACTCCTCCTATTCCTAAAAAGGCCAAGTTCCCTGTATTCCCTCAGTCCTATATTTGCCTAGGTACAGCACCATCCTTAAAATAAAATCTATTTAAGCAGAAACCTGGTTGTAGCAAAGAAAAACTGACTCTTTACATCATAGTTCATTGTTCTTTTATGGTAATAAAACAAAAATTTTGCTATTATTTAATCCTGTATTAGCCCTGAAGCAGTGCCTCCTGCTCTGGATTATTTTGGGTCTAAGATGAGGTTTTCCAGCAGATGGTGCTGCTTCCAGTACAGAACAGAAGGTTTCCAGCAGTCCTCATGGAGAGGGGAGCTTGATGTCCTTGCTCTCTCATGCCTGCTAGCTAAGTGGGAGAGCAGAACAAGAAAAACAAAATAGAGAAGAAAACTGCATCATTAAAAACTTGGAGCTGGGAATAAAGGTCTGATTGCCCTCCTTCACTACATGGGTAGGAAAGAACTAGTGATCACAGCAGGTCTACCACAGAATGCAGCAGCTGCTTTTAACAGAAAATGGGCACTCCTGCAGCACCCCATGGCACTCAAGAGATGATTATGCAGATGAATTTTCTCTCAAAGAAACACTGAACTTCTCTAAATGACTGTGTGGCTGCTCTTTATTTAAATTAAGTATTGCTTCTGCCTCCAGAGTTCATACCTGGAATAAAACTTCTTCCAAAGTTGTGGCTTCTGAAATGCAAGATACCCCTCTGGAACCAAGTCTAAGTGCAGTATTTTGTAACAAACCAGTAAAAGTTCAGGTGAAAAAACCCAGGTCACTCAATTCTACATATTTGTAATTTTTTTTGTCATCACTTGAAAGACCTTTTACACTGAAAAGATGTCATTTAACTAGAGGGGAATTTAGTCAAAACTCTTGTGCTATTTTAATGCAGGGTGGTTTTTTGTTTTATTTTCCTAGTTAGAGGAGGATTAAGCTAAAATTAACTGAACAAATAATGGACACAATGGGTGTGTCTGCAGTATTTTTTCTCCTTTTCCTCTCACAGATTACTGCCTGGATTTGTAAAAGCCATTCCTGAGGTTTGGCTTTTAAGGTGCCAAATATTTTCGCTCTAAGGGAATAATGTCCATCACACTTTCTGTGATCCACTGGCTGCACGTACACCCGTTAACCTCAAACAGCAGTTCCCCAGAAGGAAAGAGCCACCTGAAACCCTCAAGAGATCTGAAAGTTGTACTGTGGTTACAAATTATGAAGCTTATTATTTTAGGCTCTGAGTACCGAGGACTTCGTGCCCACCTCTCTCAAAGACTTTTTATTTATTGAGCTCTTCTCTGTAAAATGTCAATTTATCCATATGGCACCTCTGGAGCTCTTTCATAAGTGATGCAAGTTGGAGCAGTATAGTATTTTTGTGCCCAGATTTCCTACCCTGAAATCTTCAAACTCAGTTTGAAAAGAAAATAAGCAAGCTGCTGATGAGTGTTGACTACCTCACCACTGACAAGGCACCACTACTTTGCCCAAATACCAAATCATCACTTCAATCTCATGCTAGTGTGCAGAGAAGGAGGAGCAGTGGTGAGATTTTTCTTTCTGAGAGGCTGCAACTACTGCATTTGATCCTGAAGCAACTATAATTCCCCAGGCCATACTATCCTGGGCTGTGCTCAGTCTTTCACCTGTTCCACTGCTTTTCTTTTAGGTACTCTTCTGGGATGAGGGTTATTTTATTTTTCCAAAGTCACTGACAAAACATTTGCAGTGTTTCTGTCCTCCTGTTTGATTTTTTTAATCATATTTATTTGGAAATAAATAGCTACGATAGATCATCATGTAACAAGCAGATCTTTGCTGTTGCTCTGTGTTTTTACAAGGTGAGATACAGTCCAAGTATTTTGAAGTGTAAATACTACACAAGCCTATCCTGCTGTTCCCATTCCCACATGACCAGAAAATCAGTAAAAATGCTAAATTTCAGATGGCCAGGGAGACCCTCGCAGCAGCACTACTCCCCACATTCTCAAGGCTTGCCTTCAGCTGGGGCTGCCCTCTTCAAACAAGGAGAGGAGGAGATCAAAGGCAGAGTCTCCTTGCAGATACCTCCCAGAGCTGCCATCCACAGCCTGATCATTTCCTTCACACGCTTCTGCTGATAATGAAGGCACTTCCCTGCAGCTTGTGCCCCACCACACTGTGACTTTCTGTAGGAGGTTATCCAGAGAAAAATCCTGAGGATAAGCCCTTAGAGAAAACCAAGTTCAAACCTCAAGCTATTTTGTTCACACTGAGATGCAAAGGGCTAGAGCAACGATTTATCAGTGACTTTAAAATACTTGCTAGGAAAAGAAAGCAGTGATGCCAAGGAATCACTGCAGCCCCAGCCTGGCTTTGCCCACGATATGTTTTCAGGGACCATCTGTCACAGCATCTTCTGATGGATTGTGTACAGCTGGGTCCTCTCATCTTCTGGGACTCTCACATAAACAGCAACCTCCAAGCAAAACAAAGGAGCCAGAGTCCCCAGATGGGCATCAAGAAGGCAAGTTGAGTATTTGTGGGAGGCAATCTCTAACACCACTGTTTCAAAGAAGAATGCTCTATGGGCTGATGTCTGCATCTGTGGGAAAGCCTAATATAGCTGATATTTACACTTCATCACTGGTTTGGAATGACCTTCTCGTGGCCCTGCCTGAGCAGCTGAGACACACTTACCTCCAGCTGGGTGTTATTCTCAAACTCACGCTGTAAAGCAACTGTGCAACTTTGCATAAGCTTGGCAAGGCTTCAGACCAACACCTACCACTCATTTTAGGATGTCTCCAGGCCGCTGCAGAACAATTTCTTTTTACACCCTTTCCACCAGTTTAATATGGAACACACACTGTATTCCCCAAAGTCAGATATCCCCTGCACTGTTTTACTTTAGGTTGCTTTAGTCAGCTCGTGTTCACAAGCCTGCACAAAGGTAAGGCTTGCTAAAGCTTGGAGAAAATACTTACCTTCATCCATGCCATTGAGTATTTCAGTTAAGTCTTCATGTTTGCTGTCATATTGGTGCTCCTTCCACGTTTCCCCGTTTTCACTTCGAAGCACGATTAGTTCTCTTTCCTTTCCTCGCATTGATCCAAAGTGAGGGATTTCCACTATGACAGGGCTAGAGAAAAAACAATCATGTTATTTTTAACCCTATATTTCCCCACTGCCCTTAATTTCATATGGGTCTTAAGACTTTAAGAAAACTATAGTCATTTAAAATAGTTAACGCTGTTATGGTAAAAATGTTTTTAAAATTGCCAAAGCTGCACAATCCTTTATTGTTTAAACTGTAATTAACAGATAACTTGAAAAAATTAATATACATAGCTCATTTTTTGTGTAAATCTTTTGATCTGCTTCATGAAAGAAACAAAAGTGACAACTTTTGCTAAGGAGAGTTCTCCCCATTCATTTATCCCAGTATGTAGGTGATCCAACCTGCCTCCAGCACACGCAGCACTGATAACTTTTACTTGGCATTAGCATAGTCAAAATTCAGATCTGGCTCAGGGAGTTTGAAGGCACAGAGTCACTTCAGAAACAGTCTGGCTATCCAAATGCATGCAACAGCCATTGACTGTACAGGAACCATGCATGTGTGCAGATTTTAAACTAAGTCCCAAACTTTTCACAGCTCTCCCTGGCTCTCTGTTGATGCAGGTCCTGTGAAATAAAAGAGACTGTTTCTCTTTAGCTTCACTCTGGTTCTCATGCCCAGCATCACAGCTGCAACCTCTGCACAGGAAACATCACTGGGGAACCTTTAGATCCTTTCAGAAGGGATTTCTCTGGGTTAAACAACATCACAACCACATTTATATTAGTTACTGTCAAACGTTTCAGGGAGAAGGAAAGGGAATGAGAAGGTGGTTAAGAACACACCTATGTCACCAGACAATGTATCTTCAACAGAGGACTGCAAGTGCATTACTGAACAGTTTTTATGAACAACCAACAGAAACCACCATTCACTTCATGTGCCATTCCTCAACAAAACAGACACTTTTGCCAAACACTTCACAGGCAGGATATGCATTTTAAAGTATGCTAAGACAAAGTGACTGAAATCACACAGTAAGTGAACATTTATGGATTATGCAGCTTTAAGACATTTAAATAGACAGTATCATTATTTTCCTACAGAGGTTGTAAAGGATTTAACTGCTTTGTAATAACTCTGTTAAAAGCAGCGTCGCATGATGGGAGAATTACGCAGCATTTCTGTGGTACTGTGCACCTGCAAGGTGCTGGCTGCATTAACCAAGTACTTGAGCATGAAATCACAACAGCCATCATGAGGGATAATAAACTAGCTGGAAGTCCAGTTTTCACATTAAATACCAAGGGAGAGGAGTTAGTCTTTTTTTTTCCCCCATGAAAATAGAAAAAGAGTAATACATACATATTTTAGATGCTTAGATGCTTTCAGGAACACCCAGGCTATTACCCTAATCTCAAGTCCTTTAACAAAAAATAGGGATGTAGCTGCTGTCTCCCATTGTGCACAGCAAGTAAATTCCAAAAATTCAAATACATTGCTTAAGATATTTACTCTAGTTCAAAAAGAGTACAAACTGAAAACTATCACTGGAGTACAATCTTTGCAGGCTAATATTTCAGATACTGTCTCTGTAAATATTTAGAAACCACACAATTTTGTGCATGACATTTAACGAGAATACTCAGTGAGAAGGTATTGAACAGGTTTGGAACACCAAACACTCAGCAATATTTTGAAAACCTAATGCAATAAATTTCACAATATGGTTTGAAAACAACAGTCAAAAACATAAGGAAACATTCTTACATATTTAAACTACACACTGCAGTTCCTTTGAGTTGCATATTTGGTTTTATAAATTTATTTTAACAAGATGCCTCTTGCAGGTTGAAAATATTATTATTGCTCCAACCTTGCTGAATGAATTCATTCACTCAATAACGTTTTTTCTAAATAATCTTTCATAAATAGTAGACTTTATGCGGTAACATTTTACAAATGCTCTTCCCAAAACAGACTCACTCAAGGCCTGTAAATACCTTCTCTACCACAGGGTTGAACTTAAAGGACTGTCACTGTGTATTAAGATGTATTTAATGCAGTAGAAACACTTCAAATTTAAAAAATTACAAAAGCACAGAAGTTATGAAAGCAGAATGCTGGCAGTGAATTTTACATGCCTATAAGCACAAGGTAGTAGCAGAGCTATATTAAAATCAAGCCACTATGATTCTCTTTCAGTGACATAAATCAACTGAAAGTTTTGGAGAACTCAAAAAAAATAAAAATGGGAATAACAAAAAATTGGAAACGAAAGAAAAACTGTAGACATTCTGTATCTTTTCCGTACATATCCTACCCAATAAATTTTGTTCCTTGTGGACCAAGCTGCAGGATTCGGCTAACCATGCTCTCACCCTCATTTAGAGGGGGAGGAGATTTAGGAAGATGCAGTTTACTGAATAACATCCATGCAGCAGGAAGAGAAACGAGAAGGGGAAATTAGGAACAAACTGTCATTCCCGACAGAACCAGCAGTTTACACCAGGGTGCCACTAATGGTAATGAACAAAATTTATAATTAGGGAAAAAAAAGGCCACATCATAGTGGATTGTTTCCCCTGTTTTAAGCTTTTAAAAAGTCAGTCCCTAGCATTTATACTATTTGTACTACCACTGTACAGTAAGTGCTCCACCCTCACTCCAAGTGGCTTTTCTCCACAAGACAGAGATAAGCAGCTCCCAGCAACTCCAGAGGGAGCCCTGCACACACTGCAAACACAGCTCAATATTTGGGTCCTTGTGGGTGTCTTTAGGACACTTCTTTGTGACAGTGCTGTTTCTCTAAATACTCTACAAGCAAGGGGGTCAAAACCTGTGTTATAGGTGTGTGACTCCTCCTGACTTCCAAGGCAGGTTGCATGAGTAGATGAGGGCGGGCCCTTGCCTTTTCATGGCACTCCTTACCTTCCTCTCCATCCTGCAGTCATCCTAGAGGCAAAACTCCCCTTAAAATACAAGGGTACTTTTCTGGAATGAATGGCAGGTTGGCATTTTTTAATGTTTTAAGTTAAGTAGCCTGTGTTACATGCTCAGATGAGGTAGAGTCAATGTTTAACTAACTTAGACCCACAGGATAAAGGAAACGAAAGGTGCAATATGAGTGTAAACAATTCAACTCGTAGAACAACTCACCCTAAAAACTGTGCCCCTGCTGGCCCCATTTCTACCAGTCGACTTGCCAATCCTTCTCCTTCAACCATGGGTGGTGGGCTGGCCAGTTTGTGCCTCTTCACCAAGCGGCAGGTGATGCGGGTCGGTGCCGTACACTTGCGTGGCGGGATGATTATTCTCATTCCGTGGTGGCGGCTACCCCTCATCGAACCCCCACGTGCATCAACCATAAAACTAACCAGAAAACTGCAGGAGAAAGGAAACACGTCAACAAAAATAGTCACAAAACAAGCAGAAGATCAGCAAAAAAAGTCAACCACCACAGACTTCAAAACATGATTAGAAACATCTCCCTGATCCCAGTTTAAACACAAAGAACATGGAGATTCTTTTAAAGTTTATACTTACATGTTAACTATTGGTTATCAAAAGCAGGAATTGCTAAAGGTCTAGCAACATCATGATGAAATGACCAGGTGCTACTGGGTAATTTGGATTGAAAGAGTACACAAGTAGTGTATTAGTAGTGGCTTGTTAGGATTTTAAAACATCCCTCTGTTACCATTAGCTCTACTGTCCACAAACGAGAGTAATTAGCCTCACATGCAGAAAGGAACCAGAGAGTGTAGAAAAAGGAATATCAAAAATGCTTATTATTTGGGGGATCTCAGCCTTCAAAATCTCCTCACAGTCTCATCTGCAAACACTCCTGAGGGCTGGCAGAGCAAGTGCTGTCATCAAGGGTGACAGTCAGTCCAGGCTACTGAGGACTTCCACTGATGGGGAACATGAGTGACAACTATCAGGCACCTAACTTCCTTTAGTCTTTTGGTTCCCTGGAGGAAATCATGCCATTACTTCACTTTGAAGGTGATATTCATTAGCATAAGACATCAAAGAAAATTCCCATTTGCTAGTGTCATTCCAATGCATAATTTTCCATTTAACAACAGAAGAGTAAGAAACTATACTTTTAAGTGGCGAGTGGTATATTTTTAAATAAAATCCTTTCTGTTAGCAAGGGATTAATTAATATTAAGAATTAATATTAGAATAGCTTCTGGTAGAAGATGCAGTAACAGGCTGGTATCAAGAGGGACATGAGTTACCAACTCACTCCTGAAGCCAGTACAGTTTTTGTTTGTTCCTTCTGTATGATATGCACATCTGTCATATGGTTTCACTATTTTGAAGGCTGTTGCCAAAACTGCCAGCTCTTAAGAACTAAACCCTCACATGACTAACAGGTGAATCCATTAAATTTCCTGGTTCCCCACAATAAACTGAACTAAGGGTGTGAGCCAGTAGTCCAGGGGGGTTGTGAAGGTTCTTTAAAAAATCCCCAGATGCTCTGAAGTATGATTGGGAATTTGTGCAAGACCATTACATTTGCTTTTGAGACCAGCAGGATATCAAAAGCTGCAGCTTGGACAAGCCTGCAAATAAGGTGCATTCAGAAATCTGGCCAATGATGGTGGGGAAAATTTGCACAAAAGCAGGAGCATAATCAAAATTTGGTATTTAGTGGTCTGCAGGAGAGAAGCAAGTGGGGACACAAGCTGTAAATATATGAAGTAAGACAGAAATGTTGTCCCACTGAATTTCAGATCAAGAAATTGCTACATTGCCTTTCTTCAACTCAACATTCATCAGTAAAGATGGGGAGTTCTCTAAGATGATCCTAACCCAAATTTATCATTTTTTATGCCCCAGACATTTTACAATGCTGAAGCATGGCATTTCACAGTAGTTTTCATATAGATAAGTTGTATCCACGTTCCACATTTCTCTCCTAGATAAACATACTGTACACTCCAAATGTTGCCACTAGGGCATCCCAGTTCCTCATAAGAGGAATTGTTTCAGTGGGACAGGATCTTGGCTAACCAAGCACTTCCCATAAATACTGGATCTCTGTCAAAACCAATATGCTCCATCTTTAAATTATATACTCTATAAGTTATGATAATCCTAATATTTATGGACCACAAGATCTTAGATGTCTGTTAACTCTGTTTACCGAAACACTTCTCTGTTTGCTAACAGAAGGCTGTAGCAGGCAGAGACAGCTCTAGAGAGCCTGGACCTTTGGTTCCCTCTCTGAGCACTACTGGCCCTGTCAGCACATTTATGGTGCTCTTTCTGTCTGCCATTGCTCCATAGGGTGGATGGTGAAAGCCTGACGGCAGAAGGCAGATGCCACTGAACAAGTGGAAGAGCAGGCCAGTGGTGGGTGTTCAGAGCTGGCAAGGAGCCAGCCCATGACTAGATGTGCAGAGAGCTCAAGGCAATCCACCTGAATTTACCATGAAGCAAAGTAAAATATTAAGCAGCGACCCACAGCCCTTGGCCATCAAAGGGAGGATAACGAAAGGAATCTGCTGCAATTGGTGTTTGGTGCCAAAACCACCAAAATCTCGTGTCATGTGCATGGCTTCTGTCTGCAGAGAAAATGGGGCCTTTTCAGACTACATGGAAGTGTAGGGGGTGCCTGGCTGGAGCACCCCTTGGGGCTGATGCTGCAGCAGCTCCAGGGGGTCACATCTGGCCCATGCACCACGGAGGAGCTTCCTGGGAAGCTTGGCCAGGTTGTTCTTGGCCCAATGGCTCGGTACAAAGCAATTTTTTGGAGAGCTGCCTATCATGTACATGATTACAGGCTTGTTAAGCCATCTCAGAATTAATAATGAAAAGGAGGTTTTCATCTAATGTAAAAACGCCAAAACTTACACTCAGATAAGATGTTGTCTTCTGAATCCAAACTATTTAAAGGATGTGTGACAGTGTGACTTGTCAAAAATCTCTAGGCAGATAAATCTACTGACTTAAATTAATAATTAAAAAACCCCACCACAATAGAAATTAAAGCTAAGTACCTATATCAATCAGTCCCCAAGTTAACAGGAGTGTTTAGGCTGTAGATTTTAAGGTCAGTTCAGCCTTGGCAACCTGGAGCTTAGCACTGCTACTGCACACTGCTCACAGCAAGGGTAGATTAACCCTTCACAGGAGCCTGTGCCCCAAGGTAGGAACAAGCCCCTCACAGCTTTGGTGTCCCCACCACACTGCAGCCTTCAGTGAGGACAAAACTTGCAGCATGATCAGCTTTTATGCATATTGCTCCCATATAAAAAGATAATCATTGTCAGCAGCATATTAATTATTTCCTTGTTTAGTTTTCAAATTAGTAATTTACCATTTAAAACAATAACAATTCCAAACAGTATTTCATGCACTTTCTATCTAACATATTAGTATCTGATGCTTACCTAAATTAATGTTGCACTAATAATGGAAACTACAGTATGATCTCTAAAACACAAGGCTAAAGGCTAATGAGCATTTCTACTTGAATACATGGAAGGGATGAGGATATGAGGATGTGGGAGGATGCACTACAAACATCTACACACACTCTGTGGGAAAAAAGTTAAAAAAAAAAAAAAAGAAAAGAAAATGAGGATTCACAGAAAGCACAGAGTTATCACCTTGAATCATACTGGGGGAGTGGAGAGGAATAGCTGCAAAATAATTTAGAAAGCAAATGGGAAAATTAATGTAAGATAATTAGAGGCAAGCAACAAAAAATATCAATAATAAGTGCAAAGAAAAAGTAACAATCAAAAAATAACAAAAGCAACACATTTGAAGGCCAGCTTTAGAAATTATTTGGCTTTTGCTTCACAGATCATGACATATGTCATATAAAATATGCTACATATGGGAAAAAAGAATATGAAAAGGAGTGTTCATTTAATTAGTCAGCACAACTCCACAATTTCTCTGCAAAGTGCAGAATCACAGAGAGAAGAGAAAAGCATTTACAATTTACTTAGGTCACCAGAGAATTTATTGTAACACAATTTCTTCACTGAATTCCCAAAACATGCTCCACTGTGCCATGGAAAATCAGCACTTTTCTAAAGCAGTTCATTTTCCAAAGCATA
This sequence comes from Myiozetetes cayanensis, assembly GCF_022539395.1. Taxonomy (NCBI): domain Eukaryota; kingdom Metazoa; phylum Chordata; class Aves; order Passeriformes; family Tyrannidae; genus Myiozetetes; species Myiozetetes cayanensis. The sequence goes on from NW_026086605.1 coordinate 30,146,833, forward strand.
ATGTACGAATGTATGTATGGCAGGTTACTTGAAAGGAGTATCAGCCCATGCCATTCATTACACTGCTGTCAAAAATAAGTTCTTCTGTGTGTACAGGAGGTTGGTTGGAGTAAACCACAATTAATTTGATATATTCCACCTTGCAAGACTGGATCCAGTATTTCTGAGTTTCTCAATACGGAAGGCAGCGTGACACACTCATTTCCTTCTTTCAGATAAGACAGCCAAGGAGTTAAAAAAGGCAACACGGAGAGAGCACACCCACTTTTTACTTTGGGAAAGTTTCAGGACTAAGCTCATGTCTGAGAGGTGAAGGTCATTTTGGGAAGGGTCTCTACCCTTCCAGAGGCCTCAAGATTCATGACGCATTTCAATGTACTGCTTACAATGGACCCTGTTCAAAATATATGCTGGCAAAACAACTTATCTGAGCTCAAGAAGAAAAACATAAAACATTATCTTGGCTTGAAAAAAGGAAAAACCAGAAGAGTTGAAATTACTGCCAGCAATTTCTTCTTTCTTCAGCTTTCACTGATACGTTGCTGGTTCTCCACATCCAGCTCCCAAAATTCCCCTTCTGCCTCAGTTAAGAAATGGGAACAAATATTGGTGTTCTCTTCTGACAGTGGGTGAATGGGAAAAAGAGGGGGGACCCGAGGGAGCAGAGGAGCTCCCCAGCACGGCACATCAGGGAGCCCTGGGAGGATGAAGAAGGCAAAGAGTAGAGGGGTCAGACCTGCCTGCAGGGCTACCCAGAGCAGGAGGGCTGCTGACAGCAGGTGACCCCAGCCAGCTGTGCCCCTGGCCATGGCCACAGAAGGAACTGGGGACAAAGATGAAGCACCACAAAAAAGCAGGAAAGGAGTCTGCTTTTCAGAAACAGGCTGACAGAAGTGATGTGAAAAGTCACGATCCTCTGCATCCTGTGCTGAGGTACTGGAAGATTAGAAGGGAACATTTGCGGATTGCCTCTAGGTGAAGATAACAAGGAAAATCAAACAGTATCATATTATAATATGGGGCCACAACTGAAAAGAAAATAAACCGAGTGAAGCTTGTTGTTTGTTTGTGTTTTTTTCTTAACAAAGGAACTGAATCATCAGAGCATCATTTCTTATGCACTCGATATGTCAAATGAGAAACACGATGGGTCAGAAAAGCTGTACCTGTTTGGAAAAATCTATCTCCTCTCCCTCCCCTGCAATCCCACAGTTTGCTCCCCTGCTGCAGGTCTGCAGGGGAGCAGTCTTCCCCTCTGGGCAGCAAAGATCACCTCTACACTAGTGAGGACTCATGTACCAAAGGAGCAGATCTGAAGGAGTTGATATGAAAGATCCATTGCCCACAGAATACATGTTCTGGAGGGCTGGAACCATTAGTGAGCATGCTGAAGACCTAAGGGCAGAAAGTACTGCCCCAGAGGAGTGGCAGGATTCAAACATCAGACCTATTCTGTATCAGGATGAAAAGAAACCAGAAAATTTTAGACCAATCAATCTAATCTCAATTACCAGAGACATTCAGGAGTAAATTATTTAATGATCAATCTGTAAGGGCCTAAAGGATCAAGATAATGAATCAAGATACTACACCTCGCCTATCACCAGTCCTCAAAATAAAAACAAGCCAATATATCAGTGGCAAGAGTAATTCATACCAAATGAACCTGACTTCCTTCTTTGATGTGTGAAAGTACTGTCTTGGTACTTCAGGCTCAGAATAGGTAAGGCAAGCAGACTGTGGGATTGCTTAAGTGTGTTATGTGTGTCACAAATTACCTAAGAGAGCCAGGGGGAAAGCAGAAAAGATGTGCTGAAATGTGGAAAGCACTCCTGGGAGGAGCTGGGACATTTGAGTCTAAAAGACAGGATGACATGTCTTCCAACACAGAAAACAATTGTTAAGAGACCAGTAAGATATTGCTGTCCATGAGCACTATGGATATGACAAGAAAAAGGTTTAATCTGCAGCAAAGAAATGTTGACTATTAGAGAAAGAATATTGTAACAAAAGATAGTGAACTCCCGAAGCTGGGGGACTATCTCTTATTTTTAGTGATTATTAAGACATTAAACATATTTCAGGAATTACTTGCCCACATTCGATCCTGCAGTACTGCAAAGGGGTGGGCTGCCAGCTCTTGCTGACATTGTTCTGTGACAACCAACAGACTTCAGCTTCTCATACTGCAATTTCAGTGCTAGCACTGACCAAAAATGCAGCTCAGGACCAAAAAATCCACCACTGTGTAGACCTCCTTAGCAGAAGCAGGTGCTTATGTGTACTGTGGGACTATAGCTTTAGATTTGTGGGACTTGCTGCTGTATTGGAACTGAAATATTTTGATATGTGCTTCCCCCTTTTTATGATAAGAATGTAATTAGCCACAAAATGGGGAAGTAAATTAAAAAATATATGGAATTTTATGTCCTGATCTCAAAAATTAAACAACAAATATTTACACCAGACAATCTAATATGCAGAGATTCCTTAAACATTCATTTGTAAATTTTTATAATATGCATTCATCATCATTACTACTGCATTTAAATCAAGTCTATGTGGTACTGTCAAGAAGCATCTAAATTACAGTGATGACTCATAAGTAAACAAATAGTACCACTAAAATCAAACTACAGATATTGGAGACTGGGCAGGAGTTCGTAGGTATAAATAAAATAAGAGGTCAAATTAAATCCCCCCATTTTTTACTCTGTGAAGGAACAGAAAGCATAACATCACACTTCTGATTTCAGAGTGTTCAATAAATATTCCAAATAATTTAATGCAATTCAAACAAAATCAGCTTATGACACTTAAAGCAAAGCATAAGCAACAGAAAAAGCAAAACTGGACTATTAAAGAGAAGCCTGTGGGATTACAATGTTTTGGCATTCAGAAAATTAAGGGCAAAAGCAAGTTTTTGGTTTGATATGCAAGAATTTAGAGTGATTCCTGTTATTAAGCACCCTCCTTGAAGTCAGTGTGAATTTTGCCACTGGCTTCCAGTGGAGCAGGAGCAGGCATGTTATCAGCCACCACAGCAGGTTGTATTCTTTGTCTAACAATACACTTCCACATCTATAGATAAAGGAAAACTGTTAAGTGACCTACCCAGAATGGATGGGACTGGAAACAAGGTTAACATTGTCCAAGGTGTCTGCAGCCCAGCTATAGTGCCTGAGAGAATCAGAATCAAACTCCCTTTGAAACGTCAGGTGCTTCAAAACAAAATTAAAAAAAGAGACAAATTTAAATTTAAAATTAACATTAAAACACTTGTCTTAAATGCAAGCTTGTTATTATAATTCTATTAAATTTTGTCATTTGGTTGTTTTCATATAATAGCGCTGATAAATGATATACGCTGGAAATCCTGTAACAGTAACATGGAACACACACATAAACTCATGTCTCTTCAAACATTCTTTTTGCCCACTTTTCACACCTTTTCCTTCAGTTTCAACTATGTGTCTCTCCAGTATTTACCTACCTGTGTCAGGTTAAAAAGACTGAAAAATATATTACCATTTGTACTGCAATCATACACCATGTAGACAGGCAGTATAATATTCCCCCTCAGAAGATGCCATTGGATAGATCCTTGTTCAAGTAGAACCTGTGAATAACTTCACTGAGGGTTTCGCTGAAGCTGTGAATGCACCAGCAGTTCCCATTTGGGAGGGGAGTTTAGTTTGTCCTCATACACATACAGCCAACATGAGACCTGTTTTCTGGAGTGCCACTGCCCCTGCTCATCGCCACAAAAATAGCTTTAACCCTGTGAAGTGCTGGAACGCTGCTGCTATAATTAACTACCCCATCTGAGACACACTGAGGTGTAATTTGTTTCTTGTTGTTGCCCACAGACACGCACATGCACACTCCTGTATCTTGAGCTCTGCAACATGCTCTCACCCTAAAAATCCTCTTACTGTGCAGCAAAGCCATTTTAGTAAAATACACTTTTTTTTTGTTTCTTTCATCCTATGAAATAAACAATCTTCAACACTGTTTGCCCCTATTTCCAGGGTGACACAAAAGCTTCTCCATAATTTAAGAAGCACCATCAGAAATCAATAAAAATAAGTCAGGAAGCTGTCATGCAACACAATCTTCAACCAAGATGGTGTTAAAGATGTCAATGTTTCCTGTAAGTAGGTTGTTTGCTGCTTAGAGGCAAATGCATCTAGAGAGAGCAGAGTCTGTTTAGACTAAAACCTCATGGGCTGTTTTCAAATCAAATTCAGTGGGTTCAAGTCAAAGCTGAGCCAAGCACACACTTCTACACTGGAAAGTTTTATTATTTCCACCTGTTTTTTTATATGATGACACACAGTGGTAGTGCAAATTCATTATGTTGAACAGAAATATCAGCATTAGTAGTAAATCTGGCAGAGTCAGTCATAAACACTCAAAAATACTTCTGTTGAGAAACTTCCACAAGATAAGCAGGCAGATAGTGCTGTGTTGTTGGCCAGGATGTGCAACCCTCCCATCACTCTGGGGTTTCCAACCAGCTTCAATTTTAGCCATTTCTTTTATTAGAGATGAGCATCCCAGGTTTCCTTCCAAAAAAACATCGACACTATAATTTACTGCCAGTCAACAGAAATCTTTGCAGGGCACAACTTTGCTCTGTCACCCATCAAACACGGTGCCACACGGCTTGATGCCTCCTCCTTTCCATACCTTAACACTTCTATTAAGGATCTTTTGTTGAACTTTGTGCTTTAATATATATACTTGAGGCCTGATGCTTCAAACACAGGCAACAACAATAAATGGCAAACTTGCATGTGTTAAACACCAAAATACACCATCAGACAAAAAAAGACAAATGAACGCTGTTAAAGTAATGACAATTAAGCGACCACAGTGGATTTAATTAGTGCCATTAGTTTAACGAAGACAGTTTTCTAAGCCTTTCCAAAAGGACACCAGAGATTCTCCTCCATTTCCTGAGAATGCCACCATTGCTGTGGATTTCTGCTATTCCAAATCATTTGTAAGAGCTCATACTGAGCACGTTATTACTTGTGATACCAAACAGTGCAAAATTCAGACAGCTTGTCTCAGGCATTGTAAAGATTCAGATAAACAAAAATAAATGTGTTACTTTGCTCAGTGATTAACTTTATCATCAGAAGTAGGACAAAGCAATGAAATGTGCCAAAAGGAACACCACAATTTGGTGTTTACCACTGAAATGCTGCTAAGGCATAACAATGTCACTGCACCGAGGCCCCGGCAGGCACCACATCAACAAACAAACATCATCACACATCATCAAATAAATGTGGGGTCAGGTTTCCTACAGATGAAACACGCTCACATTCCTTTAGCAGTGTGATATAGAAAACTAAACACAGAGCCACATAAATTCCAAGGAAATACCATCACTCCAAAGTAACCTCTGCTAGACAGAGGTGCTCCTACGCTCACCACTGTGCTGTAGGTTTGCCTACACACATACTTAGGGCTCCTTGGTCTTCCTTTGTCCTGAGGTATGGTCTGTACACCAGGTAACTACTGTTTGAAAGCATTCCTTTCTGACCAAGTGCACTCAACCAGATCTTTTGGACATATTTAGAGCGAGCAAAAATCCAAAGCCTGCAGCCAACAATTTTGGCAGAGGAACAGAGTAGGAAAAGCTAGAAGCAGGACACATGCATCTTACACACAGCACACATCTGTGGTTCTCATTTTTCAGGCTCTTGAGGTGCTGGATTTTCCAGGCAGGCAAAAAAATTCATCCTGTCCTAAATTGCAACATAAGCAGTCCAGAAGATGGAACACTGTCAGTGACATCAAATCACAGGATTCATCCTGTGCTTGGTCAGATCCCAGTGTTCCCTCCCTGGACCCAGGGAGATTAACTATGCATTGCTAAAGGGTGTGGCAGCCTTAGATGCAAATGTGTGTATAAAAATACTGATGGTTCTGCTGGCAAGGATCCTGCTGGTTGCATAACTGAATATCCAGGCTGTGTAGTATCAGAGTTCAGCAAACAGAAGAATTTATGCTTCCTCCCAGATGAATTTATCCAGACTGAAGTGATTCAGCAAGCTGCTATTTAATGGACAGTCCGAGTCATCCTGCCTTTGGCTGACTAAATTCAGAAGTTGATGTAAATTATTCCATGGAGAAAGTAATTTGGATTCAGTTTGAGTTGCTGCATCCAAGGTAACATGCCAGGACATAGAAATTTTAACTTTACTCCAGCCAGGTTATGAGGTACAGTGTGGCCTGGATTCAGACTTCCCTGTTTAACAGGGTCAGCAATAAACCACCAAATGCAAGCAATGGAAAATATCGTGACTTCTAAGGAATTATTAGAAACTCTTCTCCGACACTCAATGTGATATGCTGGCAGTGAGATTCAGTAAAGAATGGTTTCAAATCTTCCTCATTTGTTTCTTTTCACACCCCCAAGTCTCCCAGTGATCCTGGGGAGAGGTGACCATGGGATCTTCTATTTTAACCTGATCAAGAGGTTGACAAATGCTCCTTACTCTTCTATATACTGATATTTGTGATAAAATCAATTCCCATTACTCTGAGACTTTGCTGTTGCCATGAACTCCAGACAGGTCTGAGCTGCCCAAAATTAGAGGAAATGGCATATGCAGATAGGCAATGGATCACTCTGCTTCAAAGTAGTGTGATTCCCAAAATAGTTTTAACTCCTCTCAGTTTCCAGATGGACTTTTAGGACATTGGTTTTGACCCACAGTGTTCTTTGTTCCTGTGAATTTAACTGGTGGAACACAAGCTGGCAGTTTTCTTCCCCTCCTTTCTACTGCCATAGCAGAGATTATCTAGAAGTCCATTAATGTACAGAGGCATAAGAAAGAGCGAATTCTTCATCTCCCAAACGCAGTCCTGCTTCAGCCAAAGTGCTGTAAATTTAGGGCTGGGCTGAAGAACAGAAATTCCAGAGGATGAATATATTTTTGTCAGGACAGTGAGGTTTGCAGAAGCCACATCAGAAAATTTTAGCTAGGCTCCCTTTTTCAGGAATATAGTTTGCTGGGGTTACGTTGCTTGTTTTTCAGAGAATCATGGCTTTACTAACTTCTCAAGACAGAACTGTTTTTTTTTTTCCACTACAACTTTTCTCGTTCCTGATCCCCTACTAGACATGAGATACTTGAAGTTTATCGAGAGTATTAAGAGTAGAATAACATTCTCAGTTAGACTGACAACCAGGCCTCCAGCTTGGCTTCATTTTACATGACAAATTTGGACCAGTGTTGAACTGCAATAATTGCACAATCACTGCAGGACAAAAACTGGAATCACAAAAACACAGATTATAAATGCAATGAAAACAGCCTACACTGCTGCTCAGCACCAGCACTACAAGGTTTTCATATTTGTTGCTTTGTCAGCTCAAGAGCCAGCACTGAAAGAGATCTTCCAGAAAGCAGAGAGGTCCATGACAACTCCCAGAGAATATGAAGTTTGCCCTGAAGCAGAGCTCCTGTACTTGGTGAAGTGTCACTGTAACACTTCCACATACAGGTTAAGTAATTTTTATTTTTGTCATGGAATTTTTTAATATGAAAGAGGTTGATGGTGCACATTTTCAACATAGTGCCTGTTTTAAGTCTTGCTACGTGATCAAATGCACCCTAGCTGCTAAATCCATACCATCTACTTTCATGGTAATCACAAAAATGGCCAGAATCATAAAACAGTGCAATATATTCTCAGACTGAAGAGTCTTTCTCTTCTCTGAAGTTTCCATTATATCAAGAACACTTAATGAAGTCCTGGGATTAGGGGGCGTCAGAGCAACTTTAGGTTCTCAGCCCTGACATATAATTTCCCGTCCCCAGTGCCAGTAGCTGTAGATTTTGTTTCCAGACTTCAAACCAAATGAAACCACAAAATCATTGCTATGCAAGCTTTAGAAACTCTCCCTCGCTGGCTGTTGGAAATTAAGGTTATTGGTGGTTTACAGCATTTTACTTGAAAGTAACAATCTAATAATAAACATTTTGTTGCTGAAGACAGAATCCAATTTCTGCCATTCTCATAATGCCACCAAAACTGTGTGTAAAAGCTGTAGTAAAACTGGATAACTTACATTACACTAGAATTTACAGACTAATACAGCCAAGACTTAAAATGCACTAGTCCTGCTCTGTGGACCTTTTCCCTCATTAACATATCCTCTGAGATCAATAATCCCCCAGTGCAGGAACACTCCTCTGTGCAAACAGCAGCAGAAAACCTCTGTTTCATTACAATTCACCTTATGCTCTTCCAGGGCATAAACAACAGTTCCACTCCATAGTCCTTTCATCACTCCCAAACAAAGATTTTTAGATGAATTTTTATTTAGCTTCCTAGCAGATCTCTGACTTCAGTGCAACAAGAAACTCTTGAGTAATTCAGTTAGGTTTGAAAATACGAAACAAGTCCACCAAGGAAAATGCTGAGGAACTCACAAACAAAGCATACAGTACTCAGTCATCCCCAGCATTAGCTTTTGGAAAGACCTTCCCACGCTAGAATCAGGTCAAAAGATCCTGCTTTCATGGTATTAGTCATTGCACAAGTGTTTGGAAGATACATAAACTGAGCAGTGTATAACAGCCTAATCTTTGCAAGGCCAAATTGTTCCCAAGGGTGGAAAAACAAGGACTGGAGTTGGAGTCCCCTCCATGTGGACAGAACAGGCAATAGTAATTCCCAGTCTACACGGTACAAAGGTTGCTCGTTGTAAAACAGGCTGCTCCCAGCTTATCAAAGCACTCTAAAGACACATATAGCATTAGGTCACACATGCTCCCAGTGACTTCAGCAAATGACCAACCCCATTCTCAGAAACATAAGTGATCCCCTAAAGACTCTTCTGGTTTGGGACCCCATCACCTGTCCCTTGCAGAATCAAAACCACGATTTCTTTCTCACAGCTCCCCCTTTTCAATGGCTAAGAGAGCAGGGATAGTCTGTGGAGGCACCGAGGGCTGCACACTCCTCCTCTGTAAATACGAACCCCACTGTGTGGTGGCAGAGACGCAGCACATACCTGGTCCTTTGCTGGTACCAGCAGCTCTTCAATCATCATGCTGTCCCGGGCATAAGAACTCCTGTTCAGCGTGTAGGACCTATCCGAACTGAAGGAGCGGAGGCTGTTGTATTTACCATTTATCATAGAAAGTGCGGGTGACAATGAGATGAACAGAAAATAAAAATAAAAAAATTAATACATGCAACTTCCAGGGATAGCACAAGATGGCAAAATATACATAATCTCTGAAATAAATACAAGGGGGAGAATGGAATAAAAAGTATTTGACTATAGTTAAATATCCCCTTCCCTACGATATACATAAGCAAAATCTTAATACATGTTTACTGCTTTGGCAGTAATGCTGTGGCTTTAGAATAGATCTAGAAAAGTGTATTTAGGTATTTAGATGAACTTTGATAAATATCTTTATGCCCTAATCTTGTATGGAGACCCATGAGGGCTGGTCCCAGGGGAGCTGTGGGTAGGTTACAGCACCTGCCCATAAAACTCAGGTTGCTGAAGCAGGTTTAACTAAGAGCAAGTTTTATGTCTTGTCATCCTCTTTGTGGCTGAACCACTTTTGACATTGTTATTAACACCCTAGTTATTCCTTTAGTTACAAAGCAAGGGTAATAATTTTGAAATGAAAGAAAAAAGAAATTAGCTTATTGATGATTAAATACAGATTCTGGCGTTTTGGGGGTTATTTTGTTCGTGGTGAACTATTTAGAAATAACTAAGATCACTCTGAATGTGTTGCAATTAAATCAACGTAGGAGTGTGTTATATTTAACCCTGGAAGGTACATTATGGTATGTGCTAAAAACATGCTGCAGGCCTAGACATGCTTGCTACGTGACAAAAAATAAAGTAGTAAAAAAGGTGAATTAATACAAAGCAACATCCAACAACATATTACACTTTTGAACTAGCAACACTTTTCAGACTCAAAACTCTACAACGTGTTTCATGCATTTAGTAGTCGCTAATTGAATTTTTCTAGTCCCTTAGCACACGTTCCTCCTTGTGCTGGAAGCAGAACTGGGATCTTAATTATACACTGTAGGCATATGTTAAGCAGACTTTTACATGATAAAGGGCATAAAGAAATTAAGTTATATTTGTTATAACAGAGGGATATTCTCTAAGGCTGAACCCACCCCCCACTCCCAAAAATAAAAGCATGTCACTTTCCAATGCTGAATAAAATGAAAATAAGCAATGGCAGCAGCAGAAAGATGAGAAAGATGTAACACGATGCCATGCCTTCTTACCTGACTTTTGGACTAAAGCAATTTACAGTGGAAAAGAAACAGGAGAAATAGAAAGCAAAGAATCAGACAGGAAAAGCAAGATGTTATGGCTGGATGGCTAATATATTTAATGTGTTCATTTCTTAATGTTACACTCAGAATCAGCAGTAAGATACATCCACAGAATACTTTTTCGGTTTTTTTGCTAAATAAAATACTTCACAGGAAAACCACTGTATTTGTCTCCTCTGAGCATAACATGTGCAATGCAAAAAAATGAGCTACGCAGCAACAAATAGTAATGGCACTGCTAAAATCAGAAGCATGGGAATACTGGACTTCTCTCAAAGGAAAGATAACGTGGGCTTGAACCCTCAGATCTACCTAACAGATCCTGACTGTGAAACTCTGCTCTGCCACCTGCACAGGGAGCACTCAGGTCTGTGCAGGAGGAGAGCTGTAACGAGTCAAAGGTGTCAGGTAAATCAGTGCCCGGCTCTGCACACAGAGCAGGCTCCCATCTCCACCATCAGGGCTGTGCTTCAGCACTGACCACAGCTCAGAGTGCTGTGTGATGACCTTGCTCCCGCCAGCTCCTCTTTAAAAGCAGCACGTCAGCTTTGTTGATTCAATTTACAATGACACGAGGTTCTTCCCTCAGATTTGTTTTGCTGATTTTCTACCTAATGGACTATTTAAATGCATTTTGGCATTCCTCATGAATGTATGTATCACATAAATACTTATGAACTTCCCTAAAAATTGTGAGCCAAGCAAAACATGGCTGGGGACTACTAAAGAGCAAATCTGCCCTGCATGCTTGCATTTCTAATGCGACCATAGCAAACAAGATTGAAGGGTAGACATCTAAGCTTTACTTTATGGGAGTTGCCATTTGCTGTTAGACAATGAACTCACTTTTTAAAACAGATCTTTAAACTACAGCATAGGAAAAAGTCCTCAGGGCTCCAGCTTATGAGGTTTAATTATTAGCTTCAGTACAATTCAACTGTCAGTAACTACACTGCAAATCCACAACTATGGAAGTAATCCCTGCTCATGCAGCTTTAATTGTTTTGAGCAACATACACTGCAGGTTTTAGCAACATTCAAAAGTGAAATCTAAAACGTTGATCTAGAGACACCTGGATTGGAATTAACATTAGTCAGACATCATATCAGGTTTACAATGTTTTATCAGGTTCACAGAAACTTTGACCCGTTTTTTGTAACACGTAATCCATTCCCTGTCAAATTAAACCCTGCAACAAATTTAGGGTAAACCTGCTTTTTTCTTTTCTTTTCTTTCTTTTTTTTTTTTTTTTTTTTGAGGGGGGTGGGGAGCATTTTTCTTTAATATTTTAATTTTAATATTGTCTCTCTTGGTTGGATTACTTACTAGCACCTTTAAAGAAATAAAAGCACCAAAATAGCAAAATGATTGTCATTCAGTTTTTCTGGCATTAACATTATTCAGCAAAATTAGCCCATTAAGGAAGCCTCTACTGTGAGTATCAGTCTGACCCAGCAGTACTTAAAAGAAACCTGGTTTTGCTGGCTGCTCTAGATCAGTTTCTAGACCAGCTGCAGACCGCTAGCAAAGAGGCAACTGGGAGATATTCAGGGCAAGAACAGAGACCAGAAAAAGTGAATAGTTAAGTTTTCTGTATCACTGCCATAAGAAGCCAACATGAATAAAGAGTATGAAATAAAACTGCAATGAACATATGCTTCAAAGGAAGTACACCCCCTCTACTTCGCTCCAAAAGAGGCTCCACTGCTGTGTGAAAGAGCGCGCTCGGATTGTAGAAACTTGTAGCTGTGGTGACGCGCGAACGTGAGAAACAGCAAATACAATACCTGGCGGAGCGGGCGCCCAGGCTGAAGCCCATGTATCCTTCAGCAGGCAAGGAATCATCTCCCAGCTCTTTCAGATCCTGGGGTCCGAGGTATTTGTCCGTATCGCCTGTCATTGCATCCTCACCTGCCAGTACAGAAGCCAGGCTGAAATCAGGAGCTACAAGTATTGTAAATGTTTGTGTGCTTAGCAAGTCATAACGCCCTTCTCTGCGCGCCAATAAGGAATCAATCCAGTCACCCCCACTTTCCCTAAGGCTCTTTTCACGTAGTATGTTAATTATCCACCCTCTGAATGGGCCTGAGAAAATAATTTTATTGGGGCGCAAATGAAAGAAGCAAAACTCCACCTTGACGTAAACCCAATAAAGTTATACAAGGGATGACTTTTGCCCAATCGTTTCAGCACGCTAAAGGCTTCTTCTGTACTTTGCATCATTACACGTGGTTTTGCTTTCCTTATCAAAAAGAGCCCGAGCTAACAAAATAAAGTTAGATCATTCCGAATGGGAAAAAAAACCCCAAAAACATCAACAAACAAAACCAAACCAACGGCTGGCTGTGAGAGACAGCCTGTTAGCCCACCAGCACGGAAAAGTGCAGCAAGCTTGAACAGAGGCTGATTGAAAGAAGAGGCCCGTTTTCCACCTTGGGTATTTCTCAATAACTTTAGGAAATTTAAATGGAAGAAAGAGAATTTTTTTTTACTGGTATTTTTGCTGGGTTGGTTTTTTGTTTGGTTGGTTGGTTTGGGGTTTTTTTTTTTGGGTGTTATGTCTTTTTTTTTTTTTAGAACCGCTTCCCGCTCCCAGGTTGCTTTTCTGAAGCTCCGTGGCTTCCTGCAGCCCGTTCTCCGCCCCGGTAGCAGCCGGGGGGCGAGGGCGATGCGGCCCATACCCATCCCCATCCCCATCCCCGCGGCGCAGAACAAAGCCGGGCCTGCGGAGCCCCGGCCGAGACCCCCGGGCGGGCGCGACCCTGTCGGGAACCGCCGGGAACATTGTGGGACCCGGCCATCCATCCACAGGGAAACAGATCGTTAGTCGGTTTAGATAAAAAAACAAGAGGAAAGGAAGTTAAATGTTGGCAGAGGCGGGTAGGCGCCGCAAAGGGTTAACGGAGCAGCTGCCCGGCGGGGAGCATTTGCATGCCATTACATCATGCAAACCTACATTCCTGCGTTGACAGAGCAAGTCCAAAATATGCCTTTTGCGGTTGTTGGATTTTTTTTTTTTTTTTTTTACCCCCCTGTTCCCTCAACAGCACAGCTCAGACAACGCTCCCTGTAAACTCACTGCTTGCCGACATTCACTCTCCTCCTTTGTTATGAACGCGTTTTAGGTGTGTAAAACTTGCACAACAGAGAAGTTTAACAGCGCATTCCCGAAGGTAAGTGACTCCCAACCCCAGACTCCCGTTTCCCGCTTCCATTCAAGGAGTTTAGACTAGTTTCCATTCACTAAACTCAGGAAACCACAGGCGAGCTCTGGTTTTAAACTAACAATCAAGTCTAAAAATACCCCTTCAGCTACTGCTTTGCAAGCGGCAAACAAACAGACCAACTTTCTCCTCCAGCCCAGCAACAACCCGTATTTTAAGTAACAGTTTAAAAGCTAAAATGTTCAAAATACCCAGAAAGCATTCAAAAAACCCGAAACAGAAACATCATACATCAAGTGAAACTTTAAAAAAGTCTTACTGTTTTGGAAAGCCATTTTCACCAGTCTGGTCTACAAGATTTTTTTTTCCCCTGGTGTTTCCAAGAATTCCTATTAGTCCTATTAGTCCTTAAGCAGTGATTTAGACTTAATCTCCAAACCAGCACAAGCAAACTAATCCCTGTGGGTCATATTCGCTTTCCACACAACAACTGAGATCTTCTTAACATCTTGATCTCTTCGCATGTATTTTAGGACATGTGCATCTTTGTCCTCTCAACTCAGATTAAAAGTTCTTTGCAAATATGAAACAAAATGAAAACTAATGACTACAGTTAGAAAAAAAAAATAAAAATCCCCTTTTAATCACTCTGCAGACATCCCTTTAAAGCTTCTGCTGATTGGATTACAGCCTCCCTTGGCAAGCCTCTTGAATGGTGACATAAATGCAGGCACTCCAGTTATTTGTATGTAAATAGGGGTGCTGCGAGGGTGTAGTTTTTCTGTAACCTGATGCCGGGGCTGAGCAAGGGAGCGCGGGGCTGCGGGAAGGGCGCTGCCTCCGCCCGCCCCCCCGGCCCGGGGCCGGCGCCTCCCCCGCGCCCACCCCGGCCCCTCCGCTGCCCCGGGGGTGCCACCGGCGGGGGCTGCGTGGGACCATCCCTCCCTGCCCGCCCTCCTGTGCGGGGTGCTTGTGTCCAGCGGGAGAACTCAGGAGCTTGAGGAAAACGGACTGAAAAAAAACCAGAGGGAGACCTGGGCAACTTTAAGCAGCTACGAGCCGTTGCGGTAAATTTGGAAACTTCTGCCCTGACAACACCTGGGGACAAGCGCCGCGCCAGTGTGAGGAAGAGAGGTGGCATTTTCTTTAGGAACATCGTTTGTCAAAGGGAAGGTGGACAATGATAAAAAAGAAATATTGCAGTTGAGCTGCAAAATACATTAGATGTTATCCTGCTCTGCAGCTAATCCAGCCAGAGCAGGATTACTCTGATGAAATGCTCTCATCAAAGGAAAAACTGCATCTAAGGAGTGGTAATTTCAAAGAATTCCAGACATTGTTTTGTGATCGTGGGAGGCTGGAGCAAAGTGGGTGGTGCACGTTTCAGCAATTTCACTCTGTTTAATTAGGTGCCATAGCCTAATCCTCTGTGCTTCAGGTAACAGGGAGCACAGTGTTTGCTCACAGCACACCGAATTGCTGCAGAGAGGTCCCACGGAAAAGAGAAGACAAAACTCGTGTCTGAACACAAACGATAGAGAAATGCCCAAAAGCGAGGCACTGATGAAAAACCGCCAAAGAATACCGTACTGCTTTGCTCCAATTGCCATCCTTCCCTTCATAATATGTTACACGTTGTAGAAAGATCATGTTCCTGCTAACAGTGGGCAAACACACCTATTACAAGTATAGGAAACAGCTCAAAATCCAGGAAAGAATAGTGGCAGTAGGTCAAAGCAAGGGCCCGTCAGTTCTAATGTACCCTGTCTCTGACAGCACCCACACTTCACAAAAGAATATAGGAATACAAACCAATGGAAATCCTTTGGGACATTTTTTTTTTCTAGCTGGCACTGATTTGAGCACACATTTTCTAAACCTGAAAGAGGTTTGTATAGTCATGAACAGCTTTTTTTCTTTTTTCCCCTTTTTAAATTCTTCCAGTTACACTTTGAATTTGTGTAAGCTTTTTGCTCTCCCTGCACCACAGACCTATGCAAGGAGTCATAAAAGTCTGTCTACTTGTTGCAGGAAGAGCAGCCCTTTTAAGCTTGACCTGCCTCTTGCTGGATTCACTGATGCCCCCTTTTCTTAGACTTCTGGAGGGTTAGCAAGGATTTCTGCTCACTATGCCACCCATTACTTTATATATTCTGGCCTATCCCTCATGCAGTTTGTTTTTATTTTTCTGGGATAGAGAGTTCTATTCTCTTTACTCTTTTCTCTTCAAGAACCTCTCATCACCTTTCTCATCCCAAGTTTTCCCTATTTTTCTGGTCTGTCAGCATGTCTTCTGCAGCTGGGAGTAGCAGGAGTGCAAGGCAGGTGTTCTTTTTAGAGGCCAGTGAGAAATACAGGTTCTCTGGCAAGAGAGAGAAGGCATCATGTGGCTTGGGAAAAGTACCAAACAAAATTTAATCATAGCCTGGGATTGAAATGGACGTTTGTCATTGGCTCTGCTAAAGGTACCTGAAGCTTCTGCCACTCCCTCATCACAGTCTGTACAGAGCTATCTGATGGCAAAAGAGGTACAGCCACAGGGAAGAGGAGGACGCTTCAAGTTGTAGCCAAGGTTTTGGTTTCACAAAAGTGTGGAGAAAAGCCAATACCAAACCACTGAAACTTTTATGAACTTGCAAAATTTTATGGAGCCAAGGAAACTCTGAACACTCTGAGCTTAAAAACAGAATAAATCAACCCCTCCTAACACAACCAACAACAGATTTTCATACGTGGTGATGTCCTGACCTGTCTTAAAAGCATTTAAACTGCTGTATCTTAGCACCTACTCAGGGATCAGGCAGTGTGCATTCATGTTCTGTTAGGACATCTGTCTAATCTTCCAGGGACTGATTAGCATGATACTTAATCCTACTGAGAGAAGAATCT
Source organism: Myiozetetes cayanensis (assembly GCF_022539395.1). NCBI lineage: Eukaryota > Metazoa > Chordata > Aves > Passeriformes > Tyrannidae > Myiozetetes > Myiozetetes cayanensis. The sequence continues at coordinate 30,163,240 of NW_026086605.1, forward strand.
CCATTAAATGGGTTTAAAACAGTGTCCTGACTTACACCCAGAAGTTTGTTATCTACTGAAGACCAAATCACAAAAATTAAAAGCTCAACAATAACTGTTTCTTGACATTGACTGTCTAAATTATCAACACCTAATCGTTTTTTTTGGATTGGATTCTTTTTGCCCTTCACTGCTCACAGTGTCTCACTTCTCTATGCATCAACTTCCATTGCTTGCTGCCCCTTTGCCTCTGAGACAGCAGCGGCAGCTTTAGGGAGGGCTGCTGTGACAGAGCTCATCTCTGGGTTGTGGCAGTCACAGCAGGGCTCCAGCTTCCTCCAGGAGATTAAAGCTCTTGCAGCCGCCCAGAGGGACGCTAAGAGGCTGAGCAAGCAGTGCAGAGGAGGGGATTCCTTCCAGGCCTCCCGCAGACAACTGGAGTTGGGCTTTAGCATGGCTGATCCCTGGCTCCCCGCCAGCCCCGTGGCCACAGGCACACCGCTGGGGCTCCCAGCTGCACGGAGTGTGAGCTCACATCTGGAGATGGTAAGAGTTCTTCCAGTCTTGGCTTCCCCGTTTTTAAGATTTGCAATCTCTTTAACAATAAAAGCATAGCACATGTTTGGTGTGCATCAGAATTGCTCTATATTCTTCTACAAACTTTCTGCTATATAAGAAGATAAGCCTTAATTATCCCCCTCCCCCAAAAAATCATGTCCACATTTTTTAAAAAAAACACCATTTCTTTTTTTGTGGTGTAGCAGTTTCCCAGCACTTAACCTCATTTGGGCAGATTTGCCAGAGTCGTCTAGGAAAAAGAATGAAAAATCTCTCCTCTCAACCAGTTTGACTGCAAACCAAACTGTCCTCAGCAGGGAGGATAAATTATACAATTCCCATGTAAATACTTATTTAGTGGGCACAGCAAGACATAAAATACAAGGAAATAGCTTCCTGACGTTTGTCTCTGAGCCTCTACTTTCCAAGTCTCCAGTTTCTCTTAGGAGAGAAACCTTGAGGGTTGTGGCACATTGAGAAGCCATTCAACAAGTTTCTCTCACTGAAGCATTTTGGCTGATGACACGAACGCTGGCCAAGCGAGGGAGAGCGTAAACTGTTTGCTAAATTCATCCCTTTCTCTCACTTGGGAATCAGCTCCCTGGCTATGAGATTTGTCAGAGTGCCTTACCATCTTGAACATATTTATTCTGACTGGTGTAAGTGGATGCACTGTGTATAAATACCCCATCAACACTGAGGAGTTGTGGGGATGGGCATCACTGTATTGTCTTTACAGATACTATCGCAAGTCAGGAAAGTGACAGGCCAGTGGTTATCACCTCAAAGCCCGTAATTCATCTCGTGCCTTGCACACTAGAATGCTTCAGTATGGATTAATAAAATACTTGTTATTTGATTTGAGAGCTCCCTTTCACTGTCAGGTTTGAAAAAGACCCTGTTATCACAAAATCACAGAATGGTCTGGATTGGAAGAGGCCTTAAAGATCATCTTGTTCCAACTCCACTGCCATGGACACAGACACCTTCCACTAGACCATGTTGCTCAAAGCCCCATTCAAGCCTTGAACACTTCCAGGAATGGGCCATCCACAGTTTTGCTGGGACACCTGTTACAGTGCCTCACCACCCTCATAGTGAAAAACTTCTTCCTAATATAGAATCTAAACCCACCCCGTTCAGCTTAAAGACATTACCCCATGTCCTATCACTACATGCCCTTGTAAAAAGTCCCTCTCCAGCTTTCTTGTATGTCCTGTTTAGGTACTGGAAGGTGTTCTAAGGTCTACCTGGAACTTTCTCTTCTCCAGGATAAATAACCCTAACTCCCTCAGCCTGGCTTCACAGGAAAGGTGATTGTCTTTGTGGCCTCCTCTGGACTTGCTCTGACAGCTCCATCTCCTCCTCACACTGGGAACCCAGAGCTGGACACAGAACTCCAGGTGGGGTCTCATGAGAGCAGAGTAGAGGGGCAGAATCTACTCTCTAGACCTGCTGCCCACACTGCTTTTGATGCAGCCCAGGACATATCTGGTTTCTGGGCTGCAAGTGCACATTGCCAGGGTCACATTCAGCTTCTCCTTCATCAACATCCTCAAGTCCTTCTCCTCAAAGCTGCTCTCAATCCTTTCTCCTCCCCGCCTGTATTTGTGCTTGGGAGTTCCCTGATCTAACTGCAGGACCTTGCACTTGGCCTTGTTGAATTTCATGAGGTTTGCACAGTCCCACCTCTGAGGCCTGTCCAGGTCCCTCTGGATGGACTCCCTTCCCTCCAGCACATTGACCACACCACACAGCTTGGTGAGGGTGCACTGATCCCACTGTCCATGTCACCAACAGAGATGTTAAATGGCACCAGTCCCAATGCTGACCCCTGAGGAACCGCACTTGTCATTGGTCTCTACTCAGACACTGAGCCTTCAGCCTCAACTCTGAGTGCCACCATCCAGTGAATTCCTTATCCACAGAGCTGTCAATCCGTCTAATCCATGTCTCTCCAGTTTAGACACAAGGATGCACTGTAGGACTGTTTATATATAAATACCAGTCTTGTAGCTCCCCTAACAACAACATGGGTGCAGAATACAGTCTCTAGCACGGAATCGATTATATTACCTCCATTTTTAATTGTTGGTTTGCTTTGGTTTTTGTTAAATTAAGAGCTAGTCACTAGAAAAACCTTCCACAGATTTGGCCTTAAAAATGATCCTGTACATTAAAAGACACAATTGCTTCTTTGGTTCCAACACTCGGATTCCATATAGGGGTGTTTCTCATCTGTGCTTCACTGTGTGCTGTGCAGTGGGACACGGCAATAGTTACTGCTCTGTTAGCTAACACCACTGTGCATCAGTACTCCTGTCAGTTAAAACAATACAGTATTTTGAGCAGCACAATAGCCTAAGAGAGCTATTTGGAAAACACAGGTGTCCAGTAAGAACACCACCCACTTGGAACTGCAGCAATGGGAACGCAACGACAGACGGAAAACAAACCAAAAGCCTCAGTGCATGAATTAAACAAGAGCTGCACACAAACAACTTAGCTGAATATCTTTTACACCTTGCTGCTTCAATGCTATAAAAATTAAAAGTAACTACATCAACAGGGAAGAAGAAAGAGAGACTGACTGAAGAAACACAAAAAAATTGAACATAGTTGTTTTCCCAACAGAGAAGAAAAACCTGCAGCTCTAATGCAAGTGAATCAGAACTCACAAAAATACCTTCAGGACTCTATTGTCCTCTTCAGCAACTCAAGACCTCCCTGTTTCTGACCTGTCACCTGGGAACCCCACCATGGCCTCTGGAAACCTGCAGTTCCTGCTGAAATTTGCACAGACTTCTGCACATCCAGGCCAGGGGAGGTCTGACCTAACAGGAGGTGTTGGTAGAAGGGAGGGAAGAAGTTGTCAAAGGAATTTTAAATACTCGGGGACCACTGAAACCATGTCAGAGCTGCCCAGCACACAGGAGGGAGCTGGGTCAGGCAGGCTCTTGGTGCCTACAGCTCAGGAGGCACTGTATTTAGAGGCACTGTAGGGTTCACTGTCACACACAGATTTCATGGGCAGGATGATACAGGCACCATTTCAGCTGCAAGATACTTACTTAATACTAATAAACACCTACAGGTGAGCCCAATGCAGCACCCTCTTTATCCAGAGCAAAAGTCATCTGATGTGTTTTACTAAATGTCAGGACCAAAAAATTATTTAAAAGAAAATAACCAAACAATCAAAACAAAACCAAACATAAATACCCCTGAATATACTTCTTTTTGGCCAAACTCCCCTATCAATGTAAATCAACCATTTCAGAGCTAAATTTGCATCAGAATTTAAAAGCAACAACTTAATGTTTTCTGCCATTTACTTTCACTATCAGCTGTTTTCTTCTGAAGTGTTTTGATATTTGACCCTTTCATCCAATAATTCATTTTTCAGTTAAAATTCAATTAACTTTATAGAAGCAGCAGCAAAATGATTATTCCAGGAAAGTTAAGATTATTTGATTAAAAAATGGTAAGAAATTCAGAAAAAGTTAGAGGATTATCAGTAACAGCTCAAAGAGTTTTTGAAAGCATTCTTAATTGTAAAGCAGAAATTATTGTTAGTGGGATAATAAGAAATTATCTGAAAGGATTAATTTCCAGACAGATGAAACAGAAGGAAGGAAGAAGTTTAAGTTAAATATCAGTGCAAAACAAAAATGCACAAATACCTTCTTCAACATCTGACAAATATTCAGCATCACTGAGTATTTCAGGGGCATTGGCTTTACGAACTGCATGATTTAAATAAACAAAATAATTAAATGAAAGCATAGACTATCAATGTGTCAACAAAACAATCAATGTAAAATAATAACAAATGTGCAATGATCATATTCAACTAATACTGTGTATTGTTTGGTTTGGTTTTTTTAAAAAGAATATTTCTTATAACAACAAAAGACTAAAAAAAAATTTTTTAACATTTTTAATACCTTCATCATCAGACATATCCAGAACTTCATTCATGGTTTCAGGTACATTCAATTTGTGCTTTTCTGTAACAGTCTGTCAAAGAAAAAGAAAGGCATTTCAGAGTGCAGGCATAATTTTTCTTAAAATTCTGTTATTTTAAGTTATTTTAAAAATTATATGCCAAGTAGGACATGTTTTTAACTGCAGTTAGCAAAACAAGACTTTTTAGCCTCTTATTCCCTTTCCTTTTTAAAGATGCTTTTTATTGAAGAAAAGCATTAAAAAAGACTAGAGAAATAGGCAATATTATATTTGTATTTTAAACTATGTTTGTATTTTCAATGCAGAAAAAGTATGAACTGAAAGCCTAGAAAATTATATCAAAAGGAGAACCAAATATACTGAAAAGAGTTTCCTGTTAAGGGGTTTAACCAAAACTCCTTAAGTAGTCATCTAAATTTTGAACAGGAATATGCCATCTCTATTAAAACTAAACTTTCTGAGGGAAGTGTTTCTCCTTTGACATTAGAAGCACTCTGCAATTTGGGAGCAGGCTGAATCTATGTGAATTTTTTTCCGAGGTGCCTCAGCCCGAATTGTGTGTTTTTCCCACAAATGAGAACAATTGTAACCACATGCAGGCTAAACGATATCCCTTAAGGGATTTGTGCATGAAAGACACTCAGAAGTGGTTGGAGGGTTTTCATCCCAATATTTATATTGATTCAGATTCAAAGACCAATATAAAAATTAAAAAAAAAAAAAAGCCAGGAAAAAAATATGTTATGAATGCCTGAAATCTGTTCCTAGAATACCTGTATCCATGAGTAACACACACATACACATTTTACTTCTCAGACTGAGCTACAGCACAACAAGCACTGGTAAAGTTTTAGGTCACACTGCAGAGTTACCATTCAAGGAGTGCAGTGGGATTAAAAACAAAACCAACCAAACAAAAAAACCAACCCCAAACAAAACCCCACCCCTCACCAAATCCACTCCCATCTTTATAGGGGTTTTATATTTTTTTAATCACCTTCTCATCCTTCATATACAAATAAGAAATCATTAACAAGTTCAGGAGGGCAAAATAGCCTTTCCATTTTCATGTATTTTAAAAGATTTCAGTTCTTCTCTGGCCTTATGAATGCTCATTTGGCATTTCATGTTTCTTGGGCTACTGCCATCACTTGATACAGGCAGAAGAGCTCCTGCACACTCAAATATTACAAAACTTAGAAAAAGCCTCACGCAATTCATTTTGTGGGAATCACTTGCAAAGCTTGTTAGCACATTGCTGTTAAACTAGCAAAATGACAGGACTTTTTTTTTACAGGTGTTTGAGTTAAAATCATAGCAAAATTACTTCTGTTCATCCCTGGTTTCATTAAATTTAGCTTTGTGACTTGTTTTGGGAACCTCAAAATATAAGTCTCAGCAGTTGAAACTGAGTTTTTAAGACCTGCAGTTGTAAATCAGATTTCATGTCTAGACTTCCAAAGTCTCAAAATTACACACTGATAAGCAGCATATTCTGATTTTAATGGAAATTATTTCTGGGTTTCTCTGGACAGTAGGTTTAGGGGTTGTACAGGCCTTTCAGCATCTAACATTTCCTCTGGCACAATTCACAGCCTGACTCATCATCTCTCTACACTTCATCTACAGAACATAAATGATCATTTGCTTTATGCAGAACAAACTCTTCCAGCTTCTTGGTTCTACAAGCCAAGAATAACTTTGTGATATTGGGATTTCTTAGCACAAAGGTATGGGCTTACTTTTCCTGCAGCTACCTAACTGTGTGCTAGGGAATCATTCAAGTTTTGCCATCCTGTATAATATTCACCATCAAATTTACCAGGTTGTGGAAAACTGTTTTGGAATCTTTCTAGAGAGAAATACGTTCTTGAGAAAATGTAGAGAGAAATAAAGAAAAAAAATTAATCCTGTTTATTTTCTGGCATATCCCTTTATATTTTATTGTTCTGAAATATGTCTTCCGTGTGGTGGATTTTCTGCAAACTACTTAATTATAGAGCACAACCAGGAAAGTCATAGGGAAAAAAGGTACATGCAGTAATAGAACTAAAATCCGCCTGTCATCCCAAATGCTCATCATATTGCAACCACCTGCTTGCACAGACAGACCACACAAATGGGCGATGACAAAACATGAAACACACACAATAATTGTTTGCCATCTCCCATATGTCTAAAAATACATACATGTGCATATTTATCTTTTTTTTTTTTTTTAATCAGAAAAAAATAAATATTTGCAGAAAGGAAAAAACAAATTTGTAGGCAGTGTTCTGGACTTATGTTCTTCAGACCCAGTTTGGGCTTTATTACGCTGGTAGTGCATGGAGGTGCCTCACCTCACAAAACTGTTCTCTTAAAAGAGCAATTTGGCAAAACAATAGCGAACAAAAGATCTTTCTGAGAAATATTTTGGATTCTGTGAATTTTTCTGACAGCAGGTAATATCTGACCATTCCTAGCCCCTTCAGTGTGTCCTGGGTAACACTTCCTGAGAGGCGTGACGGACGAGCTGGAGTTCATATCCATGTGAGGGAATGGGTATTTGGGGATGCAAGGGGTGACTGTGGCTGCTTGCCATAGACAGCCTTTCACCAGCTTATGGAAGGTGCCAGAAACTATGGAATAAGGTGCTTTTAAGTAAATTCCAACCACTTTTTATAGTGGAATAGGTAATCTTAGGCCAAATACAAGCCATCATCCCTTGGGAAATGCTCTCAAAAGGCAGCAGCAGCTTCTATTTACACATCCTGTAGGAATGTCTTTTCAGCTACGAACCTGTCTCCCTAAACAACAAGATTTGTGGAGAAACATTTCAGTTATGACCGGTCCTTTACACTGTCCATTTTCTGCTCAGTTGGTTCTCTTTCTGTGTTCATCCTCATAGTGTCTATTACCTTAAAAATATATGGTTCGTATTTCATTTAAAACCTACTTTATACTGCTAAAAGGAAATAAGTGACTGGAATCTCAGCAGTCATGCAACTAAACAAAGCTGAATACCCTGGCCTTGGAAAAATTCTTCCATTCACTACTGAGCTAAGTTGTACTTACAATTGTAGTCATGGTCTCTTCTGTCACCACCTTCAATGTGTCAACAACTGAAATGTAGCCAAGTCGCTTAGCAATGGCGAGGGCAGTGTTTCCATTCTAGCAATTGAAACATTTATAACAAAAGTTGAATGTTAGCAAGGAAAAGGGTAAAACCTGCTAACTAACAGTAGAAGAATGTAAATAAAAGAAAAATGAATGTTTGCATGTTGGTGATTGAAATAAATATGTTTTTGGGTAGTAGGATATAAAACCAAGTTTTTAACTCTTTGCAGAAATGGGATGAAAATGAAGAGATTTCCAGATGTTTGCCGTTCTGGTTCTGGAAGAGATGATGGCATAGAGGATGCGGGGGCGATGGGAATAGGCTTCCTCTGCTCTTTTCCTCTCCCACCACACACACTTTTTTTTTTTAACACATTTCCCTTGCTCAAACACACAGGAGGAGAGTGAGGGGAGAGTGGCCCCGGGGAGCCGCCCCTGCACTTACCACAGTGAGCTCGTTGGGCGCCGCGCCGTGCTGGAGCAGGACGTTGATGATGTGGGTGTGCCCCTGCTGCGCTGCCTGGTGCAGCGGCGTGTACCCGTTCTGCAGGCACAGGGAAAAGGAAAGGCTGCAGTGGGCACAGCACACAGGCAGCCCTCACACAGCGGGCGAGGCAGAGGCGGGACACTCACCTTCGTTTTGGCATTGACTTTTGCAGAATGTTGCAGAAGGAAGTTAACAATTTTTATGTTTCCGTAGTGGCAGCCAACGTGCAAAGGAGTGTATCCCATCTAGAATGAACATCAGCAGTTAGCAACTGTGAATATCCCACACATGCCCTGACAGAAAAAAACAAAACAACCAAGCAGACATGAAATAGGAAAAATCCTGTTAAGCTTTTTTCCTTTGGCTTATGTGAAAAGTCCTCCAGCCTTGGAAAAAAGCACACTTCCCATGAATGTCAATTCAAGCGCTCAGTGAGTGCTTCCACCAGCTCCCTCAGTACTTTTGGGTGAATCCCATCTGGCCCCACAGACTTGTGTGTGTCTAAGTGGTGTAGCAGGTTGATGACCATTTCCCCTTGGATTGTGGGGGCTTCACTCTGCTCCCTATCCCTCTCTTCCAGCTCAGGAGGTTGAGTACCCAGAGAACCACTGGTCTTACTATTAAAGGCTCAGGCAAAGAAGGCAGTAAGTACCATAGCCTTCTCCTCAGGCTTTGCCATTATGTTTTGCCCACATTCAATAAAGGACGGAGATTTTCCTTAGCCCTCCTTTTGTTGCTATTTATGGAGACAGTTTACTGTCTTTTACATAAGGAGTAAGATTAAGTTCTAGTTGGACTTTGGTCCTTCTCATTTTTGCCCTGCATAACCCCACAACACCCTTGTAGTCATCCTGAGTGGCCTGCCCGTTCTTCCAAAGGTCATAAACTCTCCCCCCTTTTTTTCCTTTGGTTCAGGCAGGCCATTCTTCTCTCCCTGCCAGCTCATCTCTCAGCACACGGTGATGGCCTGCTCCTGCACCTTTAAGATCTCCTTCTTGAAGAATGTCCAGCCTTCCAGTACTCCTATGCCCTTCAGGACTGACTCCCAAGGGACTCTCTCAACCAGTCTCCTAATCTGCCCTTCAGGAGGCCTCTCCTTACTTCTCCAAGAACCAAAAACGTATCATTTTGTGATCACTGTGCCCAAGACAAACTCTAACCATCACATCACCCCCCAGTCCTTCTCTGTTCACAAACAGGTCCAGAAGGAACCTTCCCTGGTTGGCTCCCTCACCAGCTGGGTCAGAAGTTCTCTTCCTCACACTCCAGGAATCTTCTAAACTGTTCCCTCTCTGCTGTGTTGTACTTCCAGCAGACATCTGGGGAGTTGAAGTCCCCCACGAGAACAAGGGCCAGTGATTGTGAGATTTCTCCCAGCTGCTCACAGAATGTTTTATCTGCCTCTTCACCCTGGTTGGGTGGTCTGTATCAGGCTCCCACCAGGATATCTGCCTTGTTGGCCTTCCCCCTGATTCTTATCCATAAACACTCAACCCTGTCATCACCACCATTAGGCTCCAGACAATCCAAACATTCCCTAACACACAGTTCATGAAACAGCTACCTCTAAATGGGAACTTACTACTTTCTCCATGGCCACTTTTCCCCAAATCTTCCCCCCACTCACACTAGGAGCTTTGATGGCTTTCCAGCACGTGCTTTGCCTGGCTCACAGTGAGGGATTTATGGGCTTCTCCCTCTCTTGAGGTGAGTCATTTGGGGTTCTTTTCCCCTCTAAAGGTCAGGTTTCCTAGGCCCACTTGATGGGCTCTGAGATGCCAGGAGGGTCATCTTAGCCAGTGTTCCTGTGGGGCTTCCCCATTTTCCAAGCAGGCTGAAACTACACTGTCAGTGTAACATATCCTTTTGCTACTCTGTGGGACTTCCAATGCAGTTGGTCCCATGCTCCATTACCAGTTTCTATGAAAAAATCAATTTCTAGACTGAAAAACCATATATGATATGAGGAACACTAATACCCTAAACACGTGGTAAAATGCACGGCAAATATGCACTCCTGTTGATGTCAAAGAATTCTGCTTTGGGGGAAAGAGGAAGGTCTGAGGCTGTCTGAGCTTATTAATTTCAGTGGCAGAAAGGTCACTTAGAATATATATGGGGACACATGGCCATGATGCATGTCTTGGCTGCTGGTAGAGCTCAAATTAGCCAGAAGGAAAATACACTACATGGGACTGAACAATGTGAAACTAGATCCAAAAGCCAACCTTGCGGGTAGAAACACTGAAAAATGGGCTGGTCTTGTGCTGACCAGGCTCCTGCTGCTCCACAGTTTAAAGGTGAAAAAAATGCCTCTGCTTTCCTGTTCTAATAAGAAAAAGCTGGTGCCAAGAGGCAGAGGCACAGAGAGAGTTAAAATCTTCAGCCTGTAATCCCTCATTTTTACATCCATGTCAGTGGGGTGTGGTAAGCTTAGACAACTTGGTCAAAAGCACTGAGGAGAGAAGTCCAAAGTCAGCCTGGGATTCAGGAGCCAGCGCTACACCACGTGTTCAGACCGTGAAGTCATAGCTGCTCAGAGAAGAAAGAAAGAGAAAACCTCAAATGTGAACTATTCCCACTGGAGGGAAGTCTCAAGTGTCCATGGATTTAAACACACCATTTTTTCCATGTCACTTTGCCTCTGATACCACTTCACACAAGGTTACTTAATTTCAGTTGCATTCACACATGGCAGGAGATGGTAGCTGCGACAGTTACTTTAAATTAGGGTGTGTAGTTTTTTTCCAGTTCATTATATACCCTTTGCCATCTAAAGCAACTGCTAGGTTTGACAACTGGGATGAGTTAATCAGTGCCAGAAACAGCACTGAATTGAAATTCCATTGGCATCAGCAGAATGAAACTTTCTGCTGACTTATATGAACATTGGATCAGATGCCAAATGACTACAAGGAACTTTTCCTGCAGAATAGTTTCACACAATGGTAAGAGTCTGAGCACTAGTTAAAATGAAATCATCACGAACTGAACTCTGGGACCTCATCTTACAGCTACTGTTAGTTTAGGAACTGGCTTAACAGCTGCCTGTTCCTACCAGTGCCCAGTGTCTGAATCTTACAGGGCTCCCTGAGCTGCCCAGAATCTTTAGTCTTCAGCAGAATGCTGAAGTCATGTCCCTCAAACACAGCTTCTACAGCCTCTGCTTCTACATGGTCCAAAGATAAACTTGTATAAAAATATGGCCAAGTTATCAAAACAGGTTAAAAAAAAAAAAAAAAAGCCATGAAACCTCCTACAAGATCTCAATTCCATGAGCCCCCTTGAAAATGCAGTTCTCTTAAAATGACTAGCAGGGTCAAAAAAATAATAATAAAAAAAAATCTGACAGCATAAAACCAACTGTGGAGATGAAATCCAAAGTCGAGGACCACCTGTTGGGAACTCTCTGCTAATCACCCTAAAACATTAAAATCTGGAGCATATCAGAGAGTCAAGACCAGCTGATTTCAACTTCCTCTTTGAAGTGATCTGCAAAGGCTCCTCTCCAGCCTGTAACACTGAATACTCCGAATACTGAAGGAGGAGCTATCAAACCCCAAATGTTTACTGCAGTGCAACAACAGTTTCCTTCCACAAATGGTACATACAGAGACTTACAGGTGGTACCTTCATAAATGGCTGGAGGAGCAATTATTGATTGAATTATTTGTTGCTCCTGACCAGCCTGCTGTTTAAATCAGAGACTAAGTGAAAACTTTTCGTCTTTCCCCTCAGATTCACGGTAGAAATCACGACATTTCCAGGGTCACTATTCTTCCTGCCATCCTTCCTCGGTGTCCCACAGCTGAAGCTGAAGGAGTCTTCCTCTGAAGCTCTCAGTGCTGGTGCCTGGTTGAGTGTGGCAGCTGGAGGTGTGTGCACTGAAAGGCAGCGTCTCTGCTACAGGGCATCACGTGTGTCCCAAGTACCCATGTGGGCACCTGCCAGCCTCATGGCAAAACACCAGCTTTCTGCCTGAAGCCCTTGGAGAGGCCTGGGAGCTTTCTTTCAGGTTTGCCATACCCTGTGGTTGTCTCGTGTCGTATTTGCTGAGGCAGTGGCTAACACAGGCGCAGTGTCACTGACAGCAGAGTGACAGGGATCTGACATGGCAGGTCACATCTCACTGGGCATGTTGGATCTCATCAGACAGCACAGGACATCTTTCATGTTTGCAGTCAGCAGCGGTTGTAGTGAAGGCATTGGTCAAAATAAAAGCAGTTAGCAAAATGCCCTTTTCGTGCCTGAAACTTGGAAAGGATACCCTTTTCTTCTCAGCTACAGAACAGATTCCTGCACTCAACTGTTTCTCTCTCAGGAAGGTATAACATTTATATCCCAACATCCCCATGGAAGCCACGTATTCTGTTAACTTTTCTGAAACGCTCCAACTGGCAGATTCTGCAATTACACAATTAAATCAACAATAAAAGTAGCAATTCTTAGGGCTACTCGAGCTTGCTACTTTCATTCTCTACAGAAAGGTGCCCAGGAGGACAAAATATTTTGCTTTGAAAGGTATCAATAATACAAAAAACCCCACAATCAAACAAAGAACAATAACAACAATGCCACTAAAAAAACCCCAACAACCCCCTCACCATTATACACATTCCTGCACAGCAGTTAAGGTTTAGTTCTAATTAGTGGCAAAGCACCGAGGGATTCAGCAGGCATCCTAACATTAAAAAAGTTACTTCCAAGAAAATCAGGGCTTTTGTTTAACACAGCTCTAACACGCATCACCTTCTGGCACTCAGCTGCTGTGCTGCTCATAGCTGTTTTGAAGAAGGAGCAGCAACATGGGAGTCAGCAGCTGGGAAGGGTTATCAAAAGCCACCAGCATAAGTGCCAAGAAAACATAAAATCAGAAATACTGAGCTTTTCATTTCCAATGGAACACACAAACTCAAAGCATCCCTTATTCTCTTGCCCTTCAGTTTTTTATTTTTGAGGGGAAATTATATCACAAGCCTTGTATATCATGTCAGTGAATTACTTTAATGTCCTCCACTGGCAATAACTATAAATCTTAACAGCTTGAATTACTGCATCTTTCTAGTCATGCTGACTCTCAAGCTGCTGTGTTTTTGTTTTTCTGCTGTAAATGGCAGACAATGAAGCTACAATATTATTGTTTATAGGGCTAGAAATTGCTTTAGATCCAAAGATCACAAAGCCTTGATTGAATGAAACGGGCAAACCCATGTGCACATACACACTTCCCTTTGCTGAATCAGGGCCTAACACACTGCAGCACCTTGCAAAGGTTCATTATTGCACATTATTAGGCTGGAAATTTCCACAGAAATGTCTTGATAACAACTGAACATGTACAAAGAGACAAGGAGAGAGAGATAATGCACCATGAAGATATTACGGAAGATATCTGTATCTGTGTTCCTTCTGTATGAAAAAGATTTTTCTCGATAGCACTTCCCTCCCTCCCTGCCTCCTTCTTATCTCTTCCTGCATCTGAAAATTAGATATTCCAATGGAAAAACTGAACTGCTGTTATGAACCATTGTAGCACTCAGGCTGGTATGGGGCTCCTGTCAGAACAAAGCGGGCAGACCTGAATAAATCTGAAATAAAAAGCCCAGCTCAACCTGCAAAAGAACATCATGACCTCTCAGCCACCATTATCTCCTACCAAAACCAGAGTTTTAGGAACAAAAGACAGTTTAATACTGGATTTGTTTTCCAGACAGTCATCAACCAGGGACTGTGAGACCATCAATTCCCCCGGGCAGGCCCAACAACCAAGTGCAGTAACTGTTTCACTAAAATGACCTGCACTGAAGTCAAAGCTCCAGATCCTGCTCTTCATCCTTGACTAAACCAACACTTTTCTCTCATCAGTCTTCCTTTGCCAGTCCATCACAGTAATGCTGTATCCTACAATGACACTATCCAGTGGGATAAACAGCTGAGAAATGACATGTGGAGACCTGCTGAGCCATGAAATAATATTTACTCGTGCCAACTGCCAGCACAAAAGCCCTGAAACAAAAGCAACATCACATGTACCAGTGCAGCTTTTACACTCAATATGACGACCAGAGAAGAAATATCTGCTTGCAGCCCTGGCTTCAGATTGATTTTTAACTCCCAATATTATTGTGTAGGGATGAGCATGCCTTGTGTTAAGCATGATGTTGCATAACACATTTTCAGCATCAAAAACTCTTTAATGTACTTAAATTCAGACACACAAATGTAATGTCAGAATAGATAAAAGCTGCTGCCTTTGCTGCAGGACACTAACATTTTAAGCCTTCTGTGAACACTAAATTCAATTTTTAAAGATTTCTAAATGGGAAGGGCTTTAAAGCAGCTCTAAAAGTTCACCACCTTAAGTGTATTTTAATGTTGCTACATTTCCACCATTCTATTATTTGCCTCCTGCATATTAAGATAAGGTATTTTCTATGGGTTATCAACTGGAGCTCAGTCTAACTTGGCTTAGCTTAAAACTGCATAACAAAATCTCATTTTCAAGCAGTAGGAGCAGCCTTATGGCCTCCCAAAGCACTAGTTCTGGCCTGCTAAAGGAGTGTTGTTTACTTTTCAGCATTGACTTAGACTCCTGCAGCTCTGGGATTTGAGGCTATTTAGTTAATTGATGCAGCAGAACCAGAAGGATCCCATAACACCATTAATAAATGGACTTCAAAACCAGCATCTATTCTTCCTTTCATGACCTTTTCTACAACAAAGCTCAGGAAAAAAACTTCTTGGGAGGGAAACCACCCCAAGAGAGAACCACAGTTGCAATTGTTCAAGTCTAAGGGCAATTTTGAAAATGCTCATAAGTTTTACAGCCAGAACTGATCTTAATCACACAGACTAATCCCCTGTACAAGTAACTTTCTGTAATACTGGAGTTTTTTTCTTCCCTGCTACTACTTCAAGGTACAAAACGTGTTTCTGACCCATCTTCTTCTTTAACCACCTGAAAAAACTCCAACAGTGTGTGCAGCCCTCAGAAGCCAAGCAGGGGTAAGAACTCCCATGTGCCAGAACAGCAAACTCGAGATGTTTTCATGGGGAGTGTAAGTTATATATAAATGATGACTAAAGAACATGTACCAGATGAGGAAGATGATAGCTCATTGGTCCCCACTCAGGAGTTCATTGACCTGCTGATATTAAGTTGAATGATATGAGGTGTTCTCCCCCTATTGACAGATACTGTGCTGGAGTGACATTAAACCTATGCTTACTTATCCTGGGGAAATGAGAAATATGATAAGGAGAGAAACTAAACGAAGAAAAAATAACAACAATAAGAACAACAACAAAGACCACTGAATAGTCACCTAGATCAAAATAATTGAGGTAAGAAAAGCACGTGGATGTGAAATGGAGGGAAGAAAACAGGTTAGTGGTGACACTGCTGGTAGCAGAGATCCCCAATATAATGTCACTCTGAGCTGTGCAGCTTCACTGACTTTTAAGGCCCAGATGACACATCTCTGCTGCTGTATGTCCAAAGTAATGAATCTGAACTGGACACGCTGGACAGTATCGTGCAAACATGCAAGCATAGCAACAGTGCTTCTGAAGCCAACTCAGCTGTTGCTTATCTTGTCCCCCAATGCCTCTGGTTTTAGAGGCAGCACGCACAGACCTTTTATTCCCATGGAACAGTTAATCCATCTAAACAAGAGAGCTTGTAACTACAGAGCTGCTGTTGTACAAGCCAATCATCTGAACTTCACCTGCATGGAGCATGAGGTCAAGGTATGCTAGTTCTTACAACATAACATTTTTCCTTTATTGTAGAAGTTCAGAGCTTGTCAGTTCTTTCCTTAGGAACTCAAGATGATCATCAGTTTATCCAGAAACTATTCCATGCTACAATACGCTGTACTGCACTGGCATCTTTCCTATATCAGAGGCAGCAGTGAGTGGATATCTGGCAGACAACCTCCATGTGGCTGACTTTGTGGACCCTGGAGGGCTCACTGCTGCACAAACCCAGCAGATGGGACTCTGCAGAAACCAGTGAAAAACCATCAAGTTCATGCCAGTGCACAAGCATCGGGCTCATTCCACTCTAGTAGAATCCTGAAAGGCATGTGGGCACTTTCTTCCTAAGAGCAGGCAGTCCCCTAAGCAGAGGGCTAACTAGTATGGTAGGCGGGAGGACAAGCTGCTCTGGGTGTTCTTCAGCACAGAAGCCTACAGGATTAAAAATGCATGCTTTCCCAGACAGATCATTTCTTACATGCCAAAGGAATCCTGCTTAAATACAACTTGACTTTGCCTGGCTTATGAGTCCCTGCCCCGCTTCCTGACAACTCCAGAGCAGTCCCATGGAAGCAAGTGTGTACTGGGAAATGTTTCTTAACTCACACCAGTTACATACATAACTGTGGAATGAGGGTGAACAACAAGGGAGTTACTGTTGACTTCTTTAAAATTATATGACTGTTACTGATGGACAGGATTCATGCTGCACACGGTCAAATATGACTGCATTTTTCCCCCTGCTATGCCTAGTGACTAGTTCAATTTTCAAGATGCAATGAAGAAAATCAGCTCCAGAGAAGATCTCTGAATGATAAACTGAAGCCCCTTTCCTGTGTCTCTAATGTGTGCCTGCTTCATCCCATCCCACCCTGCCAGGCTTCAAGTTCAGTACAGAGCTTCTGCAACTGCGCCAGGCCAGCCCCGAGACTCACAAAACATGCCCTGCCTCTCAGCTGTGACAGTATCTCAGATGTTTCCACCATGCTAATGTGACTAAAAGGCCACTGCAGTCCAGAATGGGATCCTGTTTGGACACTGGAGAGGAGTCAAAGGGAACACGTGACTGCCTGCACCTGTCAAATGTAAATGCCTCCTTAGACTGCTTACTATTTGTGGGGCAGAGAATAGTGCTGCAGACAGGGAGAAAGGCAGACACGTTGTATGGGCTGGGAGGTGGTTCAGCTTTGACCAGTTAAAAGAACAGGTTCTGCAATGTCTTGCTACAGAAACCAAAACCAGGTAGAAACTATCTCTAGGAAGGCAACCACACGCATCTGAGGAAACTGTGCACAGAATGAACCAGGGCAGACCTCATGTGCTGCTGGGTGATCTGGCCGATAAGAACTCCTGATTCATCTCTAAAATACAGGCTGAGCATATGTTACGAAAGTATAAAGCTGGAGAAGCTCCTGTGATTTCAGCAGAACCATTTCAGTTTTATGTCAGGTTAATGTTATTGAAATCAGTAGCCACTACAGTTGGAATTACACTGTAGAAAAATCACATGATGACTTTTTCCTCTGCCACAGATTATAGTCATCAGAGCTGCAGTCAATATGATGATGAACTCAGCCCTTTCTGAGCTGTCAGTGTGATGACAGAATGATAACACTGCTGGACAGTCTGACACACCTGGACATTTCTGTGATGCAAGCACAGCCCCCAGCTTGTGGCATACACCTACCAGAGGGCTGTGATACTACTCTGCACTAAGGGTGCAGGTCAGGTTGTGGGACTTGGCTCATGTAGCTGATTTGATCAGCTATGGTTGAAGTATTTGATCTCAACTGATTTCTTGCCCAGATAAAGGAATGACTCCAAGATCTAGACAATGAGTGAGGAATGTAAGTATAATCAACACTGAGATCATTATCGTTAAATTCTGAGCACTGTACACCATTAGTGAGCATAAAGCCATTTCTCACAGGCTCTTGAATTTACTCCAGGCCATTGATCTTAAAAAGCAATACAGTGAAATGGCAGGTGTCATCCCTGGGGGTCTCAAAAGCCATCCCCAAGCACCATGGAAATCCAGCTATCTTATTTAGGAGTCTAAGTATTAACTCTAGGCAAAACTAATTTTAGGCAACTAAATTTGAAACAGCAACCATTTCATATATGTATTTCATATTAGATAACAGTGATAAAGAATTTCAGATTTGCCCTCAAGAGTTAAGTGTTTCACCTCTAACATTGCTTTTGAAGGTAGAGTAGAGCAAAATTTACTGAAAACCTAACAGGTCCCTGTTTACCAACAGGAGAACAATGGCCTGGTCTGAACTTGGGACAACAGAAAAAGCCAGTTCTCTAGAATGTACCAGTATGATGCAATAGTTCTCTCACTGCTGTGCTTTGCAAAACAAAGCAGCTTAGAAACTCAGAGGTACCCAGCCATGGAGGCTGAGCCAAGCTGTAGGAAAAGGGGGTGATCTCTAAAAATGAATAATGGCTTTACTTGCAGAATCATGTCTGTGGATGGCTGTTTAGCATCAGCTCAGGGGAAGCTACTTCCAGAAAGTTTCATAAAGTTTCTTGAAGTTTCATGAAGTCTCTTAAGTCATGGGGAAAAGTATTTAACACTTAATAGCCTGGAATGTCTACATTGCATTGACAAGGTTTCTCTTGCTGTAAGTAGATGTTTTAAGTAAGGGTTCTCCTGTGTTTTGTTTCTACTGTCAGCTGGATGGAAGGCAACATGATGCATGTAAAAAAATACCAAAAGCAGCTGAGATTATGCATATGGTAAAAGATTATATAACTCTATAGAGAGAGCTCAAGATTTTGTTAAAGTTTCCTTAAACGAAAAAACCAGAGCAATCCCACTTACCTTCAGTGAAGCACGACAGTAGGACACAATCTAAATCTGTACTGATCTAAACATTTGGCAAGAAACAAGGTTACTACTCAAAGACTGAACTTAACATTAAACATTCAGATTTACATATCTTCAGTTTTCAGAGTGTATTCCGCAATCATTTATTACAAGGAATGTTTCTCTGCTGTGATTTCAGTTTCACCCTCAAATCAATTCCTAGTCCAGTCTCCAGGCTCATGCTTCCCTGAAAGGAAATATTTCATGCTGACAGCGGTGTTTGTACCTTTGTCTGTGAATCAACAGCAGCTCCTTGGTTAACAAGAACCTCTGCTACATTGACCCTGTCCTCTTGAGCAGCCAGGTGGAGTGGCGTCAGTCCACTCTGTAAATTAGAAGCAACAAGTAAGAGTCTTCAGAGGGGGCACACGAATACTGAAGTGCAAATTCAGGTATCAGTGAGACTCAGAACATCCTACTGAATTTAAAGTTATACATTCCACTCTGTAAGGTGCTTTCTAATCACACTGTTGATCTGCAAGGAAGTACAACTCAAAAACCAGGAAGATGATGTTTCTTTTACACAAGGAGCATTTGTTCAAGCAGTATTAAATGTGGGATAGCAATTTAGAGCACTTGATAAAGTCACACAGTAATTTTTTAGCTCCTAATTCACTTCCTTAGAATGAGACTTTAAAAGCAATATTGAATCATTGTTTACACTTCTGCAAGTTTTCTAGAATTCACATTCACTCAGATTTATCCTTACCTTTTACTCCTTTACTTGATCATTTTCAGACATAAACACAAAAGATAAAGCTGCATTTCTCTGAGATCAGGTCTATTTCTCTCTGCCCAAGGAGGATACAGACATGTATCCAGTTCACATGTACTGATACTTATTTTTCTGTACTTTATTTTTTTCTTTACTAAAACTGGAGATCTAAATACCCTTAAAACCTCAGAAAACTTTCTATCATATAAAAGGCCTCAGATAAAAGAGGTAGAAAAGAGAATCTGCAGAGGAGATGTTGTTAGGATTGAGAAAGAATATCCTTTACTTGCAAATCACAGTTCTTTCTCTCCTCCTGTTCCTACTGCCTTTAGCACCAAGGACAGAAGAGCAGGTGGCAGCAGTTGGCACATCAGGCAGAAACACTTGCTAAGTTTCCTACCCTTGAACCCAAATCCATGCCCACAATGCATTCCTTACCAAAGGCAGTTATTCTGAGTGTCCCACTGTACTTTCCTCAAATATGCAATCCTGGTAACAACATGGCTTAGGTGGGTCACATTGCACAAATATGTAACAGTAACCAAATATAAATTACCTAATGGAGCCTGGGTATTATGGGCCAAACCTTCTGAAAATGTTTAGTAAGTGCACAGTGCCCACACTGGGGCTCTGTGTATGCAGCTCCCAACCGTTCCGTGGATACTGAAGAAATAAATGCTCTTTTTATTCCCATTGCAAAACTCAAGTCAGTGTGCTTTAAACATTTGGCTTAAAATGTAGGTGCTGAGCTCTGAGGAAACATGCATTCCTGAGAGAGTACAAGGTGAACTATTTTCAAAAGGTGGTGTTATCAGTATAATGAGAAACTAGAGATTACAACTGAACAGTAACAGATTGAAGGATGTTACAGGTAATTAACCTCTGGTGGGACTGAATCAAAGTGCCCAGCAGCTTCAATCATGCTCTCTGTGTTAGCCTCAGCAGCAAACCCATGATAGCCGATGGGATGCAGAATATGTACATGGCGAATTTCCTTGTGGGGATACAAAGCCCATCTTGCACTGCACGAGCCCGCACACTTGATTGAGACTTGAGAAAAAAAACCCAACCACATCTGCAAGAGAAGCTTTCTCAATGAGGACCCAAAAGTAACCAAATTGTAAAGTTAGGAGCAGGAGAACACAGCAGTCCTGTGCAGCATCACCCACTGCCTCAGAGGACACCAAATCTTTCTACCTGCTGAGAACAGGAAACATTTCCCATGAAAAATTTTTCTATTGCCTCTCTGCTCTAGCCACATAAATCCATCCTGAAACTGCACTTGACAATATCAAATAATGATGTCTAGTGGAGCATTTAAGAATTAAAGCTGCACATTTGCTAGAAACATTGCTATAGAGTAGACTTAATAGTCTATAAATTCATACCTACAGAAACTAAAATCTATCAACTTTCCTTTCCTGCCCTCAGGAGAAATTACACCAAAAGTCACTGTGCTCTAAGGAACACCCTCTGGGGAGGGAGAATCACTTATATGAATGAACACAATCTCAAACTTGCTGTTATTATCCCATTTAAAAAAGTCAGCTTCGCTTAACAAGTTATCTGTTACCATTAGATGGCAATAATTGTTACCATTTGTTGGCATATGTCACTTTTTTGCTACAAGATATTATAGTGTTACAAATGTTACAAATACAAAAAAACCTTATGAAAATATAAGTGTTATAATTACACATGTAACAATTGACAACTGCTGCCATTAAATGAGCAGGCATCTACCTAGAGGCTTATAAAAAGCAGGTCCAGTAACCACTGTGGGGAGGAAGACGTTTTCTCTCTGGGTATATTTTGGCAGACTAGCATAACGTGGAAAGAAGGGAGATGGATTAGGAAGTTCCAGTGCAGCATGTGCTACCACTGAAACTTGGATACTACAAACCACAGTTCATTCAGTGTGACATGGCACGCTGCCCTCTTCGCTAGAAGAAATGAAATGATGGTGTGGATTCAGACACCTGCAGTGGCTTTCAACGTGTGCAGAATCACAGTGGGTGCAATCTAATTGCAGGCCCCTATCCTTCTCCTCACCGTGCTTGTTCCCTGCCTTGGCACCAGGCAGGGGGAACACTCACCTTGTTGCTGAGATTTACATTAGCATTTCTAGAAAGGAGCAATGACACCATGTCCACGTGGCCGTCCTGAGAGGCGAGGTGCACAGGGGCGATGCCCTGCCTGGTGACAGCGTTGGGATCAGCACCATATTCCAGCAGTGTGGTCGCTATGTCCATCTGGTTTTTCTTGGCAGCTATGTGCAGTGGCGTGTAGCCATTCTGTCAACAGAAAGCACTCCATGGCAAACTACTCATTAAACAGCGTGACAAATCACCTAACCCAACACGATGAATAAGTATGCCATTAGTTCTGAAAATTCTGTCAAACGTGCTCAAATACAACATTAACTACTTGTACAAATGAATGTGTCAGACCTTTAAGCAATCTTTTTTGAAAGTACTGCTACAAAGAGAAGGATTCTGAAATAAACATTTGAAAATATCTGTTCAGAAGAGGACAATCTATAACAATAGGAGTTTGAGTTTCATTGCATAGACATTTGCCACTTTTCCTTAAAAGTGCATAAAAAAGAGCAGGATGTGCGTTCATAACTCAGAACAGCTGTTATTGTTTGATTATTTTCCCCATTTCTCAGTTTGAATGAAAGCATTATGTACATGAAATATGGTCTTTCTTGCAGCATTTACCCTAAACCTTACTGACAGGCTGGTTTTGTTCAGATCAAGGGAAAATTAAAGAACATAACTTTAGAGTCATGCATTCTTTATTTTTTTATTCCTTCAAATATGTGTACCCAGTGAGCCCTCTACTAAAAATAAAAATGCAGTATATCTGTTGCATGATAGAACTTCATAATTCTAAAAAAACAAAAACCAAACCAAACAAAAAACAAACCCAAAAAACATTAGGCAGAAAACGGATAAATGGATATAAAGAATAACTGATTAGGACACCAATACCAAAACACTGATTGAGGTATGACCAGCTTTTGGTACAGATTCTGATGACTGTTTCATCAAGAGCTTTCTGTCTTTCAGAAATGTATTAGCACTCATTATCAAGTAAATGGCAAATGTGCACACATTTGCACATGACTAAGGACAAGGTCAGGGGAGGATGAGACCCAAGCTGCATAAACCCTTGCGTGCAGTATCATAAGTACCATGTACATCTCAGATTACACAGCCCAACAAATCTATCAGAAGGCACAAAGCATTCACCTGGTTGGCTCCTCCCTGCACCCACAGGGCAGCAGGGCTGGACTACATGGGAAGGCAGGTCACAGCAGATGCAGGGCAATGCAGGTAGGAGTGAGGAATAACTACACTGGGGCACACAACTGATTACAAGAGAGCTTTAACAGCAACCTGGCAGTCAAGAGATGCACAGCACTAATTTCACAAGGAGAAGGTTCTGTAACCTTCAAAATTCAATTCAAACTCAGTTCAGACCTTTGTACTAAGATATTTGAAAAAGACACTCATAAAACAGGGCATCACAATTAATAAGAGGAGTATTGGCCACTGAATTTTCACTTTGAAGATAACATGCTTCAGGTAAAACAAACACAAGCCTCTCCCATGGACTTCCTGCATGAAACTGTCATGTAAAATAGCCCTTGCCACATGACCACCTAATAAATCCTAAACACTACATGCTAAATCCTGAGTATATGCTAAACTGTGTATTTTAAATGGAGCTCACATTACATTACATAAAATAACAAATGCGATTTCCAAGCCTTTTCCCCAGAAATGGGCATAGATTGGAAAGTGGAATGGAAAGCAGCAGGTTGCCAAGAGGAGACAAAAAGAGAGCGGAAAAATAAAAGCTGAAATTCAGCTCAGTCCCAGTCTGCATCTTCTCCCCATAAGGGCAGTGCTCTGTCACTATGCATAGATGGAGAAAGGAACAGAGAAGTTCAGAAGGAAGGGTATTGGGTTATTCTGGTTGCCAAGGAAAAGAGAGGAAAAGGAAAAATGGTTAAAGATAAGGAAACAGAGGAAAACTGGGGCTTTAGAAATGGAGTGGAGGGGAAGAAAGGTGCTGTCAAGGGGATGCCAAATTAAAATTAGGTATAAGCCCTGTGCAAAATTAGCCACAAGCCTAAGTTTTGCCTATGAAAGAGAAGAACGGTTCATGAGAATAACTGTGTGTATCACAGCACTGTACTCTGACACAGCCAGTTCCCTGTCACTGATCACTCTTCAAGGCAAGTGTTGCTGGGGGAGGTTAATGAGCCACTCTTCAGATCAGTGTTAAAGACAGCAGTGTCACAGGAAAGGCAACTGCTGACGAAACTAACTCTGAAGCCAGTGATGAGATATGACATAGCACATTTATTTACTAGACCTCATTTACAAAAGAAATGGGAAATCATCTGCTGTTACCAACATCATCTTTCGCATGACTACGCTGTGGTGCCTAAAGCAACGAACATGTTAACGTTAATTTTATGTAGTATTGACGCTCTGCTCAGTGTTGCTGTGGCTCACTTGCTGCAGAACACTAACAAATGCTTTCTTTTTGGGCACACTTACAGCTGGCACTTGAAGGCCTGAAGTGGCAGCTGCAAAACTGTTCTGTTACAGATGGGAAAGCTAAGGTGACCTGACACATGAGTTTGTGCAATACTATCGCACAATATATATAGTGCTTCCACCTCGGTTTGGACTTCCCAAGCCCTTGGCAGCGGCTGCTGCAATCCCTGCCCCTACAGGATGCACAGCTTCCACTGGAAGCTTCTTTCAGTGAAAACTGGGTCAGTGCCTTCTCATCCTCTTCAGAAGGCCCTTTCTTCCCCACGGTGGTATTCTGGAGTGCTGTGTTGCAGTAGTGAAAGATCAGAGATCACTCCAGTCCGCCTCCTGGGGGCACTGCTCTGGCAGATTGCCACTATCGACAGTATTGATTTTAAACTGTGCCGCTGCTGCCGGCTATCTGTGTTTATTTAACTTTCCTCTCTTTGCACTACAAACTCTGGGACCTACCATGTGTGACAGACTCCATCCTCCTCTTCAGCCATGCAGAAGGTCTCTGCTGTGGCTGTACTCAGCCATGTGTGAGAGGAAGGCAATCAAGGAGAGCTGTCCATCTAGCTACGAAACTGCCTTTTTTCTACTAGCTCTGCTTTTTCCACAGTATTTTTTTGCAGTGATTTAAAGAAAGCATCTGGGTTGTTTCAGATGAGGTATTTACACTGCAGTTACCCTGCTTGAACCTACTTATGCTTCCACCCTGCTTTACCTACTGTTGTTCAACTATCAATTATACTTTGATTGATTATAAATTATTTCTTCTATGCAGAACTAGAATAAATTTAAATATTTATTCTTTCATATCCCCTGAAACCTTATGCTAGGTGTTGTCTTGCCTATAGAAAATTATGACCAAAAGCAGGACTGTGACTAGTCTTATTTTCTTGCCAGTCCATTTACACTGGGATAGTATTGTGATGCAGATTAATAGTTACATATGTTGTGCTGAGAAACTTCTCACACTTAAGAAGGGGTGTAGCTGGCATTTATCCCAAGCTTGTCCTGCACTAAGATGCAATGATATAAATTTGGCTGGCTTGGAGAAGTTACTAAAGAGACTGGACAAAGCAAGGCTCAGTATTGGCTGAGTGGGAATGTCACTGAATCTAGAGATTTTAAGTGTTCCTACATCTCTGTTTGCTTTTTTTACCACTATTTCATTCACCTGCAGAATTATTCTAACAGCGTTATGTGGCTGTGAGACATTAATAAATGTAACTGCGAACATACATAGCCTAGAAAGAACAGAGGTAGACAGGGAATAAAGTGACACAAAAAGCCCAGGTATTGTTCCCCCAGAGTGGCCAGTACTTGTACCTTGGCAGAGGCGTGAGGTGAAGCTCCCTGGTCCAACAGGAGGAGTGCCACTTTTTGATTATCGTAGTGTGCAGCTACATGCAGTGGTGTTAAACCGCTCTAAAAACACATGCAGAACAAACAAGTGCTGTTACAGACCCTCTCCAGGGAAATCTCGGGAAAATTGGAGTAGATAAGGTGAAAAAACACATTTGTTATTCAGTCCTGTATCCAGAGTCTTTGATAACTTTTAAAAAAAATGAAACAGAAATTTGAACATCCTTACTGAGCTGTGAAAGCCCCCTCCACTTCTCCCAGGGAAGATGAACAGAG
Source organism: Myiozetetes cayanensis (assembly GCF_022539395.1). NCBI lineage: Eukaryota > Metazoa > Chordata > Aves > Passeriformes > Tyrannidae > Myiozetetes > Myiozetetes cayanensis. The sequence continues at coordinate 30,188,883 of NW_026086605.1, forward strand.
AACATATCTGTGGTGTCCCCAGGACAGAGTGGGTAAGGAGGTCACACCCTTGGCAATGGTTTTTTTTTTTTACTGCAGTGGATAAGTAAACTGTCCCTTGCATCTGTAAAAATCCAGGATGGACTGGTTTAAAAAGCTTGAGGTCCTATTGGCCTTTGCCCCCTGTCATGAGCCCTGGGGAAGCAGAGCCAAGTACTCTGATAAGAACTCTAACTAGTCTGGGCAGGAATGTAGGGGAATGGTTTGTCTCCATTCCCCTAGATGGGAATAGAGAGCACATCATTTTGTTGTAAATTAATGGCAATAAAAGTCACTTTTGTCAAGAGTTTGCTGGTTCTTGGCACCACCAACAGGAACTGGAATACTGCATGAAACCTATTCCTGTTAAACCCAGGCTATGGATACCAGTGTGATGTAAGTAGGTAGGGGGATATTATTAGAATGTTATGTGCTTTTACATATTTGTTGTGCAAGTGGCAGTGACTTCTTCTGTCCTACCTTTCCAGAAGCATCAGGAGATGCATTCTTCTGAAGCAGGAGGTTGGCTACCTCAATTTTCCCATATTTTGCAGCCACATGTAGCGGAGTAAATCCTTTCTGTAAGAGAAAGCAGTCATATAGCAGCCTTGCGTACTTTTTCTCAAGGTAAGGTTTGTTTCTGATCTCCAGGGATACTGCTGTTTCCATCCATACCCTTACACAGTCCTGAGTACAGGCAACAAAACTGCAGATTCCCAAGTGCCCTGTTGGCCCTGGAGGCCCTTCCCTTGCAAGGCAGAGCACTTATCTACATTAAACAAGGGAAGAGTCAGGTTCCTTTCTTCACACTAGGAAGACCCAAGGACAATCTTATCAACTCTGGTGAGGAATTTATGCCCTGCATTCCTGTCATTCCAAGACAAATGCAGGTCTGATCACTGGGATGTGTTACATATCAGGTTTTGAGGTAAAAGCATGAAGCTTTGCACCCTTTTAATAAAATGTAGCTCGCTCTTACATTATTTGTGTATATGACTCTTGCAGCACTTAACTCACAAGACCTTTTGCTATGGGCAATATTTTAGTATTGAAGCTATCACTTCTGCAGCTCACTTACCTTGGTAATGATAGACAAAGATGCACCATGATCCAGAAGAACAGAAGCTACATCTTCATGCCCTTCTCGAGCAGAAAGATGCAGGGGTGTGTAGCCAGACGTCGTAGCTGCGTTTGGAGACGCTCCTTGCTGCAGCAGCTGCTGCACTATGTCTGCTTTCCCCAGCCGAGCAGAAATGTGCAGCGGTGTTTGGTCATCCTAAACACAAAGGAAACAACACAGTCCTGCATAAGAAAACCAAGGCTCACACTATGACAGAAAATATTTATCCAGATTCTGTCACTTTTCAAAACTGCAGACGAGCTTATTAACTCTGCTGAGGCCTTACCTAATGAATATTGTACACTGGCTTTCTTGATGAATCACAAAATATTCCAGACAGGTACATAATCCAAAAAAGTTAAGAAATTTGTAAGTTTTCTTCTTAATCTGGATTTGCCTCACTTCACTTTGCCACCATAAGGTGCATTGAGTTTCCTGTTGAACTTGAGACCTTTCTTAAAACACAGCCAATACACGGCTTTGTCCCTCACATCTTGATCTCTTATAATTCCCAGCAGCATTTAACAGCTCCATCACTTGTTTGGGATGAACTGAGGTGCATAGTATACTATTTCCTAGGAACTTGCATAAAGTATCATAATTTTTGTGGGGGTTTTTTCTTTTTTTCTGGTGACCAATCTGTTTGGTATTTTGCAGATAACTTCTCAGTAGATGTAACTGAAGATAGAGCATGGTGTGGAAATCCACTGTTGCCTTCTCCCTTCTTATTCAGAGCACAATAATCTCAATAGTTTTGAGTATAGGGGTTGTCCTGTCATGGGTATCACTGTCTATTTCTTCTCCTTCACTGAAAATATTATGATGTTTGTGACCTTGTTCTGAGTGTCTAAGGGATAATTTCTCCCTTATTATTTGATTTAGTATTTTTGTCCTCCCCATTCTCCACTGTACAATCTTTAGATTAAGCACAGTTTCACAACAGTTTGGTCAAACATCTTTCTCTCCCCATTTTTTCCTGCTGAATTTCCTACCTTTTGAGCACTACATGTCCTACTTTCTGGGCTGTTCTCTGCAAGGGAGACTTCTGCCCATGTCCATCCTACAAGAGTGATTCTACACCTCTAGGATTTAGGATGGGAGAGTGTCAGGATGTGAATGCTGCTCCTCTGCAGGACAATCTCCCCTGACTGCTGGAGAGCCTTTGTGGTTCTTAAATGATTCCAGTTTATGCCTGTTTCCCACAAATTTCTCACAGCTGATGTTAGCACTGGTGTATAATTTACTGCTTGCATTTAGCTATTATTTATGATAAATTGATCACAGGCAATGGCAGTTTGCACAAATGAAATCATTCTGTGAATTTACTTTAAAAAATATTTGCCTGACTGTGCTTCTGAGCACGAGCTGTTCACTTTCAGGGCTGTCTTTGGAGATTTACAGACCACATGATTCACTTCTATTGTCAGGCTGCTTGCAGATACGAAGTGCATCTGCTATAAATATTTACCCAGAGTTCCTTATAAGTAGATATTCTTACTAGTAATCTAATTTGTGACATAGTTTCACAATGAAAAATAGATTTCTTTGAAATTGTATCCTTTTTATTACCATTTGGGTAAAAAAAATAAATTCCTGACTTACCTATTAAGAGTGCTATTTATTGCACCCGTTTATCTCCTTACCCTGCCTGTTTCATGGAGCTCTTTAATTTCCAGAATTCTGTGTGTTTCTTCATGTCTCTTGACCATTTCTCTTTCCTCAGCCCTTACCCTCCTCAATTCCAATTGTTTCTATTGGATCTGTACCTTCTTTCCAGCCCTCAGCTACATCCCTGTGCTGTGCCTCCTTCCTTTAGGAGGTGTTCTTTAAAAGTATAACTATTTTTGAAAGCATACAGGCAGCTGTTTTAGGGAGATGACAGGAGGCACCAGAAGCTTTGGGTTTCCAGTTCTGCTGAAATAAAAGCAGATTTAAGGCATTCCCCTCCCTCCTCGCTTCCCACTCCAAAACAAAACTCTTCAAACACAAGATAATTTATATCAAAAACTGTCAAAAAACCCCAGGGATGGCATCAGCCTGACATCTCCTGCCTCCTCTCTTACACACAAACCACTCATGACTACAGTAAGAGGGCACATAACAAAATATCACTGGTTATTACATGACCTGGCATCATCTCCCTTTCTCTCCCTGAAAGACACATGCAAGGTGAACGTGAGCCCTTGCTTTGTCAAATGTAGACTGTCCAGGTTTATTCTCCCTGGGCCACCACCTTACCTTAGCTTTAGCCTCCACCTGGGCTCCGTTTTGTACCAGGTATCGCACCACCTCTGTCTGGCCAGCCCTGGCAGCCATGTGCAGCGCTGTTTCTCCTCTCTGGTGGGCAGCAGCAGAAACAAAATTGAATTAAAAACACACTACAGGAAAAACAAATGCCAACACGTTTCATAAATACAAAAATGCTGCAGGCCCAGTTCAGTATGATCTCCACTAGAATACTTTGCTGTAGTTGTCTGTGAGCAAGATGTAAGATTAAGTCAATATTTGATCTGTCTGTATGCTGCAGAGCAGTTTATTGCGGGGTCAGTTTCCCAACACAATAGTGCCTTTGTCACTACCTTTTGCTGAAAAGAGACAGTGCAATCCTTATATTTACTAGCATTTTACTAACACTTAAAAATGATATCACTTTAAATACAGCTTAATGTAGTCAAAAGCATATTTCAAATTTTGTAGATTTAGGCACACATGTATTTGTCTTTCCTTCTGCTATGCCTTATGCCCCTACTGCAATTTGTTATCTGACAAGCACTGAGCTGCTGAAACAAGAAGAAAAAATAGTATAATTATTGAGTACATTCCTCCAAAGCTTCACGGACTTAACAAAAGAGAAATCCAAGGAAGCCAGAATAAATGCAGGAGTGAAAGTGCTTTCTACATTTTTGGACATCAGTATGTCTTTAGGTATAAACACCTGCTAATTTACAAATGGTGCTGCATTTTTATACAATCTAATAGAATTAACAGGTGAAGATTTACAAAATATTGCCTTCTAACTGCACCCGCGCATGGAAGGTGAAAGGGAGATTCTGAGGCCAAACTATTAAAGAGAACCAACAAGCTTCTGCTTTCCTTCCACTTCCCAGCTTTCAAATACCCATCTAACAATGACTTCAGTTTTTGCACATGCCCCGGGAGCCTTGGGGCACACAGCACACGTCCAGCAGAAAGGCGCGCTCGGACGGCTGTACGGACACAGGCAATATGTCCCAACAATCTGCTGCAACCTGTTGATAACAGCAGAACTTCCCTTAAATGGCAGACCCCCGGGGTCTTGGGAAAGCAGTGCTCAACAGTCAAGCACACATCTCAAAAATTACATATGAGAAGCTACAGTGTGTTCTCATTCTTTACTTCAGAAAATAAAGAGAATAGAGCCTGCTTAAGGTCAGCCGCTTTTGAGGTTTCAACCTGTCAAGCATCTCCTGAGTAGGAGTCAGCAGGCTGCACTTTCCCAGGACTCCAGCACGAGCCACAGCTGCTGTGGAGGTGGATGATGAACATCAGAATTAGGCACTTCTTCACAGTGCTGCCCCCAGGTATTACAGTGTATTCCCAGTCCTGCTGTGCTGAGAGGGGACCCGTTACTCACCACGTTGGTAGTGTTGGGTGATGCTCCATGATGCATTAGCTGAGATACAATATTTACATGGCCCATGAAGGCAGCAACATGGATTGGAGTTAGGCCCGACTAGAAAACAAATCAAAGTCCAATTTAAATGCCTGCTTCCACATTCCTTTACAAGAGTGCCATGGAGAAACACAAATTATTCCAAACTAAGTAAACTCCAGTGCTTGCTCTTCTGAGAGGGTCATATCTCCTCAAAACCATACACACACGCTTAAACCAAAGAGCACACAGAACTGGAAACACCTGTGAGTATGATTCATGAGCAAACATATAAACGTTCTAGGAATTCAGTAGTTCTTCATCAACTAAGCAAGATTTCTTCTTAAAGCATTTGCATCTTGGAACAGAAGGGAAAAAATAAATAAATTGTAGAAGCATTCCTAGTACAAAGGTAAAACTTCCCAGAACATTCAGCTAAATGCAGAAAAGATGCAGTGTCCATTGTCCCCCACCAGAGCCAGTTGCTTTTGGGTGAACAAAAAGGTCTATTGAACTTAGTGGTGAGCTCCATCCCCACTGTTTCTCCAGGAGAAAGGGAATTTGAAACTGGCACCCAGCCAGAAAGGCCCAGACACAAGTGACACAGGCTACAGAAAATTCCCTCTTCCCTCAGGTCTTTGTGGCACTATCACCATCATGAATCTCCATCTGCCCTTATACAAGATATGAAAGACCAGTTGGAGAGAGAGGGAGGGAGAAGGAGAGGGATAAAAGGGAGCAGTCTTTTAGCAGGACATGACCTCAAGGATTTTGCTTTAGAAATCCAATCAATAGTTAATATTTCTCCACACTGAATTATCCTAAAGCCTCCTCACAGCTGCTTCTGCACAGCTGTACCAATAGTCAGCCACAGGCTGCAGAAGGGGGCTTTGCTACCAAGAGGAGGAGAAAGCTGAGTGGATCTCTGGAAATCCCCTGATTTAGGCAGCTCCCCACGGATATTCACAAGTCCCAGAAGGGTAGAGAGACACTTTTTTTTCCTTTATCATGCAGAACAGCAAATATGAGCATGAAGGCAGAATAACTGGTTCAGTGTGTTACTTCTTTTACCTGTTTTGAATAATTTAGTAAATGCTTTTAAAATAATAGAGTGCTGGAAATACAATGCATATTGTCCTCTGTGACCATAAAGCATCAACTGATGCTGCAGAGATTCAAGCCTGCAGCAGAAAAAAAGGTGTAGTATTTACAAATGTAAATATGGAATCTATCCAGAAAACAGAATTTACCATTTAAAGAAAGATAATAAATGTTACCTTTGATACACAGTTTTATAAGCAACAATCATTATTTGTGACAATGATTATTTGTTTCTTCTTACTGATTTTGCATTGTTTATTCACAACTTGCAATCTACACTTGTTTGCTCTCAGATTCCTTCAGAGAGGAATACTCTGAAGCTTTCTGGCCAATTTGTTTTGAGGGCCAGACACAAACTGGCTTAGAGAAATAGCAGCTTATGGGATGGGTGCTGGGTACCAACTCCTAATTTTGCCTTGAAAGGCTGTTACCATACAGTCAGTGAGAGAGGTAGGCAGGAAGGTAAAGCCCTGCAGTAAAGTATCATCCTGAATCCCAACAAATGCAATCAGGTGTGCTTTGAGATCATATGAGATCATGGTGAGGCAGCAACAGGAAATAAAGGAAAAGCTCTTGCTTTTGGAAAGCTTTTGCTCAAAAAAGCGATTCCAAAAGTACGGACCAGACTGTTAACCTGGTTCATTCACAGCAGTCAGTGTAGTTAAGTGTTGCTTTTGCTTCTGTTCTAGTAACTCTTTGAATTTAAAAGGGATAAAATTGAACGGATAGTGTTTCTGCTTCCACACTGACTATTTAAAATAGAGGAGACGCATCTCAGCCCTTCTGTAAAGGCTCTCTTTGTGCTTCTCCCTCCCTTGCTAATAGGTTTTCAAATTAAACTCTGAAAGCTGCACCTACAACCCCTATGGTTTTCAAAAACTAGTCTGGAGATAGGTGAACTGTAGCCAGGGCAGGCTCTGCTCTCCCTCAAGCAAGCCAGGAAGGGAGCTCTATGGTTTGCTGCTGAATAATTAAAATAAAACCCCACGTGTTAAATGAAACTCCATTTTGTGGAGATGAGCTACTCCCCATTGTACCTTGCTTAATCAATGGAATTCCTTGCCATTTCCCAACCTGGCTTATTCCACAGGGTTCACACATTCATATATGTGATCTTTCCTCCTCTCCTAACTTGGTAGAATATACATAAACATAGATAAAAAATATCCTGAAGGTACTTAATTAATGTCTAAATTATGCCAATAACTGGGAGCACACTATCTCATCCTGACTGAAGTAACAGCATTTTGATTTCTGTCTCACTGATCTGTGATGCCCCGTGATGGTGGGTAAGCATAACTTTTGTGTGGAAAGTGAAAACAAGCTCTGAATTAAATCACCTTTCAAAACAGCACTTTGGTGAAGCACAGTCTTCACCTCGATCTCTGTAACAGAGCAAATTTCATCTTCAGTGCTTTAAATTACAGAAAAAAAGTGGTATTTTAGAAAAATGTGGTGGATTTTAGAAAAATTTTTTATATGTTTTGTTTCACTTGCTTTTCCAACTGTAATCCCAAAGTATATAATTTGTTTATGATTCACAAGGGCAACTGACTTTATTATTCAGTTTTATTATTTCATAATACCAAGTTGAAAATAATTGCTGACTTGACTGGTCCATGCTCTTCCAGAAATAGTAAAATATTAATCAATACAGTTACAATGGAATTTGTAGGAAAAGCAAACACAAGTGTGAAAAGACCATTTCTTACCTCAGTCACAGCTTGAATTGATGCCCCGTGCTTCAGAAGAAGTTCCATTACTTTTATTCTGTTTTTCTTGCAGGCAATGTGAAGAGGTGTGAAACCGTTCTGTAAATGAGAAAGAACATACTTTTTGATACCCCATGTGTCCTTATAAAGTAGAAGTGGGTATGGAATTCATGTTAAACATTTTTCAGTTTTAACAAAACAACTCCCAGATTTGTTTTGGCTTTACTAAATTTTTCATGTAAGAAAAAGGCCTTTGTATTTTTAGAAGTTTTTTCTATTTCATATAGCCAGTTATAATTATGAAATATATTGCCTACCGCAGCAATTAATTTATTTTTAAAAATTCTCAGTTCACCAAAACTATCCAACCCTTCATTTGTTGCTTACCATACTCAATTTTAATTGAGTGGAGGTTTTTTTCTGGAGGTTTTTTTGGGGGGTGGGGTGGGTCTTTTTAGTTGGTTTTCTTTTGAGCTTTTAGAACTGCTGGTAAAAAAAGCACATTACAACCTCTGGAATTTAAACCTTCTAAACTAGTTGTACTACTTTCTTTTTTTCATTCACGATCTGCCAGTTTACAGCAACTACAATTATTTTACCTCCCCACTTGCTGGTTATAGTGAACAAAACTCATGTATACCTTGACCAAAGACACCTGAGGAGAGGCTGACACAAAAACAGAGGGGCTGAGAAAGGGAATCTGCAGAGCCTGCACTGTTTTCAAGAGAGTCAATCCCTCCTGGTTTGTGAGGGTTTCAGGAGCTCACATAACAATTCAGGAGCTGAATGAGTTAGCATCAGGCTGTGAAACCAACAGTCAACCCAATTCATGTCAGAACTTAAATTTGTTTGGAACAATTATTGAAGAACAAATCAAAGAGACATTCTAAAAAGAACAGATTGCAAGTTCTTGAACAAAACACATTGATGCATTCTGCTTGTATGCAGTTTCACTGCACTAACGTATTTTGTTACTGAAGTTGTTTTTAAAGCAGAAAGGCATATGACTCCATTGACATAATTATACAATACCACAAATATTCATTATGTAACTCATTCCTACCTTTTACTGTTTCACATGATTGAGAGCTGATAAAAATTCCCTCAGTTTTAAATGTTGCTGATTCTTTTCTCTGTACAAACACTTAGAAAATGAGGATTCTCTCCATACCAAAACCTACAGCAGTTTCATCTGCAGCTGTTTCATCTATTCAGAATCATAAAAAGCTACTGGGAGGCAAAAGTGCTCTAGTTACACTAAAAATTCATAAATCACTGTTGACTGACTGTAAGCAAAGGTCTGCTCTGATTTCACGATACATTACCAACACTTCGAACCTCGAGCATCCTCTCTTGGGCTGCAGCAGCACAGCACATCCTCACTGTCAACACCAGCAGGCAGAAAATAACTCTCAAATAAGTCTCACCACAACTTTGGGAGAATAGTACCCCGCTGTGTACTCACCAGTGCTTTGGCATTAGGATTAGCTTTCTTGTCCAAGAGAACCTTGGCAACTTTGTAGTGGCCACAGTGGGCGGCAACGTGCAGCGCAGTCAGATAGTCATTAGTGACGTCATCTACAGGCACATTGTGCTGAATCAGAAGCTGAACACAGTTTAGATGATCTCCTTGTGTTGCCATGTGCAACGGAGACAAACCATTCTGCGAACAGAAAGACCCAACACTGGTGGGTTATAGGATGCTCAGAGAAACAAAACTCCTCCGCGTTGTTCTCGGAGTGTTTGTTGTATGAAGAATTTTACAAGCCCAGAAAGCACCCAAAATAAACTTAACATGTTCAGTGTAATGATGAGGGTTCTTACTCTAGAATTTAGAGCTTGTTTGGTTAGAGTTTGTAGGCAGCTCTACATTGAAAAGCCGTCACAACACACCAGCAATGCTCTAAACGTAGCTTCTTTCATCCAGTATAGCTCAGATAAGCTGCTTGATTTAGATGAGTTATGTGAGAAACAGCACTTTGTGTTATTTTAGACTTTTACCACCCTAGCCAGAGAATTTGCTGGATTTAAAAGCTGCGTTAAACTCACCACTCTAGAGTGGCTTGCATTTACCAGGCACGAGAGCACAGGTCAGAGCATCACCCAGTAAACACTACAGCCTTCCTTCATCCCTTCATTTGCATTTTCCTGAATTTGGGTTGTACACAGGCTTAATCCACATTACACACCTCTGGAGACCATCTTCCCATTCAATATGGGTTCAACAGCAGTAGTTTCAAGTGGAACTGGGCTAAAAATCTGTGAATGAGACCTGCATGCTGTGACCTACCAGGGGCTGGGGTAAAGCTGTTTCACCAAGGAGACGCCTGAGAGAGATTCATGTACCAATGAATTGTATCTTACAGTGCTTAAAACAGATAACGAGCTGCCAAAACATATTATATTTCCAGAGGAAAACCATGAAGAGAAAATTTTCAGAAATTTAAAGGGCTGACACTATTTCATGATGAAAGATTAAAATATATGCCAGAATGAAAGAGGTCTTGTTAGCAGAGGTACACGAGCTCCTTTATCCACTTGTATTTTTTTTTTTCACTTAATCCTTCTAATGCCAAAATGAGATTTGAGTGCAGAAACTATTTCTGAAACACACAATAGTTTATAATCTATAAATGACTGACAGTACACTGTGGCTGTATCATGAGACACTGAAACTTTTGGTCACAGATGCAGTGCCCTCATGTGACCACACTTAGCAAAGGCAAAGTAACAATATAAAACCAGCTGAGATCTCTGAAACAGATCTCTTCCCTTGCCCTTCCCATGGCCATATGGTAACAGTAATAACAAGCATTCAAAATAAAGGTGGAAATACACAGTGAAATAATTTTTAAAAGCGACGTGGAAGAAGGCTGGTGGAAGCAAATAGGTGAATCCTGCCTGAATTTGAAAGCAGTTTACATTCAGTGCTGAGATACAGATATTCTTGGACACAGTTCTATCCTTCAAGTAAGATTATCTCATGGGCATCTCACTTGTGATTTATGTTGGCTTGGATAAGCCTCTCTCCCATTCCCAAAGGGTACTATAGCAATTATCTGCATGGAAGCTTGATACTAGCAGCGCATTTTAAATGTTTTACTGTCTTCTAGTGCAGTTGAACAAAAAAAGATTAATTTCCCCTGGTCACCAAGCCCTCCTGATAACAGTTTATAAGTGATGATGTTTTTCAGATGAGAGTAAAAAAAATCATGAAACTTTATAAACAGTTCTGCTCCATTTTGATAAGAAAGATCCTTCAGGTTAAAAGTGCAATTCTTCACAATTACAGCCAAAAAACCATACTTATTAATGGAGTAAGAAATTGAGAAGTTGACATGGGACACCCTTATAGGAGAGACTTGTATGAAGAAGACTGACATTGATGGAAAAGAAAGGAAGAAACAGAGCAGCCCAATGTCAATTTGGGAAAATCAACAAACTACTTGATAAAAATCTGTCATGGATGAAAGAAGGGCAGCAACTAGTCAGATTTTACACAGAAAAGCAAAAGATGTGACTGGATGCTAAAGAAGTTGATGAATTCAGAAAATAACTGGAAAATTATCTTTTGTTATAACCTAAATCAGGCCTAATTCTGTTGCAGGAGAAGGTACTCCATAATCTTACACAAGTCAGTTAATATTTCGATGCCTTTGTCTTCCCACATTCCACATAAATACATTACACGTAACAATATTCTGCAGTCCCACATCCTCGTTGTGAGAGACAACCCAACAACGCCTGTAAGAAGTTATTTGGTACTTTAGGCAAGAGCCCCTATATAAACACTGTTACAGTACTGATTTTTTAAAGATTGCCAAGAAAACATTAAAACGTGAAGACGTTTAAGGTTAATCAAAGATATTGACAGTCACCAATACCTTAAAAAACCCAACCAACCGAAAAACCAAACAAAACCCCCCTAAAACAAAACAAAAGGGGATTGTAGAGATGAAACAGAGTATCAGCTGCCTGACTAGTCAAAATTAAAATTAAATATCTTATTTTGTAGTTGTGTCAAAGCACATTAGTCAGGAAAAGAGCCATTAACTCTGAGGAGAGGGACAAAAAAAAAGAGCCAAACAAGTCTGGAAAACTGATAATTAAAAAAAGATGGACATTGACAGGCAGGGATGCCATTTCTGATACAAAATCATTGGCATATTCAGAACTAGAATTCCCTTTTCCTGTTGCCTGTAGAACACCCTAGATAACCCATTAGATCATTTCATTCCCTGAAAATAAATCTAAGGTTATTCCAGTGCAAAAAAGGGTCAGCACTACACTAAACCATCTCTAGTAGGAAACAGCTATCAAACTGCAGCCTGGTTATTATTCTGAAAGAGTTTTATATAACATGAGAAAACTTCATGAAGTTCAAATTCTTTCAAAGATGTGCCCTATTTCCAATAATATATGACTTAATTTGAAGAGAATGGAGCCACTTATTTTTGCAGAGCACAGTTCTGTAGTTTAGTGACAAATGAATGAATTCATTTACGTCATTCAGAGAGAGGTACAGCTACTTCTTAGATTACCTTCTGAAAATGGCAGAATTAACACATCAGAAGGAAACTCAGGAAGTCTGCACTTCCTTCTGTTCACTTTTTAACATATAACAGCATTCCCTTTTCCAGAGGAGGCTCCTATTTTGCTGTAGTTGTTTATATAACCCTCTGCAGATCATCATCCAAAGTCTGTCTTTCAGCCTTGGGCAATTTCAAACCCGCTATCCCATGTAATCATCTGCCTGATTTTGTCCAGTGAACTCTGGGTAGGTTGTGGAGTCTGCTCAGGAAGAGTAACAAACTCCAAACCTACAGGCCTTGAGCAGCAGGTTAAGTCTAGGGACAACACCTGAAAACAAAAAATTCATGCAACAAAGAAATGTAGCTCCTTAGGAGGAGTTTTCATATATGATGGTAGAAAGGAAAGAAACAGAGTTGATATTGCAGGGGGGAGTTGTGGGTTTTTTGGTGTTTGTTTGTTTTTGATGGGGGTTTTTTGGTTGGTTGGTTGGGGTTTGGGTCTTGGTTTTTTTTGGGTGGCTTTTTTGCTGTTTTGGTTTGGGTTTTTTTTTCCCTTTAAGTACTTGATTGAGCTATCAGAGAGTGTGGAAAAGCTTTTCTCCCTGAAGTATGAGTTCCAGTCCCTGAGAGTGACAGTGGTGTGGAGATGCAGCCCCAGGGGTTTCTGGAGAGCCCCCTGCTGTTCTCCACTGCTCCTGAACTTTGAACTTTGCCAGTCAGGGCTGTGGAAGTCCATGGAAACTCCTCATGCAGAGGATGGGTGAAAACTGTCAGATTACCCATGACAGGTCTTGCCAGTGACTCACTGAGCAGAGAAAAGCTGGTGCCAACCTCCCCAAACAAATGCTAAATATACTCCAGTAAGGGGAGAAAAAAAAAAAACAAAAAACAAAAGAGGGAGGAGAAAAGCAGAATATAGAAGGGTGCTGAGACAGAACAGAACAGGATGACAGAAGAGAGAAAGGAAATAATAGAAGCAAACAAGAAATGTTGTTGAAATATATTGCTTACAGAGTGAGTTAAAGAAAAAAAAGTAGTGGAAGGTTATCTTGGGAAAGAATCTCAACTGCACAGCTCAAATGTCAACCCTGAATGGGAAAGTCACGGCATGTAGAGGTGCTACAAAGCAGGCTGCTGCACTGAGGTTTGAAATCAGCAATAACAGCACAGCAGAGACCACTGCCTGAAGAGTCCTGGCAAGTGCTTCCTTTAATGCCAGCCCTTGGGTCTAAAGCAATCTGTGCACCCTGGTGCAGGTGATTTGAAATACCCAGGAAGAATCTTACGTGATAAACTGTAGAGAGATAGAAAGTGGAGAAACTGGTAATCAGGCTAAGTCCTTGGGAAATAGGAGCTGTCTCTGCAAAGGGACATTGCTCTATTTTTATCTCTTGTCTCTTCTCTAGCCTTAGGGTAATTTGGTGCAAGCTGAAGATATATTGTAATCACCATGCATTTATTCCAGGATAGATACAGAGATTTTCAGTTCCTGAAATTCTGAGGGACAGGGTTACCATACATGCCTTTTCGGTTGGCACAGAAGTCTTTTCTTGTATATCTCAATTTAACACATTTTACATATGCAGACGTGCGCTACATACGGCATTCACTTTGGAGAGCTCCCACACAGTTACTTTAAATAACTAAGAAATAGGAAAGTTATTGTCGAACCCTTAAATATATGAGACATGCAGAATCACATTTTTTTAAAAAAAAGGTACAAGGATTATCCCAGTAGAAAAGAGTACCAGTTACCTTGGTTTTGGAAAGAATAGGGGCACCACGATCCAGCAGCATTTCTACAACCTGTTCATGGCCACTTCTTGCTCCACAGTGAAGGGGGGTCAACCCATCCTGTGGGATGTGGAATTATAACTGATTAGTTTCAGACACATTAAAATCTTGTGCACTTTTATAAAGACCCATGATGTCCTAAGAAGCTAATTAATTCCTGCAGGATGCCGCTCCCCTGCAAGTGAACAGCTGGCCCTGTTTATTCAAACGGACTGAGCACATTTTGGTTCTGATTCTCTGGACATGTAAATAGTCATATCACATGGATGCTCACGCACTGGGCTACTTCAAGGCCCTCACTGCATAAGCATTAAAGTGGTTAATGCACCTACAAGAAAGAGATGAGATTGCACTTCAGGTACTTTTTGCCTGCACGCCTTTGAGAACACTGGGTCTCTCATTTGTCAGTGTGCATCAAAGTCAATGGATAGTCATTAAGTCTGTGAGAAATAAAAAATTCGTACTCAGACTCTTTTTATTACACTGATTTTGACAAGTGTACAGCAAATGAGAAAACCATCTTAATCCCAGGTGATAGAAGTATGTTGGAATCGCTTCTGTCTCTTGTTCAGAGTGTGCTTATGTGACCTCCAGCTGATGACTGGCCTAGAGTCAAGGCATACTATCAATACCTCTTTCAGAATAGTTTATATAACAGTTTATATGTTTATATAGAATATGTTTATATGTTATATATACCTACCTCAAACAAGGGGAAGACTCTTTTTAACATTAACAGAGTTATTCCAAACTGATTGGACTATACTTTGACCTGCACCCTGTTGACAATGCTCAGGTTACATGCTGCACACAAGTGGTAGAATCAAAGACAGCACATGTGCCCCGAGGAACTGCGAGTGAAGTCACACGAGGTTTTTCAGTGCCCGATGACACAGTGCTTGTTACAAATAATGATGTTACAGTTTTCAGAAACTTTAGTTTTCCAAATACAAGTCATAAAGGAAGGGGCCTTTTTCCAGTGTCTTCTGGCACTCTCGAAAACACATATGTTGTATTGCCTAAAATATGTGTGTCACAACATTTTTATAAAAAGGATTATCTAAAATTCCTTCTTAGACATTTTATGCTCACTTCAAACACATACACTCCCTCTCTGTTTCTGTATGGTAGTAAGTATTATTAAGATACCTCCTTAGTCATATTTTTCATACACAATTTTAGTATTATTTCTTGATAATTCCCAAACCATCACACTCTACTAGAACATCAGCTTAAGCCCCACAAAGTGTAGAGGGCAGCCAGGGAGAGGGAGGTGGTGATGCAGAGAGCCTTACACTCTCCTGCTTCTACCTTTTTTCTTTCTCCTAATAAACCTATGAAAAACAGCAGGTAGAAATTCTCATTTGAAACTTGTATGGTTCTCATCGTGCATGTTCTTCCAGTGGCGTATGTTTTGATGTAGATGAAGAAAAGATTTTGGTTCAGATGTAACTCTCCTAACTCAAGGAGTCATTTGTTCATGCAAGACGGACCCGCCCCAGTTTGGGCCACAGTGTTCTTTCCTGACATCTCTGAAGCTGACTCTATCGTCATTTCCACTTCTTTCTCTTATTTCAGGCCACAGACAGAGAAGGGCATCTTGTTAAATTCATACCACACAAATTAAAGATGTATTGCTCCAAACAGTTAAAGACAAAGAGAAAAGATATCAAAACCCATTAACTGTGCACTTATCAGCCAAGTTGCAAATGTTTTTCTGTAGTGTTTAAAAAGGTACTGCGTATTTCCTACACCAGTAGTTTCCACAGGTAAGGGCATATCAAGTACTGAGCAGACACAATTAATATAAAAATATCACCTACATAAAAAAACTTGTATGGGAAAGAAAATAAAATGCAGCAAGGCTAGATAACTAGAGACCTGTAGGCAGGAGCTGGAGATCATCATGTACGTTGGATTGTCATCATGTAACATTAGACTATTCATTCTTTTTACTTCCTATAATTATCACATTCTGCAGGCACATCAAAGATAGACACTCAAGGAGATCAGGCACAAAAAGTACGGTAGAGAACATTTTCCAGATTTAATGCCTTCCCAACTCATGTCACCAACATACCAGGGGTAGTACATACCATGCTCATAGAGAATGAGACACATTTGATTATCTTCATGTACCAGTCTAGACCCTTAAAAACTACTTCAGTGCTCCCCAGAGCACAGTGTCCCAGCCCTCTCATGCTATCTGTGGCTGACAAGGCTTCTGTGGCTCAGGAGTAGGCAGACAGTCACGCTTGGCCAGCTGGAGCTCATTCTGGGTCCACACAATAGTCACTACCACCAGATGCATCACATGGTGTGACACAACATTACAATGCATGTAGGTGCTTGTTGGAGCAGCTGATCTATAGCTATTGTTAACATGATGTCAGGAACTCCCACTGCAGAGCAAATATACTCCAAGACAGATAATTTAGCTGCAGAGATTTTTTTTTTTTTTTGTAGTTTGAAAAGACACTGCCTATTCACTGGTTTAGTTAATTGCTATGTGACACTTAAAGCAGGTAAAGAAATGTGCAGAGGCAACCTGAAATACAGATCACAAAGATTTTTGTTTAAAAATCGAAACTGAGATTAAAAGAGACTGCTCTGAGCTCAGCAAGATTTCACTGATTTTGTCAGAAGATTTTCTAGTTGCTTATTTACTGTTCACATAGCATATACTATGTGAAAAAAATATATATATTACATGTACAGGAAGCAAACCTGCCTTACTATGATAGCCTGCAATGGCTCAGAAAAACCATTACAAACGATTATGACAATAATCTGCAGATTAAGGACTCTCTAAGTATGCACTGACATGATAAATCATATCAACGGTATTATCTATCCCTCCAGAGAGCCTGAGAGTAGCTCCAGCAAAGCCAAGAGGACAATAGGAGGAGTTCTGCTTAGGCACAAGCCTCTCATTAGCATTGCACACCCATCTCTGGGGCTGCTGCCTTCTTTAGCTTTTATTTCAAACACAGACATGCACAAATAAATGAGATCTGGTTTCTGGTCCCTGTTGAGACTCGGACACCTGTGCAGCTCCCTGATCTTGTTAACAGTGGGGTCAAAACTGGCTTGAGGTTAGCAGAGGCTGGTGCAAGCAGTGGAGTCCCTCTGCTGCAGTGTTTCCCCACCACCACACGTGGCTTTAAGGGACACAGATCAGCCTCCCTGTGCTCCACAGTTACCTCTACCTCTTCCCCATCACTGCTCTCCCAGGATTTCCCTTGCATAATGGCATCCCTGGGTTGCACCTCAAAGCCATGGTGGGCTCAGTACCATCAGTACCCATCAGCTTCTAAACCCAGCCTTAGAGTGACGAAACACAACACCCAGTAAAAATTTCACTGAGATGTAAATAGTCAGCAAGAGCCTGTCAGAGTCCCAGCCAAATCCCAGAGCCTGTCCATGGCCTTGGCAGGAGTGTGGCAGGTGCTCCTCTCCCCTGAGCCAGAGGTAGCAGGCACGCTTCCCCAAGGGAGCAATTACTGCTGCCTCCAGGGTTTATCATCCCCAGCACTGCCCAGTGACTCTGTGAATGCTCTTCAGCCCTGCAGGGCTCTGTGTCTCACAGCCCCTCCATGCTCCAAGTTTCCCGAATTCTTCACTTCACTGGCATTACTGCAAACAGCCCCTTCTGTGCAACAAACGAGGTTTGCTCTCCCTGCACATGCAAAATGCACTCAGAGTGCCAAGGCAGGGCTATTGTAGTTATTTTATATCTTAATACACGTGGCTTTTCTGAAGCAGCTTATGTATGATCTGATGCATCTTCAAAGAGCATATCCCACATGTTTTCATGCAGATATGAGTGCTGGCCTGTTATTTAGATGCAAAATTAGTAGAATGAAGATTATAAACACTTATTGTTAATCCAGGCTAAAACTTGCTTGCTGCCCGCTCCAGACACAAATTCACTTTGGCATATACAGTATTAAACAGCCAAAGCAAATCAAGTTAATTTAATCAACCTCTCTAATTAAATTTTATTTTTTAAAGTCTTTTCTGGAAGACAGAGAAAACATAATTAGGGCAACATTCAGTAAACATGTTACATGAGGCGTTACTAGCTCTTTGCTCAGAATGTTAGTTAAAAACAAGAACAATTAAAGCTGCCCTGGCAGCACATAGTTCTTGAGGAGCACCCTTAAGAATTCAGTACCAAGCCCCAAGTACCAGTTGCTAGACATCTCACATGCAAAAAAAAGACAGAGGGAAGATAAACAGCTGGTTAAAATAAACAATGCAACTATAAGCGTGAACTAAAATGGAAAAAAAAAAAAAGAAAAGGATGTCTGAGTCTCAAAATAGTTGTGAGATCTTTTTTTCAAATAACTACATATGCTCACACGTTATTTCGATTCCCAATTACAGATTACAGGTGTGTATTTATGGTGCTCATCAAATCCCAGTCCTAATGAATACAGAGAAAGTGGGAGCTCATGGATGCCTTTTCCAATAATTTAAACAGGATAAGGATTTAGCCCTTCACGTTAACCTTTTGTGCAGCACTTCAGCACTCCAGTTTCCAAGACCATCTGTCAGCAGCAAACGCAAATGCTCATGGAAATGACTAAGGAAAAGAAATCATTACCTCAACTTATGTATTACTCAGGAAAGGCTTTATGTGAATTTATCTATAAAATAATGATGGTTGTGAAAAGTAAAAATAGACAATATGTGGAGTGTACTCCAGTATCCTGTACAAAGAATGGATTGCAGGAATAGACCACAAAATGACAGCTGAATAGCTAAATCTGTCTCATCTAAGAGTCAGAGTAGCAAATCCTGGCCCTGTTAGTGTTTGGTCAACAACACAAACCAGCATGTTCTGCATATTCATTTGAAGGTGAATTAAAGACCTGAAACAGGAGAAACGAAGGCCTAAGAACCTCTGCCCCTGAGCAATAAAAATGAGCAATTTCAAAATTTTCTTGTCCTTTTATACAAGTACAGAACCTCTGCCATTCACCTGTGAGGAGGCAGTTTGTCTTCCATAATCAACACTTGCATTAAATAATACCATGGTGTCCAAGATAAAACCTATTTTATATAAAAAAAAAATTCTGCTCCTCTCTTTAAAAAATAGGAAAAAGAAAAGAAAGATCTCACACTTATAAAAGTGGTAATAGGAGGCTCAATTATTTTCACATGCAAATCTCCCCCCTTTATCAAGTTTGTGTGTGCCTTCAGCACCTGCCCCTCACAGAACACACAAGGCTGGGCTCTGCCTGGGCATCCAGCTGATAAGCATGACTTGACACATGTATCAGAAAAGACAGCCCTGGCTGCTCTTTGCCTTTCAATACATTCAGAAGTGGTGATGCTCTTGCAAAAGGATATGACTGAAGCTTTTGTCAAAATCCTGTGATTTTGTAAGGCCATTCTATATCTGGTATATTGAAAAGAAGGATGGTGCTTAAAAAAAAAAATGAAATGACTACGAAGTTGACATATCTTAATTGTTCAGCCTTGGAAAACAACATTGGGTCAGGTAGGAATAACAAGAGAGATTTAGCAGGAACATGTGCTGTAACTGCTCACAGCAATTAATCTTTGCTATTGAATATGAGAACCAGGCAGACACTCCTGAAACAATGCCCTTTTTCATCCAGCACCACATTACCCTCAGCCTCCTATTGCTTCTCCTATTGATTTCTAAATCCCTCCTGATGTACTCCAGCGATGCTGTTCCCTGTTCCCAGCCATGCAGTGTCTGCTGGGCTCCCTGAGCCTCCTTGGCAGAGGCACAGCCGCCCAGACCACAGCCTGGCAAACCCTCGCCAGGATGAGTCAGTGCCTCCGGGAGCAGAACTTCCACTCACTCACTAACTGCCAGAAAGTGATGCCTCTGGTAACGCCAGAGAGGGCACCGATGAGTGACACACCTACAGCACAGGCAGGAGAAGTTACGCAAATCCCTTCTGACTGATGGAGAGGACGGGTGTTTGGGGAAACAGGCAGTCTGGGGGAAGCCAGAAAAAACAAACCAGTCATCCATTGCCCTTTGCCTCACTGGGAAGCTCTGCCAGACTCAGGAGCTGTTAATGCTTCTGCCCTCTTCCTGGATCCTGTTTCCGTCCCAGATTGTATTTTTAGTTGCATAAACTATCCCAGTGTCTGACCCTGGAGCCCGTGATACAGGAAATGAAGCGGATCATGAATTTTCCTAGCTAAAAGAAAGGAGCAAGCTGGACTCCCAACTATTTAAAGTAGTGGTCCCCAATATTTTGGCTGCAGTGGGCCACACGAATGCTTGCAAAGAGGAAACAAACAGTCTCCTTGCAAGTCTTCTTCTCCCCACTCTGACCAAATGCACATCTGTCACACGTGGCCTTCCATGCCATATGGTAGGCTCATGCCCCTCAGCCTGGCAACCCCCATGGAGCATGTAGGAAGATGACATTTTAGTCCAGAAATTATGCCTACTGTTTATATTATCCATGAAAAGTCATTGCTTCCATGTTCCCCAATTAGAAAAAAAAAGTTATTAATAAATCACCAGTGACTAAAGGTAAAAGAGAAGAAGAACTAAAGAAAAACATATGGAGAGAATGAAGAAATT
Source organism: Myiozetetes cayanensis (assembly GCF_022539395.1). NCBI lineage: Eukaryota > Metazoa > Chordata > Aves > Passeriformes > Tyrannidae > Myiozetetes > Myiozetetes cayanensis. The sequence continues at coordinate 30,209,371 of NW_026086605.1, forward strand.
ACAAAATAAACTGACCCAGTTTCTGAATTTGCCACAGAAATAAAAAAATATGAATGTTCCTAACAAGCCCTGCAGGAAATCTCAGAGACTGCTGAAATACTGGAAAACCAAACAGAAATCTGTGGATACAGTAATAACTGTAGAAAAAAACTATTCTTAGGTTATTAGTTTCATTTGTTTGGAATGACTCTGGTGGAAATTACATAGACTAATTAAAAATGGAAGAGAGATAGGTGATAAGCTAGTATTTCAAGAAAATGACAATTGTCAAAAAATTACAGTGTACAGCTTTTGAGGGTTACCTCACACACACAGGAGTGTGTTGCAAAGGCTGCCATGAGAGCCCACAGCACCACAGTTCTAAGTTTTCTTCCAAACATTTGGGGTTTTTCCTTTTTTTTTCTTTCCACTGAGTAATTAAATAAAATATCCCTGGTATGACTGGGTTTTAACTACAGCAATTAGGTATAACCATATGCACTGAGTTTCTAAGTCATTCAGAGGGTAGAGTTAGGTGTCAACCTGATGGAAACCATCCCTACGCCCAACACATTTGCTGACAAGTCCCAGCCAGCAGCAAAGCACCCCGTCACACACAGGCTGAGCTGCATGAGACTCATCAGCCACACTGTGTTCTGTGACACTGCCCTGTGGACAGTGAGAGGCAAACACATACTGCGCTTCAAAATGACCCTGTTAGCATTCAAATTCGGAAATATCTTAGTTGAATTCTTGTCTTTTAGCGTTTTCCTGTACATTCACCTCCACCCCCAAGTAGCTAGAAGCAGTTCCTAATTCAATACTGTTCAGAGAACATGGAAAATGGTTGGTTCTGAGCTCTGCCATACACATGGTGTTTCTCACACTGCTTTAAGAGATGCAAAATGTAAGCACCCTACTGCAACCATTTCATAAAACATAAATGCAGTGCAGCTGTGGTAGCCTGCCAGGAAGATGAATGATTTAAGCTCTACAGCAACAAACAGGTCAGAGGCAATAGTTCCACGCACTCACTCACAGCATTCACACTTCAGCTTACCCTTGTTTTGGCATCAATTTTAGCTCCTCGATCAAGTAGGAGTTTGACCATATTTGCGTTGCCCCTTTTTGATGCAACGTGCAACGGCGTGATATCATTCTGTGGAAGAAAACAACATGAAAATAAATATGCATATGTCTTTCCTTCATTAATTCCATGTTTGGTTTGCTCACAGAATGAATTATGCCCAGTTTGCTAAAGCTAACACAGTTTGTTTCCCCGAGAGCCTGAAAGCAAAGGGAAGCTATGTTTAACCACACACGTGAATTACTGGCCTGATACCTTGACATACACACTGTGAAGACAAACAACCCAGTTGTGGTTAGAGTTACAAGATGACATGGTTGTGCCTCAGGCCTCAGCTCTGGCATAAGGGTTAATATTAGGCAATTCTACTGACTGCATCCTAGCAATTTAATCCAGCTATGATTGTTTCTGAGCATGTAGTGATAAGGATACACACCTCACAACTTCACTGGCCTCGTAGGAGCCACAGCAAATAAATAACACCATTACATCTGCAGAGCTAATTCAAAAGCAACGAGATTGCCAGCGCTATTTTATTTCTGAACACTATCAGCAAACTCTGGAAGCCTCGCGAGCACCTTTGTTTCGGCTCCATCATTAATTTCGCCTGCCCAATTTGTCCCTCTGATGGGTACAACGCTGTGCTTCAAGTGAGACTGTAAAGAGGTGCATTTGCTTGCCTGAGTGGCGCCTGGCAGGCCAGCAGCAGGCAGGGCTGCTGCACATCCAGGGCAGTTACATAACCAACGCGTGCGCACACAAAGGCACTTTTTTAACAAGATGTAGCCGGGACGTTTCTTCATGCTCTGATGAATCCTTTATCTCCGTGGCGTATGAAGGCCACATCCTGTATATATTTGATCATATGGAGCCAAGTAAAAATAAAAGGATTTAAATAGAGCATGCAGCCGCTGCATGAGGACAAACAGAATGTTGAAGAGCATGTTTCTGTGTGTTCAGGGGCAGTGCAAACAGGTGGCTGCGTAAAACCGACTTCCCTGTGACCGAGCAGAAAGCAGTACAGTGTAGTGAGCGTGTGTCCTACGGCTGACTGAGTCAGAAAGGCACCTGAATAGCTGGGGAGAGGTACTGGTGTCTTACCTGACTATCAGACTGTTCAATACTGCTTCCTCAAAACTGCAGGTGAGAGGAGAGATGGAAAAGGAGCACTGAAAAAAGATCCCCTCTCAGATGTGACAAGCTGACTCACAGCTTAATCGTATCTCTGAGCTCCTAATCCAGCTGCTACATTTTCATTTACACAAAATTTCACTATGGAGCTAACTCACAGTGACTAAAAAGTACTAATTAATATTATCACAAAGGTAAAAGACATGTTAGCAAGATTAAATGACATATTCTTTCTACAACAGTAATGATCATTAGAGCATCAAAGTGATGACTGTTCCAGTGTAGCTTCTCATTCCTTTAAAAAAAATAAAGTAAAACAAAAAGATGCTTGGCATATTAAACAAAAGTTGTACCCTGCCTAGTCCTTCCAGGGAGGTAAAACTGTGATTGCTTAACTTCTATTTTTTGAGTTGGTTTTGAAAAAAAGAATTAATTCCATTTGACTAGGAGTTGACATTGGTTATAATACAGGGTCACTACATTACTGTATCAGCCACAAAAAGGACAGAAAAAGAGAGGAGAAAAGCAATTATGCAGAGATACTTCCTGGGGTTTTTTCTCTTCCCAGGAGGAAAGATGTTACTGAGGTCAGAGGGAGATAGAGATGAATTCTACTTTCCTGAGAGAAAAGAAAAAACAAAACAGTAAAAGAAACAACTTTTGTGTCTTCAAGTATAAGGTACTGCAGGTAATTTATACTGAAGGAACACCTTTTTCCACTTGCTGGGGTTGATGGGCAAGGAGGTTAACTCAGCCTAATAGACCCTAGTGCCCTATTAATATGTCAAAATAATTTAGTACTAACAATTTACTGCTTCACACACAGATTAGAACAAAAGGCTTATCTAAGCTTCAAGAAAGAAATGCAGGAGGAAGGGACAGCATTACAAAAGGTAGGACAAATACCCATTAGAAGTCTGGTTCTCATTCATCTTGACATTAAGCTAAATCTAGCGCAGCACAGGGGAGGGTATAACCACATAAGAATGTGCACTTTGGATCTCCTTATTTGCCAGTCTAGTTGTTCAAAGCTCCTGTTGCCTTAAATGAAGGAGAGAAGATGGAGAGGAGAGATTCTGGAGTAGATGAATAAGTGTTGGCAGAAACAGAACTCATCTCCAAAAGAGATGACTTCCACTTAGAATTAATGTTTAGGTCACACTGTTTGTTTGCAGTAGGGAAAAAAATTAAAAATACCCACTTTCATTTTCAAAAAGGAGTCTTCTTCAAATAACCTTCATATTTCTGCTTAGTACCAAAATTGTTAGGACAATATAATTCTCTCTCAGCTTCTGACAGGGGTGATCACCCTGGTTGGAAACATGGGGAAATTCTCCAGCACTGAGTAAGGACTGAGCTCACTTTGCAAGCTGGAGAGTTAAGCAATTAATCTTTGCTCTATTTGATCACCTGTCTTGATGAAAAACATAAATTTAATATCTCTAGTTTGAAACCTGGAGTTATATTTGGTTGAAAACCATCAGCAAGTTCACATTACAAAAGCGAGGGATGAAGAAAGGATGTGATCACTTTAGAAACATTTTGTTAGGAAAACCAACCACACAGAGCTACCCTGAAAAGCTACTCATAACTAATGGAGCAGGAGAAATCAAGCAAACTAAACTCTTTATGTCCAGTGCAAGATGAATAAACAGCTACTCTTTTCTAGAAGAGCAATCCAGCACTCCATTCCCTTGGAAGGAGGCTGCAGTTTTTGTTATACTTTACTAACCTCATAAAAAGTTCATAAAAAGAATTAAGAAACAAGGAATTAAAAGTGAATTTAGCCTTTGCTATCCCTAACATCTCAGCAAAACACTGTGGGGAAATGAAGAAAAAAAAAAGAGAGGATGCCAGTCTCTATTCAGAATTTAATTTTGCCATTTTGCTATTTGAGCTTTTACTGATAGCAAAGATTACGAAGTAATAATTCTGCTGGCAGAGTTCTGACTCCTCAGAGATGAAGAGATGCATTATGTGAATGCTTGAATAATTGCACACTGATAGGTCATGCAGCTTGTCTTTGGTCAATACTGTGTTGTGTCAAGTCTTAAAGAATTAAAGCTAAAGGTTTCATACATATGGTCCTTTCCCATCTGACAACTAAGAACACGAACTGAGAAATGAATAAACATCAGACGCCATTGTCATTAATTTTTTCTGATGACAAAACAAAGCAAGCAACTCAAAATTGAGTTATTTGTACTTATCACAAAAAATAGAGATAAAAACATCATAATATGTGCAACTTTGGTGTAGGTTATTAGCACTAAAACTGTGGTATCAGCAAACAAAATAGCCATCAAATGTAATGTTCTGAATTCTTCAGTGTATCAACAGCATCTGCTGTCTTTTCAGTCTATTTTTATCTGTTTGATCTTCTGTAAATTTCTCCCTTTGTTCTTAAGATAGAATAGTAAATCAGGAAACTTTTGAAGATGTTTTCCTGCAGTAATAATGCTGAAATGCCTTCAAAAAGTTGCCACTAAAAGATGTGGTTCAGATCTAGAATGTCTGTTGGAGTGCTGCTTGCCCTCGCTGTTGAAATATCAAATGCTGGATAATGTCTCAGGCAGACCCCTCGACACTGAGATCCAACTTGCCATTCGACTTGAGAACAAATTCTACAGGGAATACGAAGTAGAACTTGTGAGAGTAACTAACCTAAAACTATGCAATAAATGCTCATAGGATTATCAACTAGAACATCTCCTTCTTGGCAGATTTCCTGGGGCACATGATTTTAAGTGCTCCGAAACTCTGCAGAGCTCAAAATGTGATGGATTAGACGTGCGCAATTTTTTTCCACACCTCAAAACATTGTGGGTGGTGGTTTTCCCTTTGTCTCCATCCACTGCCTGCTGCAGCCCACCACCCTCTCACACAGGGCCTTTGCCTTCCTTTGGAGCCTCACAACATCCACACACACGATGGGTAAGGAGTGACCTGCTTGTACATCCAGTGGCTCTTGCTTGTGCCTGATCAGAGGAAACACTAAGCCCTTTCAGCTGCAGCTCTCTAACTACAGCTTCACAGGAACATTCAAAAACCTTCAAATAACGTTATCTTGTGCTGAGCAATAAGGCACCTACATTTCCCATCTGAAATGAGATCAGCTGCCCCCTGACACGTGGTATTATCCATCACAGTTCGCCACAGCAGCCAGAATTACTCCTTGCTATTACAAATTAGCAACATGAACGGTTAGGAAGTCAGGAAAAAACCAGGAAAAAAGTTAAAATTGGCAGAGTGCAAATATAGTACATCTTATATAATTATATTTTAATGCATTTAGAAAATGAGGAATTCCCCCTGGTTGCTGGTATGCTATGCTGTCCTATGGGATTGCCTCTTTCTCCCATCAGACAGTCTGAGTTTATAAGCATAAGAATGTTAATAATCACTAAGAAAAGTAAATGTTTGCCCTTACAGTATCATACTGGGCTCTGAAGTGTACCTTTAAAGGAAGGCACACAAAAAAAGGGAAAACCTTTCCCAGTCATGTGCTGCATTGATTTAAATGCTGACTGAGCAGCAGATCACGTAGAGACTGTGAAGATTCATTGCCAATGTCACAGGGACTTGGTATTTCTCCTTGCTACCAATTAGAGAATTTACCTCCACCTCTGAGCTCTCCTCTGAGCCGCTCAGTGGAGGACAGTTTTCATGAGAAAAAAATCACACTTATTTAATTTCGAATTTCACTTCCTTGATTTAAACCAAACCAAACCCAAACAGTTTCTTACCAAAATGTTCAGATTAACTTGGAATTTACTAAGATAATCCTTCTCAATTCTCAACTGACAGCAGACTCTAGGAAGAGCTTAATATTGACACAGAATGTGTGAATAAAATAGAAGCTGAAAATAGCCAGACTCCTAAAGCAGAAACTTCCTATGCAGTCTGGAAAATCCCTCATCATTAGGGGTTCTTAAGAAAAGAGCATAATGTTGGTTGCTGGTTGTTGCATACTGGAACTGTGAGCAACACCACTGCATAGACATTACCACCATTACCAGATCCTGGAGGTATGAGAAGATTGTGCTGTGCATTTGAAGATTGCCATATACAACTATGCAGTCACACCAACACGTTCTATATGAAAACATTTGTTCTTTTCTCCTTCTGTATTTTTCTGAAACTCAGAGTTGGAGATAAAACACAGCAGAATCCTCGCAGAGAAAAGTCTTACATTCTAGTAGCAGTTACTGTGATCACTGAGGCTTGTACAGAAGTTTCAGTAATCAAAGATAAAAACACACAATCAGATGCTTTCCAGGAAACCTGGCAAGAGTGCATAATTTTTCAGCTTTTTTCCTTCTCTACTTAATGGCAATAAGTCTTATACTGTGCTATTATACTTCTTGTATGCTATACTTAACTTTCTTCAGGGCTGAGATGTATAAAATGAATCCTGGAAGAAAAGAAGGAGAGCTATAGCAAGGAGCTGTTATGGCAGACTACCACTGGGGAAATAAGATGTTTTTCTCTTATGCCACTGTCACTTAGATATTGCCTGCTCTTTTTGATGGGCTAATGGTGTTCTGCTTCTCAGCCTCAGGGTCATCATTAATGCATGTTGTCCTCACACCACCTTCAAAATTACCAAATCCTTTCTCAACCTTCCAGTAAGCAAACTTTCTGCAGGCAAAGCCCGCTCCCAGTGGAACTGAAGTCTCCTCTAGAACAAGGAGTGCTGTGTATCAGGAAGGCTTTTCACAGAGCTGGATGCAGTTTTATGGCACAGTGACTAGCTCCTGTTTGCTTTGGCAAGAAAGATATGGGGAGAGGTCTCCTTCATATAGAGGATTCCTGGCTACCTCAATCTTCGGACTAGCTCAAGTACAGCATGGATGGGGGGGTCACAGAGGTTGCATTGAGTTGTTGCTCTGGAGGCTTCAAAGAATTTCTTCCTTCCTTTCTAACCACTGTGCTCCTTAGAAACAGGTGGAGCTTCAAAGGCATTTCCTCACCTGGGCTAAACAGATCTTTCCACTGGAAAATCATCTCAGACAGAAGAACGATATCTGAAGACTCTGTGAGCCCCCAAAAAAGATAACTTTTGCCTAATTGTAATTTCCAGAAAATAGTTTATTCAAAGCACCTTCCTCACCTCAGTGGTTGGCACAGCAGCTTTGGAGAAACACGGCTTTGCATGTCCTTGTTGCTGAGCTAGCACAGGGCTGTCTGGACACACATCTCTATCCCAGCAGATACAACTGCCTGCCCTCCCCGGCCACTGCTCCTGGGAATGCCCAAGCAAGGCCTGAACGGGAAAGGGCAGGCACTCCACAGGGCTCTGATTTGTAGCAAAAGAACTTTCCTGTGCAGGATACCATAGGTAAAATCAGATTGCTAAGGAAACTGGTTTCTCATTCCTTCCAATGGCTGCTAGTTGCTTTAACATGTACCTGGACACACCTTTCCAAGTCCTAGATATCTAAATGCTAGGCAGTCTAGAGATAAAGAAGAAATCCCTCTGTGACCTGTCCTTTTTCTCCAACACCTCCTGCACTCTTAGGCTGAAGATGACCCAATTCTGGTAAAGAAAGAAATGCCCATGGCATGAAGCCCTTGCAACAGCACCCAGCTCCTGAAGCAGCAGCTGGGATGGGAGCACAGCAGTTTTCACTATGCATATGGTCACTGTATGCCAACAGCAGAGTTCCTGAATCAACAGTCTGGAAACAGGAGAGCACACTTGGTGGATTTCACTTCTCCCTGCTAATCACTATGTTGGTATTTCCAGAAGGTGGGAAGTTGATACCAAAATTATTAAAACTCAAGGTAAGACATCAGAAACAGTTTGATTTAAAAGGGATTTAAAAGGCACAAGTGGCTGATAAACAGTAGTTTTCTTAAAATAACAGCAATTAGTTTTTCCTATTGAAAAAAAATTGATAAAATAGATTGACTTAAGAGTGTCTGGCCTTCTTTCAAATTGTAACTAGGATTCACTTGTACTTCTCCAACATCAAGTCAGCTAAGAGAATGGTGCCTGGAATTGCTGCAATCATTCAAAATCCAAGTAGTGACTGCACTTACATGTTAATCTGGCTATGAGAGGAGGCTGACTTCCCTCTCAGTTACCCATTCTTCTCCTCCTCCACTTCTTTAGCCCATGTGTGACTGCCTCCCAGTTAAGCAGGAGGGAAATATGTTGATGTAGTGAAGGGATTTCCTAAGCATTTCAGAGAAGCACAGCCAGATGTGAAAATGTACTACAGAAAAAGGATGATGAATAGACATAAAATGCCTGTTACCTTGCCAGTAATTGTGGCAGGTTTTTTGCTGAGTTTGAGCCCAAGAAGTCAAGCAATTTGGAAAGACTGTTTTCCCTTCATTACAAAATGGCAAACATCCAGCAGAATAAGGAGATCTTGTTTCACTTGGAACGAAGTTAGGAAGGTTCTTGGAGCTGTTTCCATGTTTATAGGTAGAATAAAGGGCATCACAAGCTGATTTACTGAAATGATTTCCATCCATTCCAATGGGAATTTTGTTGTGCCACCTTCCCTGCACTTGCAGCAAGGCAAGAGAAGAAAGCACAGACACAGAAGTGCTAATGCAGTTCAATGGAAGAGCTGATATGACATGAGTCATTTGGCTGCAAGAGTGCAAACCTGTAAAAGGAGGTACATTTCCAACCTTCCCAGCCTCTACAGTCAGCAGGTACACAGGCTGGCAGGCACTGTAACACCTGTAAGAGCTCCTGGAGCTATGCCTATTTTCCCAGTGGCAGTGAAAGAAGGGAACAAGGGAGTGTATGACAGCTGAGAGGCAGGCAGGTGTACACCGGTGGGGTAGGGAAGCAGCTGCTATTGGATATCACTGGGGACATCATTTACTTACAGTACAGCACCACTGCTCACCTCTTGCCCACACACTGAGAGTCATCATCAAGCTCATGTCTTTCCCTGCCTTCACTGCTGGAACCTCTTTCTTCCCTCGGGCCTCTCAGAAACACACTGAAAACAGCAGCTGAAGAGATCTTTGCCACAGGTCTGCCCTCCCTTTTCTTACATCCTTTCACCAGCTCTTTGTTTTACCACACGTGTCCTTGGCCTTAAGGCTCAGAGTTCTGCTTTCATCCTACACATCCCTTCACATTTTCTCTGCCCTTCCCACCTCGACTATACTGACAGCAGGAGCTGGCTATTTATCCTGCCCTCACACTTTTGTCTTAACACTGCCCCCTTCACACAAGCATCTTCTGTTACCACAATCCTCTCCTCCTGTTCAAATCTCTCCGCAGAATTCCTACTTTCCTAAACAGTTGAAACACAAATCAAGAGATAAAGTAATGTTGATTTGCACTTATTTAGCAAGAATAAAAGAAAAACTCTTCAGGGTTTGCAAAAGCACCAAGTGCATTTGACACCCCATCTTAAAGTTTGTGAAAGAAAGCTACAGTACATACACATGGTATGATTTTAGTTGGGTTACAGCCCTTCCATTTCTTTGCTCTGTTGCTCATCTCACATTGTCAACAACTCAAATAAAGGCCTTTGCTTCAGCGAGGAGACAGCACACCATGGATAGCGTTTACAGAAATTAAAACAAGAGGCAAGGAGGTGGCAGTGAGCAGGCTGATAGGGGTCTTTTTTTAGTATCTGTTTTGCAATTTGGGTGATCAAGAATCAAGCAAGGTTTTTGCTACTTGGTGCTGATAACTGTACCTTGCACACAACTTTCCCTGATGCTCTTGTTTGCCTAAAACTTTGCTGCTCTACCAGAATCTAACTCATCTTTCAGTGCAGCACTTTCATTACTGGCAATCTGATAAGCACTAAGGAACAAAATTCAGCTCCATATTACTGTTATTTATGCTACAATTCTTTCTATCATAACAACTTTATCTAGGTTTCCAGACACCATACAGCAGAGATGTGCTCTCCCTCTGGATGCCCCCACCCAGTATCACAAGCACAAACAACCTGCTCAGTGCTCTGAGTCACAGCTCAGCCCACTGCTCTTTCAGGCTGCTGTCACTGCATCCACACTTCCCCAGCTATCCCAGAACTCTGCCTCTCTCTGATGGTAACAACTAATGGAGACAGAACCTGTAATGTCTAGATCTTGAGGAGGAGGCAATAATGGCCTTATTACTTTGGGTGTGCTCTCCATAAGTGCCCCTAATCCAAAACAGAGCTGCTGAAGCCTAAGACTTATTTTATTAAAACAAGCATAGGCAGATGGTATTTAGTGGTATTGGTATTAAATGCTGCTAATTGCTAATGCAGTAGCACTGCTAATCCCTAATCTTGTTTCTGAGTGGGAAAGAATTGACCTAAGACCCCGTTTGTCTTTCTTGCTTCTCTGATTAGAGCTTATCAAATACTCAGTGCCAAAGCTCATGATGGTATGAAATGCCTAATGCTCTAATTTGGTCAGCTAAAGGACTTGGAAATCAGAGGTCAAGTTATCAGTGAAAGGAAAGCACACATAGTCAGCAGCTTCCCAGGAACCCCTAACCCCTAAATTTCCTCTTAGCTTGTGAACTTCATATGGTTCTAACCTGGGATACCTCTCTCACCACAAAACATGAAATATATTTAGTGATGAATGTGATTTGGAAAACATAATTTGAGGGGTGTGATGGATGTATAAGAGCTGATCCTTACCTTTGATACTCAGCTATCAGTTTGACCCAGTATCTGCTAGCACTCTTCTCACCAGCAATAGTAGGTACTGGTTCACTATCTTAGCTTTGGAGACATTCCTAAAACTCCATATTGAATGAAGAGTGGCCAGCACCAACACTTTACACCTGTACTCCCACTTTAATGAAAAAATTCTGGGTCTGTGTTGTTCAAAATTTCTATTCCTGCACTATCACACCAATTCCTCCTATCAATCACAGTCTCTAAGAAAGAACTGTTCAGGGTTTGTTGGTTTGTTGTTTGTTTGTTTGTTTTTAAATATAAGAAGTTGTATAAGTACAATAGTAGTTTCTATGCTAAATAATCACAATATTATTTTATTGTTTTCATGGGTTTGCAATGCTTGCCATAAACACTGCTGCATGTAAATATGTTCCTTAACTACAGAAGAGTTTAAGATTTTAGCTATACAAACCATCTAAAGTAAAAAAATACTGCAATTCACTTTTTACTCTGTGCAAATGCTCTAAGCAATAGTATAGGAGCTGCTAGATTATCCATGTGACATAATTCCCTTCATTAATATGATCTTGAATCTACATTGGGGTTCTTTTGCTTTTTCTAATTTAATTGAAAAGTTGCTCCAGAATCTCATTACTTATATGTAATATTAATTATGAAACAACTATTAAATAATATTAATTAGGATGATTAGGATTAATATTAAATCTCTACATTTCTAGAAAACATTAATTCATGGTCAGTTTATACCTATTTACTCTTGCATCAGCATTTGTCTTCACTTTGAATGCCTCTTGTTCTCTTGATTTTATCTTCCTATAGTCTCAAGGATCACTACCACATTTCCTCCCTGGCTTTGTTTTGGTAAGGTTTAGTGAGCCAGAGTTTTGCACAGCCTCAGTTTCTCTTGTTTTGCTGGCTGGTTTGTTGTTATAATTAATTTATTTATTTGATCAGTTTTGGTTTTAGGGCACCAGGCTTGCAGAGCAGTCCAGCTGCCTCTGGGAGGATGGACCCACTCCACAAGCAAGAAAGCGCAACTGAAGCCACCATCAGCTGCTCCCCAACCATCCCAGAGTGAACCAAGGGGACACTGGGAAAGCCCACAATATTTGACTCCTGGCTCCTGATAATTTTTCATCCATCTGAGGAACTACCCTGTCACTCCCTGGGCTGTGTCATGGCTTTGGTGCCCCCTTTACAGGATCAGGAGGGTTATTGCCCTTACTCTACCATGGTTTCTATCATACAGTCCCCATTATTGACTCCCCTCCACTTGCAGATCTCATTTCATTTTCCATCTCTCCAGTGTCTCAGTTCTCCTTTATGTATCACCTGACTTTCATATATGCAGTGAAGGCAGAGATGCTTTATTCACCTGCACTGTATGGTCACTGGAAACAACTGCACAGTGAGGAGAATTCAAGCAGGGACACAACACTCCTGCCGTACGCTGAAGGTCTGGATGGAAGCATTGCTATCACTGAACCCCAGCCTACCTTTGTTTCAGCAACACTGGAACTATGACAATAGCAGCTCCTTTTGATTAAAACAGATGTTTTCAAAGGTGAGGACTAGAGCTCAGGTTCACTTCAGCAGCCCAGGGAAACCCCCTTTACACTGTATGGTAGCAGAACAAATGCAGTCAGGTCAGGCCCCTTGGCTGGTGGGAGCAATGTACCTTTCCACACCTCCGTGGAAAAGAGGTTGCAAAGTGATGATTATGCAAACGAGGCATAACTAAGATTTCACACTCACCCTTGCAGTGAAGTCCACAGCAGCACCCCGATTTAACAGCAATGTGGCTACATTGATGTTTCCATAGTGAGCAGCTATGTGGAGGGGGGTGAACCCGCTCTGGAAAAAAAGAAAACAAAACACAACCAATAGATACTTTTTAAAAATATTTCTGTATTACTCCAAAATTTGTAGCACATCACTGACAAAAGCTAGTAACAGGAGTATGCTGCAAGTCACCACTCCAATTCTGTACTAGTTTTCACTCACTGATGTTTATTTATAGTATCTCAGAGAGATATAAATAAAATCATATTGCTATGCAGGAGGGAAAAAAATTAACATAATTATTCTAGAAGATAAGAAGCTGAATAAAGTTTTCAGTTATTTCAGAAAAACAACAGCAAAACATGTGAGTATTAAAGCAATGATCTGACTTTTATAAGAAATTAACTGCTATGTAGAAATATGTAGTTATTGGTATTATGTCAGCCTTGCAAGTTAAATCTCTTAGAGATTCTTTGTAGAAGTTCAAATGCAAGTCATTTAATGATATTTGCTAACTGATTTTTATAAATTCATAGTAGATGCAAATGAAAATAACATCAAAGACTATTTTAAATTATTAATATGGCTTTTTTTTCCAAGGGTTAGTACCATAAAGAGCAGTCTCCCACTGTGGGCAATCACACTGGGTTATGTTCAGGCACGACAAGTTACCACCCTAATTAGAAGATGCTTTACTGATAAAATTACTTCAGCAACTGATTTTCATATTTAAGTAGTTTTACTTCCTTATAAAATAATGCTAAAACATGCAGCAATTCCATCAATCCTGCAAAGTATGAAACCTTATGGGAACTAGATGCATTTCTAAATTGGTAGCAAGCCATGCTAGCTGCAACTGCCTTGCTTTGGGAGTTTTGCAGATATAAAACCACTCTCAGATCATTCTATTTGCTGACACCATCAAGGTAAGTGTCATGCAGAAGCCTAGAATCAGACCTGGATGCACAACATGACAGGGTTGTCTGCAGCTCTTAACACATCTGATAAACACAATGCTCCGTGAGAGTCCCTGAAAACTCCATCTTGCATAATATGGGTCTTTTATGATGGCAGTTGGTTCCCAAGAATGCTCAGCTCTTACTTTTAAACCCTAGTTTCAGCTGCAGAAAGCCCTGGTATCTAAACTACAGTCTTCTCTAGCACATGCTACTTCATTTCATCTAAAGCAGGTGTCTATCCTATAAGAGGCGATGCAAAAAGGAGGAAGAAATGATGCAGCAGCACTAAGTCATGAAGGAGTGATGATGCATATATATATTTATATATACCTCTGTTGTTCTATTCACCATCATCTAGGTTAACACATTTGGAAGCAAAGAGGGGGAAAAAATGAACGGTTAGTTCACCACTGGTGATATGGATGCAGAAAGCTTCATGATTGCTACATGGCATGGCAGCTCAGATGGCAGCACAACCGGCACACAAAGGAAGCTCGACGGAATGGAAGCTCAATGAGCAAGTATCTTGAATGCTAATTGTTACATGTTTACCAAAGTTCTTAAAGGAGCAATTGCACAAACAACTAATCAAACGACTCAATTGTACAATACCTATAGCCCACCACTGCGGGACTGGCTTTCACTTCCAAGAGAATAATTCGAATAATACTTTGTTTATTATTTTCCATTTGCAAAGTTTCTACAAGAGAATTTAACCCTGATTTAAACAGAAAGGGAACGGGGGAGAAAGAGGCCAAAGGAAGCAAATCAGATGTTTTTTTTCTTAAGAAAAGAAAGTCACATGTAACTCTGCAGCAAAAATACTTCACACCGAGGGAGATCTTCACCAGATGAATTACATGTGCTCAGGATCTTGTAGCATCAAACCTTTTTCCTTTTTACAACTGACCTTTGACTCCACATCAGCGTTGTGGTCGTTCTGCAGGAGCAGAGCCGCTGCCTTCGTGTCGTCCTTGCGGGCAGCGATGTGAAGGGCAGGAAGACGGACTTTTCCCTTCGTGTCATTTTCGAGCAGCAGCGAAACCACCTGGTCGTGACCTTGCTGCAAAGCCACTGCCAAAGGTGTGAAACCATCCTGCAACATACAACAGGGACTATAAACACAGGTTCCAAGCTTCCCAGGGGGTGGGAAGGGAAGAGATCTCAGCATTGGTTAACAGTACTGGCACAAATTCAAACGCCAAGTGTAACATGGTGCAAACTAAAAGTCGCCCACAATGAGTAAAGTGTTGGTGAAGTAAGTTCCAAATGCTCAAAACACCTTTCTGGCACCTTCAGACTTAACATAAAATTACAAGACACGAGTAAACAAAAATGACTGAGACTTGAGGGAAAAAAAAGGTGAAATTACTATCAAATTAACAGTTAATTATACAGATGCTTATTTATCTAAGTGTTTAATTATACAAAAAGGCATAAGAAGCTGAAATATTAAAATTAAAATTGTTAATGATGTCTCTATAGTAAATTATCCTGAGTTCCCCCCACATCTACAGATTATTATCTATTTTGTTTCCTTTTTTTAGAAAAAACCACCCAAACAAACCAAAACAGAAAAAAATCCCACAATACTTGATCTTTATCCTCTGATATATTTTATATGTGGATTTAAAATGTGATAATTGAATACAAATACCCCATTCTCCCAATATAGCAGTTGTTTTACTACAATTTCAATTTATGAAAATTTATATACGCATGATGGACAGCCCTCTTACAAGCAGAAATTATTTCCTTCAGACTAGCTAACAGCTAAATTGGTGAAGAATAGGAAACCTGGAAAACAGAAGGTTTTTGTTTAAGAGATTTCAGAGCAGATTCCTCAAACACATGAAAAGTACAGTCAGGGATTTTTATAATTTTATTTTTATGGATTCCTAGAAAAGTAAAGAATGAAAGAGTTGTCATTTCGATTTTGCTCCTTCCCAAACATTTAACTGTCATTCTAATCCAGGGACACTTTCAGCCTTGCACAATATCCATAAATCACTCAAAAAAAAAAAATCAGAAAGGCAAATTAATTGGGATATTTATTTATTACATTTGTCTCTCAGTGACTATATCCAAAGCTTATATTATCAAACTTCATTACAGTTTAGTAAACAAACACCTTCTTTCACTTTGCAACTACTGCTGTCATAGTGAAACTGTCTAAGTATGAAACAGAAGTGCAGTAGTGACACAGAAGGATGTAGATCCTCACCCTTTATCAAAAATGCAGAGTTGAAGTGTTAACTTTTTAACTTTTAGAATGCAAAGTAATGTTTTCAACAAGGAATTTCCCTCTCTAGATTACCAAACAAATAACACCTCAATTTAGGAGGAGAAAACGGAGAGGTTCTGAAAAAGAGCATTTTTTCAAAATCTGGGGGGGGAACAGGGCAGGGCAGGGGGAAATCACTGAAATTCCTTGAGTCTTAACAAGCTTTCCCTTAATTTTTTCCCCTCATTTAAGCAACCGTTCATGCTGCCTCCATCTCCCCCTCCTCCAGCAGCAGGGCAGGGCTCTGGGCTGCAGTCAAACAACCGCACAGCCTCAGACAGAGGGCAGAGGGGTGTGAGAAACCCTGCGCAGCTCTGAAGGCAAAAAATTCCCCAGGAGCATGCCCACAAGAGGGCTCTGGCAATGTAGCTACGCTGTACCTGCAGAAACGGAGGCTCTTGCTCGGAGAAACCCTGGAGACCTTGGCTCCCTGCTCTACTTACACAGCTCACGGCGGTGGCAAATTGAGCCACTTCACACAGAAAAGGGGCGTAGGTATCTACGATGTCTTTGCTTCTCAGGCTTTCTCTTCTGCTCAAAATGCTGCTAACAATAATATACATAAAAAAATAACCCTAGGAACCCATTTTCTCCTTTCCCTAAGGAAAAGGGAGCAGGCGGAAGGGTTGGAGCCCTTCTTTTCAAGGCCAGAAGAGCTGCCACCTGCTATACCTGTGGTTTCCTAATTCTAAAGAGAGTTGCCCATCATTTCAGTGTGTGCAGGAATTCCTGTAACAAGGCCAAACAAAATGCCACCAGGAATATTAGCACTGACAAGAATGCATTTCCACCACGTGCTCCCCGAAGATGCCAACTCACAAAAGCAATTCCAAGTGCCATGATCCAAGCACTCTAATTAATGGCTGCAGTTTAAAACACAAGAAAGCCATCCCAGGAAAACAAACAAACAAACAAACAAAACACTCCCCCAAACCCAACAAAAATCAAAATCCAAACATTCATTTTACAAAATTAGAACCATCTATTTTCTTTATTTAGATTAAAACACCTTCATTAAAGAGTTTTATTTTTAAAGAATGTTTGGCTAAGTGGCAATGCTTTAATTACAAAAGTTCTTGCACTTAAGATAAAGAGAAATCAGATTTATATGGAAACTTGGAACAAGAGAAAATAAAAAAGTACCCATAAGCAACTATCTCAAAAAAGAAAGGCAGTCAAGGCAACACTGTTTTGTAGTCTGGTATCTTCAAAGGAATTCTCCACGGGTAAAATTAGATTGCACCTTATCATCAAGCTGAGTTGGAGAAAAGCTCAACCTAAACTGACATACAATGCTCAAGGGAAAAACAATACCAAAGAAAAAGATCCAAGTACCCATTCAAATTTTTTTTTTTTAAAAATCTATCTTCAGACAACTGTACAGTGTATACATAGCATATGGAACTCTGGGCGTTCTGTGTCTTCCTTCTTTCCAAGTTTTTGTAAAGAAATAGAAATTAGCTTTCTGAAAACTTCAAATTTAAATTAATTTTCAGATGTAAAATATTTCATTTTGGTATATAATTGGTACATATATTTTCATTTCTTGACTTTCATATCATTGAGCATTTCTGGAAAGTAGCTCTGATGTACACTTCTAGCTAAAACTCATTTTTAGCAATTTTGGAAACATAATTTTGATCCATTAGTGATGGATTTTTTTACAGTCTTGCCTTCAAAAGAATAAGATTCCATACCATTCCATATCATTATACAGTGATACTGTGAGGTATAGGGTGGCAATAAACTAATTTTGCATTTCAAGTAGCCTTGGGTTTTTCCCTGATATCCCAAGCTGGCTCCAAAGCATAGGTAGACAGTTGTTCTTGCCTTATGGTTGCCACCCTTCTCATTACTCACTATTTTTAATGAAAGCACAGAGAACTTTTATATTATACACACAGCTTCCCTGTTTCAGCACTTAACCTGAAAGATTACCAGTTATGACTAAGAACACATCTATATTTAGAACCGTTTCTAGTTAAAGTAATTTTTTTTTCACTTTAGAAATGGCAAGAGAGAGTTTAAATTGCTGAAAAGCCCATAACTCTACTCATTAGCACACTTCACAGAGAGTTTTTTATTCGTCTTTAATTTTCTATTTAAAAGACTAGTTTGATATAAGCTGGCAGAAGTCCCTGCTGAAGCACATTTTACTTTGTTCATAAAGCGTGAAATTCAAACTTTTACCTCTGTGGCAAGGCTTTGACTGGCACCGTTGTCAAGAAGAAACTTAACAACCTCCAGGTGGTTTTCTTGGGCTGCCATATACAGCGGAGTGAAGCCATTCTGAAATAGGAAAACAAGAGTGTAAACACTCTGCCAACATTTCATACACACCACAGACCTGCCAAACTCAGGTAGATCAGGAGAAAAACAAATAAACTGTTTGTTCACACACCAGTTGATGGCTCAATCTCCCTTGACTTAACTGAAGATAGGAGAGGGGTAATATTATCTAAAGGGACACAGTGCAATCTTTCAGCCAGATACAATTCCCACAGCTAGGTGAGAATAATTCCTTTTATACCTATTGTGAAGTTATACAAAAAAATCAGTCTGGACACATGATTTGGTAGCAACGAGTTATGATTCCTGATAAATACAGCCACAGCACTGGAAATGCAAAACGGGGCAAGGAAATACAATACAAGTCTGTAGCGAAAGCAAGAGCAATGGCTCTTCAGAGTAATTGCCAATTTTTCCTCCTTTCCATTAGCTTTGACTTCTCTTTCACTTGTGCCAGCTACTTATGCCTTCTATCTCCTCAAAGAGCTGCCTTCTGTGCACAGTCTGCTTGTGGTCACTGAGCTACTTCATATTTCAGGCACCAGGAGATCTGAGGATCATTGGTTCTCAGTAGTCTGAGACAGAGGTTTATCAGTGTTTCCGACCACATTAGAGCATCTCTCAAATTATGCTTAAGTGAGTGATTTCAGTCAATGCAATAAAAGTATTTGAGCCTGCAGAGCTTAACTCATTCTTCGGTAAGTGCCTTCCTCTTACAGTCAGTGCTTTTGTCTTTCTTTTAACTGTAAGCAGGTCACAGCCTTTCAGAAATTGAAGTTTTGGGGACTAACATGAAGGCACTGCATTTTCCCCCTATTTTTATAAAAAACTTCTGAAATCTCTGCCACAGTTACACAGGACACCGACTTCGATTCTGCAGAAAACCAATGGAGCCAGAGATGAGCTGAGAAGAGATTGGCCATATATTTGCATCAAAGAAGAAACATCCACATGCTGGGCTCTGGAGAGATGAAGGGAAACCACAGCCTAGGACCTATAGGAGTGAAACTGGGCTGATTTATAGCTGCAGTGAAAACAGCTGAGAGGCATCTGATTGCCAGAGCAGCGGGGCAGAGCTGAGGGCACACATCCAGCACAGAGCGCGCAGGAGAGCACAGGTGACCTGAGGCCAAGCACGCGGGAGGCTCCTCTGGCAGCAGAGACAAACACGAGGTCAGAACAAAGGACAGTCGGGGAGGAAATGGCATGAACTGGATGTTTGATCCAAGGGGAACTTTACCATCAGCGGGAGGCCGAGCAGCTGTGAGGCCACATGTTTACAAGGCTCGCACAGGCTGCAGGGTCTGCTGCTGCCCCAGTATTTTGATAATTGGGTCTCTATTCAGGAAAGCACAGCTACAAGCATATAGCAGGCACTGAAGTCCTACCAGAGCCAAAGCCTAAGGTTAGCAATATGTTAACTGCACTCCCCAGAACTGAGGCCTAAAGCCTTAGTTTCCATACACTCAAAATTCTACTTAATTAAAAGCAAATAACCCAGAAAGCACTTGCTTTCTTGTACCTAATATATCACACTACAAGTTATTATAGTGAACAGCAGTCTGGCATTTTGTCCCTATCATTTCATGGCATACTCAATATCTATTTACTAACTCAGCTGGAAACAAGATTAATTTTTTTAGTTTCAAATATTTGCAGTCAGAAAGGAAGCAGGAAACACTACCTAATTATTAAGTTTCAGAAAATAATTAATAGGCAAAAATTCTCAGAACCAAGTATTACTATCATTTAGGGATAGAGCAAAACTTTTTCATCTCTGTTAAATTAGTGTAATGTTTTCAACATCTTTCCCCGCCTCCATACTTTGCATTTTCTTCTCTCTTTATAAAGAGGCTGGAACTGCCAGAGCAGCACAAGCCTAAGGAAACAATTTTGTCTTCAATAATAATACATAGCCCTTAGAAGAGGTACAACATTCAGACTCAGTACAAATTTACAGTTTGGAGGTGTTTCTTTTGCAGACAGGAAGATTTGGTTAAAGAAGGCCCTACATCCCTTAACATCCCTAACTGTCAGCGTGGAAGAGCTGTTACCTTCAAGGAACGAGGAGACAATGCCAAATTCACAGAAAGCAGGTCTTTTCAAAGAAAGAAAAGCAAAATAAAGCAAATCTTTGGATAGTCTCTGTGGGTATGCCAGATTCAGCAGAACTTTACTCTAAGCTTTAAGAGGGCTCAAGCGATGCTCAACACCACAAACAAAGCTGGTCCAGGGGCTATTTGGTCACAGGGAGCACAAGGGACCTCCTCAAAAGACTAATCCCAGCTGGGATATCTCACTGCCAGGTGTTGGTGTGGAATGGAAAATAAACATATTGTACGTGTGTCCCAAGTAAAAACATTAGAGGCAACCATAATGGGGTGGGGGAGAAATAAATCTTTACTTGTATGTTAGTAGAATAAGGGTAACATGTGGTGAAACCTTAGGGTGTATGGACAATGCAGTTATATAAGATGTTTACAATCTCAGATTATTTTTAGTTTCAGGGCTGAATACACAAGTTCTCAAACACAAGCAGAAAAGATCCTGTCAACCTCATCTTAATTTCTTTAACGGGCAAACCTTAACAGCCATGGAAGATTTTACTTAAAAATACTTTTTGTTGTTGTTGTTCTCTTTAAATGTAAATTATATGGTGCCTGGAACCAAATATTGCTGTACTAGCTAGTATAAAGGAGTAAAAGAGGAGAACTGAGCCACCTATTTTCTTTGTCCAGGTGAAAAGAACATGAAATACAGACCACACATAACTAGGATTCTTGAAACAGATTCTATTAAGCATTTTGTTCATATCACTTGAGAGACCAATTAAAAACCCACCATGCTTCTTTAAAATGTAAATTTTTAATTTCGCTTTTTAACAAACATTTCCTATCATGCCCACATCTTCATAATATAGAAAAATGGCAATACTGGGCCAGCTGAGAAGACTGTCTCTTAATCTGAACCCTTCTCTAACACTGCCTGCCTGCCTGCTAGCCAGTCCCTGAGCAGGGAGAACAGGAATGGGGCAGCATGCAGGGGCACCTCTGGCACAGCCACCTGACCTTCAGCAATCTGCAGTTTATGCACTTTTTGAGCCAGTTTTTCTGTTTGATTTTACTGCTTTGCTCTTAACACCAGCACTGTTTTATTTCAAATTTTCAATGACTGACCTAAACATTCATTCAAAGGACTTGACCAAAGTTATAAGCTCTGCACATGCTTGCAGGATCTCCTTGTACAAGGAAAGGGGATGAGCTCGATTAAGCCTGAGACAGTCAATTATGTGAAACAGGATCCTGTATTTGAACACCTTCTCTCCCACTCTCCTGTTCTATCTGTATCTCCTCTGACTCTAACAAGTAGCAGCTCGTAGGACACTCGTAGGGCAGATCTCAGGTTGAAGGGTACATACTTTACTGTGCTGCCTGTAGAACAACCACTTTCAGTACCCTGCAAACACCCCTGGATGTGACTCCACTTCCTTCCTCTCCAGGGGTGTGCAGCTTTGGGACAACTTAAAACAGAGACATTATTTCTATGTTTTCTCTGTTGATAAATGAGGTGCGCAACTGAGACCTAATCCCAGGATTGCTGACATCCCATGTGGGAAAAGACCTGAACACAGCCTGGGATTTCACTGCCCCATCATGCCCATGGGGGAGGATATGTCCATGATGCCTCTTGGTACTCTCTGACCACCTGGCAAGGGGTAGAGAAGACAAGGGAGAGCTGGAAGCATTTGAAGTTTTAATTGTCTGTTGAGTTACAAGACAGGAATGAACTCAGCATTACACTCACTAAAGGGACTGCTTCAGTAATAAAATGCCAGCTGTGTGTTCAGACTTTGTCCTTGCACCTGTTGTTGTTACCTGTGTGCGAGGAACAGCCAAAAAAGAATGTTTTATGATACATTCATCTCAGTGACTCTATCAAACCCTATTTTCAAGAGCCAACATTAACACAATGAGATCTATCAAATATACTTACCAATATTACAGTTTTTAAGGAGAGAACAATTTTAATGTCAACAAAGCACTTGGTAGTACGAAACAGAGATATATTACTTTACCTGAGACTGTGCATTGACATTGGCTCGATTCGTAACCAAAACTTTGACGACTTCTGCTTGTCCAGCGAGGGATGCTATGTGCAATGCTGTGTTTCCTTTCTGAAATTTAGAGACAGTGATATTTGAAAGGAGCACAAAACCTGAGCCTGAATACATAGCAGTACAATGGAGAACAGATTAAACTTTAAACAATTTAAAATATAGTATTCCTTGCAATAAAATACTCTTTACTGAATATCTCTAATGGGTGACTTATTCTAGAAGACAGGGACAGAAGCCATAAGAGGAATCTACAATTTGTCCAGTAGATACCTTCCCTAGTAATGTGTGGCATTTACTAACATCTAAAAAGTTTCTATTTAACAATTAGTGAGACCACCCCATCCGTGGAAACCAGGCAATTACTGCTGCAGCGACGCCTGTAGCCATTTGGTGGACACTTTGTGCCCGTGCGATCAGCGTGAACAAGGGAACAACTAGATAGGCCTGACTGACCTTTGTTGCTGCATCCACACTGGCACCTCGCTGTATCAGTTCAGAGACAACTTCTACATGTCCTTCTTTGGAAGCAAGATGGAGGGCATTCAACCCATTCTGATTAAAAAAAAAAAAAAAGAAAAAGAAGGGGAAAAAAGAAAAGCAATGAGAAAGAATTTCCCATCAACCAAACATACCAGGAGACAAATTATTATTAACCCACTGAGAGGACTGCTTCTAAAAGGTAAATTCTACTCTTAGGTAAATTTTAAAAGAAATAGATTATAAGGAAAGAGTAAGAATTAAGTCAAGCTCTGGGGTCTCAAGTTCTGTGTGCTGTCCCATGATCTGATGTAATATAAATGGAACGAAAGATAACATCAAAGAGCACAACATTCTCCAAGTGCAAGTGAAATGGTGTCTGGATAAGGGGTACAGTGTTAATCGGACAAAATATGTAAACATGGCTCATCAAAAAGCACGTAAGTTATCTTTGACACGAAGTGCAACTATAAACAGAAATTAAAGAAACTGAGAAAGGTATTTATCCAGCAAATTTGATCAAAATATTCTTCAACCTGATTTGAAATGTTGATGTCCACTCCATTTTTTAAGTAGTCGAGAGCCTTTTCCAAGTTGCCAGCTCGAGCAGCTCTCAGGTAACTTGCATTTGTGTCAGACTGCAAGAGAAAAAGGGAAAAGTCCCATTAGAAATTAGGGCGCAGTATAAAAAACACATTCTCTTGGCAAAGGAGCTACTAATCATACAATATATTGTACATTTAACTAGACATGAAAGGATCCCAAACCACTTTATCAAATGTGGGTCAAGCCCTGCTCTCCTTGCTTATGCACACTCCCCGTGGGGCGGGTGGGCTGCCTGCCTGCCTGGGCAGCACAAGGCTCGGCTTCCCACATTACCATGAATTATGTAGCACTGTCTAACACGCAAGGCCAGTCGCCAGGGACACAGCTGGTACCCAGCGTGGAAGACAAACATGGTAAAGCTCAGGACTGGACTCCATGGAAATCACTCCGCTCTTTCCAAAAGTGCCACACCACCTTTATATCCAAGCTGAACAGACCGGACCAGGACTGTGAGATCTAACATGAGAGATTTTAAAAAAATATTTCAAAACAGTCAACCACTGAAGGACTGGATTAGCAGAATTAAAAAACCCCACGGTTCTACAAATGAACACACTTTAAAATCTCATGTCTTATTACATTTTAGTTTATTTTCTTCATACTCCTTCATTTTATAGTACATTTTTTTTTACAAAGTCTTTCCACATCCAATGAGGAAGCCAGAAATCCCTAGGTACAGTGCCATTATCTAAACTTCATTTTCTATTTTTTTTTTTTCAGATCTTGCATTAAATACAGCTATGCAAATTTGCTTTATGATGACTTGAACTTGAATGTAAGGATGGCAGAAATGTTGGTTAAGTCATGAAAGAATCACTGAAAGCAAATCCCATCCCCAGAGGGTTTTAACAACAAGTTATGCAAATATCCATGGAGGATGGCTTAGATAATGCTGATCCTGCCTTGGAGCTGGGTTAGCTTTCAAGAGGGACGAATCCTATAATCTTTGATTTTATCTGTGCCACAGCATTCCCTGGCACCCCGGGAAGACAACACATTTTTTGGTGACCTCTTCTTGATTGGTATAGCAGGAATTGTCTTTTTTTTTTTTGCCTGTCTCAGTATCATTTCATCACAGGCTTACATCATTGCAGCTTTAAGTGCTTTATGATTCTTTAAGGTTATAAGAGAGTGCAACAACTACCTTTAGAGAAAAAATAAATGCAGTGAGTGCTAAGAGAAATAAAAAACACCCTGGCACCAAAGCTCAGTTACTTATCTGTTGCACAGATAATTTTTTTTTTTTTAATCCCAAATTTCTTGATTTGCTGTATTTTCTCCCCTCCTGTCAATACAGCCACTGCAAACCAGATGTTTTGTTCAAGCATTGCTTCAAGGCCATCGGGAGCCACCTTCATGTGCAGGAGGAAGCAGTCTCGGGCACAATGACAGCAAAATGGTAAGTGAGTAGAAAGTCTGCTTTTTTCTTTATACCCATACAAGCTACGAGAGTATATTTTACCAGTACTTTCAACACAACGAGCTCTCTCTTCCAAGGAGAGAACTATTACTTATGAACTCCTCATTTTCTCCTGAGTTTTGCACACATGGCGTTCTGCTGTGCAATGGTAGCTCACCCAGTAGCGCACAACCTTCCCTGCTTTTATCATTCTTTTCCAAGCACACCACCCTGATCGTTACAAACCAACTTCTTGGTAATGTGCTTCCAACAAAACAGCCCCCAAATACTGATGTTTAATTAGGCTTTACCAAAAACGAGGTTCTGCTACAAACTCCATGGTCATAACTGCAAAGAGTACGGGGAGGAAAAGCTGCCTTGAGAGGTGCGGTAAAACACTTCCATTTGCAAGATCATCTGAACTGTGCAATGCAGATTATTACAGGAGGCAGGTCATATTCTCAGTGCTTAGCAACAGCAGCCACCAGGGTAAAAAACAGGTCAGCATTTTATCAGCATTACTGAAGGTATGAGGGAGGACTCAATAGACCGGGAGCCTTTTTGTCAGAGGGCAATGGCATGTCTGTTTGGCACAGTCAGCAGGTGGATGAGAATTAACATCAGCTGTTTACAGCTGCTTCTGGGTGGGGAAGGGACACACCAGAGCAGCTTGCTATGGAAAATCATATCCTGACAGTCACATTAACACATGCCAGACAAGGAACACTGCTCATACTCAGAGTTGTGGAAGGGGAGAGGCAGGAGGACTGATACACAGCTGATATTCACATTGATAGCTAAATGCAGTTTCACTGTAGAGGGAGAGCAATGCCTATGTGTTTTACAGGACTTGGGCATGACTTTTGGACTTAAAGATTCTTGGAAGACTTAAGGACTCTTGGAAGCACTCACTAACAGAAGGAAGGACAAAGGTTAGGTTCCACTTGCAGCCTGAGGACATATAAAAATGTTTCAGACCAAGCTATCTCAGGTGCTGCTAAGTGATGCACAAATCCATTCCTGAAATCCCTCAAGAAAACAGCATGCCCTCCTTTTCTAGTCGCCCCTCAAAACTCATTCCTTGTGCTAAAACCGTCCAGACTCATCACTGACACCAGCAGCCAGGCTGCCATCCAAGCAGCGGGGCTGGTGAGGGGCTGTGTCCAGCATTGCTCAGTCTGGACTCCCAGTGCTCAGACAACCACAGCTCCCAGCACAAGGGGCACTCTACAGGAAAAGCAGCACTGACATGTGCAGGCACGACACCAACAACTGGGAAGCGCCCAGGGAAGCTGCCATTTGACATCACGCTGGGGATAACCCAAACTCTCCCACAGTTCAGCTGGTCTCAGCTGGCACGTCCAGTTTCCACCTTGCTGGGTTCTAGTTACTTGAACGTGATGTGAGCCAACGTGTGAAACTGCATGAGCTGCCTGAGCAGCCAGGGTGTAACACATCCCTGTGCTCTGAGAAGAGGGGAAACCTTTTCTTCTGAGCTTGGCTGTAGCTCCCAAGCCCTCAGACTTGGTTAAACTCACCCATTCTGCACCACCACGCACAGGAACTTTGAGATTTGCACAGAGGGATAACAGACTGAGGGTGTACAGTTGTGCAAAAAAGTTCTGCAGGGCTTCTGGGATTCTCTCGATCCACTGAAGTCTCAGCCATAAGCAGAAACGAGCAGAAACGTCAGAGAGAAAAGAGAACCAACATCACTGGAAACCAAAAGCAATTTCAGCCTCTCTGAAAGTAGCACTGCCAGCTTCCACTTTCCCTGTAACTGAGGCATTACTTCAGACCTGCTCAGATAGAGAATAGACTTTCAAGCTTTTTCTACCTTGCAAAATGCCTTGAAGACCCTTGTTTTAAAGACATTCCACCTCCAAAATCCAGGGGAACCAATGAATGCTATCCAAGTTCCATAAAAGCTAAGCATAGGGGTCAGTAAAAATTGATCAAAAACATCAACCCAAAACTTGCACGTTTTTGAACCTAAAATTTCTCACCTTACGTTTATATTGTAAGCCTAGGGGTTTGGTTTTTTTTGTTTTTTTTTTTTTTTTTTTTAAAGTACCTCAATAGAGTAGAAAAATGTTATTTCCAATTCAAACTACTTTGTTTAAAAAAGAGCTTCTTGGAGTCCCTGCTAGAGCTTGTAATTGCCTCTGTATGACATACACAGAAGCCTAGGCTCAAATCACTGAAGGATTTTAAAGATCAAACAAACATAACAATAATGTTAATAATTACTTATCTGGATTGCCATCATTCCTGGAAGCCCATGCCAAAGACTGATAAAGGGCCTGTTACATGAAATGCATTAAAACCACAGTAGGGGGAAAATATATTTTAGGTTTCCAGCCATCACTGAGGACACCCATGCACTCCCCTCTGTGGGCAACTATTCTCCATATACCCACTCCCACCTTCCACACTAGTTGGTGTCAAAAAATAAGAACCCCCTATAGACAGCACAGGCAGTATGTCTACAGGACATTCCCTTAAAAGACGTAATGAAACTTTTCTTCAGTATTAATTACTTAAACCTCAGTAGTCCTGAGAGGCATTCCGTATGCTTGCAGCCTATGCAGATCCCTTTCTTTTGTTTTTGTAATCAATCCCAACACAAAATGAAGATGAAAATTGGCTTTTGATTCTCCACTGGCTTGACAAATATCAAGAGAACAACAGGCATGGGACATACATCAAAGCACCCTGAATCTTAGATGCTCTTGCTGTCAGTCACAAAGATTGCAGCCCTTCCTGTGCATTTGCACTGGATCCCTGTTGTCAGGCTGTGTCCCCAAAGCCATTCCCTGCTCCCTCTTGGACTCTCTGGGGATGCTACCATTTCCAACTATATTCAGATTTAAATTAAAAATCAAGATTCTTACAGATGTTTTAATTCTTGGAGAGACAAACTTCAGATTCTGTGCACAGAATTTAGTTCTGGAATGGCTTTTCAGAGAATATTTAATAAACAGTGGATTTATGGGAGTACCAGTACTGATGCATGCATAATATCAAGCTTTTCCTTCACAGATGGTATGATTTCTCCCCTCTCTCTTCATACTTTCTTGGAAGAAAAAGGGGCTATTTCTAGTTTAAAGAAATGTGCAAATGCAGATGATTGGCTAATGGATGCAGTTTTTATGCAATGTGTATTTCTTTTAGATTTGCGTGTTTCCCTTTAATGTAGGATGCTATAAAAAAATCCCTTCTCTAATGTACAGCAGGCTGGTGAGCTTGCAGACTGCAGGCTGCCTGCAGCCCACAACAGGTTTTCCAGTCTGGAGCTCATTTTCAACAGCCTTCATCACAGAGACATGTCAGGAAAGGGCTGGGGCTGAATAAGCTGTGCTGGCAGCAGCACACTGTTTCCCAAGCCTTCTCTACCTTATGGTTCTCAAGTCCTGCCACAAGGAGGACAGCAGAGTCCAGGATGCACAGGGGTAAGACCTGGGAACTGTTGCCCCATTTTGAGGAAAAGCTACGTGAGTTAAAAATGTTTCTGTTACAGCAAAGACCAACTCCTGAGTCACTTGGATATCACCTTAAGCCTCCAGGAAATGCTGGTGCTGACTCACCCTAGCAAATACATATTCACTTCTTTTCTCAAAGTGCTCCCAGAGAAGTAAGAGACTATTTAGCGAGAGCAAAGATAAAAACTATTAGGAAATTTGCACCAACTCAATCCAGAATTTGACCTGATTTTTCCATGGGACTAGAGAGGGTCCTCTAAGAAAACAGAGAATATGTATTATTTAATGAACCCTCAAAACTGCAAAGCCATTATTTTTAACATGCACAGGCCCCCTCCCATACTGGTGGTATTTTTATTATGCTCATCTCTCTCTCCTTTGTGTTCTGCTTACAGTGGCCTCTTTTTCAGATTAAAAATCCAGTCTTTTTTCACATTGGGAGCAGGGTTTTGTTTTTCACTCCATCTTTAACAGTAGCTGTTGTGAAGGGAAACCCCCAGCAGGTTCCCATTGTGCCAGAGCAGGATGCATTCTGGCTTGAGTCCCAACAAAAAGATGCTAACCATGCCTAACATTTGTTGTGGGGGGAGGCAGTGACCTCATTTTAAGGGATGAACTTATGTTACTTCCATTTGGAAATGTGCTCAACAACACTAGTCTTGCAGCAGCATGAGGTGACCTGAGGAAAGGGATCATAACATTTTTGCTTATTTTGATAAGGGTGGGGTTACTGCAACCAATGGCATTTTTTTTGCAGGATGGCTTAACTCTGATGGGCATGAAGCTTGACACTGGAAACGGGAGGTCCTTGGCATTTCTTGGACTTTGTTCCTATGATAATTCTGAATTTTCTCCAGGAAAATATGTTACCCTCACTTGAGTAAGGGATGAAATTTTAATTCAAATAAACTACAGTGGCCAGTTAACAGCAGTGTCTGAGCCATGTGAGGTAAGCCAGCCATATCATTCTCATGGGGAGACTTTTCATCTATCCTCCAAGCAGCTCTAATCCCTTACATCTCCCTGCTACTTTATAACTAAATCAGTAATAAAAATTTTCAGTTGTGTCTTCTTTATTAGAAAGGAGCTGGTTGCACTGGATGGGATGATGTTCTTTGTGTAAACAAGTCCTCATGCTTTACATACCATATTACCATACTTATTTTCTTCTGATAAGAATGTGACAATCAACTGCTATCTGCATTTCTGCTGTTAATTATCCTTCAGAGAGATGCTTTTGAGATCACAGCCCTAAACACAACCACAGGGCAACAGAAAAAGCTCCATTCCTCGTACCTGACAATTCAGAGAACGCATATTTTGGTTAGGGAAGGCCAGCTATTTTGAATATGATTGCAGAAAGGGAAATTATTTAATTATTGGTCAAAAACCAAACAAATCCCTCTAATTATTTGTCCTATCACACAATTTAATCATCAGATTTCTTTGATTATATTATTGTTTCATGCATGATAAGTTATGCAAAAGTATTATTCTATTAGGAATGCCCCCATAAAGGGCCCTATTCCAACTATATAAGTATGATAAGTTTTCCACAAGTTAATAATTACATTGCTTTTAGGCTGTGAGAAACACATCTCTTGGTCACACTAGTGGAGATTAAAACATCTCTTATTCTTTCAAAATTTGTATGTGAATCTATAACCAACTGCTTGTCAACAAGTGAGGCTCTACCCCCTACAGTAGTCAACCTTACCATGCTTGTAAAGAAAATATTTCCTCAAAATCACACTCTTAAGCAGTTCAAAATACAAGTGGAAAACTCATTTTAGATGCAGCTCCTTCCTTCTAGAAATACTTGACCAAACCAGGAAAACATTCAAGCAAACAAATAAGCCTGTTTCCTTGCTAGACCACAAGACAAAGTCAGTCTCTGCCATGGGAGTTTAGTAGACACCATTTTCAAGATCACCTACAACACTGTCCCTCTTGGAGTCTGTCTTGGAAAAATGCTGAATCTGTGCCCTATTACCACTGAAAATGAACCACTTATTGTGGAAGATGGTTCAACAGGACAAGAGCCTGAGATGTTAAGGCTGGTACATACAAGAACATTCTCAGCTCCCAGTGCAAGAGGTGTTTATCACTGCCCTTAACAATACCAAGAAATCTAGAGTGAGTTGTTTGCTTGCAGTGACAAACATCTGCTGTGAAGCTGTGATGCAGCTTTCTTACTGTGTAAGTTGCTCAGACTTTGCACATGCAGCCTTCTTCAGTCAATCCTGGGACTTATGACACAACTAATCCAGGCTGGGTGTCTTTAAATGCCTGAATGACTGCTTCCTAAGAAAGCTCAAGCACAAGATACAAATGAAAAATAGCTGTTATTCCTTTGATTTTCTACAAAGAGCAAAGGGGGCCGTGATTTCCAAGGCACAAAAGGCACATACAGAATTGTATGGTAAATTCTTGCCTAACATCCACACACAACGTCTGTAATATGCTGAACGTAATCCAGGCTGAAAATGCTCCTAAAGATGTAGTCTTTATATTATTTACTTGTTGCCACACAGATTCAACAAATGCAGAACAATTTAACTGCAATTCTATACAAAATTATCATCTGACAACCCAACTTCCATACTCTTCGCCACTTTGCACAGATGAGGTTTTGAGATTTTGAAACCTGAGTTTGATATGTAAGTTTCACCTGAAGAATTTATGAAAACAATTACTAGTACGGATGTATTAATTAGTAACACCAAAAGCAAGACTGAGGACTACAAAAATCAACGCACAATACACACAATCTTTCTAAATATGCAAGAACAAGAAATCACAAGAATGATTTTAATGAGAAAACAAGAGTTCTTTAAATGACTTCTCAGCTATCAGACTGTACTGGTTGAAAAGACAAACAACAAGGTAAACTGGGACATATTTTGTTCAGGACCCTAAAACTAGCAAAATCTCTGCTTTCACCAGTGAATCACTGTACTCCATTAGAAGTGACAACCAAGGAAAGAACCAGGCCCTCTGTGACCAACCCACATGTATAAGCGATGAAAATGACCCAATGCGCTAAGAGGTAAAAGATTTAAGCATCTAAAATTCAAGATTCATTCTCCAGGCTGAAAGTCTCGACTTCTAGAAGTTTATCTCAAACTCTGGGAAGAAACTCCTGAACTTTAATGACTCATCCCTCACTCTCTAAAGTTTTCCTATCATATACTTGCAAGTGAAAAATAAATCACTGGCTTTCGTAACTGCTACCACAGTCACAAAGAACTAGAGAAGGGCTGGATGTGCTTCGAGGGTTTCTTCTTATGTTTACATTCACCTGAAGATAATAACTCTCTTATATGTCAAGCCAGATGAGATGCCATTGATCTCCTCCCTGCTATTTTTCCCTCAGAAACTGACTACCCCATGAGCAAGGAGATAATTTCAGCACATCTCAAGCCCAAGTTTAAAGCCATTTCCATGCTAAAGTCACATTCTTCAGATCACTGCATGAATAATATCAGTTAGTCCACCTCCTCTTCTCTGTGTGCATCTCATTTTACAATCAGGACCCAAAAAAGGAGAAGAAAAAAAATTCAGCAACTCTTGTCAAAACATTTATTAAAGTGTTTTTATCTGTTTATAACTTCAGACCAAGAAAAAATAATATAAACCTAAATAAGACAATAGTGCTGATTTTAGGGAGACAGATTTTATTCACTCAAAATAAGCTCACTACATAAATATTATGTAAATATACTTCAATCAGATGTGGTGAAGTTAGTGGTAATAACATGGAGAAAACTCATGTTGGTGGAAGTGCAACAACATAAATGTTCCCCAAAAATATTGTAGTAAACAAGCTATGGAAACTACAGACAAGCTACCTAACCTATTAAGAGCTTTCAGTATCATGAATTCCTAAGTTTCCACTTCATCTTGCTTTTAAATGCATCTCTCATTCAAAACCAAAATAATTCTGCCTTAGAAGTCTGAAATTACAACTATAATTAAATTGAAAGGTTGTTTGATGATAACTGGTCAAGCCATTTTTGAGGTGGCATAAACCTACATAGAAACACACCAACTTACACTACAAGTATTGCAAATCCCACACATGCTTATAGTTTATACTTTTGTAGGCTTAAAAGACATTTGAATGGCTAGTTTTAAAGCCATCTATTAGACTTTTAATTTTTTTATTTTTAGCCTATAGTTCAGGATTCTTATAGGAATTACAAACCTCTATCAGTTTATAAGTGTCAGTGCATCGGTTTCCTTAGCAGGGATTATGACCTTTATCAGAAGCAAAGAACCTCTTCCAATTACACACTCGAACACCTTGTAGAAGAGAGTCTCTGGCTGGAAAACTCCACATAGCTCACAGGACACACAGAGAATCTGAAGGGTCAGAGGAAATTATCTAACAAGGTTTGGGTGCTAAGAGGACTCATGGGACAAGATTTGCAGCACAATCATAAACTTGGTAACAGTCAGTCCTGCAGGACCAGTTAGAGGCATCACATGAGCTTTGTCACAGCAGTTTACCTTAGGAGAGCTTGTTACATTTATGGAACCAGCTGTCCTGACACCTCTTTTTAGATCTGCTGTGAAATAACTATACCCCAGTACGATGACAAAGAATCGATGGAACCAATAAACCAAAGGATTCAAACATGACCCTAGAGCCAAAGACTGATTGAGGAAGTTTTGGTTGTTCAGGAGAAGGAAAACCTAGCTAGCACTTCCCAAACTCACAAGGGGAATTTCACACCGGAGAGTTAACAGTTCTCAAACGCCAGAGCTGAGCAACCTGCCAGGAAACAATTTTAGTCTTGGCCTGGAGATTCAAGAGACCTACTGGAGAACACCATCAGGGAATACTCTGGGCTGTGTTGGCTTAGCCATGCCCTCCTACAGGAGCTGAAATTCCCTGCTGACCATAACCTGCCATAGCTTGTTTTCTACTCGATTCTGCTGTCGAGGATATGACCCAGTCACTGTGGATCCATTTTGCAATCCATCGCGCTACAGTAAAGCACAAAGGCAGTGCAGAGCACACCAGAGCAGGTGTTACACACACTGCTGCTGCTGGAAACACTGAGGAGAACTTGCCGTCTTTCTCCCGGGTGCGATGCCGTATGACGCGGACACCGGCGCTGCGTGGCCTGCACGGAGCGGCGGGGCTGGGCAGGGAAGAGCCACCAGGCTCCATGTTTCCCAGCGCTCCCTTTGTCCTCCCCTTCCACGATTAAACACTGACATTCACTGTTGCGGATTTGTGCAACAGCATGGAAGGTTCTGTGAGAGCATTTGTTGGGGCTGTGTGGATGAAATGCATTCTGGTGGCGTACGCAGCACATGTAAATTAGTTTACAAGTGTTTTGTTCCTCACTCCGCGTGTTCCAGGTTTGAGGATTAGCTCAGACTCCAATGGGAAAGCTGTTGTTTCCAGACTAAGCACCAACAATCTGTGAGCAAAAGTTACAAATCAGAGCCCTGCAACTGTTAATCCAGAGTTTTAAACTAGAGTTTACTTTTTAAAGTCCTGTCCTAACTCTAAAGACAAAATTCTGTTCTGAAGCAAAAGGAGGAGTCTAAAGCACTGCTGGGGCAAGGGCAGCACCAGGATTTTAGATGCAAACAGGTTGAAAACAGTAACAGCGAGAACAATCTCTGCAGGGGGTTTTTGTGATGAACAGACGGAGAAAGAAAACACAACAGAGCTCAGTTTTATTTCTAGAGTGAAAGTTACCAAATATACAGATAAATCACTGCAGATTAGACGCCATTTTCACACAGTGACTTTTCAGTGACAGAACTGAACTAGTATTTTTCTGTCTTTCAAAGCCACTGTGCACTAGAGAGTCAGAATTCTGCAGAACCACACTGATGAACTGAATATCTAGGGAGAGACATCTTTTTTTTTTGAGAAAAATACGAACAGCAGAAACATTTCAATATTTTACCTCACCTTAACCAGACTTGATAGGTTATTTGAATCTGAAAATTACCACTTCATCTCAGCATCTGAATGAAGTATGTTTGAAAAACACCAAATTGTTTAATCAAAGAATATAATGACATAATACTAATGAATTAACAATTTCCAAACTGGTATAAAAGACTTTACCTTTACTATTTTAATAGACATGGATCTAGAACTAGTTTTTAGTTTTACCTTTAAAGTGAAGATCAGCTTCTTATATATCAGCTTACAGAAATCAGCTATGATCAACAATGCTGCCTACCAGCCCTACACAGGTAAGCTCCTCTAGCATTTGATGATAGAATGAGCCATTACTATACTGTGCTAATTAAAGTATCACTTTTGAAGAGCAAATCTACAGGATAAACATGCAGTGAAGGAGAGCTTGTTTCTCTCTTAGACCTCAAATAAGCAAGGCAACCTATGGAAGATTTAAGTACGTATGGAATGAAAACGGAGTTTATCACAAATATCTGCAAGGAAAAGCTTATTGAACAAATATACACTGTGTCCCTTCTCCATCACCAAACTCCATCTCAAATAGCTGCTACACCTTCAATAAACAATGTTTATATCAACAGAAAGAGAAGATTCTATACAACTTGTACCAAAACCCTGTAAAGCAAGAGTAAATACCATTCTGCTGCAGCACAGAGGGGCAGAGCATTCTGCAGACCAGCACATTGCCAGCGCCACGGCTCCAGGGCAGCAAGATTTTCAGCTTGCTCTACTCTCCAAACTGTTGCACACAGAAACTAGAGGGACTGTGTCAGGTTCTGTACTGCTGAGGCTCATATAAAGCATCAGCAAAGATGTTTATCACCAGGAAGATTGATACTATCGTGCTAAAAAAACAGGGAGGGAGTAAATTATATTCTCAGGACTGAATAGCAGAGAGTTAAATCAAATACCATAAAACACCTGCATAAAAAAACCTTCTCTTACAAAAAATTACTTCACAAAAAGAATCCCCTCAATAAATATTTTCATAATTCCACCAGTAATGTCAAAACTAAGTTCATGAACACGAATAGCATCACCAGAAAACAACCAGAGTTTCAAAGATGCTTTTTAACAGGGAACAACATCGCAGTCCTGTGCTGCCAACAAGTAAACAACAACATACACATTTAAGAGAACTTGCTGCAGTATTTTTTCAGAGCACAAAGGTATTGCTGACATGGAAATTAGCTAGTAAACTACCATGTGCTAGCATCAGTAATATCTATCATAAAAAATATTATAATAAAATACTGCAATTAACTGATGTTTCACAAAGCTTGGCACTCATCAGTACGAACGACACGATATCACACCTTCCTGGGAACCCAGTATTTTAATTCTGCAGTAGAGTAGCCTAGAGAACAACTGGTTTAGTTTTGTGGGGTTTAACTGATGTGAATAACTCAAGCTATTGAAGACCCACTGAGCCTAGTTCACAGAGTGCAGGGCTGTCATTTCACAGCAGCTTACTCACTTGAGGAACTGTTAAATCACACAGGGAGCACCTTGAAGGTCACTGGGACTATCTCTGGGAGTAAGAGTGACACGGGTGCCTCTTTACAGGTCACTACTAGCAGACTACTAGCACTACAGCTAGTGTAAACTCCTTCTGGAGTTTAATTGACCTGTGGATTGTTAGTAGAAGAGGTGGGTTATGTGAAAAATAGACCTTAAAAATAGATTTTAAACTTTCTCCTAAGTATGCAAGATTTGCTAAAACACTTCATTGAATGAAATTGTTACACATATCTATGTTACTTAAGGCCCTGATCACAGAACAAAACATTAGAAGATGTTTCTGCAGTTTTAGTCACGTCTTCTACAGCGTCCTGAACAGAATGTAGCCATTGGCAAGGACAGAAAGAACAAATAATTCCAATATTCCATTGACTGCCGCCTCAGCCTATACCGTAACCCAACCATCAGAAAACAAAATACACCAAACAAGCCAAAACGTACCTCTTCCTACATCCAGCTTTGTCCCATACAATCAAAGACTTAAAACACTAATACAAGAAACTCGATATGCAGATTTCACTCTTATTTCAGAATCCACAAATGCTTACTTGTTCTGGAAAGCATTCTCCCTCTTCCACTGCCATTTTCTGTGGCCAGATATGAAACCTGATGACTCAATTAGTTAACACTTTGGACACTGCACCATTGCTAAAAATAGCGGCCTCAGGAAGTGCTTTTCTTTTTTTTTTGTTTTTTTTTTTTTTTTTTTTTTTTTTTTTTTTTTTTTTTTTTTTTTTTTAGGAACTAAGCACGGGCACTTGTTAGACTTCCCTTGGCTATTTAAATGGCAAAGGACAAGTGATTCAAAGACTATTAAGTTAGTAACAGAGCGTGTCCCAGGATTCCTGGCTCACTTACCATATTTGCTGCCTCCAATCATTCCCCGTGTATGTAATCATGATCTGTGGAATACCCAAAATAGCTGCAGCATCAGCTGATCAGAAAACCATTGCTGCTTGGAATCACTCATGAAACAAGCTTTTGTCATTCTGCTTATCAGCTCTTTCTAATGCAGACTACTTTGAACTATTTCTAAAGGCAACAATAACATCATTTTACACTCCGTGTGTTTTGAATACCACATATGCCTGCCTCCCACTCCATGGTAATTTTATATTTATTCAGATTTTCTGATGACTAATTATGATAGGTTTGTGTTGCAGGTTCTAGAGGCTATTTTCCTGAATTAAAAGGCTGTTCTCTATGTACTTCAAGTTCCTAAACTAGAGCGATTAAAAGCAAGAGCAAAATAATTTTGTTTCAGGGGGGAGCACACAGATTTCAGCAAGCTCCACGATTTCAGTAAAGCCGACCTCTTTCTTTTCAATGGAAGCTTCTGTCAGCAATAAGAATTTTCTTCATGCTTCCCTACAGTTACTTACATTAGGCATGTCTTTAAGGAATTTCCACCTTCTGAGAAAGGGAATATTGAAATCTCTTCAATGCACCACAAGTCCCTGCAGAGCACGCACTGCACTTGCCTGTTACCCACCTCACCCCACACCTGTGAGCTGTGCACAGCTATTCCCTGGTACGGAAGAACAGCAAAGGGTAAGATAAGGCAAAAATTAATCATGGCCCAACATTTCTGTCAGACAAAATATGCCCAACATCTTATTTGTTGATGAAAGAAAACAATCCATATGTAAAATACTGCAGGGATAATTTGAAATTTTTTGGAAACATTTCTCCCTGTTTGCATCGACTGGAGCCCAGCCACCAGGCAGCAGCTCTGAGCTCTCAGGTTATAATACAGAACTTGTTGCTTATTATCTATGCAAAATCTTGCAGAAGGTGCAAAATTTGAGGCCCTGGTGTATTACTACATAAACAACGCAGGTCACACACTCAGGTGGATCTGGCTTGAAAATACTTCAATAATGTCACTATGTGCTCTATTAACAGCTACTCTCCGCTTCCACACGTTTTTGCTTATGGCATTATAGTATCCATGACTAAGACCCACTTCTGCCACTGACTAAATACAGAGAAGCCAACAGCTGTCTGCAGGGTGGAGGAGCCTCCTACCTTGATTTGAATACAGGAGGATGACCAAGTCAGTTCAAATGAATTTACCTCCCTGACGTATCTGCACAGAGCTCCCCTGTAGCAGAGATTTCAGTCACTGCACCACAGCTGCCTCGGCAATGCTGTTATTGCAAGCTGCCACAACAAAACAAAGCATCCTGAATATTCAATTGCTAAAACTGAATTTTGATTTAGCTCTACTATTTGTTTTGAGGACCGAGATCTATAATTTCAAGACAATAAATGCATCCCAGTTCTAGAAACCCAAGATAAGAGGGTTACTATCCAGTGACTGAATTTTTGTTTCTAACTGAAGAGGAGTTGCCTCTGAATAAAAACCAAGCACATAAATACCTTTCTTCTGTCTTTGAAAAGGTGCTTCAGAACAAGGAGAAAGGAAACATGATGATTTCCCTAATGGGATACAAGGAATCACATTAAATTTAAAACTTGAGAAATAGGGTTTTTTTGTAGATGAAAGCATTCACTCGGGTAGTTTTACAGAAAATCACAGCAGTCTATGCAGAAGACCAAGCCCTCTGTGGGGTAGTGTCCTACACCACTGGACTGCAGCCTCCTGTTGGGAGATGGTGACTGGTAACACAGCTCAGGCAATCCAACAGATCTCCTAAAGCTGAGGTACTGCTTGTTTGGAAAGGAGAAACAACTTGTTTAGGATCCCTCCCAGTCTCTGCTGTTTTTCTAGTGGGCTGTGCCCTTGTTCCTTAGGCAGCCCAGGTCCTGTGGACAGAGCCAGCATGGCCTGGGTGACAGCCTGCTCCCTCCAGGAGCAACTCTGAGACCACTCTCCCTACCCTCTCTCTGCTCATTTATTCTGCAAGAGCTACTTCGCTTTTCCAGTCGCTGGCTCTTGACTTTTTGAGTTCACATTAGTATGATGAGACCAGTGGATGATTGACCCAGACCATTGCCTATTAACCTCCGCAAAACTGTCCTGGCTCAGGCTGTGACATTCCCACAAGAGAAGTTGTCCAATTCTCTCTCCATTAATTTTAAAAGACCAACGATCAGAATTACAAAAGAAAAGCACAAAGAAAAATTAAGATCTGCCAGCACCAAAAAGTCATCTCAGCACATTCACATTCATCAATTTAGCTCTGATTACTGACCATCATAAATCAGAGTGACACTGTATTTTTTTTTTTTAACCTTGTGGATCAGTTTTACAGCATTCAGGATGATTTCTCACATGCATGCTATTAACAAAGGGTAATAACAGAAAGGCTCAATACTAATGGCAAAATCAATGTGTTATATAGGCTTTGGGTAAAATTTCCAGGATCCTTTTGTAACTCTGCTTCCTGAATTACATGAACTGCAAATTCCTATAGTAATTCTTAGCTTGGGAGAAAGAAAGGGCCTTGAATACAATCATGTAATGAGTAGATATGCAAGGAAAAAATATCTCAACAATCAATCTCCTCCCCTCTTTGAATAAGAAAAAAAGCAACAAAACCCCTTTACAATCTCATTAAAATGGCAGATTTGGTACAGATGGAGGATTCTTTTAAACAGAATAGTGGAAACGTCCTTTTACATTATCACTACTCTGCTCCCCAACCAGATGGAGTGCTTATGATTACTGGCTTGGAAGTGACTTGCAAACAAAGCAACACATGGCAGAATTCAGCAGAAAGAAAAACATGGTTTGACATGAGATACAAAACAATATAAGTATCTCTCCAAGAACAGGAAAGACAAGCTGGAATAGTTTAAACCATAATCTAGAGCTACTGGTCTAGATTTTGCAAGAAGAATTTTTTTTTCCCTTAAACTGCAGTGAATGACATTTCAGACAGTTCAGAAAGAGTCAGCTGAAGCCCACCAGAGCAGGGGATTTATGTGTCTGTGGTATTTCAGACAACCTTTTCAGAGATCAAATGGTTGACAAATAGCATCAGTACAGACATGTGCTTGTGCAGCTTACACCTACAGAGGGCCCCTAGTTGTAGATACTTTTTATATCAGAGAAACCAGTGGTATCTGAGATATTTAATATAATGTTCTAAAATTAGTTCCTAGTCATTAAAATAATGGCTAACATGTGCCCCAGCTGAGACTTTAAAATAGGAGATCAAGTGCATGGCTCTGTGGATGGCTACCAGGCTCTCACAAAGCTGTTATGAAGATAAAATTGTTTATATTTACATTATTTACATTTACATTGTTGGCTTACATTTACATTACATTTAGTCATTTATACTTTAACTGCTAGAACTGTGGGCACTGAAAATGTACAGCCATGGGAAAAATATTTGAGTTATAAAAAGCAAAAGGGATCAGTGTGAATTGTGTATGACTTTTTTTTAAAATTCTGTCTGTTCAGCCACCATCCATCATGAAAATATTGTTTGCTACACTGCCATTAAAATTATGCCAGCTCAGATCATCTAAAATATCCACAGATTTAGAAATCTATAAGATTTCTAAAGCACACATTCTCTTCCAATAATACAAAATAATTAAATATAAAATAAGAATAAGAAAATAGAACCCAAACATTAAATAATTTAAAGTCACATATCACAGTGAACATACTCTTTTTTGCCCTGAAAATCTGCTTTGTGCTCCAGTGTAACCTATTGCTCTTTAATAGAAAGTATCTACCAAATCTGTAAATCTTTTTTTTCCTTAACTCTGACAGTGATATCAGCCATCAGACAGAAATAAAAAAAGGAAATTCAGTAACTGCTGCTACAAGATAGTTAAAATTTCTCTTTAAAGGTTTGCCAAATGAGTGAACAAGAAGCGGTCTCATCCTGCTCTTCTTCAGCAGCAGGTAGGATCAAACCTCAAAGATTGAAATGCAATCACTTTTAAAGGACAGCCTGCAGTGATTTTTCAGAAGTCTCCTAACCCTTCTGAACAGCACACCTCGAGGCCAGTCCTGCTGGGACCTGGGAAGTTCAGCACATTACACATATTCAAAGAGCCCGTGAAAGACACACACGGAAGGACTGCAGTGTTTACTCGGTCAAGATCCGTAACAGCTCCTCTTACCTCACCATCAGCACTTCCTAGTATGTGCTTGTATTTTCAACAGCAGGGTAAAGGGCTCTTGGGATGACAGACTAAAACAAACAATACACGTATGGTATGAGCAGTATGCCCAAAGCATCTGAATGGTCATCTACAAAACCGCTTCAAGGGCCAGTTTTTAACCCTGCATTGTTCCTTTAGAATATCAGAGTAGATTATGTATTTCCAATCCACCCTGCTCATCAACTCAAGCTTTCTGAAAGAGCACTTCTTGTTCCATTTTCATCCATTAGTTGTGGTTTTCATGCCCAAGTTCTAAAGCTCCTTTAACTTCCAGCAATGCCGGGACTAAATCATCGCAGTATTCTTCCCCAGTATAACCCCGTCCCCTGGGAACAGGAAAAACTGCAACCAAGCAGAATGTAAACTGCTAGGTAAGCTAAAGTTTCCTATCCAAGAGGGACCATAAATCATTCATGGCTTTCACCACTGAGACTTCAGCAAATTTCTCCTCCTCCATCAATACATTGCCTCGACATGGAAAAGGTGCGTCTTCTACCTGTACCCCAGAGAAACGTGATTTGGCAAAACCCCTGCCATAGTATCACATAAATCCCATAATCAGCTGCTGTGTGAAAATAGTGGTTAAGATAATACTTATCAAGACAAGTTCTTGCTGTCAAGAGCACTCTACACTCTTCAAATTGTAAAAAACTAAGGAGAACAGCAGAGCTTCATTATACCATCCTGTACCAAGAGAAACAGCTTCAGTGAAGCCAGCTAGAAGCCCTGGGCTTTATAAAGATTTCTTTGTCTCCCACTGATCACCTCAAAGACATCCATGTCACTGATTTGCTATGGAAAGCACCTTTGGAAAATACTGAGGTAATAATGCTGCAAACTGGAAGAAGTGTTTACATAAGCATCATGATGTCACATGATTGACTCCTGAGCAAATTGACTTGACACTATCATGCTTGAAAAATAACCAGTAAAAGCCAATTAGGAAGGTAAAAAAACAAAAGCCAGAGACTCCAGGCAGCCCTGTGTTTAATGAAACTACAAACCTCACATGAACTCTCATGGAGATGAGATGAGCAAGGGCAGAGAACTATATATGGAAAGCACAAGGAGACACGGCATCAGATCTTCCTATATCATCTTGAAGCATTGCTGATGTTTGCAAATTCTCTGCTGATTAATCAGATGGCTTGTTGCATGCCATGCATCTTGTTCCAAGTCCTGCTGAAAACTGGGATTTGGTACAAATTGAGAACAGCAGCTGCCTTGCTCCTTCTTCGACATACCTCACTGGAGAACTGGATTCTACAAAGTGGAAATTGCTTGGATCTGAACAGCATTTTCACTCAGCATAGGTTTCCATAGGTGTGTAGGTATGGAAACACAAAGACAGGGAAGCAAAAATCACATGCTAAGCTTATTGCACCACAGCCCTGGAAAACCATGAACAGTTCAGAAATATCTTTTTCATTTTTTTAAAGAATATACTAAAAAACTGGTTGAAAACATTAGAGGAATGTTACATAAAATATACCATCCCTTTTTATACAGCATCCATGTGAGAAGTTGGCTCGGGCTCACTCTTAGTTGGGATCCTATTTCTAGCAATTTTCAATATTCCATGATTGCCAAAAGCAAAGAATTAATCATTAAGATTCGTGGTGACAACAGCAAAGTATTTTATCCTAAAGTTGAGTTAAGCACCAGAAATGTGACTGCTGGCAAATAAGCCCTTCCAAACACTCCCTCTCTGTTGTCTATCTTTTAGGCTTATTCAGAACATAACTGCAATATGAAGCCACAGAACTGCCAGATGGTTTCAAAGTACTCAGACATGACTTCTGCACAGAAGACGACATTTTTATCATGTAATATGTTCCAAGAGCAACACTGAAAAACCAGCATTTTTATGGGATACCTGACAAGTGACTGCCCCTGCCAGACCTTAGCCAAAACCACCCC
Organism: Myiozetetes cayanensis; assembly: GCF_022539395.1. Taxonomy (NCBI): domain Eukaryota; kingdom Metazoa; phylum Chordata; class Aves; order Passeriformes; family Tyrannidae; genus Myiozetetes; species Myiozetetes cayanensis. The sequence goes on from NW_026086605.1 coordinate 30,252,075, forward strand.
AACTCAGTGTGAACAAGATACTTGACTATACATCTTGACTTCGTTCATTCCTCAAGGACCATCTAAAGGAACCATTCAAATGAAAACAGAAGTAGGCTTCATTAAAAGTGAAATACAGTAACAGAATACAAGTGTATGCACTCGGCACAGGCATATGAAGGTGTCCAACACCCTGTGAAATAAGCACAATCAAGCAAGGCTCTCACTCAGTGTACAGTGGCTGACTAAGCTTCGTTCAGAGGTGGTCCAATAACAGAATTAAAAGAAAAATGGAAGCACGGAATTAACTGTAACTAATCCTTCAAATCTGTTCCCAAATGCAACAGAGACGATTTGATGGAGCAATATTATGACCAAGGCTTTTAAACAACAGTTTACCTGTTACTTCAATGAACAGGCTATGGCCCACTTATTACAGTGCAAAAATGTGTGCAGACACAGGGTAAAACTTTCATGGGGAAACTAAAATGAGATTAGCTTGCCTAGGATTTCTAACATGTGCAGAGTTAGTTAAAAAAATAGAATAAAAACAAGAAATTGGTAGGAAGAGATTAACAAAGAAAATTATGGATGAAGGTAGACAAAGGGAGTTCTTAAATCACACCCAACTCCATTTCCAATGATTTTGTGATATGTGGGGGCATCAGAGCTCCTCTGCAGGCAAACTGCACTCAAGGTCAGTGGGAGATGCCATTGAATACAAGCCCCTGGCCACATAACCCGTGCCCTGTTCTCCAAGGCACTCTCAGGACTGCTGGACCTTTCCCACTTTAAGAGTTAGCATTTCAAAGTACTCCAAAATTTCTTCAAATTACACTCTGTGAGGGCTTTTAAGGAAAACCACAAGTTTGAAATCTCTCATAATCATTACAATGATGCAAAAATAAGATGTTATGATGCAATGAACCCGAAGAAAAATAAGTGACTTTAACTGTGGCTGATTTCAGCATCACTCAAAAGTTATCCCCAATCTCAGTATTAACACAGTCCAATTGCCAGGACACACACAAATGAGCCACCAAGATTGCTACACAGTTTATAGGGTGCTGTTCCCAGTTAAAAAATGAACCTGTGTTTGTTGTGCAAAATGACTAAAATCTAGTTTCAACCTCCAGTAAGTTCTCCATTCAGGAGGTTCCTCCCTCTCAACTTCCTTTCAAAAGGAGAAAGCACCAGGAGCTACACAATCTGAAGAGCACTGTCCCGTTAAAAAACAGTTACAGAAAAATCTCAAATTATTTCTCTTACTCAGCTTCCACTCTGAGCTATCAAGGCATGGACAATTTATAAAGCAATACATATAAATTCACTGAATTTCCATCTTCTTAGAAGTCTCTGATCAGGTATAAAACTATCTCTCAGAAACTCCACATTGAAATGTCTGGGGAGAAAATACAAGAAACTTCTCCATCCTTTTCCTCCTAAATATTATGTAGGGCAGTAACATGAGACTCATATTGCCTCAACTTTGTTATTGCAATAGGGCCTGACTGGGAATTGTGCTTTCCAAGAACACTGGGAGCATTCACATGTAATAACCTCAAGATGTCTTACACCAGGAAGGAGTAAACATTCTCCCACATTGGGGTGATGCAGGAATTTCCCCCGAAACAGAGGAAAATTAGTGAAAATGAATAAAAAATGATCTCATCAAGATCATTTCTGACACGCTGCTGGGGAATGAGGACAGCTGTGCAAACTGCATTCCAAACAGGACTTATATTTGTCAGCACAGATGTACAAAAACGTCTCTCAGTTCTCACTGTAGTGCTGGCAGCTTGGCTAAATATTAATGCTGTCCCCGGAGCGCTGCTACTGATTTAGTGTGTGTTGCACAGATGAGATGATGGCCACAGTTAAGACAGATGCTTTCTGAAGTTGCATTAGAACTACAAAGTAAGAGAAGAGGGAAGCTTCGGAGACTGCACCAATCCTCACATGGCTCCCTGGGAATTACGGATGGGAGGGCAAGAGGAAAATGTAGGATGCGTAATTCCTAAAGTTAGATCTGAGCTTTCCAGATGTATAGGAATTTGACAGTGGATTATACTGGGGTGTATTGCAATACTTTCCAGCTGTGCTGCAGCTTTTTAAGCTACAGCAAAAAAAATTTTTAATTTACAGTAAAGCAGTTCTCCTAAAGCCTGTTCAAAAATTTAGTGTTCCTTTTCCTGTCTTTATAGGTAAATGCAAGGGTCACAACTGTTAAAGACCTTCATTAACAATCTATGCACCTCTCCTTGCACTGCTTTAACTCATATGCATCACATTCTGTATCTGGTAGTTATTCTATCCTTATCAAAATGTAATTCAAACTGTATGAGCTCAGAATATTACTGAGTTTTTCTCACTGCTACATCAGTGAAATAGGTTCATGAAGCTTCTGATGGCTGATTTCACACCAAACATTTTGAGCAGATGCAGAAATCCACCTTGGAATGACTGCATGAATAATGCAGTCAATTACAGCAGCACACATGGCCACAACCTGTTATTTTCTAACCTGCTTAGTTAGCACTGCATTTTTTTTCCTTTGGAGAACCTTCAAGTCTGTAGCTATTATTGTAGCTAGCTCTCACGTTTCCTTTCTCTCTATGAACTGTTATTTCTTATCTGATGTTAAATATCTTTCACAGGACTTCTAAAATTACTGTAGAGCAGTAGTATTTCTTATATCTGGATTACCTACATGATGCATCATGAAAAAGCAGTCCCTTGGCAGGACAAACTAGCTAGTGTTCACACTGCATTATGGAGGAGGTAGCAGCTGCTATTTTTAGGGTACTGAATACCTTCCTCCATCACAAATCTATTCATTTTACAGATACAGTTATTTTACTGTTAGAATTATGCCTGTTTTGACTGATGAAAATCCTGTTTAATTCTAATTAAACAACCCAATCATTAAAAAGTTGGCATTTTCCCGTAGTTTACCTATTGGCCTTAGTAAAATAAAAATCATATACAAAAGCAGCCAAAGGAGCTGGGACCTCACTGAAGCAGTTTTACTGGCTCACTGTGCTGCAGATTCAAGAGAAGCCATCAGAGGAAAGAGTGTTTCAGCAACTTCAATTAAATTTTCCTTTGTCAAGTACATTATAGTTTCACAGACAAGAGCTTTCTTTCTTTCCATAAAACTTTTTCATTTCCGAGCAAGACGCGAACAATTAAAACTTCACGAATAACACAGAGATGGCACTTCCTAATCCTCTCCCCCCAGCAGGCACTGATATTTAACATAATTTTAATACGCAGTATTTCATATTACAGCCCAGAGCTTTCCCCAAAATGATTAATGCATCCAAAGAGCATGCTGGATTTGCTAACTGAAAAGGTAATTATCTTAGACAAACCATCAATCCTGTATCTATACCTTCTGTGAGTAATCCCAGGCTCCAACAGTTTTTTTTTTACTTTTCCCAACTCTTCTCTCCAGGGCAGTAGCTAATGAGCTCTAATCTAAGGCCATCTCAGATGAGCCAAGACCTAAATGTGCTTTTCAGAAGACATCTGAAATGCATTACAAATATATCACTGATCCACTTTGGCTAAAGTCATCTCTCCAATAACTCACTTATGTTTTTGTACTGGTAGGAAATGTAACCCATCTTTTCAAGGACTCATTTCCAAGTTTAGACATTTCCATGTTTAGACAAGCAATCCTCTGCATGCACGCACACACACACACACAGAGTCTGTGTTTGTTAGATATTCATAAAACTATTCCCCAGTCCAACACATTTGAACACGCAGACAGCTGCTGAAAGCTACAGAGAATAATGTTGATGCTGCATGTCAAACAAAAGGAAGCCACAGGCCTCATCAACTGGATTTTACTGGCTTCAGTAAAGAGGAATAGGTAAGTAACACGCTCCCAGGACTCAAAGCAGTATAACTACTAAGTAAAATACATCTTTTTCCCCATTAATAATTAAAGACTGCTTAGATTTGCACATGTACCACTCCTGCTCAAAGTTAGAACAAGGCACTTCTGAATCTGAATACAAAATTTGACCTAACTCCCACATAATTTATTAAGGAATCTCATTTTTAATTACCAGGCATTATAAATTATTTGGCTGCATAAATTAAAGTGACAAACAAGATCAAAAAGGAAAATGACTGTATCAGAAACTGTACTGTACTAATGTCCTTTAGTACCTGTGCTGTAAGTTCAATGGGATTTTTTCAGGCTGCCTAACAAACACGATGTAGTTTGCAGCACGCAAGGAGACGCTACAGTAACACTGGATCTCATTTTAGACTTAAGAGCAGAGAACTTACTTCCATTTTGATTTGAATTGTAAGCACCATCTTGTGGAACTACAAAGCCTGCAGACTGGAAAAAATATGTGTTTGTAAGTTCCTCTCATAAACTGACTGGGAATGCCACCTGGACATGACACAAAGAACAAAACTGTTTCTCTCACCTCCTACAGACCCACAATAAAACCAAAAAGCAGATTTTCTCCTACCCAAAACATTAAGGCAATCTTGTCCCTACCAACCTTCACAAAAAACCCCACAGGCAGCAGAGCTGACATTCTTTGGCACAGAATTGTAGATCAGGATTCCTGCAGCTGTAATGAGAAACTACAGTCCCTCTTTAACATTGAGTTCAGCTCCATTTCCCCCTCTTCTTTTCCCCACCTCACTACTATTATAAACTGTCATTTCTGATTTACAGAGCAAATATTTTTATCCTAGAAGAGGGTACTCATCACAAAAGCTCAGCTCAGGCACTAAGTAAAATATCAGTCCAGTAAAATGGACCTGCACTGTGGATGGACAATGCTGACCTTCACCAGGGGATATGTGGTGTTTGGGTTATGGAAGAAGCCAGTGACAGACTGGATGGGAAAGCTTTTGCCTTTCATATTAAACAGCAATATACACATTGTAAACGAAGGAAAAATATACAGCTACAGGACTTTAGCAAATAAAGCACATGCAAATTTCTGTGACTTATTTATTTCTTTACCACTGCTAATGATATTATTATTAATATTACTATATCCATCAGCATTCAGCAGACAATTCTCTTGGTCCCACACAATTCCATGGAATTATTTGAAATGTAAATAGAAAAAGCAGAAAAGCTCTTCTATAAGGGCTAGTTCATCTATGAATATTAAACTAAAATGAACCCTCCTGAGAGCTCTGATAGACTGCTCCGGGATGGAAAACCATGTCATTACTGACATGAATCATATTTCCTAAAATCAGTGGCAAGAGAGTGTGCTTTTAAATAAGCACCATCCACACATCTAATATTGAATCAGTATGTATGACCCAAATAAAAATTCATTATTCTTGTTTTTATTATTAAGATTTTTAGTAGAGCTGCAAGTGGAATGTAAATAACTAGTCTTCTGTATTTTTGTTATTGACTACTTTAGCACTTTGATCTAATCTTACCATATGCATAGAAGACCTGAAAAATCACTTCTTAAAAGCTTATAAAAGAAGCAAAAGAGGTGGGTAGCAGCTCTGCCTCTTGTGACAATAGTGCTGGTGAATGTGCTGCTCCTGGTAGTGTCCTTCTGCCTAATTTAGCCCATCATGTAAATCCATACTGTGTGAGAGGACTGTGATATCAGGGAAATCACTGGACTGTAAAAGAATGATTACAACACAAAGAGAGTGGGAGTACTAGAATGAAACATATCAGCAAGATTTGAGAGTTAAATTAGAAATTATTTGCAAAAAACCTCACTGGACATTGATGCAGTACATGCCTCTCACTCTACCACAGATTCATTTAGGTCAGAAAGGACCTTTAAGATTATCAAGTCCAACCCAGCACTGCCAAGTGCACCACTAAACTGTGTCCCCAAATGCCACATCTACACATCTTTTAAATACCTCTAGGGATGGTGACTCCACCACTGCCCTGAGCAGCCTGAACCAATGTTAACACAAATGGATGACTCTGTAAATTTACATCAAAAAAGCTCTCCCATCTTTTTATGCTGCTATATTTCACTTCTTTATCAACACTCAGAGCTCGGATGAAGCACGATACCCCTCTGAACCTTACAGTCTCCAAAGACGCCAAGTGTGCCTTTTGCAAACTTTCAGGTAGATGGATGTCATGACAAAATTTCAGCTCAGAGAATTAAATTTTCCCTAAACCAGTTCCCAAAGCAGTGGCAATTATCTACAGTAGTAGTCTTTATCTGACCTCAGCTACTGGCTGCATTTGCTGCATTTTCAATGCCAACATTAGAGGTTTCTTAAACTACATTTTTTTCTTTTACTTTTCATGCACAGAAAAATATTGGATATCCATATCAAACTATGAATTATTCAGTTATCAAAGTCCTTCAGTATTCTTCAAATGAAAATAAACATTTTTTTCATTTAAAAATACAGTGAAATAATAGATAATGATACGAAACCACAATGGAAAAGTGCAAATAATGGCAACAGGTCAATGTAGTTCATAATATCATGTCTGTCAGCAAAGTTAATGCAAATAGCTCCACAGTTTGACTCACATTTTCCACTGCTTTTTCAACTTGCCAGGTACTCAAGCCTACCTTGAATATATCCAGTATGACCTGAAATTATGGCTGTGTAACTTCAGTTATAACAATTAACTAGATACTAACCCTAAATGGCTCAGATTTCTAGCAACAGGGAAGGATGTACCCGGTATTTTATGAAAGACACATTTAAAGCTATGCAATATATAGAAGCCAAGGGACAATATAGAAAACCTGTGAGGATTAAATGCAAAAATAGTGTTGCTTCTCCTTTTGGTACAATGTTATTAATGAGGTCTCAAGAACTGCAGAACAACTTAAAGAGATTCAGTTTCCTCACACATACTCTGCAGAAAGTGCAAACTGGAAATTCCAGCTTTTATTTAGAGATATATATATATATATTTTGTTGTTGTTTTTGTTTTTTTTTTAAAGTGCAGTCATCTGACAGGGGTTTAAAGAACATCCTTGCTAACCAGAATTTAAAGCCCTGCTGCACAGGTGTTTACTTTTGTCACACTGAACAACAAACTTGTAAATCACAATATCCTGATAAGCTCCGTCAGGCCATGAGATACCCCCTGGAGGACGGGATTTGACCACATGGGCATGAGCTGGCACAGCTTGGACACAGGAAGTTGAATCCCAGTGCACACTAAAGAGCAAGGTCTGGCACAGGCAGACAGACCCACGTTTGCCCTGTCTGGCCTCAGGTGTTCAGTCAAGGTCACTCAAGAATGTAAGGAACAAGCACAGGGAGAAGTTGCCTCAACTGCTCTAAGGTGGTACCCAGTCAGCTTCTGGAGGTGTCACTCCTTGGATTACTAAGGGCCATGAGGGTCCGAATTCAGGTGCCATGGATCTGATCCTAATGAGAGCTGAAAGCTGGGTCAATCTTCTCACTTTCAACATCGAAGATGTTCAAAACAGTGCCTTTCCTCATCTGAGAAAGTACTCAGCTTTCTTTCCATTTATGTTTTTTGACCAGCGTTGTAACCGCAGCAAATAACAAGTGCTGAACCAAAGTAATCTCACAAGGATTTACATATTACATTTAACAGTCGCTTTTAACTGTTAAATGACTAATGGGCTAATTCCTTCTCTGGCACAAAGCCTTTACTCAGAGAGTATGTGAGACTTTGCAAGCTGTTTTCAACACAAAACATATGGGAAATTGTAAACTTGTCCAGGTTATGTTTTAAAATAGGATATTCTGTTGAAGTAATATTTTAGATAGTCCCCTTAGAAAACAAAAGTCAATCATGATAGGTTTTAATGTTCCATTGTGGACAGCAGCTGAATACACATCGTAACGATTCTCATTCCTTTCCACTTAATCCTGCTGCCTTCCCAGCCATTGAATCACTGCTCTCCTTCGTTACTGAAATGCATAACTGAAATGCTGATTAGTGTCCCAGATGCTTGATAACAGAGACAGTAATCAATACCTCCTCTTTAATCTGTCTGTGGAGGATGTTTTGTCCCTTTGTTTTTGGATACAGGCTCTGCTGCCATGATCCATGGCTTTAATATCGCCTGTAGGTTGGATTAGCGCAGAGCACTCTTCTATAGTTATTCCTTACCTTCTCTTGGAACATAACATCACTGCACCACAGCTGTTGCCTATTTGCTGAGTTTGAAAGCACTGCTTTAAAAAGAAAACTAAAGCTCTAAGTAGTTCTGGATTACACTGTCCAAGAGATTTCTGCAGCCAGCCCAGGGAGGGACCAGAGCTGCAGCTCTTGGCTACAGAGCTCATGTACGTGAACTGCTGCCACTCAACTTGCCCAATTGCTCTGGAGTTTTGGTGGTTTTATTTATTTATTTATTTATTTACTTTAAGAGCCACAGTAGAAAAATACTTTCTTTCATCAAGTTAAAAGCTACAAGTGGACTTCCCTTTGGGCAACTGCAAAAATTTGGCCGGAGTTTTGCGAACACCATGGAAATGCTCAGTTATAAAGACAGGAGCCATCTCTCTAAAGCCTAACAACAGACAGGTGCAGGCAAAAGTCCTACTATTTACTTCCCAGATGTTTAATTTATAAACACATTCTTCTGCACTTGTGCTCTGTAAAAAAACCCCACAACTCTCTTTAAAAAAATCTCTTGTGCATCTTTTTAAAAGAAAAATACTGCACAGTGGTATTGCTATGTGACTACAGATAAATATATCATCTACATTGCAGCTTTTACTGCACTATAAGGCAGCCAATTTTAAGACAACATCAATAATTTAGAAACTCAGCTCTGTGCACCCACCTAATTGGATTATCTTTACTTGGCAATTTTTTTCAGTAGGATATTAGCTTCTTTATTTTTATAGGAATTCATCAATTGAGATCTTTCAGTAAACTCATACAACATGCAATCAATAGACATAAAACCACATGCAATTATAAACCATTTTTTCCACCAAGTATTTTTCTTCTTCTCACAGCTTTGGCAAAAGGAGTGCGCTGTTAAAAGTCAAGCTAACATCGTGAATCACGTTTTGACACAAAATATCTCTGGAGACTGAGATTCAGAGAGCCTTATCTAGAGAACAGCACAGCAGCTGCCAGAGCCACCACCTGCAGACACCAGAGAGCTGCTGGGGTCCAGTTTCCCGTTTCTGCAGTGGAACTTCCTCTTGATGCTTCCCTCCAGAAAAAGTGCCTTTTAGCAACTGGGCAAGAGCAAAGGAAAATACCCTTTTTTCCCATGCTGTGTTCTGCATGATGTAAGAGACATGACTTTGGACTGAGGAGGTCACTTCTTGGTGACTACAGGCAAGGCAGAAGCAGTAAGTCCCTATGCCTCATGTGTCAGCCTGAAGCCACCCACAGTTAAGGCAGCCAGCCAGCAGCAAACTGTAGGATCACACATTTAGGTGGGATACAACCTGCCCAAATAGAGCACAAAAGAACCAAGAGGACCTTTTGCCTATGGAATAAAGATGTGGGCTTTTGGGGGGGGTTGTTCATTTAATTGTTTGATTTGGGGAGGGTTTTGGAGGGGGTGGGGTTTGCGGTTTTTTGTGATTTACAGCTGGGACCACATCTCAAGTGCCTCTGAAAAAAAATCAATTCAACCACTCAGAGAATTTTTGTGGCCAGGCTGTCTACAGCAAGAGTTTAAACCAAAATCATACAATCACCTGCCCCTCCCCCTCCCCCCAACCAAAACCCAAAACCAACCAACAAAAAACCAAACAACAACCCCCAAAATACACACAGAAAGGATTACTAACTTAAAACCAAGGCTAGTTGGCACAAGAAAGCTGCCCTTTCTAAGTCCTCAGGAATGGACAGGTAAGAGGCTGAGATGGTTACTTGTGTGCACAAGCACTACTGTCTCATTGTTCCTGACATTTTCATCCAATTCAAGCAGGCATCATGGAGAAACCACCACCACCATCCCTGTGTGAGTACCCAATGTCCACCTGGCTCATTTCTCCTTCAGATGGCAGGTGACTCACTCCAAAGTCCCGTATGTTCTGTGATTCAATAATCCAAACTGTCAGGTTTAAGGATTATTCCACCAGGTCCTTGACTGGCTAAACCACTTCTCTCCAGAGTCCTCTTCTCGTGGGCTGCAAGCCAAAACTGTTTGCCAAATCGGGTGGGTGAAGCTGTGTTTTTCTGGGGGCTGACATTCACTTCAGGAGAGACAGGGGAAATATGGAAAGTCCCTCCATTGCCTGAATCCAGAAGGGATTATTTGGGCCAAAGACTTTAATTACAACTGACAGTGCAGGCGTCCTGCTGATGGCAGCCATTTTACTGATGCCACGGTGTTATCCCCAGTGACACTGGCAGTACAGAATAGCTGCCAAGTGACCCACATTTGTAGGCAGGACCTACTGACCTGAGGGACACTGCTCAAGCCCAGCATCAAACTGAGTCAAGTGACTTCCAAAGAGCCATTACAGAGCAAGAGGTTTCGGTAAATGTGCTGACAGACGTGTCACAGGTGTGAGAGATCGATACCGTCTGCTGCACTAAGCACAGGCAGCAGGTTGGGAGCGCAGCTTCCCCAGGCTCAGCAAGGGAACCCCTTGTGCTGCCAGGTCGGCATTTCCAGAGCCCATGTGTCTGGGGATGAAGGTAGTTTTCATCAAGGCCTCTTCTGACACAAGGGATAATGTTTTCACAGGGATTGTGTGATCTCTCTTCACCCATTGTGCGATTGGTTCTTTTCAAGCTCAATCCTTCATTGGCAATCCTTCATTTGAAACAGTCTTGTGGACTCTCTTTCCTTTTATTGCACAGATACTCCTTAGCTCCCTCCACGTGACCCATCACGCTCTATAGCAATTACAGAAACTGGGTATTTTCCACTTGTTTTCATTTAAAGCAGCAATGAAAGGGAAAGATCACCTCAGCAGCAAATACTCCATGGACCTCTAATGGTTCACAGATGAGTGAGTGAGGGCCATTAACCTACACACTCAGTGTGAATTCTGGGTAATGGCAGGAAGACATCAGTAGACATTTCCACCATGGACTATTTGCAGACCTGGACTTGAGACTTGTGAGACTGTGATGAAGTGAAAGGCTGGAGTTCATACGACAAGAAAAAGGCTGGTTTTGACACACGCCCAGCCAGCACACAAAGATATGTCTTAACAGCACACTGCTACCTTACAAAATGCCCTAAGGTGCACTCACTATATACAGTTTGCTATTTAAAATGTCTAGTAATGTATTCTAGTATGCTCTGACTGCCTTCCTCAAGCTCAAGGGCTCACATGGAAGCCCATACATAAGCAGTGTTACCAGAAATGCCTACAGACCCACTGGTAGAGAAAGTGGGTCTTTTTTTTTTTTTTTTTAAACAATTAGCTATTTTTGGGAACATGGTTCACTTTGAAAGGTTGAATCTCAGTGCTGTTTTCTTGCACAAAAGATAACAGAGAACCATGTACCCAAGAGCTATATGTTACTGCTATGTCTGTTATCTCGCATCAAACCCTAATGGCCCTTCAGAAAATATAAGATATTTCTTGGAAAGAAACAGCAGTGGAAAATTATCACACATGACATTCACATCAACACTGTAGATTAATAAGCCCCAAGACATTTTTGAAGACTGGAAATGAATTCATATTCGAAATGACAAACTCTATTATGACTAGTAGAATAAATATTTGTAATTAAGCTGTTTACAGGGGTTAATTACAGAAACTTTTTTAAAGTAATTTTGTTTTAAAAACAAAATGAACCCAAAAGGGCCTTCAAAAATACTCAAACTAGTGATGCCACAAAAGCTTACAACTATCACGAAGGTAAGAAGCAATCAGAACAAAAGTGAAGTGTTTTTATTAAATTGTGTTTTTAAGTTTTCAGTCCCTTGCCTGCACAGTTTCTTTTGGTCTCACCTCAATGGGGAAAATGCCAGTGACATATCAAGACTGACAGCCAACCACTCAAATGAGCATGTTCTCATAAGCCTATTAGAAGTGGTTTTCTATGAGCATTTGACTTGGCATATCTTTTACTACATGTCTTTAAGTGTTTTACTTGACATATAAAATGCAACACACAGCTAGTGTGTAGAGGGAATAAAACCATGTACAGCTGAAGAAATGACCCTTGATATTTGCTTTCCCATTAAGGAAAAATATACTCCACGAACAGAAGTGGATACTGCAAACTCTGCCACAGGCATTGCTTTCCAAGGAAGTCAGGGGGATTCAATCCCAATGCCATAAAGATTCACAACTGAAATCCTAACACATGGAGCTAAATGCTCTATATCATGAAGAACATGCTCTCCCCTAGACTAAGTCCATATTAAAATTGAATCTCTAAATTTCAGCAAGAGGAATTACTAAGCCCAAAGATATTCATGCCTTATTGCATGTTTAATGGCCTGAAATCATCCCTCTTTTCACCTCAGGCATGAAAGCAAAAAAACTCACCACAAATCCAAATGTCATCCTTTTGGCCTATCCTTATTACAGCTCGAACTCTCATGCTCAGAAGAAAGGCATTAAAAAAAAAAAAAGTGAAACAATGGATAACAGGAGGAATGAGAATGGAAAGGATGGAAAAGAGTATTAAATAATCCCCACACTAGGACAAGTTTTGGACAAAAACAAACCAAAGAAAACTAGATAAAGTGTGTAACATTTTGTCATTGAGATAATGGATCTGAAATCCTCAGGACCAACGTAAAGCAGGTGTTTCTCCCTATTTTATTACTACTTAGTTTGAAATCAGGAATAATTGAACATTTGGCATTTGCAAAATATCAAAAAGCAGCAGGGGTTCCATCATATCCCAGATCAATTTTTATTCTTCTCCCCAAAATTTCACCCAGGGCTGTAATTGATTGGTGCCTGTAAGATGAGCTGCAGCCCCTGCACCAGCCCGAGAGAGCAGGTGTATTAAAGGCACTCAGGGAAGCATCTGTCTGAGGCAGCAAAGGCTGAAAGACTCAACATCCCTTTGCTGCTTTGCTCCTCACTCAGAGGCCTTTGCACACAGGGAACAATGCACCCAGCACTGTCCCCGGTTTATATGTTCATGCAGATCACAGAAAATCTCAGGGCATCCGAAAGACCCAATTTTACTTTTCAACTACTCTTAAAAATTCATTCTGACTTTTTAGTCACAATCAGCACAGTAAGAAAATCCTCTTAAGAACCTTTTGCAAGGATTTCTTGTGTTTCTTCGAAGAACTGAAGAGGTTGCTGCCCTAAATGGCTTTGGATACAAATCTCCAAGAAGCAGGGCCTGCAACATATCCTCGGAAGGCTATTACTTTGGAAAACAACTAAATATTTGAGAGATGTCAAAGGTTGTTTCTAATGTGGCAAGTCTCAGGAAGGAATGCTGTGGAGCACCTCAAAAATTAAATGAAAATTAGGAAGAAGCGGCAGCATCTTTTCCTTTTCCCTTCCAGTTCAATATTTTCAATAACTAGTAAATAAATCCCCAGATGCACTAATGGCTGCCATCCAGAAAATGCATCTGCTGTGTTTATGAGATCTGCAGTTCATAAATAACTGCCAAATATAGAATTATTCACTTCAGTGCTATCAGGGGTTGTTTTATAAGAAAGGAGAATATACAGGAATCATACTTATGAGGTAGATCAATCAGTTTGACTTAGAATTCACATGTGTGGATGTAAAAGCTCAGCTTTTATGCAAAAAGACCACGTACAATTTTTACATTAACTGCCTGACTGGCAATTGAAGCTGCCACCGACCCTCCTGCCATCAGCACCACTCATATAGGTACATTTGTATGGGCACACTTTAGTCCTTCAGCTTATGAAAACCCTAACTCTGTTATGTCAGTGATGTTTTACATCCATGTGCTGTATAACTGTGTAACAAAGGGGCCATTTCCAGGCTGTACATGTTAAACACCACACGGTGCCTTTCATGGCTCCAGACAGAAGGGCTCTCTTAGCCTACAACAACCTGATACTGAAAACCATCCACTGAGGTTAGTGCACAAAAACCCCACTGGATGATACCTGAAGTGATCCAGGAATGCTCTGGTGCAGTAAAGGTACAGGTTGCTTGTATGAGGCTCACATATTGAAATGAGAAAAACGATTTTCCCATTTACGATCAGCTTCTGTAAGTTTCTGATTTCTGCTTCTGCATTGAGTTCATATCAACACTTGCAACGAGCTGGCCATTTGCAGGGTGGGCAGTCTTCTGCAAATAAACCTGTGCTGTCTTCACCTTTGGTTCCAGTTGGGTGGACCTGAATAAACTCTGCTGTGAAGGCCATCTCAAGTCTTTGGATGCTGCTGAGCTCCTGCATGGCTCTCCACCTTAACTCCACCATTATTCTTGGGAACACAAGAGTCCGTCCAGACAAAAAGCCACACAGATATAGTCTATGATATACAGAGAAAGCTTGAGTAAAGACTTTGCGTGGACACATTCAAGTTCTGGACACACAGGCAATCCTGTGCAGATGCTGTCCCCATGCATTTTTTTACTAAAGGGGTAGCTAGGCAAAGACCTGCAAAAAATTCCCACACATTCCTTGTAGAGGGCTGAGTACTTCCATATGTCTTTAGCGGCCCAGACACCCACAACACGACATACACAGGAGCTGCCAGCTGTATCTATCCTGTGAGCCACGAGTCTCTGGTCCCTTGTCAGATAACAGGAAAAAGCAAAGCTCTTCAGCTTCCAGGCACTGAGATAACAGAGGAACATTTAAACCGAGAGGCCAACAGGGGTCAGCCCTGCCTAGCACGGAGGCTGTGACACACCACTGCTATCTCTGCCACCCCCCCCAGCGTGGCACAGGCAAAAGCCACAACTGGAAAACACATAAGGCTTGAATAATTACTGTTATAGAGTATCTCCAGCCATGAAAAAGTAATGAAACATTTGGCAGCAGGAGCCTTCCAAAGGAAGCTTCTCAGGTCCCTGACATTAGTCCAAATTAATCTCAGTTTCGCAATTTTGTACCTGAAAGAAATAGGGAAGGAATCTGGTGGGCTCAGCTCCCTTCTCCTGCACCCAGAGAAACAGAGTGAAACTCTTTGTCTGCAGATCACATCTAGTGGCTTCAGCACCACCTGGACATGGAAGCTGCAGTACTTGCTGTCTGCCCAGGGATGATCCTTCCAAGACAGGCTTGGCAGGAATAATCCAAGTTGCACCTTCAACGGTTGTAAGCCTTTCCTGTGGGGTGCTATTCTACAAGAGACAGCAGTTTTTACTAAATAGGGTCATATAATGAAAAGGGGAATACAAGAAAATCCTTCTTTTAAAAAGGCTCTAGATAGTTAATGGGTATGTGTAATATCAGCCTCAGTCATCTTCCACAGTGGAAAGCATGAATGATGCCCAGGACTATATGTGGGCCACAAAAGTGTAAAAGAGATGCTCAGCCACTAAACCTGACATCGCAAACAGATGAATGTACAAGTAGTCAAGAAGTGGTTGTGCTTGTGCTGAATGTCCCTGAATGTCCCTACTGCTTAGCTAATCTCAATGATGAAATGGGGCAAGTGTTTCAGATACAGCAACGTGCCTCAAATAGTCACGCACAGCTCCCACTGACTACAGGAGGAGCAGCAAGGCACGCTGGAAAGGAGAAAGGACCCCTTTGTGTCCTACCAAACACTGGAGCATCCACCAGATGATCTACTTTTTAGTCACACTTTATCTCATGATCAGCTGGGCTGAAATACTGAATGCA
This sequence comes from Myiozetetes cayanensis, assembly GCF_022539395.1. Lineage (NCBI taxonomy): Eukaryota > Metazoa > Chordata > Aves > Passeriformes > Tyrannidae > Myiozetetes > Myiozetetes cayanensis. The sequence goes on from NW_026086605.1 coordinate 30,267,730, forward strand.
TTGTCCATTGTTTAATGATGGAAAAATAAAGCTGCAGGCTGCAGTTGATGTTTACTAAGGTGTTAATGAGCTATTCATTTGATCAGAATCACTGCAGAAGTAACGCTGGGAAATGTAATCTGATGTTTAAAAAAATTTAATACTACTTCTATGTCATGGTAGTTGTGTCTTTTCACTGGCACTTTGCAACGCATATAAAGGGTATCCAATAACTTAAGTGTGTGTACACACACATAAATGTAAACTCAGACAAATTGTAATGGATACCTGTGCATGAAAAATATTTGCCATTTAAAAAAAAACCTGGCCAATGCCAACTCTCAAAAGCAGTGTAAATATTAAGGTTTGCATTAGATAGCCTATGTTTATTGAGATATTGGGAACTGAATATTGCAGGTATATTCCACATACTAACATCAAAGAGAAAAAAAACCCACTCCTGAAGGAAAGTTCTACTAATTTAGGTTTAAAAAAAAACCCCAAGCCAAACAACCAAAACAAAAAACAGCCATTGTACTGGTGATGTGCTGAATTCCACAACAGTTCTGCAGCCAAAGTGGTCTCCCAAGATGTGCTATTATTCCTACCTTCTGCTCAGTCTCCTGAGAAGCCACAGGCAACAAATAACATATTATCTGTACAAGGCATATCAGTACAAGGCAATAATTTCAAACCTTCCACTTTCATTCTAAAATGAATAAATTAACAAGGAAACCAAAGCAAACCCAGAAGTTGTTCTTTTGTATAATTACTGAGAAGACCTGGGGCCAGATCAGGAGCAGGGTAGAAAGGCTTCTACATTAATTTGTCACTTTCATTTTCAGTTTCTGTAGTCTTCGGGAGTTTATATTTGCTCACCCACAAGAATGTGTCTGCTTTTACTGCTGTGCTATATATACACTCAAAAGTTTCCATTTGAAGGGTGCTTTCTTATGATACTGCAAGAAAACCCCACCCACACAACTTTATTCTTTGTGAAACCCAGGAATCACTTGTTCCTTTGGATAAATGTTAGTTATCAGTATCAAAAGAAGATGCAATTGGAATTAAATGTATTGATTCTTCTTCATACAGAGACTGCTGCCTGCAAGCAACTAACATACTCTTTCTATAAGCAAAATAAAGCTATATGTTTGCAAAGAAATCACACATTCCAACTGATTCTAAATAATAACAAGAAATCTTTGAGCTTGGTTATTCTGATTTCTTCCTTGTCATGTGTATGCCTGCTGGTAGGTTTAAATGAAAATCTCTTAGCTCTTCCTCTTTGAAATATTAAATGGGATAAATTTGCTTGCTAGGGTCTGTTTCTTTGAGGTTTTATACCTAGTGGAACCATTTATATCTGAATCAAAAGAGATGAGAGGCAAACCATTAACAGAGCTGAATCTTGTAACGCTCCTTTCAAACATGTAAAGAATCCCCAAAAACACAACATAAAAACAAATTAAGTCTAAAACTGTCCTCTTCTTTAATAAAAATTACCTCAGCTAGGGGGAAATTTTTAAACCACTGCTCAGTGTTATTTCTTTTTTCGTACCAAGTTAAGAAACCTCAGGCCCTCCTTCTGAACATATTTTCAGACAAATTTAAATCTCTGTTTATGTTAAAACATCAGTAAAGGATAATAGCATTTGTCTACTTGTCAATTTGCCACAGCTGAGCATTTTCTGGCACTTGGAAAGTCATTCTTAGAGGACTTGCTCAACATATGGCCAAATATTACATAGAAAGTTAACCAACATATGTTCAGCGTGATAGAGGGAAGGAGGAGGAAAGCAGAAAGCATTGATAAAGGTTAGGCCCTGGTGACTTTCACTTTGTTTTCCACAAGGGATCACGTCCGAACATTCCATGTCTTTATCTTCAGCCCTATTGAATTTGTCAGTAGTGCTGGGGGAAGAGTTACATCTACAGAGTCTGTAGGCTTTCTCTTGAGCTAAAGCCTCCTGATCAGTGAGCACTCACCGTTCAGTCAGTCAACACGTGTATCACACCTGCCTTGGCTTCCTCCCCGGCATATCATTTGTACCTCAGCACACGCTTCGGTGTTACTGGTGCTGTGACTCACGGTTCATGTGTAGCAAAAGCACACCACTGCAAAGCCTTCACCAACCAGCTTTTCTTCAGTTTCTTCTTAAGGGAAAATTAAAATATTTTAATGTTAAAAGATATGACTTTTCAAGGTCGGATTCTCAAAACTCAGAGTGGCCTTTTACAGTCACCTCTGGAACCAAAATTGCAGTCAAGTTTGTGGAAACAAAGATAACCAGGCTTGAAAGTTCTGATGCCCATATAATCCATCAGAGCACAGAAACAAGCGAACAGCAGTGAACCCTAAAGCTAAAGGCATATCCCTGCCAAACCATGAAGTTCTGGGAATTCAGCTCAGAAATGCTTTCCTTCTGTTTCTTTATAATTGCAGGAAAAGATAAACCAGGTGACAGGCTGGGAACAAAAGGAGCTTCTGCAGTTGAACATCTCCTACTAGCACAGGTAGCAATTTGACTTTCTGATGGCAATGGGGAGAAAGCAGAGCCTAAGGTTAACCTGTGGGGGTTTCACTCATGCTTCTAATCAAACTGAAGCCACATTGGTTATCTAAATACACAGTTAAAAGATGAGAAAAAGATGGCTCCTTCTTCCAGGATTTTATACTCTATCATTGTAAACAACGAAATGTTTGGCAGGTACCCTTTTCTAATTGCCCACTGGAGATGCAGAGATGACAACTTGGTAACAAAGAACCCACAGCACCATAAGCAAGGCAAAGACACTGAGAATGTGTTTTGAAAATGTGTTCTTTTTACCTACACTTTTACAACTGGAACTACAAAGGACTGCAGCACAATCTGCGATAAAGACACATGTCAGAGACTGGATGATGGTTCTGTCTCTGTTCAACAGAGAGAACCAAATTGTAAAAATTCTGAGGGTGCATTTTAACCTTAGAGTTAAGCTGCAAGACAAAACCAAGGGTGCTTATGTGCTCCTCTCTGCCTCTCTCAGCCACCTCTGATTCCCACAGGGCCAGCACTGCTGCATCCCCAAACCACTGGTGGCCCTCCAAAGTTGAGTTGAACATCTGCAATACTAACATGCAAATGCTGGGGGTGATGAGATGAAGAGGAAAAAGAAAAGGAGTTAAAGCCACGCAGTTTTCAGTGACAAGTTGCTCAGAGTCCAAGAATACTGTAGCCCAGGAAACACAGGGCCATATTCCAAGATCACACTGAGACTACAACAAGGTTTCTGACTTCTTTTCATCCACCTTTGTGCCTTATAGCTTCTCCAGGGTCATTGACATGTAGCTCACAGTATGGTTACAGATACTCTCTGAGAGCCCCAAGACAGATGAACAGCTTTGCTGCAAATGAATCTATATTCTCATTTTTCAGTATTCAGTTCCTCAATAATCAATGCCACCAGATATTAAGCAATTGTATTACTGGCAGAGGAACTAATGTTGCACGTTTCCTCCAGCTGCACTGATCAACACTGTCTTGTTTGGTCTGCAGACATCTGGCCTCTATCTGAAAAGGTTTCCTGAGAAAAGCAAAACCTATAAAACTATGATTTTTATTAATTTTATCCTGGAAAGAATATTGTATGTGCTCTGCAAGCATTTTACTTACACAACTGACTATGCTGTTTATCCCTTAGAATTAAAAGTTTGTATCTGAAGAAAGATACTCCTTTAGCAGATCCAGGAGATTGAGTTCAGTTGTAAAACCTTGCATGTTAATTTGGCTGGTAGAAGTCAAAGAGCATATTTCTGACTTCATACAGAACTGGATCAAGGACAGTCAGTTCAGCTTTGAACAATCTAGTGTGTTCATGGAGAACAATGTAAAGCTCTCAAGAGAAAGTTGTTTAGACCCTGGCAGCAGAGCACGTGAGTTAGGACAGCAGTGTCCTAATTACAGCAGTCCAGGGCTGTGGGAAAGCTGCTGTAACGAGCTTGGAAGGAGCAACGGCCTGCTGAAACTATCCTGTTTCTGGAACTGTGAAGAGCCAGCAGAAGAGTCTCTGCCTGGCAATCACCTCTAGACACCTCTAAAGAAGAAGAAATCTTCCTCTATGAATATTTCCATTTTAATCTCATTGAAACAGCAACTCCCAATTCCCTGCAGAGTTGGACTCTAACGTTTGCTTACACACTCCAGACACCAACTACAACAAGCCTTCCATTCTTGACCATTAAACTTTCAAATCTAGTGAGATTTGAACTGCCTTTGAACTCCATCATACCATAAGATGGGAAAACAAAACCTCACTCTACCTCACAGTGAAGGTAGAAAACCCTTACTCATAGTAAGTTTTCACTTTTACAGCCACCATCAGAAACTGCAGCTCTGCTCAAGTCAAGGCAGCCAACAGAGTCAAGCAACCCAAAAAATAAACAGGCAGGAGGGGATGTTCCAGGCCCAGGGAGCTGCTCTTATCCTCCTCGGGGCTCCATCTGTGGAAAGCTGAAGGCACAAAGAAGGACAAAACAAGCTACCTACTGTACCTAAACTCTTGCAGTCCCCTAGACTTTCACCTAAAACTTGTTACATTTTCCCCCTCTCACTTGAACAGAGTGAACTGAACGCCACCAGCTCTCTGCAGCTGAAGTATCAGGACCTGCAGCCAGACTTCTGCAGTGTTCCCTTTTTGACGTCCAGCTGGGGATTGTGCTCTGTGACCTTCAAACAGGAGTACAGTCCCCCAGGGGTGCTCTGGCCTGTTTACACTCACTGCCAGTCTTTGGCCAAAGCCAGTGCATTTGCAGTCCTGTAACTGCTGAATGCCTGTACAAGGTGCAGACAGATTTCACAGCCCCCACATTTACCTTTGCAAAGAGGAGAGAGGCCAAAGCCTTTAGTACCAACATTTAATGTCATGAACATTGGATTTCTGAGGGTTTTGCTAAAAGCCCTCCAAACCAATTATTCATTGTCTGACAGTTAGAGTGCTCAGCCCTGACCAGCACAGAATGCTCCTGGCAGAGGATGCTTGATAAGCACACTAGGAACATGAAAAGTACAATTTGAACACATCTGGATTAATTCAAACAAACCATTCCTCCGCTTACAGTGTTGTATCCGACTGACTTGTTCCTACTTCAGAAACAACTTTTTATCATTTCAAGACGAATTATTCAGATAAAACGTTCTTTGACTGAAGAGCTGCTCTATAAGTTAATGCTTAAGCATCCCTCAAGTTTTTAGAAGCACAAATACACACATAATACACCTGTAAAAATCCACCTCTCCTTATGTAATGGAGATTTTGCATGCCTGCTATCTGCAAATGAGATTTCCTGGTTTCAAGTTCATTGCCCTTGAGGGCAATCAAGTAATGCGATGAAATAATGGAAGGTTTCTGCTGTTACAATGAAGGTCAGTATACAGTGGGTCATTTCTTTTGTCTCACTTTTCAGGATGATCAGAGCACTGAGGCGATAAGAGGGAAGCCAGTGCTTTTGTGTGATGCAAAATCATCAAGCTGTATGTCCAGTCATTGCCTGGTGCTGCACTGCAGCTTCTGAAACAAATCCTTGCCTGTCCCCAATGACATTAGGAGAGCTCAGGGCCTGCTTCTATTTTAAAATGACAGAAGCATTTTCCCTTTAAGGTTAAAAATACTCATGATCACAGTATCTGACCTTATTGTTTTGAAAGAATCATCATCATTTATAGTGGTATTCATTTATTAAACACATACATGTGGAAGTTAAACAAAAGTGACAGGAAAAATAGGATGCATGGAGACCACTGTGAATTGAGAGGGAATTTACACAGTTCACCTGAGGCTTGCCTGATTTAATGAAGACAGTAAACTGCACAGCACAGGAGCTGCATTCCATGCTGCATACACCACTACGCAGCTGTAGCTACTGGGGACAGATATTCCCTTCCTTCCAGCTTTGTAATACTCTCTCTCATTTATCACACATGGGATATTGGAGAAGAGTCTTTACATTGTAGGAGGTAGTCAATAACTTAAGCATACTAGATAAATGGATATGAGGAAAATTATCAGGAAAAATTATTATTTTCCTCTCCCTTACCCTCCCCACACTTGGAAGATGAAGAATAGACTAATTCTTTGTCTGGTTGCCATGAAAACTAAGAGATGCAGCCTTACCTCAGAGGAAATGATGTTATACTCACACAATGAATAAGAAATGAGAGCTGCATGGTCCTATCTCAGCAACACAAAGCTGAGTCAAAAAGGAGTCTTTCTAAAACCCAGGCATGTGTGGATTCTAATCAGCTCTGTTTATAATGTATGATCATAGTTAATTGTTCATTAATTCCACCATGTCATTTGTTCAGAGATTATACCCTCCACATAATGACTGTTTTGGGGTACACTCCAGCAGAGGAAATTAAAATAGATAATAGCTCTGATTTTAAATAGTCTTCATAACAATCTTAAGTTTGATTCCATTAACCTCAACCAGTTTTTAAAAGGTTTCAAAACATCAAAAAACTGTCTGTTCTCTCGAAAAAAAAGTAAATGTACATGTGTAAATCAACATGCCTACAGAACTGATGTGTTTCTCTCTGGCCCTTGGCCTCACCCTGACATCTACCTCCCTACTAAGCCTTCCCCTCAGGGGATGGGAAGGTGAAGGACCTTGAACCTGCAGATGCACAATTCACCCCAGTTCAGCAGGCAGCCTGGATTTTAGTGACTTGTAATTAGCCAGCGCTGAAAGGAACAGCCACTAAAAGAGCACCCAGCATGAAGTGCTTGTATTAATGATAATGGAGATGTTCATGTTTCACTCCTGGATTTAAGAAAACACTTAAGAAAATTAATTTTCTCTGCTTTAAAAGATGAGATATACTTGCGCAATGTCACCAAGAACACGCTCATCTGAATAACACTGAGACTTAACAATTTTACTGCTTCTTTCAGTTTCCAGAACACAGATGAGTCAAGAATGACAGTGTATGCTTAATATGCAATCACCTTGGGCTCGCATTTCATTTCACTTGCAGACTTAGGGTGAGTTGATCCTTAATAGTTTTCACAAGACTGATTTTGCTATAGGGTCATGATGTATTTGGCGAGCTGTCACAAAGAGAGCAGCCTGAGTGATTGAAATGGCTCCCTTGGCTCACAGCAATAAAAAAGAAATCCCTGGGAACCCCCTCCCCCAGCACACAGAAATTATTTCAGCAAACCCTCCCTGAATATAAATGACACGCTGCAATCAGAATTTTCAGCTTTCAAAAATACGCAAAAAGAAATTTCAAAACAAAAACAACAAAAAAAACCCAACAACAACAACAACAAAAAACCCACAAAAACAAAAAAGCAAAAAAACAAACAAAAAACCAAACCAAACAAACAAAAAAAACCCACAAACAAAAAATGCTTTGGTTCAACATGCCAAAACAAAGCTTTTAAGTCATGGACTATTTCATTTTCAAAACTTAAATCAGTAATTTATGGTTTTTTTGGTTTAGTGTTGGTTTCTTTTTAATTTTTCAGAATGCATTCATCTTGTTATTGACTTGAATGCTTTGTTGAGCTTAAATCAAATTTGTGACTGAGTAGATTAAATTCTGTATTTTTGAAATTAAGAAACTTATCTGAAAAAAATTGGCCTGAATTAGCCGCTATGTTTTGGCCAATATCTTCCAAATTTACAGTTATTTGTGGCATAAAAATAACTACCCAAAGGAGAATTTATATACTTACACTTTACATATTGGATTAATACCTCTGTAACACTATCCATATAATGAGTTAATTAGCTGCTTAATAAGCATGATTAAATCAATAATAAGAGTGTAATTATCAGCAGTGACTTAGTGATTGGTGGCCTTCTATGCCATTTGTAATGGACTTATCATTACTCTTGTCTTCAAGATTTTCTTGCTGTCTGTGTCTGATCATTATTTACTGAGGTACAAATATTAATAACACTGGTTTTTAAAAAAAAAACAACTAGGAAGAAAATAATGTCTTTGAAATATCAAATTTTTTAATTGATTAGATTCCTCAATATTTCTATCTGCTATTTAAGCTAAATGCTGTCAGCTCCAGCTCCCAGGTGCTCACACCCATCCTTGTTTGCACAGAGCTGGGATAACCAATAGCATTTCAGGATGGACCTTTTCTCCTAAAAACTCTCTCTCCTGAGGGGATAAGCACCATGACCCCCATGCAACACATCACTTCAGACCGGTCTCAGCTTTAAGCACTCAATGCTCCTCTGTACTCAACTGAATTACAAATAGGCTTGAACTTATGTGCATGCTTAAGAATCGTGCTGGATTTGTGCCAAAATATTTAGCACTTTTGACCACCCAGACCCACGACAACAAAAGCACAGAAACCTTGCACTTTGTTTAGTCATCTGTGAGCTCTGAGAAACAACAGTGCACCTTTTTACTGTATTTCCGTCTGAAAGTAGAAGTAAAAATTAAATAAAGATTTCAAAACCAGAAGCTGCCCAAAGTTTTTCTTTACTATCAGTTGAACACATAAAGCTGACCACCCCATCTAGCTGCAAAATACTTTGTTTTCTGAAAACCAAAATCTGTGCCTAGTACTTAGGATAATTTCTCCCCATAAACTTCAATTGCAACAGCCAGTACATCTTCAGCAGCTAGAGGTTTTTAAAAGCAAAGCAAAGAGAAGCTTTCCTTGCTCTAAGGCAGAAGAATTTAGCTCTCTAGAGGAAGGAAAGATTTAAGTCCTTCTTTCTGATGAGACAGGTGAGTTCCCCTCATTTTGCAGGCTATGCTACAACTGGTTGGACTCCCATGTGCACTTCCATTGCACTTGTCAGCATCATTCAGGAAAGGCAACAATGCCATGGCCCATGGGTCTAATTGTTTTCAAAAGTAATTCCAAGTAAAATGCAACTAGACTTAAGAGACTTGCAGCATCTTTAAAGTGAAATCTTAATGTTTTCATATAATTAGAATGGAAGACAATTGTTCTCTAAAATACCAGCAGTATGCTAAACAGTGCAAGGCTGAAGGACCAGGTTTCCTCCTCTGCCTGCCCTGCACTGTTACTGTGCAGTGACAGGACAGCACCTCCCAGAAAACATACCTCCCCTTTCCTCACTGCAGAGGGAAATCTAAAATCCAGCATCATTTTTATTGCTCTGCTATTAAACATTCTGGTTCTGCCATTGCAAACAAGTGTTGTCAGTCTGGGGCTGGTTAATACACTCCCTCTGAGTTACCTCTGACCTTGTCCTCTCTTGCCACCTCTCTGCCCCTGAGCAGCCACTGATGCCTCTTCATCAAACAGCAGGATGTACTCAAAATAAGGTCGCTACACATTAAACCTAACTTTTGCTGCTAGAAAATCCTCCCTAAAGCTATGCAGCCCTAATCTGAAGCTGTCAAATATTAGAACTACAGACAATGGCATTTATTGAATCGCAGTAACTGGCTATCTCGGAAATGAAACTGGTTCCAGGCAGCCCTCATGTTAACAAGGCTCCACATATCCAATTTATATTTCAATGAGCAAAACTATCCAAGAGGCAAAGGACTGAATATTCATCTGAGCAACAAAAGCATAAAATAACTGATTTTAACAAAATCAACTGCCACTAGTTAATATGCATGTTTAAAAAGAAAAAAACAAAAGCTATTTTGAATAACTAAATCACACAAAACTGATCCAACATTAGGAAGACCTAACGTAAAGTTCCACTCAGAAGTCTCCAAAAGCTCCGGCAGAGGTTTTGCTGGCCAGCTTTGCCCAATCTCCCTCTGCTTCCCGTCCAGTTTTATTTTTTCCCTTTGTATATTTACTTCCCTTTGTATATCTTACTCTTTCCGTAAGATATTATTATGTTTGAATATGAATATAATCTGTGACTTTATTTTCCTTTTCAGATATTACCTTTACTCCTTTCTCAGGCAACTCCTTTGGACAACTATTTTCTAGGAAACAAGGCAGGCAGGCACAGAGAACATGTCTTGCGAAAACTAGGACAGAGATTTTGACTTGTCAAGAAAATGTGAGAAAATTTTACTGCAACTGAGAAAGAAACACACAGAAAGACATTAAGCTGAATTTTGTTTCCCCCCCATAAACTTTAACAATGAAGAAGAATATATTTTGGTTAGCAGACTACAATTTTAGGGAACAATTGATATTTTGCAGGCATAAATTAAGTGCTCAACTTTTTACCAGAAATATCTTAAACCTGACAAGCCCTGATTAATTTGTGGTTAACTCTTTGTATGTAGACCTTGACAAAGCACTAGGCTATATAGCCACTGTATAAATTCAAGCAACCAGATAATGGAGAAGAGATATTATCTTTTCAAGGACTTAATCAGATACAATTGCTTGGATGTCCTCCAAACAATTAAATGTCTCACCCTGCTATACACAGCTAGAGGGGTTTTATCATTTTGCCTACCTCAGTGCCCGAATTCCTCCCCCTCCCACGCCAGCAGCCCTGCCTGGGGAGGAGGGGCTCGCAAGGACCACTGCAGTCCCACGGCAGCAATGCAATCAGAGCAGCCCTGCAGGCAGCTCTGTGTTTGCTCTCTTGCAGCACAGCGGATGCTCTCAGGGAGGAGAGACGTCCCCTTTGCCATCTTATCAGCCACACATCGCCTGTGCTGCTCAGAGAGCCTGTCTGCACTGTCCTGAAAGGAACTGCAGCCTCCCTGAACTCAGCAGGGTTTAGAGCCCAGGCCCCAGCACAGGCTGAATTTTTGCTGGCTTTGTCCTTCCTATTCTGCTCCCTTCCCTCCTGGGTTTTATCTACTGACTCAGCATGGACAAAACATTTCAGGCTATTAAGGAGCTCCTTGGAATGAGGGGTTCATCTCCCAGCACCTAGTTACAGGCAAAATAACCCCAAACTTCTGGGGCAGCTGTCCCAATCACTCTTCCTGTATCTCCCCTTTAAATACTGCTCCCATTTCAATATCAAGGCCCTTTCTAATCCTTTCATTCCTTTTTTCTCATCTTCCTTCAAACTGACTGGTTTTAAAAGAGCACCAGCCTTATTTGCTCATTTGCATTTGGTAGTAAACAAGGAGAAAGGGGCAGCTTTGCTGTTGGGAACAAAGGGCTACGATTTTGAACAGCTTCCCTGCGGATCTTGTTTGGTCACAGCGTCTCTTGGCTTTCCAACCTAAGGCAGATTGTGCATGTGGCCTTTCAAGCTGAATTTATTGCATATGTTCAGTGGTTCTGCTAATTGGACCTATGACTTGACCACAATTCAGTGAGTTTAGCTTCAAGGATGACAAGCACGTAGGTCAACAAGAAAATACATACAGCGTTATAAAACACACTAGATTTAGCCCTTTTAGATTAAACTCATGCACTTCTAAATCCAGGATTTGGACAACTTTCCTGTAGACTGGGTGGGCTAAACAGAAACAATTCTAAAGGAGCTTCACAAAATCTTTGCAAAGAATATGGGTTTCTATCTGCAACTTAATTAGTATAATCAGTCATTGTAAAATAGCCTTTAGTCAATGGCTTGGTATACTATATTAAAAAAATTAGGCTAAATAACCGTAAATTGAAGATTTATACTGAACACCAAGGACTATAACTAGAACTGTTACCATGCATAATTCCTCTCCACCAAAGGCTTTTTAAAAAGCACAAACTTCTTGAAAAAACACATTTCTCCAGAATTATGTCAAGACATCAGCAAAAATGTTCATGAGAGCTGTGGACACAGCCAATAGGTCACACACCAGGGCAGCACTGAGCAACTCAGAGGTCATTAAAAAACTATAAACCCTGCATGGGTCTTATTTTGTAGCAATAGTCCTTATGCAAGACATGCAAAATATATTCTATATACTAAGAACAGAAAAACAGTCAGCGCTTGCTATTTAAAAGGAGATCCTTAAAATGCACAATAAGAAAAATACAAAGGTATTTTATGGACAGGAAAATCAGAGATAAAATAAATTGCTTAAGATCAAACTGGAAGAGTCAGTGAGAGAATCCCTGATTCCTTGTTTGCTGCTTGGATGACTTGGAAGTTTGCATACTTCTCTTTTTTATGTGGGCAGTATGTGCTGAGTGTGCAAAACATTTATTAAGCCTTCTTTAAGCATAAACAGACAGTCTGATGTTACAAAAAAGGTACACAGAAAAATATCAGATAGGAACATCAAACAACATATACTTTTCCATAACTGTTAAAAAGCGTTGGCTGTTCCTCAGGCTGCCCTACTTAGAAACTTTGATTGTGCACCCACTGTCATGAGACATGTTTTCCTCTCAACATCTTTTTAATCTTTTCAGACTGGTAGAAAAACAGCAGTCTTTAGTTATCAGAATTTTGATGTTTAACAGCTTCAAAGTGCTGGTGGTTTCAAATTAAATCAAGTGGTAGGAAAAACTAGGACTGCAGGTATCCAGTACATTCACCAATTCTCCTTGAAGATGTTTTTTTTTTTTGCTTAGATGGTAAAAATGTAATAAAGGAAACCTTTCCCACCCACTTCTCAGCAGTACTTCACTATGGGATGTTTTAACTTTTCAGAGTGTTGTGTAAGAAAAAGGAAACTGTCCACAGCCACCCTCCAGAACATACTGTCTGCTACTGCCTGGCAAAAAAAAAAAAAAGAGCCTCTTTTGAGAGAGGTTTCCTCAGTACTACAGGAAAATGCTGCATTTGCTCTCACACAGATTGAGCCTCTTTTCTAGCTTTCTGCATCACAAGGTGTTTGGTACCCCTGTGTCTACTCTTGGGGGATCTTCCCCTCAGGCACAGCGAGCACCCTATAGCAAGGCTTATTCAGGATCTAGCCAGCACTCTAATTCTGAATAATATTTCCATTAATTTACATACAGCCTGAGCATGAAATCATTAGCCTCAGCACCAGAGATGATTGCTAGATTCATACAAATCCGAAGGGAGCAGGAGAACAGGTTACAGACTGAGATCACTCATACACTGGTATTTCCTCACAGGCCAATGGTAAATTCAGCAGATGAGATGGTTGAAAATGCTCAACATTAAGCTAGTGATTAATGAATGGGAAACAGCTGCATTTTCAGAGATACCATGGTAGGGGTCCAGAAGGAGTGGTGATGCAATTATGAAAGAAAAAAAGCTGTGTGGGAGAATATAAAGTTATTTCACCTATGAAGGAATTTCATCTAAAGCTATTAATGCCTGTATTTAGAAGACATTCTGATTCAACTCTGGAAAACTGACTGTAGCTAACTACAGTCAGTGCCTCAGTTCTACCTTTGTAGAACCTCTATCTATTAATAAAATTGATGTTGGGAAGTGGAGGCAATATCTATCCAGAGGATACTGCACAACTTTGCTTTTCTTCAAGTTCCCAGAGAACACTGTGGACCACCTCCAGCTGGGTGAACTTGAGGACAACACACAGGATATGCCACAGGGAAGGATGACTGCCGAGCTACCTGTGAAAATCTTGATTAACTGAAGGAAGTCAACGATGGAGTTATTCCACATCCTGACATTTGCAAGTAATTCACCAGAAAATAAACCAATGTGCTCAGAAGAAGGTGAGTTCCACAAATGTATCTTCTAACAACAACAAACAGGGCAGGTAAAAGTATGGTTTAGTAGAGGGCACAGACAGAATTGTATCACATAGTTCCTTATTTTAATGCTGCCTTTAAAGAAAGCTCTTTAGAATATGCATATCAGTGTGCTCTAACTGAAAGGTAGGTATCAACAACTTCACTGACTTCTGAATTGTTCTGAGCTTTGTGAACTCAGAGTGCGATGCAGGAATTGCTGGTGATACTGTAATTTGAAGAATTCTGAAAGAAAGGAGACAGGAGTTTGAAAGAGATTATTAAATTTTTTATCTAATGATTTGTTCTCTTCAAATTGTCTTTTCATTAAAAATAGGATTTATAATTCCTTTAGGAATCCATGACAGCAATGGAACAGAATCACACTGTAAACGACAGAGATGAAGAAACAAATTATTTATACACACCCACAGCACTTCTGAAAACACTGCTAACAACTTTGTGGACAGCTTCTCCCTAAGGACCCAGGCTGGCCAACAGCACTGGCTGAGCCAGGCTTTCCTGGAGCCACTGCAAAGGGAACATGCTTCCTCTGAAATTAAAGCCCTTGCAGCACTACACAACCTCTCCCACTGTAAGTGCTCCCTACCACAGATGGAGACTCACTGTAGGAAGCGGGAGATGCCTCGCTCAGGGCTATGGATGTGCTGGTGCAAAACACACAGTTGGGCAGTCACAACCAAATAAATCCCTGACCACTATCTCCCCTCCTGCTCCTGCCCTGAACACAAACAAACTTACTCACATCGTACATGCATTACAGATGTTTTGCTGGGTATAAATCCTCTACTTGCAGAGGGTATGAGGTTCTGTACTCAGGACAATGAGAGCACAAAGATGCCACACGAGCAGCTGCTCACCAGAGCCCCAGCCCCAGCCTACAGATCATACCATCATTAGTGGAGAGGGGTCTTTGTGGTCACTCCTCATGGCTAGTGAACTATGCAAGTACGTGAATTCATTTGGCTACCAGTTGCCCGTAGTCTGTCAGAGCTCGAGGATTTGCATAATGATGGTGCTTACTTTAAAAATATGATTATGCAAAAGCAGCCACTTCAGCAGCTCCAGGAAATCCTTTCACAACAGTCACAATTCAGCAGTTACCTGTCCCCTCTTCTGAGTCTCCTCTCCACACTCTTACTCCAGCAGAGCCTGCTTACTTAAGAACATCTTATTTCAAGAGGCTGCGGCCACAGGGTTAAGGACAAGCCTGTATCTCAGAGCTGAGTTGACAGGATTTCACAAAAAAACTATATACTTTTCCCTTCCATATTCTACAAAAATAAAAACAATTGACATATTACACCTTCATCCCATCTATACATATGGTACTTATAGGAGTGAGCGTGGAATACACGAATGTAATTCACAGAATGGTTTAGGTTGGAAGGGACCTTAAAGATCATCTAGTTCCAACCCTCTGCCATGGGTAGGAATAACTTCCACTAGAGCACGTGTCCCTTCCTTCACAAGGGAAGCAAGGGACAAGATCACAGTAGGTTTTTTTGTATTTATAGATTATTAATTATTATTAATTTAATGGGTGAAGCACCAGGCACACCTGGGACCCTGACTGGCTCCTGATAGAGATGGGGTCACCCAAGACACCAGGCTTAATGCCACTGGTAGAGATTTTGTTGAAGTAGCCCCCACTGGGCACTATATGTCATATTATACCCATTAAATAAATGCAGACATTGTATATAACTTGGGACAGTGGATAACTTGTTAAGGTACAGACCTTCATTTCCTGCTTGTGCTCATTAGCAATCACTGTGTTAACAGAGTACTTGGATACTATCACTTTCATCAAGAAGTAATTACTTTCATAAAATCCCATTAATTTCAGTTGCATAAATATGGAGTAGAATATATTCTGCATAAACTATGATATCAGAAACAGAAGTGAAACCCTTCTATCTCGTACTTTTCTCTTTAATTATGAATTATTTTCAATGAAAAAAATAGAAACATACTGAAATTAATTCTCAAACTGAGATTTAAAATTGATACATAAAACTGTGATGGCACAACATGCAGCTGGCCCCGTAAGTTGAGAACCAAAACTGGGAATGGAACACAGCTGAACCCCAAAAAGCTAGGTAAAATACATCATTCAGGTTGTTGAAACAAATCATAAGAAGTTTTCTAAAGTTTTCAGATGAAGGTGACATGTCCTGTATCTTTTTGCAACTACAAAGGCAAAATAAAGTTTTAATGCTGGTACATAACACAAAGGGCTTAAACTGCTTGTGTACATCTGAGGGTACTAAATCTCATGTGGTACCAATTAATACTACTAAACTAATCATAACTTTTAGCTTATTTGCAAAATTATTATTTATTAAAAAAACCTCCAAACAGCCCAGAGTGAATTTTCTTTTCAATTAGCAACACAATCTTATTTCAGTCTAGTTCTCCTGTCCACATTAGTCTTCCTTGAATAAGTACTAAAGAAACATCATGGTGGATTTCTCTTCCAAGCCACCACACGGTGATTTCTGTAAAAAATAAAAACAAAAGCTGACATTTTCCATGGGGGGCAGTAATTACCCACCTTGCAGAGCACTGGCCAACAAAACAGAACTCCACAAAACTACCACATCAGGCAACAGACATGTGAGAAAGATTTTTAAAAGTGTTATACGATCCCAAACATCCACCAGAGACACCAGAGCCTGAGCTGCTGAGTGCCCAAAAGCTGAAGCTGCAAGGATGGAGGATACTCAATACCTTGAAGATGAAGACATGGCTTTAACTTGTCTCACATGCACTGAATTATCCTCTGAAGGCACCTATCATTTTGCATTTAAAATATAAGGCCATAGCTCAAGTTAGACAACTGAAATGAGGAACAATGTGGGGCAGCTGTACCATCTCTGTTGAGCTCATCATCTGAAAGAGGCCCCTCTCCATCCCATTCTAACAGAGAGGCATTATTTTAGAGAGGGCTAAAAGGTTTCAAACTGGTCAGGCAACACTGGGCCCCATCAAGCCCTTGAAGCCCTGTTCTCTGTCTCTGTCCTGTGCTAGTCCAGCTGCCTCAGCCAGAAAATCCCTGATATCACTCTACTAATGGCCAAAATTTTTGAATAGCAGCAAATCCAGCCCTTTATTGTTCGAACTTCCAGGCAAATCACTGTGGGAATACATCAGGCTTTGGATGGGAAGGAATTTTATTTTTAATACAACTCACAACTCAGACTTTTTTTTCTTCTGTATTTCTTTCCTCTATCCACATCATATACACCAAGAGCCTAGTTCTCAAACCCCCTCATCAAACTAGGTCTGACTAACTCTTAATTTTAGCAGGTGCTCAGTCAGTTCCTCTAGTTGACAAGTATTTTGGCTCTCAGTAACAAGCATTTAGTGAATGGCCATGGGGTACAGATTCAAAGCATCCATGACTTATCCTGAAGCCATCGATTCAAGTAAGTTAAAAGCTTGAAACAAGCAGAGCTTTGACTTTTGGCAAAGGGTTGAATATATTCATAACCACATAACTTGATTTTTGCTTCAAAAGCATCCCAATTCCCCCTTCCCCAACTCTCAAAAACAAAAACAAAACAAACAAAAAAAACCCCACCAAAAACCCCACCAAAAACAAACCCAAAACAAACCCAAAACCAATCCAAACCAAAACACCACCAGAAAAAATCAAATCCACAAAAAAACCAAACAAGCCTGAATAGAAAAAAAACCCCAGAAGGATAAAAGATTCCATTAATATCAACCAGGTACTGGAAACAGGATTAATTTACACTCACTGAGAGTTCAGCTGTAAATCTAGTCACTGAGCTATCTTCCCATAACATTGTTAGTCCTCCCTCTTCCCCATCTCCTCCCACCACAAGCTGGTAACATTAAGCATAACACGGTTTATAACCCAAACTGACATTTGCATAGTAACTAATGGCCATTCATTGTGACTGCACAATCCTGAGGCAGCAGGAAGGTGAAGAGGAAAAGGTAAATGTTCCAAACCTGCCTAAATGAAAATTTACAAGTGCAAAATTTTTCCTGGGTTTATAAACAACGAAGTAACACTGAGCAGTGCCCACTTCAAATGATGCTGTAGTGCTACCCACACAATACAATGCAATAGTTTCATTCCTTTGGGGGTCATCTTCAAAGCAGGAATTGTTTTTCCAGCTGAATAGAAACACTTTCACCACAGAGCTCCGTGCTAGTAAGAATTCAACATTGTTAGTAGATATCTCATCTACCAGTGCCCCTAAACATCTATCAAAAAAATGCCTTTCCATTTAATCAGATTTGCCTCTGACAAAGCATCATGTCAAAAACTAAGGATAGGACTGGAATTTTTCTCACACCTAGAAAAGATTCACTGACTTAACAATTTCTCTTTCAGACCCTAAATAACACAATTTGTTCACTTACCATAGGTCACGTTCCCAGATGTTAGAGCAACATCTGCCTGGTTTGTGCCTCAACACAAATGAGTTAAGGAACAATCATTTGTGCCCAATCTATCTGGATTCTACTACTCTCAGTTTCAACTGTTCAGAAACCATGAAACAGATCTCTAATCCATATTTGTTTAAAACCCACGGAATTACTATTTTTTTAAAAAAAAGATGGGGATTTCTACTTGTTATCTGAGTTAAAAGCTTTACCTGGTAATTGGCAGACTTGTTTGGACGTGAAAGTTGAGGTTTGTACTAAAACCTTCACATAGCTGAGATCTGTAAAACGTTTGGCAGCCCTGAGAGAGCTGTGGGGAAAGGAAACAGAGAGCTGCAGTGGGAGTCTCCCAGCTAGGAGATGATGATGATGATGCCCTCCTGGGGTCCTGCTGCCCCTGGGAGGTGTCTCCAGCTCTGCTAGGCTGGGCAGTCCACACCATCTCTCACAGGCAGGCCCTTAGAGATGGGAGCAAAGCCCAGCCCAGAAGATGCATGAGCTCCTCCAAGCCACATGAGCAGCTGCACACCTACAGGTTGATCATTCCTGACACAGCATTTCAATTCATATCCATTAGGAAATTGCAGGGCAACTTTTCCACTGTACATGAAAGTTAAATAGAACCTTCAAACACCACGAGTCTTGTGATGAAATTAGCAGGATTTGTGATGCTGGCATTCACTGCTTTCCCTGCTGCCCACAAGTTTGCAGCAGCACAGGATGTGACAGCAACAGCCTTTAACATCTCAGGGACAGCAGCAGACTTTGCATTACGATCAAATTATTCTGTGTTCCCAAAGAACACACAAGCTCCTGAGCACTCCACAC
This sequence comes from Myiozetetes cayanensis, assembly GCF_022539395.1. NCBI lineage: Eukaryota > Metazoa > Chordata > Aves > Passeriformes > Tyrannidae > Myiozetetes > Myiozetetes cayanensis. The sequence continues at coordinate 30,286,522 of NW_026086605.1, forward strand.
AAATGGAAATCACTTCAGCCCTTCTGAATATTGTATAAAACATAAATCATTGAGTACGTGCCAAGACCTGGCCTTCTGCTATGTACTGAACAGAGAATATGAAAAAACCCTCTGAGATTTCACCTTTATTTTAGGAACGGCACTGACTAAGCAACTAAATTCTTTCCAGACATTATTACAGGATAAACAATTTTTAGTTTTCACAAACCAAACTATGCATGACAGAGCTGCACTATAAAGTATTGAGCAAGCCATCCTACCAATCACTCATTTTTATGGGTGGCTTGGCTTGTTCTGTGATACCACTTAAGGCTCAGGTCTGCCCTTGGATGTACTCAAACTATTTGCAGTGTAGGACACTGCACAACCATCCAGAGGCAGAACTGCATGAAGCTGCAATATAAATTTGAACAGAACTGAGGGGAAACCTGTATAATGCAGACCCTTCACTTGCTGGCCTCATCCCATTCTATTGCAGGAGTTAAACTGTAAGGTCTGAACCTTTCAGCACAGGTTTGGAATGTCTTGAATCCAGGGAAACAGAAGTGTGGTGGGCCCACTGGGCACAGAAGCACAGCATCTCTACAGAGCAAAGAGCAGCAGTCTGAGATTACCTCACCTTGAAAATAAGTGGGATTGGATATCATACAGGGTTTTGTTTTGTGTGTATTTTTAAAAAGGTCATGTCTCTCATACAAGTATTGAAGCAAGCCTTAACAGAAATGTTATTACACTGTAAATTGCTTAACCAGTCAAAAGCAGTGAAATATTACCCTCAGACTGCAAACCTCCAACTAAATAGGAACATAAATCAGCATGACTGTTGCTGGTATCATCAAGTCTAGGACACTGGGTGCACCCAACCAGCCTTACTTTCTAACCATTGGCTGCCTTGGGCTCCTTACTGCATAAATTATCCGGAAACATTAGCATTCTCTGTTGTTCCAATGTGATTGGAAGACTCCAAAGGATATTTCTGCATACTGCCTAAGCAAAGGGTTAGCTTTGTGCAGTATCATGTGATCAACAAAAAAATCCCCGAGTACTGCTTGCTTGTGGGTGGTGCAGAGGAACAAGAAGTGACTCACAACTCATAGTGGAAAAATTGGGGGGAAAATGTTTTAAATAGTCAGGAAAGTACAAAATGGCAAACCACAATTATTGGACTTCCTACGCCCTATGTACTGGGTAACAAAACCATGTCTTTGATATGAGAAGACTGATGCCCAAATGTATAAGTGTTAAGTTAATCAATTGCTGCTTTCTGCTCCATTCTCCTACTAGGAAGGGCCTCTACATGCCCTGAATCCGCAGAGTCCTAAGGAAACCCAGAAAGAAACTGGAATAAGCTACCAAATACCAGTGTGACACAAAGGGGTCAGGGGGAAGGAATCCAAAAAAATCATTTTGTGGAGCAAAGGCTCTCTATTTTCTCTTATTCTTAAGATTCAGAAACAAACCCACATATTTCACACAAGAAAGAAATCCATATATTTGAGATTAATAGGCAGATATTTATCCATGTGCCACTCCGGTTGCTATGAGATTTCCTTTCTACAGCACAATGTTGTATAAACAATAAAGCGTTTTTGTCCACAAAGCAATTGTCTCACCTCACTGAATCAAGAGCCTCTCACTCACATATCCCTTCTATATTGTTCTAATTACGAGCTGTGAGGAAGCACCCTCACACAAAGACGGTATATGGATATGGTTGGGAACGCTATTGTTAAACTTCAGCACATCAAGTACAACGTGGGCTTCCTGCAGCATGAGTAGAGTTAGCTGAGAGACTGCACATTTTAGCTCACAAGCCATAGGTAAATATGGGTTGATAGGCAGCTCCTACAATTCTTTACTGCTGGGATCATTTTCAGCAGGGGATGGGGGGGAACCCACCCTGACAGATACATTACAGACCTGCACACAATCTGAACAGCAAACAAGAAAAATATTACTAATTCAGGCTAGTTTCAAACAGCAGCACCTCAAAACTGACCTCCAAGACAGCAACTGATTTCCATAGCGTTCCTTATACTGGAAGATGACTCAGAAGATCTATAATGTATACATTCATACAGAAAAAAATACCTACAGTTTAGATGGCTGCAGCAAATGTACTGCAGCATGTTAAAGAGTCTCCTAATGTGCTCACTAGAACAGAAGGCAGTGGGTTTCTGAGTGCTTTTCATTATGTATAGTACTGCCAGGGCAGAGAAGAAAGAGAAAAGGGCAGGGAAATGCTGACTCTCGCCCAACCAAAAGATGCACATATGTTAGAGGAAATCTACATGTCATTTAGGAAGCACATGCACCATTTCTCTGAGCATATGAAGATTAATCCAATCTCCCCCTTAGGGGGATTTCACTAAGGCACACAGAATTACTACATACCCAGGTTTCTTTTAAGACAACCGGCTCCTTGACATGTTCTTGAAAAATTATAACAAAATACAGCCAAAGACAAGAAGTCGTGGCAGGGCCTTATTTCTATGGAGCAGAGTACAAGGTGTCATTTCTAAGGACATATCCTCAGAGCTGCCAAAGTGGCTGGCCTCTTTATCTGTCATTATGCCACAAACCGTAACTATTTTGCTTTATACCTTAGAGAGAAACAGTAAGCCTGGAATCACAGAGGCTCCTGAACTGAACAATGAGCAATGCAGTGCCTACTGAATTTTTCAGATCCTAGTTTGTTGAAGGGTTTTCTGCAGCTAAGACATATCTACAGCAGAGAAAAACCAGGCTCTGTGATCTCAGTCACATATTTCCTTAACAAAAGAAAGTTGCTAATAACAGATTGTTACGGCTCAGTTCTCTAAAGCACCCCACTGCTAGGAAAGAGAGAAACACTAAAACACCTTATTTTTGTAACATTATCCCAAAAATGGATGTTTCAGAAGCCAAACATGTGACACAGTCCCAACACAAAGAAAAAAAATCTGCCTGCACACATATCCCTTTTAAGTACATGTATGTAAGACTAAACTATTATGCTGTTAAACCTACGAGAAAGCTCAGCATTTAACCTCGTATCATGGTTACAAACTATTTTCAACTCACAGACAGTTTGCATATCACGGTAACACAAGTGGGAAATGAATGCACACCTTCTGCATCATCACTGCAATCAACTAATACCCAATTAAACATTCAATTGCTTTGCAAACCCCACAGCCGTGGATACAAATGCTATTTTACAATGTTAACAAATTACTCTGACAGCTACCAGGTTACACACAAGAACAAGCTTTGATACTTCAATTGCAAGGTAAGAAAATTAAAACAAAAGAATCTCTGTCAGAATTTGGCACAGATCTAGATACCTTTTTCTTCCGATCCCGGGATCTTTTCCTGTGTTTTCTTTTTTTCTCAGTTTCTTCCTCAGCATTTATTTCTAAATCCCTGTTTTTCTTTAACTGTGATGCTGCGTGAGCCATAATGCATTAAAAATCCTTTACAACAATGCTCCCTTGTAAAAGGTGATTTCCTCGGGCACCTTTAGCCAGCCCTTACAGCAAATGTTCCAGTGATGGGAAGGAAATCTGTGACCAGAGCCAGGAACACATTCAGGATTCAGAGATCTCGCAGAAGCTTGCAGTCACTACAGAAATACATAGTTGCAGATTTCTTCCTGTACCTTTCTGCACCTGAGCCTTTATAAAACAGTGCAGCCATCGTAATGCATTTAACGTAATGAAAAAGACAGCTGGGACAGAGAAAGCTGTATTATGGCTGTATCCCCTGCCACCAGCTGGAAGTGTCTAAGTGACTCCACTGTAGGGGGAATGCTGAAAAGAAGCGCTTTCTATTAAAAAAAATTCCAGAACAATAACATATGCTGCATTGTTTTTTCTTCACTAATCTTCAAGCATGTTTTTAAAACCTATTAAAAAAATGCAGTGTTGCTGATGTACATTTCTCAGCTAGTTTTGTATAGTAAGCCATTTAACCTATAATGAAATGGAGTAGCTCCTACTTTAGGTTAACTGCTGATGGTGACAAAAAAAATAAAATAAAAATTTCTTTTTACCATGGAGACTCTGACTGCATTATGTAGAAAACAATGCATGCATTGCCATATCTTAACAGTGTGTCTTTTATCCCATTTTTCAATTCCAATGCATTTTGTGAGAGAGGATTACAGAAAGCCCTGTTGTCTTTTTTCCCTTTTTTTTTTTTTAAACATACTTATTACAACACATCATACAGAGAGAAAGATGCAATCACACTAGTGTGTGAGACAGGCATTTAATTCATGGGAGATTTTCTGGCACCGTTCTTTTACGTGGTCAGAAAGGGAAATCGGCACTATTTCCATGTAGTTGGAAATGTACTTTTAGGCTTTTATGTCAAGGCTTGCTTCAATCATCTTACTATTTTTGCCACCTGAGTCCTCAATGACTGCAGCTTTTGAATATTCATTATGGGAGGTAAAATAGCATCAGTATTAAGGCCTGCAGGAGGATCCTTTACTAGGATGAACACAGAGCAAGCATCTAGTAAATAAGGAACCATATTTTTCTGTACAAATATGAACAATCAGCAGCTTGCCTCAAGACTGCTGATTTTAACCTTTCCCAGTGTTCCTAGTAGCATACCTCGCAATAATGAAGATTAGCATTTTAAAGCAGTCTGATTTCTCTCAGATAAGAATCAAAAGTCTCTTCAAGTGAAACCAGTGTATTTTATATGGTACTAGCATTCCTTTCCAGCAGGAAAAAACACAAAAAACCAAAAAAACAACAAACAAACAGAATTTGTTGTAAAAATTAAGTTAAACATAAATCTTCAGAGCACAGCATAAAATCCAGGGAGGTCTCACAAGGTTGTAAATATTCTTTTCCTCAACTTGAGACATTTTTTGAATTCTGGTTGCTGAGGTCCAGTAAATGATGTGCACCCATTGCTTTAGTAGTTTTCACGTAACATGGCTAAAAGTAAAATAACCTTTTAAATCTCTAGAACCCAAACTACTTTGAACACATTGTATATTGTCCAAAAGGCAGCACATAGTGCACTATTTGTCTACTGTTCACAGGCTAACAAACTAGGTTTACAAAGTTCTTCATTTTTGAGTGACTTTTAAGAAATGTTCGAGGATGGAGACCACAGTTATGTGACCTTAGGGATTTTATTTCCTGATGCAGTCAAATCAGAGGTTCATGTGTGTATCCAAAACTCCCTGTACCTATATACCATCATGTACCCTCTCCCTATTCCTCCTCAACTGAAAGACCACTGAAACCTCTTATAATGCTGCCATTGGAAAGCTGTGGGGAGAGGAATGTTGCACTTGGGCAATGCTCGGTTTTGAACCAGAATCAGTAAATTCCAACTTCTCTACGTGCTGTAGAAGCTTGAATAAACATATTTCTATTTTTAAAAATGCGAAGACTAAACCCCAAGGATGCCCAGAGCATGTTTTCAGCTGTAAGGCATAACTCCAAGCTGTCAAAGGCCACATTCAGGCAGGTATCTGGATTTTGGCCTGGCTCTCCAACGAAGCCCAGGGCAGCAGTGAGAAGAATAGAAAAGGGAACTGGTAAGGCTGCTGGTTTAAGGGGGCTGCAGAAGGTATCTCGAGAAGGCTGGTGGAGGAACTATAAAGTTTTGGTGGGAAACGGAAGACTGCCTTGTGTCCATTAAAAAAAAAAAAAAAAAAGGGCAGAGAAAAAGCACCCAAGGCTTCACTTTCTAGCTTACAAGCTTCCTGCATGACCTTGGCAGTTATCCTCTCAGAAGCTTCCTTCTCTATAAAATAAAGTTGACATTAGTTCCCCTGTCTGACAGAACACAGTTATTAGCAGGGAAGTGCACAGAAAATACAGCAGAACCAGAACTGAAAATGGATTCAACAAAATTCAATAGAGTTGGATCCCTCTTATTCCCATTTCCATCTGGATTTGAAAGACTCATGAGCCTTTGCCTTAGGAAACCAACTTCTTATTCGAGCCACGGCTGAAGTGAATGCTGCTGCCATTCACCACTTGCTTGCTAATCCTGTGACGTCCCATAAACCTTTTAACCATACTAGTCTGTAATTAATGCCTAAATAACCTCATTAAATGAAAATACAAATAATGTATTATAAAGTGCTAGGTGTTTAAAACACTTGAAGCATACTTCTAAAAGTGTTGGCACAGAGAGTAACACGCACATCTGCAGCTCAAAAGCCCAAACGCCACCTTAAGCACAGGTCCTATTCCATGCGGGTGGAAAGCAGCCCAAGCTTTTATTAATGAGAATAATACTAAGAAATGAGGATAATAAGTGAACTCACCCAATCCCTTGAGATATGCATAAGTTGAAGGATTTTATCTGTCAGCCAAGACTCCTTCATCCCAAATAACTTCTCAGCTAATTAACCAATTGGACTCAACATGTAGATGTTTTTATCATGTGGATTACAAACGCTGCTTGAACTACTGAGTCCAAACCCTGAATTAAATTTCAGAAAGCAAAAATGCCTTTTCAAGCTAGAATTTTGAGAAATTAGGGTTTAGGATCCCTTACAGTTGGAGAGATACTAAGTAGGGAGATTTTGTGTAGCTTGCAGCCTGGAACAATCTTAACCAGAAAAGAGGTTACAAAAGAAGTGTGAGTAAAAGATTCAGACTCCTATGGAAAAGAGACTGTATATGTGCAACTTCTGCTTTTGGGGAAATGGTGAACTGGCACCACTGACTGGAAGGTGATATGGCACTGCCAGATGAAAGTTGGATGAAGTGTGAAGGTTTTCACGCCAGATATGTCATAACTCACTTCAAGGGAATTAGGTACTGGAAATCTTCATTAAGTGCTTCTTTTCAGACTTCAGTAAAATAATTAAGCTATTTGATTTCACCCTTAATTACAAAGTTAATGAAATGCCAATGAGTGTTTCAGCACAATCCATAGGGTCCTGATAAAGAATGATAAACTGTATCTTACTTGAACAATGGGAAATTTACACTTTCTGTTAGCACAAGGATAATGTCTGCTTAGCTTCATCTGCTCACAAAGTCGTAATAATAATGGCTGGGAAGTGATTTTATCAACTTGAAACTCAAGTATGTCATTTGGTTTAGTTTAAGCTGCTAGTCCCACTGTTACAACTAGATTCAAGAGACTGCAGAACAGCACTGGCACATAACACTGAGACACATTTAGAAAAAACACAAGAAATTATAGTGGGAAAAGGTGTTCACAATCTAATTACTACTGTTAATTCATCAGCTGGTCAGTAGCTTATAGAGAAAAGATAGTACCATCATTCTTACAGTTCTTTTAAACAATTATACAGCACACCAAGAAAAAAAAAAAAAAAGATAGAGACACTTGTTAAAACACTGGTTTACTAAGAATATGCCAAAAAATAGATCTGTGAAAATCTAAGTGTTTTTAGGGAAGATGGAACACCATAGAAATATTCAATATTTATACTTCTTGGATTACAATGGATCAAAAAAGGCTTATAATAACACACAGGGCTAGAAGGTCAGTGTGACAACTTTTACTGGTAAACAAAGTATGTTACTTTTTCTGAAGATGAAAAGAGAGTTTTAGGTAGAATAGAAACAGCGAGTAAAGGACAGTAAAACACATGAAGAAAAATAAACCCAATTCTTATTAGGTTACTCTTAAGTTCTTAATTTCTGAGTTACCTGATACAGAACAAAATTATAATAGAGGGAAGGGAGTCTTTCTGCCACTGTAGCCCCTGCTTTGGATTATTTTCTTGAGAAAAGCAGTGGAAATGAGAAGAAGAAAAAAGAAGAAAGAAGAATAAGACGTACTAAAATTAAGGGCAATATTGATTAACCAATTCATGAAAATAACACTTCGGTAGAAGCAGAAGAAATAAGAGTTCTGATTTTTAAAAAAATTCTTTGTGAATCTCAGTTAACCACAAAAGAACCTTTCTAATGAGTTTCACAAGATTCATCTGCTCATGTGTTAGACTAACAGGCCTTGTGTCTCAGAAACAAACACACAAAACCAAACAAGATTAAAATCTTATTAAGCATCATTTTACTTTTATCTCCTGTTCACACATCTGATGTCCAGGTTAGGATGGACCCATATATCCAAATGTGCAGAAAAGCAAGGTCATTAACCAGCAAATGAACAGGAAATAAGAAAAGTCAAGTCTTGTTTTGCTCTTCCAGTTTGTTGCATTAAGTTCCCCCTCCTCCACCTGCTATTCTAGTAGAGTTATGTTTTGGCAATAACAGAATCACAGAATATGCTGAGTTGGAAGGGAACCACAAGGATCATCAAGTGCAATTCCTAGCCCTGCACAGGACCATCCCCAAGAGTCACACCATGTGCCTGAGAGTATCACACAAACAATTCTTGAGCTCTGTCAGCCTTGGTGCTGTGACCACCTCCCTGGGGAGCCTGTTCCAGTGTCCAAGCACCCTCCAAGTGAAGAACCTTTTTCTAATACTCAACCTCCACCTTCCCTGACACAACTTCAGGCCATTCCCTCGGGTTCTGTCACTGCTCACCACAGAGGAGAGATCAGTGCCTGCCTCTCCTCTTCTTAAATGACCTCTCTTAAATTTCCTACTGAAAATTTAAGTAGAAATGGTAACAATTTGCAAAAGTAAAACAAACAAACAAATAAATAAATAAAACCAAACAAAACCCCAACCCAAGCAAACCACTACTACAGTAAAAACTAAAACTAATCCAACCCACCCCCCAAAGAAAAAAAACCTCAAACCCTCCCCAAAACACCCACACAGAAAACAGTCATGGAATGTGCTTTTTACTAAGCATTCCAGACACATCACCTGCTTTCTGAGCCCAAATAAGCTCAAAGCAGCAGTAACATTTGAAGAACTCAGTGCAAAATTACTATTCCTCTGTGCATGGATGACTCAGTTTGGTTCAACTGATGAAGTTACTCCTCCTGTGGTCCAGCACAGTCAGAACATGAGAATGGCTGACACATCTGTGAATTTTAAATTCAAGTTTGAGGTATGACTTTTAAAGAAAACAACTACAGGTTTTCATTTGCCCTTAAGACTTACACTGTAAATCAGGACAGTTCACAAGCTGACTTAAGGCTCAATCAAACCATGGCTTCAGGGGCAGGGAAAACAGGTCAATAAATCTTCAACTGTCCCAGGCCAGCATTCAGCCATGATAAATCATCCTGCAAACAAACTGGGAGAGGGAAACAAGGTGCTCATGCACCAGCAAAGAGAAAGTGTGACTACAGAAGACTGAAGATCACCCAGGACCTGGGGATTACCAACCTTGACTTTCAAAACAGGGTAATTTTATCTGAGGCCTATACAGAAAGAGGGAGCTCAAAGTGACAAATTAATATCAACTGTTCTCTGAGGATGGTGTAAAGGGTTTCATCTCTGACTCATAACAAACTAAGAAAAAGGTACTGGTGATCTTATTTATAGAGGCACACTGATTGGAAGATAGATTTTGCGTGGGTTTGTGGATGGGATTGCTGAGAAGTCCAGGAAATATATCTGATGCAAGGAACTCTGGTAAGAGTAAGATATATAACCTCTAAATTGTTGCTGAGTAAACACAGCAAAAACTTTCTTCCTTTTTTTTCCTGCACCAAGAAGAATATTGCTAAAACTCTCCATTTACTGGGAAACACTGAAATTATACAAGCGTGCACTTTCAGAAAAGGTTTTTCTACCTTTTTCCCTGTAATTCAAATACCAGACTGCAACCAGGACTGAAACTCACATACAGAGTATCAGTGCCTTAAGGATGCTGTGACAAAGATCCCTGAGAAATGGCAGTAAACTGATTTCAAACGTCTTAATGGGTAGCAGTTATATCCCAGACTGACACTAGATCACAATCAGTGACATATTTTTCAACCCTTGTTTGGAACTACTCAACGGTGTTCCAACTTTTTACTGAAACCGTACATTCAGTATATTAACTTCCCTCAGATTCCCACTGCCATAGTTTCTCTCTGCCTACTCCACCGTGCTCTCCTAGCTCCTTCAAGCCCCAGGGCAACAGGATGACCAGGAGGTGCTACATGGCATCAAACTGAGTTTTGATCTGGAAATTTTGTTAGGTGCAAATTACACCAACACAGCCAGGAAAAGCTACCCCTGCATATTGGATTAAGTGGAAAAGCAGAATTTGTATTAGTTTTACACTCCCACACACAACTTAAATGCTGTCTGTGATATGATGGGAGGATCTATCCCGTCCTGATGAGCTTCAAAAAAAGAAACGCAAAAGGCCATTCATCAGGATTTTATGGTTCAGCTACAGACCTCACCCTGAGCAGTCAATTAATCACTGCTGCATCTGTTAACTTCTGCTCCAACATGAAAGCACTCGCCAATATGCTAAACCATGCCATGAACACTGAGCCTGTGGCGGGGTTTCCTCCAGCGTAAGGGAAGCAGATATCACGGAGGTGTCTCTCAGAAGCACCTCTGCCGGGTCATCCACTCCCCAAACAGATACAAGAGGAGTTATTCCCTGCTCATCTCAGATGGAAAACTCCTTGTCTAAGAGTGGTTTAAAAATAACCCAAAACAGCAGCAGAAAATGTCTTTGTGGTATTTCAAGTTTCTCGGCATCAAGTCCCCGCCTGCTGTCCCTTTTTGGGAGCAGTAGCAGTCTCACAATAATAAAAACTACATAAAAAGCACTGCAGAACCGCAAAGGTGCCAGGAAAGTGAATGTGCTTAAGCAAATGAAGCAGCCAAACAAAGAGTGGGGTGGCACCAACAGTCACAAACACATGCAACACCTCTGCCTGCAGTTAGCAGATCACTTTCCAGTACTCTTTAATTAGTATTCTTTGATTTATTTTTTTTTTTTTTTAGGTTTAAGCCAAACATATGTACTTTAGGCTAAAAGAAATTCTGACCAAGTGAGCCTTCACATAAATGACTGCACAATGCATATCCAGCTGTACCAGGCCCCTCTGCCTTAGGAAGATACTGTGACCATAACAATATTATTTAACCTTCCCCACCAAAACACAGTCACAAAAGGAGAAGAATTTATAATTTTGGACAAAGGCAGCACTTTATCACTCTATGAAATAGGCTGTTTTCCCCACCCACCTCCAACAGTAGGGAGCTGCACTAAGTGACCCAGTGCCCCCTATATGTTTCCTGCTTCGCACATCAGCAGCAGCTTGTTGTTTTATTTTGAAATAAAAAGTTTCTGAATAAGTGTAACAAAGGACCCATCTTCAAAGGTCACAAGAAAGGCTCTCTTTGAAGAGAGGTGCCCCAAGACTTTCAACTGTATAATTTTCTACTGAATGGTGCAAGAATGCAGAAATTACAAGAAAGGAATTAAAAACGGTTCCTTTACTTGTTTGAATGTTAGGGGGGGTCTTCTTAATTTTTAATTTCCCTGAACTACTGCATATGTGAAAATCTATTGCTAACACTCTGTATCTCTAAGACACGGAGAGCAGATATACACGAGCCAAAAAAGAGCGGCAGTTTGAGTTCCTTCCCTGTTCACTGCCACACTTGTGTGCTAGACCAAGGCTCCCTCAAGAAATACAAAGGACACATTTAATCACTCTGACTTTAATTGTAGACTTCCCATTTTAGCCAAACTCAGTGCAGAACTTGCAGTGAAGACACTAGTTCCTACCAGTACACACACAATTTATCAAGTTTTAAGGAAACAGTTAAAACAAAAATGCAAAACCAAAAAAGACATCTCCAACCCACTCTAGCATAAGAAACTCATTTAATTAGAATTCTTAATTATTCAGTATTCCTTTTCCTACTTTGCAATGACCATCTTTACCTCATTCCCAAAGGATCCTCTCCATAATTAAGTCAGGGAATCATTAAAATCTCAATATGCTGCCCGAGTGAGATTTCAGCGCTTTAAGTGTTTTGCACATTCTATGTAGCAGTAAGTTGACTTTCACATGAAAAAAATGCAAAAAAGCCAGAGTCATTAGCAATCAATAACAAGAAGCAGAAGAATATCAAATGCATATTCTTTAGGTGACATTTTTTTAGGTGACATTTTTCTGATTTGCTCATAAGTAAGTTCATACACCAGTCATAAAATATGCAAGTTTACATTTAAAAATGGCATGTGAAAATCCTCAGTTTTCTGAAAATAAGCACTAATATTAAAAAAAAAACCCTCAGGGTAATTTTAGAAAGACAGATGTACATTTTTATCTAAAAAAAAAAAAAAAGAAAAAAGAAAAAAAGAAAAAAAGAAAACCAACAAAAAACCACTAAATCAAACAACCAAGTCCATATATTAGTACTTTGGTGCTAAAATCCTGCTAGAACAAACCCTTGGAGGAGGGAACTAGCCAAACACTTTTCAAAAGCAAAAAAACCACCATTTACTGCCACTACAAAAAGTCAGGAATGTTTTGTTTATTCATAAATTTCACACAAAGCTATTAACGTTCACAGGAGGCCAAGTTCTTTCTTGGCCAGGCAAGAGTAAGCTAGCAAATGAAAAAACCCACTTACCTGTATAATAGTTATAATTATCACAGAATAGGTGCATTGATGTGATGCCCGAAAACCCAGGTAATATTAGTGCCCTATTCAGAACAACATAGTGAGAGGCAATTCCTGTCCAGATGTGTTTGTAAGCTGAACACACAGTAGAGGAGGGGGAGAGGGAATGTATTCCTCTTGCTTTAGTATTCCTCTGCAAAGTGGAGAGGATGAAGTTGGAGGGGGAGTTGTTTTGTTTGCTTGGTAAACTGAACATGGGCTAACAGAAGGCAAATATCATACTGGGGACGTAAAAACAAAAGTAATGGCCTTGAAGACGTAGAAAAGAAATCTCTCTCTCTTCTTTACAGCTCTGCCTGGGTCTCATCTGGAACCCTGTGTCCTGTTTCAGGCACTAAATTTCTAGGAAAAAATTGTCAGCTGGAGATGTGAAGAACTTATTGCTTTAACTCTGAAATCCCTCTTCTTCAGAAAACAATGTTGAATGCTTCTCTGAATCCGTGGTTAGTAATAAACAGCTTTGGACGTGCATGTTCACACTTAGCAAAGACAATTACCAGTAGGCACTGCGATCCTGTCCATTTGCCTGTCTTCCCCTGCCAGCCTCCCTGGTTTTTCATTTTTCTCCCCAGAATAGGCAAACCCATGTGATTGGAAGCAAATCTGGATAAAAACTAAAGATTTCTCTTTATTTCTTTTTTCTTTTTTTTTTTAAATTTCTGTCCTTGCGATTAGTTTTGTTTTAAACTGGTTGGGGGGGGGAGGGGATGCTGGGAAGGAAGAAGGTTACATGGAAGTTCTGCTCACGGATAAAGGCGTTGTTCTTCTCTTAAAGATAGAATATATTCTATCCAAAATATTTAACGAACCTAAAATTTAAAAAGATCAATACTACACAGAGCAGAAGAGAACACAGAAGAACTATCACACCAGAACAGCTTCAAAGGTAGTAGAATAGGTACATGACCTCAAGGTGAACTCCAGGTAGTTCATGCTAGGACACTGGAATTACATAAGCTTAAGATAAAATAACAGCCACTATAGTTGGGGGGGGAGGGGGTGTTGGTTGTTTGGGGTGGGTTTTTTGGGTTTTTTTGTTGGGGTTTTTTTGGGTGGAGGGAGTGGGTTTGAGACTTCCTGGAAAATAGGCAGGATACCAAAAGGCTGTTGAAGAGCAAATTAGTACTAAACTTGAAAGAACAGGGTGGGGAAAGAAAATCTGAAAAAAACTGAGATACCAAAATTGTGCACTGGTCCAGTTAACTTCCAGTCCTAGAGAACTCCTGTGTCAAAAAATCCGTCATCACCTGAAGGTAACGGGATGAACTGCAATCAGTCTGGATTTGTCAAGAGGAAACTGCATTAAATTAATTTAATTTTTTTTCATGGAAGAGTGACAGGTATTGAAGACTGGAGAAAAGTAATGCTTGTAACTGACATTCTCATAAGCAAGGTAAGGGACATGTGTTGATGAAAAGATTATTACATTAATCCAAGAGGGATGTGGTAACTGAACTCAGGAACAAGATATTAACACTCGTTTTAAAAGAGGATGGATGTTCCGAAAGAGTCTGAAATGGATTTGCTTCTCCACAATGTTTTATTAATGATTTGGGCAGTAGAAGTTTGTTACCAATGCAAATGCGAAACTACAATTAGCATGTGCGTGCTAGAAAGAGAAAATTGACACCAAAATGTAAGTAAGACTGGAAGAATAGTTTTGGGGAAAAGCCAATCAGAACAGATGAATTTCACTGAGAATGATAAGGAGGAAAAAATATTTTTCACAGGCTAGAGAACAAGTAAGGACTGTTCTTCAGCAAAGTCTGGAGGGTATAAAACCTTGCAGGTTCAATGCAGGACAAAAGACAAAAGCAGAGTAGAGTGCCGACGTACAGCCCGCACAATGAAATCATCTTTCTCTTCTATTTAGGATTTGGAAAGCTGCAGGTACACTGACTGACTTCTGCTATTCTGCTGCCAGAAAGATACGAATATTTGGAAAACAAGAGCAATCAGAAGTCTGTAAAACACATCCTTATTTAGCCTAAAGAGAAGATGACTGATAGAACATGGCAACAGTCCTTAAGTCCATCAAAGCCTGACAAAATGCAGAAGAAGATAGTCTGTTCTCCACTATTACTATGGACAGTAATAGGAGGAGAAAGTTTAAATTGCAGCAACCAGATTTGTGTAAGATACTATGAAAATTTTCAGCAATAAGGAAAGTCTGCAACAGCATGCAAGGGAAACTCAGCAACTTCCTCACTGACCTTTATGAAAGACATACAGGACCCATATTCACTACAAAAGCTCATGGAAGTCAGCAGGACTCTACAAAAGCAAGAACACACACATGAATAGCTTCTTTGAAAAAGGCCAGTGCTGACCACTATCAGAACGGTTCACGTAATATGTCCATATTTGGGAAATCAATTAGACAACCTGTACCCAAACACCCTCTGGGTGAAGAACTTTTTTCTAATATCCAACCTAAACCTCCCCTGACACAACTTCAGGCCATTCCCTCGGGTCCTGTCACGGGTCACCACAGAGAAGAGATCAGTGCCTGCCCCTCCTCTTGCCCTCACAAGGAAGCTATAACTGCAACAAGGTCTCCCCTCAGTCTCCTCCAGCTGAACACACCAAGTGCCCTCAGCTGCTCCTCACACAGCTGCCCCTCAAAGTCCTTCACCATCTTCACTGCCCTCCTTTGGATGGATCTCTAATGGTTTGAAGTCCTTCTTACATTGCATTGACCAAAACTGCCACAATATCCAAGGTGAGGCCCTACCAGTGCAGAGCAGAGTGGGACAATCCCCTCCCTCAACCAGCTGTGCCTGATGCCCTCCACGACAGGGTTGTCCCTCCTGGCTGCCAGGGCACTGCTGACTCATGTCCAACTGGCCATCAACCAGGACCTCCAGGGCCCTTTCCATGGCACTGCTTTCCAGCCTCTCATTCTCCAGTCTGTCCATACATCCAGGGTTGCCTCATGCCAGGTGCCAAATCCGGTACTTTCCCTCATTGAACTTCATCTGGTTAGGGATTGCCCAGACCTCTAATTTGCCAAGATCCCTCTCCAAGGCCTTCTGGCCTTCAAGGGAGTCAACAGTTCCTCCCAGTTTTGTCTTACCTGCAAACTTGCTCAATGTCCCTTGCAGTCCTGCATCCAAGTCATTTATGTAAGAGCACAGAGCCCAAGATGTAGCCCTGTGGAACCCCAGTAGAGGCACTGAGCAGGCTCCCCAAGGAACTGGTCACAGCACCAAGCCTGACAGAGTTCAAGAAGCGTTTGGACAGTGCTCTCAGGCACATGGTGTGACTATTGGGGATGGTCCTATGAAGGGTTAAGAGTTTGACTTGATGATCCTTGTGGGTCCTTTCCAGCTTAGCATATTCTGTGACACTTAGAAAAGAAAAAACCAAACCAACCCAAAAACCACACACACACAAAAAAAACCCCCAACAAAACAAAAACCACCAAAAACCGAATCCAATCAACCAACCAAAAACCCTCTGAAAAAAAAAAACCAACAAAACCAACAACCAAAAAAACCCCCTAAAAATCCATTAAACAAAGAAACAAAACCAAAACAAACAGACACAAAAGCAGCCCTGAGTCTATCTTATGGGTTGGATAGCCCCCAACTCCGAATCGAGACAACCCTGTCTCCTAAACAGGCGACCTACCTATTGAAACTTAATACATACATGAGCATTAGAATTCTGATGTAGAATTGTCTGAAACATAAAAATACCAACTAAGTTGTCAAATGTATACATTTGAAGTCAAAACTCCCATTTCCCTGCCCACTTGCCAGATTACAAATCTGAAGGTATTTACAAGGCTATTTACAAACAAAATATTTGCAATATAAAATTCTAACTATGACCAGAATTGAAACCTTACAGCTTTCCCTTGTAAAATACATACTAGGATTCACTTGGTAATACCTCTGTGCCACTCATGACCATCCTATGACCACTGTGCCAAGAGGTATCCCGGCTTCCAAAAGTCTTCTCTTAATTCAACCTTACTGGGACAGCACAAAGCTATTTTATTGATTTCAGTGTTGTAAGCCTTAATAAGGTTGACAGTTTGAAATATATTTTCCTAATATAAAAATCTATGACCATTAGCTACTTCACATTGTCAGAAGCAGAGCTCCAAACGAAGAGCCAAATCAAAAGAGTACAGTGATGGGTTTGAATTATTCTGGTGAGTTTGGAAGTCTTCAAAAAGTATTTCTCATTGTATCAAAAATAGAATTAAAAACTATCTACATTTATTCCATGAGTATAAAAATTAAGAGGAACTAAACACAGTAAACTATATAGAACTTTGCAGTATACTGAGAAGTCTGCTCTAAATTACAGGCACATTAAAGAACTCTAAAGAAAATGGTGGAGTTTGAGATCCTCAGGCCAGCAGGGAGGTGCACATCAAGCTCACCACCCTGGACTTCAGGAGAACAGACTTTGGCCTCTTCGGTGATCTGCTTGGTAGAATACCACAGGATAAAGCCCTGTAGGGAAAAGGGACCCAAGAAAGCTGGTAATATTCAAGAGTCACCTCCTCCAAGCTCAGAAGCAATGCATCCCAACAAGAAGTCAGGCAAAAACACCAGGAGGCCTGTGTGGATGAACCAGGAGTTCCTGGATTAACTCAAACACAAAAACGAAGCCCAAGGAGGGTGGAGACAAGGACAGGCAGCCTGGGAGGGATACAGAGAAACTGTTCAAGCAGCCAGGATCAGGTTAGGAAAGCTAAAGCCCTGATAGAATTAAACCTGGCCAGGAATGCCAAGTGCAACAAGAAAAGCCTCGATAAAAAGAAGACTAGGAAAGATGTGGGCCTCCTCTGGAAGGAAATAGGAGACCAGGGATATGGAGAAGACATGGAGTTACTCAACATTTTTGCCTCAGTCTCCACCAGCAAATGCTCCAGCCACACTGCATGAGCCACAGAAGGCAAAGGCAGAGACTAGGGGAATAAGGAACCACCCACTGTAGGAGAAGATCTTGCTTGAGAACATCTAAGGAACCTGAAGGTGCACAAGTCCAGGGGACATGGTGAGACGCACCTGCAGGTCCTGAGGGAACTAACTGGTGGCTGAAGATGCTAAGCCATCATCCATCATATTTGATAAGTGGCAGCCTGGTGAAGTTCCCACTGACTAGCAAAGGGGAAACATCACTCCCATTTTTTAAAAGAAGACCCAGGGAACTACAGACCAGTCAGTCTCACCTCAGGGCCTGCTATGGTAGGAAGGTCAGAAAGAGATGATCTTTAAGGTCCATTCCAACTCAATCCAAACCATTCTGTGATCCTGTGAAGTCCTAGGCACCCCTTTTTTCTTACACATCAAGGTGCTCTGTTTAAAGCACACACTAAACTGAGATTTTATATGAACTCTTTATGGAGAGTACAACATTTTTGGTGTTAACTTGCAAAGGCACTACATAAAATTACAACTGTTTAGAGATATCAGTTAATAATGTGTCTTTTCTGTATTTATTTATTACATAACTTTAAAAATCAGGGAAAAAAAAGCTTAATTTTTAGTCCTAGAGCTGTTTTCTAGAGTTACAGTATATATTCTGATGGGTATTCATGGGCTGCATGAAGACAGATGAGCAAACATTCAAGTTATTGAGGCCACAATCTAGTACAAATGCAGTTTGAGTAGCTGTGTAGTTTGGCAGAGGCTACGGACACAGTGATAATGAAAATAAAATTTTGGACTGCAACACAAGAGCTGTGTTTGTGAACAGTAAATGAACAACTTACATACTATTCAGTGAATTTAAAAAAAAAAAAGCGCTAATCAGAATCAGCTATTTCTCATAGGCTTCCAGTGCATAAGAGGAATAATTGTCTCATCATAATAGCCTTTATGATAACCATGATCTCACCATTGCACTCAAAGATCCAAAATGCTGCCAGTACTCTTACACCCACAACAAGGCATATTTGGTCTTTGCATTTAAAGAAAATCCCACTCTGCAGCTTCAACCCTTGGCTGTTAATGCAGGCAGGGTGTAATCTTGTTACTTTTTATGCCTTTGCTTTCAAGCCACAAAATCTATATATTTTCTTTGTAGATGGAAAAGCACAGACTGGAATTCCTACTCTTATGAAGACATCTCCCATTACACCATTAATTTAAAACAAATGGAGTTATCAGCCGTAGTAAAAGCAGCAGCATACACCTCATAAATAAAATAAAAATTGAGATGCAGTTTTATGTTCTGTAGCTCATTTTCTCCATCTACTTTCTGCTTCACAAAAGCAGCAGGTTACAGTCTATTCTGCACTGAGACCAGGGCATAAAACATGCCTTTTGCCACCACTTCCTTTTCTTTCCTATCTCACTGGAGGCCTGGCGCCATCTATTTTTAACCATTGTTTTCTCTGGTTTAATAAAGCAGTGAAAATTAACACCAGCCATAGGTTAAGCGTGCAAATTTAGGCAAGAAGGAAGCGAGTATTCATCAGTGTTCCATCAACAGCACCCAAGGAACAATCCAAGGCAGGAAAACGAACAGCAGATGAGAGTTTTCCGTTCCTGACGCAAAGGCAGGGAGAGCACCCTTGCTGCAGTGTATTCACTGACACGTGGTCAGTCTTTGTCTCTTCTGAAAAGGGGCAGAAACTTCTGTCCCCACGATAAATGCACTGCAAACAGCACAGCCCCATAACTGAAGCGTCTCTGTTTGCCTTAGCCAGACATTAATGTATTTAGTGGCAAAGTGACTGAGTTCATACACAAGGATAGGTCAAGGGAGAGAGGAGCACTTTAACTTGCAACAACTTAAAAGCACCAGCCAAGACTTAACGTCAATACAAACTGGTGTCAGGGAAAGCTGTGGACTATTGCCAGCTGGATTTCTACCCTACAAACTCCTCCAGCCTCATTCCCACTTTGCTTTAAGCGCTGGGTACTCAGAGCCACCCTCCAAAACTTCACAAAAGCATCCTTTGAGTTTTTACAGCAGGTGAAGTCTCCAAAGCCACAGCCTGAATGCAGAAAAGAACAGCTGCCACAGCACCAGTGTGTGCCAGTTCCTGGAAGGCTGCTGGAGCCAGCTCCGGGACAGCCCGACCTCCCTGACAAAGGCTGGCTACTGCTGCTGACAGAAAAAAGGAAAAGCTCCCTGGCAGTTTGTTGTGGTGCTGTCTGGAGTATGGGCCAGCCTGCCAGGACACGAAAGATATAAATAGAAGCCACTCCAAAGGACACACTTTTATTCTTGGGGGAAAAAAAAAAAAAATCATTACTCCATGAATTACATATTCAGTTTACTGTGCGTGTTAATACTTTCCTTGTGTATTACAGGTAAACTGCTCGAAAACTCACATGATTTTTAAAAATTTAAACAAGTTGCTCCCTGAAAAGCAGAGCTGGTCAAGTCTGATTTTCCATTCCTTTTTGGATCATATGTCTCCACAGCACTCATTGCACAACAATTTTAGGTCCCCATCATTTGTTTCAGGCTCCCGCCGCAGCTCCCCTGCTGGGCCCTTCCAGCCCTTCCCGTTTGCCAGTTTGTCCTCCCTCATCGTGCCTCCAGTTTCTTTCCCATATCACTAAATCATCTTAACCACCTTGTTTCTAAATGCCTTTCATGATTGTGTAAGCTTAAATTTCCTTGTGAAACCAGAGTTAAACTATGCATAAACTGAAAAGCAGAAGCATTATGGAAATCACAGATATTTTGTTATAAAAGGTAGAAAGAACAAGTTTTTTCTCTTCAATAATTCCCCACCACCTAGGCATAATAATAGCAACACTAGAGACTTTGTGGAATAATGGCTCTCTTAATTTTTTAAATTTTATTTTAAATTAATTAGCCCAGTAATATGTAAACAGGGAGATGAATTTTCAATTTCTTGATTGGTAACCTTCAGAGCATCTAGAAAAGATCACAGTGAGTCAGGCTGCAGCCCTCAATGTTCTCCTTAATTTGGCAGATTTTTGGATAGATCTTTACTCTCTCAGTGGGACAACTTCTAATACTTGTAAAACCGAAAACAGAAATAACTTACATGATGACAAAACTGGAAAGGCCCAAAGGGGATTCTGAAGTCAAAACCTATGGAGATTTAGAACAACGCAATCTCTCTTGTATAGGAAAAGCCCAATTTATCGATTCAGTCAATATTATGAGATCATATAAAGAACCTGATTAAAAAAAAAAACCACAAAACCACACACTACAAAAGACACTCTTTCCATGTTCTACTGCTCTCCAAACAGCAGCTGTGGAAACACAAATAATTATTGCTTTTAAGTACATCAGCAGAAAGTGCAATGAAGTCAATTAAGTCAAATGAAGGAAGAGTTTATCAATCAGAACTAGCAGGAAATTTTTCCACAAGAGGAAAATAATAATAGCCTTCTACATTGCTTATCGTGGTGTTTTGACATATCAAAACCATTTTAAGAAGTTCAATTATAGCCTGTACTTAAAAAAAAGAGCACCATATATAAGAGATCCTATTGTGAAAAGGTGTACTATTTAAAGAATCTTTAAAGCTGCAGTGTTTTAATTTTTTTCTTTTTTAAGCTCCAAGTACAAGTCAAAGATACTCTTCACCTTTGTTATCAAGTCTGCAAAGGAAAACATCAGATTAACAGACCCAGATGTGATGAGCAGGCATCCAGGTATATTTATCAGACATAGTTGTTTTTAAAATGCTAGATGAGGACACAACTTATTACCCCAGCAATCTGATCCAGAAGAATAAACTAGAATTCTCTGGAGTTTTCATTTCCAAAGCAGCAAAATAATTTTGCTTCTTTTGTGTTTGTAACATTGAAAATAATTTACTAGGAAAAAAGAGTTCACAAAGCCATGTTTCTCTGGACAGTTTTTATATTATAACCCTAAGCAAAAACCTGGTGATTAGAAGAACTACAGTTTTGGAGAAGTATTTAGAAGTTTGGACAGCTAACAGTATCAACATCACAGAGAAAAATATTTACCTAAATGATAAGCTCAGCCACAACAGATGTTTTTTATGAGCAGCAAATTTTGGGGCTTGGGATAGTCCTTTGTGCATAAACCAGGCCTTTAAATCAAGTGAGAGCAAGAAATAGCTAGCTAGCATTTTTGTCTAAGATTCCTTTCTAAGAAGGGAAATAGGAGCCATGGTTTGAATTCCATCTACATGCCTGTACCTGGTGTGTCTTGCCCTTTAGAAAGGCCTGACCAAGAGGCAACACTGTGCTCAGGGACTCGAAACAGGATTTGACCCCCCTGAAAATTACCTTTGGTCCATTTCTACCTAACTTTGGGAAGAGTATAAACCACGATAAAGGCAAAGAGAGCTTGGGTTTGAGACTGGGGTGGGTTTTTTATTTTACTGGAAAAGATGCTGCAAAACCAGGGTTGGAAAAGCACTAAACCAGAAAAAACAAACCTGGGTATACTTGCTGCCACCTGGCAGCTCTAAGATTAGGATTAGAGGATTAGGATCAGACAGACTTCACTAGCAACCCATGAGAGTTCTGCAGAAGAAACTGTGGACCATCATGGGCACAAGAAACTAGGTACTTTTTTTTTTTTTAATTCTCCATTTGTCTGGAAGGGAGGGCAATCTCCAGTCCTTTCCATGGAAAGGAAGCTTAATGTTGATGCAGTGCCTGTCTTAGGTGTCTGATAAGCACTTTCAAGGTTTATGGTTATGAAGAGTTGCATGAATTGACATCTGTTGGTTTCAAAGTGACAGATGCAACTGTAAAGAAATTAAGGAGGCAAGTAAGGCTGAAAGCAGAAACTGCTTTTGGAACCACAGATACTTTCTGCATTCACACCCATACAGCACTAAGAGCCACAGTTTAACTGCACCTTGCATGTGGAAACATTATTTCCTTTAAATTGTATAAAACCAGTGATTCATTCCTGCTCATTTTCTCCCCATCAGGTGTGATTTTATTCATCTTTATCATATTCCACTTATTCATTCCTCTCCAAGTTGTACAGATCTATTCTACTTAATATCCCCTCACACAAGAAGTGATTCTTTTGCTATTCTTTTCTATTCTCATTTTACATTCTTTTAGTAAGGAGGATGATGAAGGTGATGGAGAAACAGGAGCTATTCTCAATGCAAGAGTCAACAAAGGAATATAATTTTGTTTTGTTTCCTGTTCCAAACTATTCCCAGTGTTATGCACATACCTTTTTAATCATACTATTGGACTGTGAGAAGACACATTAAGGAGGTACCTGCATGATCTAAATTGTTGGTACTAAATAAAGAAGTAAAGAAATCCAAAACACCAAGACTCTGCTCAAATATTGAAATGTGCCAGATGAAGGAAGACAGGCATTAATCTCGCCCAGCCTCCCCTCCAGTAGAGTTATATACTTACACTTCACCTGCTTTATCCAATTCTGCTTTAACTGACTGATTCTCATTTCCCCCCCAAGAGTGTAATGTATTTTTCACTAGTAGTCAAACTCCACAAAGGATATGAAATTGCTGGAAATCCTTATATACTTTTACAGACAAAGGATACAATTCTGATCTCACTACATAGATGTACAAACCAGGGGTCATTCTACTGAGGCAAATGAAGTAATAGTTGAGTAACTGATAAAAAGTAAAGCAAGGCAAGACTAAAAGGATGTTCTCAGAAATGCCACCAAGTCACCTGCAAATGGCATCACAGAAGAAAGGATGAGCAACAGACAAAGGAATGCTCATTTATTTCAGGACAAGACTGAGTTGGAGTTTCTGGAAATGAAATAACAGAAGCTAGTAACATCTTGGCAGACACATAAGCAACAAGATATGCCTCATCCAGGGGTTTGGCAGCATCTCAATAGAGGGCTGAAACTTGCTTATATCATTAAAACCATCAGTTAAATACAACCCAGCTGGAAAGTCACCTTGAAGTTCAAGAGACGTTTCCTGATGATCTGCTGAAACAAGCAGCAGCGTGCAACGTGCCTTCCGTGCAGGGGTTAAGCATTTCCAGAGGTAAAGGGATAAACTTTGGCCTCTACTCTACAATCCTGTAGCTTCACAATGATCTGACTTCTGGATGACTGAGTACAAAATCGTTCTGAGCTGCTTCCAGAGGCTTATGGTAAGTTGCCACAGTTTTATTATAATGACACTCTGCATTCTTGACCAGCCATTTCCTCCAAGTTTGAGATTTGTCTTTTCATAATTGCAAAAGCTAACTGATGCCAACACCATTAAAAAAGAAAAGTGAAAATAGAGGAGGGCTGAGTCTAATTATTGGAAAAGCATAGCACAGCATGACTGAGTAGGACCTGCTGGGCTTACACTTTAGGTCTTTTCTCAGGCACAAAAGAGAACATTGCAATTTCACTCAAATATGTTTAAATCCAGGTACTTCCCTTCTGCCTTCTTCAGCATGAATGCTTCCAACAAGCCTAACTTTAGCAATCATGGATCACAAGACACAGTGAACTCTGGCTTCATATTGCAACTAACAAATCCAACTCGGAATTTGTTCCCTTCATCAAAGCAAGAAATAAAAGTTATTGTCATCACTGGGATTTCAAACTCTCTTCACAAAAGAGCACTGGAGCAAGAAGTGAGTAAAACCAATTCTCTCCAGCTCAAATTTCAAGGTAATATATTGATTTGGGTTGTTTTGTTATTAAAACAAACTCACCCAACCTAGACTAGCAGGAGCAATGGCTTTTTGTTTTACTGATATTTTAAATCCTTCTCAAGGAAGTTCTGAATAGTCTAGAGCTTCATTTCTTATATTTTTTTTCGGCAGGGAATAAAATTCTTGCACAAGTGCAAGTCCAGGCAGCAGAGACATTAATAAATGCAGGCAGCCTAGTGACTACATTATCTTATATACATATGATAATGAAAAAGGCTGACTTGACCTGATTCTCTGCAGTATTTGACCTTTCAGGTCACTTGTTCATCATGGTAAAAAGCTGCTCACAAGATCAGAAGGTGAACACTGGGGGCCTTAAAATAAATAAATAAGTAAAAGTGAGATAAAGTTCCTCAAAAAGACGAGTCTTCAATTTTTAAGACTAAATGCTTGTGCAAAGCCACTGTAAGAGCAGAGACCAGATATCAACAAAGGTGCTCAAAGCCTGGCCCTGAGCAGAACATTTCCTCCCCTTTTGGAGCACTCTGCTTTTAGGGCATGCTGTTCACATTGGCAGCTGCAAAGGGGTTGTGTCATACCTGGCACAGACAAAGCCACAGATAAATAGTCAAGGCCATGGAAGAAGAAGAGGCGGTGAAGGGAGTCAAGCGTGTCAGAATATGCCTTATGGGCATAGTCACTGAACAATATTAACAAAATATTTCCAGTTGGCACTGTAAATTAAAGTAAAAAAAAATAAAAAATGAATTCAGCACAATTTATGAGTGAATCTCCAAAATCACAACAAAACGCACCTGGATTTACCAAACAGTCTTCAGTAAGATATACTAAGAAAATGAGGAAATTACATATCGTACCAAATCCTTTCTATCAATACAGATTTCAAGATACCTGTGATCAAAAGTGACTTTTCACTTTGATGGTTCACATTATTATGACATCTGACTGGAATGGGTAGAGTTAAGTGTCTGTTGCTATTTTCATTAAAGATTATTTTATGGCTCAATTGCTCAAAAAAATGATTTTACTTTAAAACTAGACTTGGCAGGCAAATGCCATAGCCAAACATGTGGGTTAATAGATTGTCAAAGCAAGAAACATCCAACAAATAAAAAATATTTTAAAAAAAGAAATGGAAAAGGGCTCACAACATCTGACACCTGACACTAAACCAATCTACAAAGTTGACATTTAATCCACCTATCAACTATTCAGAGAGATACAAATTGGTATTTATTAACCAGTTTTACTGTCTCACTGCTACATTATCCACCAGCAATCTACTTTTTTTCTTTAAAATTATAACCATTCAGACATGTCTAGAAATCAGCATTCTTCTTCATGTACTAGCATGGGACATCATCACATCCTTCCATCCAAAGCTGTCCACAGGCTCTGGGATCACTGGGACACTTCATCTCCCCAAGGTTGCAACTCCACCCAAGGACTTAAAAGGCTTTAAAAGCTTGTTCCTATTGAATCTCCTGTGCAGCACAGCCTCCCACTGCTCCCATGCAGCTCTAAGAAAGGGTGTAGAAAAGCTTCCCTAGAGCATGGATATCCCTGTCCAACCCTTACAAATCCTCCTCTTGTTGCAGGGGACAAGCGTAAGCTCAGCCGCTTGGAGGAACTGAGATAAATGCGAGTTGCTGAGCAGGAGGCGATGCCTGAGCAGCCCCCTGGAGGGGAACACTTGCAGGGCTCAGCAGGACAAGCTGCTTCAGGACGACTGGATCTGACAGCTCAGCAATGGAGCTGCCAGCCTGGGAGCTGAGAGCAGGGACCATTCACACCAACAACACCCACTCCCAGGCTTCTCCCAGAATCAGACTGCTGGAGAAAGCAACTCCAATCATGAATAAGATAAGATGGGATTCCTTTTTTCCATCTCTAGGTTAGAGAATTCAGTGCCCCTTGGAGCCAGTGGAGGCCCAGAAAGGGAGAGAGGTGCTTACAGTCTGGGAGCACATGTAACTTGCATTTCTAATTATTCAGGAATTCTCCTCCATATCACCATTCATGGTATCACAGGACTCCTTTTCCAGCCGTCAACAGTCTCAAAGATTGATCGTCATTTTCCTGAAGATCAAAGAGGTACACACTATGAAGAAAAGAATTTGGCTCCTTCCTTCTAATGACAACTTAAAGCACAGTCCCAGCCAGTGACACACACATGGATCTGTCAGGAGAGCTGTAATAAGTTATCAGTAAACTTGTGCAGAAAGATTACTCACAGCAGCCAAAACCAGGGATGGGGCACAACCATAACACCAATCAAAAAAACCTGACTGACTTCACTGGAGCCAGGAGACATGAGAAAGCCAGAATCTGCTAAGTAGGCACAAGAACAGAAGTTTAGAAGAACAGAGGTGTTTACATCCATCCATTCCTGCCATCACAGAACAGTTTCTAGAAGACTAATTTGTAAGCACGCGGAATGATCCATAGTGTTACCCCAACAAGTGGCACCTGCAGTCAACAGAATCTGCAAGGTTATTCCCTATGAAATTTTTCATATCATCTTGATATCAGGGAATTTTACAAATATTTTGAAACTTAATACTTCTGATGCACATTAAAAGTAATCAAGTAAAAATTTAGACTGTCAACACAAATGTTTAATCAGTAAAGTTCTGACACACAGAGCATGCAGTAGCAGAAAAAGTGAAATTAGACAGTAACTATCCAAAGTCCCATCAGCTTCCTAAAGTTTAATTCTTAACTGTAAGCTTTTCTTCCAAAGGCAGAGAATAAAAATCCATCTCAGAGATGCACAGAGCCTTTTGAGTTGATGTATTTAAGTGCATGACAAGCATTAATAGGAGTTACCCAGATAAATTCTAGTATATCTGCTTTCAAACTATATCACTTAACCTAGCTGAACCCACAATCTTTTTTTGTTGTTGTTGAATTGCCAGCAAATTGAAATAAGTTTAAAAAAACCAAAAATTTTAAGCAGCACAGTACACAGAGACATGATTTTGGTGCACTACCATCTTGTGGACTATTTAGGAAAAACAATAAATTGGGTTTTATATATACAATGAGTTCACATTCAGAGTATACACTAATCTGTGAAAAGAGCTCTAAAACTGTGTTGGGTAAATATTATATACAACTAGGAATGGTTCACTGATTTCTTACAGCTTGGCAGATTGCATCAAACTTCTTTTTGACAGCTGAGCACCAATGTGTGATGTCACCAGCCTTTCCTGGGAGAAGGCTCTCGCCAAATCTGCAAGATTACACAGAGCAACCGCAAAAGATCTATGAAGTGCCATGCTGGCTCCAACTCCCCTGCTGCACAATTCCAGGCTTTCACCTGTGCAAGCCTTGGGAGTTCTCCCTGTAGGTGCAGCTGCACCTTCTGGGTTGAAGAATAAAACCACAGCCTGGTATTCAATGTCAGTACTGGGAATTTGCTTAGATTATTTAGTTAGCGATGTTGTACAACACATTCTCATATACATGTGTATACATATATATATGTGTGTGTGTGTATGTATATATGTAACATCTGTGAAAATGCATTTCAAGACATTATTTACTTGTGTGTACGTATACAAGCATTGTTTATGTGTGTGTAAACACATACATATTGTAAATATTTAAAGTATGATAAATTGCCTTCTGGAACTCATTATTGTGGGTGTCACTTCTCTGCAGTAAAGTTAAACCTCCATGATGATTCACTCTTCTGCATCTTTCTCATAACATATTTCTTGTGAGCATCCAGAAATATGCTAACAAATTTTAAACTGTGAAGAATGACATGATCTAAGAACTTAACTCAGTGTAGTGAAACAAGTATATAAAGAACAAACCCACATCAGACTTTCGGTTCACGACCTGGTTATATGCAAGTTCTCCTGTTCACAGTGAATTCAATGAACATGCATTTTAAAAGTGCCAAGAACATTAAACACCTAATTATTGACATGATCTGCATATAACCAGAATATATAAAAACATATTAACTTGGTAAAGTTAAAAATACAGCAGCATAAAGAATGCAAGGTAGTGTTTTTATTCAAATGCTACGTACAATTACTTGGTACTACATGAAAAATAATTTGAAGGGATACAGAGTTAAACAAGACATTTCACTCTCCAGCTGCAGAAGATTAATCACCAACAAAATCCAAAGGTTTCACAGCAGTAATGTCAGCTAAGAAGAAGGCAATTGCCAAAGCTTTTTAGGTGTGCAGTGATTCCCCACATAGTTCCTCACTGGCATTTGCTGCCCAGCCCTCAGTAGAGGACAGGGCTGTGAGGATCTCATTGCTACAGGAAGGCACTGTTTACACCTTTTGGTATTGATCTCACTGAGTCTGCCTCATAACAAAGCAAGGGCTGAGGCAGATTAACCAATCCAGATATAAAAGAGGCCAAACACATTCACACTGTTTTCTACACATCTAGCTACGCCCCTTTTTGCTGAAGGTTAAATTATTCCTCCTCCTGGTTCATCTCCAACTGACCAGCACACCTCACCAGGCCACCATTTCAGGCTCACTTCTGGTGTCTCCCATAAAGATCCAAACAAGTTATTGCATGACTGGATGAATTTTGGTGGATGGCTCCAATTGGCTCTTTCTGACAGAGACCAAATCCCAGATCAGAGCCCCCACCTGCACAGCCATCTCACACACTCCTTCAACGTGGCCCACTGCTCCCTGTTACTGGCCACAGTCCCTACCAACAACCTGCTCCCCTCTCAAGAGCCTTAACAAGTATCACATTCAAGGATATAACAGAGGCAACACCATTTCCTTCCCCGGTGTCAAGCTGATACCCTAATCCTTTATCCTTTCATGGTAATTCCCAAATCCAAAACCTTCTTACTATTCCAAGTATCAGTGTTCAGACCTTTGTCAACTTTTGAGAAATGCTATGTTTTCATTCTCACTTCATTTGTACAAAGGGCATTGCTAACCCTCCCTCATCCTACTTGCCATGATCACGTTCTTCCCTGGAACCCACTACCAGCCCTCCATGTTCCCCAAGCCCCATTTCAGGGGAAGAGGACACACTGAGCTTGAAAATGAGAAAAGCCTTCAAACTGTCAAGCCACATAACTTACATTAATGAATAAAGTACAACAGACCTTTTGTTGCAAATTTTATAAAGCTGGTGACCATGATACCTTAACCTGTAGCTCTAGTAACACCCAGAATTGGTTCATACATAGTAGGTTAAAAGAAAACCACCATAAAAAATGCCCCCAAATCCCAATCACAAAACCAAACCCAAAACATTCTCCTTCAAAATCACATCACCTGTTGCAGTAGCACCACAGTTTCCTTTGGCTTTCAGACAGATCCCCTTAAGCCACAAGCAATTACTTTGAAGAGAACAAACTCTGATTAATAGTACCTGAAGAGAAAGGTGTGAGGGGGAGGTGTAACACCATCCTTTATAGTTAGTATAAATCCACAGAGCTTTCCTAGATTTGCATCCTTTCAGACTGTGTCAAAAAGATCATAAATAGCATAGTTTTAATACAAAAGAGACGAACATTAAGCACAGTTGAAGTTCTCAGAAAAAAAGTTAAAACATTTATAAAGAAACATAATATTGCATCAACATAATGTGCTTAGCTTCTACATATCACCAAAGATAACACAATGGAAAATTTTGTTTCAGAGTAAATTGCAACTGTTCCCAAAACGATATTTAAATCGCATTGTAGAAATGTTTCTCAATGCCAGGAATTAAAAACATACCTGGCAGGTCTCTCACAGCATGCAAAAATTGCTCCAGGATTAGCATGTGTAACGAGCCATCTGACAAGTCCTATAACTGATAAAACATTCATAGGGGTCACCACTTGTCACTAAGGTACTGCTGTATATGATATTTATAGGAGTCACCATTTGCAATTAATGTACTGCTACAAATGCTTACACGCAAATGTGACTTTCTACTTTTAGCGATGTGTTGAACAGTAAACAGTGTTTAAGACCAGACTGAAATAACAGATCAAAACTTTGCACTACCTTATTGATTCTTCACTTTACTTGCAGGAAAATACAGTAACAGCTCAAAATATAATCATCACCAGAAGAACTGATGCTGTTGCAAGTTAGAAAATGCTTCAATTTGTTTAAATTTTTTTATAAGAAGAAACTTTTAAAAATACTTGAGATATCAAGATAAGGGGGGAAAAAGATACAGCTTGTCTCCTAAAAGCTACCCAAGCCATAAAAACCAGCAGTAATCAACATACATTAACACTTGACTAACAATATTAAATGGGGGGGAGGGGGAGTTCAACCTTACCTCTTAATGAACAAGTGTCTACAGCACTTACAGATAAAGACTAGAAAAGAGAACCTGCTCTCCAGACTGAAAATCACAGACAAGAAGATAATAAAAACAGCCTGACTAATCTAGTCAGCCTGGTTTTCATCCAAATGGAAATGAAATTACAGTTCTTGTTGGCACCTGATCCAAAGATGGATATGGACCTGTGTGTTGTAACAGAAGAGAAACGCTGGGCAGCCCATGGGAGCCTTCACTGTTACTGGATGTCCTGAATCTGTTCTGTGAATCAGCACAGCAGGACAAGCCAATTCCAGAGCACCGGTTTGCTCTTGCCCATGTTGCCAGCACTGCTGACTGGGAATATTTCATGGCACTTCATAAACCCACAGCTTTATGGGGGTTTCTATCACACATGTAGGCGGCTAAAAAATACCCTCTTTTGAAAGTAGTTTTCACAGCTCACTCATTAATGCAGAGTTAACAACATGCCTGCTTTTTGAAACTGCTTCTAAATTCATAAAAATGAAGGTTGTTCAGGGGCACCCTGAACTATCCATTACGTGAAAGCCACTGCAATGGAAGTGATGGCTTGTCCTGTAGCAAAGTGTGTTACAACCAGTGACAAGCAAGAGTGTCCGAGAAGTCCTTTTCCGTATCAGAAGCCCACAGACACATCAACATGCAGTCACTAAATTTGGTTTAGCTATAGACATGTTGGGAAACACCACTGGAATTCAGATTTGTATCTAATAAGAAAATTACATATGACTTTTAGTTTGGGCTTGAACCACTGTCTTAATTTGATTTCAGATTTTGACACTGTTCCGCTGAGCTCTGTTAATAGAAATGCCCTTGAACAACAGAAACAATTAACTGAAGCAGAATATATTCATCTCACTAGTTAATCTAATCCCTTCTATAACTGACACAGCTATTGCTACAAGTCCCATAAAACAGGCAGCCTTGGAATTTTCTAGACTATAAGACATTTTTGAGAAGAAAAAGGTAGTACTTCTATTGAAGCATTTTATTTATAAATGACCATAAACTTAAACACAAGAAGTTTCACCTCAAAATGAGGAAGAACTTCCTTATTTTGCGGTTGGCAGAGCACTGGAACGGGCTGCCCAGGGAGGTTGTGGGGTCTCCCTCTGGAGATGTTCCAAACCCACCTGGACACATTGCTGTGTCACCTGCTCCAGGTGACCCTACATTGGCAGGGGGATTGGACTAGATGATCTCCAGAGGTCCCTTCCAACCCTAACTATTATGTGAATCTGTCTTAAAAAAAAAAAAAATTTGCAGTTTTGGGCCTTTTTTTTTTTTTTTTTAAAGTGCTGCTAAAATTTGCCATCTGCAACTTCCTGCCCTTTGCAAATTATAATTGATGAATTAAGTATGTTCTCTAAAATATTTGGTCTTCAAGTGATAGGGTTTTTTTTTTAAATTCACCGCATTTTAAATAAATAGAAATTCAGTTGGGAGTGAGATCTTCCACCCCAGAGTTTACATTAAGTATCATCTAACGATACGTACAGCAATGAAAATTTCAAGTATAAAAATTCACACATGTATCATTTATGTATCTATACTCAACAGAGAGTATCAGTATTATGAGCTCCAGAGCACAGACATTTGTCACCTCTAACTAGAGGCAAATATAGATGTGAAGATTTAACAGTTTTCAAAGAGCTCAGCTCCTGTAGTGTTCTGACATTCAAACAAAATGGCTGTCATTTATATTTAAAGAGTTCATGCACATTTGTAATAGTTTCTTTTTAGAAACATTTTTAAAACATACCTTTGAGGGTTTAAAATACTTGGACCTTTAAGGGGTTTAGTCATGAATATACC
Organism: Myiozetetes cayanensis; assembly: GCF_022539395.1. Taxonomy (NCBI): domain Eukaryota; kingdom Metazoa; phylum Chordata; class Aves; order Passeriformes; family Tyrannidae; genus Myiozetetes; species Myiozetetes cayanensis. The sequence continues at coordinate 30,318,719 of NW_026086605.1, forward strand.
ACACTGTCAATATTTTGTTACAGAGATACTAGAATACGTTTCCATAACTTTTATGTAATATCACTCTTTAGAAAGAAAAAAATAATTGTTGTCTTGCTCAAGCAACAGTAACATAATACCCCAAAAAAGAAACAAGCTTGCTGGTAGACAACAACAACAAAATAAACAAAGGAAACAACTTGTATGAGAAAACTATTTTTATGTGATATTACCTCTCTGCTGAAAAACACAACATGTTCCATTGCTGATTAATGTCTACTTCAAAACTCCTGCAATTTTACAAGCAGGAAGATCGCCACAGGAAGTACATATGGCAAGCACATCCTGACATCTGACAACCATTCGAGCCAACACGGCACACAACCCCACTCCCTGACGAAACCATCTCTCCCACTCGAAGGAAAATCAGTTCTCAGATGCTGAGGGAAAGGGATGGTTGCCAGAAGGAAACCAGTGAGGATAAGCAGGGACAGCAGGAAGCAATACCAATGAATCAGCAGGCGGCAAGCAAAGCAATATCAACGCACTGTCAGCACGCTGCAAGAGAAGCAGCGCTCCCAAGAAAAATCAAAATCCTTCCAGGAGTTAGAGAAGAGTCAGCCTAAAAGCTACCTTCTACCTAAACATCTAAAGCCAAAATATTGGCTGAATCAAAGCTGCCTTGAATGGAGTCACCAGCAATGTTTTACTTTGCTTTTAGTTTAGTTGCATGGTTTAACAATATTATTCTATGTCATCATATGAATTTTCAGCCTTCCCCTGCATGCTCTAATAGCAACTACATGTAACTAATTACTGACTTTTTATGAGTATTTCAGTGAAACTTTCACTACAGCAGCATTACAGCAGCAAGCTCACAAATATCATCGGTTCAGAGAGGAAACTGCATTTCTAATGCATGCAAATAACTCCAACATGGCCTGTTTCCCTACAGGAGAAGTCAGTGCTGCTTACAGCGCACTTGACACACTGTCACATCACACCCTTCAAACATACAGGGGTCCATTAATGATATTCCCAACAAGAAGTAAGTTCTTTTTAGCGGTAACCAAAAGCCTGACATGACACATTGACAAGTAGCGTGACAGCTCCTTTTTAATCAGATGTGCTCAACGTAAATAGCGATTCCCGGTCTGACACTCAGTGACAAGCTAATTCGCCCATAAAAGCAAAGGCAGTGCTCTAAGAACCTCATAGATGCATTTTAAAAAATAACTAATGCTCTATTTCCATCAAAGGTGACCTGTTCTGTAACATGAAATCTCTATTTCTCTCGTGCCACACCACAGTGCAAAAGCTGCTTCCATCCTCTGGTACACCCTTGATCTGTCACTAGAGGGTGCAGTTGCTCTGTTCTTTAAACAGAAATTACTGACAAATAATAAAATGCTACCATATGACTAAACTCCTTCAATGATTTTTTTTGTAAGTGTATTGCATTTTTAATCTACATTCTGAGGAATTACTTCCCTTCAAGCTCTCCCAGTAACTGAACTGGCAGAAAACATGCATTCTTCTCTAGAGCAAGGGAGACTATATCTTGGTTTAGACTTGGTTTAGACTCCAGCTGATTTCAATACTTTCGACTTTCTATATAATGACAGATATTTGCAAAATCAGAAGCTCCACTATAGGATTTACCAAGTTATCCAGGTGCAATCATTAGGTTGTTGCTGTTTACATGCTTGTTTTTAACAGCAGTTTTATGACTGACTTTCTATTTTCTCCATTGTTTTTTCTTCAAAAAGACATGAGGTTTTAACAGTAGCCTGGCTTTGGCTCTGGATCTGAAAACCAAAGTAAACATCAGAGCAGGCAGTCAGTATGGACAACTGTACAGAGCTCATGAGAGCTATAAGCAGCTCACCTCCCTCATTTCTCTGCCTGGAAAAATAAACAGGAGGGTTCCCACAGTCAATCCTTTATCAGGGCCAAAGCACTGAAAAGTTTGGGGTGGTGCTGCAGCTGTGTGCCGAGGGAAGGTGTAACACCCCAGAGCTCCAGACAGCTGGAGTTCATGGCCTGACTGGCACTTTTGTGCCAGGGTTTTTAAATGGCATTCCCAAACTTGTGTACTCAGAGCTTTCAAATCCTTCCTGGAAAGAAAAAGGAGGAGGGACACCTCTGCTGACATCTCTGGCAGATGAACATCTGCCTGGAAGGGGAGCCCCGGGGCAGGGAGAGGCACCAGGTCCCACAGCAGGCAGGCTGAGAAACATCCCTCGAAGGCTGAGGGACAGGTTACAGTGGTCAGATGCACAACCTCTTCTCATCCATCTTTCAGTGGAACTATACTGGCAGATTTAATATGGGTGCAGCACTGTTCAGTGCAATTACAAATTATCATGCAGGCTACATCACAGATCATGTATAGTCACATCAAAACTGCCTCTTTCAAAATAGAGGCGTTTTCCTCACCAGTACATTCGTAACTCTTGTCTGAAAACTGAGACGCTGTTCCCAGCAGCCATCTACAATTAATATGTCCAGGAAGCTCTTACAGCATCTAAACCTACAACTGATTTTATCTATTTGACAGACAGGGATTTTTTCCTCTATATCTCTAGAGACCTGCAGTTTAACAGAAATCAGGCAGACCTTCCACTAAAGACAGTTGGGTCCATCTTCACCCAGTCAGTTTAGTAACATCCAAATTATTTTGTGCTAATTTTAAATGCAGACAGAGGTGCACATGCCAGCAACAGTAACACACGGCTGAGGAAGAGCACAGCGTTCCCTACTGACAACCTCAAGGCAGACCATGAGTGCTGCCCTGTGGCCACCACCCTGGGGAAGATAAGACCAGGTTTAGGTACAAGATTAGGATTTGGCTTCTGTGAACAATTCACATAAGACATAGAGCAAGAGGGGCTCAGGAGCAACCAAACATCAGCAAGGGCTCTGACTGACATTACTGCACAAGCCTTGGGAGATCAGTGTCCCACAGCCAAGGGAAAGGGTGAGGCAAAGCAGCTTTCACTTTGGGAACAGCAAGGTCCATTCCTCCCTTTCCCCCCAAGTTTATAACTGTTTGTTTCTGAGTCTCATTTAACTCCTGTGCTAAGAAGCATGGACAGTGCAGTCCTGCTGTTGGGATGGATATACAGCCTATTGAAACATATAAACTAAATTCAGCCAAATTTACACTGTTGGGAAAGACAGTGAGTACCTGAGCAGCCTGAACAGCACCCCAAGGCTAGAAACAAGGGAGGACTCTCAGCTACAAGTTCTGGCAAACTCAGCAGCAAAGGCAAACTAGCATGTGGAGCTTCCAGTAAAACCCTAACACTGAGAGAAGAGTGGGGGATCTGAAGTGTGGAAGTTCAAGAGACATAAGTATTTCTGAGAAGTTTAATCCACACAATCATCTCTGTATTCAACAAGACTTACACAAAACCAACCATAAGACTGTACTACAGCCTTGTAATACTTGAAGAGGGCAGATGCAGACAGACTTTTTAGAAGTCCCTGTAGCAGTAGGACAAGGTATGATGGTTTTAAACCAAAACAAGTTAGATTTAGACTAGATAGAAGGAAGATATTTTTCACAGTGAGGGTGGTGAAACATCAGCAGGTTGTCCAGAGAGGTGGTAGATGCTCCATCCCTGGAAAAAGTCAAGGTCACGCTGGATAGGGCTCTGAGCAATCTGATCTAGTTGAAGATGTCCCTGCTCATTGCAGGGGGACTGGATTAGATAACCTCTAAAGGTCTCTTATCTCAAACCATTCTGTGATTCTTTGAAAACACAGTTCTAAGTGAATGCCTAAGAACACAAACTATATGGATGTGGCACCCAAAGAGTACAACACAGGCCTGGGGAGCAGGGATGAAGGAGGAAGAGGGAAGATGATCAGTTATTTAGGGGGAGCAGAGGGGAAGAAAAAACAGACAATCATTTGAATTTAAAGTAGACTCCCTAAATTTGAAAGCCGAGTATTGGCTGTGGGGTTCTTTCTGATAGACCATCCAATCCATTGTTATGATGCTGAGTAAAATGCAAGTGTTTTTTTTTGTTTTGTTCCTTAAACTTGTTAATATTTGCTTTATCACTTCATCTTGTGAGCCTGCCAAACTGCTGCCCTCAACCATGTTATTACCCATCACTTATTCAGTCAAATATTTCAAGGCATACTTACAGTGTACCAAGCCCTATCTGAAGGCATGAGAACCTGTTAAGTGGATCCATCAGGTAGCTACAATAAACAGCCAAATTCAGTGTGTTTGGTTTGAACTGCATTTAAAAAAAAAAAAAAAGAGATATACTTTCACTTGCTTCTACATAGAATTAAAGTTAGCTAAAAAAGCATCTAACACATTGAGAGGAAAAAAAAAAAAAAAAGGGAAGAAAAACTAACCTCCACTTTGTTTTCATACAAATAAACCCCAGTATGCACAAAGAACAATTAATGGCAATATGTCAAGTGAGAACATTTTTTGAGCTCTGTGCAAATTCTTCATATACAGAATTACAACAGTTGTCAGTTTTAGCAAACTGTCTTTTACAGCAGCATTCAAGACTTGATGTAATCTATAAAATTCTTCAGACAAGAGGTTGTTAATAACAGCAATCCACTGAGAATCCATGACAAGCCTCACTAACCCGTAAATACATGGTTATTAAGACATCTCCATTAGGTGTGGGGTTTCTTTCCACAGAATTGTCACTGGCTTGTGATGAAACAGCTCTTAAGAAAAGTAGGTGGCAATGCAAAAACAGAACCCAATCAACAGGCTCCATCTACCTTTTAACTTGTCCTGGATATTAATTTATTTTTGAATGTATGTATGTAGTAACCCAGACTTGCTAATTATACCTGTGATTTTTCAAAAATTCTAACGGGGCAGCCACAAAACCCAGTATCATTGGTTACAATGTCTGCAAAACCTATTTTTTAAAAAGTTATAAACCACTTTTTTAAATACAGGAAAGAGAGAAAGTGAACTGAGAAAAATCTGGAAGCCAGTTCCTGAAACTGGCATAGATGGAATCGACTATTTTTATCATACTTCTTCCCACAAAGCAGCAGAGATGGAAGCAGCTGATCAATAACGAATAATCAACATCTGAGTGAGCACAGCTAAAGGAAATGGTGAGAAAACAAGAAACTTAGTAACTGAAATACAGAAAACATCGTTAGTTAAATATAAATATTGTCAAGGGCTGTTAAGAAGCAAGACAGAAGTGATTCATGTTCATGTACAAAAAAATGTGAAAAGCCAGTTTCTACCACTTTATTTTCTTTTTAAAGGCTGGCTATGCTGCAATGAAAGCTTTCTTTTTTCTTATTAAAGCATCAGAGAGGAAAGCTGAGTGCAGTCATCAGGTTCACAAGATGTTAGTGACATGGTTTCTGCCTTCAGAGGAAAGCCATAAGGGCTGGCCCGGGGCCTCCTGGGCTTTGCTGTAGTGTTGGAGCCAAATGTTTGTGGGGGCAGGTGGCAAGAGGAATTAACACTGGCTTCATTCAAGAGCAGAGTCTATTTATCTGCCTTCCAAGGAGCACCCTTGATGAACAAGGATCTAAGCCACCAGGATAAATGAAAGACAACACATTTAAACTTAACGTTATGTTTTTATAATTAAATTACCCCTCCCCCCAATAAAGCATTTGATTAAAACCAAAAAACCTGTGGTATTTGATGTGTTGTTTCCAAAGTAGGCCACTGCCATGACAAACAAACACTGAAAATAAAAAGACATGGGAAAACAGGAGGGAAACATGGATAAATCAGCCCCAATATTAAATACAAGACAGCCTGCAGAACATGAGAAATTACAAAGAAAAGACTGAAAAAAACAGCATGAAGAGAATAATTTCTACAGTCACAAGTGATGTAATAGTTGTGCAACATTTTTAGAACCTTTAACTACAAATAACAAAAAGAGGCTGATAATGCTTCTTCACATTCATTTTGGGGAATTTTCACGAATGTTGTCTTGATATTTATATCCATAAATATGTTCAACTTCATATTGAGCAGGATTAAAACCAAATCATCATTTCACACCCCTGCCTCTCAAGAAAGGCATTACAAGCTTACAATAGCAACCAAAAGATGTTTCAGAGATTCTAAATACATTAAGTATCTGAAACCCTACAGCCAGAGTTTACATGGAAATCTATTCTGAACCTATTAACAAGAAAGAGGAGGGGGGAATGTGTGCGAGGCGCCTCGGGGCAACTAATAAACAGCAGAGAGATGCAGCTGAATTTATTCATTCCTTTCCAAACAGAAAGGTCACAGGCTAAGCTGAGAAAAGGAAAAAGCTACAAAATGGATGATTGAAGGCAATCATGGGCTTTGACTTTCCTTCTACGACTTGAAATTGAAGATCTAGATTTCTATATCCCATCTCTGTTTGCAAAGCAGGCTGTGTCACAGTTCATTGCACTGAAATGGTGAGAAACTGTGGAAATAAGGCAAGACAGAAAACAGATGAATCAACAATTTGCGTCCATTTCTAGAGACCCACCTTCTCTGCAAGTAGCTCAAAACAAAATAAGCACACTTTAAGCCTATTGTTTGCTGTTCTTGGGATTTATGAGAGCAGAACGCTTTAAAAAAATGAACTGAAATTTTAGGAGTTGGTTCTCTAAAGCATTGTATGATTATTTTATAGACCTTCACACACTAGGTCAAATCTCAATGTTGATCATCCAAAAATTTTTATTTTGGACAATAAAGGTCGGTATGTTTGAAAAATAAAAATCCTTGCAAAAAAAATTAGTAGATAGAATCAAGAATCAGCAATATCTCTTTCCTCAGGGAAAAAACCCCCAAGAACCAAACAACCAAAACAAGAAAAAAATATAAGCTCTGATATTTATATCAGGACAATCAACTGCAAAACAAATTATTCATATTAAAACATCAGTTTAAAAAGTGGATTGCCATAGTTTATAACTTCCACATTACTTTTAGGTGTTTCTGCGAACTATCTGTTAACTTCAGCTACAGATAGCCAGGTAAAGCAGCTACAGGCATCTCACTGTTACAGAGCACATAAATGGCATGAGGGAACAAAACCGATGTGCACAAATTTTCTTAAAATGAGGCTAACACTATTCACCTCTGGCCACTGTCAGAGATTTCAACTGCTAACAGGTTTCTGCATGCTGATATTATTTTTTGTGTAATAACAGCCACAGAGTATTTTCTTTAGTAATATTAGAAAACAATCCTTTTGATAAGTCATATGACTGTTTGCTACACAGAGCACAGACATCAGACTGTATATGCTGCAAATATCTCTTGTTGATGGCACCTTCACTAGAGAGGAGTAGCTGCAGGATCTGAAATGACTGCCAGACTTGCTGATGCCTGGACAGGAATAGAGCATAATATAAACAAATAACTGCCTGAACAATACTTTGACAAGTGAAGTACATCTGACAGTCATTCCGGGATAATGTGACACTGGAAGGAGAACAGTGTCCATGCTTACTGATTGGCTGGTTTAACCCAAAGAACATGCACTCTAACAGTCAGCTTTCCACTTGGGTTAAGACACCAAAGTGTCACCAGTACCAAATGGCAGTGTCTGAACACCAAAATCTACTTTGGAGTAATACATCTATTACCAGACCATCCTGCTTCTGAACTTTTATGAACACTGGTTTGTATGCAGTGTTTGTGTGAGACCCTGCACGAGAATACCACTCAGAACTCTGAGTTCTGTGTAACTAAACAATTACAAATATTTCAGGAGCACAACCATTGGTTCATCTGTTCTTCTTTTTCTGATTACCCATGAGGAGAGGATCTCTTGATCCAGCTGGAATACTTTCTGCTAGTCACATTTTGAAGCCTGGTTGAGTTTCTTTTTTCACCCTGAAAGTCTGCTAACCCTCCTGAAGCTGCTTGCAAGCCAACTCCACCAGCTGTGAGTGCCTGCCTAAGGCTTAAGCTCCAGGGTCCCAGAGGACTGAAAACACTTCCCCTCGAGCTCTGCTTTTGCGGTTTGAAATTGCTGATGCATTTCTTATCCTCATCTCAGGCTCCCAGTCACCAAATGGCTTGTGGGAGAGAAATCCTGTGTTCCTGACTGATCTAAATAACCTATGCAAAATGGGTCTGTGTCTTACAACATTTTTTTTGTTCTACCAAGGAATACAACTGAAGCTGCATTTTGTAACTATGAATTCTTGCTGGGACAGATTGATAAAATTGAATTTTCACCACCATCTCTCTTTGTATTGTAAGTATTGAAAAAAAATACATGCAAAAGAGTTGAACAGTAGATACCGTCTGGCACAACACATTTTTCCACTTAATTCAGTTTTTATCTGTATATTGGCCTAGAGCTACAGTTTTCCTTTCTCTTCCTATTAACCATAACTCATCATCCCAAGACAAATGGCATCGATCACACAGCATGTTTTTCACTGCTTTACCATGCTGCTTTCATGAGAATGAATCATCCACATGGAGGAAGCAGAAAGCAAAAACCAAAAAGAATGGCCAGCAGCACTTACATTTCAGGAGATACTGATATAGTTGCTGTGATACAACGATAAAGGTCAAAATTTAAACAGTGCAACTTTAACAATCTTTGTTTTATTATGAGAATATACATAATTATGGTGAAGTGTTAACCATCTACCCAGAACTACAAGAATGGCTATAATCATCAAGCTAGCAAACAATAAATTTAACAAATTGAGACAAGGTGAACACAGCTTTAACCATAGATGCCCTGCTGGTAATTGAGCAGTGCTCTTCCCTTCAGACCTGCTGATTCAGTCAAGTAGTTTTAGTGGATCAATACAGATAAAAGGTCTAAACCCAAAACAATGACAGAAAGCACAATTTTCTCATAACTCAGATTGGGCTGAAAGAATATGTGCCTCAAATGGCATCCACCCAAACTTCAGTATTCTCAACAACCTTATAAACAATTATATCAGAATAAGAAATGCAACATCTCTCACAGAACCCCTGCTTCACTCTCCCTGATTTTTGTAGCACTTCTTCCACACTTCAGAAAAAAAACCTAACAAAAGCAGGATGCATCTTTGCTTTGTTATCCAAGGTCCCTTTGTTCTCAGGCAAGACACAAAACTGGGATACTGTCTGCTGATGATTAGTAAGAAAAAAACAGAGACATCTGTCAGGAGAGAATTTGCAACAACACTCCCCTGTCAGTTTGACAAACAGTTCTGTAAAGGGATAGCAATCCAAAAACTGGGTAATCATGGGCAGTGTTATGAGTACAGAAAATTTTTGTTGTTGCTGTGTCTGGGGTGTGGGGAGAAGGCTGTGAGCACTGAGGCTACCAGTGCCAATGCAGAAATGTGTTTACAATACACAACGCTTTAAGATTTCTGAACCTCAGTCCCAATCACCACCTTCATGTTTGTATCGTGCCCATAAAGCCAGACAGACAACTGAGAATGCCTCAGAGTGAGTCTGGTTTTCATGTGCAAACATCAACTTGAATGCCCTGCAGATATTGGAGAAGGAGAAAAAACAGTATTGCTATAAAAAAGCTGCAGTGTAGGAGCACTTTGGGTGTCCTGGGTGAAGTCTGTGCCCATTCCACAGGAGCACACCCAGGAAAATGGACAAGCACAAGGCAGGGGCTGTAATCAGCCATGTAGCAGGGTGCCTTAGAAGCCAGGGAGGCGACCACTGGCCTTCCCAGCCCTCAGCTCAGGCAGCAGCTGCTCGGCAGAAGCTGCTGGACACACCTGTGGTCAGCACTGGGGCTTGAGAAATACACCCTTGTACCACACTGTTCACTGCTAATTCACCACCAGGGAGGTGCAAAACAAGAAGAGAGAAAAGACAGCATTTACCAGCATTTCACCTGTACCTCTAAGGACAGCTCTCCACAAGCCTGCAAAGGGCATGGCAGGGAACTTCCTTCAATACTGGACAGACAAGAGAGCTGCTTCAAAGCGGTTACTGAGAAGAACTCATCTCAGCGTTTTGCCAGTGCAGTGTAAAATCAAAACAGCCAACTGCAAGTTTAAACTATATTTAAGATGCTACAGAGCCTATGGTTCCAGAATTTGTGCACATATCTCACATTTTCAATGATTTCAGCCTCTCCCACATATTTTGAAGAAATAAAATCCTGCCACATATCTTCTGTCCACAGGGAGGCAGGAAGGAGTCGCGCTAGGGAAAACCCCACCCCTTTCTAACCAAATCGGTAATTGTATGCAGTTTTTCACCCCCTCGTTTTATTTCCTTATTTCTAATCAGGAGAATATATTATCCAATTTTCCAAATTATCCTTGGCTCCTTTATATTACATATGGCAATCTGATAATATTCTCATCAAGCCACTCCAGCTAATTCAAGTGTTCTTCTTTACTCCTCACAGTGCTAGTCCTTCCTCTTTTGTTTGTTCATATAAAACTTCTGTGAAGAAATAGTTCAGTGATAAAGAGCAAAAATGGTTTCCTGAAGTTGTCTTTGAAGTGCTTTAGGAACAACATCTGTTTATTGAGGACTTTAATAACCCAGCAACAGTACAACATGTCCTGAACATAATATACCACCTTTTGGCAGAGCTTGCAAAAATATACTGGAATTATTTGTATTGCTACACATCCTGAGAACCAGTTTAATAAATTTCACATTATGAAGTTTAAAGACTGCAAGGAATACTTCACCCTGGGTGCCTACTTTCAGCAGACATTAATTTTTTAATTTATTTTGTTAAAAGATTAATCTTCCACCTTTAATCACACATGTAAAGCTGAACAGAAAATAAAAAGGTTTGTACCCTAATTATCAGAGTTAGAACTGATCTACTGAGCTTTCTGTCCACTCTTCACCCATAGAAATGAAAGATGCTTCCCAAGAACATTTGCTAAGCATTCCTTAAAAATTAGTAAAAACTTGCTGTTGATGCTAAGAACCAAAATAAAATTGGCTGAATTTCAAGACATTCATGTTTTTCTCTGCACAGCACTACCTGAAGTCACACTGTATTACACAGCTTTAGGTACAATGTGTTAACAACTCACAATGCTGTGGGCTTTAACAAAGGACACTGTCCAAAGATCTCAAAGCACAAAACATATAAATTAAACAAAGAACAGAAAAATCCCGATTACACAAATAGCAACTTGCCTATTCACAGATGAAAATTGCAATGCACTGAAAGCCACTAGTTGAAAACAGCCAACCTCTGACTAAGAACAGAGAAGAATACCAGTCTCTTCCTACAGGACTGTACTCTTCATTTCAGGAAAGCAAGGCAAGAGCCAGAAATGAACTTGTTTGCAAGCTAGGACCTATTTATCAGTGGGTACTACCAAACTAGGAGACTAAGGGTGCAATATTCATGACTGCTTTGAGAATCACAGCAAAGGAATTCGAAGAAAGGGAGAGAACATTCCTTTCCCCCAGGCAGTGATCTTACTATGCAAAACCCATAATACTTGTAAAAGACTGCACCAACTGCTTGACCACTTCACCAGGTGCTAAACTGGTATCCAGCCCAAAAGCTGAGCAATGGCCCTAAAATTAGACATGTTGCTTTGCAGTGGAAGCACGGAGACCAGAATTCAAACTCAAAACCAGCTGAATTCCCATTCTGCCATGAGTCCTTACCCACATATATCATCAGGAACTGTCTACAACACAAAGGCCCTTCCTCTGACTGACCTTGGCCACTCTTTGGACAAGTAAATCCCTCTGGTTTGACACCATCTACATTCCTTTGGATATTTCTGGAACTACCAGAAATTCAGTAGCAAGAGTTTTAAGACAAAACTATGCACAGCCAAGACCATGGAGTCCCACAGCCCCAATTTCCAAACCAGGACAGGTGATACAGGCGATGGTCTCTGGTGTCACTGAAATGCCAAACAAGAGTGGAGGTGTTCTTCATTTAGACTGAGTTTTAAACCCATCTGCAGTCACCGTTAATCCAGTCAGAAATATTTCATTGTGGCTCGCAACAAAACATGAAGATGTATTACCCTAATCATCATCTCAGTAAACTACAGGGTACACTGCTGCATGTTGTCAATTTACATCATTTTCACTGACATTTCTGGTTAGTAAAAAGAAGTCTTCGGGCAAAAAAAAGCACGCTCACAGGAACATCAGTTAGAACAAGCATGTGGCCTTTTTCCCTGAAGACCTCGTGCTATCTAACCATTATATTTGTTCACAGTATCTTTTCTCTGAATTTACTTCAAGAAAAAAAGCTTGATCTTCATAGTGACTTCTCCGATCAGGTTGCATCTGGATCACTTTTATATGATGTGCAACCATTAATTTTACTGGATTATTCAATAGCTATTTTCAGGAAATTTCTTTATATACAAGAGCAAATGCATTTTAGCTGAAACATACCCAACAGCATTGTGACTGTCCATTGCAATGCTTAGTAGCAGTAAGATTTAGCACTATCAGAATAACAACACTTCAGCTGTAAAGCTCAAAGCAAACACAACTGGGACATAGAGACTGGACTCACCGTAAACATGCAGGTTCTTTCAATTCCCATAAAAATATCAGTATTTTGAAGTAGCACTGAAAAAAAGCACTCAAGTATAAAATTCTACATCAAATCTCTCTTCTGCACCCAAGCCATAGAACAGTAGCAGCGGTGAAATCTGGGCCTGTAAAGCATTACTCACATAAAGCATTTCATGTGGATTCTGTACTTGGAAATCAGTGGGACTTGCACATGCCCGTAAGGTTTCACAGGAGTGACGTCTCCAGGGAACATAAAGCGTGTTTCCCAACATATATGTCACAGCACAGGGATCAGCCATCAGACTTGCTCACTCAGGCTTCCTGCTCTTTCACTGCCACGTCCACACTTAACTCACCGGCACAGCAGAGCTCGGGGCTGCCAGAGCAGCAGAGAGGCTCTGCATGGGTTTCCCTCCAGAACACATCCTTCCCTTTAGCCCCACACTCATGTGTTCCCACAGTAGGAAAATAAAAAGAGAAAGAGGCTCCAGAGGAAAAGAAAGAGAGGTCAGAGAAAAGTCCAGTCCAGCTAAAGAGCCAGTCAGCACAACAAAATACAGTACAGAAGCTCTGTATCTGATGTTCAGAGGTTTGTATCACACTTGTGATCCCCCAAAGTAAGACCTGGAGTATGGTGACAACCATATGGTGGCAGGCAAACAGGGGTCTAAAAATCAAAGCTACTTGAGGACTATAAGAAGTGTAGCAAATTATGTCATTCTCTCAAGACAGAGTGTCATTTCATTCTGCTGCTGCTGTTCATCCTTAACTGATGGATGTCTTATTAATTCAGGTTTTTAAGGTGTAATTTTTGTGTAATTGGGTCTTCTCCATTTTTTAGAAACAGAAAGGGAAAAATATGCACATATCACCATTTTTCAGCTTGGCATTCCCAAAACCCGAACTATTTCTAAGGTGGCAGAGAAAAAAAAAAAACACACCACAATCATCTACAGGGTAATCTCAGTGACAGGACAGGGTATAGATTAAGAACCTGATTTACCCCTCTGGTAGAATAATTGCATTAAAAAAGAGAATACAGAACTTCTCTCTGTCTTATACTTCCGTTTCAGTTACACTAATTCCCACTGCTATAAAATCCTTATCTTCAGTGTTTGGTTCTCCTGAAAAGCAAGACATGCACTCTTTTTCAGGAACAATTTGGGATGAAGCATTTTCAACATTTTTCCACTTAAGCGAGGTAAGACATTACTGCACACCAAAACCAGACTGTACTCCAGTGACTTGCCTTTGCCAAGTTGCCTTTGCTGGTTTTTGGTCCTCAGCAAATCAGAGTTGAAGTTTTGCCCCATTTCATATAAGTGAAGCAGTTACTCTTGTTCTGTAATGCTGCTTTATATCTAGAAAATAAGATATTAACTTTTACATCGCACAAAAGCATTAAATAATTAGTTGGATCCTACAGTCAAACTAAACAGTGTAGTTGTGATACTTACAAAGCTACATAATATTAATTACAGTGTTTGGACTAATCCTGTTCTCCAAATGGCAGGCTCTTGTTTGTCTTGGATATCAATAAAACACATCTGAGCTGTAATGATTCTTGGGTTGAAACTCAGCTGAAGCTTTACTAATATTTTTGGTCTTTTCCATTAATTCAGTACCTAAAAAATAGATATCTCAAAACACAAAGAGTAAAATCACCTATACCATTCGGATTCGTTATGTAACATAGGATATACAGACTGAGAGCAGCTAACAAAGCAGCCCATGTGCTAGAAGTGCTCCCAGTCAGTCATCCTGAGCAGGACAGATTGTCCCCTTAAGAAGGTGCCTGGATAGAGGGAGAAGACAGAAGCATGGTGCCCAACAGTTAAAGCTTCCCCTTTGCTAATCAAATACCAGTTTCAGCATGAACAGAGCTGCCAATCTCTTTTTCATGTCTAAACATCCCTTATCTTGGAAAATGAAGTCTAATCTGAAGAAGCAACAGGTTTCCCTGAGAAAGAAGCCAAACCCAGCCCTGCAGTCACTCGGTGCCCTGTGCAGTACCAGTAAGGACACGTGGGCAGAAGTGGTGGAGAACCACCAGGAAGCTGAGCCTTACAGAAACAAGTTCCAAGACAATACAAAAACACCCTGTTCCACCTCTTACCAACAAATACAGTTTTATTTTCCTTCCATAAAATCCATCAATATTTTCCTAAACATGCCATGACACCGTCACCAATACTTTTGCTTAATTTTCAGCCAATTTCTTTGCTTAATCAGAAGTACAGAGGGAAAATAATATCTGAGGCCTCCACAGTACATTGGGTTGGTTTGCTCAGTCTTCTCTGTGTACCTGTTGAAATATATCAAAGTGGGGAACATTTTGCCACCTGGGCGTAGTGAATTAAAACAATAAATTACAGAAATAACGTCTACACACCTGTAAACTCCACAGATATCCAGCAATATCCTGGCACTTCATATTCCTATCCAACTTGGTACCCACTGGTTTCTCTGTTTAAAGGCACTATGGAAAATACCAGACACACAAGACCAAGCAGGTTCAAATTCCAATCAGTCTTCTCCCAGTAGACTTTAATTCTGCCAGCATCGTTTTCCAGGTCACATTTGGCACTGCAGTGTCCATGGAAGAAGTTAATGGGAACAAGATAAAACACCTACATTTAAAGTGATAAAGACAGCTGGATTTGGCTTTGCCACTTGAATGGTGCCATGCACCAGTAATGGAAGAAGGGGTCCAGAGGGTTTATCTCAACAGCATGAAGAGGTGCAGCACCGGTGCTGGGCCTAAACAGCCCAAGACATCATGGAGGGGACCACTGGTATCAGTGAAATTTTAGATCTATGTTTCTGCATAGTTGTTTACGTAACTATGACGTGGTTAAATCATTTCCACAGCATGGCCACCTCAGTGCTCTGAATACAACAGGTTAGCAGAAAGTCAACATTATTAAAAAAACACTGAACAGTGATGCTCAAAAACTGTTCACAAATAAATACCTCAACTGCTTCAAATTCACATTTTGTAATCACAATCTGGCAGAATGGGATCATTTAATGTACCTTTGCTTTAGCTTCTCCTAGTCTAAACACAGTTCAAGAACACTTAAAAAAAATTTGTACATTACACATTTTGAAGCAGAAAATTCAAATATGATTAAACAGACTTAGGTATGTTAACAAATTGCTTCTGTTTGCAATCTATTAAGTGAAGTTGTGGGCAAAAGAAATAAAAACAAAAAGGCAAAAATTAACTACCTTGGATTAGAAGAGAAGAAAATGCATTTTCAGCAGCTCACTTGAAGGTATCACCTTCCTATGCAGGAACAACAAAAGATTTCATGTGTGCTAACATTGCACAGGATTGAGAGTAATTTGCAGGACCAGTTTCACGGGGTGCTTTTTACAGGGCGAGTGGACTCCACAAAGCTATTTTTATGAAAGCAGAGAAGCCACTCCAAGGAGCAGGAATGTATAAACTAAAGTTTATACAACAATTATACAGAAACAACCAGAGTGTTGTTTTGAAGTTGCCATGTAGGGAAGGTGGTTTCACTTAAAAGCTGCAAGGAGAAGAGGCATGTGGATATATATGGGATTAAATATATATTTACAGACATTAAATATTATACATTCTATTCACTCCTCTTATATGAATACATTCATCTGTATCTCTTTTTAAAAAATTGTGCTTATTTTACAGTCATCTTTTTCATATATCAGCTCTCAAAGAAAGGTGGCATTTACTAAATAGATACATAATGGAAGACAAATATTGCATATGACAGTAAATTTATTAACCTTAAGTCACAGATAATGCTATATACATCATAGCTGACACCTCTTCAATAGTTACAGGTCTGTAGTACTTCTTTAATAATATTGTGGCTTATCTCTATATTCAGAATGCATAAATGTTAAGGGTAGGAAAAATTTAATCTAAGAACTTCATACATTTTCATTATTAATGCTGTTTTATATTGGGTTTGGTGCTACTACATTACTTGATTACTTAAGACATTGATAACAGTTATCATTTTTTCCAGCAGAAGGAATCATTCTGGTGCTCTTCCATCGCTCTTGACTGGGGTAGGCCCAGAAATCCTACTGGCAATCACCTCTAACAAGCTTTTTGAAGCAATCAGAAATTCTGGGTCTAGTGCACTGCACATATCATAACTGTGTCACACTGACTGCTGCGGGCTGCAGTATGAAGCTGTCACTTAGGAAGCTCCAAAGGAAAAACCTGAAAGAAACCCACATGATTTCACTGTCAGGAAAGAAGAAAGAATGATGATGAGATGTCACAAGTATTCTCAACCTGCCTCAAAATTAGTTGCTCTCCATGCTCCCCCCATGCCCTCCAAAAAAAGAAAGAAACAATAAGGGGCTTTGTCCTCATTCCTGTCCTCTGTTCCCAGCCTGAGGTGTGCACTGAGAGGGAACAGTAAACTGATCAACTGAAAATTAAGCAGAAAAAAAGTAATCTTTCCACCTGATCATTTGCTTCACGTAAGCCCATCAATACACAAATAGTAGTAACAGCGTAAGAAAGGCAGGAGTGAGGAACTGGAAAGTGGAAGAGTAAGGGTAGAACTGCCTTTTCCAGCCAGATCCAATTAAAATGATGGTGAAACTCCAACCTGAGCCCATCTGAAGGCAGAATAAGGCTGAAGGTTCTGTACCTGAGACAGCTGCAAGGAAGAAATGCACAGTCACATGGAGCTACGGGAGACAACTTCCTTCTGTGGGGATGTGCCAATCTCAGCCGTGGACATTTTCCCCCTCACTAACTCTCTGGGTTTAACAGTGGCAATCGTTGAGAGTAGATCTCACAGTCCCGCCCCCATAAGCTGAATGCCATTCACAAAACCTCGAGGCAAAGCATAATATTCCCTCAGCAGATGTCAAACAGTACCTCCCACAATATCCTACATACATCAGCTCCTCTACATTTTAAAGCCTATTACAAAGTAGGCTCCAACAGACAGAATTGCTTAATCATTGACTGTGTAACTTTATTTTCTGACCTTCTCCACAGCCAAAATATTAAGCAAAAAATCAAGGAAGCTCTTCCCTGACACACAGTCAACTACTCTGTACCATGAAAGATGTCCTAACTGCTTGTTAGCACAGACTCAGTTCTCCCAAATACATGTTCATTATTATGCAACCTGTTTTCCTTGAAGTTGCTGGACTGGATCAGGTAAAGGGAATATGTGACCTCATGAGTTCTCAGAATCATCACAGGCAAGGTGAGAGGTAGGCTAGCTGGTATTAAGGAACACAGAAAATAATCCAATAGGACAACCTATCTTAGTATTATTTAAATTTTTTACTTATTTTTCTCTTCCTCAGTAAATTTTAACAAATTCTCACTCAAGTTAAAAGATGAAAACTCTTCTATTTTTTTGCACAAGCTCTTATCAGAGAGCAGATCCACAAGGTTTCCTGAGCCCTGAGTAATTTTCAAAGAGGAAAAACATTTACCAGCCCCTGAAAATCATTCTTTCCAGTTCAGTCACTGCAGAAGAGAAAGTACGTACATTATAAGCAGAGGCTCAAAACCCCCAGATAAAAGGAACTAGAAAAGGGCAAACAGAAGGCGTAAAACACGTGATGTGCATTTGTGAAAACAACTCTGATGTAGAACACTAGACATCTGGGAAATAAACCTTGATAAAGAAAGAGAACAAGAGGAAAGACAAATACTGCAAAGAAGAAAAAGAAGACCTAAGGGATTTGCATCTAGAAAGAAGAACAAGACAGAGGCCTGAGGCTATTGCAAAACAGAGAGAAAGCAGGGTGGAGCTTGCCTAAACCACAGCAAGGAAGAGAAGATAACTGAATTTAAGCAAGAAAGGAAAAAAAAAATAAAATCCGCCAGGCCTTCCAAAACAGACCTGGATTTTTTAGGGCACAGCTAGGAAAGAAGAGAACCTGTCATATGGGAGGATTTTCCAAAACTGAAGATAAATTGGGGTCAAAAGCAAGGCAAGTGGTCTTTATTAAAGCATGAGACAAGAAACAGTTTGGTGTCCAGGTAATACCTCTTGCTTTAGGGATATAATCTTTTCTTACTGAGCACTCCATGTCTTTCAAGATTCCAGATAATAATCTCTCCATATATATCCTGCTGTGTCCTCCATTATGAAGCTATCTATTATATTGTCCCTTCAGTCATATTTAATTGAGTTTGTGAAATTAATCATGAAAAGCATAATAATCTTACATATTTAATATTCTGTTATACAATCTTAAAGTATCGATCATCATTAGATATACATAAATAAAAGTTACAAATTCTAAAACGAGAACTTGCATCTTTTCCTTCGAGTTGGAGAAATCTGCTTTGTACTGCTACCCTGCCTTTCTATTTCACAAAATAACATTGTATGTATTTTGGTTTACTTCAAAAGCAAATGTTCTCTGTGAAAAGGTCATGGCTACATGCTACTGGTTCTGGGTATGAAAATTTTGTGTGCGGTGGGTTTTTTCAGATCTTTCACTGATTCCTGTAAGTTTCTTATCACCAGGCATTCTATGGTTTTCTGATTACCACATTCAGAAGAGAAAAATTTTCATCAAACCAAGAATATTTTATCACACTTCCACGTATTTCACCTGTGATTCTATTTGTAGCAGGTAGATTTAGTAAGTGCAACTACCGAAAGTTGTCTAAAATTAACTAAGATTTACTTGTTAAACATATAAAAGACTTCCATCTGTATCAGATTTAGAAATAACAATGTGATACAAACAGTGCCTTTTGGGTGTCATCTGCAAAGATAAAAGTTTCCTGAGGGTAGCCAACTTTTCCCTTTATGACAATCAATCACCCTCAGTTGCCAGAGGTAGAATCTTAGCTCTCTATGCACATAAAGCTTTCCCTGCAGCATTATTCACAAAATCTCTCAAGGGAGTTTCTGATGAACCAGTTGCAATGGAGTTTCACTGCTTTTTGAAGATTTCTTGAGGAAGACCATGGAACAATATTAATAGTTACTTCACAGTTTGATTGGTCACGGCAAGATGATGTTGCAACATGCCCAAATTCCTATTTACAGACCGGCTTCCTGTCAGAAAATTAGAGTTTACTATCTAGACAGCCTGTCTGCCAATTCACTCATCTGCCCAGTCCATGGTGTTCGCAGTGTCGCTGTCTGACAGTGGTTCCCAGAAGTCCCTGTGAGTCATAGTCCATCTATAGGGACAGCCCAGGCGACTCGAAGACGAGTGCTTGGCTACCTCAGCATTCAGGGGTACAAGCAATGCCTTCCAACACCAGCTATTTTCTCCTCTTATTTGGCAGAATCTCTACCCTTGATTTCCAGGCACACACACCGTTTTCCGTTCAGAGGTTTCTGTTCCACTGCTCTGCCAGGACTGCAAGCACTGCTCCTGACCACTGCCTCAGTAGAAGGAAGCCATCACATTTTTAATTGGCCTGATTTTGATTGCCATTTTGCTTTCTTTTCTCGCCCGCTGCTGAGGAAGATTCTGTAGCCCTGCACAGTCACGGCTGCCCTGCCACATCTTTGGCATTCAATTTCCTGTTTGCTTGTTTGTCACTGACTTGTCATTGCATCTGATGCTAATCTGAGCTTGACAAGTAATTTAATTTTGCTGTTTTGAACTGCTTTCATGTCACATACATGCTATCTCATCCTCATGAGTCACCACAGCTTGCCTCCTGAAAATAATGCACTCCTCAGTGTAATGATTTCTTCTGCTACAATTATTCTACTCTGCTACTCTGAGGGCTTTCTTCAACTATGATGTTTTTCTCTGTTGGACCCAGGTTCCAACTTGAATGCATTCTTTGTCTGGTTTTCTCTGTACTTGTACTTTTACAAAGAAAATAAGTCACGCAGCAGCATTTTCCTCCTCATCCTACAGCATATTGTGAAATTCCTGTTTGCCACATACTCTTTGTGTTTGTTGTCCCCATTGTCTTTGGCTACAGGTTAAGTCCACAGTTTTGGTCTGTCTTTCTCAGGGCCTTTACCATGATTTTTGTTTGCTTTCTCAGCTTGGATCCTGAGTTTTACATCCTTATTACAACTTTTCATGAATTAGCTTAACTTTCACAAAGAGTTTCCTGAAGCAGCCACCCTGCTCAAAGCAGGCAACGAACTGATCTGTTTTTCCGTGGGGAATTACAACAGTTCAAAAGGTGTCCCTTGTATACATTTACATAAAAGTGCATATTTTGTCACAATTTGTCTATGATGAGGCTATTTAAACACAGTATCTTTCTAATACTAAGACGTTTGCAGAAAGCTTCTTACATTTTGTAAAGCTTTTCCCAGCCTACTTCTTGTGAATCACGCAGTGACCTTACACTGGCTCAGCTGGCAAACTATTGTTATTCCTGCTCCCAATCCACCAGCATTTCACAGCCCTTGTGGTTTGTACTGCCCACTCGGCTATCAGGGCCTGACCTACAACATGCTGCCTGTATCAATTTCACTGATACATTTTGCAAAATTATCCTTCTTTAATTTCACAAACCCCTTTTGGAAGGCAAATAACAGCTGAAAGAGCATTTTCTTGCTGTAGCAGAGAGTTTGTTATGTGAAAAGTAAAGCATTCCTTGGCATATTGTTAAAAACCTTTCTTCTGATGTTTGTTATAAAAACCCTTGAAGTGGCAACAAACGCAAGAGTATTAGTACACAAGCATAAATTCAAATGTTTTCAAATCACAGCAAAAGCAACATCAACCAGAAGCTTGAGCAGTTGCACCCATAATCCAAGTGATTACGTTTCTAAGCAAATATAATTCCCACTGCTAAACCAATTATTTATAAAGGTTGTAAATTGCGATTTTAGGGAGTTTCTCCATGTGAGAGCTCTTTCTGCTGTCAGTAGGTGCACTGTGAGTGCTGTGGCACTGTGAGAGTGAGCACTGCTCGGAGCAGTGATTGGCAGCCCCGAGGACAGCGCCGAGGATCTGTGGATACCCCACCACCCGCGGGAGGCAAGAGCTTTGGATTCACAGTCACCGTTCTCCGAGTACAACTCATGCACTTGTTGAGATAAACAAAAATGTATTCTTAGCTCCATGCATAAGTTATCAGCTTCTGTACAAACCCTCCCAATGTCTCA
This sequence comes from Myiozetetes cayanensis, assembly GCF_022539395.1. Taxonomy (NCBI): domain Eukaryota; kingdom Metazoa; phylum Chordata; class Aves; order Passeriformes; family Tyrannidae; genus Myiozetetes; species Myiozetetes cayanensis. The sequence continues at coordinate 30,340,250 of NW_026086605.1, forward strand.
GTGGTTAGGGATTCACAGCTCATCTCTGCATCCATCAAAGTTCATGAGGATGCTGAAAATGTGAATGAAAGCAGAACCAGATCAAGCAGGGAGGCATATTAATCTAAAATATACATAAGTCTTCAGGGAATAAGTATTTGATAATTAAGAATGTGGCACTGAACCATCACAAAATCTGAGCTATAATGCTTTGTATCTAAGTGTGTTGCCTTTTCAACGCGCCCTCCCCAAATTATATTTGGTTGTGACTCAGAGACAAAGAGGTAACATACACATTTTAACACAAAAGGAGATGGCCTAAACCTCATGTAACAGCACTTCAGAAAATCCAGTACCATTTACCCTCTACAGACTAATGGAGACATGAAGACATAAATCTGAACCTATTTTTAAAGAAGCAAATGTGCCACACTGATAAGCACATTCATTGACTATAATCCTTATCACCCAAATACATATGGTGCGAGCTGAGACAAGACCACTCTCCTGCACTTGTGTATAATTTCGTGTTGAAAAAAATAAAATCGCATCACACGGTAGCCATGGTTACCCATAGAAGATAAGAGCAGCATTTTTCATCCAACAATGTCAGAAATGTGCATAAATTCAGGATCTGCACTTGATGTTTTTTTCAGGCCTCCCCATCTGCACATTTATTTTCTGCTGCCTGTGTATATCCTTTGACATACTAGGATTCTAGATATTTCAAGGAACAGCTCTCTTTTGCTCTCCTTAATCTAAAAAGCAGTTTTATCCCTAAAGCACAAATTAATTCAAATCTATTCTGAAAATCAGAATTGAAAGCTCACAGAAAAGCTTTTAAAACAATTGCTGTGCTGATAGTAAGTAAAATGTTAAATGGAGCCAGCTTATTTATAGAAAAAACTATACTGGCAGTTTACTGAGTGGTACAACACTGTTCTCTTTTGTCTTCATATTATTAAAAAAACACACAACCCCTAAAAAACACCCAAAACCCAAACAAAACAACACATAACAACGCCATAGACAATGCTAAAGGAAGACATTAACTTACTGCTTCTGCCAAAATCATGTTTTATGTCATACTATTTAGTGAAACTCTTACATTGTTTCACGGCCTAACTTTTCATACAAGTAAAACAGAAAAAAAATAACTTGTGAAAGATTAAAACCAGATTAGTCTACTGCATATTTTACAAAGACAAAAAGCGTGAGCATCAAGTCCAGAGCAGTTCTGCCTTAATTTTGGGTGCCATTTCAAACCTGGGACTCAGGTCATATGCTACTCACGGAAATGCTGCATTCGCTCTGTAGGGCTCTTCCCTTCAAAAAAAAAAAAAAGAATAATCTAATTCACCTAAATCAAAACCATCTTGCAGAAATGGAGAAGCTGCAATTCCCACTCTGAAGACAGACAGATTACAGATTGTCTACCAAAGACATGTTAAAAAGCCCCCCTTACCTGCCAGGGAGATCTGTTACCAGCTCATCCCAGCCAGCTCTCCAATTAAATCACTGGGAGGATCACCTTCAAATTTAGCTTCCAGTGTTTCTAAGGATCTCTCATGGAAACAGGATTCTCAGGATTAAAAAAAAGATACTGGCAGTCCTATCTCCATGTATATCAACATGCCAGGGACACACACAAGGAGAGGGATACAACACACAGAGCAGACTATTTAGCCAACTGCAGGAAGAATCCCCTGCTCCCAGTTTCAGGTTGGCCATATACTATCACAGGTGAGTATGTCCTAGAATATCTAGTGAAAATAAATATAATATATTTAGCAGTGTAGTACCATGCAGCTAAAGGATTTCAAGGTATTTGAAAGACATGGTAATTTAAATCCAAATCCAAACCGCTCATCTTCAAAGGGATCCTTATTTGTATGCACAATATCCCATGCCTAGATCAGGCAGCAGCAGCAGCAGAGAACCAAAGCAAGTCCTTGCCTGAATGAAGAATTCTTAGGAGTGAAAAACCAGCTGAATTTCATACCTTAATCTCAACTTGACTGAATAATTATTACTATTGGTGGGATTTAGAAGGGAAGAGCTGAGAGCCCAGCATGCAAGAGTGGCTCAAAGGAGATCCTACTGCCATGCTTTCAAAAGGAGAAAGATGCTGTTCTCAGTTGTGTAGGTCTGAAGATGTAATTTGTGGATGTTTTGGGAAAGGTTGGAATGCTAGCTTGGATAGGATTTCACATCAGAACTTCATCTTCAGGATAATGATGTATGTAGTATATGTATATGTAGTATAAAACTGCTCCCCCAGATGCAGTGATATTTTAACAAAATAATAATTTCTATATCCTTTTTTGTGGTGCTCTGTTTGTAAAAGATTCTGAATTCTTCCTACACTAACACTCAAGTATATATTGTTTTATTAGTCCTACTGAAGAAAAATTACATTTTAAGAAGTCAAAATAAAGAATACTACGAAAGAAATAATTTCCATATTTTAGACCTGCTGCAAAAAGCATGTGTTTTAAGGGTATCTACTTATGTTTTAAATTGGAGTCACCATTGCTGGAAGAGAAATCCACTGGAGCTACAACAATTCCTGCACAACATTCATCCTCAATCTCAACAACTGTGAAAGTGAGGCTCACAGCCTATGGGATTTGTTTTACCTGAGCAGATCTTAGTGTGAGTCAAAGCTCTGTAATATATATTTTTTAAATCAAGATACTCATAGGTCTAAGTTTAAACGTAGACATAACTGTACTCATATCTAGCAATAAAAAATAATGCAGATAAAGATAGGATGGATAAATATGAGTGTTAACATACCTACTTCAAATGTACTATTCATGTATTTTCTGCAAAAAAAGAAAGCATCAGGATAGGAAGCAATTTATGTAGCAATTGCTACATAAAATAGCATGATGTTAAAGATGATGTCAGAAAGTGAAGCATAGCATTAACAATAACTTCTCAGACATGCTACCAACTGCCTTAGCCTCTCTCCACTCATACTCCATTTTTAGGCAATATCAATTTAAATGTCTGCAAAGATCCCCTGCCTACCTGAGGATGTCAGATATTTAAAATTCATCTTACCTTGTGGGATTTTTTTTCCAATCACTGGTTTTAGTTTTTTAAAATCTTATCTGTTTATATTAACCCTTTAGATATTTAAGAACATTAGTACTATTTTTATTGTGCTGATCCATACAGTGCTATGACAGGCCTGTACTTGAAATTATGTAGGAGACAGAAAAGCAGCAGCTTATTGAGGTGTTGGTAGACCAGGGCTCTTTGCAGCCTAAGCACCTCTCTGTAAGATGCCAGAGGAATAAAAAAAAAATTTGTAATTCTTGAAAGCTGACTAATTGTATTTATTAGTGTAACCATGGAATTATGCTACTGAAATCTAACAAGGATATCTGAAGTGAAACAATGGTGGAACAAATGTTATTTTTCTTTCAGGTACAGTTCTCTAAGGGATGAGTCAAATAATTAGCTGGTCTGGTTTTTTAGAGAACAAAAAGACTCTCTCCTGACTCCCATTAGAACCTGCTGCCTGTCTCAATGGTGTGTACAAACACACAAGGGAAGACTGAAACAGCTGCCAAGGGTTTTGACACGATACACTGCACAGTAAAATTTCTAAATCTGTGATAATATCTGTATACTAGAACATGATTCTCCCCAAATCAGTCAGCCTCTCTGTAAGTCAGTAGCTTACAGCAACAATTCCAGAAGAACTGTCTGTTCTGGAATCAAATTCTTCTGACTGGAGGAGGAGAGAAAGAACTTCTGAAGTCCCACTGCAGTAAGCATATTTCCTTTAGTTTTGTCCAGTAGAAACTTTTAGTAGAACAGTTCTATAACTGGTGAAGTAGTCTGAAGATGGCACTTCACATGTTCTCTTTTAATAACCTACAGGAACACAGTTATAAACCTCTACCTTAATAACTAATATCAATTTATCTGAACCTCTAAGCAACTTAGGTTTTCAACCTCATATTTTTGTGCTGCCTCAATATTTTCAGGTTTTATTTCTTTTTTTTTTGTATACTTTCCCACTAACATATATTCTACAATGTTCTTATGAACACAGGCTTTTATGTGTCTAAAGTAAAGGTCAGCACTGACAAGCAGTCATGCTGTATTTTGCATATATATCCATTCTAACAAACCTGCAAATACTCTCTGGATACTCACCTGGTCTCTCACAGTTGTAAGTACTACACAGATACTCCTATCACTGGATACTTTAACATGCTCAGTAGCTTCTGTCCCTGCTAAAAAGCACATTAGCCAACATTACAGCCCTGAAAACATCTTCATTGACTTCATCAAAACTCATTCAATAATAATTTAACACTGGCCATGAAAAATTCAGTCACAGAAGTTTCTTTACATCAGTGGCTCCAAGACTGCACTTACCCGAGGGTGTTTCAGACATGTATTGAAAGTATCAGGTGCTTCAACTGTGACTCATTGCTGTACATGAAGAGTTTACTGCTTGTCAAGCTCTATTTGTCAGAATGTGCAAATACAATAGCCACAGTACAATCAAAATGTTAAGCAGGGATGAGTCACGATAATGTCAGAGAAAATGACCTCAGTTTTTCCGCTCTTCCACAGGTCGTATGGTTTTTTACCGGGAAAAAATATTTTTGGATGATCTGGTTTTTTGTGAAAGCAAAACCATCCTCATCCAGAATGACTGAATGGGGAATGGAGTGGCTGAAGATTTAGACACAGAGCAGTACCCGACAGACAAAAATAATGATTGGTCAAATATGCTTAACAGCACACTACTGTGTGCTGTGATCTTGTTCCCCCTGAACAGGATTATGTTGGGTTGGTACTTTGGTTAGGCTTGAAGAAACACCTGGACACTCAGGAAAACAGAGCAAGTTGGTGCTGAACCAACTCCCCAAAGCGATCTTTGCATAACTATCCTGCTGCAGGTGTAAACTAAACACAAGACAAGGTCCTGACCATTTATAACCCATGAGACCTGAATGCCAGTTTCAGTAACCCAGATAAATTCCAGTTTGGGAAAATTCAACTGATTTTTATACACATTCACTGCAGTTTCACTAAAGTATCTTCTTCCCTCCTTGCTGAGATTAACATGTCCAGTGCCACACAGTCCCAGCAGTTTTGTGGTGAGTGATGTCACTGCTATCCATGGCTCCCAACAGGGATGCACAGCACCCAGTCCAAGAATAATACAAGTAAGAGGTGTTACAATAACTCCATTTTAAAAGCAGTACCACAGAAAACCAGGATGATAATGATTTATTGATTTTCTTCTTGACTCTGTTCATCACAGAAGAATCATTCTATAATTACATTACTCAGTTTTACAGATCTCTGCTGATATTTTTCTAGAACTTTTTCTTTTTAAAGTGGATACCTACAAATAAAATATTAAGAAATCACCCTTTCTCTCAATATCATGCACAAATAATCAACTGCAGGACAGTTTGAAGAGAATTAAGGCGTTTTAGAAGTATAGCACAGCAATTCCATACAGAACTTGCCGCGATAACCTTACAGAAAGGAACTAGAAACATAGAAGTCCCCATTTTTTTTTTCCATCAAGAACCACAAAATGTTTTCCTAATGCATCAGAAGTTACTAAATACCTTAGAGCTCAGAAACACACAGGGCTACAAGGCAAAAGAGAAAGTTTAAAGGTTGCCAAAGGTTTTATAGATCAAGAGTAACACCTCGAAGCCACTCAGACCGAGCCTTGCTGGCAAAGAACTGCCATCTCACAGTTCCAGTTGGCACAAAGACATTGGAGTTCAGCATTTTTAAATTGTCAAACCTGATGGAGAGTAGCAGGAATTGCACAAGGAAGGAAAATACTCTAAACCAGAGCACAACAAAACACAAATCAAACATACATACAGAAACATGTGCTTTCACATAAAACTACAAATAAGGCATTGGATCTCAGTTAAAATGCCCTGACTTAAATGAAGAATATGATTCATCCCATCTCACAACTCCAGGACACTGTGGGGGAAAGCAACAGTAAACTAAACAGGATTTTCATGTATAGTCTAAACTGTTCACACCTAATTGACAACATTAAAGTTACACCCAAACAATTTCTAATTTCAAAGGAAAATAATTGGTAAAAGCTTGTTTTACTGCCTTGAATAAATAAGCCAGACTGGGCACATTCACATGCTCTAACAAATGTTGCTTTGTTGGTCCTTTTTCAGTTTATTTTCCTGCAATACTTAAGGTGCTTTCTCTAAGCCACTCAGCCCAGGAATTACATGGAGTTATGTTCTATAGGCTAAATAAAGGACATTGCCTCTGATCTGCTAGCAAATTTTAGGAGTGGATCATCCTGACCCAATTAACTTGTCCTGTTAGACTGATTGTTTCTGCTGAGAGATGCAGACAAGAATAGCTTAAAGCCAGGCTGCACAAAGCAACATGTGCTGGCACCCTTAGCAGTGGGGATTAAGAAGAAATGCAGAAAGCTCTGCGTATTTTATATGTCCCTTAAGGTCATGAAGAGAATGCCCCACTCAGCCACCTAAATGTAGAAATTACAATAGGCAAAGCCCAGGCTGTATTTAGTTCTGCACTTCCACAGCAAATGAGCTTGTCCATCTTGCCTTCTCCCAACAACAAGCAGGTTAGTCATACACAGCAAACTTGTGTTACGTGGTGATAGATATGCCAGAAGGAGGCAACTGCACAGCCTATTGTGTGCAGAACAACACCCTGACATTTCAGGTGAAATGTATGCAGCAATATAAAAAGTGTAGATATTTGAAAAATATTTACAGGAAAATTAGTACTCACTGGCATGAAAGAAACCCTGGGGCCTTCTTACTCTGTCTGTGCATATGAGAGAGTGATCTCCTGTACATTGCCAAGGTTTGGTTTACAAGAAGAGTTTTCTCCCGCAGATACATTTCAGCCTAAACTGTGAGAGTGTGAGCAAGAGTAGAGTCAAGACAAGTGCAGCTGAATGGGCTTAAAATGCAAATTCATGCACTATCAAAGGGAAGAATAAAATTCTGGGACAGCTTCTCAACTGCTATAAAGTTACCTTTGATCCACCATCTGCACCAGCCTTGCACTGATTTTAAACTCCAGCATCTCCCAAACCTCCCCCTGTTGCTCTCAGGCACAGGGCAGTGAGAAGTCCTGTGGGAAACGCTGCAGAAGGAGCCCCACACAGCCAGCAGCACACCTCAGGTACTGCTCACGTAGGACACAGAAGCACAGCGCCCAGAGACCCACGATGCTCAGCTGTGACAATGAGACCTGAAATGAAGCTGCAGAGTATCACCACATGGCTGTTACACAGCAAAAAACAGAGATGGATTTGTCTTGCCTCTACCTACTGCTCGCTCTGACCCTGGAGGCAGCAGCTGAAAACGGAGCTGCCAGGCTGGTGTGGTCCTGCTCGAGGTGCTGCCCTCGCCCACGCTGCACCCTCACAGGTCAGAGCCAAAAATTTAATAAACCTCACCCCAGGCAGCATTGTGGGGGATCGTGTCCAAGGAGATCCGTCTTCTTTTCCATATGGACAGGGCATCTGTGCCCAGGGGTGGCAGCAGGGTCTCTGTGAGGTGAGGCGAGAGCTGCTGCAGGTGAGGATGGATGGTTCCCGGTGGATTCAGCAGGTTCTGCAGCCCCTCAAGCCCCTGAGCCCCACGGGAGGTGCCTCAGGGGAGCAGAGACAGAGCGAGAAAGCCAGTAGGAGCAGGGGGAGGCAGAGGAGCTGGGAGTGAAGGAGGGAGGCTGAAACAGGGAAGAAGGGGCATTGCCCACCCATCCCTGCCATTTCAGGTACTGTCAGGAGAGTCATTACAGATGGATGACAATAACTTCTGCCTCCATCCATTTTGAATCCATGCTTTTTTGAAGGCAAGCAGCACATGCCATTTGTATCTTACATTTTTCAAATACATTTCTGAACACCAAATGGAGCACGCTGGCAACTCTGAGGGAGGAATTTTGCTTTCTGAAATAGAGGACTATTTTTAAGAAGTGAGAAAAGCTCTTTGTGGATTCATACTCACAGAAGGGATCTGAAGCCCCTGAGAACCAGTTTCCTAAAAAAATAAAGCCAGACCTTGCCAGTAAACACACCTTCTTCAGCATGATAAAAACCAGGGAAGGAATTAGCTGAATATTTAAAGCAAAGGCAGATATTTGAGTAAGATAATACCTCTGAGGTGGTGAACATGTAAATTTCTCTTGTTCTTTTTTCCCTGAAGAGCAACCTTTCCAACACACACGCTACTTTTGTTTCCAGAGTAATACGGCACAAAAGACAGTCGAAAGCCTTTGGGTAATTTCCCTTAGTGATGCACCTTGTTAATGTCTCAATTCAAATCATACATGCCTGGCATAATTATAACACTGAGGGGTAGTTCACTAACAAAAGTTTGCCAAAACACACAGTGAACTCTGTCATTTGAAACTTCAAATGAAAGTTAACAGACTTTATAACAATTGTGTAGCCATTCAACCAGCATTATGTACAGTTTTTATGTTCTGCTTTGTGGAAAAATCAAGACAGGTAGAATACAAGGATCTTCGACTGGTTTTCTAAAGGCTAATAGTCTTATATAAAAATACCACACCCATTTTCCAGCATCAGGTGCCAGACTTCAGATTTTGCAAGGATAATAGATGGTCCTTTTACTGTTCCATTCCTTCTTACTTTCTACTGTGAACTGCTGCCCATTTGGTTTATAAGACTAGATATCTTTCCATGCCAGATTTAAAAGTACAGTGGCCTTCCCTCCATCAGAGGAAAGTGGTGCAATTTATGATGAAAAGCACAAATCCAGGTTCTCAACACCCTGAAAAGCCCAACAGTATTCTTTTGGGAGAATTTAAGCCTCAGCATTCCTAAAAATTGATCCCTCAGTGCAGATTCACTGCACTGTACCTTTCTGGCAAAGGGGTTTTCACATCCACTGCATTTGCACCTTATTGAGAATTAACCTTTTGCAGTATTTATAACTCATTCCCAAAGCTGAGGGAAATGATTCACAAAACACAGTGTTCCTTCTAGCTTTGTGTCCTGTATGACATCCCTTCAAACCTCTCTATACAACTTGCCCACTACAGTAACGACATTGTCACATTAGTCTAAACACTCTATGGCTTCTTCCTCTAGAATTTTCCCCCATGTTTGACAAGGAGATTAATTTTACTAGCTCAAAAGAACAGCCACAAACCAGCACGTTTCCAGTATCTTCTTATAAAGGACTTACTTTTGGTAAGAAGGGGAGCAGTGGGAGCAGTTATGCAATGCCCTTAATGGCTATTGATTCCCATGTTCTGTTATTCTTGCTTTCTAGCAACAATGGAGAAATGTCATCAAAACAATACCTTAAAGGAATGATTCCTTGAACTTATATTTTCTAGCTAAGCTAAAGCACATTACTGGAATAACAACACATACAAAGCACTGTAGTACTAAAAATAAAACATCTGTATGGATATGCCTCCTCCACTTAATTGCAAACAATATTAGACAGTGTGTAATCAATATAAAATTGTGTTAGCTGTACAGGCCATTTTCTACGAACATGTACCTAAATGCAAATGCACATTTCATTTTAAAATCTCTGTACTTTTATGTCACCACCACAGAAAATGCTATGCCATCATTATAGAATTAAATTCTTCTCACAGTCAGAAATGATGGAAGCTTTTTGCTGAGAAGCTGCAGCAAAAAGAAAAGATACAAAACCAGCTGCAGCCTGCAGTCATGCTAATTAAAAATCAATCCATTGCCAGTGTCTTACACCAAGTTAAAATCACAACGAAATTAAGACGGTGTGACAAGAACTGCATTAATTAAAAAGTTACAGGTGAGACAAGAACTAAACGTGAAAGTCACAGCTCTCTCCAGTACTGGAGTTGAAGGCTCCTCATGTATTTACAGGATTTTTCTGAACCTTTGTGAGGGAGTAGCTGCCATTCAAGGGATCCACCAGGGAACCTCCTGCGTGCACACCTTGGGACAGAACTTTAGCCAAGAACAAGTGAACAGGGAGAAGCAGAAGCACAGACAGTGCACTGCTTTTCCTGCTAAAAGCAAAGATTGGGTGTTAATTCTTCTGCCATGAAATGCATTTTCAGTCCCATTTGCCATTACACCAAGGAAGCCATTAACACCGTGCCTTGGGAATGAGGAGTAAAACATAAAGAAGAGTCTCAGCGGCCAGAGATCAGATTATGTGTTTTGCAAGCCTTGCCCTGAACTTCACCTCAATCCCCAACCTACACAGTGCTCACCTTATCCGCTCCCCAATCTCAGGGGGCTAAAGGGAAAGGCTGGGAGAGTTTTGCCACTTTAGTGCCAAACAGGACAGAACAAAAGAAACAAAATGAATTAAGGTAGTCCTATCCCTAAAAGAAATCAACCCCCCCCCCTTTTTTTTTTTAACATCTACTTTCCTATTTTTATAATTATCACCCAAAGAAGCATAATACACGCACACAAGTTTCTGCAAATACAGAAGTCATCCCATCATTATGGTAAGTTTATAGCTAAGATTTTCTCACCTCAACAACTTTAGCAAACACCCACGTGATTGACAAACAAGGATCTGCCAGTATTTTTACTGGAGGGTACAAGTTTACTGGAAAACATCCTGAATTGGCTACCTCCTGCTTTTATCCTCCAGAAAACAAGAGGATAGCATTTTTAATATAGGCATCCCTCTAACGAAATAGCAAGGATATGAACTGATAGATATGATCTGATCCTAAATAAGTTAATTTTGTACCATAAAACCATTAGTATGGAGGAAAATAATAATGAAGTGACTAACTGCAGAGACACTTTCAAACAGAAGATTACAGTGAAATTCAGCTAAATGGAACACTTATAAAACATCTAACCGACCATTTTCACCTGGAGAGGGCTGGGTGTTATTTTTCACTAAAATGAAATTTAACTAATGATTTATTCATTCATCCTTGAAAGATCAGCTTCTGCTGGGTCTGGTTCTCAGTCTGCAAATTTTGTTCTGGAACTCCAAATTAAAAACAGCTAAAGAGAAAAATAATGAGTCACACAAAATCTCAACCTAGCCTTAAAGGACATTCATGACCACACAGCCACAGCCATTGACAAGCTACAACGCCAAAAGTCTCGGGTAGGAAACAGATGACCTCACTGAAGTTTTCACTCCTGAGCCAGATAGTGCTGACATTCAATGACAATATCAGAAAAACCCTTCCACTTTCACTGGAAATTAAATATGGAGTTGATAGAATGTGATACAAATGGCCAAATTTGATTTTTTTTTTTTTTTTTTGAGGGGAAGGAACCTACCAAACCAAAAAAGCCAACCACAAATCAGGAGAATACAACCTCTTTTCCTACACCTTTATTGATGACAGGTTCTCAGGGTTCATTCTACCAACAACTGTATAATCAGTGTGTTGGTGTATGTTATCAAATAACCGTACTTAAAAAACAGACTTCTAAATAAATCTGTTGGTTCTGATGCACAATTAATGGGTATCTAATACCCAGTTATCAGTCACTCACAAATAGATCTCTGAACCCATAAGAATAGAAAATGGACACAGAGAGCAGGTAGAGTCTCAAAAATATGTGCTCATTTATAATCCTTAATGCAAACAATAGTTTCTACTATGCACACATTACTTAGTAAAAATTAAAGTTAAGCTAGTAAATGAATACTTTTCACAAGCATAAAACAAGCCAAAGAGAATGAATACAGACTAATTTCAAATCTAAGTAGTATTTTTGATTACATATTTAGTACTAAATAAGTTTATTTCACGTGCATTTGTAAACATAATCCTAAAGCAAAGCTGCATGCCAAGTTACCATGACCAGAGCCGAATCATTAGCACTGTTCTAGAGGTATCCAACAATTACATCATGAAAATATTGAATGTATGTATCAATCTTTGTTCCGGTGATTTGCCACTTTTCAATGTCCTAATAAGAAAAGCAGGGTGCAGTTCACACATCGTGGCAACCTGCATTTCAAACGTGACAGTTTGACAGGTGAACCAGTGATGTTCACCAAAGCAAGTTCCTGAAAAAAGCCTGAGGTACAAATCCCTGCACGTTGCAAACCAGCCATGTCACCTCGAGCAGACAGGCACAGATGGTGGTACCCAAGCTACAAAGGCTGGGCCACACCACAGCCTCCACCACCTTCTCCAGCTGCTTCTCTCCCTCTCAGTCTTGTTTGTGTTGATCAAGCCAACTAGTTTTCTTCTCACACACCCTCTCAAATTGTCTTACTGCATCAGGTGTTTCCAACTAGATGGTCCCAACATGCTTGACAGCCTCATACAGCCCATGTTTCGTGGCAAACCCTCCCCTTGGCCTGATGTCACGTCAAATGACAATTAAACAGCTTCCTGACACATCACAGAAGGGGGCAGAGAGTCATTGTCTCTAGCTATGTTTGAGGCTTTCGTGTTCCTTTTCTCCTCCCTTTCACTCACTCCCCCTCAAAATATTAAATAAGTGAGAACGATCCAAGTTTCAGGAAACTAGAAAAAAAAAAAGTCAAGGTAACTTTACAAAAGTTACGATCATTTTTACGATCAGTATCCAAACCTTAACTGTTTTCATAATCCTGTCACAGATGTTACTTGTGCATGTAAGCAATACTACAAACAAAACTCCAGACATTTTATAGCATTCTGTGAATCATCCCAGCTTTAAACAATGAGAGATCATAACAGCAAATACCAAAGCCTACCACATAAAGAAACTCCCCACCTATTCAAAGGATGCAGATGATATGATTAAATATTCTGGAACTATAAATATTATTTCATTTATATCCCAGAGGATGGCTTTAAACCCACATTTGAACAGAAAATACTATATTATGCAAATATATGCACACATATATACATATGTACATTGACAGAAGAAAAGACATTCTGCAAAACAAAAGGCTTATGAACAAATAATTACCCCATGAGAATTGCAGGAAGGCATTCAGGGACAATGAACCCAGGTATTTAGTGCCTCTGCTCTTTTCTTTATAAACTATTTTATATTCTGGAATTTTATCACCCATAAAGACTCTGGAAAATGGTTATGTAAGTAGTTTTAACTAATGTTGTAAACAGGTTTTCAGCCTTTTTACCATATGTTAAAGATGACAGAAGATGTTACAACAAGCAGTGAAATTCATTCACAAAGAACAAGCCCAAGAATTCATGAGGTTTTATGCTCTAAGGGTAGGAAATCATTTTGGCTGTCTCCCAGAATGAACTGTTTAATCAGAAAACAGTTGCACTGAATTAACTAGTAGTACCATGAAGCAAATCCCACTGACTCTTCCCATCATCAAAATTCTCATTTAAGGAATTCTTACTTAATTCGCAGAAATAAGAGTTTGTGCCGTTGGGACTGCTGAGGCCAAGCAATATTGACAGACACTGGTGTATCAACATTGCAGGAGTTTCTTTTAACCTCCTGAATATACCAGGAAAACTCCCCGTTTTGCCATTGCCACCAGACTGTGGAGGAAGCATCACAGTAGTGGGTAGAGTGGCTTTTAGGTCCTCTGCAAGTGTGAAAGGCAATGAGGAACTAGGAATTTTTATCCCTAGAGGAGGAGGAGGAGTAATTTGTCCTTTGAAAGCATTTTGAAACACCTTAGAATACCTCTGAGCAAAACAGGGGCATTTAAAGGGGACATTACCTCTTAAGAGCACTCCCTCAGTATTACTGCTTCTAGAGATACTTAATGTAAAACATGGCATTTAAAAAGCCATCCTGGTAACAGCCCTGGTTTATAAGGATTTAAGTAGACCTGCTCCAAGGCATTCATATGTCAGGCTATGAATAGGTGCTGCTGTAGATAGCAAAATACATGACTGCCTTCTCTGAAAATGCAGCAAATACTGAGCTCACTTGGAACTCCATCTGCCTTAACACTGAGATGAACAGCTCATTCTTTTATTTTTCCCTTTTAACACCACTTCACACTGGTACATTTCCATTCCACCAAAAATCTCCTTGGCATTTTGCATCTCCTGGAGCACAATTAAAGTACCTGTAAAACCTGACTGACTAATTTCCAATTTATAAAAAGTAATGCAATTATCCTGTTCAAATTAGATTTAATTACAAAGCTTCAGAGTGGTCTAAGAATATTTTTTGATACACGCTCAGCTGAAAATTCCTATCTTTTTCAGCAGGGAATACAACATCCATTTCTGGTTGTGTGGCTCTCCTTCTAGTTTGGTCATTTATGGTTAATTGCAGCACTCTGGAACATCTCTTCCTAGTTTGCAAGCTAACATTTAATTACACCACTCTGGCACATCTCTTCAGATGGTATCTGGTTTCCAAGCTGAAACATCCAAGCACAAAGGAAAATGCTAAGAACCTTTCAGAAAAAGCATGTCCAAACACTCTGCAACCCTAGAAAAAAACCAAATCTGCAGAAAACTAGTATCCACCAATCCAACAAAGCAGCTCCCATTTTATCCTCCTTTCAGCAATGCCACAGAGAGCTGGTTTCCAAGAGCACAACAGGCTGCTGCTACACGTCAGCAGCAAATTAACAAAAATGCTACCATGATGAATGTGAAGATGGAAAACATCCCACTTACCATCTCTCTCAGAATATACACTCCGATAGCATCCACAGTACCTGCATGTCAGTATTCTCCTACTGCCTTTATTGTTTTCACTCCGTAAATTGGCATCAGAAATAAGAGCCAACGAAAGTGATAATAATGTAGATAGGGATGCTCAGTGCCACATTCACTTACCTGCAAAAGGAAAAGGACAGGGTTTGAGCTCACTAATCACACGAGTTAGCTAATCTTATTAGATGGCTGCTAATTATCTCTGACACAAAGAAGGATTACAGGAGGCAAGCAGAGAAATGGTTTTTTTAATAGATATAGAAAGGTTTTTAATAGACATTGATTGGTTATTTTGGGGAAAGAAACAAACATTATATTTATCCAGAGATCATAAACACTTCCCTTTCTGTTTGCTGAAGAGCAGATGTGACAATGAAACAGGTGGTGGAAATATAAACCCTTCTAAAACCTCCAGGGTGTTTTCTCAGGAAGTGTCTAATGATTGTCACTGGATCTGTTGCAGCTCTTGCTTTATAGGCTAACGTGGTACAAGTAGTTGCTGGGGTTTTGCCAGTGATCTCCTAGGCAACTGGCTGCTCAAAGGAGCCACAAATAGAAGCAGTAAACCCCACTCCCGATTTCAGTCTCAAAGCAGTTTGCACTTCTAACATCCACCGTGCAAGAAAATATACACCCCACAAAGGTATGGGTGATCAAAAGCACATGCATCCCCTTTCTTAGCATACTACAGCCACAGATGTAGCAATAACAATCAGATTTGTGCATTAATTATGAAAAAACTGAATAAATTATTTTAAAAAGGTTTCCAAGGCTATAGATTTTACAAAGACAATCTCAGTTAACAACAGTGCAGTGTCCACACGGATTTCTCAGTAATACAAGGTACTCATTTGGGCTCCTCAAGCATCAGAGAAAATGAGAATTTATTCTCATCTATTTTAAAGATTTATTGTAGTGACTTGATAGTTCTGTTTAGCCTACAATACAAGCATAAATTTATTAAATGTAGGTTACTCATGTATTTTATTAAGGCAATAAATAACTAAAGAAAACCTAGATAGAGTAAACTGCTGTCAGCTGTTCTGAAAAACCCCTTCATATATTATTTAACTACATCTCTCCAAGAATAACAATTAATCATTTATGCTCTCTCCGTTAACTGTAAGTTTTAATTTCTTCAGCAATTCTCTTTGTAACTCATTGGTAAAAAATAAAAAAAAAAGGCTTTTTATTAAAAGAAGGATTACTTAAAAAATAGTGTATCTACACAGCAATCTTATTTATGTAAATATATCTACGTGTATCTACACAGCAATATTAGTTATATAAATTAAGAGGAAACTAAGACTTAATGTCATAATATTTAACAGAGAAAATTAGCCATTCTCCAGGAAAGAAGAAGGATTTATCCTGAAAAATCCAAAGGATTCCAGTTTTAAAATACATTTCAATATAAAATGTGGATGCTTGCAGAAAAAGGTATTCCCTGAGTTATTCAAACACAGAGTGGAGGTCTTAGATAACAGCGGGCACAGATTCCCCAACAAAGTACACACAACCAAAACATAAGAAAATCTCATGTTGCTAACTAATATCAATGTCATGCTGATAAGGTCAAAACTAATTTTAAAGCCTCCTGCAATCTCTTCACAGAGAAAATATCAAGGAAATACCTAAGGGAACACATTAGCCATACAGACACCTTTATAAACGGACACAAAACATGTCCTTTGGCCAAGAAAGGTTGGATTGAATGATCCTTGAGGTCCCCCTTCCAACCCCGGATTCTACGAATTCTATGAAATACAAATCACAATTGTGCACAATTATATAGTTCTTATTTGAATAAATGTATAGTTCAATTTTAAAACTTGAAGCAGCCTTGCAAGTGTGTAAAGGTTTCACCACAGGAAAAATGTCCTATGATGTCTTGTTTAGGCTAAGCACAGACTTCTACCAGAACTTGGAACATACTATTTACATGTTTTTATTTAGGTGTCTGGTTCAAAAGGGACTCATTACATACATTTCATACTACCTGATGAAAATAAGAAATGAAGATGTACATAAGCCAGTCCGAGTACCAGAAACAGCCTGGGTACATCACTCAAACCCCAAGTTTAGTACAATCTACTCTTCAGCTGCGTTGCTTCTGAGTTAACTTGCAGAGATATCTCTGATATGTCTGCACAGTGCTGGATTGTGTCACACAGAGACAGCCAAAGTGACAGACCGAGTTATCTCGTTCAACCTCTACCGACACAGGGTGCGGAGCCTCCCGAAACACAGCACACCCAGAATCAAACTGCAGTATCACGCTGGGCTGCCAAGCTCTGGGCAGGTAGGGTCTGTCTTTTAGCCGTTCCTCCTCTGGAAGTGTTGAGCACTAGTAGGCTCATCTTGTGAGAGCACAGTAGTTACCAGTCGGTTAATGAACAAGCAGCGATTCAGCTGATGAGGCAACCAGCATCTCACGAGGGGATTTCCTCCCTTTTCAAGAAAATCTCTTTCTGTTTGGAGTCTGGTGGCAATACACAGAGTTCGTCTCTGCTTAACAACTCATCTGAAAGTTTCCACAGATGCTGATCACACAGGTTGAGAGGAACAGGGGCAGCCACTCTCTACCAGCTTTGAAGAGATCATACAAAAGGTCTCAGCTGGACAAAAGCAAGGACTAATGGGTTTATAAAGCTTGGCCTCAGGTGCACAAGGTGGTTGACAGCAATTTTTCAGGTATTTCTGTAAAAGAATGACAGACTTGATGCAAGATCTCACAGTTAATTGCAATAGCTAAGAAAAGGACAAGGTGAACATATATTCCCTATGCCCTTTTGAGCAGGCAATGGCAGCAAGCAAGACTGGAGCACGAAAAAGAACAACAGCAGCACCTATGATGAAGGATACAGGGCCATTAGATGAGGGCAGATAATCTTCTTCAGTATTGATTTTATCCAGAGAGCAACAAAGAATAAATGTGAATCAAGCCCTCCTGCGTTGGGATTCTTTCTTGCATGGATAATTTTTACATTATGACATTAGACTGGAGAGAAGAAGAGCTACCCAGACAACTTACAGCACAGCATTTCTTCAGTGTTTAAAACCAAGTGTCTATGTCATACCTACGAAGAGTTATGAATGGGAAGTTTTTCTCTGCTATCAAATTTCTGCTAACTGAGGAAACCAGAAGCAATATTTTGGAAAAAAAAACCCAACCGAACAAAAAAACACAAAACAAACACGCAGACAAATGGACCATTGTCAAAAGATGTTCTGAAGAACAGAAGAAAACTTTCTCATTAATTCAAAGGTAAATTTATGAAGAGGCCTTACATTTTTCACTAAAGAGATTAGTAAAGAAGTTATTTGCAACTGCTGCAATTTCAGGGAACAAGCTTCACTGAAAGTCCGGTAGCAAATTATAAAAACTAAGGGGCTCAGGTTTATTTCTTCAGCTGCAAACAGGTTACTACAGGATAAATGAGCACACTTCCCACAAGAGACAAACCAAGAATTTTCATTTGCTTTTCAATGCCCAGTGTTCCACAAGAAGATGACAGTGAAAAATTACACCAAATTTGTCATATGCTTTCACCTGCCTGAATATGTTCTGTAATGGAGATGAGGAGAGAATCAGAAGAGCTGGTCCCTGTTCTGAACCACAGCCAGGCAGGATTAAGAGGAAAAAAAAGCAAAACCTAATCAGCTAAAAATTATGCAGGAGACCTCTACTAAGATCACTGAAGGCGTGAAAAGCAGAATAAAAGACACTGCATTATCTGAAAAGACAGAGAATGGGACAGAAGCAGAGTCTGAGGTGGTCAAAAGTCTTAGAAATCAGGATACAGAATATTAAGTTCACACAGAAAGACAGAGATGAAAAGAGCAGCATGACAAAAGCACATGCCAAATACACACAAGTCTGAGGGAAATAGGATAGTCGGAGCTGACAGAAGAGGGATGAGCTTACAACAAACCTAGCCAAGAGAAAACCATGGCATAAGCCAACTTTACATCAGTGGAAGCGAACAGAAAGTGACAGATTTTAGAACTCCGCAGTACAAAAAGCCAAGCCAAGAGATGACAGCAGAAGGAAAGGAAAAGGAAGACTTCCCAGAGCACTCTCAAGGTTAGCAGAGGATTGGTATGATAAAGGAAAACATTTTTTTCCATCCATTGAAGACCAATCAGCTATTTTGCAGTGAGGTAGTATTAAGAAGGCAAGAAAGCTACACCTGGATAGGGAAAGCACAGCTATTTAAGGAGTAGAAAGAAGAAAAGCACTAGTTAAGACACAAGTAAAGAAAAAAAAAGCATCAGGATAGGAGGAAATCTAGGAGGACAAGTATGAACATAACTCAGGATTTGAAACAGGAGTGAGCAATTTTTATAGACTAGGGTAAGGCATGCAGCAGGAAGGATGTAGTTTAACAAGATTTTGCATATAAGAAAGGCAGCACAAGAAAAGTCTGGTCAAGTGACAAAGTGTCATATCACTGTCCAGAAAAGGATCAGCACAACTTCAAGTACCATTTAGGTGTTGCACCCAAAAGTCAAAATAATGCCCATGGCATGATATCTTCTTTGGAAGTGTGTAGGATTCTGAAGATTGGCACTTTTGGCAAGACCAACAGATGCTGGCAGAGATAGAGGTGATGTCCCCCAGAATAAGCGAAAAAAAAATCCAAACCAACAAATTAAAACCAGATACAGTTCAGGGAAACACATCATCAGTCCCCACTCCATAAATGTGCAGTCAAATTATGCATCAGTTTTACTCAGCTCTTACGTTATAACCCCATTGTCCTGAGTTCTGTTTTCCAGATGACAGTTACCCTCTGCCGCTAAAGAAACTCTATTTAAATCAAAAAAAGGTGATTTTTCTCTTGCATACGATAAACAGGAAACTGAAAAAAAATCACTACTCCAAATGTAGTAAGATAATCTCATCAGCAAACCAATAATTCCACACATTCCACACAAGCCAAGCAGTCTGAAAAACACTCTTGATGATCTCCGGTGTGCAGGGAAGGAGCTGTCAACAGCGGCATCAGCAGTTCAGCTGAGGCTCCAGACACCTCAGAAGAGTCATGAGCTATTTCATCAGTCACTGAATTGAGGTCTCTGTGCACCAACTCCTCTTATCCCAGAGCTCACAAGCTGAGCAGCAGACTGGGCTTTACTTTGGCAAGGCAAACAGTAAGAATGCCTTGACTCTTGCATAAAATTTGTCACAGGTTTTAATAAAAATGAAAAAAACTGTTGATTCGTTAAGTGGATCTGTGATCTGATCTCTGCAAAATAATTTAGGTGTCCTTTTGTTCACTCTTGATTTTACAGCATCAAGACACAGGCTGATTCCTGTTTTTACTGTCTGCAGTCAGTGAAGGAACACAAATCCAGGAAGTTTTTGTCTATACAAAGGTGAATACTAATATTGTGATTTGCCCCTTTGCTCCATTTACCATTTCAAAATTTATAAAAGGATCTACTAAACTTTTCAGGCATCATTTTTCCATGCCCTGCAATTCACTATTAAGAAACAAGGACTTGTTGAGAAATAAGGGATGTCTAGAAATCGCGACTGAAACATCTTTCATCAGTAAAGGAAGACTTGCATTTGCCTGAAAATTCTATTCTACTTTTAGGAGCAGGTTATCTATAGAACATGAACACTATTCACCTTATGAAAGTAACTTGGGGGTCACATAAGTCACTCCTGACCACAACTGTTGAAAGCAAAAAAAAAAAAAATCTCTAAACCACTGTGTAGCAATCAGATAAAACCAATTAAAACTGGAAATGACTGAGGCAGCTGTTTTAAAAAAATAAATTCCATCCATAGTTAACTGGTCTCATGCTGTTTAGCAGTTAAGATAAGCTGCAGTTAAAACACATATCCACCCTATTCATTCTTTTTAATCACACATGAACATGTTCACACAGAGACAAGTAAAAACTCAAAGGCTCCATTAACAAAACCTGACATGACATCCTCCTAGAAGAGGGGCTGGCAGCTCATGAGTGCTGTAGCCAGAGTAAAAGCAAAAAAGCCCCATAAAAAGCCCAACAAAAAACTCATAACAAAAAAAAATCAACCAAAGAAAACCCTGAATAATTCCTGAAAACAGAAACTCACTCCATATATAACTACTTTGTCAGGAAAAAAAAAAGTCAGCAAATGCTTTTCTAGAGGAAAATGCATCCCTTCCAATTCACAGTGAGTAACAAGGCCTGAAAAGTGTCTGTCCTTACTGTTTGGCTAAAATAAAATACTTTTTCTGCCCAATAATCCTGTGAAGGCCCATAGCAATAACAGAGGTACAAACAAAAACACAATGTTGTGCTTATCTCCTGGAGTTTAATTTTTCAGCAATTGTAGATGGCTCCAACTTTAGTTTAGGCAAGGCTTTCACAAGCTGGTACTATGAGAAATTGGGAAAGAAGAAAATTTATTTCACAATGAAATCCCTGATACAGTGAGCATAAATTTGCATTTTAGCAGAAATCCATCTGACCACGTCACAGATATCCCCCACCCACAGCCTATCTCCTCTCTTTGCTCTTGGCCAGGTATCTCTAGGTCAGGACTCTGGAAAAAAAAAATTTAAAAAAAATATTGGAGGCAGTTGCTATGGTTGTATTGAGATGGAAAGAGTGAGGATAAAGCTATAGCTGGGATCAGTTTTTCCACATGATCCCTGCATATATGGTTTGAGTCCCAAAAGGTTCCTGAGCAAACCTGATGTCTTATTAATAGGCATCTCTCAAGGACGGTTTGTAAAGGTAAAGACTGAAAATGTAGTGCAAGGGTTATAAAGGGCTGTCCAAAACTCACGGGCATGTGCTGCACATACTGACAGCAACACTTACCTGAGGAGCCTGATAGAAAACACAGTTCAAAACTTGATGAAAAGAATGATTTTGCACATTTGTCAAAGTTTTCCCTCCTACACTTTCTCTCTTAGTAATTTTTTTTTTCCAGAGAAACGGTGGCTCTATAGTAATTTTAATACTTTCTTCATTAAAATAATTCCTATTGCTTTTGGTACATTTCCAGCAAATTCCACAGCTGAGAAAAGAAGTAAAAATCAAAGAGATCATTTTTGATCCAGTACTTATTTCATGAAAGGAAGTACACCTTCATCACAACACAGACATTGTTTTCGGTGAAGTACTGTACCTTATTTGGCATGAAGACAACTCTTGGCACTTTATCCAGAAGTACCAAAATTTACCTCATGGAACAGGCATTCACAAGTGTTATATATCCCACAATTATTTCAATAAATACCAAGTCAACCTCATTAAACAGCAAGCACAAACACATCATAATGAGTTACAGTAACCCCAGAACACAAAACAAGCCGCCCCCAATGGACACTTAAGAGAATTATTTAGTAAAAGAGAATGATTAAGAAGTGTAATACATACTTTGAGAATTTTAAAATCAAAGACCTTTCTAAAGAAACATACTTCTGTTGAACTACAAATTATGGAGCTAGCTAAAGAAATCAGAGTGAAATTCTCTGCCTCATGCTGTGGAAGAGTTTAATCACCATGGTTCTTCAGCGCTCTGTGTGCTATGAATTTATGAATTTCAGATAACTTAAGCATGCTGTACAGATCCTGGAAGAGACCGAAATGCTTACCAGGTATTGTCCCTAATATCTGAAGCCAGCTGGAGCCCTGGCAGATGCTGTACCTATCTCAGAAATTTTGATCATGAAGGCATCGGACAGAAAGAGTGGACTCATTACAGGTGGATGACAGTGTAAGAATAATGCAAAAATTAGATTTAGACATCTCTATACCTGAGTTTACTACAATCTCCCTGCTAAACACTCCCCAAAGGATGAATTCAGCGCTGAACATTTATCCACATCAACAGTCCTGCTGAGATGTTATGAAATATAAAGCACCTGTGCTATTGTGCAGTGCACAGTTGTGCAGCACACCAAGAGTGGGACCTCTAATTTATTAATTTTATTTTGCCATGGTTACCATGATTCATAAGCTATAGGAAAGGAAGTATTTATTTTGACACTGTAGGAAACTTAGAAGAGTAATATTCAATATTGATGAACTAGACTGAATAGGAGTATTATATGAGGACACTGGAAGTTGCTTTGGGAAGACTAGTGCGGGTGAGGGAAGTTAAAAAACAAACAAAAACAAACAAACAAACAAACAAAACCTCTTAAAGTTCTTTTTCAAAGAACTGACCTTTACTATTAATGGAAGCAGAACACACAGCAATGAAAAATGCTATTCTGGAAGAGCCCTGCAATTTGCTTGGCTTTGAATTTCTGTCACCTGGAGTACCTTCACCCTAACTTTGCTAGAAAAGTCCTTCAAATATAAACCAGTGTTTGCAACCCACTAGGAAAAACAGCTTATCTAGGTCTTTCATTTTCAACATAATGTACATTCCCACATGTGAGAAAAATCACTGTGGATTTTTTTCTATTTCCTGTACTTCCTGTACTGTTTCATGTTATTGATTCTGTGTAGATTAATAGGCAATTACATGTTTCCATCTCTCAGTTCTCTGTAGTTATCCAGTTTGTTTCTCTGAGTTACTTAGACTGTTACTCACTTTCATACAGTAGCAGCAAGCAAGTCAAGTTCAGCAATACAAGCATTCTGCAGGTGAGATTCCTACTACTGGCACTATAAATAAGAGGTGAGCCATTATTCACTGTGTGGTGTCACTGGCAAACATTTTTTGAGTGAGCCAACTAAGAACTCTGCATAAATCACGTGAGTCTCACCTGAAGAAAGAACACACCACCTTCACCTGCAAGGCACCTTTGCAAAAGGATTTTGCTAAAAGTACAGTTTGAAGCCAGTGGTAGGAAACATGCTGAAACACAAAGCTTACTCAAAAGTTACATCAGACTCCCAGGTGCAGCACTTTACTAACACGGCTGCAGAACTTCCACACCATGACTGGTTTTCATCAACCAGCTCAGACTGAGCGCACAGGTGCCTGCTCCACTCTGTGCAGACATACACATGGAGTTCTAAAACATTCATTATTTGAGAACAGAAGAATGGGAAGATAGTGCAAGTTGAGAAAAAGTCACTGAACCGAAAAGTCATTAAGATCCAGTTCCCCACGTCACACTGTTTTGAAAGTTGCAAAGAGTATTTGGGAAACTCCACATTCTGTCCAACAAATATGATAATACATATCAAACCCAGCCTGTACTACTTCTAGAGAGACCTGGCAAAAAGCTTGCATAGAAATACAAACACAAGGACGTGGCTGCAGCAGTCAACTCCAATTTATTTACAGTAAGGAAGAAAGTGTCATTGCTTTAAGAACTCACTTCCATTCTCCTAATAGCTACTGGTTCACTGGTCACAGCTTGGGAAACAGCTTGCTTTTCAGTTTATAGCCAGAAAGCAATTCAAGTAGGGGTAATGTAAGATTTCATATGAAAAGCTACAGTAATGACAATATGGGCAAAGTTTCTGTCTACCATCTATTTACAACCTCACTGCTGACAGAAAGGATGGAGCTTCCCCAGGGGCTCTGGAGATCAGGTCAAGGTCTGCTGGGTCAGCAGGAGCAGGCATTTGCCCAGAAACTGCATAAAAGATCAGGAGGAAAAATAAAAATATCTAGTGAGCCTCTTCATCCTACAGACTCCCTTCAAAGGCCCTGACAAAACTCTGTGCCTTTTGGAGGAAAGAGAGCTGCTCTCAGCCTTTCAGAATACCAGCATAGCCCAGTGCCACCGTGTCCAGTTTATGCTCAACTCCAAGCCCTTCCAGCTGCTGGATGACCATTTGCTCCTCCTGACCTCTGGTTGTTCCACAAACAGGTTTTCTCCCTACTTTCCCTTTGTGTTACCACTAACAGGCCTTCCAAATTTGTGTCTTCTATGCAAAGGAAAAAATGAATTAAACAGTAAATTTTAGAGACACATGGAACCACCACAATTGCTCCTGATCATACAACTTGCTACCCAATTTCTTATTATTTAGATGGCAAAAAGGCTGAAGACAAGGATCAGGTCCCTACCTCACGCAGACTGCAGCATAAAAGGGCTCTGATTTTAATTGTGGATTCTGTACTATTATTGAGAAACAATTTCCAACTATACTTCATTAAACAGGAACTCCTCATCTTAGACTCTTCTACATCTCAAAACAGCAACTGAAACTGAGGGCTGTTATTTTTCAAACTGCCTCTCCTTTCTTGACTGCTTTCTCACTACAAATATACGGCCCTTTCCTCCCCAAAACATCCGAGGACTATCCTGCATTGACATTCAGCATTTCATGATGACTGTCCAGTGAATGGTATGTATGCAAAAGATAACCAAGATAACCAAGACAACAAATAATTAGCAGCTTTTGGCTGGCTGAATGCCTCCTGTGAAGAAAAGAGCAATTCATCTCCTTACAAGAGACAAAGGAAAAGGCTGAAGGAGCTCTAAGACATCTTGCATTAAACCATTATATTCCTTCCCTACAGTGTAATTGCTTATTTAGACCCATTAAGAGAACTAAGAGTTTCTGTGCAGTAAACAGAGACAGTGCCCCCGCACTCCCTCCCCTTTCTCTTAGCTTTAAAATCAACTGCAATAATGCAAAAGTAATTGGAGTGATAAGACAGAGCTATGTTTTATTTCTTTTTCAAATTAAACAGTTTCAGCTTTAACTGGTAACAAAAACTGAATTGGATTTTTCAATTTCTTAGATTGTCATCAATTGCTTTTCCACTGTTGGACTCTTTGTAATCTTCCTTCATTTTGCTTGGACATGATTGAAAATTAACTGGAACACAAAATGGAAATGTTCCTTCACTCTATTAGGAACACTCGCCTGTGTTAGTTGGAAGTCTGCATTCCCCCTCTGCCTGTTATCCCCTCATACTGAAAGTGGGGACAAAACCAGGCAGGAAGGAACCCAGCCCTTCTATGCAGCTGCAAACCTCTCATCTCCACTCACTGCACTCTGTAGGAAAGGACATTCCCAAATCCTACTTGTGGGACGGACAGAGGGACAGGATCTGTGCAGCAATGCCCTGCTTGTGCATCAATGTTATTCCTACAGTTTACTCTGCCATGGGCAAACCCAAAGACATTTCTGCAAAACTAAGTTGAGCTTTTACAAAGTCACATCAGAAACAGCAGCAGAAAAACACATATCTGACTAAATACTACGGGACCTCCTATTTTCTTCTCATTCTGGAACCCCAAACCCAGTAAGACTGCAGAGGGACGTAGTGGGATTGAGTTAGGAGGAAAATGTATCTCCAGAACTGAATATTCCTGAAATTCTGCCAGTACTGCCCAGCTCAAGTTCATGCAATAAGTGGTTGGAAGTAGCTGGGCTGCTGCAAAGTTAACATACATAAGATCAGGAACCACTTTTGTCCAGAGAGCAAGGCAGCCTCTCCTCCACACTGACAGCACGGGTCAGCTCTCTCCACCTCATGCCCCAGTGTCTCAGAGAGCCTCAATGAGATCTGCAATTCAGAGCTGGTAATTCCAGTTCCTCAGCAGCCATCACACCTACAGCACCATGAGCTTTCAAGTTCTGGCACATCAGCTACTTGGGGACTTGCTCACAAGCCATGTGTGGCTCTAGAGAGAAGCCACTTTCCCCAAACAGGAAGGCTAAGATTAGCTTCCTGTACCTAAAATGCCTCTCAGATTAAATGGCATGCTTTAAGATGTGCAAATTAAAAAAGAGGCCAAGTTACTATTTCAGCTCTCAAACTTCTTCTAGGAACTGCACTGAAAAACATTACCTTCACATTGAGGAAAGAGAGGTGTTACATGAAGACTGCATTGAAATTGTGTGCAATACTGAAGAGCCACATGCAGAAGAAGCAAGGCAAAGGAGCGAGAGGATGGGCAAATTGTTCTTGAATACACAAACACTGCAAAGTGCTAATCAAGTGTGCTTCTCCCTGTATCACATTCAAGACATACAGAACAACATAGTGTGAAAGTTTGCACACTGATTGCTCTTCAACCTGAAGAGAGAGCAGCAGATTCTGTTTCCAGTGAGCAGGGTCTTCTTTGAAGCCTTTACATCTGACAAATTACCAGTCAGAGGGAACAAAATTACCCTTTCCATCCTCTCCCGTATTTCCATACTTACACATCACCAAAGGAAGCCAGTCATTTTCAAAATGTTTCCAGTGTTAATATACCCGATTCTTTTAAATAAGAAAATACATATGCATTAGTCACATAAAAAGCTTCAAAACTATACATAAAATCTGCAAAATCTACAGCAACCCATGCTTATTAGCACATCTGTGACAGTTTAAGTGGATGCTATTGATTTAGCTCATCAGATAAACATGTTTACCATCAGCTATGCTTCTCCTATATTTCCAGTGTAAAACTAAAGACAGATACATGATGCAGAGTCTTAAAAAGGACAAAACAAGCATTGATGACTTGTCATCAGTGATTTCATGCAGAAGCTTCCAGTCCTAAGTCCCTATTTGCATAAATTCAAACTCATGAATACAGGAGTTCTAAGAGTAACTCCCTCAATAATCATTTTTTCCCACCACTGCTACTTTTCAGCTGCAAAACAGACCTTTCTCACCGTGGTCCTGAGAAAAAGGTGCTCATTAACCCAGACATTCTAAGAGATAAGCATAGATTATCCTAAATTGGTTTGAACACGTTATTTCTCCCCTTGAAAATTCCACTGAGAGATAAAATGCAAAGGGAAGTAGTACACTGAACAAATTGAGGACTTGCACATTTTTCATTTAACTTTTCTTCCGCTCTGAAAAGACAGTCCTCTAGCACTTCCAGATTGAATTTTGAGATGTCAGTGAGGGAAGATAACTAACATCCAGGCTTAATCCCATCAGTGCCACTGCCTCACAAATGTTGGAATCTCCAAGGGAAGACAACAAGAGGGAAGCCAGGCATTATGAGTTAAAGTACTAACCTGCCACAGCAGGGATACAGCAAGGTAACTCTGAGCACATGCAGCAGCTTCTTTTGGCTGCTAATCCTGAAATGGTGTCTGTTTTTGAGAGCTCATGCTATGAAGCACAACAGGGCTTGAAAAGTCTCCCTGGCTGGCCTCATTCTATGTTGCTGCAGTTTGGCTTAATAACAGCCAGAAATCCCCCTGACCGGTTTTCTTTCCACTCTATTATCCTTTTGCTTACCCAACTCAGCCTGTTTATTGCAAACTTCACAAATTAAAAGTACCTGTCTACTTGGTGACATATAAATTATAAGGGGCTTGCTACTGTTAAAATTGTATTCTCACTAGACTACAAATATACAGAATCAGCTGCTTTCAGAGTATACTCTTGCTACCCTATTGAAGACTAAATACTTTAGAAAAGCGTTTTGTATTTTACCAGTTTACTTGGAGGGTAGTAAACTGCACTAACAACACTGGATGCAGATCTCAGACACAAGAAACAACTTCACTACAAGCTCTGAAATACGTCACCTATGATACTCTGTACCACCTTTGACGCTGCCATTCAGGGAGCATCTCTGCTAGTTGGTTATGCTATATATGAAAGTGGTTCAGAAGGTACAGCACAAGACTACAAATTGATCTTTCTTAGGTTTATTCCCAGCTTTATTTGTGATTGGCAATGAGGTAAATAGTACTACACCAACTCTAAACTACTCTTCCCAAGATCTCAAGCACAAGAGACCAAGCAAGGTACTCAAAATTTTGAAGCCCTGGCAATTGTAGCAAAAACAGAATTTAGATATTCTATTTGGTTACTGCATAAACCTCACTCAGGCACTGCAATTTAAAATCAAACACACTGAAACTACACCATGCTGCAGCAGTACAGAGACATCAGTGGCCACTTCAAAACACTGTGATAGAGAATTAGTAAATCCTATGCGTGGTGTGTGCTAATCAGGTGTAAGACAGAGCAAGCAGTATCCTACATTTCCCATCCATGTAGATGGGATGCAAATTTGTTCATGATTTTAACCTTTTTTTGTGTTGCTCACTGCTTTGCCCCTGTTTTGATTGCAAACTGGAGTGTTTTTATTGCCACCGCATCATCTCTAAGCTTCCTTTTGCTGATCAGAGTCCTTTTGTCACTCCTGTATTCCCCTGATCCTCAAACCCTAGTCTACTGCCTATGCCCTGTCGCTTTTGGCTTCCTGTGTCCTCTTGTCATTTTTCCTTCCTCTGTTCTCCTAGGAGATCTGCCCTATTTCCATTTCTGTGCCCTATCACCTCTATTTCAAAGTCCAATCTTGCAAACACAGATCTGTGCTCATAGACTCAAGATGGCAAGATAGCTAGTTCAAAACTGTGACTTCTGAGCTCAGGTCAGAGTTGAGACGAACAATCTCCTGTTTAACAAATAACCAAGTAATACCTATTTTTCACTTTGGTGTTAGTTGACTTTGCTATGATTACTGCATTTGGCAACTCAAGCAAAATGCTCATTTTTGGGTAAATTTGCTAAAAAAAATTTAAAAAATGAAGGCAGTAGTGCCATGGATGGACTCAGATGATCAGATTTTGGTAATATTAATTCAGTAATATTAAATATGCTTATGCCCACAAAGGGAATAATGCCATATATACCATGTCATCAATAATAACATATGCATCTATTTACCCAATATACAGAAACATCATTTGAAAAGATTGTTTCAGCCTGATTACAGATGCATTTTAAATTTGACAAGTAATTCAGCTGGAAAAATAATCATCATGCTATAGTGACATGCTCTTCTGGCCTTTTCTCCTTTTGGTCCTATAGCTCCATGTCCTATTTGTGAGGATTTGAGAAAGACAAGTACTCAGTTTGCTCTCTGTGAAGGGATTTGAACCTCCACATCTCCCAGTCACCAGCCAAGAGCTTCTCTCAGTTCAAATCTCTGTCCTGAGCAGACAGTGGTTTAAGTACAGAATTTCCACACTGTCTTGAGGTCGGTTCCTTATTAGATCTATCACAGGGATTATTCTGTTTTATGAAAAAACATTTCTACGTGGGGGGAAGGGGAAATGTAATTTGATTTCAGGAACCCAGAATAGCATGGAGAATCCCTATCATGTTATGTGGAAGGAATTACCATGTGCTCATACCAATAAGTAACCAAACATTGATGAGTATGTGCTCAGATTTTTTTTTTTCTTCTGTGCATGTTTCTATGGCCATCTCTACAAGAAAGGCAAAGGTTCCTGAGCAGATTTATAATACCCCAGTCACACCCTGCAGTGGCATCTCTTGAGGCAGACTAATCAGCTCTGCTTCCTGCCTGCGGCATATTAGGTCATCCTTCCCCGGAGAGCCCGGCTCTCCAGCCACACAGGGCACTCCAGACAGCCAGCAAGGAGGACAAATCGGTTCTTCCCCAGTCAATCTATATTAAGGGGCTTACACTGCAAAGCAAAGGAAGTGCTGAAAGAGGATACAAATAGATTAATATTACAGCTCGTAAACAATCCCAGGAAATTAAAAACAGTCTGCCCGAACAACAGGGAGACTGATGTGCTACAGGCACCCTCCCCAGCTCTCACCATAGTAACCAGAACAGTCAAAATGTCTCTGCCTGTTAGGTAATGGCATTTATACTTGAAAGAATTTTCCTCCATTTCTGTAACACATCATTGTGCAATTGGTTGAAGGACTTCAAACAGCTGAAAAATAATCAAAACCTAAAGGAAATGTCTTTTTTTACAAGACAGAGCAAAGGGAGAGACAAAGATAAAAGTCCTGTAACATGGTTTCTTCACACATTAAGGCTACCTCACTACAAAGGTACCCTAATAGATAAAATAGCTACTACTCAGAACAATATACATTGTGCATTCCATCACAGATCATAGATATTTCTGTCTGTGTGCAATGAGATCATTTATTTTGGTAGATCATAATTCTAGCAAAACCACTTGTCTATATTTAGATATTCTACTGAAATACTGTTTCCCCAAAGTTCTCGTACTTGAAATGTACATAAACAGCAGCCAGTAGCCAAAATAAACAAATTACAATGAATACACAAGTAAATAAGGGTCTAATTTTTTTTTTCTATTATTATTTCTTCTTTTCAAGCTTTATAAGCTTTCATTATAGAGCAAGTTGAGGAGATAAGAATGGTAACTGCTGTGTTTGTACTCTCTGTTGAACACACTCCTTTAAGCTCACTCTGGAAGGTCAGGCTTCAATCACACCCTCCAGCTTGCATCTTTCCGGCAGCTCACACGGATTATTTTGCTGATACCACCATGTCAAAGGGACCAGGCTTCCATCTGTACGTTCCCCTAATATACTTGGAATTCCTAAAAAAAAACCTGCTCCATTTTTTATTTACAGTTCTTTGGTTGTACTAAAGTTAGCAAGTGTGAGGACATGCACTACTAGCTGTACAACAATCCTGTGCTACAAAGCACAGAAAAGATCATTCAGGATCAGCCTCTTGGTGTCATGTCAGAGGAGGGAAACAAACCCCAGGGAACATCGTCAGACTTCCTGGCTGTTACAGGAGATGAGAACATTTGCACACTAGAAATACCACGCTGAGGGCTGAGATCACTGCCAAGCCCTTCCAGCCACATCTTTCCTCCGGCACTGTGGCGTTACATAGGTGTGCAACTCAAAACCAGCAAATCTGCATGGGAGATTATTTATAGTGCAGCTAATACATGTCACAGTTTAAAGGGGGAGTTTGCACACCTGGGGTTTGGCTCCTAAATTTCAACTGAAATCGAGCATACCTTTCTTGCTTCTCCATGAGGATGCATTTTTCACGACATAATTCATCACAAAAAAGGCTGCCAGCACTGCCATTTTGTGCTGCCACACAGGATTTTGCTGAGATAGCCATTAGTGCTAATGCTTATCCTGGCAACGGATCACACTACTGAATAAATTTGCTTGCTGTAATTATTTGAATTACTTAAAATTAGTGAAGTGCCAATCATCTGTTCAGCAGGGAGATGCACATATTTTCTAGCAAAAAAAATCAAAGCTAAGTTGTCATAGTCAACCAAAATGGATTCCTGTCTTTAAATTCCTCATAGAGTTACTAAACATTTTAAATTAAAAGCCACTTGGGCCTCAGTAATTTGTCATTTAAGAAAAGTTCTATGGATTGTGGTTTTAAAATAAAGATTATGAAGAACTCTCATGAGAAAGAATCAATATATAGCAATTCTTAACACAGATGTCCAAATACACAACTCACATAATTTCCCGAAAACTACTGTAATTCACTCAGCACTAGTTAGATATTCAACAAACCAGTGGTATATACTAAAAATACAACACGTGGAAAGAGGGGCTAAGTCATGCACTTTGGTTACCACTTTTCACTACAGCCTGCATTGCCTCAGAATCACACCCTGTCCCTACGGAAGTGCTGGAGATAAGTCAAAAATGTAAATCCTCACCGGATGAACTACCAGCTGAGTTTAAACCCACTGTTGTTAAACACCCTCAATATCATGTTTACAGGTCATAAGAGGCCCTGACTGTAAGGAAGCTACTGTTTTCTGGGTGTTTATAGAATGAAAAAAGTGCAAGGGAAACCCCAGATTTCTCAGCATACAGTGAGTGGCTGTTCCTCTCTTCATTGATGAATTCTTACTTTTAACTTTAATGGACAGCTCAGATATGAGGGTACATAAAGACTGCAGCAAAATAGTTGTAAATAGTTTTACTGACCCTATTAATTTCCAGTGAACACAACTATAAAAAGGAAATGAAAGTGTAATTACAATGATTGTTGAATGGATAACCCCCCTCCCCACCAGATATCTGCATTTCCAGATATTTACACTTTACAAACAACTACAGCCTGCCTTGAAATGCTGTATCTTCTCACAGGACCTTGCCTCTGCTTTTATGACTACTTGTTCCCAGATACCCCCCCAACTAGGGCAGCAAACACCAGCACTGAGGTGCCAACTCTTGTGTGCATTGTAGATTTGGTAACTGTTTATACCCATTCAGAACGAGTACAAAGGAAGTGAATGGCAAATTTGGGTTTGGAAGCAGCATGTCTCCACTTTTCACTGCAATAAATATAGATGACAGAAGGCAATGGCATGTCAGGTTTAGATGACAACCCAGTTTCAAGGCAGATGCCCCAAATCTCCTCTTTTTCCCTTTCCCTTCTGTTCCCTCCTCAAATCACTGATAAGATTCTTATCAAGTTTGATTTTTGCAAGCACAGACTTGTAACAGCTTCTGTTCAATTCAGGTGAAGTGTGAAGGTCCCATAAAACCTCCAAAACCCCCAAACCAGAAAAGCTTCAAATGCTAACACTGAAGCTGGAAGAGCAAACACAAAACATTGCATCTTAGGTTACACATCATATGTCTTACCAAAAGCTATTTTGTTTTTATCTCAGTGGCACACATATAAAGCTATTGCAGACAACAATCATTTAAACTCATTCTGTGAACTCTGGATATTACAATCATTTTCTGCAATGAAAGTAAGACATTCACCTAAGGTTTGGATTTGGTAATGCTTTAGTACAGGGAACAGTGTAGTCAGATGCAGGTAAGGACTCAGTTCTTCCATACTTTCCTCACAATTCATCGATTTCCATGAACAATATTCTTCTGAGCAAAGACTGAAGCAAGATGGAAATCCACATGCCTACTCCATCCCATCCTTGTTGTATTCAGATTTTTTGTGTGTGGATATTTTGTTGGGTTTTGATTTTTCTTTTTTCTAGGAAGCAAAAGAAGGCCAGATTGCCTCTGTCTTGCGTTGAATCACAGTTAGAATAGTAGCTCTGTATTTCTTTTATTCTTGATGGTATGATATTCTAGAGACGTTTCTTGGTTAGGGATAAAGACTCATTTTTCTTTCAATTTTTTTTTTAAAGGACTGAAAATGATGTGTATATTTGCATCATGTTGTCATTATATGAAAACCTGACCTTAGAAGAAATTTATAACAATAATATTGAGTGAATAAGATGACATTTGCTTATTTTTTGGACCACTTCAATTTCTGCATTAGTGACTAAATCCAAGCAGTGTACAATATGAATCAAGATATGATTCATTCTGCCATGAATTAATATGCATTAACTTAATGAAAAAAATCTAAAGGTTATTCAAAAATCCCACCAGGGTGTACATGTTCCAAAGATAAAATTAATCAGACTACACAGTTTCAAGACAGTCTCAATCCTGCAACACGATTGTTTTCAGCTCTTCACGACTTCAGTTTAGATACAAGAGTTGAGTGCCTGCTAATGCTTCACATGGCTATTCTGCATATTGGCTGTAAGGAAACACAGTAATTCTGACCAGGAAAGAAGTCAGGATTTCTCTATCTGATCCCTGCAAGGTTTTGTCCAGGTCAGAAGTTCAACCCTCCTATGCTATCAATAACTTACCACTGCCTTGGTCTCAAAAGCACTGGAAAAACTCCTCAAACATTCTGATCCAACATCACATTTATAGTTTATCAGTTGTAACTAACTCAGCACAAGGTGGCATCACTTTAAATGCCAACACTAGGGTAAAAACCGCAGCACAACCACAGAACTTGCACTGCACTGATCACTAACAGCCCCCATCAGTCTCAGTATAAACTACAGACTCATCTACAATTGTCATTAATGCAGCATCAGGAAGTTATTTAGTTAGCAAATATGAGGAAAATAATGCAAAAGCTACTCACTTCTGTACAGTCCTCAATGAAGTGGCCACTTACATCCTTAGCCCTAATTAACCTGCAGAATCGAATTTTTTTTTTGCAGTTTTATTTCATTATACATTGGGCACCATGATTATAAAGTGGGAACAGTTCAGATATGCAATGCTTAGGGTAGATTTTTTTAAATACGCTTCATATGCTAAATACCCAGGCCTTTAAGACACTATTCTTTTCTGCTAAAATGCGCACCCCAGTAATGAGATGAAGAGTAAAACACTCATAAAACCACATGTAAGAGTGGTTTTAAAGAAATAAATTGCTAAAATTCCTGCAAAGAAAAACCCAGCCAACACTCTGACTGATTATTCCAGCCAATATCCTGTGCATGACCATCTCTTAACTGCAATTGAGATCCTGATTCAGTTCATGAGACGGTGACTGGTACAACCAAGCAAAGGGAGAGCTACTCCAGGGATGGAAGCTGCTGTCAGAAGAGGATTTGTCAGAACATTCCATCATGCTCTTCCCAACAGACCGAGCGCAGATACTGCTTAGCTCCAGATGGAGCATATCACACGTTTTCAGAAATAAAGACATAAAGTGAAAATATGTTCCAAACAACAACTTTCTCTCCTCCCTTCCCCCCTGCTCTAATTATAAACCTGTCCCTAGTTTTGTGGGATTTATGTCGGCACGCCCTCTGCAGTGTACCTACCATTGTGAATGGCAAAGACTTGCACAATGGCATTGTTAATAGTCATTCACAGAAGTGTGCTGAAATGCATTTAAAAACCCTCACAGGCTAAGTTGGGCAAAACAAGTAGCCTGATTTTAAAACTGCTGAACAGACAAGCAACTCCCACTCTCCAGTGAAGCTGCTGAGTGCTCAGCACTTGAGAACTGGAGCGCTCTGTAATCTCTGCTCCCAGTTTGCCTTCTGAAAATTTTGGCTTTAGACAAAGATCTATTAAATAGTAATCCTTGCCATAAAAGCAAACTAAAAAAAAAACCAAAATTTTTAGTGAGAATCTGAAGTACTCTAGCTTTTGTGCTAATTATGGAGCTTTGACTGGAAACGTGATGGTAACTGTAAGGGGCAAAGATTTGGGTGCTTACTTTCAACAACCTGTGTAACAGACCTGGATTCTGCCCACCATCTCCTACATGACATAAAGGAAACCTTTGAAGAAATTATTGTATACTCGTTTCATCAGACTTCTTGACAGTATCCCTTTAAAGTTCCAAATATTAAACAGCAGTTAATAATATTTTTTAATATTTTGCACCACAATCCAGCCCTACATAGATTAACATTTTGTTGCCTTTTTTAGAACAAGACCTGTCCCCCCCAGCTGTGGAATAGCTTTAAGCAGAAGTAGCAAACATCAGAAGACAAAACAGTAACTGTGTTTGACAAAGCCCTCAAACTATCTTTTACAATCTCACAGGCAAGGTGTTATTGTGTATTTATTGTGTGGATTTTGAGTTGCAATTAAAGAGCTGATATCCTGGATAATGGGAAAATGCATAAGTTCAAGTACTGGGAGCTTTTTCCCCTCATCTTTCCAGCACTCTCCATTGGACTGACTGTACAAACACCCCAAAGTATCTTAGCCTATCTCAATCCCTTTTCTTATTTCCAAACTCAAGATTACTGAAAAATGAACAAACAGAAAAGATGACAGTCCCCGTTTCAGACAAGAGCATGAATTCCTGTTTCTATGAAGTTTTACTCAATAAAAATCAGTAGTACTGTCAAGATTAGAAGAAAAAGCAATATGCCAATCCTACCTAAAGCTCAAATGACCACAAAGAAGAGATGCTGACATTAGTAACTCAATGTACTCATGCTGTCTACTGAAATTTGCTGTCCTTTCAGGTTACCCTACAGAGACTTGGACAAGATGAGAAAAGGACATTATTCCAGGACCACTAAGATTGGGATCAGTTGCAACCTTGTCATTTTGATTTCTCAGTGTGCTCACAGGAAATTCAGAAGGTGAGAAAAAGACCCAAGATGCAACACACAAATTTATTCCCAAACTTGGAATTTTGCTGTAAGCAATCTTACTATTATTGTGAATGTTTTTATAGATACTTCAAACCTCAGAGAATACTATAATGTAACAAACTGATCTAGCAGTGTCTGAAATCCATTGGTGTCTAAGATACAGTTGAGGACAAAAGGACTATAAGGGATATGCCAACCATTCTTTACCCACAACCTTTACAAGTAGATTTCCCTTCTCTTTTGGAGCTTACTACAAAGCAAATGATAGAATTTAAAATGCGTGCAAAACCCAAAAGAAGATAAAGCACTACCAAAAGCAGTGAGGTGAGTGCTATGAGAACAGACGGCTCTTGTCCATCTGCCCCATCCTACTACCAAACTGTTCTTGGCAATTTTAATAAATGGTGAAGAACTTAAAAGGCAAAAGGGGTAGGGTAGCTGGCTAATGCCTATTCCTCCTTTTCTACATTGCCCTTGACAGCAGTTGGAGTCACAGCCAGCAGCCTTACAGGTCAGAAAAGCACCGTTCTTCCTGCACTGCACGGCCTGCCAAAACACTGAGCAGCACATCTCCTCTTTTTAAAGGCTTGCCTGCCTCATACTCAAACTTATCTAGAGTGCTAACCTCCTTTTTCTTACTGCCACTGACATTTGTTGGTATGCACTGGAAGCAATCTACCAGTACCAAGTAGATCGGTCCCTTTCACTAAATATGATTTCCAGAAAATGAGCCATGTTTAGCCCTAGTTTACAGTTATGTATTGTAAATACCATGCTTTGCAATCTGATGATAAAAACACCCACTCCAAAAATTAGGCAGAATTTGTGCTGTTTTCTTCTCACTCAGTTTCCACTGCAGGGAATAGTTTGATGCTGCAGCCCACGGGAGCTCTTTTCCTGTCAAGGTCATCACACAGGGCTGCTGAGTGACCCTCCAAACAGGCCCTGCCTGCTTTGTATTTAATTTGACATTAGGGTCATGTTCTGCCAGAATGGATCTTCCTTACAAATACATATGTATGTGTACAGAAGTGAAAAACAAAGCAATGAGCCACATCTTAATTTTGTTTTCAAGATCTTATCGGAGCCGACCCCTAAAAGCAGAACCGTGAGCGAATATAGAAGTCAAAGGCTGGCTGTACAGCTCAGAGTGAAATGTTTTGTTGTAAAGACACCTTTTCATTTAGCAGAACCACAGATTTTCACGACTGAAAAGCCTGAGACATGACAAGGAATAGGAAGGACACCATTCTCTGCTGAATACATATGTATGCGTAATACAAAGGAAAGGAGAGGGCATGGAGAGAGAGAGGAAATCCCTGTAAGTCAAGCCATGGCTATAACAAAGATGCCTGGAAAGGGTAAGGTAAGTGGAACACTCGTAGTTGTGGACACCTACTTCATGTCCAAGTAAACAGGGAACATTGGGAACAGAAGCATGCAGCTGAACTCATTAAATGACAGATATTGCATTAGGAATAAATAGAGGTAAGACAAAAAACTAAGGCAGAAGCAGATTAACTTTTTAGTTCCATTGCATTTGGTTTGTTTTGGTGGGTTTTTTGCTTCCTTTTTTTTAAAGGCAACGCTAGAGGGCAATGCAGAAGGAACCTGCATCCTGCATAACACCCAGCTGGAACTGCTCCACAATCCTTGTGCAGCACGCGGGGGTTCCTATTTCTAGGGCTTGGGAACTTTTTAAAGAAAATTTCGAATCTCTTTCTTAAAAGATTATTTTTATTGTTTCCAAATAGATCACATGATTCCCCTTCAGCCCCCAAAATATTAAGTTTCCAAGTAATATGGTAACGTTAACAGGCTCAGCACAAATCTGGACACACCAGCACTTGTGGGGCTGGTCAAACTGACACGTTTGAGAGATGGATAAAAACAACAGTTGTAGTTCTTGAGTTTAACTATACTCCTAAATTCAATATAAAGTTATGTTCCTGTTCGAAACTTACTCTGAAAAGTCAGCCTTGGATTTTTTTTCTTTGATTTCTGTTTAATAGTGCCATAAATTAGAATGTTTCAGGCCATTATTCCACTTTCAAAGGTTCAGCTTTCAGACAAATCACCCTTACTGCAAATACAATACTTCATTATTCTGTATAGTTTCATCAATACCTGTGGATGAACAGACATTCTCTGGTTTTATTTTAATTGCCAGCAGTTGATCTTCAAATATGTTCATTTACTGAATTACTAAGCTGCTAAATTTATTGCATTAGTCAGTATGAGGCTCCATAATAAAATCTGTACATTTTTTAAAATTCCTTGTAATTTTCACATTTTTAAAGTATTTTTCTCATACTGTATATCTAAAAAAAAGATGGCTGCTGAAATCTACTTTAAGAACAAGACTGTGAAAACCATATAAACCATATAAACCCATATAAAACATATTTAACACAATTTGCTATAGGTGCTTGGAAACCTTTTCTCTCAAATAGTTTGCTACTAGGTGATTACAATATTACCACAGTAAGAATCACCCTTGAACTACCTTTTATCTTCCTGTTAAAATATCAAGAGAATAAGCAGGCTTGAATCACCTAACCCCAACTATATTTTGACTCAGATCCAT
Source organism: Myiozetetes cayanensis (assembly GCF_022539395.1). NCBI lineage: Eukaryota > Metazoa > Chordata > Aves > Passeriformes > Tyrannidae > Myiozetetes > Myiozetetes cayanensis. Next base: position 30,379,038 of record NW_026086605.1, read on the forward strand.
ATCTTCCTCGTTATCCACATTAGCTGTCTGGGTTTTGTAACTTTGAACTGTCACTGCACTCATCCTCATAATAGTTCTTTCTTTAAAAGAAGGCCAACACATCCTTATATGCTCCATGGATGCATTATAAAATAATATAAAACTTCATTTTCAGCTGGGTCTGAATCACGTACGATAGAATGACTCTTCTGTCTATAAAAACAAAGCTCCTTACTCATTTCACCTGCCTAAGAAATACTTCCTCCTATTTTTACCTTCCAGAACTATTTCAGCTGATGTTCCTAATGACAGAAAACTGTTTCTTACAAGGTGGCAAGGAAACTCCAGGGCATTGTATATAATTGGTGAGAAAGGGGCTCTAAGAAGCAGGGACAAAGTGCAGCACAGGTATTAAAGACAGGAAAGAGGTCAATTGCTTCCATTGTCACTTGTGCTCATCAGTTCATTCATTCTTTTGAAGGAGCACTACAAGATTTACATCCTGAACACATGTGAAGAGCATGAAATGTTCTAAATAAAGCTTGTTTGAAAACTGAATTTAGATAAGAAAATTGATGTGAGAAACCACTTTGTACCAAACAGGCTTAAATTTGTGGTGCCTGGATGACTGAAATAGCTGGATCCCACCACCAGTCAGGGTGGACTGACATCCTCCTATTTAGGTTTTTCTGTAATAAAGGGATGTGTCCTTCAGAGTCAATGGAATGTGAGTGGAACCAGCTGCCAGAGTTACACAGACCATCTTTTTTAATAAATTTTCAGCTGGAAAACCATTCCAAGTGACACTGCTCTATTTGCTAAGGCTTTCCCCCGTGATAACTCCTCACTGGCATTCTACTGCAAATATTAATTACTAATTAGTAGTGATACTGCCTCCCAAGCAAGCACACACAACAGTAATTAATGTAAATGAAATTACAGGTCTGTTTAGGGGAGCAGGGAAAAGGGGAAGAGAGCCCTCTGCATCACTTGCACAGCATCAGCCCCATCTGATGAGAGTAGATGTGCATCCCCCAGCACTCTGCCTCAGGGCTGCATATTCTGCATTTACACCCTTCACACCCAGCTGAGACTTTGCCTGAAGATGGCCATCTCCATCAGGATAAATCTGATTCTCACCACTTACAGCGCCTCTTGTTTTAGAGTAAACATCATTTATTCTCACAGGCTGCAAGACCAGTGTATCCATACCTTTTAACAGGCAAACAAGCCCAGGCACTGCCCCAGCCAAAGGTACCCAGCAGGAAGAAGCTGGAAATGAGCAGAGGAGGGTGAGTGCCCTGTCCCTGCTCCTGCCCAAGGAAATGCCACCATGGAGGGGCCATAGTTCCACTTCCTCCACCACCTCCCTCCTTTCACAGATTTTTCCCATTCGCTCCCCTGATGCAAATTCCAAGATAATTAAAAACTCCCAAGTACACTAGAATCATTCAGATTAACCAGGTCTTATTAATACTGTGAAGTCCATATATGCTCAAGAGCTTTTCAGAAATATTCCTGCTTTCTAGTTTAGACACTGACAAAAAGAAGTGTGACCTTGGTTGAAAGCATCAACCACTCCTTGGCTAAGAGGATCTCCTGAAAAACACTACTAGGGAAAATTACAAAATTACACAAATACCAAGTAGCACAGCAAAACTGCTGATGTTCTTTTTAACTTTCAGTTTTCATATTATTTCATTAGGAAAAGAACAAGATTGATAGAATTGTTCACTACAAATTATTCAATAAGTGACATGTCCAAAAAGACAAGAGGAGGAACACAGCTTGCAGTGATCTGTTTGTTTGACATGGATAAGCCTACACCAAACTAGAAGGCCACACACACAAAAGCAATATATAATGGTTATATAGCCATTATTAATCAAAAAATTATCATTCCCATAAATAGGAGTTTTAAACAAAACCATATAATGGTGACCATGAAGCATCACATTGCTTTATAGTATTCCTGTTCTCAATATAATCATGCTATATAAAAAAATAATTATTCAGACAAATCAATCCTTGTTTACATTCACAAACTGCTAATGCGCTACAGAGAATTCTCAGCATATGCAATCTCCTGTGAGCACAAACCTGAAATAAGTCTGTGATGGTAACACTAAGAGTCTTAAATATACTGAGCTATGCATTTAATTTAGACATAGTAAGACATTGTGTGTATCACATTACAAAGAAATGCTAAACAAAATATTCCATGTGTGTTTTTTCCCTGTCTCGACGGTTCATTCTTCTTCTTCAATGCCAAGGGACAAAGGCCAGGTTTGCCCCATGCTACTTTGGGAACGAAAGGATAGAAAAGTTCATGCCTGTTTTCATTTATTCAGCAAACTTTCAACTGACTGGACAAAGCACTTGGCAGTTAATGGAATGCAGCAACCTGCTCCTCCATTAGCAAGTTAGAAAATAACTTGGAGGCAATGTGGCAATTACTATTGTTGCTGTAAAAATTTATAACTATTGCCCATATTCCAACCTCAAAATCTGAAGTGTTTAGAAGGGTGATAAGGAGAATTCATTATAATTTTGGTTTGATCAGATACCAAAAGCTTCATCACTTGAAATAAGGACCTAGCACCAATTTAATAAAATGCCTGTATACAGCATTGAGATTTAAAACCTGTTTGAGAAGTGGAAGATCCAACAGCTAGGTATGGTATCCTGGCATTTGAAATTAATGAGGAGCGTCAGAAACATTTATTTTTTCAGCTTAAATTCCTAAATTGCCTCCTTCTGTAATTATCCCTTCCCTGCTTAGATACCTTGGTACTTTCCACAGAAATACGAGATGGAGACAGTTCCCTCCTAGCAGGGTGTTGGCTCTGTCTACACCCTGAAACTCTTGCAAAGCACCATTCCCTACTCTGCCTGGAGTCAGCCAGAGGTGAAAGGAAAGCTGCAGGTTCTACCCCCATCTCCACAAGCTGGAAATGAGGTAAAGAGACTCAGGAACAAGCTCATGCCCAGTGAGGGTTATGCAGATATACAGGCTCTTTGGAAGTCAAATGGGGGATGCCCAGATGCATTTAGTTTTCTCAAACTGTGATTGACAGATTGATCAAAGTGTTTTTAATGTAAGATATAATCATTATATAAATGTGATAAGCATTTTAACACCTACCAGACCTACCTAGGCACTAACACCTACTGAATTCTGTAGTTGCATCAGTCACAGGGTTTGGAAAAAGGAAATCCCAAAGACTAAAACAGAGACCTTTTGGGTTCTGTGGAACCTGAAAAAGGTCTCCATGTGATCCAAAATAAGTTGGAGCAAGTTGAAGTTTACACAGTGGTTTAAAAACAAGACTGTTACAGAAACTTTTCAATTGGTTCCTGTCTCATTGATTACTGCAAAACTGCAGGATTTATCAGAAGCTGATCCACTGTGTCTCTTGCAGCTCATGTCCACTTTCTATAATCAAATTTAACTGTAAGCTAATTGTACGTAAACCAATTTACTGCAAAAGGAGACAACCTGACCTGGACAGTAAGTGCCCAGCTCATGGAGCAGGAGACACTGGAAGTCCTCCAGCTGAGCCACCAGGCACCAGCAAGGACCCACATGCAAGTCATGCTGGAAAACTGCCCAATGCACCCAGCAAAGGCCACTAAGGAAATGGACCTTATGAGGGGCCTCAGTCCTTTGGGTGATAAAAGGAGTGAAAACACACAGGTTCTGTTCTGGAGATCGAAACCCACTGTAACGTGACCAGTGCAACGTGAAGAAAGTGTTGAGAGAACAGAGGATCCAACCCACAACCAGACTCAAGGCCATAAACTTCCTGATGGAGGACATCCAGTGGTAAGGTCATTCAAGGAAAGCAGCAGCTCAGAAAGCCAGTAAGGAGATACTGAAAAAGAAATTAAAAACAAACAAACAAACAAACACAAAACCCAGAAGGCAGCACAGTCCTCAGAATGAAGGCAACATGGGAAATGACTGGTCCTAGAGCAGCTGGGAACATGGCTCATTGAAGCAAGGGGGAGATTATTCACATTTGTACTTCTACTTTTGAGAGCTACCCATCAGAAAGATAATAAAACTATTCACACATGAACTTTCTGGAAAAATCTCAAAGCTGTAGGATGAACTTATGTCACAGAATCCAATAATCTCAGATTTCATATTCTCCCATTACCTGCAGGATTTCTCTGTTAAAAGAAAAGGCATGTTAAAAAACCCATTGTTTGTTCAGCAAGAGTGGTAATTGAGCACCAAGATGGAAAAACTGTCACTCAGGTTAAAAGTTCTGTCACTTATCCACAGTGAATTATGTTAAAAATTCTGTAACATAAGACACCAATGCTGTTTTATTTCACATAGACTGTAACAATAACATCTACTTACGATTTCTGAACCATATATACCTAGGGGCTAAGAGTTGATGACTAATACTACTGAAGCTGGATAATGTCAATTATAGTATTTTCTCCTAGGGAAAATGAACATTTGAAATGTGTACTTTAAAAACAATAAGATGCTTAATTTTCCATTACATATGCTTTATTTGATTCCAGTCTGATAAAAGGAAAACAAAAAGAATCACTAGGTACCAAATTGATTCCAGTCAAGGTGACAGGAATCAATACATTTTAAGTTTTCTGTGCCAATTAAGAAAATTAAGATAACAAGAATATGTAAATGTGTTTGATTCAAAGAAAAACTATCTTAAAGCCTGAAGTTTTAGAAAACAAGTTAGAAACAGTCATAATGATTGAAAACCACTCCCTTCTACTGTTCTTGGGCATTTACTATGTGGACATGCAAATGAGGAGTATCTTCCAGAAGTTGCAGGGTCTTTCTGTGCTTTGGTTTCTCATTAATACATCTGCTGAAAATGTGAGGTTAAGAATCTGTCACATCAATAAAATGGATGCTAAAGCTGAACAAGTAGAATTTGCAAGGAAGGCCAACCCAAATCTGTTTATCGTGCTCCAAATTCAATTTTCAGCATAGGATGTATTGACATATTAAGGATTAAGATCATCACCACACAGTCAAATTTAAATCTATAAGAACCATTTCTCACCCAAAGAAACTTGAAATTAACAACACAGTGTAAATCTTATTTACCAAGACAAGAGGAGGTACAGTTTTGTCATAGAGTCTATTTGCATTTTGTTTCACAAATCTAAGCAGATTTTTATTTCTCAGCTTGTCAGGAACAAACCAAGTTTAGAAATCAATTTACACTCCAAGTACTAACTTAATTTTATTAATAAATTAAAAGCTACAAAACCATTTAGAAAAGCCTACCATGAACGTTACCATTAGCAATGACTACTTCTCCACTGGGAGCAAACAGTAGTGAATATTCTCCCCCAACAACCATAATGTGCATGAGAACTGAAGCAACCACATCAGTAAATCTAGTGGTAAAAGACAGCTTTGAGGGAAGTGCAGTACCACCATGAATCTCAGAAACAGAACACCACTGCTCATCTTGTCAGGACAAAAGCTGGTCTTCACAGGTGCCAAGTTATGAGCACCAGAAGACCCACTGTCATCACTGACACGTAGATGAATCATTTGACAAGATGAAGACGAAATGCCAAGAGCTCAGGCCCCCTGCTCTTGGCTTCACTGAAATCAGTGATGTTATTTCAGGAGGGACAGGCTTTGCTTTTAAATCTGGTTCCACCAGAGTCATGGACATCTCTTCTTCCAGACCACTCCTGATACTGCAGTGGGGAATGGCTCATCACACCCAAGAACCTCTGATCTCTCAGCACCTACCCCCACACAAATTGACATTTCCACCCCCTGAAATTTCTCATCCCAAAGACACAGTGCTGACCAGCTTTCCAACAGTGTGCCACAACGGAAGAGTCCCCTCTGGAGGCAGCCACTAATGCTGCTGAGTCAAACCTTGGACTTACGACAGAGTAAATGTCCCTGGCAGAGACTGCAAAGTGTGTTCCCAGTGCAGTGAGCCCAGAGTATTGGCTCAAGAAAAGTGGATTGAGCTAAATTGTCTATTAGTCCAAAAAACAAAGCTGGCTGCTCTAAGCATTCTGACCCCAAATACTGATTTTTCAACCTGCTGTATAAGCAGCTCACTCTTCCCTGCACAGCATGTTCATATTTGATACGAAGCAATGGAACACAATGCTGAAATCATGCTACAATGATCAACTAAGCAAGGCAGACAGGTGAATTAATAAATGAATTAGAATCACATTAAGAATTCAGCATGAACTCTCTCCTGTGTACTTTTAAGAATACTCTTTTTACACATTTCTGTTAGGAGTTTCCACTATTGATTTACACCATACATACACTGACTTACAGTATACATACACACCAGCAACAGTAATTGTGCAGGCTGTCTAAAGATCTTGGAGGAGGCATGGAAAAAAGGGAACAAAAGATTCCCCAAAACCAAAAATATGCATTTCTAACAAAGCTTCTGTTATGGGAGTTTAATGTGAAATTTCCCACTACTCAGAAGTGACTGGTGCCCAGCAAATAACCATAAAACTAAATGGAAAAGAACCTTACTACTACTGAAGTTCTGAGCTCATCTAATTTATTTCTTACTCCTGCACTTCTGATTATAATTTAAAACTCCAGAGGACCACAAGAATGTTCATGACTAATTTCATTCTAGCAGCTTGAAGGCAGAGAGGAAAGAATACTTCTCTTTTCTTAAAAACCAAAACACATCTTACACCTCTAGTGACAGCTGAGTTCAATGCTCTTCTGTAATTGATATTCCAAAATTTACTGAAAAGTGATGACACAAACATACAAGATAAAGCCACTCTATAACACCTTGGGATTCAACCTGACAGTTTCAAAACACCGACTCTGTAAAAGTACGCCTGGAAATTGCAGGACAACTGAAGCTCAAATGCAAGAGGTACAAGCTGCTGTTAGGGAGGAACCCTGAAGGATGCAACAGAGAAACTAATTAGGCTTTCTGTTCCATCAGAGCTAATCCTGTTCAGTGTAGCCTCAGCAATAAATATTGATGCGATACCTTCATCATCCTTTGAAAGCTGTATCCCCATGGAATACCACACTGCTAAAGCACAGTGTTGTTCTCCTTTCATCTAAATTGTCCATCCTTCAAAACAAATCTCAGTGACACTTCCTTGTTTGTTTCTTATCTTTATCCTCTCCACCAAGACTGATATTTCCAGTGGATTTGCTGAAAGTCTACTCCTTTGGCCAATCTGTTCCAAATTCACAGTTATTGCATGTCTTTATGCTCAAAATTAAGGCCCTGTTTGCCAAGGTTAAGGCTTATTTTTGAGGTACACCCTAATCATACAGCTCTGGAAAATCAGAACACACACCTCTGATTGTGGTTTTCCTGTAGCAAACTGTGTGACCTTTTCCTTGCTGCCCTCCTGCACCTTTATTTCAGAAATTGTGCAAGAACAGGAAAACCAAGAGTTGATGAAAAGGGAATGGGAACGAGCACCCCAGTAGTCAAAGAGCAGAAGGAAGACTTGCCACCACTCAGCTCTAGAGATAAATGAGACAGAAGGCTTGGGAAAGGCTAAATATGGAGAAAGCACAGCTGCCAAGAAAGGAAGTATCTAAAGAGAACAGGAAGGCAGTCATGGAAATACCCATTTCAAGACACCTACTTTTAGGATGGACAGGTGGCATAACTCGCTGGAATCCCAGACCCAAGTAAGTTTTCACCTGGCTCAAGAGTTTACACCCAAACACCATTTGTTTATCTAATGCTTCTTAGTTAACTCAGTAATGCTTTCCAAATACATCTTTATCAGCCATTCAGGGACTCATCTTCTGAATCAAAAGAATAAATTTAAAACCTTGCCACAACAAACTGTGAAAAGAAGGGTATAATTCTACCAAGAACAGAAAAAAAATAATTGCTATGGGTTTAAATAGAAGATGTCCCTTTCCATTGGGACATCCTGGGCCAAGTCTGTGTTTGACACCGACACATAAACAGCCTTAATGTGCACTAGTCATGAGGGACACGCTTCTGCCTGCACATCCCAGCAGCCTCAACAATTCCAACAGCACGAGGAAAAAATCAGAGGGAGCAGTGAAACGCCGCTTCATGCAGGCTTAGGAAGCTGTAGCCCCTCCATATTGAAGCTTTAAGGTTTGCAGTCACACCCTGGTGCTGCCTGCAGCTCGTGTGGCCAAGGCTCGAGGCACAGGAGGAGCAGACCTTGCCATCGCCTCGCGAGACATCGGCTGAGCGCGGTGCCCTTGGCCTCCCGTGCTCACAGAGGTAAACGTGTCCAACTGCTTCCTCCACCCGCCTCCCCCGAGACAGGGACACTGCTCCAGACAACAGAGGGTGGATTTGGACAGGGTAGCCGTGGCCTCCTGCCCACAGAGAGTATCACCTTGAGTAGGTGAAGATGCAGACAGACCATCACCAGCCATTGCTGGAATAGCAGCTGAGGTTCCAAAGTTTGCTTAATCCTCAATCCCCTCAGCTGCTCTGTCTTGTTGGCTGTTGGGTTGGTCCTCTAGAAGACATGGATCTATATGAGCTTAAACCCTAAACAGTGGCATGTGCTATATAACTATAGCTAAATGGCTGGACAGCTTAAAAACAATGTGTATAACACAGTAAAAACATTAACAGTCAAAATTTAAAAGCCACCCCAGAATTTAGTTGTAGATTTATCTTCTAGTCCTGAGGCAACCTATCATGCCAGACAGAAACATTTTGTGTGTCAGAAAGGTACCCTAATTTACCATTAAAAGTGATTTCAATTATATTTTTCCATGCTTCCTCCCAAAGCTGCTCTTTGCAATTTTGGGAGAATAGAAAGGCCAATGTGGTTTAATTTGCTTTTTCAACAATCTTTACTGAATCCTTCACCAGGGAAATGGATTAAGTATGATGCTGTCATACACCTTCATATGGTAGGAAGGCAAACACATGCTCAGAAAATAAAGGGTGGGAGTCTGAATATATTCTCTGCAACAATGATAAATATTTCAGAAGTCTTTTTCTACAATACTCAAGGAAATTCACATTGTAAAATAATATACTGAGTTAATAACTTAAAACAAGTTAGAAAAAGCTGAAGAAGTGCACTTCCTAGATTTAACAATCTGTTTCTTGAGTGTAAACACATGAAAATCATCCATTTCCAAGTGGGAGGGGGAAATTACATGGATATCAGGAAAGCAAAAACCAGCAACATAGAAGGTAATAATAAAATTTGCCTTCTTAAGTAGTTTCAGGCAAAAGGCTTACGCCATAACATAAATTAGTGCCACTGAAATCGGAATTTCATTCCGGAATTTAATTTAACCACAATATTTCTGAGTCCCAAAAATATATAAAACTGATCCAAGTGACATACAGCAAAACCCATCGTTTTTACAAGATAAAGGCTTATTGTAAACTTGCTTTTCTTAACCAAGTCCATAATATTCATTTACATGAGCACATGTTGATTATCAGTCTCTCCTTTAAAAAAGGCTTCATTCAGATACCTGTTTACTTGTAATCCAGTGTTTGGAATAACCTAGGAAAACTATAAGAGCGTTGAAATTCCATGGCTAACACATATTTAAACAATGGAATATTGAAATAATGCAAAACAACCGAGTTGCAATGGCAATACTGATTCCAGCAGGGAACACACCCATCAGCATCTAGCATAAACAAAATCATCCTGATTCTACCAGCACCCCTATTTTAAAGAAATTATCAAACCAAAGCCCCCTCCACACCCAGAAGCAAACAGTTCCAACACAAAATGACTCAAAACCAGCATTACAGCATGACTGTCTGTACAGGGAGTTACCTTTTTTCCTTTCTTTTTCCTGTGAGCTGGTTTAGCATTTTTCTCCTTTGCTTCCTCACTCATTTTTCAGCAGGTAAATATACAGGGGAGGGGGAATAAAAGAGATCAATGCTTGTATTCCAACATGCAAAGCCACTGCGAGTATTCACAGCACTGAAACCAAAGTCCATCTGCTGACGCTTCTCAGACAAGTAACAGAATAACTGCTGTGTAAAGGCAGGCTCTGCTCCTCCTGCACAGCCGGGAATCGCTCATAGCCTTGCTCAGTTTTCCCCAGTGAGGACCCGGGTGTTCTCACATCAGTCAGATCCCTCTAAAGAAAAGAGAAGCCGTTTTCCTCTCTCATTCTTCACCAGTCTTTACTCCCAAGATAAGATCTTGGCAATGCTTTCTAGCGCGGTCATCCACAGCGCTTCCAGGCTCTTAAATGGAGTTGATGAGCCACGCAGAAATGAGCTGCAGACACCGACAGGTCTCACAGTCGTTCACCAGCAGATGATTTGCCGTTTCTCACAGACAGAGAGAGTGAGCCTGAACCGCTCGGGCTGCCGGTCGCGTACAATACCGACATGTGTTGAATGCATCAGGGCATACCAGAAAAGGAAGCCTCCAAGAGTGATAAAAGATCAGGTTACTGGATCTTAAAGCCACTCCCAGGCAGATTCAAACAATAAAAGGCACAACGCGCTGCTGAAGAAATTGCTAGATGAGATGTTTATGCCTCCAACACCTCCACATCCCCATCCGAGGGACCTGAAAATTGCCACTCGGAACAGTAAGCTTTGTGATATTAATTATTCATCTCATAAAAGCAGCAACAGTATTTCAGCAAAACACAGATTTACAACTATTCCTGCCTGTGCGAGCTCGCTCCTCCCTTGTACGCCTGTTCTGTGCCAGGATTTGCACGGTCCCTGCTCATGCAGCTCTCACAGGAGTGTTACGTGCCTCATGTATGTGCACGACTAGCAAGTCACAGATCATGTTTCCACATGCTGTGACCTACTCCACAGAATGCTTTGGCTACTTTCCCCACAAGTCTCATGGAAAATAAATCAGGGAAGGTCAGAGACTTCATAGCAGTAATTCCTTCTCCCTTCTGTACCCATTAAGACATTACACACAACCCACACGTTACCAACAGCCATGACAGCAGTCATTCAAGATGTGCCTGAATCACATCCTTGCCTCGTTTCAAGCTGTGTGCCTCTGTAGGTACATCTACAGATTCTTACAGTGACCCTTAGGATCCCCCTCAGGGAAGGTGAGAGTGTGGAACAGGTAGCAGACATCATGCAACAGCCCCATCCACTGTACTCATACTGCAGACCTGAGACAGCAAAACACTAATTAGCCCATTTTTGGGGTGAAATCAGTCACATCAGAGGTGGCAAGTGACAAGCAGAGGGTGTATTGTTGTTGTTATTTTGTGGGGGGGATATGGGGGAGTGGTGTTTGGCTTTTTTTGTTTGTATGTTGGGGGTTTTTAAACAGGAAACCACCAATTAATAGATGCATTTCTGGGGGGAGGGTGAGGTTCATATCAGGATCCTCCTGCCTCGCCTCTTTTCGGATATTCTCACCCTCCACCCTCATTTCAGCAGCATTTCACTCACGACAACCAACACGCACACCACAGCCTAAGAAAAGAAGAAGATGTAATGCACTGATTCATAATGCTATTTGCCTCAAAGCCTTCTCCTTGGATCAGTCCCTACAAATGAATTTTAGTGAGCAACCACAACAGCACCATCACACGGAAGCTGTTTTCTGTGTGCTGGCAACAATTCCCTGTGCTCGCCATCCTCACCAGCTGGAAACAAACTGGCACCACCCGGCCCTGGGGCTCCAAACTAGGGAGATAATTCCCCACATCAGCCTGGTAAGGCTGGCATTCTGAGGAAGAGTCTCTCATACAGTGCAGGGTGTAAATAAACACTATCAAAACACTACTGGTAAAATTTACCTAGAATCTTCACTTAAGTCACTGGCATAGGATTAAATTTGTACTTCTAAGCAGTATTTTGGTATAGCACACAAATGCTGTTGATAATGCACGAGCCCATGAATTTAATTTTCATAGGCAGTTTGTTTTTAATGGCCATCTTGGAGAATGAGAAAGCACACCAGCCTTTCCCAATTTCACACTTTTTATAGATGTTATGTTGCAAACTAAAGTGCTCTCTGCTGGTTAACAGTGGGTAAAACAATGCTTAGACTATCAAAACACCAGCCTATCCTTAATGCTCATGCAAAGCAAACCTCCTCTCTTCAAGACTATTTTTATGCTATGTGTTCATTCCCCTGGACAACACATTGTTTTCTGAAATAAGTCCAAATAGATAAAGTTCAATTCCAATTAACTGTGTTTTGTAAAAACAAGTTAAGGCCTGGATCCATTAAACTGCCTAGCTAAAAGCAAGCCTCTATTTTATGGCATGCTTAGCTAATTGTATGCATATGAAGTAATTTTGTATTACTTTTTATATTAAAAGTTCATCAACAGTCATGCTTCTTCAGGAATAAAAAAAGAAAAGGAAAAAAAAAAAAAAGCCTCTTTCCAGAGCAACTTACTGGCTGTTAGACACTGATACATTGAAACCAATCCCTGAGCTCAGGTATGCCCATGGAGGAATATCACACGTTCCCACTGAACTTTGGTTAATCTACTGGGTACCTCTAAGTCCAGCCCATGAGATGAAAACTGGGTTTATTAGGTTTTCTCATCCTGTCCCTACCTCAGAGCACCAATGGTTCAATACTTTCACTGCTACCTAGTTCAGAACCCCTTTAATTTTTCATGTTTTCTCTCTCATTTTCACAAAAATGAGTAATCTCCCAAGCCCTGGTATATTTAGAACATGAAGGAAAAATCCAGATAAGCAATAGAAGAATTTTATAGTCACAAGATGCTCAGAGAGGTAGGAAAAGCTCTCACACTCCTCTCCCCTCATATTGCTCAGCTAACCATAGCAACCCTGCTGAAAAGAAATGTAATGAATCTCTCTTCTACCACTTGAAATAATCATTCATCTGTCAACATTTAGACACTTTTATGAGGTCTTGTTTTTTCATTTACTCCTTACCTGAAAAGATTTGCCAACCTCTTATACTGCAGGTAAGGAGGCAGAAGAGGCAGCTAAGTACTAGATGTAAGAGTACTTCACAGAAATACACAACAGATTTCTTACAAAAGGCTTCTAGAAAAAGAAATATTTTTTCTTCTTCAAATCATGCCTTTCTACTTTATTCTTCTGCAGAGCCCACGAATTATCTTTGATAGTACCACTGCTATCAAACGACTGCTGACATCAGTCCATCTCTAAATTGTACTGGGGGAATTATTCAGATTAACCTTCTTCCATCCCCGGGCTTTTAGCGTGCTCAGTGTAACTCTGAGCATTTAAATGACAAAGGTAACTGAAGTGGAAGGAGAAAAGTGAAACAAGAGTGACTGAAAAAAATTAAGATTTTCAAACATTCAAGTCTCTTATGCACATTAAAGTGCTGCCACAACACAAAACTTAAATTTAAATATATATATTTTAAAGAAATCATAGAAATCAAGGCAGATTTAAAGTTTTAGAAGTGAGCTTAAAGATTAAAAAAAAAAAGCAAATGAAACTAAGAGCAAATATCAATGCAGAATCACCTTAAAAATATGCTAACGAAGCATTGGCATTCAAAAAGAATATATGCTTAAAAGCACTGCAACACTGCTATAAGCAAACACATCAGTTCAATAATTTACAAATTACAGTTACAATCCACTTTCTAAGTGGTCCTTGCTCACAGAAACGTTTTCATCCTTCTAACATTCACAATAGTTATTCCTTTGTGGAAGTGCACAGGTACATTTTGGTAGGGTTTGGTAAGCAGACCAGCATGAGGATATGTAACTCTTTGCAATCACACAGCTCCTTGAAGAACTGTGCTTTAAAATCCTTCCATTATTGATGAGCACACACACACTGCTCCCTGTAACTCGCTGCTTAGTTACGGTGGTGTCTAGAAGTGAACTTTCACAACCTCGTAGATACATATCAGTTCTAGGACAGTTCTATTTTTAAATCAAAATAACTCGCATAAGAGGACAAGAGGATAGGGCCAAGTTCTGTCTATCAGTACAGTTCTATTTATAAATTAGAGTGACTTGCATGCAAGAAGCAAGGGGGACACAGCTTGTTATTGGTAACCTGTTTTGTAACTGTGACAGTCACTTGCTTTACCAAAACAACATCCAAATCCAAAGAGCCAAAAAACTCCAAGGTTTAATCACAGGACTAAGAGTGTGGAGAAAGCAGGGCAGCTAAAAAGCCAGCTTGCTCCTAAAATATGTAGAAACCCCCAAGCTTAATTTAACAAAAACTTGTGGCATTCAATGTTTACTGCAAGATCACTTTGCAGATGGACTGCTTAGTACTTCCTCTTGCATCTCAAGCAATATCCCGTGCTATAATAAGCCAAAATTCAAGGTTAAACCAAGCATTACCTAGACAGGAATGGAATTTGTGCTGAGAGGGTGGAAGGCAATTTAACTCTAATCTTCTTTCTGTAACAAAATAAAAACCAAAAGTCGTACCCCTTTTATGTACAATTTTTAAATTCCTTTCAAAAACGAAAAGAAGAATTTTGTGAAGATGTTAAAAGCTAAGAAAAAAAGGTTTTAAGCTCAGTCTCGATTCCTTTACAAATTTCATAATTTGAGTAAAATAGCAGTTTAAAAAAATGACAACTCAAGCATTGGCATTACTGATGTCATTAACTTATACTGGGCACCTAACACAGCCTATTTACCAATCTGCTCTTGGGTGCATATGTGAAGGGGTCCACTATGCCATGCCAGTAAAAATACAACCCAAAACCCACTTATCTTCAGGCTAAGATTATGAGAACAGGGTGGTGGCTACCACTTAGTAACTGTGCCTGCTTACTGGCATGGTCCACTATAGACTCAACTACCAACATGAATATTTTCTTGGCCTAAAATCCCGTGCTATAGGTTAGAGTTGTCCAAATCTATCTCCTCACTCCATCTAAATGGAGGTGTGTCATCAATTCAGACAATCATCAATCAATCCTAGAGTCATCAGTCATCAATCCTAGAACAGTATTCTAGAGTAGAAACAGAAATCAACCAAAACTGAGAATTAAATAGAAGCAGTGGCAAAGCAACCCATGTTTTAATTCAGGTTAACAAGTTAAAATTAATTGTTTTTATTAAGTCCAGGGACGAGCATGAGATGCTAACATGAATCCAAACCAGGCTGTCTTGTCTTCACAATTATTTTAACATATGTTAGCTAACTGCATTTAGGAGCCTCGAGGACAAACATATCCCCTGAGGAGGGAACTGCAGGGAGTCTGGGAGTGAAGCCCAGAGTGGCTGGAAAGTTACTCCCAGGGAGAAAGAAAACTAAGAGATTAAATTCCTTTCCTTGTTCCCTTAAGGGGGTAAATGAGCTTGCCTTAAAACATCCCTCAGACCTGAAGGTTTTAAGAAGTCCAGTTCATTAACAAATGAATACCAAGCCAAAAATTAGGTAAGGAATAAAGAATCATACCATAAAAATCCTACAAAATTTGTTAGTTCATTTAAAGTTAATTCTCTGCCAACTGTGTTGTTGAAAACAGTTACACAAAGGGAACATAATTTATATCCAAGCTCTAGAAATTCTTATTTACCAGCTCAGATACTTCATGAAAGATGCTGGGTTTGATTTCACTCCTTTAGTGCTTTGCAAAATCTTTTTTTTTTCCCCAAAAAAGTGTTATTTTCTAAATGTTCTTTTGAGTTTAAGCCCAGAAAAAGAGACCACTTTGCTAAGATAGCAGGTTTTAACATTAAGCACACATATTGTTGTGAGGCAAATCTTGTAGAGCGAGGATGGGAGTGAGAGCAGCCTATGCTGGACAAACCTCCACGGGACCAGAGGGTGGGGCAGAGAAGCCCCACCCTACAAAGCAATACTTCAGACTGATTAGTTCAGTGTCCCTTTCCATCAGTACCTTGGCAGGATTTGGAAGTTTCCCTCCCTGCCAGCACTGCACACTGGGTGTTTCCCATGTTAACATCTGGGATACAAGAGGGCACAACCCAGGCTGGTTTTCACAGGCTGTGTAGCAGCACCATGGCCAGGGGCAGGTGTGTGTCACCTTGGGAGCCATCAGACCAGCCGGCCAGGGCTCCTGGCATTACAGGGCTTCCCCAGTGTTTTTTATCAAACAGTAGTGCCCCAGAACAGCTCATCTCTGTGGTGTCTCTGAAATCCAGCCTGACTTCAACCCCATTAAGACAAGTATGTGGGGCAATGGAAGGTAAGAGACAGAGTAAACCCCCTCCAGGTGCAGTGCAGCCCCTTTATTCCCCAGCACGAGGCTTATTTCAACAAGCACAGTGAAAAGGACAGAAGCTTCCCAAGCCAGGGAATTGGTATGAGCCTTCATGACAGATTATTCACAAATTCACTGAACTAGCAAGTGCTGAACAACCCAAATTTAGCTTTGATTCTGAGGCCTCAGGCTCCAAGTTTTTTCTAAGCCAGACACTCATCTGAATTTCGCTGGTGATCTCACAGCAGCAAGAAAAGCTGTTCTTTTAAACACGGGGGAAAAAAGTTATGTTGGAGCAACTCTGCTCTGGGACCACATTTGGAGGATAACAACACAGTAGGAGTATGGAGCAGCTTTTCTTTCTCCCTAATTAGACAGAAAAATGTGCTCCATGACATTTGGGTTAGGTGACAATTTCTTCCTCGCTTACCTTTTATTTTAAACCATAATATCACAAGTACCCACTGTAAACACCAATTTAAAACTGCAAGAAAAGCATTAAGTCACAGCACTAACTGGAAAATGCTTAACATTAAAATTTGAAGTTTCAACTGAGGAATAAAACCAAAAGTTATTTCTACTCTGATGACTACTATGCCTAACAGTTCCTTAAGTGTTTACTGGAGCTGATGTTTTACAGTCCTCTGCCCAACTGCCTTTTAAAGACAAAGTCCCCAAATTTGATTCACCAATAAGATGCACTCTACACTGTTAACAGCTACTGTAATATTATCTATAAAAATCTGTTTATATTTACACATAGACAACTTTACCACAATATAGTACTGAGGTAAATCAGTTTATAGAAGCTATCAAATTACAATTTTTGGCCTCCAGAGTGGAAATTTTCCTTCAGCATTCTTCAGTTATTTTGCATTCTGCAAAAAATATTACCAATAAAGAAATATTTGGGGCAGGGGGAGAAAAGGGAGGGGTCGTTCCCACTCCTGTCTCTCATACAATGTTTTTTCTGCTCCATGTTTTAGGAAGGAAAAAGTGTTAAAAAAATAAGATATTTTCAGGAAAAACAAAGGACTGGTTTGGATTCTGGTTTGGGTTTTGGTTTTTACATCTCCAATAACAAAAGCAGTAGGTTTTTTGGCTTAGCTACCACACGTACAAAAATAGATGAAATGATGGCCACAATTACTTCCCAGAGCACCAGATGATGGGCCATATCCTATTTACATTCAAGGCTGTATGCTGGCCATGATTAGATTTCTCTCATTAGAAGATATGTGGATGGGAATAAATTCACAGATAATGGAGAGGCAAGGGAGACGAAATTGGAGGGAGTGTGTAAGAGGTCAAACAGGAAAATGCATTATATCTGATCATTTGGTAATATAAAAAGAGAGAGACACTGTCAGATTTATTTTCTACCTACCCCTGTGCCCATAATTTGTGGCGTCCCAAAGACTTTCAGCATCTCATAGCAACAAATGTCTTTCGCTCTGGTGTGAATTTTGTTTTGTTTTGTTTTTAATCTCACATAAGCAGTAAAAGTAGTTTGAAGTTTCATTTCTTCCCAACATGACAATAAGGTTTTTCTTTTAAAAACCCCCAGATTTAGGAACAAACATCATGGGAATCATATTAAGCTGCCCTAGGTCAGTGCCTATCAATTAAAAATACTCACTTTTACTTACAATTATGAAATCAATTTTTGAACAGCTCAAAAGGAACAACTTCCATCTATAAAACCTGTCAGATATTTGCTTCAGACCTGAATCAAAATGAAGAGTTTTTTTCCTACAATCTGTTGATCTCTAACACTATAATAATGTAGAGCTCTGTGTCTAACACACATTATGAAGATTTAAAACAAATACCGCCAGCAAATTCAATTTTTCTATGTCTATAGAACTTCCAAGAATCTTTTCAAACTTGGAACTACACAAAAGATTTTCTATTAAAATGTATCATTAAAAACAAACAAACAAAACTACAAAAACAAACACAGATGAGCAAAAAACTGCATTTTCTTTTAAGCTCAGATTAAGAAATTAGGTCCATCAAGGAAAAAAAATATCAGAGAAGCATTTGGGTGGGGGGCAGGTGTACATGATTCTATTCTTGTCCTGTTTCTGCAATAACAAATCAAATCTGTCAGAAAGAATACAGATTTTGCATCTTAGCCCAGGGTCAATTTGAATTTCTGGGTTGTTATTAAATTAGAATAGCTTTTTTAAAAAGGGAGATTTTTAACTTTTCATAAAATGAGCATAAAAGACATTGTAATTTAGTAGTTAATTAATGAATACTCATAATGGATGCTAAGGCAACTGGAAACAATACTTGATATGAGACATAAAACACAACTGGATATAGCAGAAGGTATTAAGAGTATCAAAAACTTACAGTTTCATGCAATCAGCAGACTCCAAATCTGCTCCCTTCTATGTAATTCAATATAATTATTGCAATCAGTGAGGAAAAGTGAAAAAGAGTCTCTTTCATTCTTACTATCCAAATGTATTTCACTAATTGGCAAGAAATTAATTTTTCCTAACTCGTGACTGTTTTGCCCATGATGGTAATTGGCAAGGGATCTCCCCATCTTTACCTCAATCAGCAAACTTTTTCTTCTTAGTTTCTCCCCCTATCCTATTGAGCAGGAGGGGTGAGAGAGGGGCTGTGTGGGCACCTGGAGAACACCAGCCTGGGACAGTCCCTGCTGTCTGGAACCCCTGAACAGGCCTTGTGATAAAAGCCAGTTACCTACACTGCAATATTATGCTCTGTGGAAGTGGACACAAGGAAGAAGGATTGACATTCTGAAGTTTCCATCATTAAGTATTAAATGATTTTGTAAATCAGGAAATCCCAAGGAAACAAAACAAAAAAAAAAGAGGGACCCTTTGTATTTGGATGGATACAAAAACTGAAAGGAAAAACATCAATGAAAGATGGCTATAACCAACACATTCTCTTAATCCAAATATATTTTCCTGTTCCTCTTATCAGCTGGAAGGTGAGTGGGAGAAAGAAGCCACCATTTAAATATCTACAATGTTCAGGTGTACTTTGTCATTATGGCACAGACATCTTACATATGCACAGCAATACTCAGTGTGCACTTAAGGCCTGGAGTTCCACATCTGCAACTTTTACAGTGGCACTGCAGAAATGCTTAAGTGAACCGGAGCAGCAGGAAAGGAAAACAGCTTTGTCTTCCTAAAAGCACGAAGCATCCTGCATAGAACACAGCAGAACCTTTTGGAAGGATTCAAACCGTGCAGGTGTTGCAGCTGTGACAGGAGTCACACAGCTGAAAGGGACACTGACTGTGGTGGTGTGGCCAGGCTGAGGGAAAGGAGTTTCTGTGCACTGTGCTTTTCATGTACAGCCTTGCCCTCTTCCAGAAATGCTGGCTTTCAAGCACTCCAATAACATGCTGAATGCAGAGCTGAAGGGTCTTCAAGAATAGAAACCAACCAGCAGGAGGTTGAAGAAAGTGGCCCCTGGGGGAAAAAAAGGTTCTATGTTGGATCTTCTCTCACATTATCAATAAACAACAAATAAACCTGGTTGCCGCTGAACAGCTCTTTGTAATTATTCTGACTAATTTACATATGTTCCAGATTAATTTATACTGTTACAAACATGAAAAATATAGTAATTCCAATATAGAGGAAGAATTTCAAATCTACAAATGAGCACCACAGGATTCAAAGAACCTTGTAAATGATGCCAGAGGATTAAAATACAAATGAATGTATGTTCCCTGAATCCAAAAGTCCAGTAGTTATAACTCAGATATCTTCAAGAGAGTGGGATGAAGAAGATTATTTAAAAAGCACCCTTCACGATATACTGTATTATTTAAGTGGCCATGATCAAAACTCACATCAAGTAATATTGATGCATTACATCCAGAAATCTCATTGCTGGGACTCCAGACTCTTTGCAGACTCTGAAAAGATTCCAACACTCCTTTCAGGAAACACCTGAAAAGCACAGTACCCTAGCCAAGATCTGAGACAGAAAAAGATCATTATACCTTACAATCCTATTGCCAAATTACTATCCTATTAAGGGATGATTACCTCCAGTTTCAAAGGTTTTCAGGGTTAAAGAAAACTTCACTATTTCCACTGCAACCACCAAGTAACTAGACACTTAGTGGATATAGAAAAGTTTGCATCCTTCTGGTCAGGAGTTTCCACTTTAAAATTATTTATTTTCTAAAATACCAGTTCACTGCTACAGTCTTAATCAACATAACATCATCTTTTTCCCTACCTCACTGTACAAAATATTTACTCCAATACTATTCAGTGCTCACCAATTATCCAAAGGACAATTTTCTGTAGTGCCAGTCCTGAACTTCCATGAGGAATCCCAGCCATTGTACTGGTCTAAGTATCTGCTGGAAGGACAGAAGCTTTTCCAAGGTACCCAGAAAAGAAATGTTAATCCAGGGGCAACAAACATCATCAAAGCCCTTCAATGTGCCAGTGGAAGTCAAAGGTCTGCTAAGAAAGTGCATGACAGCAGGAGCACAGCAGACTTCAGCTCCCAGATAACTTAAGGGAACTGACAGGAGGACCGCTCCAAGGGCCTTCCATCCTCTTGGAGAGCTGTGAAGCATCATGGCCTGCACCTCCTTAGTCATATCAAATAAGATTCATACATGAAATATTCAGAAATATCAGCTCCTCTGCCCTCCAAATTGCATTTTACCATCACATTTAGTATCATTTTCCATAGTTGGTAAAAATCACAAGGGTGTCTAGAGCATGTGAGAATATAATTTGCTGCCTTCCAGCCAAAACTGTTACAAACTTGTAATTCCCTTGTGCAAGTAATCCATATGATGGCATAAGCAAGAACACAAGACAGTGGTTTTAACACAACCAAGGTAGATTGAGTTTGAAAAACCAAAACAGTTATTAACCCCTTAGGGCTGCCCAATCTTTCCTTGTTAATTCAAACTGGTGTGCTTACTTCCCACTACTGTTACAAAAGGCCTCCTTCTCTAAAGACATTTAGAGCTCACAAGCTGATATTTGGTCAACCTTCAGTTTCAGGTGTAGTCTCCTCAAAACAAACACTGCTTTTCCAAAACTTCAAACATGAGAAATTAGGGTGAAGGTTTCCAAGATAGGAAATAGGTGAATTGTTATAGTCACGAAAGGATCTTAGAAAAAAGCAACTCTTTCCATCCATCAACAACCAAAACTGCCACAAAGCATTAAAGGAGATGTACTGATTTTTACTATAGCAATTATTAACTAAGTCCTTAGATTAGTTTCCTTGTTTTTCTCAGTTCTGCTCACTGTTTTGAACTGCATTATCATTAATCTGAAGACTCTCAAGAGAAGTAGTCCCTCTCTGACTTTGACCTTAAGACAATTTGTTTTAATATTCCTTTTCACTTAGCTCACACTAATGATGCAGTGGATCATTACCAGAAAGAAAAATATTCCCACTTTCTTGATATTTTGCTGTGCCCCATGAACTAGCATTCCTGCTCAAAGAATCTTTCCACCTCAGCAGTCATGTCCTCTGGGTTTTTCCTCCAGACAGAACTTCACGCATTATTCACATGCCATTTTCATGTTATTTATGCAGCAACACTCACAGCACCTTCTTGCTCCAAGAGGGACCCCAAATGTCTTCAACACCAACAACAAGGCTTGCTCTGGTAACAGGAGACGTTACCAGGAACAGTTTCCCATAGGTTACATCAATAAGGTTCACATTTCACTATCTGCCTGTGGCTTTGTGCTTCAGAGCAAGCTTCAGCTTCTATTTATACCATTTTGTAGTCAGAAAAGAAGTTTAACTTTCAATGTAAATCCACAGGACCATTAGCTAGGAATGTTATACCATTTAAAATCCTTTAATAGTTGACCAAGTGATCTGATTAACCCCATCTGATTCTTCAGGGCAGGCCCTAAATGCTTCATGGCGACATCATTACTAATAAGGTGTTTAGGGAAAAGTGAGTTTTAAGCACATGCAGTATATGTAACACCAACCTAAGCACTGAAATAGTTCCAATTTACATAACAAGATAATTTCAAGCTGCAAGAATTAGCTAGAAAACACTGCTTCAAGGTGCCAATACTTTTCATAAACTCAAAGTGAACAGCATTGTTCACTTTTTGTAACAGCTTATCAGACAATTGATTAATTTTGTCAGGTTGAACACAGACAGAGGAATTTCTCTAGAAGTAGAAATTCTCTAGAATTTCTCTAGATGGGATTCTCTAGAATCCCATCTTTCACTTTGTTATGTGTACCCAACTACATCATATGCGTCAAGGAGAGCTGGCATCTTATTTTTCTGGTCCCATACAGGGGGTTGCTCTGTCTCTAGCATTCCTGCTTCCAGCCACTTCAACCCCTTCTGCAGTTGCACCTTCTCGCATGTCAAATAATTTCTTGGTCACAAACTACCACTGAAAGGTATTACTAATTGAATTCCCTCTCCACAGGCTTCAAAGCTTTTGGTTCATTCTCTATTAATATGTCCCCTCTGGGGACATCTTCCTTCTGTTTCTCATATTCTTTGGATTACCAGCAATCTTATTCCTCACCTTCGTCTCAAGAGATAGTGGGAAGGGATGAAATCCTTTCACAGTTCAGATCTGACTGGGGAAAAAAAAAATGCCAATGAGAGTTACATTTCCCATCACAACACCTTCTTCTCTCTGCTTTAGCAGAAGGTTTCCCTTGCCTCCTGCTCCAAGCAAGCCAGGCAGTTCCACTACTAGTAGGATGTTAAATAGAGTAGTTTCTATTCAGAAGTATAAAGCCATCATCATTTCTAAAGCAGACTGGCACCCCTGAATCTTTAGACAGACTTCATTAGTTTTCTTTATTCCTTTTGGGTGATCTCTTCCTGTTGCTGAAGATAAGGTTTGCTAAAGTGCAGGGGTTTTCCCTGTCCTTATCCCTAGATTGTTTCTGTGAGCAGCCAGTGCTTGAAGTGAGGTTTCCTTTATTACCTCCCCTCCAACAGGTCCAGAGAGAACAAAGCCAGCACATAATGGAAGTTTGGAGATCAGCCCAGAAGCCTTTGCCATCTTCTGCTGGTGCAACGTTTTGCCCTGTTACTTCAGAAGCCAGGAAAGTATGTTGGAATAGAAACCTCCTTCCCAGCACTTTGCATATGGAATTGCTGCACTAAGGAATAAAAAGATTTTCTTTTAACTAGAGGAGAAAAATTCAAAATTGTCATCTGTTTGAAAGGCAGAAAATATATTAACAACTAAACCCAAAACTGTTACTGGGTTGAGAGGTTTTTTCCTACCAAAAAACACCCCAACCTTACAGGACCAACAGAAACCAGTTAACTTAAAAAAATCCAAAGAAGTTAAAAAAACCCTGAAACACAATCAGTCACTGATACTAGGAGAAATTAAATAGGAAGGATTTAGCTGAACGCTGGTGTTATTGATGGCCATTGTCACAACTTTTCTGTGGTACTTAATTACCAAGGGCTTTGCAATTTTTGTTTTTATTTACTATATAACTGCCTGATTCCAAGGAGTAAGATAAAACAGATCTGACTAAAATTTGAAAGAACAGCCTGTCCTGCCCAGAGCCATTAATGTGATTTATGTATTTATGAAAATTTTCTAAAAGGAATAGTGTACAATAGGTTCCCAGCTAAAGCAATATTCAACTGCCAAGAATAGCTGTGCTAGCTGACTGGTACTCTAGAAGATGGAGAAAAATGACTTAATTTCTTCCCCGCCCCATGGTTAGGAGTTTTCACATTTACACAGTAGATAAAACTTAAGTTGGAACTCTCAGTTATGATAATAGTTTTTAAACACATTTGTAGAACATTTCCCTGCTTTACCACCTAGCAAATTGCATCGAATTACTCCACCCATCCCAATTCTCACACATGATTTACATACAATTTTGTAAAATTTTAATGTAAATGGTCCTTTTAACATCAAGTGAGGCTCAGCTATTTAAAACTAAATCCTTACCATCACATCTACTACCTACCAATCAGTGCATTTTTTTCTTCTGACTGCAGTGCTCTGAGTAGAACTTCATGCTTTATAAAATAAATGTTTATTTTACAACAAACTCTTGATTGCAGCTTTCAAGTATAGGAACATGGGAGCACCCTCTGTGTTAATAACAATCTCCTTTGGGACTTCTAATAAGCATAAGCACCAAAAAAAGGCAGAAACCATCCATTTGCTATGCAGTTACATTATATTTTTATCTTCATAGCACAGCTCAAAAGATCTGATCCATCAAGGCTAAGTATGAACACAGCTAAAAAGGGAATATAAAGTGAAAACCACTAGAAGCAGTTTTACTATCAGCTGAGGAACCAATGCTGACACTGGATTTATTTATTCTTTTATTCCCACTGGTAAACAGTAAAACTTAATTCTTAAACAGTAAAACTTAAAACTTAATTTGGAGATCAAATTTTGGAGGAGGGACCACCTATTTCTCAGTCACAGATCCTGGCTATAAGACACTGTATGGCAAAAATGTAAAAGAAAAATATGATGTTTCCCAAGTCAACATATTTTCCTGCACATGACTTTGGTTGGGGTTTTTTTTTGTGCTGCAAATTGCTGCACAGACACTCCAAAAGGCTCCACAGTTACTCTTACATCCTCTGTTTAGTGCGAGTTTTACACTTCCCAAATTCCAGGGCCTGGCATTGCATACACCTGGATCAGCAAACACCAGATAAAGGTCAACAGTGCTTAATCATTCTACAGGGCTCCTGTAAGGACCATTTATCCTCCAGCAGCTTTGCACATACCATGTTGTGCATCATTGCCCGAGCATCACATCACGCCACTGTCCTCCAGCTGAGAGTCTCAGCCTCAGAGTTTGGGTTGTTTTTCCTCCCACTCCTTACTTCTGGCTATTTCTATTAACTCAATTTAACTTTAAACAAAGAGGCCTACAGATGCCAACTCTAATTTCCAAGCCTTTATATCACAGTCCTGACCAGACAGATAACTGGCACAAGAGACTGAAATGGTGAACTAGATTTCTAAAATGCTGCCATCTGATTCTCATCCCACACAAATATGTAATTTAAGTAATGAAAAAAGCTTTCGTCCCAAACATCGGCTTGTTCAAAGCTCTTGAAATAAGTAAAATGTTGGAATTTGGATTGAGTCATGACAAGTTAAAGCTATAACAGTAAGAAATAACCTTCTGAACAACAATAAAAAGAACATCCTTAACGTCAAGCAAAGAGAAAGCAATTACATTTTCAGACAAAGACTGTCAGTTTAAAAATATATAATGTAAAGAAATAGAGTGGTTTTAGATCTTTTCACAATTTCTTGGATTCTTCCTATATTTTTAAGCTGCATCTTCTTTATAATGTTTTATATTCCATCTTTTTTTAATCACAGGAAAATTAGAACTAGTTTGTTAACGTAAGTTTCTGTCAGTAAAATTTAAAGGAAAATGTATTTGCCTCAGCTATTAAGATGTGGAAATTACACATACTGGTGTAATTTCACCTTGGTGCACACTTTAAGTATGCACTACCCTAAGCCTTTAAGGAAACAAGAATAGGAACTAAATATTACAGCAGAGCTTGGGACAAACACAGGCCTCGTGCATGGTAACAAGATTTTGGAAGAAAAAGGGTCATCATTGGTCAGTATAACTTGGATATTCCCACTGCAAGTAGTTACCAGTCAGTTGTCACCACTGGCTAATAAGTCAGTACTATGAGGGAATAAGCAGAAAGCATAAGAAGAGAAATGTCTGCTAAGCAGGAACATTTCTGTCTGTTTTCTAATAAATAAATAAATAAAAAAATCACACTGCTCCTTTCTCCCCTCACTCCAGGCAACACAAGGTTCAGTTTCAGGTTGAGTATGAGCACAACACAACAGGGAAGCAGCAGCACAGCTTAGCTTTGAACCTGCTGCAGTGCTATATATCTAACAGTCAAATTCAGGTTTCCTTAATTCAAAAGCTTTGTTACACAGAATCCAACAATTAGACAACCAGTCTTGGTAAAAAAAAAAAAAAGGCTTTCCTCTTTCTTCCCTCCTTTCTCATGGAAAATGGATTACCAGTGCATTCAAACGAACTTCCAGTCCCAAGAAGATTAAAAACAAGACCCATGTTTCTTCCATTAAATGCATTAAGCTCAGCAGAAGGCATCTGAGAATTTCCCAGATCAAACATGGAAAAGGGATTAAAGGCAGGTAGCACCAGCTTCAGCCATTTACTCCTCTACACTCTGATTCCTCCACAGTTCACACTGTAAATTTTCTGCCTTATTTAAATTTATTCCACTGTTAAAGTTCTAACAAGGTTGCCAAGAGGCTTTTGTACAATTCCATGTCTCAGTGTCAGTGTGAGAGCTTAGTGCAGCCACAGGGAAGTTTGGAAGTCACTATGATCAAAACCATTTCTTTTCTACTAAGATGGTGGCAGGTGCAGGATCAGTCTTTGTCCTTCTCAGTTGCAGTACAGTAACTTGGATGACAATATACGATGTATAATATACAATTGTAACAGCAAAATTCAGAGCACTTCTAAACCTTTCTATACAGAACCACCCCTCCACCCCCCAAAAATATAGCATGGAAAATTGGGTGACAGACTAGTTCACTGAAACTTGTTTCATTGCAAGATACTTTAAACATGTCACAAGGTCCAGCAAACCTTAAATAGGAGACAGTTCTGCCAAATGCTTTTATTCAAAACCAGAAGTGTATAAGTGAACAAGAAAAGGCATTCATTCTATTAAGGATTTCTCTGTATATCCAAGAAGCTGAACTTCCACACCCTCAGGAAACAAAGACAAAGCTGAGGTGCAGTCAGCATAACCACCTGATCAAATGATAGCACAGATCTGTGAACATGTGACTCCCACAGCCCCAGTGCTTACATTTGCTTCTGGATACAACAGTGACAACTAGCAGGAACAACTTCTGTCCAATTGCAGTACAAAACCAGGGAAATATAACTTGAAGTAAACCATGAGTTCACAAAGCATTTGGACAACACTTTCAGGCACACAGTGTGATTCTGGAGGTGTCCAGTGCAGGGCCAGGAGTTGGACCCCATGATCCTGATGGGTCCTTCCAACTCGGGATATTCTATGATTCTCTGTGCAAGACCTTGCCTAATAATTTGCCAATGAGCACAGCTCAGATAAATGTTACCCAGGCAGGAGGAAAAACCCCAAACAAACAGTGGGAAAAGAAAATGAGAGAGGTAGCAAACATTCCTGTCCAAAACTTCTGAGATTCTGTTATTTTATTCACTTTATTATAACCTGACATAAGTGAAAAAGGTGTACACCAGAGTAATAACTGGACTAAGCCCAAGGGAACAGAGAGGAAGTTGCAAACAGATTTGTAATATTTCAAGACTATCAACTTCTCGTGCAGTTTTCAGGTGGTATTGTAGAGGGAAAGGGGATAATGATTCATACACCAACACTATACACTACTAATAGAGGCATAAGAATACAGCATCCCTTTAATTTTCTTTGAAGTGATGAGTAGGATATTCTGTGCCAAGTGGTCTTTAGTAGGGATGTTCTTGTAACATCAAAGCTGTGTGAGCCACCTATTCTAAACGATAAGGTCTTTCATGTG
The DNA here is from genome assembly GCF_022539395.1 of Myiozetetes cayanensis. Classification (NCBI taxonomy): domain Eukaryota; kingdom Metazoa; phylum Chordata; class Aves; order Passeriformes; family Tyrannidae; genus Myiozetetes; species Myiozetetes cayanensis. The sequence continues at coordinate 30,406,715 of NW_026086605.1, forward strand.
ATTCCCATGAAGAGTTGCTGTTTATTTGCTCACATAAACAAAACAACATCTATGATGTGGAACACCAGAGAAATGCACAACAGCAACACAGCTGAATTAGAATAGGCTCCAAAACAGTGAAGACAAAAGTATAAGACTGTAGATAAAAACATTCTCTGCAAGCGCTCAGAAAGATCAGACAGCCCCAAACATTTTACAGTGTAGCATTCTCCCTGTTTTCCAGTGGTAAGCTCAGCATTATAGGGATACATTGAGGATAAGACCAAAACAAACACTGGCATGTAAAACCAGGATGACCAGAAGTGGGATTGTTAAGGTTTTACCTTTCTAGGGTTTCCTGGAGGGTAGAATTTGTGGTATATCTAAAAATAAAGAAATTACATTGAAGAGAGTTAAAACTGGTAGGCAGAGCAAAGTCCAAAACAGTACAAAAATCAACACAATGCTTAAATGAAAAGATAGCATTAGTAGGGTTTACTATGGAGCAATTCCAAGACCATCAACATTCTGCAGCAAAGATCTCATGAATACAGTGTGGAGCATCAGCATCAGAAGTATGAAGGCACTATATAACTACAACTGACTGATGTCACAACAAAGGCTTCACATCCCATAGAATGATAATGTCTCATTATGTCGCAGGGATATTGCACATATGAGCTGTTTTCAACCCATGGTCTTACAAAAATAAAAATAAATCTGTGTGTCCTGAAAAGCTGTTCTTACAGTTTTTCTGAAGAGATCATGGAGGAAAAGATTAACTCCCTCAGAAAGGAAAAGGGAAAAAAATAAAATACAGGCTGTGAAATATTAAAATGCCAGGCAGAAGGAAATGGAAAACCGAAAGTCTGCAAAGTACCAAAGAGAGCATGACATCCCTGCAGTTCTGCCAAAAACTAGAGAGAGGCAAAGAAACTGCCAGATGAAGCCTATGGAGAAAAGGATAAAAACACACCCCACCCCACAAAGGTAGAGAGACAGACCCACACGCTTTACTCTTAAGCATCTCTGTGCTTTGCATTTGAGATGCCACCCACAGTGCTTGACCAAATGCTTTTCCACAAGGAAAGCAGTCAAAGAATTGACTGCATAAACAATTTCTTGGCAGGGGTTGGGAAGGAGGCCAAGCAGATATCATGGAGTTATGACACAAGTCCCCAGAATCATTCTTGGATCTCTGCAGAGTTAGGACTATCCAACTGTTCATTTCTTCAGGTGAAAAAGCAGGAAGATGAACTTGCCAATCTAATGAAGCACTGGCTTTTTATGGAAGTCCATCTGTTCCAATTCTCTGGCTCAAAATACAAGAAAACGTTAAGAATCCAAAAAGAATGCCAACATGATTCCAGTAAAGAGCATTATTCTACTTGCTCTCTTAAATCTATTTGAAACATACAGAGATTATTTGATCAGCCCAGCTGTTAACATGAAAAGCCAACTTTTATTTCAGAAGTTGTTTGGAGTTTGTGGTTGGGGTTTTTTTGGTTGGCTTTTTTAATGATATTTATGTATCCCCACAGTAGAGTTGCTCACTTTGAGGTCCTTAATTTCCATAGCCATTAAAACACATTTGGTGAAGATTTAAATTGCAGCCACATCTCTGCTTTGATTGTGAATAAAGCGTGCAATATGGCAAAATTTAGTTGGAATAAGTAGTTGCTTGTACTGTTACTGACTGACCAGACTATCAACTGAGCAAAAATACCACCTTTATTATAGAAACAGTCCCACTGAGAGAGCACTGCTTAAAACTGCTCATTTTCTACTATTCCTGTATAAGTTACTTAAAACCCCTCTAAGAAACCAAGCTCAAGAGATGCATACACTTGGCTGCAGTTTTTGTCACTGCAGGAATGTAACAATCTATTATTTTTTTTAAACAGTGGGAATTCAGAATGTACTATTAACACTATCTGTCTAAAGATCAGCTAATTCTCTGTATTCCCTTTCCCAAATAAATGTTTTCTGCACAATAACCCCAGTATTGAAGAATGAGACATTTTCATATCACATCTCAAGTTCTTATTCCAAGATTTAACTTGAATACAAAATACTTTATTAATAATCAGTAAAAAGAAAAAAAAAGTCAAATAGCATTGTTGAACAACTCATTAAAATTTTCTAACTACAAAGACAAACCACAAAATCCTTCAGTAATTATTTGGCTATAATTCTAAACAAACAATAGGTTCTGTCTCAGTAAATACTGTTCCGGTTCTAATTTATAAGTTATGCAAAATATTACACAGATCACTCAACAATCCACCCTTGATGTACCTGAAGAGGTCTTTATGATCCCCAGTGAATAATTGATGTTTTCATTTTGCCATTCTCCTACAGCATAAAAGGAGCAACTTTAATTCAGCTCTAACTTTGAGATCTGAACGCCACCAAGGACAATCAAAAAGCTTAAGGAGAAATTGCCTTACAACCCCCATCTACTTCCCAAATGGAAGAACCAAACAGTCCTAAATATATTTGAAATAAACCAGCATCTGAAGAGATTGGCCATATGCTACTCTGTCACTCTCCTATCCTGAGTGATGAATTAAGATGGCAGTGTAGCTGGCTGCTTACTACAATACTGTTCATGTCACTCACATATGTTGCTTTGGCAGTTATTATGGGTTTTGGTAAACCAAGCAACACATTAAATTTGAGAACAAATTACAGACCAGATAAAAGCACCAAGCTCTTGACTGATTTCCACAGAACTGGAAGCAAAACCACAAAAGACTGGAAAGGTATAAAGTGTAATTGCAGTACCTTTGCAACCTGCGTGATGAAAAGCATGAGAAAAATCTGGCCAGCTCAACGTGAGTCCAATCCTCAGTGTTTGCTGTGATCTGTGCAATCTGTGCAGTGCTCCAATCTGTGTGTGATGCTGTAAAGTCTGTGGTACTGCACAGACAATGCACTAAGGGAGGAGAACATTAATCTGTAGCACTTAGGGAACATATAACATGGATTTAACTAGCTAGTTATTACAGTCTTCTCACTGATGTGAGCTGGAGCTTTTCTCCATACTTGGCACAGAGGTAAAGGAATCCAGTAATTAAAGAATTGGCCTAACAGAAGAGGCTGCACAGTAAAATATGTAAAGAAGCAGTGAAATGCTTATAGTAGATATGTTTCTGTGCCTAGATTCTGGTGACTCAAGAGTTGTGGCTCAACAAAACTAAGCAAATCAATCCTCGGAGCACTGAGAGCAACAAATCATCACAGTGTGTCTGTAGCAGCCAAAAGGACAAGAACACATTCCCACTTAGCTCCTCACCGTGCTTCTCACACTCCACAGGAACGTCAGGCTCCACATTACCCAGAGTTCTCATTATGAAAAAAGTGTTACTTTGACAACAACTCTAGAACTTTATAATTGAGGTTCCCAGCACTATCACATGGCCATCTCTTTTGATAAGTTAGGAGTTGAGAGATTTAAGTTACAGATTTGTGGTGAGGGGAGAAGTGGAATACATCTCTACTTGCCATAAACCCAAAAGTACTTGTAAGGTACAAGCAGTCCTCTGAGTTATGACATTTTTAATAGGTTGGAGTCTTCTTGTTCTCAATTCCTTTTCTCATCCATTTACTTTTAGGCTACGTTGAAGTTTTCTGTAAACGACAGAACTACAGCACTGTTCTTCCTGCAGCTCCTTGTGGTCTTATCTAACAGACAAGCAGAGCTTGACAGAGCACAGATGTACAGCACCCCAGCCTCTGTGGAAGTCACTTGGCAGCAGATGGCTCAGGTAAAGCATCACAGCACAAGTTTATGCCCATGATTATTCTGTTGAGTGGTGCTCTGATACGATACACATGTGTGCATGTGCCCACCTGCAGTGTTTCTGTGTGCACAGAGATGCACACACAGCTGTGAATGCTGCTTTGTGCAGTACTGATTTTGGGTGGATACTCAGGGATGGGCACCTGTAAGCTCAGCCTAACATCTTCACTGATGTCTGTATTAGTACTTGTCATCTAGTGTAGATACCATTTTTGAGGAAAGAAATTTAATCACTTTCCAGCTTTAAAGAATTTGGCTCAAGTTAGGCATCCCAAACAAAGTCTAACCTGTTGTTTGTGTTTTGCAAGAAATCGGAAAAGTCCAATGTTTCCCATTACCTGGAACAGTTGATATGCCTTCCATACATGCCAGACACTACCAGTGAAATGGGAATATCCATGAAGAAATTCACAGAACATCTCAGGGACAAAAATTTGGGGACCTACCAAGCTTCCATGTGTTCTTCAATAAAATCTGCCTTGGCAATACATCAGGCAAACAAAACAAAACACCTCTTATGTGACAGAATCATTTGGCCTAACATGTTCCCAGAGAGAATCTCAGGACAGCAACAGCAGCACAGCGGGCATATGAATAGCCATCACATTCCTGACTGCCCTGTAAGTGCCAGCTACTGATATACAAATTGATATCAATACTTCCAGCAACTGCAGGAGTCCAGGAGTCCACTCAGTCTCTCACACTGAGGCGGAAACTTATTTTCTGCTTTCATCAAGAAACTGAGCTGAACTCCACCCAATAATTCTCATGAAAGAGAAAGAGAAAACAACGCTAAGGGTTAATTTTACAGCTTGAACAAATCACAACAGTACCCACAGCCACACAGCTTCGCCAACCCAATAATAAGACCAGTCTGGTAACAGTGCAGTTTCACCTTTTTAAGGTACAGATCAGAAAAATATCCATTGCTTTCCACAGTAATTTAAATTAAACATTTCACTGTACTGTTGGTAGAACTCCTGAATTTTTATATTAATTTTTAGACAATCATTTGACTTACTGCTTTTACATTCCAGCAATAATAAAAGCCAACTGTGTGACATTTGTGGGAAAGGTTTCAATAGTCCCCAGTGCCTTTTCTCAGGGACACACCTTTCGGTCGTGTACTCCCTTCTCACACCCCACAATCTCCTGAAATCACATGGGAGTCTCAAGGGCTCAGGTTAGTCCTATTACACACTTTAACACAAGTAGCCAAACAGCAAACAGGCATGGATATATTAGCAATTCTTCCTGAAAATTCTGCACACTCTACAGAAGATTACCGCTTTCCCTGTAAATTAGCAGCAGTGCCTTCAGCTGATGGATGAATTCTGAGGAGCTCTTTATCACTCAGAACTGGTACATTTTAAATGTTGAAATGATGCATCTACTCCCATTTCAACACAGGCTTTTGCAGCATTTTAATGCCTTGCCATTTAGTAGCTAAAATCCAGCGAAGGGGATACAAGTGCTATTACTGGGAGCTAATGGATATTCTTCTTGAGCTCAATTGCTGAACTACATTTTGAATAAAGGGCTCAATTCCCAAAAGGAACAACCTCCTTTCATTACTGCCCAAAGCTTAGACTAAAGGAGAATTCTCCACAAGTGGTAAGTAGGGGCACTGTTCATATTTCTATTTCTAGGTTCCCACATTACAGCACAGAGAGGCACTGCACGATATTAAGTTTATGCAGGTCACCTCCAATACCACAAACCCTTGAAGCTGGACACATTTCCATATACAGCCCTTTCCAATTCCCATGTTAAAATGGCTTTTTATTCAGAGCATTATTCTGGAAAAAATACACTTAGACTATGTAGTAACAGCAGAAAACACTCCTTTTTTTGAGTTGTCCCCAAGATGTACCACTGCCTCCCAGATGTGCTTGTACCTTGGTCACCTGCCCCACACACTGTTGTGAGTTACAGTGTGTGCTGTAGTTGGTCACCAGACAGAAGTCACATCTTTGCTCAGTTTTCAGGGTTCTCCCAGCAACAAAAAACACCCTCACATGATTATTCTCTTTACTGGTGTAAAGACACCCCTACAGTGCAGCTTAGCCTTGCTTTCAAGCAGCACTCCTGCCAGATTATCATCACTCACAGTGTATCTCTGTATCCGTGCTTGCTGTAAGAAAGGGTTAAAACCCCAGTGCTGGAGAGGCACATCCTGCAGCCACCGTTGGCTGGAACTGGAGATGCCAACCTCATGAAGGCTGCCTTTGGCACGGGCAGTTCTGAAGAGCAGCTTCAAAGCATTGCTCCTCTGCCACGTGTATGCAAGTCTGCAACTACTGCCACAACTGCAGAATGCAGAGTACTGTCCCCCAGCCACCACTGCTGAGCACACTGCCGCTGCTGGAGATACATACCAACTTATAAAAATGAGTCACCCATCTTTGGAATTCTCTCTGTGTAACTGCACAATAACCAATGACAGATACCCTTAACCCTTCCTTCTACGTCCCTTCTCTTCCTCCACACGTACGGAGTAGAACCCTTCAAAAACAGCTGGAGTCTAAGTCTTTGAAATTTAATTTCAATTTCATGGGTTTTTATCTCCAGCGCAAGCCGCACTTTCGATCTCACCCCAGCAAGGACTTCATGAGAACTTGGTTTGTTCAGATCCCAAGTTCAGGAAAAACAGTTTTCAGTCTCAGGAGTGGTCACCTGGGAGACCACCCAAACCATCTGAAGTGCCCTTAGAGACACCCATATGCTTGTCCGGACTCACAGGTGTTGGCACTTAACTTCTAATTTGCATTTTAGTAAGGCTTTTTAAAACATGATTAGTATTTTCAGACTACTAATGAAATGTCATTATCTAACTAACAAAAAAGAATTCTCTCTTAAATAAAAATATTATGAAGAAAAAGAGCAATTTCTCTCCTAGCATAATAATAATAAACACATAAAATGCTCCTTATTTAACATATTACAAGACTGCACGTTATATGGTTTAAGTTGTCTGGGTTGGTTCATTTTAAGTTCTGTGCCTTTTTCTCTTTTCTCAATTCATCACAGCTCCATTATATCAACAACAACAGAATACACTATTACCTTGGATTTAATTGCTCTACTAGAAAAGAAAAAACTTCTTTCAAGATTGAAGCTGCTGCCCTCCTTTGCAGGAATAATTTGTACAGAAGCGTTGTGTGCATTAGACAACCTGTGTTTGCCAAGTTAAAGACCAGCAAGTAGGCTTAGCATCCAGTTCAACATTTCATTGAAACCTACTGACACGCTAATTAGTAGCTCATCAGAAAACTCCTAATAAGTATACCAGATATTTAGATTTGCACTCACTATTTTTAAAAGCTAATGACTTAGAGCATTTAGAATGGTGAAAATAAATCAAAGTAATCTCATGCCACCCAATTTACTTCAGATATTTTCCAGAAAAGAATAATTAACTTGTACTCAAAATGCACTTGTATGATAGTATCATAATATTAGGACAGCAAAAATAGTGGCAAACATGAAATTCCACGGATGTCATTGCACAAGATTAATTTTTCCAAACTCCTTCCCCCCCTGCCCGTGTACAATTAACATTTATATTAAAAAAGCTCACATAGCATGTTAACAGACTATGTCTAGTTTCATGCAATTGACTCTGTACTCTCATCAACAGAAATGTCTATGTAGATATGAGAGGAATAAAGCCCATGGTTCATTCACTGTTGGGTGAATATGGCTTGGCAAACCAATAAGCCACAACTGAATGCAGAGCCCTTCTGTCAAGGATCTGGATAGTGCTCTGGTCACACAGCTTTTACCTGTGTCCATGACTGACACAGAGACTTCCAGGTTCACATAATGGGAGTCACAACTGAGCCCCTTCCTCTCTTCAGCCATAACCTGCACAGACGTGTTTTGTACTGTGCTGTCCCCAGATGGGCTATGGGGAGAGTCTCTGATCTCACCTTTTATTCAACCAACACTCACTACACTTTGGGTTACATTAAAATTTGACTGATAAAGAAACTGTTGATGAAGAAATGCCGTGATAAATCCATTTAGCAATAGGATACTTGCCAACACTGGAAGTGGATAAAGAGTGCACAGCAAGTGTTCATGTACTGCACAGGTAACAGGGTTATTTGGCCTACACTGGTACCTTCACAGCCCACTGCTACCAACAATCAACAGATACCTGCAAGGACAGCTAAAGTGATTACGAGAGGCCATTCAAACTGCCCAACTTATGTAACAAACTGAACTTTTCATGGGAATGCTTGAGAGTTCTATTCCTCCTGGTAGAGAACAGGATCGTTCTGTAAGAGCTGCTCATACTTCCGAGCAAGCACTTCAAATCAGATGCGCACGAACCACCTACAGACTTGCACTATTTCAAGAGCGATTTTTGCTTTCAATATATTTTTTCCAGTCGACAAGAAGAAAACAAAACTCACAATGTGAAGTTACCAGGCAATGGCTTGGCTTATTCAGTTATGCAATGGTTATGTTTCTGTGTGAAAGACCACAGACAGTAAGTTTCCAAATAGCCGAGTTCGCAAGGTTAGGCTAAGGGCACAAGAGTGACCAATTCACATTGAAGCACAGTTCAACTCCTATATCACGTCAGGTATTTTGACCTCTCCTTTTCTTTTCCACATTAATTCCAGTGCTTCAGGGACAGGCCCTCCACAGGCTATGCCTCTGGTGCTTCTGACAGAAAACAAAAACTTGAAGCTCTCTTCAAGTAAGCTCCAAGCTTGAGCAATGTTTTTATCTTCAAACTACAAACATCAAAACTGCAGGTTACATGCAAGTCTCTTGGAATTTGTGTTTCTATACATATGAGGATGACTGAGAAGCTTTATGCTCTCCTCCTATATCCTTCTCCTTCCTAATCCAACTGAGAATAAAGGATAGAAACATAGAAATGCCCCAAACACCCAATACCAGCACCTTACAGAGGTAAAGTGCTACAGCAGGTAAACAGGTAACTGTTAAAAACTCCCACAATCCCAGTGCAATTCTGGAAATTTATTCCACAGTCTTAATTCCTTTAAAAGTGTTTGTTTCCAGATTTCCATCAGTTATTCCTAATTTCTCTAAACTTGTTTGCCAGTCACTGGGGGGGAAAAGTGACAGACAGAAAATATATAAAAATGAGCTTCCCATCACTTTTCACTGCTCAGTTCTAGATTTATATATATAAAAAAACCCTTAACCGTCTGCTCATATTAGCACATCTCTTCACTGTGCAGATTAATCATACTCTACTTCCTGCCTTTACTTTTAATATAAATCAGTGTTTTAAAATCCTATTCCCTTTATTACAAAAAAATCCTACCTAGAATAAAAGATGACTCCATGAAGGATCAATGGCAATCAGGACAAAAGTAAAGCCTGACCTGGTCATTGCAGATACCCATCTTTGCTCTCATTGATTCGAAGGAGCCACATGTTTAACTGTTGCTATGCCTACACAGAAATTACAATTATTAAACAAAGCCAGCAGCGGCTTACTGAGATTTTTAAGCCATTGCAAAGAAATGTTAAAGTAGAAAGGTGATTTTAAAATGGATTAATAAATTTATAAAATAAGAGTACATTCTCTCCCCCTCACACAGTGGGGTTTTTTTGTTTGGTGATTTGTTTTGTTGTTTTTTGGTTTTTTTTTTAAATCCAACCACTTCAAAGCATGCTGCTCTTAGTCAAGTTTGAGAGTACCATGAGACAGCATTTTCAGGAGTACTGGTGTGATTCAGGCCATGCTGTCTGACTCAGTTGGAAGGCAAACCCAATTTGAAGTAGGGAAGACAAAAAAGCATTGGTCTTCCTGGCTGTCAGCTCTCAGTGTGCTGAAAGACAGCATTGCTTGAAAACACAACTCAGTCATTTGATTATCAATTCACATTTAAGTTCGTGGTGTTCCCTAAGCAAGGGTATCAAAAAAAAAGTCTTTTTCAGCACAGACATTTGAAAAGTGACAGAGCTTACAGAAAAGGCTCCAAGAAACATCTGAAATTCTAAATGCAGTTAGGAAAGAGGCCAAGAAGATCTGTGCAAACCCACTTTATCAACTTAAAGCAAAAAAATCAGAACATGAGCTGATCAAGTGATTTTGAATGTTTAAATCTTTAAATAATTTGATTCAACTTAAAAGTTTTGTTTGTTTGTTTTTGTGACTGAACAGCAGACACTGGATGGACATGCCCACAGGGGCTAAGCAAGCTGTCCCATCTAAACAGGCTACACGGGCCAATTCCCTTTCCAAAAGTATAGCACTCCATGTCTCTTAGAGCATTTAAAAAAGCCACAGCTTTTTCCTCAGCTCCTTGAGTGTGTACATTACATAAACTTAAAAAAAAAATGTGCAAATGGAGAACAAAATCTGATACAAGTAAAAAGCCTATCATTAGCAGGGAACTGATAAATGTTAATTTGTCTACCACTTTCATAAGCATCTCCAACATCAGAACAGATTCTCCGTCAACGGGTAGAAAACTTGACTGATCCAAAAACAACCCCTACAGTGCTGTTCCACACCAGCAATATCACCCTGCTCCCCCTCAGCAAACCACAGCAAACTGTGTGCCAGAGGGTAACTTGCTTTCTCTTCCTAAAACAAAAAGGGGAAAAAAAAAAAAAAAAGAAGAAGAGGTTCAAAAAGACCACAATTCTCAGATGCACTGGGATGTACACAGGATTGTGGTTGCTGCTCAAGGTCATTCAAGGCAGGAGCTGCAAGCTCAAATCCAGACACATGCAAGAACATGTGAAAAATGTAAACAGCCTCAACACCACGATTTTGTTTTAACCTCTTTAGAGGTCGAGCTATCCCCCGATGCTGCTTTTTGAAAACAATTCTCCTGGGGTCAAAAACCACGCTGTGTTCTACTGACCCAGTGGTCCACACTAACACCCCAAACACATCTGCAATGCCCATCACCCAGGGAGAGGATGGTAATGTTATTTAAAAAATTAATGTTACCCTGAAATCATCTTAGATTTACCCAAACAGATTTGCCAGCAGATCTGCTCAAGGTACCTAATGGTGGAGGTTGCCATGGGAACACGGTACAACTACACACTTTGCCATGACAACCAGGCCTCCCTGGAATACTAATGAGTGCCCATGGCAACGGGAAGCTAAAGACAAGATGTCTGGAGACCAAATATTTCATGTATCATTTATAACAGCAACTATAAATATATTTGTACGTTTCCTGTGTGAGAATCGGTGGGTTTTGGAACCCTGCAAAACGTTACATATGGGGCAATACTGCAAAGTGTAAATGCAGTACAAATGGAAAATCCTATTTCGAGCCAATGATACAGCTGAATTTCAATTCCACAAACAATAGAAATGCCTGTAGTCGACACACCCCACCCTCTGCATCATCTTGCACATAAACAGTATTGTCAGCCCATGATGTAACAGTCACCTGGACACAATGTGTGTTAAATCCACCAAAAAGGTGCTTCCTACTCAGTGCAGAATCCTGTACTGAGCATGGATCTGTTCTCCATATGGCAGCTTCTGCAATTTGTGTTGTGAAGACAGAAAGCATTGCTTTGGTATTTCAGAAATGAGAGAGCCCAGTTACTTTATAATTTATAGGAATGTTCCAGCAACTCAATCCATGGGCAGCATTTTCCGTTTATTTGTTTATAGAGAAAGGATGCACTGTTGCGAGTTACACATCAGAACAAAATGTTGGTATTAAAAGTGATAAAATCATCAGTTAAGTGACATCTGGTGCCTTTTTTTTTTTTTAAATACTCTCTCTAAAGATGAATTTCAGAACATACTTTCTAGATATTTTACATATTATCAAAGTCTAAGATGTTTCCAGGCATCCTGCCAGCAACCTCCTGTCACTTAGAGAGGTGGCACCAGTTGGAAACTCCTTGTCCCAGAAGCACTACATATGATAAGTCACATCAAAAGAGAGCAAAATCTTGGGTCCCAGGGATCACAAGTGCCAGGATTCAGCTCACACCAGCAGTGCAAAAACAAAAGGTATAAATCATAGTTAAGATTTTTCCTCATGTCCTATTATTTATTAGGTTATAAAAGTTTATTAGGTTGTAAGCCTCCTTGCATGAGCTCTTCCTCAAAAATACAGAAATCAGGAAAGCATTAGATATAAGATTTATTTTTCTTCTCTCCCTCAACACCCGTGCAACATGATCTATGACATTTATTTATTTATTAGCCATCCCTCAGATGCAAATAGATCAATTACTGCATTTCCTAAATGACAGAGCACCAAGGTCAGCAATAAGGAATAAAGAAGTGTTCTTCCTGTAAGATATTTCACAATAGTCTCCTGGCTGCAGAGCTGCTCAGGTGCCAGATTCTTGCTGCTTTTGAGTGACTGCAACAACTGATGCCATCCTAGTGGTAAAAACCCCAAACCACAGTTCCTTCAGCAGAGCTCCTCAAGCCCAGAAGAGGCAACATCACCTTTCTGACCTCCATCAGATGCATCAGTTACACTCACCCATCTTCACCTCCCCACGGCTTGTGGAGGCCAGAAGGAGCCACGAGTACACACACTTAGGAAATGCACAAGAAAGGGTGCAAAGCAAGGTCTGCATCACTGACAGGATCCTCTCACCCCTGTAACCCAAACAAGCCAGTCTGCTGCAAGAAAGATCCCTACCCACTGAAGTGGTGGTGTCACCATCCTGGGAGGTATTTAAAAGATGTGTAGATGTGGCACTTGGGACATGGTTTAGCAGTGTACTTTGCAGGGTTAGCTTCACAGTTGGATTTAATGACTCAAAGGCCTTTCCCAGCTTAAATTACTCTATGATTCTATGACTTCATCTGAGGCTAAAGTCTTGCAGAAACATCCCAGTAACAGTGCAACCTACATTGTGAGGCTAACCTGGACTAATCCCTGGCAAATATCTCTTCTGCTTCCAAATTCTGCTGGCTGTGGCCACCTGTGAATACACACATACAAACACATAATATCAAATCAGTGTAATCACATTTAGAATTATCACAGTAGTGCAAGCACTGGCTGTGATCACATTAAAAGTCTTCAGTGAACTGCAGAAACATGTTACTTGGCATGTTTGGAGAGACCTGAGGAAAAGGTGCGGGATGAAAAAGCAACACAAAATACAAGCCATGGCCTTGGCACTGAATTTAAGATCTATTTACTGGGAAAAGTATTGCAGGACAAAAAAACATTATCTGGATAAATGAGCGTTTTTGTTTCATAAGCTTTAATTGATATAGATTAAGTCACAAACAAAAAGAGAAAAAAGGCAAACTGCTTTTTTAAGCAGTCTAACACAGTGCAGATTAACACATTGCAAACATAGCCCAGAGTGAACCTTCAGGTAAAGTCTTCCAAAAAGAAGAGCTTACATTACTTTTGTAGTAACACACAGCACTACTCTGCTTGAATCCAACCTGGTTGCACAGGACTGATTCCAGTTATTAATTTTCAACTGGTTTAATTTCTTTAAATACAACAGGGTCCAATACACAGCACAGTCTTTCTTCTGTCAGCACTTTAGAGATCCAGTTTTAACAGGAGCTGACTACCAAGACAGGAAAAACACATTTGCATTAAATTTCAATGTTACACAACAGCCCACCTATGTGTGTGTGGCAGACCACTCTTTTATTCTAACCCCCTATTCTTCCATTAATATTTTGGGGTTTGTTTTTTTTCCTCCAAGTTGTTATTTGTCTCTTTTTCTCTTACATTCCTCTTTCTTTGGGACTGCTTTATATTACACAAGGTGACATGATGGGTAGTTTAACATTATTTCCTACCAAGAAAGTTACAGAATTTATTTCATCTGGGGTCAGCAGTAGCCATTAAGCAATTAGGGGAAAAAAAAAAAAAGGGGGGGGGTGTGTGGAAAGACTTGTTCTCTAGAATACTTTATGTCATTTGTTAATGAACTAAAGGAAGAAATGAGGTTTTTTGTGGGGTGGGGTTTGGTTTGTTGTTGTTTTTATTTTAAACAGAGTGCACCACATGGTCACAGAAAGTAACAACTCCCCTCCAGCAGCAACAGAAGAGAAACCCCAGGAAAATCTACAATCAGAACTAACCTCTTTACTTAACCCAGAAAGACCATTAGTCCTGAAAGCACTCCTTATCCTGAGAACGTTCAGCAGGATAGACAGCTCTGCACACAAAGCTGCAAGACCGACCAGCAAGAACAAACCTTATTCAGTCACTGCCCTGCACAGCCGATTTCCTCATCTTTTGCCAGTTCCTTAATGTGAAGCACAGAAAGCCTTTGTTCACACTAATGACCCAACACACTGGGATGGGCACCGAGTGATGAACTCACAACACTGTGTCAATGGATACAGCCATCCTAGGAGAAGTCAGTGATTTCTGTGTCTGGAAGCCTGGTTGCATATCTACACTTTGTTTCTTCACAATAACAAACGCAGCACGCACACAGGAGGCCCGTATGGGGGCACACACTTGGGCAGTGTGACTGTCGGCATCTCTGCATTACTCTGGAAAAAGCAAAGACCCATCTTATATATGAAGAACTGGCAGCACTGCTAAAGATGGTAACCAGAAAAGCAAGGCACGTTAAGAACAGTAACAAGATGCCATTTCCCAAATACACCAAATGAGAGTGCCTGAGTAATTCCTTCCTCCATTACTGAGAAAATTATAATTACAATTAAAAAGGTCTCATCTCCTGGAAGTTGTGTGAAGTCCCATGACTCCTCCCATCTAAGAAACACATTAAGATCCACCCCAGTTGGTTCAGGTTATTTAGGTCTTAAATCCTTTTAATTCTTCCCATGCTACTACCTATTTTGTGTTTCCTTGGGGGGAGTGGGAGGAGAAGGGCAAGGCGGAAATCAACACCTTTCTGCATGTTTGTTGTTGTTTTTGTTTTTTTAAAATCTCTTTACTCAGTTAATACACTAAGCTTGTGATACCTTCTTACCTCCCCCTCAGCCCCCCACATTACAGATACTGAATAGCTGTATTACTTCAGGGACCAGTCATAAATGTGACTGATGGCACTTGAACCTGCTAAACTGATTAAACGCTGAAAAGAAGGATCAATTACCAGAGAAAGGCAAGCTGGGGAGCCATACATAACAGTGCAGACAGAACAAAGAGCTCCTACTGCCCCGACTCAGGCACAGTCTGTACAGCAAAAACAGAAAGGAAAGAACTATTTAGAAATGTTTTCTTCATTGCAGCTTAGGGTATCCACCTTCCACCAAGATGGTGAGGCAAGAGCAACACACACAAACTGAAACTTCTACTCAGAAGAAATAGAGAAAGAAAGGATCTACATGTTTGGGCAGAGACAGATGTGCTGTGCTCATCTCAATGTTTCACTCAACACCTATCTATCCATTTCTACATTAAAGGTCTATTAGTGATACATTTAAGATAAAAGGCATTCACTTCCAAGTGTCCTTGCTTAAATGCATGCCAAGGAAAGCATAGGAGATAAAGCCACAACCTCTCTGAGCATAGTTACCCTGTTCAGCAAAGCACTTCCAGATTAGACATGGGAATAGCCCTCAGAAGAAAGGTTCTAAAGCAGAGCAGCAATTTCATCAGTTTTTTTGACAAGATGTTCTGTAAAACAACAGCCAGTATAAAAAGCATAACATTTTTGAGCAGGATCAAAAACCAAACACGCTTACAAAAAAACCCAAACAAAACAAACCCAAACCAAACACAAAATCTGCCTCGACCCAAAGGGAATTTCCTGACTGTATAACAGCCTGATGTTACTCAGTAACTTTAAGGAACAAAGCTGTGCCCTCTCTGAACTACTTGGTACAACACTTCAAATAGGATTGTTTAAACAAGATATGCATCTAAACACGCAAGTGTCAGAAGTGGAAAAACACAGCCAGAGCACATGATCCTGCAAATCTAAGAGCCCACGGGGGATTCTGGCACGCTCAGGTGGCCACAACCGTGGGGCCTCGGTGCCATCTGGTGGCCACTCGCTCTGCTACTGCCGGCCCTGCACCTGCGGGCGGGGCTGGGCTCCAAAACTGTCCGTGGGCAAGAACCTGCTTCCAATTGACTACTGAAAACACGGGGCAGAGTTAAAGGGCTCTGCCTCCTCACCCAGGCTCCTATTTACCACAGGTCTCTTCGGGCTTGCTCAGGATTTTGGGAGTACAAAAACTCTACCTAAATGTAGCAATGACAGTGGCTTATTGTTCAGTTCTGTTCCCACTGTTTTCACTTATCCTGTGAATGAATTAATCTTTCCCCTACGCTTTTCATTCACTTCCCAATGACACCAACTTCAGAGCCATTATGTAGTTATAAGCTTCAGGGAAAAAAACCACAGAGGTGTTATCTTTTATTAAACTGACTTATACAGGAGGGAGAAAAGGACAAAGACATTTCATACGATAAAAACCTTGCAGTTTCCTCTGTTCCTGACACATTATAAAAACCAAAGGTTACACAAGTTTATATAAGACCTTTTCTTTTTATATCTTAAAATTACTACTGCTAAAACACTGCCACTGGAATTACTAACACCACCCACCTACTCGTAGCTCCAAGACTAGAGTTTCTTTTGCTTTTTTCTTAGTGTATGTTACCCGGCTCCAGGGCATTTGTTTTGAGGTGAATGTCTGGCATTACCATCATACAGAGAGAGAAGTCTGCTATGCAACATCCCATAATAGGAGTGACATTTAACAAAATTACAGCCGTCCCATGCCACTGTAAGAGCAATGTCATTTGCAACACCTTGGTACAGACGTCAGGGAGGGGTGTGGGCAGCATGCACTGGCAGCTACAATTCAGAGCCTTGCAGGGAGGCACAGAGGTGGATTTCTTTAACATGATTAAAAATTGAATGAGTTTGTAGCTACACACGCTGGATGAACAAGTTGCAAAATACACTCAAAGGTAGAGGGAGAAACAGTGAAGTGAGGACCTGTAAACAGGAGCGACCAAATTAAAATTTATCCTTCTACTAGTTTGTTTTTTTTTTCCTTAAGATCCACCAAATACTGGCAAAGGTGGTGAGTCATGCATGTTTTTTCTCTGGTCTTTCAAAAGCATTAAGCTATTCACAGAAAGCTAAATTTCTTGCAGAAAAAAATAATGCCAGAATGCTTGAAATAAAGAAAATAAGTGCAATTAATAAATGGGACATGGTGCCCAGGCTATATTCCAGTATTTGTCTGGAAACAGATATACCTCTTTGTAGTCATTCTGCTTCACCTGAATCAATGAAACGTGGCAAAATAATACCATACAGTGACTGCTGGGAAGAATGATAGAATGGGTGATTGCATCTAGCAAACATACAGGAAATTAAAGTAGCTTCCTTCCTCAGCTCCCAAAAATTGTCTGAGTACATGGAGCATAACTTAGAGGAAGCAGTTGAGCAGCAAGGATGGTAAGAGGACACTGATACCAACTGCAGGCAGATACAGAGGTGAAAGTGTTATGAAGGAATAAAACATGGAATTGAGTTTTGTTTCTGGAGGGTAAGGGAGAGCTACTCATGTAATGAAAGAAAATCCTGACCTCTGCAGAAAACGAGTTATAGAGGAAAAAAGGAAATAATTCCCTTTATCCAGCCATTATTATAAGATAATTTAAGAATAAAAAATCCTAAACACAACTGCAGTATGCATATCCTGCTGTCCCAACCTGCCAATTCAGGGCAGCCCAACTACATGTCTTCTGAAAAGCCCTGTGCTTTCAGAACAAACAATCATATGATTTTATAGAAGATACACTCATATTGCTTCATAGAAAATAGAGCTTTACACATATTCCTGCTGGAGGGGAAAGTCGTGCATGTGGCACAAAAGCCATGACATCCAAACGTTCTTGGATTTTCTCTGGTTCTGATATGGACTCTGCCATCCAGCCAATTAAGCAATCTAAAGCTCTTGGCCATCATCAGAAGTTTTACAAGCCTACCCATAGACCTTGCCATGGCTTTGAGGAAATATGTCCTCTAACTGAAAAATAGAATGAAAGACAAAAGTCAACAGGTTTTAAGTACACCATTAAAAGACCACAAACTAAACACTCTTTCTCTGATTAGCTTTGTTGTTTCTGCTCTCCTGTCCTTCCCCCATTAATGCAATGGAAAATTACCACTGGAAAATGAATTAAACAAGTAAATTGATTAATTTAGGACATATGACCTAAGGAGGACTGACTGACTGCTTTCAGTGAAGGATAAAAATTTAACACCTGGGGTCATTATGCAGTAAGCTTTGCTGCTGTGGTTGTGCAGCACATACCAGACCGTGGAACAGAGCTGAATGTCTAAAAGCACAAGAACAGGTGATGAATATTAACACCTCCAGATCAATTCCAAATCCCTACTACTGCAAAAGTGTTCCTGCTGGTTGCTATTCTCCAAGACCCTTCTCACTTCCTGAAGTCACGTGGTATAAGACAAAATTCTGCAACAATTATTCTCTCCAATGTTTTTTGAACTACAAGCCCCATTCAGTACAGAACACCACAAACTGGTGTAGTGACCTTTCAAATGCCAATGTATGTGTATTATGAA